>NC_091282.1:733854102-736354102 GCF_032444005.1 Ranitomeya imitator | reverse complement strand
AGTGGAGCGCCCCCAGACACAGGGCCACAAGTCACTCGGTACCGGTCCTTTCTGCTCAGTTATGCGGTTGTCACGGTGGCTGGACCCGGTCGTGACCCTGCTAAGGGGCGTCCAATGAAGGTGGTAGTACAGTCTGTCAGGGGTTCGTAACGTCACCTGTGGTGTTCGGTCAGTGTGACCGACGCTGCTGTGGGGTCCGCTGGGGTGATGGAATGGCAGCTGGATGGTGTACCTTCCCACAGGTGAAGTATATCCCCAGGGCTTCCCAGTAAGGTGGATGGTGATGGTGTGAGGTGCAGGCAATAACGAGGACACAAGGTTGCAGTCTCTTTACCTTTTTACTGAAGGCTTCAATATACTCAGTCCAGAGCACGTTCAACCGGGCTATCAGAGACCGGCCGGTCCGATGGGCACATCCAGAGTTTCCCTCGCAGATGGAAATTGTTGCCTACCAATAGCGCCTGTGTGTTGTAGTCCTACCCTGCTGAGCATTCGGAATAGTCCTCACAACTGCTGTTCTCCTTCATTCGTTCTCTACAGCTTTCTCTATCTCTCTCGTTCTTTGGCTCCAGATGTTGCTAGTTTCTAACGTCCCCCAGATATGTTATGGCTAGGACGCCACCTGTATGACGGGAAGGCTTGGAGGTCTTCCGGGACCCTTGAGACGCCCCTCTCCCAATGTTGCCCCCTATGTCTTCGTAGGTGTAGAAGGTAGACAGCCAACCTATGATTAACTGTCCAGCAGAATTTGAAGTAAGGCCTGAACTCAGTTACTCCTACGGTGATCCGGCCATCGACTACGCGCCTCAGTAAGATGTTGCCTTCCTCTCTCGGCACGACTCTTACTGGCTCTCCTTTGTGCTGATCTCGTTTACACGTTTCCACAATATCCTTCCCTTCGTGTCTCTTTCTTAGGATACCGCCGCAAGGTGTGCAGGCGCGGTTCCGTTACGTTCTGTTCTGTTCGCTAGGCACCTGCCAGGTTCCCACGCCTGACAGGGACCCCCCTGTGCCTTCTCCCTGCAACACCCCCTGCCACGGGATGTTGCCTGGTTCCAACCCAGTCAGCTTCTGACTAACTTCCTCCCCAGCCCCTAGTTTTACCAGTGTGAGGAGTGGCCCAATAAATAAAGCCTTTTTCTCCCCCTAGTGTCCGGAGTGTGAAGTGTAATGTGTTCTAGTGATACCTGGTCAGGAGAACTCCTTAGTGCCATCAGACGTACCGCTGCTCCCCTTAGTGGCAGAGCGCTTAACTGCAACGACCAGGTCTCTGGGGTGCTGCAAGGGCAGGATGCGAGGACATATGGCTGGAGCAAAAGAAGGGATGAACAGCGCTCCAGCCGGGTGTCGTGGTAACAAAAAGGTCTTTATTAATCCATGTAAAAGCGACGTTTCGACCAGTATCCTGATCTTTTTCAAGCATGTAACATAATGCAAGGTGTCGGCTTAAATGGTGTGGATACCACACAGGGCACCAATCACCAGTTAGCCACTAATTACATAAATACATATAACAAATAACATCAATCAAATAATACCCCACCCATTAAAATGGATACATACAATGTCAGCAGCATGAAAAACACAAAAAGAAAAAAAACAAAGCAAAAGAGCTTATATCACATAACATTGTTGCAGTGTTTATATATCCTCCAACCAGTTAGGTTCCGGCATATCCGTAACCAAGGCTACAAATGTCCAATAATCATCACAGTCCTCATGTCCAATCCAGGTCCTCTCTATGTTAGGCGCCAAAATTCAGCCAGCCTATCCGAGTTCATCACGCTTCCAAAGAGCCCTAAATAACAAATCAGGCAGCCACTTACAACTTACATAATAGCTACATCACAATCCCGCATCCTATCCCGGCAAGCCACAGGACAGCAGCAGACTTAGAAGCGCCCGGATGGCTGTAGCTGCGCGCCATGGCAACAGCCCGCCCATCTCACATGACCACAGAGCACGGTCCGCCCCGCTGCGGCGCAAAACTCCCCCCCAGTAAAGGAGAAGCCGCGGGCGCGCGCGGGCGCGCGCAGGCGCGATACCGCCGGAGACCGCAGCACCGCATAACACGATGCAAACCGGTCCAGCGGCACCGCGCATGCCACACCCCCCGACTCCTCCCACCCAGGGAGGCCGCCGACGCGCCACAGCCAGAACGCCCCAAACCCGACGTCACGGAGCCGGCGAGCTAGATGTCAATGCGCAGGCGCCCGAACCGTCACAGGCTCTATGTAGCCACGGCCACAGTGGGTTGTCACGGTAACCTAAAAAACAAAAATAGATTGGATAAACCAGCTCTAGGCAGTACAGCTCAAATATATAATGCAAACAGGCATCCATACTGGTTATACAAATCTACAGGGTTCCACTAATGGAGGACAACAAAACCGGCATTGTATATTCAATCCTTAATAAAAAAACATTAAAAAATGAAGACACCTTAAAAACAAAATACTGATAAAGAAGCCATAACTGGGAGAAGAGAGAACTATTTAGGAATACAGACCTGTAAATTGAAATCTAAATTAAGACCCCCAGGTTGTAAGGTCCCCAAAGAGTAAATCCATCTCATTTCCTTTTTCCTAAGCAATGATAGTCTATCCCCTCCTCTCCTCAGAGCCGGCACACTGTCTATTACTCTAAAGCGTAATTGATTGACCGAATGCTTATTATCCAAAAAGTGTTTGGGGACTGGCAAATCTGTAAGTCCTGTACGTATCGTGCTTTTATGCTTACTGATTCGCGTCCGAACCTCCATCGTGGTCTCCCCCACGTAGGCTAACCCGCACGGACACGTAATCATGTAAATAACGAAGCTCGAAGAGCAAGTATAGCGTTCTTTTAGATAAATTTTCTTCCCCGTATGGGGGTGATAAAAAAACTCTCCTTTAAGCATGTTGTTACAGCTTGCACAACCCAGGCATGGAAAATTTCCAAGTCTGGGTGTGCTCAGAGTTGTTTGAATTGAGGAGCTCTTAAAGGATCCAATGTCCGATCTTACTAGACTATCACCCAGATTGCGTCCCCTTCTGTAAGACATCATTGGATAACTGTTAAACGCCGGTATTAATGGTAAACCGCGTTGTAGGCCCAACCAATGTTTTCTCAAAATCCTGTCAATTTGACCACTAGCTGAAGTGTATGTGGATACAAAAGGGATACGCTCCCCAGTCTGCTTAAAAGAACCTGACTCACGAGTGGATTCCCGTGGTAAGTTACGAACCTTATGATTAAATCTACTCAGCTCCTTCTTAGGATAACCCCTGTTGGAGAATTTAAGACACATCTCATCCAGCCTCCGATCAACCACAGTGTCATCCGACACAATTCTCCGCACCCTCAGGAGTTGGCTCCATGGTAAGGAGTTAACCATTCTCCGAGGATGGTTGCTATCAAAAAGCAACAGGCCATTCCTGTCAGTCTCTTTCACAAAGATGTCTGTCTTTAGTCTATCTCCCTCTCTATACACAAGGGTATCCAGGAACTGGAGCTGAGAAGTAGAGAATGTCAAGGTCAATTGTAATTCCACGTATATTCCATTAAGATATTGATGGAATTCATTAAGCTCTGTCTCATTACCATCCCAAATTAGAAAAATATCATCAATGTAACGCCACCAAGCTCTGACGTGGCGCCAGAGGGTAGAACAGTACACGAACCTGTCCTCGAATACCGCCATGTAGATATTAGCATAAGTGGGGGCCACATTGGACCCCATGGCGGTACCCCTCAACTGTAAAAAGAACTCATCCCCAAAGAGAAAATAATTCCTCCTGAGGATGAGCTCCAACAGTGTGAGGACAAGTCGTGCACTCTCTGGGGCCACGTCAGAGCCGGATAGCGCACATGAAACCGCATCGAGCCCCTTATCATGCTCGATCGACGTGTATAAAGATACCACGTCGAACGATGCAAGCAGGGTAGTCTCAGATACAGTGATGCCTTCAAGTTTGTTAAGAAAGTCATTGGTGTCACGAATGTAGGATTTAGCAGATATGGCATACGTGCGCAATACTTTATCCAAAAAAATTGCTGTTTTGTTAAAGAGAGAACCCCTCCCCGACACAATGGGTCTTCCGGGGGGGTTAAGCAAGTCCTTATGAATTTTCGGTAGTATGTAAATAACCGGTATTACTGGTGCGTCAACAATCAAATATTCTGACAACTTGTGGTCAATGAGTCCCATGGCTAGGGAGTCACTGACCACAAGTTGCAATTCCTTCTGAAAACGATTAGTTGGATTACTTGGTAGTTTCTCATAGACACACTGGTCTCCCAGTTGTCGCAAAATCTCCGCTTTGTATTTTACACTATCCATCACGACAACCGCCCCACCCTTATCGGCCTGTTTAACGGTTATCAAAGCATTGTCTGCCAAGGCCCTCAAAACCTTCTTCTCAACTGATGTCATATTATGATGACCCGGAGATTTGAATGTCTTTTTCAATTTATCAATATCTCTCTGTACCAATTCAATATAAGATTCCACAAAATGATCACTGTTGGGCGGCTGGAAATTACTTTTAGTATACAACCCCAATTCACGCAGGGCAAAGCCCTGTGATGGTATACTCGTGTTACATGACATATCATTACATTTATCAGCAAAAAATGCAGATAGTCTCAATCTCCTAAAATAGGCATGTAAATCAACTTCCAACGAAAACCAATCAGGGTTACTGGACGGGCAAAATGACAGACCTTTAGACAATACTTTAAGTTCAATATCAGATAGCGTAACAGAAGAAATATTTACCACCAAGCTCCTATTGTCAATTAACTGTCTTTCGTGTTCCTCATTTTCATCGTGTTCTTCCTCGTTGCTCGTTGTTCCCTGTGCATACTTCGATTTTCTATGCTTCCGGCCGCCTCTACGGCCCCTCCTCCTGGATCTGCTTTGTCCATTTTTTCTCTCTCTAAAAAAAGCAAACGCCTATCGCCCTCCATGTTGGAATCCTCTGTGGAGTCAGACTCGACAGAGGTGAAGCCAAAATTTGAATGTTTTCTCACCTGTGGCCTCCTGCGCTTCCTGTGGCTCCTCAATTCAAACAACTCTGAGCACACCCAGACTTGGAAATTTTCCATGCCTGGGTTGTGCAAGCTGTAACAACATGCTTAAAGGAGAGTTTTTTTATCACCCCCATACGGGGAAGAAAATTTATCTAAAAGAACGCTATACTTGCTCTTCGTGCTTTGTTATTTACATGATTACGTGTCCGTGCGGGTTAGCCTACGTGGGGGAGACCACGATGGAGGTTCGGACGCGAATCAGTAAGCATAAAAGCACGATACGTACAGGACTTACAGATTTGCCAGTCCCCAAACACTTTTTGGATAATAAGCATTCGGTCAATCAATTACGCTTTAGAGTAATAGACAGTGTGCCGGCTCTGAGGAGAGGAGGGGATAGACTATCATTGCTTAGGAAAAAGGAAATGAGATGGATTTACTCTTTGGGGACCTTACAACCTGGGGGTCTTAATTTAGATTTCAATTTACAGGTCTGTATTCCTAAATAGTTCTCTCTTCTCCCAGTTATGGCTTCTTTATCAGTATTTTGTTTTTAAGGTGTCTTCATTTTTTAATGTTTTTTTATTAAGGATTGAATATACAATGCCGGTTTTGTTGTCCTCCATTAGTGGAACCCTGTAGATTTGTATAACCAGTATGGATGCCTGTTTGCATTATATATTTGAGCTGTACTGCCTAGAGCTGGTTTATCCAATCTATTTTTGTTTTTTAGGTTACCGTGACAACCCACTGTGGCCGTGGCTACATAGATCCTGTGACGGTTCGGGCGCCTGCGCATTGACATCTAGCTCGCCGGCTCCGTGACGTCGGGTTTGGGGCGTTCTGGCTGTGGCGCGTCGGCGGCCTCCCTGGGTGGGAGGAGTCGGGGGGTGTGGCATGCGCGGTGCCGCTGGACCGGTTTGCATCGTGTTATGCGGTGCTGCGGTCTCCGGCGGTATCGCGCCTGTGCGCGCCCGCGGCTTCTCCTTTACTGGGGGGGAGTTTCGCGCCGCAGCGGGGCGGACTGTGCTCTGTGGTCATGTGAGATGGGCGGGCTGTTGCCATGGCGCGCAGCTACAGCCATCCGGGCGCTTCTAAGTCTGCTGCGGTCCTGTGGCTTGCCGGGATAGGACGCGGTATTGTGATGTAGCTATTATGTAAGTTGTAAGTGGCTGCCTGATTTGTTATTTAGGGCTCTTTGGAAGCGTGATGAACTCGGATAGGCTGGCTGAATTTTGGCGCCTAACATAGAGAGGACCTGGATTGGACATGAGGACTGTGATGATTATTGGACATTTGTAGCCTTGGTTACGGATATGCCGGAACCTAACTGGTTGGAGGATATATAAACACTGCAACAATGTTATGTGATATAAGCTCTTTTGCTTTGTTTTTTTTCTTTTTTGTGTTTTTCATGCTGCTGACATTGTATGTATCCATTTTAATGGGTGGGGTATTATTTGATTGATGTTATTTGTTATATGTATTTATGTAATTAGTGGCTAACTGGTGATTGGTGCCCTGTGTGGTATCCACACCATTTAAGCCGACACCTTGCATTATGTTACATGCTTGAAAAAGATCAGGATACTGGTCGAAACGTCGCTTTTACATGGATTAATAAAGATCTTTTTGTTACCACGACACCCGGCTGGAGCGCTGTTCATCCCTTCTTTTGGACTATTTGATATATCCAGGTTGGTTCCCTGGACAAGGAACGAGCGCCCGTTTGTGTGAGTGCTGTCAGCCCCTCTTTTTTTTTTTCTCTATATGGCTGGAGCAAGGAATGAGATACACGGGGCCAGCATTGATATTATTATTACAATAGGGGCTAATTAAGGGATATTATTACTGCTGTGATGTATTTGTTTTATTTTTTGAGTATACTGTTTTAAATGGGGGGGCGGTCCTGTTACTGTGCAGAGTGACACTATGTCACCTTTTTTTCTTCATGTGGTGTAATGTAGAAGTTGGAAAAAATTAAGTAATGTGTTCTGCAAGCGGAGCTCGAGATAACTGTATTATTTCCTGCAGAGACGAGTCCTGGCTGGATGAAGTGATGGCGGTCTGTGCTGGATGAAAGATGAAGGACTTCACCTAGAGATGTCACTGGTGAGTCAGTGTTACCTATACACTGACACTATACACTGTATACTATATATAGAGGTCCTGTGTATAATGTCACCGGTGATCACTGTATTACCTCTACACAGACACTGCATACTAAGTACAGATCTCCTGTGAATACTGGCACTTATGGTGATAGTATTGTGGTTTTTTTATTACTGATCAGTATTGTAGTATTCAGTCACTATGTGGTGGTAATATGTGGTCTGGTCATAGTGTTGCGGTATTTGTCCCTTGTATGTGCTATTTGGTCACTTTGTGGTTGTAATCTGTGATCTGGTCATGGTGCGGTGGTATTTGTCCTTTGTATGTGATATTATTCGGTCACTGGTGGTAGGTATGTGGTCTGGTCATGGTGTTGTATTTGTTCCTTCTATGTGATATTATTGGTCATTTTAAAAATTGAAAAATAAGTAAAAATATACCCAAATTTGTATTGCATATTTTAACAAATATTTAATAGGTTACAATAGAGTAGGGCCCGGCCAAAAGTGTCTACCGTGTTATGGTGGCTTGAAAAATCTTTTGGCCAAAACAAAAGCTGCCGGTTATATGTGTGATCTTGTGATGGGAACTGTTAATGTGTGATAGGTGAGAAGTGGAGTTTCACTCAGCAACTATTTTTCTGGAATAATCTGGTTCAGGTATTTGATGACCCCGTCACATGACCGGGGGGCCCACAGAGTCTGAACAGCCCGGGGCCCTGTCTACCCTTAATCCACCCCTGGTTGTGAGACTCTACTAAATTATCTCAAGTGAGTATCTCACCACTGGAAACACCACAATTGATTAATCTGACGTAACCAGCACTGCTGTACCGCTGGGCTCTGCTACCCATTATCTCTACTGTGAGTCTCCAGGCCTACTCAGTGCTGCTACTTCAATGCGACTACTGTGCCACTGTCTCGTCTGTTCGTTCCTCCATCTGCCACCCAGCCTCTACAACCTCCATTTCTCCAAGCAGTTCACTTCGAGGCATCAACGTCATCTGTCCATGCTACATTATGACTACTCATCCAGACCAAGGGTTTCGAGGATCCAACTTTCCAGGTAAGACATAGCATATTGTGAGGCAGTGACTGATGTTATATGCGAGGGTCGCTATGTGTCCCCCAGGATGTGCAAAGAAGCATATAGAGGCCGTGGGAGTGCATTGTAATCACAGGCATAGCTGTGATTGCAAGGCAGAATAGTAGTAAGTGTTGATCTTGGACAAGCTATTTGTTCAAGGCAGATTTAACAAAACCTGCTCTCGGCTTTTATTTTTTTAAATGGATGACAGGATGGTAGTGGGGCGGTCCATTTCCTCCCCCGGCCCCAGGTTTTCCATGTGGCCTATGGCCACAAGTTCTTTTGTTAAAAACCCTGAAGCAGAGGGATGGGTGTGTGTGTCAGTTTCGGTCTTGCAAGCAGGCAGAGCAGAAGGCTTTGCAGAGCTCAACTTGTGTGAGGCAACACAGGGCCAAGCGGAGCCAAAAGGCCTGGCACCCTCAGTGAACAGGGCGGTGCAGTCGCCCACAGCAACCGGTCAAGGCCTGTCTTTGTTTTCCTGCCTGGATCTGATTTACTTTCTGTTTGTGTGTATGTGGTACATTAAAGAGACTTTACTTTGAACTTTTCCTAGGTCACTGCCTCATCACTGCACAGTGTGGACACCGCTGCATTACACTATCTACACGTACAGTTATACAAAGTAGACTGTCATGCATTGATTAGAACCGCCCACTGGACTACTAAGCACAGAATGAGCAAGGATTTTAATAAATGAAATACAAGTTATATAGAATCATTTCCGACAAAACAATGTATCAATCTGCTCAGCTTCTGTTGTGCTTGAACATGAGGTCCATAGATTGCACAACATTTTAAAGCGGACAGGTTGCTTTTAAGACATGATGGAGGCTAGAGCAAAGATTTGTGTGGCCTTACGTCTCATTTTTTGCTGTACAGAATTGTACTCTGAGTTTTACAACCCAAATTACTTTCCTAGTTGAGCTTTCCATGTACAACATCTTAGACTTGACCCTATTTGTTTTGCTAATTGAATAATTTGCCATAAACGCGCACACCTTCATGTTATCACTTATCTGAGTCAGCAGAAGAAGCAGACATTTCAGCAAATATTTTGCTTATGGAGAACTGGGATTGATCGGAAACATGTGGGTGGATTGGAAGTCTCTGTGAAACAAAGTTTCTGCACATTTCAAGTCAGCAGAAAAGTCCTCGGTGTTTAACTTGCAGAACCTAGAAGACGGAGCAGAGGGTGTGGAGGCCTTCCCCTGGGAAATCTATAGGAAATGCGCCAGTCTCGCTGCCTCTGCTGAATATTCTGATGATCTATACTGACCACAGCATGGACGTCAAAGGAAAAACACTGCAGAGTCCAAAGAAAGCATTCTTAAGAGATCGGCCCTCAAGATTTGGAAACCATTTACATATTTTCTCTTCTGTACATTAACATTTTTCCAGGTAAAACTGTCAATAAAACGCCTGCCTGAAAACGACACCGCTTTGAAAAGTTCTCTATGTGGAGGGCTTTTATGAGGCTACGCAGAAAGGGCATTACTACTAATTTGACATTTAAATCCCGAGTATTTAAATCATTTAAGTATGGAAAATATATGTCTAAAAACAAATGAACATATTTATATTATTTCCCTGCCTACAGTGACTGGGAATGCGCAGGAGAAGACAATGACGAGCTTAGGGTGGTGGTGCAAAACACAAATTAATTTTCATCCTAAATCCCTATCTATTTAATGCAATAACCCTATGTAATTTCTTATATACTTTAGTTAAAAAGTCCCTACCATTCCCTCACTACACTATCTCACTGATGTATTATTGTTTTTTTACTACGGTACTTCCTTTATGATGACTCTTCATAGTGCATGCTGAGATACTCAAGCAAAGCATCATCAGGTAGCAGAGGCTGCAGTCACTTCTCTACTGAGCATGCATCAGTTGTCAATTTTAACCCCTTAACGACCGCCGATACGCCTTTTAAGTAGTTAAGGGTACTTAAACCACAGCAAAAAGTGTACAGCGCCCCCCAGAGTCAGATTTTCTCCAGGATTTCGGCTGCTGGGTTGCGATCGCCGGTATTAACCATATACCGACTACCGCAAAAAAAGAAAGCTCGGTTTGCCATTTAGGCTATGTGCACACATTCAGGATTTCTTGCAGAAATTTCCTGAGCAAAACTGGTCATTTTCTGCAAGAAATCCGCATGCGTTTTTTTCATATTTTTCTCGCGTTTTTGACGCCTTTTTGTGCGTTTTTTTCAGAAACTTCCCAATGCATTAAATTGCGGGAAAAACGCGAAAAATCCGCAAAATTAATGAACATGCTGCGTTTTTTACCGTGATGCGTTTTTTCCCCGGAAAAAAACGCATCATGTGCACAAAAATTGCAGAATGCATTCTAAATGATGGGATGCATTAAGTATGCATTTTTAATGCGTTTTTATAGTGTTCTTATAGCTAAAAAATGCGAAAATAACTCCCCTCTTTATCATCCACTTAGTTAGGGAACAATAATAAAATAAAGAAAATTATTTATTTCCATTTTCCCATTAGGGTTACAGTTGGGCTAAAGTGAGTTGGGCTAAAGTTAGGGTTGGGGCTAAAATTAGGGTTAGAGTATGTTTCCACAATAAGGATTCATTCAGGATTTGCTATGGATTGGACGCTGTGTACAGCTGCAGCGTTCAATCCGCAGCGTCCAGATGTTGCAGCATAGTGGAGGGGATTTTATGAAATCTCGTCTCCACTATGTGTGCAGGGCCGAATCTGGTGGCCCTGCATAACCGGACATGCGGCACATCTTTCCAGACTGCAGCAAGTCTACTTATCTTGCGGAGAAGCTCAGTATCCGCAAGATAAATAACCCAGTCTATGAATATGATGTGGTGATTCCGAATGTGTTCAATGAACACATTCGGAATCACCGTGCTTACAACAGGGGGTGGCGCTTTGGGTGGAGCAGGGTATCCGCTGCTTCCAAAGCGCAGAGATTATGCCATGTGAAAACATACTCTTAGGGTTTGGGCTAACGTTAGGGTTAGAGTTGGGATTAGGGTTAGGGTTGGGATTAGGGTTTGGATTATGGTTAGGGTTGGGATTAGGGTTTGGATTAGGGTTAGGGTTGAGATTAGGGTTAGGGTTGGGACTAGAATTAGGGTTGGAATTAGGATTAGGTTTGTGGTTAGGGTTATGGTTAGGGTTGGGATTAAGGTTAGGGTGTGTTGGGATTAGGGTTAGGGTTGAGATTAGGGTTAGGGGTGTGTTGGGGTTAGGGTTGTGATCAGGGTTATGGATAGGGTTGGGATTAGGGTTAGGGGTATGTTGGGGTTAGTGTTGTGACTGGGGTTAGGGTTGGGATTAGGGTTAGGGGTGTGTTGGTGTTAGGGATGCAGTTAGAATTGTGGGGTTTCCACTGTTTAGGTACATCAGGGGGTTTCCAAACGCAACATGGCGCCACCATTGATTCCAGCCAATTTTGCGTTCAAAAAGTCAAATGGTGCTCCCTCCCTTCTGAGCTCTGCTGTGCGCCCAAAGCGTGGTTTACCCCCACACGTGGGGCATCAGCGTACTCAAGATAAATTGCACAACAACATTTGGGGTCCAATTTCTCCTGTTACCCTTGGAAAAATGAAAAATTGGGGGCTAAAAAATAATTTTTCTGAAAAAACAATCATTTTTTATTTTCACGGCTCTGCGTTATAAACTTTTGTGAAGCACTTGGGTGTTCAAAGTGCTCACCACACATCTAGATAAGCTCCTTGGGGGGTCTTGTTTCCAAAATGGTGTCACTTGTGGGGGTTTCTACTGTTTGGGCACATCAAGGGCTCTGCAAATGCAACATGATGCCTGCAGACCATTCTATCAAAGTCTGCATTCCAAAACATCACTATTTCCTTTCCAAACCCCAACAGTGCCCAAACAGTGGTCCTCCCCACATATGGGGTATCAGCGTTCTCAGGACAAATTAGACAACTTTTGGGGTCCAATTTCTCCCGTTACCCTTGGGAAAATAAAAAAATGGAGGCTAACATATCATTATTTTTTTTTAAAGATTTTTTATTTTCACATCTCTGCGTTATAAACGTCCGTGAAGCACTTGGGCATTCAAAGTGCTCACCAAACAACTAGATAAGATACTTGGGGGGGTCTAGTTTCCAAAATGGGGTCACTTGTGGGGGTTTTCTACTATTTAGGCACATCAAGATGTCTGTAAACGCAACATGATACCCGCGGACCATTCTATCAAAGTCTGCATTACAAAACGGCTCTCCTTCCGAGCTCTGCCATGTGCCCAAACAATGGTCCCCTCCACATATGGGGTATCAGCGTACTCAGGACAAATTGCACAACAACTTTGCTGGTCCAATTTCTCCTGTTACCCTTGTGAAAGTAAAAATTTGGGGGTAAACAATTTTTGTGAAAAAATATGATTTTTTATTTTCACGGCTCTACATTATAAACTTCTGTGAAGCACTTGGGAGTTCATAGTGCTCACCACTAGAGTTGAGCGACCTTGACCTTTTTAGAGTCGAGCCGGGTTTTGCGAAACCCGACTATGTCCAAAGTCGGGTCGAGTGAAATCGGCCGATTATGACGTAAAGTCGGGATCGACCGAAACACGAAACCCAATGCAAGTCAATGGGGCAGCATAGTCGGCAGTGAGTGGGGGCCAGGAAAACACCTAGAGTGGCCATTTTAATGTCAAAACCATCCATTCTTCTTAATGAAGCTTGTCAAGCGTAATTTACCTTATAATAATTGGAAGGCATTTGAAATTGGGGGTCATTTGGCTAAAGTTGTGGGGGGTAGGGCTGGTTCAAGTAATTAGTGGGCCCAGGAAATCTGGACCACGTCACGGCAGTGGAGCAGGGAGAGGTAAGTATTTCAACTTTGCAAGTGCTGTGAACCTGAGCAAGCAGGGGGGGCCCACTCGTTGGCATTGGCACTGGCACAGGGCCCCTCAAAGTACAGCGGTGTGTTTGCACGGCGGGGGCGCCTCCCACCGGCAGCAACACTTTTGCGTACTATGAGAGGCCCTGTGCCAGTGACGTCGCCAACTAGTATTCCTCCCCCCACCTGATGAAGGAACCTGCACTTTCATCTGCACCTTCCTCTTTGTCCCCGTGTAAGGTGGTATGGTATGCGGGAAGAGCAACCTGACTTTCAGCAGGGTCACAATGTTGTTGTGTAGCGTGCACGGGGAATGTTGCGTTATGGGTCAATGTACCAGCAGACTCATCTATCACTGGCTGGGCAATGGGCACGATGAAGTGGAAACACAGATATAGGCCCAAAGAAGAAAGTGGGCTAAATGCAGTTCAAAATTGGTAACACAGGAATAACCAGGGGGCATTGCAGTGGAGGACAACTGGAATGAGAGGCTGACACAGAGAGTAGGGCCAAATCAGTAAGTAGTCGAAATGCAGTTCAAAATTGGCAACCGTAGTAAACAGGCGGCACAGCTTTGTTCAGTGGAGGAGAACAGCAAGGAGTGGCAGACACCGATAGTAGGCCCCAAACCAACTAGTACGCCAAATGCAGTTGTTCCATTTAACCACAATTTAATGAGAGCCTGAAGATAGAAGCTCAGGAAAGGCAACCTGGGGAACACCTTGGAGTGTAACACACCATCTCTCTCCACCCCATACCCATTTTGTATGGCCTAATGCAGTGTACTTTTCTACAACTACTAAACGAGAGTCGGAAGACCGAAGCAATGGCAAGGAAACCTGGGGAACACCTTAGAGTGTAACACACCCTCTCTCTACACCCCATACCCAATTTGAAGGCCTAATGCAGTGTAGTTTCCAAGAACTACTAAACGAGAGCCGGAAGATCGAAGCTCAGGAAAGGCAACCTGGGGAACACCTTGGAGTGTAACACACCCTCTCGCTACACCCCATACCCAATTTGAAGGCCTAATGCAGCGTAGTTTCCAACAACTACTAAACGAGAGCCGGAAGATCGAAGCTCAGGAAAGGCAACCTGGGGAACACCTTGGAGTGTAACACACCCTCTCTCTACACCCCATACCCAATTTGAAGGCCTAATGCAGTGTAGTTTCCAAGAACTACTAAACGAGAGCCGGAAGATCGAAGCTCAGGAAAGGCAACCTGGGGAACACCTTGGAGTGTAACACACCCTCTCGCTACACCCCATACCCAATTTGAAGGCCTAATGCAGCGTAGTTTCCAACAACTACTAAACGAGAGCCGGAAGATCGAAGCTCAGGAAAGGCAACCTGGGGAACACCTTGGAGTGGAACACACCATCTCTCTACACCCCATACCCAATTTGAAGGCCTAATGCAGAGTAGTTTCCAAGAACTACTAAACGAGAGCCGGAAGATCGAAGCTCAGGAAAGGCAACCTGGGGAACACCTTGGAGTGTAACACAACGTCTCTCTACACGACGGAAGGGCTGATTCTTAGGAAGGAAGGCTGTTGGAAATAAGCATTGCGCGTCCGAGGGTGATTATATTCTTATTAGGTATATACTCACCCTCGGACGCGCCCTGCTTCTTTATTTGGAATGAATGTTTATTTGCAATGTGGTGTTGACTTTCTCTATTATTTTGGTAATTAATGATTTTATTATTTTCATTATTTTGCATCTTCTCGGCAATAATATAAAGAAGACGCGACAGGACAACACTCGGTGGATGCCATATGTGTGTTTTCAATTTAAAAAAACTTTCAGTTAACTACTTGCAGGAGAAAGTAATTGTAGCTGGTGGCCATTTTTAGTACTGTACCAGATTAGAGTTGTGTGTTTGTTTTTAATGTTAAAATGTCTGCATTTGATATCTCACCAGTATTTTCTTTTTTATAAGCAAAATACTTATTTTTATATTTTCTGATGTTGGTTCCAGGGGTACACGGCCAGCAGTGCCCTGGTCAGTGTAGTAGTAGTTGAAAGAATGGACCGCAGACAGGCATCGAAGGCCTAAAATAATAACACATGGCTGTAGGCAATTTTAAATTGGTTCCAGGGGTACACGGACAGCAGTGGTGTGGTCAGTGGAGGCCTAGTGGAAGGAGTGACCGCAGACAGGCATCGAAGGCCTAAAATAATAACACATGGCTGTAGGCAATTTTAAATTGGTTCCAGGGGTACACGGACAGCAGTGGTGTGGTCAGTGGAGGCCTAGTGGAAGGAGTGACCGCAGACAGGCATCGAAGGCCTAAAATAATAACACATGGCTGTAGGCAATTTTAAATTGGTTCCAGGGGTACACGGGCAGCAGTGACCTGGTCAGTGTAGTAGTAGTTGAAAGAATGGACCGCAGACAGGCATCGAAGGCCTAAAATAAAAAAATTGGGCTGGCTGTAGGCAATTTTAAATTGGTTCCAGGGGTACACGGGCAGCAGTGACCTGGTCAGTGTAGTAGTAGTTGAAAGAATGGACCGCAGACAGGCATCGAAGGCCTAAAATAAAAAAATTGGGCTGGCTGTAGGCAATTTTAAATTGGTTCCAGGGGTACACGGGCAGCAGTGGTGTGGTCAGTGGAGGCCTAGTGGAAGGAGTGACCGCAGACAGGCATCGAAGGCCTAACATAACAAACTTGGGCTGGCTGTAGGCACTTTTAAATTGGTTCCAGGGGTACACGGGCAGCAGTGGTCTGGTCAGTGGAAGTCTAGTGGAAGGAGTGACCGCAGACAGGCATCGAAGGCCTAAAATAATAACACATGGCTGTAGGCAATTTTAAATTGGTTCCAGGGGTACACGGACAGCAGTGGTGTGGTCAGTGGAGGCCTAGTGGAAGGAGTGACCGCAGACAGGCATCGAAGGCCTAAAATAATAACACATGGCTGTAGGCAATTTTAAATTGGTTCCAGGGGTACACGGACAGCAGTGGTGTGGTCAGTGGAGGCCTAGTGGAAGGAGTGACCGCAGACAGGCATCGAAGGCCTAAAATAATAACACATGGCTGTAGGCAATTTTAAATTGGTTCCAGGGGTACACGGGCAGCAGTGACCTGGTCAGTGTAGTAGTAGTTGAAAGAATGGACCGCAGACAGGCATCGAAGGCCTAAAATAAAAAAATTGGGCTGGCTGTAGGCAATTTTAAATTGGTTCCAGGGGTACACGGGCAGCAGTGACCTGGTCAGTGTAGTAGTAGTTGAAAGAATGGACCGCAGACAGGCATCGAAGGCCTAAAATAAAAAAATTGGGCTGGCTGTAGGCAATTTTAAATTGGTTCCAGGGGTACACGGGCAGCAGTGGTGTGGTCAGTGGAGGCCTAGTGGAAGGAGTGACCGCAGACAGGCATCGAAGGCCTAAAATAATAACACATGGCTGTAGGCAATTTTAAATTGGTTCCAGGGGTACACGGGCAGCAGTGACCTGGTCAGTGTAGTAGTAGTTGAAAGAATGGACCGCAGACAGGCATCGAAGGCCTAAAATAAAAAAATTGGGCTGGCTGTAGGCAATTTTAAATTGGTTCCAGGGGTACACGGGCAGCAGTGGTGTGGTCAGTGGAGGCCTAGTGGAAGGAGTGACCGCAGACAGGCATCGAAGGCCTAAAATAATAACACATGGCTGTAGGCAATTTTAAATTGGTTCCAGGGGTACACGGGCAGCAGTGACCTGGTCAGTGTAGTAGTAGTTGAAAGAATGGACCGCAGACAGGCATCGAAGGCCTAAAATAAAAAAATTGGGCTGGCTGTAGGCAATTTTAAATTGGTTCCAGGGGTACACGGGCAGCAGTGACCTGGTCAGTGTAGTAGTAGTTGAAAGAATGGACCGCAGACAGGCATCGAAGGCCTAACATAACAAACTTGGGCTGGCTGTAGGCACTTTTAAATTGGTTCCAGGGGTACACGGGCAGCAGTGGTCTGGTCAGTGGAAGTCTAGTGGAAGGAGTGACCGCAGACAGGCATCGAAGGCCTAAAATAATAACACATGGCTGTAGGCAATTTTAAATTGGTTCCAGGGGTACACGGACAGCAGTGGTGTGGTCAGTGGAGGCCTAGTGGAAGGAGTGACCGCAGACAGGCATCGAAGGCCTAAAATAATAACACATGGCTGTAGGCAATTTTAAATTGGTTCCAGGGGTACACGGGCAGCAGTGACCTGGTCAGTGTAGTAGTAGTTGAAAGAATGGACCGCAGACAGGCATCGAAGGCCTAAAATAAAAAAATTGGGCTGGCTGTAGGCAATTTTAAATTGGTTCCAGGGGTACACGGGCAGCAGTGACCTGGTCAGTGTAGTAGTAGTTGAAAGAATGGACCGCAGACAGGCATCGAAGGCCTAAAATAAAAAAATTGGGCTGGCTGTAGGCAATTTTAAATTGGTTCCAGGGGTACACGGGCAGCAGTGACCTGGTCAGTGTAGTAGTAGTTGAAAGAATGGACCGCAGACAGGCATCGAAGGCCTAAAATAAAAAAATTGGGCTGGCTGTAGGCAATTTTAAATTGGTTCCAGGGGTACACGGGCAGCAGTGACCTGGTCAGTGTAGTAGTAGTTGAAAGAATGGACCGCAGACAGGCATCGAAGGCCTAAAATAAAAAAATTGGGCTGGCTGTAGGCAATTTTAAATTGGTTCCAGGGGTACACGGGCAGCAGTGGTGTGGTCAGTGGAGGCCTAGTGGAAGGAGTGACCGCAGACAGGCATCGAAGGCCTAAAATAATAACACATGGCTGTAGGCAATTTTAAATTGGTTCCAGGGGTACACGGGCAGCAGTGACCTGGTCAGTGTAGTAGTAGTTGAAAGAATGGACCGCAGACAGGCATCGAAGGCCTAAAATAAAAAAATTGGGCTGGCTGTAGGCAATTTTAAATTGGTTCCAGGGGTACACGGGCAGCAGTGACCTGGTCAGTGTAGTAGTAGTTGAAAGAATGGACCGCAGACAGGCATCGAAGGCCTAAAATAAAAAAATTGGGCTGGCTGTAGGCAATTTTAAATTGGTTCCAGGGGTACACGGGCAGCAGTGGTGTGGTCAGTGGAGGCCTAGTGGAAGGAGTGACCGCAGACAGGCATCGAAGGCCTAAAATAATAACACATGGCTGTAGGCAATTTTAAATTGGTTCCAGGGGTACACGGGCAGCAGTGACCTGGTCAGTGTAGTAGTAGTTGAAAGAATGGACCGCAGACAGGCATCGAAGGCCTAAAATAAAAAAATTGGGCTGGCTGTAGGCAATTTTAAATTGGTTCCAGGGGTACACGGGCAGCAGTGGTGTGGTCAGTGGAGGCCTAGTGGAAGGAGTGACCGCAGACAGGCATCGAAGGCCTAAAATAATAACACATGGCTGTAGGCAATTTTAAATTGGTTCCAGGGGTACACGGGCAGCAGTGACCTGGTCAGTGTAGTAGTAGTTGAAAGAATGGACCGCAGACAGGCATCGAAGGCCTAAAATAAAAAAATTGGGCTGGCTGTAGGCAATTTTAAATTGGTTCCAGGGGTACACGGGCAGCAGTGGTGTGGTCAGTGGAGGCCTAGTGGAAGGAGTGACCGCAGACAGGCATCGAAGGCCTAAAATAATAACACATGGCTGTAGGCAATTTTAAATTGGTTCCAGGGGTACACGGGCAGCAGTGACCTGGTCAGTGTAGTAGTAGTTGAAAGAATGGACCGCAGACAGGCATCGAAGGCCTAAAATAAAAAAATTGGGCTGGCTGTAGGCAATTTTAAATTGGTTCCAGGGGTACACGGGCAGCAGTGACCTGGTCAGTGTAGTAGTAGTTGAAAGAATGGACCGCAGACAGGCATCGAAGGCCTAACATAACAAACTTGGGCTGGCTGTAGGCACTTTTAAATTGGTTCCAGGGGTACACGGGCAGCAGTGGTCTGGTCAGTGGAAGTCTAGTGGAAGGAGTGACCGCAGACAGGCATCGAAGGCCTAAAATAATAACACATGGCTGTAGGCAATTTTAAATTGGTTCCAGGGGTACACGGACAGCAGTGGTGTGGTCAGTGGAGGCCTAGTGGAAGGAGTGACCGCAGACAGGCATCGAAGGCCTAAAATAATAACACATGGCTGTAGGCAATTTTAAATTGGTTCCAGGGGTACACGGGCAGCAGTGACCTGGTCAGTGTAGTAGTAGTTGAAAGAATGGACCGCAGACAGGCATCGAAGGCCTAAAATAAAAAAATTGGGCTGGCTGTAGGCAATTTTAAATTGGTTCCAGGGGTACACGGGCAGCAGTGACCTGGTCAGTGTAGTAGTAGTTGAAAGAATGGACCGCAGACAGGCATCGAAGGCCTAAAATAAAAAAATTGGGCTGGCTGTAGGCAATTTTAAATTGGTTCCAGGGGTACACGGGCAGCAGTGACCTGGTCAGTGTAGTAGTAGTTGAAAGAATGGACCGCAGACAGGCATCGAAGGCCTAAAATAAAAAAATTGGGCTGGCTGTAGGCAATTTTAAATTGGTTCCAGGGGTACACGGGCAGCAGTGACCTGGTCAGTGTAGTAGTAGTTGAAAGAATGGACCGCAGACAGGCATCGAAGGCCTAAAATAAAAAAATTGGGCTGGCTGTAGGCAATTTTAAATTGGTTCCAGGGGTACACGGGCAGCAGTGGTGTGGTCAGTGGAGGCCTAGTGGAAGGAGTGACCGCAGACAGGCATCGAAGGCCTAAAATAATAACACATGGCTGTAGGCACTTTTAAATTGGTTCCAGGGGTACACGGGCAGCAGTGGTCTGGTCAGTGGAAGTCTAGTGGAAGGAGTGACCGCAGACAGGCTTCGAAGGCCTAACATAACAAAATTGGGCTGGCTGTAGGCACTTTAAATTGGTTCCAGGGGTACATGGGCAGCAGTGTATGGTCAGTGGAAGTCTAGTGGAAGGAGTGACGGCAGACAGTCTTCGAAGGCCTAACATAACAAAATTGGGCTGACTGTAGGCACTTTTAAATTGGTTCCAGGGTAACACGGCCAGCAGTGGCCTGGTCAGTGTAGTAGTTGTAGAAAGAAGGGACCGCAGACAGGCTTCGAAGGCCTAACATAACAAAAATGTCAAAACAATGGTATTGTCAGTGCCAGGCATTGAAGGATGTC
Source organism: Ranitomeya imitator (assembly GCF_032444005.1). NCBI lineage: Eukaryota > Metazoa > Chordata > Amphibia > Anura > Dendrobatidae > Ranitomeya > Ranitomeya imitator. The sequence continues at coordinate 736,333,938 of NC_091282.1, read as the reverse complement.
AGCGGCTAGACTACACATTGGTGAAGCTGTGAGAGATAATTTTGCTAGTGGTAGAGCACTGTTTGAGCTGGGGGGGGGAACTGTCTTGTGGCCGGCGGTACAGGCACAGGGCCCCTCATATTACAACGGTGTGTCTGACGTTGGGTGCGCACCACCACCGCCAGAGACACTTTATTGTACTATGAGGGACCCAGTGGCAGTGCCGTCGACCAAAAGCGGCCACACCCACCTCTTCAGACAAACAGCACTCTCAAGGGTCCAAGCGCAAAGTGGCGATAGCACGGCCCCGTGTGGGGAGTTTGGCCATTTCGTGAGGTGGAAACATGTCGTATGCTGGACAATCAGGTGAAGAAAATTACGAGATTGGAAAAGTCATTCAGAATAGTCCACAGGCAAGACCTTTTCATAGGAAAGCTAGGTGTCAGCCGGGCAGGGTGGGGCAAAAGATTTTGAAATCCAGTTGTGGTTCATTTTAATGAAGGTTAGATCATCTACATTTTGGGTAGCCAGACGAGTCCTTTTTTCTGTTAGTATTGAACCTGCAGCACTGAATACTCTTTCTGATAGGACACTAGCTGCCGGGCAAGCAAGCTCCTGCAATGCATATTCTGCCAATTCTGGCCAGGTGTCTAATTTGGATGCCCAGTAATCAAATGGGAATGACGGTTGAGGGAGAACGTCGATAAGGGATGAAAAATAGTTTGTAACCATACTGGACAAATGTTGTCTCCTGTCACTTTGAATTGATGCTGCAGTACCTGTCCTGTCTGCGGTCATAGAAAAATCACTCCACAACCTGGTCAGAAAACCCCTCTGTCCAACGCCACTTCTGATTTCTGCCCCTCTAACACCTCTGGTCTGCTGGCCCCTGGAGCTCGTGTGAGAACGATCACGGGCGCTGTGTGCAGGGAATGCCAGAAGCAAACGGTCAACAAGAGTTGATTGTTTTGTTGCTAATATTAGTTCCAAGTTCTCATGTGGCATAATATTTTGCAATTTGCCTTTATAGCGAGGATCAAGGAGGCAGGCCAACCAGTAATCGTCATCGTTCATCATTTTTGTAATGCGTGTGTCCCTTTTGAGGATACGCAAGGCATAATCCGCCATGTGGGCCAAAGTTCCCGTTGTCAAATCTGCGGTTGTGCTTGGTTGAGGGGCAGTTGCAGGCAAATCTACGTCACTTGTGTCCCTCAAAAAACCAGAACCCGGCCTTGCCACGCCACCAATTTCCCGTGCCCCCGGGAAAGCTTCCTCATTAAAAATATACTCATCCCCATCATCCTCCTCATCCTCCACCTCCTCTTCGCCCGGTACCTCGTCATGTACACTGCCCTGACCAGACAATCGCTGACTGTCATCAAGGCTTTCCTCTTCCTCTGGTGCAGACGCCTGATCCTTTATGTGCGTCAAACTTTGCATCAGCAGACGCATTAGGGGGATGCTCATGCTTATTATGGCGTTGTCTGCACTAACCAGCCGTGTGCATTCCTCAAAACACTGAAGGACTTGACACATGTCTTGAATCTTCGACCACTGCACACCTGACAACTCCATGTCTGCCATCCTACTGCCTGCCCGTGTATGTGTATCCTCCCACAAAAACATAACAGCCCGCCTCTGTTCGCACAGTCTCTGAAGCATGTGCAGTGTTGAGTTCCACCTTGTTGCAACGTCTATGATTAGGCGATGCTGGGGAAGGTTCAAAGAACGCTGATAGGTCTGCATACGGCTGGAGTGTACAGGCGAACGGCGGATATGTGCGCAAAGTCCACGCACTTTGAGGAGCAGGTCGGATAACCCCGGATAACTTTTCAGGAAGCACTGCACCACCAGGTTTAAGGTGTGAGCCAGGCAAGGAATGTGTTTCAGTTGGGAAAGGGAGATGGCAGCCATGAAATTCCTTCCGTTATCACTCACTACCTTGCCTGCCTCAAGATCTACAGTGCCCAGCCACGACTGCGTTTCTTGCTGCAAGAACTCGGACAGAACTTCCGCGGTGTGTCTATTGTCGCCCAAACACTTCATAGCCAATACAGCCTGCTGACGTATGCCAGTAGCTGCCCCATAATGGGAGACCTGGTGTGCAACAGTGGCAGGTGCGGATGGAGTGTTTGTGCGACTGCGGTCTGTGGACGAGCTCTTGCTTCTGCAGGAGGACGAGGAGGAGGAGGAGGAGGGGGTGCGAACGGCTACAGACAACTGTTTACTAGACCGTGGGCTAGGCAGAACTGTCCCAAACTTGCTGTCCCCTGTGGACCCTGAATCCACCACATTTACCCAGTGTGCCGTGATGGACACGTAACGTCCCTGGCCATGCCTACTGGTCCATGCATCTGTTGTCAGGTGCACCTTTGTGCTCACAGATTGCCTGAGTGCATGGACGATGCGCTCTTTAACATGCTGGTGGAGGGCTGGGATGGCTTTTCTGGAAAAAAAGTGTCGACTGGGTAGCTCGTAGCGTGGTACAGCGTAGTCCATCAGGTCTTTGAAAGCTTCGCTTTCAACTAACCGGTAGGGCATCATCTCTAACGAGATTAGTCTAGCTATGTGGGCGTTCAAACCCTGTGTACGCGGATGCGAGGCTAAGTATTTCCTTTTTCTAACCATAGTCTCATGTAGGGTGAGCTGGACTGGAGAGCTGGAGATCGTGGAACTAGCGGGGGTGCCGGTGGACATGGCAGACTGAGAGACGGTGGGAGATGGTATTGTTGCCGCCGGTGCCCTAGATGCAGTGTTTCCTACTACGAAACTGGTGATTCCCTGACCCTGACTGCTTTGGCCTGGCAAAGATACCTGCACAGATACAGCAGGTGGTGCGCTAAATGGTGGTCCTACACTGCCGGAAGGGATGTTGCGTTGATGACTAGCTTCATTGGCCGAGGGTGCAACAACCTTAAGGGACGTTTGGTAGTTAGTCCAAGCTTTCAAATGCATGGTGGTTAAATGTCTATGCATGCAACTAGTATTGAGACTTTTCAGATTCTGACCTCTGCTTAAGGAAGTAGAACATTTTTGACAGATGACTTTGCGCTGATCAATTGGATGTTGTTTAAAAAAATGCCAGACTGCACTCTTTCTAGCATCGGATACCTTTTCAGGCATTGCAGACTGAGCTTTAACCGGATGGCCACGCTGTCCTCCACCAGGTTTTGGCTTTGCCACGCGTTTTGGGCAAGATACGGGCCCGGCAGATGGAACCTGTGGCGATGTTGATGCCTGCTGCGGCCCCTCCTCCTCCTCTGCTTCAGAACTGCTGCCGCCTGCACCCTGTTCCCCCAATGGCTGCCAATCGGGGTCAAGAACTGGGTCATCTAATAACTCTTCTTGTACCTCCTGCGCAACTTCGTCTGTGTCACCGTGTCGTTCGGTGGTATAGCGTTCGTGATGGGGCAACATAGTCTCATCAGGGTCTGATTCTTGATCAGCACCCTGCGAGGGCAATGTTGTGGTCTGAGTCAAAGGACCAGCATAGTAGTCTGGCTGTGGCTGTGCGTCAGTGCACTCCATGTCAGATTCAATTTGTAATGGGCATGGACTGTTAACTGCTTCACTTTCTAAGCCAGGGACGGTATGTGTAAAGAGCTCCATGGAGTAACCCGTTGTGTCGCCTGCTGCATTCTTCTCTGTTGTTGTTTTTGCTGAAGAGGACAAGGAAGTGACTTGTCCCTGACCGTGAACATCCACTAACGACGCGCTGCTTTTACTTTTACCAGTTTCACGAGATGAGGCAAAAGAGCTAGAGGCTGAGTCAGCAAGATAAGCCAAAACTTGCTCTTGCTGCTCCGGCTTTAAAAGCGGTTTTCCTAATCCCAGAAAAGGGAGCGTTCGAGGCCTTGTGTAGCCGGACGACGAACCTGGCTCCACAGCTCCAGACTTAGGTGCAATATTTTTTCCCCCACGACCACCTGATGCTCCACCACTACCACTACCCTCATTACCAGCTGACAATGAACGCCCCCGGCCACGACCTCTTCCACTAGACTTCCTCATTGTTTTAAAAACGTAACCAAACTAACGTTATTTGTTGCAGTCACACAACTTACACGGTGAGCTATAACTTCTGTATGATTTAGCTACCCCTTTACAGGTTGGTGAGACCACAGCGAAAATCAGGCCCAATGTTACACACTCTTTTTTTGGTGGCTGCAAATTAGAGAGATGCCCCACACGCAGGACTGTCACTGAAGCACAAATGTTAATATTAATGTCACACTATTATTTTTTTTTTATTTTTATTTTTTTCAGGAACACTTTAGAAACCCCCCAAAAAAAAAAAAATAGATTTTTGCAGGGAGAATTTAGAAAACAAATGTAACAAACTATATGCTTTCTATGGGCCACTGAGTGAGAGATGACGCACACAGGAATCAGGAGTGGCACACAAGCCCAGAGGCCAATATTTTTCTACCAATGATTGATGGAGTTATTTTCTCTGGTAGATTTTGGAACCCAAATCAAGGAAAAAAAATGTAGGCTTTCTATGGACCACAATTGGAGAGAGAGAGAGAGAGAGATGGCACACCCAGGAGTCAAGACTGGCACACAAGCAGAAAGGCCAATATTAATCTCCCACTGTTTTTTTTGGTTGTTTTTTTTTTTTTTTTTTTCAGGGAGACTTTAGAAAAAAAAATAATAAAAAAAATATGATTTTATCAGGAAGAATTTAGAAACCAAATAAAATAAAATGATTTTTTCAGGGAGAATTTAGAAAACAAATAAAACCAAAAATAGGCGTTCTATGGCCCACTGACTGAGAGATGACGCACCCAGGAGTCAAGACTGGCAGACAAGCAGAAAGGCCAATATTAATCTCCCACTGTTTTTTTTGGTTGTTTTTTTTTTTTTTTTTTTCAGGGAGACTTTAGAAAAAAAAATAATAAAAAAAATATGATTTTATCAGGAAGAATTTAGAAACCAAATAAAATAAAATGATTTTTTCAGGGAGAATTTAGAAAACAAATAAAACCAAAAATAGGCGTTCTATGGCCCACTGACTGAGAGATGACGCACCCAGGAGTCAAGACTGGCACACAAGCAGAAAGGCCAATATTAATCTCCCACTGTTTTTTTTGGTTGTTTTTTTTTTTTTTTTTTCAGGGAGACTTTAGAAAAAAAAATAATAAAAAAAATATGATTTTATCAGGAAGAATTTAGAAACCAAATAAAATAAAATGATTTTTTCAGGGAGAATTTATAAAACAAATAAAACCAAAAATAGGCGTTCTATGGCCCACTGACTGAGAGATGACGCACCCAGGAGTCAAGACTGGCACACAAGCAGAAAGGCCAATATTAATCTCCCACTGTTTTTTTTGGTTGTTTTTTTTTTTTTTTTTTTCAGGGAGACTTTAGAAAAAAAAATAATAAAAAAAATATGATTTTATCAGGAAGAATTTAGAAACCAAATAAAATAAAATGATTTTTTCAGGGAGAATTTAGAAAACAAATAAAACCAAAAATAGGCGTTCTATGGCCCACTGACTGAGAGATGACGCACCCAGGAGTCAAGACTGGCACACAAGCAGAAAGGCCAATATTAATCTCCCACTGTTTTTTTTGGTTGTTTTTTTTTTTTTTTTTTCAGGGAGACTTTAGAAAAAAAAATAATAAAAAAAATATGATTTTATCAGGAAGAATTTAGAAACCAAATAAAATAAAATGATTTTTTCAGGGAGAATTTAGAAAACAAATAAAACCAAAAATAGGCGTTCTATGGCCCACTGACTGAGAGATGACGCACCCAGGAGTCAAGACTGGCACACAAGCAGAAAGGCCAATATTAATCTCCCACTGTTTTTTTTTTTTTTTTTCAGGGAGACTTTAGAAAAAAAAATAATAAAAAAAATATGATTTTATCAGGAAGAATTTAGAAACCAAATAAAATAAAATAATTTTTTCAGGGAGAATTTAGAAAACAAATAAAACCAAAAATAGGCGTTCTATGGCCCACTGACTGAGAGATGACGCACACAGGAGTCAGGAGTGGCACACAAACCCAGAGGCCAATATTTTTCTACCAATGATTGATGTAGTTATTTTCTCTGGTAGATTTTAGAACCCAAATCAAGGAAAAAAAATATAGGCTTTCTATGGACCACAATTGGAGAGAGAGAGAGAGAGAGAGAGAGAGAGAGAGAGAGAGAGAGAGATGGCACACCCAGGAGTCAAGACTGGCACACAAGCAGAAAGGCCAATATTAATCTCCCACTGTTTTTTTGGTTGTTTTTTTTTTTTTTTTTTTTCAGGGAGACTTTAGAAATAAAAATAATAAAAAAAATATGATTTTATCAGGAAGAATTTAGAAACCAAATAAAATAAAATGATTTTTTCAGGGAGAATTTAGAAAACAAATAAAACCAAAAATATGCGTTCTATGGCCCACTGACTGAGAGAGAGAGAGAGATGGAACGCTTAGTACTGGCACACAAGCCCAAAGGGCAATATTAATCTCCCTTTTTTTTTCCAGGGAGAATTTCTGAAACCCAAAAAAAAAATAAAATAGGCTTTCTATGGCCCACTATTTGTGAGAGAGATGGGACGCTCAGGACTGGCACAGATGGCACGCTCAGGACTGGCACAGAAGCCCAGAGGCCAATATTAATCTCCCTTTTTTTCTGGGAGAATTTATAAAACCAAAAAAATATTTAAATAGGCTTTCTATGGCCCACTATTTGTGAGAGAGATGGCACGCTCAGGACTGGCACAGATGGCACGCTCACAACTGGCACAGAAGCCCAGAGGCCAATATTAATCTCCCTTTTTTTCTGGGAGAATTTATAAAACCAAAAAAATATTTAAATAGGCTTTCTATGGCCCACTATTTGTGAGAGAGATGGCACGCTCAGGACTGGCACAGATGGCACGCTCACAACTGGCACACAAGCCCAGAGGCCAATATTAATCTCCCTTTTTTCAGGGAAAATTTATAAAACCAAAAAAAAAATTAAATAGGCTTTCTATGGCCCACTATTTGTGAGAGAGATGGCACGCTCAGGACTGGCACAGATGGCACGCTCACAACTGGCACACAAGCCCAGAGGCCAATATTAATCTCCCTTTTTTCAGGGAAAATTTATAAAACCAAAAAAAAAATTAAATAGGCTTTCTATGGCCCACTATTTGTGAGAGAGATGGGACGCTCAGGACTGGCACAGATGGCACGCTCAGGACTGGCACAGAAGCCCAGAGGCCAATATTAATCTCCCTTTTTTTCAGGGAGAATTTATAAAACCCAAAAAAAAATAAAATAGGCTTTCTATGGCCCACTATTTGTGAGAGAGATGGCACACTCAGGACTGGCACACAAGCCCAAAGGCCAATATTAATCTCCCACTGTATTTTTATCAGGGAGAATTTATACACCCCACAAAAAAAAATACAGAAAAATGAAAAGGCTTTCTATGGCCCACTATGTGAGAGAGATGGCACACACAGGGATGGCACTCTAGCAGAAATGCCAAATTGCCAATCTTAATCTCCCACCAAAAAAAAAAAAAAAAAAAAAACAGGGAATGTCCTACAATTACTATCTCCCTGCCTGCAGTAATCTCAGCCAGGTATGGCAGGCAGCTACTATCTCCCTGCCTGCAGTAATCTCAGCCAGGTATGGCAGGCAGCAATAAGGAGTGGACTGATGCACAAATGAAATAAAAAGTGTGGACAAACAAAAAAGATAGCTGTGCAGAAAGGAAGGAACAAGAGGATTTGTGCTTTGAAAAAAGCAGTTGGTTTGCACAGCGGCGTACACACAGCAATGCAGCTATCAGGGAGCCTTCTAGGGCAGCCCAATGAGCTACAGCGCTGAGGGGAAAAAAAAAAAAAAAAAAAATTCCACTGTCCCTGCACACCGAGGGTGGTGTTGGACAGTGCAAATCGCTGCAGCACAAGCGGTTTTGTGGTTAATGGACCCTGCCTAACGCTATCCCTGCTTCTGACAAAGCGGCAGCAACCTCTCCCTAAGCTCAGATCAGCAGCAGTAAGATGGCGGTCGGCGGGAACGCCTCTTTATAGCCCCTGTGACGTCGCAGACAGCAAGCCAATCACTGCAATGCCCTTCTCTAAGATGGTGGGGACCAGGACCTATGTCATCACGCTGCCCACACTCTGCGTTTACCTTCATTGGCTGAGAAATGGCGCTTTTCGCGTCATTGAAACGCGACTTTGGCGCGAAAGTCGCGTACCGCATGGCCGACCCCGCACAGGGGTCGGATCGGGTTTCATGAAACCCCGACTTAGCCAAAAGTCGGCGACTTTTGAAAATGTTCGACCCGTTTCGCTCAACCCTACTCACCACACATCTGGATAAGTTCCTTGGGTGGGTCTAGTTTCCAAAATGGGGTCACTTGTGGGGTGTTTCTACTGTTTAGGCACATCAGGGGCTCTGCAAATGCAACATGACCCCTGCAGACGATTCTATCAAAGTCATCCGCCCAAACAGTGATCACCCCCACATATGGAGTATCGGGGAACTCAGGACAAACTGGACAACAACTTTTGCGGTCCAATTTCTCCTGTTACCCTTGTGAAAATAAATTGTGGGCTAAAAAATCATTTTTGAGGAAAAAAAATTGTTTTATTTTCACAGCTCTGCATAATAACTTCTGTGAAGCAATTGGGGGTTCAACATGCTCACCACACATCTAGATAAGTTTCTTAAGTGGTCTAGTTTCCAAAATGGTGTCACTTATGGGGGGTTTCCACTGTTTAGGCACATCAGTGGCTCTCCAAATGCGACATGGCGTCCGATCTCAATTCCAGCTAATTCTGCATTGAAAAAGTCAAACGGCGCTCCTTCCCTTCCGAGCTCTACTGTGCGTCCAAACAGTGGTTTACTTCCACATATTGGGTAGCGGCGTACTCAGGACAAATTGCACAACAACTTTGGGGGTCGAATTTCTCCTGTTACCCTTGTAAAAATAAAAATTTGGGGGAGAAAATATCACTTTTGTGGAAAAAATAAAAAATTTTATTTTTATGTCTCTATGTTATAAACTTCTGTGAAGCACTTAGGGGTTCAAAATGCTCACCACACATCTAGATAAGTTCCTTGGGGGTCTAGTTTCCAAAATGGGGTCACTTGTGGGGGGTTTCTACTGTTTAGGCACATCATGGGCCAGAGGTGTATCTAGGGTTTCTGGCACCCGGGGCAAGAATTCATTTTGGCGCCCCCCCACCCCCACCAAGGACAAATGTGATTTTCACACTTAGTCATGTACTGATGAGCTCCTCTCCCTAATGCTCTCAATGATCAGTGAAAAACTGAGAGAAGCAGGAAGAGAAGCTCGTTGTCACAGAACCATAAGTATGAAAGTCACATATGAGTGAAGTGTCCATGTGACGACTACTGGAACCTGCTGAGCTGAATCCTGACATCGCAGGCTTCTGAATTCTCACAACTAATGCACTGAACACTTTTAGGATTCTCCCTTGCCTGCGGACAGTCATGTCAGCACAAGCATGTGATTTGTATACTTCACCACACTCCGACTAGACGTGCCCGGCCTCGCTCAGTTCATTTTCTTTGAGTGAGGCCACACATGTCTAGTCAGCACATGACCGCATGTATCTAAATCGCCAGCATGAGAGAATCCTGACAGCGTGCAGGGCGCACTGTGAGAATTCAGAAGTCTGCAGTCACAAAGAATAACTGCAGACTCATTACTAACCTGGACATCCCCTTTAAAGCTCCTAACATAAATAAAAACCTGAGAGTTAGTTAGAATCATCCATAACATTTACATCCAGGTACCTTATAGATGACGTCGTCTCTGGAGTCATTCTTCTTCTTTTCTTCATCTTGTCCAGACCCCATGATGAGTTTTCTCATCCAAAGCTCGTCTCTGCAGACTTCCATCTCCGCTCTTTTGCAGAAAATTTCCACATGATACCCTTAAAGATACAAGTGTCATGAAAATGCTCCTGAATAAAAAATTGCCCCTCATTATATTGTCTGCACAAAATATGACCCCCACACTGTCCCCCTTATGGTACATGCTCTTCACACTGACCTCTCCTTTCCATACCGGCCCCCCCTTTTCACACTGTCCTCTCACTCTCATACTGTGTCCCCCCTATAGGGCTCAGTATTTATAGGGTACTCTCTATAATTACACTCCCCCTCATTGGTATACTGTCCCCTCCTGGCCTGCCCTTACACTGTCCCCCCATGCTACGAACCCATTACTCAGTTTCTATTCTGTGCCCACTCACTTTTGTCCCCCCATACTGTCTCCTCACACTATTCCCCTCCTCATACTGTCTCCTCTCACATCCCCCTGTTCACCATACTGTCTCCTCATATATTTACCCCCTCACTTTCTATACTACCTGCTCACCTAACACCCCATACTGTGTCTGCACACATCCCATCACGCTCACTCCCCGTACTCTGTCCACATACATTTTTCACATCGCTCTCAAACTATGCCCTCATTCTCCCATATTGTTTCCTCATACATGCCCCCATTCCCTCATACTGTTTCCTCATACATGCCCCCCATTCCCCTGCACTGTTTCCTCATATATACCCCCCATCTCCCCTTTTGCTCTTCATTTTCTGTCCTCAAATCTCCCCCACACATTAAATCCCCCATGCCCACACATAATAAATTCCCCCATCCCCAAATTCTCCCCACACATAATAAATCCCCCTATCCCCGCTCAAATTGTCCACACACATATTATTGTCCTCTACCCCACCCCATCATTGCTCTCTTTACCACCTCCATCATTGCCTTCTCCATCACTCCCATTGCCCATTTCACTACCTCCAGCATTTCCTCCCCACAATCCCATCATTGCCCTTTCCACCACATCCATCGTTTCCTCCTCCCCCACCATCCCCATCCTTGCCCATTCCACCACTTGAGGGCAGGGCAAAGTACTGCAGTGCGCAGGTGCCGGGAAAGGTCAGAGAGGCCTGGCACCTGCGCACTGCAGTAGTTTGCTCTGCCCTCAACAGGGCAGACAAAGGACACCTGCGCTGGAGCCGCAGCGTGAAGACAAGAAGAGGATGTCATCATAAGCAGATGGGAGGCACTGGACCGGACCGCGAAACCCATTGGACCGGACCACAGTGGGAACTCCCCTGAGTGAGTATAATCTCCGCGACGCCCATCGGATCGAACCGCCCACCCAGGTGAGTACAATATAACCTCTTTTTCTCATCTTTTAGGATACATCGGGGGCTTATCTACAGCATTCCAGAATGCTGTAAATAAGCTCCTGATGCTGGTGGGCTTAGCTCACTTTCGATTTTGGGGGTGACAGGTTCCCATTATGCTTCAAATTGACTCCGTCACTAAGGGGTTAATGCTCCAATCCCAATAATTTCTTGTCACTCTACAATATGCACAGTGACAGTGTGCTTGTTTGCCGACTCTGATCAGAGGTCACGATTAAGCAAGAGATTGCGCTGTCAGTATACATTGTAAGAATATCTGTCATGCAAAGACCAAAGCCGCCCCCATCACTTGCAGAGGTGGCACTGGTCTCTGCATGTTCGGTATTTTTCTTATAGAGTGCCCCATCAGGGCAGCGGTGTACTCGGCACTGGGTCCGGTCTTAAAGGGGATGTCTCGGTGGCTGCAACCTGGTCCGTGGCCCTGGCCATCCAATTAAAAGGAAAGATCTTTAAGGGGATTTGTAATGTCTTTGTTGGTGACGCCACCTGTGGTGTTCGGTCAATAGTGGGACCGACACTGCTTAAAGGGATCCTCTGGGGTGATGGTATGCAGCAAGATGGTTACGCTTCCCACAGGTGAATCGGGATCCCCAGGGCTTCCCAGGTATATGGCAAGATGGTGTAAGCCAATAAATGCACAAAGAACGAGGACACAGGTTTGCAAGCCTTTACCTGGTTTACTGATGGTAGTAATAGTAGTCCCCAGTCCAGGGTACCAAGTGCAGGGTAGCTAGAGGCAATAAGAGATCCCTTTACCAGGTGAGGTCCATAAGCCTTTCCTGCTAGCGCCGTTTAGTTAATTAGGTCCCTGCTGCTTGAAGCTCAGTGCAAGTCCCCTCTCTCCTGTCTTAAGACAGATGTCTGTACGATAGGCAGTTTGAGCCTGTTTATAGGATCTCTTAGATGACCCAGCTGTCACGGTCACTGCTTCACCTCAGACCTTTAACGGGCAATTGACATATAGTGCTTTGCCCTCCGGTTCTGTCGTGCGTCCTGGAGAACAACACGACCTCGGGCTCCCAGTACCCGGCTTCTGCGCTCTGACTCTGAGGGTGTCCTTCCGCAGTTCCCCTCCTGAGCCCTTTCCTCCTCTGTGCTTCTTTCCTCTAAGCTCCTCCACAATTCAACTCTCCTTCTGCTTCTCTTTCCAGGGGTAGCAGCTCCCTCGTGGCTCCTCGGCCCCCACGTCTGCTCCAGATGTCCTTGTACTACTGGAGACCAACTGTCTTCCTCCACTGTCTCTCTCAGACTCCCTGAGACTGACTGGCTCCTCCTCCTTACCAGGATACATGAAGTGTAAGGGAGCTCCCCTGAATCCGGGTCCTGAGCTCCCCCTCCTGGCCTATATTCAGATGTGTTGAATGTGAGTGCCTTATCTGATAGAAAGAATCTCCCTTGCCTCCAAGCGTGATACCACCCACCCCGAAGGGATGGCAACATCACTGCAGCAACCGGCTACCTGGGGTGCAGCACTTACAACATGTGCTGACAGTGCAATCACCTGCTGGTTTGTGACTTCTGATCAGAACTGGCGATCAAGTGCACCATCAGTAAGGTTTTCCCAGTTTTAAAGGAATGTACAAACTTGGTGAATTTTTATACTGATTTTTATTTATATTGGGTTTACCCTTCCAGATTCGAAAAATTTACTTGTGCAGATTTCAAATTTGCACCACAGGCTGAACTCCATGCTGATTTTTTCAGCAGTGTATGTGTCACAATTCCGCTGCTTGCTGTGTTCTATGGATGCTGTGAGTGATAGCTCAGCCACCCTATGGATAGCAGGGTCTTGTTCGGGAGTTAGTTTTGTGTTTGTGTTTCCTATAGGTGTTTTCCTTACCAGATTATTGACAGTCTATTTAACTGGCTGGCAATGTTTGATCATTGCCAATTGTAGCTTTAGCTCAGTGATGTGCTTACTCTGTTCTCTGAGTTTTGATATTCTGATCTTTTGCTGCCAGACCTTGAATTTGCCTTTTGACTACCAGTTTGTATAACTCTTTTTGCCTTTGACATTGTTTCACTTTAGTTACCTGACCCCAGACTTTTCCCATTACTATGCGTTTGTCTTATCCCTCTGTCTTTGACGTACTTTCCTGGCTTTTGACCTTGGACCTCTTGACCACTCTGCCTCACGGCTAGTCCGTGAGTAGTGACTAATGTCACAGTATGGTTAAAGTTTGCTGAAGTTAGTTTGTGTTACACTGTGACGGTAAGTGATTAGGGAAAGGGGCCCTGCATTATCTATAGTGCTGGGGTCCTAAATATACCTGCTCCCAAAATGGACTTCTAATGGTGAGGAGGTTTGGGCCACCAGCCTTAATGTTCTCCTGTTATACCCTAGCTGTGTCCTCCCCAGGAGGCCTAGAAGTATAAACACGTAAGACAAACAGGGACAATAAAAAGCAACAAACCTACAAAACACTCCCCACTGGTAGAGAGATAAATATGGAAGGGTATGAATGTACATATGGCGCCCCTGAGGTCTAGTCGCCACAGAGGTACTGCATCTCGGATGAGGTGTGGTGCTCCGCTCTCAGGTAAGGAGGGGGCATGATCCAGAACCCATACACTTACATCCAACACCAGACCTCTCTGTCATGATTCCAATGGCAGGGAATCACAAAAGGACAAGCACCAACGAGCTCTAGGGTGATGGAACCTGAGCTGACCGCGACCCTAAACCTGAACACACAAATAACAATAGCCGGGGAACGTGCCTACGTTGATCCTAGACGTCTCGCACCAGCCGAAGATCTAACTTCCCCTATTAGAAGAAACACAGACCTCTCTTGCCTCCAGAGAAATCCCCCACAGAAATAGCAGCCCCCCACATATAATGATGGTGAAATGAGAGGAAGGCACATACACAGTATGAAAACAGATTCAGCAAAATGAGGCCCGCTAAAACTAGATAGCAGAGGATACAAAAGTAAACTGCGCGGTCAGCAAAAAACCCTTCAAAAAACCATCCTGTAATTACTTGAACTCATGTTCCAACTCATGGAACATGAGGAGCAATTACAGCCCACTAGAGCAACCAGCAGCAAAGAAACAATTACATGCAAGCTGGACAAGACAAAAATAAAGCAAAACGTGGAACAAGAAAATCAAAAACTTAGCTTGTCCTGAAGATTACTGAAGCCAGAAGCTGAGGTAACAAAACACTCTGATAACCTTGATAGCCGGCAGGGAAATGACAAGAAAGCCTGGTTAAATAGGAAACTCCCAAATCCTAATAGAACAGGTGGACACCAGAGACAGCAGAACACAAATCACCCAGTACCATCAGTAACCACCAGAGGGAGCCCAAAAACAGAACTCACAACAGTACCCCCCCCTTGAGGAGGGGTCACCGAACCCTCACGAGAACCACCAGGGCGACCAGGATGAGCCCTATGAAAAGCGCGGACCAAATCATCAGCATGAACATCAGAGGCAACCACCCAAGAATTATCCTCCTGACCATAACCCTTCCACTTGACCAAATATTGGAGTTTCCGTCTGGAAACACGAGAATCCAAGATCTTCTCCACAACATACTCCAATTCTCCCTCCACCAGCACCGGAGCAGGAGGCTCAAGCGAAGGAACAACAGGTACCTCATACCTCCGCAACACCGACCGATGGAACACATTATGAATAGCAAACGATGCCGGGAGATCCAAACGAAACGACACAGGGTTAAGAATTTCCAAGATCCTATAAGGACCGATGAACCGAGGCTTGAACTTAGGAGAAGAGTCCTTCATAGGAACAAAACGAGAAGACAACCACACCAAGTCCCCAACATGAAGTCGAGGACCCACGCGGCGACGGCGATTAGCAAACTGCTGAGCCTTCTCCTGGGACAACTTCAAATTGTCCACCACATGACTCCAAATCCGATGCAACCCATCCACCACCATGTCCACTCCAGGACAATCAGAAGGCTCCACCTGACCAGAGGAAAAACGAGGATGAAACCCCGAATTACAAAAGAAAGGAGAAACCAAGGTAGCAGAACTAGCCCGATTATTAAGGGCAAACTCGGCCAGCGGCAAAAAGGTAACCCAGTCATCCTGATCAGCAGAAACAAAACACCTCAAATAAGTTTCCAAGGTCTGATTAGTTCGCTCCGTCTGGCCATTCGTCTGAGGATGGAATGCAGACGAAAAGGACAAATCAATGCCCATCTTAGCACAGAACGTCCGCCAAAATCTAGACACAAACTGGGATCCCCTGTCAGAAACGATGTTCTCCGGAATCCCATGCAAACGAACCACGTTCTGGAAAAACAGAGGGACCAACTCAGAGGAGGAAGGCAACTTAGGCAAGGGTACAAGATGAACCATTTTAGAAAAGCGGTCACACACAACCCAGATGACGGACATTTTTTGAGAGACAGGGAGATCCGAAATAATGTCCATGGAAATGTGCGTCCAAGGCCTCTTCGGGATAGGCAAAGGTGACAACAATCCACTGGCTCGAGAACAGCAAGGCTTAGCCCGAGCACAAACCTCACAAGACTGCACAAAAGAACGCACATCCCTCGACAAGGAAGGCCACCAAAAAGACCTGGCCACCAAGTCTCTAGTACCAAATATTCCAGGATGACCTGCCAACGCAGAAGAATGGACCTCGGAGATGACTCTACTGGTCCAACTATCCGGAACAAACAGTCTCTCAGGCGGACAACGATCAGGTTTACCCGCCTGAAACTCCTGCAAAGCACGTCGCAAGTCTGGGAAGACGGCCGACAAAATCACCCCATCCCTAAGGATACCAGTGGGCTCAGAATTTCCAGGGGAGTCAGGCACAAAACTCCTAGAAAGAGCATCCGCCTTCACATTCTTTTGAACCTGGCAGGTATGAAACCACAAAATTGAAACGAGAGAAAAACAGTGACCAACGAGCCTGTCTAGGATTCAGACGCCTGGCAGACTCAAGGTAAATCAGATTTTTGTGATCAGTCAAGACCACCACACGATGTCTAGCACCCTCCAGCCAATGACGCCACTCCTCAAATGCCCACTTCATGGCCAAAAGTTCCCGATTACCCACATCATAATTCCGCTCAGCGGGCGAAAATTTTCTAGAAAAGAACGCACATGGCTTCATCACCGAGCAATCGGAGCTTCTCTGTGACAAAACCGCCCCCGCTCCAATCTCGGAAGCATCAACCTCAACTTGGAAAGGAAGCGAAACATCAGGCTGACGCAACACAGGAGCAGAAGAAAACCGGCGTTTAAGTTCCTGAAAGGCCTCCACAGCCGCAGGAGACCAATCAGCAACATCAGCACCCTTCTTAGTCAAATCCGTCAAAGGCTTAACAACACTAGAAAAATTAGTTATAAAACGACGATAGAAATTAGCAAAGCCCAAGAACTTCTGCAGACTCTTAAGAGATGCAGGCTGCGTCCAGTCACAAATAGCCCGAACCTTGACGGGATCCATCTCAATAGTAGAAGGGGAAAAAATATACCCCAAGAAAGAAATCTTCTGGACTCCAAAAAGACACTTTGAGCCCTTTACAAACAAGGAATTAGCCCGCAGGACCTGAAACACCTTCCTGACCTGCTGAACATGAGACTCCCAGTCATCAGAAAAAAACAAAATATCATCCAAATACACAATCATAAATTTATCCAGATATTCACGGAAAATATCGTGCATAAAGGACTGGAAGACTGAAGGAGCATTAGAAAGTCCGAAAGGCATTACCAAATACTCAAAATGGCCCTCGGGCGTATTAAATGCGGTTTTCCACTCATCACCTTGCTTTATTCGTATAAGATTATACGCACCCCGAAGATCAATCTTAGTGAACCATTTAGCCCCCTTAATGCGAGCAAACAAATCAGTCAACAAAGGCAAAGGATACTGATATTTTACGGTAATCTTATTCAAAAGACGATAATCTATACAAGGCCTCAAGGACCCATCCTTTTTGGCCACGAAAAAAAAACCTGCTCCCAAAGGGGACGAAGATGGACGGATATGTCCCTTTTCCAAGGACTCCTTAACATAATCCCGCATAGCAGTATGCTCTGGCACTGACAGATTGAACAAACGACCTTTAGGAAATTTACTACCAGGAATTAAATCTATAGCACAATCGCAATCCCTGTGAGGAGGAAGCGAACTGAGCTTAGGCTCCTCAAAAACATCCCGATAATCAGACAAAAATACAGGAACCTCAGAAGGAGTAGATGAAGCGATAGAAATCGGAGGTGCATCATCATGAACCCACTGACATCCCCAGCTTAACACAGACATTGTTTTCCAGTCAAGGACTGGATTATGAGTTTGTAACCATGGCAGACCAAGTACTAGAACATCATGTAAATTATACAGTACCAGGAAGCGAATCACCTCCTGATGAACGGGAGTCATACGCATGGTCACTTGTGTCCAGTACTGAGGTTTATTCATAGCCAAAGGTGTAGAGTCAATTCCCTTCAAAGGAATAGGGACTTCCAGAGGCTCAAGACTAAACCCACATCGCTTGGCGAATGACCAATCCATAAGACTCAGGGCAGCGCCTGAATCTACATAGGCATCGACGGAAATGGATGATAATGAGCAAATCAGAGTCACAGACAGAATGAACTTAGACTGTAACGTACTAATGGCAACAGACTTATCAACCTTCTTTGTGCGTTTAGAGCATGCTGATATAACATGAGCTGAATCACCACAATAAAAGCACAACCCATTTTTCCGCCTATAGTTTTGCCGTTCACTTCTAGACTGAACTCTATCACATTGTATTGTCTCAAGTGCCTGTTCAGAAGACACCGCCAAATGGTGCACAGGTTTGCGCTCCCGTAAACGCCGATCAATCTGAATAGCCATAGTCATAGACTCATTCAGACCCGTAGGCGCAGGGAACTCCACCATAACATCTTTAATGGCCTCAGAAAGGCCATCTCTGAACTTTGCAGCCAGGGCGCACTCATTCCACTGAGTAAGCACTGACCACTTCCGAAATTTTTGACAATATATTTCTGCTTCATCTTGCCCCTGAGAGAGAGCTAATAAAGCTTTTTCAGCCTGAATCTCCTGGTTAGGTTCCTCATAGAGCAAACCCAATGCCAGAAAAAACGCATCCACATTAAGCAACGCAGGATCCCCTGGTGCCAATGCAAATGCCCAATTTTGAGGGTCACCCCGCAGGAAAGATATAATAATCTTAACCTGCTGAGCAGGGTCTCCAGAAGAGCGAGATTTCAAAGAAAGGAACAGCTTGCAATTGTTCCTAAAATTCAGAAAACTAGATCTATCTCCAGCAAAGAACTCTGGAATAGGAATTCTAGGTTCAGACATAGGAGCATGTACAACAAAATCTTGTATATTTTGAACTTCCTCAGACTACTTTTCCTCCTACTTCAGCCCAAACATTTTTGGCCGGCTATACTGTCATGATTCCAATGGCAGGGAATCACAAAAGGACAAGCACCAACGAGCTCTAGGGTGATGGAACCTGAGCTGACCGCGACCCTAAACCTGAACACACAAATAACAATAGCCGGGGAACGTGCCTACGTTGATCCTAGACGTCTCGCACCAGCCGAAGATCTAACTTCCCCTATTAGAAGAAACACAGACCTCTCTTGCCTCCAGAGAAATCCCCCACAGAAATAGCAGCCCCCCACATATAATGATGGTGAAATGAGAGGAAGGCACATACACAGTATGAAAACAGATTCAGCAAAATGAGGCCCGCTAAAACTAGATAGCAGAGGATACAAAAGTAAACTGCGCGGTCAGCAAAAAACCCTTCAAAAAACCATCCTGTAATTACTTGAACTCATGTTCCAACTCATGGAACATGAGGAGCAATTACAGCCCACTAGAGCAACCAGCAGCAAAGAAACAATTACATGCAAGCTGGACAAGACAAAAATAAAGCAAAACGTGGAACAAGAAAATCAAAAACTTAGCTTGTCCTGAAGATTACTGAAGCCAGAAGCTGAGGTAACAAAACACTCTGATAACCTTGATAGCCGGCGGGGAAATGACAAGAAAGCCCGGTTAAATAGGAAACTCCCAAATCCTAATAGAACAGGTGGACACCAGAGACAGCAGAACACAAATCACCCAGTACCATCAGTAACCACCAGAGGGAGCCCAAAAACAGAACTCACAACACCTCTCAGGGCCTGGGAGGAGCTAGGTAGAGGGTGTGGGGCAAGGAGTGGAGAGAGTGACAGTTAGAGGGGTTGTCAAGGAAACGGTAGGAGGAGTGAGGAAATGTCTAGAAAGTTAGTGAGTCTGTGAGGAGGAGTGGAGCAGAGGAGACATGAGAGAGAGTTGGAGCTGGGGACTTGAGCAGTGAGGAGCTCATCCCAGCACCAGAAGACAGAAAGAGAAAACAAGGAAGATAGATAGAAGCTCCTGACAGAAAGAAGAGAGAGAAGGGGTCCTAGGGGCACTGGTAGTGAGGAATCCACCCGTGGGGCCGGTATCCATGCCGACCGTAGTTGGAGGGGCCAGGTCACAGTTAGGGAACCGGCCCCCAGCCTAGTGGAGAGCTACAAGGCTCAGCTAGCCAGCCAGAGGCTGTGGTATCTGTACGTGCCACAGCCGCAACCACACACACACTCACTGAAAAGGCAGCCACATAGGGTGAAGGGAACCAAGAGGACGTCGCCCGAATTATTGCTGCACCACCTGCCCTGTACCACAACATCCACCATCACCTTTAACACCATAACTGCCCTGGGGCCTAGTTCTACCCATGGAGAGCTGTACCAACTCTGCTGCCTCACCATCAGCCCCAGCGGTCCCCTTAAGCAGCGTCGGCCACTCATTGCCGAACACCACTGGTGGCTTCACGAACTATCCCCATAGACTTTATTTCCCCTTTAATTTCATTTCACTTTTATTGGATGCCCAGGACCACAGACTGAGTCTCTGCTGCTGTGACCACCCCTTTAAGAACCGTGGGACCCGGTCCGAGTACCCCACGGCCCTAGCGGGTGCTCCATACAAACCAAATGGGAATAGGAAAATGAGGAAAGCACACCCAAAAACATCTAACAACAATCTCCAGCAGAAAAACGATCACAACTCCAGGAAACCAGGAAGTGAACTTTCACTGGTGATGAATAGAAGGTCTGGACACATTTTATAGAGAAAATGACCAGGTCAGGAGCAGCTGTGAAATGAAGCTGCATGCTTATAACCAGCATAGAAAGGGTCGTTAACCTCTTCAGCACCAAAGGAAACAAAATCCATTTAATATGGAACACAAAACACATAAGCTGAATTGGAGATCCGTGATTCACAATATGTAATGACTTTCTAACCCCAGATCTCCCAAGTTTGGCCTTAACGCTAGACAAAATCTCAGTATGAAGACCTCAGCAAACCCACAACCAAGTCTGCATGCAATACATTGGGATTTAGTGACTGAAAATCTGCTACACAACTTACAATACATTTTTCTGTATATGATATGATGTATTATAAGTTTTTTAACATGTGCAGATTCTGCCAATTTTTTTTATCCTATGGGATTAAAGACTAAAGGTACCTTCACACTGAACGATATCGCTAGCGATCCGTGACGGTGCAGCATCCTGGCTAGCGATATCGTTGAGTTTGACAGGCAGCAGCGATCAGGATCCTGCTGTGCCATCGTTGGTCGGTGCAGAAAGTCCAGAACTTTATTTCATCGCTGGACTCCCGCAGACATCGCTGAATCAGCGTGTGTGACGCCGATTCAGCGATGTCTTCACTGGTAACCAGGGTAAACATCGGGTTACTAAGTGCAGGGCCGCGCTTAGTAACCCGATGTTTACCCTGGTTACCAGTGTAAATGTAAAAAAAACCAAACACTACATACTTACATTCCGGCGTCTGTCCTCTACGGCGCTCTGCTTCTCTGCACTGTGTAAGCGCAGCGGCCGGAAAGCACAGCGGTGACGTCACCGCTGTGCTCTGCTTTCCGGCCGGCGCTTAGTGCAGAGAAGCAGAGCGCCGGAGAGGACAGACACCAGAATGTAAGTATGTAGTGTTTTTTTTTTTTACGTTTACGCTGGTAACCAGGGTAAACATCGGGTTACTAAGCGCGGCCCTGCGCTTAGTAACCCGATGTTTACCCTGGTTACCAGGGGACTTCGCATAGTTGGTCGCTGGAGAGCTGTCTGTGTGAAAGCTCTCCAGCGACCACACAGCGACACTGCAGCGATCGGGATCGTTGTCTAGATCGCTGCAGCGTCGCTTAATGTGACGTACCTTAAGTTTTAACTACTTTTACAATAGAAATATCAGCAATTCAATTTTTTTTTTACATAGTCATGCAACTAAGGACTCATTCACACGTTACTAACCGTAGCACTAGTACCTGTGTTAGTCTATGAGGCCATTAACATGTTTGTGAGTTTTCACTGACCGAACAGTCTGTGGAAAATCGAGGAGACATGACCGATTTTGATCCGAGTGGTGGATCAAAATCGGCAATGCAAGTGTTTTCTTGGACTGTCACATAAGCATTAAGGCTTTATGGCAAAATAAAGAACAACTTTCATTTTTTTCACCTGGACTGAATGCTGTTCTCTTTCATTTTTGGTATGTATTTTCTAATCGGGTTCATTGGACTCTGAACGTGCATCCGTATTTTAAAAGTGATGTTGGCACTAATCCACACGGATAGTCACAACAAATCCTAGGTCAGCAACAAAATCAAGAAGTCAGATACAGAGCAGGCACACACATTTAACTAAGCAAAGCTACAGTACATCTGTCTGTAGACAGCAACCCAGCTAAATAGCTTCGAAATAATGAGACGAGAGGCACCTGGAGAAACACCCGCAGACTAGACCAAATTAAGGCTACTTTCACACTAGCGTCATTTGGCCTCCGTTGCAATGCGTCGTTTTGGAGAAAAAACGCATCCTGCATAGTTGCCCGCAGGATGCGTTTTTTCTCCATAGACTTTCATTAGCGACGCATTGCGAATTTGCGACAGATTGCCACACGTCGCATCCATCGTGCGACGGTTGCGTCGTGTTTTGGCGGACGCTACATGTAAAAAAAAACGCTACATGTAACTTTTTTTGTGCGTCCTCTCTGCCATTTCTGACCACGCATGCGCGGCAGGAACTCCGCTCCCTCCTCCCCGGAACTTACAGTTGGGCAGTGGATGCGTTGAAAATCTGCATCCGCTGCCCCCGTTGTGCTTGTACTTCACAGCATGCGTCGGTACGTCAGCCCGACACACTGCGACGGGCCTGTACCGACGCTAGTGTGAAAGTAGCCTAAGCAGCAGGGCTGTCAATAAAAATGTCAGATATGAAACAATGACAAAGAGAAGGTGGAGAAGAACTGATTACACTCAGATCACACTCTGATAAAACTCTCATCAGAAAAATCGGTCCATTTTTCTTGTACACAAATTGGTTCGAACACAGACTGTACGGACTGGTCGCGGCCCTCCCGACCAGCGCATCACAGACGTATAGGACAGTCCACGCATTGCAGTCCATGCTCGGACCGATGTGCACTTATATCTGCATGAGCCCTTACAGTTGCTTATTCGGGAACAGATGTACACTGGTTATTTAAGGGACTCTGCTGTACCTTGCTTAACTTTATGTTTGTCCAGCCTATCTTCTCCCAAGTTCGACTTGGAGATTCTTTGGCATACCAGTAAATTTAATCAGTCCATCTCCTTTCAAACAGAATATGAGCATGACAATTTTAATTGCATCATGTTTTTTATTGTTAAAACTGCACAGATATAAAATATAATCAGTAAGGTTCTAATAGTTGTTTGTGAACAGGGTTGAGCGGACCCGTGGAAGTTCAGGTTCGTCTACTTAGTCCAAAGTTCGGTTCAGGTATCACAACTTGACCCGAACTTGACCTAGTACCCAAACACCACATAAGTCAATGGGGACCCATTCTGTAAAATGGTCGTAGTAAGGGCTAGGGGGCTGCAAAATGAAACAAAATGATGGTAATAGCAGGACAATTGCCCTGCAAACAAATGTGGATAGGGAAATGACTTAACCTATTAATGAACAGGGGTATTTCAGTTTTTGAATTTCCCCTTTTTTGTTCCCCTTCTTCCCAGAGACATAACTTTTTTATTTTATTGTCAATATGGCCATGTGAGGGCTTGTTTTTTGTGGGACAAGTTGTGCTTTTGAATGACAGCATTGGTTTTAACATATTGTGTACTGGAAAATGGGAAAAAAAATTCCAAGTCCAGTGAAATTGCAAAAAAAGGGCAAGTCCACACTTGTTTTTTTTGTTTTTACCATATTCACTAAATGCTAAAACTGACCTGCCATTATGATTCTCCGTTTTTGCGTTCTCGTTTTTCGCTCCCCTCCTTCCCAGAGCCATAACTTTTTAATTTTTCGATCAATATGGCCATATGAGGGCTTGTTTTTTGCGGGACAAGTTGCACTTTTGAATGTCATCATTGGTTTATGCATGTCGTGTACTAGAAAATGGTAAACAAATTCCAAATGCGGTGAAATTGCAAAAAAAGTGCAATCCCACACTTGTTTTTTGTTTGTTTGCTAAAACTGACCTGCCATTATGATTCTCCAGGTCATTACAAGTTCACAGACACCAAACATGTCTAGGTTCTTTTCAACTTAAGTGGTGAAAAAAAATCCAAAATTTGTTAAAAAATTTTTTTTTTTCGAGGCCTGTAGCATTTCCATTTTTCCTGATCTGGGGCTGGGTGAGGGCTTATTTTTTGCACACCAAGCTGATGTTTTTATTGAAACCATTTTAGTGTATATAGGATCTTTTGATAGCCCGTTATTGCATTTTATTTCAATGTAGCAGCAACCAAAAAAAGTGATTTTTGCGTTTTGAATCTTTTCTCATTACGCGATCGGGTTAATTCTTTCTTTCTATTGATATTTCGGGTGATTCTAAATCCGGCAATACTAAATATGTGTATATGTGTGTATTTGATTTTTTTTATTGTTATTTTTGAATGGGACAAAAGGGGGGTGATTTGAACTTTAATTTTTTTCACAATATTTTTAAAAACATGTTTTTCTTTTTTTTGGCATGCTTCAATAGTCTCCATGGGAGACTAGAAGTTGCAATACTTTGATCACCTCTGCTACACATAGGTGAGGATCAGATCGCTTGTGTGTAACAGAAATGCTCACTTGGTATGAGCGCCGACCACGGGGAGACACTCATAGCAATCTGGCAATGACAACCATAAAGATCTGCTGCAGACCTCTGGTTGTCATGCCAACCCATTGGTGACCCGTGATCATGTGACGGGGTCACCGATGGGCAGGATTAGCAACGCTCTTCCTGTAAGTGCGAGTTAAATGCCACTGTCAGAGATTGACAGCGGCATTTAACTAGTTAACAGCTGCAGGTGGATCGCAATTCCACCCACGGCTGTTGCGGGCACATATCAGCTGTATAGGTAAGCTGTTATGTGCCCGGATAGGTGCAGGCTCAGTGCTGGAGCTTGGACCAAACAGGGGGAGTCTGACATGGGCATACTATTACGCCCAATGTCGGAAAGGTGTTACAATAAAATAGACTGAAAAAAAACTAAAAAAGAATAATCTTTATCCATGAGGCAGAAGTCCAAGTGGAGGAGAGGGGGAGTGGAGCAGTGCTTTGCATGTGTAGTTTACTGTACTTGTTAATAAATAAATTAAAAAAGAACTGCTCCCTATTTTTATTAACCAGCCAAGCTGGGAAGTTGACAATATCCATGCTCCTTCCCAGACTAATAATATTGTCCCCCAGCTGTCTGCTTTACCTTTGCTGGTCATAAAATATGCGCTGCAGCTTTTCAACAAGCTTTATTAAGCAACCGAACTCCGAACAGTAACACGGACTTCTCATGGACTTACAGTTTGGGTTCGCTCTTTCCTATTTGTGAATCAATCCATAAAGAAAAAGAGCCAAGTGATGGTAAATAGGGTTGTATTCAGCTGAACTTTTGTGGACTTTATTGTGTCGAAGCGTCGGATCACCTGGAAATGGTATTTTTCTTTTCTTGGTCACTTCTATGTTGGCTCTGTCTCTCCTCGTACACCTTCCTTCCTGCAGCTGTTAGTTCTTGTATGTTTAAAAGTAACAACCATCTATGCCAGATGAAAGAGTAACCTGTAGCATAGTAGAGGGGAATTTAAGTATTGCACTGCTCTTATAAAATTGATTGCGCTGTCAGCAAAGTGTACGTACATGTCAGGTCCTCCAGAGTGAGAGACGTTCCATGTAGATGCTCTATGCTCTGACCAAAAGATTACGGTCCTAAATGGAAGATGACCCTCTTTATATCAAACTTCTTTGGTTTACAAGTGGGTTTTCTATACTAGCCAACCTTTTTAAGTCCAAGTGTTACCAAAAAGGAGTCTCAAGTTTCAAAGTATTCATTGGGTAGGAGATAACCTCCTCATCGCTGGAGGTCTAACCACTTGGACGGTACCCCACCGATCCAGAAAACTGGACCTCTGAAAGACATCAGTAATGTCCATTCATTCTTAATGGGACCACTGGAGATAGCCGAGCACTGTGCTTGGCTGGTCTTTGGCACTCCCAAGGAAATGAGGTGCGCATGGATCCAACTTATGATCCAGTCTTCTTTAAAGCCACATTTCCTTTGATTGGTTAGATAATGGCAGTCAGATCCTCAGCGATTTGGATTTTTTCCCCTATCCAACGAACAGGGGATAACTTACGAACTTGAGAATACTCCTTTAACAGTTAGTTTGCCTGAAAACATTTTGAAGACCTTGAAATTTTTGTGAATAGATTAAAGAAATTACTATTTTTCTATCCTGCAAGACTTAGCCAAATTCTATAGTTTATGTTTGCCATGGCGAATGCATTGATATTTGATGAAATAACACTATGAAAATATATAATCTACTTTGTGGATAAGCATAAAAACCCTACACTTATTTGCAGAGTTAAATATTCCATCCTGTGGACACCATATTGAGGTAGTTTGAGAGCTGTTGACTTTTGGGCATAGGTCCTGAGTTTATTCAGAGGATTACCTGACTCCTTGGAATCTTGTAGCTCCTTACACAGTGGCTGTGTGCAAGTAGCTTTCCAGTCCATTGGCAGGCAATTAAAGAGAAAAGAAGCAGAACAGTAATTAGACAGCCCAATTCCTTTTAAAACCAGACGTTAAACTGGAGGAACTCTTCAAACGATACTTTACATTAACAAGAGTAACAGAAGCAGCTTCTGTGGGTCTACATCCAACAAAACAAGTTTGTAGTCAGTCTACACGGAAAGTCTAGCATTTTTTTAATGGTTGGGGAGCTTTTCCAGAATTTTACTAAATATTTAATAAAATATGAAACATATATGCTTTATCTTATAGAGAACTTGTGAATTGGCATACATATGTAGTTGTTTTATCTGGTCTACATGACACTGGTCTCCTCCATCCAGAATTGTTTTTTTTGCCTGTGCGCTTCTCTATTCCTGAGATATGACCCCCTCTTCCCTGTATATAAATCTAATGATATTAGCCAAGAGGGCATTATGCTCACAAAGATGCACACAGCAAAGAGTTCTGGACCACGCCCTCTTGGCTTACAAGACTAGATTTATATGTAGGGAAGAAGGGGTTGTATTTCAGGAATGGAGTGGCGCAGGAACAAAATGAATATAGCACAGGATACAGAAGAACAGTGGCGTTTACACGTGGTAAACTTTTACATGTCCATAGCAAGTGACAGGCCATCTTTAATTCAAAATACTACACTATGTGCCCTGTCTGGGCAAAGTGACTGCATAAATACGGAAGCTGAACCCTAAACTCATTGGTGGTCCAATTGTATACTGGGAGTTGTACTTTTGAAAATATTCAAGTTGTGGGTTGGAAATAATTGGTTTTCTGAATAATACCAGTAGCATTTAGACATCAGTGCTGCCACAGAAGTATGTAGCCTGGTTGTCTTTTACTCTTGTGCCAGCTAAGGTCAACTCTATTGACTTGCAACCGGGTCTGTCAGGGTTCCATTGTGGTGTCCGTCATTTGGATCGTTAAAATGGCTGCATGAACAGAGCTCAAAATGCTGAACCGTGTCAAACTTATATGGTATATCATCTATGTGCAGACAGGTGAGACTCCATGACCAGCTAAGGCAAATCTTCCTGAGAGTAGATACAAGGACATTGTAGAGGAGCCATAAAGCTTGGGTCCCAAATGTGTCCTTAAGTCAGTTTCCCACATGAGACATTCACGGTCCAAATATTTGCCCCAATATCTGGAACGGCCACGAATATCGTGATCGGAACACAACTGCCTCATAGGAATACATAAGACTGTTGAGTTTGGAGCAGGAGACCATCATCTGTAGAAGTTCCAGACACCTCCGTCAGTAGTTGGATTGTAAAGGCCGGACATGTAATACCGGCCTTAGATTGTGATTTCCATCAAAGTTCTGCGGACTCTTTAGTCTTGCAATGTGGTCCTTACACCTAAAAAGTGCCTGGTCTACTCAGATAACACCTATATTACCAAAATTTTCATTGTGTAGATCTGTAAGATTAAACAGTTTTTTAATAACATAAAAATAGATTTTAGGATTTCTACTGTAGAAATGTAGGGAGGTCCCTGACATTGTAATCACCATTTTCCTAGCCACCAGAGCACCTTATGTTGGGTGTAATCAGCCATAAGTTTTGCACAAATTAATGACATTTCAGAAGTTAAAATCAGCACTAAAGGCAAAAAATAAATCTGCAATGTTTGTATTTACCTTCAGGACAAATGCATGTGGTGTGAAATCAATGTGGATTTTCCATGCAGATTTACATGCAGAAAATCCACAGGGAAATACAGGACCAGCTAGGTAGTTTTAAAGATCTCTGCTACAATTTGTGAAAATTTTCCATGCATTAATTTACTGGCAGTGCGAACAATTCAATTTTAAGCTCCTTTGTGACAATTACAAAGAAGCATATTGTTTCTAAATAATTTTTGGATATGGTTTTGAAATATCTAGGTCCTGACCTGTTATTTTTCGTTTCGCCCAGAGCTGGAAGTGAGTAATTTGTGCTGCTGCTGCCTTCCATGGAAGTTGTAGTCATTTCTTACACTATGCATAGATTTTAATACAAGTTGGTTGCATGACTTGCTAGAGAAATGCCTCACATGTCACCATGTATTCCCAGTCTTAAAGTTGACGGGCAGACATTTGTAACTGTTTCCACCATTGTGGGATCATGCAATCAACCAGGTTGTTCAGTGTAACATCCGTGCGCGTGTTCCATCCCTCCAAGAGGTTGATTATTCCATCTTATCACAATTGCCAGGTGTTTTTAGGTGCAGATGTAGAGGTCAGCCAGGGCCGTAGTTGTGGCTGAGCTTTTCGGGCTTTGCATGCCCTGGTAGCTCTCTTGTCTCTCCATTTTCCGCACCGGCAGGGCCCCTCTTCTGTTCCTTAGGGTCTCCTCCGGTTGTTTGTGAATAAACAGAGACACAATCCAGGTACATCTCAAAATGCAAAACTTTACTCTCACTTCTTCAGAGCACATCCAGATCCGTTACATCATTAACATCAGATTTCACATTATAGATCGCTTCAGCTTTCCCTTCAATACTCTCCCTGCCACACGGCTCGAGCCCGAGTCCTACCGTATCACATGGAATCTCAGCGTACTCCCTGTCCAGATATTTTGCATTTGGGCGTTCCCTCAGCCGTTTTGCAAGGGTTCTGAGGGCGTCAGCCCATGCTACTATCTGCCACATGTTGAGCGACCTGCACGTCTTTCCTGCCATGTCCTTTCACTGTAGTCTTTGTTCCTGAAGCTGAAGACACTAGCATTGCTGGGGCTATGCTGATTCCCTAGTTCTGGATGGCTGGGCACTTTACTTAAGCTCAACTTTGTGGGATATCTATGCCGCTCGGGTTAGAAGCCCATCTGAGCTGTATGGGTGCTCAGGCCCTACTGCCCCTAATCAAGAAGCTTCCTTCCTCTTACTACAGTGACTCCTCCTACAGTTAGCTATTCGCAGGACTATAGCTATAACTATGCTGTACCCCATCTTGTGGCAAAACTAGGGTACTAAACTTCCCTATAAACAATAGTAGCAATCACATATAAAACATTACAAATGGCTATACATATAATAATAATAATAATCTTTATTTTTATATAGCGCTAACATATTCCGCAGCGCTTTACATTTTGCACACATTATCATCACTGTCCCCGACAGGGCTCACAATCTAAATTCCCTATCAGTATGTCTTTGGAATGTGGGAGGAAACCGGAGTGCCCGGAGGAAACCCACGCAGACACGGAGAGAACATACAAACTCTTTGCAGATGTTGTCCTTGGTGGGATTAGAACCCAGGACTCCAGCGCTGCAAGGCTGCAGTGCTATCCACTGAGCCACCGTGCCGCCCGCCACTGAGCCACCGTGCCGCCCGTATATGTTACATATCACATTGCATTTACGGTTCCGTAAAATAACTATTTACCCAGGATGTGCAAGGGGAATATTCTTCAACCTCCTTACACAGACTTCTTAACCTATACATCTAAGATGAATGATAGATAACTAATTTGTTGTTTGCCCATCCATTTGAACTTTGCAATAAGGATCTCCCTCAAATGCAGTGTGAAATAAGATGGTGACATTCCCGCCATGGAGGGAGGCTATGCTGAGAAAACCAAGAGCGACTATTCTTCATTTTCTTCCTATAACTAGAGCTGTCATGCAGCAGAGACTAACACATCATTACACAGAAGCAGTCAGTTTTCTTGCATCATATATATTCTTATCCTTATTAAGTGAGGACAAGTATCTAAGATTTTTTTCCTATTTAGATGTGTTCCCTCGTTGATTGTCATTCTGCACCTGGGTGGATTTAAAAAGTGCAATTTGTTTAAGCTCACAAAAGGCCAGGAACACCTTAAGTCATTGTTTTCAAGAGCTGTTTAATATTTCTATATATGTATCAAGTTACATGGCTAAATAATGGATGACTTGGATTTAGTTCAATGGAACAATAAGCACAACACTAGAGCTAGGCTCCTCATCAAGTCTTGGTGACCACCAGTGACGCTCGTAATGTTTCCTAATGCCTATAGTATGTGATACAATACCCTTAATAAATGGTCACTGTATCCTATCAAATGAATGTTTAGCAGGTGAAAATACAGCTGTTCCTGGATTGATTTCTGGTAATACTTAGCAAAAAGCAACTAAGTTGAAGGCCACACTAGGAAAACTAATGTTAGAAACTGGCAAAGATGCAGCTTGAAGCTCTTGAGCCCAATGCAAAATATGAAATGGGGCACCTACCCACCATGTGCCATGTATAATATTGGTTTGTTTTTATTTGCTCTAGGGGATTCGGCCCTGTCAAGGACAAAGACCTATGTGACTGTCACCTCTATGGTAACGACCCTTCTGACAGATCTTACCTTAGTCTTTCCAGATCTTATGAATGACATTGATCTTCCCATACAATGATGTGAACTGGTTAAGGAACACAATTTGGAGGACATTGAGTAATCATAGATACTCCAAGTTTAGAAGAGTAATTATATGGGACTAGAATCAAATTTATGCAATAATGTATTTTTTATATGGTATTTAATTAATCTATTATATGAAGATGTATGTGAAGGCATTTATATATCTGTTATATGAAGGTCCTTATCATTAGAATGTCCTCCATTAAATAAAGCCAAAATCAATTTCCAATGTACCCTTCATGTATTAAAGACTCAATAACCTTCAAGGCTTAATAACCTAATAACACCACCGTACCTCTGTCCCCCTTAGGTGTCATTCACACGTGTGTGAATCACATCTGTGTTCTATCCATATTTTCATGATAAAACACATCCCCTTTATACTCTAGCGGGCTGTTCACATGTCTGTGTTTTTTTACAGAGGTTATTAAACATCATCTTAATTGCCAACTCTTCCAAAATGTACGGAAAACGCCTGTAAAAAAAGAATGACTTTCAAGATTCTTGGAAGAGTTGGAACATCTCCTAGATGCATGGCAGAACATCCTGAAACATCTACGAAAGCAGCACTTCTGGAAGGTGTCTTCTGGATAATTCTGGAATGCTCTCCCATCAAAGGCTGGGAAATGTGGTGAAGGGGTGTGGATGTTACGCACCTGTCTCAACTCCAGAGCCAGGATCTGCTACTATTCCCTTTGGCCGCCATCCTTTGCTTTTCTCCACTTTGGGTTTCGCGAGTTCCTCTACGTATCTCACTGACATCATCGTCCATAGCATTTTAAGGTTCACTTAGATACACATCCTATGTCTTATTATTCAGTCAGTGCTTTATTGCCTTTTGTCTTGGAGCTTGCCCCAATCCATTTCCTTCAGCTGCAATCTCGGCCAACTTCTGTGCTTTCTACAAAATGTATCTCAGACCTGCTGATTAACCCTTCATCTGCTGTTATTTTAGAGCCTGTTCACATTAAGTTGCAATCACCTCTGTTCACTCATGTGGTTTGCAAAAACTTGCATCTACATCTAGGTTCAGTTTTCCGTTTAATACTTCATCTGCTCCCCCTGAAATTGTACAGCTGACTATGTAGCTTCTGATGCGTTCGGCTCCACTTGTCCAGGCCCTTGCTGCTGTGCCATTGCCCCCTTGGACTGTGTGTTCACCCTGACTTGCAGCTTCATGGTTCTATATCACCAGATGAGCTCTAGGAGGGGAAGGAAATCAAAATGTGTGGTTATGGGCAAAAATGTGCATGCCATACTCAAACTCTTCCATGACAAGCATCACCAAAAGTTGTCAAGTAAGGGCAGAGACAGACTGCCATATTTCTTGTGCGAGAACCGCATTGTAAACCTCGTACTGGCTGTCGGCTCTCCTGACCTGAGCTTGACAGCTGCATTGTAATCTATCATGCTGTCTTGCTCAGGCAGGAGAGGTGCCAGGCTAGTCCGTGCAGTGCGATGCGATTCTCGCAGGAGAAATACGGCAGTCTGACTCTGCACTAAGCCTAACATACTGCCCATTTGAAACCACCATTTCAGATTGCAATGGCTCATGGAAACCACTGTCCTGAAAGGATCTATAATATGCAAATTGCCTCTTCTGAGAAAAAGAGGACTTAAACTCTATAGCGCCACCTGTTGGAAGTAGCGATCCTACAAGTCACAATCAACCCTTTAACGAGTCGTGCAATATGACTTAGGATAAAAGTCAAATCAATATCTCAATTCGCAGACACGGTGTTTCGGGCTGTTGGCCCTCGTCAGTGCGAAGCATGAGAACTGATTTGGCTAGGTGAGAGGCTCTGGACTGGGGTCTAAGGGGTATCGTTTCTCCTTCACATCAACCAAACCAGATGCAGAAAGACAGGTAATGAAAGACAGTTTTTAGGCTCAGCTGGATGGGCACCAGATATTGGTACAGCAATCAGGAAGGCACATGGGAAGCAAGGACTTGGCACATTCAGGAATCTTGGGAGCAGCAGTACTAATGAAGTGGAACCCAGTAGGGATGGAAACAAGTTAAAGCACTGTATGCACAGAAGGTGGAGTACACTTAACAAAAATCGTGCATCTCAATCTTTAGAGACAGATGTGTGTCCTAATGGGGCTAAAATAGGATTAAGAAGATGATGTCACTGAGTCACACCGGGCAACCCGCAAAACCAGACGTGGAGCACAACAGAGGGCAGCGGACCATGGTGAAGGAAGCAGAGCAAATATCTAAACATATTGTGGCTTTTTTTTTGCCATATTTGCATACAGCTACTGACTACACGTCTATGTCATACTGCAGAAAATAGCGGTATTGCATAAAGGAAACACATTGAATGAACCACTATGGAAATCTGAGACTTAGGGCTCATTCAGACGAGCACAACAAATGTCTGTGTGCTGTCTGTATGCAAAACGCTTTTTCAGAACAGACTGTGCTATTATAAGTCAAAAAACACATCTCATATGGGTTACTATCAATATGTCATGCGTTTTTCAGGGATCCATTGCAATTATTAAGATGGGAAACTGTAATTGGACTATTGTTATATTTTAATATATTGGTGTATAAAACGGATGTCATACAGAAGTAAAAGACGAAAAACGGATGCGGTACGGATGAAAAATCGCCTGTTTTTTTCTGGATGAACATGTCTAATCTGACATATCCAAAGATATTCAGCAATCACACACTATTAGATGAATCCATGCATTGCCTGAAGCATGAGGCCTGTACACCCATACTCTGGAAAAAAATGACTATCCACAGATCTATTTTTCATTTTCACTTAATTTTCCTCGAGTCCGAATAAATTTGTGTGTACCTAGCAATGAAATTGGATCCTGGCCTGATACAACAAGCATTTTTGTTTTACTATTCATGTCTGAAATACAACGTCTCCAGAGAAGCATTTTTTCTCGCTGATATATTCACCGCTTCAAACAGGAAGCACAGTCTAGTCAGTATCTCCTCAGCCGAGGCCTAAAGTCTCTTCTGACATCCGATTTTTCATAATTCTACAAGTCGAACCTCAATATAGATTTGGGTTTACGTCTTTATTCGGAACAGTATCGCACTCATTTAATAAATAACACCTCATCTTGGAGACCTGTATTTTCTGAGGTAATAGTATTTGGAGAGAAATATGATTTACTTCAGGTTTTAGGGGAAAAGTCATCAAAGCTCTTTCATTTGTCATTTTATTCGCTAATGGTAGCCCATAAAATTACCTCAGAAATAAAATGGCCATTTTTATTTGCTTCAAAAGAAAGTGGAGTTTAAATCTGATGCTGGACCGGTCTCAGCTATGTGACATTTACCTCTGCAAAGGCTGGTTAAGTCATGCATTTATAAGTAGTCCTTCCATCAGGGCTAACGCAAAGCAGATGTTCTGTGTTGCTTTGGCAGAGGAATCCACTTAACCCTATCAGCACTGAAGTGTCAGACATTTATGGGGTATTCTGAAGTCTGCAAGTCATCCCCTTTCAATGGAGTAGAGGCAAACTTCTAAATCGCTAACATTTGACCTAACTCAAGACCAAGGGCTCTGAAGAGCTCTATGTGATGGTAGCGGTGGTCAATCATATGCAACCTCCTCTCCGTTCATTCATGTGGGAGTGCCGAAAATCAACTGCTGCACTCTGCTATTTCTGGTGGTCCCATAAGAATGAATGGAGTGAGGTGTGCATGATTGACCACCACTACCATAACATGGAACTCTTCAGAGCTACAGTTCTTGGAATTGGTTTGTGTTCCAGTGGTCGGAGTCCCAGCAATCAGAAAGTTATCCTTTATCCTATGGATAGGGAATAACTTTCACGCTTACATGAGAATTCATTTTTTAGTTTGCATTCACAGTGGTCCATTTAATGTTCATATCAGTTCCCAAAGACTTAACTTGATGTCTCTAGAATCATTACAAAATCTGTACTGTGCTGACATCTGGAGATGAGTAAAAAACATCTAGCATCCATATTGGTACTCCATGGCAGCCGGACAAGGTCAGCACAAACTATAATCTTGGCTGGCACTCGAATGGCATCTTGGACACCTCTTGTGATTACTAATACCTCAACAGGTATCTAGTAATCACAAGAGATACCAATATTGCTGGCATATGAGTGCCAGCCAAGGGACTCAGCACTGTTTTTGCCTAATTGCCACAGACTATCAATGTGGATGACGGACCAGGGTTCTGCAAATTTTTGCTAAACTTATTATGAGACAGTGCTACCTAGGCAGACCCACATGGTGTGACATGTGACTGATAGGGTGTACTTATAGACATACAAAACAGACAGAAACATATTTTTTTAACCTGTTTTCCATTTTTAAAAACAACAAAATAATTGAATCATCCCCTTTTCCCCATCCAAAAATAAAGAAATTTAAAAATCAAATTTGCTGTCGCTCGCTATATCCGTAAAAGTCTTTAGATTTTATCTTGTCTTTATAAATTTTAATTAATTGAAATTGTGAAACTTGTTTTCACCTTTTGGTACAGATACCTGTAGAGAATGCAGTTCTATGATTGAAGCACCACTTCAGCGCTAGAGTGGTGCTTCTAATATAAGGTCCCTACACCCAGTCTTATACTCACCCACCACTGTGTTCACCTTTTTTCGGCGCCGCGTAACTGCAACTTCTGACTGACCGGAAGTCAGAATTTACATTACAAGCAATCAATGCAAGTCTATGAAAGCCAGAACGAGACCAGAACAAGATTCTTATAGACATGGATTAAAAAAGGTGACCTTTGGCTCACCCAGCAAACACTGGAGCAAATTATCTGGTCACAAACTGCTGGAAACCAGTGGAAGAGGAAGCGATAGATGGTGGCGACAGAGGAGGGTAAGTACAGTGTGTCTGTAAAGTCATGGTGAACTTTTGACAAGTCACTGGAAAGCAACAAAAAACAATAGAAATGTAAAATCTGCTTCAAATAAAAGAAAAACTCTCCCAGTTTCATACCTATTCAGTGCAGTTCGATGTGGGCTCCATTTGTTGCGCTACACACATCCAAACGATAATGAAGTTCTTGCCACACACGGGTAAGAACGTCTGGTGTAACAGAGTGAATAACGTCTGTGATTCTCTGTTTTATGTGATTAGTGTCGTTGATATGTTCATTGTACACATGTTGCTTCACATAACCCCAAAAGTAAAAGTCTAAGGGCGTCAGATCTGGGGATCGTGGTGGCCATGGCTTGACAGAACCCCTGCCTATCCACCGCCAGGGGAATGTTCTATCCAGAAACTCACGAACAATGGTGGCGTAGTGTGGAGGAGTGCCCTCCTGTTGAAAGATGACACGACAACTTCTGGAAATTGTGGCACTGCATACAATTCCAACATGTCAAGATGGCTTCTACAGACTCGTCACTGACTGATGGCCTACCAGAACGGGGTTTCTCCACCAAACTGCCGGTTTCTTTCAACTGCTTATCCCACCGAGTAATGTTATTCCTATGTGGTGGCACTTCTTATAAACGTGCTGATATTCACGTAGCACTTTGGTCACGGATTCGAATTTAGCGAGCCACAGAACACACTGAACTTTCCTCTGTACCGTCCACATCTCACCTGGCATGGAAAACCACACAGCTGGCATAAGCTTGTGGTTGCATGATGTCACACACCTGGCAGTGTATTAATCAGAGTTCAGTTTATCAGGGGTTTGATTGGTTCTTCTTATCTCTCCTCATGAACAGGTCTGATATGATTGGGCCAGAGAAAGGGCGCCAAAATGTAAACTATAAATAGATCCTGTGACTGTTCAAAAGTGCACCATGACGTTACGAACACACTATATAAGACCGGGGCCAGGGATCTTACACTAGAAGCACCATTCCAGCACTGCAATAAAAAAACTGGAGTGGTGCTTTAAGGCTAGTGCTAGATGGCGACGTGTTGCACATCAGCACTTCTTAGACAAGTTGCTTGAACATCTGTCCAACTTGCTGTCATGTAACTATTTTAGAGCTGTGATTTTGCTATAAACAAAATGGCCAACTCTTAGGTGAGTTTCATGGAAATCACAGTCTCGTGACTTTGCACTGAAGTCTATGGTAACAACTTGTCAGCAGAAACACAAAATCCCAAACATTTGCAACTGTATAGTAGAAGGTCGCAATGCAAAACCTTAGGAAATCATTAAATGCAATGTCGCAATTCAACACTACAATTTCAGTGTTGAGAGATACATGTCACCGACTGACTGAAAGGTTGTCTAGCATTTGAATATACTGCTGCTTATCTGCAAATTCATCAATTTCTAGATAGCAGCAATATCAATGTCAAGATTTTGACCAACATTGCATCCAATGCAGACGTCGCTACGTTCGGCCGTACCATTAGAGTTTTAACCCCTTCACGACCTTGCCCTTTTCCGTTTTTGCGCTCTTGTTTTTCGCTCCCCACCTTCCCAGAGCCATAACTTTTTTATTTTTCCATCAATATGGCCATATGAGGGCTTGTTTGTTGCGGGACAAGTTGCACTTTTGAAAGACATCATTGGTTTAAGCATGTCATGTACTAGAAAATGGGAAAAAAAATTCCAAATGCGGTGAAATTGCAAAAAAATGCAATCCCACACTAGTTTTTTTTTTTTGCTAGGTTCACTGAATGCTAAAACTGACCTGCCATTATGATTCTCCAGGTCATTGGGAGTTCATAGACACCAAACATGTCTAGGTTACGTTTTATCTAAGTGGTAAAAAAATCCAAACTTTACTAAAAAAAAAAAAAATTGCGCAATTTTCCAATACCCGTAGCGTCTCCATTTTTCGTGATCTGGTGTCAGGTGAGGGCTTAATTTTTGCGTGCTGAGCTAACGTTTTTAATGGTACCATCTTGGTGCAGATACATTCTTTTGATCGCCTGTTATTGGATTTATTTAATGCAATGCTGCGGCAACCAAAAAAACGTAATTCTGGCGTTTCAAATTTTTTTCTCGCTACGCTGTTCAGCGATCAGGTTAAACCTTTTTTTATTGATAGATCAGGCAATTCTGAACACAGCGATACCAAATATGTGTAGGTTTGATTATTTTTTATTGTTTTATTTTGAATGGGGCGAAAGGGGGGTGATTTAACCCCTTAAGCCCCGAGGGTGGTTTGCACGTTAATGACCAGGCCAATTTTTACAATTCTGACCACTGTCCCTTTATGAGGTTATAACTCTGGAACGCTTCAACGGATCCCAGTGATTCTGACATTGTTTTCTCGAGACATATTGTACTTCGTGATAGTGGTAAAATTTATTTGTATTACCTGCGTTTATTTGCGAAAAAAACGGAAATTTGGCGAAAATTTTGAAAATTTTCCAACTTTGAATTTTTATGCAATTAAATCACAGAGATATGTCACACAAAATACTTAAAAAGTAACATTTCCCACATGTCTACTTTACATCAGCACAATTTTGGAACCAAAATTTTTTTTTGTTAGGGAGTTATAAGGGTTAAAATTTGACCAGCAATTTCTCATTTTTACAACACCATTTTTTTTTTAGGGACCACATCTCATTTGAAGTCATTTTGAGGGGTCTATATGATAGAAAATAACCAAGTGTGACACCATTCTAAAAACTGCACCCCTCAAGGTGCTCAAAACCAAATTCAAGAAGTTTATTAACCCTTCACATGTTGTTAGGGTTGGCGGAACGCACCAAGTATATAATTTATTAAATGGAATTGGTGCGTTCGCAACCCGGGATCCACCGTGCAGGAAGGAACCTGCTGCTAAATAATGGCGGCTCTATATGGCGGTATATACCAACTCTGTTAGCTTCACAGAGTAACCGCGAGAGGAAAGCTCTGTGCCCTGTTAGACTTTCACAGAGGCACAGGCCAACTACCCAGATGTGAGCAGTGAGTGGTCATGCATGCATACAAAACTCCTCGCCGGAGATGCCAGCATTCTAGGGGCTTATTTCAGCTGGGTCCCTGAACACACTTAAACACAATCTCCTCGCCGGAGGTGCCAGCATTCTAGGGGCTTATTTCAGCCGGGTCCCTGAACACATTCAAACACATGACCACATTGGCGCAAAGCATATAGCATAAGACGATACTAGCGCATGGCCGTGCGGTCATGCGCAGTTTATATAGTTGCAGCACAGGAAGCTGCTACTGAAGTTTTTGCCCTTTCAGGACCTTCCAGAAGGACCAATGGAAAGTGCTGCAGTACCTGAGCATGTTTTGCCCTTTCAGGACCTTCCAGAAAGACCAATGGAATGTACTGCAGCACCTGAGCATGTGACTGAACATGTGGCCCTCGACCAATGGGACACCCTGCCCTGGGCATGCTCAGTGTGAGTAAACAACGACTTAGTCCCAGAGAGGCTCGCTCACCGCAGATCAGTGCAGGGTACCACAGGAAAGCCAGAAAAGGCAGTAGTGACCCTATGCACCGAATCAGCCCCAGCGAGACGCTGGGGGCGACGTCTCCGCTGAGCAGAGCCCACTGCGGCCGATACCGAATGGGAGACCGCAGCAGACACGGATCGAGATTCCCCCTGTGCAGCAGAGGAAACTCGACTCCTAACATTACCCCCCCTCCTAGGGCCCCCCTCCTTGAGCCTCACTACGCTCAAAAGCTGCGATAAGCAGCGGAGCCCGAATGTGCTCCACAGGCTCCCAGGTTCTATCCTCTGGGCCGTGACCCTTCCAGTCCACCAGATAAAATTTCTTGCCACGTACCACCTTGCACCCCACAATAGCATTCACCTCAAACTCATCCGTGGATGAACCCGATGTCCCAGCAGATGACTCGGAAAACCGGGACAAATGAACGGGCTTTAAGAGGGAAACGTGGAAAGTATCGGTGATACCAAGGCGTGGAAGAATAGCCAAACGGTAGACCACAGGGTTGACCTGTTCCAGAACCTTAAACGGGCCAATGTAGCGAGGAGCAAACTTAGTGGACTCAACTCGCAGCCTGATGTTACGGGCGGAGAGCCACACTAAGTCACCAGGAGCAAAGACCGGAGCGGGGCGCCGGTGTGTATCAGCCGAAACCCTCATTCTCTCTTTGGAGGCCCGGATGGCATCCTGTGTGCGGTCCCAGATGTCACGTGCCTCCACCGCCCAGTCTGCCACCCTAGAATCGGTGGATGACACGGGCATGGGCACAGGGACACGCGGATGCTGGCCGTAATTAAGGAGAAAAGGAGTTTGACCAGTGGAATCGGCTACGGCGTTGTTCAGGGCAAATTCCGCCCAAGGTAGCAAAGATGCCCAGTCATCCTGCCTAGCAGAGACAAAATGTCGCAAATATGTCACCAGAGTCTGGTTGGTTCTCTCCACCAACCCATTCGTCTCGGGATGGTATGCAGAGGAGAGGTTTAACTCTATGCTGAGTAAACGGCAGAGCTCTCTCCAAAACCGAGATGCGAACTGGGGACCCCGATCGCTGACAATCTTATCAGGCATACCATGCAAATGGAAAACGTGTTTAATGAACAACACCGCCAAGGCCCGTACTGAGGGTAACCGAGGAAGCGGCACCAAATGCACCATCTTGGAGAAATGGTCGGTGACAACCCAAATAATGGAGCAGCCACACGACTTGGGTAGACCCACCACAAAGTCCATCCCGACCATCTCCCAGGGCCTGTCTGCCACCAGTAGAGGGTAAAGCAACCCAGCAGGCCGTTGCCGAGAAGACCGATTCTGGGCGCAAGAAACGCACGCCTGAATATAGTCCTTGACATCTCGGGCCATATGCGGCCACCAGTATGTTCTCGCCAGAAGCTCAGATGTCCTCTTGGTCCCAAAATGCCCACCCACTCTGGAGGAGTGAGCCCAAGAGAGAACCTCCGGTCGCAAGTTAGCTGGTACGAAAGTCTTGCCCGGGGGCACAGACTCTAGCGAAACCGGAGCTACAGTTCTCAGGCTCTCAGAAGGGACAATAAGCCGAGGCTCCTCCTCCTCCTCCTATGACACCACGGAGCGGGAGAGAGTGTCAGCACGAACGTTCTTCTCCCCGGAGAGGAAATGGAGAGTAAAATGGAACCGGGAGAAGAACAGGGACCATCTAGCCTGGCGAGAATTCAGCCGCTGGGCCGTTTGCAGATACACCAAGTTCTTGTGGTCAGTGAAGACTTGGAAGGGAAAGCGAGCTCCCTCCAAGAGATGTCTCCACTCCGAAAAAGCCAACTTCATGGCCAGCAACTCCCTGTCCCCGATGGAATAATTCCTCTCCGCTGGTGTGAAGGTCTTGGAGAAGAAGAAGCAAGGATGCTTCCGACCTTGAGCATCCTTTTGGAAAAGGACTGCTCCAGCACCAACGGATGAGGCATCCACCTCCAAGATAAATGGCTTATCAACATCGGGGCGATGTAGGATGGGAGCGCTAGCAAAGTGTGACTTGATCGAGAGAAAGGCTTTGGAGACCTCCTCTGACCACAACTTGGGATTTGCTCCCTTCTTGGTGAGGGCAACCAAGGGAGCTACCAAAGTTGAGAAGTGTGGAATGAACTGGCGATAGTAATTAATGAACCCCATAAAGCGCTGCACCGCTTTAAGAGAATGGGGTTCCTGCCAGTCCATTACAGCCTGTAGCTTGGCAGGATCCATAGCCAAACACTGGGCAGAGATGATATAACCAAGGAAAGGCAAGGACTCCTGCTCAAATACACACTTCTCCAACTTGGCGTAGAGGGAGTTTGCCCGTAAGAGGTCGAAGACTTTGCGAACATCTCTCCGATGGGAGTCAATATCTGGAGAGAAGATGAGAATATCATCCAGATAGACTACGACCGAGGTGGTGAGCATATCCCGGAAGATGTCGTTCACAAAGTCTTGGAAAACGGCTGGGGCATTACAGAGCCCGAAGGGCATCACCAGATATTCATAGTGCTCATCCCTGGTGTTAAAAGCCGTCTTCCATTCATCCCCCTCACGGATGCGAATCAGGTTGTAAGCACCCCGCAGATCTAACTTTGTAAATACCCTCGCTCCCCGTAGCCTATCAAACAGCTCAGATATCAGGGGTAGTGGGTACTTGTTCTTAACGGTGATGGCGTTAAGACCCCTGTAGTCTATGCATGGACGTAAGTCTCCAGTCTTCTTCTGTACGAAGAAGAACCCTGCCCCTGCCGGTGACACTGACTTCCTAATGAATCCTCTTGCCAGATTCTCCTGGATGTACTGGGACATTGCCTCCATCTCCGGGAGAGATAACGGATAGACTCGACCCCGGGGAGGCTCAGCACCAGGCAAGAGGTCAATAGGACAGTCATAGGGGCGGTGAGGCAGAAGGGTCTCCGCAGCTCTTTTGGAGAACACGTCTGCATAGGGCCAATAGTGCTTGGGGAGAGAGGAAAGATCTGCGGGTACCAGTGTAGTAGCAACCTGAACGCACTCCCTCAGACATCTACCCTCGCAAGATTTACTCCATCCCAAAATTCTCCCAGAGGACCACTCAATATGAGGAGAATGGTAGCGAAGCCATGGTATCCCCAACAGGACCTCATCAATTCCCTCAGGAATGACTAATAGGGAGATTATCTCCTGATGTGATGGAGACACAGATAGCATGAAAGGAATGGTTTGGTGGGTAATCTGTGAAGGTAGTGTTGACCCATTTACCACTCGAACGGTTACCGGCTTGGCGAGCATCACCAAGGGTATTGCGTGACGCTGGGCAAAAGCAGAAGACATAAAGTTACCCTCTGCCCCAGAATCCACGCATAGCTCGACCATAAGAGTGGATGGGCCTATGGTAATTGTCCCCTTGAAGGACAACTTTGAGGCAAACGTCGCCGTGTCTAGTGTACCTCCTCCAACTGCCACTAGACGCTGACGTTTCCCCAACCGCTGAGGACCCTTGGAGGCAAGGTGTACTGACTGCTGGCAAACATGACGGACCTTATGTGCACGGGCAGACAGACTTGGATCCCGCTCGTGTCACCTCTAAGGCCTCATGTGACTCGGATGCCTGGACTGGAGATTCCAAAGGTTTGGCGAAGGTGGGAGCCAGCCGAAACCTCTGCCTACACTGGGCTCGCTCCAACCTCCGCTCGTTAAAACGGAGGTCAATACGAGTAGATACGGCTATGAGCTCCTCCAGTGTGGCGGGAATCTCCCTAGTGGCCAAAGCGTCCTTCACATGGTCAGCCAGCCCCCTCCAAAATACGGGAATGAGGGTTTTATCTGGCCATTCCAACTCAGACGCTAATGTCCGGAAGTGAACAGCAAAATGGCTGACCATGGTTGAACCCTGAGTCAAAGCCAGCAGTTGGAGCGCTGTATCATGGGTGACTTGAGGTCCTAAAAAGACCTGTTTCAGAGTGTCCAGCAACCTAGGAACACTCCGCACCACATGATCGTTGCGCTCCCACAGCGGCGTAGCCCACTCCAACGCTCTGTCCGACAGGAGAGTGATTATGAATCCCACCTTTGCCCGCTCAGTAGGGAAACGTGCAGCCAGAAGCTCGAGGTGTATACCACATTGGCTCACGAAACCCCTACAGGACTTACTGTACCCAGAGTATCTCTCAGGCAAAGGAAGGCGAGATAGGGTCGGAACAGAGGTGGCAGTGGGTAAAGCTGCTGCAGCCACGCTAGCAGCCTGAACAGCTATTGCGGTAACATCCACCGCCGAGGTTGCACGCT
Organism: Ranitomeya imitator; assembly: GCF_032444005.1. Classification (NCBI taxonomy): domain Eukaryota; kingdom Metazoa; phylum Chordata; class Amphibia; order Anura; family Dendrobatidae; genus Ranitomeya; species Ranitomeya imitator. Next base: position 736,290,705 of record NC_091282.1, on the reverse strand, counting down.
CAAGAGACGCCAACCGGCCCTCCAGCAGCTGGATGTACCCCTGCAATCGCTGTTCATCTGCCATTACTTAGCCAGATCCTGGCGCTAGTATACTGTTAGGGTTGGCGGAACGCACCAAGTATATAATTTATTAAATGGAATTGGTGCGTTCGCAACACGGGATCCACCGTGCAGGAAAGCACCTGCTGCTAAATAATGGCGGCTCTATATTGCGGTATATACCAACTCTGTTAGCTTCACAGAGTAAGCACGAGAGGAAAGCTCTGTGCCCTGTTAGACTTTCACAGAGGCACAGGCCAACTACCCAGATGTGAGCAGTGAGTGGTCATGCATGCATACAAAACTCCTCGCCGGAGATGCCAGCATTCTAGGGGCTTATTTCAGCCGGGTCCCTGAACACACTTAAACACAATCTCCTCGCCGGAGGTGCCAGCATTCTAGGGGCTTATTTCAGCCGGGTCCCTGAACACATTCAAACACATGACCACATTGGCGCAAAGCATATAGCATAAGACGATAATAGCGCATGGCCGTGCGGTCATGCGCAGTTTATATAGTTGCAGCACAGGAAGCTGCTACTGAAGTTTTTGCCCTTTCAGGACCTTCCAGAAGGACCAATGGAAAGTGCTGCAGTACCTGAGCATGTTTTGCCCTTTCAGGACCTTCCAGAAGGACCAATGGAATGTACTGCAGCACCTGAGCATGTGACCGAACATGTGGCCCTCGACCTCCAATGGGAGACCCTGCCCTGGGCATGCTCAGTGTGAGTAAACAAGGACTTAGTCCCAGAGAGGCTCGCTCGCCGCAGATCAGTGCAGGGTACCATAGGACAGCCAGAAAAGGCAGTAGTGACCCTATGCACCGAATCAGCCCCAGCGAGACGCTGGGGGCGACGTCTCCGCTGAGCAGAGCCCACTGCGGCCGATACCGAATGGGAGACCGCAGCAGACACGGATCGAGATTCCCCCTGTGCAGCAGAGGAAACTCGACTCCTAACACGTGTTTCACAGGAATTTTTGGAATGTTTAAATAAAAATGAACATTTAACTTTTTTTCACAAAAAATTTACTTCAGCTACAATTTGTTTTATTTTACCAAGGGTAACAGGAGAAAATGGACCCCAAAAGTTGTTGTACAATTTGTCCTGAGTACGCTGATACCCCATATGTGGGGTTAAACCACTGTTTGAGCGCATGGGAGAGCTCAGAAGGAAAGGAGCGCCGTTTGACTTTTTTGACAGGAATTGAGATGGGACGCTATGTTGCATTTGGAGAGCCACTGATGTGCCTAAACATTGAAACCCCCACAAGTGACACCATTTTGGAAAGTAGACCCCCTAAGGAACTTATCTAAAAGGTGTGGTGAGCACTTTGACCCACCAAGTGCTTCACAGAAGTTTATAATGCAGAACCGTAAAAATAGAAAATCATATTTTTTCACAAAAATTAACTTTTGCCCCCAATTTTTTATTTTCCCAAGGGTAAGAGAAGAAATTGGACTGTAAATGTTGTTGTACAATTTGTCCTGAGTACGCTGATACTCCATATATTGGGGTAAAACACTGTTTGGGAGCATAGGAGAGCTTGGAAGAGAAGGAGCGCCGTTTGACTTTTCAATGCAAAATTGACAGGAATTGAGATGGGACGCCATGTTGCGTTTGGAGAGCCACTGATGTGCCTAAACATTGAAACCCCCCACAAGTGACACTATTTTGGAAAGTAGACCCCCTAAGGAACTTATCTAGAGGTGTGGTGAGTAGGGTTGAGCGACCTTGACCTTTTTGGAGTCTAGCCGTGTTTCGCGAAACTTGACTATCTTAGAAGTCGAGTCGAGTGGAATCGGCCGATTATCGTGAAAAGTCGGGTATCGCCCGAAACACGAAACCCAATGCAAGTCAATGGGGGAGCATAGTCGGCAGTGAGTGGAGGTCAGGAAAACATCTACACTGCCCATTTTAATGGCAAAAACATCCATTCTTGTTACTGAAGCTTGTCAATCGTAATTTAGCTTATAATAATTTGAAGGCATTTGAAATTGGGGGTCATTTGGCTAAAATTGTGGGGGGTAGGGCTGGTTCAAGTAATTAGTGGGCCCAGGAAATCTGGAACACGTCACGGCAGTGGAGCAGGGAGAGGTAAGTATTTCAACTTTGCAAGTGCTGTGATCCTGAGCAAGCAGGGGGGGCCCACTAGTTGGCATTGGCACTGGCACAGGGCCCCTCAAAGTACAGCGGTGTGTTTGCACGGCGGGGGCGCCTCCCACCGGCAGCAACACTTTTGCATACTATGAGAGGCCCTGTGCCAGTGACGTCGCCAACTAGTATTCCTCCCCCCACCTGATGAAGGAACCTGCACTTTCATCTGCACCTTCCTCTTTGTCCCCGTGTAAGGTGGTATGGTATGCGGGAAGAGGAACGTGACTTTCAGCAGGGTCACAATCTTGCTGTGTAGCGTGCACAGGGAATTTTGCGTTATGGGTCAATGTACCAGCAGACTCATCTATCACTGGCTGGGCAAAGGGCAGGATGAGGAGGAAACACAGATATAGGCCCAAAGAATAAAGTGGGCTAAATGCAGTTCAAAATTGGTAACACAGGACTAACCAGGGGGCATTGCAGTGGAGGACAACTGGAATGAGAGGCTGACACAGAGAGTAGGCCCAAATCAGTAAGTAGTCGAAATGCAGTTCAAAATTGGCAACCGTAGTAAACAGGCGGCACAGCTTTGTTCAGTGGAGGAGAACAGCAAGGAGCGGCAGACACTGTTAGTAGGCCCCAAACCAACTAGTACGCCAAATGCAGTTGTTCCATTTAACCACTATTTAACAAGAGCCTGAAGATAGAAGCTCAGGAAAGGCAACCTGGAGAACACCTTGGAGTGTAACACACCATCTCTCTACACCCCATACCCAATTTGTAGGCCTAATGCAGTGTAGTTTCCAACAACTACTAAACGAGAGCATGAAGATCGAAGCAATGGAGAGGAAACCTGGGGAACACCTTGGAGTGGAACACACTATCTCTCTACACCCCATACCCATTTTGTAGGCCTAATGCAGCGTAGTTTCCAACAAGTACTAAACGAGAACATGAAGATCGAAGCAATGGAGAGGAAACCTGGGGAACACCTTGGAGTGGAACACACCATCTCTCTACACCCCATACCCATTTTGTAGGCCTAATGCAGTGTAGTTTCCAACAACTACTAAACGAGAGCATGAAGATCGAAGCATTGGCGAGGAAACCTGGGGAACACCTTGGAGTGGAGCACACCATCTCTCTACACCCCATACCCAAATTTGTAGGCCTAATGCAGTGTAGTTTCCAACAACTACTAAACGAGAGCATGAAGATCAAAGCAATGGAGAGGAAACCTGGGGAACACCTTGGAGTGGAACACACCATCTCTCTACACCCCATACCCAATTTGTAGGCCTAATGCAGCGTAGTTTCCAACAACTACTAAACGAGAGCATGAAGATCGAAGCAATGGAGAGGAAACCTGGGGAACACCTTGGAGTGGAACACACCATCTCTCTACACCCCATACCCAATTTGTAGGCGTAATGCAGTGTAGTTTCCAACAACTACTGAACGAGAGCATTAAGATCGAAGCAATGGCGAGGAAACCTGGGGAACACCTTGGAGTGGAACACACCATCTCTCTACACCCCATACCCAATTTGTAGGCCTAATGCAGTGTAGTTTCCAACAACTACTAAACGAGAGCATTAAGATCAAAGCAATGGCGAGAAAACCTGGGGAACACCTTGGAGTGGAACACACCATCTCTCTACACCCCATACCCATTTTGTAGGCCTAATGCAGTGTAGTTTTCAACAACTACTAAACGAGAGCATGAAGATCGAAGCAATGGAGAGGAAACCTGGGGAACACCTTGGAGTGGAACACACCATCTCTCTACACCCCATACCCAATTTGTAGGCCTAATGCAGTGTAGTTTCCAACAACTACTAAACGAGAGCATGAAGATCGAAGCATTGGCGAGGAAACCTGGGGAACACCTTGGAGTGGAACACACCATCTCTCTACACCCCATACCCAATTTGTAGGCCTAATGCTGTGTAGTTTCCAACAACTACTAAACGAGAGCATGAAGATCGAAGCAATGGAGAGGAAACCTGGGGAACACCTTGGAGTGGAACACACCATCTCTCTACACCCCATACCCATTTTGTAGGCCTAATGCAGTGTAGTTTCCAACAACTACTAAACGAGAGCATGAAGATCGAAGCATTGGCGAGGAAACCTGGAGAACACCTTGGAGTGGAACACACCATCTCTCTACACCCCATACCCAATTTGTAGGCCTAATGCAGTGTAGTTTCCAACAACTACTAAACGAGAGCCAGAAGATCGAAGCTCAGGAAAGGCAACCTGGAGAACACCTTGGAGTGGAACACACCATCTCTCTACACCCCATACCCAATTTGTAGGTCTAATGCAGTGTAGTTTCCAACAACTACTAAACGAGAGCATGAAGATCGAAGCAATGGAGAGGAAACCTGGGGAACACCTTGGAGTGGAACACACCATCTCTCTACACCCCATACCCAATTTGTAGGCCTAATGCAGTGTAGTTTCCAACAACTACTAAACGAGAGCATGAAGATCGAAGCAATGGAGAGGAAACCTGGGGAACACCTTGGAGTGGAACACACCATCTCTCTACACCCCATACCCAATTTGTAGGCCTAATGCAGTGTAGTTTCCAACAACTACTAAACGAGAGCATGAAGATCGAAGCAATGGAGAGGAAACCTGGGGAACACCTTGGAGTGGAACACACCATCTCTCTACACCCCATACCCAATTTGTAGGCCTAATGCAGTGTAGTTTCCAACAGCTACTAAACGAGAGCCAGAAGATCGAAGCAATGGAGAGGAAACCTGGGGAACACCTTGGAGTGGAACACACCATCTCTCTATACCCCATACCCAATTTGTAGGCCTAATGCAGTGTAGTTTCCAACAACTACTAAACGAGAGCATGAAGATCGAAGCATTGGCGAGGAAACCTGGGGAACACCTTGGAGTGGAACACACAATCTCTCTACACCCCATACCCAATTTGTAGGCCTAATGCAGTGTAGTTTCCAACAACTACTAAACGAGAGCATGAAGATCGAAGCAATGGAGAGGAAACCTGGGGCACACCTTGGGGAGGCAGACACCGTTAGTAGGCCCTACCAAAGTTGTACCCCCAATGCAGTTTTAAATTTCCTAGAGGCTGAAAACAAGACTATTGACGCTCAGCTTTTTTCAAAGGAACACAGCTGAATTGAGTGGCGCAGACAGACACAGGTAGTAGGACTTAAACTAAAAATGTGGCTCACTGCAGCTTAAAAAAGTTACAGGGGTACACAGGCAGCATTGCTCTGGGCAGTGGAGGACAATTTCAATAGTGGACCGCAGACAGACTTTGTACGCCTACTATTAAAAAAATGATGCTCTATGCAATTAAAAATAGGTTCCAGGGGTCCACGGGCAGCAGTGGTGTGGTCAGTGGACGAGTATTGGAAGGAGGGACCGCAGACAGGCGTAGTAGGCCTAACATAACAAAATTAGGCTGTAGACACTGTAAAATTGGTTCCAGGGGTACACGGGCAGCAGTGGTGTGGTCAGCGGAGGAAAATTGGAATTAGGGACTGCAGACAGACTTTGTAGGCTGTCCCCTGTGGACCATGCATCCAACACATTAACCCAGTGCGCCGTAATGGACACGTAACTTTTTGTGGACATGCCTACTGGTCCATGCGTCTCTTGTCAGGTGCACCTTTCTACTGTTGGATTGCCTGAGTGCTATGACAATGCAGACTTTTTCATGCCGCTGGAGGGCTGGGATGGCTTTTCTCGCAAAAGAAATGTCGACTGGGTAGCTTGAACCGTGGTACAGCGTAGTTCATCTGGGCTTTCTAAATATAAAACAAAGAAAAAAAGGAGGCTACATGCACTTTCAGCTGGGTTCCAGGGGTACATGGCCAGCATTTGTCTGGTCAGTGGAGAACTATTGGAAGGAAGGACCGCAGACAGGCTTCGAAGGCCTAACATAATAACAGATGGCTGTAGGCAATTTTAAATTGGTTCCAGGGGTACACGGGCAGCAGTGGTGTGGTCAGTGGAGGCCTAGTGGAAGGAGTGACCGCAAACAGGCATCGAAGGCCTAACATAATAACAGATGGCTGTAGGCAATTTTAAATTGGTTCCAGGGGAACACGGGCAGCAGTGGCCTGGTCAGTGTAGTAGTAGTAGAAAGAACGGACCGCAGACAGGCTTCGAAGGCCTAACATAAAAAAATTGGGCTGGCTGTAGGCAATTTTAAATTGGATCCAGGGGTACACGGGCAGCAGTGGTGTGGTCAGTGGAGGCCTAGTGGAAGGAGTGACCGCAGACAGGCATCGAAGGCCTAACATAATAACAGATGGCTGTAGGCAATTTTAAATTGGTTCCAGGGGTACACGGGCAGCAGTGGCCTGGCCAGTGTAGTAGTAGTAGAAAGAACGGACCGCAGACAGGCTTCGAAGGCCTAACATAAAAAAATTGGGCTGGCTGTAGGCAATTTTAAATTGGTTCCAGGGGTACACGGGCAGCAGTGGTGTGGTCAGTGGAGGCCTAGTGGAAGGAGTGACCGCAGACAGGCATCGAAGGCCTAACATAATAACAGATGGCTGTAGGCAATTTTAAATTGGTTCCAGGGGAACATGGGCAGCAGTGGCCTGGTCAGTGTAGTAGTAGTAGAAAGAACGGACCGCAGACAGGCTTCGAAGGCCTAACGTAAAAAAATTGGGCTGGCTGTAGGCAATTTTAAATTGGTTCCAGGGGTACACGGGCAGCAGTGGTGTGGTCAGTGGAGGCCTAGTGGAAGGAGTGACCGCAGACAGGCATCGAAGGCCTAACATAATAACAGATGGCTGTAGGCAATTTTAAATTGGTTCCAGGGGAACACGGGCAGCAGTGGTGTGGTCAGTGGAGGCCTAGTGGAAGGAGTGACCGCAGACAGGCATCGAAGGCCTAACATAATAACAGATGGCTGTAGGCAATTTTAAATTGGTTCCAGGGGAACACGGGCAGCAGTGGCCTGGTCAGTGTAGTAGTAGTATAAAGAACGGACCGCAGACAGGCTTCGAAGGCCTAACATAAAAAAATTGGGCTGGCTGTAGGCAATGTTAAATTGGTTCCAGGGGTACACGGGCAGCAGTGGTGTGGTCAGTGGAGGCCTAGTGGAAGGAGTGACCGCAAACAGGCATCGAAGGCCTAACATAATAACAGATGGCTGTAGGCAATTTTAAATTGGTTCCAGGGGAACACGGGCAGCAGTGGCCTGGTCAGTGTAGTAGTAGTAGAAAGAACGGACCGCAGACAGGCTTCGAAGGCCTAACATAAAAAAATTGGGCTGGCTGTAGGCAATGTTACATTGGTTCCAGGGGTACACGGGCAGCAGTGGTGTGGTTAGTGGAGGCCTAGTGGAAGGAGTGACCGCAAACAGGCATCGAAGGCCTAACATAATAACAGATGGCTGTAGGCAATTTTAAATTGGTTCCAGGGGAACACAGGCAGCAGTGGTCTGGTCAGTGTAGTAGTAGTAGAAAGAACGGACCGCAGACAGGCTTCGAAGGCCTAACATAAAAAAATTGGGCTGGCTGTAGGCAATTTTAAATTGGTTCCAGGGGTACACGGGCAGCAGTGGTGTGGTCAGTGGAGGCCTAGTGGAAGGAGTGACCGCAGACAGGCATCGAAGGCCTAACATAATAACAGATGGCTGTAGGCAATTTTAAATTGGTTCCAGGGGAACACGGGCAGCAGTGGTGTGGTCAGTGGAGGCCTAGTGGAAGGAGTGACCGCAGACAGGCATCGAAGGCCTAACATAATAACAGATGGCTGTAGGCAATTTTAAATTGGTTCCAGGGGAACACGGGCAGCAGTGGCCTGGTCAGTGTAGTAGTAGTAGAAAGAACGGACCGCAGACAGGCTTCGAAGGCCTAACATAAAAAAATTGGGCTGGCTGTAGGCAATGTTAAATTGGTTCCAGGGGTACACGGGCAGCAGTGGTGTGGTCAGTGGAGGCCTAGTGGAAGGAGTGACCGCAGACAGGCATCGAAGGCCTAACATAATAACAGATGGCTGTAGGCAATTTTAAATTGGTTCCAGGGGAACACGGGCAGCAGTGGCCTGGTCAGTGTAGTAGTAGTATAAAGAACGGACCGCAGACAGGCTTCGAAGGCCTAACATAAAAAAATTGGGCTGGCTGTAGGCAATGTTAAATTGGTTCCAGGGGTACACGGGCAGCAGTGGTGTGGTCAGTGGAGGCCTAGTGGAAGGAGTGACCGCAAACAGGCATCGAAGGCCTAACATAATAACAGATGGCTGTAGGCAATTTTAAATTGGTTCCAGGGGAACACGGGCAGCAGTGGCCTGGTCAGTGTAGTAGTAGTAGAAAGAACGGACCGCAGACAGGCTTCGAAGGCCTAACATAAAAAAATTGGGCTGGCTGTAGGCAATGTTACATTGGTTCCAGGGGTACACGGGCAGCAGTGGTGTGGTCAGTGGAGGCCTAGTGGAAGGAGTGACCGCAAACAGGCATCGAAGGCCTAACATAATAACAGATGGCTGTAGGCAATTTTAAATTGGTTCCAGGGGAACACAGGCAGCAGTGGCCTGGTCAGTGTAGTAGTAGTAGAAAGAACGGACCGCAGACAGGCTTCGAAGGCCTAACATAAAAAAATTGGGCTGGCTGTAGGCAATTTTAAATTGGTTCCAGGGGTACACGGGCAGCAGTGGTGTGGTCAGTGGAGGCCTAGTGGAAGGAGTGACCGCAGACAGGCATCGAAGGCCTAACATAATAACAGATGGCTGTAGGCAATTTTAAATTGGTTCCAGGGGAACACGGGCAGCAGTGGTGTGGTCAGTGGAGGCCTAGTGGAAGGAGTGACCGCAGACAGGCATCGAAGGCCTAACATAATAACAGATGGCTGTAGGCAATTTTAAATTGGTTCCAGGGGAACACGGGCAGCAGTGGCCTGGTCAGTGTAGTAGTAGTAGAAAGAACGGACCGCAGACAGGCTTCGAAGGCCTAACATAAAAAAATTGGGCTGGCTGTAGGCAATGTTAAATTGGTTCCAGGGGTACACGGGCAACAGTGGTGTGGTCAGTGGAGGCCTAGTGGAAGGAGTGACCGCAGACAGGCATCGAAGGCCTAACATAATAACAGATGGCTGTAGGCAATTTTAAATTGGTTCCAGGGGAACACGGGCAGCAGTGGCCTGGTCAGTGCAGTAGTAGTAGAAAGAACGGACCGCAGACAGGCTTCGAAGGCCTAACATAAAAAAATTGGGCTGGCTGTAGGCAATTTTAAATGGGTTCCAGGGGTACACGGGCAGCAGTGGTGTGGTCAGTGGAGGCCTAGTGGAAGGAGTGACCGCAGACAGGCATCGAAGGCCTAACATAATATCAGATGGCTGTAGGCAATTTTAAATTGGTTCCAGGTGAACACGGCCAGCAGTGGCCTGGTCAGCGGAGGATGATTGTAATGAGTGTCTGCCAGTTAGTAGTCCAAAACAATACATAAATGTGAATGTCTCACATTAAAATCCAGCGAAAACACTAAAGGGTGCAATCTTTAGGTACAGGGGTGGAATCCTCTGCGTTGTTTCTGACCTACTAATTTGGCGCAAAGTTTTTACTTTGGTAAATAGAGGACACTGCCCCTGACTATGTTAAGTACCATTATACATGTCAACACAATGGTATTGTCAGTGGCAGGAATGGAAGGATGTCAGCGCATAGTCTAAACATTGGTGGAAGTGTGAGAGATAATTGTGGAAGTGGCAGAGCAATGTTTGACCTGGGGGTGGGTGAACTCTCTTGTGGACGGCGGTAGAGGCCCAGGGCCCCTCATGTTACAACAGTGTGTCTGACGTTGGGTGCGCACCACCACCGCCAGAGACAGTTTAGTGTACTATGAGGGACCCAGTGGCAGTGCTGTCGACCAAAAGCGGGCACACCCACCTCTTCAGACAAACAGCACTCTCACGGGTGCTTGCGCCAAGTCGCGATACCGCGGCCCCGTGTGGGGAGTTTGGCCATTTAGGGAGGTGTAAACATGTCGTATGCTGGACAATCAGCTGCTGCAAATTAAGACATTTGAAAAGTCATTCACAGTAGTCCACAGGCAAGATCTTTTCTAAGGAAAGCTAGGTGTCGCCCGGGCAAGGTGGGGCAAAAGAATTCGAAATCCAGTTGTGGTTCATTTTAATGAATGTTAGACCATCAACATTTTGTGTAGCCAGACGAGTCCTTTTTTCGGTTAATATTGAACCTGCAGCACTGAATACTCTTTCTGATAGGACACTAGCTGCCGGGCAAGCAAGCTCCTGCAATGCATATTCCGCCAATTCTGGCCAGGTGTCTAATTTTGATTCCCAGTAATCAAATGGGAATGACGGTTGAGGGAGAACATCGATAAGGGATGAAAAATAGTTTGTTACCATACTGGACAAATGTTGTCTCCTGTCACTTTCAATTGATGCAGCAGTACCTGTCCTGTCTGCGGTCATAGCAAAATCACTCCACAACCTGGTCAGAAAACCCCTTTGTCCAACGCCACTTCTGATGTGTGCACCCCTAACACTCCTGGTCTGCTGCCCCCTGGAGCTCGTGTGAGAACGATCACGGGCGCTGTGTGCTGGGAATGCCTGAAGCAAACGGTCAACAAGAGTTGATTGTTTTGTTGCTAATATTAGTTCCAAGTTCTCATGTGGCATAATATTTTGCAATTTGCCTTTATAGCGAGGATCAAGGAGGCAGGCCAACCAGTAATCGTCATCGTTCATCATTTTAGTAAGGCGTGTGTCCCTTTTGAGGATACGCAAGGCATAATCCGCCATGTGGGCCAAAGTTCCAGTTGTCAAATCTGCGGTTGTGCTTGGTTGAGGTGCAGTTGCAGGCAAATCTACGTCACTTGTGTCCCTCAAAAAACCAGAACCCGGCCTTGCCACGCCACCAATTTCCAGTGCCCCCGGGAAAGCTTCCTCATTAAAAATATACTCATCCCCATCATCCTCCTCGTCCTCCACCTCCTCTTCGCCCGCTACCTCGTCCTGTACACTGCCCTGACCAGACAATGGCTGACTGTCATCAAGGCTTTCCTCTTCCTCTGGTGCAGACGCCTGATCCTTTATGTGCGTCAAACTTTGCATCAGCAGACGCATTAGGGGGATGCTCATGCTTATTATGGCGTTGTCTGCACTAACCAGCCGTGTGCATTCCTCAAAACACTGAAGGACTTGACACATGTCTTGTATCTTCGACCACTGCACACCCGACAACTCCATGTCTGCCATCCTACTGCCTGCCCATGTATGTGTATCCTCCCACAAAAACATAACAGCCCGCCTCTGTTCGCACAGTCTCTGAAGCATGTGCAGTGTTGAGTTCCACCTTGTTGCAACGTCTATGATTAGGCGATGCTGGGGAAGGTTCAAAGACCGCTGATAGGTCTGCATACGGCTGGAGTGTACAGGCGAACGGCGGATATGTGAGCAAAGTCCACGCACTTTGAGGAGCAGGTCGGAGAAACCAGGATAAGTTTTCAATAAGCACTGCACCACCAGGTTTAAGGTGTGAGCCAGGCAAGGAATGTGTTTCAGTTGGGAAAGGGAGATGGCAGCCATGAAATTCCTTCCATTATCACTCACTACCTTGCCTGCCTCAAGATCTACTGTGCCCAGCCACGACTGCGTTTCTTCCTGCAAGAACTCGGACAGAACTTCCGCGGTGTGTCTGTTGTCGCTCAAACACTTCATAGCCAATACAGCCTGCTGACGCTTGCCAGTAGCTGCCCCATAATGGGACAACTGGTGTGCAACAGTGACAGCTGACGATGGAGTGGTTTGGCGACTGCGGTGTGTGGAAGAGCTCTGGCTTCTGCAGGAGGATGAGGAGGAGGGGGTGCGATCGCCTACAGCCAACTGTTTCCTAGACCGTGGGCTAGGCACAACTATCCCGAAATTACTGTCCCCTGTGGACCCTGCATCCACCACATTCACCCAGTGTGCCGTGATGGACACGTAACGTCCCTGGCCATGCCTACTGGTCCATGCATCTGTAGTCAGGTGCACCTTTGTACTCACAGATTGCCTGAGTGCATGGATGATGCGCTGTTTAACATGCTGGTGCAGGGCTGGGATGGCTTTTCTGGAAAAAAAGGGTCGACTGGGTAGCTCGTAGCGTGGTTCAGCGTACTCCATCAGGGCTTTGAAAGCTTCGCTTTCAACTAACCGGTAGGGCATCATCTCTAACGAGATTAGTCTAGCTATGTGGGCGTTCAAACCCTGTGTACGCGGATGTGAGGATAAGTACTTCCTTTTTCTAACCAGAGTCTCATGTAGGGTGAGCTGGACTGGAGAGCTGGAGATCGTGGAACTAGCGGGTGTGCCGGTGGCCATGGCAGACTGAGAGACTGTTGGAGACGGTATTGTTTCCGCCGGTGCCCTAGATGCAGTATTTCCTCCTACAAAACTGGTGATTCCCTGACCCTGACTGCTTTGGGCTGGCAAAGAAACCTGCACAGATACTGCCGGTGGTGCGGAAAATGGTGGCCTTACAGTGACGGAAGGGATGTTGCGTTGCTGACTAGCTTCATTGGCCGAGGGTGCTACAACCTTAAGGGATGTTTGGTAGTTAGTCCAGGCTTGCAAATGCATGGTGGTTAAATGTCTATGCATGCAACTTGTATTGAGACTTTTCAGATTCTGACCTCTGCTTAAGCTAGTTGAACATTTTTGACAGATGACTTTGCGCTGATCAATTGGATGTTGTTTAAAAAAATGCCAGACTGCACTCTTCCTAGCATCGGATCCCTTTTCAGGAATTGCAGACTGAGCTTTAACCGGATGGACACGCTGTCCTCCAACAGTTTTTTGCTTTGCCACGCGTTTTGGGCCAGATACGGGCCCAGCAGATGGAACCTGTTGCGATGTTGATGCCTGCTGCGGCCCCTCCTCCTCCGCTTCAGAACTACTGCCGCCTGCACCCTGTTCCCCCAATGGCTGCCAATTGGGGTCAACAACAGGGTTATCTATTACCTCCTCTTCTATCTCGTGTGCAACTTTGTCTGTGTCACCGTGTCGGTCGGGGGTATAGCGTTCGTGATGAGGCAACATAGTCTCATCAGGGTCTGATTGTGGATCAGTACCCTGAGAGGGCAATGTTGTGGTCTGAGTCAAAGGACCAGCATAGTAGTCTGGCTGTGGCTGTGCATCAGTGCACTCCATGTCAGAATCTACTTGTAATGGGCATGGCCTGTTAACTGTTTCACTTTCTAAGCCAGGGACGGTATGTGTAAAGAGCTCCATGGAGTAACCCGTTGTGTCGCCTGCTGCATCCTTCTCTTTTGTTGTTGTTTTTGCTGAAGAGGACAAGGAAGCGACTTGTCCCTGACCGTGATCATCCACAAACGACGCGCTGCTTTTACATTTACCAGTTTCAGAAGAGGAGGCAAAAGAGCTAGAGGCTGAGTCTGCAAGGTAAGCCAAAACTTGCTGTTGCTGCTCCGGCTTTAAAAGCGGTTTTCCTACTCCCAGAAAAGAGAGCGTTCGAGGCCTTGTGTAGCCAGACGACGAACCTGGCTCCACAGCTCCAGACTTAGGTGGAACATTTTTTTCCCACGACCACCTGATGCTCCACTACCACTACCATCATTACCAGCTGACAATGAACGCCCACGGCCACGACATCTTGCACCAGACTTCCTCATTGTTTTATAAACTTAACCAAAGTAACTTTATTTGTTGCTGTCAAACAACTTACACGGTGAGCTATAACTTCTGTTTGATTTCAATATCCCTTTACAGGTTGGTGATACCACAAGGAAAATCAGGCACAATGTTACACACTCTGTTTTCTGTGGCACCAAATCACAGAGATGCTACACTCGCAGGACTGTCACTCAAGCACAAATGTCAATATAAATCTCCCAATTTTTTTTTTTTTTTCAGGGAGACTTTATAAACAAAATAAAATAAAATGATTTTTTCAGGAATAATTTAGAAACCAAATAAAATAAAATGATTTTTTCAATGACAATTTAGAAACCAAATAAAAAAAAGGCTTTCTATGCCCCACTGAGTGACAGATGGCACACACAGGAGTCAGGAGTGGCCCACAAGCCCAGAGGCCAATATTTTTCTCCCACTGATTGATGTAGTGATTTTTTCAGGTAGATTTTAGAACCCAAATCAAGCAAAAAAATTAATAGGCTTTTTATGGCCCACAATTTGAGAGAGAGAGAGAGAGATGGCACATCCAGGAGTCAAGACTGGCACACAAGCAGAAAGGGCAATATTAATCTCCCACCTATTTTTTTTTTTTTTTCAGGGAGACTTTATAAACAAAATAAAATAAAATGATTTTTTCAGGAATAATTTAGAAACCAAATAAAATAAAATGATTTTTTCAATGACAATTCAGAAACCAAATAAAAAAAAAAAAAGGCTTTCTATGCCCCACTGAGTGACAGATGGCACACACAGGAGTCAGGAGTGGCCCACAAGCCCAGAGGCCAATATTTTTCTCCCACTGATTGATGTAGTGATTTTTTCAGGTAGATTTTAGAACCCAAATCAAGCAAAAAAATTAATAGGCTTTCTATGACCCACAATTTGAGAGAGAGAGAGAGAGAGAGAGAGATGGCACACCCAGGAGTCAAGACTGGCACACAAGCAGAAAGGGCAATATTAATCTCCCACCTATTTTTTTTTTTTTCAGGGAGACTTTATAAACAAAATAAAATAAAATGATTTTTTCAGGAATAATTTAGAAACCAAATAAAATAAAATGATTTTTTCAATGACAATTTAGAAACCAAATAAAAAAAAAAAAAAAAAAAGCTTTCTATGCCCCACTGAGTGACAGATGGCACACACAGGAGTCAGGAGTGGCCCACAAACCCAGAGGCCAATATTTTTCTCCCACTGATTGATGTAGTGATTTTTTCAGGTAGATTTTAGAACCCGAATCAAGCAAAAAAATTAATAGGCTTTCCATGGCCCACAATTTGAGAGAGAGAGAGAGAGATGACACACCCAGGAGTCAAGACTGGCACACAAGCAGAAAGGGCAATATTAATCTCCCACCTATTTTTTTTTTTCAGGGAGACTTTATAAACAAAATAAAATAAAATGATTTTTTCAGGAATAATTTAGAAACCAAATAAAATAAAATGATTTTTTCAATGACAATTTAGAAACCAAAAAAAAAAAAAAAAAAAAAAAAGGGCTTTCTATGG
The DNA here is from genome assembly GCF_032444005.1 of Ranitomeya imitator. Classification (NCBI taxonomy): domain Eukaryota; kingdom Metazoa; phylum Chordata; class Amphibia; order Anura; family Dendrobatidae; genus Ranitomeya; species Ranitomeya imitator. The sequence goes on along the minus strand of NC_091282.1, from coordinate 736,275,404 downwards.
CCCACTGAGTGAGAGATGGCACACACAGGAGTCAGGAGTGGCACACAAGCCCAGAGGCCAATATTTATCTCCCACTGATTGATGTAGTGATTTTTTCAGGTAGACTTTAGAACCCAAATCAAGCAAAAAAAGTAATAGGCTTTCTATGGCCCACAATTTGAGAGAGAGAGAGAGATGGCACACCCAGGAGTCAAGACTGGCACACAAGCAGAAAGGGCAATATTAATCTCCCACCTATTTTTTTTTTTCAGGGAGACTTTATAAACAAAATAAAATAAAATGATTTTTTCAGGAATAATTTAGAAACCAAATAAAATAAAATGATTTTTTCAATGACAATTTAGAAACCAAATTAAAAAAAAAAAGGCTTTCTATGCCCCACTGAATGACAGATGGCACACACAGGAGTCAGGAGTGGCCCACAAGCCCAGAGGCCAATATTTTTCTCCCACTGATTGATGTAGTGATTTTTTCAGGTAGATTTTAGAACCCAAATCAAGCAAAAAAATTAATAGGCTTTCTATAGCCCACAATTTGAGAGAGAGAGAGAGAGAGAGAGAGAGAGAGATGGCACACCCAGGAGTCAAGACTGGCACACAAGCAGAAAGGGCAATATTAATCTCCCACCTATTTTTTTTTTCAGGGAGACTTTATAAACAAAATAAAATAAAATGATTTTTTCAGGAATAATTTAGAAACCAAATAAAATAAAATGATTTTTTCAATGACAATTTAGAAACCAAATAAAAAAAAAAAAAAACGCTTTCTATGGCCCACTGACTGAGAGATGGCACACACAGGAGTCAGGAGTGGCACACAAGCCCTGAGGCCAATATTTTTCTCCCACTGATTGATGTAGTGATTTTTTCAGGTAGATTTTAGAACCCAAATCAAGCAAAAAAATAAATAGGCTTTCTATGGCCCACTGAGTGAGAGATGGCACACACAGGAGTCAGGAGTGGCACACAAGCCCTGAGGCCAATATTTTTCTCCCACTGATTGATGTAGTGATTTTTTCAGGTAGATTTTAGAAACCAAATCAAGCAAAAAAATAAATAGGCTTTCTATGGCCCACTGAGTGAGAGATGGCACACACAGGAGTCAGGAGTGGCACACAAGCCCTGAGGCCAATATTTTTCTCCCACTGGTTGATGTAGTGATTTTTTCAGGTAGATTTTAGAACCCAAATCAAGCAAAAAAATAAATAGGCTTTCTATGGCCCACTGAGTGAGAGATGGCACACACAGGAGTCAGGAGTGGCACACAAGCCCTGAGGCCAATATTTTTCTCCCACTGATTGATGTAGTGATTTTTTCAGGTAGATTTTAGAACCCAAATCAAGCAAAAAAATTAATAGGCTTTCTATGGCCCACTGAGTGAGAGATGGCACACACAGGAGTCAGGAGTGGCACACAAGCCCTGAGGCCAATACTTTTCTCCCACTGATTGATGTAGTGATTTTTTCAGGTAAATTTTATAACCCAAATCAAGCAAAAAAATAAATAGGCTTTCTATGGCCCACTGAGTGAGAGATGGCACACACAGGAGTCAGGAGTGGCACACAAGCCCTGAGGCCAATATTTTTCTCCCACTGGTTGATGTAGTGATTTTTTCAGGTAGATTTTAGAACCCAAATCAAGCAAAAAAATAAATAGGCTTTCTATGGCCCACTGAGTGAGAGATGGCACACACAGGAGTCAGGAGTGGCACACAAGCCCTGAGGCCAATATTTTTCTCCCACTGATTGATGTAGTGATTTTTTCAGGTAGATTTTAGAACCCAAATCAAGCAAAAGAATTAATAGGCTTTCTATGGCCCACTGAGTGAGAGATGGCATACACAGGAGTCAGGAGTGGCACACAAGCCCTGAGGCCAATATTTTTCTCCCACTGATTGATGTAGTGATTTTTTCAGGTAGATTTTATAACCCAAATCAAGCAAAAAAATAAATAGGCTTTCTATGGCCCACTGAGTGAGAGATGGCACACACAGGAGTCAGGAGTGGCACACAAGCCCTGAGGCCAATATTTTTCTCCCACTGATTGATGTAGTGATTTTTTCGGATAGATTTTATAACCCAAATCAAGCAAAAAAAATAAATAGGCTTTCTATGGCCCACTGAGTGAGAGATGGCACTCACAGGGATGGCACTCTAGCAGAAATGCCAATCTTAATCTCCCACAAAAAAAAAAAAAAAAAACAGGGACTGTCCTACAATTACTATCTCCCTGCAGTAATCTCAGCCAGGTATGGCAGGCAGCAATAAGGAGTGGACTGATGCACAAATTAAATAAAAAGTGTGGACAAACAAAAAAGATAGCTGTGCAGAAAGGAAGGAACAAGAGGATTTGTGCTTTGAAAAAAGCAGTTGGTTTGCACAGCGGCGTACACACAGCAATGCAACTATCAGCGAGCCTTCTAGGGCAGCCCAATGAGCTACAGCGCTGAGGAAAAATCAAAAAATGTAGCTTCCACTGTCCCTGCACACCGAAGGTGGTGTTGGGCAGTGGAAATCGCTACAGCACAAGCGGTTTGGTGGTTAATGGACCCTGCCTAACGCTATCCCTGCTTCTGACGAAGCGGCAGCAACCTCTCCCTAAGCTCAGATCAGCAGCAGTAAGATGGCGGTCGGCGGGAACGCCCCTTTATAGCCCCTGTGACGCCGCAGACAGCAAGCCAATCACTGCAATGCCCTTCTCTAAGATGGTGGGGACCAGGACCTATGTCATCACGCTGCCCACACTCTGCGTTCACCTTCATTGGCTGAGAAATGGCGCTTTTCGCATCATTGAAACGCGACTTTGGCGCGAAAGTCGCGTACCGTATGGCCGACAACGCACAGGGGTCGGATCGGGTTTCATGAAACTCGACTTTGCCAAAAGTCGGCGACTTTTGAAAATGTTCGACCCATTTCGCTCAACCCTAGTGGTGAGCACTTTGACCCACCAAGTGCTTCACAGAAGTTTATAATGCAGAACTGTAAAAATAAAAAATCATATTTTTTCACAAAAATTATCTTTTCGCCCCCAATTTTTTATTTTCCCAAGGGTAAGAGAAGAAATTGGACCCCAAAAGTTGTTTTTCAATTTGTCCTGAGTACGCTACTACCCCATATATGGGGCAAACCACTGTTTGGGTGCAAGGGAGAGCTCGGAAGGGAAGGAGCGCTGTTTGACTTTTCAATACAAAATTGACTGGAATTGAGATGGGACGCCATGTTGCGTTTGGAGAGCCCCTGATGTGCCTAAACATTGAAACCCCCCACAAGTGACACCATTTTGGAAAGTAGACCCCCTAAGGAACTTATCTAGAGGTGTGGTGAGCACTTTGACCCACCAAGTGCTTCACAGAAGTTTATAATGCAGAACCGTAAAAATAGAAAATCATATTTTTTCACAAAAATTAACATTCGCCCCCAATTTTTTATTTTCCCAAGGGTAAGAGAAGAAATTGGACCGTAAATGTTGTTGTACAATTTGTCCTGAGTACGCTGATACCCCATATGTTGGGGTAAAACACTGTTTGGGAGCATGGGAGAGCTTGGAAGGGAAGGAGCGCCGTTTGACTTTTCAATGCAAAATTGACAGGAATTGAGATGGGACGCCATGTTGCGTTTGGAGAGCCAATGATGTGCCTAAACATTGAAACCCCCCACAGAACTGTAAAAATAAAAAATCATATTTTTTCACAAAAATTATCTTTTCGCCCCCAATTTTTTATTTTCCCAAGGGTAAGAGAAGAAATTGGACCCCAAAAGTTGTTTTTCAATTTGTCCTGAGTACGCTACTACCCCATATATGGGGCAAACCACTGTTTGGGTGCAAGGGAGAGCTCGGAAGGGAAGGAGCGCTGTTTGACTTTTCAATGCAAAATTGACTGGAATTGAGATGGGACGCCATGTTGTGTTTGGAGAGCCACTGATGTGCCTAAACATTGAAACCCCCCTCAAGTGACACCATTTTGGAAAGTAGACCCCCTAAGGAACTTATCTGGATGTGTGGTGAGCACTTTGACCCACCAAGGGCTTCACAGAAGTTTATAATGCAGAGCCGTAAAAATAAAACAAAAATTTTTTCCCACAAAAATTATTTTTTAGCCCCCAGTTTTGTATTTTCCCGAGGGTAACAGAAGAAATTGGACCCCAAAAGTTGTCCAATTTGTCCTGAGTACGCTGATACCCCATATGTGGGGGGGGGGACCACCGTTTGGGCGCATGGGAGGGCTCGGAAGGGAAGGAGCGCCATTTGGAATGATGCGTATGACGTACTATCCCGTCACTGGGAATTAAGTCCCTGGTCACCTTGACGGGATAGTACGTCATATGGGATTAAGGGGTTAAACTTTTATATATATATATATATATATATATATATATATTTTTTAACTTTTTTTTAACTTTTGCCATGCTTCAAGAACCTCCATGGGAGGCTAGAAGCTGGCATAGCCTGATCGTCTCTGCTACATAGCAGCGATCATCAGATCGCTCCTATGTAGCTGAATTACAGGCATGCTATGAGCGCCAAGCACAGGGTGCCGGCATCAGCAACCATAGAGGTCTCAAGGAGACCTCTGGTTGCTATGCCGACGCATCGCTGACCCACGATCATGTGACGGGGGTTGGCGATGCGCTCATTTCCGGCCCGATGTCCGGAAGCGCCGGTTAAATGCCGCTGTCAGCATTTGACAGCGGCATTTAACTAGTTAATAGCAGCGGATGAATCGCGATTTCACCCGCCGCTATTGCGGGCACATGTCAGCTGTTCAAAGCAGCCCGAAGCCGCATCAAAGCAGGGGATCCGACCTCTGCAGTAATAGTACGGTGGAGGTCGGTAAGGGGTTAAATTTATTATAAGTCTTCAACTGTAAATCGAGGTAGTAATGCTCCTCTGAGTGTATCCTTCTAAACAGCTGTAATAATCATGAAAGAACTTTATTTCCTTTGGCCTTTGCAATTGTGGACAGTCGTGGGCTGCTAATCCTGATAATGTGAAAACCATGTGGACAAGTATCTGAACAACTATGACATCACCAAGCTAGTATGACTGGATCTCAAAGTTATTTTGTCTATATACCCTATATTACCTTTTTTAAAGAAAAAAGAGAAGAGTACTTGTAAGAAAAAAAGACTGAAACAAGAGTCTCATCTTTACCTGAGTGTAGGATAAAGAAAAATGCCAGACAACAGATAAATTAATACACTAGTCGCCTAGATCAAGAGAACAAAAGGAGTGGCGTATATGTTATCGATGACTTCCAATTTCAAGAAATTGTTTTTTCCTCAATATTTATTATGGTATTTGGAAATAAATTTAAGATGTGTAAGTTAGTTTAGTACAGTTTTGCACAATTTTGCAGGGATTGATCAACCAATTGTCAATTAATTGTTACAGTATAAAGGCTCGTTCAGACATCTGTTTTTTTCTTTTCACGTATGAGAAAATTGATCCTAGTTTATTCAGTGATTTTATTCATAGTTTCATCAAATTTTTATCTCAGTTTCCTCCAAGTTTTATCAGTTCTTGGGCTATGTGCACATCTTGCGGATTTTGATGCGTTTCCGCAGCGTTTTTGGACGTGCGGAATTGCATCAAATCCGCAGTGTAGTGCACTACCAATATTAGTCAATGTGAAATTGAGAATTGGTGTGCACATCAATTCTTTTTGCGGATCTGCAGCGTTTCTACATCCATTGACTTCCATTAAGTCAGGCAAATCTGCAGCAAAACCTCAGGTTTAAAAAAGATCTGCAGTTTTGCTGCAGAGTTGCATGCTAGAAATGCTGCAGATCAGGAGGAGGAAGAGTGTGGGCAGAGATTACGTGTGGGCGGAGACTAAGTGTGGGCGGTGAATATCTGCGGGTCTGTGTGAAGGTGTCTGTGTGTATCTGTGTGTGTGTGCGGGTGTCTGCAGGTGTGTGTGGGGGTCTGTGGGGCTGTGTGTGTGTGTGTGTGCATGGGTCTGTATGTAGGCAGGCAATGTCCAATAGGACTACTAGTCCTATCTGGTTATGTCTGCTACAGTGACAGCTAGCCGATCATCGGACAGTAGTGGTCCCATCATCCAGCTACTGTGTTCAAGTGTAAAAAAACAAACACATACACACACATACAGTACATACTCACCATACAGCTAATCCCTGTCACCCTCAATCACCTGTAAAATAAAATAAAATAAAATAATAAATCACCATATACTCTCTGTTCCAATGTAATCCATTTAATAACGATTGTCCCACGACGATCTCCTGTGTAGAGCTGTCACATCGGGAGATGTGACCGTTCTACAGGGGCTCCGGTGATACAGTTACTGGAAATGTTCCTCCTGCCGTGGATCACTCTGCCATCAGAGGTCACTGGAGTTTATGTTGTCAATTGCGGTACCGCAGCATGGGAAAATTCTCACACAGCATTGCCGTCAAGTGAGAGCATGAACTCCAGTGAACCCTCTGTGATAACACTGCAGGAGTCATTATCACCTGTCAGTGTTTCGCTGGAGGCCCTGTAGAGCAGTCACATCTCCTGTAATTCAACACGCAGATTAACGCCTGACATGTCTCCAAGATTCTGCGCAAAAGCACTTGGTCCGCAAAATAAATCAAACATGTGAACAGCCCCACAGATTGTACTAGGTAAGATGACTATCCTTGAAAGAACAGACGTGTGAATGAGCCCTAGGGCTGCCTTCACAAGCTCCTGTGATCCTGCGGCTTTTAAGCTCGGCAGTCCTGAGCCCCAGCGATCTTTTGACTATTTCCCTGCATAATCACATACAACATTGCACAGCCAATTGTTATGGCTATGCCATATTCAGGTGATGCAGATGTTTCCCTGCAAGAATAGGTGATTGTGCAGGGAAACAGTGAAAAAGATCGACGTGGCACAGGGCCGCCGCGGTTAAAAGGCGTAGCATGACGCAGTCTGAATGATAAATTATGAACCATAAAGGTATCTTTCAAAAGCAATATGTAGTAAGCACACAGTGAGTAAGTGTTGTGTACTCTTAGTGGTAGCTGCATGAAAGCAGAATGTTTGGAGCTCCTAGTTCGAAAAAAAAATGTTGAACGCTATAAGAAAGTAATTATTAATAGATTTACCAGCAGAGACTGTACACATTAACCAAAATGGCAACTTTAGCCTTATAGGAAAATTGTTTCATGGTTCTTGATTTTTCATGAGTGCATAAGCGATTCCAGGCTGATACAACGTAACAAGAGCGTTAACATGAAAACATTGTCACGCGACAGGTGAATGTTAATATTGTAGAATCTTTTCAGTTTGTTTCTATTTTACTCATTCCAGTGAAACAAGGAGAAATCAAAGTCTAATATTATCCTTCCAGCAGTCAGCAGGTTACATAAGAACGCTGGAAACCAAAATGCCTTTTCTTCCCCAAACCTCACGCACTTTGCCAAAATATAATCTTCTGAAACCCAATATACTGACAGGATTGGCCTCCCTCCCCATAGCTTCTGATTAAACACTCCTTAGGTCTCAAGCTCTTTTAGGAGAGGGAAAAATTGATTTCTATTTCTGCAGCAGAGTACAGTCTTGGCAGCGGTTAAGGTATGGCTGAAATATTTAGAAATAAATGAGTGTTCCATGGTTGACCATGTTCTGTTTTTCATATGATTGTTGTTTTTCTTTAACTGTCTGCTAGTTTACTTCCTCGTCACATTAATCCTAGAGAACCGCATGTCACTGAATTTATAACTCTGTGCCCTAGTATCTTACCTTCCCACATAACTTTGTTTTAATTTTGCATTTGCTTCCTAAATGCAATGTTAACTAATTTTCTAAATAGTCTACATTAACCAGCTTCTTGTCACGACTCTTTCCAGGTGTCCCGGGACCAGGGGCTCCATCCCTGTCCCTAACGCTAGGGGAGCCTTCGCTCACCCTGTTCCCCAGATTACTTCTGATGGCGATGACGCTGGGACCACACACCTTGCCTTAATCCTGAATCCACCCTCAGTCTGTACCCTTCCCCCACCCAGGGAAAAGGGGAATAGTAGTGTACCGTAATACACCAACCAGACTAAAAAAGTTAATACAAACAGGGATAATGGAAAATACCAATCACACAAATATACTACTCACACAGATAACAGAGGAATGCACCAGGGAGTAGAGGATGGGATTAGACCAAAGTAGGAGAAGAAAATAATCACACACTCAAAACCTAGCAACAATCACAGATAAATCCATCAAAAGTCTACGATAACCAACAGCAACCTCCAGCCATGCCGCCTGAGCTATGACAATGAGTGCCAGCCAGGGCCAAGTTTATATAGGTGATGGGAGTGGCTAACAGTGCACAGTTGAGTGTCTAAATGTTCCAGTAGCTCTCAACAGAGCAGATTAACCCCTGCACTGTGTGAGGCAGTGACCGGTGTCACATGTGAGAGTCGCTATGTGACCCCCCAGGATGCGCACGGAGGCGTATTGAGGCCGTGGGAGTGCATTGCTGTCACAGGCATAGCTGTGATTGCACTGCATAATACAAGTGAGTGTGGGTCTTGGGCAAGCTATTTGTCCAAGACAGATTTAAGAAAACCTGTTCTGGCCTTTTATTTTTGAAACACACTACAGGATGATAGTGGGGCATTCTGTTTCCTTCCTGGGCTGGGTTTTCCATGTGGCCTATGGCCACAGGTTCCTTGTAAAAAAAAAAACCTGAAGCAGAGGGTTGGGTGTGTCAGTTTGGTTTTGCAAATGTGTAGAGCAGAAGGCTCTGCAGAGCTCCACCTGTGTGAGGCAACACAAGTAAGTGGAACTGAAAGGCCTGGCACCCACAGCGAACACGGCAGTGCAGTCGCCCATGGCAACCGGTCTCAGATGTGGTTTGGCATGTTTACTGGCTGCAATCCGGAGGATATTGTGTTCTGTGTACTTTCTGTGAGTTGGACATTAAAACACGTTTTGCTTTGAACTTTGCTGGGTCACTGTCTCATCACTGCACTGTGTGGATACTGCTGCACTGCAACTGCCCAAAGAAATTTACACCGTTTAATGAGAAGGTGAAGTGCTTTTAATTCAGTGCACGAGTAGGAAAAAATCAGACGATGCAGTCTTCTGGCTCCTTGCTGTCGCGGTAAACCCATGACACATCTACAAGTTTGATGCTTCAGAGTGTTTAACCCCTTTCTGCCATTAGACGTACTATTGCGTCCATGTGGGGTGAGCTTTACTTCCCAAGGACGCAATAGTACGTCATATGCGATCGGCAGCGCTCACGGGGGGAGCGCCGCCGATCGCGGCCGGGTGTCAGCTGACTATCGCAGCTGACATCCGGCACTATGTGCCAGGAGCGGTCAAAGACCGCCCCTGGCACATTAACCCCCGGCACACCGCGATCAAAGATGATCGCGATGTGCCGGCGGTGCAGGGAAGCACCGCGCAGGGAGGGGGCTCCCTGCGGGCTTCCCTGAGCCCCCCACAGCAACGCGATGTGATCGCGTTGCTGCGAGGGTCTTACCTCCCTCCCTCCCTGCTCCAGGCCCGGATCCAAGATGGCCGCGGATCTGGGTCCTGCAGGGAGGGAGGTGGCTTCACAGAGCCTGCTCAGAGCAGGCACTGTGAAGCAGCCTGCACTCCTATCAGATCGGTGATCTGACAGAGTGCTGTGCAAACTGTCAGATCACCGATCTGTGATGTCCCCCCCTGGGACAAAGTAAAAAAGTAAAAAAAAAAATTTTCAAATGTGTAAAAAAAAATAAAAAAAAATATTCCAAAATAATGAAAAAAAAAAAAATAATATTATTCCCATAAATACATTTCTTTATCTAAATAAAAAAAAAAAACAATAAAAGTACATATATTTAGTATCGCCGCGTCCGTAACGGCCCGACCTATAAAACTGGCCCACTAGTTAACCCCTTCAGTAAACACCGTAAGAAAAAAAAAAAAAAACGAGGCAAAAAACAACGCTTTATTATCATACCGCCGAACAAAAAGTGGAATAACACGCGATCAAAAAGATGGATATAAATAACCATGGTACCGCTGAAAGCGTCATCTTGTCCCGCAAAAAACGAGCCGCCATACAGCATCATCAGCAAAAACATAAAAAAGTTATAGTCCTGAGAATAAAGCGATGCAAAAATAATTATTTTTTCCGTAAAATAGTTTTTATCGTATAAAAGCGCCAAAACATAAAAAAATGATATAAATGAGATGTCGCTGTAATCGTACTGACCCGAAGAATAAAACTGCTTTATCAATTTTACCAAACGCGGGACGGTATAAACGCCTCCCCCAAAAGAAATTCATGAATAGCTGTTTTTTGGTCATTCTTCCTCACAAAAATCGGAATAAAAAGCGATCAAAAAATGTCACGTGCCTGAAAATGTTACCAATAAAATCGTCAACTCGTCCCGCAAAAAACAAGACCTCACATGACTCTGTGGACCAAAATATGGAAAAATTATAGCTCTCAAAATGTGGTAACGCAAAAAATATTTTTTGCAATAAAAAGCGTCTTTCAGTGTGTGACGGCTGCCAATCATAAAAATCTGCTAAAAAACCCGCTATAAAAGTAAATCAAACCCCCCTTCATCACCCCCTTAGTTAGGGAAAAATTTTAAAAATGTATTTATATCCATTTTTCCATTAGGGCTAGGGTTAGGGCTAGGGTTAGGGCTAGGGTTAGGGTTAGGGCTAGGGTTAGGGTTGGGGCTAGGGCTAGGGTTAGGGTTAGGGTTAGGGCTAGGGTTAGGGCTAGGGTTAGGGTTAGGGTTGGGGCTACAGTTAGGGTTGGGGCTACAGTTAGGGTTGGGGCTAAAGTTAGGGTTAGGGTTTAGATTACATTTACAGTTGGGAATAGGGTTGGGATTAGGGGTGTGTCAGGGTTAGGGGTGTGGTTAGGGTTACCGTTGGAATTAGGGTTAGGGGTGTGTTTGGATTAGGGCTTCAGTTATAATTGGAGGGTTTCCACTGTTTAGGCACATCAGGGGCTCTCCAAACATGACATGGCGTCCGATCTCAATTCCAGCCAATTCTGCGTTGAAAAAGTAAAACAGTGCTCCTTCCCTTCCGAGCTCTCCCGTGTGCCCAAACAGGGGTTTGCCCCAACATATGGGGTATCAGCGTACTCAGGACAAATAGGACAACAACTTTTGGGGTCCAATTTCTCCTGTTACCCTTGGGAAAAAACAAACTAGGGGCTAAAAAATAATTTTTGTGGGAAAAAAAAAGGATTTTTTATTTTCACGGCTCTGCGTTATAAACTGTAGTGAAACACTTGGGGGTTCAAAGTTCTCCCAACACATCTAGATGAGTTCCCTGGGGGGTCTAGTTTCCAATATGGGGTCACTTGTGGGGGGTTTCTACTGTTTAGGTACATTAGGGGCTCTGCAAACGCAATGTGACGCCTGCAGACTATTCCATCTAAGTCTGCATTCCAAATGGCACTCCTTCCCTTCCGAGCCCTCCCATGCGCCCAAACGGTGGTTCCCTCCACATATGGGGTATCAGCGTACTCAGGACAAATTGGACAACAACTTTTGGGGTCGAATTTCTCCTGTTACCCTCGGGAAAATACAAAACTGGGGGTTAAAAAATAATTTTTGTGGGAAAAAATGTTTGTTTTATTTTTACGGCTCTGCATTATAAACTTCTGTGAAGCCCTTGGTGGGTCAAAGCGCTCACCACACATCTAGATAAGTTCCTTAGGGGGTCTACTTTCCAAAATGGTGTCACTTGTGGGGGGTTTCTACTGTTTAGGTACATTAGGGGCTCTGCAAACACAATGTGACACCTGCAGACCATTCCATCTAAGTCTGCATTCCAAATGGAGCTCCTTCCCTTCCGAGCCCTCCCATGCGCCCAAACAGTGGTTCCCCCCCACTTATGGGGTATCAGCGCACTCACGACAAATTGGACAACAAATTTTGGGGTCCAATTTCTCCTGTTACCCTCGGGAAAATACAAAACCGGGGGCTAAAAAATAATTTTTGTGGGAAAAAATGTTTGTTTTATTTTTACGGCTCTGCATTATAAACTTCTGTGAAGCACTTGGTGGGTCAAAGTGCTCACCACACCTCTAGATAAGTTCCTTAGGGGGTCTACTTTCCAAAATGGTGTCACTTGTGGGGGGTTTCAATGTTTAGGCACATCAGTGGCTCTCCAAACGCAACATGGCGTCCCATCTCAATTCCTGTCAATTTTGCATTGAAAAGTCAAACGGCGCTCCTTCCCTTCCGAGCTCTCCCATGCGCCCAAACAGTGGTTTACCCCCACATATGGGGTATCAGCGTACTCAGGACAAATTGTACAACAATGTTTGGGGTCCAATTTCTTCTCTTACCCTTGGGAAAATAAAAAATTGGGGGCGAAAAGATAATTTTTGTGAAAAAATATGATTTTTTATTTTTACGGTTCTCCATTATAAACTTCTGTGAAGCACTTGGTGGGTCAAAGTGCTCACCACACCTCTAGATAAGTTCCTTAGGGGGTCTACTTTCCAAAATGGTGTCACTTGTGGGGGGTTTCAATGTTTAGGCACATCAGTGGCTCTCCAAACGCAACATGGCGTCCCATCTCAATTCCTGTCAATTTTGCATTGAAAAGTCAAACGGCGCTCCTTCCCTTCCGAGCTCTCCCATGCGCCCAAACAGTGGTTTACCCCCACATATGGGGTATCAGCGTACTCAGGACAAATTGTACAACAACTTTTGCGGTCCAATTTCTTCTCTTACCCTTGGGAAAATAAAAAATTGGAGGCGAAAAGATAATTTTTGTGAAAAAATATGATTTTTTTATTTTTACGGTTCTGCATTATAAAGTTCTGTGAAGCACTTGGTGGGTCAAAGTGCTCACCACACCTCTAGATAAGTTCCTTAGGGGGTCTACTTTCCAAAATGTTGTCACTTGTGGGGGGTTTCAATGTTTAGGCACATCAGGGGCTCTCCAAACGCAACATGGTGTCCCATCTCGATTCCAGTCAATTTTGCATTGAAAAGTCAAATGGCGCTCCTTCGCTTCCGAGCTCTGTCATGCGCCCAAACAGTGGTTTACCCCCACATATGGGGTATCGGTGTACTCAGGACAAATTGTACAACAACTTTTGCGGTCCATTTTCTCCTGTTACCCTTGGTAAAATAAAACAAATTGGAGCTGAATTAAATTTTTTGTGAAAAAAAGTTAAATGTTCATTTTTATTTAAACATTCCAAAAATTCCTGTGAAGCACCAGAACATAGTAACATAGTTAGTAAGGCCGAAAAAAGACATTTGTCCATCCAGTTCAGCCTATATTCCATCATAATAAATACCCAGATCTACGTCCTTCTACAGAACCTAATAATTGTTACAATATTGTTCTGCTCCAGGAAGACATCCAGGCCTTAACCAGAAGGGTTAATAAACTTCTTGAATATGGTTTTGAGCACCATGAGGGGTGCAGTTTTTAAAATGGTGTCACACTTGGGTATTTTCTATCATATAGACCCCTCAAAATGACTTCAAATGAGATGTGGTCCCTAAAAAAAAATGGTGTTGTAAAAATGAGAAATTGCTGGTCAACTTTTAACCCTTATAACTCCCTTACAAAAAAAAATTTTGGTTCCAAAATTGTGCTGATGTAAAGTAAACATGTGGGAAATGTTACTTATTAAGTATTTTGTGGGACATATATCTGTGATTTAATTGCATAAAAATTCAAAGTTGGAAAATTGCGAAATTTTCATAATTTTCGCCAAATTTCCGTTTTTTTCACAAATAAACACAAGTACTATCAAAGAATTTTTACCATTGTCATGAAGTACAATATGTCACGAGAAAACAATGTCAGAATCACTGGAATCCATTGAAGCGCTCCAGAGTTATAACCTCATAAAGGGACAGTGGTCAGAATTGTAAAAATTGGCCCGGTCATTAACGTGCAAACCACCCTTGGGGGTAAAGGGGTTAAAGGGAACCTGTCACCCCCCTCAGGCATTTTAACAACCTAATAACTAGAGCGGGGGCACCACATAGGAAACGGGGATCCAACCTGGTCTATGCTATACTAAGCCATGAAAAAACAACACAAGAAATAGACCATAAAAGGGGATCACCCATGGCAATGGATTAAGTATGAAAATTACAAATTTTATTAGAATAACACTCATGGACATTGGAAACAACCACATGAAGCACACAATTAAAAGCATTTAAAATTGGTCACACATAGGACCTAGAAACATGAACAAATGGTCCATAATAGAACCCTCCTCCTAGATGCGATCCCTCCCCAAACGCACTGTAATGGCTAATAATAATATATAGTACAGTGTAAGATGTCTGCATAAACAGCACTATTGGAATATAGGGTAAAGCAACACAACCTAAGGAGTATAGTTGTGACCATGATATATAATGCACCAGTCTGTGAATACCACACACCAGCAGGATTACCTATATAACACAAACAGATATGCAAAAAAAAACAAAACAAAAAAACACACCTTTTTGCAATAACGTAAGACATAGACAAAAGCTTAATAAAGCATACACAGTGAATCAGATTGACCCCAAACCACACATATGGCATGTAGGTCTACTCCATTAAGGTATAGAGTTGTATATGATACAGAGTTAGTTGTGTAGCGATTCCACTGGTCTAGTCTAACGTGGTATATAACCCGTGCCATTAAATTGCAAAAGCTCCCATAGTAAGGGAAATAAAAGATCTGCTGAGGAGTGAGGATTCAGATCACCAATAACAAAAAACCAGTATGCAAACCCAGGAGCTGTTCAAGCTCTGTACATAGCCAAGGGGGGTATCGACAGGAGGAGCAGAGACCCTACGCGTGTCGCCACAGCAGTGGCTTCGTCAGGGGAGATGCAAACTCGGCTTTGGGAAAATGGCCGCTGCGATCTCCATCTGCGCACGCGCGGCATCCCGCGGCCATTTTCCTGAAGCCCCGTGCAGCAGAGCACTCCATCTGCGCACGCGCGGCCCCAGGAAGATGGCCGCCCCCACGATGACAGGGGTAATAGCGCAGATCGCGCGCTGTTTCTTCACGTGCGCACAGTGGATTCGGCACGGACATGCGCACACCACTACGCCACCAATGGAAATCTGGGGAAGAAAAGAGCGATGTCACCACGCCCACCTGACCTGACCAGCCTGATTGACAGGCGAAAATGGCGAATTTGGTAATGTATTTCGCAGCATAGGTGGGGAATCAGGGTACACTACATACACTATTGTAACGCACAGCGCAGGCCCTATTTAACAGTATTTTTATCTCAATCTGAAAAAACGGGGTGACAGGTTCCCTTTAAGAAGCAGCTAAATACGCGCATGCCCTAAGCATTCTCCCAGGAAACTTGCATGCTGTGCGCAGGCCCTGGGAGGAGACAGGGCAGCATGGAGAGGTGAGTGAACATGCCGGCATCCCTGATGAAAGGGGGAATGGAACTCATGCAGGGCAGATGGCGCCGTCCTAACAGTTTCCATTAGGGAATCTGGAGATGGATTCACTTTAAATGTGCTTGTCATCCTTCATAGTTAAATATGACAATGACTTCAGGGTTTAGAGGAGGATCAGTGGCTGTCGGTCTAGCATTGACTAATGAGGCCAATCCGTGCCCTGAAGGTTCATCCACATACGTGACATAAGTAAGTAGATGTGGTCAAGACAGTAGATACTGCTTGTGTCTTGGGCACAGCTCACTTTCTTTTTGCCACACAGATTCAATCCCCAGCTGCCCGTGCTACTGAGGTGATCCTGCGTCGCCAAGCTGGATGGTCCATGACAAGCTTATGTAGACTCACGGGTTTTTGTTTTTGCCCCCCTGACTGCTCACTTTCTCTGACATGGTTGTCAGTACAGTAGTTGCTTAGGCAATCGGCTGTCTGGCATTCTGACCACATGTCCAGCCCACCTGGCTTTGGTTTTCAGCAGGAGAGTTTCAACGCTGCAGAGCCCAACTTGTTTCAGGATTGCCATGTCGGGGGCATTGTCTTGCAACCTGATGTTGAGAAGTCTGCGGAGACAGATCAGGTGAAAGTGATTGAACTGTTTGGCATGCTGACTGTAGGCAGTCCAGGTCTCACTGGCATAGAAAAGTGTGGTCAGGACCACCGCATAGTAGACCTTCAGCTTGGTGGTAGGTTTCAGTCCCCTTCATTCCCAAATGTTCTTACGCAGTCTCCCGAAGGCGGTGTTGGCTTTGGCAATTCTGTTGTTTACTTCAGCGTCAATGGTCACTACACGTAAGAGTGTGCTGCCCAGGTAGGTGAAGTTGTCAACTGCTTTGAGGCTGTGCTCCTTCACCATAATGGCTGCTTGTATGGTTTTCCTGGAGCAAGTTGGTACATAATTTTGGTCTTCCTAGTATTGACAACGAGATGTTGTTGCAAGCCTGTACCCTCATAATATACATGAGTAAAGGACTAGTTCTCTTAGCTGCCTGTTCTCCATATATTCTGCCATTGTATGTGAGATGTGTCTGAGGAATGTAAGCACGGATCTCTGTACAAGCAAAGGCAGATGATACTACTCATTACGTTCCCTCCTATGCTTGCCTTAACCAACTGCACGTGACTAATCCGGGAAGGATGTGCTGTGATGTATTTATACAAGTTTTATTCACAGTACCTTGATGAGATTAGGTAAGATGTAAGGGAAGATGAAGGGGTTAATATGAGGGAGAATATGGAAAATGGTTGTAGAGATAACAGAAGAATCCTCCCTTTAGTCGTGATGCATGTGCTACCAAGATGGCACTGACCAGCAAAAAGAATGTGAGGAAGAAGAAAGGAGGAGTTATAGAGAGAGAAGCATTGTGGGAATTACAGGTTCAGGACATGAAAACCTATAGCCAGTAGATGGCAGCAAAGTACAACAAACACGGTATATAAAATTAGGCAAATATTCCTGTAATGGCAGACAATTAGCTGAACAGTGCTCCGTATAATCTTTTCTAATCCAATTGCAAACAGCAAAGTAGATGACATAGAACTCAGTGATTGGCTGCAGCGCTGTCAATGTAGCATCAGCTCTGTAGATAAACAACACAAACTGGGATTGATGTGGAGACACAGTGGTGGACATGGATAGGGTACTTAAAGAATTTTTTTTTTTACTCTGAACTCCTCCTGTTGACAATAATTCTCGGAAACTCCTTTAAGTATATAGATGATGCAACTAAATCTGCATCATTAAGCATTTGACCATGGTTTTCACAGCCTTATTCACACGCCCACGTCACTTATTTTGGACAGAAACACTAAAGTAGAAATAGCCACTTTGAAAAACAAAAAAATAATCCTCGTGCAAATCTATTGTGGATCTGCTACAAATCCATGGAAGAAACCTGAAGGCAAAGCCTTGGATTTCTGTCACAAAAATATGCATCAGATTTTAAGTCAACATGTGAACATACCCTAAATAATGATAATGAGATGATGCTTCTCATTCTGTCCCTGTATGAACAGCAAAGATGGCCAGAAAGAACAGAAATAATTTTATGTGTAAGGTAAAACAAAAAAATACAAAATAACACAAACAATTTTAGAAAAGGTTTACAATAAAAATCTGATTTAAAGGGAATCTGTCATCTAATTTTGGGCTTATAAGCTGCGGCCACCGCCATCAGGGGCTTATCTACAGCATTCTGTAATGCTGTAGATAAGCCCCCGATGTAACCAGAAAGATAAGAAAAACAAGTTAGATTATACTCACCCAGGTGCGGTCCGGTCCAATGGGCATCGTGGTCCGGGTCCGACGCCTCCCATTTTCACACGATGACATCCTCTTCTTTGCTTCCTGACGCGGCTCCTGCGCAGGCGTACTTTGTCCTGTTGAGGGCAGAACAAAGTACTGCAGTGCGCAGGCACCGGGAAAGGTCAGAGAGGCAGACAAAGTACGCCTGCGCAGGAGCTGTGACAGGAGGCAAAGAGGAGGACGTCATCGTATGAAGATGGGAGGCCCCGGATCGGACCTGTGACGCCCATCGGACTGGACCACACCAGGACCGCCCCTGGGTTAGTATAATCTAACTTGTTTTTCTTAGGTTTCAGGTTACATTGGGGGTTTATCTACAGCATTACAGAATGCTGTAGATAAGCCCTGATGGCGGTGGCCGCAGTTTATAGCCCCAAAATTAGGTGACAGATTCCCTTTAAGTAATACGTCACTTTCAGATTATACATTCCTTGTAGATTTAATCTATAAAGGCAAATTCAGCCTAAGAATCTGAATTTTGGTGTAAAAATGTTTTGAAATGTTTGTGCAGAAATTCTGTATTTTTACACCAGTTCTGGCCTGCTATGTCAATATTTTGAAATGTTGACAGTGCTTCGTGAAGATGGGATGTGGTTGAGCGCGGCCAATAAAATCATCATAATAACACCATAAAAGTGACACAAATCTAAACCGAATTCTACAGTAAATTTCTTACAATGATGCACAGAAACTGGCAGATGTGCCAAATTCATGAAGAAGCAAACACCTTTTAAATGAATTTGGTGCATCTCACTCCAGTACACACTTCATCAAGCCTAGCAAACAAAATGTCAGTCTTCATGAATCTGAGCTTTAGGCCTCAATCAGCATTTTCCATGTTCGAGAAAAACAGACAGATTTTTTTTTTATCAGACTTTGGTTTGAGTGTCATCAGTTTTATCGCACGTGGAGCAAAAGAAAGGTTTCTCCACCATCTTCAGTATGACAGTCCGTGAAAATCAGACCACACTTAGATGTCATCCAAGTGCTGTCGGATTTTTTCACAGACTCATAGACTTGCATTGCTGATTTTGATCCATCACTTGAATTAAAATCTGCATGTAGAAAAGCCACGGAGACACCATCACGTGTTTCTCAACGCAAGGAATAAATAGCCAGGTCTTTCACCGGGAAGGAACAACCACGGGAAGGGCAGCATCCAAAAGGAAAACCACCTATGCCAAAACATGATATCCATCTATGAGATTTTGATCTCCCCGAGGTCATTCATCCATATGTTTATATTGGATTAAAATCTGACGTCTCCACGATTTTCCATTTAGTCTGCAAAAAACCACATACATGTGAATGGCCCCATCGACTTTTGTTCCCTCTTGAAGACACATGTATTGTTGCAGTGTATTTTGAGTTGAAATGTGTTTAGTAATATACATTATTAGTGATAAATTGTGTTCTGCCAAAGAGCAGGGGGTTTACAGCGACTGTTAGGGTTAATAGTTAGGACTAGCCCAGAGTGGGAGGGCCTAAATTGAAGGGACAGAGACCGAACAGGAAGTCAGATAGGGCCTAGCCAGCAGCTAGAGCAGACCTTTGGTCTGAGTATTAAGCAGAGTTGCATGGATGGTGCATCCCAAAAGTGAGCGGAGACTGAGATAACAGATAGCATGACCCAGAGGGGAGACAAGGAAACACATTAGAAGGAGTGAATGATTCTCTGGAGGCGAAGTCTGGAGCAGGAAGTCTAGAAAGACGACACAGAGTTATCTAACAGTCAAATGATGGAGCAGTACTGAGACGGAAAGTGGAATGAAGCGAAAGTGCTCCATAATGTAGTTATAAGGCATCAGCAAGAAGAGAAGCTAAGTAGCGGCTATAGGGGCCCAAGTAGTTCCCCTAAGGGTAAAAGGACACAGAACCATGGGCTGGAGAATAGGACTCTTGCCCACAGCCTCCATCAGGGTATTACTGACCTTATTGCCATAAAGGGCCCAGTGAGGAGCCGGACCCGGTCTGGGCCTCCCTCCCCATGGACCCAAGGTGCAGGATTCAGCCATTCGCTCAGTAACTGAACGTGCGTCCTCGGATGCACATTCAGTTGAATCTATTCCATGCAGCATCTGCTTCCTCCACTGCATTAGTAGCTGCCAACCAATCAGAGGCTGGCAGCTGATGTCACTGTCATGCGCCGCTGCGTTGACACCTCTGATGGTTGAGGAAGAGGACGCCAGGTAAGGACAAACTTTTCTTGTACTAAAATCTGCAATATGGGGAGACACATTGGGGGCAGGATTGAGACATATTGGGAGGCAGGATGAAGACATATGGTTGGCAGGATTGAGACATATGGGGGGCAGGATGGAGACATATGGGGGTCAGGATGAGAGGATATATATGAGGGCAAGACAAAAGGACATATTGGGGCAGGATGGAGACATATGGGGCCAGGATGAGTGGACATATGGGGGGACAGGATAGAGAAATATGGGAGGCCCATGATGAGAGGACATAATATGTATCATGTGTATAATGTAGCTCGAGAGTCACTATTACTTGCACACTGACACTATAAACTGTATACTATGTCCAAATATCCTGTGTATAATGGCACTTATGGCAAAATTAGTATTGTGTTTTTTATTAGTGATCAGTATTGTAGTATTCGGTCACTATGTGGTGGTAATGTGATTTGGTCATTGTGTGGTGGTCCCTGTATGTGGTATGATTTGGTCACTTTGTGGTGGTAATATGTGGTCTGGTAATGGTGTGATGGTATTTGTTCCTTGTATATGGTATTATTCGGTCACTATGTGGTAGTAATATGTGGTTTGGTCATGGTGTTATGGTATTTGTCCCTTGAATGTGGCATTATTGGTCATTTCAAAAAATCTATGTGACTCAGTCCCATAAAGAAAAATAAAGAACCATATACCTAAAAAGAGTATTGGGCATTTTAACAAATGTTTAATAGGTTAGAGTAACCTTGTTGTAGTGGCAGATTAAAAAATCTTTTGGCCAAAACAAAATCTGATGGCTAAGGGTACCGTCACACTATACGATTTACCTACGATCACGACCAGCGATACGACCTGGCCGTGATCGTAGGTAAGTCGTAGTGTGGTCGCTGGAGAGCTGTCACACAGACAGCTCTCCAGCGACCAACGATGCCGAGGTCCCCGGGTAACCATCGGGTTACTAAGCGCAGGACCGCGCTTAGTAACCCGATGTTTACCCTGGTGTTAGGAGTCGAGTTTCCTCTGCTGCACAGGGGGAATCTCGATCCGTGTCTGCTGCGGTCTCCCATTCGGTATCGGCCGCAGTGGGCTCTGCTCAGCGGAGACGTCGCTCCCAGCGTCTCGCTGGGGCTGATTCGGTGCATAGGGTCACTACTGCCTTTTCTGGCTTTCCTATGGTACCCTGCACTGATCTGCGGCGAGCGAGCCTCTCTGGGACTAAGTCCTTGTTTACTCACACTGAGCATGCCCAGGGCAGGGTCTCCCATTGGAGGTCGAGGGCCACATGTTCGGTCACATGCTCAGGTGCTGCAGTACATTCCATTGGTCCTTCTGGTAGGTCCTGAAAGGGCAAAACATGCTCAGGTACTGCAGCACTTTCCATTGGTCCTTCTGGAAGGTCCTGAAAGGGCAAAAACTTCAGTAGCAGCTTCCTGTGCTGCAACTATATAAACTGCGCATGACCGCACGGCCATGCGCTAGTATCGTCATTTGCTATATGCTTTGCGCCAATGTGGTCATGTGTTTGTATGTGTTCAGGGACCCGGCTGAAATAAGCCCCTAGAATGCTGGCACCTCCGGCGAGGAGATTGTGTATAAGAGTGTTCAGGGACCCGGCTGAAATAAGCCCCTAGAATGCTGGCTCCTCCGGCGAGGAGATTGTGTATGCATGCATGACCACTCACTGCTCACATCTGGGTAGTTGGCCTGTGCCTCTGTGAAAGTCTAACAGGGCACAGAGTTCATCTCTCGCGGTTACTCTGTGAAGCTAACAGAGTGGGTATATACCGCCATATAGAGCCGCCATTATTTAGCAGCAGGTACTTTCCTGCACGGTGGATCCCGGGTTGCGAATGCACTAATTCCTTTTAATAAACAATATATTTGGTGCGTTCCGCCAACCCTAACAGTATACTAGCGCCAGGATCTGGCTAAGTAATGGCGGATGAACAGCGATTGCAGGGGTACATCCAGCTGCTGGAGGGCCGGTTGGCGTCTCTTGAGCGTGCAACCTCGGCGGTGGATGTTACCGCAATAGCTGTTCAGGCTGCTAGCGTGGCTGCAGCAGCTTTACCCACTGCCACCTCTGTTCCGACCCTATCTCACCTTCCTTTGCCTGAGAGATAATCTGGGGACAGTAAGTCCTGTAGGGGTTTCGTGAGCCAATGTGGTATACACCTCGAGCTTCTGGCTGCACGTTTCCCTACTGAGCGGGCAAAGGTGGGATTCATAATCTCTCTCCTGTCGGACAGAGCGTTGGAGTGGGCTACGCCGCTGTGGGAGCGCAACGATCATGTGGTGCGGAGTGTTCCTAGGTTTCTGGACACTCTGAAACAGGTCTTTTTAGGACCTCAAGTCACCCATGATACAGCGCTCCAACTGCTGGCTTTGACTCAGGGTTCAACCATGGTCAGCCATTTTGCTGTTCACTTCCGGACATTATCGTCTGAGTTGGAATGGCCAGATAAAACCCTCATTCCTGTATTTTGGAGGGGGCTGGCTGACCATGTGAAGGACGCTTTGGCCACTAGGGAGATTCCCGCCACACTGGAGGAGCTCATAGCCGTATCTACTCGTATTGACCTCCGTTTTAACGAGCGGAGGTTGGAGCGAGCCCAGTGTAGGCAGAGGTTTCGGCTGGCTCCCACCTTCGCCAAACCTTTGGAATCTCCAGTCCAGGCATCCGAGTCAGATGAGGCCTTAGAGGTGACACGAGCGGGATCCAAGTCTCAGTCTGCCCGTGCACATAAGGTCCGTCATGTTTGCCAGCAGTCAGGACACCTTGCCTCCAAGGGTCCTCAGCGGTCGGGGAAACGTCAGCGTCTAGTGGCAGTTGGAGGAGGTACACTAGACACGGCGACGTTTGCCTCAAAGTTGTCCTTCAAGGGGACAATTACCATAGGCCCATCCACTCTTATGGTCAAGCTATGCGTGGATTCTGGGGCAGAGGGTAACTTTATGTCTTCCGCCTTTGCCCAGCGTCACGCAATACCCTTGGTGATGCTCGCCAAGCCGGTAACCGTTCGAGTGGTAAATGGGTCAACACTGCCCTCACAGATTACCCACCAAACCATTCCTTTCACGCTATCTGTGTCTCCATCACATCAGGAGATAATCTCCCTATTAGTCATTCCTGAGGGAATTGATGAGGTCCTGTTGGGGATACCATGGCTTCGCTATCATTCTCCTCATATTGAGTGGTCCTCTGGGAGAATTTTGGGTTGGAGTAAATCTTGCGAGGGTAGATGTCTGAGGGAGTGCGTTCAGGTTGCTACTACACAGGTACCCGCAGATCTTTCCTCTCTCCCCAAGCACTATTGGCCCTATGCAGACGTGTTCTCCAAAAGAGCTGCGGAGACCCTTCCGCCTCACCGCCCCTATGACTGTCCTATTGACCTCTTGCCTGGTGCTGAGCCTCCCCGGGGTCGAGTCTATCCGTTATCTCTCCCGGAGACGGAGGCAATGTCCCAGTACATCCAGGAGAATCTGGCAAGAGGATTCATTAGGAAGTCAGTGTCACCGGCAGGGGCAGGGTTCTTCTTCGTACAGAAGAAGACTGGAGACTTACGTCCATGCATAGACTACAGGGGTCTTAACGCCATCACCGTTAAGAACAAGTACCCACTACCCCTGATATCTGAGCTGTTTGATAGGCTACGGGGAGCGAGGGTATTTACAAAGTTAGATCTGCGGGGTGCTTACAACCTGATTCGCATCCATGAGGGGGATGAATGGAAGACGGCTTTTAACACCAGGGATGGGCACTATGAATATCTGGTGATGCCCTTCGGGCTCTGTAATGCCCCAGCCGTTTTCCAAGACTTTGTGAACGACATCTTCCGGGATATGCTCACCACCTCGGTCGTAGTCTATCTGGATGATATTCTCATCTTCTCTCCAGATATTGACTCCCATCGGAGAGATGTTTGCAAAGTCTTCGAACTCTTACGGGCAAACTCCCTCTACGCCAAGTTGGAGAAGTGTGTGTTTGAGCAGGAGTCCTTGCCTTTCCTTGGTTATATCATCTCTGCCCAGGGTTTGGCTATGGATCCTTCCAAGCTACAGGCTGTAATGGACTGGCAGGAACCCCATTCTCTTAAAGCGGTGCAGCGCTTTATGGGGTTCATTAATTACTATCGCCAGTTCATTCCACACTTCTCAACTCTGGTAGCTCCCTTGGTTGCCCTCACCAAGAAGGGAGCAAATCCCAAGTTGTGGTCAGAGGAGGTCTCCAAAGCCTTTCTCTCGATCAAGTCACACTTCGCTAGCGCTCTAATCCTACATTGCCCCGATGTTGATAAACCATTTATCTTGGAGGTGGATGCCTCATCCGTTGGTGCTGGAGCAGTCCTTTTCCAAAAGGATGCTCAAGGTCGGAAGCATCCTTGCTTCTTCTTCTCCAAGACCTTCACACCAGCGGAGAGGAATTATTCCATTGGGGACAGGGAGTTGCTGGCCATGAAGTTGGCTTTTTCAGAGTGGAGACATCTCTTGGAGGGAGCTCGCTTTCCCTTCCAAGTCTTCACTGACCACAAGAACTTGGTGTATCTGCAAACGGCCCAGCGGCTGAATTCTCACCAGGCTAGATGGTCCCTGTTCTTCTCCCGGTTCCATTTTACTCTCCATTTCCTCTCCGGGGAGAAGAACGTTCGTGCTGACACTCTCTCCCGCTCCGTGGTGTCATCGGAGGAGGAGGAGGAGGAGCCTCGGCTTATTGTCCCTTCTGAGAGCCTGAGAACTGTAGCTCCGGTTTCGCTAGAGTCTGTGCCCCCGGGCAAGACTTTCGTACCAGCTAACTTGCGACCGGAGGTTCTCTCTTGGGCTCACTCCTCCAGAGTGGGTGGGCATTTTGGGATCAAGAGGACATCTGAGCTTCTGGCGAGAACATACTGGTGGCCGCATATGGCCCGAGATGTCAAGGACTATATTCAGGCGTGCGTTTCTTGCGCCCAGAATCGGTCTCCTCGGCAACGGCCTGCTGGGTTGCTTTACCCTCTACCGGTGGCAGACAGGCCCTGGGAGATGGTCGGGATGGACTTTGTGGTGGGTCTACCCAAGTCGCGTGGCTGCTCCATTATTTGGGTTGTCACCGACCATTTCTCCAAGATGGTGCATTTGGTGCCGCTTCCTCGGTTACCCTCAGCACGGGCCTTGGCGGTGTTGTTCATTAAACACGTTTTCCGTTTGCATGGTATGCCTGATAAGATTGTCAGCGATCGGGGTCCCCAGTTCGCATCTCGGTTTTGGAGAGAGCTCTGACGTTTACTCAGCATAGAGTTAAACCTCTCCTCTGCATACCATCCTGAGACGAATGGGTTGGTGGAGAGAACCAACCAGACTCTGGTGACATATTTGCAACATTTCGTCTCTGCTAGGCAGGATGACTGGGCATCTTTGCTACCTTGGGCGGAATTTGCCCTGAACAACGCCGTAGCCGATTCCACTGGTCAAACTCCTTTTCTCCTTAATTACGGCCAGCATCCGCGTGTCCCTGTGCCCATGCCCGTGTCATCCACCGATTCTAGGGTGGCAGACTGGGCGGTGGAGGCACGTGACATCTGGGACCGCACTCAGGATGCCATCCGGGCCTCCAAGGAGAGAATGAGGGTTTCGGCTGATACACACCGGCGCCCCGCTCCAGTCTTTGCTCCTGGTGACTTAGTGTGGCTCTCCGCCCGTAACATCAGGCTGTGAGTTGAGTCCACTAAGTTTGCTCCTCGCTACATTGGCCCGTTTAAGGTTCTGGAACAGGTCAACCCTGTGGTCTACCGTTTGGCTATTCCTCCACGCCTTGGTATCACCGATACTTTCCACGTTTCCCTCTTAAAGCCCGTTCATTTGTCCCGGTTTTCTGAGTCATCTGCTGGGACATCGGGTTCATCCACGGATGAGTTTGAGGTGAATGCTATTGTGGGGTGCAAGGTGGTACGTGGCAAGAAATTTTATCTGGTGGACTGGAAGGGTCACGGCCCAGAGGATAGAACCTGGGAGCCTGTGGAGCACATTCGGGCTCCGCTGCTTATCGCAGCTTTTGAGCGTAGTGAGGCTCAAGGAGGGGGGGGCCCTAGGAGGGGGGGGTAATGTTAGGAGTCGAGTTTCCTCTGCTGCACAGGGGGAATCTCGATCCGTGTCTGCTGCGGTCTCCCATTCGGTATCGGCCGCAGTGGGCTCTGCTCAGCGGAGACGTCGCTCCCAGCGTCTCGCTGGGGCTGATTCGGTGCATAGGGTCACTACTGCCTTTTCTGGCTTTCCTATGGTACCCTGCACTGATCTGCGGCGAGCGAGCCTCTCTGGGACTAAGTCCTTGTTTACTCACACTGAGCATGCCCAGGGCAGGGTCTCCCATTGGAGGTCGAGGGCCACATGTTCGGTCACATGCTCAGGTGCTGCAGTACATTCCATTGGTCCTTCTGGTAGGTCCTGAAAGGGCAAAACATGCTCAGGTACTGCAGCATTTTCCATTGGTCCTTCTGGAAGGTCCTGAAAGGGCAAAAACTTCAGTAGCAGCTTCCTGTGCTGCAACTATATAAACTGCGCATGACCGCACGGCCATGCGCTAGTATTGTCTTTTGCTATATGCTTTGCGCCAATGTGGTCATGTGTTTGTATGTGTTCAGGGACCCGGCTGAAATAAGCCCCTAGAATGCTGGCACCTCCGGCGAGGAGATTGTGTATAAGAGTGTTCAGGGACCCGGCTGAAATAAGCCCTTAGAATGCTGGCTCCTCCGGCGAGGAGATTGTGTATGCATGCATGACCACTCACTGCTCACATCTGGGTAGTTGGCCTGTGCCTCTGTGAAAGTCTAACAGGGCACAGAGCTCATCTCTCGCGGTTACTCTGTGAAGCTAACAGAGTTGGTATATACCGCCATATAGAGCCGCCATTATTTAGCAGCAGGTACTTTCCTGCACGGTGGATCCCGGGTTGCGAACGCACTAATTCCTTTTAATAAACAATATATTTGGTGCGTTCCGCCAACCCTAACACCTGGTTACCAGCGTAAAAAAAAACAAACAGCACATACTTACATTCCGGTGTCTGTCCCTTGCCGTCTGCTTCCCGCACTCAGTGACTGCCGGCCGTAAAGTGAAAGCACAGCACAGCGGTGACGTCACCGCTGTGCTCTGCTTTCACTTTACGGCCGGCAGTCACTGAGTGCGGGAAGCAGACGGCAAGGGACAGACACCGGAATGTAAGTATGTGCTGTTTGTTTTTTTTTACATTTACGCTGGTAACCAGGGTAAACATCGGGTTACTAAGCGCGGCCCTGCGCTTAGTAACCCGATGTTTACCCTGGTTACCAGCGAACGCATCGCTAGATCGGTGTCACACACACCGATCTAGCGATGACAGCGGGAGATCCAGCGACGAAAGAAAGTTCCAAACGATCTGCTACGACGTACGATTCGCAGCAGGATCCCTGATCGCTGCTTCGTGTCAGACACAGCGATATCGTATGGATATCGCTGGAACGTCACGAAATCGTACCGTCGTAGCGATCGAAATGGCACTGTGTGACGGTACCCTAAGTGTGTGATATGGTGTTTGATGGGAACTGTTAATGTGTGATTGGTGAGGACATGATGCAGAAGTGGAGTTTTTCCCTAGCGTGGGCGATGGGACTGTGGAAGCTTCAAGGGGTGGTTACTGGTTAGTGCTGCGGTCGTTGGAGACTAGGGAAGCTCCTGAAGTGTTGTGCTGAGTGATGGTGAAGCCAGAGAGAGAGATGTTAACAAAGATGTAAGAGCAACGTTCACGAGGTTCCTGCTATCCACTTTACATAGTCCTCCCCACGTTCTTGTTCAGTAAAAGTAGTCAGTAATCACCAGAGGTCGGTACACAGGAGCAGCAGTGTAGTTAAAGGATCAGCAGGTTGCGTAGTCAGGAATCTCCAGAGGTCGGTACACAGGAGTAAAAGTATAGTTTT
Source organism: Ranitomeya imitator (assembly GCF_032444005.1). Taxonomy (NCBI): domain Eukaryota; kingdom Metazoa; phylum Chordata; class Amphibia; order Anura; family Dendrobatidae; genus Ranitomeya; species Ranitomeya imitator. Next base: position 736,247,572 of record NC_091282.1, on the reverse strand, counting down.
GGATGAAGTAGTATGTGAAGGAGAGCTTGACTAAAGTCTAGGAGCTCAATAGTCAAACAAGGAAGGAAGTGAAAAGTCAGGTTTAAGTAGGATGTTCAATCAGGGTGGAGACAATCAGAAACAACATATGTATTAGTATCTGGGTTAGCATAGAACTGTCCAGTGAGCTGAATAGCTCAGAGGGAAGAGCTGCCACCTGGTGCACAAGAGCTTATGGGTTTGAGTCCTGACACCAAGGGTGCACCAAGCTCCTGTGCTTGGTTTAAACATTCATTTTGTGCTGACAGGCTCTCTTTAAGATTCTATATAAATCCAACATCAAGCTGTTCCTGTGGAGTCTTGTCAGACAATCCCTAATATAGCTGCATTCTTTTCCAATTCTCAGATAGTTTGGCTTGTCCTCAGGTCATTATAGCTAAATGCAGGCAATGGTAAAAGAAGCCTCACAATTTTTAAAGGCCCCAGGTCCCATTCCTGTTCATGCACTTATTATACCTTGTTCCAGAGACCACACTTCAGTTATAAGAAACACATTGCATACAAATCATTGCCATAAGAGTTCTGCCTGTGTGTGTTTCATTCAATCAAGTGGCCAGAAAAACAACTTTATCCCATAATATTTTGGAACAAAAGAAAATTGACCATAACACAATCCTGTATAAGTTCCAGGTACTAACCACTTCCATGTGATAAAAACCCTAAATAAATAACCATCTTGTAAATTGGAGAACATTTGTAACAGGAATCTAATCTTCAATCATTTCCTCCTGGTGAGTTGAGGAACTGTGTCCTGAGTGATATATTACAAGGTTGCATTGTATTGTTGTTATTTATCTTTTCAGTGATATTGTTCTCAGTACTTTATGCAAAGTCAAGCAGTTCTTGGAGAATCCAGCTGGGTTGAATTCGTAGAATATAAAAGTTGTTGATGAGGCATAGTAATCTTGTGTTGTGATTTAAAGGGCTTGTTAGTTAGTAGGAAAAAAAGGAACAGCGCCACAAATGTGCATGCGGAATTGGAGTTAACTTCAAGGACTCTCATACAACCATATTTAATCATATAGCATATATACTTTTTTTAACTATATATATATATATATATATATATATATATATATATATATATATATATATATATATAGCGGTTATATGGTTTCACATATGTCTTGCATTAGTGCCCTAACACCTTGCATTGTTCATGCTCACATGGTGGAAGCAAAGCTAAACTTTGGATCCTGAAAATGTAGCAAAAAAGTGGACAAGAGAAACTGTAAAAAAGCCAGTGAAACTTGCATTTTGTCTACAGCTTCTTTATTGCCAAAAGATCAAGTTTTTGCTGCAAAAAAAAGAGCAAAAAGGCAACTTATGAACATAGGAGTGGTGAAAAAGGTACCATAAATACTTGCCAGTTATTCCATTTATTGCTATAGGCTTCTTCTCCTCATTATTTATAGCGGAGGTTAATTGCAGACAAAATGTCAGGATTCACTTGAATAGAATATCAATCATGGAGAGTGAGGGAAGATGGAGCTTGCACTGTAGGATAGAACACTGACTTTGCATTGTTACCTTGTAGCACAGGTGTCCTTAGATTGTGGATACCTAAAGCAACTCTTACCTACCTGTCCAGTCCATAGCACTTTCTTGCGCGTCTCCTCTCTACCAGGGCTGGCTTGTTCTTCCTGATGTCATCTTTCTAAGACTCTTAAAGAAGAACACCTATAAACATTTGTTCTCCTCCTAATATATTGCAATCACCATATTATATGGCACTGTGCACTTACAATTGCTCATTTTGACAGTCTACTCAGTTAATTCTTCTGTTTTCCATTAGGTCTATGAGATTGCACACTGACTAGCAGAATCCTTGTAAGATCTATGTAGAAATAGGAAGTCTTTTTTCCCTTCATGAGTCATCAGTAGAAATACAATTCTACCTCACTGACAAAAGGAAGGAAGAGCGATAAAAGCGAGGGGGCTGGAGCAGCTTGGTCAGGATTTGAAGAGGAGGTGGAGCGGGGCTGCCAGAGACGTTTCACTGATGTAGGATTGTAGTTCTAATGATGACTCATGCAGGTAAAAGTGACTTCTTGTTTCTACATAGAGCTTTAACCCCTTAACGACCACCAATACGCCTTTTAACAATGGCAGTTAAGGGTACTTAAGCCCGACGTACCGACGCACGTTGTGAAAATTGTGCACAACGTGGGCAGCGGATGCAGTTTTTTAGCGCCTCCACTGCCTAGTCTATGTCCTGGGGAGGAGGGGGCAGAGTTACAGCCACGCATGCGCGGTTGGAAATGGCGGACGCGACGTACAAAAAAAAGGTTACATTGAACTTTTTTTGTGATGACGGTCCGCCAAAACACAACGGATCCAGTGCACGACGGACGCAACGTGTGGCCATCAGTCGGCAATACAAGTCTATGGGCAAAAAAGGCATCCTTCGGGCACATTTGCAGGATTCGCTTTTTGTCCAAAACGACGGATTGCGACGGATGCCACACGACGCAAGTGTGAAAGTATACTTAGGGCTAGGGTTAGGGTTGGGGCTAAAGTTAGGGCTAGGGTTAGGGTTGGGGATAAATTTTGGGTTATGGTTGGGGATAAATTTAGGGTTAGGGCTAGGGATAGGGTTGGGGCTAAAGTCAGGGTTAGGGCTAGGGTTAGGGCTAAAGTTAGGGCTAGGGTTGGGGCTAAAGTTAGGGATAGGGTTGGGGCTAAAGTTAGGGTTAGAGTTGGGATTAGGGTTAGGGTTTGGATTAGGGTTGGTATTAGGCTTAGGGTTGGCATTAGGGTTACATTTGGGATTAGGGTTAGGTTTGTGATTAGGGTAAAGGTTAGGGTTTGGATTAGGGTTAGGGGTTTATTGGGATTAGGGTTAGGTTTGAGGTTAGGGTTGAGATTAGGATTAAGGGTGTGTTTTATTTAGGGTTTTGATTAGGGTTATGGTTAGGATTGAGATTAGGGTTGTTTTGGGGTTAGGGTTGTGATTATCATTAGGGTTGTGATTAGGATTATGGATTGAGTTGGGATTAGGGTTAGGGGTGTGTTGGGGTTAGGGTTGGAGTTAGAATTGGGGGGGTTCCACTGTTTAGGTACATCAGGGGGTCTCCAAACACGACAGCCAATTTTGCGCTCAAAAAGTCAAATGGTGCTCCCTCCCTTCTGAGCTCTGCCGTGTGCCCAAACAGTGGTTTACCCCCACATATGGGGCATCAGCGTACTCGGGATAAATTGGACAACAAATTTTAGGGTCCAATTTCTCCTGTTACCCTTGTGAAAATAAAAACTTGGGGGCTAAAAAATCTTTTTTGTGGAAATTTTTTATTTTATTTTCACGACTCTGCATTATAAACTTCTGTGAAACACTTGGGCATTCAAAGTTCTCACCACACATCTAGATAACGTCCTTGGGGGTCTAGTTTCCAAAATGGGGTCACTTATGGGGGGTTTCCACTGTTTAGGCACATCAGGGGCTCTCTAAACATGACATGGCGTCCGATCTCAATTCCAGCCAATTCTGCATTGAAAAACTCAAACGGCGCTCCTTCTCTTCTAAGCTCTGCGGTGCGCCCAAACAGTGGTTTACCCCCACATATGGGGTATCGGCGTATTCAGGAGAAATTGCACAACAAAATTTATGGTTACATTTCTGTTTTTACACTTGTGAAAATAATAAAAATGGTTCTGAAGTAAAATGTTTACAAAAAAAGTTAAATGTTCATTTTTTTCCTTCCACATTGTTTCAGTTCCTGTGAAGCACGTAAAGGGTTAATAAACTTCTTGAATGTGGTTTTGAGCACCTTGAGGGGTGCAGTTTTTAGAATGGTGTCACACTTGGTTATTTTCTATCATATAGACCCCTCAAAATGATTTGTGATGTGGTCCCTAAAAAAAAATGGTGTTGTAAAAATGAGAAATTGCTGGTCAACGTTTAACCCTTATAACTCCCTAACAAAAAAAAATTGTTTCCAAAATTGTGCTGATGTAAAGTAGACATGTGGCAAATGTTATTTATTAACTATTTTGTGTGACATATCTCTCTGATTTAAGGGCATAAAAATACAAAGTTTGAAAATTGCAAAATTTTTAAAATTTTCGCCATATTTCCGTTTTTTTCATAAATAATCGCAAGTAATATCGAAGAAATGTTACCACTAACATGAAGTACAATATGTCACGAAAAAACAGTCTCTGAATCAGCAGGATCTGTTAAAGCGTTCCAGAGTTATAACCTCATAAAATGACAGTGGTCAGAATTGTAAAAATTGGCTCGGTCATTAAGTACCAAATTGGCTCTGTCACTAAGGGTAGGTGCACACGTTCAGAATTTTTTGCGTTTTTTCGCTATAAAAACACGGAAAAAAACGCGAAAAAAACGCTTACATATGCCTCCCATTATTTTCAGTGTATTCCGTATTTCTTGTGCAAATGTTGCATTTTTTTCCGCAAAAAAATCGCATCGCAGAAAAAAAAGCAACATGTTCATTAAATTTGCGGAATCGCAGGGATTCCGCACACCTAGGATTGCATTGATCTGCATACTTCCCGCATGGCGCTATGCACACCATGCGGGAAGTAAGCAGATCGTGTGCGGTTGGTACCCAGGGTGGAGGAGAGGAGACTCTCCGCCACGGACTGGGCACCATATAATTGGTAAAAAAAAAAGAATTAAAATAAAAAATAGTGATATACTCACATTCTGATGGCCCCAGAGTCTTCCCGCCTCTCATCGGTGCACGCTGCCGCTTCCGTTCCTATAGATGCTCTGTGTGAAGGACCTGCGATGACGTCGCGGTCATGTGACTGTGATGTCGTGGTCATGTGACCGTGACGTCATCGCAGGTCCTACACACAAAGCAACAGCTGAGGAGATCATCAGAGGGTGAGTATAACCTTTTTTAATTTTTGTATTATTTTTAACATTATATCTTTTTACTATTGATGCTGCATAGGCTGCATCTATAGTAAAAAGCTGGTCACACTTGTCACGCACTATGTTTGACAAGTGTGACCAACGTGTCAATTAGTTTTCCAAGCGATGCTACAGATCGCTTGGAAAACTTTAGCATTCTGCAAGCTAATTACGCTTGAAAAATGCTAAAAAAAAAAACGCGGAAAAAACAGGAAAAAAAAACGCGAAAAGAAGCATGCGGATTTCTTGCAGAAAATTTCCGGTTTTCTTCAGGAAATTTCTGCAAGAAATCCTGACGTGTGCATGCAGCGCCCCAGAGACCTGGTTGTTGCAGTATGGCACTCTGCCACTAAGGGGAGTGGCGGTACATCTGATGGCACTAAGGAGTTCTCCTGACCAGGTATCACCAGAACACATTACACTTCACACTCCGGCCACTAGGGGGAGAAAAAGGCTTTATTTATTGGGCCACTCCTCACACTGGTAAAACTAGGGGCTGGGGAGGAAGTTAGTGAGAAGCTGACTGGGTTGGATTCAGGCAACATCCCGTGACAGGGGGTGTTGCGGGGAGAAGACACAGGGGGGTCCCTGTCAGGCGTGGGAACCTGGCAGGAGCCTAGCGAACAGAACAGAACGTTACGGAGCCGCGCCTGCACCTCCTGCGGCGGCATCCTAAGAAAGAGATAAGAAGGGAAGGATCTTGTGGAACAGTGTAAACGAGATCAAGCACAAAGGAGAGCCAGTAAGAGTCGTGCCGTGAGACCAAGGCAACATCTTACTGAGGCGTGTAGCCGGTGGCCGGAACACCGCGGGAGTAACTGACTTCAGGCCTTACTTCGAACTCCGCAGGACAGTTAATTATAGGTTGGCTATCTACCTTAAATTCCCTAAGAAGACATAGGGGGCAACATTGGGAGAGGGGCGTCTCTAGGGTCCCGGAAGACCTCCAAGCCTTCCCGTCATACGGGTGCGTCCTAGCCAAAACATACTGGGGGACGAGAAACTAGTAACATCTGGAACTAAAGAGAGAGAGACAGCTGTAGAGAACGACGAACGAGAACAGCAGTTGTGAGGACTATTCCGAATGCTCAGCAGGGTAGGACTACAACACACAGGCGCTAGTGGTAGGCAACAATTTCCATCTGCGAAGGAAACTCTGGATGTGCCCATCGGACCGGCCGGTCTCAGAGAGCCCTGTTAAACGTACTCTGGATTGAGGATCCTGAAGTCTTCAGTAAAGAGGTAAAGAGACTGCAACCTTGTGTCCTCGTTATTACCTGCACCTCACACCATTACCATCCACCTTACTGTGAAGCCCTGGGGACATACTTCACCTGTGGGAAGGTATACCATCCAGCTGCCATTCCATCACCCCAGCGGACCCCACAGCAGCGTCGGTCACCCTGACCGAACACCACAGGTGGCGTCACGAACCCCTGACAGACTGCACCACCTTTATTGGACACCCCTTAGCAGGGTCACAGACCGGGTCTAGCCACCGTGACAGCCCCAGAACCGAACCAGAGAGGCCCGGTACCGAAAACGCATGGCCCTGTGTCTGGGGGCGCTCCAACTTGGCGTCACGAACAGGATTGTACTTAAGCCTGAAGAAGCAGGTCATGTGTGCCTTGGAACTGTGATTGAAATGTGTTGGACTGTGATTTATTGCCAGGACTGTGTATTGCTATCTGCCGCCAGATTCCCGCTGAAACTGCCGCCATTATAGCGCCACGAGAAGAATAAGGGCGTGGAAGTGGGCGTGAGTAAGCTGGAGAGCGCGAAAGATAATGGCCGCCCAGTCTAAGCATTGCTGTATCCTGAGGGCATGTCCGTCAGCGGCGGAGATCCGCCTTCTCATCCTCCATGGAGGGTGGAGACAATGGAGACGGGACCGCCCTCGAAAAAGAGCCCGGGAAGAAGATCCAGAGGAGGAGACAAAGATGGCAGCGTCCAGACCACCGCATGGCGACGACCCGGCCGGGCATAGACCCGCATTCCCTGCAGTGATCTCAGAGTCATCACCGCTGCAGAGGTTTCCCGTCGCGGAGCAGCCTGAGGGAAAACCCGGCGTATGGATGCCCGACGGCGGAATGGCCGCAGCCAAGGCCCGGTATCTGGCGCGCTGCCGGAGGGCCCAAGCTTGTGTGAGTTCCCGATTGGGACACCCGACGGACGTTCGCCTGTCGCCCATGTCTCCTCCTATACCCGTTCCCGCTGCGGCGGACCCCCGAACCCAGCCAGGGGATCGTGTACCGCAAGGGTCGGATCTGAAGATCTTGACGGTGACAGAGCACCAGCGATGCCTGGTGGCTTCTCGGAGGAAGCAGCCTCAGCCCGTGACCATAGTCGACCTCACTGAGGAAGTGGAGGTCTCGCTCTCGCACTGGGGAGTGGTGGTCCTTTTCGATCCCAGGGAGGAAAGAGGAGCTATCCAAGAGACCGGAGAGCCCATGCGAGTCCACTTCAACCGGAGAGAGGTGGAGCCGTGCTATGGGACGGTCGAGGACCGCGAACTGAGACCTGGAGATGCGGTAACCTACACCCGCTGGTCGAGGGGGACCGGCTGGACAGCGAGGGGCGTTCAGCGGTGCACAGTCCTGCAGGTCGCAACTGGGACTCCGGAGGATGAGGGTCCCGCTGCGGATCGCCAGGCTGACCTGGCCCCGCGCGCTACTGTGGATTCCACCCGTGCTCAACGGAAAGGAGTGGTCTGCGAGGTAAGACCACAACCATCATCACAGCACTAAACCTCGAAGACCTGAACTATGTATATAGTTAACTGTTTCCTGCTGTTACTGCTACTTTAAACCCGACCAGGGTTACTTCTTAAAGGGGTCCATTTGTTTACCCGGGATCCCTATTGTTTTCTATTTCTTTTTCTACTTTTGCACAAAGTTCATCATTGTTTCAAAGACTGCCGGATCATGGACGGTGAATGATTCAAAACTGTTTCTGTATATAGTTTGCACTTTCTTAAAGGTGCTCCCTACTGGTTTTACAAGTGAAAGAAGACTTTGCGAAGATAATGCTTCTGGACATGACGCAGAAGGTCTTGCTTTCAGTGGACTTGCAGACAGAGAGAGAATCTGCACTACCTACTAGAGACTTGGGTCCCTCTTAAAGAGAATGTTTACATGCTTGCGTTAATCAAAGTTGAAACGTTAATAATGTTGATAGAGATTGAGGACAGGAAAGCTTAAAGTGAACCCGTAGGGGTTAGAGAGAGAGTCCTCCTGAGAACTGAAGAAAGATGGTCGGCACAATGACAGTAGGCCTAGCCAAGGAGCTAGGCGGTCCTGCATTGGGGAAGTTAGAATGGAAAGGAAAGTTGAGTTATTTACCGTATATACTCGAGTATAAGCCGACCCGAGTATAAGCCGACCCCCCTAATTTTGCCACAAAAAACTGGGAAAACTTATTGACTCGAGTATAAGCCTAGGGTAGGAAATGCAGCAGCTACTGGTAAATTTCAAAAATAAAAATAGATGCTCCATATACAACTGTGCTATATAGAATGCTCTGCACCGTTCATTATGGCCCCATAGATGCTCCACATAAAGCTGTGCCATATGGAATGCTCTATACCGTTCATTATGGCCCCATAGATGCTCCATAGAAAGCTGTGCCCCATGTATATTGCTCTGCACCGTTGATTATGGCCCCATAGATGCTCCATAGAAAGCTGTGCCCCATATATATTGCTCTGCACCGTTGATTATGGCCCCATAGATGCTCCTTATAAAGCTGTGCCCCATATATATTGCTCTGTACCATTGATTATGGCCACATAGATGCTCCTTATAAAGCTGTGCCCCATATATATTGCTCTGCACCGTTGATTATGGCCCCATAGATGCTCCTTATAAAGCTGTGCCCCATATATATTGCTCTGCACCGTTGATTATGGCCCCATAGATGCTCCTTATAAAGCTGTGCCCCATATATATTGCTCTGTACCATTGATTATGGCCCCATAGATGCTCCTTATAAAGCTGTGCCCCATATATATTGCTCTGCACCATTGATTATGGCCCCATAGATGCTCCTTATAAAGCTGTGCCCCATATATATTGCTCTGCACCGTTGATTATGGCCCCATAGATGCTCCATATATAATGCTGTGCCCCATATATATTGCTCTGCACCGTTGATTATGGCCCCATAGATGCTCCTTATAAAGCTGTGCCCCATATATATTGCTCTGCACCATTGATTATTGCCCCATAGATGCTCCTTATAAAGCTGTGCCCCATATATATTGCTCTGCACCGTTGATTATGGCCCCATAGATGCTCCATATATAATGCTGTGCCATATAGAATGCTGCTGGTGCTGCAATAAAAAAAAAAAAAATCCCATACTCACCTCTCTTGCTCAGGATGCCAGCGCTTTCAATATTTACCTGCTCCTCGTGCGGCTCCGTCTCCAGCACTGACGCTCAGCAGAGGGCGCGCACTGACTACGTCACCGCGCCCTCTAACCTGAGCGTCACTGCTAGAGGACGCTGCAGACGGAGCCGCACCGGAGCGAGGAGAAGGTAAATATAGCGCAGCGCTTTGCTCCCCGTATACTTACCTGCTCCTGGCGCGGTCCCTGCAGTCCCTGGCTTCCCCGGCGCTGCAGCTTCTTCCTGTAATTGAGCGGTCACAGTTACCGATCATTTACAGCAATGAATATGCGGCTCCTCGCCTATGGGAGGTGGAGCCGCCTATTCATTTCTGTAATGAGTGGTGCCATGTGACCACTCAGTACAGGAAGAATCTGCAGCGCTGGGGAAGCCAGGGACTGCAGGGACTGCGCCAGGAGCAGGTAAGTATAATTACATCCCCCGCTCCCCCTCCCCTGCCGACCCCCGGGTATATGACTCGAGTATAAGCCAAGAGGGGGACATTCAGCCCCAAAAAATGGGCTGAAAATCTCGGCTTATACTCGAGTATATACGGTATACAGTGTTTTAAAGTAGGCCATTAGTGGGTTCAGCTTATACGCCCTTAAAGGAAAAGTTAAATCAAAGTTTGCACTTAGTAGAATACCCGGCTGGGTACTGAGAGTTATTTATAGTCAAAGTGTTATTTAAAAATATTTAACTTTTATTTTTGTTTGTAACGTTCAAGTGTCCTTACCTCCCATAAAGGGAAGCACCTTTTCTATTTACTTGTTTTAGCATTTCAAAAACTTTGTATGTCTTTTGCTGCTATGTATTGTTGTTCTTCCCAGTCCAGGAGTACTGGATTTAACCGGGGGGGAGTGCAGCGCCCCAGAGACCTGGTCGTTGCAGTATGGCACTCTGCCACTAAGGGGAGTGGCGGTACGTCTGATGGCACTAAGGAGTTCTCCTGACCAGGTATCACCAGAACACATTACACTTCACACTCCGGCCACTAGGGGGAGAAAAAGGCTTTATTTATTGGGCCACTCCTCACACTGGTAAAACTAGGGGCTGGGGAGGAAGTTAGTGAGAAGCTGACTGGGTTGGATTCAGGCAACATCCCGTGACAGGGGGTGTTGCGGGGAGAAGACACAGGGGGGTCCCTGTCAAGCGTGGGAACCTGGCAGGAGCCTAGCGAACAGAACAGAACGTTACGGAGCCGCGCCTGCACACCCTGCGGCGGTATCCAAAGAGAGAGACACAAAGGGAAGGATATTGTGGAACAGTGTAAACGAGATCAAGCACAAAGGAGAGCCAGTAAGAGTCGTGCCGTGAGACCGAGGCAACATCTTACTGAGGCGTGTAGCCGGTGGCCGGAACACCGCGGGAGTAACTGACTTCAGGCCTTACTTCGAACTCCGCAGGACAGTTAATTATAGGTTGGCTGTCTACCTTAAATTTCCTAAGAAGACATAGGGTGCAACATTGTGAGAGGGGCGTCTCTAGGGTCCCGGAAGACCTCCAAGCCTTCCCGTCATACTGGTGCGTCCTAGCCAAAACATACTGGGGGACGAGAAACTAGTAACATCTGAAACTAAAGAGAGAGAGAGAGAGCTGTAGAGAACGACGAACGAGAACAGAAGTTGTGAGGACTATACCGAATGCTCAGCAGGGTAGGACTACAACACACAGGCGCTAGTGGTGGGCAACGATTTCCATCTGTGAAGGAAACTCTGGATGTGCCCATCGGACCGGCCGGTCTCAGAGAGCCCTGTTAAACGTACTCTGGATTGAGGATCCTGAAGCCTTCAGTAAAGAGGTAAAGAGACTGCAACCTTGTGTCCTCGTTATTGTCTGTACCTCACACCATTACCATCCACCTTACTGGGAAGCCCTGGGGACATACTTCACCTGTGGGAAGGTATACCTTCCAGCTGCCATTCCATCACCCCAGCGGACCCTACAGCAGCGTCGGTCACCCTGACCGAACACCACAGGTGGCGTCACCCGTCACAGGTGGAACCCCTGACAGACTGTACCACCTTTATTGGACGCCCCTTAGCAGGGTCGCGGACCGGGTCTAGCCACCGTGACAGCCCCAGAACCGAACCAGAGAGGCCCGGTACCGAAAACGTGTGGCCCTGTGTCTGGGGGCGCTCCATGCACATACCCTTAGGGGTTAAAGGACTCGGCTAATCAGTATAAGGCTGCCGTCACACTATCAGTATTTGGTCAGTATTTTACATCAGTATTTGTAAGCCGAAACCAGGAGTGGAACAATTAGAGGAAAAGTATAATAGAAACATATGCACCACTTCTGCATTTATCACCCACTCCTGGTTTTGGCTTACAAATACTGATGTAAAATACTGACCAAACACTGCTAGTGTGACGGCAGCCTTAATCATTTGATGTCATAGATCTAATGCAAAATGACTGCAGTATGAGGATAAAAACTTTGCTGGGAGTGTTTTTATAAGGCCTACTTGGGCAGCTGCTCACTGCCTGAGTACATACCACACCACGTCTTATAGTCAATCAAAAAAGAAAAAAGCAGATAGCATGACCAGTTTAACCAGAAATCGGGCATCAGTCTTGCTTGGTGTTGCCAGAAACTCGCCTTCGGATGTCGGGTGCTTGCATAGAAAAAACAGTATAACCATCCACGAATAAGAAAAGATGCCACAGCACTCACCGATCCTTGAAGTAGTGTGGTTCCTTTATTCAATCATGATAAAAAGCCTTTCACGGCTCGGTGGTGTGCAAGGCAAAGAAGTGTGCAGGTGCCGACGACGGCCGTTTACCACCCCACTACCACATGGATTCTAGAAGTTTGCCACTTGGCTAACCCTGCCCTTCTACTACTGGGCTCTGCTACAACCAAACATAATGTGCCACCTTGCAAACGCCCCTCTGCTGATGTAAGGTGCTGTCTGCACACTCAGTTCTGCTACATCAAGTTGCCTGGCTCCTGTGTCAGCTCTACTTTTCCTTTTTACTATCCAGACACTTGGCTCTGCTGCCTGTCTACTGCCTTAAATATGTTGTTCCAAAGTGCTTCGACTAGTTATATGCCTATCTGCTTATTTATACTGTACCCATGTGCTGTCAGCATACTCGGCCCTGCTGCTTCAAGGTGCCAGACTGCTACCTCAGTTCCAAGGTGTTGTAGACGTATTTGGCTTTGCTACAACAAGGTGCCAGCCTGCAATCTAGGTTTTGCCCTGATGTAAACTAGCTCAATACACCAAATTACATCACTTTGAACACAGCTCAACCAGGTGAACAAGGCCTAAGGTACAAATTAAAACCTGACCTATCATATTAAAGGGATAAATGGCATTGTTCACTACTGGTCCACCACTTATTAATAGCCCCAAGGTGCAGCATAAAAGAAGAAATTATTTTTAATCTTATCTCCAAGATTGATGCCATTTGTCACAGGGTTACGGCAGAGAGGAGCCAGAAAACTGCAGAGTCTGATTTCTCCTACTCCTGCGCTGAAAAGAAGCACTTCACCTTCTTTTTAAATGGTGTACATTTATTTTGGCAGTACAGAGGTTAATTGGACATGTTGGAAGCTATGGAAGTCTGAGCTCTCAGCTGAGTATGGTTAGCCACTCCTATCCCCTATATCTGGGGAGGGGAACATCAGGCCCCAGGGCCATTCACAGCCCTCGATGACCTTTTATCAGGCCCCCGGGCAGATTCTCAGGGACCACATTCTTGGGCAGGAAGGTGTATTTTGATTATAACCAGCTCATTAATTTCTTCTTGCTCTGTTAGCACACATACGCAGTGTTCACTACTGAACACTGAAGGGCATGCAATGAAGGATTACGTCCTGAAACCAGTGCCAGAGTCAGGATGTACCTTGTGTACGGCCCCCGAAGGATGGTATAAATATCCAAATGGCCCTTGGCAGAAAAAAGATTCCCCACCCATGCCCTATATAATCTGGGACCTGACTGACACACATCGTCAGAATAGCTTATGCTGCATGGCTGGGAGGAGAAGTGTTAGTAGTTGTATGAGAAGGCATTTGGTGGGTTTATCTTTGACTGTTGCTTGTCTGGTTGGTGTACTCTGGTTGATAATACACAACTACTCCCCTCTTCCCTGGGTGGGGTAAAGGTACAGACAGAGGGTGGATTCAGGAGATAAGGCAAGGTACGTTGTCCCGGCATCTTCACCTTCAGAAGTAACCTGGAGAACAGGATGCCCCCTAGCTTTAGGGACAGGAAAAGAGCCCCTAGTCCCGGGTCACCCGACAACAGAGTCGTGACACCATTCCTTCACCATATTGGCACAAGTCCGGGAAGAGAGTGTACAGGGTTTTTTTCTTTATTCTTTGCTGCATCATGGGCTATTAACAAGGGGATGCCAAATTTTTCCTGGGCTGTCTCTTGAAGATAGGCCCTTTTTAAACAAAGACGAGGTCAGAGATCACTGGATTACCAGAGATCTGGCTTTGAAAACCCCCAGGGATACTAAAAGATGACTATTCAGATAGATGCAATACCTCTCCAGGGTGGGATCTCTTTGTTTTTAGCAGCCCTCTTCTCTTCCTTAGGCCGGGATCACACATACGCGTGATACGGCTGAGTCTCGCAGGTGAAATCACTGCTCTGGCGCCGGCACTTGGGAGCGGAGCGTGCAGCTCCATGTATTGCTGTGCGGCTGCACGCTCCGCTCCAGAGTGGCGGCGCCAGAGCTGGGTTTTCACCTGCGAGACTCGGCCGTATCTCGCGTATGTGTGATCCCAGCCTTATAGACAAGGTTTGGGAGAGCAGTGACGTAGCATTGGCCCCAGTGCTCAATTCTAGTAATTAGCTTTGATCTTGGAGGATAACAGTGGTTACCTCCTCTGCCATTCAAACATTGATGACAAATCGTAGCAATAGAATTTGTTTTCACCTATTTATTTCTTTAGTTCAGTAGTTCTAATTTATACAGAAATATTCACAACTGGGAACAATCCACTTGATTAAAACATTTTTTTTAAGTAATCGGGCAATTTGCCAGTAAATATCCACTTTGTACCTTGACTATTATGTATAATTAAGGGGTTCAATAAATGATCACCCAAGCATAAACACCATGCAAAAGGGTCCCAAATGAAAGAAAAGAATCAAAATCTTTATCTAGTTGTTCCTGTAATGACTACGGGTGTTCCACGGGTGGCCAACAGCGAAACTCAATGGAGACTGCTGTCCCAAAACAGCAGATATGTATTCTCCAGACCACAAAAAATTGACAATATGCAATATACGCACGAGTATAATAATAATAATAATCTTTATTTTTACATAGCGCTAACATATTCCACAGCGCTTTACAGTTTTCACACATTATCATTGCTGTCCCCGATGGGGCTCAAGTATACAGTATCACAGCTTAATCTGAATGTTACTATATTCTGAGTGGTGTCTGGGAGTGTCTACGTTGTGCAAACCCAAGATGTGGATTTGGTCCATATGTTAAAAAAGTATTCGGATATTTATATGGTAAATGTATACTAAATATTCATTGTTGATGAACATTTGACCTAGATTTCTCTATGGGTAAAACAAGGTATAAATTTGGATTTTTTTTTTTCAATTAAAACATAGACAAATATAGCCCCAAAAGGAGATGTGAACAGAGGAAATCTTTTAGCAAGTCAAGTTTTTGATATTCAGGCCGGTGTCACACTTGCAACTGCAATGCGAGAAATTTGCGCAAATCTCCCGCCTCAATATCTCTGGACCGGAGTGTGCGGCTGCATGTATTTCTATGCAGCTAAACTGTCCGGTCCGAACCGCCGGCTGCAGTGCTGGGTACTGAGGCGCGAGTTTCTCACATTGCAGCTGCAAGTGTGACACCGGCCTTAATCTGAGTATATCATGTCGGGCCAGAGAACCTGATTCCTTGGATGTGTGACTTATTAAGCCGTATGCTATAGTTTCAATACAATCAGTTTTTTATCAGCAGGAGATTATCACTGAAGTACTAGGTCTGGTGCAAGGCAGTCCAGGTAATCTGTGTAACTCCTCCACCACTGATTGGCAGCTTGCAGTCAATGCACATTGTGCACAGGAAGCTGTCAATCTGGTGTGGGTGAGGATATACATTTTGACCACTGCTACATCTACAGCAGAGAAAACAGAGAGTCTATCAAAACTGCACCATGCAGCCTAGTAAGTGACACATCACTGGAATCAGGTTCTCTGATGCTTGCGCCGGGAGCTGGCGGTCATATGACCGCAAGTATGCAATTTGCATACTTCTGGTTACATTATAACCAGACGTATCTAGCTTTGTTCAATTCACTTGTATTGAGTGAAACTGTTCATGTCTAGTCCACACATGACCACATGTATGCAGACATTCTTGCGTTCACATACCTGCCTGACCCCATCGCTGGCATCAGATAATCCTGATAGCAGGCAGTGTGCACACTGTCAGGGTTCATAAGTATATATGAAGCAAAGGTCCTGGAAGACCAGGAACTGGTAACAGAAGTCCTTAAAGCTGCAAGCGGACAGGAGACATCCTGAAAGCCGCACACAGACATGAAGCAGACGTCTTGAGAGACAGAGAAATGGTAGATGTCCTGGAAGCTGCAAGCTTACATGAAACATCTTGGAAGCCGCAGGTGGACATGTAGCAGAGGTCGTGGAAGCCACAAGCTGACAGGAGACCTCCTAGAAGCTGCAAGCGGACACGTAGCTGAGGTCCTGTAAGACTTGGAATATGTAGCAGAGGTCCTGGAAGGCACAAGCAAACAGGAGACATCCTGGAAGACGCAGATGGATGCATAGCAGAGGTCCTGGAAGCCGCAGGTGGACACGTAGTAGAGGTACTGGAAGACCAGAAACAATTAGCAAAGGTTCTGGAAGACTGAACACGTAGCAGAGGTCTTGGAAGACTGGGAACAGGTAGCAGACAAAACTCCGAAGCAACTAGAAAATCTTAATACCAAGACACAGGTGTGTGTCGTGGTAGGCCTTATATAGGTCTAGGCAGATGATCACATGGAATCAAGCCATTTACAAAGTAAAGCTCGGATCTGTACTTAACAGAGTGACTGCAGACTTGAACCCCAATCCTGGACATCCCCTGTAAGTCTGGGTATGTGCACATGATAAGTACATGCTGTGGGTTGGACGCTGCGAACATCCGCAGTGTCCAACCTGCAGCGTCCAGATGTTATAGCATAGTGGATGGGATTTCAAGAAATCCCATGCTCACCCACGGAGACTGAATGCGGTGCGTCTCTCCAGACGGCAGCATGTCTATTCATCTTGCGGAGAACAAGAGATATTACCCATACCGTGACCTTTGTAACTAAAGTACATACGATATCAGTCTTAGGCTAAGTTCACATTAGCGTTCGGGGGCTTAGCCGACCGCACGGGAACGCAACAAGTTGCATTTTGTGCAGATGACATGGCGCGTCAAAACGACGCATCCGCATACATCAGCATGTCCTGCGTACCCAATGTTAAAGATAGGTACACAGGATTATAGCAGACGTATACGGATGTAAGCGGGGCTTAGCGGAGGACATACGCAGCCCTCCGCAAAACCCTGGAACGCTAATGTGAACCCAACCTCAGTGCATACAATTCCAGGAACGATGGAAATGAAGGTACAGTACATACTCGGTCATGTAGAATCCTAATAATGATTGTATTTAAGGAAACAGTTTCCTGTCAAAGATTATATAAGATAAAAAGTCCCGAAATATAATTATTTCTCTCTTATTTAACAGTGTTTTATTCTTCTGTTCCACATATGTACCTGTAACCTGAGCAGCTGAGAAACATGTCACAAGGTGGTAAAATAAAGTATTGTATTAATGGAGCCTGGAATTTCTTTAGGGAGCACATCTGGAATTATACTCCAAAACATGTTTTACTTTTAAAAAATAAAAAACAAAGCATATGTTTGTTATCCCCGGCCGGAGTATCCGCTAATAACTTGCACCACATACGGGTCAATATGCAAATACAATAGCTGTATTGTTTTTTAGATTCTCACCATTGCTCTTACATCAGTCCCTAGCATGACTGCCTTTTTTAACACTTTGCCTAGTCTTTTTTTTCTCATTGCTGTGAAACTATCTAAAATATAAATATTTAATCTGCTTTACACCCGAATGTCAGAAAAATATGTTGAGGTAAGAACTGATGCCAACAAGCTAGTAGGTTGACTTGTAATCAAGTACATATTTTAGATTTCTATGGGGTACACCACTGTATGTTTTTGGAAAAAAAACGATAATCCAACATCCATGGAGCTCTTCATAAAAACATCCAACTGTATTCAAACTACTGTATATTAAAATATATTAGACTGCATCCGACATGTTAAAGAAGATCTGTCACTTGCTCAAAAATACTTTGCAAAAATCCCTGAACTCCTGATTCTAGTGCTTTTTTTCCATCTTGCGTTGCGTCTCTCCATTGCAGAGATATTTACATTTGTTGCTTTTGGAGCTCAGTATGTGAAATCTCTGCTTGCAGTCCAACTGAGCATTTATTCACTTTTCCTTGAAGGCAAATTCTTTCCTCCCTTCTGCCAATCATCGTTCGGCAGCATCTGAAACTGCACGATAAATAGATGGCAAGCTGTAATTGGTGGCATCTGGGAAGGAGTGGTGAAAGCGCACACCCCTAGAGAAAACAATGAAGAAATGCCCAGTGGCTTTACAGGCAGAAATTTCACATACTGCGCTCCAAATGCATCAAATGTGAATATCTTTGCAATGGAGCAATGCAGCGCAAAGCAGAACAAAAAAAAGCACCAGAATTAGGGGAGCTCAGATTTTTAATTTAGTAAGTGATAGGCCCTGATGCAGTCTGCGACATGCCAGCTAGACTATACACACGGGCTCCGTATGTACTTTAAGATGATTTGAGTATAGTAGAATGTTTTTACAAAGAGCTCACTGGACATTGGATTATCTGGGTTTTTTTCAGATTGCGGTCACCCTGTCTCACAGCTTCTGTCCCCTCTATGTGCACCCTGGTATAGGGTATCTGCATGCCAAATACCTCTTAATATACCCTTCATTTAAGGGGCATAAGCAGTTTGTTTGATATCTTTTTCCAAAAAATTGTGTTTGTGCTCATTATGAAAATTGCTGCAAAAAATCAAAAGAAAAAGAAACGACTCATGTAGATATACTTAGTTTGCATGTTCTGTGCTTGCGTGGGTTTCCTCGGGGTTCTCCAGTTTCCTCTCATACACCAAAGACATACTGATAGGGAATTTAGATTGTGAGCCCCAATGGGGACAGTGATGATGTCTGTAAAGCGCTAAGGATGGGACGCTGTTCTGCCGTGCTAGCAGTAAAAACCAAAAGAACCAAATCTGAGTAGCGGCATCTCGTTTCCACTGACCTGCAATTAGTTAAGTGGAGAGTTGGTCTCAGGACAACAATCAACTTTGACTACAGCACGCGGCCATCGCTCATAGGTTGGCCGCACAACAATCCTTGCTCTATGGTTGCCAGTTACGAACTTGAGCCAAGAGAACCAGAGTCTAGGAAGAATCTTGGCCAACCTGCATTACAAGTTGATAGACAGAAATAGAAAAACCAGCTCACCTGTTACGCATGTGTTGTGGGGAAGCACGGATATTGTGTAGTCATCACGTGGAACAAATGTAGCAAAAAAAGGAAAATCCAGCTTCCAAAAAAATTCCAAATTTATTGTGAATAAAACATGAAGTCCAGTAGAATGAATTCACATGATAATGAGTAACAGATTATGCGTTTCGAACAACAGCTTGTTCTTTCTCAAAGCTCAGAGCTACCATTTTCAGGCACGTGACATTTTTGATCGCTTTTTATTCCGATTGAACAAAAACCAGCAATTCAGGAATTGCTTTTTTTTTCTTTTGTTTTTAACCCCTTAGCGACCGCCGATACGCCTTTTTACGGCGGCCGCTAAGGGTACTTAACCCCTTAATCCCATATGACGTACTATCCCGTCTAGGTGCCATGGGACTTAATTCCCAGTGACGGGATAGTACGTCATATGCGATCGGCCGCGCTCACGGGGGGAGCGCGGCCGATCGCGGCCGGGTGTCAGCTGCCTATCGCAGCTGACATCCGGCACTATGTGCCAGGAGCGGACACGGACCGCTCCCAGCTCATTAACCCCCGGCATACCGCAATCAAAGATGATCGCGGTGTGCCGGCGGTGCAGGGAAGCATCGCGCAGGGAGGGGGCTCCCTGCGGGCTTCCCTGAGACGATCGGTACACGGTGATGTACTCACCGTGTACCGAGCGTCTTCTCCCTGCAGTCCCCGGATCCAAAATGGCCACGGGGCTGCATCCGGGTCCTGCAGGGAGCACTTCCGGGTCAGGAGCAGGCTGCAGATGCAGCTCTAATCCTGCCCGGCTGTTTGTCAGATCACCGATCTGACAGTGTGCTGTGCACACTGTCAGATCAGTGATCTGTGATGTCCCCCCCTGGGACAAAGTGAAAGAGTAAAAAAAAAATTTCCACACGTGTAAAAAAAAAAAAAAAAATTCCTAAATAAAGAAGAAAAAAAAAATATTATTCCCATAAATACATTTCTTTATCTAAAAAAAAAACAAAAAAACAATAAAAGTACACAAATTTAGTATCGCCGCGTCCGTAACGATCCAACCTATAAAACTGTCCCACTAGTTAACCCCTTCAGTGAACACCGTAAGAAAAAAAAAAAAAACGAGCCAAAAAACAACGCTTTATTATCATACTGCCGAACAAAAAGTGGAATAACACGCGATCAAAAAGACGGATATAAATAACCATGGTACCGCTGAAAACGTCATCTTGTCCCGCAAAAAACGAGCCACCATATAGCATCATAACCAAAAAAATAAAAAAGTTATAGTCCTCAGAATAAAGCAATGCCAAAATAATTATTTTTTCTATAAAATAGCTTTTATCGTATAAAAGCGCCAAAACATAAAAAAATGATATAAATGAGATATCGCTGTAATCGTCCTGACCCGAAGAATAAAACTTTTATCAATTTTACCAAACGTAGAACTGTATAAACGCCTCCCCCAAAAGAAATTCATGAATAGCTGGTTTTTGGTCATTCTGCCTCACAAAAAATCGGAATAAAAAGCGATCAAAAACTGTCACGTGTCCGAAAATGTTACCAATAAAAACGTCAACTCGTCCCGCAAAAAACAAGACCTGACATGACTCTGTGGACCAAAATAAGGAAAACTTATAGGTCTCAAAATGTGGAGACGCAAAAACTTTTTTGCTATAAAAAGCGTCTTTTAGTGTGTGACGGCTGCCAATCATAAAAATCCGATATAAAAAACGCTATAAAAGTAAATCAAACCCCCCTTCATCACCCCCGTAGTTAGGCTAGGTTCACATTGTGTTAATGGGTTAACGCTAACGGACAGCGTTGCACGGCGAAAATGTCGCAATTATCGCCGTGCAACGGGTCCGTTAGCGCACCCATTGACAGCAATGTGATTTTCGGGTGTAGTGCATCACTAGAGCGTGCCATTTTCGGCTCGCGCTAGCAAGGTGCCGTTCTTTTGTGGCGCGCCTCGGACGCTGCTTGCAGCATCCGCGGCGCACCCGAGGTCCGATCCCCGATCTTCCAGAGCGGGGACGTTAACGCGACCACTAAACGCGACACCTAAAAAGACATTGCGTTAGCGCAATCCGCTAGCGCTAGCGCTAAATGGATTGCCCTAACGCAATGTGAACCTAGCCTTAGGGAAAAATAATAACATTTTAAAAAATGTATTTATTTCCATTTTCCCATTAGGGTTAGGGCTAGGGTTAGGGCTTGGGTTAAGGCTAGGGTTAGGGTTTGGATTACATTTACGGTTGGGATTAGAATTAGGGGTGTGTCAGGGTTAGGTGTGTGGTTAGGGTTACCGTTGGGATTAGGGTCAGGGGTGCGTTTGGATTAAGGTACCGTCACACTTAGCGACGCTGCAGCGATACCGACAACGATCCGGATCGCTGCAGCGTCGCTGTTTGGTCGCTGGAGAGCTGTCACACAGACCGCTCTCCAGCGACCAACGATGCCGGTAACCAGGGTAAACATCGGGTAACTAAGCGCAGGGCCGCGCTTAGTAACCCGATGTTTACCCTGGTTACCATCCTAAAAGTAAAAAAAAACAAACACTACATACTTACCTACCGCTGTCTGTCCTCCAGCGCTGTGCTCTGCACTCCTCCTGTACTGGCTGTGAGTACAGCGGCCGGAAAGCACAGCGGTGACGTCACCGCTCTGCTTTCCGGCTGACCGACGCTCACAGCCAGTACAGGAGGAGTGCAGAGCACAGCGCTGGAGGACAGACAGCGGTAGGTAAGTATGTAGTGTTTGTTTTTTTTTACTATTAGGATGGTAACCAGGGTAAACATCGGGTTACTAAGCGCGGCCCTGCGCTTAGTTACCCGATGTTTACGCTGGTTACCAGTGAAGACATCGCTGAATCGGTGTCACACACGCCGATTCAGCGATGTCTGCGGGGAGTCCAGTGACCAAATAAAGTTCTGGACTTTCTTCCCCGACCAGCGACAGCACAGCAGGGGCCTGATCGCTGCTGCCTGTCACACTGGACGATATCGCTAGCGAGGACGCTGCAACGTCACGGATCGCTAGCGATTTTGTCTAGTGTGATGGTACCTTTAGGGTTTCAGGTAGAATTGGGGAGTTTCCACTGTTCAGGCACATCAGGGGCTCTCCAAACGCGACATAGCGTCCGATCTCAATTCCAGCCAATTCTGCATTGAAAAAGTAAAACAGTGCTCCTTCACTTCTGAGCTCTCCCGTGCACCCAAACAGGGGTTTACCCCAACATATGGGGTATCAGAGTACTCAGGACACATTGGACAACAACTTTTTGGGTCCAAGTTCTCTTGTTATCCTTGGGAAAATAAAAATTTGGGGGGCTAAAAATCATTTTTGTGGGGGAAAAAAAGGAT
This sequence comes from Ranitomeya imitator, assembly GCF_032444005.1. NCBI lineage: Eukaryota > Metazoa > Chordata > Amphibia > Anura > Dendrobatidae > Ranitomeya > Ranitomeya imitator. The sequence goes on along the minus strand of NC_091282.1, from coordinate 736,225,334 downwards.
ATTTTATTTTCACGGCTCTGCGTTATAAACTGTAGTGAAACACTTGGGGGTTCAAAGTTTTCACAACACATCTAGATAAGTTCCTTGGGAGGTCTAGTTTCCAATATGAGGTCACTTGTACTGTTTGGGTACATCAGGGGCTCTGCAAATGCAACGTGACGCCTGCAGACCAATCCATCTAAGTCTGCATTCCAAATGGCGCTCCTTCCCTTCCGAGATCTGCCATGTGCCCAAACAGTGGTTCCCCCCCCACGTATGGGGTATCAGCGTACTCAGGACAAATTGGACAACAACTTTTGGGGTCCAATTTATCCTGTTACCCTTGTGAAAATACAAAACAGGGGGCTAAAAATCATTTTTGTGAAAAAAAGGATTTTTTATTTTCACGGCTCTGCGTTATAAACTGTAGTAAAACACTTGGGGGTTTAAAGTTCTCACAACACATCTAGATAAGTTCCTTGGGAGGTCTAGTTTCCAATATGTTGTCACTTGTGGAGGGTTTGTACTGTTTGGGTACATCAGGGGCTCTGCAAATGCAACGTGATGCCTGCAGACCAATCCATCTAAGTCTGCATTCCAAATGGCGCTCCTTCCCTTCCGAGCTCTGCCATGCGCCCAAACAGTGGTTCCCCCCCACATATAGGGTATCAGCGTACTCAGGACAAATTGGACAACAACTTTTGGGGTCCAAATTATTCTGTTACCCTTGTAAAAATACAAAGCTGGGGGCTAAAAAATCATTTTTGTGAAAAAAAAAAGAATTTTTATTTTCACGGCTCTGCGTTATAAACTGTAGTGAAACACTTAGGGGATCAAAGTTCTCACAACACATCTAGATAAGTTCCTTGGGAGGTCTAGTTTCTAATAAGGGGTCACTTGTGGGGGGTTTCTACTGTTTGGGTACATCAGGGGCTCTGCAAATGCAACGTGACGCCTGCAGGCCAATCCATTTAAGTCTGCATTCCAAATGGTGCTCCTTCCCTTCCGAGCTCTGCCATGCACCCAAACAGTGGTTCCCCCCCACATATTGGGTATCAGCGTACTCAGGACAAATTGGACAACAACTTTTGGGGTCCAATTTATTCTGTTACCCTTGTGAAAATACAAAACTGGGGGCTAAAAAACAATTTTTGCGAGAAAAAAAAAAATTATTTTCACGGCTCTGCATTATAAGCTGTAGTGAAACACTTGGGGGTTCAAAGCTCTCAAAACACATCTAGATAAGTTCCTTAGGGGGTCTAGTTTCCAAAATGGTGTCACTTGTGGGGGGTTTTAATGTTTAGGCACATCAGGGGCTCTCCAAACCAACATGGCGTCCCATCTTAATTCCAGTCAATTTTGCATTGAAAAGTCAAATGGCGCTCCTTCCCTTCCGAGCTCTGCTATGCCCCCAAAAAGTGGTTTACCCCCACATATGGGGTATCGTCGCACTCAGGACAAATTGCACAACAACTTTTGTGGTCTAATTTCTTCTCTTACCCTTGGGAAAATAAAAAATTGGGGGTGAAAAATCATTTTTGTGAAAAAATATGATTTTTTTATTTTTACGGCTCTGCATTATAAACGTCTGTGAAGCACTTGTTGGGTCAAAGTGCTCACCACACATCTAGATAAGTTCCTTAAGGGGTCTACTTTCTAAAATGGTGTCACTTGTGAGGGGTTCCAATGTTTAGGCACATCAGGGGCTCTCTAAACGCAACATGGCGTCCCATCTCAATTCCAGTCAATTTTGCATTGAAAAGTCAAATGGCGATCCTATCCTTCCGAGCTCTGCCATGCGCCCAAACAGTGGTTTATCCCCACATATGGGGTATCGACGCACTCAGGACAAATTGCTCAACAACTTTTGTGGTCTAATTTCTTCTCTTACCCTTGGAAAAATAAAAAATTGCGGGCGAAAAGATTATTTTTGTGAAAAAATATGATTTTTTATTTTTACGGCTCTGCATTATAAACTTCTGTGAAGCACTTGTTGGGTCAAAGTGCTCACCACACACCTAGATAAGTTCCTTAAGGGGTCTACTTTCCAAAATGGTGTCACTTGTGGGGGTTTCAATGTTTAGGCACATCAGGGGCTCTCCAAACGCAACATGGCATCCCATCTCAATTCCAGTCAATTTTGCATTGAAAAGTAATATGGCGCTCCTTCCCTTCCGAGCTCTGCCATACGCCCAAACAATGGTTTACACCCATATATGGGGTATCAGCGTACTCAGGACAAATTGGACAACAATTTTTGAGGTCCAATTTCTTCTCTTACTCTTGGGAAAATAAAAAATTGGGGGTGAAAAGATCATTTTTGTGAAAAAATATGATTTTTTATTTTTACGGCTCTGCATTATAAACTTCTGTGAAGCACTTGGTGGGTCAAAGTGGTCACCACACATCTAGATAAGTTCCTAAGGGTGTCTACTTTCCAAAATGGTGTCACTTGTGGGGGGTTTCAATGTTTAGGCACATGAGGGGCTTTCCAAACGCAACATGGCGTCCCATCTCAATTCCTGTCAATTTTGTATTGAAAAGTCAAATGGCGCTCCTTTCCTTCTGAGCTCTGCCATGCGCCCAAACAGTGGTTTACCCCCACATATGGGGTATCAGCGTACTCAGGACAGATTGTACAACAACTTTTGGCATCCATTTTATCCTGTTACCCTTGGTAAAATAAAACAAATTGGAGCTGAAATAAATTTTGTGTGAAAAAAAGTTAAATATTCAATTTTATTTAAACATTCCAAAAATTCCTGTGAAACCCCTGAAGGGTTAATAAACTTCTTGAATGTGGTTTTGAGCACCTTGAGGGGTGCAGTTTTTAGAATGGTGTCACACTTGGGCATTTTCTATCATATAGACCCCTCAAAATGACTTCAAATGAGATGTGGTCCCTAAAAAAAAAAAATGGTGTTGTAAAAATGAGAAATTGCTGGTCAACTTTTAACCCTTATAACTCCCTAACAAAAAAAAATTTGGTTCCAAAATTGTGCTGACGTAAAGTAGACATGTGGGAAATGTTACTTATTAAGTATTTTGCGTGACATATCTCTGTCATTTAAGGGCATAAAAATTTAAAGTTGGAAAATTGCGAAATTTTCAAAATTTTCGCCAAATTTCCATTTTTTTCACAAATAAACGCAAGTTATATCGAATAAATTTTACCACTACCATGAAGTACAATATGTCACAAGAAATCAATGTCAGAATTGCCAAGATCCGTTAAAGCGTTCCAGAGTTATAACCTCATAAAGGGACAATGGTCAGAATTGTAAAAATTGGCCCGGTCATTATCGTGCAAACCACCCTCGGGGCTTAAGGGGTTAAACCACAGCGCCGTTAACGGCGCTGTGAAAAAAGTAAATAGCACCCCCCAGAGTCGGATTTTCTCCGGGGTCTCGGCTGCTGGGGGTAGCCGAGACCCTAGAGAACATGATTCGGGGGTTTTTTTACCGACCCCGCTTTTGCCGTTTACCGGCGATCGCAAAAAAAAAAAAAACGCGATTTCTCTTTAATTTCTCTGTCCTCCGATGTGATTGCACATCAGAGGACAGAGAAAAGGGGTCCCCGATCGCCCCCCGATACTCACCTGTCTCCCCCGGTGCTCCTCGTGGCTCCCGATGGGCGCTGCCATATTCAAAATGGCGGGTGCATGCGCAGTGCGCCGGCCCCGGGAGAATCTTTGGGGTCTCGGCTACGGGGGTAGCCGAGACCCCAAAGAGCATGATCGGGGTCGGTTTTACCGACCCTTGTTTTGCGATCGCCGGTAAGTAACTGTTTACCGGCGACCGCAAAAAAACAAAACAGCAAAGTGTAATTCTCTGTCCTCTGATGTGATCGCACATCAAAGGACAGAGAAATAGGGGGATTCGGGGACCCTATTATACTTACCTTTGTCCCTGGGTCCTCCTGCTGCTCCTCCTGGCCGCCGGCGTCTTCTGGGGAAAAGAAAATGGCGGGCGCATGCGCAGTGCGCCTGCCATCTGTCTCCATCTGCCGGCCGGCAGGAGAAGAGCAGTTGGGGCTAAAATTAGGGTTAGGGTTAGTGCTAGGGTTAGGGTTGGCGCTAAATTTAGGGTTAGGCTTCTTTCACACTTACGCCGGTACGGGGCCGTCGCAATGCATCGGCCCGACATACCGACGCACGTTGTGAAAATTGTGCACAACGTGAGCAGCGGATGTAGTTTTTCAACGCATCCGCTTCCCAATCTATGTCCTGGGGAGGAGGGGGCGGAGTTACGGCCACTCATGCGCGGTCAGAAATGGCGGATGCGACGTACAAAAAAGTTACATTGAACTTTTTTGTGCTGACGGTCCGCCAAAACACTGATCCGGTGCACGATGGACGCGACGTGTGGCCATCCGTCACGATCCGTCGGCAATACAAGTCTATGGGCAAAAAACGCATCCTGCGGGCACATTTGCAGGATCCGTTTTTTGTCCAAAACGACGGATTGCGACGGATGCCAAACGACGCAAGTTGGGGCTAAAGTTAGGGTTAGAGTTGGGATTAGGGTTAGGGTTGGCATTAGGGTTACGCTTGGGATTAGGGTTAGGTTTGGGATTAGGGTTAAGGTTAGGGTTGTGATTAGGGGTGTATTGGGATTAGGGTTAGGTTTGAGGTTAGGGTTGAGATTAGGATTAGGGGTGTGTTGGATTTAGGGTTTTGATTAGGGTTATGGTTAGGGTTGACATTAGGGTTGTTTTGGGGTAAGGGTTGTGATTATCGTTAGAGTTAGTGATTAGGATTATGGATCGGGTTGGGATTAGGGTTAGGGGTGTGTTGGGGTTAGGGTTGGAGCTAGAATTGGGGGGTTTCCACTGTTTAGGTACATCAGGGGGTCTCCAAACACGACAGCCAATTTTGCGCTCAAAAAGTCAAATGGTGCTCCCTCCCTTCTGAGCTCTGCCGTGCGCCCAAACAGTGGGTTACCCCCACATATGGGGCATCAGCATACTCAGGATAAATTGAAGAACAACTTTCGAGGTCCAATTTCTCCTGTTACCCTTGTGAAAATAAAAACTTGGGGGCTACAATATCTTTTTTGTGGAAAAAAATATTTTTTATTTTCACGGCTCTACGTTATAAACATCTGTGAAGCACATGGGGGTTCAAAGTGCTCACCACACATCTAGATAAGTTCCTTAAGGGGTCTAGTTTCCAAAATGGTGTCACTTGTGGGGGGTTTCCACTGTTTAGGCACATCAGGGGCTCTCCAAACGCGACATGGCGTCCAATCTCAATTCCAGCCAATTTTACATTGAAAAAGTAAAACGGCACTCCTTCTCTTCCAAGCTCTGCGGTGCACCCAAACAGTGGTTTACCCCAACATATTGGGTATCGACGTACTCAGAAGAAATTGCACAACAACTTTTGTGGTCTAATTTCTCCTGTTACCCTTGTGAAAATAAAAATTTGGGGGCAAAAAGATCATTTTTGTAGAAAAAAATGCGATTTTTTTTTTTACGGCTCTACGTTATAAACGTCTGTGAAGCCCATGGGAGTTCAAAGTGCTCACCACACATCTAGATAAGTTCCTTAAGGGGTCTAGTTTCCAAAATGGTGTCACTTGTGGGGGGTTTCCACTGTTTAGGCACATCAGGGGCTCTCCAAACGCAACATGGCGTCCGATCTCAATTCCAGACAATTCTACATTGAAAAAGTAAAACGGCACTCCTTCTCTTCCAAGCTCTGCGGTGCACCCAAACAGTGGTTTACCCCCACATATTGGGTATCAACGTACTCAGGAGAAATTGCACAACAACTTTTGTGGTCTAATTTCTCCTGTTACCCTTGTGAAAATAAGAATTTATGGGCGAAAAGATCATTTTTGTGTAAACAAAAGCGATTTTTTATTTTCACGGCTCTACGTTATAAACTTTCGTGAAGCACTTGGGGGTTCAAAGTGCTCATCACACATCTAGATAAGTTCCTTAAGGGGTCCAGACATTACCTTCTTATATTCGTGACACCACAGATGTCCTAGCGCGGGTTGACGGCATCCTTGTGGACAAAGCAACCCTTCTCGTCACTGCTGACGTTGAAGGGTTGTATACTTGTATAGAACACTCTTGTGGGTTGGAGGCGGTTCGCTTCTTCCTCGGGACTTCCGATCTGGGCGGCCCTTTACGTGGATTGGTACTTGAGCTGCTGGACTTTGTTCTCACACATAATTTTTTCGTCTTTAAAGACGTTTTTTATTTACAGAAGCGCGGCACAGCCATGGGCGCGGCCTGTGCGCCTTCGTATGCTAATCTCTTCCTTGGTTATTGGGAGAGATTCCTTTTTGGCGACGAGGGCCCACCGGCCGCCTCCCATGTGCTGTGCTGGTATCGCTTCATTGATGATATTCTTTTTTTGTGGGATGGGACTGTCCAGCAGCTCCAGGACTTTATGGGTGCTGTGAATAACAACACTGTTAATATTAAACTTACGCATGTTTACAGTGAGGTCGCGGTCGACTTTCTGGACGTCCGTCTTGAGATCGACAACCATCGTCGTATCCAGGCGGATGTCTTCAGGAACTCGACCTCTGTTAACGCACTGTTGCATGCCTCATCGGCACATGATCCGTCCACGGTTAGGGCCATCCCGATCGGACAATTCCTGAGGATGCGGCGAATCTGTTCCTCTGAGTCAAAATTTGAGGCACAGGCCTCTGATCTCAGGGACCGATTTTTGGCTCGGGGGTATAGCCGGCGATCCATAAAACATGGTTATGATCGCGCCAGAAAGACCCCACGTGAGACTCTATTGCATCCACGTGACCGGCAGATTGGCAGGGATGGGGCTGGCACCATTCGCTTTATTTCTACGTACAATCATGAGTGGAATGGGATGCGCTCCATCCTTGCCAAGCACTGGTCAGTTCTTGGGGCTGAGCCCTCTCTGGCGGCCTCCCTTGGCCCATACCCTCAGATGACCTCTAGGAGATGCAAAAATTTGAATGACCTGCGTAGCCACTATGTCCCCAGTCCGAGTAACCCATTTGGTTCGAGGGGCCCCACTTTGGGGTGTTTCCCCTGCGGGCACTGTCTTGCCTGCACCAATGTCCTGCGATGCTCCAGTTTCACTTCTACTGATGGAACGAGAGAATTTGACATCAGGGAACGGATCTCATGCGGCACAACCAATATAATCTACTATGCGACATGCCCGTGTCCCATGATTTACATAGGTCTTACCACACGGGAGCTGAGAGTCCGTGTCCGTGAGCATGTCCGGGACATTGGTGCTGCCAAGACAGTGACCGACACGTCAGACCTGAAACCCATTCCACGACATTTTTTGCGGCACCATAAGTGCAATGCAAATCTATTAAAGGTGAGGGGTATTGATGCCTTGCACTTGGGTATTCGGGGTGGGGACAATAAAAAACTTCTAGCACAAAAGGAAACTAGGTGGATAGTTAGACTTGGTACTATGTCACCAGCGGGTCTGAATGAGGCTCTGAGCTTTGCTCCCTACTTATGAGTACTTAACGGCCACACTAAGCAGAATGTGCCTGCCTTCGTCAGAATGCTAGGCAGGGACCAGCATGGGAGACTGGCTGGGAATCCCTGGTACCGTTTGTACTCCTTATTATTTATTCCTTATTTGTGTGTGCCAAGGTGTCATCCTCTGCCTCCTTTTGTATTTAAATATATGACCCTTCCAGCCCTGGGCGTCCTTAACCCCTGTGTGGTTCGGGATCTTTTGGTTTTAGCAATTGTTTTTATGTTTGTGTTTGTGATTTTATCCTCTGGTTTATTTACATTATTAGTGATAATAATTGATCCGTGGCCTTAAGGTATGCCTTTTGAATATGTCCTTGGCTCCGTTCAAGTAACCAGCGTGGATACCATCCAAATCGGGGCAAAGTGGACTCATCAAGACATCTGCTTCAGAGAGAATGGGACAAATATTCTTACTATGAAGACTGTTAAACTGAAGCGATGCACTTTTTCCACTATAATGTGATGCCGATGTATAGAAAACGGTTTAGTTCCACTTTGTATATTTGTTCATTTACCGGTTTTTATTGTGAGCTGTATTTTTGATGGGTCCCCAATTGTCCTGTATTGGTAGTAGCTATGAGTAGTGGATGTGGAGGGAGCAGCTTTTATACTTATATTGTGCACTTTTAGTATTTTCCCTCACCAGTGGCCGTGCGCATTGCGCTGTGATTCGTCCTGTCCCTGTGTGGACCGGCGTCTTAGGGCTCGGTGTGTGCGCTCCGGACATTTTTTTTTTTTTGCCCTGGGCGTGCGCACCTGGTCTGACGCTGATTTCCACTGCTGGGACTTGCCGGACACAGTGCACATGTGCCGATGGCGCCACTGTGATTGGCTGCTGTGTACCATGTGACCGGGGCCAAGGGCTATTTTAAGGTCCTGTTAGGCAGTACATGGTTATCCCCCTGAGGAAGTGGCACTGGTGGCCACGAAACGTGCGTTGGGGGACCATCGCCCGACCGCCCCCCCTACCTCTGTGTACTGGTAAGTGCTAGCACCCTTTTTCCACCACCATACTTAATGGCATTACTATAGAATCCCACTGCTTTGGGGTGACCTTGGCTGGATAGTGTAGGTGCTTTTTCTAATGCATACCATTACAAGGGTATTTACATCTGGGGGAGTGGGGGGATGGGCGCTTTTCCAGCATTCCTGGGACATTCATCCTGTGCTCTAGTCATTAGATAATGTAATATTTTGATATATGTTTTTGTATTATTTATGGCAATTAAAGTTTGTTTTATAAATCATTGCTCTGAATTGCTCTCCTTTTGGCAAAGTTCCTTAAGGGGTCTAGTTTCCAAAATGGTGTCACTTGGGGGGGGGGGGGGTTTCACTGTTTAGGCACATCAGGGGCTCTCTAAACGTGACATGGCGTCCAATCTCAATTCCAGCCAATTCTGTATTGAAAAAGTCAAACGGCGCTCCTTCTCTTCCAAGCTCTGCGGTGCGCCCAAACAGTGGTTTACCCCCACATATGGGGTATTGGTGTATTCAGGAGGAATTGCATAACAAAATTTATGGTTACATTTCTGTTTTTACACCTGTCAAAATAAAAAAAATGGTTCTGAATTAAGATGTTTGCAAAAAAAAGTTAAATGTTCATTGTTTCCTTCCACATTGTTTCAGTTCCTGTGAAGCACGTAAAGGGTTAATAAACTTCTTGAATGTGGTTTTGAGAACCTTGAGGGGTGTAGTTTTTAGAATGGTGTCACACTTCGTTATTTTTTATCATATAGACCCCTCAAAATGACTTCAAATGTGATGTGGTCCCTAAAAAAAATGGTGTTGTAGAAATGAGAAATTGATGGTCAAATTTTAACCCTTATAACTCCCTAACAAAAAAAATTTTGTTTCAAAAATTGTGCTGATGTAAAGTAGACATGTGGGAAATGTTATTTATTAACTATTTTTCGTGACATATCTCTCTGATATAAGGGCATAAAAATACAAAGTTTGAAAATTGCAAAATGTTAAATTTTTTTTGCCATATTTCCGTTTTTTTCATAAATAATCGCAAGTAATATCGAAGAAATGTTACCACTAACAAGAAGTACAATATGTGATGAAAAAACAGTCTCAGAATCGGCGGGATCCGTTGAAGCGTTCCAGAGTTATAACCTCATAAAGTGACAGTGGTCAGAATTGTAAAAATTGGCTCGGTCATTAAGTACCAAATTGGCTCTGTCACTAAGGGGTTAAATACCGTTCCGCATCTGGTAAAATTGGTAAGACAGCTTTTTTCTTTGGGTCAGAAGGATTACAGCGATACCTCATTTATATTGTTTTTTATGTTTTGGCGCTTTTACACAATAAAAATTATTTTATAGAAAAAATAATTATTTTTGCTACTTTTTTTTTTTTTTTTCTGCTGATGGAGCTGTATGGCAGCTTGTTTTTTTGCGAGCCATGATGATGTTTTCAGCAGTAACGTTTTTATTTACATCCGTCTTTTAGATTGCGTTTTATTGCAAATTTTTTTGGCTGTATGATGATAAAGCAATGTTTTTTGCCTCGTTTTTTTATTTTTTTATAGTGTTCACTGAAGCCTGTTAACTAGTGGTATAGAGCAGGTCGTTACAGACTCGGCAATACTAAATATGTGTACTCTTATTTTTTTTTTTATTATTTACATAAATGTGTTTATTGGAAAAATATATATATATATATATATATATATATATATATATTTAATTTACTTGGGGATTTAAAATATATATATATATATATATATATATATATATATTTACACATTATAATATTTTGTTTAAGTTTACTACATTGTCCCAGTATGGGACATCACTATATAATGTCAGATCGCTGATCTGACACTTTGCACTGCACAGTGTCAGATCAGCAATCTGACGTGCAGGGAAGGAGGCAGATCGGGCACCTGCTCTCAGCAGGCGCTGGCAAGCCACCTCCCTGCAGGATCAGGAAGGACCCCGAGGCCATCTTGGTGCCAGGGGTCTCCATGGAGACCATCAGAATAACGCGATCACATCGCTTTTTTTCTGATGGAAGTGCGCAGAGAGCCCCTTTCTGCGCGATGCTTTTCTATGCCGATGTCACTAATCCATGTCTGGAGGCGAAATAGTTTTCAACCTGGATGGTGCCAAGATGCGACCATCCAGGCTGAGAACCACTGGTGAATGAGCTGCTGCAAGCGCAGTATCATTGACCAGCGGTGACATCATCACTGGCATTTTACCACGGTCCTGAGGTCACTGCAGTTCAGCCCGGCCTCAATGATGCTGCGCTCGCAGCAACTCATTCACCAATGGCTCTCAGCCTGGACGGTCGCCTCTTGGCACTGTCCTAGTTGAAAACTATTTAGATCCCAGACGTGGATTACGGCAGGGGTGTCAAACTGTATTCCTCGATGGCTGCAAACAGGTCATGTTTTCAGGATTTCCTTGTACTGTACAGGTGATAATTTAATCACCTACAGCTCCACTATACACAGTATAATGCCCCCTAACTGTATAATACCACCCACACAGTATACTGACCCCTTATTAGCCTCCAAACTGTATAGTATATATAAGGCAGAACCCTCCCATAGGCAGATCCTGTATATAAGGCAGCACCCCCCATAGGCAGATCCTATATAAGGCAGCACCCCCCAATAGGCAGATCCTGTATATAAGGCAGCACCCCCATTACCAGATCCTGTATATAAGGCAGCACCCCCTCCAATAGGCAGATCCTGTATATAAGGAAGCACCCCCCAATAGGCAAATCCTGTATATAAGGTAGCAACCCCCAATAGGGAGATCCTGTAAATAAGGCAGCACCCCCCCCCCCTATAGGCAGATCCTGTATTTAAGGCAGCAGCCCCCCATAGACAGATCCTGTAAATAAGGCAGCACACCCCCCAATAGGTAGATCCTGTATATAAGGCAGCACCCCCCCCCCCCCAAATAGGCAGATCATGTATATAAGGCAGCACCCCCCCATAGGCAGATCCTATAAATAAACAATAAATACTCACCTCTCTTCCTCCTTGTTCCAGGAACTGTATACTGTATATACAGTACAGACCAAAAGTTTGGACACACCTTCTCATTTAAAGATTTTTCTGTATTTTCATGACTAAGAAAATTGTACATTCACACTGAAGGCATCAAAACTATGAATTAACACGTGGAATTATATACGTAACAAAAAAGTGTGAAACATCTGAAATTATGTTTTATATTCTAGGCTCTTCAAAGTAGCCACCTTTTGCTTTGATGACTGCTTTGCACACTCTTGGCATTCTCTTGATGGGCTTCAAGAGGTAGTCACCGGGAATGGTCTTCCATCAATCTTGAAGGAGTTCCCAGAGATGCTTAGCACTTGTTGGCCCTTTTGCCTTCACTCTGCGGTCCAGCTCACCCCAAACCATCTCCATTGGGTTCAGGCCTGGTGATTGTGGAGGTCATGTCGTCTGGCATAGCACCCCATCACTCTCATTCTTGGTCAACAGCCTGGAGGTGTGTTTGGGGTCATTGTCCTGTTGAAAAATAAATGATGGTCCAACTAAATGCAAACCGGATGGAATAGCATGCCACTGCAAGATGCTGTGGCAGCCATGATGGTTCAGTATGCCTTCAATTTTGAATGCAAACCCAACAGTGTCACCAGCAAAGCACCCCCACACCATCACGCCTCTTCCTCAATGCTTCACGGTGGAAACCAGGCATGTAGAGTCCATCCGCTCACCTTTTCTGCGTCGCACAAAGACACGGAGGTTGGAACCAAAGATCTCAGATTTGGACCCATCAGACCAAAGCACAGATTTCCACTGGTCTAATGTCCATTCCTTGTGTTCTTTAGCCCAAACAAGTCTCTTCTGCTTGTTGCCTGTCCTTAGCAGTGGTTTCCTAGCAGCTATTTTACCATTAAGGCCTGCTGCAAAAAGTCTTCTCTTAACAGTTGTTGTAGAGATGTGTCTGCTGCTAGTACTCTGTGTGGCATTGACCTGGTCTCTCTGCGATTTCTGAGGCTGGTGACTCGGATAAACTTATCCTCAGAAGCAGAGGTGACTCTTAGTCTTTTTCTCTGTAGCGCTTGATGGTTTTTGCCACTGCTCTTGGGGACACTTTCAAAGTTTTCCCAATTTTTTTGGACTGACTGACCTTCATTTCTTAAAGTAATGATGGCCACTCGTTTTTCTTTACTTAGCTGCTTTTTCTTGCCATAATACAAATTCTAACAGTCTATTCAGTAGGACTATCAGCTGTGTATCCACCAGACTTCTGCACAACACAACTGATGGTCCCAACCCCATTTAAAAGGCAAGAAATCCCACTTATTAAACCTGATAGGGCACACCTGTGAAGTGAAAACCATTACCGGTGACTACCTCTTGAAGCTTATCAAGAGAATGCCAAGAGTGTGCAAAGCAGTCATCAAAGCAAAAGGTGGCTACTTTGAAGAACCTACTGTAGAATATAAGACATAATTTCAGTTGTTTCACACTTTTTTGTTAAGTATATAATTCCACATGTGTTAATTCATAGTTTTGGTGCCTTCAGTGTGAATGTACAATTTTCATAGTCATGAAAACACAGAAAAATCTTTGAATGAGAAGATGTGTCCAAAATTTGGTGGCTCCAGCTGTTAAAATAAAGGGTTAAATCACGGGGAAAAACTGGCGTGGGCTCTCACGCAATTTTCTCCGCCAGAGTGGGAAAGCCAGTGACTGAGGGCAGATATTAAAGGGAACCTGTCACCCCGTTTTTTCAGTACGAGATAAAAATACTGTTAACCCCTTTCTGCCATTGGACGTAATATTCCGTCCATGTGGGGTGGGCCTTAATTCCCAAGGACGGAATATTACGTCCAGCGCGATCGGCCGCGCTCACGGGGGGAGCGCCGCCGATCGCGGCCAGGTGTCAGCTGCTTATCGCAGCTGACATCCGGCGCTATGTGCCAGGAGCGGTCACGGACCGCCCCCGGCGCATTAACCCCCGGCACACCGCGATCAATGATGATCGCGATGTGCCGGCGGTGCAGGGAAGCATCGCGCAGGGAGGGGGCTCCCTGCGTGCTTCCCTGAGACCCCCGCAGCAACGCGATGTGATCGCGTTGCTCCGGGGGTCTCCTACCTCCCTCCCTGCAGTAAGTCCCGGATCCAAAATGGCCGCGGATCCGGTCCTGCAGGGAGGGAGGTGGCTTACCAAGTGCCTGCTCAGAGCAGGCACTTGGTAACGCTGCACTGCTCTCAGACAGATCGGTGATCTGTCAGAGTGCTGTGCAAACTGGCAGATCACTGATCTGTGATGTCCCCCCTGGGACAAAGTAAAAAAGTTAAAAAAAAAAATTTACAAGTGTGTAAAAAAAAAAAAAACCTAAATAATGAAAAAAAAAAAAAAAAATATTACTCCCATAAATACATTTCTTTATCTAAATAATAAAAAAAAAACAAAAGTACACATATTTAGTATCGCCGCATCCGTATTGACCCGACCTATAAAACTGGCCCACTAGTTAACCCCTTCAGTAAACACCGTAAGAAAAAAAAAAAAAAACGAGGCAAAAAACATCGCTTTATTATCATACCGCCAAACAAAAAGTGGAATAACACGCGATCAAAAAGACGGATATAAATAACCATGATACCGCTGAAAGCGTCATCTTGTCCCGCAAAAAATGAGCTGCCATACAGCAACATCAGCAAAAAAATAAAAAAGTTATAGTCCTCAGAATAAAGCGATGCAAAAATAATTATTTTTTTCTATAAAATAGTTTTTATCGTATAAAAGCGCCAAAACATAAAAAAATGATATAAATGAGGTGTCGCTGTAATCGTACTGAACCAAAGATTAAAACTGCTTTATCAGTTTTACCAAACGCGGAACGGTATAAACGCCTACCCCAAAAGAAATTCATGAATAGCTGGTTTTTGGTCATTCTGCCTCACAAAAATCGGAATAAAAAGCGATCAAAAAATGTCACATGCCCTAAAATGTTACCAATAAAAACGTCAACTCGTCCCGCAAAAAACAAGACCTCACATGACTCTGTGGACTCAAATATGGAAAAATTATAGCTCTCAAAATGTGGTAACGCAAAAAATATTTTTTGCAATAAAAAGCGTCTTTCAGTGTGTGACGGCTGCCAATCATAAAAATCCGCTAAAAAAAAAACGCTATAAAAGTAAATGAAAAAAATGTATTTATTTCCATTTTCCCATTAGGGTTAGGGCTAGGGCTAGGGTTGGGACTAGGGTCAGGGTTGGGGCTAGGGTTAGGGCTAGGGTTAGGGTTAAGGCTACAGTTAGGGTTGGGGCTAAAGTTAGGGTTAGGGTTTGGATTACATTTGCGATTGGGATTAGGATTAGGGGTGTGTCAGGGTTAGAGGTGTGGTTAGGGTTACCGTTGGGATTAGGGTTAGGGGTGTGTTTGGATTAGGGTTTCAGTTATAATTGGGGGTTTCCACTGTTTAGGTACATCAGGGGGATCTCCAAACGCGACATGGCGACCGATCTCAATTCCATCCAATTCTGCATTGAAAAATTAAAACTGTGCTCCTTCCCTTCCGAGCTCTCCCGTGTGCCCAAACAGGAGTTTACCCCAACATATGGGGTATCAGCGTACTCAGGACAAATTGGACAACAACTTTTGGGGTCCAATTTCTCCTGTTACCCTTAGGAAAATACAAAACTGGGGGCTAAAAAATAATTTTTGTGGGAAAAAAAGAGATTTTTTATTTTCACGGCTCTGCGTTATAAACTGTAGTGAAACACTTGGGGGCTCAAAGTTCTCACAACACATCTAGATAAGTTCGTGGGGGGGTCTAGTTTCCAATATGGGGTCACTTGTGGGGGTTTCTACTGTTTAGGTATATTAGGGGCTCTGAAAACGCAATTTGACGTCTGCAGACCATTCCATTTAAGTCTGCATTCCAAATGGCGCTCCTTCTCTTCCGAGCCCTCCCATGCGCCCAAACGCTGGTTCCCCCCCACATATGGGGTATCAACGCACTCAGGACAAATTGGACAACAACTTTTGGGGTCCAATTTCTCCTTTTACCCTCGGGAAAATACAAAACTGGGGGCTAAAAAATTATTTTTGTGGGAAAAAAATTTTGTTTTATTTTTACGGCGTAAAGATGTTTGTGAAAAAAAATGATTTTTTATTTTTACGGTTCTGCATTATAAACTTCTGTGAAGCACTTGGTGGGTCAAAGTGCTCACCACACCTCTAGATAAGTTCCTTAGGGGGTCTACTTTCCAAAAATGGTGTCACTTGTGGGGGGTTTCAATGTTTAGGCACATCAGTGGCTCTCCAAACGCAACATGGCGTCCCATCTCAATTCCAGTCAATTTTGCATTGAAAAGTCAAATGGCGCTCCTTCCCTTCCGAGCTCTGCCATGCGCCCAAACTGTGGTTAACCCCCACATATGGGGTATCAGCGTACTCAGGACAAATTGTACAACAACTTTTGGGGTCCATTTTCTCCTGTTACCCTTGG
Organism: Ranitomeya imitator; assembly: GCF_032444005.1. Taxonomy (NCBI): domain Eukaryota; kingdom Metazoa; phylum Chordata; class Amphibia; order Anura; family Dendrobatidae; genus Ranitomeya; species Ranitomeya imitator. The sequence continues at coordinate 736,209,389 of NC_091282.1, read as the reverse complement.
TAAAATAAAACAAATTGGAGCTGAAGTAAATTTTTTGTGAAAAAAAAGTTAAATGTTAATTTTTATTTATACATTCCAAAAATTCCTGTGAAGCACCTGAAGGGTTAATAAACTTCTTGAATGTGGTTTTGAGAACCTTGAGGGGTGCAGTTTTTAAAATGGTGTCACACTTGGGTATTTTCTATCATATAGACCCCTCAAAATGACTTCAAATGAGATGTGGTCCCTAAAATAAAATGGTGTTGTAAAAATGAGAAATTGCTGGTCAACTTTTAACCCTTAACTCCCTAACAAAAAAAAATTTTGGTTCCAAAATTGTGCTGATGTAAAGTAAACATGTGGGAAATGTTACTTATGTATTTTGTGTGACATATCTCTGTGATTTAATTGCATAAAAATTCAAAGTTGGAAAATTGCGAAATTTTCAAAATTTTCGCCAAATTTCCGTTTTTTTCACAAATAAACGCAGGTAATATCAAAGAAATTTTACCACTATCATGAAGTACAATATGTCACGAGAAAACAATGTCAGAATCACCGGGATCCGTTAAAGCGTTCCAGAGTTATAACCTCATAAAGGGACAGTGGTCAGAATTGTAAAAATTGGCCCGGTCCATAACGTGCAAACCACCCTAGGGGGTAAAGGGGTTAAATAGGGCCTGAGCCATGCGTTACAATAGTGTATTTTGTGTACCCTGATTCCCCACCTATGCTGCCGAAATAACTTAACAAAGTCGCCGTTTTCGCCTGTCAATCAGGCTGGTCAGGTCATATGGGCGTGGCGACATCTGTTTCTTCCCCCAGATCTTGCATATATTTGGCTAAAAACAAAAAATAAATTTGGCTAAAAACATCTGCCACCAGCCACCCCAGAAAAGGCACATCTGTAAGATGCGCCTATTCTGGCACTTAGCCTCTCTCTTCCCACTCCCAAGTAGCGGTGGGATATGGGGTAATAAGGGGTTAATGTCACTTTGCTAATGTAAGGTGACATTAAGCCTGGTTAATAATGGAAAGATGTCAATAAGACACCTATTCATTATTAATCCAGAAGTAGTAAAGGGTTAATAATACACACACACATTATGATTAATGTATTTTAATGAAATAAATAAACATGGTGGTTTAAAATGTTTATTGTATGCTTAATCCACCTGAAGACCCTCGCTCTGTAAAAAAATAAAAATAAAAAAGCAACAATATCCCATACCTCTCCGGCATTCAGTCATGTCCCACGATGTAAATCCATCTGAAGGGGTTAAATAAATTTACATCCAGAAGCCTGCTAATGCAGTGGTTGCTCCTGCTTGTAAAAACTGAGGAATGAATGGAATGCAGGGGAACATAGCTACCTAGACTTGCGGTGCTGCGCCCCCTGCTGGCATAAACTCATATGAACTCTAGTGTGGGAATTTTTCTGAATATTTTCTCACGCTAGAGTTTATGCCAGCAGGGGGCGCAGCACCGCAAGTCTACAATGCTACGTTCCCCTGCATTCCATTAATTTCCCAGTTTTTACAGCCAGGGGCAGCTGCATTAGCAGGCTCCTGGTTGTAAAATTATTTAACCCCTTCAGATGGATTTACAGCATGGGACATGACTGCACGCTGGAGAGTTATGGGATATTGATGTTTTTTATTTTATTTTTTTTCACAGACCGAGGGTCTTCAAGTGAATTAAGCGTACAATTAAGATTTTAAAACACCGTGTGTATTTATTTCATTAAAATACTTTATTCATAATGTGTATGTGTATTATTAACCCTTTACTACTATTGGATTAATAATGGATAGGTGTCTTATTGACATCTCTCCATTATTAACCAGGCTTAGTGTCACCTTACATTAGCAAGGTGACATTAACCCTTTATTACCCCATAACCCACTGCTACTCGGGAGTGTGAAGAGAGAGGCTAAGTGCCAGAATAGGCACATCTTACAGATGGGGGCAGATGTTTTTATCAGGGGACCAATAACCATGGACCCTCTCTAGGCTATTAGTATCTCAGTCACTGGCTTTCCCACTCTGGCAGAAAAAATTGCGTGGTAGCCCACGCAGTTTTTCCCATGATTTAACCCTTTATTTTAACACCAAGAGCCACGAAATTTTGCACACAGACAATTCTAACATTAGTAGTGAGGAATATGTAAAAAAAATAAGGGATATCAAATGGTTTACTGTATGTAAACCATGTCTCATATCCTGTCGGGTTTGATAAGGAGATGGCAATAGCCAGCAATTGAATTACCGGCTTTTAAGCTATCTAGCTCTGTATGAAATATAAATATATATATGTGTCTCACTGATGTTAGGGGTCGAGTTCCTGCTCAGGGGGAATCTCGAACCACCACCGCTGCGGTCTCCCATTCTTATCCAGCCGCAGTGGAGTCTGCTCAGCAAAGACGTCGGTCCCAGCGTCTTGCTCATTCTCATTCTCATTCTCACTCTGTTCTGAGAGTTACTGCTGCTTCTCCAGTCTCTGCCATTAAAGTCAGTACTGGTCAGCAGCGAGCGGACTTCTCTGGGACTAAGTCCTTGTCTGCACGTACTGAGCATGCCCAGGGTAAGATCTCCCGTTGGAGATCGAGGGTCATGTGCTCAGGCTCTGCAGCACATTCCATTGGTCCTCTTGGCAGGTCTTGGAAGGGCAAAAGTGCTGTAGCCACTTCCTGTGCTGCAACGATATAAACTGCGCATGACCGCACGGCCATGCGCTAGTATTGTCTTACAATTGCTAATGTGTGTATGTTGTGAGTGCAAGTCGTCCTTGGATACCCCTACCCTATTGAATGTCTGTTCGCGGAAGGTGTATGGTTGCTATCTAGCGCCCGACTTATCCTACAGCACGAATCACACATTACAGCGTCCAGTTGCTGTGACCGCCAGTACGGCGCCGTGCACTTCCTCTGTGCTTTCCTTACCCAAGCCTGGGTGGTTAGTGGCGTTCGTCAGTGCGGCACCGCATGCACTCTTGTGCCTTAATATTGTTATTCAGTTTCCTTACACACCCAGTTGCGGTGTTGTGCCAGTAAGGGTCTAATCGGACTTCAATCCTAGTAGGGGTTGAGTTCGCTGACTACTTGCTCGCGCTTTAGGTGCGGTACCGCGGTCCTGTGACTTAACAGGATTGCTTCTTTCACGCTGGGTGAGGTTTAACCCACGCGTGTATTCTTTAGTGTACCGCCATATAGTCTGCAAATTGCTAGCAGCAGGTTTTCACCTGCACGGTGGACCCCGGACTGCGAACGCATCTATATCATCTGTCTTGGTGCGTTCCGCCAGTCCTAACAACTGATATATATATATATATATATATATATATATATATATATATATATATATATTATAGAAGTTTTCACGAACATTTGAGACCATGTATCCATTCTATGTCCATTTTGCATGCTGACGACATAATCTCGCCGTACGGATGCCATACGGATGACACACGGATAATTTTTAGAGAAAAAATCGCATTCTCGCGTTGAATACGGATCACTGTTCAGGAACTTTTCTGTGTATCTCGGCCGTAAAAAAATGGACCGTATTTCCCTACGCTAAGTGTGACGCCGGCCTTAGAAGTACTATTATGAAACAGGAGTGTGAAGAGTAATTTCCCTGGTTATTAGACTAGACAGTATTAAAGCGTGACAGATTTATCAAATAGCTTAAGCCACCATGAAAAATATGGCACATTTTTAGATTGACTAGTCTAGAAAAAAGTATGTATGTTTCTATATAATCGTAAACTAAACAGTTTGTATAATGAATGATTAGATGTTCCTTTTCTCTATAAAACTTTAATCAAGTGTATTAACAATGATCATTAGCAAACCTTTACAGGAGCCCACCAGGAGATTCACTTGCTCGCCTGTGGGCTAGTCTGAGCCCATATGTACAAGTGCTTCTCACAAAATTGGGATATCATCAAAAAGTTAATTTATTTCAGTTCTTCAACACAAAAAGTTTCCTTGTGGAGTGTGTCAATGACTGACTGCCTTCTGGACATCCGTCAAGTCAGCAGTCTTCCCCATGATTGTGGAGCCTACTGAAACAGACTAAGGGACCTTTTTAAACGCTTAGGAAGCCTTTGCAGGTGTTTTTTTGTTATTCTAATTTACTGAGATAATGACTTTTGGGTTTTCATTGGCTGTAAGCCATAATCATCAACATTAACAGAAATAAACACTTGAAATAGATCACTCTGTTTGTAATGACAGATATAAATATAAATATAATATAATAAATAAATATCATATGAGTTTCACTTTTTGTATTGAAGAACTAAAATTCACTTTTTAATGATATTCTAATTTAGTGAAAAGCACTTGTATCTATAGCAGTTTGCAAACAATTTTAGGCAAGTGTGGGGAAAAAAAATCTGCAAACAACGCTTTAAAAATAGCGTTAATAATTGATTTTTATCAATTAAAGTAAAAAAAATCTTGAATAAAGGAGAAATTTAAATCAAAAATCAAACTAGTGTTAGGTGTGACCATGCTTTGCCTCTGGGTGTACTTGTACAAAGTTTTTGAATTTTCTATCTTTCATTTCTATCTTTATCCAGCGGATTTGGTGATTTTTTTTTTTTTATATTTTTTTAAAGCTGTTAAAGCCCTCCCATGATCTTTTTTCCTTTTAAAACCCGTGAATATATGGATGTACTGTAGTGTGAATATGTTACTATACTTGCCTACCGCCATCTTCTCTGGTATCCATCACTGTTCCGCTCCTCTTCTCAGTGACGTCACCACACTTCAGACTTTCCGGGTCACTCTTTATGTGAGGCGAACGTCTCTTTTACAAGGTTTACAGAAAAAAGTTAATAGTAGGCTTCTGTAATAACTTGAAGAGATAATGTAACAATGTCTTTACTAGTTCTAGTGAAACCATGACAATTGTACTGTTTCCTTCCAACTCCTTGTAGAAAAAATTGAACATCACTATCCCAGGTTGGGATTTATGCACTTGCGACTTTTTAACCCCTCGCAATACACATGCATTATCTCCATATTTGACATAATATTTCGTCGACATACCAGCTGGATTTTGCCTGATCTATAAGCCATTTCATTATAATCCTGAACTTCTACGAAGAATCCTTTACACATGTAGAGTTCTTTTTATTTATCGGTGGATGGCTCATTTCTTGCTACAACTCTGACCTGACTGCTCAGATCTGCCATGCATTTTTCATGTTATTGCTATGAGCTGGCGATTACTCATGCTTTCTTTTTATATTTTGTTTTATGGCCTCTCTGTGGGGACAGCCTGTCATGAGGACTTCTGCTGGCCAGAGCATCTGATATCTTCATGTGTTGATGTATTCCAGCAGCTGCTACTGGAATTTATCAACATGGCAGATTCTCAGACATTTAAGCAAATAGTATCTACAGCAGACCCCAAGCAGCACAAAGCAAAAACGCTCTGCAATTCCAGATGGGATACTACTTCTACTGTCCTACAGACAAAAGCTTATAGGTAGTGACACAGTAAATGGAGACGGCAGACTGGTGACTTAATTAGTTTGTCTCCAGGTCAATCCGTCACAGAATGTTATTTCCAGCACTTATGACATGTAGACTACAGTCTTGAAAATTGGAAAATCCATGGAAAATGTATTGTGGAATGTAGAGCGCGAGCCTGACCAGTACATTTTTTTTTTTTTTTATGGACTTTTGGATGCCACATCAACTGAAACAAATAATGGCCCATCTCCCCTCAGTCAGCTCAAATTTGCTGCCCATCTCTAAGTGAATCATTGGAATACTTTGATATTTATATATTTATTCACCTAGATCTTTCAACCTACCCCAACAAAAAAAACATGGATTTATGCAGTAATTTGACAACCAGTGACCAGAATTGGCTCTAGATTGATTCTCTTTTCACTCCCTCTCTTACCCAAGTGTACCAAGAAGCAATTTGGCAGTACAGGTCACATGGGCTTGCCATGATTTGCACCTACTTATAATTAGTAAATGGAGGATTAAAAACTAGTTTCTAAAATATTCCTTTTTCTATTTAGTTGGCAAATTCTCGTTAAAACACTACAATTTACCTTCATTAGTTTAGCAACTCTTATATTCCTCTTTTGGGAAAGGTGATTAGTCAAAAAAACAGTAAATGAGTAAAGGTACCGTCACACTCAGCGACGCTGCAGCGATATAGACAACGAGCCGATCGCTGCAGCATCGCTGTTTAGGTCGCTGTAGAGACGTCAAACACAGCAACTCCAGAACGATGCAGGAGCGATCCAGTGATGTACTTATCGTTCTCGCTGGTTGTTAGCTCCATGTAAAACGTTGCTGGCATCGTTGCCTTTGATGTCAAACATGACGATACACGCCGACCTGACGACGAAATAAAGTTCTGGACTTCTAGCTCCGACCAGCGATGGCACAGCGGGATCCAGATCGCTGCTGCGTGTCAAACACAACGAGATCGCTATCCAGGACGCTGCAACGTCACAGATTGTTGTCGTTCTCTTTGCAAAGTTGCTGAGTGTGACGGTACCTTAAGAATGTGTTCACAGTTCACAGTTTGATATATATCCTCAAATAATGGGATTTTGACGTGCCCCCAGTAGAGCCATGAACTTCAAACAGAGCCCAAAACATTCACCTTTAGATTCCCTTTGAGCTTTTTTTTGTCCATGTCCATCTTAAAAGTCTACAAATTACTGTACTATAGTTTCTGGCTCTTCAATGAATACAAAAGAAGTTCAAACTGTGTTGGATAATGGAAGTCTATGGCTTCATTAAGGTCTTGTCTGAATCATATTTTGTTTTACTTTTAGAGGGAACCCCTGACAAAGTCATGAGTGTTTCACCTTTATTTGGCCATCTGTTGCTTTCCCTCTGACATAGTAGTGAAAGCTGGATAGAAAATTGTTCCAAAATGGTTTCAATGATTAGTGTTGTGCGTAGACGTCCAGTGCAACAGTTTAAAGGGTTTGTCCACGACGAGGATGACCCCTGCTGACTCTGAATATTTGCCCCCTTTAAAATATAGTATAAAAGCTGTGGGGAAGGAAAAGAACACAAGACCATTGGGTGACGCCCTTTTAGATACAAAGGAAAGTAAAATGAAGGTGTTCACCTGAGGCACAACTCCTATGAGCACCTGATGAAATCAGCTGCTGATGCCTGGTGGCTGAGGATGATCTCCTCCAGTAAAGTTGACCATTTTGACCGATATCACAATACCAGGCTGCGCTGCTGTAATAAAGAATCCTTGGGACCAAGTTTTTTTTTATTTCCACAACGCGTTTCAATGCTGGACTAGTGTCTTTTATAAGTGAAACAAAAAATTGCATAGGGAGTATTCCAGGGGGGTTTAAAAAGGCTGGATGTATGTCCGAGACTAAAGAAAACACCCACAGGAAAAAAAAAAAATAAATTGAAGGAGTGCTGGGCGGGGATCAAACCCATGTGGTGTTGGGAAATAAAGGGATAAGGGTGAGTGAATTGATTGAGCTATTGGAAGGAAGAGGAAGATAATGCAACAGAAACAAGGATAAAAGGAAGAGGGAACGAGTGATAATTGCTGCAGAGAAAGATAGTGTGGAGTGCAAGTAGTTCTAGAGAGGAGGAACGTGGTGGAATCGGTAATGGGGGACATCTGGAGCTATTAAGATTGATAGGGGCTAACCACAGTAGATATTTTGACAACGCAATGTAGTGGAGAGAAATGAGATTAATGAAAATAATATTGAAGATTGAAACCTAAAATTAAATCAAATTTTAATAAAATGTCAAATTTAAAATAATAAATGCTGAAAATAAAATTCATGAGATGTTGTGGTAAAGTGGATTTATATTTCAGGGAGAGATTTTGTGCGCGAAATAGCTCAATAAATAGTGGTGTAGGATGAAACATTGAAGATTACATTTGTGAAAAAAAGTGGTATAGTACCAAATAGAGGGTTTTTTTTTTTTTCTCACAAACTGATGTGTAACAAAGGGTTTGTGAAATGTCGGAGTGGTGGTGAATCAACGGAATAAACACTGGGCAGTGAAGCTAGTGCAAAAAGTGAGTTAGAGTATAAACACCTATACTCACCTACTGAGCTGGCGCCATACCAGCAGTGACAGCACTCGCATTCCCGGGGCTAACATGAGGTTATGTCACACGATCCCTGCCTCCAATCACCATTGGTGTCACTGTCCCTCACGGGAGCTTAAGGTACACGAGTGCCAACACCTCTGGAATGGCGCTGGCACAGTAGGTTACAATAGGTGTCTTTTATTTTAACAGGGGCAAACATTGAGATTCAGAAGGAGTTGTCCTAGTCATGGACAAACCCTTTAACCCCTTCACCCCAAAGCCTGTTTTCACCGAAGTGACAGGGCCAATTTTTACAATTCTGACCACTGTCACTTTATGAGGTCATAACTCTGATACGCTTCAACGGATCCTGGTGATTCTGACATTGTTTTCTCGTGACATATTGTACTTCATGAAAGTGGTAAAACTTCTTCGATATGACTTGCATTTATTTGTGAAAAAAACAAAAATTTGTCGGAAACTATGAAATATTAGCAATTTTCAAACTTTTAGTTTTTATGCCCTTAAATTAGAGAGTTATATCACACAATATAGTTAATAAACAACATTTCCCACATGTCTGCTGTACATCAGCACAATTTTGGAAACATAATTTTTTTTTTTGTTAGGGAGTTATAAGGGTTAAAAGTTTACCAGCGATTTCTTATTTTTGCAACAAAATTTGCAAAACCATTTTTTTTACGGACCACCTCACACTTGAAGTGACTTTGAGGGGTCTATATGACAGAAAATGCCCAAAAGTGACACCATTCTAAAAACTGCACCCCTCAAGGTACTCAAAACCACATTCAAAAAGTTTATTAACCCTTCAGGTGCTTCACAGGAATTTTTTGAATGTTTAAAAAAAATGTAACAACTTTTTTTTCACAAAATTTTTACTTCAGGTCCAATTAGTTTCATTTTACCAAGGGTAACAGGAGAAATTGGACCACAAAAGTCGTTGTACAATTTGTCCTGAGTACGCCGATACCCCATATGTGGGGGTAAACCACTGTTTGGGCACATGGCAGAGCTCGGAAGGGAAGGAGCGCCATTTGACTTTCCAATGCAAAATTTGCTGGAATTGAGATCGGAGCCCATGTCACGATTGGAGAGCCCCTGACGTGCCTAAACAGTGGAAACCCCCACAAGTGACACCATTTTGGAAAGTAGACCCTCTAAGGAACTAATCTAGATGTGTGGTGAGCACTTTGATCCTCCTCGTGCTTCACAGAAGTTTATAATGTAGAGCCGTAAAAAAAAATAGTTATTAATTTTCACAAAAAACTATCTTTTTGCCCCCAATTTTTTTTTCCCAAGGGTAACAGGATAAATTGGACGCCAAAAGTTGTTGTCCAACTTGTCCTGAGAATGCTGATACCCCATATGTTGGGGGGAACCACTGTTTGGGCGCACAAGAGAACTTGGAAGGGAAGGAGCAGTGTTTTAGTTTTTCAAAGCAGAATTGGCTGGAATTGAGATCGGACGCCATGTCGCGTTTGGAGAGCCCCTGATGTGCCGAAACAGTGGAAACCCCCCAATTCTAACTGAAACCCTAATCCAAACACACCCCTAACCCTAATCCCAATGGTAACCCTAACCCTAGCCCTAACCCTAATGGGAAAATGGAAATAAATACATTTTTTTACATTTTATTATTTTTCCCTAACTAAGGGGGTGATGAAGGGGGGGTTTGATCTACTTTTATAGCGTTTTTTTGGCGGATTTTTAGGGTTGGCAGCTGTCACACACTAAAAGACGCTTTTTATTGTAAAAAAAATAGTTTTTGCATCACCACATTTTGAGAGCTATAATTTATCCATATTTTGGCCCACAGAGTCATGTGAGATCTTGTTTTTTGCGGGACGAGTTGACGTTTTTATTGGTACCATTTTCGGGCAGATGACATTTTTTTTGATCGCTTTTTATTCCGATTTTTATGAGGCGGAATTAACAAAAACCAGCAATTCCTGAAATTCTTTTAGGGGGGGCGTTTATACCGTTCCACGTGTGGTAAAATTGATAAAGCAGCTTTATTCTTCAGGTCAGTACGATTACAGCGATAATTTTTTTATGTTTTAGCGCTTTTACACAATAAAAACTATTTTATATAAAAAAATAATTGTTTTTGCATCGCTTTATTCTGAGAGCTATAACTTTTTTATTTTTCTGCTGATGCTGTATGGCAGCTTTTTTTTTTGCGGGACAAGGTGACGTTTTCAGTGGTACCATGGTTATTTATATCCGTCGTTTTGATCGCGTGTTATTCCACTTTTTGTTCGCCTGTATGATAATAAAGCAATGTTTTTTGCCTTGTTTTTTATTTTATTTTTTTGCGGTGTTCACTGAAGGGGTTAACTAGTGGAATAGTTTAATAGAGCGGGTCGTTACGGACGTGGCAATACCAAATATGTGTACTTTTATTGTTTTTTTAATTTACATAAATGGATTTACTGGGAAAATTTTTTTTTTTTTCTTTATTTGGGGATTTTTTTACCTTACATTCTACTTTTTTTTTTTTTTTTTTTTTTTTACTTTCTACCATTGTCCCAGGGTGGGACATCACTGTATTAGATCAGATCGTTGATCTGGCAGTGTGCATAGCTCTGTCAGATCAACGATCTGACAGGCAAGTTCAGGAGGCTTTCCGGCGCCTGCTCTCAGCAACTCTCAGCAGGCGCCGGCTAGCCAGGTCATTTCATGACCCGGAAGGAGTCCTGCGGCCATCTTGGATCCAGGGACTCCTTCCGGGTCACCGGAGCAACACGATCTCATTGCGTTTCTCTGGTGGGAGAGCGCAGGGAGCCCCCGTCCCTGCGCGATCCCCCTCTATGCCGCTGTCACTACTGACAGCGGCATCAGAGGGGTTAAATGCCCGCGATCGGCGCTACCGCCGATCGTGGGCATTGCTGCGGGGTGTCAGCTGTCATATACAGCTGACACCCGCACCCGATCACCGCGGCGCTCAGCGTGAGACCGCGGTGATCGGTGCGCCGTACTAGTACTGCTGCTGGCAAAAATGCAGTGCCGGCAGCGCAGTACTAGTACGGCGCATGTCACAAAGGGGTTAAAACCCCTTAATGACAGCCAATACGTCTTTTAACTGACCTGAGATATAAGAGAATATCCTCCCCATACAGGTGACAATCCAGCAGCTGTAGGCTGAACACTATAGCTGACAACTTGCTGCATCAGCCACGATCAGTGTTTGCACCGTCCAAATCTGTTTAACCCCTTAGATGCTGCTGTCAATAATGACTACATCATATAAATGGTTAACAGAGTGTGGGGGCTTCCTCTGTATCCCAGTTGTTGACCTCAGATCATGATTGTGTGGTCCTGGTGCTAGTAAAGGCAATTCATGACCTAATAGCAGCCTTAGAGTCTGACGGCTGTTGTAACCTGTTCAGAAATTAGCGACATTTAGGTGATAAAAATACAGTTTCATTTCTGTCATGCCACTTTGCATTAATTCCTGAAAAGCACCCGAAGGGCGAATAAACTACCTGACAGCAGTTTTCAATATAATGGGTGCTGTTTTAAAATGGTATAACTTTTGGGGGTTTCCCAAAATATGGAACTCATAAAGTCACTTCAAACATGGATAGGTCCCTAAAAAAATATGTTTTGTACATTTCCTTGAAAAAAAATTAAACTACTGCTACATTTTTAAACTTCCTAAAACACTAACAAAATAAAATAACATTTTACAAATGTGCTGATGTAAAGCCGACGTGGGAAATGTTATTTATTAATGTTTTTCTATGGTATGACTATCTGGATTAAAGGGATAATCATTAAAAGTTTAAAAAATGCTATTTCTTTAACATTTTCTCAAATTTCTGATATTTTTTATAAATAAACACAAAACATATTGACCTAAGCTTACCATTATCACAAAGCATAATGTGTCTCGGAAAAACAATCTCAAAATCACTGGAATTTATTGAAGTGTTCCGGAGTTATTAGCATGGGAAGTGACACTGGTCAAGTTTCACAAATTTGGCTCCGTCACTAATTAAGCCTTGGACTGGTACTAAGGCCTGTCCCACACGTCCAGATAATTCCGGTACCGGAAAAATCGGTACCGGAATTATCCGTGTCCGTGTGCTTACGTAGCACATCAGTGTGGCACACGTGCGGCAGCCGTGTGCCGACTGAGGACCACACAGACCGTGCAGGAGACAGCGCTACAGTTAAGCGCTGTCCCCTGCGTGCGGTGCTGAAGCCGGTATTCATCCCTTCTTCCCAGCAGCGTTCGCTGGAGAGAAGGAATGAAAAATTCCTTTTCCCTTAAAAATAAAGTTTGTGCGTCCCCTCCCGCCTGCCATCCCCTGTGCGCCCCCCCACCCGCTTGCCAGGAAATACTCACCGACACCCAGCTCCAGCGATGTCTCCTCTCAGCGCCGGCAGCAGGCCCTGTGTGAGCGGTCACGTGGTCCCGCTCATTACAGTGAGGAATATGCGCATATTCCTCACTGTAATGAACGGGACCACGTGACCGCTCACACAGCACAGGTTGCCGGTGCTGAGAGGAGACATCGCTGGAGCTGGGTGTCGGTGAGTATTTCCTGGCAAGCGGGGGGGGGGGGGGGCGCACAGGGGATGGGAGGTGGGAGGGGACGCACAAACTTTATTTTTAAGGGAAAAGGAAAAAGAGTTTTCATTCCTTCTCTCCAGCGAACGTTGCTGGGAAGAAGGGATGAATTCCGGCTTCAGCACCACACGCGGGGGACAGCGCTTACAGTAGCGCTATCTCCTGCACAGCACACGGACAGCATCCGTGTGCGGTACGTGTTTTACATGGACCCTTTGACTTTAATGGGTCTGTGTGATCCGTGCGTTCCCACAAACACTGACATGTCTCCGTGTTTTTCAAACGGACACACGGTCCGTGAAAACACGCTGACATGTGCAGAGACACATTGATTTTAATGTGTCTATGTGAGTCAGTGTCTCCGGTACGTGAGGAAACTGTCACCTCACGTACCGGAGCCACTGACGTGTGAAACCGGCCTAAAGCAGAATCAAAAAACGTTACATGCAGCTGTTTTTGATCTGATTATGGGTACAAAACTGAAGCGCAAAGTGCTCAACTACCCATATAGTGTCTGGCTCAAGCATAACAAAGCGGGCTGGACCCAACTATAGTAGGGAAACCAAGACTAAAGTGGGAACTCCGGCATACCTAATTTGCAAGGCTGGTGGAAACAGCTTTGAAGGGAAGAATTGACCAATACAAGACTTAAACAAAAATACAATTGTCCAATTTATGGATAAATATGCAGAAATAAACCTTGAAACCCGTGGTCCCCGATGCTAAAATTACCATCTATAATTCTAGTATCCATATATGTAATAGAGGGGCCTTAGAATCCTCTCAAGTGGCACCCTGGTCCCTGTGAGATCCCTATGTAAGAAGTCATGCAATGCTAACATATCATTGCTGAAAGACAGCAAAGGTTAAAGCTAAGCAGCTAATGCCATAATAATACTGGCCGATAGCTGGTTACTGTTGCAAGCTGGCATATTTTCCTCTATAATACTCTGTAGAAGAGAGAATAGGGTGTCAGTACTATGTATGGGGGTACAAGCAGTATAAATGTTCATCAGGTTTTTTCTTCCCGGGCTTATTCAGTGCATAATCTAGGCATTTTTTTTTATTATAGATAATCGAATAAGCATAAATTCTTTTCTCATCACTTTAATTCCTTTTTTGCCAAATTGAAAAAAAAAAAAAAGGAAACAGAAAAGTAAATATATCAGACATATGGTTTTCACATCAGGCTATGAACCCTGCCACTATTGTGCTCTCATAATATGGGTTCTGGATCTCTAATAGTATACTGGACTTGACAGCTCTGAGAAGCTTAGAGATGCTTGGTTAGAGGAAAAGGCAATATTTAACTTCTAAAGACACATTTAAGACCTTTCCAGCAATAATACATTATTAAGTGAGTGACTTTCAAGCATATTTAATTTTCACTGTTTATTGCTCTTTGTAGAAATTTGGTTTGTTGATTTTAATTTAGCGCAGATTTCACTTTTGCAGACTGGATACATGAAATAACATATGACTTTTTACATCTGTAAATATCCTGGAGAAATATAACAGAAACTTATATTTCTGTGCCAAACCGTAGATCGTCCACGCCGGGTGTTTCCATTATTTTATGTGATTTAACCAAAATTCAATTACTTCTTGAACTTATGAAATACCCTTAATTTCTGAAAAAATGTTCTGCTGGGAAATATTTTATAATGAAGTGACAAAGGACACTTCTTAGGGTGCCAACATTTTGACCTATGAACTTGGGGTGCCAATTAAAATCAAGAATAATTTAAGGTGATACCAGCTGTTAATATGTCAACCTTATTTTGTTTTATATGCACATGCTTATCTGTGGTTATCCTGTAATTTATGTAAAATCATATAAATTAATTCTTTCATATACTACTAGGGTGAAAAAGTTATTTTTTTTGCCAGAAATTTAGTACCAGGCTGGGTCAGACTACATATTTTCTGCCTTTCAAGACTTCTCTGGGACTTTCACCTGAAACCCTGAATAAATGGACTTGGATATGCCCCTGACAGAGCCATTATTTCAATTAGGGCTCATGCTCATGATCGTATTTTCAGTCCTTGTGCTGTCTGACAAAACATTGGCTCATACTCAAACCATTGTTATTCTATGGGGTTGCAAATATCCGATATTGTCATGGAACCGAGCCGGTTCGCGTAAAAAAAAAATGCAGCATGCCCGAGTTGGATCCGAATACCATATTGCACTTGGCCATCCAAGTCAATGAGTGTGTGCGAAACATTGGACTGCAGTCAGATGTCAACTGAGTGTGGTCTGATTTTCACGGACTGACAGAATGGAGAAGATGTAGAGAGAATTGGATCCCACTCACTGATTAACATAATAGTCCCAATTCTCTTGAATGAGAGAATATACTGGGTGGGCCATTTATATGGATACACCTAAAGAAAATGGGAATGGTTGGTGATATCAACTTCCTGTATGTGGCACATTAGTATATGGGAGGGCAAAAACTTGTGCGGTGTTGCTATCAGTGTGTCAAGAGTGGGTGAAGAGGGTTGCATTGACCATCCAACACAATGGGCAGCACTTTGAATACATTTAAGTGGTCATAAACATGTAACTAACTCATGAAAGAATAAAGATACATTAAAACCAAGCACACGATTGTTTTTCTTGTGAAATTCTCAATAAGTTTGATGTGTCACATGGCCCTCTTCCCATTGGAAAAAATAAAGTTGGATCCAAAATGGCTGACTTCAAAATGGCCACCATAGAACCACCCATCTTGAAAAGTTTTCCCCCTCCCATATACTAATGTGCCACAAACAGGAAGCTGATATCACCAACCATTCCCATTTTTTTTTCAGGTGTATCCATATAAATGGCCCACCCTGTACACTGGTGTGACCCTAACTTTAGGCAAATAGAGTCCAAAACATGAAACTTTAGACTCATTTGACCTTTCTCACCGTGTCTATATTTTTAACTGGACACAAAAGCATAGAAGACCATGAATATGTTTTTGGGCAATTCAGATATGATTGTGGAGTGGTCCTAATCTGACCTTAGGGGATCTTAGTTTTTGGCCGGAAATAAAAAAAAAATTGGGGGGAAAATTAATCGAAGCCGGCAAATTTGAATTTCAAAAGATCTGTTCATCTCTAGTCTTCTCCTTGGGAAAGTGTACGGTTAAGCTGGCGTTCTAAAAGATGGAGATATACTAAAAATCTTATAAACCTCTAATGGTACCCTATCACAGATCCATACTGTGACTGTTACATCCATGTGAATGAGCTGAATTCATAGTCAGACCTTAAATCTTTTTTATATGGAATCTTTTTTTTTTAAAGTTTGCTGGTGGTCAAATTAAGTTTTTGACCAACATTATTAATTTGTTTTTTAAGATGTTTTTGGCTCTGTCTCCAGATATTAGTTGAATAGTCATCCTGAGACTTCTAGTGCTGCATCACGTAGGTTTGTTTTGTACATGCAAATAAGTTACTATTTACCAAAAACACCTCAAACCTTCATTATGCTTTTTTGTACATCTGGCTAGTTTTTATCACCCATCATAGATTAAAGTGGGAAAAATGAGTCTAATATTAAGCAGGAAATGTTTATAGACACCTGGGCTTTGTCAGCCAATTGGTAAGAGTACAATAATGAGACAGCCAGAAGGAAGTCCTGGGTGGTTCACCTAATCTGTAATTATGGGAATAGTTTGATAAACTGCAGGCAGATGAGCGCACAATATAACAATAAATGTGTGGACTGGCGGATAATAGTGGTTTCTACGATTTACAGAGCATCATGCTGATCTACCTGACTTCTCATTGTTGTAGGGTTTAGCTGCGGTAGAACAGACGTTAAATTTATAGCGCTCTCATTTAGATGTTATTAGCATCAAGAGGTCTGGGTCACTGTGACCTTCTTAGGAAAACAACTGAAAGAAGTCAAACATCTAAAGTAATGAAAACCACCAAAATGTTATTTATATAACCCAATATATGAAATGACATAAAATACACAAGTGGGCTTAGAAAAATGTCATGTATGCAAAGTACATGCAAGCGTTATGATTTCTTCCATTCCAGATAAGCCTTTCATTTTACAGTTTATTGTGTTGTTTTTAAAAAAAACTCATCTTGCATCCAAGCAAAGATTGTACTTTCTAAGCCGGTAATACTCTTCGGATAAAGGTTAAAGGGTTTTCAATCTTCGGTAGAATATGCTATTGCTTAACAATTATTGGGAATTTATGCTTTGGACCCCCAATATCCTAAAAAAAAAAAAGAAGCGAATGCATCTGTGACGTAACGATGCTTTTCTGTTTTCTTTTCCTGCATAGCAGCATTCCTTGACATCTTGCTTGACACCGCTTCATCCAAGCGAATAGTGCCATATGCTGTATCCTGCACTGAAGGTTGTCCTGGAGAGCTGCTGTTCATGAAAAACTAGAAGGGCGTGCAGCGTTTCTTTTTCCGGATTATTGTGGGTTCCAGAGAACAATTCCCCATGATTATAAAGTGATCTATGGAATATGTCATCACGTTTTGAAGCAGGAAACCCCATTTAACCAATGTCTGGGGGTGGCTTATCCTCAAGGAGGACAAAAAGATGGATTATAAAAAAGTGAAAAATCCCGATCTTGCTCTGGCCCCAACATCGGAGAAGGGTTAGGGAGCTCCATGCACATTAGATGCCCCTTCCCAGGGGGCATAAAGATAAGGGTCTTGCAAGATACCAATGTGATAACTATAATTCCAGAAGTGATAATAAACGTAACTATTTAGTAATACATAAGATTGTAAACATGATCCGTCTCATTGTGTCTTCATTGTATTGTATTACTTTTTTTTTTATATGACTATTACCTTTACCACTCCTTTTTTTTTTCTCTCGACCTTTTTCAGATCATTAATTTGCTAAACATAGTAGACTTTAGATTGCACTCTTATTAGATCTACACTATTGCAGGTTTTTGTTGATCGAAAGCCCAAAGTTGAGGGGAAACTTTATAAGGAATATTACAGTGTTAAATTTTTTTCACCTAACCACTGAATTGGGGATAACGTATAGATCAGTGTGGGTCCCAACACTTGATGTGAGTCCTACATTTTCCTCTGGTTCTTCTCTATGCTTTGCCAGTCCATTCAGTGCCTGTGGGAACATCAATGATAGATCAGCTAGCTTGGTGTCATAGACTTTTGTAGACTGGAATTACGACAACCCTCTTTTTTTGTACCAACATCAGTTCAGTAGAAAGTATCTTCTGAGTAATTTCTGCTAATAGGAATATAGGCCTGTCTCTGTAATATGCTATCCTTACAGAGCACAGTATACAGTATTCTGATTCGCTTTCAATAATATTTCCAGATCTGCGCATAAAAAGTAAAGGCTGAATTTTCCATTAGGCAAAATATGGCAGTCCATTTAGCTTAGATGAAAGGGCCTTGAGGTATGAGATCATATCATAATAACGTATTTATCATCTTTAGTAAAAGTTTGGGTATTTGAGGAACCCTACTGTAATGCTTTTCTGTGTGTTAAAAATAAAATAAGAATATAAATATATATCCTGTGTTGTGTCCCCTTTATGTCATGTAGAATTAGCATGGAGAGGGATTTGAGAGGGTCAGCGTGAGTAGAAACAGTGGAAAGACAACAGCATTAAATGTGGAAGGTGTGGTGGCCATAGTTTATAAGGCTTGTGCAGTATAGGCCAAATTTCATAAGGACAGATGATGTGGTATTTCATTTCACAAGGGAGGACAGTATAAAGGAGAATGGTTTGCTGGTTTTACTTTATAAGTTCATAAGGGCGGACAGTGTGCTGGTTGTAGTTGATAAGAGGAACAGTGTAGCAGTTATTGTTCGTAAAGGGAACTGTGTGAAAGCATTATTTTATAGGAGGAGACGGTGTTGAGGTTTTTTTCTTGCAGGTAAGTACAGTGTGGAGATATGTACCATAAGATGGACAGTGTTGAGATTATATTTTGTGCCGGGAGCACAATAAGGAGCAATTATTTATTCAAGGGAAAAACATGGGCAAATATTTTTATTTATATACCCTTGTTTTTAATGGCATCATGTCAAAATGTTCTGTAGAATGATGGAGAAGAGGGGAGTCTGCAGTGACAAGTTGTGGATCTCAAATCATCGTGGCATCTGGACCAAATGGAGAAGAAAGGCATGAAAACTTTTCCAATGAGGGAAGTTATTACATATAAGGCACCTGGGTGTAAATGTTTATTTGTTGATACTGACTAATGTCTAATCTGTACTTATGTCCTGCAGTGTGATAGCTGATAAGAACAACTTCCAGCAGTTCCTTACCATTGTTTTGGTCATACTGTGAGTTCTATTTTCATGCAATACAAATGTATATGGTGCAAATACTTGCTGTGCTAAGCTTAATACTGTCATCATGTACTGATAATTAGGGTTGAGCGAAACGGGTCGGCCATTTTCAGAAGTCGCCGACTTATAGCAAAGTCGGGTTTCATGAAACCTGACCCGACCCCTGTGTGGGGTCGGCCATGAAGTCGGCGATCTTCTGAATCTGGTATCGGAATTCCGATCCCGAGTTCCGATATGTTTGCAATATCGGAAATCGGTATCGGAATCCATATTTAAGTGTAAAATAAAGAATTAAAATAAAAAATATCGCTATACTCACCCTCTGACGCGCCCTGGTACTAACCGGCAGCCTTTCTTCCTTCGAATCAGTGCTTGCAGGACCTTGCGGTGACGTCGCGGCTTGTGAATGGTCGCGCGACCGCCCATGTGACCGCTTGCGCGACAAATCACAAGCCGTGACGTCACCGCAAGATCCTGCAAGCGCTGATTCTTAGAAAGGAAGGCTGCCGGAAAGAAGCAGGGCGCGTCCGAGGGTGAGTATATACCTAGTAGGAATATACTCACCCTCAGACGTGCCCTGCTTCTTTCCGGCAGCCTTCCTTCCTAAGAATCAGCGCTTGCAGGACCTTGCGGTGACGTCGTGGCTTGTGATTGGTCGCGCGAGCGGTCACATGGGCGGTCGCGCGACCAATAACAAGCCGCGACGTCACCGCAAGGTCCTGCAAGCGCTGATTCGAAGGAAGGAAGGTTCCCGGTTAGTACCAGGGCGCGTCCGAGGGTGAGTATAGCGATATTTTTTATTTTAATTCTTTATTTTACACTTAAATATGGATCGCAGGGCCTGAAGGAGAGTTTCCTCTCCTTCAGACCCTGGGAACCATTGGAAACCCAATGCACTGCATTGGGTTTCGAGTTTCGGCCGACCCCGACCCCGACTTTTTTATAGGATCGGCCGATTTCACTCGACCCGACTTTTGAAAAAGTCGGGTTTCGTGAAACCCGACCCGATCCTAAAAAAGTAAAAGTCGCTCAACCCTACTGATGATAGTTCTACTTCTGTATTAATGTTCTGATAGTGGTTTTGGTGCGTATTACTGTTCTAATGGTGGGTCTTGTTCTTTATGCCTGTACTGATGGTGGTTCCAGTGCTGTATTCCTGTTTTGATGGTGGTTCTTGGTGTTGTACTGATGATGATTTTGGTGCTGTTCTGATGTAGCAACCCAGAACTTGTCAGACGATGTTATATGTGGCTATGTTAATAAAATGTTGCACCGTCTGACAAGTATTACTAAATCTGGATATTTGGAACAATAAACCATTGCATTTTGTAGTGGGACATAGATGGAAGTCCCACCTTGGGTGCTGTGTAATCTGAGTAGATTTTCAAATTTCGGGAAATACAGTTGTTGTACTACACCTACTACATTAGCGGTACTCAAAGAGGTATCACTGTATGTTAACTGTGATGTTACAGAGGACTGAAGGAAAATTTGCACTTTAATTTTGGTTGCATTACTTTTATTTTGTGTATGAGGGATGGTGTGCATCTGGGTGTGGTCTGCAGAAAAAAGGCATAATCTTAAAAGGAATTTGGTTTCCTTCATACAAACAAGGAACCTGTTGTTAAAAAATAGAATCCAGCCTAGCAGGGCAACCAATAAACAAGCTTTTCCTGTGTGGGCACTTCTGGCCCCATCAAATCCATGTCAAATATTGGCATGGTTGTGATTGGCCTGCGAACCATGTAAAAAAAATTACAAGGGGTTCCCTCTATTTTTGGGGACAACCATCAGCTGTCTGCTTTGTTTTGGCTGGTTATCAAAAATAGAAGGGCCCCCACTACGTTTTTGTTAATTATTTAAATAAATAATTTAAAAATGGCATGGTGTCTCCCCCAATTTTGATAACCAGCCAAGCAGCAGATATCAGCGGGAAGCCCCATGGTTATTGAGCCCTTCCCAGCCTAAAAATAGAAGCTTGCAGCCTCCGCAGAAAAGGCTCTTCCACTAGATGCGCCAGTTATAGTGCTTTAGCTGGCTCTTCCCACTTATCAAGCTGGGTAATATTTTGGGCTTGATGTCAGCTGTGTAATGTCCCAGAGGTTAGTAATGGGGCAGCGTTTATCACCCCCATTATTAACCCTCTAAGTAAAAAGAGTAAAAAACACACAGGAAAAAAATCTTTATTTGAAAAAAAAAAACTCTCAACAATTTCCCTCTTTCCCACATTTATTTACAAAAACAAATTGCACACCAGTTCACTGTAATCCAAATGAAGGTTCCACGATAGGGTTGAGCGAAACGGGTCGTTCATTTTCAAAAGTCGCCGACTTTTGGCAAAGTCGGGTTTCATGAAACCCGACCTGACCCCTGTGCGGGGTCGGCCATGCGGTACGCGACTTTCGCGCCAAAGTCGCGTTTCAATGATGCGAAAAGCGCCATTTCTCAGCCAATGAAGGTGAACGCAGAGTGTGGGCAGCGTGATGACATAGGTCCTGGTCCCCACCATCTTAGAGAAGGGCATTGCAGTGATTGGCTTGCTGTCTGCGGCGTCACAGGGGCTATAAAGGGGCGTTCCCGCCGACCGCCATGTTGCTGCTGCTCTGAGCTTAAGGAGAGGTTGCTGCCGCTTCGTCAGAAGCAGGGATAGCGTTAGGCAGGGTCCATTAACCCCCAAACCGCTTGTGCTGTAGCGACTTCCACTGTCCAACACCACCTTCGGTGTGCAGGGATAGTGGAAGCTACATTTTTTTTTTTTCTCAGCGCTGTAGCTTATTGGGCTGCCCTAGAAGGCTCCCTGATAGTTGCATTGCTGTGTGTACGCCGCTGTGCAAACCAACTGCTTTTTTCAAAGCACAAATCCTCTTGTTCCTTCCTTTCTGCACAGCTATCTTTTTTGTTTGTCCACACTTTTTATTTCATTTGTGCATCAGTCCACTCCTTATTGCTGCCTGCCATACCTGGCTGAGATTACTGCAGGGAGATAGTAATTGTAGGACAGTCCCTGTTTTTTTTTGTGGGAGATTAAGATTGGCATTTCTGCTAGAGTGCCATCCCTGTGTGTGCCATCTCTCACTCAGTGGGCCATAGAAAGCCTATTTATTTTTTTGGTTGATTTGGGTTCTAAATTCTACCTGAAAAAAATCACTAAATCAATCAGTGGGAGATAAATATTGGCCTCTGGGCTTGTGTGCCACTCCTGACTCCTGTGTGTGCCATCTCTCACTCAGTGGGCCATTGCAAGCCTTTTTTTTTTATTATTTGGTTTCTAAATTCTTCCTGAAAAAAAAAAAAAAATCAGTGGGAGATTAACCCCTTCCCGACCTTTGACGCATACGCTGCGTCATGAAAGTCGGTGCCATTCCGACCCATGACGCAGCATATGCGTCATGGAAAGATCGCGTCCCTGCAGATCGGGTGAAAGGGTTAACTCCCATTTCACCCGATCTGCAGGGACAGGGGGAGTGGTAGTTTAGCCCAGGAGGGGTGGCTTCACCCCCCCGTGGCTACGATCGCTCTGATTGGCTGTTGAAAGTGAAACTGCCAATCAGAGCGATTTGTAATATTTCACCTATTTTATAACTGGTGAAATATTACAATCCAGCCATGGCCGATGCTGCAATATCATCGGCCATGGCTGGAAACACTAATATGCCCCCACCCCACCCCACCGATCGCCCCCCCAGCCCTCCGATCTGGCCGGTACACTGCTCCGGCTCCCCTCCGTCCTGTGCTCCGGCTCCCCCCGTGCTTTTGTCCGCTCCCCCCCATGCTCCAATCACCCTCCCCGTGCTCCAATCACCCCCCCTGCACTCCAATCCACCCCCCCATGCTCCGTTCCACCCCCCGTGCTCCGTTCCACCCCCCCCGTGCTCCGTTCCACCCCTCCCGCGCTCCGATCCCCCCCGTGCTCCCCCCACCCCATCATACTTACCGATCCTGCCGGGGTCCGTCCGTCTTCTCCCCGGGCGCCGCCATCTTCCAAAATGGCGGGCACATGCGCAGTGCGCCCGCCGAATCTGCCGGCCGGCAGATTCGTTCCAAAGTGCATTTTGATCACTGAGATAGATTATCTCAGTGATCAAAATAAAAAAAATAATAAATGATTCCCCCCCCGCCTTTGTCACCCCCATAGGTAGGGACAATAAAAAATAAAGATTTTTTTTTTTTTCCACTAATGTTAGAGTAGGGTTAGGGCTAGGGTAAGGGCTAGGGTTAGGGGTAGGGTTAGGGTTAGGGGTAGGGTTAGGGCTAGGGTTTCGGTATGTGCACACGTATTCTGGTCCTCTGCAGATTTTTCCGCTGCGGATTTCATAAATCCGCAGTGCTAAACCGCTGCATATCTATGGCGGATTTACCGCGTTTTTTCTGCGCATTTCACTGCGGTTTTACAACTGCGATTTTCTATTTGAGCAGTTGTAAAACCGCTGCGGAATCCGCACAAAGAAGTGACATGCTGCGGAATGTAAACCGCTGCGTTTCCGTGCAGTTTTTCCGCAGCATGTGTACAGCGATTTTTGTTTCCCATAGGTTTACATTGAACTGTAAACTCATGGGAAACTGCTGCGGATCCGCAGCGTTTTCCGCAGCGTGTGCACATACCTTTAGAATTAGGCTATGTGCACACGGTGCAGATTTGGCTGCGGATCCGCAGCAGTGTTCCATCAGGTTTACAGTACCATGTAAACATATGGAAAACCAAATCCGCTGTGCCCATGGTGCGGAAAATACCACGCGGAAACGCTGCGTTGTATTTTCCGCAGCATGTCAATTCTTTGAGCGGATTCCGCAGCGTTTTACACCTGTTCCTCAATAGGAATCCGCAGGTGAAATCCGCACAAAAAATACTGGAAATGATGCTGAAAAATCTCACACGAATCCGCAACGTGGGCTAGGGTTAGGGTTAGAATTAGGGTTGTGGTTAGGGGTGTGATTAGGGTTATGGCTACAGTTGGGATTAGAGTTAGGGGTGTGTTGGGGTTAGTGTTGGAGGTAGAATTGAGGGGTTTCCACTGTTTAGGCACATCAGGGGTCTCCAAACGCAACATGGCGCCACCATTGATTCCAGCCAATCTCGTATTCAAAAAGTCAAATGGTGCTCCCTCACTTCCGAGCCCCGACGTGTGCCCAAACAGTGGTTTACCCCCACATATGGGGTACCAGCATACTCAGGATAAACTGCGCAACAATTACTGGGGTCCAATTTCTCCTGTTACCCTTGTGAAAATAAAAAAATGCTTGCTAAAACATCATTTTTGAGGAAAGAAAACGTATTTATTATTTTCACGGCTCTGCATTATAAACTTCTGTGAAGCACTTGGGGGTTCAAAGTGCTCACCACACATCTAGATAAGTTCCTTTCGGGGTCTAGTTTCCAAAATGGGGTCACTTGTGGGGGGTTTCTACTGTTAAGCCACATCAGGGGCTCTGCAAACGCAACGTGACGCCCACAGAGCATTCCATCAAAGTCTGCATTTCAAAACGTCACTACTTCACTTCCGAGCCCCGACATGTGCCCAAACAGTGGTTTACCCCCACATATGGGGTATCAGCGTACTCAGGAGAAATTGGACAACAACTTTTGGGGTCAAATTTCTCCTGTTACCCTTGGGAAAATAAAAAATTGCAGGCTAAAAGATCATTTTTTAGAAAATAATTTTTTTTTTTTTTTTTTCATGGCTCTACGTTATAAACTTCTGTGAAGCACTTGGGGGTTCAAAGTCCTCACCACACATCTAGATTAGTTCTTTTGGTGGACTAGTTTCCAAAATGGGGTCATTTCTGGGGGATCTCCAATGTTTAGGCACACAGGGGCTCTCCAAACGTGACATGGTGTCCGCTAATGATTGGAGCTAATTTTCCATTTTAAAAGCCAAATGGCGTGCCTTCCCTTCCGAGCCCTGCCGTGTGCCCAAACAGTGGTTTACCCCCACATATGGGGTTTCAGCGTACTCAGGACAAACTGGACAACAACATTTATGGTCCAATTTCTCCTATTACCCTTGGCAAAATAGGAAATTCCAGGCTAAAAAATCATTTTTGAGGAAAGAAAAATTATTTTTTATTTTCATGGCTCTGCGTTATAAACTTCTGTGAAGCACCTGGGGGTTTAAAGTGCTCAATATGCATCTAGATAAGTTCCTTGGGGGGTCTAGTTTCCAAAATGGGGTCACTTGTGGGGGAGCTCCAATGTTTAGGCACACAGGGGCTCTCCAAACGCAACATGGTGTCCGCTAACAATTGGAGCTAATTTTCCATTCAAAAAGTCAAATGGCGCTCCTTCCCTTCCGAGCCTTACCATGTCCCCAATAGTGGTTTACCCCCATATATGAGGTATCAGTGTACTCAGGAGAAATTGCCCAACAAATTTTAGGATCCATTTTATCCTGTTGCCCATGTGAAAATGAAAAAATTGAGGCTAAAAGAATTTTTTTTGTGAAAAAAAAGTACTTTTTCATTTTTACGGATCAATTTGTGAAGCACCTGGGGGTTCAAAGTGCTCACTATGCATCTAGATAAGTTTCTTGGGGCATCTAGTTTCCAAAATGGGGTCACTTGTGGGGGAGCTCCAATTTTTAGGCACACGGGGGCTCTCCAAACGTGACATGGTGTCCGCTAAAGAGTGGAGCCAATTTTTGATTCAAAAAGTCAAATGGCGCTCCTTCCCTTCCAAGCCCTGCCGTGCGCCCAAACAGTGGTTTACTCCCACATATGAGGTATCAGCGTACTCAGGACAAATTGGACAACAACTTTCGTGGTTCAGTTTCTCCTTTTACCATTGGGAAAATAAAAAAATTGTTGCTAAAAGATCATTTTTGTGACTAAAAAGTTGAATGTTCATTTTTTCCTTCCATGTTGCTTCTGCTGCTGTGAAGCACCTGAAGGGTAAATAAACTTCTTGAATGTGGTTTTGAGTACCTTGAGGGGTGCAGTTTTTAGAATGGTGTCACTTTTGGGTATTTTCAGCCATATAGACCCCTCAAACTGACTTCAAATGTGAGGTGGTCCCTAAAAAAAATGGTTTTGTAAATTTCGTTGTAAAAATGAGAAATCGCTGGTCAAATTTTATCCCTTATAACTTCCTAGCAAAAAAAAAATGTTGTTTCCAAAATTGTGCTGATGTAAAGTAAACATGTGGGAAATGTTATTTATTAACTATTTTGTGTCACATAACTCTCTGGTTTAACAGAATAAAAATTCAAAATGTGAAAATTGCGAAATTTTCGCCAAATTTCCGTTTTTATCACAAATAAACGCAGAATTTATTGACCTAAATTTACCACTAACATGAAGCCCAATATGTCACGAAAAAACAATCTCAGAACCGCTAGGATCCGTTGAAGCGTTCCTGAGTTATTACCTCATAAAGGGACACTGGTCAGAATTGCAAAAAACGGCAAGGTCTTTAAGGTCAAAATAGGCTGGGTCATGAAGGGGTTAATATTGCCCTTTCTGCTTGTGTGCCAGTCTTGACTCCTGGGTGTGCCATCTCTCTCCCTCAAATAGTGAGCCATAGAAAGCCTATTTATTTTTTGGGTTGATTTGGTTTCTAAATTCTCCCTGAAAAAATCATTTTATTTTATTTGGTTTCTAAATTCTTCCTGAAAAAAATCATTTTATTTTGTTTCTAAAGTCTAAACAGTATAGCAAAAAGAGGGTAATGAACCACTCAAACTTGAAAAAGGGTGCCCAAAAAATTATATGTAAATAGCAAAAAGGGGGACCTAAAATATAACGTTTAATAAGTACTAATTAAAAAACCATATGACACAACATATAATGAAAAAATCGTACATTGACCAACAGGTCAATCAGACAGAGAACTGATAACCAGTCCAAAGAGAAAAAATCAGTAGTCAATTTGGAACCCTTACACAGCCTTCAGGGCTTATAATCACAATATGCACCCTGTCAAGTAAAGCAGGGGAACCAACATTACAATTGTATGCTACTGTTAAAGAGATATAACTTGAGGTTCTCTATAAGGTGAAAAAAGAAAGCACCGCTATCTGTCACCAGTAAGAAACCTTCAGATACACGGGGATACACATAAAGCTATTGGAACAATCTCACCAAGTTGTGATGCTGCAGCATTTTGAGATGTGTTCCCCATGTCAAAAATAAGAGTCCTTATGGATCAGGTATCGACCATCTAGAATCCGTTGGACTTCCGGACCACCTCCTGCGTTAAAGACCACCTCCCTACGCGTTTCATCTCAGGGAAGAATCCTCAGGGGACACGGCAGTCAGTACGTGGTCAGGGTTTGAAGGAGCGCTCAACCGAGACATGAAATCTCCAGGGAGCCTCTCATCAAATCACCCAAAAATGGCGTCTCTTTTATATGGTACTCCTATCAGGGGTAATGCCTATTCATCCAGAACAGCTGAAATTCAGCCAATCAGTCCTGGGCTTACATCCCACATACAGCGGTCCAACTAACCTCATTGGTGAATCAGTGTTAATGGCGGCGGCCTGAGTTCCACGTGGATTACACAACAATGGAGGTGTGTGTCAGGTACACTTCCGTCTTTCAGTGAAGGGCGCGCATCTCTGACTCATAACAATGAGTCATGGACATGCGCAGAGACCCTGGAACGCAAGCGGCGTTAATGCTGTCGGATCGTGCGCGTCTGACTCGATGTAATGAGTCACAACCATGCGCCTGGAACGCAAATAGTGGCGAGGACATCTATGCCCAGGCGCGCACATATGACTCACCGGAGTGAGTCACAGCCACCTGAGTTACAGAGGGTGGATCATGCTATAGCCAATACGAATGCCAGGTCCACAGTTCTGACGTAAGATGTGCTCAACACCCCGACAGTAAAGCATTAACTAGAGATCAGCAGAGATTTACGCAGACAGCGCTCACACACCTATGCAGACAGTGCTCACCCACTGCTTCTAAGTTCGAGCCCACCCTGCATAACTTTGTAAAATTAAAACGGCATTCACTACAAGTTCTATTCCATTACTTATAAGACACTTCATACCATTTAGTGCCCCGCACAAAAAATGGAAACATCCTATTATATGTCTTTTAAACAAAGGGGAAGAGAAGATAAAGTGCCGTAATTATTACGTGGGGGATTCACTTCATAAGGAAGACGGACTACTGAATTTAGGAAACAAGCACAAGGCTGTTGTGTCTTATCAAAGAGAGAAAAAAAAAAAAAAAATTAAAAAACTACAAATTCCTCTCTTATCGACTTAGGGCCACCAGGTCTAAAGCTAACAAAGACCCGGGGCACAAAAGTACCTGATTGTATATCAGTATAAAATAATGAGTATTTTGGCTGGCTTCACAAAATACGACACGGACAGACAAACAAAAAGACCCACCAGGGCACAAGGGCATCCGAGGGAAAAAAAAGGGAGATGATAAGAGCGGGGAGACAGACCGGGCACCAGGTCCACAAGAAAGTCCAAACTGTATAGGGTCATAATGGAAAGGGACAGAAAACGGAAAAAATTGAATGACAGATGAGGAAGGTAAGCCTATATGAGGCCCTGATGACATACTAAACTACCTCACCCTACCTAACAGCGGAGGTTGGCACCCTAAACCTGCGCAGTGGCGCCCCCACTCGACGGCGGCTATCCCTGACTGGTATACCCTATTAGTGCCCTCACCGCTTTAAAGAAAAGAGACAAAGGAAAGCTGCTCGTTCAGTCCTGCTGGATATGTGGAGCCCAATTTATATATCCACCTTGTCTCATGTTGGAGAATTATTTTGTCCCAATCACCCCCCCGAATTGGTTTGGTGACCTTCTCTATGCCCATGAATTTTACTGTGGATGTATCACCCCCATGGACCAAGTTAATATGTCTAGCCAACGGAGTCTCTCTTTTCTTTACAATATCCCTCAAATGCTCTCCAATTCTCCTTCTTAATTCTCTGATCGTTTTACCAACATAAATCAGGTCACAGTCACATATGGCTCTATATATGACGCCCTCACTTCTACAATTTATAAAAGATCGAATCTCAAAAGTTTCACTTTTATCCGTTGATTTAAAGTTTTTTCCAACTTCGATACTTTTACAGGCTACGCAGCCACTGCATCTATGACAACCAGTCACTTTAGACACTAACCATGTATGGGGTTGTGGTTCAGAAAAATGACTATGCACTAGTCGATCCTTAATTGATCGACCCCTTTGAAATGTAATTTGAGGGAATGGAGGTAAGGAATCCCCAATATCCTTATCCATTTTTAGGATCGACCAGTGCTTGTTAAGAATTTGTCTTAGCTCCTTTGCGCCATTATTATAAGTAGTAATGAAACGCATACCCGAAAAAGTATCATCTTTAATAGGGGCTGGTATCAGGAGTTCAGTTCTCTCCTTCCTTTTTACTTCATTGAAAGCATTTTTTAAAATACGATCCGGATAGCCCCTGTCATGGAAACGATTTCGTAAATCATGTGACTGTCTCAAAAAATTGTTGTCATCGGAACAGTTCCTGCGCATCCTCATATACTGCCCTTTCGGTATTCCTCTCTTTAGGGCCTGAGGATGCCCACTTTCCCACCGGAGGAGGGAGTTTGTAGCGGTGGACTTCCTGTGGACACTGGTGCCAAGGGTGCCATCAGCCAACCTCTCAATCATAACATCCAAAAAGGGTAGTTTGAAGGGATCCCATTCGAATGTAAAAGAGAGACCAAAATCATTGATATTTAAACTGTTGACAAAATTTGAAAAAGATTCACCGGACCCCTTCCAAACAACAAACACGTCGTCAATAAATCTGAGCCACAACATGACTCCATCACTATTTACTGAACTTCCTTCACCGAAGACCACAGTTTCCTCCCACCAGCCCAGGAGCAGATTTGCATACGACGGGGCACAGGGGCTCCCCATCGCAGTACCCCTGAGCTGGTGGAAGTACTTACCGTCAAAGGTGAAGTAGTTATGTGTCAGTAGGAATTCAAGACATTCCAGCACAAAACTATTATGTTCTTTCAATTGATTCCCTCTACTCATCAAATAGTAATGGACCGCCTCCAACCCTTTCTGATGGGGGATTGACGAATAGAGGGCTTCCACATCAATACTCCCAAGGATGGGGAAGGATTGAAGCGATCAAGGACCTCCACCTGTTTATCCGGAAACTCAAATGGAAGAAATTCCATATCCAGGAAGACAAAAAAATAAGTATGAGTTTGGGGGTACCCGACTCAATGCTGGAAGACATCAGGCTTCTGTATGGTTTGGCGGATGAGGACCCTGGCATGAGGGGTGAGGGACCATTTACAGACCTTAGGTGTAAAAGTAATAAAATGCCCCCACCACAAACCGACCTAACATCGATGGACATTTTTCTTAACTTGGTCTCTAAAGACATTGAAAGTCTAGATAAATCTTCTGTCAATACACAATTTAATTTGACAAGACTTGAGATGTCAGCTTTGGGTAATCTGGAAAAAGACCACAACGTTACGATTAAACCTTCTGATAAGGGGGGTAACGTTGTGGTCATGGATACTCCAGATTACAAACTGATGTGCTTACGCATTCTCCGTGACAAGAATTGCTATAAAGTATTACCCTCTAACCCTACAGTTAAATTTTTTTCTGAATTGAAGAATATTGTCACACATGGTTTAACCTTAAAAGTCATTAACAAGACAGAGATGGATTTCATCTTGCCTAGATTCCCGATTACAGCTACATTTTATTGCCTGCCCAAGATTCACAAAGGCTTGTCCCCATTGAAGGGTAGACCTATTGTGTCGGGTGTGGGCAGTCTAACTAAAAACTTGGGGATTTATCTGGATAGGATACTGAACCCCTTCGTCCTTGCACTGAGTTCTTACACCCGGGACACAACCGATCTCCTGATGAAAATTCAGAACTTGACTTTGGATCCCGACACCATCCTTGGGAGTATTGATGTGGAAGCCCTCTATTCGTCAATCCCCCATCAGAAAGGGTTGGAGGCGGTCCATTACTATTTGATGAGTAGAGGGAATCAATTGAAAGAACATAATAGTTTTGTGCTGGAATGTCTTGAATTCCTACTGACACATAACTACTTCACCTTTGACGGTAAGTACTTCCACCAGCTCAGGGGTACTGCGATGGGGAGCCCCTGTGCCCCGTCGTATGCAAATCTGCTCCTGGGCTGGTGGGAGGAAACTGTGGTCTTCGGTGAAGGAAGTTCAGTAAATAGTGATGGAGTCATGTTGTGGCTCAGATTTATTGACGACGTGTTTGTTGTTTGGAAGGGGTCCGGTGAATCTTTTTCAAATTTTGTCAACAGTTTAAATATCAATGATTTTGGTCTCTCTTTTACATTCGAATGGGATCCCTTCAAACTACCCTTTTTGGATGTTATGATTGAGAGGTTGGCTGATGGCACCCTTGGCACCAGTGTCCACAGGAAGTCCACCGCTACAAACTCCCTCCTCCGGTGGGAAAGTGGGCATCCTCAGGCCCTAAAGAGAGGAATACCGAAAGGGCAGTATATGAGGATGCGCAGGAACTGTTCCGATGACAACAATTTTTTGAGACAGTCACATGATTTACGAAATCGTTTCCATGACAGGGGCTATCCGGATCGTATTTTAAAAAATGCTTTCAATGAAGTAAAAAGGAAGGAGAGAACTGAACTCCTGATACCAGCCCCTATTAAAGATGATACTTTTTCGGGTATGCGTTTCATTACTACTTATAATAATGGCGCAAAGGAGCTAAGACAAATTCTTAACAAGCACTGGTCGATCCTAAAAATGGATAAGGATATTGGGGATTCCTTACCTCCATTCCCTCAAATTACATTTCAAAGGGGTCGATCAATTAAGGATCGACTAGTGCATAGTCATTTTTCTGAACCACAACCCCATACATGGTTAGTGTCTAAAGTGACTGGTTGTCATAGATGCAGTGGCTGCGTAGCCTGTAAAAGTATCGAAGTTGGAAAAAACTTTAAATCAACGGATAAAAGTGAAACTTTTGAGATTCGATCTTTTATAAATTGTAGAAGTGAGGGCGTCATATATAGAGCCATATGTGACTGTGACCTGATTTATGTTGGTAAAACGATCAGAGAATTAAGAAGGAGAATTGGAGAGCATTTGAGGGATATTGTAAAGAAAAGAGAGACTCCGTTGGCTAGACATATTAACTTGGTCCATGGGGGTGATACATCCACAGTAAAATTCATGGGCATAGAGAAGGTCACCAAACCAATTCGGGGGGGTGATTGGGACAAAATAATTCTCCAACATGAGACAAGGTGGATATATAAATTGGGCTCCACATATCCAGCAGGACTGAACGAGCAGCTTTCCTTTGTCTCTTTTCTTTAAAGCGGTGAGGGCACTAATAGGGTATACCAGTCAGGGATAGCCGCCGTCGAGTGGGG
Source organism: Ranitomeya imitator (assembly GCF_032444005.1). Lineage (NCBI taxonomy): Eukaryota > Metazoa > Chordata > Amphibia > Anura > Dendrobatidae > Ranitomeya > Ranitomeya imitator. Next base: position 736,177,062 of record NC_091282.1, on the reverse strand, counting down.
GCGCCACTGCGCAGGTTTAGGGTGCCAACCTCCGCTGTTAGGTAGGGTGAGGTAGTTTAGTATGTCATCAGGGCCTCATATAGGCTTACCTTCCTCATCTGTCATTCAATTTTTTCCGTTTTCTGTCCCTTTCCATTATGACCCTATACAGTTTGGACTTTCTTGTGGACCTGGTGCCCGGTCTGTCTCCCCGCTCTTATCATCTCCCTTTTTTTTCCCTCGGATGCCCTTGTGCCCTGGTGGGTCTTTTTGTTTGTCTGTCCGTGTCGTATTTTGTGAAGCCAGCCAAAATACTCATTATTTTATACTGATATACAATCAGGTACTTTTGTGCCCCGGGTCTTTGTTAGCTTTAGACCTGGTGGCCCTAAGTCGATAAGAGAGGAATTTGTAGTTTTTTAATTTTTTTTTTTTTTTTCTCTCTTTGATAAGACACAACAGCCTTGTGCTTGTTTCCTAAATTCAGTAGTCCGTCTTCCTTATGAAGTGAATCCCCCACGTAATAATTACGGCACTTTATCTTCTCTTCCCCTTTGTTTAAAAGACATATAATAGGATGTTTCCATTTTTTGTGCGGGGCACTAAATGGTATGAAGTGTCTTATAAGTAATGGAATAGAACTTGTAGTGAATGCCGTTTTAATTTTACAAAGTTATGCAGGGTGGGCTCGAACTTAGAAGCAGTGGGTGAGCACTGTCTGCATAGGTGTGTGAGCGCTGTCTGCGTAAATCTCTGCTGATCTCTAGTTAATGCTTTACTGTCGGGGTGTTGAGCACATCTTACGTCAGAACTGTGGACCTGGCATTCGTATTGGCTATAGCATGATCCACCCTCTGTAACTCAGGTGGCTGTGACTCACTCCGGTGAGTCATATGTGCGCGCCTGGGCATAGATGTCCTCGCCACTATTTGCGTTCCAGGCGCATGGTTGTGACTCATTACATCGAGTCAGACGCGCACGCTCCGACAGCATTAACGCCGCTTGCGTTCCAGGGTCTCTGCGCATGTCCATGACTCATTGTTATGAGTCAGAGATGCGCGCCCTTCACTGAAAGACGGAAGTGTACCTGACACACACCTCCATTGTTGTGTAATCCACGTGGAACTCAGGCCGCCGCCATTAACACTGATTCACCAATGAGGTTAGTTGGACCGCTGTATGTGGGATGTAAGCCCAGGACTGATTGGCTGAATTTCAGCTGTTCTGGATGAATAGGCATTACCCCTGATAGGAGTACCATATAAAAGAGACGCCATTTTTGGGTGATTTGATGAGAGGCTCCCTGGAGATTTCATGTCTCGGTTGAGCGCTCCTTCAAACCCTGACCACGTACTGACTGCCGTGTCCCCTGAGGATTCTTCCCTGAGATGAAACGCGTAGGGAGGTGGTCTTTAACGCAGGAGGTGGTCCGGAAGTCCAACGGATTCTAGATGGTCGATACCTGATCCATAAGGACTCTTATTTTTGACATGGGGAACACATCTCAAAATGCTGCAGCATCACAACTTGGTGAGATTGTTCCAATAGCTTTATGTGTATCCCCGTGTATCTGAAGGTTTCTTACTGGTGACAGATAGCGGTGCTTTCTTTTTTCACCTTATAGAGAACCTCAAGTTATATCTCTTTAACAGTAGCATACAATTGTAATGTTGGTTCCCCTGCTTTACTTGACAGGGTGCATATTGTGATTATAAGCCCTGAAGGCTGTGTAAGGGTTCCAAATTGACTACTGATTTTTTCTCTTTGGACTGGTTATCAGTTCTCTGTCTGATTGACCTGTTGGTCAATGTACGATTTTTTCATTATATGTTGTGTCATATGGTTTTTTAATTAGTACTTATTAAACGTTATATTTTAGGTCCCCCTTTTTGCTATTTACATGTTTCTAAAGTCTCCCTGAAAAAAAAAAAAAAAAAAAAAAATCAGTGGGAGATTAATATTGCCCTTTCTGCTTGTGTGCCATCTCTCTCTCTCAAATAGTGAGCTATAGAAAGCCTATTTATTTTTTTGGTTGATTTGGGTTCTAAATTCTACCTGAAAAAATCACTACATCAATCAGTGGGAGATAAATATTGGCCTCTGGGCTTGTGTGCCACTCCTGACTCCTGTGTGTGCCATCTCTCACTCAGTGGGCCATAGAAAGCCTATTTATTTTTTGGGTTGATTTGGTTTCTAAATTCTCCCTGAAAAAAAAAAAAAAAAAATGGGAGATTAATATTGACATTTGTGCTTGAGTGACAGTCCTGCGTGTGTGGCATCTCTGTGATTTGGTGCCACAGAAATCAGAGTGTGTAACATTGTGCCTGATTTTCCTTGCGGTCTCACCAACCTGTAAAGGGATATCGAAATCATACTGAAGTTATAGCTCACCGTGTAAGTTGTTTGACAGCAACAAATAAAGTTACTTTGGTTAAGTTTTTAAAACAATGAGGAAGTCTGGTGCAAGAGGTCGTGGCCGTGGGCGTTCATTGTCAGCTGGTAATGATGGTAGTGGTAGTGGAGCATCAGGTGGTCGTGGGAAAAAAATATTGCACCTAAGTCTGGAGCTGTGGAGCCAGGTTCGTCGTCTGGCTACACAAGGCCTCGAACGCTCTTTTTTGGGAGTAGGAAAACCGCTTTTAAAGCCGGAGCAGCAACAGCAAGTTTTGGCTTACCTTGCAGACTCAGCCTCTAACTCTTTTGCCTCCTCTTCTGAAACTGGTAAATGTAAAAGCAGCGCATCGTTTGTGGATGTTCACGGTCAGGGACAAGTCGCTTCCTTGTCCTCTTCAGCAAAAACAACAACAAGAGAGAAGGATGCAGCAGGCGACACAACGGGTTACTCCATGGAGCTCTTTACACATACCGTCCCTGGCTTAGAAAGTGAAACAGTTAACAGGCCATGCCGATTACAAGTAGATTCTGACATGGAGTGCACTGATGCACAGCCACAGCCAGACTACTATGCTGGTCCTTTGACTCAGACCACAACATGGCCCTCTCAGGGTACTGATCCACAATCAGACCCTGATGAGACTATGTTGCCCCGTCACGAACGCTATACCACCGACCGACACGGTGACACAGACGAAGTTGCACACGAGCTAGAAGAGGAGGTAATAGATGACCCAGTTGTTGACCCCGATTGGCAGCCATTGGGGGAACAGGGTGCAGGCGGCAGTAGTTCTGAAGCGGAGGAGGAGGGGCCGCAGCAGGCATCAACATCGCAACAGGTTCCATCTGCCGGGCCCGTATCTGGCCCAAAACGCGTGGCAAAGCCAAAACCTGTTGGAGGACAGCGTGGCCATCCGGTTAAAGCTCAGTCTGCAATCCCTGAAAAGGGATCCGATGCTAGGAAGAGTGCAGTCTGGCATTTTTTTAAACAACATCCAATTGATCAGCGCAAAGTCATCTGTCAAAAATGTTCAACTAGCTTAAGCAGAGGTCAGAATCTGAAAAGTCTCAATACAAGTTGCATGCATAGACATTTAACCACCATGCATTTGCAAGCCTGGACTAACTACCAAACATCCCTTAAGGTTGTAGCACCCTCGGCCAATGAAGCTAGTCAGCAACGCAACATCCCTTCCGTCACTGTAAGGCCACCATTTTCCGCACCACCGGCAGTATCTGTGCAGGTTTCTTTGCCAGCCCAAAGCAGTCGGGGTCAGGGAATCGCCAGTTTTGTAGGAGGAAATACTGCATCTAGGGCACCGGCGGAAACAATACCGTCTCTCAGTCTGCCATGTCCACCGACACACCCGCTAGTTCCACGATCTCCAGCTCTCCAGTCCAGCTCACCCTACATGAGACTCTGGTTAGAAAAAGGAAGTACTTATCCTCGCATCCGCGTACACAGGGTTTTAACGCCCACATAGCTAGACTAATCTCGTTAGTGATGATGCCCTACCGGTTAGTTGAAAGCGAAGCTTTCAAAGCCCTGATGGAGTAGGCTGAACCACGCTACGAGCTACCCAGTCGACACTTTTTTTTCCAGAAAAGCCATCCCAGCCCTGCACCAGCATGTTAAAGAGCGCATCGTCCATGCACTCAGGCAATCTGTGAGTACAAAGGTGCATCTGACTACAGATGCATGGACCAGTAGGCATGGCCAGGGACATTACGTGTCCATCACGGCACACTGGGTGAATGTGGTGGATGCAGGGTCCACAGGGGACATCAATTTCGGGACAGTTGTGCCTAGCCCACGGTCTAGGAAACAGTTGGCTGTAGGCGTTCGCACCCCCCCCTCCTCCTCCTCCTCCTCCTCCTCCTCCTCGTCCTCCTGCAGAAGCGAGAGCTCTTCCACAGACCACAGTCGCCCAACCACTCCATCGGCAGCTGACACTGTTGCACACCAGTTGTCCCATTATGGGCCAGCTACTGGCAAGCGTCAGCAGGCTGTATTGGCTATGAAGTGTTTGGGCGACAACAGACACACCGTGGAAGTTCTGTCCGAGTTCTTGCAGCAAGAAACGCAGTCGTGGCTGGGCACAGTAGATCTTGAGGTAGGCAAGGTAGTGAGTGATAACGGAAGGAATTTCATGGCTGCCATCTCCCTTTCCCAACTGAAACACATTCCTTGCCTGGCTCACACCTTAAACCTGGTGGTGCAGTGCTTATTGAAAACTTATCCTGGGTTCTCCGACCTGCTCCTCAAAGTGCGTGGACTTTGCTCACATATCCGCCGTTCGCCTGTACACTCCAGCCGTATGCAGACCTATCAGCGGTCTTTGAACCTTCCCCAGCATCGCCTAATCATAGACGTTGCAACAAGGTGGAACTCAACACTGCACATGCTTCAGAGACTGTGCGAACAGAGGCGGGCTGTTATGTTTTTGTGGGAGGATACACATACACGGGCAGGCAGTAGGATGGCAGACATGGAGTTGTCAGGTGTGCAGTGGTCGAAGATACAAGACGTGTCAAGTCCTTCAGTGTTTTGAGGAATGCACACGGCTGGTTAGTGCAGACCACGCCATAATAAGCATGAGCATCCCCCTAATGTGTCTGCTGATGCAAAGTTTGACGCACATAAAGGATCAGGCGTCTGTCATCAAGGCTTTCCTCTTCCTCTGGTGCAGTCAGCCATTGTCTGGTCAGGGCAGTGTACAGGACGAGGTAGCAGGCGAAGAGGAGGTGGAGGACGAGGAGGATGATGGGGATGAGTATATTTTTAATGAGGAAGCTTTCCCGGGGGCACTGGAAATTGGTTGCGTGGCAAGACCGGGTTCTGGTTTTTTGAGGGACACAAGTGACGTAGATTTGCCTGCAACTGCACCTCAACCAAGCACAACCGCAGATTTGACAACTGGAACTTTGGCCCACATGGCGGATTATGCCTTGCGTATCCTCAAAAGGGACACACGCATTACTAAAATGATGAACGATGACGATTACTGGTTGGCCTGCCTCCTTGATCCATGCTATAAAGGCAAATTGCAAAATATTATGCCACATGAGAACTTGGAACTAATATTAGCAACCAAACAATCAACTCTTGTTGACCGTTTGCTTCAGGCATTCCCAGCACACAGCGCACGTGATCGTTCTCACACGAGCTCCAGGGGGCAGCAGACCAGGAGTGTTAGGGGTGCACACATCAGTAGTGGGGTTGGACAGAGGGGTTTTCTGACCAGGTTGTGGAGTGATTTTGCTATGACCGCAGACAGGACAGGTACTTCTGCATCAATTGAAAGTGACAGGAGACAACATTTGTCCAGTATGGTTACTAACTATTTTTCATCCCTTATCGATGTCCTCCCTCAACCGTCATTCCCATTTGATTACTGGGCATCCAAATTAGACACCTGGCCAGAATTGGCAGAATATGCATTGCAGGAGCTTGCTTGCCCGGCAGCTAGTGTCCTATCAGAAAGAGTATTCAGTGCTGCAGGTTCAATACTAACAGAAAAAAGGACTCGTCTGGCTACCCAAAATGTTGATGATCTAACATTCATTAAAATGAACCACAACTGGATTTCGAATTCTTTTGTTCCACCTTGCCCGGCCGACACCTAGCTTTCCTATGAAAAGCTCTTGCCTGTGGACTACTGTGAATTACTTTTCTAATGTCTTAATTTGCTGCAGCTGATTGTCCAGCATACGACATGTTTACACCTCCCTAAATGGCCAAACTCCCCACATGGGGCCGTGGTATCGCGACTTGGCGCAAGCACCCGTGAGAGTGCTGTTTGTCTGAAGAGGTGGGTGTGCCCGCTTTTGGTCGACAGCACTGCCACTGGGTCCCTCATAGTACAATAAAGTGTCTCTGGCGGTGGTGGTGCGCACCCAACGTCAGACACACTGTTGTAACATGAGGGGCCCTGGGCCTATACCACCGGCCACAAGAGAGTTCACCCACCCCCAGGTCAAACATTGCTCTACCACTTCCACAGTTCTCTCACACTTCCACCAATGTTTAGTCTATTTGCTGACATCCTTCCATTCCTGCCACTGACAATACCATTGTGTTGACATGTATGATGGTACTTAACATAGTCAGGGGCAGTGTCCTCTATTTACCAAAGTAAATACTTTGCGCCAAATTAGTAGGTCTGAAACTACGCAGAGGATCCCACCCCTGTACCTAATGATTGCACCCTTTAGTGTTTTCGTTTTGTTTTAATGCGAGACATTCACATTTATTTATTGTTTTGGACTACTAACTGGCAGACACTCATTACAATCGGCCTCCGCTGACCAGACCACTGCTGCCCGTGTACCCCTTGGAACCAATTTTAAATTGCCTACAGCCAGCCCAATTTTATTATGTTAGGCCTTCGAAGCCTGTCTGCGGTCCCTCCTTCTACTAGGCCTCCACTGACCTGTCTACTGCTGCCCGTGTACCCCTGGAACCAATTTTAAATTGCCTACAGCCAGCCCAATGTTATTATGTTAGGCCTTCGAAGCCTGTCTGCGGTCCCTCCTTCCACTAGGCCTCCACTGACCTGTCTACTGCTGCCCGTGTACCCCTGGAACCAATTATAAAGTGACTACAGCCATATGTTATTATGTTAGGCCTTCGAAGCCTGTCTGTGGCCCGTTCTTTCTACTACTCCTACACTGACCACACCACTGCTGCCCGTGTACCCCTGGAACCTATTTAAAAGTGCCTACAGCCCAATATTTTATTATGTTAGGCCTTCGAAGCCTGTCTGCGGCCCGTTCTTTCTACTACTCCTACACTGACCAGACCACTGCTGCCTGTGTACCCCTGGAACCTATTTAAAAGTGCCTACAGCCCAATTTTTTTTTATGTTAGGCCTTCGAAGCCTGTCTGCGGTCCCTCCTTCCACTAGGCCTCCACTGACCAGACCACTGCTGCCCGTGTACCCCTGGAACCAATTTTAAATTGCCTCTAGCCAGCCCAATTTATTATGTTAGGCCTTCGAAGCCTGTCTGCGGTCCTTCCTTCCAATAGGCCTCCACTGACCTGTCTACTGCTGCCCGTGTACCCCTGGAACCAATTTTTAATTGCCTACAGCCAGCCCAATTTATTATGTTAGGCCTTCGAAGCCTGTCTGCGGTCCCTCCTTCCACTAGGCCTCCACTGACCTGTCTACTGCTGCCCGTGTACCCCTGGAACCAATTTTAAATTGCCTACAGCCAGCCCAATTTATTATGTTAGGCCTTCGAAGCCTGTCTGCGGTCCCTCCTTCCACTAGGCCTCCACTGACCAGACCACTGCTGCCCGTGTACCCCTGGAACCAATTTTAAATTGCCTACAGCCAGCCCAATTTATTATGTTAGGCCTTCGAAGCCTGTCTGCGGTCCCTCCTTCCACTAGGCCTCCACTGACCTGTCTACTGCTGCCCGTGTACCCCTGGAACCAATTATAAAGTGCCTACAGCCTGTCCAATTTTATTATGTTAGGCCTTCGAAGCCTGTCTGCGGCCCGTTCTTTCTACTACTCCTACACTGACCAGACCACTGCTGCCCGTGTACCCCTGGAACCTATTTAAAAGTGCCTACAGCCCAATATTTTATTATGTTAGGCCTTCGAAGCCTGTCTGCGGCCCGTTCTTTCTACTACTACTACACTGACCAGTCTACTGCTACCCGTGTACCCCTGGAACCTATTTAAAAGTGCCTACAGCCCAATATTTTTTTATGTTAGGCCTTCGAAGCCTGTCTGCGGCCCGTTCTTTCTACTACTCCTACACTGACCAGTCTACTGCTGCCGTGTACCCCTGGAACCTATTTGACCAGTCTACTGCTGCCCGTGTACCCCTGGAACCTATTTAAAAGTGCCTACAGCCCAATATTTTTTTATGTTAGGCCTTCGAAGCCTGTCTGCGGCCCGTTCTTTCTACTACTCCTACACTGACCAGTCTACTGCTGCCCGTGTACCCCTTGAACCAATGTTAAAGTGCCTACAGCCCAATATTTTTTTATGTTAGGTCTTTGAAGCCTGTCTGCGGCCCGTTCTTTCTACTACTCCTACACTGACCAGACCACTGCTGCCCGTGTACCCCTGTAACCTTTTTTAAGCTGCAGTGAGCCACATTTTTGGTTTAAGGCCTACTACCTGTGTCTGTCTGCGCCACTCAATACAGCTGTGTTCCTTTGAAAAAAGCTGAGCATCAATAGTCTTGTTTTCAGCTTCTAGGAATTTTAAAACTGCATTTGGGCTACAACTTTGGTAGGGCCTACTAACGGTGTCTGCCGCCCCAAGGTGTGCCCCAGGTTTCGCCCACATTGCTTCGATCTTCCTACTCTCGTTTAGTAGTTGTTGCAAACTACACTGCATTAGGCCTACAAATTGGGTATGGGGTGTAGAGAGATGGTGTGTTACACTCCAAGGTGTTCTCCAGGTTGCCTTTCCTGAGCTTCTATCTTCAGGCTCTTGTTAAATAGTGGTTAAATGGAACAACTGCATTTGGCGTACTAGTTGGTTTGGGGCCTACTAACAGTGTCTGCCGCTCCTTGCTGTTCTCCTGGTTTCCTGTCCTGAAATTCCATTTTCAGGCTCTCGTTAAGTAGTTGTTAATGTTAGACTGCATTTGGCCTACTAGTTGGGTTGGGGCCTACTATCGGTGTCTGCCACTCCTTGCTGTTCTCCTCCACTGAACAAAGCTGTGCCGCCTGTTTACTACGGTTGCCAATTTTGAACTGCATTTCGACTACTTACTGATTTGGGCCTACTCTCTGTGTCAGCCTCTCATTCCAGTTGTCCTCCACTGCAATGCCCCCTGGTTAGTCCTGTGTTACCAATTTTGAACTGCATTTAGCCAACTTTATTCTTTGGGCCTATATCTGTGTTTCCTCCTCATCCTGCCCATTGCCCAGCCAGTGATAGATGAGTCTGCTGGTACATTGACCCATAACGCAACATTCCCCGTGCACGCTACACAGCAATATTGTGACCCTGCTGAACGTCAGGTTCCTCTTCCCGCATACCATACCACCTTACACGGGGACAAAGAGGAAGGTGCAGATGAAAGTGCAGGTTCCTTCATCAGGTAGGGGGAGGAATACTAGTTGGCGACGTCACTGGCACAGGGCCTCTCATAGTACGCAAAAGTGTTGCTGCCGGTGGGAGGCGCCCCCGCCGTGCAAACACACCGCTGTACTTTGAGGGGCCCTGTGCCAGTGCCAATGCCAACGAGTGGGCCCCCCCTGCTTGCTCAGGATCACAGCACTTGCAAAGTTGAAATACTTACCTCTCCCTGCTCCACTGCCGTGACGTGGTCCAGATTTCCTGGGCCCACTAATTACTTGAACCAGCCCTACCCCCCACAACTTTACAAATGCCTTCCAATTATTATAAGGTCAATTACGATTGACAAGCTTCTGTAACAAGAATGGATGTTTTTGCCATTAAAATGGGCAGTGTAGGTGTTCTCCTGGCCTCCACTCACTGCCGACTATGCTCCCCCATTGACTTGCATTGGGTTTCGTGTTTCGGTCGATACCCGACTTTTCGCGATAATCGGCCGATTCCACTCGACTCGACTTCTAAGATAGTCGGGTTTCGCGAAACACGGCTCGACTCTAAAAAGGTCAAGGTCGCTCAACCCTATTCCACGACGATCCCAGACTTCTTCATCCAGTTTATGAAGCTCTGTTCAGAGAGCACAGCTCCATAGACTGGAGCAGCAGCTACTGCCGGGTCTCATACTGTGCTCCACGAGAACCTGATTGCTGTGTACTGAGGTGATGTCATTAAAGGCGTTTTACCATGAACAAAAGTTCATTTTATTACTAAATCTTAGAATAAAATTAGGGTCCACAGTTGGATATGATTAAAAAAATGTTCCTGTGCTGAAATAATTTTATTTCTCCTGCTGTGTACTGTGTAATGGCTGTGTCTGCCCATGCAGGGACATGGTCTTATTATACCACAGCTCCTGGGCAGGGAAAACAGCAAAACAGTATACAGACATTTACAGCACGGGATCACAGCTGATTGGTTTTGTTTCTCGCTCCGGCCGCCGGTGCCTGCAGCTGTTCATGCTGAGTGATCACGTGGTACAGCTCATTAAGGTAATGAATATGGACACGTTGGCGCGTCAACTGGGAAAAATCCGACCTACGTCCAGGTATACAGAAGGTGTTTTTCGGAATTCTCTTTGATTCCCATTGCATGATATCTTATCTGCCCCTCGTAAAGCAGGAAGAAATCAGAAGCAGGATCCAGGCATTACAGAGGAAGAGGACAGTTTCCATCAGATGTGCCATGATGGTCCTAGGCCTGATGACGTCCTGCATTCCAAGCATACGATGGAGTCAGGCTCACTCAAGACAGCTACACGGTATGATCCTTTCAGTCTGGAACAGACATCACTCCGACCTAGAAAGGAAAATGACAATATCCGCCAGTCTAAAATTCCCTATCATGGTGGACATCCAGGAACAATCTCGGGGAAGGAGTAAAATGGATCTTTTCTCCATGCGTCCATATCACCACCGACACAAGTCTGAAAGGATGGGGCGCAGAAGTGGAGAGACAATACCTGCAAGGAACTTGGTCCCTGGAAGACCAGGGAAGATCCTCCAATTGCAGAGAACTAAAGGTGGTATGGGACACTCTACAGCGATGTTGGGATATGGTCAGGGATCATCATGTGAAAATTCTTTCGGACAATGTCACAGCGGTTTCCTTTCTGCATCGCCAAGGAGGTCCGAGAGGCCAACTCCTACAAACCTTAGCAGAACATATATTTCAGTGGGCAGAAAGGAAAGTTCAGTCCATCTCGGCAATGCACTTGAAGGGCTCTGAAAAGAGAACAGCATATTTTCTCAGCAGGGGAAAGCTATGGTCCTCCAAATGGGATTGAACCCATAAGTGTTCCACCAGCTGACCCGGAGATGGGGGATGCCAAGTATAGATCTGTTTGCAACCTGGAAGAACGAAAAGGGGGCAAGATTTTTCTACATAGATCCAAGAGAACCCAGAAGGGGTGGATGCCCTATCTCAGAATTGCGAGAAGATCTTCTGTACGCATTCCCTCCTTTTTCCCTTCAACCAAGAGTCCTGAGGAAAATCAAGAAAGAGCAAGCCACAGTAATATTGGCAGTCCCCTTGTGGCCCAACAGGAGTTAGTTTCCAGTGTTACACTACATGGCCTTGGAGGATCCGGTTCTCCTTCCGGACAGATGCGACCTGCTGTCCCAGGGCCCCTCTGGTATCAAGATTCTCACTTTCTATGCCTGACAGCCTGGTTCCTGATTGGAAGATCCTAAGATCCAAGGGATTATCAGACAAGATAACTACCATGAAGGCTAGTAGAAAACCAGTGATGTCAGCAATCTATTCCAAGATATGGAATAAGTTCTGTTCTTATGTGGGAAAATCTACTTTGGACACATCACGTCCAGACATTCCCAGAATACTGGAATTCCTCCAGAGCGGATTTGAGATGGGTCTGAGGCCTAGCACACTAAAGGTACAGATTTCAGCCCTTAGCACCTTTATGGACTTCCCTTTAGCAGACCACCCGTGAGTTGCAAGGTTAACTTGAGCCGTTACTAGGTTAAGGCCCACAATCAGAGAGACTGTTTCACCATGGGACCTAAACCTAGTGTTAGGGACACTGTGCAGATCTCCCTTTGAACCCCAGGAAGAATCTAACATTAACTTTCTCTCCATAAAGACTGCATTCCTGGTGGCGGTCACCTCAGCGAAACTGTTAGCTGAAATCCAGGCACTGTTGGTTAGGGATCCCTATTTACAGATCCTAAAGGATCAGTTAATATTTAAGCTTGACCCGTCCTTTTGCCAAAGGTAGTATCAGAGACAAATTTGAGCTAGGAGATCGCTCTTTCATCATTTTGTCATCCCCCGAAGAACGAGAAAGAGAGGCTATTTCAGACACTGGATGTAAGACGTCCTGGAGGCAGGACTCGAACTTGTTCATACAGCATGCAGGAAAGAATAGGGGCAAGAAAGCCTCAAAGTCAGCTTTATCTAGGTGGATTACATCAACCATATCGCGAGCACACGAGTCAGAGAAAAAAGAGCCATCGCTTAATATTAAAGCCCACTCCACAAGGGCGATTTCTGTATCCTGGGCTGAAAGAGCAGGGGCTTCCATAGACCAGATCTGCAGGGTTGGAACTTGGTCTAATATGACGACTTTCTGTAGACACTGCAAGCTAGATGTGATGTCAGGTCAGCAGATAGCTTACGAACAGAAAGTCCTGCATGCAGTGGTCCCGCCCTAAAATGCTATTGATTTGGTATTTTTCCTGTCGTACTGTCATGAGGGACGTCCTGGGGAAAATAGGAATTAGTCCTACCGGTAACTGTATTTCCAGGAGTCCATCATGATAGCACCATTACATTCCCTCCCCTGAATTCTGAAGCTGATGTGAGATTAACTTTTGTATGTAAGAATTCAATAATATAGAGTTGCATCCATCCTGGTGTGGTGATTGGTAAAATACACTGGGGTTGAGGTGGAAGGGGGGATTTTAACCTCTTGTGTGTTTCCTGTCCCTAGAGGATGAGTAGGACTACCTCCTGTCGTGCTGTCATGATGGACTCCTGGAAATACAATACAATTACTGCTAGGTCTAATTCCTATATTTTTCTCTTTTTGCTTACTGGGTTACTAATGGAGGTGTCTGATAGATGCTGCCCCATTACTAACCTCTGGGCTTGATGTTAGCGGATATTACAAAGCTGACATCAACCCCAAAATTTTACCTTGCTTGCCAATGCACCAGGGCAAGTGGGAAGAGATGAGGCTAAATGCCAGAATTGGTGCATCAAATGAATGCACCATTTCTGGGGCGGCTGTGGGTTGATCTTCTTAGGCTGGGAGGGGGATAATATTCGTGGCACTTCGCAGCCTACTAATATCAGTGCATAAGAACTCTGCTTACTTTAACTGGCTCTCCAAAACAGAGGGGGCCACGTGCCGTTTTTAAAATTTAAATAAATAATAAAAAATACGGTGGACCGTATTGATGAAGAAAATCAGGTGAGGTTTCCCCCTACTTTGTAATACCAAGATGAGAGAAAGCAGACAACTGGAGGCTTATGTTGTTATTCTGGGAAGAGGCCAATATCCATGAAGCGTCCCAGGCTATTAATATCGGCTCACAGCTGTCTGCATAGCCTTTACTGGCTATTAAAATGGGACCCCCCCAAAAAAATGATGTGGGCCCCCCTTTTATAATAACCAGCAAAGACTAAGCAAACAGCTGCTGTCTGATAATAATAGACTGGGAATGGGGCATGCATATTGGCCCCCTTCCAGACTAATAACACCAGCCCTCAGCTACCACAGAAATGACACATCCATTAGATGCACCAATTCTAGTACTTAGCCTCGGCTCTTCCCGATTGCCCTGGTGCGTTGGCAATTGGGGTAATGGTTTTGAGGTTGATGTTAGCTTTGCAATTGCAGCTGACATCAAGCCCAGTAGCCCAGATAGTAATGGAGAGGCATCTATAAGACACCCTCATTGCTCACCCCATAAGTTTAAAGCAAAAAACACACACAAAGAAAAATCCTTTATTTGAACAAAGCACTTCCCAAACCTCTTTAACCCATTTGGGGTTCAGAATCAAGTTCGAGTACTGTTCTAGTACCGAAATCGAACTTTTTAATAAAGTTTCCCTTTCCTCATGGATCGCTCATCTCTAGTACCTATGTAAAAATAACCTTGTGCAAAGTTAAATATTAAGTTTTAGCTTATGTTGTTTTGCACAGAGGAGGGAAATATGTTTTCTAATGTCTTACAAGTCAACTCAACAAAGACATGCTTTTTATTGTCAGGTATCATTATTTTTCCCCTTAAACAGCTTTTGGAAAATCTGCTCAAAAGACCCAATAATGGCGCCTAGGTGATGTCTTTGGATGAACATGTGGCATCAATCTTGAAACCTTCGTGACTAAAGCCACTGAGGTTAAAATGACAACAATATATCAGCTTTGTTTTCTTTGCTGTGACCACGTTCAAAGATGTTCTTGGAATGGGTCCTGTTGTCCTTTGACCCAGGAAGACAACATAACAACAGACAACTGTATCTAAAGGTTAATACATGAGATGTGAGTGGCTGAATGTTTTCTAAACCAGTTTTGTTTCATGCTGGGTTGTCTTCTCTTGACACATCTTGGTACGTCTGAATAAACACACAGGAACTCGATTTAGCCAAGTTCTTTACTTTCAGCTTAATGGTGCAAATATAAATATTCATAGGTGATCACAAATGTTAATTGGAATTTTATTCTGCATAATGTTAGAAAACAAAATATTAAAGATACATTTAATGGAAAAATGTATATATCTAATGCATATGGCAGAGATGTGTCCCTACGACTCAGTTTTCTGCCACATAATGGACAGAGTCTGTTATGTTCCTGTGTGTCAGACCAAAGTCTGTTTTCGCATTGTAATTGCTTGTTATTTTCAATGTAATGTGAATTTGCAATGATGCATGCACTAATGCCAAGATAACTTACAGGCCAGAGTGGTATATTAATTGATGATCAATCCTTTTAACATTTGTTGTTTTTGAAGTAAGAAAATATTTCAGATGACTTTGCTGATTAATTTAGTAAAACATTGATGTTGGCCCCAATTTACTACAAATCCTCTTCTTCAGGCAAAAATTAAGATTGGTTACACGCTTAACAGTATTGCACTGTATATTACCCGTAAATTTGCACAGGTAGAATGAACAGTGAGATATAGCAGCAGGCAAGTGGATGTGATTTTACAATGCTCATCCCCCATACTACAATGTTTTTCAGTACAGACCCTGACGAGCCTGAGGTCTTCAGCTCAAAAATGGTACCTTGGACAGATTTTCTGCAAACCATTGTGCTTAGCAGGTCCCAGAGGCTCCTTCACCATCACTCTATAACTCTTAAGCAGTAATCTTCACTTATTGCTTGGCCCCTGGGTTAAGTCCTTAGAGTAGCTACTGGCCAGAGGAATGAGCTTGAGGCAAGAATGGACATACTAGCCAGGCCAATAGCTGGTGTGTCAAGAACAGGGACAGAATCAGAAGTTATAGTGAAGTCAGGAACAGTGAAGATGAGGTTGTAGGCCAGATTAGGATATAACATCAAGTAATAAATGAGGGGTATCGTTTCTCCTTATGGAGAGTGACATACCATCTCTGGCTTGTCAAGGTGAGGAGGCTTATTCGCCGTGCAATGCTCCTCTGGGAAATATAATTGCCTCTTCTGAGAAAAAGAGGACTATCTCTATAGCGCCACCTGTTGGAAGTAGCGATCCTACAAGTCACAATCAACCCTTTAACGAGTCGTGCAATATGACTTAGGATAAAGGCCAAATCAATATCTTAATTCGCAGACACGGTGTTTCGGGCTGTTGGCCCTCATCAATGCGAAGCATGAGAACTGATTTGGCTAGGTGAGAGGCTCTGGACTGGGGTCTAAGGGGTATCGTTTCTCCTTATGGAGAGTGACATACCATCTCTGGCTTGGGAAATATAATATGCAAATTGCCTCTTCTGAGAAAAAGAGGACTTAAACTCTATAGCGCCACCTGTTGGAAGTAGCGTCGCTACTTCCAACAGGTGGTGCTATAGAGTTTAAGTCCTCTTTTTCTCAGAAGAGGCAATTTGCATAGTAATAAATGAACAAACCAAACACAAATGGCTACTAGAAGCAGGCTGCTGGGAGTTTAAATGGGCAGAGTGTTTCCCCATTGGCAATAGAAGGAGTTAAAATAATTTCATATATTGCCCTCCTTACAGACTTGAAAATCAGCTTTTGTTCCAAATTTGTTTTGAAGTTCACAAAAAAGTCTGCATTAAAATGTATTCATAAATCTTTTTCTGCAGATTACTTAAAATTTGTAGCAAAATATGCAAATATGTAAGATTATTTTTATGTTTTGTCAATGAAGTCACATATTTGCACTAGTGGTGTTTCTTTGATATACCGTATGTATTTTACTCGTCAGTCTTAAGTTTTGATGCGGTTGCCAGTCATTGGGGTTTGCCGTGGTGCAGACGGGGCCATTTGGCTATGGCCTCAATCTTGGCTGGTTCTGGTCTCTGTTTCCCACTTCCCACCCAATGCCCTAAATACTGAACCTCTGCTTTGCCCACGTGACACTTGTTTGGGTTCAGGGTGATTCCGGCCTTGTGGATCCTGTCTAATACTGTCTCTAGGTGATTTAGATGCTCTTCCCATGTCGCGCTGTAGACGGCGATGTCATCCAGGTAGGCACACGCATAGTCCTGGAGACCATCCAGAAGCCGGTCAGCCAGCCTCGGGAAGGTCGCCGGGGCAGTCTTCATCCCGAATGGTATAACTCGAAACTGGAATAAGCCAAATGGGGTGACAAATGCCGACTTGGGAATAGCATCAGGACTAAGGGGAATCTGCCAGTAGCCTTTGCATAGATCGATGGTGGTCAAATACTTTGCCCCTGCCAGCCCGTCTAACAAGTCATCCACACGCGGCATGGGATACGCATCCGTCACTGTTTTCTCGTTGAGCTTACGATAGTCTACACAAAACCGTGTAGTCCCATCCTTCTTGGGCACTAACACTACGGGGGATGCCCAGGGACTATCTGACTCTTCAATGACCCCTAAACGCAACATCTCTTGTATCTCTTGTCGCATCCCTTCTCGTACAGACTCAGGGACGCGGAAGGGGGGTTGTCGCAGGGGGGTCTGATCCTGGGTCTCAACCTTGTGTTGTGCCAGGTGAGTGTACCCGGGTTTCCCCGAAAACATCCCACTGCTGCCACCAGTGTAACGGGGTCTACTGTGCTGTAGTACCTCTTTCAGCACCCCCCGTGTTTCAGGAGATCCACTCTGCTTTTGCTGGATTCTGAATGAAGGACGCTGGCTGGAATTCCTTGATTACGTGAGAGCATATAAAAGCTGACTGCTACTCCACGTATTTCCAGTCTGAAGGAACACACTTTATTCACAGCACACAGAATATATAACACATATACACAGGGCAGGCCAATAGAAAAAGCAGGCCAGACATACATTACAATAGCCGCAGGGGGCCGGAGCCTGCTGATATTTACTGTGGGAATTACAAAGGTGGGGGAGGTCAGAAGGAGAATATCTTGTCCCCTCTGACCAGGGGCGCAGCCTGTGGACTGATGCATTAGGGACATGCATTTCACATGGAACCTATTATACATAATATATACTGCATAACATATTCGTGGTGCTGGAGGTTCTGTAACACGATGGGAATAAGGAGCCATGCTGCAGAAAAGGATGGGGAAAAGGAGCCGTATTTCTTGCAAAAACATTTTTTCATTAAATAATTTTCTGTAATTTTTTTGTATTATTTATAATAAAAGTAATTCATATTTTTATAATTTTGATTGTGTTGCTACTTCATTTGCTCTATTGGTTATAAGTTGTTGTATATGAAGGGGATCACAGTTTATTTATACATAGGAACTGTTTTGGTAGTATGCTTAATTTTTATTTGTGTTTACAGATGCTTCTAATACCGAGTACATGGACTTTAGAAAACGTGATAAAAATTGGATCACCCAATTAGTTCGGTGAACAAATGGTAACAGAGACAGAAAATAGAGATGTTAAGGATTTGAAGCTTAGTATTAAGGACTTGTTAAAAAAAAGCACAAAATTGTGGTGAAATAAGGTGGCTCTTGAGAACTGTTTGCAAAAGGACATTATCCCCAGAAGCCTAATAATACATCCTACTTTGGATATTAGCGATTCTGCATTTACCAATAAGTGTGAAGAATCCCTAAATAAAGGTTCACGTACATTATTGGAGCTACTTATTGGAGCTGATCGTAAATCACTAGAAGGCATTGAAGGGGAAATTGATGCCTTGAGAATTAAAATTCAGAGTGTGCTACCAGTGGAGGAATGCAATAAATTTGATAAGGAGTTGGACATCGATTTAAGCAAGTGGGAAAAAGAAATACAAGAATTGAAAGTCCGCAAGTTTCAGCTTGACTTGCAGGACTATTCATCAAATAAAATCTATAGGTGGCAATATAAAGAGACACACCAGAAATCTGTATCATGATATTCATCCATTACCTCACTACGATCAGAGGAACCATGTGGCGAACATTTTTTAGGCAAGTGGAGTGGGCTAGGAGAGGGAAACAGCTTAGAACAGCAGACCCACAAATCCGTAACTCCATTCCCTCCTATACACACACGCAATTTCAATAAGAAAGATACCAAGAGAATGCGCAAAACTTAAAGGTAATTCATCTTTCTAATACACAATTATCTTCTGCACAAATGCGGGTGTTGGAAAGTGGGCTTTCTTTTTCTCCTTCAGCAAAGTTCAATTATTTTACGATGGTAAAGGATTTGAAACTATTTGCTAGAAAGCTTTCCTTCAAAAAATATTTTGTCAATCAATCAAAAAATATGTTTCCAACAGATCTGGAACAACAAGCTCTAGCAGATTTGGAGGCCTGGTTGGAAGAACAAAGGGCTTTGGGTGATAAACGTTTTCCTACTTATCTGCATGGCCGATCACAACATTTCCCCCCTACATGGATCTGCCCTAATGTTGATATCTTTGTCAAACTTGTTAAAAGTGATGTAACATTATTGTCTGAAGATGTTTCTCGGCATAACTTGTCCATTGCGGAGAATAAGGCTATTCAAGAACTTAAAAGAATGAAACATCTTGTAATTAAACCTGCAGACAAGGGGGGAAATGTGCTTTGGCCAGTAGACAGAGGCGTAGCTAGGGTTTTGGTTCGGGGGGGGGGCGAAACTTCTGAGTGGGCCCCTAACCAGGTAACCTTGATTACAACTCGGTGACGCACCTTAATAGTGGAGGAGAACCTCAGCAGATGACCGCACTGTTACTGAAGATAATCTCTATATAACGACCAACATGGATATTACCGCCATATGGTAAGTGGTAGATACCAGTCCTACAGAACATATAAGTGATCACAGCACAGTTACAGATAATGTCTTACCGCTGACGTCCTTTCTGATGGAATCGTTCACTTTTCCCGTCTTTTCCATCTGGACCAGACCGACATGACAACTTCTTCCAGGCAGGACTCGGACAGAGAATTCAACAAAGACACGTTTCACTTCTCATATTCCAGCCCCATCACCATCTATTCCCAACCTGCACAAACTCCTCATCCTGCTGATACCCCAATACTGAGCCGCTGCTGCCGTATGTGTCCCTATTACTGCCCCTGACACCCCAATACTGAGCCGCTGCTGCTCTGTGTCCCTATTACTGCACCTGATACCCCAATACTGAGCCGCTGCTGCCCTATGTGTCCCTATTACTGCACCTGATACCCCAATTCTGAGCCGCTGCTGCCGTATGTGTCCCTATTACTGCACCTGATACCCCAATACTGAGCCGCTGCTGCCGTATGTCCCTATTACTGCCCCTGATACCCCAGTATCCGAAAATGATGTGAGGAGGCAGTTTAAGTCACTTAACATTGGTAAAGCTGCAGGACCTGATGGTCTCTGTGTACTGTCTTTACACGCCTATTTAATGGAAGTATACAAACACAGAGGGTACCAGTGTTATCGAAAACTTCCTGTCTGGTGCCGGTACCCAAGACTTCTTCTCCTGCAACCCTACATGACTATCGTCCTGTAGCCTTAACATCTCACGCTATGAAGGCCTTGGAAAGATTAGTGCTTGCTCACTTAAGACCAAGGGTCAATGCTTTTATCGATCCCCTTCAGTTTGCCTACCGACATAGATTGGGAGTGGATGATGCTATTCTTTCTCTGTTACATAGGGTACATTCATTTCTGGAGATGGACGGAACCACGGTGCGAGCGATGTTCTTCGATTTCTCGAGTGCATTTAACTCCCTGCAGCCACTTTTACTACACAAAAAGATGACTGATATTAAGGTGGAGGTGGGGATGAGAAATTGGATAACTGACTACCTATCAGATCGGCCACAGTTTGTGCAGATGGGAGCAGTTGTGTCAAGCAGATTACTGAGCAGTGTAGGTGCCCCCCAGGGAACGGTGCTTGCGCCCTTTCTATTCACACTGTATACTTCAGACTTTCAGTATAAATCTGAACTTTGCCACCTTCAAAAATTTTCGGATGACTCCGTGGTTGTGGGATGCATTAGGGGAGATCAGGGGGATGAGGAATATAGAAGGGTGGTGTCGAATTTCATGGTTTGGTGCAATGGTAACTATCTGCAACTAAATGTTAAGAAAACCAAGGAGTTGGTGGCCAACTATAGCAGGATAAAGATGGAATGCTTACCGATCACTATTGCTGGTCAGGAGGTAGAGCAGGTGGAGAGTTACAAATATTTGGGGGTCCATTTGGATAGCAAACTGGACTGGAGATGCCACTCAGAGTTTGTCTACAAGAAGGGGATGAGCAGACTGTATTTCCTAAGGAAACTGAGGTCTTTTAATGTGTGTAGCAAAATGTTCGAAATGTTCTACCAATCTGTAGTGGCAAGTGCCATCTTTTTTGCAATCACGTGCTGGGGTAGTAGTGTGCGGGCCTCTGATGCTAATAAGCTGAATAAGATTATTAAGAAGGCAAGTTCTGCTGTGGGCTGCAATCTGGACTCTTTTGGGGAGGTAGTGGAGAAAAGAACTCTGAGAAAGTGTATGGCAATTATGAACAATAATGCACATCCACTATATGAGCTATTCATGAGACAGGAGAGCACCTTCAGTAACCGGCTAATACTTCTGAGGTGTAAGAAGGAAAAATATAGGAAATCGTTTGTGCCAACTGCCATGGGAATGTACAACAATAACATTAGGGTTAAACCACCAAGGTGAATGTCTACTTATTTCTCTACATTTCAGTTCACTCGTTGTGTATGTCCTATTCTAATGTATAATGTATAATGTTCTTCTGTCAACTCCACTGTCATGTCAACTATGTAATTCTTTTATAATTTTTATGATTTGATTTAAGTTGTGCTGCTGTGATACTATAATTTCCCACGGGATCAATAAAGTGTATCGTATCGTAATACTGAGTCGCTGCTGCCTTATGTGTCCCTATTACTGCTCCTGGTACCCCAATATTGAGCCGCTGCTGCCGTATGTGACCCTATTACTGCACCTGATACCCCAATACTGAGCCGCTGCTGCTGTATGTGTCCCTATTACTGCACCTGCTGTGTGGTTATCTGTGCCCTCTAAATTCTAAAGCACCCCTCTATAATATAGTAATGCCGGGTGCAAGTGCCCTAGAAAACAGTGCCCACATTTTGCCCCCTAGAAAGTCATAATGCCCTCTGTGTGCCCCTTTGACAGTCACAGTAACCTGAGTTCCCCTATAACAATAAGTGCCCACTTTACATTTAATAATGTCCTGAGTCTCCCCCCTGTACAGCTCCCCTATACACAGTATAATGCCACCTCACTTTATAATACCACCCACACAGTATACTGTCTCCTTAGTAGCCCCTAAACTGTTTGATGGCTCCAACACTGTATAATGACCCCCACATTGTAATCTCCATACTATATGATGGCCCCCAGATAGCCTCCATATACAGTAGCATAATGCACCAAATAGTCCTCAATATAGTATAATGCACTCTCCATAGGCAGACTCTATAGCATAGGGCAGCCCCCATAGTCAAACCCTGTAATAAGGCAGCACCCCCATGGTCAGACCCTGCAACAAGGCAGGCCTCATAGGCAGACACTGTAATAAGGCAGCACCCCTATAGGCAGAACCTGTAATAAGGCAGCCCCCCATAGCCAGACCCTGTAATGAGGCAGCACCCCTATAGTCAGATCCTGTAATAAGGCAGCCCCCCATAGGCAGACCCTGTAATAAGGCGGCACATCCCCATAGGCAGACCCTGTAATAAGGCAGCACCCCTATAGGCAGACCCTGTAATAAGGCAACCCCCATAGTCAGACCCTGTAATAAGGCAGCACCCCTATAGGCAGACCCTGTAATAAGGCAGCACCCCCATAGTCAGACCCTGTAATAAGGCAGCACCCCTATAGGCAGACCCTGCAATAAGGCAGCACCCCCATAGTCAGACCCTGTAATGAGGTAGCCCCCCTATAGTCAGCACCCCCATAGTCAGACCCTGTAATGAGGTAGCACCCCTATAGTCAGACCCTGTAATAAGGCAGCCCCCCATAGGCAGACCCTGTAATAAGGCGCCAGATCCCCATAGGCAGACCCTGTAATAAGGCAGCACCCCTATAGACAGACCCTGTAATAAGGCAGCACCCCCATAGTCAGACCCTGTAATGAGGCAGCACCCCTATAGTCAGACCCTGTAATGAGGCAGCACCCCTATAGTCAGACCCTGTAATAAGACAGCCCCCCATAGGCAGACCCTGTAATAAGGCAGCCCCCCATAGGCAGACCCTGTAATAAGGCGCCAGATCCCCATAGGCAGACCCTGTAATAAGGCAGCACCCCTATAGACAGACCCTGTAATAAGGCAGCACCCCCATAGTCAAACCCTGTAATGAGGCAGTACCCCTATAGTCAAACCCTGTAATAAGGCAGCACCCCCATAGTTAGACCCTATAATAAGGCAACACCCTTATAGGCAGACCCTGTAATAAGGCAGCACCCCCATAGTCAGACCCTGTAATAAGGCAGCACCCCTATAGACAGACCCTGCAATAAGGCAGCACCCCCATAGTCAGACCCTGTAATGAGGCAGCACCCCTATAGTCAGACCCTGTAATAAGGCAACCCCCATAGTCAGACCCTGTAATGAGGTAGCCCCCCTATAGTCAGACCCTGTAATAAGGCAGCACCCCCATAGTCAGACCCTGTAATGAGGTAGCACCCCTATAGTCAGACCCTGTAATAAGGCAGCCCCCCATAGGCAGACCCTGTAATAAGGCGCCAGATCCCCATAGGCAGACCCTGTAATAAGGCAGCACCCCTATAGACAGACCCTGTAATAAGGCAGCACCCCCATAGTCAGACCCTGTAATGAGGCAGCACCCCTATAGTCAGACCCTGTAATGAGGCAGCACCCCTATAGTCAGACCCTGTAATAAGACAGCCCCCTATAGACAGACCCTGTAATAAGGCAGCACCCCCATAGTCAAACCCTGTAATGAGGCAGTACCCCTATAGTCAAACCCTGTAATAAGGCAGCACCCCCATAGTTAGACCCTATAATAAGGCAACACCCTTATAGGCAGACCCTGTAATAAGGCAGCACCCGCATAGTCAGACCCTGTAATGAGGCAGCACCCCTATGTCAGACCCTGTAATAAGGCAACCCCCATAGTCAGACCCTGTAATAAGGCAGCACCCCTATAGGCAGAACCTGTAATAAGGCAGCAACCCCATAGTCAGACCCTGTAATGAGGTAGCACCCCTATAGTCAGACCCTGTAATAAGGCAGCCCCCCATAGGCAGACCCTGTAATAAGGCGGCAGATCCCCATAGGCAGACCCTGTAATAAGGCAGCCCCCCATAGGCAGACCCTGTCATAAGGCGGCAGATCCCTATAGGCAGACCCTGTAATAAGGCAGCACCCTTAAAAAAATAAATACTTCCTGGTTCCTGCGCTGCTCCCGCTTATCTCCTGACAGCGGGCTCCGGGCAGTGAAGTCATCGTGCCCGCTGTCAGTGTCGGCGATGTCAGATGCCGACACTGACAAGGGGATGATGGGAGTAGGAGCGCAGCGCTACTTCTCCCATCAATGCAATCAGCTGTATCGGCAAAATGCCGGTACAGCTGATCTTCTGATGACTGCGGGGGGCCCACTGCTGGCACTGGGCAACCTGCCTGCTCAGGGGCTCCATAGCGGCAGAGCAGGGAGATCGATTCTGTTAGCCAGCATAAGTACATGTGGGGGTTGCCTGGTTGCTAGGGAATCCCCACATGTACTTATGCTGGTTAACAGATGTAAATCATTCAACTGCGGCAAGAAAAACTAAATCTCCGAGCACTAAAAAATACTCGGAGGACCCCCGAGCATGCTCGAGAAATCTCGAGTAACAAGTATATTTGCTCATCACTAATAATAATATGTTATGGTTTGTGTATTGTAATTGTATATTTGGCAACAAGGATAGTAGCAATGGGAAACCATGGTCATTTCAACATGTAACCTTATGTTAATAGCTATGTTTCCATGACTCGTATAGGTTTTTACGATTGTGCCTGTATTTATCAATATACCTATGATAACTGTACCTGGTAGGGTTAGTCCCAAACATGCAGATCTGAGTGCGAGCCGTGCATGCGCTGCCACTCAGTGCAAGAGTCAGCGCTCTATACGGGTGTCGCGTTGACATGGTTACGGGCCCTCGTTACGAAGCGGTAACATGCCGGGTACGTGCCGCTACAGCTGTAGACACCTAATTAAGGTACGATATAAGTAGATGCCAAACACAATGCTACTTACCTCCTGACGAAACTGCAGAGGCGGTGAAACGCGCGTCGAGGTGTAGCCATGGACCATCATTCTGTTTCTAATATGGCCGCAAGTAATTGATTTATCTTTTTATATGCAGCATGACAACATATCACGCCATTTGGCTGTATACCCCTTACACAGCCCTTTTGGGCAATGAACACTGAGAAGTTGTTTTCATGCACTACGGGCCTATTAGAGATATATATTTATGGACATGTATACTGATATTTACTGATATTCAGTATTCATATTTTCTATTGACCAGCATGGGTGTGCATATGACTATTATAGTATATAATTGGAATCAGGATGTATAGGTCATAGATCTCTTTATACTTTGTCTCTTGTTATGATTTTCCATGAATATCAGGGAATATGCATCCCTGTTATTTATTGTATGTGATAGTATTTCTTGCAAAAAAAAGTTCATTAAATCATTTTCTGTAATTTTCCTTATTATTTATAATAAAAGTAATTCATATTTTTAGAATTTTGATCTTGTTGCTACTTCATTTGTTCTGTTGGTTATAATGGTAGGCACGGTACTGTATAAGGCTGGGGTCACATTGCGTTTTGGTCAGAGCGCTAACGGACAGCGTTGCACGGCGAAATTAACGCCATGCAACGCGTCCGTTAGCGCTCCCATTGCCCGCAATGTACCAGCGCATTGCTAGCGCGTGTCATTTTCGGCACGCGCTAGCGACGCGCCGGTCTTTTGTAGACGCGCCCGAGGTCCGTTCCCCGCTCTCGCAGATCGGGGATCTGCGAGAGCGGGGACGTTAACGCGACCCCGAAACGCGACCCTTTAAAAACATTGCGTTAGCGCAATCCGCTAGCGCTAGCGCTAAACGGATTGCACTAACGCAATGTGACCCTAGCCTTAGGAACGTGCCTCTGACTGCAGAGCCCTTTAAGGGATAGCTAGGTGGGAAAACTGTGCAGTGCCCAATTCCCCCCTCCCACTACTTCTCCAGGTGAGGTCATGATTGGGACGCCCAGCGGACCAACCGGGGAGAAGAGGGGTGTCTGGCCACACCCTCAAGGGTTAAATTCTAGTGACGGGACCAGGTTCTCCCTCTTTCTCCCCGGCTGACCCTTGGAAGCTGTTGTGTCCCTGATCTCCTGACCACCATGGCTGCCCCTACGGTCGAGGCCCTACAGCATGGAGCTGCACAGGAAGGTGAGTAATGGTCGCGATCCCCTAATTCTGGCCCGGGTGCTCACCTTCCTGTGCCCCCTCCTCATTCCCTTGCCTCCCCGGCATCCCCCAGGGCTCCGTCCCTGCACAACCCCCCTCCTGGGGCCTCGTTCTCTCCTGTCTCCCCAGCACGGCTAACCCCCACTCACCTGCCCTTAGTGTTGGCCCTGTCCACCGCAGACCCCGGTCCCCCGGGGCTTTCGCTCTCAGCCCCAGGCGCTCCTGCTGATCATGGTGCAGCGGCGCCGCCAGGTAGACGCTCGGGGCGTTCCACCCATCCTCCCGAGCGCTTGCGTGTTGGAGCAGAGCCGGCACTGACAAGCCGCCGCGCTTCTGCCCCACGTGCGGCTCCGGGGGGCGCGGCGGGCGTCACGACGCTTACTTCGGGCTCCGCTGCCCGCCGGTGCCAAGCGCCTGCTCCTTACTACAAGCGCGCCCATAGTGGCAGCCCCCCCTCTCACACAGGCCGCCCTGCCTCCCGGAGTGCAGTGCGGGCCTTGTGGGATACGCCTACTTCCGGCCCCACTTCCTCCCTGCAGACATACAGCGTTGCGGGGGCAGGCAGGGGGCCGCCCGCCGCCTCTGTGTCCTCGGCGGCGCGCCAGCCGCTCAAGAGGACCGGGGTGCAGCGGGGGCAGCCAGCCCAGGCACACCGCGAGTCCCCTGCTGCGTCAGGGAGTCTCCCCTCCCTGATGCCGGCATGGGACCGCCAAGCCCCAACCGCTTACTCCCTGGGAAGCAGCAGCGCAGCTTTAGCCTGTGGGGCCCCAACACGCCAAATCGGTCGGTGGGGCGCCTCACCGACAGCGCTCACCAGCCCCCCGTGCCAGTACCCGCCACGGAGTACTGGACCGGCCCCTGCCAGACCAGGACTGCACCACCGCGGACCTCTGGCCAGCCCACTCCTGGCCCGCCATGTCCCCCCAGCAGGCACATCAGCATTGCCTGTGCGGGGGGATGGGCGGTCGGAGGCCAGAGTCACGAACACGGCTGTGGAGCGTGATGACTGGTCTAACCAGAACAGCCAGCACGCTCCGCAGCCAGGAGTGTACTCACCAAGCACGCACACAGTCGCACCAAACACTAACACAGCTGCAATAAATTATGCGCCACCAACACCCCCATGGTTCCAAATGCTAATCGCAGACAGCTTCCTATCAGCCCCCGCCCTTGTGGGCCCACCCTGCGGTGCTAGCCTAACAGTCGCCGCGCCTTCCCCGGTCCTACCCCCTGCAACGCCACTCACGCCCCATAGCCAAAGTAACGTCCCCCCCTACTCCCGAGTTAAATGCACCCAACACAACCCATAGGCATGGCGATCACAGGCATAGATGCCGCAGATCGTCCTCACCCTCATCAGTAGAGTCCCGCCACCGTCCCCGCTGTCCCTCTAGCTGTCGGCATTCCCACTCCAGACGCCGACACCACTCATACAGGAGCCGCAGGAGCCACCATAGATCCCGCTCCTCCAGATGGCGCTCACCATCCACAACCGACGGGTCAGACACATCGGGGAGTCACAACGGGCGGTACCGGTCACATGCCGAAAGACGGCAGTCTCAACGGACACCCAGAGTGGGTACCCTGTGGGAACAGACATTGACACCCCCCGTTACCGACCAGGCAGAGATCGGAGCCCCAATAGCCTCTCATCCTCGAGCACACGACAGATGTCATCCGTCACGTGCTCCGTCCTGGGCTGACGCACAGGGAGACATACCATACATACCTCCCCGGTCCACCAGCCAGCACCGAACCTTTGAGACAATAGAAGCCGGAGCACCTCCCTCTCCAGGGGACGCTCGGCACCAGACGCAACGCGGCGGACAACATCCCCGTGCCACGGCGCTGGCCGCTGGCCTGCCATCTTCATCCTTCCGGGCGGGCGGTCAGCACCAGAACAGCGCCACAGCGAGAGCCAGAGTACCTCCGTCCGGAGACACTCTGCCTGCATCCGACAGCGATGAGTTCCTTGATTTCGGTGAGCACTCTACAAATACAAATTGTGGGAGAAAGCGAGCTAGCATTCGCTATAAAGGCCTCAACGATACAGTGGGAGCCAGATTATTCAGAGTCAGCCAGGTGTGGTGGCGTGCGCCTTAATCCCACCTACCAGGGAGGCTGAGGCTCGTGGATTGCGCTGAGTCCAGGAGTTCTGGACTGCCCTGTGCTATGTCGATCGGGTGTCCGCGCTAAGTTCGGCATCAATATGGTGATCCTGGGGGATTTCGGAGCTACCAGGTTGTCCCAATGAGGGGTGAACTGGCCCAGGTCGGAAACGGAGCAGGTCAAAACCCCCGTGCCGATCAGTAGTGGTGATCGCTTTCAGTGGATGGTGAGAACAATCTACACAGGAGTCAGAGTTCCTCCATCATTGGATGTCACTCCTCCTGCGAGGTGTAAAATCAAAAATGAATACGAACGAGCTACACAGGAGTCGGAGTTCCTCCTTCATTGGATGTCACTCCTCCTGCAAGGTGTAAACTCAATAATGATACTCCTGCGAGGTGTAAAATCAATAATGAATACAAACGAGCTACACAGGAGTCGGAGTTCCTCCTTCATTGGTTGTCACTCCTCCTGCAAGGTGTAAATGTCACTCCTCCTGCGATACACAATGATGTGCGGTGTAAAATCAACAATGAATTAATGGCGCAGTTACTGGAATCAACGCAGAAGTAAGTAGTTACTAAGAACTAGCGACACAGGAGTCGGCGTACCTCCATCATCGGATGTCACTCCTCTTGTAACTCACAATGGTGTGCGGTGTGAAATCAATAATGAATCAATGCTGAGCGAGGCTGTTATTACAACAATGATGATACACAGGAGCTGTAGTTCCTCCATCAACATGGAGTCACTCTCCCAAAAAAACAACTAAAGGTACCTTCACACATAACGATATCGTTAACGATATTGTTGCTTTTTGTGACGTAGCAACGATATCGTTAAGGAAATCGTTATGTGTGACAGCGACCAACGATCAGGCCCCTGCTGGGAGATCGTTCGTCGCTGAACAAAGTCCAGAACTTTATTTCGTCGCTGGATCTCCCGTGGGCATCGCTGGATCGGCGTGTGTGACACCGATCCAGCAATGTCTTCACTGGTAACCAGGGTAAACATCGGGTAACTAAGCGCAGGGCCGCGCTTAGTAATCCGATGTTTACCCTGGTTACCAGCGTGAAAGTAAAAAAAACAAACACTACATACTTACCTACCGCTGTCTGTCCCCGGCGCTCTGCTTCTCTGCTCTGGCTGTGAGCACAGCAGCCGGAAAGCAGAGCGGTGACGTCACCGCTCTGCTTTCCGGCTGACCGACGCTCACAGCCAGGACAGGAGGAGTGCAGAGAAGCTGAGAGCCGGGACCAGACAGCGGTAGGTAAGTATGTAGTGTTTGTTTTTTTTACTTTCACGCTGGTAACCAGGGTAAACATCGGGTTACTAAGCGCGGCCCTGCGCTTAGTTACCCGATGTTTACCCTGGTTACCCGGGGACTTCAGGATCGTTGGTCGCTGGAGAGCCGTCTGTGTGACAGCTCTCCAGCGACCAAACAGCGACGCTGCAGCGATCCGGATCGTTGTCGGTATCGCTGCAGCGTCGCTTAATGTGAAGGGGCCTTAATTGTGAGTGTTTTCATTCTGGCGTACTCAATGGTCCTGGTTCATCAGGCAGCGGAACAAGGGCCCCTGAGGGGACTTAGGGGATGGCGAAATATGGGTTCCCAAATCGGACAGTGAATATAGGTCCCTGGGGAAGAGCTCAGAGGATGAGAAAATTAGATTATTAATGGGCTTGACATATTTTTAACCAGAGTATAGCAATAGTCAATTAATCAATTAATCAAGCAATTCAACGATTCACTACCTTGACGATTTTTTGGTCGTCGGTTCCGGGGACTCCAGACTCTGCTCCTTTCTTCTCCAAAGTTTAAGTTTTTAGCTTGGAAATTCGGAGTACCACTCTCACCGGATAAAACAGTCGGCCCTTGTAATGTTCTGCCTTTTCTCGGTATTAAAATAGACACCAATGCAATGGTGTTTCGACTACCAGCTGATAAACTGCAAAAAACTTTGCAAATGGTTAAAAGTTGCCACGAAGCAAAAAAAACAAAAAAAGTCACCCTACAGCAGATGCAGTCCCTGCTAGGATTGCTCAACTTTGCCTGTCGTGCAATGCCCAGCCGAGCCACAGAATTAGACTAAACCGCTCCCTGAAAGCAGACTTGCTGGTCTGGAGGACATTCCTAGAGTCCTACAATGGGCATACATGCGTTATGGCGCAGGAGACGCCAAGCAAAGATTTAGGCCTAGTGGTTGGTGGAAATATTACAGATGGTTTCGTTGCAATCTACAAGGACCAGTGGTGCAAAGGCCCATGGCCTGAACTATGGACCACGGCTGCATGGGGCCGTGACCCAGCACTGGTAGAAATTTTGGCAATAGTAACATCAGTCGAGCTGTGGGGTGCCCAATTTGAAAATACGAACATCAGATTTATAACTAAACAGCTGAGAACAGCAAAAGCCCTAAACAGCATGTCCTCTTCTTCTCAGCCAGCACTCGCGCTGTTGCGCCGCCTAGCACTATTATGCCTGAAACACAACATCTGGTGCCGGGCCAGATTTACGGCGACTGTGGACGATAAAATTGCTAACTCTTTGTTTTCTTCCGACTGGCAGGCATTCAAACTCTTCCTCCCCAGGGCGCGAACGTCGGGCCTACGATGTACTACTTCCCTCTTGGACATGGTGGCCAATCACTGATGCCCTTGATCCGCGCTTCAGTGACACCGGTGACTTGTCAGGTTTACGGTAAGGCGTGGGAGGAGTGGTGCTTGCTAACGCAAGGAAGACCAGTCGATAGGTGCGATCGGGCGAGATGCGACGTCTTAGTAGAACTCTTAGAAAAGCTCAGGCGGAGAGGTGCATCAGGGACAGTAGCGCAACGTCATCTATCGGGAATAGCCTTCTTCTTTCAGCTGCTGGGGTGGGTGGACGTAACCAAATATTAATCAACGAAGACCTCGTCATATGCAGGGAAGCTCTGCGCATTAGAGTACGGAGATCCAAATGCGACCCCACCGGGAGGGGGACATGGGTATTGGTCAAGGCGTCAGGCGGCCCTATATGCCCCCTAGAAACAGTCAAACACTTTGCGGTAGTTGGACATTCGGATAGAGGCAGTCGGCGTGGCTCCAAAAGAATATGGGACACATTCCTTCTGAATAGGGGCGGCTACCCAGCAGCTAGAGCGGGGGTATCGGAAGTCGAGGTGCAGAGAATGGGCCGCTGGAAATCCGCATGCTTTGCAAGATACATAAGACCAGACCTGCTTTAACACTTTTTGTCTCTTACAGGTAGCTGTAGGCCCGCAGTTTGGGTAGTGGGGCATTCTTTTGTCTACTGAGCGTGCAAACTGAGGCCAGGTGGAACCAATTTTGACTTCCCGAATCTGGAAGTCAACTGGAGAGGCATCAGAGGGCTCCGGTGGTGTCAGATCTTCCCGGAGATGGTCGACATCGCTAAGAGGGCCAAGGGGCCGGTGGTTTTGGTGCTACATGCCGGAGGCAATGATTTGGGCAAGTGGAAAGGGGCCGAGCGGTACACAGTAATCTCAACAGACATTGAACGGTTTGTCTGTTCATTACCGGATATGGTGGTGGTGTGGTCTGAGATAAGTCCTCGAGCATTTTGGCACGGAGCCAAGGACGTAAAAGCCATCGAAAACTCAAGAAAAAGAAATAACACAAAGATGTCAAAGTTTGTGAGAGAAAGTTACAACATTGTGGTTCGCCACCAAGAGCTAGAAGGGAACAATTTAGCTTTACTAAGACCGGCATCCACCTCACGGACATCGGGCTCGACATATTTTTGGAGGGTTTGCGGGATGGTGTTGAACAGGCTGTAATGATGTTGTGTGGGGGTCGGAGTCCTGTGTAGGTCATACACATGATCCTCCGTGGCGGTAGGTAGAGGGGGGCAAAGGTTCGTAACCTCTCATCGGCTTGCTGGCCCAGCGGTCGTCGGCTGGGGCCTTCAGCAATGAGTCCGTCGCGAAGTGTAATTGCCCTTCTCTACTTTGCAAATAATAAACTGTGACCGACCTGTTCAACCCACCCAGGTTTGTTGGTATCTTTTATTACGGAGTGGTGGGACGGGGGAAGGCACTGGTTACGACACACGGGTCTCTGCAGTCTGATGGGGATACGAAGTCATGCAGACAAGGATGAGGAACCATGCATACCAGAATGTGGATGAAGGGAAAATGCATACCTGGCTTATACCCGAGTCAATATGTTTTCCCAGTTTTTTGAGACAAAATTAGGTGCCTTGGCTTATACTCGGGTCGGCGTATACATGAGTATACTGTATACTGAAATTGCCCACCCATGGGCTTCAAGATAAATTGATGGACAACTACTAGCTACATCTGCTTCCTGGGATGGTTAAATCTCAGTGATAACTATTGAGGATGAGCAAATGAGCTGTGGACCATTGGGTACTTATGATGGATTTAAACAGCTTTGTACTTCGTGAGTTTCTTATATTATAACTAGATGGTGGCCCGATTCTAACGCATAGGGTATTCTAGAATATGCATGTCCTCGTAGTATATTGCTCAGTCACATAGTATATTGCCCAGCCACATACTATATTGCCCAGCCACGTACTATATTGTCCAGCCACGTACTATATTGCCCAGCCACGTAGAATATTGCCCAGCCACGTAGTATATTGCCCAGTCACGTAGTATATTGGCCAGCCACGCAGTATATTGCCCAGCTACGTAGTATATTGTCCAGCCACGTAGTATATTGCCCAGTCACATAGTATATTGCCCAGCCACGTAGAATATTGCCTAGCCACATAGAATATTGCCCAGCCACGTAGTATATTGCCCAACCACGTAGTATATTGCCCAGCTACGTACTATATTGCCCAGTCACGTAGTATATTGCCCAGTCACATAGTATATTGCCCAGTCACGTAGTATATTGCACAGCCACGTAATATACAGCACAGAGCCACATAGTATATTGCCCAGCCACGTAGTATATTGCCCAGCCACGTAGTATATTGCCCAGCCACGTAGTATATTGCCCAGCCACGTAGTATATTGCCCAGCCACGTAGTATATTGCACAGAGCCACGTAGTATATTGCCAGTCACGTAGTATATTGTCCAGTCACGTAGTATACAGCACAGACACGTAGTATATTGCCCAGCCAGGTAGTATATTGCCCAGT
Organism: Ranitomeya imitator; assembly: GCF_032444005.1. NCBI lineage: Eukaryota > Metazoa > Chordata > Amphibia > Anura > Dendrobatidae > Ranitomeya > Ranitomeya imitator. The sequence goes on along the minus strand of NC_091282.1, from coordinate 736,143,835 downwards.
CACGTATGTAACAGGTTAAAAAATAAAAAAGAAACATACTCACCATCCGAAGAGCCCGTTGTAGTTCCGGCGGTGTGTGCGGTGTCCGATCCCAGGATTGGTATGAGCGCAGGACCTTCCATGACGTCGTGGTCACATGACCGTGACGTCATGTCACATGACCGTGATGTCATGGAAGGTCCTTCTCCCATTGCATCTTTGGAAGCGGAACCTGCCGCTTGCAGTGCCGAGGAGAGGACGCGACGGCGGAAGGTGAGAATATGTTTTTTTTTTAAATTATTATTATTATTTTTAACATTAGTTTGTTTTACTATTGATGCTGCATAGGCAGCATCAATAGTAAAAAGTTGGGGACACACAGGGTTAATAGCGGCGGTAACAGAGTGCGTTACACGCAGCATAACGCGGTCCGTTACCGCTGGTATTAACCCTGTGTTAGCGGTGACCGGAGGGGAGTATGCAGGTGACAGGCACTGACTGCGGGGAGTAAGGAGCAGCCATTTTCTTCCGGACTGTGCAAGTCGCTGTTTGGTCGCCGCAGCCATGACAGGCAGCTGCCGAGACCAATCAGCGAAAGAATAACCGTGACAGACAGAAGGACTGACAGACAGTCGGAAGTGACCCTTAGACAATTATATAGTAGATTACTCTGCTGAGTGTAAGTGAAATCCACAGGAACATCTCCACGAAAACATTTAAGATTTAGTTGGATTTTGATGCCCAATTTAATGCAGAAAATAATTTGAAGCAAATCAGACACGTAGATCTACCCACTTGTCTACCATTTAAACATGGATGGCCTCTCTTTTGAGTGTCCAAACCCCAGCAATGCCGCCAATCATCTGTTTCCAGCTGTCAGCAACTTCAAACAGTGTGCATGTAACATGGAGTAGGGCGGTAGCAGAGGGGGTGGCACTCGTTGCCCTTTATGCCCCGGCACGCTACATGGAAGTGTGGGTCCTGTCTGGGTCTGTGGACTTGTGCTGTGCTGGCTGCCAAGGACTATGTGTTTTGCAGTTCAATAAGGAAGACTTCCATTCCAACATAAACTCTTTACTGGGTAGTAACTTGACAAAGGTTATATACAAGGGACAGTGGGTACAAAATCTTTATGGATGTTTCCTTCACTTCAGTGTAAAACATTTTGACTTTCAATGTCCTTTCTCTGCAGTTCTACTCCAAGGTTAATGAGGCACACGCCGCCACAACCTAGCTTTAATGCTACAGTCTTGATCAGCAAGCTTGCTTTCGGTTCGGCTTCCTAGTTCTTCGACTATTGGAGCCCCAGAACCCCCGTACTTGATACCTCCAGTAGTCCATCATCCTCAGTCCTTCTTAGGTCCATTAACTTCTGCATTGTAAGCTCCGGGGTTCGTGATTCGGAGTCTTATCCAAGGACACCTCATGGAAGGCCACTTCTTCTCATCAGTCACTTCTTTTTAGGATTATGCTATCCCTCGTCCTTAGTCACCTCTCACTGAGGGTCACCCTTTCATGCAGTTCTGCTCTCTTTACTTTCCAAACCCTATTTGACTAACTAACAGGAAGTTGTCACTTACCCTAACAATAAGCACATCCCACTATGGGGTAATCCCAAATATTAACTCTCTTACCCTAATGTCATTACCTATGCTACAGTCAACTATCTACATCCCTGTACTACTTATAACACTATTCACATGACACAGTATTTACAAAAGACGCCAGACATTATTCACATTACATTACACTTTACATTATACCACAGATTTCAACAATATTCTTGTTCTATCAAGGGGAACACCTGTGCAACATATCCATATCCTTACATACAGAGCTGCAGCAGCACAGGAACCTGGGTACTGCAGCTACGTTCCTATTCACTTCAATAATCCAGATGCAGAAATCTTTATATTTTTTCTAGTTTGTGAGAGGCGAAGCAGTGGATCTGGAGCTCATGCATCCACTATTGACTACATCCTGACAATTCTAAAAGTGGAGTGAGATATCTATAGTATATAGGAACCACCTAACCACTAGCGTTCCTGACAAAATCTAACATCAAAACTGACTGCAAAAACATTTGTGTCTTCTATACCAAGGGAGTGAAATAATATTGTATACACTGCCTAGAAAATGATGTGTGTCATGTCCTGGCAAGGAACGTTTAAAATCTCTGTTTCAGCAACCATTGAGGCTTTGAAACCATGCCCAGAACTGACTAAGAAATCCATGCTGATGAACTGTGATAGAAGGAAGAGCAAGCTGTACAATTTACATTGGAGAACCTTTTCTTCCCCCTCTTGGTAGGGATTTTGAGACTAGCATGATTGTAACCCAGAACCTTATTTATCCTGCAGTAATTCCTAAATGTGATCTGAAATTTCCGACGCTTTGTTTCTGCAGAGAAAATTGTAACCAACAGTACACGTATTACAAGTGCTGTGGGTCAATTATATACATGTTGAATCACACCAGACAAATCGATTTAACTCCTCACTTGTTTGTGGCATGAAGAAACCATTAGGCTGCAATTCAGATTCAATATTCTTTTTTTTTCTCTGTGCTACATATTTTTTATTGAACTTGCAAAAAGGAGGAACACAGCAGTACTCTGTAGAGACCAATACACATGCGAAGACAAAATCTATCATAATTGCTGAGTAAACTGTAATAAAAAGTAAAAAAGAATTAAAAAAAAAATTGCTTACAAAAGTAAAGGTTCTTAGGGCATAAATTGGCAAATTCATGTGAGCCCATCAACCGTGACAAGGTGACACTTCTCTGATGGGTCCTATTATTATTATTATTTATTTATATAGCACCATTGATTCCATGGTGCTGTACATGAGAAGGGGTTACATACAAGTTACAGATATCACATACAGTAAACAAACTAACAATGACAGACTGATACAGAGGGGCGAGGACCCTGCCCTTGTGGGCTTACATTCTACAGGATTATGGGGAAGGAAACAGTAGGTTGAGGGTTGCAGGAGCTCCGGTGTTGGTGAGGCGGTAGCTCCGGTGTTGGTGAGGCGGTAGCTCCGGTCATCTAATAAATGCCTCTCTTGGGCTATAAAAGTCAACAGTGTGAATGGCCAAACATGCCTCTCCTGGGTTACAAACTTGCACATTAAAGTCAGCTGGTAGGAACCAGAGTTGATTATAAAAACCCTTGGGCTGATGGGTGGGGTGCAGCCCAAGGGAGTGATGCAAAAACTATTTTTTTGCAATAAAAAGCATCTTTTAGTGTGTGACAGCAGTGAAACATAAAACCCAATATAAATCTGGTATCGCTGTAATCGCACCGACCAGAAGAATAAAGTCACCTAATCACTTATAACGTACAAGGAATGGTGTAAAAAATAAATAAAACCAATTCTTCACTTGTTTTGTTCATTCTGCCTCCCAAAGATCGCAGTAAGGCTCAGCACACATTTATCCTGCGCCCTACACTGAACACTTGCATCAGGATTTCCTTGTAAATCTCTCTGAAAAGCGTGATTCAGACAGAACCTCGGGCTGAAGATTCCATATAATGAGGCAAATAGAGGCACTGTGGACGCCGTCTGATCTGTGATCCGGTGGTGTCTGTCTTTTTAGGATTGCATAAAAATGTAGTCAGCCACAGTTTTGTGCACTTCTGAAAAGAACAACACTGAACGGAGGCCAGACGGAGTCCAGAGTAACTGCTGCCACATTATAGTGACTGGATCTCTTGGGGGTTTCATCTGTCACGTCACTCGGAGATTTATATGGAAACCCTAAAGCAAGTGGTCAGCGTAGAGCGCCGGATAAATTGATCCCAAATGTTATGCAAAATGTTCCCAATAAAAGCTTCAACTCAATCCATAAAAAAAACAAGCCCTCGCTCATGTCCAGTGTCGGACTGGGGCACCAGGACACCGGAGAATCCTCCGGTGGGCCCCGCCCCCTGGCCCTGCCTGCCTGCCTCCTTCATTTGTCCCTGCAGTGCCCAGGCTGCCTCATTCACGCTCGCATAGTGTGATCATCTCATGTCCTGTGTGAGAAGTGCAGGCGCGCTGCAGCTCCTTCTCCACATCACATGACATCACATCACCACACTAGTGGACCATTCATTACCGCGCGCCGCGCTCAGTGCTGGGCTGGCTGCAGACAGTGCAGTGGCTAGTACTGTCTGCAGCCGCTGCAGTGACGACTGTGCGCTACTGGCTGCCTGGCTGCTATCATGCTATTGAGAGCAGGCAGCCCGTGCGCAGCAAATCGCCGCTCAGCAGACCTGGCCACGGCACCACCCCTCCTCCTCACCCCACCAGCACCAGTCAGGAGTCACTCAGTCTCAGTCACATACCATTGCATACATACATTTGCATGAGCATCATTCATGATCTTCTCAACTCCGCCTCCTCTTCTAGTTCTGTGGTCTGGTTGGACTACGGTATTCTAATGCTGATTGGCTGACATGCAGCCAATCAGCATTAGTTTTGCTTTGTGTGACCTCACAGGTCACAGCACAGAGTGAGCTGTGCTGTGATTGGTCGACTGTCCTCCTGCCCAAGCAGCACAGAGCCTGCACAGGCGCACTGAGTCCTGCACGATCATTCATAGTCGGAGAGGCTGCAGTGCTGCGCTGCCTGTAGCTGATGGTTCAGAGACAGTCCAGGAATTTCCTGTCTTAGTTAGTGAGTCACTACTATTGTAATAAATCAATGTACTAATGTATGTAAGACAGTATGTGAGTAAAATATGCCTGCAGCCTGCAGCAGTAGACAGCCACTGAGACAGTTATGGGAGGCTCCCCCCGGCCCCTGCAATCTAAAGCGGTGACACAAGGTGTGGGTCTGGGGGGGCCCCATATAAAATTTCTAATTTCCTGTGGTCCCCCTTCCCCACTGTCTCCTAATTTGCTGTGGGGCCGAGTCACCTCTCCCACCATTTCACCTCTGGGGAAGGGCCCCAAAGGGGCACACAGGGGCCCCTCAAGAAATTAGGTGACACAGTGGGGAAGGCAATATACTACGTGGCTCTGTGCTGTATATACTACGTGGCTGGGCAATATACTATGTCGCTGTGCAATATACTATGTGGCTGTGCAATATACAACGTGGCTCTGTGCTGTATATACTACGTGGCTCTGTGCTGTATATACTACGTGGCTGTGCAATATACTATGTGGCTCTGTGCAATATACTATGTGGCTCTGTGCAATATACAACGTGGCTCTGTGCTGTATATACTACGTGGCTCTGTGCTGTATATACTATGTGGCTCTGTGCAATATACAACGTGGCTCTGTGCTGTATATACTACGTGGCTCTGTGCTGTATATACTACGTGGCTCTGTGCTGTATACTACGTGGCTGGGCAATATACTACGTCGCTGTGCAATATACTACGTCACTGTGCAATATACTACGTGGCTCTGTGCTGTATATACTACGTGGCTCTGCTGTATATACTACGTGGCTCTGTGCTGTATACTACGTAGCTGGGCAATATACTACGTGGCTCTGTGCTGTATATACTACGTGGCTCTGTGCTGTATATACTACGTGGCTGGGCAATATACTATGTTGCTGTGCAGTATACTATGTGGCTCTGTGCAATATACAACGTGGCTCTGTGCTGTATACACTACGTGGCTGAGCAATATACTATGTGGCTGGGCAATATACTACGTGCCTGGGCAATATACTACGTGGCTGGGCAATATACTACATGCCTGGGCAATATACTACATGCCTGGGCAATATACTACGTGGCTGGGCAATATACTACGTCGCTGGGCAATATACTACGTGGACATGCATATTCTAGAATACCCGATGCGTTAGAATCGGGCCACCATCTAGTAAATATATATTCACCTCCCGCACTGGCAGCTTTCCAGTGATGTTGGGGCTGGATCTCATTGTTATGAGCACTGATGGGCGGCTTTGGTACATAATTGTGATTATACAGCGTTTTACATGTTTGGAAAGGTTGTACTGTCAGAAGCTGTGTGTCTCAATGACTCCCCTTGTAATGTCACTCACCCGAAATATTACATCTCCCCTGACCACAATGGGCTGTGATATCACAACAGCTCCATAACTGATGCCAACCTCATAAAACGACATATGTGATGAGTTATCTGCTGTGATGACCAGGTAGTGCCAGTCATAGATCCCTATGACATTTCTTGTATCTGTAACCATATAGGTATTTGGATATAGCTGTAGAATGGGCCCCTAGGGTTAATTCCTCCTGTGGGCCCCAGACACCCCAGTCCGACGTTGCTCATGTCTGTCATCTGTTAATGGAAATATAGGAGGCTTCCACGTTACTGGTAGCACAAAGGCTCTGGAAAAGCTAAATGTCTCCTCACCCACCAAAAGAAATTCAGCAAATTCTCCACTCCCAAATCCAAATGCCCCCCTCCCTTCTGAGTCCCACAGTGTACCTAAACCACATATATTATTATTTTATTATTATTATTATACATTTTTATAGCGCCATTTATTCCATGGCGCTTTACATGTGAATACGAGGCAAATATAGACAAATACATTAAACATGAGCAGATAACAAGGCACACGGGTACATAAGGAGGGAGGACCTTGCCCGCGAGGGCTCACAGTCTGCAGGGGATGGGTGATGAAACACTAGGAGAGGGTAGGGCTGGTTGCGCGGCGGTTCAGTAACTTCAGTAACTTCATATATCATCCACGTTTGACGTTTCTGAAGCTATGAGAGCCTGCCTAACTTACGGATGCATGCCTCCAGAAGCACGGGCTGGGCTTAACGTTCTGGTCACTACAGCGTACTGGTCACTACAACGGCAGATTGCAATTTTCACTTGGCAACATTCATTACTGCTTGTTTCTGAAAAATAACTATGGAGTCAAAATTGTCACTACACCAGTAGATAAATTCGCCAAGGGGTATAGTTTCCCGTAGAATGTGAGTCCGCAAGGTCAGGGTCCTCTCCCCTCTGCACCAGTCTGTCATCGTAAATTTGTGTACTGTAAATGATATCTATAACCCTGTATGTAACCCCTTTCTCATGTACAGCACCATGGAATTAATGGTGCTGTATAAATAAATAATAATAATAGTTTCCAAAATAGGGTCACTTGAGGGGGGGATTCTGCTCTTCCAGCAATTAGGGGCTCTGTATATGGAGTCCGCAAACTGTTCTAGAAAAATCTGCGCTCCAGGAGGCAAATAGCACTTTGTTCCTCCAGAGTCTCTCCGTAAGGCTAAGTAGTACTGTACAGTCACATATGGGGTATTGCCACATTCAGTAGAAATTGTGGGACAAATTTTGGTGCCATTTTTACCCACTTCTTGTGTGAAAATGTAAAATCTGAGGCTAAAACAAAATTTTGGTGTTATTTTTTGGCTATTGCAAACTACAAATGTACTCAATAAAGATAAGCAGGTTTTTGAAAAAGTGGCTCACAAAAAAACTAATACCTTTAAAAAATACCTTTTATTCTAATTCATTAAAAGTAATGACGCAGCAAACAATCTAGCTATTATACGCCTAAGGCCGGCATCACACCTGCGTGTGCAATGCGAGAAACTCGCATCAATACCCTGCACTGATGCCGGCACTCGGGATCAGGCATGTATTTCTATGCAGCTAAAAGCTCCGGTCCTGGGTGCTGGCGGCAGTGCCGGGTATTGATGTGAAAAACTCACCCGAGTTTCTCACATTGCACACGCAAGTGTGACCCCGGCCTTACCAGGCCAAAGGGATGGACTGCAAGGCTGCTTTTTTCTGATGTCTTGAATCTTCTGACACAGTTGGTTCCATCTTCCTCCTGATGAACTTTAATCAAGGGAGGGAAACGCGTCTAGGCTGTTGAAATATCGCTTATGGATAGCAGATAAGATTTCTTTTTGAATTGATCACTTTATTACACTTAGTGTTGTCTCTGAGTATTGTGCAATAGGTGTTATGTAAATTGATCTGACCATGTGAATTACTCCTATAGCCTATAAATTATACGGTAACATTTTTTTTTCCTCAGTATGTACAGGTATTATGCAAACTAGGGGGCAGGAGAGTGAGGGATCAGTGACCTGTCAGAAGACATACGTATGAATACATAAGCAGAGCACCACATGAAGACCCTCCCACAGGCCACCCCGGACCACGAGCATATCATTAACACAAAACTGAAAATAAAGATTAAACAAGAACCACAAGAAGGATTTCATCACCAGGTGTCATTGTAATCAGTATCACAGCACTGACCTGACACTGTCTGCACAATCCTGCTGACAGGTTTCCTTTAAGTGTGACAAAGATGCAAAAGAATAGGAAATCAGAAAGGGGCAAACACTTTTTTTTTTTTTTATAAATCAGGTTTATTGAAGCAAATAAACAATACAAACAATAGTACAATGCTGAAACAATTGTTAAACTCAGCGGGTTACAGCCCGTAGATTGTATAAAAAGAGAGAGTCTCAGCAGGTATTAAATGTAGTTGGCCACTGCCAACGATAACACTTTCAAATTAGTAATGATATTCTTCATAGTTGAAACTAATAAGCAGCATCAAAGGCAATCAAGCATTACTAGCTATATTAATCCTTTGTATTAGTGTATAATGTCACTTGATATAAAAAGTAAGCAAAAGTAGAAAGAATTAAAGAAACGGAAAGAGGAGGAAAGAAAGAAGAGAGAGGAAAAAAAAGGGGGGGGGGGAGAGGAGGGGAAAGGAAAGCGGGTGAAGGTAAGAGGGTACACTATGTGTGAGGAGTGCGACACTCCTCCCGGGCCGATCCCAGGCCCCACGTAGAGGAGAGAAGAACATTGAGTCATCAACATTGGCTCCAGGCCGCAACAGCAAGTCAGAGGATATGGGTCACTGCCGTTACACTAGCGCTCCCAGATCGGCTCCAGATATGAATTAGGACCTGGACAACCATGCATCCAGTTCCGGGGTCTCCCTGAATACAATCCATGAAGCCCAAGTGTTAAAAAATTTCGTCGAGGGGCAAACACTTTTTTACACAACTGTAAGTACTGTACTTTTCTTGACAAGCACGCAGTCATGTTGTGGTTGGCTTGGCTTCTCAGTGTACTTCTGCACTACGTCTACGCATGCTTCTAGTGTGCAGGTAAAAGGACCAGGATCTGCCGCTCTCCATTCTGCATCAATGTCCGCACGCTGATCTGTGCTCCAAACTGCGTCCTCCCATGATTGCTGGCAAGATCATACTGTTGAGTGAAGGGAGCATCGAGAATGAATGAGAAATGTTGCAAATTACTTTCCCTAATGACTTTTTTAATTGATTTACGGTATATTTAAAAAGTTATAATATATAATAAAATAAAAAAGAATGTAAGAAATCTAACGAAGGGTCTTTAACTGCTTTTGGACTGCCCATACACGTTAAAACATCTGGGAACTTCACATTACTCTGCACTGACGCTCTGCAAGCTTCTGTGTCCTAACAGACCCAGATGAGTTCTGTACACGTCTGTCATTGTCAGTTTTTTCACAGTAATATATATTTGTATTTTGTATGTAATGCCCTCTCATGTACAGCACCATGGAATCAATGGTGCACTAAAAAGAAAGAATAACAATGTTCACATGTGACATTTTTACTGTGTATTGTACCCAGCATATTTGGTGCGAAAAATAAGCAGTATTTTACAGTTCCAACACAATCAATGAGATTTCTGAAATTTCATGCTAAGACTCTGCATGTCAATTCTTTCAGAATTACAGCTCTGGCGAATATTAAGAGACCACTGCAAAATGTTCAGTTTGTCTGATTTTTCTCTTTATAGGGATATTATTGAGTAAAATGTAAATTGATCTTTTAGTCTAGAAACCTCTGACAACATGTCATGAATTTCCAAGCACTAAAAATTTTGTATTTTTCTTTCTGAAAAACAAAAATGGTCAAAATAAAAAAAAAACAACAACAGTGCTTTCAGAGCTCAAATAATGCAAAGAAACAAATTCATAATTATTTAGAAACAACAATACTAATGCTTTAACTCAGGAAGAGTTCAGAAATCAATATTTTGTGGAATAACCATGATTTTTAATCACAGCTTTCATGCGTCTTGGCATGCTTTCCACCAGTCTTTCACACTGCTTCTGGTGCAAAAATATAAGCAGTTCTTCTTTGTTTGATGGCTTGTGACTATCCGTCATTCTCTTGATTACTTTCCAGAGGTTTTCATAGGGGTTCAGGTCTGGAGATTGGACTGCCCATGACAGGGTTTTGATGTGGTGGGTCTCTTAATTTTTGCCAGAGCTGTATTGCAATGCTTTTCATCCATTAAAATGAATAGGTAAAAAAAGGTCAAGAAAAAAGCCTATAGAAACATGACAAAAAACACGCATCTTTCCTGCCACTATTCTGGTTTTTGATGCAGGAAAAAAAAGGTGTGGACAAACTCTTTCAAAAAGAGGAATACAACTTGAAATGTACTTTAGTGGTCCTTTTTTATAGTTCAGAAATACAAAAACTTTTTTTTCCTATTTTATTTTATTTTCGTTTGTCGGGAAAAAAACAATTCTGAAAATTACAACCCGTGTACAATGAAAAAAAAATGGCAAAAGCATTTGAATATTCAAATGAGAAAAAAAGATTAGAGCTCTTAAAACTGCATGTACAAAAAAAAAAAAACTAAAAATGGGACTGGTCTTAAACTGCGTAATTTCAAATTAGCTAATTAAACAAAGAATGTCACTTTGGACAATTTTCCGCTTTTTGGCTTTCCCTTGATTCAGGGGGAATTTAGCCAAGAATCGGTCCTTTTACGATAATATGTGTTCTCAATGCATCAACTTTACTGGATTCTAAAACTGTTTACAAATGCAATATTTGTATTAATTACACAGGGTGTTTTGCCAATGTTACCTCATGGGGGCAGTACTGCATCAATCTATTAACAATCAAAGCAAGAGAGAAGTTTTTGTCTCCTGTATCAAGTAAGAATTGTTTTCTGCTCTTTTTGATTTTTTTTTAATAAATTCTTGTAAATAAGGTACAGAATGCTATTAACCCCTTAGAGACCCTGCCCTTTTTTGTTTTTGCGTTTGTTTTTCGCTTCCCTTCTTCCCAGGGCCATAACTTTTTTATTTTTCCGTCAATATAGCCATGTGAGGGCTTGTTTTTTGCATTTTTGCGGGACGAGTTGTACTTTTGAACAACACCATTGGTTTTACCATGTTGTGCGGGGGCACGGCATTATGTGACATGAACCCCCTGACTGGCCGGCCTGTTGTATTTTAGTTACACGTCCTGCATTTTGCCGACACACAGGGTAGGGGTTAATATTGATACAGGGACTGGTTTAACAGGAGGTGAAGATCGGGCTGCGGTACTTCCGGTGGGGAAATCGTAACTTCCGGGCGATATAAAAGGAGGGGCCTGAGGCGTTTTGGGCCTCTTTGAACGGCGATTCACTGAGCGGCGGGTCGCGCACTTACGTTTGGAGAGAGTGGATACGAGGATGTCTGCGTCGCTGGAGGAAGCTATAAGGGAGCGGGTTGGTAAGGAGGGCGCCGCCTGGTTTTCCGCAATGCTAGTAGAGCTGGGAGATGGTGGCGCCTTTCCTCACAGGGCTCCGGGTGGCTGGGGGGCGCAGAGTAAGAAGTGTCCACCGGGGGAAATGAGCCCGTCACTTATGCAGCCTGCCGGTCCAAGGCTGGCAGCATTGAGTGCAGCAGGCGCGGCTGTGTTTTCTGCTGAGGAGGCTGGTTCGTTGCCGGTTTCCCTGCCCAGCATTGAGAGGAAGATTAGAAAGTATATTGCACAGCCCGCGCAGTACCAAGCACGCAGTATATAACACAGGCCACGTAGTGTATAACACAGGCCACGTAGTGTATAACACAGGCCACATAGTGTATAGCACAGCCCACGCAGTATATTGCACAGCCCGCGTCGTACATTGCACAGCCCTCGTAGTACATTGCACAGCCCGTGCAGTACATTGCACAGCCCTCGTAGTACATTGCACAGCCCGTGCAGTACATTGCACAGCCCGCGCAGTACATTGCACAGCCCGCGCAGTACATTGCACATCCCGCACAGTACATTGCACAGCCCGCGCAGTATATTGCACAGCCCACGTAGTATATTGCATATATTGCATATATGAACGTCGTCCGAAGGTGGCAAAAAGTATAAATAATTGGTTGCAAGTGTTTTTTGTGTTCCGATGCTCGGAATTATTACTGTATATGGTTACCATATATAATTCTTATAAAAAGCATGGGGGCACTGTCTGGTGGAGATATGATGAGGAATTTCGTCGGCGTTTAGCCATCAATTCATATCTTGGTTGGGGTGTTTTGGCCACGGATTCTTGGTTGCGGCTAATGATGGCTCAGAGGAGCATGCAGCCCTTTCACTTTGGGGCCCCTGGCCAGCAGACAGGCTCGGGGCCAGTCCCTGTGCGAAGGCCTGGAACCTGCTGGCTGTTCAACAAAGGCCACTGAAAATTTTATGGACTGTGCAAGTACAAGCACGAGTGCTCGGTATGCGGGGGTCCACATGCAGTCACGAAATGCCCTCGTACACTTTGCCAAAAACTAACTCCCAACAAGAAAGTAAGGACTCCAGTGATCGTCAGCTCGATGGAACCGTGGCTAAGTAAATACCATAACAAGGATGCGGCTGGTCAGTTGCAAGTGGGGTTCACGTTTGGTTTCTTTATACTGTTCAATTTTGTAAAAGAATCAATTTTTTCTTCCAACTTAAAATCAGCTAAAGAACATCCAGTAGTTCTAGCGGAAAAAAACGCAAAAGAAGTGGCGCTAGGTCGCATGATGGGACCTTTTTCGTCACCTCCCTTTGACAACCTAAGGGTATTCCCCCTAGGCGTAGTTCCAAAAAAAGAGCTGGGGGAATTCAGATTAATACATCATCTGTCGCACCCGAAGGGTCATTCGGTGAATGATGGAATTAGGACAGAAGAGACCTCAGTGACCTATGTTTCCTTTGATCACGCTTTAGTGCTCCTGCGTCAAGCGGGGCCCGGAGCATTAATGGCTAAGTCCGATATTGCATCGGCTTTTTGACTCCTTCCAGTTCATCCGGATTGGGTTTATTGGCATTTGCTTGTTGGGTGATGCCAATGGGAAGAATTTTTTCCCGTCGTTTGGCGATGGCTTCCCGAGGAATTAGGCTTCCGCACCATAGGATAAGGATTGGCCTCCCCTTGATTGAAGACGTAAAAGTTTGGAGGAGTTTTCTCTTGAACTATAATGGTTGAACTTGTTTTCAAAGTGAACAGCAGACAGGTCAGGACATTTCACTTTTCGCGGATGCAGCTGGTTCAGTGGGTTTTGGAGTCATATTCCAAGACCAGTGGTGTGCAGAACAGTGGCCAGATAATTGGTTCATGAATGGGTGGACTAAAAATCTCACTCTCCTAGAGTTATTTCCATTGGTGGTGGTGGTAGTCATTTGGGGGGAACAGTTGAGTAATAAACGTATTTGTTTTTGGTCAGATAATGAAAGTGTGGTTCATGCGGTAAATCACTTATCTTCTTCGTCGATTCCAGTGATCAAGTTGATTCGGTTCCTAGTATTGAAATGCTTACATTTGAATATATGATTCCGCTCTCGTCATGTGCCGGGTATTCAAAATGCTATGGCTGATTCCCTTTCACGTTTTGATTTTCAGAAGTTTGGGGATCTCGCTTCAGCTGCCAAGCAACTGGGAATTCTGTGCCCGGGATGCCTTTGGTTCAGGCATCAGTGGCTCCCTCAACTTGGAATGCATATGGTACGGCGTGGCAGGAATGGTGGTGTTTTGCAAATATTCGCCAGGTTGACACATCCAAGGGAGCAAAGTTGGAGGCGACAGAGGCCTACCTACAACATTTGCATGCAGGAGGCGCATCGGCAGCGGTGGCTAGGAAAAGGTTGTCAGGATTGTTGTTTCATTTTAAATTAAGGGGATGGGAGAACGTTACAAAGAGTTTTATTTTGCGCCAGGCATTAAAGGGTTGGAAATGCACCGGGAATCGACAAGATGGCCTATTTCTTTTTCGCTTTTAGCGCAAATTATTGATAACACGAAATCGGTATGCAATACCATTTTGGAATCAGTATTATTTTTGGCAGCGTTTGGAATTGCTTTTTTCGGGGCATTAAGGGTTAGTGAGTTAGCAGCAGCTTCGACACAAAAATCTGGGGGCTTACAGCAGAATGATGTATCTTTTTGCAATGGGGGCATCAGGATTCGCATTCGGCGATCGAAAACAGACTATTCAGATAACGGTCTATGGTTTCCTTTGTTTTCCATTGCTGGCCCGATGTGCCCAATTAATTTGGTTACACAGTATCTGGCAATAAGACCGGATAGTCCTTTTTTTTTCGTTCATGAAGATGGATCACCGTTGACCAGATTTCAGTTTTTGGCGGTTTTGCGAAAGATTTTACGGTTCTTGGGGCTTCCTCCGGGGGATTTTGAATTCATTTCGAATTGGGGCAGCTACTGAGGCGGCTCGAGCGGGTCTTAGGGATGACGAAATTATGAGGATAGGGAGATGGCGCTCGGCATGTTTTTTTCATTATATCAGACCAGATTTGTTAACTACTTAATAGTTCTACTATTGATTTAAAGGTCAGTGTTCTCTTTTCATTTCAGGTTTTTCCAGGACTAGTATGTGGATCCTGGGTCACTCATACGTGTTTTGGGCCGAGCAGAGGGCAGAGTTGCGACCTGGAGGAAGATCGCTTGGATTTAACAACGTCGACGTAAACTGGAGAGGCATTCGGGGATTAATGTGGTCGCAGGTTTTGGTCGAGGTGGTCCAGATATCAAGGATGGCAAACCACACAGTTATCCTGGTTTTGCATGCTGGGGGTAATGATTTGGGTTTGATTCAGATGACAGAGCTTATGACGCTGATGAGAGCAGATATAGATACATTTCCTGGTTTCTTTTCACAACTTGTGTTTGTTCGGTCCGAGATTATTCCAAGGGTGATTTTGTGGTGAGCGCGCGACTGGCCGGGTATTGAAAGAGTACGAAGGGCAGTAAATCACCGAATTTCTCATTTTGTACATTTTAAGGTTGGTATTATAGTAAGGCACAGACAGTTAGAGGGAAATAATGCCAGGTTGTCGCAGGTGGATGGGGTACATTTGACGGACATTGGTTTGGACATTTTTCTAGCTGGTTTGCAAGGGGGGATTGAAGAGGCGTTGTTTGTTTCGGGGGGGGGGGGGGGGTCGTAGCTCTGAGGGGTCATAGCTACTCTTTGGCAGAAGGACAAGATGGGTAACGTGCTGGGAGTCCGGCGGCATATCCCCACAACTTCCATGTGGTTAACTGAAAGAGAGCTGCGACCTTACCACTCCAAATAAAGAAAAGTTGTTATAAAAGATGAGAATGTTGGTTATAATTTCTCCAATAAAGTTACAGGTTAAATATAAAGGTGTCTTGATCCTTGGGTCGGGAAGAAGACAGGGGAGGTGGTATGTATGGTCTGGGCAGTCTGCGGGGGCACGGCATTATGTGACGTGAACCCCCTTAACTGGCCGGCCTGTTGGATTTTAGTTACTCGTCCTGCCTTTTTGCCGACACACAGGGTAGGGGTTAATATTGATACAGGGACTGGTTTAACAGGAGGTGAAGATCGGGCTGCGGTACTTCCGGTGGGGAATTCGTAACTTCTGGGTGATATAAAAGGAGGGGCCTGGGGCCTCTTTGAACGGCGATTCACTGAGCGGACCACCCTCCCTCCCGTGTGGCTTTCATTTATAATAAATGGTTAATGGTTTGGGTATGATAGTTGGTTAATAAAGGTTAAAAGTTGCAGCGGTTGGCGGAAGAACAAGATGGGTAACATGTGCCGGGATTCCGGCGGCATATCCCCACAACTTCCATGTGGTTAACTGAAAGAGAGCTGCGACCTTACCCCTCCAAATAAAGAAGGGTTGTTATAAAAGATGAGAACGTTGGTTATAATTTCTCCAATAAAGTTACATGTTAAATATAAAGGTGTCTTGATCCTTGGGTCGGGGAAAAGGCAGGGGAGGTGGTATATATGGTCTGGGCAGTCTGTACTAGAAAGCGGGGGAAAAAAATCCAAGTGTGGTGAAATTGCAAAAAAACTGCAATCCCACACTTGTTTTTTGTTTGGCTTTTTTTGCTAGGTTCACTAAATGCTAAAACTGACCTCCCATTATGATTCTCCAGGTCATTACGAGTTCATAGACACCAAACATGTCTAGGTTATTTTTTATCTAAGTGGTGAAAAGAAATTCCAAACTTTGCTAAAAAAAAAAAATCCACCATTTTACGTTACTCGTAGCGTCTCCATTTTTCATCATCTCGGGTCGGGTGAGGGCTAATTTTTTGTGTGCCAAGCTGATGATACCATTTTCGCACAGATACCTTCTTTTGATCGCCCGTTATTATATTTTAATGCAATGTCGCGGTGACCAAAAAACGTAATTCTGGCGTTTTGAATTTTTTTCTCTCTACGCTGTATAGCGATCAGGTTAATCCTTTTTTTATTGATATATCTGGCGATTCTGAATGTGACGATACCAAATATGTGTAGGTTTGATTTTTTTATTGTTTTATTTTGAATGGGACGAAAAGGGGGTGATTTGAACTTTTATATTTTGTTTCATATTTTTAAAAACTTTTTTTTTATCTTGGCATGCTTCAATGGCCTCCATGGGAGGCTAGAAGCTGTCATAACTCAATCGCCTCTGCTACATAGAGGTGATGCGTTCATAGCAATTTGGCATCAACAACTATAGAGGTCTTCAGAAGACCTCTGGTTGTCATGCTGATGCACTGCTGACCGCCAATCACGTGATGGGGTCAGCGGTGCGCGTACTTCCAGCCGCATGGCCGGAGGGTGCTTGTTAAATGCCCCTGTCAGAGTTTGACTAGTTAATAGGCGCGGGCGGATCATGATTCTGCTCACGCTTACTGCGGGCACATGTCAGTTGTTCAAAACAGCTGACATGTCCTGGCTTTGTGGTGGGCTCACTGCCGGAGCCCACTTCAAAGGGGGAGATAAGACATGCGCTGTATTAGTACAGCAGTACATGTACATGCAGCGCGCCAATACAATTACATTCTGCGGCAGAGCAGGGAGAATCAATCTCCCTGCTCTGCCGTTATAGGGCCCCTGAGCAGGCGGGGGTCCCGCTGCCAGCAGTGGGCCCCCCACCGTCATCGCATGGTGAGCTGTATCGGCAACTAGCCGATACAGCTCACCACATTGATGATGGAAGGAGCGCTGCGCTGTGCTCCTTCCCCCATCATCCCCCTGTCAGCGTCTGACATCACTCGCAGACGCCGACACTGACAGTGGGCGCGGTGACGTCACTGCCCTGCGCCCACTGTCAAAACAAGAGCGGTAGCAGGGAGCACCGCTGGAACAAGGAGGAAGATAGGTAAATATTGTGTTTTGTTTTTGGGGGGGGCTGCCTTATACACTACAGGATCTGCCTATGGGGGGGCTGCTGCCTTATACACTACAGGATCTGCCTATGGGGGGCTGCTGCCTAATACACTACAGGATCTGACTATGGGGGGGCTGCTGCCTAATACACTACAGGATTTGGCTATGGAGGGGGCTGCTGCCTAATACACTATAGGATCTGACTATGGGGGGCTGCTGCCTGATACACTACAGGACCTGACTATGGGGGGGCTGCTGCCTAATACACTACAGGATCTGACTATGGGGGGCTGCTGCCTAATACACTACAGGATCTGCCTATGGCGGGGCTGCTGCCTATTACACCACAGCAGGGGTCCCCAACTCCAGTCCTCAAGGCCCACCAACAGGTCATGTTTTCAGGATTTCCTTTGCATTGCACAGGTGATGCAATTATTACCTGGGCAAGACTAAGGAAATCCTGAAAACATGACATGTTGGTGGGCCTTGAGGACTGGAGTTGGGGACCCCTGCACTACAGGATCTGACTATGGGGGGCTGCTGCCTAATACACTACAGGATCTGCCTATAGGGGGTGCTGCCTTATACCACAGGGTCTGCCAGGTCTGCGAATCTGTCATGGCCTTGATTCGAGCCACTTCACTTCTGGGAGTCAGTGTGATGTTACCCTCTCCCAAATTGACACAGCATATTGGAACCGTCCCATTCCGTACAATGGCTAGCGTTCACGAAACAAGGAGTCCTGGGGGTAGCTGTTGCGTAGTAGCAGGTTCGATCTGGATCTTAACCCTTTCTAGAGGGGTACAGGCCCGGACAGGCAGGGTTAGCACCGTCTGCCCTTAGGGCAGTGGAGCAGAAGCTGGAACAATCACTTTTCCCAACGCTCCTCCACCACTGCAGCATTCCTGCGCTTGAACCTCACGGATTAATTGTTGGAACACTCTTCGTTGGGGAGTGTGTGGGCTTCACTGCTTAAAAGTTACATCTATGGGCTCATTGATGAGGAGACTCCTGAACTCTTTTAGCTTGTTCATTCCCAGGGTGACAGCGTGTCCGTTTCCTGCTTCTCCAGTGGTCAACACTTCTCCCTTATGGCCTAGATCTTTGCCACAGACGGTTACTTCCATCCAGACCACCTCTGCGACCGGGATGGGCAGGTGATTGGCAGCTATTAGTTTTATCACTTGCCCCACTCAGGCCGCATAGCTTCAGGAAAATGTCGCCTAAAGTACGTTTCGGGCATCGTAGTCACCTGCGAACCAGTATCCACCTGACAGCGTACGGCTTGACCGTCCAATTCAGCCCAGACGAGAGGGCACAGTGAAACTAAATTTGCAGGACTTCTGTTACTCCTTCGTGACTGTTCAGGCTCCAGGTGGCGTCCCCCGGCCTCGCAGCCCTCTAGTTTAACAGACGATGTTGAGGGGACCTACCCGGTTGTGGGCACTCACGAGTCAAATGTCCAATTTTTCTGCAATTATAACAGGTGAGTGGTCTCTCCCGACGGAACATCCTTGTCTCACGGCAGGTTTTGGGGCCATCTCTACCACCTGGTGGATTCGGAGTTCCTACTGCTTTCTTCTTTACTTTGGCCATCTCCCCTCAAATTTCCTGTATTTCCTTCCGCAAACCCGCCACCCATTGTGGTTCAGTGATCAGGTTTATGGAATCCTCTCCACTCTGGACCTTCCCTACCAGAACTGTCACCCCTGTTCCTGCTCACGTGTGTGCTTCGATTCCTATCTCAGAAAAGGTCATGCAAGGGTTTAACTGCAAGCGCTCTCTCAAAACCTATTTCGTCAGTATGTCTCGCAAGCCTGTCACCAACTGATCCCGCAACAACACGTCAGTCGGTCCCACGCCTCTGCCGTCTTTTCTAATGATAGCAGTATGGATTTCCTGGAGAGTGTTCATGTACTGAGTCACCATCTCCCCTTCCCTTTGTATACGGCTAAACAACCACATACTTAGCTCCCCTATGTCTGTGGGGTCCCCATTAGTCTCCTCTAGAATCTTTAGTACCTTTTCAAAGGTGTCTCGTTCCCTGAGGAGTTCTAACATAACTGAATCTCTGGCTTCTCCATCTAGAGCCATCATGGCCACCTCCGCTTCTAACGCAGGGGTCATGGGGTGCATCCTCATCGTCCCCCGCAGTCGTTCAGTCCAGCTCATAAACTTAGGGAGATTGGGGGCAATGTTGAACAGAGAAATACTGGACCTTGGGCCCACCCCAAATGCTTGGTCTGCCACCTCTATGCTGTTAGACTGCATCCTGCTGACTACGTCAAGTGTATGGTAACAGGTAACGCAGGATGCAGTGATGAGCAGGAGGCAGAGCAACAGTTAAAGGGGTTTATTACAGGGGTTACTCCACGCAGGGAGAGAAAGGGTTAAGGGGAGAGTTAAACTAAATATTACGTCAAGGTAAGAACAAGCGGTTAAGCAACAGGTAAACTTATCGGTCTGATGGGTTCCATTATGTCGAAGCTTGAAATCCCACGGTGATGCCGTAAGCTACACGTGAAGTCTCTGGCCTGATCCTCAAGAGAGTTGATACACTGTCTCCTGACAGATGCAGCAAATCTTGGCTCTCCTGTGGTCCTGGAACTCCGGGAAGAAGTCTGTGCTGGGAAGTTGTCTATGGTACCGCCGGACTGGGACTCAGTTCACAGGCAGAGACGGGGATGATGCTACCCAGCTCTAGATGACTCAGCGAGTCTGACTCAGGCCACGAGCCCGCAGCAGAAGGTGGAACGGTGCGATGGGGTAAGTGGGCACGGAGTTATGCTTTCCTCATAGTCGGTCCATTTAAGGACGGGAGTGCAGCAGTGCAGGTCTTGCCTATTGCGTAGCTCCACGGAGCGTGAGCGAACCTTCTCCTGCTGCGCCCTCTGTCTTCCTGCCAACTGACTTGTATTCCCGCGCACCGCCCTTTTATCCCTGCCACGCCCCCTACATTCGGATGCAAAGGTCTGTCCGGGTCAGAAAGCTCTCCCCCTGACAACATCGGTGACAGCCCCGATAGTTCTGGAACTAATGTGAGGGAGGTATTACCAGCATGGTCCATCTTCCAACGGTGAAACTGAAAAGGCACCAGCCAAACATTAAAAAATCAACAGTCCTCCCTCTATAGTGAGTTGTAAGCAGTACAGAAGGAGTAACTGTGGTGCTCGCAAATAGGTTAACTTTAAACCGGCATATAGCAAATGAAAAGCAAAACTCGCCACGAGGCTAAAAGTCTTTTAATGCAGGTCACAGGACATCCAAGTGATGTGCTGGGGGTGTGTGGGAGAGGAAAGGATGATGATCGTTTGGCATTTCTATAGGTCCAGGTGAAAAATGATGCAACACTACCTCCTTTGTAGGTAAGTACGTTGTATCCATCTGTAAAACAACTATGAGCTATAACATATATGACATGCATTTTAAATGTATCATAAAAACACAGACGTGTTAATTCTGTCTTAACGGACCTTCGGCAAAAGAATTTAAAATCCACTTGGCTTATCTTTTCAACTTTAATCAATTATAGTCTACGCCTTGGGGGGTAACAGACTTTCTCTAGACCTGCAAATAAATAAAACATCTATGAAGACACAAAAGAAATAGTGATGAGCGAATATACTCGTTGCTTGGGTTTTCCCGAGCACACTCGGGTGATCTCCGAGTGTTTGTTAGTGTTCGGATATTTAGTTTTTGTTGATTCAGCTGCTTGATTTACAGCTACTAGCCAGCCTAAGTACATGTGGGGGTTGCCTGGTTGCTACGGAATCTCCACATGTAATCAAGCTGTCTTGTAGTTGCAAATCATCTAGCTGCGGCAAGGAAAATGAAATCTCCGAACAGTAACAAATACACGGAGATCACCCGAGCGTGCTTGGGAAAACCCGAGCAATGAGTATATTCGCTCATCACTGAAAAGGAACTTTTAAAAAAGAAAAATATTGAAAAAATCAAGCAAATAGAGAAGAAAACAAATGTAGGTTTATGTTGTAGTTTTAAGCATACTTCCATGGATTACCCCATCCACACTGCTATTATGCGCAATTGGCATCTTACAGAGAGTGATAGAGATCTATACGATAGGGCCCTACAGAAACCTTTGTTATAATTTGAAGAGGTTCTTACTTAAGAGATCTATTAATAAGTAATAAAATATCCTCAGACATCAACGATTGGAGAAAAGTATCTGTTCTTTTTGCCACCTACATCTCACAGATAATTCCATCCGAGTGGGACCATTGTCTTGCCGAATCAACAACTTTATATCCTAGGGAAGATGGAGAACCAAACAAAAGACAATCTCAAGTTCCATGGCAGAGTGCATAAAAAATTGCTGTACATATTTTTAACAGGAAAGGACAGGTGTGGACAAATACATAAAACTCAACATACAGCCTGTATAGTAATGGCACATCGGACCGTAAGAGATCCCTTAATTGGACACATAATACACATTAATATACATAGGTACACTCCAAAACGTGAACAGTAGCATACTGCAGGTCTCAGGTAAAGCTTTCTATTCTTATATATTAGACGCTAGCCTATAGTGTATCCATAGGTACCAAATGGCACAAATTGCTAGATGTATAAGCACCACAATCAAAGATGTTAATACAATGTTTACCTGAGGCAGTACACTAGTAAGCGGCCTCGAATGGTCCGCACGCCCGCAATGATTTAACATATACATCTTTGATTGCGGTGCTTGTACATCTAGCAATTTGTGCAATCTGGTACCTATGGATACACTATAGGCTTGCGTCTAATCTATAAGAATAGCAAGTTTTACCTGACACCTGCAGTAAGCTACTGGTCACGTTGTGGAGTGTACCTATGTATATTAATGTGTACTATGTGTCCAGATAACTTAAAGGGATCTCTTATGGTCTGAAACAACCTTACTATACAGGCTGTATGTTGAATTTTATGTATTTGTCCACACCTATCCTTGCCTGTTAAATATCAAATAAAGCAATTTTACATACACTCTACCATGGACCTTGAGATTGTCTTTTGTTTGGTTCTCCCTCTCCCCTTGTTACAGTTTGACAATCGGTCCGCATGGAGTCCTGCATATGTGTTAAAGGGTATATATATATATATATATATATATATATATATATAAATATGATTGTTGGATTGTTTTTCCCTATTATTGGATATTGAGAATATATAATCCTGCTCAGCACCCTCTAGCATATCAATGCCTGTCACTAAACTTTTGTGGTAACTTTATAGCCTGTAGAACTTAGCATGCAGCATATATAATTTTTTGTCCTTGCAAATTCTACTACATCGGGAAAACTAGATGACCTCTGTTTCTACGTTTTAAGGAGCATTTTCGTTCTATCATTACAGTCAAAGGGGCCCCCTGACTACTTAAACATGTGCAGGAGCACCATAACTCAGATCCAAACTTGTTACGCTTTGCAGGGCTAGAAAAAGTCTGTTACCCCCCAAAAGGTGGAGACTACAATTGACTAAATTCTTTTTCCCAATGTCCGTTAGACAGAATTGACAGGTCTGTGTTTTTATGATATTAAATGTATGTAATAGCACATAGTTGCTTTACAGATAGATACTACTTACTTACCTACAAAGGAAGTAGTATCACATCATCCTTCACCTGGTCCCGTAGAAGCGCTGTGGAAGTGCAAGATGGCCGTCTTCTTTTCCTCTTCCGTACACACCCTGCAATCCGATTGGATGTCCTGTAACCTGCATTGCAGGACTTTCAACCTCAGGTCGCGGTGAGTGCCACTTGTCATTTTCTGTATGCCTGTGTAGTTAGTATGCTTCTATGTATCATTACTGTTCTGTATTGGAAACTGCAGCAGACTGCCACTTCCTATACTTAGACAATAGGTCCCTAGAGAGGACACATGCCTATGCATCCATCCTGACTATGGACACTGAAAACGCCCCTGCTGGAGGAATAGTGCATGGGGTGACACTTTCCATCCGTGGCTTGAGATCCTTAGGTTTAGTTGTATCATATTTGTTTTATTTTTGCCTGCACTTGATTTTATTGTTCGACCTTTGTATGATCTTTTTTGCCATCTCAATAAGTATACTCGTTTAGGGGTTTCCTTGTTTCTTCTTAGGCTGGTTTCACACTTGCGTTTCAAAACGCAGGCGTTTTAAAAAAAAAAACGCATGGTGAAAAAACGCATGTAAACGCGTGCAAACGCTGTGTTTTTTTGACGCATGCGTTTTTGCATGTGGTGAAAAAAACGCAGCGTTTTGACGCGTTTACATGCGTTTTTGCATGCGTTTGCATTTTTTAAACGCATGCTGAGAAATGTGTGACAGCTGCCAATCATCAAAATAAAGTAAAAAACCCACTATAAACAGAAATAGTTAGGGTTAGGGTTAGGGGTAGGGATCATAACCCTAACCCTAAAGGGATCCTAACCCTAAGCCTAAAGGGATCCTAACCCTAACCCTAAAGGGATTAGGGTTAGGGGTAGGGGTAGGGTTAGGATCCCTTTAGGGTTAGGGGTAGGGTTAGGGTTAGGGGTAGGGTTAGGGTTAGGATCCCTTTAGGGTTAGGGTTAGGGGTAGGGTTAGGGATAGGGTTAGGGATAGGGTTAGGATCCCTTTAGGGTTAGGGTTAGGATCCCTTTAGGGTTAGGGTTAGGGTTAGGATCCCTTTAGGGTTAGGGTTAGGATCCCTTTATCACCTTTATGGTGGGGGGTGGCATATCAGTGTGTTTTCTGTTTTTTTTTTTTTAATAAAAACGCGTGCGTCTCCATTGACTCCAATGTATTTTTTTACACAAAAAAAACTCATGAAAACGCATGCGTTTTTATGTGTTAAAAAAGCCTCTCAAAAATACTACAAGTTGCATTTCTGAAAAAGAACGCATGCAGCAAAAAAAACGCATGTGTTTCAAAACGCGACCAAACGCGTACAACAAAAAACGCATGCGTTTTCAATGTTAAATATAGGGAAAAAAAGCATGCTTTTTTTGTGCAAAAAACGCTGCAGACAAAAACGCAAGTGTGAAACCACCCTTATTCTATGTGTATCAGGGACAGCATGTGTGGGGCAAACTTATTAAGGGTCCAGCCTCATGGGTATCATTGTGTCTTATGAGCTCCCTTTAATTGCTTTTATATGTATGGTTCTATAGATGCTGTTTTTAATAAAGCTTATTTCTTGGTATTTATCCAGCAGTTTGTGTAGTGTATTTTTCCCCTATGCGTTTATTACAGACCCTGTTTTAGTTTGATTGGTTTTATATAAATTATTGGTGTGTGGCATTTTACTCAGCATTTCAGCTTTTCATGCTTAACTTGTACACTGTCAGGAGTTTACATCCTGAGTATATGCGCTTGACAGTGGCTATAAATGCATCATGTGCCCTAAGCCAAACATCAGGTTAAAACCAGTCCCCATCATTATCTAATTAGTCTCCTATGTGCGCACGATGCGGATTTAGTGCGGATCTGCAGCGGATTTTTCTGCACAGAAACACTGCAGATCCGCACTGTAATTTACAGTACAATGTAAATCAATAGTGAAAAAAAAAGCTGTGCACATGGTGTGGAAAAATCCATGCAGAAACGCTGCAGATTTAAAAGAAGTGCATGTCACTTTTTTTGTGCGGATCTGCAGCGTTTCTGCACCCCTCCATTATAGAAATCCACAGTGGTAAAAACCGCAGAAAATCCGTACAAAATCCACATCAATTCCGCATAAAAACCGCACAAAATCCACGGCAAATCTGCAGCTGCGGTTTCTGCCAGGAGATGCGGATTTTGTGCAGACATTTCTGCACCCGATTCCACAACGTGTGCACATAGCCATATATTCATCAATTAACTCCATACCAAACACATGTTATAACTGACCAATAGTGCTGTATCATCCATAAATCAACTGGATAATTGTGAAATAATTCACAAAAAAACCCACAGTGGTCCGTTTTACTTAAGATTGGGGTTTTCCTCTACTGGACTTCATGGGTCCTGTTGTACCAGACCCTATTTGATTATCAGAAAGCAATCTAGACGTGGTTGGGCTGGTACTAGCCTTGAGAGATGAATAGAAGGAGCACAAATTGAGAAACAAATACCTGGCTCTTCTGTCCTGCATGGCAAAATCCAGGCAACAGTGTGGGTCATTAAGTTTTGACTAGAAGACACTAAAAAATAAATAAAATATTGTTATAGTTGTTAGTTATCATTTCTTGTATTGACAAAAGTATGGAACACACTCATTTTCAGGTGGCATAGTTTAGGCATTGTTTTTTATAATTGGAGGGCACAATCTGGCCATTTTGTATTAATGAGGTGGAACAGCGTATATACTATCCTCATACACGTTAGCAGGGTGTGCAATGAGACATGTCTTCTTTAAGAAAAAGAGGCTTTAAAGTTGTAACCTTATTTATTGCTTGTAGATGTGACAGGAAAGGGTGAAACTGAGATGCAATAGCAGGAGCATTTCAGAATATATAACTGCACAGAGCATAAAATACAAATAGTCTGAAAAACACAGCAGCATGAGGTAATGCAAGCTGATGATTACCTACTTAGTACAGCAAACGTATTGATAAACACATGACTGTAACACACAGATAATGGCTTACCAACTATGCTTAGAGCAAGCTCTTTAAAGGGAACCTGTCACCTGAATTTGGCGGGACTGGTTTTTGGTCATATGGGCGGAGTTTTCAGGTGTTTGATTCACCATTTCCTTACCTGCTGGCTGCATGCTGGCTGCAATATTGGATTGAAGTTCATTCTCTGTCCTCCATAGTACACGCCTGCGCAAGGCAATCGTAAAAAAAAAAATGAGGCAAAAAACAACGCTTTATTATCATACCACCGAACAAAAAGTAGAATACCACGCGATCAAAAAGACAGATATAAATAACCATGGTACCGCTGAAAGCGTCATCTTGTCCCGCAAAAAACGAGCTGCCATACAGCATCATCAGCAAAAAAAATAAAAAAGTTATATTCCTCAGAATAAAGCGATGCAAAAATAATTATTTTTTCTATAAAATAGTTTTTATCGTATAAAAGCGCCAAAACATAAAAAAAAGATATAAATGAGGTATCGCTGTAATCGTACTGACACGAAGAATAAAACTGCTTTATCTATTTTACCAAACACGGAACGGTATAAACGCCTCCCCCAAAAGAAATTCATGAATAGCTGGTTTTTGGTCATTCTGCCTCACAAAAATCAGAATAAAAAGCGATCAAAAAATGTCACGTGCCCGAAAATGTTACCAATAAAAACGTCAACTCGTCCCGCAAAAAACAAGACCTCACATGACTCTGTGGACCAAAATATGGAAAAATTATAGCTCTCAAAATGTGGTAACGCAAAAAATATTTTTTGAAATAAAAAGCGTCTTTTAGTGTGTGACGGCTGCCAATCATAAAAATCCGCTAAAAAACCTGCTATAAAAGTAAATCAAACCCCCCTTCATCACCCCCTTAGTTAGGGAAAAATTAAAAAAAATGTATTTATTTCCATTCTCCCATTAGGGTTAGGGCTAGGGTTAGGGCTAAGGTTAGGGTTAGGGCTAGGATTAGGGTTAGGGCTAGGGTTAGGGTCAGGGCTAGGGTTAGAGTTAGGGTTAGGGCTAGGGTTAAGGCTAGGGTTAGGGCTAGGGTTAGGGTTGGGGCTAGGGTTAGGGCTAGGTTATGGCTACAGTTAGGGTTGGGGCTAAAGTTAGGGTTAGGGTTTGGATTACATTTACGGTTGGGAATAGGGTTGGGATTAGGGTTAGGGGTGTGTCTGGGTTAGAGGTGTGGTTAGGGTTACCGTTGGGATTAGGGGTGTGTTTGGATTAGAGTTTCAGTTATATTTGGGGGGTTTCCACTGTTTAGGCACATCAGGGGCTCTCCAAACACGACATGGCCTCCGATCTCAATTCCAGCCAATCCTGTGTTGAAAAAGTAAAACAGTGCTCCTTCCCTTCCGAGCCCTCCCATGCGCCCAAACAGGGGTTTACCCCAACATATGGGGTATCAGCGTACTCAGGACAAATTGGACAACAACTTTTGGGGTCCAATTTCTCCTGTTACCCTTGGAAAAATACAAAACTGGGGGCTAAAAAATAATTTTTGTGGGAAAAAAGTATTTTTTATTTTCACGGCTCTGCGATATAAACTGTAGTGAAACACTTGGGGGTTCAAAATTCTCACAAAATATCTAGATAAGTTCCTTGGGGGGTCTAGTTTCCAATATGGGGTCACTTGTGGGGGTTTCTACTGTTTAGGTACATATGGGGCTCTGCAAATGCAATGTGACACCTGCAGACCAATCCATCTAAGTCTGCATTCCAAATGATGCTCCTTCCCTTCCGAGCTCTGCCATGCGCTCAAACGGTGGTTCCCCCCCCACATATCAGGTATCAGCGTACTCAGGACAAATTGGACAACAATATTTAGGGTCCAATTTCTCCTGTTTCCCTTGGAAAAATACAAAACTGGGGGCTAAAAAGTAATTCTTGTGGAAAAAAAAATATTTTTTATTTGCGCGGCTCTGCGTTATAAACTGTAGTGAAACACTTGGGGGTTCAAAGCTCTCACTTCATATCTAGATGAGTTCCTTAGGGGGTCTACTTTCCAAAATGGTGTCACTTGTGGGGGGTTTCTACTGTTTAGGTACATTAGGGGCTCTGCAAACGCAATGTGAGGCCTGCAGACCATTCCATCTAAGTCTGCATTCCAAATTGCGCTCCTTCCTGTTGTGAATTCTGTCGTCAAGCTCCCTCCTGTGGTCATGAATGGTACTTCGGCTGGTTCTGTCCATGGGCTTCCTCTGGTGGTTGTGAGTGGAGCTGCGGCTTCTGAGTTTCCTTCCACAGGTGACGAGGTTAATTCGTTAGCTGGCTGCTCTATTTAACTCCACTTAGATCATTGCTCCATGCCACCTGTCAATGTTCCAGTATTAGTCTTGTTCTCTCCTGGATCATTCTTGTGACCTGTCTTCCCAGCAGAAGCTAAGTTCCTGCTTGTTTTTCTCTGGTTTGCTATTTTTCTGTCCAGCTTGCTATTTTGATTTTTGTCTTGCTTGCTGGAAGCTCTGGGACGCAGAGGGAGCGCCTCCGCAGCGTGAGTCGGTGCGGAGGGTCTTTTTGCATCCTCTGCGTGGTTTTTGTAGTTTTTTGTGCTGACCGCAAAGTTACCTTTCCTATCCTCTGTCTGTTCAGTAAGTCGGGCCTCACTTTGCTAAATCTATTTCATCTCTGTGTTTGTAATTTTCATCTTTACTCACAGTCATTATATGTGGGGGGCTGCCTTTTCCTTTGGGGAATTTCTCTGAGGCAAGGTAGGCTTTATTTTTCTATCTCTAGGGCTAGCTAGTTTCTTAGGCTGTGTCGAGTTGCATAGGGAGCGTTAGGAGCAATCCACGGCTATTTCTAGTGTGTGTGATAGGATTAGGGATTGCGGTCAGCAGAGTTCCCACGTCTCAGAGCTCGTCCTATATTATTAGTAACTATCAGGTCATTCCGTGTGCTCTTTACCACCAGGTCCATTATTGTCCTTACCACCAGGTCATAACACCTTCCCTTCCGAGCCCTCCCATGTGCCCAAACGGTGGTTCCCCCCCCACATATGGGGTATCAGCGCACTCAGGACAAATTAGACAACAACTTTTGGGGTCCAATTTCTCCTGTTACCCTCGGGAAAATACAAAACTGGGGGCTAAAAAATAATTTTTGTGGGAAAAAATGTTTGTTTTATTTTTACGGCTCTGCATTATAAACTTCTGTGAAGCCCTTGGTGGGTCAAAGTGCTCACCACACATCTAGATAAGTTCCTTAGTGGGTCTACTTTCCAAAATGGTGTCACTTGTGGGGGGTTTCAATGTTTAGGCACATCAGTGGCTCTCCAAACGCAACATGGCGTCCCATCTCAATTCCTGTCAATTTTGCATTGAAAAGTCAAACGGCGCTCCTTCCCTTCCGTGCTCTCCCATGCGCCCAAACAGTGGTTTACCCCCACATATGGGGTATCAGCGTACTCAGGACAAATTGTACAACAACTTTTGGGGTCCAATTTCTTCTCTTACCCTTGGAAAAATAAAAAATTGGGGCAAAAAGATAATTTTTGTGAAAAAAAATGATTTTTTATTTTTACGGTTCCGCATTATAAACTTCTGTGAAGCACTTGGTGGGTCAAAGTGCTCACTACACCTCTAGATAAGTTCCTTAGGGGGTCTACTTTCCAAAATGGTGTCACTTGTGGGGGGTTTCAATGTTTAGGCACATCAGTGGCTCTCCAAATGCAACATGGCGTCCCATCTCAATTCCAGTCAATTTTGCATTGAAAAGTCAAATGGCGCTCCTTCGCTTCCGAGCTCTGTCATGCACCCAAACAGTGGTTTACCCCCACATGTCGGGTATCAGCGTACTCAGGACAAATTGTACAACAACGTTTGGGGTCCATTTTCTCCTGTTACCCTTGGTACAATAAAAAAAATTGGAGCTGAAGTAACTGTTTTGCGAAAAAAAGTTAAATGTTCATTTTTATTTAAACATTCCAAAAATTCCTGTGAAACACCTGAAGGGTTAATAAACTTCTTGAATGTGGTTTTGAGCACCTTGAGGGGTGCAGTTTTTAGAATGGTGTCACACTTGGGTATTTTCTATCATATAGACCCCTCAAAATGACTTCAAATGAGATGTGGTCCCTAAAAAAAAAATGGTGTTGTAAAAATGTGAAATTGCTGGTCAACTTTTAACCCTTATAACTCCCTAACAAAAAAAAATTTTGGTTCCAAAATTGTGCTGATGTAAAGTAGACATGTGGGAAATGTTACTTATTAAGTATTTTGTGTGACATATCTCTGTGATTTAATTGCATAAAAATTCAAAGTTGGAAAATTGCGAAATTTTCAAAATTTTCGCCAAATTTCCGTTTTTTTCACAAATAAATGCAGGTAATATCAAAGAAATTTTACCACTATCATGAAGTACAATATGTCTCGAGAAAACAATGTCAGAATCACCGGGATCCGTTGAAGCGTTCCAGAGTTATAACCTCATAAAGGGACAGTGGTCAGAATTGTAAAAATTGGCCCGGTCCATAACGTGCAAACCACCCTTGGGGGTAAAGGGGTTAAAGAGCATGAAGAAAATGAATGGTGTGGTTTCTCCTCAGAAGCATGGAAGAACAATGGCTGCTGTTCCCTTCACAGTGTCATAATAAGACCACAATGCAACAGGAATGATCCCACTATGCCCTAGGAACTTCCCATAATACATTGCAAATTAAACTAGAATCTATGCATTAAACCGCCTTAAGATGGTGCTGTTACCTTACAATGTGAAATATAGGTAGGATTAATACACACAAAAATACAATGTCTGTAATAACAGAGACATAAAAAAATGTGACTAAACTTTCTAGACAGCAATTATATGGCTGGACAGAACAGTGTATGTAGCTACTTTATTCAGAGGTCGCATTTAAAGAGTTTTTAGGCGGCATAGTGAGGGCATTTTTTAATTTGGGGGCACAGCATGTGGAGCTATATTATTCTGGAAGCATAGTGTGAGCATTTTTTTTATTCAGAGGGTTACATTGTGTGTTTAGCAATTTTATTCTAGGGACACACTGTGCAGCAACCCCATTACATTTCGAACCACAGGATGTGACACTGCATGGTGTATTTCTGTGCATGGCGTTTAGTATTGAAACTGAATTAATCAAGATGTTTTGAAAATGTCTCCATCTTTAAATCATTTGCATATCATAAATGTGTATATGCACCCTGTGATTTACATCATTTCATTACTTTTACTTCTTGGTTTTGCAATTTTAAATGGACTATATGTACTGAGCTTAGTGCTGTATTTATGTGTTAAGGTTAGTTCTTGTGCTGTATGTATGAAATGATCTTGGTTCTGTATATATTGTATGAGCTTAGTTATTGTACTGTACTTATGTAGTGAGCCCAGTTTTGTTCAAGGCTGGCATTGGAGGGGGCAAACTTGGCATTTGCTCAGGGCACCCATCCCCAAAAGTAGACAGCAGCAGGTTTGGCTAGCCCATTGGCTATCTGCTTTAAAGTGCCATCAACTACTCTGATAATGCTAGTTCTCCATTATCAGTGCTGTTTCTGAGGTTAGAAATATCTATGGTGACATCACTGGCACATTTGTCCATACAGGAGTGTTGAGGAACAGATTCTAGAACTCTCTATTCTGTTCCTTTAAGTATAGCATAAACTATATGTAACGTAGATTGTATAATGCGTAGATTGTGTGCTATGTACACGAACTCTAGTTTTGCTGCTGATGCTGGTATAATTATATGTGTTATCAGCAATACATCATACCATGTAAACAGGTGATGTGCTCTTGGTAACATGATGCTGAATGAGGACAGAATAGAGAGATCATGTTAGCTATTATTGTGACCACATCATTGCTCATTAGCCTGTGTGAACAGTCCAATAAATCTAATTGAAATCAGCAGTGTAAATGCACACTAAATAGTTTTGTGTTAAGTTGCAATTTCTTAACATTTATAGCCCCACTTTCAATTTTGCATAAGTCCACACTTTTTGTAATACTGGTCCTGGTTCTGTATAGATGTAACTGTCTTGGTTCTGTTGCTGTATATTTGTAATGATTTTTGTTCTGTTGCTGTAGAGTAGCTAATATGTGCTTTGCTCTAGTGCTGAGCTTCGTTCCGATGCTGTATTTATGTACTGAAGCTTTATGTATGTAACAAGCTTACCGGTAATTATGATATTGCATTTATGAGCTTGGCTTTGGTGAACTATCCTTGATTGTGATACTTTATCTATATAGGGAGGGGGCACACAATTATGGATAATTTAAGGGATAATACTAATAATGTACAATTATGTTTATATACGGTAATTTCTGCATTATTATAAAGTGTATAGATATGCTGCGGATACAACATATCTACAGTATATACTTGAAGTCTAAGCAAGGGAACCTATTGTTAAAAATACGAATCCCGACTATATTTAACATTTTAGCCAATCAATTGGTGTTCTCATTTGGCATGAAAAACTTGCACTTATGACTGAGACAGCAAAAAAAAATTCTATTGGCAACTGCCAATATTTTAGGGCATATATTGAAGTCGTATACAGAAGAAGAAGTAATCAGGCTCCTTGCATCTTCTCGCCCAACCACTTGCACCAGTGACCCCATTCCGTCACATTTCCTCCAGTCCCTTTCCCCAGCTGTCACCTCTCACCTAACAAAAATATTCAACCTTTCTCTCTCTTCCGGTATTTTTCCCTCCTCATTTAAGCATGCCATCATACATCCATTACTTAAAAAACCATCCCTCAATCAAAACTGTGCCGCTAATTATAGACCTTACAATAAAATTGAAGATTTTATTGTAAGTAAATAAAGTTACCTCTCTCGGAAGGATCGGTGAGTGCTGCCTCTTCTTTTCTTCTTAGATGGATTCGATGACATGTATTGGCTGAAGCACCCGTGATCCGGCGGCCCCACTCCCATCACAGGTGAGCAGGCTTAATCACCCTCTCAAATAGTGGTGCGGTCAGCGGTGCCCTCTTACAGATTGACATAATTATAGACCTGTTTCTAATCTTCCCTTCATCTCTAAACTCCTCGAACGCCTTGTCCACTCCCGTCTTACCCGCTATCTCTCAGATAACTCTCTTCTCGACCCTCTTCAATCTGGTTTCCACTCTTTACACTCTACTGAAACTGCCCTCACTAAAGTCTCTAATGACCTACTAACAGCTAAATCTAATGGTCACTACTCCATGCTAATTCTCTTGGATCTCTCCGCAGCATTCGACACTATGGATCATCAGCTCCTCCTCACTATGCTCCGCTCCATCGGCCTCAAGGACACCGTTCTCCTCCTATCTCTCTGACCGCTCCTTCACTGTATCTTTTGCTGGCTCCTCCTCCTCTCACCTTCCCCTTACTGTTGGGGTTCCTCAAGGATCAGTCCTAGGCCCCCTCCTCTTCTCTTTGTATACTGCCACTATTGGACAAACAATCAGTAGATTTGGGTTCCAGTACCATCTCTATGCTGACGACACCCAATTATACACTTCTTCTCCTGATATCATGCTTTATCACGCTGGCCTTTTTAGAAAACACCAGTAATTGTCTTACCGCTGTCTCTAACATCATGTCCTCCCTCTATCTGAAACTGAACCTGTCAAAAACTGAACTCATGTTTTCTCCCGCTACTAACCTACCTTTGCCTGACATTGCCATTTCCGTGTGTGGCTCCACCATTTACCCCCAAGCAACATGCCCGCTGCCTCGGGGTCATACTTGATTTCGAGCTTTCATTCACCCCACACATCCAATCACTGGCTCGCTCTTCTTATCTGCATCTCAAAAACATTTCTAGAATTCACACTTTTCTTACTTTCGACTCTGCAAAAACCCTTACTGTTTCACTTATTCATTCTCGTCTGGACTATTGTAACTCTCTACTAATCGGCCTCCCTCTTACAAAACTCTCCCCGCTCCAATCTGTCCTGAATGCTGCAGCCAGGATCATATTCCTCACCAACCATTACACTGATGCCTCTACCTTGTGCCAGTCATTACACTGGTTACCGATCCACTCCAGAATCCAGTACAAAACTACTACCCTCATCCACAAAGCACTCCATGGCTCAGCACCACCCTACATCTCCTCTCTGGTCTCAGTCTACCACCCTACTCATGCCCTCCGCTCCGCTAATGACCTCAGGTTAGCATCCTCAATAATCAGAACCTCCCACTCCCATCTCCAAGACTTTACACGTGCTGCGCCGATTCTTTGGAATGCACTACCTAGGTTAATACGATTAATCCCCAATCCCCACAGTTTTAAGTGTGTCCTAAAAACTCATTTGTTCAGATTGGCCTACCGCCTCAACGCATTAACCTAACCATCCCTGTGTGGCTCATTAAAAAAAAAAAATAATAACTTAATCCATAATCAGGTTCCTCTCATCATGTTCGCATACATTTTATACAGTTAGTAGCCCTCTGTGTCTGTACTGCTACATACTTAGGCAGTTAACTGGTTCATGTGAAAAAAGCAAATCTAAATAAATCTGATTGGATATATCCAACAAAATCCCACCAATATTATAGGAACATAGCTCTAGTAGGAATTAAAACTTAACCTTTAATGTGTACAAGGTAAAAACATCAACAACAACAAAAACAAATAGTGTCACCCCAAAGCAATGAACATATAATTATACTAAATGATGTAGCCTGTGTATTAAAACATCATTTATGGGTGATACCAAAATAGAATGTTAGTGAGAACAGCCGTTGCACATACAAAATATGCTGTCCCACACTTTCAAGATACCTCTGGTTTCTAACACAAGCACACCTAGATGCAAAGATGTTAAGCCAAGTAGCGTTGTATGTATAGGTATTGGCAGGTATCAAAAAAAAATTATGAACAGGCGGGAGGGGGGGGTAAAGCAAATAAGGTAGAAATCATACATAACAAAAATGTTTAAAACAAGAACGATCTCACCAATTGCCGTAACTCAGGTAGGTATAGCCTATGGTTCGCTGGGGTGGAGAAATCCATAAATCAGCGACGTAAGGGGACAATACCCTGTCAATCCCTAAGGGGCTATCCGTAAACCTAGGGCCCCGAGCTCCCGCCCTTACAAGGGCAGTCCACAGCTAACCCTGAGCAATATCATGCCCTGCACTCTCCCTATTAGAATGTCCCGACGCGTTTCTTCGAAGGCCGAATCATCAGGGGACTTGCCTGCCTGGGAGCTAAAGTGCACGAGTGCTATAAAGAAGAACAAAAGGACCTGCCACCCTCCATGTTACACTCAGTTCTTGTTTTAAACATTTTTGTTATGTATGATTTCTACCTTATTTGCTTTACCCCCCCTCCCGCCTGTTCATAATTTGTTTTTGATACCTGCCAATACCTATACATACAAGGCTACCTGGCTTAACATCTTTGCATCTAGGTGTGCTTGTGTTAGAAACCAGAGGTATCTTGAAAGTGTGGGACAGCATATTTTGTATGTGCAACGGCTGTTCTCACTAACATTCTATTTTGGTATCACCCATAAATGATGTTTTTCTACACAGGCTACATCATTTAGTACCATTATATGTTTATTGCTTTGGGGTGACACTATTTGTTTTTGTTGTTGTTGATGTTTTTACCTTGTACACATTAAGTTTTAATTCCAGTTAACTGGTTCATGCAGCTTTACATGAACACCCGAGCCTTACACTATGGCCGGTCCGAATAACTAAAGCAATTGTTACCCTCCACCTCTTGTGTCTCCCCTTTTCCTCATAGTTTGTAAGCTTGTGAGCAGGGCCCTCACTCCTCTTGGTATCTGTTTTGAACTGTGATTTCTGTTATGCTGTTTGTAAAGCGCTGCGGAATATGTTGGCGCTATATAAGTAAAATTATTATTATTATTCCGCTAGCACAGTTTAGACCATTGATTCATAAGCTTTAATGCCTCCCAGATATTGATGAAGTGCAGCAGGGAGGCAGTTTTTTCATTACGTGTTGATGTCGCCTGCGCCGTACTTTATGTGAGTGCAGCAATTGCGTATTTTAATGGTGTACTGGATTTAGGGGCAAAAAGGTTAATAAATAGAGCACTGTTTTACATTTTAGCATGGTCTAAGACTACTGGTTAATCTTCAGTAGAAAAGCTTGACAAGCTCATACATTCCCTTATATTTAGTGCAGACAGGAAAAAGTGATGACAAGTCATATAATGCAGTGCTATAAACTTCTCTATGCCCACTATACACTTTTAGATAAAACCACATCTTCACAACTAATTTACATTGAATTCTGAATTCACCGTAGGTACTAAACCCACTATAAATATTAGACATTTGCAATAAACAGACCTCCCACATTTATTAGTTACTTCAAGCTCTGTTCAGAAAATCCAGAAACAGGTGCACACATTTTCCATGTGAGAGAGGAAAAGAAAAGCCGACATACAATTCACAACTGTGTATAGCCATTTGAAAGCAAGAAATAAAAAAAATATATATAGCAGGTGTGAAATGCCTGCAGGAATTTAGACACCAAATAAACTTCTAATAGTGGCTAGAAGAATGTACTACACACACATATACAGTAAACTCGCAATATAGTCCAAAGAAACGCATTGTCCGTCACCGGGACCTTACTTTCCATAGCCTGACATGTGCCTACTATGGGAAATCTGTGGAGTTTTAAGAGGCCCAAAAGGGTCCTCAGTAAGTGACCTGCCTGCCTTCCCATTTACATGGAAAAAAAACTCCCGTTTTGAAGAGGGTTCTGCTCTAAAATCCAAATCAGTAACCACTTCAAAAGGTTTTCATTCAAAGTGAATTTGTCATGGTGCCTATGAGTCACTCACAACGTGTCACTGTCTACTGCAGCCAGGTATATTATTTTATGGTATTCAAGAGAGAATACATTGTAAAGATCAAGACCATGGACAGAGACGAGACTAGTCTTTTGCCACCCCTGGCCGCCTCTTTCCAGCACCACAGCAGGTGATTAACAGGTTACTCCCTATGTACACGTCAGGGAAATACTGTAACTATCGGTCAGCTGCGGCAGTACTGGGAGAAGTTGACTTGGGGTGGTGCCGGACTAGTCTG
This sequence comes from Ranitomeya imitator, assembly GCF_032444005.1. NCBI lineage: Eukaryota > Metazoa > Chordata > Amphibia > Anura > Dendrobatidae > Ranitomeya > Ranitomeya imitator. The sequence goes on along the minus strand of NC_091282.1, from coordinate 736,106,847 downwards.
CTCACCGGTTACGGTCCCAAGCCGGAGTGTTCTGGAGAATAACTTACTTGGTTACAATCTATACCTTTTTGGATTTCCTGTATAACTCATTTTTTTATCTACTCGTATGCAATTGCTGTTTTTAATATATAGCTAATAATATTTATTCTATTTTAATATTTGGTCTTTTGCACAATTTTTGTTTGGTGTTCACATCATAAAATAATAGCATGCTTCATTAGACATTGTGATATGGAGGTATCCTTGTATGCCATATACCGCACCATATGGTAAGGCATTGTATTACTGAGGCTATTATTCCCCAGGATCAATACTTTAAAAGATGTACTGCTAAGCACATATCTTATGATAAATAGATAATCACTGGACCATTAGAATCTACAGTCATCACTAAAATAGGTTCCCAAATTCCACGCCTGATGACAGCGTTGAGCATTTCCTTGGTACTGAATGGCTATATTCATCAGTCACATGTGCACAACGTTTCCATTCATACAAAAGACTTTGGGATCCTAATTTTCATTTTGAGCAATTCTGGGAGTCCCCAATGGTGGGAGCTTCATCAATTATTCATTTTATAACCTGTGCAGTGGATGGGCGAATTAGAGATAAATGTACCGATTTGTAGGGCTCGGGTCCATGGGCCAGGTCAGTAGTGTCTCTCAGTTGGACGGGAGGCTCATAAATCTCTTGCTTTCTTGAATTCCCACTACAGCTTTTGATCAGTCAAGACAGATGCAACGTCAAGTATGCGTCACGCCACAATGAAGACATCGCGCAAACCCTGACTAATCAAAAGCTACACAGGGGATTATGGAAGGTAAGAGATTCACAAATCTCCCGTCCAGTGGAAAGATGACCTGGCTGTCGGACCAGAGTCCCATGAATCAATTCACCCATCTCTATAAGTAACACAAGTTTTATTTGAAGAATCCCTTTTAAAGCTTTGCTTCAAGATCAGAAATACCTTGGCAATATAGTGATGTAAAGATGCAGCATATGGTGACACACACAAATGTTTATGGCTCCATAGTATGGAGCCCCAGGGACTCCTTGTGCCTCTTAAAGGCTTTTGGTACCTAGATCTGTTTTACAGAGGTTTATACTAGTCATTGTTGCTATAAAAACATTGCTGTCGTCCCTTTTTGAATGCATTTTGTGGTGCTCCATTTGGACTGAAGTTTTGTAATCTGACTCGACTTTGTTTTTGACTATTCTGACATACGGCTGGATGCCCTAACTGGTTTATCCCTTGTACTTCCTTACACCACCTGTGTCAGTTATTTCTGATTAACCATCTGCATTGACCTGGCTCCTCCTGCTTAAATATTTGGATCAGATTTTGTCCTTGTCCCCATCTCTATGGTACTAACTTGGCCTGTTTAGTTTAATTCCTCAGCTGGCTAATCCAGTCAGAAGCTACACTGCAGAGGCAACCCAGGGTTTTCTACATATAGGGCCAGATTCTGTTATAGGGGGTTAAAAAGTGAAAAAAACAGGAAGCTACAGGTCTCATCATTGAAGCCTGTTTGATTTGTTGTAGTCTTCGGGAACACCAGTGCTCTCCCATAATAGCATGCTTCATTAGACATCGTCATATGGAAGTATCCATGAAACATGATCTTGAAAGCAGATCTTAAGTATCAGTAACAAGTAGCTTTCAAGAGGTTTTCAATAAAAGTCAACACAAAAACGTACAGACTAAGGTTGAGCGAAACGGGTCGGTCATTTTCAGAAGTCGCCGACTTTTGGCAAAGTCGGGTTTCATGAAACCCGACCCGATCCCTGTGTGGGGTCGGCCATGCGGTACGCGACTTTCACGCCAAAGTCGCGTTTCAATGACACGAAAAGTGCCATTTCTCAGCCAATGAAGGTGGACGCAGAGTGTGGGCAGCGTGATGACATAGGTCTCAGTCCCCACCATCTTAGAGAAGGGCATTGCAGTGATTGGCTTGCTTTCTGCGGCGTCACAGGGGCTATAAAGGGGCGTTCCCGCCGACCGCCATCTTACTGCTGCTGATCTGAGCATAGGGAGAGGTTGCTGCCGCTTCGTCAGAAGCAGGGATAGCGTTAGGCAGGGTCCATTAACCCCCAAACCGCTTGTGCTGTAGCGATTTCCACTGTCCATCACCACCTTTTCTTAGCAGGGACAGTGGAGGCTACATTTTTTTTCCCTCAGCGCTGTAGCTCATTGGGCTGCCCTAGAAGGCTCCCTGATAGCTGCATTGCTGTTTGTACACCGCTGTGCAAACCAACTGCTGTTTTCAAAGCACAAATCCTGTTGCTCCTTCCTTTCTGCACAGCTTTCTTGTTTGTTTGTCCACACTTTTGACTTTTTTGTGCAGCAGTCAACTCCTTGTTATTGCTGCCTGTCATACATTGCTGAGATTACTGCAGGGAGATAGTAATTGTAGGACAGTCCCTTTTTTTTTTTTTTAGTTTCATTATATCTCTTCAAGCCACTTTCTGCCACAGAAAATATACTCTAATACAGTGGCCCAGATTTATTCACTAGTCTCCCTGAAGAAAAAAAAAAAGGGTGCAGATTAAAATTGGCAAATCTGTATCAGTCAGTGGCATGGCAGTCCTGTGTGTGGCATCTGTGTCTCATTTTCTGGCACAGAAAACATACAGTCTAACAGTGGGCCTGATTTCTTGCCAATTCTCCCATAAATAAAAAAAAAAATAGTGGGAGATTAACCCCTTAAGCCCCGAGGGTGGTTTGCACGTTAATGACCGGGCCAATTTTTACAATTCTGACCACTGTCCCTTTATGAGGTTATAACTCTGGAACGCTTCAACGGATCTTGGCGATTCTGACATTGTTTTCTCGTGACATATTGTACTTCATTTTAGTAGTAACATTTATTCGATATAACTTGCGTTTATTTGTGAAAAAAACGGAAATTTGGCGAAAATTTTGAAAATTTCGCAATTTTCCAACTTTAAATTTTTATGCCCTTAAATCACAGAGATATGTCACGCAAAATACTTAATAAGTAACATTTCCCACATGTCTCCTTTACATCAGCACAATTTTGGAACCAAAATTTTTTTTTGTTAGGGAGTTATAAGGGTTCAAAGTTGACCAGCAATTTCTCATTTTTACAACACCATTTTTTTTTAGGGACCACATCTCATTTGATGTCATTTTGAGGGGTCTATATGATAGAAAATACCCAAGTGTGACACCATTCTAAAAACTGCACCCCTCAAGGTGCTCAAAACCACATTCAAGAAGTTTATTAACCCTTCAGGGGTTTCACAGGAATTTTTGGAATGTTTAAATAAAAATGAATATTTAACTTTTTTTCACACAAAATTTATTTCAGCTCCAATTTGTTTTATTTTACCAAGGGTAACAGGATAAAATGGATGCCAAACATTGTTGTACAATCTGTACTGAGTACGCTGATACCCCATATGTGGGGGTAAACCACTGTTTGGGCGCATGGCAGAGCTCGGAAGGGAAGGAGCGCCATTTGACTTTTAAATGCAAAATTGACAGGAATTGAGATGGGACACCATGTTGCGTTTGGAGAGCCACTGATGTGCCTAAACATTGAAACCCCCCACAAGTGACACCATTTTGGAAAGTAGACACCCTAAGGAACTCATCTAGATGTGTGGTGACCACTTTGACCCACCAATTGCTTCACAGAAGTTTATAATGCAGAGCCGTAAAAATAAAAAATCATATTTTTTCACAAAAATGATCTTTTCGCCCCCAATTTTTTATTTTCCCAAGAGTAAGAGAAGAAATTGAACCTCAAAAATTGTTGGCCAATTTGTCCTGAGTACGCTGATACCCCGTATATGGGTGTAAACCATTGTTTGGGCGTATGGCAGAGCTCGGAAGGGAAGGAGCGCCATTTTACTTTTCAATGCAAAATTGACTGGAATTGAGATGGGATGCCATGTTGCGTTTGGAGAGCCCCTGATGTGCCTAAACATTGAAATCCCCACAAGTGACACCATTTTGGAAAGTAGACCCCTTAAGGAACTTATCTAGAGGTGTGGTGAGCACTTTGACCCAACAAGTGCTTCACAGAAGTTTATAATGCAGAGCCGTAAAAATAAAAAATCATATTTTTTCACAAAAATAATCTTTTCGCCACCAATTTTTTATTTTCCCAAGGGTAAGAGAAGAAATTAGACCACAAAAGTTGTTGTGCAATTTGTCCTGAGTGCGACGATACCCCATATGTGGGGGTAAACCACTGTTTGGGCGCATGGCAGAGCTCGGAAGGAAAGGAGCGCCATTTGACTTTTCAATGCAAAATTGACTGGAATTGAGATGGGACGCCATGTTGCGTTTGGAGAGCCCCTGATGTGCCTAAACATTGGAACCCCTCACAAGTGACACCATTTTGAAAAGTAGACCCCTTAAGGAACTTATCTAGATGTGTGGTGAGCACTTTGACCCAACAAGTGCTTCACAGAAGTTTATAATGCAGAGCCGTAAAAATAAAAAATCTTATTTTTTCACAAAAATGATCTTTTCGCCCCCAATTTTTTATTTTCCCAAGGGTAAGAGAAGAAATTAGACCACAAAAATTGTTGTGCAATTTGTCCTGAGTGCGACGATACCCCATATGTGGGGGTAAACCACTTTTTGGGTGCATAGCAGAGCTCGGAAGGGAAGGAGCGCCATTTGACTTTTCAATGCAAAATTGACTGGAATTAAGATGGGACGCCATGTTGGTTTGGAGAGCCCCTGATGTGCCTAAACATTAAAAACCCCCACAAGTGACACCATTTTGGAAACTAGACCCTCTAAGGAACTTATCTAGATGTGTTTTGAGAGCTTTGAACCCCCAAGTGTTTCACTACAGTTTATAACGCAGAGCTGTTAAAATAAATTTATTTTTTTTTCGCAAAAATTTTTTAGCCCCCAGTTTTGTATTTTCACAAGGGTAACATAATAAATTGGACCCCAAAAGTTGTTGTCCAATTTGTCCTGAGTACGCTGATACCCCATATGTGGGGGGGAACCACTGTTTGGGCGCATGGCAGAGCTCGGAAGGGAAGGAGCGCCATTTGGAATGCAGACTTAGATGGATTGGTCTGCAGGAGTCACGTTGCATTTGCAGAGCCCCTGATGTACCCAAACAGTACAAACCCCCCACAAGTGACCCCATATTAGAAACTAGACCTCCCATGGAACTTATCTAGATGTGTTGTGAGAACTTTGAACCCCTAAGTGTTTCACTACAGTTTATAACGCAGACCCGTGAAAATAAAAATTCTTTTTTTTTTCACAAAAATGATTTTTTAGCCCCCAGCTTTGTATTTTTACAAGGGTAACAGAATAAATTGGACCCCAAAAGTTGTTGTTCAATTTGTCCTGAGTACGCTGATACCCCATATGTGGGGGGGAACCACTGTTTGGGCTCATGGCAGAGCTCGGAAGGGAAGGAGCGCCATTTGGAATGCAGACTTAGATGGATTGGTCTGCAGGCGTCACGTTGCATTTGCAGAGCCCCTGATGTACCCAAACAGTAGAAACCACCCACAAGTGACCCCATATTGGAAACTAGACCTCCCATGGAACTTATCTAGATGTGTTGTGAAAACTTTGAACCCCCAAGTGTTTCACTACAGTTTACAACGCAGAGCCGTGAAAATAAAAATCCTTTTTTTTCCCACAAAAATGATTTTTAGCCCCCCAAATTTTTATTTTCCCAAGGATAACAAGAGAACTTGGACCCAAAAAGTTGTTGTCCAATTTGTCTCGAGTACGCTGATACCCCATATGTTGGGGTAAACCCCTGTTTGGGCGCACGGGAGAGCTCGGAAGTGAAGGAGCACTGTTTTACTTTTTCAATGCAGAATTGGCTGGAATTGAGATCGGACGCCATGTCGCGTTTGGAGAGCCCCTGATGTGTCTAAACAGTGGAAACCCCCCAATTATAAATGAAACCCTAATCCAAACGCACCACTAACCCTAATCCCAACTGTAACCCTAACCACACACCTAACCCTGACACACCCCTAATTCTAATCCCAACCCTAATCCCAACCGTAAATGTAATCCAAACCCTAACCCTAGCCCCAACCCTAGCCCTAACCCTAACCCTAACCGGAAAATGGAAATAAATACATTTTTTTTAATTTTATTATTTTTCCCTAAGGCTAGGTTCACATTGCGTTAGGGAAATCCGTTTAGCACTAGCGGATTGCGCTAACACAATGTCTTTTTAGGTGTCGTGTTTAGTGGTCGCGTTAACGTCCCCGCTCTGGAAGATCGGGGATCGGACCTCGGGCGCGCCGCGGACGCTGCAAGCAGCGTCTGAGGCGCGCCACAAAAGAATGGCACCTTGCTAGCGCGAGCCGAAAATGGCACGCTCTAGCGATGCGCTACACCTGAAAATCACATTGCTGTCAATGGTTGTGCTAACGGACCCGTTGCACGGCGTTAATTGTGACATTTTCGCCGTGCAACGCTGTCCGTTAGCGTTAACCCATTAACGCAATGTGAACCTAGCCTAACTAAGGGGGTGATGAAGGGGGGTTTGATTTACTTTTATAGCGAGTTTTTTAGCGGATTTTTATGATTGGCAGCCGTCACACACTAAAAGACGCTTTTTATAGCAAAAAAGTTTTTGCGTCTCCACATTTTGAGACCTATAATTTTTCCATATTTTGGTCCACAGAGTCATGTGAGGTCTTGTTTTTTGCGGGACGAGTTGACGTTTTTATCGGTTACATTTTCGGACACGTGACAGTTTTTGATCGCTTTTTATTCCGATTTTTTTGTGAGGCAGAATGACCAAAAACCAGCTATTCATGAATTTCTTTTGGGGGAGGCGTTTATACCGTTCCGCGTTTGGTAAAATTGATGAAGCAGTTTTATTCTTCGGGTCAGTACGATTACAGCGACACCTCATTTATATCATTTTTTTTATGTTTTGGCGCTTTTATACGATAAAAGCTATTTTATAGAAAAAATAATTATTTTGGCATCGCTTTATTCAGAGGACTATAACTTTTTTATTTTTTTGGTTATGATGCTATATGGCGGCTCGTTTTTTGCGGGACAAGATGACGTTTTCAGAGGTAACATGGTTATTTATATCCGTCTTTTTGATCGCGTGTTATTCCACTCTTTGTTCAGCGTTATGATAATAAAGCGTTGTTTTTTGGCTCGTTTTTTTTTTTTTTTCTTACGGTGTTCACTGAAGGGGTTAACTAGTGGGCCAGTTTTATAGGTCGGGTCGTTACGGACGCGGCGATACTAAATATGTGTACTTTTATTGTTTTTTTGTTTTTTTTTATGTAAAGAAATGTATTTATGGGAATAATATTTTTTTTTTTCTGCTTTATTTAGGAATTTTTTTTTTATTTTTTTTATTACAAGTGTGGAAATTTTTTTTTTTACTTTTTCACTTTGTCCCAGGGGGGGACATCACAGATCACCGATCTGACAGTGTGCACAGCACTCTGTTAGATCGGTGATCTAACATACAGCCGGGCAGGATTAGAGCTGCAGCTGCAGCCTGATCCTGACCCGGAAGTGCTCCCTGCAGGACCCGGATGCAGCCCGGCGGCCATTTTGGATCCGGGGACTGCAGGGAGAAGACGCTCGGTACACGGTGAGCACATCACCGTGTACCGATCGTCTCAGGGAAGCCCGCAGGGAGCCCCCTCCCTGCGCGATGCTTCCCTGCACCGCCGGCACACCGCGATCATCTTTGATCGCGGTGTGCCGGGGGTTAATGTGCCGGGAGCGGTCCGTGACCGCTCCTGGCACATAGTGCCGGATGTCAGCTGCGATAGGCAGCTGACACCCGGCCGCGATCGGCCGCGCTCCCCCCGTGAGCGCGGCCGATCGCATATGACGTACTATCCCGTCCATGGGAATTAAGTCCCAGGTCACCTGGACGGGATAGTACGTCATATGGGATTAAGGGGTTAAGATTGGCAATTTTGCCTCAGTGCCAGTGCTGTGTGTGCCACCTGTCTCAAATTTTGTGCCACATTAAACCTAGTGTGTAATACTGGGCCAGATGTCTTTTCAATTCTCCCTGAAAAAATAAAAATAGTGGGAGATTAAGATTGGCATTTCTGCTTCAGTGCCACTCCTGTGTGTGCCACCTGACTCAAATTTTGTGCCACATTAAACCTAGTGTGTAATACTGGGCCAGATTTCTTTTCAATTCTCCCTGAAAAAATAAAAATAGTGGGAGATTAAGATTGGCATTTCTGCTTCAGTGCCACTCCTGTGTGTGCCACCTGACTCAAATTTTGTGCCACATTAAACCTAGTGTGTAATACTGGGCCAGATTTCTTTTAAATTCTCCCTGAAAAAAAAAGTAGTGGGAGATTAAGATTGGCAATTCTGCCTCATTGCCAGTGCTGTGTGTGGCATCTGTCTCTAATTTTGTGCCACATAACATATACTGTATAAGAGTGGGCCACATTTCTTCAATATTCTCCCAGAAAAAATAAAAAGGGGGAGATTTTAGTTGTTAGTGTCTGCATCAGCGTCAGTCCTGTTAGTGGCATATCTGTCTGCCACTGAAGCTGTGTACTGTTATACATTGGGCCTGATTTTCCCTGCAGTCTCACCCACCTATAAAGGGATATATAAATCCAACAGAAGTTTGAGTTCACCTTGTAACTGGTTTTACAGTAACAAATACTGTTAGTTTGGTTACGTTTTTCAAACAATGAGGAAGTCTGGTGGAAGAGGTCGTGGCCGTGGGCAGTCATTGCCAGCTGGTAATGATGGTAGTGGTGGTGGAGCATCAGGTGGTCGTGGGAAAAGCAATATAGCACCTAAGTCTCGAGTTGTTGAGCCAGGTTCGTCGTCTGGCTACACAAGGCCTCGAACGCTCCCTTTTCTAGGAGTAGGAAAACCGCTTTTAAAGCCGGAGCAGCAAGAACAAGTTTTGGCTTTCCTTGCTGACTCAGCCTCTAGCTCTTTCGCCTCCTCTTCTGAAACTGCTAAATGTAAAAGCAGCACGTCGATAGTGGATGTTCACGGTCAGGGACATGTCACTTCCTTGTCTTCTTCACCAAGAACAACAGAGAAGGATGCGTCAGGCGACACAACGGGTTACTCCATGGAGCTCTTTACACATACCGTTCCTGGGTTAGAAAGTGAAACAGTTAACAGGCCATACCCATTACAAGTTGAATCGGACATGGAGTGCACAGATGCACAGCCACAGCCAGATTACTATGCTGTTCCTTTGACTCAGACCAGAACATTGCTCTCGCAGTGTCCTGATCCAGAATCAGACCCTGATGAGACTATGGTGCCTGTTGTGAATTCTGTGGCAGAGCTCTCTCCTGTGGTCACAAGTGGTACTTCGGCTGGTTCTCTCTGTGAGCTTCCGTTGGTGGAGGAAAGTGGTACTGCGGCTTCTGAGTTTCCTTCCTCAGGTGCTGTGGTGAAGTCGTTAGGTGCTGCTCTATTTAACTCCACCTAGTGCTTTGATCCTGGCCTCCAGTCAATGTTCTAGTATTGGACCTGTTTCCTCCTGGATCGTTCCTGTGGCCTGCTGCTCTGCATAGCTAAGTTCCTCTTTGCTATTTGTTTGCTGTTTTTTTCTGTCCAGCTTGTCAATTTGTTTTTTACTGCTTGCTGGAAGCTCTGGGACGCAGAGGGTGTACCTCCGTGCCGTTAGTTCGGTACGGAGGGTCTTTTTGCCCCCTTTGCGTGGTTTTTGTAGGGTTTTGTGTTGACCGCAAAGTTACCTTTCCTATCCTCGCTCTGTTCAGAAAGTTGGGCCTCACTTTGCTAAATCTATTTCATCTCTACGTTTGTCTTTTCATCTTAACTCACAGTCATTATATGTGGGGGCTGCCTTTTCCTTTGGGGTATTTCTCTGAGGCAAGGTAGGCTTATTTTCTATCTTCAGGCTAGCTAGTTTCTCAGGCCGTGCCGAGTTGCATAGGGAGCGTTAGGCGCAATCCACGGCTGCCTTTAGTGTGGTTGGAGAGGATTAGGGATTGCGGTCAACAGAGTTCCCATGTCTCAGAGCTCGTTCTTGTTTTTTGGGTTATTGCCAGGTCACTGTATGTGCATTGACCTCTATGTCCATTGTGGTACTGAATTACCTTTCATAACAGTACTGGAGGCCCAAAGTACTAATGATTCTCAATAGAGGGAAAAAAGAAGTTCTGAGACCATTTTTTTTTCTCTGCACTGTGTTTTGCCTTTTTTTTTCCCCTAGACATTTGGGTGGTTCAGGACACAGGTGTAGCAATGGACATTAAAGGTCTGTCTTCATGTGTGGATCAGCTCACGGCAAGAGTACAAAGTATTCAAGACTTTGTGGTTCAGAATTCTATGTTAGAACCGAGAATTCCTATTCCTGATTTGTTTTTTGGAGATAGAACTAAATTTCTGAGTTTCAAAAATAATTGTAAACTATTTCTGGCTTTGAAACCTCGCTCCTCTGGTGACCCAGTTCAACAAGTTAGGATCGTTATTTCTTTTTTGCGTGGCGACCCTCAGGACTGGGCATTTTCTCTTGCGTCAGGAGATCCTGCATTAAGTAATATCAATGCATTTTTCCTGGCGCTCGAATTGCTGTACGATGAGCCTAATTCTGTGGATCAGGCAGAGAAGAATTTGCTGGCTCTGTGTCAGGGTCAGGATGAAATAGAGGTATATTGTCAGAAATTTAGAAAGTGGTCCGTACTCACTCAGTGGAATGAAGGTGCGCTCGCAGCTATTTTCAGAAAAGGTCTCTCTGAAGCCCTTAAGGATGTCATGGTGGGATTTCCTATGCCTGCTGGTCTGAATGAGTCTATGTCTTTGGCCATTCAGATCGGTCGACGCTTGCGCGAGCGTAAATCTGTGCACCATTTGGCGGTATTACCTGAGCTTAAACCTGAGCCTATGCAGTGCGATAGGACTTTGACCAGAGTTGAACGGCAAGAACACAGATGTCTGAATGGGCTGTGTTTCTACTGTGGTGATTCCACTCATGCTATCTCTGATTGTCCTAAGCGCACTAAGCGGTTCGCTAGGTCTGCCACCATTGGTATGGTACAGTCAAAATTTCTTCTGTCTGTTACCTTGATCTGCTCTTTGTCATCGTATTCTGTCATGGCATTTGTGGACTCAGGCCCTGCTCTGAATTTGATGGACTTGGAGTATGCTAGGCGTTGTGGGTTTTTCTTGGAGCCCTTGCAGTGTCCTATTCCATTGAGAGGAATTGATGCTACGCCTTTGGCCAAGAATAAGCCTCAGTACTGGACCCAGCTGACCATGTGCATGGCTCCTGCACATCAGGAGGTTATTCGCTTTCTGGTGTTGCATAATCTGCATGATGTGGTCGTGTTGGGGTTGCCATGGCTACAAGTCCATAATCCAGTATTAGATTGGAAATCCATGTCTGTGTCCAGCTGGGGTTGTCAGGGGGTACATGGTGATGTCCCATTTCTGACTATTTCGTCATCCACCCCTTCTGAGGTTCCTGAGTTCTTGTCTGATTACTGGGATTTATTTGATGAGCCCAAGTCCGATACCCTACCTCCGCATAGGGATTGTGATTGTGCTATCGATTTGATTCCTGGTAGTAAATTCCCAAAAGGTCGACTGTTTAATTTATCTGTGCCTGAGCACGCCGCTATGCGGAGTTATGTGAAGGAGTCTTTGGAGAAGGGGCATATTCGCCCGTCATCGTCGCCATTAGGAGCAGGGTTCTTTTTTGTAGCCAAGAAGGATGGTTCACTGAGACCTTGTATAGATTACCGCCTTCTAAATAAGATCACGGTTAAATTTCAGTACCCCTTGCCATTGTTATCTGATTTGTTTGCTCGGATTAAGGGGGGCTAGTTGGTTCACCAAGATAGATCTTCGTGGTGCGTATAATCTTGTGCGTATTAAGCGAGGCGATGAGTGCAAAACTGCATTTAATACGCCCGAGGGCCATTTTGAGTATCTAGTAATGCCATTCGGACTTGCCAATGCTCCATCAGTGTTTCAGTCCTTTATGCATGACATCTTCCGAGAGTACCTGGATAAATTCCTGATTGTGTACTTAGATGACATTTTGATCTTCTCGGATGATTGGGAGTCTCATGTGAAGCAGGTCAGAACGGTGTTTCAGGTCCTGCGTGCTAATTCTTTGTTTGTGAAGGGATCAAAGTGTCTCTTTGGTGTTCAGAAGGTTTCATTTTTGGGGTTCATCTTTTCCCCTTCTACTATCGAGATGGACCCTGTTAAGGTCCAAGCCATCCATAATTGGACTCAGCCGACATCTCTGAAAAGTCTGCAAAAGTTCCTGGGCTTTGCTAATTTTTATCGTCGCTTCATCTGCAATTTTTCTAGTATTGCTAAACCATTGACCGATTTGACCAAGAAAGGTGCTGATTTGGTCAATTGGTCTTCTGCTGCGGTGGAAGCTTTTCAAGAGTTGAAGCGTCGTTTTTCTTCTGCCCCTGTGTTGTGTCAACCAGATGTTTCGCTTCCGTTCCAGGTCGAGGTTGATGCTTCTGAGATTGGAGCAGGGGCTGTTTTGTCGCAGAGAAGTTCTGATTGCTCGGTGATGAAACCATGCGCCTTCTTTTCCAGGAAGTTTTCGCCTGCTGAGCGAAATTATGATGTGGGCAATCGAGAGTTGCTGGCCATGAAGTGGGCATTCGAGGAGTGGCGTCATTGGCTTGAAGGAGCTAAGCATCGCGTGGTGGTCTTGACTGATCATAAGAACTTGACTTATCTCGAGTCCGCCAAGCGGTTGAATCCTAGACAAGCTCGTTGGTCGTTGTTTTTTGCCCGTTTTGACTTTGTGATTTCATACCTTCCGGGCTCTAAAAATGTGAAGGCGGATTGTTGTGAATTCTGTGGCTGAGTTCACTTCTGTGGTCACAAGTGGTATTGCAGTCTCTGGGCTTCCTCCCTCAGGTGTTTTGGTGAGCTCGTTGGCTGCCTTGCTATTTAGCTCCACCTGAGTCTGTCTTCCTTGCTCCTTGTCAATGTTCCAGTGTTGGATCTGAGCTACTGCATCTTTCCTTGGGCCTGCTGCTCTGCTAGATAAGTGCTTCTAGTTTGTTTTCTGTTTTTTCTGTCCAGCTTGCTATTATCTTTTGCTGGAAGCTCTGAGAAGCAAAGGGGTGCACCGCCGTGCTGTTAGTTCGGCACGGTGGGTCTTTTTGCCCCTTTGCGTGGATTTCGTTTTAGGGTTTTTTGTAGACTGCATAGTTCTCTTTGCTATCCTCGCTCTGTCTAGAATATTGGGCCTCACTTTGCTGAATCTATTTCATTCCTACGTTTGTCTTTTCATCTTGCTAACAGTCATTATATGTGGGGGGCTGCCTATTCCTTTGGGGTATTTCTCTGAGGTAAGTCAGGCTTGTATTTCTATCTTCAGGCTAGTCAGCTCCTCAGGCAGTGCCGAGTTGCATAGGTAGTGTTAGGCGCAATCCACTGCTGCTTATAGTTGTGTGAGGATAGATCAGGTACTGCAGTCTACAGAGATTCCACGTCTCAGAGCTCGTCCTATTGTTTTTGGTTATTGCCAGATCTCTGTATGTGCGCTGATTACTGCACGCTGTGTTGCCTGATTGCCAGCCATAACAGTACAAGGAGCCAAACCAATGATTCCCAATAGAGGGAAAAAAGAAATCCTGACAGCATTTTTTTTTCTTAGCTCTGTCTTCAGTCTTTTTTTTCCCCTAGACATTAGAGTGCTTCAGGACACAGCTGTGGACATGGATATTCAGGCTCTGTGCTCCTCAATGGATAATCTCGTTGTAAATGTACAAAAGATTCAAGATACTATTGATCAGAAATCGATGCTAGAACCAAGAATTCCGATTCCTGATTTGTTTTTTGGTGACAGAACTAAGTTCCTGAGCTTCAGAAATAATTGTAAGCTATTTTTGGCCTTGAAACCTCATTCTTCTGGTAATCCTATTCAACAGGTTTTGATTATTATTTCTTTTTTGCGCGGCGACCCACAGGACTGGGCGTTTTCTCTTGCACCAGGAGATTCTGCATTGAGTAATGTTGATGCATTTTTCCAGGCGCTGGGATTGCTTTACGATGAGCCTAATTCAGTGGATCAGGCTGAGAAAAATCTGCTGGCTTTATGCCAGGGTCAGGATGATGTAGAAGTATATTGTCAGAAATTTAGGAAGTGGTCAGTACTCACTCTGTGGAATGAATCTGCACTAGCGGCTTTGTTCAGAAAGGGTCTCTCTGAAGCTCTTAAGGATGTAATGGTGGGATTTCCTATGCCTGCTGGTTTGAATGAGTCTATGTCCTTGGCCATTCAGATCGGTCGTCGCTTGCGCGAGCGTAAATCTGTGCACCATCTGGCGGTATTGTCTGAGAGTAAACCTGAGCCGATGCAGTGCGACAGGACTATGACTAAAGTAGAACGGCAAGAACACAGACGTCTGAACAGACTGTGTTTCTATTGTGGTGATTCTACTCATGCTATTTCTAATTGTCCTAAACGCACTAGGCGGTTCGATAGCTCTGCCGTTATTGGTACTGTACAGTCCAAATTCCTTTTGTCCATTACCTTAATGTGCTCTTTGTCATCGTATTCTGTCATGGCGTTTGTGGATTCAGGCGCTGCCCTGAATCTGATGGATTTGGATTATGCTAAACGTTGTGGATTTTTCTTGGAGCCTTTGCGGTGTCCTATTCCGTTGAGAGGAATTGATGCTACACCTTTGGCCAAGAATAAGCCTCAGTACTGGGCCCAGCTGACCATGTGCATTGCTCCTGCACATCAGGAAGTTATTCGCTTTCTGGTACTGCATAATTTGCATGATGTGGTCGTGTTGGGGTTGCCATGGCTACAAACCCATAATCCAGTATTGGATTGGAACTCTATGTCGGTAACCAGCTGGGGTTGTCAGGGAGTACATGGTGATGTTCCATTTTTGTCTATTTCGTCATCCATTCCTTCTGACATCCCAGAGTTCTTGTCGGACTTTCAGGATGTATTTGAGGAGTCCAAGTCTGATGCCCTACCTCCGCATAGGAATTGTGATTGTGCTATCGATTTGATTCCTGGTAGTAAATTCCCTAAGGGTCGTTTATTTAATTTGTCCGTACCTGAACACACCGCTATGCGCAGTTATGTGAAGGAGTCCCTGGAGAAGGGACATATTCGCCCATCGTCGTCACCATTGGGAGCAGGGTTCTTTTTTGTAGCCAAGAAGGATGGTTCGCTAAGACCGTGTATTGATTACCGCCTTCTTAATAAGATCACTGTTAAGTTTCAGTATCCCTTGCCATTGATTTCTGACTTGTTTGCTCGGATTAAGGGGGCTAGTTGGTTTACTAAGATTGATCTTCGTGGTGCGTATAATCTGGTGAGAATCAGGCAGGGAGATGAATGGAAAACGGCATTTAATACGCCCGAGGGTCATTTTGAGTATCTGGTGATGCCGTTCGGACTTGCCAATGCTCCATCTGTTTTTCAGTCTTTTATGCATGACATTTTCCGTGAGTATCTGGATAAATTCTTGATTGTTTACTTGGATGACATTTTGATCTTCTCAGATGATTGGGAGTCTCATGTGAAGCAAGTCAGAATGGTTTTCCAGGTACTGCGTGCTAATTCCTTGTTCGTGAAGGGATCAAAGTGTCTCTTCGGTGTGCAGAAAGTTTCATTTTTGGGGTTCATCTTTTCCCCTTCCACTATCGAGATGGATCCGGTTAAGGTTCAGGCCATCCAGGATTGGACTCAGCCGACATCTCTAAAAAGTCTGCAGAAATTCCTGGGCTTTGCTAATTTTTATCGTCGCTTCATCTGTAATTTTTCTAGCATTGCCAGACCATTGACCGATTTGACCAAGAAGGGTGCTGATTTGGTTAATTGGTCTTCTGCTGCCGTGGAAGCTTTTCAGGAGTTGAAGCGTCGTTTTTGCTGTGCCCCTGTGTTGTGTCAACCTGATGTTTCTCTTCCGTTCCAGGTCGAGGTTGATGCTTCTGAGATTGGTGCAGGGGCGGTTTTGTCACAGAGAGGTTCTGGTTGCTCAGTGTTCAAACCATGTGCTTTCTTTTCCAGGAAATTTTCTGCTGCTGAGCGTAATTATGATGTGGGCAACCGAGAGTTGCTGGCCATGAAGTGGGCATTCGAGGAGTGGCGTCATTGGCTTGAGGGTGCTAAGCATCGCGTGGTGGTTTTGACTGATCATAAGAACCTTACTTATCTTGAGTCTGCCAAGCGCTTGAATCCTAGACAGGCCCGTTGGTCGTTATTTTTTGCTCGTTTTGATTTTGTGATTTCATACCTTCCGGGCTCTAAAAATGTGAAGGCGGATGCTCTGTCTAGGAGTTTTGTGCCCGACTCTCCGGGGTTATCTGAGCCGGCGAGTATCCTCAAGGAAGGAGTCATTGTGTCTGCCATCTCCCCTGATTTGCGGAGAGTGTTGCAGAAATTTCAGGCTAATAAACCTGATCGTTGTTGGCCGAGAAACTGTTCGTCCCTGATAGGTGGACTAGTAAAGTTATATCTGAACTTCATTGTTCGGTGCTGGCCGGTCATCCAGGAATCTTTGGTACCAGGGAGTTGGTTGCTAGATCCTTCTGGTGGCCATCTCTGTCGCGGGATGTGCGTGCTTTTGTGCAGTCCTGTGGAATTTGTGCTAGGGCTAAGCCCTGCTGTTCACGTGCCAGTGGGTTGCTTTTGCCCTTGCCGGTCCCGAAGAGGCCTTGGACACATATTTCGATGGATTTCATTTCTGACCTTCCCGTTTCTCAAAAAATTTCGGTCATTTGGGTGGTCTGTGATCGCTTTTCTAAAATGGTCCATCTGGTGCCCTTGGTTAAATTGCCTTCCTCCTCTGATTTGGTGCCTTTGTTCTTCCAGCATGTGGTTCGTTTACATGGCATTCCTGAGAATATTGTTTCTGACAGAGGTTCCCAGTTTGTCTCGAGGTTCTGGCGAGCCTTTTGTGGTAGGATGGGCATTGACCTATCTTTCTCCTCGGCCTTCCATCCTCAGACTAATGGCCAGACCGAACGAACCAATCAGACCTTGGAAACATATCTGAGATGTTTTGTTTCCGCTGACCAGGATGATTGGGTGTCATTTTTGCCGTTGGCTGAGTTCGCCCTTAATAATCGGGCCAGCTCGGCTACCTTGGTCTCTCCATTTTTCTGCAATTCTGGGTTCCATCCTCGTTTCTCTTCAGGACAGGTTGAGTCTTCGGACTGTCCTGGTGTGGATTCTGTGGTGGACAGGTTGCAGCAGATCTGGACTCAGGTAGTGGACAATTTGACCTTGTCCCAGGAGAAGGCTCAGCTTTTCGCTAATCGCAGACGCCGTGTGGGACCCCGACTTCGTGTTGGGGATCTGGTTTGGTTATCTTCTCGTCATATTCCTATGAAGGTTTCCTCTCCTAAATTTAAACCTCGTTTTATTGGTCCGTATAGGATTTCTGAGATTCTCAATCCGGTGTCTTTTCGTCTGATCCTCCCAGACTCCTTTTCCATACATAATGTATTCCATAGGTCGTTGTTGAGGAGATACGTGGCACCTATGGTTCCATCTGTGGAGCCTCCTGCCCCTGTTTTGGTGGAGGGGGAATTGGAGTATATTGTGGAGAAGATTTTGGATTCTCGTGTCTCTAGACGGAAACTCCAGTATCTGGTCAAATGGAAGGGTTATGCTCAGGAAGATAATTCCTGGGTTTTTGCCTCTGATGTCCATGCCCCAGATCTTGTTCGTGCCTTTCATGTGGCTCATCCTGGTCGGCCTGGGGGTTCTGGTGAGGGTTCGGTGACCCCTCCTCAAGGGGGGGGTACTGTTGTGAATTCTGTGGCTGAGTTCACTTCTGTGGTCACAAGTGGTATTGCAGTCTCTGGGCTTCCTCCCTCAGGTGTTTTGGTGAGCTCGTTGGCTGCCTTGCTATTTAGCTCCACCTGAGTCTGTCTTCCTTGCTCCTTGTCAATGTTCCAGTGTTGGATCTGAGCTACTGCATCTTTCCTTGGGCCTGCTGCTCTGCTAGATAAGTGCTTCTAGTTTGTTTTCTGTTTTTTCTGTCCAGCTTGCTATTATCTTTTGCTGGAAGCTCTGAGAAGCAAAGGGGTGCACCGCCGTGCTGTTAGTTCGGCACGGTGGGTCTTTTTGCCCCTTTGCGTGGATTTCGTTTTAGGGTTTTTTGTAGACTGCATAGTTCTCTTTGCTATCCTCGCTCTGTCTAGAATATTGGGCCTCACTTTGCTGAATCTATTTCATTCCTACGTTTGTCTTTTCATCTTGCTAACAGTCATTATATGTGGGGGGCTGCCTATTCCTTTGGGGTATTTCTCTGAGGTAAGTCAGGCTTGTATTTCTATCTTCAGGCTAGTCAGCTCCTCAGGCAGTGCCGAGTTGCATAGGTAGTGTTAGGCGCAATCCACTGCTGCTTATAGTTGTGTGAGGATAGATCAGGTACTGCAG
This sequence comes from Ranitomeya imitator, assembly GCF_032444005.1. Taxonomy (NCBI): domain Eukaryota; kingdom Metazoa; phylum Chordata; class Amphibia; order Anura; family Dendrobatidae; genus Ranitomeya; species Ranitomeya imitator. Next base: position 736,088,479 of record NC_091282.1, on the reverse strand, counting down.
TATACAGAGATTCCACGTCTCAGAGCTCGTCCTATTGTTTTTGGTTATTGCCAGATCTCTGTATGTGCGCTGATTACTGCACGCTGTGTTGCCTGATTGCCAGCCATAACAGCGGATGCTCTGTCTAGGAGTTTTGTGCCCGACTCTCCAGGTGTATCTGAGCCGGCGGGTATCCTCAAAGAGGGAGTAATTGTGTCTGCCATCTCCCCTGATTTGCGGCGGGTGCTGCAAAAATTTCAGGCTAATAAACCTGATCGTTGCCCAGCGGAGAAACTGTTTGTCCCTGATAGGTGGACGAATAAAGTTATCTCTGAGGTTCATTGTTCGATGTTGGCTGGTCATCCTGGAATCTTTGGTACCAGAGAGTTAGTGGCTAGATCCTTTTGGTGGCCATCTCTGTCGCGGGATGTGCGTACTTTTGTGCAGTCTTGTGGGATTTGTGCTCGGGCTAAGCCCTGCTGTTCTCGTGCCAGTGGGTTGCTTTTGCCCTTGCTGGTCCCGAAGAGGCCTTGGACACATATCTCTATGGATTTTATTTCAGATCCTCCCGTCTCTCAAAAGATGTCAGTCATTTGGGTGGTCTGTGATCGCTTCTCTAAGATGGTCCATTTGGTACCCTTGTCTAAATTGCCTTCCTACTCTGATTTGGTGCCATTGTTTTTCCAGCATGTGGTTCGTTTACATGGCAATCCAGAGAATATCGTTTCTGACAGAGGTTCCCAGTTTGTTTCGAGGTTTTGGCGAGCCTTTTGTGGTAGGATGGGCATTGACTTGTCTTTTTCCTCGGCTTTCCATCCTCAGACTAATGGCCAGACCGAACGAACCAATCAGACCTTGGAAACATATCTGAGATGCTTTGTTTCTGCTGATCAGGATGACTGGGTGTCCTTTTTGCCTTTGGCTGAGTTCGCCCTTAATAATCGGGCCAGCTCGGCTACCTTGGTTTCACCGTTTTTCTGCAACTCTGGGTTCCATCCTCGTTTCTCTTCAGGGCAGGTTGAGTCTTCGGACTGTCCTGGTGTGGATACTGTGGTGGACAGGTTGCAGCAGATTTGGACTCATGTAGTGGACAATTTGACTTTGTCCCAGGAGAAGGCTCAACGTTTCGCTAATCGCAGACGCTGTGTGGGTCCCCGACTTCGGGTTGGGGACTTGGTTTGGTTATCTTCTCGTCATATTCCTATGAAGGTTTCCTCTCCTAAGTTTAAACCTCGTTTTATTGGTCCGTATAGGATTTCTGAGGTTCTTAATCCTGTGTCTTTTCGTCTGACCCTTCCAGATTCTTTATCCATACATAACGTATTCCATAGGTCATTGTTGCGGAGATACGTGGCACCTATGGTTCCATCTGTTGATCCTCCTGCCCCGGTTTTGGTGGAGGGGGAGTTGGAGTATATTGTGGAGAGATTTTGGATTCTCGTGTTTCAAGGCAGAAACTCCAGTATCTGGTTAAGTGGAAGGGTTATGCTCAGGAAGACAATTCCTGGGTCTTTGCCTCTGATGTCCATGCTCCCGATCTTGTTCGTGCCTTTCATATGGCTCATCCTGGTTGTCCTGTGAGCTCTGGTGAGGGTTCGGTGACCCCTCCTCAAGGGGGGGTACTGTTGTGAATTCTGTGGCAGAGCTCCCTCCTGTGGTCACAAGTGGTACTTCGGCTGGTTCTCTCTGTGAGCTTCCGTTGGTGGAGGAAAGTGGTACTGCGGCTTCTGAGTTTCCTTCCTCAGGTGATGTGGTGAAGTCGTTAGGTGCTGCTCTATTTAACTCCACCTAGTGCTTTGATCCTGGCCTCCAGTCAATGTTCTAGTATTGGACCTGTTTCCTCCTGGATCGTTCCTGTGGCCTGCTGCTCTGCATAGCTAAGTTCCTCTTTGCTATTTGTTTGCTGTTTTTTTCTGTCCAGCTTGTCAATTTGTTTTTTACTGCTTGCTGGAAGCTCTGGGACGCAGAGGGTGTACCTCCGTGCCGTTAGTTCGGTACGGAGGGTCTTTTTGCCCCCTTTGCATGGTTTTTGTAGGGTTTTGTGTTGACCGCAAAGTTACCTTTCCTATCCTCGCTCTGTTCAGAAAGTTGGGCCTCACTTTGCTAAATCTATTTCATCTCTACGTTTGTCTTTTCATCTTAACTCACAGTCATTATATGTGGGGGCTGCCTTTTCCTTTGGGGTATTTCTCTGAGGCAAGGTAGGCTTATTTTCTATCTTCAGGCTAGCTAGTTTCTCAGGCCGTGCCGAGTTGCATAGGGAGCGTTAGGCGCAATCCACGGCTGCCTTTAGTGTGGTTGGAGAGGATTAGGGATTGCGGTCAACAGAGTTCCCACGTCTCAGAGCTCGTTCTTGTTTTTTGGGTTATTGCCAGGTCACTGTATGTGCGCTGACCTCTATGTCCATTGTGGTACTGAATTACCTTTCATAACAGGTGCCCCGTCACAAACGCTATACCACCGGCTTACACGGTGACACAGACGAAGTTGCACACGAGATAGAAGAGGATGTCATAGATGACCCAGTTGTTGACCCCGATTCGCAGCCATTGGGGGAACAGGGTGCAGGCGGCAGTAGCTCTCAAGCGGAGGAGGAGGAGCCGAAGAAGGCATCAACATCGCAACAGGTTCCATCTGCCAGGCCCGTATCTGGCCAAAAACGCGTGGCAAAACCAAAACCAGTTGTAGGACAGCGTGGACATCCGGTTAAAGAAGCTCAGTCTGCAATGCCTGAAAAGGTATCCGATAGTAGAAAGAGTGCAGTCTGGCATTTTTTAAACAACATCCAAATGATCAGCGCAAAGTCATCTGTCAAAAATGTTCAACTACCTTAAGCAGAGGTCAGAATCTTAAAAGTCTAAATACAAGTTGCATGCATAGACATTTAACCACCATACATTTGCAAGCCTGGACTCACTACCAAACGTCCCTTAAGGTTGTAGCACCCTCGGCCAATGAAGCTAGTAAGCAACGCTACATCCCTTCCCTCACTGTAAGCCCGCCATTTCCTGCACCACCTACAGTAAATGTGCAGATTTCGTCGCCAGGCCAAAGCAGTCATGGAATCACCAGTTTCGTAGTAGGAAACACTGCATGTAGGGCACTAGCAAGAATACCATCTCCAACCCTCTCTCAGCCTGCCATGTCCACCGGCACCCCTGCTAGTTCCACGATCTGAAAACACCTAAGCACAATAATGCGGAATCCCAGAAAAAAGTATATCAACCACAACAAGAAAACAGAGATCCCTAAAAAATAACTTTTAATAATGAATATAAAAAGACTATATTTACCCACAAATTAAATAAAACAGTATTAAATGTACCTAGTGGACCCTAAATTGAACTACAATGAGTTCTACCTGGCAGTGGAGGTTGGCACCCTACTTTACTGCGGTTGGCGCCCCCACTCCTCGACGGCTCGCCCTTACAAGCCCTAAAAGGCCCTATATCATAGGAAAGGCTGAGTAGACACTACTCTCAATACCTAAAATGATAACCTGCCTATCAGTGGAGGTTGGCACCCTAATTTACTGCGGTAGGCGCCCCCACTCAACGACGGTTTACCCTAGGGTCCCTAATAATCCCTATAATACGGGATAGACAAAGAAAATTTTGTCCCACAAACACCACCGATACCCGTAGAAGAGAAAAAAACAAACCAAAATAGAAAAATAAACCTAAACAAAATAATATAAGTAACGAAAAAAAGTTTCACTATACTAGACTGATGTATATATTGAGCAAGCAAATAATGCTATAATAGATAGAATACTATAACCCAAATACGGGTACACTGGGTGCAATAATATTTATGTCCACAAAATAGAGACCCAGCACTCAGATAAAGTCCACTCTTGTGACACTATATGATATACATATGCTTAATAACAAATAGTATATGTCCATAAATATGGCACAGCAACCATGGCAAGAAGTGGACAAAAGAAAAAATCTTCAAGGCAGCCAATATAACCACAGCCACCACTAGATGAACAATAATAACAACTCCTCTAAATATCTAGTATGAGGATTAGAGGACACGATCGTCCTAGTGGTGCAAGATAGACTGTCAGGATTATATATCACCAGTGTACTCATCCATTTACTGCGATTTTTTGGCGTGGATCCAGCTGCCAAGAATACAGAGCGGTTTCATGTGGATAAATACAACTAGCCCCACAAGGCAGCCCATGTGACCACAACCACTACTAGATGAAAAAAATTATAACAACTCCTCAGAAAATTAACATGAGGATTAAAAGGACACAATTGTCCCAATGGTGCAGAGTAGACAGTAAGGATTACATATCACCAGTGTACTCATCTATTTGCTGCGGTTTTCATGGCGTGGATCCAGCTGCTGCCAAGAGTACAGAGCGGTTTCATATGGATGAACATAACCGGCATCTGTCAAATAGTCCCCAAGCAATGCCCGATGTAGGTGCTGTATCCCGTATTATAGGGATTATTAGGGACCCTAGGGTAAGCCGTCGTTGAGTGGGGGCGCCTACCGCAGTAAATTAGGGTGCCAACCTCCACTGATAGGCAGGTTATGATTTTAGGTATTGAGAGTAGTGTCTACTCAGCCTTTCCTATGATATAGGGCCTTTTAGGGCTTGTAAGGGCGAGCCGTCGAGGAGTGGGGGCGCCAACCGCAGTAAAGTAGGGTGCCAACCTCCACTGCCAGGTAGAACTCATTGTAGTTCAATTTAGGGTCCACTAGGTACATTTAATACTGTTTTATTTAATTTGTGGGTAAATATAGTCTTTTTATATTCATTATTAAAAGTTATTTTTTAGGGATCTCTGTTTTCTTGTTGTGGTTGATATAGTTCCACGATCTGCAGCTCTCCAGTCCAGCTCACCCTACATGAGACTCTCATTAGGAAAAGGAAGTACTCATCCTCGCATCCGCGTACACAGGGTTTGAATGCCCACATTGCTAGACTAATCTCATTAGAGATGATGCCCTACCGGTTAGTTGAAAGCGAAGCTTTCAAAGCCCTGATGGACTACGCTGAACCACGCTACGAGCTACCCAGTCGACACTTCTTTTCGAGAAAAGCCATCCCAGCCCACCACCAGCATGTAAAAGACCGCATCGTCCATGCACTCAGGCAATCTGTGAGTACAAAGGTGCACCTGACAACAGATGCATGGACCAGTAGGCATGGCCAGGGATGTTACGTGTCCATCACAGCACACTGGGTTAAAGTGGTGGATGCAGGGTCCACAGGGACAGCAATATTGGGACAGTTCTGCCTAGCCCACGGTCTAGGAAACAGTTGGCTGTAGGCGTTCGCCCCCCCTCCACCTCCTCCTCGTCCTCCTGCAGAAGCGAGAGCTCGTCCACAGACCACAGTCGCACGAGCACTCCATCCACAGCTGCCACTGTTGCACATGAGGTGTCCCATTATGGGACAGCTAGTGGCAAGCATCAGCAGGCTGTATTGGCAATGAAGTGTTTGGGCGACAACAGACACACCGCGGAAGTTCTGTCCGAGTTCTTGCAGAAAGAAACTCAGTCATGGCTGGGCACTGTACATCTTGAGGCAGGCAAGGTAGTGAGTGATAACGGAAGGAATTTTATGGCTGCCATAGCCCTTTCACAACTGAAACACATTCCTTGCCTGGCTCACACCTTAAACCTGGTGGTGCAGTGCTTCCTGAAAAGTTATCCGGGGTTACCCGACCTGCTCCTCCAAGTGCGCAGACTTTGCTCGCATATCCGCCGTTCGCCCGTGCACTCCACCCGTATGCAGAACCATCAGCGGTCTTTGAACCTTCCCCAGCATCGCCTAATCATCGACGTTGCAACAAGGTGGAACTCCACACTGCACATGCTTCAGAGACTGTGCGAACAAAGGCGTGCTGTTATGTATTTGTGGGAGGATACACATACACGGGCAGGCAGTTGGATGGCAGACATGGAGTTGTCAGGTGTGCAGTGGTCGAAGGTACAAGACCTGTGTCAAGTCCTTCAGTGTTTTGAGGAATGCACACGGCTGGTTAGTGCAGACGCCATAATAAGCATGAGCATCCCCCTAATGCGTCTGCTGATGCAAAGTTTGACGCACATAAAGGAGCAGGCGTCTGCAGCCGAGGAAGAGGGAAGCCTTGATGACAGTCAGCCATTGTCTGGTCAGGGCAGTCTACAGGATGAGGTAGCGGGCGAAGAGGAGGAGGACGAGGGGGATGATGGGGATGAGTATTTTTTGAATGAGGAAGCTTCTCCGGGGCCAATAGCAACTGGTGGCGTTGCAAGGCCGGGTTCAGGTTTTTTGAGGGAGACAAGTGATGTAGATTTGCCTGAAACTGCCCCTCAACCCAGCACAACCGCAGATTTGACAACTGGAACTTTGGCCCACATGGCGGATTATGCCTTACGTATCCTCAAAAGGGACCCACGCATTATTAAAATGATGACCGATGATGATTACTGGTTGGCCTGCCTCCTTGATCCTTGCTATAAAGGCAAATTGCAAAATATCATGCCACATGAGAACCTCGAACAAATATTAGCAACCAAACAAGCAACTCTTGTTGACCGTTTGATTCAGGCATTCCCAGCACACAGCGCCGGTGATGGTTCTCACACGAGCTGCAGGGGGAAACAGGGCAGAGGTGTTAGAGTTGCACAAATCAGAAGTGGCGTTGGACAGAGGGGTTTTCTGACCAGGTTGTGGAGTGATTTCGCAATGACCGTAGACAGGACAGGTACTGCAGCATCAATTCAAAGTGACAGGAGACAACATTTGTCCAGTATGGTTACTAACTATTTTTCATCCCTTATCGATGTTCTCCCTCAACCGTCATTCCCATTTGATTACTGGGCATCCAAAATAGACACCTGGCCTGAATTGGCAGAATATACATTGCAGGAGCTTGCTTGCCTAGCAGCTAGTGTGCTATCAGAAAGACTATTCAGTGCTGCTGGTTCAATATTGACCGAAAAAAGGACTCGTCTGGCTACCCAAAAATGTTGATGATCTAACCTTCATTAAAATGAACCACTCATGGATTTCAAATTATTTTGCCCCACCTTTCCCGGCTGACACCTAGCTTTCCAATGAAAAGGTCTTGCTTGTGGACTGGTCTTACTGACTGTTCCAATATCTTAATTTGCAGCAGCTGTTTGTCCAGCATACGACATGTTTACACCTCCCTAAATGGGCTAACTCCCCCCATGGGGCCGTGGTCTCGCCACTTGGCGCAAGCACCCGTGAGAGTGCCGTTTGTCTGAAGAGGTGGTTGTGCCCGCTTTTGGTTGACGGCACTGCCACTGGGTCCCTCATAGTACAATAAAGTGTCTCTGGCGGTGGTAGCGTGCACCCAACGTCAGACACACCGTTGTAACATGAGGGGCCCTGGGCCTGTACCGCCGGCCACAAGAGAGTTCCCCCCCAGCTCAAACAGTGCTCTACCACTTGCAAAATTATCTCTCACAGCTCCAACAATGTTTAGTCTATGCGCTGACATCCTTCAATGCCTGGCACTAACAATACCAATTTGTTGACATTTATGATACTTGTTAAAATAGTCAGGGTCAGTGTCCTATATTGACACCAGTAAATACTTAGCGCCAAATTACTATGTCTGAAACTCAGCAGAGGAGCCCACCCCTCTACCTAAGAATGCCACCCTTTTGTTTTTTGGTTTTGTTGTTTTGCGAGACATTAACATCTATTTATTTTTTGGGAGTACTAACTGTGTCAGACACTCCTTACAATCATCCTCCGCTGACCACACCAATGCTGCCTGTGTACCCCTGCCACATAATCAAAGGTGCTTTGAGCCTATTTTTTTTAATTTTAGGCCTACTAAGTGTGTCTGCGGCCCCTCCATCCATTTGTCCTCCGCTGAGCACACCAATGCCGACCGTGTACCCATGTAACTTTTTTTCAACCTGCAGTGAGCCTACTTTGTGGTGTAAGGCCTACTAGCAGTGTCTGTCTGCGCCACTTAATACAGCTGTCCTCCTCTAAAAAAAAAAAAAAAAAAAGGCTGGTTTTCAGCCTGTCAGAATTATAAAACTGCATTGGGGCCACAAGTTTCGTTGTGGTCTACAAACTGAGTCTTCCGCTCCAAGGTGTTCTCCTGATTGCCTTTACTGAGCTTCTATCTTCAGGCTCTTGTTAAATAGTTTTTTAATCGAACAACTGCAGTGGGGCTACTAGTTTGGTTGGGGCCTACTAACAGTGTCTGCCGCTCCAAGGTGTTCTCCTGGTTGCCTTTCCTGAGCTTCAATCTTCAGGCTCTCGTTAAATAGTTTTTTAATCAAACAACTGCAGTGGGGCTACTAGTTTGGTTGGGGCCTACTAACGGTTTCTGCCGCTCCAAGGTGTTCTCCTGGTTGTCTTTCCTGAGCTTCTATCTTCAGGCTCTTGTTAAATAGTTGTTAAATGGAACAACTGCATTTGGCCTACTAGTTGGGTTGGGGATTACTAACGGTGTCTGCCGCTCCTTGCTGTTCTGCTGGTTTCCTGTCCTGAAATTCCATTTTCAGGCTCTCCTTAAGTAGTTGTTAATATTACACTGAATTTGGCCTACTAGTGTGGTTGGGGCCTACTAACGGTGTATGCCGCTCTGTAATATACGAAAACGTGGAAACTCCAGCTCAAAAAATGGTGAAAATCTTTATTAGTCCATATTCATTTAAAAGGACATCCTTACAGGTTACTGAGGACACCGGTGGTTACATGAATGTAGGCAACGCGTTTCGATCACGCAGGATCTTATTCATGCCCATATACATTCCACGTTTGGTCTTGCTTATATATATACTATGGACCTATCACATATTCCATTGAGATCACATGACAAATAGACAGGTCCTGCAGGTCACTGCTGCATAAATTCTATCGCAAGACACAGCGGAAAATAGCAAAAAACATATACAAATAGTGAGTACTCATATAAAATATTAACAATAATAATATAAAATGTCATTACTTCTATTTTGACCCCAAAAAGAGAAATGAAAAACAGAATTTCAGCCACTATACCAGAGTCACATGATGGTACATAAGGTCCTAAAGACCGCAGTCAATTGAGTTTAAATGCAGGAGACATGTATAGAAATAGCATCAGAAAAATTCTTATAATAAAGATATTAACAGTAATGATACAAAATTTCATTTCTTTTATTAAGACCTGCAGGGGAACGGGTGTTTAAATTATACATCCAAAAGGCTTCTCTGGTAAGTAGCCGCCTTTTAGTGTCGCCTCCACGTCTATGTGAGTGAACTTTTTCAATACCCTGAACTTTTAACGTTTTAATATCTCCCCTATGTACTGTGTTGAAATGTTTGGAAACCATGGATACATTCCTGGTGGTAAAATTGGAGATATTAGCGTCTCTGATATGTTCCGTAATGCGCGTTTTAAGTTTACGTGTTGTACAGCCTATATATGCCAATTGACAGGCTGTGCACTCCACTTTATATACTACATTTTTTGTATGGCAATTAATATAGTTATTTATTTTATAACTCTTATTTTTTTCTGAGTTCATAAATGTATTCCCAGTTATAGAGTGTGCACATGTACTACATGCTGTTGTGCCGCATTTAAAGAAACCTTTGTACTCCAACCATGTGCTCCCTTCAGGTTTACTTGTAATTGTATTTGGAGCAACAATATCCCCTATAGTTTGGGCTTTTCTTGCAACCACGTTAACTCCTTCCTTCAGGATATCCATAAGAATGTGATCCTCATACAGGATGGGTAATCTATTGTTAATAATATTCTTAATCTGTCCAAATTGGGGGCTGTACTGAAGACATACATGGGGCTTATTATTATAATTTTGTCTCGCAGATAGGTTATTTTTATTTGATGTTAATAAATCATCCCTACAATTCTTGTTCACTATTTCTTTGGCCCTATCAAGCGACCAATATGGATATTTACGGTCACTGAATTTTTTCTTTAAATCCCCATATTCCTTAAGTCTGTCTTCCTCCCTACTACAATTACGTTTAGCTCTGGTGAATTCACCAACCGGTATAGCTTTGATTGTGTGAGCAGGGTGACTGCTGGCAGCATGCAAGATAGTATTCCCACTTACCAGTTTAATGTGTGTCTTACTTACAATTAATTCACCATTTATACCGCACAGGTCAAGATCCAAAAATGTGATACTGCAAGGATCCCAGACATGAGTAAACCTTATACCGAAGTTATTATTATTTATATATTCTACAAATCCCGGTATGGCAGACACATCGCCCCCCCAAATAATGAGGGTGTCATCGATGTATCTGCCATACCAGGAGATGCAATCAATGAATGGATTACTGGCTGAGTAAATATACTCCTGTTCCCATAAAGCCATGGTTAGATTAGCCAAAGATGGGGAGTATTTCGCTCCCATTGGAACTCCTGATGTCTGCACATATATCTCATCCCCAAATGTGAACATATTATGTTTCATAAGAAAAGATATAACCTGTAAACAAAAATCAATTAATTTCTGAGAGTAATCTCCACATTCAGTGAGGTGAAATTGTAAGGCTCTTATTGCCACCTCATGTGGTATACTTGTATACAAAGATACAACATCACAACTGAGCCATGTGTAACTCTGTTCCCATTTTTTGTGTTTAAAGATTTTCAATACTTCTCGTGAGTCCTTAATGTACCCTGGCATTCTCAATACCAAGGGCTGAAGCAAAGAGTCCACCCATTCACATAGATGTTCCAGACCAGATCCAATACCCAAAACTATAGGACGCATTGATGGAAAGCCATCCCTTTTGTGCACCTTTGGGAGGCCATACATAACAGGAAGTTTTGGGTATTGTACGTAAATATAATCTGCTTGTTTTTTGTCTAGCACTGCCAAACTAACACCTTCAGCAATTAAATTGGCTGTTTGCTCATTGATTTTTTTAGTTGGATTTTCTTTCAATTTTTTGTACGTGGCAGTGTCAGACAAAAGTTCAGTCATTTTTTCTTTATAATCCCCTGTGTCCATAATTACAATAAGTCCCCCTTTGTCACTCTTTTTTATAACAGTATCCTTCATATTTTTTAACTCCTCCAATGCTTTACATTGTTTATGTGACAAATTATTCTTAATATTCCCCATCTTTGGCTAATCTAACCATGGCTTTATGGGAACAGGAGTATATTTACTCAGCCAGTAATCCATTCATTGATTGCATCTCCTGGTATGGCAGATACATCGATGACACCCTCATTATTTGGGGGGGGGGGGCGATGTGTCTGCCATACCGGGATTTGTAGAATATATAAATAATAATAACTTCGGTATAAGGTTTACTCATGTCTGGGATCCTTGCAGTATCACATTTTTGGATCTTGACCTGTGCGGTATAAATGGTGAATTCATTGTAAGTAAGACGCACATTAAACCGGTAAGTGGGAATACTATCTTGCATGCTGCCAGCAGTCACCCTGCTCACACAATCAAAGCTATACCGGTTGGTGAATTCACCAGAGCTAAACGTAATTGTAGTAGGGAGGAAGACAGACTTAAGGAATATGGGGATTTAAAGAAAAAATTCAGTGACCGTAAATATCCATATTGGTCGCTTGATAGGGCCAAAGAAATAGTGAACAAGAATTGTAGGGATGATTTATTAACATCAAATAAAAATAACCTATCTGCGAGACAAAATTATAATAATAAGCCCCATGTATGTCTTCAGTACAGCCCCCAATTTGGACAGATTAAGAATATTATTAACAATAGATTACCCATCCTGTATGAGGATCACATTCTTATGGATATCCTGAAGGAAGGAGTTAACGTGGTTGCAAGAAAAGCCCAAACTATAGGGGATATTGTTGCTCCAAATACAATTACAAGTAAACCTGAAGGGAGCACATGGTTGGAGTACAAAGGTTTCTTTAAATGCGGCACAACAGCATGTAGTACGTGTGCACACTCTATAACTGGGAATACATTTATGAACTCAGAAAAAAATAAGAGTTATAAAATAAATAACTATATTAATTGCCATACAAAAAATGTAGTATATAAAGTGGAGTGCACAGCCTGTCAATTGGCATATATAGGCTGTACAACACGTAAACTTAAAACGCGCATTACGGAACATATCAGAGATGCTAATATCTCCAATTTTACCACCAGGAATGTATCCATGGTTTCCAAACATTTCAACACAGTACATAGGGGAGATATTAAAACGTTAAAAGTTCAGGGTATTGAAAAAGTTCACTCACATAGACGTGGAGGCGACACTAAAAGGCGGCTACTTACCAGAGAAGCCTTTTGGATGTATAATTTAAACACCCGTTCCCCTGCAGGTCTTAATAAAAGAAATGAAATTTTGTATCATTACTGTTAATATCTTTATTATAAGAATTTTTCTGATGCTATTTCTATACATGTCTCCTGCATTTAAACTCAATTGACTGCGGTCTTTAGGACCTTATGTACCATCATGTGACTCTGGTATAGTGGCTGAAATTCTGTTTTTCATTTCTCTTTTTGGGGTCAAAATAGAAGTAATGACATTTTATATTATTATTGTTAATATTTTATATGAGTACTCACTATTTGTATATGTTTTTTGCTATTTTCCGCTGTGTCTTGCGATAGAATTTATGCAGCAGTGACCTGCAGGACCTGTCTATTTGTCATGTGATCTCAATGGAATATGTGATAGGTCCATAGTATATATATAAGCAAGACCAAACGTGGAATGTATATGGGCATGAATAAGATCCTGCGTGATCGAAACGCGTTGCCTACATTCATGTAACCACCGGTGTCCTCAGTAACCTGTAAGGATGTCCTTTTAAATGAAGATGGACTAATAAAGATTTTCACCATTTTTTGAGCTGGAGTTTCCACGTTTTTGTATATTGCTGCTACTTGGCGTCTCGGTCTGGACGCATCTCCGTGCTCAATCATCTATGGTCTGGTTGGTGAGCTGGCTACGGCTTTTTGCCGTTTTTTTCTCTTTATTATATATTATTTGACTTTGCCGAGATCTCTCAACTATATCCTACGTATTATTGCAAGTGGACTATTGGACTTTCGGGTGTGTTACTTGTTTCTTTTAGCTTTTCCTTTGTGCTCCATATGGCCACTATGCTATCCCAGGACAGATTGGCGAAAGCGGCACAGGTCTTTGGTAATATGGGTTCTGACCCCACAAAAAATGTTGATTTCACCATACATTTAAATGAAGTCGAAAAACTCATGAAAATGGAAACTAAAATATGGTGGAATTACACAACTTTGCAAAACTATGTGGCAAAAGAAATGATTCCAAGGGGGTTGAGAATTAAAAAGGTATCCACTATTATTTATTCAGATGATTTTAAAAAGGAATGGAACCAAATTCTCACCAATTGCTCTATAAATTTAATTAAATTAATCATTAAAAATGAGGAAACGAGGCTGGAGGAAGTCCAGAAAAATGTGAGCGATATGAAAAAAACCCTGGAAGAATACAAAACACAGCTGCAGTATGATTTGTCAATTAAAGAGATCTGAACGACTATTCAACTGACAATGTTTATGAATGGGGGAAATGGGAAAATAAATACAAATCACCCAAATCCATCCTGAAGAATAGTCGAGCACGCCAGAGACCAACCAATAGACCTCAGGTGTATTTCTCCTCTACTGAGCCCGAGTCATCAGACACTAATGCTAGTATATCGGATCTGGCTACAACCAGTAATACGCATGAAAGAAGAAAGGGAAATTATAAGGTGTCAAAAAACGGAAAAGACGTGGCGGAAGGAAACACAAAAGAACATCTAGGAGTAACGACACGTCACAGGAGGAAATACAGACAATAGAAAGAAAAAATAATGTATTGAACCTATCGTCACATGAGTTTACTCAGGATCATTTGGATGTACTGGCCTTGGGTCTCAACTTTGTTCCTGATGCTGATTTCAACTTATTTTTAACAATTTTGGATATTAATAAATTTATTAGGAATTTGACAATAAAGAAACATTTTTTCTCAGACCATGAAGTAGTATCGGAGGATATTGGGAATCCAAGAATTAATGAATTTGAGAGTCTAGATTTTAGGGAACAAGTTGCCCTGAATTGTTTACTGAAATTATCGAAAGAACAACAAGCAACATCGGTAGAGGGACCTGAGAATTTTTCAAGAACTTTCAAAACAAAAAATCCTTACTTTTACCCGATTCAATCAAGAGCTGAATGTATGGATAGATTCCAGGAATTAATTGAAAAGGATCTGAAGAATCTACATGATTCAAGCCCTATTAGAACCCATAAGAATAATTTGTCACATAAACAACGTAAAGCATTGGAGGAGTTAAAAAATATGAAGGATATTGTTATAAAAAAGAGTGACAAAGGGGGACTTATTGTAATTATGGACACAGGGGATTATAAAGAAAAAATGACTGAACTTTTGTCTGACACTGCCACGTACAAAAAATTGAAAGAAAATCCAACTAAAAAAATCAATGAGCAAACAGCCAATTTAATTGCTGAAGGTGTTAGTTTGGCAGTGCTAGACAAAAAACAAGCAGATTATATTTACGTACAATACCCAAAACTTCCTGTTATGTATGGCCTCCTGTTGTGAATTCTGTGGCAGAGCTCCCTCCTGTGGTCACAAGTGGTACTTCGGCTGGTTCTCTCTGTGAGCTTCCGTTGGTGGAGGAAAGTGGTACTGCGGCTTCTGAGTTTCCTTCCTCAGGTGATGTGGTGAAGTCGTTAGGTGCTGCTTTATTTAACTCCACCTAGTGCTTTGATCCTGGCCTCCAGTCAATGTTCTAGTATTGGACCTGTTTCCTCCTGGATCGTTCCTGTGGCCTGCTGCTCTGCATAGCTAAGTTCCTCTTTGCTATTTGTCTGCTGTTTTTTTCTGTCCAGCTTGTCAATTTGTTTTTTTCTGCTTGCTGGAAGCTCTGGGACGCAGAGGGTGTACCTCCGTGCCATTAGTTCGGTACGGAGGGTCTTTTTGCCCCCTTTGCGTGGTTTTTGTAGGGTTTTGTGTCGACCGCAAAGTTACCTTTCCTATCCTCGCTCTGTTCAGAAAGTTGGGCCTCACTTTGCTAAATCTATTTCATCTCTACGTTTGTCTTTTCATCTTAACTCACAGTCATTATATGTGGGGGCTGCCTTTTCCTTTGGGGTATTTCTCTGAGGCAAGGTAGGCTTATTTTCTATCTTCAGGCTAGCTAGTTTCTCAGGCCGTGCCGAGTTGCATAGGGAGCGTTAGGCGCAATCCACGGCTGCCTTTAGTGTGGTTGGAGAGGATTAGGGATTGCGGTCAACAGAGTTCCCACGTCTCAGAGCTCGTTCTTGTTTTTTGGGTTATTGCCAGGTCACTGTATGTGCGCTGAACTCTATGTCCATTGTGGTACTGAATTACCTTTCATAACAGCCTCCCAAAGGTGCACAAAAGGGATGACTTTCCATCAATGCGTCCTATAGTTTCGGGTATTGGATCTGGTCTGGAACATCTATGTGAATGGGTGGACTCTTTGCTTCAGCCCTTGGTATTGAGAATGCCAGGGTACTCACGAGAAGTATTGAAAATCTTTAAACACAAAAAATGGGAACAGAGTTACACATGGCTCAGTTGTGATGTTGTATCTTTGTATACAAGTATACCACATGAGGTGGCAATAAGAGCCTTACAATTTCACCTCACTGAATGTGGAGATTACTCTCAGAATTTAATTGATTTTTGTTTACAGGTTATATCTTTTCTTATGAAACATATTGTGTTCACATTTGGGGATGAGATATATGTGCAGACATCAGGAGTTCCAATGGGAGCGAAATACTCCCCATCTTTGGCTAATCTAACCATGGCTTTATGGGAACAGGAGTATATTTACTCAGCCAGTAATCCATTCATTGATTGCATCTCCTGGTATGGCAGATACATCGATGACACCCTCATTATTTAGGGGGGCGATGTGTCTGCCATACCGGGATTTGTAGAATATATAAATAATAATAACTTCGGTATAAGGTTTACTCATGTCTGGGATCCTTGCAGTATCACATTTTTGGATCTTGACCTGTGCGGTATAAATGGTGAATTCATTGTAAGTAAGACGCACATTAAACCGGTAAGTGGGAATACTATCTTGCATGCTGCCAGCAGTCACCCTGCTCACACAATCAAAGCTATACCGGTTGGTGAATTCACCAGAGCTAAACGTAATTGTAGTAGGGAGGAAGACAGACTTAAGGAATATGGGGATTTAAAGAAAAAATTCAGTGACCGTAAATATCCATATTGGTCGCTTGATAGGGCCAAAGAAATAGTGAACAAGAATTGTAGGGATGATATATTAACATCAAATAAAAATAACCTATTTGCGAGACAAAATTATAATAATAAGCCCCATGTATGTCTTCAGTACAGCCCCCAATTTGGACAGATTAAGAATATTATTAACAATAGATTACCCATCCTGTATGAGGATCACATTCTTATGGATATCCTGAAGGAAGGAGTTAACGTGGTTGCAAGAAAAGCCCAAACTATAGGGGATATTGTTGCTCCAAATACAATTACAAGTAAACCTGAAGGGAGCACATGGTTGGAGTACAAAGGTTTCTTTAAATGCGGCACAACAGCATGTAGTACGTGTGCACACTCTATAACTGGGAATACATTTATGAACTCAGAAAAAAATAAGAGTTATAAAATAAATAACTATATTAATTGCCATACAAAAAATGTAGTATATAAAGTGGAGTGCACAGCCTGTCACTTAGCATATATAGGCTGTACAACACGTAAACTTAAAACGCGCATTACGGAACATATCAGAGACGCTAATATCTCCAATTTTACCACCAGGAATGTATCCATGGTTTCCAAACATTTCAACACAGTACATAGGGGAGATATTAAAACGTTAAAAGTTCAGGGTATTGAAAAAGTTCACTCACATAGACGTGGAGGCGACACTAAAAGGCGGCTACTTACCAGAGAAGCCTTTTGGATGTATAATTTAAACACCCGTTCCCCTGCAGGTCTTAATAAAAGAAATGAAATTTTGTATCATTACTGTTAATATCTTTATTATAAGAATTTTTCTGATGCTATTTCTATACATGTCTCCTGCATTTAAACTCAATTGACTGCGGTCTTTAGGACCTTATGTACCATCATGTGACTCTGGTATAGTGGCTGAAATTCTGTTTTTCATTTCTCTTTTTGGGGTAAAAATAGAAGGAATGACATTTTATATTATTATTGTTGATATTTTATATGAGTACTCACTATTTGTATATGTTTTTTGCTATTTTCCGCTGTGTCTTGCGATAGAATTTATGCAGCAGTGACCTGCAGGACCTGTCTATTTGTCATGTGATCTCAATGGAATATGTGATAGGTCCATAGTATATATATATAAGCAAGACCAAACGTGGAATGTATATGGGCATGAATAAGATCCTGCGTGATCGAAACGCGTTGCCTACATTCATGTAACCACCGGTGTCCTCAGTAACCTGTAAGGATGTCCTTTTAAATGAAGATGGACTAATAAAGATTTTCACCATTTCTTGAGCTGGAGTTTCCACGTTTTCGTATATTGCTGCTGCTTGGCGTCTCGATCTGGACGCATCTCCGTGCTCAATCATCTATGGTCTGGTTGGTGAGCTGGCTACGGCTTTTTGCCGTTTTTTTCTCTTTATTATGTATGCCGCTCTGTGCTGTTCTCATGGTTTCTTGTCCTGAAATTCCATTTTCAGGCTCTCGTTAAGTAGTTGTTGAAACAACACTGCATTAGGCCTACAAGTTGGGTCTGGGTTGTAGAGACGGTGTCTGCTGCTCCAAGGTGTTCTCCAGGTTGCCTCTCCCTAGCTTCTATCTTGAAGCTCTCATTAAGTAGTTGTTGAAACAACACTGCATTAGGCTTACAAGTTGGGTCTGGGTTGTAGAGACGGTGTCTGCCGCTCCAAGGTGTTCTCCAGGTTGCCTCTCCCTAGCTTCTATCTTGAAGCTCTCATTAAGTAGTTGTTGAAACAACACTGCATTAGGCCTACAAGTTGGGTCTTGGTTGTAGAGACGGTGTCTGCCGCTCCAAGGTGTTCTCCAGGTTGCCTCTCCCTAGCTTCTATCTTGAAGCTCTCATTAAGTAGTTGTTGAAACAACACTGCATTAGGCTTACAAGTTGGGTCTGGATTGTAGAGACGGTGTCTGCCGCTCCAAGGTGTTCTCCAGGTTGCCTCTCCCTAGCTTCTATCTTGAAGCTCTCATTAAGTAGTTGTTGAAACAACACTGCATTAGGCCTACAAGTTGGGTCTTGGTTGTAGAGACGGTGTCTGCCGCTCCAAGGTGTTCTCCAGGTTGCCTCTCCCTAGCTTCTATCTTGAAGCTCTCATTAAGTAGTTGTTGAAACAACACTGCATTAGGCCTACAAGTTGGGTCTGGGTTGTAGAAACGGTGTCTGCCGCTCCAAGGTGTTCTCCTGGTTGTCTTTCCTGAGCTTCTATCTTCAGGCTCTTGTTAAATAGTTGTTAAATGGAACAACTGCATTTGGCCTACTAGTGTGGTTGGGGCCTACTAACGGTGTATGCCGCTCCGTGCTGTTCTCATGGTCTCTTGTCCTGAAATTCCATTTTCAGGCTCTCGTTAAGTAGTTGTTGAAACAACACTGCATTAGGCCTACAAGTTGGGTCTGGGTTGTAGAGACGGTGTCTGCCGCTCCAAGATGTTCTCCAGGTTGCCTCTCCCTAGCTTCTATCTTGAAGCTCTCATTAAGTAGTTGTTGAAACAACACTGCATTAGGCCTACAAGTTGGGTCTGGGTTGTAGAGACGGTGTCTGCCGCTCCAAGGTGTTCTCCAGGTTGCCTCTCCCTAGCTTCTATCTTGAAGCTCTCATTAAGTAGTTGTTGAAACAACACTGCATTAGGCCTACAAGTTGGGTCTGGGTTGTAGAGATGGTGTCTGCCGCTCCAAGGTGTTCTCCAGGTTGCCTCTCCCTAGCTTCTATTTTGAAGCTCTTGTTAAGTAGTTGTTGAAACAACACTGCATTAGGCCTACAAGTTGGGTCTGGGTTCTACAAACGGTGTCTTCCGCTCCAAGGTGTTCTCCAGGTTGCCTTTCGCTAGCTTCTATCTTCAGGCTCTCATTAAATTGTTTTTAATATAACACTGCATTTGGCCTACTTGTTTTGTTGGCCCTACTAACGGTGTCTGCCGCTCCTTGATGTTCTCCTACACTGAACAAACCAGTGCCGCCTGTTTACTTCTGTTACCAATTTTGAACTGCATTTAGCCTACTTACTGATTTGGGCCTACTCACTGTGTCAGCCTCTCATTACAGTTGTACTCCACTGAACAAAGCAATGCCCCCTGGTTAGTCCTGTTACCAATTTTGAACTGCATTTAGCCCACTTTATTATTTAGGCCTATATCTGTGTTTCCTCCTCATCCTGCCCATTGCCCAGCCAGTGATAGATGAGTCCCCGTGCACGCTACACAGCAAGATTGTGACCCTGCTTAGGTTACCCTTCCCGCATACCATACCACCTTACACGGGGACAAAGAGGAAGGTGCAGATGAAAGTGCAGGTTCCTTCATCAGGTGGGGGGAATACTCGTTGGCGACGTCACTGGCACAGGGCCCCTCATAGTACGCAAAAGTGTCGCTGCCGGTGGGAGGTGCCCCCGCCGTGCAAACACACTGCCGTACTTTGAGGGGCCCTGTGCCAGTTCCAATGCCAACAAGTGGGCCCCCCTGCTTGCTCAGGATCACAGCACTTGCAAAGTTGAAATACTTACCTCTCCCTGCTCCACTGCCGTGGCGTGGTCCAGATTTCCTGGGCCCACTAAATACTTGAACCAGCCCTACCCCCCACAACTTTAGCCAAATGACCCCCAATTTCCAATGCCTTACTATTATTATAAGGTAAATTAAGATTGACAAGCTTCAGTAACAAGAATGTATGTTTTTGCCATTAAAATGGGCACTGTACATGTTTTCCTGGCCTCCACTCACTGCCGACTATGCTCCCCCATTGACTTGCATTGGGTTTCGTGTTTCGGTCGATCCCCGACTTTTCGCGATAATCGGCCGATTTCACTCGACTCGACTTTTGAGACAGTCGGGTTTCGCGAAACCCGACTCGACCCTAAAAAACTAAAAGTCGCTCAACCCTAGTACAGACAACTAGCACATAGATACAGTAACACTTGTTAGAGGACCCTAGTTCTGCAAAACGCTACTGCAAAGCAATGATCATGAGTTATTGTTGGTCTAATTTAACCCCTTAAGCCCCAAGGGTGGTTTGCACGTTAATGACCGGGCCAATTTTTACAATTCTGACCAGTGTCCCTTTATGAGGTTATAACTCTGGAACGCTTCAACGGATCCCAGTGATTCTGACACTGTTTTCTCGAGACATATTGTACTTCATGAAAGTGGTAAAATTTATTTGATATTACCTGCGTTTATTTGTGAAAAAAATGGAAAGTTGGCGAAAATTTTGAAAATTTCGCAATTTTCCAACTTTGTATTTTTATGCAATTAAATCACAGAGATATGTCACACAAAATACTTAATAAGTAACATTTCCCACACGTCTACTTTACATCAGCACAATTTTGGAACCAACATTTTTTTTTGTTAGGGAGTTATGAGGGTTAAAAATTGACCAGCAATTTTTCATTTTTCCAACACCATTTGTTTAGGGACCACATCTCATTTGAAGTCATTTTGAGGGGTCTATATGATAGAAAATAACCAAGTGTGACACCATTCTAAAAACTGCACCCCTCAAGGTGCTCAAAACCACATTCAAGAAGTATATTAACCCTTCAGGTGTTTCACATGAATTTTTGGAATATTTAAATAAAAATTAACATTTAACTTTTTTTCACACAAAATTTACATCAGCTCCAATTTGTTTTATTTTACCAAGGGTAACAGGAGAAAATGGACCCCAAAAGTTGTTGTACAATTTGTCCTGAGTACGTCAATACCCCATATGTGGGGGTAAACCACTGTTTGGGCGCATGGCAGAGCTCGGAAGGGAAGGAGCGCTATTTGACTTTTCAATACAAAATTGACTGGAATTCAGATGGGGCGCCATGTTTCGTTTGGAGAGCCCCTGATGTGCCTAAACATTGAAACCCCCCACAAGTGACACCATTTTGGAAAGTAGACCCCCTAAGGAACTTATCTAGATGACCCACCAAGAGCTTAACAGAAGTTTATAATGCCGAGCCGTAAAAAAATAAAAAATCATATGTTTTCACAAAAATGATCTTTTTCCCCCAAATTTTTTATTTTCCCAAGAGTAAGAGAAGAATTTGGACCCAAAAAGTTGTTGTACAATTTGTCCTGAGTACGCTGATACCCCATATGTGGGGATAAACCACTGTTTGGGCGCATGGCAGAGCTCAGAAAGGAAGGAGCGTCGTTTGACTTTTCAATGCAAAATTGACAGGAATTGAGATGGGACGCCATGCTGCGTTTGGAGAGCCACTGTTGTGCCTAAACATTGAAATCCCCCCAAAGTGACACAATTTTGGAAAGTAGACTGTTGTGAATTCCTGTGGTCACAAGTGGTACTGCGGCTTCTGAGTTTCCTTCCTCAGGTGATGTGGTGAAGTCGTTAGGTGCTGCTCTATTTAACTCCACCTAGTGCTTTGCTCCTGGCCTCCAGTCAATGTTCTAGTATTGGTCTTGCTTCCTCCTGGATCGTTCCTGTGGCTTGTCTGCTCTGCATAAGCTAAGTTTTGCTTGTGTTATTTTTGTTTGCTATTTTTTCTGTCCAGCTTGCTTAATTGGTTTTTCTGGCTTGCTGGAAGCTCTGGGACGCAGAGGGAGCACCTCCGTACCGTTAGTCGGTGCGGAGGGTCTTTTTGCCCCTCTGCGTGGTTGTTTGTAGGGTTTTGTGTTGACCGCAAAGTTATCTTTCCTATCTTCGGTCTGTTCAGTAAGTTGGGCCTCACTTTGCTAAATCTATTTCATCTCTGCGTTTGTATTTTCATCTCTACTCACAGTCATTATATGTGGGGGGCTGCCTTTTCCTTTGGGGTATTTCTCTGAGGCAAGGTAGGCTTATTTTTCTATCTTAGGCCTAGCTAGTTTCTCAGGCTGTGCCGAGTTGCATAGGGAGCGTTAGGGGCAATCCACGGCTGCCTCTAGTGTGGTTGGATCGGATTAGGGATTGCGGTCAGCAGAGTTCCCACGTCTCAGAGCTCGTCCTATGTCTTGTGGTTATTGTCAGGTCACTTTGTGTGCTCTGAACTTCAAGGTCCATTGTGGTTCTGAATTACCTAATCATAACAGTAGACCCCCTAAGGAACTTATCTAGATGTGTTGTGAGAGCTTTGAAGCCCCAAGTGTTTTACTACAGTTTATAACGCAGAGCAGTGAAAATAAAAATTATATTTTTCCCTCAAAAATTATTTTTTAGCCTTCAGTTTTGTATGTTCTCAAGGGTAACAGGAGAAATTGGACCCCAAAAGTTGTTGTCCAGTTTGTCCTGAGTACACTGATACCCCATATGTGGGGGGAACCACCGTTTGGGCGCATGGCAAAGCTCGGAAGGGAGGAGCGCCATTTGGACTGCAGACTTAGATGGAATGGTCTGCAGGCATCACATTGCGTTTGCAGAGCCCCTAATGTACCTAAACAGTAGAAACCCCCCACAAGTGACCCCATATTGGAAACTAGACCCCCCCAAGGAACTTATCTAGATGTGTTGTGAGAACTTTGAACCCCCAAGTGTTTCACTACAGTTTATAACGCAGAGCCTTGAAAATAAAAAATAATTTTTTTTTCACAAAAATGTTTTTTTAGTCCCCCAAATTTTTATTTTCCCAAGGGTAACAAGAGAAATTTGACTCCAAACGTTGTTGTCCAATTTGTCCTGAGTATGCTGATGCCCCATATGTTAGGATAAACCCCTGTTTGGGCGCACGGGAGAGCTCGGGAGGGAAGGAGCACTGTTTTACTTTTTCAATGCAGAATTAGCTGGAATTGAGATCGGATGCCATGTCGCATCTGGAGAGCCCCTGATGTGGGAAACTCCCAATTCTAACTGAAACCCTAACACTAGTCTCAACCCTAGCCCCACCCCTAGCCCTAACCCTAACCCTAGCCCTAGCCCTACCCCTAACTCTAACCCTAACCCTACCCCTAACCCTAGCCCTAACCCTAAACCTAGCCCTAACCCTAATAGAAAAATGGAAATAAATACATTTTTTTAATTTTATTATTTTTCCCTAACTAAGGGGGTGATGAAGGGGGGTTTGATTTACTATTTATAGCAGGGGTTTTAGCGGATTTTTATGATTGACAGCCGTCACAGACTAAAAGACGCTTTTTATTGCAAAAAATAGTTTTTGCGTCTCCACATTTTGAGAGCTATACAGTGAGGCAAAAAAGTATTTAGTCAGTCAGCAATAGTGCAAGTTCCACCACTTAAAAAGATGAGAGGCGTCTGTAATTTACATCATAGGTAGACCTCAACTATGGGAGACAAACTGAGAAAAAAAAATCCAGAAAATCACATTGTCTGCTTTTTTAACATTTTATTTGCATATTATGGTGGAAAATAAGTATTTGGTCAGAAACAAAATTTCATCTCAATACTTCGTAATATATCCTTTGTTGGCAATGACAAAGGTCAAACGTTTTCTGTAAGTCTTCACAAGGTTGCCACACACTGTTGTTGGCATGTTGGCCCATTCCTCCATGCAGATCTCCTCTAGAGCAGTGATGTTTTTGGCTTTTCGCTTGGCAACACGGACTTTCAACTCCCTCCAAAGGTTTTCTATAGGGTTGAGATCTGGAGACTGGCTAGGCCACTCCAGGACCTTGAAATGCTTCTTACGAAGCCACTCCTTCGTTGCCCTGGCGGTGTGCTTTGGATCATTGTCATGTTGAAAGACCCAGCCACGTTTCATCTTCAATGCCCTTGCTGATGGAAGGAGGTTTGCACTCAAAATCTCACGATACATGGCCCCATTCATTCTTTCATGTACCTGGATCAGTCGTCCTGGCCCCTTTGCAGAGAAACAGCCCCAAAGCATGATGTTTCCACCACCATGCTTTACAGTAGGTATGGTGTTTGATGGATGCAACCCAGTATTCTTTTTCCTCCAAACACGACAAGTTGTGTTTCTACCAAACAGTTCCAGTTTGGTTTCATCAGACCATAGGACATTCTCCCAAAACTCCTCTGGATCATCCAAATGCTCTCTAGCAAACTTCAGACGGGCCCGACATGTACTGGCTTAAGCAGTGGGACACGTCTGGCACTGCAGGATCTGAGTCCATGGTGGCGTAGTGTGTTACTTATGGTAGGCCTTGTTACATTGGTCCCAGCTCTCTGCAGTTCATTCACTAGGTCCCCCCGCGTGGTTCTGGGATTTTTGCTCACCGTTCTTGTGATCATTCTGACCCCACGGGGTGGGATTTTGCGTGGAGCCCCAGATCGAGGGAGATTATCAGTGGTCTTGTATGTCTTCCATTTTCTAATTATTGCTCCCACTGTTGATTTCTTCACTCCAAGCTGGTTGGCTATTGCAGATTCAGTCTTCCCAGCCTGGTGCAGGGCTACAATTTTGTTTCTGGTGTCCTTTGACAGCTCTTTGGTCTTCACCATAGTGGAGTTTGGAGTCAGACTGTTTGAGGGTGTGCACAGGTGTCTTTTTATACTGATAACAAGTTTAAACAGGTGCCATTACTACAGGTAATGAGTGGAGGAAAGAGGAGACTCTTAAAGAAGAAGTTACAGGTCTGTGAGAACCAGAAATCTTGATTGCTTGTTTCTGACCAAATACTTATTTTCCACCATAATATGCAAATAAAATGTTAAAAAAACAGACAATGTGATTTTCTGGATTTTTTTTTCTCAGTTTGTCTCCCATAGTTGAGGTCTACCTATGATGTAAATTACAGACGCCTCTCATCTTTTTAAGTGGTGGAACTTGCACTATTGCTGACTGACTAAATACTTTTTTGCCCCACTGTAATTTTTCCATATTTTGGTCCACAAAGTCATTTGAGGTCTTGTTTTTTGCGGGACGAGTTGACGTTTTTATTGGTAACATGTTCGGGCAAGTGACATTTTTTGATCGCTTTTTATTCCGATTTTTGTGAGGCAGAATGACCAAAAACCAGCTATTCATGAATTTGTATTTGGGGGATGTTTATACCGTTCCACGTTTTTTAAAATTGATAAAGCAGTTTTATTCTTTGGGTCAGTACGATTTTGGCGCTTTTTTACGTTAAAACTATTTTATAGAAAAAATAATTATTTTTGCATCGCTTTATTCTGAGGACTATAACTTTTTTATTTTTTCGCTGGACAAGATGACGTTTTCATGGTTATTTATATCCGTCTTTTTGATCGCGTGTTATTCCACTTTTTGTTCGGCAGTATGATAATAATAAAGTGTTGTTTTTTGCCTCATTTTTTTTTTACCGCGTTCACTGAAGGGGTTAACTAGCAGGACAGTTTTATAGGTGGGGTCGTTATGGCCGCGGCGATACTAAATATGTGTACTTTTTTTTTATTATTTAGATAAATAAATGTATTTATGGGAACAATATTAATTTTTTTCTTTATTTAATTATTTTTTTTAATTTTTTTTTTACACATTTGATTTTTTTTTTTACTTTATAACATTGCCCCGGGGGAAGGCATCATGTTACAGTGACAGATCGCTGATCTGACACTTTGCACAGCACTGTGTCAGATCAGCGATCTGACATGCAGAGCTGCAGGCTTACCAGCGCTTGCTCTGAGCAGGCGCTGGTAAGCCACCTCCCTGCAGGACCCATATGTAGCCCAGCGGCCATTTTGAATGCGGGGCCTGCAGGGAGAAGGAGGTAGGAGACCCTCGGAGCAACGCGATAACATCGAGGGTCTCAGGGAAGCACGCACCTCCCTGCGCAATGCTTCCCTATACCGCCGGAATGCTGCGATCATGTTTGATCGCAGTGTTCTGGGGGTTAATGTGCCAGGGGCGGTCCGTGACCGCTCCTGGCACATGGTGCCGGATGTCAGCTGTGACAGTCAGCTAACACCCAGCTGCGATCGGCCGCGCTCCCCCCGAGAGCGCGGCCAATCGCATATGACGTACTATCCCATCACTGGGGATTAAGTCCCAGGTCACCTCGATGGGATAGTACGTCATATGGGATTAAGGGGTTAATAATCAATTCAAAATTCTGGATATTTCTAAGCATAACAAATTTTACCTTTTTAACAAATACAATAATCTATTCCCTTCATATGAGAAATCCGTAAACAATCTCTGTCAGTGAATGAAAAAAAAATGAAAAACCACCATGCATTGTTGGCTCCCAACCAGCAAAGGTAGCCATGAACAAAAGTGCTGGTGATGCCACCAACTCTTCAAACTAGGCTTGGTCACCCACATCGGAAGGCAATCCAACATCTATGTCCAACTCTTGTGAAATCTTCTTTTTAGGCTGCCGTCACATTAGCAGTATTTGGTCAGTATTTTACATCAGTATTTGTAAAGCCAAAACCAGGAGTAGGTGATAAATGCAGAAGTGGTGCATATGTTTCTATTATACTTTTCCTCGAATTGTTCCACTCCTGGTTTTGGCTTAAAAATACTGATGTAACATACTCACCAGATACTGCTAGTGTGACGGCAGCCTTATAAGGATAGTCATTAGGGATCCATAATATGTAATTACAAAGGAAACTCTTGTTTTTACCTGAATTCAACTTTGAATCTTTAAAGATCAACTCATTCCTATTCTCATTCAAGTCTGTTGCGAAGGTTTGAATTGGTAGGCCATTTAAATTATGGAGTACAAGTAAATCTCCTGCCATTGATTAATCACATTATATTTTTTCCTTCATCCAGTAAGCCAACCTTAAGCATGAATGCTTATCCCAGCAGGGGATGTTGTTGCAGGCATAAAATGAAAACTGCCAAAAGAAAATGCATAGCATCAGACATCTTGGCTACTTGCTGTTTAAATATATACACATGGACACCGACGTAAATTAGTATTAGAAAAAGCAATAAAGATGCCATGATTTAAAGGTTTGTAAATAAGCAACATTTTAATGCCAACGTATTTCTTTTTAAGTTGAGAGTGCTCTCTTCAGACCAAAAACAAAGATGTCTTTGACAATATTAATTTTACTGCAGCTATGGCTAGGTTCACATTGCGTTATGGCAGTCCGTTAGATGGACTGCGTTACACAGCGGCATAACGTGGCATAACGCGGTGTAATGCAGTCCGTTAACACTGCTATTAACCCCTATTATAGGGGGTCATTCTGTGACGGACCCTCGGATGCAAGCTGCAGCGTTTCTGGGTCCGTCACCGCTAGCGCAGATATAGCATCTGCACTAGCGCGATCGCATAATGCAATCTTTTTCGGCACTTGCGTTAACGGAGTCCGTTTAACGCATGCGTTGAACGGACTGCACTAACGCAATGTGAACCCAGCCTAATTCACTTTAGCAACAGATAACCTTCTCCGGCACAAAGTGAAAACAAGCGGAAAATAAACAGTCCATATGGTAGTGAGGGTCCGCCCGCTCAGGTCAGTGTCTTTAGCAAATACACTGGAGGCCTCCACGCCTCCAGTCACAGACAGTGAATGAGACACTCGGTCTCCATTTTATTTGCCAAACCATACCCCTGGGGTTGGGTTTTGTGATCAGCCATTCCCACTCATCTCTTATGACCGCTCGTAAAACCCGACCCTGGAATGACCTAATAACTCTCTCAGCACTATATGTGCTGGAGCATGCTTCCGAACTCACATCACTGCAGCTAATAATTGTGAAGACACATATCTCCCCTCAAGGACCCGTCCGGCGGCCATCTTACTACATATATATTTTTTAAATTTTTTTTTCAAAAAAAAGTATGTTTGTTATTCTGAGTCCTTTAGTAGTCAGGCTGTTTATAGTACTGGCACAGAGTTCATATAAGTAGTTAGCTGTATAGGTTTTGGCCAGTTTATCTATCAAAATTTTCAAAATAACCATAACAGATTTATGCACAAAAAGCTAAAAAAAACAAGACAATAATTATCTTAAAGAGAAAGGTTATCAATATCAGATTGGTGGGGGTCTGACCCAGATCTCACCCACTATCAGCTGTTTTCTGCTGCGGCCCATGTACAATGCTGAACTGCGCAGCGCTGCCCACTGTGTGGTTGACATTGCCGAGAACAGCAGCTCCGTTCCTACTCAATACAGTTACAAGAGCTTCTATCTCTACTTCTTATGCCGTCTCCCCTGTTGTCGGCTGAATACACAACAAAAAAATACATTTATATTATTAATGGTCCCATGTCCAGTGCATTGGAGATATTAATAATATTTCTTATCATTTAGAAACTAAAAAAGGCCAGCAATAAAAGGCCCCAGCCATCCAACATTGTTGCAAAAACAAAAATACTAATTCATCCTGTCAACAAGTCTATCTTTAGCGTAATGCTTTAATGAACTCATCCCTCATGCGACAGGCTCTTTTAGCAAAACATGTTTGTAATCTTGCTCCTCAGCTGCGCAAATCAATCACCCATTTCTGTAATCCACCATTCAGCATCTGTGGAATTTAATACATTTGCATCAAAGCAGAGGCAGGACTTGGCAAAATTGCAGGAACATGGGCTCCAAAAAGTGAGCATAAGACAGAATTAAATAAAATTCTTTTTTTTTTCTCCCTGCCAGAGTTAATCAAACTTTGATGGCATAAATGACAAAGTAGGACTACATGGCATTGATGTATAAGCCCACACAATACTCTCCCCCCAAAAAAATAATAATCTCTGTAACCATCTTTATGATAATTCTTTCTACAATTGCACAACATTAACATTAAAATTGCAAATCGAAGAAAGAAAAGTTATAGAATTACAGAAATCATAAGATGGATAGACATGTTAATGTTATGGAAATAATGAAAAAATGGAAAAAAAAAATTTCAAAACTTCTTGAGCTATTCAGTATTGACATGCAGAAATGCATTCACCTGCACGCCTTGGCTGCTATCAGTGGCATTATTAATGGTTGTCTGAGGATTGTTCTGCCATGCTAAATGCACTTGGGGCAACTCATCAAGATCAGGGGTGGACATATCATTGGTGTGGCCGCACAGGGCCCCAGGTAAGGGGGCCCAGTTAAACCTCCATAGAAAGCTGAATTTTGAATTATGATGAGCTCTTGGGCTCCCAATGGCCCGTATACTGTTCTTGCGAAGGGGCCCTCTTCTGTCTGCCTCTGCCAATGTTTAAGTGCTGGTAGCTCCATTTGCAATTAACGACCAATGACATCCCAGATGTGCTCGATGGGAGACAAATCTGGAGACACTGCAGGCCAAAGTAACACATTTAGGCCATGGAGGCTGCTTACAGTAGCACAAGTAACATGTCACCTGGCATTATGTTTAAAAATGGCTCCTGGGACACATTGGAGAAATGGCTGTATCACTTGTTCCATGATTGATCCATTCTGTACTGCAAGTAAAACTGGACATCACATACCAAGCCTAAAGCATCAAACAATGTCTACACAAACCATCAGAATATGTGTGCACGCCATTGGGCTACAACACAGTTGTCCAGTCACAGGAGCTCCGTTGACCTTACGCCACCGCTCTCAAAAGCTATCATGGTGCCGAGCAAGATGGCAATGAGGACTGGACTAAAGGTCTGTTATCGTCAGCTAAGAGTTCCACATTTGTCTTGGACGCAATGATAGCTGGAGATTGGTCTGAAAAACAAGTGGTAAGCGCCAAGAAGAGGCCTTCACTTTGGAACATTACACTGGTCCTACTCATGGGAATATGGTGTGGGGTGGCATAATTTATCACAACCAGACCCCTCTTGTTTTAATGTCAGGTACTCTAAAAGCATAACAGACCATTCCCCAGACAAGCATCAATAAGTGACAGCAAAATTTTATTTCTATTTTTTTTTTCATAATTTGCATATCATTAACACATCTGTCCATCCTGTGATTTCTGGAGATTTACTTTTGTTTTTAACTAGCTTTTCACGAAAATAGATCTTAAAGTAAAATGGTGTTTAGAGATGGACAGTACTACTGATAAAGAGGGGATACATAGTATTGTATTGTATATTTTCTTATGTCTTTTATAGGACAATGAAGCCACCTATTCAGGCATTGTAAATTATATTTTCCTTTACTCCTTTGTTGCTCTTTTATTTTTATCATGAATGTTTCTGGATGATGGATACGATGATAAGAGAAAGCCTTTTGCAGCATTTTATCATGGTTCAAAGATTGCTCTATAGAAAATGTGGTTTTGTAACTGAGGATTCGGTTATAATGGTGAGTTTCTTTGTTTTGCAGCTGTGAATGTGACATACTAATTATGAAAGCTCTATGTCTGAGGAACACATCTGTATTACTCGAGATTTTAACTATTTGTAACTAAAGCCCAGCTGTTTAAAAAAAAACAAAAAAAAAAACAAGAATACTGGATGCAAAGGCCGGAAATAATACATAAAATACAACTGTAACAAGACATTTTTTCAATATAAAATATATTTTTATCATTGAAATTTTTTGAGAAATTCTTTATTGTTTTCTCTAGAAATTACTGTGTTATTGCATTAGCTGTAAATTAAGTGCAAATGACTTGTTTGATTGGATCCAGTTCTTACAGAACATGAAAAGCTTTTCTCAAAGAATGACTTTAGGAAAGACTTCCCTGGTCTCCTACGACAGGATTCAATCCTACCATAGACATTGAATATTTGGCAAATGCACAGAACCTCTTTCCAACCATGCTCATGAGACTTTAAAATGCAAAGCCCCACTTAATTAAAACTGGTGTTTCGTATTCCAGTACAGGAATAAGATTATTCAGAAAAACCATCTATTACGTTCAAGGTGAAAAGAGAGTGGACTCTCTGGGCCGTGGAAGAGACCTTCCCCTGGGCGAGCAGACCTAATGGAAACCAACCCCTATACAGGGACTGTCAGTAGCAGGCCCAGAGGTCGCTAATCCACGGTAGCAGATACCAAGAGGGACGGCTCCGGAGGATAAAGAAAAAGACACAAACTGGAGTACCGGAGCGGAGGCGGAGGAACAAATGGCTACGGAGAATGGAAGAAGACAACTAGCTAGAGCTGAAGAAAGACTGGAACAGGAGCGGAACAGAGGAAGAGAAAGCACCAAAAGAAACAGAGAAGTGGTGAGCAAAAGGGCGAGAGCAAAGGAGTAACACTCGGAGCTGACTGAAGCACAGTAGCACAATGCAGAAGGGCCAGAGACAGAAGCAAAATAGCAAATGATACTCAGGCACCTCCTAACAGAGGAGGTGGCCTGAAATACCCCGAACCTACCCAGGATTGGCTGAGACAGAAGGTATCCGGAAACAGAGGATCAGCGTCAGCTGTGAATCCCTGCACACCTGCACAGAAGCTAGACCAGGTGCCGGGAACAAGCGCGCCGCCCACCAGCAGTAGGACAGCGGGAGCGCGCACTGAAGGCGGAGGTTCCAGGGACGGAGCCGCAAAGGTGAGTAGCGGCCGTAGCGGCCGTAACAGTACCCCCCTCCTTAAAATCCCCCCTCCCAAAACTGGAGAGAAATTTGTTTAGAAGGCGAGGTGCATTGATATTCTCTAGAGGCTCCCACGATCTCTCCTCAGGACCAAACCCCTTCCAATCCACCAAGAAAAATTTTCTCCCACGAACCCTCTTCATAGCTAAAATATCCCTCACCTCAAAGATATTATCAGCACAAGCAGGCAAAGGAGAGGCACAGGAAGAAGGGTGAAAGCGATTAAACGTAACCGGTTTGAGTAGGGACACATAGAAGGTATTGGGAACACGGAGCGAAGCAGGCAACTTCAGCTTGTAAGCGACATCGTTGACTCGACTCAGAACCTCAAAGGGACCGATGTAGCGAGGACCAAGCTTGCAGGAAGGTATCTTGAGTCTAATGTAACGTGAGGAGAGCCAGACTTTGTCGCCGGGTAGAAACGGAGAAATATCCAATCACCTCTTGTCGGCAAATCTCTTCATCCTCACAGATGCCTTATCAAGAGCGCTTTTAACTTGTCCCCAAACAGACGAAAAGTCCGAAGTCAAAGTATCTGCTGCCGGTACTCCAGACGTAGAGGAGATCGGGAGAGGCATATTAGGATGTTGTCCGAACACGATAAAAAATGGAGACTTAGCAGAAGACTCATTAGAATGGTTATTATAGGCAAACTCAGCCCATGGCAGAAGGTTAACCCAATCATCCTGATGGGCGTTAGAGAAATGACGAAGATAAGTAGCCACGATCTGATTTGTTCGTTCAGCTTGACCATTAGTCTGAGGGTGATAGGCAGATGAAAAATCTAAAGAAATCTTCAGGAGTTTGCATAGTGCCCTCCAAAAATGCGAAGTAAACTGTACCCCCCTGTCGGACACAATGTTTTGAGGAAAACCATGAAGTTTGAAGATATTAGAAATGAAGATCTTCGCCAATTCTGGAGCCGAAGGTAGACCAGGCAGGGGTACAAAATGAACCATCTTGGAAAACCGATCCACTACCGTAAGGATGACTGTACAACCAGAGGAATTTGGTAAGTCGGTAATGAAGTCCATGGCGATGTGCTGCCACGGACTAGAAGGTACTGGAAGAGGAAGCAGACCTCCATGAGGTAACTGTCTTGGAAATTTGTATTTAGCACAGGAAGGACAGGAGGCGACAAAGTCTTTAATATCAAGACGCAACGAAGGCCACCAACAGTAGCGAGAGATGAGAAGGAAGGTCTTCTTTATCCCTGCATGGCCTGCTAATTTAGAGGAGTGTCCCCAACGAAGAACTCTCTGTCGTTTTCAGCCACCGGTGTCTTACCAGGAGGGGGACAGGTCATCCTCAAAGGTGCCACCGTGATGATCTTGCAGGGATCCAAAATATGTGCTGGTTCTTCGTCCAAGTCCTCCGACTGCGAAAGCCTGGACAGAGCGTCTGCTTTGACATTTTTGTCGCCGGGCCGAAAACGAAGCTCGAAATCGAAGCGAGCAAAGAACAGACCAACGAGCCTGCTGTGGATTTAGTCTTTGCGCGGTTTGAAGGTAGGCCAAATTCTTGTGGTCAGAGAAAATTACGAATGGATGAACTGCTCCTTCGAGAAGATGCCTCCATTCCTCTAGAGCTAATTTAATAGCCAAGAGTTCTCGGTCTCCAATGGTATAATTACGTTCAGATGCAGAAAACGTTTTGGAAAAGAATCCGCAAGGAAGTTGGCAAATCCCACAAACCGCTGGATGGCTTTTATTCCATGGGGACGTGGCCAATTGAGAATGGCATTCACTTTCTCAGGGTCCATCTTGAGACCGGAATCCGAAACAATATATCCAAGAAAGGGCAAAGAAGTTTGTTCAAATAGACATTTCTCATATTTAGCGTAAAGACGGTTCTCTCTTAGCCGCTGCAGGACCAGGCGAACACTTCTTCTGTGGGATGGCAAATCTGCTGAGAACACCAGGATGTCGTCTAAATATACCACAACACAGGAATAGAGAAGGTCTCTAAAAATGTCATTAACGAATTCCTGGAAGACTGTGGGAGCATTACAGAGGCCGAATGGCATGACCAAGTATTCATAATGGCCGTCTCGAGTATTAAAAGCGGTTTTCCATTCATCACCGGCGCGGATTCGGACAAGATTATAAGCTCCACGAAGGTCTAACTTGGTGAAAATTTGCGCCCCTCTGAGACGATCAAAGAGCTCAGGGATGAGAGGTAGAGGGTACTTGTTCTTGACCGTGATATTGTTCAACCCTCTGTAGTCGATGCAAGGTCTAAGTGAACCGTCCTTCTTTTTGACGAAGAAGAATCCCGCACCTGCGGGAGACGAAGACTTACGAATGAAACCCTTAGACAAGTTCTCTTGGATGTATTCAGACATGGCTTTGGTCTCAGCCGGAGAAAGTGGATAAATTCTCCCCCTAGGTGGGGTGGAACCGGGGAGAAGTTCAATAGGGCAATCATAGGCACGATGTGGAGGAAGGCTCTCGGCCTCCTTTTTATCGAAAACATCTAAGAACGACCAGTATGGCGAAGGTAGATCAGAGGGAACGGAAACTGCCGGAGGTGGAGAAACAGGACGAACTGATTGCAGGCATTGTTTATGACAAGAAGAACCCCAACGAAGCACGTCACCCGAACGCCAGTCAAGAGTAGGTTCATGAGTTCGGAGCCATGGTAATCCAAGCAGAAGAGCATGGGCGAGGTTAGGGAGAACGTAGAAAGAGATCTTCTCATGATGTAGGGCTCCAATCTGAAGTTCAATTTCTTCCGTAACCAGGGTGATGGCATCTTGCAAAAGTCTTCCATCTACGAGGGGAATCCAAAGAGAGCACTGGAACGCGAAGCCTCCGAACCGCCTCAAGGCTGATAAAGTTGCCTGCCGCACCTGAATCCACATACGCTACCTCGGAAAAACGCTTCAATTTAAAAATAAGCAAGACGGACAGAAACAGAGGTTGAGAGGGATCTGAATCACCTAGGGAGGCCTCTCTTACCTGTCCTAGGCGGAGGAGTTTTCCGGTCTCTCGGGGCAAGATCGTAGTAAATGCGAAGCACTACCGCAGTAGAAACAGAGTCCCTGGGAACGTCTCTCCTGACGACGTTGCTCAGCCAATTTGACGCGATCTACCTGCATAGGCTCTGGTACGGATGCAGCAGAAGACAACAGGGGCCGTGGGCTTCCTGACCTGCGAACGGAGGGTAAAGAGCGAACGGACCTCCTCTCTCTTATGGACTCACGAGTTCGCTCTTGGAAGCGCAGGTCTATGCATGTAGACAAGGCTATAAGATCCTCTAAAGAGGTTGGGGTATCTCTTCCTGCCAACTCATCTTTTATCCAAGAGGACAGGCCTCGCCAGAACGCACCTACCAAAGCCTCATTGTTCCACCCAAGCTCAGAGGCTAGGGTGCGAAAGCGGATGGCATACTGACCTACTGTTTGAGAGCCCTGTTGTAGGTTGAAAAGCGACTCGGTTGTGGAAGCTAAGCGTCCGGGCTCGTCAAAAACTCGGCGGAAAGTCTCAAGAAAAATAACTAACTGAGAAACTATGGGATCATCCAGCTCCCACAAGGGATTGACCCAAGCCAGAGCCTCTCCCTCTAAATGAGACACAATAAAAGCCACCTTGGCTCTATCGGTAGGATATTGCTGAGGGAGGAGTTCGAAGTGGAGACGGCACTGGTTTAGGAATCCCCTACAGAGTTTAGGATCCCCATTATACCTGGGAGGTTTGCCTAAGCGAGGTGGCGGATGGGGTGAAACCGTAGAATTAGGATCCTGAGGGGCTACCTGAGCGGAGAGCGACTGCAAGTTAAATAAACGGTCATCAATAGAGGCCATATAAGAAAGCATGCATGTCTGCGTATCGCGCTGCTGGGAAAGCTCTTGCTGCAGACCCGCAATTTGAGAAGCATTAGCTGGGTCGGAGGTTTGCAGAGCGGTCAGACGAGTCTCCAAGGTTTTTAAGAAAGACATGATGCGCTGCTGATTATCGCGCAGATGCGCCAATTCTTTCTGAGCCGAAAACGCGGCACCTGCGGGGTCCATGGCCTGAGTATTCTATTACATTCAAGGTGAAAAGAGAGTGGACCCTCTGGGCCGTGGAAGAGACCTACCCCTGGGTGAGCAGACCTAATGGAAACCAACCCCTATACAGGGACTGTCAGGAGCAGGCCCAGAGGTCGCTAATCCACGGTAGCAGATACCAAGAGGGACGGCTCCAGAGGATAAAGAAAAAGACACAAACTGGAGTACCGGAGCAGAGGCGGAGGAACAAATGGCTACGGAGAATGGAAGAGGACGACTAGCTAGAGCTGAAGAAAGACTGGAACAGGAGCGGAACAGAGGAAGAGAAAGCACCAAAAGAAACAGAGAAGTGGCGAGCAAAAGGGCGAGAGCAAAGGAGTAACACTCGGAGCTGACTGAAGCACAGTAGCACAACGCAGAAGGGCCAGAGACAGAAGCAAAATAGCAAATGATACTCAGGCACCTCCTAACAGAGGAGGTGGCCTGATATACCCCGAACCTACCCATGATTGGCCGAGACAGAAGGTATCCGGAAACAGAGGATCAGCGTCAGCTGTGAATCCCTGCGCACCTGCACAGAAGCTAGACCAGGTGCCGGGAACGAGCGCGCCGCCCACCAGCAGTAGGACAGCGGGAGCGCGCACTGAAGGCGGAGGTTCGCGACGCCGAGGAGGAAGCGCGCCGGAACCCGGAAGCCGCAGCACCGGCGGAAGGAGCGGCGCGACGAGAGCCAGGGACGGAGCCGCAAAGGTGAGTAGCGGCCGTAGCGGCCGTAACACCATCCATCAATAGGTAACCCTCTGTTAAATCACACCCCAACGCATTCAGCACTTCCCGATTTCTTAACACGCTGCTACCACTTATCAACCACACAGGGTGGTGAGTCCCCAAAATATGTTATAGTCAGTCAATCAAAAAGTTACACACTCTATGAAGGCTATGGATTATTTTAGCGCAAGAGTCAAATTTATTTAAAATTTTAAGCTTTAATATAAAAATATACAGTGCTTACAATAAAAGATACAAAAAGTTAAAAGTTAAACGACACACAAATATGCAAAACCGTTATAAAATTACAAGGGAGAAATAACAGAAATATCTAAACGTTTCCCTCTGCAGTTATCATCTGTTTCCTTGAGGGAAGGAGAAGTGGATTATGGAGCACATCCGCATACACAGCCCTCACATGTGAACACCTTCTTTTTGGGCCACCCAACTTTTTATAGTCGTGACCATAGGCTCATATATCCAGGATGACCCGGATTGGTCCCTTTAACCCCTTAATCCCATTGGACGTACTATCCCGTCGAGGTGACCTGGGCCTTAATTCCCAGTGGCGGGATAGTACGTCCAGCTCGATTAGCCGCGCTCACGAGGGGAGCGTGGCCGTTAGCCGCCGAGTGTCAGCAGATTATTACAGCTGACATCCAGCACTATGTGCCAGGAGCGGTCACGGACCGCTCCCGTCACATTAACCCCCGGAACACTGCGATCAAACATAATTGCTGAGACCCTCGGAGCAACGCGATATGATCGCGTTGTTTCGAGGGTCTCCTACCTCCTCCTCCCTGCAGACCCCGCATCCAAAATGGCCGTGGGGGGCCTTCCGAGTCCTGCAGGGAGGTGGCTTTCAAGTGCCTGCTCAGAGCAGGCACCGGGAAGCCTCCCTGCAGTGCCTGTCAGATCGCTGATATGACACACTGCTTTGCAAAGTGTCAGATCAGTGATATGACACTATAGTATGATGTCCCCCTCGGGACACAGTAAAAAAGTTAAAAAAAAAAATTACATGTGTAAAAAAAAACAAAAAATCCTAAATAAAGAAAAAAATAAATACATTTCTTTATCTAAATTAAAAAAACAATAAAAGTAAACATATTTAGTATCGCCAAGTCCGTAATGACCCGACCTATAAAACTGTCCCACTAATTAACACCTTCAGTGAACACCGTAAAAAAAAAAAAAAAAACAAGGCAAAGGACAACGCTTATTCCAAAAAGTGGAATAACTGTGTTATATACTGCGTGGGCTGTGCTATATACTACGTGGGCTGTTATACACTGCGTGGGCTGTGTTATATACTATGTGGGCTGTGCTACATACTACTTGAGCTGTGTTATTCACTGCGTGGGCTGTGCTATATACTAGGTGGGCTGTGCTACATACTACGTGGGCTGTACTGTATACTACGTGGGCTGTGCTATATACTACGTGGCTGTGTTAAATGCTACGTGGCTGTGCTATATGCTACGTTGCTGTGTTATATGCTACGTGGGCTGTGCTATATGCTACGTGGCCTGTGTTATATACTATGTGGCCTGTGCTATATACTACGTGGCCTGTGCTATATGCCACGTGGGCTGTGTTATATGCTACTTGGCTGTGGTATATTTCTCTGCTGTATCTGTGTATCATGAATCGTGGTATGTGTTAGAGGGGGGGCCCACTGAGACTCTTTCGCCCAGGGCCCTCAAAAACTTGAGCCGGCCCTGGCTTCACTGATTGGTCACGCCTGGCCAGCCGCGAACAATCAGCGACAGGTGCAGTCCGGCCACAAATTGGCACAGAACTTGAACCACGCTTAGCTAATTGGCCAAATCCTGTGTATAAATTGTATTATTCTGAAAACTTCATAAATAAACTACAAACATATTCTAGAATACCCGATGCGTTAGAATCGGGCCACCATCTAGTATACACACACACATATATATATATATATATATATATATATATATATATATATATATATTAGATGGTGGCCCAATTCTAACGTATCGGGTATTCTAGAATATGCATGTTCACGTAGTATATTGCCCAGCCACATAGTATATTGCCCAGCCACATAGTATATTGCCCAGTCACGTAATATATTGCCCAGCGACGTAGTATATTGCCCAGTGACGTAGTATATTGCCCAGCTATGTAGTATATTGGACAGTCATGTAGTATATTGCCCAGCTACGTAGTATATTGCCCAGTCACGTAGTATATTGCCCAGCCACGTAGTATATTGCCCAGCCACGTAGTATATTGCACAGCCACGTAGTATGTAGTATATTGGTCAGCCACGTAGTATATTGCCCAGTAATGTAGTATATTGGCCAGTGACATAAAATAAAAAATAAACATATACTCACCTTAGTCCTGGCTCCTGTGTATGGTGCACGCGGCAGCTTCCGGTCCCAGGGTTGGTATAACTATGAGCGCAGGACCTGTGATGACGTCGCGGTCACATGACCGTGACGTCATGGCAGGTCCTTCTCGCGCAGGCGCGCAGGACCTGTGATGAAGTTGCAGTCACATGACCGTGGCGTCATGGCAGGTCCTTCTCGCGCAGGCACACAGGACCTGTGATGACGTCGCGGTCACATGACTGTGACGTCATGGCAGGTCCTTCTCCCATAGCATCCTTAGCACTGGAACCAGCCGGCGGACAGGATGCGACGTCAGAGGGTGAGAATAACGTTTTTTTTAATTATTATTTGTAACATTACATCGTTTTACTATTGATGCTGCATACGCAGTATCAATAGTAAAAACTTGGTCACACAGGGTTAATAGCTGCGTAACCGGAGTGCGTTACACCGCGCTCCTGTAACGCTGGCATTAACCCTGTGTGAGGGCTGACTGGATGACTGGAGGGGAGTATGGAGCGGGCACTGACTGCGGGGAGGAAAGAGCGGCCATATTGCCACCGGACTGTGGCCGTCGCTGATTGGTCGTGGCAATGGTCATAGGCGTTTTGCCACGACCAATCAGCGACTTGGATTCCATGACAGACAGAGGCCGCGACCAATGAATATTCGAGACAGACAGACGGAAGTGACCCTTAGACAATTATATAGTAGGATACAGTTCAGACCAAAAGTATGGACACACCTTATCATTTAAAGATTCTTCTGTATTTTCATGACTATGAAAATTGTACATTCACACTGAAGGCACACTGAAGAAGACTAAGAGTCACCTCTGCTTCTGAGGATAAGTTTATCCGAGTCACCAGCCTTAGAAATCGCAGGTTAACAGCAGCTCAGATTAGAGACCAGGTCAATGCCACACAGAGTTCTAGCAGGAGACACATCTCTACAACAACTGTTAAGAGGAGACTTTGTGTAGCAGTCCTTCATGGTAAAATAGCAAAAGGGCCAACAATGCTAAGCATCTTTGGGAACTCATTCAAGATTGTTGGAAGACCATTCCCAGTGACTACCTCTTGAAGCTCATCAAGAGAAGGCCAATAGTGTGCAAAGCAGTCATCAAAGCAAAAGGTGGCTACTTTGAAGAGCCTAGAATATAAGACATAATTTCAGTTGGTCTGATGAGTCCAAATTTGAGATCTTTGGTTCCAACCACCGTGTATTTGTGCGACGCAGAAAAGGTAAACGGATGGACTCTACATGCCTGGTTCCCACCGTGAAGCATGGAGGAGGAGGTGTGATGGTGTGGGGGTGCTTTGCTGGTGACACTGTTGGGGATTTATTCAAAATTGAAGGCCTACTGAACCAGCATGGCTACCACAGCATCTTGCAGTGGCATGCTATTCCATCCGGTTTGCATTTAGTTGGAACATCATTTATTTTTCAACAGGACAGTGACCCCAAACATACCTCCAGGCTCTGTAAGGGCTATTTGACCAAGAAGGAGAGTGATGGGGTGCTACGCCAGATGACCTGGCCTCCACAGTCACCAGACCTGAACCCAATCAAGATGGTTTGGGGTGAGCTGGACCACAGAGTGAAGGCAAAAGGGCCAACAATGCTAAGCATCTCTGGGAACTCCTTCAGGATTGTTGAAAGACCATTCCCAGTGACTACCTCTTGAAGCTCATCAAGAGAATGCCAATAGTGTGCAAAGCAGTCATCAAAGCAAAAGGTGGCTACTTTGAAGAACCTAGAATATAAGACATAATTTCAGTTGTTTCACACTTTTTTGTTAAGTATATAATTCCACATGTGTTAATTCATAGTTTTGATGCCTTGAGTGTGAATGTACAATTTTCATAGTCATGAAAATACAGAAAAATCTTTAAATGAGAAGGTGTGTCCAAACTTTTGGTCTGTACTGTACATACTACATACATACAACATAATACATACACACAACATACATACAACATACATACCTACTACATACAAATACCAGCCCGCAGCCGCCCCAGAAATGGCGCATCTGTAAGATGCACCAATTCTGGTACTTAGCCCCTCTCTTCCCACTCCCGTGTAGCGGTGGGATATGGGGTAATAAGGGGTTAATGTCACCTTGCTATTGTAAGGTGACATTAAGCCGGGTTAATAACGGAGAGGCGTCAATAAGATGCCTATCCATTATTAATCCAATACTAGTAAAGGGTTAATAAAACACACACATTAGGGAAAAAATATTTTAATATTCTTAATTTAACCATACTTACCATACTTCAGCGCCTGCAAAAAACGTAAAATAATAAACCGTATACTAACTGTCCGTCACAGTCCAATTAATAACGAGTGTCCCACAACGATCTCCCCTATAGAACAGTGACATCGGGTGATGTCACTGCTCTATAGGACCCTCAGTGACACACTGACAGGAGACAAGGTTCCTGCAGTGCATCACTGAGAGGTTACTCTAGTTCACTGGTCTCACTTTATGGCACAGCAATGCCAAAAGTGAGACTAGGGACTATTTTTTACAGTGGCGGAGTAATACAGTGCGGAAGGATACCTTCTCCCCGTCATTGTATTCCTAGAGCCCCTAGAGAGCGGTCGTATCAGCTGATGCTGCTGTTCTCCAAGGGAGATCGTCGTGGGACACTCATGGATTTCTGCGGATCGGGGAGTACATTGTTTGTTTGTTATTTTAATATTTTTTACAGATCACACTGGCTTTGGGGAACAAAGTGACAAGTGATGGTGAGTATGTACTCTGTTATATGTACTGTACGTCTATATGTATGTATTGTATGTAATGTATGAATGTATTGTATGTAGTATGTATGTAGTAGGTATGTATGTAGTATGTATGTAGTGTGTTGTATGAATGTAGTATGTATGTAGTATGTTGTATGTATGTAGTATGTATGTTGTATGTATGTGGTATGTATGTAGT
The DNA here is from genome assembly GCF_032444005.1 of Ranitomeya imitator. Lineage (NCBI taxonomy): Eukaryota > Metazoa > Chordata > Amphibia > Anura > Dendrobatidae > Ranitomeya > Ranitomeya imitator. The sequence goes on along the minus strand of NC_091282.1, from coordinate 736,046,893 downwards.
ATGTTGTATGTATGTTGTATGTATGTATGTAGTATGTATGTATGTATGTAGTATGTATGTAGTATGCATGTAGTATATAGTATGTTGTATGTATGTAGTATGTAGTGTGTATGTAGTATGTTGTATGTATGTAGTATGTTGTATGCATGTTGTATGTATGTATGTAGTATGTATGTAGTAAGTTGTATGTATGTATGTAGTATGTATGTAATATATAGTATGTTGTATGTATGTATGTATGTAATATGTATGTTGTATGTATGTTGTATGTATGTTGTATGTATGTAGTATGTTGTATGTATGTTGTATGTATGTATGTAGTATGTATGTAGTATGTTGTATGTATGTATGTAGTATGTATGTAATATATAGTATGTTGTATGTATGTATGTAATATGTATGTTGTATGTATGTGGTATGTTGTATGTATGTTGTATGTATGTAGTATGTATGTTGTATGTGCAGCGCCCCAGAGATCTGGTCGTTGCAGTAACGTCACTCTGCCACTAAGGGGAGTGATGGTACGTCTGATGGCACTAAAGGAGTTCTTCTGACCAGATATCACCAGCACACATTACACTTCACACTCCGGCCACTAGGGGGAGAAAAAGGCTTTACTTATTGGGCCACTCCTCACACTGGTAAAACTAGCGGTTGGATAGGAAGTTAGTCAGAAGCTGACTGGGTTGGATTCAGGCAACATCCCGTGGCAGGGGGTGTTGCAGGGAGAAGATTCAGGGGGGGCCCTGTCAGGCGTGGGAACCTGGCAGGTACCTAGCGACGAGAACAGAATGTTATGGAACCGCACCTGCACACCCCGCGGCGGTATCCTAAGAAAGAGACACGAAGTGAAGAATATTGTGGACAGTGAGAAACGAGATCAAGCACAAAGGAGAGCCAGTAGGAGTCGTGCCTGGAGAACGGCAACATCCTACTGAGGCGCGTAGCCGGTGGCCGGAACACCGAGGAAGTAACTGACTCTATGCCTTACTTCAAACTCCGCAGGACAGTTAATTATAGGTTGGCTGTCTACCTTACATCACCTAAGCAGATATAGGGGGCAACGCGTGGAGAGGGGCGTCTCTAGGGTTCATGAAGAACTCCGAGCCTACCCGTCAAACGGGTGCGTCCTAGCCATAACATACCTGGGGGACGGAGAACTAGAAAGAACTGGAACGAATTAGAACAAACGAGAATAGAAGTTGTGAGGACTATCCCGAATGCTCAGCAGGGAAGCACTACAACACACAGGCGCTAGTGGTAGGCACTGATTTCCACCTGCAAAGAGAACTCTGGATGTGCCTTCGGACCGGCCGGTCTCAGACAGCCTTGTTAACTGTGCTCTGGATTGAGGATCCTGAAGTCTTCAGTAAAGAGGTAAAGAGACTGCAACCCTGTGTCCTCGTTATTGTCTGCACCTCACACCATCACCATCCACCTTACTGGGAAGCCCTGGGGACAACTTTAACCTGTGGGAAGGTTTACCATCTAGCTGCCATCACATCACCCCAGTGGACCCCAAGCAGCATTGGTCACCATGACCGAATACCACAGGTGGCGTCACAAAACCTTGACAGACTCGCATCACCTTTCATTGGGCGCCCCTTAGCAGGGTCACGGACCGGGTCCAGCCACCGTGACATCCCCAGAACTGAGCCAGCAGAGGATCGGTACCGAGTAACCCGCGGCCCTGTGTCTGGGGGCGCTCCAACTTGGCATCCCCGAACAGGATTGTACTTAAGCCTGAAAAATCAGGTCATGTGTGCCTTGGAACTGTGATTGAATTGTGCTTGAACCGTGATTTATTGCAAGGACTGTGTATTGCTGATTGTCGCATGATTCCCGCCAAAACCGCCGCCATTGCTGTGCCACGAGGAGCGCAGGAGACGGAGGGCGTGCCATGGGAGGAGATCGCGAAAGCGGCGCGAAAAGTAGCGACCGCTCCCTCCGACTACAGCTGCAGGATGATGAGTTCGGGAATGGAGGAGCTCAAACCCCAGAAAATGGCAGAGCCATGTGTGTGTGTCACCGCAGATCAAGGAGCAGAGATGATGACCAGCGGGTACCTGAACGACGACGAAGTGACCCAGGATCACTGCAACCCAGCGGAGCCAAGTCAGGGCTTGCCGCCACCGGGGGATCCGGATGCCATGGAGTTGCCGGAGGAGGCATCGAACCACCCGACTCCAGACGTGGGGTCGGCAACGGCGAGGAAATGGGAGTCAGAGCTGTGCTGGAAGATCGCACAAGGGGAGCCATGGTCAGAGCTGCAGCAGATTCCAGCGTCCTCGTCAGCGGTGCCGACCGACATCGGTGGAACCACATCAGATGCAGGTACCAAAAGCGACCCTGCCCCACTGACCGTTCCAGCTCCGGTGACCGCTCCCCATCCCATTGATGACTGGTCTCCCGCTACTGAGATTGTGGTGGCGGCCCCTTACGCCATGAAAGGGATACTGCCCCCGCTGCCGACACCTCTGGGTAAACCGATAGACGTGAGTCCCAGGGGGGTGGTCTTTGAGTGGGATGCTCCCCGGTTACAACCAGATGGGTCCCGACAGGAGGGCTCCTATGTCATCAGGCTCACCTGGGATCAGTATAGACATAATAATAATAATAATAATTTTATTTATATAGCGCCAACATATTCCGCAGTGCTTTACAAATTATAGAGGGGACTTGTACAGACAATAGACATTACAGCATAACAGAAATACAGTTCAAAACAGATACCAGGAGGAGTGAGGGCCCTGCTCGCAAGCTTACAAACTATGGGGAAAAGGGGAGACACGAGAGGTGGATGGTAACAATTGCTTTAGTTATTCGGACCAGCTATAGTGTAAGGCTCAGGTGTTCATGTAAAGCTGCATGAACCAGTTACCTGCCTAAGTATGTAGCAGTACAGACACAGAGGGCTAATACTGCATAAAGTGTATGAGAACATGATGCGAGGAACCTTTTTTTTTTTTTTTTTATTATAAATAGGCCACACAGGGATCGTTAGGTTAATGCATTGAGGCGGTAGGCCAGTCTGAACAAATGAGTTTTTAGGGCACGCTTAAAACTGTGGGGATTGGGGATTAATCGTATTAACCTAGGTAGTGCATTCCAAAGAATCGGCGCAGCACGTGTAAAGTCTTGGAGACGGGAGTGGGAGGTTCTGATTATTGAGGATGCTAACCTGAGGTCATTAGCGGAGCGGAGGGCACGGGTAGGGTGGTAGACTGATACCAGGGAGGAGATGTAAGGTGGTGCTGAGCCATGGAGTGCTTTGTGGATGAGGGTAGTAGTTTTGTACTGGATTCTGGAGTGGATGGGTAGCCAGTGTAATGACTGGCACAGGGTAGAGGCATCGGTGTAACGGTTGGTGAGGAATATGATCCTGGCTGCAGCATTCAGGACAGATTGGAGCGGGGAGAGTTTTGCAAGAGGGAGACCGATTAGTAGAGAGTTACAATAGTCCAGACGAGAATGAATAAGTGAAACAGTCAGAGTTTTTGCAGAGTCGAAAGTAAGAAAAGGGCGAATTCTAGAAATGTTTTTGAGATGCAGGTAAGAAGAGCGAGCCAGTGATCGGATGTAGGGGGTGAATGAAAGGTCAGAATCAAGGATGACCCCAAGGCAGCGGGCATGTTGCTTTGGAGTAATGGTGGAACCGCACACGGAGATGGCAATGTCAGGCAAAGGTAGGTTAGTAGAGGGAGAGAACACGAGGAGTTCAGTTTTTGACAGGTTTAGTTTCAGATAGAGGGAGGACATGATGTTAGAGACAGCGGTAAGACAATCACTGGTGTTTTCTAAAAAGGTCGGTGTGATATCGGGAGCAGAAGTGTATAATTGGGTGTCGTCAGCATAGAGATGGTACTGGAAACCAAATCTACTGATTGTTTGTCCAATAGGGGCAGTATACAATGAGAAGAGTAGGGGGCCTAGGACTGATCCTTGAGGAACCCCAACAGTAAGGGGAAGGTGAGAGGAGGAGGAACCAGCAAAACATACAGTGAAGGATCGGTCAGAGAGATAGGAGGAGAACCAGGAGAGAACGGTGTCCTTGAGGCCGATGGAGCGGAGCATAGTGAGGAGGAGCTGATGATCCACAGTGTCGAATGCTGCAGAGAGATCCAAGAGAATTAGCATGGAGTAGTGACCATTAGATTTAGCTGTTAGTAGGTCATTAGAGACTTAGCTTGATTTCACAATGGAAAGACCAAGAACGAATGGAACAGGCTGTCCGACCAGAGGAACGGGTGCCCCTCGTTAATTGCTGCCCTGAGAGTTTGGTGAAACAGGGGATAGTGCTGGCTTTCCACGTGGGGAGGGGTTGTGGCTTTATCCTAGAGCCAGGACTGCTGACCGAAGTCTTTGTGACTAGCTGTAACGTAGAACCCCAGTCCTGCAGTGTACCTCCACTCCGAAACTTGTACAGAGGGGACCATGTGACCTACACCCGCCACTGGAGTGAGCGAGGGTGGTATGCCAAGAGAGTCAAACGCTGCGCGCTTGTGGTCGCGCCATCTACGATCAGGGCTGAAACTGGTGGCGGTACTCCACTGACCCCTGACCCCATAGGACCCAGCACTACTACCCCAGCGTGTGGTGTCCTGCTTGCAGAGTCTGCCACCGGCACTACCGTTCGTGCCCAGACCACTGCTGGTTTGATGAAGACGGTGCTGGACAACAACACCGAGCCAGACCTTCCCCGGTCAGGAAGTGGTCACTACCAGCTGATGTCCTGTCACCTGCTATAGAAATAAACCTCGAAACCCCGATAAACTGTAAATAGTTAACAAACTGTCTCTTGCTCTTTTTCTACTTGAACCCGTCTAGGGTTAATCCGTAGGGGTTAGAGAGAGAGTCCTCCTGAGAACCGTAGAACGATAGCTGGTTGCGACAATGACAGAAGGCCCAGCCAAGGAGCTAGGCGGTCCTGCATTGGTGAAGTTAGAAAGAAAAGAAAAAGTTGAGTTTGTCTTATAGCACTGTTTAGTAAGCCTTTAGTGGGTTCACCGTATACGCCCTTAAGGGAGAAGTTAAATTATTGTTCAGAAGTTGCACTTAGTAGAACACCCGGAAGGGTACCAGAAGTTATTTATAGTCAGAGTGTTATTTAAAATATTTACCCTTGTTTTGTTTGTAGCGTTCAAGTGTCCTCACCTCCCATAAAGGGAAGCATTGTTCTAATTACTTGTTCAAGCATTCCAAAAATTTTGTATGTCTTTTGCTAACATGTATTGTTGTTCTTCTTCCCAGTCCAGGAGTACTGGATTTAACCAGGGGTGGGGGGGGGGGGGGGGCGTGGCGCCCCAGAGATCTGGTCGTTGCAGTAACATCCCTCTGCCACTAAGGGGAGTGATGGTACGTCTGATGGCACTGAAGGAGTTCTCCTGACCAGGTATCACCAGCACACATTACACTTCACACTCCGGCCACTAGGGGGAGAAAAAGGCTTTATTTATCGGGCCACTCCTCACACTGGTAAAACTAGAGGTTGGATAGGAAGTTAGTCAGAAGCTGACTGGGTTTTATTCAGGCAACATCCCGTGGCAGAGGGTGTTGCAGGGAGAAGATTCAGGGGGGGCCCTGTCAGGCGTGGGAACCTGGCAGGTACCTAGCGACGAGAACAGAACGTTACGGAACCGCGCCTGCACACCCCGCGGCGGTATCCTAACAAAGAGACACGAAGCGAAGGATATTGTGGACAGTGAGAAACGAGATCAAGCACAAAGGAGAGCCAGTAGGAGTCGTGCCCGGAGAACGGCAACATCCTACTGAGGCGCGTAGCCAGTGGCCGGAACACCGAGGAAGTAACTGACTCTATGCCTTACTTCAAACTCCGCAGGACAGTTAATTATAGGTTGGCTGTCTACCTTACATCACCTAAGCAGACATAGGGGGCAACGCGTGGAGAGGGGCATCTCTAGGGTTCATGAAGAACTCCGAGCCTACCCGTCAAACGGGTGCGTCCTAGCCATAACATACCTGGGGGACGGAGAACTAGAAAGAACTGGAACGAATTAGAACAAACGAGAATAGAAGTTGTGAGGACTATCCCGAATGCTCAGCAGGGAAGCACTACAACACACAGGCACTAGTGGTAGGCACTGATTTCCACCCGCAAAGAGAACTCTGGATGTGCCTTCGGACCGGCCGGTCTCAGACAGCCTTGTTAACTGTGCTCTGGATTGAGGATCCTGAAGTCTTCAGTAAAGAGGTAAAGAGACTGCAACCCTGTGTCCTTGTTATTGTCTGCACCTCACACCATCACCATCCACCTTACTGGGAAGCCCTGGGGACATACTTCACCTGTGGGAAGGTTTACCATCTAGCTGCCATCACATCACCCCAGTGGACCCCAAGCAGCGTCGGTCACCCTGACAGAATACCATAGGTGGCGTCACAAAACCTTGACAGACTCGCATCACCTTTCATTGGGCGCCCCTTAGCAGGGTCACGGATCGGGTCCAGCCACCGTGACATCTCCAGAACTGAGCCAGCAGAGGACCGGTACCGAGTAACCCGCGGCCCTGCGTCTGGGGGCGCTCCATATGTATGTAGTATGTTGTATGTATGTTGTATGTATGTAGTATGTTGTATATATGTAGTATGTATGTAATATATAGTATGTTGTATGTATGTAGTATGTATGTATGTATGCTTGTGTTTTTTTACATTCAAAACATTAGCCAGATGATGGGACTACTACTGTCCCATCATTGGCTAATGTGTCAATCACTGTCATTGTAGCAGGCATAGCCCGATGGGACTTGTAGTACCATCGGACGATGCCTGCACACAGACGCAAAGACCCCAGAGAGGCTCGCGCAGACCCCCGGCAGGCCTGCACAGAACCCCGAGAGGCCCGTATAGACCCCCGGCAGTCCACACAGACCCCCGAGAGGCCCGTACAGGCCCCGGCAGGCCCGCACAGACCCCCGGCAGCCCACACAGACCCCCAAGAGGCCAGTACAGACCCCCGGCAGGCCCGTACAGGCCCACACAGACCCCCGAGAGGCCCGTACAGACCCCCGAGAGGCCCATACAGACCCCCAGCAGGCCCGCACAGACCACCGAGAGGCCCGTATAGGCCCCGGCAGGCCCGCACCGACCCCCGAGAGGCTCGTATAGACCCCCGGCAGGCCCGCACAGACCCTGAGAGGCCCTTAAAGACCCCGCCCGCACACACAGACACGGACAGTCTCCGCCTACGCACCGCCCACACTCTTCCCCCCTCCCGAACTGGATGTGCAAGGAAAGAAAGGGTTTATTTTCATTCTGATAATTGTGTCCCATTGACTTGCAATGGTTTCCGGTATCGGAATCGGTGATACCCAATATTTTTTGGGTATCGGTCCGATCCAATCCGATCCGATATTTCCCGATATCGGAAGGTATCGCTAAACACTAGTTATCAGTCATTGTACAGGAGGAGGTGAGCTGTGACAACACCTAATGTGTACGGTAGATCCTGTGTTGTCTACTGTATATAGAGGAGTTATCAGTCATTGTACAGTAGGAGGAGGTGAGCTGTGACATCTATTATGAATGGTGAATCCTGTGTTATATACTGTAGCTAGAGGTGTTAACTTTCATTGAAACCCTGTCTTTGATTATATTCACACTGCTGAAAAATCCTCTCAATAGAATAGGAAGTCGAACTCTTATATTACACCTTAATGGCCAGTGTGAAAATTGCAAAATTTATTATATTGTTTTAAATGTCCAGATAGTGATTTGGAAAACTGAGGGGAAAAAATATTTTTTTCAAGAAATACAATTAACATGAAAACTGATTTAAACAATAGATTATTTCAGATTGTTTTTTACATTTCTAATACATAAAAAACCCTTAAGATTGGTATTGCCATAATTGTACTACCTGGAGAATCCTATTGCCATGCCATTTTTACTAAATAGACACTGTAAAAGCATCACCTAAAAAAACAATGGCAAAATTGCATTTTTTTCACCACTTAACCCTCCTTAAAAATGTTTTTCCTATTTTTCAATATTGATCAAAACTGCTACTATACCCTAGGAAAAATAAAAAAAAACCATTATGGCTCTTGCATCAATGGGTGGCAAAAACTAAAGCGCAAAAAAAGATAAAGGTCTAGGTCCTTAGAGGACCTTTAATATATGGGCATTTAATATAGGGAATAGGGATGGTAATGGTGGGGGATGTGTAAGGAGACTGATCTTGTAAACACATTAGGAGAGAAGTTCTAGCTTTGTGGCAAACATTTGGCTTTTTTTTCAGCTTTCAGTCACCCTATCTGAAGAGTTCATTAGTGATGTCATCGGTTAGTTGAATTTTTCGACAGCAGGAAACTTTAGACAGATTTATGATGGTGGCTCTTGTAAGAGCCGAAGGTTACAAATGTCTACAAAACAGATTACTCTGATCAAAACATAATAGTACACAAACTATAAACTATATCTCTTAGTCCTGAGGTCACTGCAAAGAATGTATTTCCCACAGAGAAACCCTCTTACACACAAAGAGACTGACTCCTTGGCTTCAGAATTAGCAGGACCAAAAATAACAAGAGACAACAAGCACGGTTTAAACATATGGCTCATGCTTTACATACAATTATGTCTGCATGACAAGCGATTACTATGTTATTCGGGATGGAAAAATGGGATGGGAGGTTTTTCTCTGAAGCTAAACTCATCAACCTTTTTTCTTGACCCTAGCAAGGCACAATCACTGCATTAAGCTGTCAACTCGTCTCTAAGTCTATAATTCCACGTCTTTCCTGTGAATTCAATAGAAATTTTATGCTGTAACCTTCCAAACTTGTCTTTCCCTAAGGAACCATACACATAGCACATTCATTTAACTGGACTCTGCCAGTGGAGAGTTTTGACCTCCGCGAAAGGTTGTCCTCGTGAAAAAGAATTATTCCTTATAGAGGCTTGCATATAAAGCATCATAAAAGCCATCTTCAAAGGGCATTTAATGAACCTAGACCTCTTTGGGCTCCAAGGAATAGTGCTTGACTCTGGACTACTGTTTTCGTGAAAAGGGGGGAGAAAAAAAAATTAGAGGAAATTTTCCAAGCAAAGACATTTACACATGATTCCTACATACTGCAGAACAAAACCCTTGTAACTCAAGAATGGAATTGTCTGACTACAAAGAGAAAGTTCCTTGAGTCTTTTAGAACTCCCTAGAGTCCCTTTAAGAGCCTACACAAAGTTGCAGGTGGGACAAACATTTCATGGACATTTATATGGTTCCTTTCAAAATTGCTCAATAGAGCTCATAAGAGATTTTTATTTAAGCCCCCCCACCACATCCTTACACCCCCACCGATAAAAACAGAAGAGATATATAAAATTGGAAATGATTTACAGCCTGCTCTCTGATGACTCGAAATGCATCGATGTGTAAGGGTGAACGTGCAATTAACTTTTTAAAGCTCTCTATTTTAGGCTATAATTTTAGAGATTTAGAACACAAGATCTCTGTCTAATTCCCTTCAGGCCTATAAAGTTTACTATACTTTTGTAGTTTTGCTGAGGCAAAAAAGTGTTAAAAAATAAACATTTTCCCTATAGCCGTTTGCTGGAAAATGTGTGCTCACACCTATGGTTAACATACAAGGTTGTGTTTTCGAGGAGTTTGGCAGGAAGCCTGACTTACTGGGTACTTAGGATAGTATGAACATACAGACTTATTTCATGTTTTTTTCCTTAAAAATGGAGCTTTCACTGAAGTATTTTTATTGAAGTCCACAAGTAAGTGATGTATTCCAATCCTGCAAGTATATTTTAATTCTCAACTAACATTAATATTACACTGACAATGCATAATACCCAAGGGTCCACAATATAATCCAGGACTAAAAAAGATAAACTTATAGCATTCAGGTGTACTTATATATTTATAAGTATGTGTCTATATATGGAGCAAAAAATTGGAACAGCACACATATAAAAGTACTATGGGTGCAGGGCTTCTGAACAAGGAGTCCCCTCCGTGCAAAAGGATATAAATTCAGAAAATAAGAGGCAGCACTCCAGTATTTTCAAAAATACAAAAGGCTTGAGAAAAGCTCATTGTAGCCGAAATGTCGCCACGCCACCAGGGCTATTAAAGTCCCTTTTGTATTTTTTAAAATACCGGAGTGCTGCCTCTTTTTTCTGAATTTATATCCTTATATATATATGTGTGTGTATATATATATATATATACACACACACCGCACACTTTTTTTTTACAGTATACACAGTTATATATATATATATATTATATATATATATATATATATATATTGTGGTGCGGTGACCCACGTTACAGCCAGGGGGCACTGTGTGTGCCCTTCAAGATGCGCTTGGAGGCATAAATGTGATGAGACAAAGTCTGTCAGGAGTGTAAATGGCCGGTGTGTGTTGCAGAGGAAGACACTCTGCGCTGTCAGTCTGAAGTTAAGTTGGTGTGCTGGGACCTGTAGTCCCACAAGTAATTGTGTAATGCTAATGGGAGACTGGCAGGGCTAGTTATGAGAGATGGGAGGGTTGAACTAGCCACACACACCCACACTCCCACCCAGGGGAGTGGTTACACCTAGATAATGTGACCAGGGTGTGGGTCACATGGTTCCTGTGTATGGATCTGTTTGTTCCATGTGCAAGGTCGTGGACGGTCATTGATGGAGTCTCCTGACAATTGGAGAAGTCCTGCAAGCACCTGAGACTGTGGACCTAGTGGACGGTCAGTGTTGGATTGTCCTGGTATGGACTGGAGTTCTGCAAGCACCTGGTAAGAGTGTGAGTCCTGGAATGGTCAGAGTGTTGGATTGTCTTGGGATGGACTGGAGTCCTGTAAGCACTTGGTAAGATCATGGACTGATGGCCTGTGTGTTGGAAGTGCCTGTGATTGGACTTCCTGGAAGCGCATGGAAACGCTGCATCTACAGAGCCTGAGATGGTTTCTGTTTTGGGGAAGCTACAGTTCCTTCTGTGGGTCTGGACTATCCGAGGTGCCCTGGTCACAAGGACGGTGATCCCAGTGAGGCAGTTTCCCTGTTAACCAGCACTGGTAGGAGTCAGTGTGTGGAGCCGAAGCTCCTGAAAGGTAACCCCTGGTATGGGATAAAAACCTATACCGTACAGCAGAGACATGTCTGCCATTGGAACAGATTGCTGGTGGTTAATATGTTCCGTCGATACATGTAATAAACTGTAATGAACTGTAATGAACGGTGCGCTAACATATGACAGTTGCTGAACTGTGTAGTCACCTGGTGACTGAAGAGTTAAGGTGTGGCTATTGAATGCTTTGTAAAGCCACACGTGTTAAAGTAACAGACGATGTGTAAGCTGGTGACGTGTAACCTGGCTTACGGTGCAGTTTATGATGCTTTAATAAACCGGAATGGACTTAATTTGTGGAGAAATAGTGCCTGTATGCGTTATTCCCTTGAAAAGCGAGTGTCCCCCAAGACCCAAAGTAAGGGAAATGCTACAATATATATGTATATACAGTACAGACCAAAAGTTTGGACACACCTTCTCATTTAAAGATTTTTCTGTATTTTCATGACTAAATACACTCTATAAATTGTTAATGTGTTAAATAACTATTCTAGCTGCAAACGTCTAGTCTAGTTTGTAGTAATGCAATATCTTCATAGGCGTGTAGAGGCCAATTTCCAACAACCATCACACCAGAGTTCTTATGGTACTTTGTGTTTGCTAACTGTGTAAGAAGGCTAATGGATGGTTAGAATACCCTTGAAAACCCTTGTGCAAGTATGTTAGCACAGCTGAAAACAGTTTGGCTGATTAGAGAACCTATAATCCTGACCTTCCTTTAAGTTAGTTGAGAACCTGGAGCATCACATTTGCTGGTTCCATTGAACTCTCAAAATGGCCAGAAAAAAAGAACTTTCATGTGAAACTCGACAGTCTATTCTTGTTCTTAGAAATGAAGGCTATTCCATGCGAGAAATTGCCAAGAAACTGATGATTTCCTACAACGGTGTATACTACTCCCTTCAGAGGACAGCACAAACAGGCTCTAACCAGAGTAGAAAGAGAAGTAGGAGGCCCCGCTGCACAACTGAGCAACAAGACAAGTACATTAGAGTCTGTAGTTTGAGAAATCGACGCCTCGCAGGTCCCCAACTGGCAGCTTCATTAAATAGCACACGCAAAACGCCAGTGTCAACATCTACAGTGAAGAGGCGACTTCGGGATGCTGGCCTTCAGGGCAAAGACGCAAAGAAAAAGCCATATCTGAGACTGGCTAATAAAAGGAAAAGATTAATATAGGCAAAAGAACACAGACATTGGACAGAGGAAGATTGGAAAAAATGTTATGGACAGACAAATCCAAGTTTGTGGTGTTTGGATCACACAGAAGAACATTTGTGAGACGCAGAACAACTGAAGAGATGCTGGAAGAGTGCCTGACGCCGTTCTTCAAAAAGAACCTGAAGACCCACCTCTTCAGACAAGCCTACAACCTGCAGTAACCACCGATCGACCAAACCGCTGCATGACCAGCTCTACCCTCACCTATTGTATTCTCACCCATCCCTTGTAGATTGTGAGCCTTCACGGGCAGGGTCCTCATTCCTCCTGTACCAGTTATGACTTGTATTGTTTAAGATTATTGTACTTGTTTTTATTATGTATACCCCTCCTTACATGTAAAGCGCCATGGAATAAATGGCGCTATAACAATAAATAATAATAATAATAATAATCTGTCAAGCATGGTGGAGGTAATGTGATGGTCTGGGGTTGCTTTGGTGCTGGTAAAGTGGGAGATTTGTACAAGGTAAAAGGGATATTGAATAAAGAAGGCTATCACTCCATTTTGCAACGCCATGCCATACCCTGTGGACAGCGCTTGATTGGAGCCAATTTCATACTAAAAGCAGAATAGTTGTGGTTATCAAAAAAAAAACTGAAATATGTATCAACATGATATCAATAAAAATGACTGCTCTTCTGAAATAAAGAAAAGTGCTATCCAATTCTATAAACCGAAAAAGGAAAAAAAAGTTATCACTGCCAGAATATGGTGAGTGAATCCAAATATTCTTAGAAAAAAAAAAAAACTAATAAAATGTTGTTTCTCCAAAACTGTAGTGGTCTAGCATATTTACCAAATCATTTTTACCACACAGTAAAAGCCAAACCCCCAAAATTGTGAAACTGCAGTATTTTAAAAAAATTTTTTTTTTATTTACTCCAAACTTTGAACTTTTTTTAGTACATTATATGGTAAAATGAACGGTGTCATTCAAAAGTACAACTTGTCCTACAGCAAAATAAGCTCCCACATGTCAGTAGATGGAAAAATTAAAAAAAAGTTATGGCTCTTCAAAGATGGGGAGGGAAAAAACAAAAGGGAAAAAAATATGGCTGCATCTCCAAAGGGCGAAAGATTGTAACATGCACATTGCTCCTATTTTAGGAAATTTTTTACCTTTGTGTACTTTGGTCATTATTTGTTAAAACCAGGACTGGATCCAAATTATGAAATAGATGCACAGTTTTACATTCATACTTTTCATCACCTGAAATACCGATGAAGACTACTGATGTAATACCCAAGTGTGAAATTGGCCTTAGGCTAGCCTTACACATTAGACTTAAGTCAGCCGAACCTGCCAATATTGACAGGTTCGGCTGACAGTCTAATGTGTATGAGGGTGCCAGCCGACTGATGGTCGAGAGGTTTTTAATCAGGCATGTCCAATTTCGGTCTGTTGATCCCATTGTTCTCCCTATAATAAGCCGTCGGTCGATGTATCATTTGGCAGATTTCTTACAGAGCATTTGACTGAACGAGTGCTCTTGTGTTCAGGGGAGTCGGCTGAGCTGGTAGACGAACGATCTTATGGCCAACAGCTATCTAATGGCCATCTAATGTGTATGACCAATTTTGAGTGGTGGTTTTACTGTGCACTTGAAAGGTCCCCATTTACCATTAAAGTTTGGCGAGTCCGCTGATTTCAGCAGAACCAGACGACCATCTCGTGTGTGGTAGTCTACTGAATTTAATTGTATAATTCTTTAATTTTGCAGGGAGATAAGTCACAGTCAAAGCGGACTAGCATTAGCTTTCTCCAGTCTCTTTGAAAAAATTAGCCACTATATAGCTATTATTTGACATTATTATTATTATTTATTATTATAGCGCCATTTATTCCATGGCGCTTTACATGTGATACATTGCAGCGGTATCATTTTCTACACTGGATTCTGCATGGTACTGTACTGTTTTGTTGTGATTGTGTTGCAGTTTGCAAATTTTGAATTTTACCTAAATTTATTTTTCTGAAAAAGAGGGTCCGCTAGCCTCCGAATGCTGATTGCTAGTCATATATTCTGACATAACTACCTTATGTCAAAGCATACATTTAGATGGAGTTCTGCTTTAATATTGCACGAAACTAAACTCAGATTCTTAATGTTTAATGCTACAATAACCAGTGAACAGTGATATATATTTTGAATTGTAAGTTGCACAGTCGACATGCTAAATTGATTTGAAATACAGAATTTTCCACTAGTTCCTCCAATAAAAGTAGTTTGGCACAGAGAGACAAAATTTATGCCTGACCTGTAATTTGGACAAAATGATGAACTTAATGGAGCATAAATGGGGTTACTTTTTATGAGTGTAATAAAAGAACAGTATGTAAGTAATATAAAAAGTAAAAATGCAAACGTATTATGTGCTCACATACGACCATATACCTATTATATAACAAAAATATTTTCCAAAGTCCCTCCTCATTTGTGGCTCCTGTGCACAGGTTATTTAAGTGAAGACTGTGAAATCATAAGATTACTGTCCTTCACAATCCCTTTATAAATAGGTGGGAGTCATACATGGGATCTAATGCATCCAAACCTGCCCAATAATAAGACATCACGTGGGGAATCTAGTTACATATTTTGCATTGGTGCCCAGGAGCTTTAATATGGTTTATTATTATGCAGGTAGCTGGTGTCAATGACCTATCTTTAGGATAACTTTTGGAAACAGAGAGTGTGTATCGTCCTTGAAGATGCAGCAAGGTTCTGATGTATTTCATCCAGTACACAATGAAGGCAGTCCATTGCTATATTAATTTTAATGAGCTAGCAATTCAGCACTTGGGATTAAAATCTGAACTTTATTTTATACATCTTCTTAAAAAAATTGCATTATATCCTGTGAGATGTATTCAGCAAAGTGTCAGTGTATCGTATGAGATGTATATACAGCACAGTGAATGTATTCATGTGATGTCTATAGCACAACATCACTGTCCTATATTACAACTCATTCTCAGTGTGTCCTATCAAACAGAGACTGCTGTAAATATGTGATGCATATATAGCAGTGTATCCTTTGTGATGTATATTTAGATATTCAGCAGTTCCAGTATATTGTAAGTGATGTGTACAACAATCTGTGTTTACCATTTCATGTGTACAGCAGTGTATCCTCCGTGATGTGTGAGTGTGTGTGTGTGTATATATATATATATATATATATATATATATATATATATAGCAGTCTCAGTGCATCCTAACTGATGTATATACAAAAGTCAGTGTATCCAATGTGATGTATATCCAACATTCTCAAAGTATCCTACGTGATGTGTATACTATCGTCGCAGGGTTACCGCAACAGAGAGGAGCCAGAAGACAGTAGCGTCTGATTGCTCCTACTCCTGTGCTGAAAAGAAGCACTTCTCCTTCCTTTTAAATGGTGCTTACTTCTTTTGGCAGAACAGGGGTTATTCGGCCATGTTGGGAGCTCTGGGAGTCTGAGCTCTGTTAGCCACTCCTATGCTCTTTATAATCTGGGTCCTGACTGAAACACATCGTTAGAGCTAGCTTATGCTGCATGGCTTGTAGGAGCAGTGTTTTGGTGGTTATATGAGAAGGGGTTTAGGGGAGTTATCTGTGACTATTGCAGGGATTTGTAAGTGTAATAATTCCCTTCCCTCCTCTTACTTTGTTTTTTCCCCCATCCTTCACTCCCCAGTGCATTCCTCTGTTATATATGAGTAGTGTTGAGCATTCCGATACTGCAATTATTGGGTATCAGCCGATATTCGCTGTCTCAGATTTCCGATACTGAGTTCCGATATTTTTGCGATATCGGATACCGGAATCGGAAGTTCCCATAGTGCAATGATGCACTATAATGAAGTGTGGGTGGTGCGTGGGCGGAGACTGCGTGTGTGTGCAGGCGGGGTCTGTGCGTGACCATGGGGGTCTGTGTGGCCTGCCGGGGCTCTGTGCGTGTCTGCCGGAGCTCTGTGCGGCCTGCCGGGGCTCTGCGCGGGCCTGCCGGGGCACTGTGCGACGTGCCAGGGCTCTGTACAGTGTGCCGGGGCTCTGTCATGATTCTAATGGCAGGGAATCACAAAAGGACAAGCACAAATGAGCTCTAGGGTGATGGAACCTGAGCTGACCGCGACCCTAAACCTGAACACACAAATAACAATAGCCGGGGAACGTGCCTACGTTGATCCTAGACGTCTCGCACCAGCCGAAGATCTAACTTCCCCTATTAGAAGAAACACAGACCTCTCTTGCCTCCAGAGAAATACCCCACAGAAATAGCAGCCCCCCACATATAATGACGGTGAAATGAGAGGAAGGCACATACACAGTATGAAAACAGATTCAGCAAAATGAGGCCCGCTAAAACTAGATAGCAGAGGATACAAAAGTAAACTGCGCGGTCAGCAAAAAACCCTTCAAAAAACCATCCTGCAATTACTTGAACTCATGTTCCAACTCATGGAACATGAGGAGCAATTACAGCCCACTAGAGCAACCAGCAGCAAAGAAACAATTATATGCAAGCTGGACAAGACAAAAATAAAGCAAAACGTGGAACAAGAAAATCAAAAACTTAGCTTGTCCTGAAGATTACTGAAGCCAGAAGCTGAGGTAACAAAACACTCTGATAACCTTGATAGCCGGCGGGGAAATGACAAGAAAGCCCGGTTAAATAGGAAACTCCCAAATCCTAATAGAACAGGTGGACACCAGAGACAGCAGAACACAAATCACCCAGTACCATCAGTAACCACCAGAGGGAGCCCAAAAACAGAACTCAGAACAGTACCCCCCCTTGAGGAGGGGTCACCGAACCCTCACGAGAACCACCAGGGCGACCAGGATGAGCCCTATGAAAAGCGCGGACCAAATCATCAGCATGAACATCAGAGGCAACCACCCAAGAATTATCCTCCTGACCATAACCCTTCCACTTGACCAAATATTGGAGTTTCCGTCTGGAAACACGAGAATCCAAGATCTTCTCTACAACATACTCCAATTCTCCCTCCACCAGCACCGGAGCAGGAGGCTCAAGCGAAGGAACAACAGGTACCTCATACCTCCGCAACAACGACCGATGGAACACATTATGAATAGCAAACGATGCCGGGAGATCCAAACGAAACGACACAGGGTTAAGAATTTCCAAGATCCTATAAGGACCGATGAACCGAGGCTTGAACTTAGGAGAAGAGACCTTCATAGGAACAAAACGAGAAGACAACCACACCAAGTCCCCAACACGAAGTCGAGGACCCACGCGGGGACGGCGATTAGCAAACTGCTGAGCCTTCTCCTGGGACAACTTCAAATTGTCCACCACATGACTCCAAACCCGATGCAACCCATCCACCACCATGTCCACTCCAGGACAATCAGAAGGCTCCACCTGACCAGAGGAAAAACGAGGATGAAACCACGAATTACAAAAGAAAGGAGAAACCAAGGTAGCAGAACTAGCCCGATTATTAAGGGCAAACTCGGCCAGCGGCAAAAAGGTAACCCAGTCATCCTGATCAGCAGAAACAAAACACCTCAAATAAGTTTCCAAGGTCTGATTAGTTCGCTCCGTCTGGCCATTCGTCTGAGGATGGAATGCAGACGAAAAGGACAAATCAATGCCCATCTTAGCACAGAACGTCCGCCAAAATCTAGACACAAACTGGGATCCCCTGTCAGAAACGATGTTCTCCGGAATCCCATGCAAACGAACCACGTTCTGGAAAAACAGAGGGACCAACTCAGAGGAGGAAGGCAACTTAGGCAAGGGTACAAGATGAACCATTTTAGAAAAGCGGTCACACACAACCCAGATGACAGACATTTTTTGAGAGACAGGGAGATCCGAAATAAAGTCCATGGAAATGTGCGTCCAAGGCCTCTTCGGGATAGGCAAAGGTGACAACAATCCACTGGCTCGAGAACAGCAAGGCTTAGCCCGAGCACAAACCTCACAAGACTGCACAAAAGAACGCACATCCCTCGACAAGGAAGGCCACCAAAAAGACCTGGCCACCAAGTCTCTAGTACCAAATATTCCAGGATGACCTGCCAACGCAGAAGAATGGACCTCGGAGATGACTCTACTGGTCCAACTATCCGGAACAAACAGTCTCTCAGGCGGACAACGATCAGGTTTACCCGCCTGAAACTCCTGCAAAGCACGTCGCAAGTCTGGGAAGACGGCCGACAAAATCACCCCATCCCTAAGGATACCAGTGGGCTCAGAATTTCCAGGGGAGTCAGGCACAAAACTCCTAGAAAGAGCATCCGCCTTCACATTCTTTGAACCTGGCAGGTATGAAACCACAAAATTGAAACGAGAGAAAAACAGTGACCAACGAGCCTGTCTAGGATTCAGACGCCTGGCAGACTCAAGGTAAATCAGATTTTTGTGATCAGTCAAGACCACCACACGATGTCTAGCACCCTCCAGCCAATGACGCCACTCCTCAAATGCCCATTTCATGGCCAAAAGTTCCCGATTACCCACATCATAATTCCGCTCAGCGGGCGAAAATTTTCTAGAAAAGAACGCACATGGCTTCATCACCGAGCAATCGGAGCTTCTCTGTGATAAAACCGCCCCCGCTCCAATCTCGGAAGCATCAACCTCAACTTGGAAAGGAAGCGAAACATCAGGCTGACGCAACACAGGAGCAGAAGAAAACCGGCGTTTAAGTTCCTGAAAGGCCTCCACAGCCGCAGGAGACCAATCAGCAACATCAGCACCCTTCTTAGTCAAATCCGTCAAAGGCTTAACAACACTAGAAAAACTAGTTATAAAACGACGATAGAAATTAGCAAAGCCCAAGAACTTCTGCAGACTCTTAAGAGATGCAGGCTGCGTCCAGTCACAAATAGCCCGAACCTTGACGGGATCCATCTCAATAGTAGAAGGGGAAAAAATATACCCCAAGAAAGAAATCTTCTGGACTCCAAAGAGACACTTTGAGCCCTTTACAAACAAGGAATTAGCCCGCAGGACCTGAAACACCTTCCTGACCTGCTGAACATGAGACTCCCAGTCATCAGAAAAAACCAAAATATCATCCAAATACACAATCATAAATTTATCCAGATATTCACGGAAAATATCGTGCATAAAGGACTGGAAGACTGAAGGAGCATTAGAAAGTCCGAAAGGCATTACCAAATACTCAAAATGGCCCTCAGGCGTATTAAATGCGGTTTTCCACTCATCACCTTGCTTTATTCGTATAAGATTATACGCACCCCGAAGATCAATCTTAGTGAACCATTTAGCCCCCTTAATGCGAGCAAACAAATCAGTCAACAAAGGCAAAGGATACTGATATTTTACGGTAATCTTATTCAAAAGACGATAATCTATACAAGGCCTCAAGGACCCATCTTTTTTGGCCACGAAAAAAAACCTGCTCCCAAAGGGGACGAAGATGGACGGATATGTCCCTTTTCCAAGGACTCCTTAACATAATCCCGCATAGCAGTATGCTCTGGCACTGACAGATTGAACAAACGACCTTTAGGAAATTTACTACCAGGAATTAAATCTATAGCACAATCGCAATCCCTGTGAGGAGGAAGCGAACTGAGCTTAGGCTCCTCAAAAACATCCCGATAATCAGACAAAAATACAGGAACCTCAGAAGGAGTAGATGAAGCGATAGAAATCAGAGGTGCATCATCATGAACCCCCTGACATCCCCAGCTTAACACAGACATTGTTTTCCAGTCAAGGACTGGATTATGAGTTTGTAACCATGGCAGACCAAGTACTAGAACATCATGTAAATTATACAATACCAGGAAGCGAATCACCTCCTGATGAACGGGAGTCATACGCATGGTCACTTGTGTCCAGTACTGAGGTTTATTCATAGCTAAAGGTGTAGAGTCAATTCCCTTCAAAGGAATAGGGACTTCCAGAGGCTCAAGACTAAACCCACATCGCTTGGCAAATGACCAATCCATAAGACTCAGGGCAGCGCCTGAATCTACATAGGCATCGACGGAAATGGATGATAATGAGCAAATCAGAGTCACAGACAGAATGAACTTAGACTGTAACGTACTAATGGCAACAGACTTATCAACCTTTTTTGTGCGTTTAGAGCATGCTGATATAACATGAGCTGAATCACCACAATAAAAGCACAACCCATTTTTCCGCCTATAGTTTTGCCGTTCACTTCTAGACTGAACTCTATCACATTGCATTGTCTCAAGTGCCTGTTCAGAAGACACCGCCAAATGGTGCACAGGTTTGCGCTCCCGTAAACGCCGATCAATCTGAATAGCCATAGTCATAGACTCATTCAGACCCGTAGGCGCAGGGAACCCCACCATAACATCTTTAATGGCCTCAGAAAGGCCATCTCTGAACTTTGCAGCCAGGGCGCACTCATTCCACTGAGTAAGCACTGACCATTTCCGAAATTTTTGACAATATATTTCTGCTTCATCTTGCCCCTGAGAGAGAGCTAATAAAGCTTTTTCAGCCTGAATCTCCTGGTTAGGTTCCTCATAGAGCAAACCCAATGCCAGAAAAAACGCATCCACATTAAGCAACGCAGGATCCCCTGGTGCCAATGCAAATGCCCAATTTTGAGGGTCACCCCGCAGGAAAGATATAATAATCTTAACCTGTTGAGCAGGGTCTCCAGAAGAGCGAGATTTCAAAGAAAGGAACAGCTTGCAATTGTTCCTAAAATTCAGAAAACTAGATCTATCTCCAGCAAAGAACTCTGGAATAGGAATTCTAGGTTCAGACATAGGAGCATGTACAACAAAATCTTGTATATTTTGAACCTTAGCAGCAAGATTATTCAAGCTGGAAGCTAAACTCTGGACGTCCATGATAAACAGCTAAGGTCAGAGCCATTCAAGGATTAAGAGGAGGAAAAAAAAAATCAGCCAGGCTGCAATTAAGGCTAGGCAGCAACCTCAGAGGAGAGAAAAAAAAAAAAAAAAAAAACTTCCTCAGACTACTTTTCCTCCTACTTCAGCCCAAACATTTAGGCCGGCTATACTGTCATGATTCCAATGGCAGGGAATCACAAAAGGACAAGCACAAACGAGCTCTAGGGTGATGGAACCTGAGCTGACCGCGACCCTAAACCTGAACACACAAATAACAATAGCCGGGGAACGTGCCTACGTTGATCCTAGACGTCTCGCACCAGCCGAAGATCTAACTTCCCCTATTAGAAGAAACACAGACCTCTCTTGCCTCCAGAGAAATACCCCACAGAAATAGCAGCCCCCCACATATAATGACGGTGAAATGAGAGGAAGGCACATACACAGTATGAAAACAGATTCAGCAAAATGAGGCCCGCTAAAACTAGATAGCAGAGGATACAAAAGTAAACTGCGCGGTCAGCAAAAAACCCTTCAAAAAACCATCCTGCAATTACTTGAACTGATGTTCCAACTCATGGAACATGAGGAGCAATTACAGCCCACTAGAGCAACCAGCAGCAAAGAAACAATTATATGCAAGCTGGACAAGACAAAAATAAAGCAAAACGTGGAACAAGAAAATCAAAAACTTAGCTTGTCCTGAAGATTACTGAAGCCAGAAGCTGAGGTAACAAAACACTCTGATAACCTTGATAGCCGGCGGGGAAATGACAAGAAAGCCCGGTTAAATAGGAAACTCCCAAATCCTAATAGAACAGGTGGACACCAGAGATAGCAGAACACAAATCACCCAGTACCATCAGTAACCACCAGAGGGAGCCCAAAAACAGAACTCACAACAGGGCTCTGTGCGTGTGTGCAGGCATCGTCCGAAGGGGATTACAAGTCCCATCGGACGATGTCTGCAACAGTGACAGTAATTGACACATTAGCCAATGATGGGACAGTTGGAACAGTAGTAGTCCCATCATCTGGCTAATGTGTTGAATGTAAAAAAGAAAAAAATACTACATACTGTACATACTACATACATACATACTACATACATACATACTACATACAACATACGTACAACATATGTACATACTACATACGCACAACATACTACATACATACTACATACATGCTGCATACATGCTAAATACAATACATTCATACATTACATACAATACATACATACAGACATACAGTACATTAAACATAGAGTACATACTCACTCATCATCACTTGTCACTTTGTTCCCCGAAGCCAGTGTCATCTGTAAAATAGATTAAAATAACAAACAACCAATATACTCCCTGTCCGCAGAAATCCACGAGTCTCCCACGACGATCTCCCGTGGAGAACGGCAGCATCAGCTGATGCGACCTCTCTCTAGGGGCTCCAGGAACACAATGACGGGAGGAAGGTATCCTTCCGCACTGTATTCTTCCGCCGCTGTAAAAAAAATAGTCCCTAGTGTCACTTTTGGCATTGCTGGTTGAGAAATTTTCCCACGCAGCAATTGCCATAAAGTGAGACTTTATCCTAAAGTAACCTCTCAGTGATGCACTGCAGGAGCCATTGTCTCCTGTCAGTGTGTCACTGAAGGTCCTATAGAGCAGTGACATCACCCGATGTCACTGTTCTATAGGGGAGATCGTCGTGGAACACTCGTTATTATTAATTGAACTATGGCGGACAGGTAGTATACGGTTTATTATTTTACGTTTTTTGCAGGTGCAGAAGTATGGTAAGTATGGTTAAATGAAGAATATTAAAATACTTTTTTCTAATGTGTGTGTGTTTTATTAACCCTTTCCTACTACTAGATTATTAATGGATAGGCGTCTTATTGACACCTCTCCGTTATTAACCTGGCTTAATGTCACCTTACAATAGCAAGGTGACATTAACCCCTTATTACCCCATATCCCACCGCTACACGGGAGTGGGAAGAGAGGGGCTAAGTGCCGGAATTGGCGCATCTTACAGATGCGCCATTTCTGGGGCGGCTGCGGACTGGTATTTGTAGCCGGGGGGGGGGGGGGGTCTCTAGGCTATGAATATCAGCCCGCAGCTGTCTGCGTAGCCTTTCTGGCTATAAAATATAGGGGGACCCCACGTCATTTTTTTTGGGGGTCCCCCTATTTTAATAGCGAGTAAGGGCTATTAAAGCACAGAGCCCCGGCAGCCCGCACAGAGCCCCGGCATGCCACACAGAGCCTTGGCACACCACACAGAGCCCCGGCAGGCCCAAACAGAGCTGCGGCAGGCACGCACAGAGCCTCGGCAGGCCGCACAGAGCCCCGGCAGCTTGCACAGAGCCCTGGCAGGCCACACAGAGCCCCGGCAGACACGCACAGAGCCCCGACAGGTCCGCACAGACCCCCGTACAGATCCCCAGCAGGCCTGCACAGACCCCGCCCGCACACACAGACACGCACAGTGTCCGCCCACGCACCACCCACACTTTCCCCCTCCGGAACAGGATGTAGAAGGACAACAGAAAGGGCTTATTTACATTCCAATATTTGTGTCCCATTGACTTGCATTGGTATCGGGTATCGGTATCGTCGATATCATATATTTTTTTGGATATCAGCCGATCCAATCCGATCCGATACTTCTTGATATCGGAAGGTATCGCTCAACACTATATATGAGTGAATATTTGTATGCCTGGTATTTTCAGTTACCCTTGTTTGTGTTGCCTTGTTCATCGGCTTGGTGTACTGCGGTGCACAGCAACTCCCCTCTTCCCTGCATGGGGGAAGAGAACAGATGGAGGGCTGATTCAGGAGAAAGGCAATGGTGGATGCCCCAACATCTTCACCTTCAGAAGTATCCCAGGGAACAGGGAATAGGGCAAGCTAGGGTGCCCCCTAGTGTTAGGGACAGGGAAGGAGTCCCTGGTCCTGGGTCACCCGACAGCTAAGTCTTGACAACTATGCAATGTATTTGTAGCAGTCTCAGTATATCTTATGTGATGAGAATAGCAATATGTGTATCCTTTGTAGTGTATCAAAAGCACTTTCAGTAGATCCTAGATGGTGTATACACAGTCTTTTTAGTGGATCCTATGTGATGCTTATACCAATTTCAATGTAACCATTGTTACATGTGCAGCAGTCTCAGTGTATCATATATGATGTTTCATCAAGTCTCAGTGTATCCTATGTAATGTCCATATAGCAGTCTCAGTGTATCCTATGACATGCATATATAGAAGTCACAATGTATCCTAGATTATGTATATACAGAAGTCACAATGTATCCTATGTGATGTATAAACAGAAATATTTGTATCCTAGATAATGTATCCTATGTGATGTATATATAGTAGTCTCAGTGTATTCTATTAGATGTATATACAGCAGTCTCAGTGTATTATATGCGATGTATATACTACAGCAGTCAATGTATCCTATGTGATGTATATTCAGCAGTCCCAGTATATGCTGCGATGTGTACAACAGTCTTGCTGTATCCTCTATGATGTAAACAGCTGTCTGTGTATCATATGTGATGCATATACAGCAGCTTCAGGGTATGCTATGTGAGGTGTGTATATACAGCAATCAGTGTATCCTTTGTGATGTGTATACAACTGTCTCAGTGTATCCTAGATGATGTACAATTGTCTTAGTGTACCATATATGATGCATACAGTAGTCTCAATGTATCCTTTGTTTTTTATCAGAAGTCGCATTGCATCCTATGTGATGAATATGTGATGAATCTTAGGATATACTGAGACTGCAGGATATCCTATGTGATGTGTACAACAGTCCTATTTGATTAATATACAGAAGTCACTGTGTACCTATGTGAGGTAAACTAAATATAGCAGTCTCAGGGTATCCTAAGTGATGTATATACAGATGTCAGTGTATCTAGTGTGATATATACAGCAGTCTCAGTATCCTAGATTATGTATCCTATACGATGTGTAAATATAGTAGTTTTAGTGTATTATTTAAGGTGTATATATATCAGCCACAACGTACGCTATGAGTTGTACTTGTAGCAGTCTCAGTATATCGTATGTGATGTGAACAGGAATCTGTGCATCCTTTGTGATATATAGACTGCAGTCTGTGTATCCTAGATATATGTACTGTTGTCTTAGTGGACCCTCTGTGATTCATGCAGCAGCCACAATGTATACTTTATGCATACAGCAGTCTCAGTGGTGTTCCCTATGTGATGTATATACAGCAGTCTCAGTGTAACCTATGTGTATTTATCAGTGTCATTGTATCACAAGTGATATATATAGCAGTCTCCTCTTAGTATATCCTATGGGATGTATATACATCAGTCTCAGTGCCCCCTATTTGATCATCGTGGGTACAAACTTACAAAATCAGCAAACAATCAAATACTTATTTCCTTCACTGTATACCACACATTTTCATTTTATCCTGTGTTAGGATACACTGAGACTACTGTGTGTGTATATATAACTAGATGGTGGCCCGATTCTAACGCATCGGGTATTCTAGAATATGCTTGTCCACGTAGTATATTGCCCAGTCACGTAGTATATTGCCCAGCCACGTAGTATATTGCCCAGCCACGTAGTATATTGCCCAGTCACGCACTATATTGCACAGTCACGTAGTATATTACCCAGGCACGTAGTATATTGCACAGCGACGTAGTATATTGCACAGCCACGTAATATACAGCACAGACACGTAGTATATTGGCCACTCACGTAGTATATTGCCCAGCCACGTAGTATATTGCCCAGACACGTATGTAACAGGTTAAAAAAAGACTTAAAAAATAAACATATACTCACCTTCCGAGGGGCCCCTTGTAGTCCTGTCGCTTGTGTGTGGTGCACGCGGCAGCTTCTGGTCCCAGGGTTGGTATGAGCGCAGGACCTGTGATGAAGGTCCTTCTTGCATAGCATCCTTGGCACCGAAGCCTGCCGCTTGTACTGCCGAGGACACTGCGCACGTCGGAGGGTGAGAATAACGTTTGTTTTATTATTATTATTTGTAACATTATATCTTTTTACTATTGATGCTGCATACGCATGTGAGAGTTGACTGGAGGGGAGTATGGAGCGGGCACTGACTGCGGGGAGGAAAGAGCGGCCATGTTTCCGCCGGACTGTGCCCATCGCTGATTGGTCATGGCAATGGTCGTGGGCGTTTTGCCACGACCAATCAGCGACTTGGATTTCCATGACAGACAGAAGCCGCGACCAATGAATATCCGTGACAGACAGAAAGAAAGACAGACAGACGGAAGTGACCCTTAGACAATTATATAGTAGATGTATCCTATGTGATGAATAAAGCACTGTGTCATTGTATCTTATGTAATGTATACAACATAACATTTAATCACTGCCAAATAGTTTGAGACGGACACAATTTTAGTGGTGTAAAAGTGTCTGCTTCATTTTTTTTTTTTTTCAATCTGTTAGTCTGATATTTCTATGGTTACTGATGTCCAATTTAAAACATTTCATAAGATGTTAAACTTTTTTCGAGAAATACATTGTTTATGCAAAGACTTAATATGTACAATGTTGACACTTATTTTTCAATAGTTCTGCAATTCAATCTGGCAGCTGGATATCAGCTTCTGGGCCAAATCCTGATTGATAGCAGCCGATTCTTGCCTAATCAGTGCTTGGAGTTTCTCACAATTTCAGTGTTTTTGATTGTTCACTTGTATTTGAGACTTAACTCCAGGTTCTCAATTTGATATCTGATGAGTTTCTTGGCTATGGACCCACATTTTAAATCTTTTTTTTCGAATGAGCAACATAATTAGCATTTTTATTTTGTGACATGGTGCTTCATCATGCGGCAAAATGCATTGTTCATCAAAAATTGTCTTATTTTTTCATTCTTGGCAGTGCTCTTAGGCAAAAAATTGTGTGAGCCCACTCCAGGGATGAAAACCTCCCACACATGCATGGTCTCTGAATGCTTTACTGATGGCATGATGCGAGACTTAAGGTCGTGCTCACCTTTTCTTCCTGGGATAATCATTCTCCCAGATGTCCCAAACAGTCTGGAGGAGACTTCATTATCAGTATCTGTATTATTCTATATATCCACACTGTACAGAACTACTTCTCCTGTCCTGTATGCTGGGTGTAATCCTTAACGGAAAAAAAGTATATATTTATTTATTATAGTCATGGCCAAAAGTGTTGGCACACTTGAAATTGTTCCAGAAAGTGAAGTATTTCTCCCAGTTATTGCAATTACACATATTTTGTTATCCACACGTTTATTTCCTTATAAATGTGTATTGCAACAACACAAAAACAATGCAAAAAAAATGCAAATTGGACATAATTTCACACAAAACCCCCAAAATAAACCAGACAATATTGTTGACACATTTCCAAAATTATAGGTAAACAACCTTATTTCAAGCATGTGATGCTTTTTCAAATTCCCTTGTGGCAAGTAACAGGTGATGGCAATATGAAAATCACAGCTGAAACCAGATAAAAAGGGGAAGTTTACTCAATCTTTGCATTGTGTGTCTGTGTGTGCCACACTAAGCATGGAGAACATAAAAAGAAAGGACTGTTTGAGGACTTGAGAACCAAAATTGTTGAAAAATGTCAACAATCTCCAGAGATCTTGATGATACTTTGTCTACGGTGCCCAACTAAATCAAGAAGTTTGCAACCTATGGCACTCTAGCTAATCTCCCTGGATGGCACAGAAAAATTGATGAAAGTTTGCAACATAAGATAGTCTGGATGGTGGATAAGCAGCCCCAAGCAAGTTCCAAATAAATTCAAGCTGTCCTGCAGGCTCAGGGTGCATCAGTGTCAGGGTGAACTATCCGTCGATATTTGAATGAAATGCTCTGGCAGGAGACCCAATAGGACCCCACTGCTGACACAGAGCTAGACAAAAGTTTGCCAACATGTACATGAGTAGGCCAAAATCCTTCTTGGAATGCGTCTTGCGGAGAGATGAGACCAAGATGGAGCTTTTCGGTAAAATACATCATTCTACTGTTTACCCCTTTTTATCTGGTTTCAGCTGTGATTTTCATATTGTGCACACCTGTTCCTTGCCAGAGGTGAGTTTGAACGAGCATCAAATGCTTGAAAGAAAGTTGTTTGCCCACAATTTTGGAAACGTGTCAACAATTTTGTCCATCCCATTTGTTGGGTTTTGTGGGAATTTATGTCAGATTTGCCTTTGCTCCTGCCTTTTCTTTTTAGTGTTGTTGCAATACACACAGAGAAAATAAACATATTTCAAATACACGTTTTGTGTATAATTTTCTGGAACAATTTCAAGGGTTCAAAACTTTCGGCCATGACGGTATATACAGGGAATATAAAAACGATGCACATTCCCTGCTAGAATGCCAGGTTTTGTCAGGTAAAAACAATCATACCAATAAGAATTATTTCAGATCTTTTCGCACTTTTAATGTCACTTCTAATCTGTACAAATCCATCGAGAACCAAACTGAAAACATTTTGAGGGGGAAAATAAAAGTAAAATAATGTAGTTGCATCAATGTGAACACCCTCTTATAATTGGGGATGTGGTGATATTCGGAATTAGCCAATCACATTTACACTTCTGGTAAAGAGCGGTCAGTACACAGCGGTCATCTTTTACATTGATTCCGATTAACCCCATAGTAAACTTAGCTATTGTAGGATTTTCATTGTCGCCATGATGTCTCCCATTCACAGCACACACAGACGGGGGGATTCCTGCTCTCCTGGTCCTATGTAGCGCATGCTCAGAAGCAGATGGAGGACATGCATGTCTTTGGACACCACGTAATTTATTAAGAGAACTCTTCACTGTATTGTTAGATGGGTAAAATGAATCAGTCTTATATATTCCATTATTCTGAAAAGTGACCCAAGACCCGTAGATAAAATATAAGAAGAATAATATTTGTATTGGATTAAAAGTGAAACCCTGATACACTCAGAAAATAATTCTTGATGAGAAGATGTTGTCATTAATCCTTCTGGAAACTTGTATTTCTTCATATCTTCAGAATGTACAAACCACTAATTTTTTTTGTCTGGATAAAAGTCCCAAAACAAAGTCTTGTCTGGAATATATTATTTCATGGCCTGAACGCAGGGGGAGGGTGATCCGAACGCGAGGTGGATCTATGGATGTAGAAAGCCAAGAACCTGTCAAAGCTATTTAGATTGCCAAAACACATAAAATGTTTTAAACATTACTGCTGCCTCATCTCGCGTCCGCTGGATAGGGAGAGTGCCAGGGTTATTTTACAGGTGAGATTACTCTCCATAGAGAGATACCTGAGGAGACCATTACACAAATGCCAGCAGTGCTGTATAAAGCTGAAATCCGACACGTCTAGGTGTGCTGTAACCCATTCACAGGGACCATTGCACTGGAAATAATTCTCTTAGAGACTAGCGGAATGTGTGTTGTCCCTGGCATATCCTGCAGGTCTGACGGGCTAATAACGAGGGGGAAGCGAAGCCTTTAAAAAGACAAATTTAGGCTCAGATTAGAGTGAAGCTGTGATAGAGCACTCATAGCTACTGTATGCCTCAACTATAGCGGGGCATACAAGCTTTTTTTCTGTTATCCGATGCCATTTTATGGAGCAATTCTTACGCTTGAAGAATTGCTACTGAACGCAATCTCAGAGTATTAATTTTCTTAATAAATAATTTTATTTCTATAGTGCCAACATATTCCACAGCACTTTACAATTAAGCAGGGACATATACAGAATCAAAACAATACAAAGTAACGCAAAGTTCAACAGTAACTAGAGGAGTGAGGGCTCTATAAAGAAATGGGAGTGGGGGTGGAACAAAAGGTAAAAAGTGCTTGTCATGTATAACGCAGCCGTCATTATAATAGGGCATTTCATAATTTTGTATAGAGCTACATGATCCGATCACGAGCCAGTATCTGCCTAAGTGCAGTTACTGTGTGCTGTTGGGTGGATGGAGGATATGGGGACAGATGAATAGGAGGGAGCAGTCTCAGGATAATTTACAAAGAGGGAACAATGAAGTTAGATTAGTGAGTTGAGATGATAAAGAGATTTGTTTTTTAAAGCACTGTTAATAATGCGGGGGCTAGGTATTAATCAGGTCATCTGGGGTAGTGCATTCCAAAAAACTGGAGCAGCACAAGAGAAGTCGTGGAAAAGGAGTCTATGGAGGATGTTAAGGTACCGTCACACTCAGCAACTTTCCAATGATCATGACCAGTGATACGACCTGGCCGTGATTGTTGGAAAGTCCTTGTGTGGTCGCTGGAGAGCTCTCACACAGACAGCTCTCCAGCGACCAACGATGCCGAAGTCCCCGGGTAACCAGGGTAAACATCGGGTTACTAAGCGCAGGGCCGCGCTTAGTAACCCGATGTTTACCCTGGTTACCATTGTAAATGTAAAAAAAAAAAAAACACATACTTACATTCCGGTGTCTGTCGCGTCCCCCGGCGTCCGCTTCCCTGCACTCCTCCTGCATCCTGTGTAAGCGCCGGCCGTAAAGCAGAGCAGTGACGTCACTGCTGTGCTGTGCTTTACGGCCGGCCAGCGCTGACACAGGATGCAGGAGGAGTGCAGGGAAGCGGATGCCTGGGGATGTGACAGGCACCGGAATGTGAGTATATGTTTTGTTTTGTTTTACATTTACAATGGTAACCAGGGTAAACATCGGGTTACTAAGTGCGGCCCTGCGCTTAGTAACCCGATATTTACCCTGGTTACCAGTGAACACATCGCTGGATCGGCGTCACACACGCCAATCCAGCGATGTCAGCGGGTGATCCAGCGACTAAATAAAGTTCTGGACTTTCAGCTCCGACCAGCGATGTCACAGCAGTATTCTGATCGCTGCTGCGTGTCAAACACAACGATATCGCTATCCAGGACGCTGCAACGTCACGGATCGCTATCGTTATAATGTTGTTCAGTGTGACGGTACCTCTAGTCTTAGATCAGTTACAGAATGGAGAGCACCATGGGTGATAAACAGAGATAAGGAAGGAGATGTAGGGTGGCGCAGAACTGTGGAGAGCTTTGTCAGTGAGAGAGACAAGTTTGTATTGTATTCTGAAGCGACTGGGCAACCAGTGCAGTGGAGGCATCGGTGTAGGGGCTGGACAGGAATAATACTGTGGCTGCCAAATTCAGGACAGATTGGAGAGAAAAAAGTTAGGGAAGACTGATAAGTAGTGAGTGGCAGTAGTCCAAAAGATAATGAAGAAGAGCAACAGTAAAGGTTTTTGCCATTTCAAAAGTGAGAAGAAGTCGGATTTTGCAGATGTTTTTAAGATGCAGGTAACAAGAGTGAGTGATTATTCTGAATAAAGTGAAGGTCTGTCAAATATAACCACAAGACAGCGAGCATGCCGCTTGGGAATTATGGTTAAACCACCCAAAATGATTGCAATATTAGGTATAGATGAGTTAGTAGAGGGGGAAACACCAGAAGTTCAGTTTTGGAGGGATTCAGTTTCAGACAGAGGGAGGCCATGATGTTAGAGACAGCGGACAGACAATTACTGGTGTTTTGTAGTAATGCAGGGGTGATATCAGGAGAAGAAGTGTATAATTGGGTGTCATCAGCATAGAGAAGGTACTGGAAACTAAATCTATGGATAGTTCATCCAATAGGGGCAGTGTATAGAGAGAAGAGGACTGAATGCTGAGGAACCCTGATAATGAGGGGAAGATTAGAGGTAGAGGAGCCGGCTATTGATATAGTGAAGTGTTGAGGAGAGCCATAAGATCAAATACTTAATTAACCCCAAGACATAAGAGATTGAGAGAAGCGACCCATAACGTGTATTGTTTGATCTTACATAAGTTTTTTTTAGATGAAAGTAAGAATGCATCCGATCACTCCCATTTTAGAGCTAACCGAGCCCCCTTACAGGGGATATATAAATCTGTGTCTTGCCTGAATAAAGTCTCTTTTTCCCTTGCAGCTGGGCCATAGATTGATCATGGAGAGTTTACATATGACTGTGTGTTGTTATATGTTAATTTCTTTGGTGCGCACCTGATCAATATCCATTAGGCCAGGAGTAGGCAACTTAAGTGAAGTGAACATTTTATTAAATTGTTCAACCTAACAATTTGGCTGCCCAAAGTGGGGCCAGCAGAGGAAGAGCCCTGAACCCTGAGGACCGGCGACTGGAACGGCAGAACACGCTGAATACCCCGAACGTGGAGACTGATCACCTCCTTATCAGAACACGGTAAGTCTGCTGATTTTTATAATCTGTAGTCTTTACCTGTGTCCTTCGGGGTATCCTGTGCAGATTGCCTGACCGTGTCCGGTCTTCGTGGTATCTGTAAGACGGCAGAAGGGTCTCTCCGCTGCTGGTCATTTAATTGCAAGAACCGTCACATGTTTTAGTTGCCTACTGCCTGTTATGTGTTGTGAGGAGGGGAGATGACTGGTAGTTAAAACAGGAAAAGCAAGTTTTTTTTTTAAGAGAAGGAAAAGCAAGTGTTAGAACAGGAAAAGCAAGTTTTTTTAGAGAAGGAAAAGCAAGTGTTAGAACAGGAAAAGCAAGTTTTTAGAAAAGAAAAGCAAGCAAGTGTAAGAAAAAAAAAATTATTTTTGTCTGTGGTACAGTACATGGTTGTCGCCTGTGATAAGATTTTCAGTTCTGTATAAGAGAGACTAGGACCTTGAGTGATTGACTCGGCCTAGGGGGGCCCGGTAAAACTTGGAGTGAGATGACTCAGTTCGGCGCCTAATAAATTGTGTAGCGGCTCATTAAAACTTGGAGTGAGATGATTCAGTTCGAGCCAAATAAACAAATTTATAGTTTTTTTGCCCCGTGGCATCGAGTAAGTTGACTCTGCACGGGGACTGGTAAGTTAGGGAGCAATTTGACTAAGTAGGGAATAATTGGTTTGTAAAGTACGGAACACGGAAGTCAGACAGGGACCACGTGACAAGAAGGAATAGGAACTGAGTACTGCAGACTCAGTTCCCTTTAGAATCTCAGGGTTGAGTCATCTCCCCCGTCTTATTGTTTGTTTGGTGTTTGTTATCTTGATAGAGATATAGATATCTATAGAAAGATGGAGAAATTAATGGAGTTCTGCCGTATTGGCACTAAGCCAAATTCAGATGGCAAGATAGACTCGTGCACATTAGTAGCGACTCGTGAAGGGAAGAGTCATGTTAAACAATGTAAAAAGCTTATGAAGTTGTGTGGAATGCCAGAAGGGGAAGGTTACAGACCCTGGAGTGGAAGATTGTCTTGAAAGAAAGAAAGGGTATCCTAGAAGATAATGGATTTTTGTCTACTGCTAGGGCATGGGAGAGAGTCTCTGAAAGTCTGTATAGAGAAAATTGGGTAGAAGAGGAAAGGAATAAAAAGGGCAGAGTTTTTAATTATGTGTATTACAAAAATATATCCTGTGAGCGGCCACCACCTTATAATGGTGGTCCAGAGCCATGTGCTAACCCTGGCAGCGGCCATTTTGTGAATGGTAAATTTGTTAATGCTGGTAGTAGCCATTTTGTGGATGGTAAATTTGTTAATGCTGGTAGTAGCCATTTTGTGAATGGTAAATTTGTTAATGCTGGTAGTAGCCATTTTGTGAATGGTAAATTTGTTAATGCTGGTAGTAGCCATTTTGTGAATGGTAAATTTGTTAATGCTGGTAGTAGCCATTTTGTGGATGGCAAAAGTGTTAATTCTAATGGCGGCCATTTTGTGGATGGCAAAAAGTGTTAATTCTAATGGTGGCCATTTTGTGGATGGCAAATGTAATTCTGACGGCAGCCATTTTGTGGATGGCAAATGTAATTCTGATGGCGGCCATTTTGTGGATGGCAAATGTAATTCTGACAGCGGCCATTTTGTGGATGGCAAATGTAATTCTGACGGCGGCCATTTTGTGGATGGCAAAAGTGTTAATTCTAATGGTGGCCATTTTGTGGATAACAAATGTAATTCTGACGGTAGCCATTTTCTGGATGGCAAATGTGCTGCTCCTGGTGGTGAACATCTTAGACTAAGGCTACACACCACATCACCAAATCCTTGTTACCCAGTAATGACCACTAATGGCCAATACTATTTTCCTTTGGGAAGTGAACAAGCTTTAGCCATGTATCCTGTCTCAGTGGTTTCCAATGGGGCACCGAACCTTTCCCCTATCTAGCAATCCTCCCGCCTGGATCGTCCTCGGCACCGACCCTTTCTGTCACTTCCACTGCCAATTTAGCCGCACACCCACACAAGATGCTCCAAGCAATGGCCTCTCCTCCCAACGCTTCCACTACAATAGCACTCTCACAGTCTACCTAACCCTATACCTGGTACCTCACAGGCTCTCTTGCAGCCAAGTGCACACCTGTATGGGACGGTGGCAACTGTATCAAGAAGGGGCTTAATCTGGGAGGGGGATGTCAATAGCACAGGAAGCACAGAGGGGAGGGAATGTTGGCAACCTGTTTTCGAGAAAGAACTTCCTGAGGGACCCTTGTTAGTTGTGGGAAAGGGTGACATAACAACAATGGAAGCAGACGCTATTGTTAAAGCTGCCAATTCTCAGTTAGAGCATAATGGAGGTGTAGCTAGAGCTATAGTGTAAGCAGGAGGGGCGACTATTCAAGCTGACAGTCAAATCATTGTTGAGTCACGTGGTCAGATAGCTGTGACTAAAGCTGGCAATCTTCCATGTAGAATGATCATACACGCTGTGACCCCTACTTTTGACCCTATTCATCCAGACGTTAGTGCTCAACAACTTCATGCATCAATAACTCGCATTTTAGAGTATGCGAATATTAGTGAGCAAATTGAGACCTTGACAATTCCGGTGCCATCTCTACTCCCGCCTCAGGTGTCACCACCAACAGTGCCAATGCTCATGTCTGAGGAGCCCACCCTCTACGTCAAGTTTACACCCCAGCAAGCTGCTACTCTGTTGTACCAAGCTCCAGAAAAACAGCCGATGCCTTTCTACAGAAGCATGCTTCAAATCCAAAGTACTTACCCAGCTACGTGGCAAGATCTAATTTCCCTGGCAAATCTTAAAGCAGTCGATGCATATTGGCCTGTTATGGATATCGTGTTCAATGATGACTCACTTGCCAGTGACAAGACATGGGACTCTGGTGTTGAGTTCTGCCAAGAACCCAAGACATGGGCCTCGGATGAGCTGGCTGACCTATCACTTATTGTCGCCAAAGGATTCCAGATGCCTCAAAGCTGATGCAGCCATTGTACGAAGACCTCAAGACATCAGCGTTTCCACTATGTACCAAATCCGTGGAAGCTTTCTACGCTCTTAAACAGGCCATACAGTCTGCACCAGCTTTTGGAATCCCAAATTCTGATATCATCTGAGGACATCCAGTTCTCTTAATGGCTCCACACGACATAATTGCTATTCCTGCAACCCTAAACATCTGTTGGTGCAGCGTCATATGAGACTACAATATTCGCTGTTGGTTCCGGATAATGTCACTCTTGTCCGCTGCAGCATCTTCAAACTGTCCATGCTGCTTCCTCTTTCCAGGGGGGATGTGGATGATGATGCTGATGCTCTCGGAGAAGATGCCTCTACACACTCAAAGGAGGATCATGACTGTCTTGAACAAATGCAGAAAGAAGTAGCCTCCAAGAAAAACGTGTCTGAAGACCCATTCCCACATGCTGACCTGACGTTCCTCACTGATGGTTCCAGATTTGCAGATGAAACGGGAAGGTTCCATACGGGATATGCCGTGGTTACACATGACCAGGTCATCTCAGCTGGATCACTACCACCGCACATGTCTGCACAAGAAGCGGAGCTTAAAGCTTTGACGTTGGCTTGTCAGGAAGCAACGGAGAAGGTGGTCAACCTCTACACGGATTCAAGATATGCTTTCGGAGTGGCTCATGACTTCGGCAGTATCTGGGCAGCCAGAGGATACCTAACGTCCAGTGGAACTCCTGTAAAACATGCTGCTACCATACAAGAACTTGTGGCCGCTCTTGATCTACGTTCAGAGGTTGCAGTGATCAAGATCAAAGCTCACGGAAGATTGGATTCTCCAGAAGCAAGGAGGAACTTCTTTGCTGACAAAACAGTAAAAACCTATGCTGCTGATCCATTTGGGAAAGAAAAAGCAGCGGTGTACGTGTCACAAAACACTGAAGAAGGGACTAAAGGCTCTCTTATGAGGATTATCCATCTACATCAAGACATCGGATGATGAAAAGAAGCCATGGCAAGAAGGAGGAGCTAAAAAAGGATGAAGATGGAGTCTGGAGGGTGAACAAAAAGTTCTGTCTACCCCGTAATCTGTATTCCTCGGAGACAGAATGGGCACACGGTATCGCCCAGAGGCAGGAATCAGATGATTGACCTGATTTGGAAGACTTACATGGCACTTGGGATCTCTACTATCACCCCAAAAATACTGCAATTCCTGCCTTGTGTGTGCAACATGCAATCCAGCACCGCCCCAGAAAGTTACTCAGAAACATTGGCTAAACCACTCTATCCCTTTCAGAGAATTCAGATAGATCACATTCAAATGCCAAAAGTAGGGAAGTACGGGTATGTACTGGTAGTGACTGACATGTTCTCAGGATGGCCCGAAGCCTATCCAGTAATAAACATGACTGCCAGAGTGACTGTTAAGAGACTGATGACTGAAGTAGTATGCAGATATGGGGTCCCAGAGGTAATTGAGAGTGACCAAGGACATGCGTTCACTGCAGCACTGACTAAGGAACTATGGACATTGGTGGGAGCTGATTTGGGTTTACATACTCCATATCACCCACAGAGCAGTGGGAAAGTAGAAACACTGAATGGCACCTTGAAAAATAAAATACTGAAAGCCAGTTAGGAGGTCAGACTTGGACAGACATTTTGCCCATTGCCTTATACTCAGTCAGAAACACTCCAAGGGGTCCCACCAAACTCACACCACACGAGATTCTTTTTGGGGGAGCCTCCAAGGTTGGGTCAATATTTTCCACAACAGCTAGCTTTAGGAAGTGATACTCTTGTAAATCATGTAATTGTCCTTACTAAAAGAACTGTCAGTAACACATGTACAAGTTTTATCATCCATTCCAGATCCAGATTCCAGTGAAGGTACCCATGATTTCCAACCTGGTGACTACATGCTGGTAAAGAAGTTCATCAGAAAGACATCCCTGGAGTCGAGATTTGAGGGTTCCTACCAAGTGCTCCTGACTACTCCTACTTCAGTCAGGATTGCTGAGCGTCTCCTGGATCCATATTATTATTATTTATTGTTATAGCGCCATTTAATCCATCTCTCACATTATAAACTTGTTAGACAGTTAGGGACAGAGTAGGATCTGACCTGCTTGTCAAAGTCCAGCTACAAAGGGAGGTTTTCCACAAGGGAAAACTTGTCTCAAACTGGTGAAAACTCCAATTCCCCCCTCCTGGGCGAGACGGTCAGATATAGGATGTGTTACATCAGGGTGAGTGACATATGTATTTTATGTAACCATGGAGATGGGAGACTGGAGAGTAATAGATCCAGCAGGTAGAAAAGTCCCGAGGACGCTGGTAGCGCGCTCCGAGATACCTCCTGATATATCCATGATTGGTCACACATTCTCTGGGGTCTATAGCATCTGTATTCTCATGAAGCCTCTGATGTCATAGTGACACTTAACACTGGTGGGTTAGGGAACCACGGTGGGATCAAGATAAAAAAAAGGGTTAATAAAGTATTTAGGGGGGACTGTTGAGGAGAGCCATAAGATCAAATACTTAATTAACCTCAAGACATAAGAGATTGAGAGAAGCGACCCATAACGTGTATTGTTTGATCTTACATAAGTTTTTTTAGATGAAAGTAAGACACTAAAGATGGCTGCCATTTCCTGTATCAGAGAGCCATGTGGCTGCCTGGCTGGTATCCAAGATGACGCCCACCCTGGTGACCTCATGGATCCACCCACAGTGACGCCCACCTTGATGACCTCATGGACCAACCCACCCTGATGACCTCATGGATCCACCCATGGACTTGCTCATTGCCCAACCCACTAACCAATGGAATGCATCCGATCACTCCCATTTTAGAGCTAACAGAGCCCCCTTACAGGGGATATATAAATCTGTGTCTTGCCTGAATAAAGTCTCTTTTTCCCTTGCAGCTGGGCCATAGATTGATCATGGAGAGTTTACATATGACTGTGTGTTGTTATATGTTTATTTCTTTGGTGCGCACCTGATCAATATCCATTAGGCCAGGAGTAGGCAACTTAAGTGAAGTGAACATTTTATTAAATTGTTCAACCTAACAGAAGGAGCGGTCAGAGCGCATTCAGTACCTTATTGGCTATATAGGATCTTATCCACTTAAATTAGTACTGCATGGGGAAAAAAAACAAGTTAAAGAAGTCTTATTTTTAACCTTTCTTTTTTTCTTTTCTTGCGGTCATATCCTAGCAAAACAGCTGCATATAAATAACTAGATGGTTGCTGTAATTTATTCCTTAGCTCTTGTAAGCTCGTCTGCATCAATCCAGTGAGTAGCTGCTTGGGTGTGCCATAACCTATAAATGAGAACTTTCTATTCTGCAAGAATTCGGATCGCTATAGCTTTGTGGTATTTGGATTGCATGAGATTGCAATATTTTTTTTCCCCACAAACAGTGCCATTCCTGTCCATGGGTTGTGTCTAGCACTGCAGCTGAGCTCCTTCACTCATCTCTGCTACACCAGAAACAGTCTATGAACCAAATCGGCTCAATTCTCGGAGAAAGCGCACCTTTCTTCTAATCTCAGGATACCCACTTTAAGTCATATTACTAGATTGCTAAAGGAAGGATTCAGATACTTTCGACACTTCCAGCTGTTGTAAAATGACAAACTCCCAACATTTCCACAGGTGCCATGGCATGCTGAGAGTTGTAGTTTCACAACAGCTGGAGTGCTGCAGGTTACTAACTAATCACTTAGCTAGACTAATCTGGTGACATCCACCTCAATGATCTATTCTGCTTTAAAGGGAATCTGTCAGCAGCATTTTCCTACGTAATTTGAGAGCAACATAATGTAGAGACAGAGACCATGATTCCAGCTATGTCATTTACTGTAGTTTTGATAAAAGTCCCTGCACTAGAGGTATAATAAACCTGCTGCCATGTAGTTCTCTGTATTTATTCGTCCTGTATAACCCACGACCACCGATTTTGCAGCTTTCTGCCTATGCAGAGTGTACATTGAAAGCTACCAATCAGTGGTGGAGCCGGGGGTTATACAGAGCTCAGAGAAAGCTGTCATTGTATCGAGATGACAGCAAGGAGCCCAGTGTGTGACACATCGCTGGAATCAGGGTCTCTGACGTCTGTTCTCAGATGAGTAAAAACCTGGTTTGATTCCTTTTAATGAAATGTCTTTGCACTATGCCTGATAACATAAGGAGTATATCCGTAAGACTGTTTAAAACTGCTGGTGGAAAAATGAAAGAACTAAGCTATGGAAAACTTGCGAAAAAGAAAACAGCTGACCGCACTACCGCTACTCCAACCAAGGCGTAGAGAACTCACAGCTTGCAGCCAGCCGGCAGACCAGAGGTGCTCAGCCGGAACGGACATCAGCGATGCAGGCAACAAAGAAGAAACTTGGCGGCACTCACCGGTCTTCAAAACAGGTTTCTTTATTTCATAACTTCACGGCACTGGGATGTATACAACAAGAGCAGCTGGCGAACGACGGCCGTTTCGCGCCCTTCTGGCGCTTAAACGGGTTCCAGTTTAAGCGCCAGAAGGGCGCGAAACGGCCGTCGTTCGCCAGCTGCTCTTGTTGTATACATCCCCGTGCCGTGAAGTTATGAAATAAAGAAACCTGTTTTGAAGACCGGTGAGTGCCGCCAAGTTTCTTCTTTGTTGCCTGTAAGCTATGGAAAATATGACTTATTTCATGTCCAGAATTAATTTAGCAGCCTGATTAATCTAGCAGCCATCATGTAATTCTTACAAAATGCTGAAAGTAATTTATGCTGAAAAGTTGAAATGAATTTGTCTTCATCAAGGCAGAATATTAGGTCCGTAACTATAAAGAAAGCCAGATTCCAAGATGGTCAGTGCAAAAGATAACAGAAGAAAAAAACATTATACAAATACTGCAAAACATATCGAGCGTCAGGAGCCTAAACAGAACCAGGTGCAGAAAACATTCGAGAACTCCACAGACGATAGTTGAGTCTCGAAGACTTTAGTTCAAACAATCCAAAACTAAATAGGCGAAAACACAAGAAATGACAAAATAAATAAAACAAACAGAAAAGCAAACTACATGTCCACATATAAAACATAAGGATCTGTTATAAAACATTGTACTTGATTACAGTGAAACTGGGCAAAATAGGAAAAAAAGCTCTCCAAAACCTTTATGGGGTGTTCTGATCCGCTTGATCTTTGGAACATGAAGCAGGGGTCTGCATTTTTGGATAAAATGGAGTCCAGGCATCACTAGAGACAATTGGGATAGCATGCTATGGAAGAAACCTAGTGCACGGACCCCGATGTAAGATGTTGGGGCTTCACATTGCTCCTATTCTGATCATAATTAATTACAAATTCAGATTAAGATGAAAAAAATATAGCTTTTTTCAGAACTAGCACCACCATAGGTTGTGTGCGCCATTGCAGCTCCCCTTGATTCACTTCAATGGGTGCTGAATACCAATACCAGACACAATGTATGGTGAGAGATGGCACTGTTTCTGAAAGAAAGTAGCCATGTTTTTTTTTTTTTAAATCCTGGACATCCCCTTTAATATCTAGAGTTCTACTTTAAAGATATTGTCCAGGGTTAGATAAAGGAGCAGATTCCCTCTCCCCCTCCATCACCACCCCAGAAACGCAAGGGCAAACATATCATTGGTGCAACCTATGCAGCTACACAAGGGCCCAAGAGGTAATGGAGCCACCTTCACCTCCAAAGCAGGTGGAGTCGTGCATTATGATGAGCTATTGGACGGCAAAGGGCCCATACCCTGTTCTTGCACAGGGGCCCTCTTCTAGCTGTCCGCCAGTGCAGAAACCGCACCGAAGCCTCTGTGGCTGGTGCCGTAGTTCTGACCCATTAAATAAATGTGATTTCTTGCAATACTAACATAGCCCTAGTGTCACGCAGTTTGGAGGAGGAGAAGCAATTTTTTTCCACAATGAAAAGGACATCTCTTCTATTAGTTATTCGCCAATAAATTTACTCCCGCAAAAAATAACCAAATCTTGAGAATCTTTTATTAGACTTCCACCTTGTGGTGTGCCTCTGTTTTTCCTCTTCAAAAGCTGTGAATAATAATTTTACCATTGTTTGTTATGAATTAGGCTGCCGTCACAAAAAGATTGATTTGGGTACCAGAACAGTACCCGAACCCGGACCGCATTCAAATAAATGGGGGCCCAAACATTCATGGTTTGCCATGCTGTCATTAGCATGACAGCACAGCAAACACTATGTCTGAACCGTGGGAACATCATTACTGACGGTCAGAGATCTGCTGTTCCCACGCTGTCAGATGACAGCTGGGTATTACTATTCTCAGACTGGTAAGGGGCCATGGATATGGGCCCCCTCAGCCTAAAAACAGCAGCCCGCAGCCGCCCTAGAAAAGGTGCATCTATTAGATGAGCCAGCTCAGACGCTTTGCCCAGCTCTTCCCACTTGCCCAATGGCAAATGGGTTCATATTTGTGGGGTTGATGTCCCCTTTGTATTGTCAGGTGACATCAAGCCGTTAGTAATGGAGAGGCGTCTACAAGACACCTATCCGTTACTAATGCTATAGTTATATTGTAAATAAACACACAGCCAGAATAAAGTCTTTTATTAGGCCTGCGTCACACTAGCGAGTTTTACGGACGTATGAGAGGTACAGAAAATACGGATTGCATACGGTACAATGATTCTCTATGGCCCAGCTCCTATCTGCCGTATTTTACTGATCCGTATTATAGTCTTCTACGGCCGTAGAAAATCGCAGCATGTTGCGTTTGTCACCGTATTGCGCAAAATCACCAATGAAAGTCTATGGGGGCGAGAAAATTACGGATTACATACGGACCAGCAGTGTGACTTCCGAGAAATACGCAGCGATGTTCTATAGAAAAGCCGGCAATTCAGGGCGGGGTACAGTAAAATCACACTGACAGGTTAGAATAGAATAGCTAAGATAAAAGTCTACACATAGTATAGGGATATATATATATATATATATGTCAGTGAGACACATATATGTATGTATATTAATATTTCATGCAGCGCTATATAGGAGAAAAGCCGGTAATTCAATTGCCGCATTTTGCTATCTCCTTCTCAAACCCGACATGATATGAGACATGGTTTACATACAGTAAACCATCTCATATCCCTTTTTTTTTTTTTGCATATTCCACACTACTGTTAGTAGTGTGTATGTGCAAAATTTGGGCGCTCTAGCTATAAAAGGGTTAAAACGCGGAAAAAATTGGCGTGGCCCCCCCGCGCAATTTTCTCCGCCAGGGTGGTAAAGCCAGTGACTGAGGGCAGATATTAATAGCCTGGAGAGGGTCCATGGTTATTTCCCCCCCCCCTGGCTAAAAACATCTGCCCCCAGCCACCCCAGAAAAGGCACATCTGAAAGATGCGCCTATTCTGGCACTTGGCCACTCTCTTCCCATTCCCGTGTAGCGGTGGGATATGTGGTAATGAAGGGTTAATGTCACCATGCTATTGTAAGGTGACATTAAGCCAGATTAATAATGGAGAGGCATCAATTATGACACCTATCCATTATTAATCCAATAGTATGAAATGGCTAAAAAAACACACACACATTATTAGGCCAGTCTCACACGTCCAGATAATTCCGGTACCGGAAAAATCGGTACCGGAATTATCTGTGTCCGTGTGCCGGTGCGTTTCTGTGGCACATCAGTGTGGCACACGGGC
This sequence comes from Ranitomeya imitator, assembly GCF_032444005.1. Lineage (NCBI taxonomy): Eukaryota > Metazoa > Chordata > Amphibia > Anura > Dendrobatidae > Ranitomeya > Ranitomeya imitator. The sequence continues at coordinate 736,003,760 of NC_091282.1, read as the reverse complement.
GGCACACGTGTGCCGCCCGTGTGCCCACTGGGTACCACACGCACCGTGCCGGAGACAGCGCTAAAGTTTATAGATCTTTATTTTAAACACACTTATTCATATCTTCTCTACAGCAAACGCTGCTGCAGGGAAGATATGAATCGCGGCTTCAGCACCAGTGGGGGGGACAGCGCTTAATGTAGCGCTGTCCCCTGCACGGCACACGGACTGCACACGGACAACGTCCGTGTGCGGTACATGCTTTATACGGACCCATTGACTTTAATGGGTCCGTGTAATACGTGCGCTCCCACGAACACTGACATGTCTCTGTGTTTGGCACACGGAGACACGGTCCGCAAAAAATCAATGACATCTGAACAGATGCATTGATTTTTATGTGTCTACGTGTGTCAGTGGCTCCGGGACGTGAGGAAACTGTCACCTCATGTACCGGAGCCACTGACGTGTGAAACTGGCCTTACAAAGTATTTTAATGAAATAAATGCACAGGTTGTTGTAATATTTTATTATACTGGTAGTCCATCTGAAGACCCTTGTCACCTGGAACAAATGTATACAAAACAAACAACAATATTCCATACCTTCCGACGATCAGTCTCGTCCCACGCTGTAAATCCATCTGAAAGGGTTAACTAATTTTACAAGCAGAAGCCTGCTAATGCAGCCGCCCCTGCCTGTAAAAACCCGGCGAATTAATGGAATGTAGGTGAATGACCTGTAGTTACCTCGAGTTGCGGTGATGCGCCCTCTGCTGGATGCCCTCATATGAACTCGAGCGTGGGAAAATATTCTGAAAAGTTCCCAGGCTCGAGTTCATATGAGGACATCCAGCAGAGGGCGCATCACCGCAACTCGAGGTAACTACAGGTCATTCACCTACATTCCATTAATACCAAACAAAAAAGAGGAAAGACATTGCATAAAAAGCGTGCACACCTATATATATGAATAATACACAACTTTATTAGAAAACCAGCACATAATGTGCTGGTTTTCTAATACAGTTGTGTATTATTCATATATATAGGTGTGCACGCTTTTTATGCAATGTCTTTCCTCTTTTTTGTTTGGTATTTATATTTTTCATGCATTGCGTAGCACCCTATTTGATATATATATTTTTGTGTCTATTGGTAGTGCTCCCGACATTTTTTGCTATTTTTGCTATTTCTACATTCCATTAATTCGTCGGGTTTTTACAGGCAGGGGCGGCTGCATTAGCAGAGCTTCTGCTTGTAAAATTAGTTAACCCTTTCAGATGGATTTACAGCGTTGGACGAGACTGATCGTCGGAAGGTATGGAATATTGTTGTTTGTTTTGGTTACATTTGTTCCAGATGACAAGGGTCTTCAGATGGATTACCAGTATAATGAAATATTACAACAACCTGTGTATTTATTTCATTAAAATACTTTGTAATAATGTGTGTCTGTTTTTTTTAACCATTTCATACTATTGGATTAATAATGGATAGGTGTCATAATTGATGCCTCTCCATTATTAATCTGGCTTAATGTCACCTTACAATAGCAAGGTGACATTAACCCTTCATTACCCAATATCCCACCTCTACACAGGAATGGGAAGAGAGTGGCCAAGTGCCAGAATAGGCGCATCTTCCAAATGTGCCTTTTCTGGGGTGGCTGGGGGCAGATGTTTTTAGCCGGGGGGGATGGAGGGGGCAATAACCATGGACCCTCTCCAGACTATTAATATCTGCCCTCAGTCACTGGCTTTACCATTCTGGCGAAGAAAATTGCGCGGGAGGCCACGACAATTTTTTCCGCGATTTAACCCTTTAATTTAATAGCTAGAGCGCCCAAATTTTGCACATACACACTATTAATATTAGTAGTGTGGAATATGCAAAAAAAGGGATATGAGATGGTTTACTGTATGTAAACCATGTCTCATATCATGTCGGGTTTGGAAAGGAGATAGCAAAAGCCGGCAATTGAATTACCGGCTTTTCTGCTATCTAGTGCTGTATGATATATTAGTATATACATATATATACATACACATATATATATATTATTACTAAATGTCTCTAGAAGTAATCTATAATAGTGCCTTAAAAACCACACTCCCATAGCATATAATCAACAACGTCCATGCTAGTATCATAGCCCATGGACAAAAAAGTGATGAGGCAACGTAAGGTATGAATTTGTAAAAAGTTATATCTTTATTATAAACAGAAAACAAAAATAAAAAGAAAGACCAAAAACAGTGACAGGGCTAAAAGAAAACCTCCGTAGGGAAGGATCACTAGTATGACGGACGCACATACACTAGAAATCACTGGCAGTAAGAAGTACATAAAAATATATGCTAATACAAAAAGTATTAAGATAACTGGAAGTGATCCAACAATAAGCGTGTAATACAGGCAGATACTCAATCTCCTCAGTCCACTTGCCGAAACAGGACTATGTATAATATATACAATGTAATATACAATTTAATAAATGTACTAGATGGTAAACTAAAAAAATATATAAATCAAAGCCAAAAAAGCGGTCATAAAGGAGGTACAAATGCGGTACTATAGTAATAAAACAAAGGGGAAATACAGATACCACAATGTTAATACCGCAATTGTATAACAATAATAAATGAACCAATGGCAATATATATGGGCCTGGTGGCTGGACAAAAAAATCCGTACCGACAAATAACTCCGGCCACAAACAAAGTCCAAGCGCAAGTGCCGGCAAGTAGGCAAAAATATATATAGGAGAGCTTACCGCTAAGGTAAGATGCGTCCGGTGTCCTTCCCGCCTGCCCGACGGGCGCCGTTTCGCTGCTCGCTTCTTCCGGGGGCGTAAGCTCTCCTATATATATTTTTGCCTACTTGCCGGCACTTGCGCTTGGACTTTGTTTGTGGCCGGAGTTATTTGTCGGTACGGATTTTTTTGTCCAGCCACCAGGCCCATATATATTGCCATTGGTTCATTTATTATTGTTATACAATTGCGGTATTAACATTGTGGTATCTGTATTTCCCCTTTGTTTTATTACTATAGTACCGCATTTGTATCTCCTTTATGACCGCTTTTTTGGCTTTGATTTATATATTTTTTTAGTTTACCATCTAGTACATTTATTACATTGTATATTACATTGTATATATTATACATAGTCCTGTTTCGGCAAGTGGACTGAGGAGATTGAGTATCCGCCTGTATTACACGCTTATTGTTGGATCACTTGCAGTTATCTTAATACTTTTTGTATTAGCATATATTTTTATGTACTTCTTACTGCCAGTGATTTCTAGTGTATGTGCGTCCGTCATACTAGTGATCCTTCCCTACGGAGGTTTTCTTTTAGCCCTGTCACTGTTTTTGGTCTTTCTTTTTATTTTTGTTTTCTGTTTATAATAAAGATATAACTTTTTACAAATTCATACCTTACGTTGCCTCATCACTTTTTTGTCCATGGGCTATGATACTAGCATGGACGTTGTTGATTACATATATATATATGTATATATATATATATATATATATATATATGTGTCTCACTGACATATATATATATATATATATATGACAGTATTATATATGTTTTTACGATTATTTGAGCCCATGGATCCATTATATGTCGGTGTTGCAACCCTGCGAGAAAATCTTGCAGTACGGATGCCATACGGATTACATACGGAGGATGCCATGTGCAAAATACGCTGCCACACCCTGCCTACGGATGACATACAGATCACTATTTTGGGGACTTTTCTGCGTATTACGGCCGTAAATAACAGACCGTATTTTCAGACGCTGAGTGTGACGCCGGCCTAAGAAATAAAAAGCCACACCCTGTTTAGAAAATTTTAAAATAAAAAAACACCATTATACTCACTTTATGCTCATTCCATTGAAGCCCTTGTCCCATTAAAAAAGAAAATTAATAAAACAACCACATCGCTGACCTGTCCAAATTGAAGCTATCCCATGCCGTAATCCATGTCTGCAATATGTGACTTACGGTATATCTTGGACGATGCCAAGATGTGACCGTCCAAGCTGAAAATGCAGCATTAGTGACGGTCAGTCACATCATCCAGGTAACTGCAGGTCACTGAGGCTGTGTTCCCACACTTTACAATGAGTCGGGATGATGAACTACGGTGACCTCAGTCACAGAAAATGTTTGCCATGCTGGTTTTCAAAAAATAGTAGAGAGCCCATGTCATTTTTTTTATTATTTAATTTATAGGTTGATATACTCCCATCAGCAGCAGCTGCTCTCGCGGTTATCCGTGAAGCTGGCGTTGACTAATGAGAGTAGTACTCACATCAGCTGACGCCTCTGTGACTGGCGGTAAATGTTTTAACCGCAGGTCACAGCTGCTGCTCACTGACATCTGCTAGCATGCTAACCACAGTTCTCTGACCAGTGGTAATCTTACAGTCAATCAGAGCCACTGGTGTTTCTCGCGCTGTCATGCAGATGAGGGCGTGGGAAACACCCGACGTTTGGAATGCCAAACCCGAACAGTAACGCAGACGTACTGGAGAAGTCTGTTTCTGGGGTCGGTGCCCGAACAGTAGGTGTTTGGTACGGACCCTGAGCTTTACTGTTCAATTTTGCCCATCACTAGTTATGTTCATTGGACATTATTCAGTTAGTGCAGATGGTATAATATGGTCTAGGGACACGCCACTCTGCAAAGGGTAATAGTTTTACCAAAGTTGCCATTTTTCAGAGGAATATCAAAAGGAACAATGCACCAAAATTGCATTTATTGGGAATACAAGTATTATCTTTTATAAACGAGCTGCCGGATACTCAAAATAATTATTGACTTGTACTAGTAGAGGCATCAGTTTTGAAACATCCTAATAAAAAAATGTTTTTTTTCCAGCAATGAAAAATGTAAAATGACTGCCCCACATTATTATATATAGCACATTATATTTCCGCTGGAAAGCATTAGATATTGTTATTTTAGAATACATTTGTTCTGATACAAAGACAAAGTGCTCTATAGAGTTACTGTGTTTCGGAATCTTTCTTAGTTTCCCTCCTGGAAAAATTGCTTCACTGGCCACTGTCCCGACCACAAGGTCACTCATCCTTTGCATCGGGATTAGTCACTTGGAGACAAATAAACAAAGTTCAGTCTTAAAGCTATTGTGGTTTTATGGAGCAAATGTGGTTCCCCACGAGAACAAATCCATTTTTTTCTTTTTTTTTTCTTTTATACAAAAGATCCAGCTGTGGTCTGTCTAATCCATGGAAGTTTCAAAAATTATTTCAAGTCTCAAGGGTGCAAATATATTTTACTAAATGGCCGATAAATTATATGTAATAGCATAGGTTATCCTGGCCGGACCATCCTGACATTGATAAATAGCACGGCCATTACGTCTTTAAATTTCCTTGTCACATTTGATGAGAATTATCATCAAATGTGACATGGAAATTTAAACCTTGTTAACAGTAACATCACCAAGCTATACAATATAATGAAAAGTTTAAACAGGCAGACAGCGCTTCATATATGCACTAAATGATCTGTTCAGTGCACATAGGCTGCCATGGTTCTCGGCAGCGTCAGTCCTCTTTACATAGAACAATGTGCTGGCAAGAGCAATAACCTTTTGTGCAAACTGCAAGGATAAAACTTGAACAAATTAAATAGTCACTCTAACACCGTTAGTCATGTGTCACCATATGCCCCTTGAAACACGTTTCGCATCTTTCTTTATCAGAAGTGGTTCTGATGAAGCAAGATGCGAAACGCGCATTCATCTTTGATAATTGGCTGCCTATTTGGACTGAGAGATTATCGTAACATGAGCGTGCATAGAAACTCTTGTTCAAGCTAATCTTGTAGTGTAAATGGGATAAGCCTTAAGACAGTGCTAACTTTGACCAGTCTTAAAATGCATCAAATTTATGCTTTTGATAAATTTGTCGCATCTTTAGAATGCCTAGTGTGAGGTTACTCCACCTTTTAATTAGCCATCTTTGTGCAAGACATTTGTGCCAAAATTTTGCACACTGTCTTTCCCAGTTAAACTAGAACCTCAGTGAAGTGACAAATATTTAATAAATGCCCTTTTTTTCATTTATTTAGTTTAATAAATCTCAATCATTTTTCCAAAAAGTTGTACGTTACGCCTTTCCCCTCAGACTGGTCTGTGGAGTGGGCTCGGGAAATGCAGATGGTGGCTGTGTTTTCACAGCCGGCATCTGCCTCTAACAGCAGTAACCAGAGCTAGTTCTGATAGCTGCTGATAAGCATTTTGATGCAGCATTGGCTCCCCACAATGGGTTACCATGGCAGCTGAGGACCCCCTTTTTCTGACATCTTAATACTCCTGTAAAGCTGAGATTCTGTATTCAAGTAAATAATATATGCAAATCGAACGATGGCAAGATCAAGTGCCCTAAGAGAAAAGAAAACTAAAATTTGAATCACCTCACTTTCCGATGTATTAGAAATAAATTAAAAAAAAAACTAATTTGGTGTCGCTGTATCTACTGAAGTTTGGTGGAGCAGAATATAAAATTAACAGGTACAGTAAATGTCGTAAAGAGGAAAAAAAATAAAGCAATCAAATTGGATGTAAAAATAGATTTTGTCGCGCTAGTCTGCTAATAGAGATGCTAACTAGCGGGAAGGGAAAGCTCTTTGAAGGATATGCTTTAAGCACTTTGCGTTCGCCACTAACACAATGATACTTATAATTAAAGTGTAACACTGAAAATCTGTATATACTCATTAGTAACTAGGTATATAGTGTACCTGTTCATGCTTGAGTATGACAAAAAGACAGATATAAATAACCATGGTACCGCTGAAAACGTCATCTTGTCCCGCAAAAAAACGAGCTGCCATACAGCGTCATCAACGAAAAAATAAAAAAGTTATAGTCCTCAGAATAAAGCGATGCAAAAATTATTTTTTATATAAAATAGTTTTTATCGTATAAAAGCGCCAAAACATAAAAAAATGATATAAATGAGGTATCACTGTAATCGTTCTGACCCAAAGAATAAAACTGCTTTATCAATTTTACCAAATGCGGAATGGTACAACGCCCCCCTCAAAAGAAATTCATGAATACCTGTTTTTTGTTCATTCTACCTCACAAAAATCGGAATAAAAAGCAATCAAAAAATGTCACGTGCCTGAAAATGATAACAATAAAAACGTCGACTCGTCCCGCAAGAAACAAGATCTCAAATGACTCTGTGGACCAAAATATGGAAAAATTATAGCTCTCAAAATGTGGTAACGCAAAAAATATTTTTTGCAATAAAAAGCGTCTTTCAGTGTGTGACGGCTGCCAATCATAAAAATCCACTAAAAAACCCGCTATAAAAGTAAATCAAACCCCCCTTCATCACCCCCTTAGTTAGGGAAAAATAATAAATTTTTTAAAAATGTATTTATTTCCATTTTCCCATTAGGGTTAGGGGCTAAGGTTAGGGTTGGGACTAAAGTTAGGGTTTGGATTACATTTATGGTTGGATTTAAGGATGTGGTTAGAGTTGGAATTAGGGGTGTATATATAGATGATCAGGGTCACCTTGCACTCTATATTAGTTGGTGCTTAAAGAGGAAAAAATCAAGTCAATATAATAGAGCAACTTCCAGCACACATGAAAAAAATGAAGAAAAATCTTTTTATCTTGATTTTCAATGATTAATTTTTATTCTGGGAATTCACAGCCGTGAAACGAAGCATAACATAAGAAACTTGTCCCCAACGTTTCGACCGCAAACGGTCTTTATCAAGGGTTCAGTCTATATAAACAAAAATATGAACATAATATAATATAAATGCATAATATAATATTAATACAAAATACAGATATAAATAAAAAGTCAGTACTTCTACCACGTAGTACATGTAAAATAAATGACAATCTGCATATGTGGTGAATTCACAAAAAAGGGGGGTAAGGAAAGAAAATACGTTTCTATTTAATTATCAAGCCGGTTATAAATCATGCAACCTCTTGTGTAGCATAGGCCACTATTAAATAATAGCAGAAAAAAAACTAATTAACATAGTTCACATCCATAATAATCACTATTTATTTTTTATAATTTATAATATTTCCCCATTGGAGGTCAGTGCCGTGAAGGATCATGCATAAGAAGTTAATTATGTTAATTGGAAAAATAAGGCTACCATTTCACTCTGTAACATGCAAACCCTGCCTGTGTTGTATTGCACACAGGATGTGCCAACAAAAAGGTATATGTATACGTATACTATCGGAAATGTATACTCATAATGAGCCAAGGACCCTAAAAGAAAGAGGATATAAACCGCAAAGAAATTTACCTATTTACAGTGCAAAAAAAGCAATTACCTGTGGTTATGAACGGCAGCCCAAACGGCGATCCCAGAGAAATAATACATCCCGGTGTTGAAGGACCTTAAATAAGGCGGTGATGTCACATCCTGCTGATCACGTGCAGTGAGGCCGAGTGATCCCGGCAAAGTGTGCTGGAATGGGTAACATAATCATTCTCACCATCGAGTATCTTCATAAAGAACTCTCAACAGTCGAGGAACAGGTTACTTCCATTCAACAATTGAGCAGTACATTAACCACCGACAAATTCGATCTTATTTTACAGAAGACCAACAAGACTATTGAAGATTTCAGATCCCAACTCCAAGAGAGGAAACGGTCAAAATTTTTATGCGACGCCGAGGATTATCACCGGGAACAGGTCTATAAATGGCGGGACACAAACTATTACAAGGAAAGAAGAAACTACCGCCGTGGCAATTCTTCAACGTCATCTGGCTCAGAGAGCGAATTCATGTCTCGCACTCCCCTTCCTTTTTTAGAACAGAGGCGGGGGAAAAGTACAAGAGGCCGACGAGGAGGGGCCGTAGACAACACTGTGCTCGAGGGCACACGGATACGCACACGATCACAGGTAGGGACAACCACATTGTCTACAACATATCGTCTTATAATCTCTCATCCACAGAATACAACGTCTTGCAAAAGGGACTATCGTTTTGTCCCACACCCTCCTTCAATGGGTTCATATTAGATCAAGAATTACATTGGGAAGAAAAACATCGGGAAGAAAAACATTAGACTTGAACAAAGAAGACCCAGGAAAACATACTCAGAAGGGAGGTAAGAACATTTCTAAAACAATCCACAGCGAGGAGATTGGAACAAAACAAAATCCTCTAAACTGCATGCTCGCAAACGCCAGAAGCCTGACAAACAAGATGGAAGAACTAGAAGCAGAAATATCTACAGGTAACTTTGACATAGTGGGAATAACCGAGACATGGTTAGATGAAAGCTATGACTGGGCAGTTAACTTACAGGGTTACAGTCTGTTTAGAAAGGATCGTAAAAATCGGAGAGGAGGAGGGGTTTGTCTCTATGTAAAGTCTTGTCTAAAGTCCACTTTAAGGGAGGATATTAGCGAAGGAAATGAGGATGTCGAGTCCATATGGGTCGAAATTCATGGAGGGAAAAATGGTAACAAAATTCTCATTGGAGTCTGTTACAAACCCCCAAATATAACAGAAACCATGGAAAGTCTACTTCTAAAGCAGATAGATGAAGCTGCAACCCATAATGAGGTCCTGGTTATGGGGGACTTTAACTACCCGGATATTAACTGGGAAACAGAAACCTGTGAAACCCATAAAGGCAACAGGATTCTGCTAATAACCAAGAAAAATTATCTTTCACAATTGGTGCAGAATCCAACCAGAGGAGCAGCACTTTTAGACCTAATACTATCTAATAGACCTGACAGAATAACAAATCTGCAGGTGGTTGGGCATCTAGGAAATAGCGATCACAATATTGTGCAGTTTCACCTGTCTTTCACTAGGGGGACTTGCCAGGGAGTCACAAAAACACTGAACTTTAGGAAGGCAAAGTTTGACCAGCTTAGAGATGCCCTTAATCTGGTAGACTGGGACAATATCCTCAGAAATAAGAATACAGATAATAAATGGGAAATGTTTAAGAACATCCTAAATAGGCACTGTAAGCGGTTTATACCTTGTGGGAATAAAAGGACTAGAAATAGGAAAAACCCAATGTGGCTAAACAAAGAAGTAAGACAGGCAATTAACAGTAAAAAGAAAGCATTTGCACTACTAAAGCAGGATGGCACCATTGAAGCTCTAAAAAACTATAGGGAGAAAAATACTTTATCTAAAAAACTAATTAAAGCTGCCAAAAAGGAAACAGAGAAGCACATTGCTAAGGAGAGTAAAACTAATCCCAAACTGTTCTTCAACTATATCAATAGTAAAAGAATAAAAACTGAAAATGTAGGCCCCTTAAAAAATAGTGAGGAAAGAATGGTTGTAGATGACGAGGAAAAAGCTAACATATTAAACACCTTCTTCTCCACGGTATTCACGGTGGAAAATGAAATGCTAGGTAAAATCCCAAGAAACAATGAAAACCCTATATTAAGGGTCACCAATCTAACCCAAGAAGAGGTGCGAAACCGGCTAAATAAGATTAAAATAGATAAATCTCCGGGTCCGGATGGCATACACCCACGAGTACTAAGAGAACTAAGTAATGTAATAGATAAACCATTATTTCTTATTTTTAGGGACTCTATAGCGACAGGGTCTGTTCCGCAGGACTGGCGCATAGCAAATGTGGTGCCAATATTCAAAAAGGGCTCTAAAAGTGAACCTGGAAATTATAGGCCAGTAAGTGTAACCTCTATTGTTGGTAAAATATTTGAAGGGTTTCTGAGGGATGTTATTCTGGATTATCTCAATGAGAATAACTGTTTAACTCCATATCAGCATGGGTTTATGAGAAATCGCTCCTGTCAAACCAATCTAATCAGTTTTTATGAAGAGGTAAGCTATAGGCTGGACCACGGTGAGTCATTGGACGTGGTATATCTCGATTTTTCCAAAGCGTTTAATACCGTGCCGCACAAGAGGTTGGTACACAAAATGAGAATGCTTGGTCTGGGGGAAAATGTGTGTAAATGGGTTAGTAACTGGCTTAGTGATAGAAAGCAGAGGGTGGTTATAAATGGTATAGTCTCTAACTGGGTCGCTGTGACCAGTGGGGTACCGCAGGGGTCGGTATTGGGACCTGTTCTCTTCAACATATTCATTAATGATCTGGTAGAAGGTTTACACAGTAAAATATCGATATTTGCAGATGATACAAAACTATATAAAGCAGTTAATACAAGAGAAGATAGTATTCTGCTACAGATGGATCTGGATAAGTTGGAAACTTGGGCTGAAAGGTGGCAGATGAGGTTTAACAATGATAAATGTAAGGTTATACACATGGGAAGAAGGAATCAATATCACCATTACACACTGAATGGGAAACCACTGGGTAAATCTGACAGGGAGAAGGACTTGGGGATCCTAGTTAATGATAAACTTACATGGAGCAGCCAGTGCCAGGCAGCAGCTGCCAAGGCAAACAGGATCATGGGGTGCATTAAAAGAGGTCTGGATACACATGATGAGAGCATTATACTGCCTCTGTACAAATCCCTAGTTAGACCGCACATGGAGTACTGTGTCCAGTTTTGGGCACCGGTGCTCAGGAAGGATATAATGGAACTAGAGAGAGTACAAAGGAGGGCAACAAAATTAATAAAGGGGATGGGAGAACTACAATACCCAGATAGATTAGCGAAATTAGGATTATTTAGTCTAGAAAAAAGACGACTGAGGGGCGATCTAATAACCATGTATAAGTATATAAGGGGACAATACAAATATCTCGCTGAGGATCTGTTTATACCAAGGAAGGTGACGGGCACAAGGGGGCATTCTTTGCGTCTGGAGGAGAGAAGGTTTTTCCACCAACATAGAAGAGGATTCTTTACTGTTAGGGCAGTGAGAATCTGGAATTGCTTGCCTGAGGAGGTGGTGATGGCGAACTCAGTCGAGGGGTTCAAGAGAGGCCTGGATGTCTTCCTGGAGCAGAACAATATTGTATCATACAATTATTAGGTTCTGTAGAAGGACGTAGATCTGGGGATTTATTATGATGGAATATAGGCTGAACTGGATGGACAAATGTCTTTTTTCGGCCTTACTAACTATGTTACTATGTTACTATGTATATTGCTTTTTTAGGTCCCGAAGACTTAAAGTACATTTTAGCGGCAGTCCTATTAAGGAACAGATCGCTGATACAAGTAGCTCTAGCCAATCTGAAATACCATTCCAACTTAAACAATTAGGCCTTAGAGTCCCGAGTAATTACAATCCACCACGCACTTATCATCCTATTGAAACATATATTTCACTGGTTAAGAGGGATGTTGAATTAAATCTGAAATCCATTCATAAAGGATCAATGCGTATACATAGAAATTTATCCTTTACAGAAAAAGACACGTTGAAGAGTCTAAAAGAAAATAAGCGGATTGTGATTAAACCCGCCGATAAGGGGGGCTCCATAGTCATCATAGACAAAATACACTATGTATCGATCATACAATCACAGTTGAATGATAGGACTACATATCAGTCAATTGATCGAGACCCTACTTTTGATGCAGCAAGGGAGATATGCCAGATTATAAAAACATATAAAGAAAAGGGTACGATTGACGCAAAATTAAGTGAATATCTTATTAACACCCAACCGATGACACCTGTATTTTACATTCTCCCTAAAGTGCATCAGGACTTAATGAATCCACCAGGGCGACCTATTGTGGCGTCAACAAATTCCCTTCTCTCTCCCCTCGCTATTACTCTGGATCGCATTCTTACTCCTTTGCTACATAATATCTCCTCATATCTTAAAGATACAACAGACTTTCTATCTAAGTTACATACCATCATTCCTGTGGTTTCTGGGTGCACACTCGTTACTCTAGACGTGAACAGTTTATATACGTGTATTGATCATCAAAGAGGAATTGATGCGGTTCAATGGTTCTTGACAGAGTATGCTGCTTTTTCCCCAGATCAACTTCAATTCTGTTTGGATTTACTGTCTTTTATTCTGCATAAAAATTTCTTCATGTTTGGGGATCAATATTATATACAAAGAACCGGGACAGCCATGGGCTCTAACATGGCACCACCATATGCGAATATTTTTATGGCAGCATTTGAGGAAACACATGTTTATACACATCCGCTATTTCAAACACATTCTATATACTGGAAACGGTATATAGATGATGTTTTTATGATTTGGAGGGGTGAGGGGGGACTTCTCCTTCAGTTTGTACGAGACATAAATACCTGTGTTCCTAATCTATCATTTTCTATGCATATGAGTACAATATCTATTAACTTTTTGGATACACTGAAAACTTTGGAAGCTGATGGGAATCTTGATGTGGACTTGTATTGCAAGCCAACTGACAAAAACAGTTTATTGCATTATAGCAGTTGTCACCCCCGACATGTTAAACAGTCTTTACCTACATCCCAATTTCACCGCGTGTCACGGATTGTACCCAATGAGGAGAAACAGGCAGTACGACATCAGGAAAAGTCAGCGAAGTTCTTACAGCGTGGATACCCTATGAAAACACTTCAAAAAGCTAGAACAGATATTAGGAATAACAGGGAGAATTCGGACAGACAGAGAATACCCTTTGTCAGCACATTTCATCCGTATCTTTATATGATAAAAAATTGTGTTTTGCGTCACTGGGATTTATTGGGTAAGGCCTATCCCGATATACCTGAATTCAATGACATTCCCATTATGTGCTATAGAAAACCGCCCTAACTCAGGAACCTTTTAGTTAGGGCTGACGTGGGGTTTAATAAACCCCGATGCACACAGAGGACCCTTCTCACACAGAAATGAGGTACATTTCCTTGTCTTCATTGCTTGCAATGTTCAACCATTACGAAAGGAGAAATCTTCTCACATCCCCGGTCTGGGAAAATCTTCAAAATAGATGGCTTTTTCACGTGCGACTCATCGTATGTTATATATCTGATCAAGTGCCCTTGCGGTCTCGGATATGTTGGAGAGACTACCCAACATATCCGAGACCACATATCTCAACACAAGTCCACCATTAGATGTAGCAAACTTATGTTACCCATTCCAGCACACTTTGCCGCCGCGGGACACAATGTGTCCCAATTGAAATACCAAGTTATAGAGAGTGTAGCATTACCCAGAAGGGGTGGTGACAGGATCAAGAGGCTAAAGTCAAGGGAATCCTATTGGATTTTTACTTTACAAACGCCGGAGCCGTGGGGTCTGAATAGGGAGTACGAGATTACCTATTGATTATATTATCATCATATGTCATATTGATTAGTATGGAGATTGAAGATATGTTAATTCTATTGTAACTTTTAATTCCTTCTCGCTTTTTATTTATTTTTTATTTTTTTCTTTCCACAGGTCACCTAATGATCTTGGTAATGTATCCCCTTTTTGAGCTCGGTTCCCCCTTTTTTCTTTTTCTGTGTTCTTACTTCTACTAACATCACCTTTCTCCTTACCGTTATATATTTAACGTTCAACAGCGCATGCGCTTATGCCACTTGTTTCTTTCGGATCTTCCGAGCTTCTGAGCGGCACTCCTCATCACTGCGCTTGCGCAAGATCCTCTTCCTTTCCTTCCTCTCTCATATTGGCTTCTCTCGGCTCTCCTCGGTTTCTCCTAGAGGCGCAGGCGCACTCCTCACTGATTCTTTCGTCTTTTTCCGGGATCACTCGGCCTCACTACACGTGATCAGCAGGATGTGACATCACCGCCTTATTTAAGGTCCTTCAACACCGGGATGTATTATCTCTCTGGGATCGCCGTTTGGGCTGCCGTTCATAACCACAGGTAATTGCTTTTTTTGCACTGTAAATGGGTGAATTTCTTTGCGGTTTATATCTTCTTTCTTTTAGGGTCCTTGGCTCGTTATGGGTATACATTTCCGATAGTATACGTATACATATACCTTTTTGTTGGCACATCCTGTGTGCAATACAACACATGGCAGGGTTTGCATGTTACAGAGTGAAATGGTAGCCTTATTTTTCCAATTAACATAATTAACTTCTTATGCATGATCCTTCACGGCACTGACCTCCAATGGGGAAATATTATAAATTATAAAAAATATATAGTTATTATTATGGATGTGAACTATGTTAATTAGTTTTTTTCTGCTATTATTTAATAGTGGCCTATGCTGCACAAGAGGTTGCATGATTTATAACCGGCTTGATAATTAAATAGAAACGTATTTTCTTTCCTTACCCCCTTTTTTTGTGAATTCATCATATATGCAGATTGTCATTTATTTTACATGTACTACGTGGTAGAAGTACTGACTTATTATTCATATCTGTATTTTGTATTAATATTATATTATGCATTTATATTATATTATGTTCATATTTTTGTTTATATAGACTGAACCCTTGATAAAGACCGTTTGCGGTTGAAACGTTGGGGACAAGTTTCTTATGTTATGCTTCGTTTCACGGCTGTGAATTCCCAGAATAAAAATTAATCATTGAAAATCAAGATAAAAAGATTTTTCTTCATTTTTTTCGTGTGTGCTGGAGGTTGCTCTATTATATGGAATTAGGGGTCTGTTTGGATTAGGGTTTCAGTTAGAATTGGGGGGTTTCCACTGTTTAGGCACATTAGGGGTCTCCAAACGCTACATGGCGTCCGATCTCAATTCCAGCCAATTCTGCGTTGAAAAAGTAAAACAGTGTTCCTTCCCTTCCGAGCTCCCCCGTGTGCCCAAACAGGAGTTAACCCCAAAATATGGGGTATCAGCGTACTCAGGACAAATTGGACAACATCTTTTTTTGGGGGTCCAATTTCTCCTGTTACTCTTGGTAAAATAAAACAAATTGAAGCTAAAATAAATTTTTTTTAAAACATACCAAAAATTCCTGTGAAACACCAGAAGGGTTAATAAACTTCTTGAATGTGGTTTTGAGCCCCTTGGGGGGTGCAGTTTTTAGAATGGTTTCACACTTGGGTATTTTCTATCATATAGACCCCTCAAAGTGATTTCAAATGTGATGTAGTCCCTAAAAAAAAAGGTGTTGTAAAAATGAGAAATTGCTGGTCAACTTTTAACCCTTATAACTCCCTAACAAAAAAAAAAATTTTGGTTCCAAAATTGTGCTGATGTAAAGTAGACATGTGGGAAATGTTAATTATTAAGTATTTTGTGTGACATAACTCTGTGATTCAAGGGCATAAAAATTCAAAGTTGGAAAATTGCGAACTTTTCGCCAAATTTCCATTTTTTTCACAAATAAACGCAGGTAATATCAAAGAAATTTTACTACTAACATGAAGTACAATATGTCACGAGAAAACAATGTCAGAATCATCAGGATCCGTTGAAGCGTTCCAGAGTTATTACCTCATACAGGGACAGTGGTCAGAATTGTTAAAATTGGCCCGGTCATTAACGTGCAAACCACCCTTGGGGGTAAAGGGGTTAAGCATACTAGCGCAAAAAAATCTATTTGTATTTCTTACTAGCTGAAGAGCCCAGCGTTGCCTGGGCATAGTAAATATCTGTGGTTAGTTATAGCACCTCACTTCTCTCATTTTCCCCCTCACATCTCTCATTTTCCCCCTCACTCCTCTTATTTTCCCCCTAACACTTGTCATTTCGACCTCACATCTGTCATTTTCCAATCACTCCACTATTTTCCCTCACGCCTCTCATTTTGCACTCACACCTCTCATTTTCCCCTCAGTATATACATTTGTCATCTCCTTTATATATAGTATACACCTGTATGTCATCTCCTGTATATAGTATATACCTGTATGTCATCTCCCCTGCATATATAGTATATACCTGTATGTCATCTCCTCTGTAAATAGTATATACCTGCTGTATATCATCTCCTCCTGTATATTGTATATACCTGTCATCTCCTCCTGTATATACTTGTATGTCATCTCCTCCTACATATAACATATACATGTATGTCATCTCCTGTATATAGTATATACCTGTATGTCATCTCTCCTGTATATAGTATATACCTGTGTGTCATCTGCTCCTGTATATACCTGTGGGACATCTCCCCTGTATATACCTGTATGTCATCTCCTCCTGTATATACCTAAGTGTCATCTCCTCTTTTATATAGTATATACCTGTATGTCATCTCCTCCTGTACATAGTATATACCTGTGTGTCATCTGCTCCTGTATATACCTGTGGGACATCTCCCCTGTATATACCTGTATGTCATCTCCTCCTGTATATAGTATATACCGGTGTGTCATCTCTCCTGTATATAGTATATATCTGTGTGTCATCTCCCCTGTATATAGTATGTACCTGTATGTTATCTCCTCCTGTATAAGACCTCGTTCACATTTTATTTGGTCAGTATTTTTACCTCAGTATTTGTAAGCTAAATTGGCAGCCTGATAAATCCCCAGCCAACAGGAAGCCCTCCCCCCTGGCAGTATATATTAGCTCACACATACACATAAGACAGGTCATGTGACTGACACCTGCCGTATTTCCTATATGGTACATTTGTTGCTCTTGTAGTTTGTCTGCTTATTAAAGGGAACCTGTCACCCCGTTTTTTCAAATTGAGATATAAATACTGTTAAATAGGGCCTGCGCTGTGCGTTACTATAGTGTATGTAGTGTACCCTGATTCCCCACCTACGCTGCGCAATACATTACCAAAGTCGCCGTTTTCGCCTGTCAATCAGGCTGGTCAGGTCGGGTGGGCGTGTTCACAGCGCTGTTTCTTCCTCAGCTTTACGTTGGTGGCGTAGTGGTGTCCGCACGTTGAGGTGACTAATCCACTGTGGGCACGTGAACAAGGAGCGCGCGATCTGCGCTATCACCCCCTGTCATCGGTGGGGGCGGCCTTCTTCCTGGGGCCGCGCGTGCGCAGATGTAGTGCTCTGCTGCACGGGGCTTCAGGAAAATGGCCGCGGGATGCCGCACGTGCGCACAAGAGATCGCGGCGGCCATTTTCCCAAAGCCGAGTTTGCATCTCGCACTACATCTGCGCACGCGCGGCCCCAGGAAGATGGCCGCCCCCACCGATGACAGGGGGTGATAGCGCAGATCGCGCGCTCCTTGTTCACGTGCCCACAGTGGATTAGTCACCTCAACATGCGGACACCACTACGCCACCAACGTAAAGCTGAGGAAGAAACAGCGCTGTGAACACGCCCACCCGACCTGACCAGCCTGATTGACAGGCGAAAACGGCGACTTTGGTAATGTATTGCGCAGCGTAGGTGGGGAATCAGGGTACACTACATACACTATAGTAACGCACAGCGCAGGCCCTATTTAACAGTATTTATATCTCAATCTGAAAAAACGGGGTGACAGGTTCCCTTTAATCAGATTTTTTATTTTTGAAGGATAATACCAGACTTGTGTGTGTTTTAGGTCGGGATTCACGTGTCAAGCTGTGTGTTGAGTTTTGAGCGGCGACTTTTGTGTTTCGACTTTTCTGTGGCGAGGTTGGTGTGTGGCGCATTTTGTGTGTGTGTTCATATACCCGTGTGTGGTGAGTATCCCATGTCGAGGCCCCACCTTAGCAACTGTACGGTATATACTCTTCGGCGCCATAGCTCTCTTTAAGTCCCCTTTATTCACATCTGGCAGCTGTCAATTTGCCTCCAACACTTTTCCTTTCACTTTTTCCCCATTACGTAGATAGGGGCAAAATTGTTTGGTGAATTGGAAAGCGCGGGGTTAAAATTTCGCCTCACAACATAGCCTATGACGCTCTCGGGGTCCAGACTGTGGAAAATTTTGTGGCTGTAGCTGCGACGGTGCAGATGCCAATCCCGGACATACACACATACATACACACATACATACACGCACGCACTAACGCGCACACACACACACACTCACTCAGCTTTATATATTAGATTTGTTTGACTATTGGATTTATCACATAGGACCCGAAGTTTGTCTACAGCTTACCACTTTCCTGCTTCTCCTTTAGTTTTTCCTTAGTGAGGGCGCTAGTGTTTTTTCGTATTAAAATGTTGTATGTACCTCAAAATTGTATTCATGAAACAATTAGCTTTCAATGAAAAAAAACCAAAAAAAAAACCCAAGCCCTAAACACATCTTGATCGACAAAACTCAAAACATAATGGGTCTCAGAAAACTGCTACTGAAGCCAATATTTTTCTTCACCATTTCTATAAAACAAATAAAAAAACCTGCAGATTTAATATCGCCGTAATCAATGACCGGCAAAATCAGGTCACTTATCATAAAATGACCGCTGTAAAAGCAAAAAACCTAAGAGACATTTCCGGGGTTTCTTCACCATTTCATCCCACTTGGAATATTTTTTTTCTTCCTGTTTTTCTTTCAGTAGATCATGTAGTAAAACTACAAGTCGTTCCATAAAAACAAACAAACAAAACCTTCATATGGTTACGTGGACAGAAAAAGTTTTGCCCCTCAAAAGAAACACCATATGTCAGGGGACATAGAGCTCACTGAGAATCTGACTCCAGAGCTTATTTGAAATAAAAGGGGAATTACCAGGTAGACATGTAATGACTGACAGTCTACTCTCACATCTGCAGGTTACGCAGTGCTCCAGCTTCCATCTCACAGGCAGCCGATGCTGCGATAAGACAGCAGTGCTGTGAGCTGCAGCTGCTAACGTGTTTGTAATGAGAGAAAGTTCAGCTCTACTGCTACATTTTATTACATATCACACTGATCATGCTTCATTTTCATGTAAAATAAGCTCCGGCAGCAGATTCCTAGCAAGATCCATGTCCAGCCCATAGATCTTAACAGCTCTTTTACAGTACAAACCAAAAGTTTGGACACACCTCATTTAAAGATTTTTCTGAATTTTCATGGCTATGAAAATTGTACATTCACACTGAAGGCATCAAAACTATGAATTAACACATGTGGAATTATATACTTAACAAAAAAGTGTGAAACAACTGAAATTATGTCTTATATTCTAGGTTCTTCAAAGTAGCCACATTTTGCTTTGATGACTGCTTTGCACACTCTTGGCATTCTCTTGATGAGTTTCAAGAGGTAGTCACCGGGAATGGTCTTCCAACAATCTTGAAGAAGTTCCCAGAGATGCTTAGCACTTGTTGGCCCTTTTGCCTTCACTCTGCGGTCCAGCTCACGCCAAACTATCTCTATTGGGTTCAGGTCTGGTGACTGTGGAGGCCAGGTCATCTGGCGTAGCACCCCATCACTTTCCTTCTTGGTCAAATAGCCCTTACACAGCCTCGAGGTGTGTTTGGGGTCATTGTCCTGATGAAAAATAAAATGATGGTCCAACTGAACCCAAACCGGATGGAATAGCATGCCGCTGCAAGATGCTGTGGTAGCCATGCTGGTTCAGTATGCCTTCAATTTTGAATAAATCCCCAACAGTGTCACCAGCAAAGCACCCCCATACCATCACACCTCCTCCTCCATGCTTCACGGTGGGAACAAAAAAGTGTGAGACAACTGAAATTATGTTTTAAGTATATAATTCCACGTGTTAATTCATAGTTATGATGCCTCCAGTGTGAATGTACAATTTTCATAGTCATGAAAATACAGAAAAATCTTTAACTGAGGTGTGTCCAAACTTTTGGTCTGTACTGTACATAAGAAAAAAACGTAGATTTCACTAGAATAAGATGTCAAGATCTCATTTTATTTATATGACCTGTATTCCCACTGACCGATTCCCTTTAAAGGGAACCTGTCACCCACAAAATCGAAGATGAGCTAAGCCCACCAGCATCAGGGGCTTATCTACAGCATTCTGGAATGCTGTAGATAAGCCCCTGATGTATTCTGAAAGATGAGAAAAAGAGGTTAGATTATACTCACCTGGGTGGGCAGTCCGATCCGATGGGCGTTGCGGTCCGGTGCCTCCCATCTTCATAGGATGACGTCCTCTTCTTGTCTTCACGCTGCGGCTTCGGCTTTGTCTGCTCTGTTGAGGACAAAGCAAAGTACTGCAGTGCGCAGGTGCCGGGCCACTGACTTTTCTCGGCGCCTGCACACTGCAGTACTTTGCTCTGCCCTCAACAGGGCAGACAAAGTACACCTGTGCCGGAGCCGTAGTGTGAATACAAGAAGAGGACGTCATCGTAAAAAGATGGGAGGCCCTGGACCGCGACGCCCATCAGACCGGACCGCAGTGGGACCGCCCCTGGGTGAGTATAATCTAACCTCTTTTTCTCATCTTTCAGGATACATCAGGGGCTTACCTACAGTATTCCAGAATGCTGTAGATAAGCCCCTGATGCTGGTAGGCTTAGCTCATCTTCGATTTTGGGGGTGACAGATTCCCTTTCAAGGGCGTTGTACCACGTTTTAAAGGAGATCTAGATTTTCAAGTAACTATTAAGCGTAAGCTATACTTGTTTCCTGAATTTACCAGTTTTCCCATCTTCAGGTTCTAATTTTAATTTGCAATTAACGCTTAGCTAGTGGGAACGGACCAGCTGCTATAATGTCTCCTGCTCTACGAACACACAAAACGGGAATCATGCTCTTCATTCCTTTGCTAGTATACAGACAAAATCAGCAGAGACATAAATAATAATAGAGAGGATAATCTACAACATTACGGAGTTGTGTGGCTGTGAATCTAGCTCTCAGATAAGCTGGTCAGAATCTGCACGATCACTCTGCTTCTCTCCACCTTGCATAGACTTTATTATTCTGTGTGGACCTGCCAGCTCAGAACCAGGGGGTCTGAGTTTTAAAGTCGAGATAGAATACCTACAAAACTTTCCCTCTGGTTTCGGGGATACGTGTGCAATGCAAAAAACCAAACAAACTAAAAAAGGAACAAATGTAAGAAAACCAGTGACTTTTTGCATAAAATATTTATAAATGAATAAATCTAAAAGACACAATGATCTCTAAATTGGAAGGTTTTTTATTTATAGAGTTTACAAAAAGATAAAACAATTGGCACAAATATAACAATCTTAGCAGCAATTATCAAAGTTTTTGGTTGGAGATGAAATAAGTCTTTATGAGTGGAAATTAACAATATTCCATACATATGTAAGGCAACTGCGTCCATTGGCGGTTCTGAACATAATGAGGTATGGTTAGGGCCCTATAGACTTCAATGGTGCCCAGCTATGGTTCTGTACAGATCTGTAATACACCAACATACACAAGGCCTTATACATTCTGTATGCTTTTTCTTATGTACGGTATATATAAAACATATTACTTAATATCCATAAACATCTAGATCCCATTTTGGCAAGTTACTTGGACAGCGAAAAAAAATCTATTACAGCTCTTTCCTTATCCTGAAATTGAGGAATAAACCTCTTGTCTTTTTGAATTGGTGATTCAAAATAGGACAACTGTGTCCTCGTCTTTACCACACAGCTAAAAACCTATACCAAACAGATCTAGTTCCAGCTTAAAAATAAAATAAATGAATGTAAAACAAACACATCCAATATGACACATTATCACTGTTTCAGTACACAATTGCATTTAAAGGTTCCCTTTAAGACCACTAACGGGCAGATATGGGGTTAATGTTAGTGCCCTGCTGCCGGGAGGAAATTAACTGCTCGTGGCGGCGTTTGGGTTTTGGTCATGAAGGTGGAGCTGGCGTGGGTTCAGTCACCACCCCCATCATTAGGGCCGGCTGTCACTCGCTGCTGAGACGGCCTACAGATTTCATCTCCTGGAGGTAGGCAGCCGGCAGAGACGTCTGGTCACAGCTTTCTCAGAGGACACAGGAGTGCTCGGCCAAACGAGCGCTCCTGTGTATGAACGAGTCGTCCCAACCATCGTTCATCTGACAGCCATCTTTAGTGATAGACACGTTAGCAAGCCATCCAAGTTAATTAGAGTACTATATAGTAATCTCAATACTTGCCACTCCCTTTTGATACCATTAAAACTATAATGGGAATTCTTATTTTGGGGGACTACTCTCTTTTCGACAGCGATTGGTCAGATGATTAAGGCTAGCCGTACACAAGATATTTGCCAGCACAAGAGGCATCTTATCCTCCCCTTCTGCCAAATGTGCAGTGATTCAGCAGCAGAGGTAGAATCTGATGTCAGAAAACCTTGGCAGCAGTTTCTCTCCGCCGAACAAAGGATCAGGCATGTAGAAATCCGTGTTTTCACTCGGAATGCTCCCATACACATCTATCTGTAGGATCTGCTGGTCTTAGAGTTATATGAATATATATATATATTTTTTTTTTAATTCCCTTTATTTAGTGTTAATTCCCTTTTTTGACACTTCATAAACAGGCAGGGACCATAAACCTCCTCTCCCAGAATAAGGACAAGCAAAGAAGTGATTAGAACCTTTTTCTCAAAGACAAATGTGAAAGCTAAACTAAGGTCATAAACTGTTTGTTAATGGTGCAGCCGGATCTGCAAAACAAAACCAACCGAGTATTTGCAATTAGGCTTAAAACGAAGATTACAAGATCAGCTGAGTGTTCAGAAGTAGAGTTACCCAACGGTAAGATCTCAGCTGTCCGTACTAAGTGCCAGAAGCCCGACGACATAGTTGGGAGGCAGATCCACCTATGTAAGGGAAATAAGGCAAATACACGAGTATATACTGCGACAGGTTACAGTAAAGCTGGAGGAATAGCGCTCACCTCTAATTAGTCTGCAGCAAGGAGCTGTAGATCAGCCATGTGCACAAAGCCAGAAACCACCCTCCATACTTCCATACTTATTTAAAGTAAAGCAAAGTAACTGCACTTTATGAAACTTTTGACATATTATGAGTGGGGGATCCAGGTGCTGGTATTGCCAACTGATTGCTAAAGCGAAGGGGTAGAAGCAATAAGCTGCTCTCTTCCGAGACTAAAAATTGGGTCACAAGCTCCATCATCAGTCTCCAAGGTGGACAGCACCTAGCTGAGCACTTCTACCCTTTTATTTCAGGAGATCGGTGAGGGTCTCAGCACCAAGAACACCACAGATCAAAGCTTCAGAGATGTTAAAATTTTTATTAAAAAAAGTGCAAACGTGCACAATGTCAAGACATTTTGCCATGGACGAAGAACTGAATAAAAAAATGGCAATTTATTTCCAATGTGTTGTAAAAGGTTACGGCACAAGGAAATGTATTTGCGGTCAGGAAATCAGCCGAAATTCACTTTAGCCATAGATCGAGAAAAAAAAAAAAGTTTACTTATTGAACTAAATTAAGTAAAGAAAAAGTATCTGCAGAGTTATTTCTATTCAATGTATGCCTGCTATTAATATTTACCGGCACCATCAAAAATATGGATAGTTTTCCCAATATATTTGAGGAGTCTATGGAGCGGTTTTCTAACAGAGGAAAGAACTTGATAAAATCTCGCCTGCCTACTAGGGTGAAAGAGACCGATTGATCCATCCATTTATACCTACTATTACAGATGGTATTGGCAGATGAATGTTAATTAGGGGAACAATGCTTAACAATCAGACTCACAGAACTTGTTCCCTACCCCCCAGTATATTCGGAAATTTTTTCAATGACTATAATAAAAAGCAACTGTAGTGACCATCTTTCTGGAAATGCCAACATCAATGTGTATCTGTAGTCAGATGACTACTATGATAGTTTATTTCTTAGAAATATGGTAAAACCCAGTCAATATTCTAAGTTAATCCCTATTGATAGGTCAGGGCACAACTTGCTGATCGTTGGGACCCCCAGTGATTGCAAGAACGGGTCTCTGTGAAGCCTGGTCTGAATGGAACAGAGATGGAGCATGCGCACCTCCGCCCCATTCATTTTCTTTGGGCTTGCCGGAGATATCGGAGGACAGAGATGTGGGCTCGCTGGGTGTCACAGTGATCAGTAAGTCATCCCCTTTTCTACTGATAGGATAGCGTGTAAAAAAAATTGTCAAAATCCCTTTTATCAGAGGGGGGCATTCTCTACCCTCCCATCCTTTATAACAAATTTGTAAACATATAACAGACATTAAAAAAAAGTACTGATGAAACTACGTTCAAAAACAAAGAAAACAAGAAAAAAAAAAGAAGGAAGTGGAGACTCTTCCTTATTAGAACATGAATACTCTGGTTTGTAACCTGCAGCTATTATGACACTACAACTCCCAGCAAATAAAATGGCATTTTTGGGGCTGCACAGTCACAGCATCTGGAAAGTCATGGCTTTAAAAACATCTTAGTTTTGCATAATGGAGCCAGTCCTCAGTTTCCTTGGGATGACCTGGAGCTTTGGTCATGTAACATTATACCATTACTAACCCCCCCACCTTCCCTTTAACGAACAGAATAATAACCGCTCCCCCATATTTTAGGCAATGACAAGTTTACTTTCCCAGAAGACCTGTCGGGTGGATGAGTCTCCTGCTTTCAACATAAACTGTTTCTCAACCACTTTCCCCCTGAAACTGGATATCCTTTGGCTGTAAATCGTTGCACATTCTGTTCAGATGTTAACGTCCGCTGCGATTCTCTCATTCATTGTAAGCCCAGTTCATGGTAATTAGCGTTAAACTGCAGGCACCAATACATATACCAAGAACGACCAACCCACAGGCCTGGGAACACAAAGGAAAACAAACACAAATTAGTACTTGTGGAAGGAATCAATTTTCACTGTGTGAGAACAGCCTTCAGTTCAGATCATGTCCCCATTGTTGGTTTGGGAAAACAGGTTGACGACATAAAGCGAGTTCACGCGGACTGCTGGAAAACAAAACGGTGTTCAGACTTTTTCACAACAGTACGTGTCCACCATGATGGGCACTTCCGTAGGGAAGAAAAAAAAGTTCAATTTAGGCTAAAGGCGTCTTAGCTGGGCTAAGAAATCTAAGAAATACTTTGCATTTCTACGGAGGCTGATAAAGGGGTCGGTTTTACCAACAAAACAAGGAAAATTAGAGAGAAGAAGCATTAGTGGGCACGGTTCTCACCGAGCTGGGGAGGACGTTACATAAGCATGCAGCGGGTTATATGCCCACAAGTTACAGCAATTCGATACAGCGGTTTATACAGAATACAGGAAAAAAAAATTCCACATACCCCAAACTTCTGGCGGGATAGGAAGTCCTCAAAACTAAGCTTCAAGTAAAAGATTCCAGGGAAGACAAAGAGCAGACACGTAGAAGTGGTGGATCCTAAACAGGCGAGGAAAAGACGCTCAAAAAATCTGCTTTATCCACGATTAAATAGACTCATAATCTGTGTATTGCCTAAACCAGAAAGCATTTTTTTTTTTTAATCAAAAGGGAAAAATGCTCTGTTTAAAGTGGACATGTAAGCCCAATGGTTTACACTGGTTAAACCTCATTCACATTTTTTTTTTTGCGTATGAGAAAACATGGACCGTTTTTTCCCCATCAGTGTGCTGGATCCAATTATAATGTTTCCTGTATACAAAAAAAAAATAAAAAATCAAGTTTTTTCTACTTGTTAGACTGTTAAAAAAAAAAAAAAAGAGGAAGACCGTAATCGGATGACACATGGATGGCGTCCAAGTGCAGCATGTTCGTTTAACAGTAGGCCATAAAAAAATAAAAAAATAATAAAAAATAAATAAAAAAAAATAGATGGGAGAGATTAATTCACAAAAATGGACTTCTCTTTCTGATAAGCTATGAAAAATGGTTAGAACACGTACAGCAAAAATGGACGCCTGAATGAGGTCTATTGCTTATTGGGGTGTTACTACTTGGTTCCTTTTGAGAGCTATGCATTGTAGTATATATCCTTTGATATCTATGGAACTAATGCTAGAGACTGTCAATCTTCGATGAGCGGGGGCGCCATTGTTGTCACTTTAGTCATACAGAAGAACGGTACAATGCAGAGTTCTAAGAAGATGCTCAGAATTGCTATGTAAGGAGGATTCCAAGTATTTACTAGGACAGGAGGGATGGCTGGGCCGCAAATAGAGAAAAGAGGGAGATAACAGACATCCAAGCCCAACTTACCGACCACACCAAATACATTCCTTATGTCTGGAACAAAGATGGCGAGAAGTACAATAACTATATTCAGGGCCAGGGTCACTACTATGTGACGGAGGTAGGAAAATTGTTGGTTGGAGAAGAACATCATCATTAAAGCCTTTCTTGCCTATAAAAAAAGAAAAACTAAATAAATGTAATTTAAAAATTTACATTTCTACAAAGATTTCCAATATAAAACAATCTATATAATTTGCTACTTACAGGAAAATGAATAAGTGGCACAGTCAGGAGAACGGCCAGAAGAATGACGAATCGGACGGTTATAATCAGAACGTCTCGAGGCAGAAATCTGCTGTAACCTTGTAGCAGCTCAGACTCTACATTGTCTGCAATGGCGACACAAAATACACAATGGAGCAGTATTAGCACCAACATACAACTATTTCAGTAGACAATCCGACACTACCCAAGATTGG
The DNA here is from genome assembly GCF_032444005.1 of Ranitomeya imitator. Taxonomy (NCBI): domain Eukaryota; kingdom Metazoa; phylum Chordata; class Amphibia; order Anura; family Dendrobatidae; genus Ranitomeya; species Ranitomeya imitator. Next base: position 735,976,408 of record NC_091282.1, on the reverse strand, counting down.
TTGTATTCAGTTCCAATCAATGCTATATAGACCAATGAATAGGAGCCGAGCTGCAGTACCCAGGAGCGGCCACTACCTGGTGTATGGAGCTCAGTACAGTGTTTACAGAGCTGATGACAGCTGGTCGGTAGGGTTATTAGGTATCAGAATCCCACTGATCGGATATTGATGAGTTATATTTGGGATAGGTCATCAATATCATTGTAGTGGGAAAAGCTCTTTAAATGAATGGTTCGTTGCCTGTCTTCCCTTTCCAACTACACAACTCACTTCCACATTCGATGCTGCCATACTTAGTCAAGGGCCTGGCAGACCATGATGGTGTCATGGTGTGTCTCTTTCGGGATATGCCTGCTGCTATGGAATAGGTGTTCTCAGCTGGCTCCTTCTGGAGTCGTTAGGATCTGTTACAATACTATGGCTTCTGTTATGATGCAGATGTGAACAGACCCCAATGGTCGTCTCTGGGGAATGCTACAGTTAGGATAAAATCACCACTGCACATACAGTTTCATTTTCTGGCTGGGATCACACGGCGACTTTGATGGTGGCCAAAGATGACACTTTGCTGCCACCACACCCACCAATGTAGGTAAAAGTAGTTCAGTTCCAACCAAGTGCCGTGAATATTCTCTGGCTTTTCTAGAATTCGAGATGAACTTCATCACTGAACGCAGGTGACAAACTTTAATATACAGAAAAAAAAGTTCACACGGTAGAGTCAGAGAACGTACCGTAAAAAGTAAGGTAACCAAACAATGCCGAAATAAAATAGATGAGGAAGCTTAGGGATATTCCGAGGTTGGCCACATTCTGCATCCGGCTCTTGGACGGACTGAAAAAAAAGAAGGGACAAAATATTATTTGAAATGATCACCAGTAGGTTTCCAATAAGAGGATATTAGCACAATTCATTACAGAGTTGATCAGGTTGAGAAATGAGACACAGCCCATGGGGCATGCTGATTAGTTGGCCAAATCTGGCAACAGGGCCGGCTCCAGGTTTTTGAGGGCCCCGGGCGAAAGAGTATCAGTGGGCCCCCCCCCTTTAACACATACCACGATTCATGATCGCATATAAACACAGCCATGTAATATATAACACAGCCCACGTAGTATATAGCATAGCCACGTAGCATATAACAGCCCACATAGCATATAACAGCCACGTATATATATAGCACAGCCCATATAGTATATAACATGGCCCACGTAGTTTATAGAACAGCCATCTAGTATATAGCACAGCCCACGTAGCATATAACAGCCCACGTAGTATATAGAACAGCCATGTAGTATATAGAGACACTTGCCCCATATAGTGCTGCACAAACCTTATTGCCCCATAAGATGCTCCATACAGACACTTGCCCCACATAGTGCTGCACAAGCGTTATGGGCCCATACAGTCACTTGCCCCATATAGTGCTGCACAAACGTTATGGCCCCATAGATGCTCCATACAGACACTTGCCCCATATAGTGCTGCACAAACGTTATGGCCCCATACAGTCACTTGCCCCATATAGTGCTGCACAAACGTTATGGCCCCATAGATGCTCCATACAGACACTTGCCCCATTTGCTGTTGCTGCGATAAAAACAAACAAAAAAAATCACATACTCACCTCTCCGTCGCTCAGGCCCCCGGCACTTTCAATATTCACCTGCTCCTCGTTCCAGCCGCCGCTCCATCTTCTTCAGCGTCTTCTGCACTGACGCTCAGGCAGAGGGCACGCACTAACCACGTCACCGCACCCTCTGACCTCAGCATCACTGCAGAGGACGTGGAAGATGGAGCGGCGGCTGGAACGAGGAGGTGAATATCGCGCAGCACTGCGCTCCCCTCCCTGTTATACTCACCTGCTCCTGGCACTGTGCAGTCCCTGCTTCCCGGCACCTTCTTCCTGTATTGAGCGGTCACCATTATCACTCATTACAGTTATGAATATGCGGCTCCACCCTTATGGGAGGTGGAGCCGCATATATTCATTACCGTAATGAGCGGTACCATGTGACCACTCAGTATAGGAAGAAGCTGGGGACCTGCAGGGACCGCGCAAGCCGCCAGGAGTAGGCGAGTATAATTAGACAGCCCCCGGCCGCTCCGCCTCCCCTGCCGAGTCAGCTTCGTGATGTGCCGCTAGCTGAGGGCCCCTGGGGGAGCGGTGGTCCTAGGCACTGGCAGCTGCCTGCCCTTAACGCCGACCTTGAATGGGCCCCCTGTCTCTCCAGGGCCCCAGCACTTGCCCGGGTATGCCGGGTGCTGACGCCGGCCCTGCCTGGCAATATGGAGTATGGGGACCTACTTACTCTTTCCCGACAGGCAATGTCAGGGGGAAAGAAGGATTTATCAGATGGAATTTAATAAGAAGATCCTTTTGTTTGGCGGGAAGATAAGATGATGTAAAAATAGGTAAATACAGAAAAAAGAAGTTGTAAAGCAAATTTTCTTAGCACACTTCATTCGGCCATTACAATCTTCTCCCAGAAGCATCACAAAACAAAAAGCATGAAAAGGTAAAGTACTGGAAAACTTCGGGACTTCTTGGAGTGATATCAATGTGTCTAATCTGGGGGTAGATCACAGACTTACTCACCTCCTAAGCTCGCAGTAAATGGGCAGAACGGACGTATGGCACAGAAATGAGAAAGCCATGGTAGGTAGTGCAAATGCGCTCTAAGATGAAAGACAAAAATAAAGTGTTTCCAACAAAAAGGAAAATAGTTTATACTACATGAAAGAAATAATACGATGAGATGGTGCACAGAGGAAAGGATAGTTTATTGAATGAATGAAGTCGCTTGGGTAGCAAAAAATTGGGGTCATTTTTAGTTAATATAATCTAGCCCAATGAGCCTCCTCCACATTGGATAGGAGGCCGCGTGGACTAAGACGAGTATTTCTACTGTCTGCCGTCATCATGATCAATCATTCAGTGGCTCTACCATCAACCTACTTCTATCTAATGTGTATAGATATCATGTTTGGGATGTATTTGAAGCAGAAGTTCCATACTAAGTTGTCTAATCTGCTGTGCTCATCCAGATTCATGAAATCTTTTCCTCAACGCTGGGCGTGTAATACCATATCCAACCCGTAAGAACAAACTGTAAGAGTATGTGCAAATGACATCTTGTTCATTCATTCTGCTCAGGACCCACCTGAAAAAGCCCCCAAAATTAAAGGGGTTGTCCACTACTCAGACAACTTTGTCCGAATTCCTATTCACCCCCTAGTAAAATAACACTAATGCTCCCCTCCGGTGCCAGCGTTCTTCTAGCGGTGTCAGCACTGGGTCTTTGGAGACTCGCATAACATTAGGTCATGCGATCCCTGCGCTGGATTCACTTTTCTCTTCTTTGAACAAATCGAGACATCCCGAGGAAGTGAGAGAGCAGTCACAGCACTCACTTCCTCCAGATCTCACTTACGTCCGAAAGCGGAAAAAGTGTAAAACCAGTGCTGATTGGTCGCAGGGATTGCGTGACATTATGTCATGTGAGCCCCGGAAGAGCCAGTGCTGACACCACTGGAACAGAGTCGGCACCGGTGGGGAGTATAAGTGTTGTTACTTTACTAGGGGGAAACATAGGGATTCAGAAGGGGTTTTCGGAGAAGTAGACAATCTCTTCAAAACATGCTCTGCAGTGTCAAAAATATTTGCTGGGCAGATATTCTGTCTTTTTAAGCTTCTTTTCACTGCGTCAGGTAAGTCGTGAACTGGCTAAAAGAAGTGACCAGTCCATTCTTCAGGCATGGGAAGCTGCTCAGTAGCTTATATGCACAATTGAAAAAAAAAAAAAAAAGTCGCCGCAAAGACAAAAAACGCTTCAGTAAAATCACTGCCACGGTTTCCATGAAGAGTCTTCCACTTCTAAACCTCAACAGCTACTCCAGCGGCACAGACATGAGGTCTGTTTAGCTAGTTGGTTACATCTGTTAGAACAATATATTTATGGCTTTATTGCAGAAAAATCAACAGCTAAATAAAATATGGTAAAATTCCTCACCTTTAACATTATAAAAAGGGAAAACGACACGTAAAATACCAATACGAAAGAAAAACAAACCATTTCACACTTGGCCTCTCTCGATGTGACACAATCTCGGCAGTTACCACGCACAGGTAGCCATATCCCAGATAATAACCAAGGACGGACACAACTTTTGTTGTGTCTGTAATCTAATACTGCTATAAAAGCCAATGGTTAAATCAAGCCTGACAAGAACACGCATCCTTGGATTAGGTTTCTAAATGTCCCCAACATTTTAGATCCCACCATCGGTCATCCCTGGTGTAACCCAACTCTCCCTTGGGGCCCATTATCCCCTTGAATGGTGCCAGCTTTTGAAGTTCAGAAGATCAGAGGGTCTCTGATCCTTGTGACTCCATATCAGTCCATCATTATTGTTATGCCAAGAGCCTCTTAAAATGATCTATGAGAGGGAAATACAGTGATTAAGTTTCTACATTCACCACGACTCCACATGAGTAAATTGGTGTTGTGCTGTAGGAACAAACCACTTTTTAGCTACGCGGCATCCTATTCTTATACATTATCAGATATTAATAACCATTTATCATGAAGAAAGAGAAATATCTAAACATACAATACTTATCTACGCTCACATAGAACTCACCTCTTTGGAAAACTCAAAAAGTTTTGGTTTACATTCAGAACTGTTTGAAATCTATATAAAAAAAAAAAAAAAGACAAAAAACATCACAGGTTGGTAAAGTAAGAATAATCATCCATAGACATGATCTGAATTGGCTCTCAATAGCATCTCTCCAAAATAAGAGGTGATTGGAGACTTCAGTAGTCAGTACGGTCACGGATCTGGGAATCCAGAGCGAGGAACAGAAGTGGGGACCAGTACAGAAAGGACATCAGTGCTGGGGACATTTGAGTTAATGAGCTGTAGTCTGAAACTCTGGAAAGGGTCAAGCATGGGGCAAGACATTTGACATTTTGTTGTTTTCTTTTCTCCTTGCTGGTCTCACTATATACATTTTTAACCTATTCACAGGATAGGTGACAAACATGATTGCTGGGGGGGTCTAACCGAAGGGACCTTTAAATCGGTCACTAAAACAAAGGTTCTAAAGTCATGCGTGTGAATTAGACGATGGTTCACATGCGTGACCACCAATCCATTGACTTCTACAGCACTGGTTGACATGGCCGAGCTGCGAGTCCCATAGAAAGGAATAGAGCAGTGGTCAAGTGTGAACTCCATCACTGGAGTTGTTGCGCTCTTAAATCTCTTAACATGATATCACCCATGTATCAGGAATTTAGGCAAGAACTGCTGGTAGACCATAGTTCTGTCCAGCTATAGATATCGATCATTGATCTCTTGTGCCATATTGACTCCAATCTGACTGTACAAGTTGGTATGAGAAGAAATAATTACCGTACATTTAAATAAATTCACCGTAGAGCCACTTTGCTTTATTTTTTTTTAAAGGGAATCTGTCTCCCCCTGGGATGTATATGACCTATTAATATGGGCATACAGGTAATAGAAATCTTACATTAGTCCTACCTATTGATGCTCATATTAAATGGTCTTGTTGTGGAGAAATGTTATATTCTCTCTTTAAGCTAATGATTTCTGTATTCAAAAGATCCCTGAATGCATGTATTTCTGAGAAATTGCAGATTCCGGGACCACAACTGACATGCATGGGAGGGAGGCTAAAATTACAATGAAGACTTAAGGCAGGGATTTCTTCCAGGCACCGCACGCCCCAGAGCCTGGAAGAAATCATTAACATAAAAGACAGAATATAACATTTCTCCACAACTAGACCGCAGCTTTGAGGCAGACAGGTAGGACTAGTTTAGCATTTCTACTACCTGTATGCCTATATTAATAGGTCATATACATCCCGAGGGGAGGGTGAGGGGGTGACAGCCTCCCTTTAAACTTACCCTGTGACTAATCTCCTAACATCTAGAATTCTAAAAATGTTTAGTTTATTTGGTTGTTTATTTCTGTATTAAAATTCATAGTATACTTCTTTTCAGTATGATCATGGTGACCTCCTGGGATTTATGTAGCTTTACCTTCTTTGAAGGGGTTCAACATTTCAGGTAACAGAATTTCCTGTATGATGAAATTGCATGGACTGTACAGCTTCTCACTAAATTATATCATCAAAAAGTTAATTTATTTCAGTTTCAATACAAAAACTAGAAAATAGAGTCATTACAAACAGAGTGATCTATTTCAAGTGTTTATTTCTGTTAATGTTGATGATTATGGCTTACAGCCAATGAAAACCCAAAAGTCATTATCTCAGTAAATTAGAATACTTTATAACACCATCTTGAAAATGATTTTACAGTCCAAAATGTTGGCCAGTAAATTCAGTATGTATGTATGTTCAGTAAATGCACTCATATTTGGTCGGGCTCCTTTTGCACACATTATTGCATCAATGCGGCGTGGCATGGAGGCGATCAGCCTGTGGCACTGCTGAGGTGTTATGGAAGCCCAGGTTGCTTTGATAGCAGCCTTCAGCTCATCTGCATTGTTTGGTCCGGTGTCTCATCTTCCTCTTGAAAGTACCCCATAGATTCTCTATGGGGTTAAGGTCAGGTGAATTTGCTGGCCAATCAAACGCAATGATAGTGTGGCTTTTAAACCAGGTATTGGTACTTTTGGCAATGTGGACAGGTGCCAAGTCTTGCTGGAGAATTAAATTTCCATTTCCAAAAATCTTGTCGGCAGAGGGAAGCAAAAAGTGCTCTAAAATTTCCTGGTAGACGGCTGTGCTGACTTTGGTCTTGATAAAACACGGTGGACCTACACCAGCAGATGACATGGCTCCCCAAACCATCACTGATTGTGGAAACTTCACACTAGACCTCAAGCATCTTGGATTGTGGCCTCTCCACTCTTCCTCCAGACTCTGGGCCCTTGATTTCCAAATAAAATGCAAAATTTACTTTAATCTGAAAACAACACCTTGGACCACTGAGTAACAGTCCAGTTCTTTTTCTCCTTGGCCCAGGTAAGACCTTCTGGCGTTGTCTATTGGTCATGAGTGGCTTGACACAAGGAATGGGACACTTGTAGCCCATGTCCTGGATACATCTGTGTGGGGTGGCTCTTGTAGCAATGACTTCAGCAGCAGTCCACTCCTTGTGAATCTTTCCTAAAAATTTTGAATGGCCTTTTCTTAACAATCCTGTCAAGGCTGCATTTATCCCGGTTGCTTGTGCTCCTTTTTCTGCTACACTTTTTCCTTCCACTCAACTTTCCATTAATATGCTTGGATACAGCACTCTGAACAGTCAGCTTCTTTAGCAATGACCTTTTGTGGCTTACCCTCCTTGTGGAGTGTGTCAATGACTGTCTTCTGGACATCTGTCAAGTCAGCAGTCTTCCCCATGATTGTGGAGCCTACTGAAAGACTAAGGGACCTTTTTAAACGCTTAGGAAGCCTTTGCAGGTGTTTTTTGTTAATTATTCTAATTTACTGAGATAAATACTTTTGGGTTTTGACTGGCTGTAAGCCATAATTATCAACATTAACATAAATAAACACTTGAAATAGATCACTCTGTTTGTAATGGCTCTATATATGAGACTCACTTTTTGTATTGAAGAACTGAAATAAATTCACTTTTTGATGATATTCTAATTTTGTGAGAAGCACTTGTATATATAATTCTGGGTGATGGCCGTTATAAGGATATTCTGTGTTGATACTGTATCTATACAAACGTCTGGCTACACTGCAATATCTGGAAGGTGGTGCCACTTTGCAGTGCTACCAAAAGCCATGAAGCCCACAAACCGGGGTCACTGACACTGTGAAGTCTGAGGGTACTAAGACAATAACACTATATTAGAATGGGGATTGTTTTTGGAGGGGTATGTCTCACATGTGGAATATTGGCCATAGATGAAGCCTTTGAACGACAGCTAGTCATTATTAAGGCCCCCCAAAAGCGAGTCAGCTGGCCACCCTTGGTACATACGGTGAAAGCAGGCAGCTAGCAGTTGAGTTGTCAATGTTTATTACAGATTGGATTACCCATGGTTCTGTCACTTTCATTTCTTAATCTACTGACCCAAAGGCAAATTCTTACCTCCGTATACAGTAAAGTGTGATTCTGAGGAAGAGGACAAGGAATGGACCATTTTTTAATCACTACCTGAAAAGCAAATGGATAAATATTAGGATGTGGGAACTGTGGTTAGGGTGAAAGAAAGCAACCTTATCCTTATGATCAATTTCTCAGCTCGTTAGTTCAGCTAAAGAGTCATAACCTGCGGCCAACTTCAGATGTAGAAGAGGAAATGTATGAGCAATTACTGTTTAATACAGGAGCAGAGATGTGCAGTGCTGATAGGAGCGGATTACACCTGCACAGTCATGCTGCTGCTATGGCGGCTTGGAAACTTTGCATTGTTATGTTGTAGAACTCACTAGATCACCTAGAAATGACTATGGTAATTGGAAAGATGCCAGATGAGCGTCTCCGAGCTTCTGTTCCCCGAAAAATGAGGACATACAGTCGTGTCCTTGGGGATGAACTGCTCAAGAATTTGCTAACTTTAAAGCCTTGTTTATTAATAAAAAGACAAAAAATGATCACTAGTATCATAGAATAAAAATCATTTACGTTTGGCATGTGCCCAAAAATACACAAAAAAATACCAGTACTATAGAACTGGCACAGATTATCAGTATGCTGATCATCCAATAGTACAGAAAATCTAAAAGAGCTGAATTACTGAACTTCATTTGATGGTGATAACTGAACCAAGATTATACGATCATATTAAAGATAAACTGCTTTTTGTTTACATACTAGTCTATTCCGAAATTCATGCTTTCTAACTTGCCACCGACTTAAAGAGTAGATGGCATCTCTGTTAGCATTCTGCCAGCACTATAGATGCTAGAACTGCATTTCCCTTCATTCTCAGCATTCATTGCACCTGCCAAGGTCTTGACTGCCCCAAAACTGAATCTCCTTTCTGCTCTCGTCTGTCAAACTGAAATGAGCAGAAAGATAAAGCCTCAACAACATATTCTGTAATCTGTCTCGGCATTTGTATTAGCGATCGATTGCACTAAATGTATGTAATGGATAGCAAGTTAGATTAAAGGGAGGCATCTAGAAAATACAATTTTGGAGTGATTCATTAATAACAAAAATTAAAAAAATGATTTATAGATTATCTTTTCTATCAAAACGTTGTAGTTGTCTGAAGTTGCAGGATTGTTTTAAAGGAGTTCTGGACTTTTTCCTATAAACATGATTATTCACATTATGTTCTAATTCTTTACGCAGCCATAAAGATAAAGGGGTTTCCCCATCTGAGAAAACGCTTTGGAAAAAAAAAGTCACTCGTGCAAAGGATGGAGGGAGAATATACTATTACATGGCAGCCATTAAAATGAATGGCTGTCCAACAGACGGAAGCCGCAACTCGGAGCAGACCTCCATTCTAACTCAGAGTGGGGGTCTCAAAACAGGGGACCCACTTCTCAGTAATCCTGAAGGAGGTTTGTCTTTATGAGAAAACCCTTTTAAAGGGAATCTGTCACCCCAAAAATGGCCTATAAACTAAGGCCACCGGCATCAGGGGCTTATCTACAGCATTCTGTAATGCATTCTGTAATGCTGCAGATAAGCCCCTGATGTATCCTGAAAGATTAAAAAAAAAAACAGGTTAGATTATACTCACCCAGAGGCAGTCCGGCACCTCCTATCTTCTTACGATGACGTCCTCTTCTTGTATTCATGCTGTGGCTCCGGCACAGGTGTACTTTGTCTGTCCTGTTGAGGGTAGAGCAAAGTACTGGAGTGCGCAGGAGCCGGGAAAGGTCAGAGAGGCCCAGCGCCTGCGCACTGCAGTACTTTGCTCTGCCCTCAACAGGGCAGAAACATACACCTGCGCCGGAGCCGCGGCAGGAAGAAAAGAAGAGGACGTCATCGTAAGAAGATGGGAGGCGACGGACCGCGACACCCATCGGACCGGACCCGGACCGCCCCTGGGTGAGTATAATCTAACGTCTTTTTCTCCTCTTTCAGGTTACATCGGGGGCTTATCTACAGCATTACAGAATGCTGTAACATAGTAACATAGTTAGTAAGGCCGAAAAAAGACATTTGTCCATCCAGTTCAGCCTATATTCCATCATAATAAATCCCCAGCTCTACGTCCTTCTACAGAACCTAATAATTGTATGATACAATATTGTTCTGCTCCAGGAAGACATCTGTAGATAAGCCCGATGCCGGTGGCCTTAGTTTATAGGCCATTTTTGGGGTGACAGATTCCCTTTAAATTACATAAATCGGTCTGACTGCAGAGAAAACCTATTATTGAGTTTAATAGGATTTTAATATGCACGGTGCACTCCAGAGCTCCTCCTAGAGGTGGCAAACAGCAACATTTTATAATGTAAAGAGGACATTTCAATGGATTTTTTCTTCTTATTTTCTTATTTAAAGAGGTTGTTCACTACTTTTACATTGATGACCTATCCTTAGGCACTCCCGCCGATCAGCTGTTATTGGTGTCGGTTGGAAGTACTCACTTGCGGAGCTAGTCCATCTTCTGGTAGTCGCCAACGCAGGGTACTATACATCCGCCTCCTATTCAAATCAATAGTGGGCCGATGTGCAGTACCCTGCGGCTGCCACCACAAGTAGACTGAGCAGCTTGGCAAGTGAGTACTTCTGGCTGGTTGCAGCTGCCGCTGATAACACCTGATCGGCGAGGGTTCCGGACCCGGCTGATCAGACTTTGATGACCTATCCCAACATCATCAATGTAAAAGTAGTGGACAACCTGTTTAAATATAATGCCTCCTACAATTGCTGAGTCTACACTTATTCTGGAACCGTTATCTTTTTTTCTCCTGTGCCCCTCTATTCCAGAGTTATGCCTCCAAGTAATAATGCAGCTAATTTTTATGTGAACCACCTGGACTTTTTTGTGGGCCTTTGCTTTTTTTTGCGCCTCTTTGATGCTGGCCAATCAAAACATGGCCACGCCCACACAGATGTTCTATGGTACACGCTAGTTAATTGTAAGGAAAGTTAACACCTTTTATTACCGGGAAACCACTTTGAAATGGAGAGGCATAGAAGAAAATAAAAACGGTTTTGGAATCAGTGGAGCAGCGGCAACTCAGGGTAGGGGCTCAGTTTAGATAAAAAAAAAAATTTAAAAAAAAATCCATGAAAGGTCCCTTTTAATTCTTCAGCTCTGTAATATGAAGCAGGGCATTAGAAGAAAAATGGTACTCCCTACCCTATAAAGAAACAATTACTATAAAAACTATTTAAACTGTGTATCTGAGCTATGGTGGACATTTTTGATATAACACACACTTTTTTTTTAGCAAGCTAACAGACATGTACAAATTTAAGGAGCCTTTTATAAAAGTGTAAAATTACACAAACCACAAAATACACAATTATTCAAATTTTAGGAATCAGACGGTCAAGAGTTAGAAGCCGAGTCCTCGCACCAGTGGCAGGAGAAACAGGCAAGATGAATGCTGCAACCATTATTACAAATCATGGTGGTCCAGCCTATTTCTCTGGGGTCATGGATATACCAGATTTTTGGCAAGTTCAATAATTTTCTTTTAGCAAACGACACAACAGTTTCCTGACTGGTTGCTTGGTGAATAGTGAAATTCTAAAAAAAATTGGCTCTTTTCATGTTCCCAGAGGTGTGGGCTGAACACCACAAATAAGACTTCATCCTGGCAATGATGACATGGTTCCTTCAAGGTCTCGAGAAATTTACGTCCACATTTACACTGTAAACAATTCTGTACGAGTGAAAACACTGGACCATTGCGTATACTTCTGCCTAATTATATTACAGAAGTAATAAACAAACCCTGGAGTAGGGAATAAAGGTCATTTTTTGTTGTTGTTTTAAACGTAAAAATCCTAAATTTTCAGTTTTTTTTTCATTTCTATTTGTATTGAGCTTTACTGCATATGATGATGCTGCAATTGTGCCTGGATTCACAATGCATGGACTTGCCCCCTAGTCTCCTGACCCCACCTGGACAGTCACATACCCTATATGCCAGGTTGTCAAGTTTGGGTCAGGAGACCCTCAACCGGTCCTTACTTGGGCTGTGAAGCAAGAATATATACAGGTGCTTCTCACAAAATTAGATCATCATCAAAAAGTTAATTTATTTCGGCTCTTCAATACAAAAAGTGAATCTCATATATTATATAGAGTCATTACAAACAGAATGATCTATTTCAAATGTTTATTTCTGTTAATGTTGATGATTATGGCTTACAGCCAATGAAAACCCAAAAGTCATTATCTCAGTAAATTAGAATAATTAAGAAAAAACACCTGCAAAGGCTTCCTATGTGTTTAAAAAGATCCTTTAGTCTGTTTCAGTAGTCTACACAATTATGGGGAAGACTGCTGACTTGACAGATGTCCAGAAGGCAGTCATTGACAAAAGAAGCTGACGGTGCACAAGCAAGAAGGTGCACAAGCTACCGGGATAACCGCAGCCTTGAAAAGATTGTTCAGAAAAGGCCATTCAAAAATTTGGGGAAGATTCACAAGGAGTGGACTGCTGCAGGAGTCATTGCTTCAAGAGCCACCACACACAGATGTATACAGGACATGGGCTACAAGTGTCGCATTCCTTGTGTCAAGCCACACATGACCAATAGACAACACCAGAAGCGTCTTACCTCGGCCAAGGAGAAGAAAAACTGGTCTGTTACTCAGTGGTCCAAGGTGTTTTCAGATGAAAGTAAATTTTGCATTTCATTTGGAAATCAAGGTCCCAGTGTCTGGAGGAAGAGTGGAGAGACATACAATCCAAGCTGCTTGAGGTCTAGTGTGAAGTTTCCACAATCAGTGATGGTTTGGGGAGCCATGCCATCTGCTGGTGTAGGTCCCCTGTGTTTTATCAAGACCAAAGTCAGCGCAGCAGTCTACCAGGAAATTTTAGAGCACGTCTTGCTTCCCTCTGCCAACAAGATTTTTGCAAATTTCATTCTCCAGCAGGACTTGGCACCTGTCCACACTGCCAAAAGTACCAATACTTGGTTTAAAAACAACCGTATCACTGTGCTTGATTGGCCAGCAAACTTGCCTGACCTTAGCCCCATAGAGAATATATGGGGTATTGACAAGAGGAAGATGAGAGACACCAGACCCAACAATGCAGTCGAGCTGAAGGCTGCTATCAAAGGAACCTGGGCTTCCATAACACCTCAGCAGTGCCACAGGCTAATCGCCTCCATGCCACACAGCATTGATGCAGTAATTAATGCAAAAGGAGCCCCAACCAAGTATTGAGTACATTTACTGAACATACATTTCAGTAGGACAACATTTCGGATTTTAAAACCATTTTTCAAGCTGGTGTTATAAAGTATTCTAATTTACTGAGATAATGACTTTTGGGTTTTCATTGGCTGTAAGCCATAATCATCAACATTAACAGAAATAAACACTTGAAATAGATCACTCTGTTTGTAATGGCTCTATATAATATAGGAGACTCAGTTTTTGTATTGAAGAACTGAAATAAATTAACTTTTTGATGATATTATAATTTTGTGAGACACTCTCCTCAAACTCTGCTTCGAGTGTCAGTTAGTGTGATCTGATTAGCTCGCATGACAAAAAAACTGAAGCACACTGTGGAGAAGGCAGAGAACTTAGTTTCTCCATCTTCTCCATTGTCTGAGTGAGCGAAAAATCGCACTGCACTCTGTCATCAGAGTGCAGTCCGATGTTTCACACGTACCCACAGACTTGTATGAGGGGGGGTTTGTCCGATTCAGAGATCCATTAACAGCATGCTGCACATTTTTTCCTGATACCGAATTGGCATAAGAAAAAAAAAAAAAAAAATCAGAACTGTACTGGTCCACAGTATAACATTGGTTGGAGTAGGATTCGATAAAACATCAGAACACTTGTCCGAGTTACAGTTGTGCTCAAAAGTTTACATAACCCGGCAGAATTTTTGCTTTCTTGGCCTTTTTTCAGAGAATATGAATGATAACACCAAAACTTTTTCTCCGCTCATGGTTAGTGGTTGGGTGAAGCCATTTATTGTCAAACTATTGTGTTTTCTCTTTTTAAATAATAATAACAACCCAAAAGATCCAAATGACTCTGATCTAAAGTTCACATACCCCATTTCTTAATACCGTGTACTGCCCCCTCTAACATCAATGACAGCTTGAAGTCTTTTGTGGTAGTTGTGGATGAGGTTCTTTGATTTTCTCAAATGGTAAAGCTGCCCACTCTTCTTAGCAAAAAGCCTCCAATTCCTGTACATTTCTGGGCTTTCTAGCATGAACTGCACGCTTGAGATCTCCCCAGAGTGTCTCAATGATATTGAGGTCAGGAGACTAAGATGGCCACTCCAGACCCTTCACTTTGTTCTGCTGTAGCCAATGACAGGCCCAGTTGGCATTGTGTTTTTGGATGGTTGTCATGTTGGAAAGTAGAAGTAAGTCCCATGTGCAGCTTCTGTGCTGATGATTGAAAATTTGCCTCCAGTACTTGCTGATAACATGCTGCATTCATCTTTCCTTCAACTTTGACCAAGTTTCCTGTGCCTTTGAAGCTCACACATCCCCAAAACATCAGCGATCCACCTCCGTGCTTTACAGTAGGAATGGTGTTCCTTTCATCATTGGCCTTGTTGACCTCTCTCTCAATGTAATGTTTTTGAGATACTTTGTGGCATTTGCCACAAAGACAATGGCTTTCTTCTGGCAACTCGACCATGCACTCCATTTTTATTCAAGTGACCCCTTACTGGAAAAAGCCACACCGCTAGTTTTCAGAGAGTCCAGTATTTCAACTGATGTTATTTGTGGGTTTTTCTTTTGCATTCTGAACAATTTTCCTGGCCGTTGAGACATTTTTTGTTGATCTACCCAACCGTGGTTTTGTTTTTATAAAGCCCTTGATTTTCCATTTGTTAATCACAGTTTGAACGCTGCTGACTGGCATTATCAATTCCTTAGATATCATTTTGTATCCCTTTCCTGTTTATACAGTAAACAATTCTTTTGCTTTCTCCGTGACTCACAATCCAGAAACCTCAGTGGCTGGATGAAAGATGCAAGAGTCTGTCTGGATCCCAGAAACTCACTCAGCTTTTATGCACACACTGATTACAAGCAAACAGGTCACAGGTGAGGATGGTTACCTTTAGTAACCATTCAAACCCATTTGTGGCAACTTCTGTGCATGTTATCAGGCCAAAATCACCAGGATATGTGAACTTTTGATCAGGGTCATTTGGATGTTTTGGGTTGTCATTATGATTTAAAAAGAGAAAACACAATAGCTTTATCCAATTTGGAAATAACTGGAAATGACAGCTGAAAATATTGCACTTTGTGATCTAACAAAAATAAGACATTTATTTTATATCAAATATAAAAACCACATTGCATCCTCCTTTGTTCTCAAATTTAATTAACTATCGCTTCTGACCAGGTGCAGACTGCTGTTTTGGTTCGGGATTTTGCCCCTTGTTTGTACAGAACAGAATAGTTAGATGGTGGTCTCGATAAGGAGAAATGCAAGACCTACTCATCCAACCAACCAGTTTACTACCCTGAACCGATGAGAGGCAAGAACCCCAAAACAGTTGTTTGCAGATGATGTCTCTGTGGAGGACACTCTGGTTTGGTTAATATCCTTTAACGAAACTTAAAGGGTCATTGACATTTATAGAGTAATAATCTCAGTAGGGGGCATTCGTTTTTCCTTTCTGTAGGTGAACTAATTTGTACATACAGTTGGGAAAATTAGTATTTCATACACTGCCGACTTTGCAAGTTTTCCCACCTACTGTACATAGAAAGGAGAGGTCTGTAATTTTTATCTTAGATACACTTCAACTGTGAGACAGAATCTTAAAAAAGAAAAAAAACAGAAAAATCACATTGTATCATAATTACATAATTAAATTGCGTTTTATTGCATGAAATAAGTATTTGATCACTTACCAACCAACAAGCATTCTGGCTCTCACAGACCTGTTAGTTTTTCTTTAACCCCTTCATGACCCAGCCTATTTTGACCTTCAAGACCTTGCCGTTTTTTGCAATTCTGACCAGTGTCCCTTTATGAGGTAATAACTCAGGAACGCTTCAATGGATCCTAGCGGTTCTGAGATTGTTTTTTCGTGACATATTGGGCTTCATGTTAGTGGTAAATTTGGGTCAATAAATTCTGTATTTATTTGTGATAAAAACGGAAATTTGGCGAAAATTTTGAAAATTTCGCAATTTTCACATTTTGAATTTTTATTCTGTTAAACCAGAGAGGTATGTGACACAAAATAGTTAATAAATAACATTTCCCACACGTCTACTTTACATCAGCACAATTTTGGAAACAGAATTTTTTTTTGCTAGGAAGTTATAAGGGTTAAAATTTGACCAGCGATTTCTCATTTTTACAACGAAATTTACAAAACCATTTTTTTTAGGGACCACCTCACATTTGAAGTCAGTTTGAGGGGTCTATATGGCTGAAAATACCCAAAAGTGACACCATTCTAAAAACTGCACTCCTCAAGGTACTCAAAACCACATTCAAGAAGTTTATTAACCCTTCAGGTGCTTCACAGCACCAGAAGCAACATGGAAGGAAAAAATGAACATTTAACTTTTTAGTCACAAAAATGATTTTTCAGCAACAATTTTTGTATTTTCCCAATGGTAAAAGGAGAAACTGAACAACGAAAGTTGTTGTCCAATTTGTCCTGAGTACGCTGATACCTCATATGTGGGGGTAAACCACTGTTTGGGCGCACGGCAGGGCTTGGAAGGGAAGGAGCGCCATTTGACTTTTTGAATGAAAAATTGGCTGCACTCTTTAGCGGACACCATGTCAAGTTTGGAGAGCCCCCGTGTGCCTAAAAATTGGAGCTCCCCCACAAGTGACCCCATTTTGGAAACTAGACGCCCCAAGGAACTTATCTAGATGCATAGTGAGCCCTTTAAACCCCCAGGTGCTTCACAAATTGATCCGTAAAATTGAAAAAGTACTATTTTTTCACAAAAAAAATTCTTTTAGCCTCAATTTTTTCATTTTCACATGGACAACAGGATAAAATGGATCCTAAAATTTGTTTGGCAATTTCTCCTGAGTACACCGATACCTCACATGTGGGGGTAAACCACTGTTTGGGCACATGGTAAGGCTCAGAAGGGAAGGAGCGCCATTTGACTTTTTGAATGAAAAATTATCTCCATCGTTAGCGGACACCATGTCGCATTTGGAGAGCCCCTGTGTGCCTATGCAATGGAGCTCCCCCACAAGTGACCCGATTTTGGAAACTAGACCCCCCAAGGAACTAATCTAGATGCATACTGAGCACTTTAAACCCCCAGGTGCTTCACAGAAGTTTATAATGCAGGGCCATGAAAATAAAAAATAATTTTTCTTTTCTCAAAAATGATTTTTTAGCCTGGAATTTCCTATTTTGCCAATGGTAATAGGAGAAATTGGACCACAAATGTTGTTGTCCAGTTTGTCCTGAGTACGCAGATACCCCATATGTGGGGGTAAACCACTGTTTGGGAGCACGGCAGGGCTCAGAAGGGAAGGCACGCCATTTGGCTTTTTAAATGGAAAATTAGCTCCAATCATTAGCGGACACCATGTCGCGTTTGGAGAGCCCCTGTGTGCCTAAACATTGGAGATCCCCCACAAATGACCCCATTTTGGAAACTAGACCCCCAAAGGAACTAATCTAGATGTGTGGTGAGCACTTTGAACCCTCAAGTGCTTCACAGAAGTTTATAACGCAGAGCCATGAAAATAAAAAAAAAAATTCTTTTCTCAAAAATGATTTTTTAGCCCGCAATTTTTTATTTTCCCAAGGGTAACAAGAGAAATTTGACCCCAAAAGTTGTTGTCCAGTTTCTCCTGAGTACGCTGATACCCCATGTGTGGGGGTAAACCACTGTTTGGGCACACGTGGGGGCTCAGAAGGGAAGTAGTGACTTTTGAAATGCAGACTTTGATGGAATGGTCTGCGGGCGTCACGTTGCGTTTGCAGAGCCCCTGGTGTGCCTAAACAGTAGAAACCCCCCACATGTGACCCCATTTTGGAAACTAGACCCCCAAAGGAACTTATCTAGATATGTGGTGAGCACTTTGAACCCCCAAGTGCTTCACAGACGTTTACAACGCAGAGCCGTGAAAATAAAAAATCATTTTTCTTTCCTCAAAAATGAGGTTTTAGCAAGCAATTTTTTATTTTCTCAAGGGTAACAGGAGAAATTGGACCCCAGTAATTGTTGCGCAGTTTGTCCTGAGTATGCTGGTACCCCATATGTGGGGGTAAACCACTGTTTGGGCACACGTCGGGGCTCGGAAGTGAGGGAGCACCATTTGACTTTTTGAATACAAGATTGGCTGGAATCAATGGTGGCGCCATGTTGCGTTTGGAGACCCCCTGATGTGCCTAAACAGTGGAAACCCCTCAATTCTAACTCCAACACTAACCCCAACACTAATCCCCCCACACCCCTAACCCTTATCCCAACTGTAGCCATAACCCTAATCACAACCCTAACCACAACCCTAATTCCAACCCTAACCCTAAGGCTATGTGCCCACGTTGCGGATTCGTATGAGATTTTTCAGCACCATTTTTGAAAAATCCGCGGGTAAAAGGCACTGCGTTTTACCTGCGGATTTACCGCGGATTGCCAGTGTTTTTTGTGCGGATTTCACCTGCGGATTCCTATTGAGGAACAGGTGTAAAACGCTGCGGAATCCGCACAAAGAATTGACATGCTGCGGAAAATACAACGCAGCGTTCCCGCGCGGTATTTTCCGCACCATGGGCACAGCAGATTTGGCTTTCCATATGTTTACATGGTACTGTAAACCTGATGGAACACTGCTGCGAATCCGCAGCGGCCAATCCGCTGCGGATCCGCAGCCAAATCCGCACCGTGTGCACATAGCCTAATTCTAAAGGTATGTGCACACGCTGCGGAAAACACTGCGGATCCGCAGCAGTTTCCCATGAGCTTACAGTTCAATGTAAACCTATGGGAAACAAAAATCGCTGTACACATGCTGCGGAAAAACTGCACGGAAACGCAGCGATTTACATTCCGCAGCATGTCACTTCTTTCTGCGGATTCCGCAGCGGTTTTACAACTGCTCCAATAGAAAATCGCAGTTGTAAAACCGCAGTGAAATGCACAGAAAAACCGCGGTAAATCCACAGCGGTTTAGCACTGCGGATTTATCAAATCCTCTGCGGAAAAATCCGCATAGGACCAGAATACGTGTGCACATCCCGAACCCTAACCCTACCCCTACCCCTAACCCTAGTTCTTACCCCAACCTTAGTGAAAAAAAAATATTTATTTTTTTTATTTGTCCCTACCTATGGGGGTGACAAAGGGGGGGGGGGGGGGTCATTTACTTTTTTTTTTATTTTGATCACTGAGATATAACCTATCTCAGTGATCAAAATTCACTCTGGAACGAATCTGCCGGCCGGCAGATTCGGCGGGCGCACTGCAGATGCGCCCGCCATTTTGGAAGATGACGGCGCCCAGGAAAGAAGACGGACGGACCCCGGGAGGCCAGGTAAGTATAAGGGGGGGAGATCAGGGCACGGGGGGGGGGGGGGGGAGGGGGGGAGGGGGGGCGTCGGAGCACGGGGGTGGATCGGAGCATGGGAGGGGTGGATCGGAACACGGGGGGGGGGGGGTGGATTGGAGCATGGAGTGGGGGATCGCTGTGCGGGCGGGTGGATCGGAGCACGGGGGGGGGAAATCGCTGTGCGGGGGGGGATCGGAGTGCGGGGGGTTTGATTTGAGCACGGGGGGTGTGATTGGAGCACGGGGGGAGCGGACAGGAGGACGGGGGAGCGGAGCACAGGACAGAGGGGAGCGGACCACAGATCGGGGGGCTGGGGGGGGGAATCGGTGGGGTGGGGTGGGTGCACATCAGTGTTTCCAGCCATGGCCGATGATATTGCAGCATCGGCCATGGCTGGATTGTAATATTTCACCATTTTTTTAGGTGAAATATTACAAATCGTTCTGATTGGCTGTTGAAAGTGAAACTGCCAATCAGAGCGATCGTAGCCACGAGGGGGTGAAGCCACCCCCCCTGGGCTAAACTACCACTCCCCCTGTCCCTGCAGATCGGGTGAAATGGGAGTTAACCCTTTCACCCGATCTGCAGGGACGCGATCTTTCCATGACGCATATGCTGCGTCATGGGTCGGAATGGCACCGACTTTCATGACGCAGCGTATGCGTCAAAGGTCGGGAAGGGGTTAAGAAGCCCTCCTACTCTGCACTCATTACCTGTATTAATTGCACTTGTTGAACTTATCTGTATAAAAAAAACACCGGTCCTCACACTCAATGACACTCCAACATCTCCACCATGGCCAAGACCAAAGAGCTGTCTAAGGACACCAGAGACAAAATTGTAGACCAACACCAGGCTGGGATGGACTACAGGACAATAGGCAAGCAGATTGGTGAGAAGGCAATAACTGTTGGCATAATTATTAGAAAATGGAAGAGACACAAGATGACTGTCAAACTTCCTCAGTCTGGGGCTCCATGCAAGATCTCATCCTCGTAGGGTAAGGATTATTCTGAGAAAGTTCAGGAATCAGCCCAGATCTACATGCAGGGCCTGGTCAATGACCTGAAGAGAGCTGGTACCAGTCTCAAACATTACCGTTAGTAACACATTACTCGGTCATGGATTAAAATCCTGCAGGGCACGCAAGGTCCCCCTGCTCACGCCAGGCCCATTTAAAGTTCTGCATGATCCAGAGGAGGAATAGGAGGAGGTCATGTGGCAGATGAAACCAAAATGGAATTTTTTGGTATAAACTCCACTCGTTAGGTTTGGAAGAAGAAGGATGAGTACAACCCCAAGAACGCCGTCCCAACCGTGAAGCATGATGGGGGAAACCTCATATTTTGGGGGTGCTTTTCTATAAAGGGGACAGGACAACTGCACCATATTGCAGAGATTATGGATGGGGTCACGTATCTTCAGATTTTGGCCAACAACTTCCTTCCCTCAGGAAGAAGCATTTCAAGGTCCTGGAGTGGCCAAGCCAGTCTCTGAACCCAATAGAAAATCTTTGGAGGGAGCTGAAACTCAATGTTACCCAGCCACAGCCCTGAAACCTCTGTATGGATCTGTATAGAGGAATGAGCTAAAATCCCAGCTGCAGTGTGTGCTAACTTGGTCAAGAACTACAGGAAACGTCTGACCTTGTTAAGTGCAAACAAAAGGTTTCTGTACCAAATATATTAACTGTTTTTCTAATCTATCAAATACTTATTTTGTACAATAAAATGCAAATTATGGCAACATCATATAATGTGATTTTCTGGACTTTATTCTCTCACAGGTGAAGTGTACCTAGGATAAAAAGTACAGACCTCTCTATTCTTTGTAGGTGGGAAAACTTGCAAAATCTGAAGTGTTTTAAATCCTTAATTTTCCCTACTCTATTGCTGTGAGTTCAGAACAAGGAGTGCTGTTATAATTGTTACTCTATGGCTAACCCACATGAGAAAAAAAATAAATAAAAATGATTGCGGTTGGTGTCTAACCATCTACGGTGAGTATAAGTAACGGGCAGGTAACAGTTCCTGATCACTAATAATAACACTATATCTTGCCATGTTATGACTCGTATCCTACATTTTCACCATTTATTTCCCTCTACAGACTTTCATCCCAATTCATCATTGCTATATTTTCCATTTTTCTAGAGTAATATCCTCTTTTAGTAATTGGACCTTATCCTGTATACGTTTTGTGCCACTTTTTAACTTGTTTTTCATTGTTTTTTTTTCCTCTCAACATCTTTGCTTATGTTTTTTACAGATTCATAAAATCTGTCTTTTACCAAATGTCATTTTTTTGGCACATCTCACTCAGATTCCTGTCTGGAATAAGGTTTCTGGTTAAGTTTTCAATTTGGAGCATTTTTGCTACTTTTGGGGCTAAAGAGTCGCAAAAATTGTTAAAGACAAAAAATGTAGTTCTTACCGATAACGGTATTTCTCTGAGCCCATGACGGCACCACGGAGAGAGGGGATCCGCCCATCACCAAGAACAGGAAACCTAGAGATAAAAAGGCGGTACCTCTCTCCCGCATCAGTTGTTTACTAGAGAACGATGGGAGACTAAGGAATAGAGTCTTGATTTTAACATTACTTAAAGACTTAACTGAGATACCGCATGACTATTCATACCATTAGCATAAGGCACTATATTAATGTGCACACCCATTTATTATTATTATTTATATAGCACCATTAATCCCATGGTGCTGTACATGAGAAGTGTAACCCATAAGCGAAGGGAGAGAATATACGGGTGCCGTCATGGGCTCAGAGAAATACCGTTATCGGTAAGAACTATATTTTTCTCTGGCGCCCATGATGGCACCACGGAGGGAATTGCAGAGATTGTACATTAGGGAGGGACCACCGCTTTCAGAACCCTTTTACCAAAAGGTAAGGTCCGAAGAGGAAATAAGGTCCAGTCTATAGTGCTTATAGAATGTGGATGGTGAAGACCACGTAGCAGCTCTACATATCTGATCAATTGAAGCTCCGGCCTTCTCCGCCCAAGAGGTCGCTACTGCTCTCGTTGAGTGCGCTTTGATATTTCCCGGGACGGGTACCCCACTCGATGAGTATGACAGGCTGATGGCGTCCGTGATCCATCTTGCCAGGGTGCCCTTGGATGCTTTCTTCCCCTTCCGGGGACCCTGAAAGCACACAAAAAGAGAGCCATCCTCCCTACTCTCTCTGGTGGCTTCTATGTAATGCATCAGGCATCTCCTAACATCCAATGTATGTAAGCACTCTTCCTCCTTGTTTTTAGGGTTAGGACAATAGTACAAAAGGAGGGAAGAGATAGCTCTTGTGTCCTACGGAATCAGGATGCTACTTTTGGGAGATACGCCGGATCAGTTTTTAGAAAGACCATATCATCCAGAAATTGAGTGAAAGGGGGGGTTCGCGGACAGAGCCTGTACGTCACTAACTCTACGTGCAGAGGTGAGAGTGACGAGCAGGGAAGTTTTAAGGGATAAGATTTTTAACGGGATATTAACGGGATATCCGCCAAAGGCTCAAAGGGAGGTTTAGTTATTGCTTTAAAGGACCAAATTTAAATCCCACTGAGGGGTAATTTTTACAGGGAGAGGCCTTGATCTACCGGCTGCCTTGATGAACCTGGAAATCCACCGATTTCCTGCCAAATCATAGTTGAATAAAGCACCTAAAGCTGCTACATGAACTTTCAGGGTACTTGTGGCCAGACCAATCTCTAATCCATTTAGCAGGAACTCTAGTATGGCTGTAGGAGGGACACCCTCCTGTATTTTGGTGACTGAGGCTGAAAGGAATTTTTTCCATACTTTCCCTGTACTGTTTGGTTGTAACAGGTTTTCTACTTTGTAGCAGTGTAGATACCAGCCCAGGAGAAAACCCTGATTTCTAGTAGCTCCCTTTCAAATGCCAGGCTGTCAAGTGTAAACTTGCAACCTGCGGATGATGAACTGGGCCCTGGGAGAGGAGGTTTGGAAGGTCCGGTAGTACCCATGGGTCGGAGATGGACATTCTCATCATCCAGGAAAACCAAGGTCTCTTCGGCCAGAACAGGGCTATTACGTGAGCCCCGTCCTCCCGAATCTTCCTCAGCACTGCCGGAATCAGAGCAATTGGGGGAATGACATGTGCTAGTTGATAGTGCCAGGGAATCAGGAACGCATCTAGTGAAACAGGGCTCCCCAATGGCGTTATTGAGCAAAAGGTGTCCACTCTTTTGTTCAGATGGTTTGCGAAAAGGTCTATGTCTGGGTGAACACTGATTGATTTAGCTCCCATTCCCCTTGATTCAGGCGGGAACGACTCAGGAAATCCGCTCTGTAGTTGTCCACCCCTTTTATATGAAGGCCTGATAAGGACTGAAGGTTGCCCTCGGCTATATGGAAGATCGATTTGGTTACCTCCACCAGACTCTGAGAACGGGTACCCCCTTGGTGATTTAGATACGCTATCACCACTCTGTTGTCGGACATAATTCTGACATGGTGGGACTGAAGGGGACCTAGGAACTCCAATAGTGCGAACTTGACTGCCAGCAGTTCCTTCATATTGGAGGATACTTTTTTTTTTTTTTTTTTTAGATATGGCGGCCAAGCCCCCTGAGCTAACAGGTCGTTCAGGTGTGCCCCCACCCGCTGGGACTCGCGTCTGTTACTATTTATGAGACCGGAGTAACCCACGGGACTCCGAGAGAAAGATTGTTTTGTGATGTCCACCAATCTAGTGACCGATCCGTGTTTGGAGATAAATTGAACCGACTTTCTAAATTCCCTTTTAGAGAGACTTCTTCTGACAAGATTTGCCATTGAAGGTCCCTCGAATGTAGTGGAGCCCATTGGACTGCAGGGATGCAGGCCGGCATGGATCCCAAGAGGAACATAGCTTGGCGGAGGGTTTTGGAGGGGAGATCTCACCTTCTGGATACTAGTCCTATGATGTTTTGGATTTTTTCCAATGGAAGACGGCATTCTTGTTTTATAGAGTCCATACTCCTAGATTTGGCACGGTAAGAACCTGGATTTTTTTTTTAAGTTCACCAACCAGCCCAGGTTTTCTAATGAGTGCATGATCGTCTCTAGCTGTCTTTCGCAATGTTGGGGAGAGGAGCCGATTACCAAAAAGTCATCGAGGTATGGCACTATCAGGGTATCTTGTTCCCTCAGGTGAGCCATTACCTCTGCAACTAATTTTGTGAAGATTCGTGGAGCTATAGCCAGCCCGGAGGGGAGGGTCAAGAATTGAAAATGGTATATCACCCCCTGATGTAGACTGCTATCCTGAGGAATTTTTGGTGATCTTTGTGGATAGGGACGTGATAGTAAGCATACTTCAGATCCAGGACTGCCATGAAACACAGTGGAAACAGCATTTTTATTGATGTTTTTATTGTTTTCATTTTGAATGACTGGACTTCTAGGAACTTGTTTAGACTTTTCAGATTTATGATAGTCCTGAAAGATCCGTCAGGTTTCTTTCTCAGGAATAGAGGGGAGTAATATCCTTGCCCTCTTTCATGTGGGGGAACCTCCAGGAGCACCCCTTTGCTTACTAGTCCCATGACTTTTTTTTCTAATGCTAGTTGTTCTTCCTCTGAAGACCTCAGCGATGTTGTCATGAAGGAGGGACGAGGAAGTTTTTGAAATTTTAGCTTTAGTCCCGATTTTATTATATTCAAAATCCAAGGACTGCTGGTAATTTTCTCCCAGGCCGAGAGAAAGAGGGAGAGTCTTCCCCCCCACCTGGGGCAAGCATTCATTGGGTAGGCTTTTTGTTGTCATTAGGGTTCTTATTGAATATGAATCCCTTGTTTTTGTTTCGCTTAACTTCCCACTTGTCTTGGTTTTTCCCAGGCTTCCTTCTGAAGAACCTCTTGCTCCGAAAGGGCCTCCTGTATGAAGGGAAACCAAAGGAGGGGAATGATTTATTTTTATCACCCGCCTTCTCTAAGATGTCGTCTAGAGTGGGCCCGAATAGGAATTCTCCCTCACAGGGAATGGTACACAATTTAGACTTTTTCTGGAGATCTTCCAGCCAACATTTTAGCCAAAGGGCTCCTCTTGCGGCATTAGAAAATGCCGCTGACCTACAGATAGTCTGATCGAGTCTGATCGAATCCGCAGAGGCATCTGCTAAGAAGGCAGCAGCTTCACGCATTACTGGCAAGGTATTTAAGATTGAGTCACGAGATGACCTGTTTTTAAGCTGGATTTCTAATTGGTCTAACCATACCAATAGGGAGCGGGACGTGCCATGCGGCAGCGACCGCCGGTTTTAGACCTCCACCAGCTGCTTCCCATGAACTTTTGAGGAAAGCATCTGCCTTCTTTTCCATTGGGTCTTTCAAGACCCCCATGTCCTCAAATGGAAGGGCATATTTTTTAGATGACTTAGCGATGGCAACATCTAGCTTAGGCGCCTTTTCCCAAAAGGAACAAGATTGGTCATCAAACGGATATTTCCTTTTAGGTGTAAGTAGTGCTTTCCTTATAGGTTTTTTCCATTCCTTCTTAATTAATGCCTGGATTTTCTCCATTCCTTCTTAATTAATGCCTGGATTTTCTCATTAAGAGGAAAGGCCCTTCTCTTTCTTTGGTCGAGACCTCCGAACATTATATCCTGAACCGATCTTTTCGGATGAGGGTCTGTTAGCCCCATAGTGCTCCTAACTGCTTTAACCAGACTGTCCGTTTCCTCTAAAAGGAAAGCAACTACGATGATGATGATGAGGAGGAAGAATTAGACGTATCCGAATCCACATTTTCACCCGAATCGCTGGACTCAGGAGTCGGGGATTTGTGCCTGGTCTTCCTTCGCTTTTTTCCCTCTCTAAGGGATCTAAAGGTATCTTCTACCTGGTCCCTGATCAGGTTTTTAAGGTCTGCTGCGAACCTGGGAAGCCCTTCGGATACTGTCTGGTGAATGCAAACACTGCAAAGTCTCTTTTCCCACGAAGATGGAAGATCCTTTCTACACAGTGCACATATCTTATGCTTAGATTTGCCTGTGCTTTTCTTCCTCTATAGCAAGAAAAGACAAATATAGGCCCTCACTATCACTAGCTTTCACGGAGATCACTTACCACCTTATGGACCCATAAATACCGGTTGGGGACGATCCGTGTCTGTTATCGGTTTATCCCTTGTGCCGGACGCTGTACTAGACTCCTTGCTGAGCAGTGATCCAGAGCGTCCCTTGCCGGTAGTATCCTGGTGTCCTTTCTGGGGTCGGCGCTTCTGCTGTTGCTGCTGTGGCGGTGGAGATGACCTGGATAGGGAAGATGCCTGCTCTGCGTCGCTCATGGCTGGCGAACGCTGGTCGATCTCCATTGGAAGCGTTTGCACCCAGGTGTGCCTTTGTTAAATAGCGGTGGATGGTGCCATCATGCCTGCCCCCGCATGCGTAGTCCATACGCAAGATCGCGCTCATAATCCCGTCCAGGGCTCGCGCATGTGCAGAAAGCGACAATCGCGGCGCGGTACATCAATTGGCCGCACATGCGCAGAGTCCCCACGCCGCGCGAAATCTCGCCCATGCGCAGATGGGGATCCAAGATGTCGCCGCGCATTGCCGCATGAAGCTGGATTCCCTGAACCCCCGGGAACTTCAGCCCGCAGACTGACGCTAGAGGAGCAGAGTATTGGCTCCTATCCATAGAGGGACCCCCCTTGGATACCGCTGCTGCTGTTTTGCCTTACCTAGAGAGATGGCCGCGATCCATGCCACCTCTCTCCGCGCACCCTAGAGGCCCACAAGCCCCAGCGGTGGCGCCTCGGGTCACCACACCAGCCGAGGCAGGGGGACCCCCGTTGCCTGAATCGGACTGATTGCCCCCAGAATTCCCACGACGGTGTCTTCTTCTGAGGTGAGTCTGTAGGTCTCCCATCAAGGACAGGAAACCAACTGATGCGGGAGAGAGGTACCGCCTTTTTATCTGTAGGTTTCCTGTCCTTGGTGGGCGGAACCCCCTCTCTCCGTGGTGCCGTCATGGGCGTCAGAGAAAAATAAATAGCTTTTTTTTTTTTTTCATTTTACACCAAATTAATTAACTGTATGTGCCAATTTGAAGAAAACCACAAGACAAAATCTCCACCTTCTCCATTCTGTCAGTCCATGGAAATCGGACCGCACTAACGTCATCTGAGCGCAGTCCGATTCTTTTTAAGAACCCATAGACTTGCATTGCGGATTTCGATTGAATACTCAAATCAAACAGGTCTTCGAACTTTTCCAAGGATCACTTGGTCGAAGGATGAAAAACAAAAATATCGGACATATGCACAGCCCGATTGAACATCATATATACTAGTGCTATCTGTGAAAAATCGGTTATGTGCACAAGCCCTAACCAAAACTCATTTGAGCAATTTTGTGGAGGGGAAGAAGTGGCTCATAAGTGGAGAAAGAAGCCGATTTCCTGGTTAATTCTAATGCCATGAAGGCCTGGCACTCGCATGGCATGCCAAATCATTAGTGTTATCAATATCTGCAAAATATGTAGCGTTTCGATCTAAACCAGGCCTTCATCAGGCATCCGAACAGAACAATCCAGTGTTGAGCGGAGTAGTACCCTACCAGATTCTGAAGGAGGGCCTCGCTCTTGTACATAGTATATACGGTACATAGAACACATGGATATTCATTTTATAAATCTGCTTTATTTTATTTTTTCTTTTTACAGCCACAACTCATACGGAATGAGAAAACCATTGTATCGCCCCGCACACAGTTTAATTTCTCACGTCGCAGAATTCCGGCAATCAACCGGGCGCTACACGACTCCTTTTAAAAAAGGTGACACAGTTGGGTGCAGCCCAAGTCAGAATTTTTCCTCTTCTCTTTATACAAGGTATGAAATAATATTTGTCCTCTAGAGGTAGATTAAATTCTAAAGACTTCCTAAAACTTTAAATATCTAAATTTATTATTTCGGCATATTTTACTCCTGAATCCTACCGTGACCTACAACTGAATCCAAGAGGTGTAGGTGATAAAAATGCATTAGGAGAAAGAAATTAAAAAAAAGAATAAAAAATAAAAATAAAATAAAATCCTTTCAGCCCGGACTCATTAAAGAAGTGTAAAAGGGAGTAAGTCATTTCGGCCACTTAAGCCCCCCCGAAAGAGTTATTTTAAGGACTTACCACAATGGCAAAGTAGACCATAAAGAAAAATGACAAACTACTTGTGTAGCCAAGAAAGCCTGTAAAATAACAGTAAAATAAAAAGCAATTTATATGGAACCCGATCTTAATGCAGAGCTAAGGTTTTACATTTCTGGTATGTTTTATTTTACAGTGCGTGGTATCTGGAGCTTAGGGCTCGGAATAACAGCCTTTTCCCAGTGCCTGTCACAGATCATTCATGTCGTTTTGTAGGGCCGAATTAGGACGAGCTTTACCGCTAATGGAATGCCGTAAGTAAAAGCTGCCCTTTTATGTTCTCCTGTAAAGATTTTATTTATTTTTGTGTAACAGACAACATACTACTGCAACCTAAGTAATGGCTTAATGAGCCAGGCCCCTTGGCTGCCACAAATTAAAATATCCCTCCCCCCACAAAAAAAAAAGAAAGAAAAAAATAGTTCCTTTACCTTTTACCAGGGCCCCTTTCCTTTAGCCATCCCATTAAAAATGAGACTTTTATCCCATAATACATAATTTTACTTTCCCCCTTACCTATTTTGGGGAGCAGCGCCAACGGTAGTACAATGCACACTGCTGTAATTATTAACAGCCATCTACCGTCCAGGTACCAGGCCCTGAAACACAGATGGTTAATATAAGAAAGGATTCAGACCAGTTAGATAGCTGTAAGAGGTTGTTTGCTGGGACTTGTAGTTCTGTTGATTTTTTTTAAGGAAAAGGGACTGAGAAAACAACGTATCGGTAAATAAATAAATAAAAAATGGCTGCATTAAGGATTTGGCGCACATTTCACCTTTTTGCATTGCAAAGAGTGATTAAATCTGCTTCATATATTGACATGTTGTAATTTTATTTTTTTTTAAATTGCAGTGCCGGTTAGTTTCTGATGTGGGGGGTGAGATTTCGGGATGAGCAAGGAGCAACCGCAAGTTTCCTGACCCAAACGCCTCGGTAACATAGGGATTTTTGTGTTACTCACCGTAAAATCCTTTTCTGCGAGACGCTCATTGGGGGACACAGGACTGTGGGTGTATGCTTCTGCCGCCAGGAGGCTGACACTAAGTAAACTTGAAAAAAAAAGTTAGCTCCTCCTCCATCGTATACACCCTGACACTGGCTACCAGAGACACCAGTTTGGTGCAAAAAGCAGTAGGAGAACAAAAATACAAAAAATAATATAACAGCATAAATACAGAAACTTTATGTCTAGAAAAGATCCTACTAACTAATGTAATCAGATATAACCAAAGCAGCCATAAGGCTACCAAGGGGGGGAGCTGTGTCCCCCAATGAGCGTCTCGGAGAAAAGGATTTTACGGTGAGTAACACAAAAATCCCTATTTCTCCTTCGCCTCATTGGGGGACACAGGACTGTGGGATGTCCTAAAGCAGTCCCTGGGTGGGAAAAATAACTCACCAGAAAAAGACATCCAGATAATGTTTGTCTACAAATGTGCCACTGCCGCTTGAAGAATTCTTCTACCCAGACTTGCATCTGCAGAGGTCTGGGAGTGGACATTATAAGGTTTGACAAATGTATGCAGACTAGACCAGGTTGCAGCCTTGCAAACCTGTTCTGCTGAGGCCTGGTGCCGAACGGCCCAGGAAGCCCCCACCGCTCTAGTCGAATGAGCCTTGATTCCGGCCGGAACCGTCATGCCCATGGAGCGATAAGCCTCCTGAATGGTCGCCCTTATCCACCTGGCCAGGGTAGATTTTGAAGCCGCGCATCCCTTCCTGCGACCCTGCGGAAGGACAAACAGAGCATCTGTCTGGCGAAAAGGAGCCGTATGGGAAACGTACCTCCTCAGAGCCCTCACCAGATCCAACGTATGGAGAGCTTTTTCTACACGGTGCGTAGGTGCCGGACAAAAAGAGGGCAGAACAATATCTTCATTGATGTGGAATGATGAAACAACCTTCGGCAAAAAGGACGGTGCTGGTCTGAGCACCACCTTGTCCTGATGAAAACGCAAAAAAGGAGGACGACAAGAAAGGGCTGCCAGCTCCGATACCCGTCTTGTGGACGTTATGGCCACTAAAAATACGACTTTCCAAGAAAGAAACATCAAAGAAACCTCTTGAAGAGGCTCAAAAGGAGCGTCCTGTAAAGCCCTTAAGACCAGATTAAGGTCCCAAGCTTCCAAAGGAGTCTTATAAGGAGGGACCTTATGAGCGACTCCCTGGAAAAAAGTCCTGACTTGACGATTAGGAGCAATCTTGCGCTGAAAAAGGACTGATAAAAGCCGAAACCTGCCTTTTAAGGGTACTAGGAGCAAGCCCAGAAACCAGGCCTGCTTGAAGGAAGGCTAGAATGTTTGGAACGGAAAAACGCAGAGGAGGCAGCCCACGCTCTCTACACCAGGAAAGAAACACCTTCCAAGTGTGATAATAAATCCTGGCCGAGACGGACTTACGTGCACTGATCATGGTATCAGCCACTTCTTGAGAAAACCCAGCCTGAGTTAAAACCCAAGATTCAACGGCCAGGCCGTCAAACGTAGGACCTCTGAGTTCTGGTGGTAGATCGGCCCTTGAGATAGAAGATCCGGCCGATCGGGGAGCCGCCAAGGAACCCCGGCGAGAAGTTGTACCAGGTCTGCATACCAGGTCCGTCGTGGCCAATCCGGAGCGATCAGGATGGCCGTCACTCTCTCTGATTTGATCTTCTTGATTACTCTCGGGAGCAGTGCCAGAGGAGGGAACAGATAAGAGAGATGAAATTGGTTCCAAGACAGTACCAGCGCATCCACGGCGATAGCCTGGGGATCTCGGTACCGAGAGACAAAACTGGGCACCTTGGCATTCATCTTGGACACCATTAGATCCACGTCTGGAGTACCCCAAAGATGGCATATCTGCAAAAAAAACCTTGGGATGGAGAGACCATTCCCCGGAGGCTAGACCCTGACGGCTTAAGAAATCTGCCGCCCAGTTTTCTTCGCCCGGAATGTGGACCGCTGAGATCACAGAGTGATTTCTCTCCGCCCAGAGTAGAATCAGTTTTACCTCCTGCATGGCTGCCTTGCTGCGGGTGCCCCCCTGGTGATTTATGTAAGCTACCGCTGTGGCGTTGTCCGATTGAATTCGGACAGGGCGACCCGCCAGAAGATGGTGAAAACGCAACAAGGCTAGCCGAACTGCTCGAATCTCTAAGATATTGATGGGGAGATTTGATTCCCGAGGAGACCAGCGTCCCTGAGCTGTGTGATGGAAGAACACTGCTCCCCAACCCAGGAGACTGGCATCTGTTGTGACCACTAGCCAATTGGTTGGGGGAAAGGGCTTCCCCCTGAGTAGAGATGAGCTGTTTAGCCACCAAGCGAGAGCCTGCTTGGTCTGGAAAGACAACCGAAATTTGCGGTTGAGAGAGAGAGGATTTCTGTTCCATACTGATAGGATTGCACGTTGGAGGGGTCGAAGATGAAACTGTGCAAACGGAACCGCCTCTATGGTTGCAACCATCTTTCCTAACACCCTCATACCGGACCGAATCGTATGAGGGTATGGTTGTAGAAGATTCCTCACTTCCCGCCGAAGGGCTAGGACCTTGTCCTGGGGAAGGATAGTTAGGGCTTGAGAGGTGTCGAAGATCATGCCTAAAAAAAGAGATTTTTCGAGACGGCTGTAGGGATGACTTCCTTAAATTTACCAACCAACCTAGATGGGAAAGGGTGTCCAGAGTGATGCCGACATTTTCCCTGCAAGACTGAAATGTCGGTCCCTTGATCAGCAGATCGTCTAGGTATGGCAAGACGACTATACCTCGGGAGTGCAGAATGGACACCACAGTCGACATGACTTTTGTGAACACCCTGGGAGCGGAGGCCAGTCCGAAAGGTAATGCCGTGAACTGGAAGTGTAGATTGTTTACGGCAAACCGGAGAAATCTTTGATGGAGCGGAAAGATGGGAATATGAAGATAAGCATCCTGAATGTCTACTGAGGCCAAAAATTCTCTCTTTTCCAGAGAGGCGATGACCGACCGCAGAGACTCCATCCGAAAGTGTCGAACGCGGACAAACCTGTTTAAGAGTTTGAGATCTAGGATAGGCCTCACTGCTCCATCCTTTTTGGGCACTACAAAAAGATTGGAATAAAAGCCCTGAAACCTTTCTTCCTTTGGAACAGGAGAAATGACACCGCTGATACGGAGAGACTCTATGGAATTGAACAAGCTTTGACGAAGAGATTTGCACCTGGGAAGACGGGATGGGAAGAACCGGGGAGGAGGAAGACAGACCAGCTCTATCTTGTAACCTGAAGATACGAGCTCTGCCACCCACTGGTCGTGGATTAACTGAAGCCAGACCTGGCGAAATAAAAGTAGACGTCCGCCTACTTTTTTGGAGACGCCCGGAAGAGGCCTCCAGTCACTTGGCCGAAAATCTTTGCGTCCTGGATCCTCTGGATCTAGAAGACTGGGGACGCATTCTTCCCCCCTGGCTGGCCGTATAAGGGGTCCGACCGTCTCGGTCCTGATTGGGCCGACCCTGCGCAGGAGAACCTGATGCTGGGGCCCATCTGACATAGCGAAAGGTTCTAAAACGAGCCTGAATTTGGCGCCGAAAAGGCTGTCTAGCCCTCTGCTGAGGAAGAAACTTACTTTTCCCTCCTGTGGAGTCAGAAATGAGCTGATCCAGCTTTTCTCCGAACAAACGACCACCCTGATACGGCAGGGATGTAAGAGATTTTTTAGAGGTACAATCAGCCCGCCAGGACCTTAACCAAAGGGCCCTTCTGATAGCAATAGCATTAGATGCAGCCGAAGAAGCACAATCTGCCGCATCCAGAGATGCGTTAATCAGATAGCTACCGGCCATAGCTACTTGAGACGACATTTCAGCCAATTCCGCTGACAAATTACCTTCTTGGAGAGCCTTAGATAACGAGTCAGACCAAGATATCATAGCCCTGGCAACCCAAGTTGCTGCAAAGGAAGGAAAAAGTGCTGAGCTTGAGGCCTCAAAGACGGAACGAGCCAAGCTCTCTATAAGACGATCCGTAGGATCCTTAATCGATGAGCCATTAGGGAGAGATAGCAACGTGTTAGAGGCTAAACGGGACACTGGAGGATGTACAGAAGGATTTTCTGCCCAATCACTACAAAGTTCCGAAGCAAAGGGATACCTAGCCCTCAGAGCTCTTTGCCCTGAAAAGCGTTTGTCCGGGTGCTCCCGATTGCGTCGAATCAGGTCCTCGAACTCAGGATGAGAGGAAAAAACCCTATGGGCCCGTTTAGTCCGCTTAAATGAGACCTTATGATCAGAGGAAGAGACGAGCTCGTCTTCTATCCCCAAAGACTGATTGACAGCTTCAATTAGGCTGTCTACTGACTCCTGAAACCCAGGTTTATCAAAATTAAGAGACCCTTCCGACTCGTAGTCAGTCTCAACTTCACCGCTTTCTGCAGGGGAAGGAGAGCGAGATACGGAACTCCAGGATGCGGAAGCACCTGAGTGCCTGGGAGACGCTTTGCGAATCCGCTTTCCATGCGTCTGTCGAGTGAGAGCGCGGCCCCTGCAGGCCGAAGACTCCTGAGACCCCGAGGCCCTTTCTGAGACAGGTGGATTACCGGTCCCGACCGCCGGGGTCTGCAGAGATTTGATCGCTTCAGTAAGGGACGCCATGGATTGTGACAAGGACGTGACCCATTCCGGTGGAGCTACCACAGCGTCTGGCTGAGGGACCGGAGCCGGAGAGACTACTGGAGGACTGGCAGGGGGGGGGGCTCCTGGACACGTTCAGAATCACAGGCCTCACAGAGGCGATTACTTTGGGCGTGCGGAAAAAGGGCACTACAAGATACACAACTGGAAAAAAGAACCGTGTGAGTCTTAACCCTTCTAGACATAACGATCCGTAAAGCTATACCCAGGGCCAGAAACTGGGACAAAAAGAATGCTTCAGCCAGATGCAGGAAGAAGCACTTACCCCAGTCCTGTGTCCCCACGAGTACCGAGATGGATCCTAAAAGCACGATGCGGAGCTCAAAAAAACACTGTCTTATTGCACAGCAGGCCTTAGGGGGAGGGACCGCCAAACGATGCTGCGGCCTGGAGCAGGCCCAAAGCCGGGGCCTCAATTTTTCCCCCTTTAGAGCGAGGAGAGCCGGAACCGGAAGTGACGCGCCGGAGCCTCACAGCGCGGTCCCGGAAGTACCGGCTCCAGGAAGCTGCCCCACGCCCGAAGTAGCCAGGCAGGGCCGAAGCCTATGGGGGGACAGCGGCGCCGATCATACCAGCGGCGCCGCTCCTAACACCGCGCACCGCCGGACCACGCTGCAGCGTAGCTGCGCTGCAGCGCCGCCGACATAACGCCACAGCGCCGGACAACGCTGCAGCGCCGCAGACCTAACGCAGCAGCGCCGGACCACCCGGATCACGCCGCAGCGCCGCGTCGGCCTCCGCTGAAAAGAGGCACCGCACTCCCGGAGGACGCAGCAGCAGGTAATGCCAGGAGCACCCCTTGTGATACCGCACTCATCGAGGGGTAGAACAAATGATGGTGCAGGAACCCCATCTCCATTATCCCCAGGATAAGGAGAGGGACCGTCCACCACCCCAGCTAACACCCGCAGGGGTGTAGAAATCAGGGGGGAACACACGGACATCTTATGGGCACCTGTACAGCCTGGAGTCTAGCTACCTCAGGGTGGTCAGGGCTAAGTCCGGTGAATAATCCCACGTAGCGGGGAAGGATACATGGAGAAATATCGCACGTACTTGCCCGTTGATGGTTTGGGGAGATCGGACCCTCAAAAAGGTCCGTCGCCCCTTCAATCCAAAGATGTTGAAAAATCGGGTCCAACGATCCAGGACCCAGAGATGTGCCTCCTTGAGACACTAAGCATAAACTGGTGTCTCTGGTAGCCAGTGTCAGGGTGTATACGATGGAGGAGTAGCTAACTTTTTTTTTCAAGTTTACTTAGTGTCAGCCTCCTGGCGGCAGAAGCATACACCCACAGTCCTGTGTCCCCCAATGAGGCGAAGGAGAAATGGCACGAATTAAAACCAACAGGTAGCCATTATATTGCTGTGTGCATAATGCATCATGTAACCAAGACAATTCCAACAACACTAAACTAGAGAAATGCTTAAAAAGGAATCCGACAGCAGCATGATATAGGGGCAGAGACCCTGATTCCAGCGATGTGTCAATACATTTACTGGGAGCAGCTGTTGTGATACAATCACTATTTTCTCGGCTGCAGATCTAGCAGAGCTCTGAATGCTGAGCTGCGTATAACCTCCCACACCACTGATTGGTAGCTTCCTATCAATATACGTTGTACACAGAAAGCTGCTAATCAGTGCTGGGGCATTGCTGGACTAGTAGGCATGAGACACCTAGTCCTGTAGTGATAATCTCATGCTGATAAAACATTGATTTTATTGTAACGGCAGCACACAGCCCAGTACGTGACACATTGCTGGAATCAGGGTCTCTACCCCTACATCGTGCTGCTCAGATTACATAGTGAAAACCTGCAGACAGATTCCCTTAAATATCCAGTTCCGTGTTCTAAAATAAAAAAAAAAAAGTGTAAAAACTGTAAGATATTATCTTGGAATTGAAATGGCGTCCAGTTTATTATTCTTCCCAAGTAACGCTATTACTGGTAACACTCACCCACTGTGGTCGTCAGCCAAGAACCCAGCAATAGCAGCTGGTAACTCAGATTTAACAATGAACAGATAGGAAGACATTGCTGCAAAAAAAAAAAAAATAGGAGTTAAGGTAAAGTAAAACATATCGGCTTCATGTAGTTCTAGACAGCACAGATCATGTGGGGGCAAAACCCACTGACCTTCATACATATTAACCGTTTACAGCAGCGGCCAATATTCTTTTCTGCCCTTTGTTTTTGTTTTTTTCTTCTCGTTTTTCCAATAGTCAATTTTTTGTTTTTAAAACTCACTCAATATTTTTTTTAAAGGACAAAATGTAGTTTTTGGTAGTTTTGAATGAATGCGGTGAAATAGAAAAAAAAAAATTATAATTGTGATGAAATGGTAAAAAATATGTTATTCCCCCCTTGATTTTACTGTTTTGTTTTGCATTGTTTATTGGGCGGTGAAAACGACTTCCAGTATGGAGTTCAATATAAGTAAGGATTCCCATGATACCAAACTCAGTATAGTGGTTTTTTTGGGGTGGAGAAAAATAAAACAACTTTGGAAATCTTTCTTTGAAAAGAAAAAAAACAAAACGCCATTTTTGTTTTACTGTAACACTTCTTTTTCCATCGATGGAGGTGTTTCAGAGATTTTTTTAATTTTTTTATTTTATTTTTTTTTTTTTTTCACACAGCGAACTGACAATTCTATTGATACAAATTTGTGACACATATTACAATTATAGGCAGGTGTGGTGACCAACAAACAGCAATTCTGGCGTTTTGTCGTTTTCTGTACCGCTTATTATTTTGAAAGACTGGACTTTACACACACGGCTTTACCAAATATGCCTTTTTTATTTTTTTATTTCTAATTCAGAAAGGATTTTAAACCTTTATTCAGTTTTTGCTTCTTTTTACTTGATTTTTTTAGTGTTTTTAGAGGACTTGTGTCTGCCACGTTTCGAGGGCTTGTTCC
Source organism: Ranitomeya imitator (assembly GCF_032444005.1). Taxonomy (NCBI): domain Eukaryota; kingdom Metazoa; phylum Chordata; class Amphibia; order Anura; family Dendrobatidae; genus Ranitomeya; species Ranitomeya imitator. The sequence continues at coordinate 735,939,006 of NC_091282.1, read as the reverse complement.
ACGTGCTGCAATACTACCATACTGCATTACGTAGAGAAAATTACAATATTCTCTGAAGTCAAAGACAGTCATGGGAGTCTTTAGTTATCGCAATTAGCGTACCCCGATCACGTCACAAGGGGCGATGAGAACTAGCGTGTGCCCACCGGAAGTCACGTTATTCATATGCTTCTGTTCGTGCCTGACAGCAGCGATCGGAGAAAGCTCTGGTTGCTGCCGTTACAGGTAGATACCAACTGTATGATACAGCCGGCATCTGCTAGGCATTGCATGACTTTATACGAGGGCCAGAAGTAGGATTACACCCTTAGTAGGAAAGGGGTGAAATTTAATGTTATTGTTAATTACTTTTTCGGCCATTTTCTTTTCTTTTACCCTTTTAAAAAAAAAGTTGAGTGCACAGAGAAGTCAGCTGTTCCCAAACAAATGGTTCACGAGAGCATCCGCACAATACCATCCTTTATCCCAATAAAACAGCAATTTAATGATATTTTCACAGAAGCAATATTCATTAGAAGTAAAAAGGAAGGAGAAACCGGAGAATGTTATTTTATGTGAAATGTCACCGATGTGAATGTTAAGTGCCCGATACCTACTGGAAGGTCAAGTAAAAGCAGCAACCGGGTCAATGCAAAAAAAAAAAAAAAAAAAAAGCGGAGATATTCCTGAATGATGGAGAATCTCTCACACGTGGAAATCTCCCAGTGCCATATGTGGCCCCAAAAATCCAGCTGCCGCCTGCTGCCCGCTGCAGCGCCACCGCCAGCGTCCTCACCTCTCCAGGCGGAGGAACAGAACAGCAGGTCAGCTAAAGTGAGGAATATCGTGTTACAGGCGATTACGAGCAGGATTAACCCCTTCAGGGCCAGGCAACACACCTCCCAGGGACCTTACAACTACCCAACAGGAAGAACAGAAAAACCATGAAATCTGCGACCTGCGGAGAAGGCCTTATGGAGCAAGCCCGCCGTATTGCAGCATTAGCAAAATGAATGACACTTCTGAAATCTCATACACCCAGCAGATTTTTATTCCTGCAGATTTGTCAATTCTTTCAGTGTTTTTGCAGCATGTTTCATCCAAATGAATGCGGGAAAAAAAAAATACAAAAAAAAAAAAAAAACCAAAGCAGCGTTTTCGCTGCCAACACTCAGGAAAATCTGCTGAAAATACGGCCCCGTGTGCACATGGAAATAGGGTTGGCATCACTTGCATTACATTCAGCCAATGCGGGGGTTACGCGCGGGCTAGAGTCCCCATTTGGGCCTGCACCAGACACTATGTGGAGTGTTTACACTGAATTAGGAAGACAATCGGACTCTCAGCACTTGGGGGAAGGCTGTCAGCTACTTAAAGGATTAATTAGCCATCACTAAACAAACAGATGCACTATGGGAGGAAGTCGCCTGTTTATCCTGCAGCTTTGGGATTCTTTCACTTCTATAATAAACATTTGTAGGGCGAGTCTGGCGAGGACAGAATGTGTCAAATTCTCCACCGCCCCGAAAAGTAATGGACTTCCTATGCGCAATACATTATATGTCTTAGCGGTGAAAGACGGAGCAAGATGTTACCTAGTGCGCCGGTCACTGTACCGAGAGGAGGCAGCAATATGGATTAACTAGGGAGTTATCCAAGGATACGTGCATGTGGCATCCATGGAAGTCTATGGGCCCGCACTGTCCCACCGCGTGAAATCGATGGCATACCCCCAACACAATCTGCAAGTAAAGGGCAGAAAGCCGCTGCAACTTACACATTCTGTGTCTCATTATTGGTGAGTGCCATAATATAACCTAGTGTTAGGTTATGAAAATATAAAATAAAGGCGGCCCGTCGGCGAGAAAGAAATAAGGAAACCTTTATATTAAATGGGGTTAATGCTTGAGGGAGGTCTGACCACTGTACGGGATGCCCTTGAGATCTTATTGGCCATCTATTACAAAAGCATTAAGCTACTTACTGGTAGCGGCATTTCTCGGAGGCCCATGACAGCACGACGAGAGAGGGGATCCGCCCATTAGGAACAGGAAACCTACAGATACAAAAGGGCGGTACCTCTCCCTTGCCTCAGTTGTATTTCAGAGTCTTGAGAGGACTACCGCGGTTAGTGGTACACAAAAATATACACTATATACAGATTATATATAAAATATCAGACATCTATTGGGACTGGTATCGTATTGTGAAATATATACATCTATAGGAAGTGCAACCCCCAGTGAATAGGGAGGGAACTAAGGGTGCTGTCATGGGCCTCCGAGAAATGCCGCTACCAGTAAGTAGCTTAATGCTTTACTCGGACTCCCATGACAGCACGACGAGAGAATTACAGAGATGTAAGCTTCCTTAGGGAGGGACTATGGCCTGTAGCACCCTTAACCCGAATGTGAGATCAGAGGAAGCCCCCAAATCCAACCTATAGTGCTTAAAGAAGGTGGACGGGGATGACCATGTGGCCGCCTTACATATCTGGTCGACTGATACTCCAGACTTTTCCGCCCAGGATGTAGCCATGGCCCTGGTGGAATGCGCCCTCAGATTCTGCGGAGCCGGACCTCCACCTGCAGTGTAAGCCAAAGAGATAGCCTCCCTAATCCACTTTGCTAGAGTGTATTTTGATACCCTAAGTCCCTTTCTAGGGTTTTGGAAGGATAGAAACAACGCATTATCCTTCTTCCATGTGTCAGTAATAGAGATGTATTCTAGCAGGCATCTCCTAACGTCTAATGTATGAAGAAGTTCTTCTTTAGGGTTGGAAGGATTGGGAAGGAAGGATGGTAAAACTATCTCTTGTGTCCTGTGGAACTGTGATGACACTTTTGGTAAATAGGCTGGGTCCGGTCTGAGGATTACTCTGTCTGGTAGAAACTCCGTATAAGGGGCTACCCTGGAGAGCGCTTGTATGTCTCCAACTCTGCGAGCAGATGTAATTGCCACCAGAAAGGCTGTTTTAAGAGATAGGGCCTTAATTGAAACTGTTTGTAATGGTTCAAATGGCTCTCTAGTCAATGCTGACAGGACTAGGTTGAGATCCCAAGGCATAGATCTATCCTTATGTATGGGTCTAGCTCTAATAGAAGCTTTAATGAACCTTGAGATCCAATAATTATTGGCGATGTTACATGAAAATAGAGCCCCTAGGGCCGAGACCTGTACTCTTAGGGTACTAGTGGATAGATTTAATTCTAGGCCCTTCTGCAGAAACTCTAAGATTTGTTTTATAGGTATTCCCTCTTCTAAATTAAAATCAGAAGAGGCCAGAAATTTCCGCCAGGTCCTAGCGTAGATTGTTGTAGTTAACCGTTTTCTACTTTTCATAAGGGTCTCAATTAGACTCGAGGAGAACCCTTTGCTTTTTAGTAACGCCCTTTCAAAATCCATGCCGTTAAATGGAGACTCTTTACTTGAGGATGGCTGATCGGCCCCTGGTAGAGCAGATCTGGAATGTCCGGAAGTACCCAGGGGTCCTCCACAGACATGGTCCTGAGCCAAGTGAACCAGGCCCTTCTGGGCCAAAATGGGGCAATCAATATAACTCTGGATCGATCTTCCCTTATCTTCCTGACTACTAAGGGTATCAGGCCCAGTGGAGGAAATGCATATGCCAGTCGAAAATCCCAACTGATCAGAAAAGCGTCTACCGACAGAGGATTTTCTCTGGGATTTAGGGAACAAAATTTTGTTGTCTTCCGGTTGTCCCTGGTAGCAAATAAGTCTACTTCTGGATGACCCCATTTGTGGACGATCTGATCGAACACGCCATTGTTTAGGGACCACTCCCCTTGTCTCAGGGTGCTGCGGCTTAGAAAGTCCGCTTTGATGTTTTCTTTTCCTCTTATGTGCAAAGCAGTTAGAGATAAGAAGTAACTTTCTGCTGTCTGGAACAGACGATCCGCCACTTTCATCAGTGACTCGGAATAAGTTCCACCCTGATGATTTATGTATGCGACCGCCACCTGGTTGTCCGATAGGATCTTGACATGATGACCCTGCAGATATGAGAGGAATTTTTTCACTGATAGCTCTACTGCCATTAACTCTTTCTGGTTGGAAGAGGCTGATGTCAGGGGAGGGCTGACAGCCTGCCCCCCACCGGAACCGCTAGTCATTGGTCCGGTTTTTTCTGCTCCTTTGAGGAACGGCGAAACATATAGCCCGTACCTCTACCGCGTCTGTCCTCCCATCTAAAACTTTCTCTAGTGGGAGAGGACCCGCGTTTCTTCCCGCGACCAAATCTCCTTCGACTGAACGGCCGGCGGTAAGATGGATATAGATTGGGAAATTTCTTTTTATCATCCCCTGCTTTTTCCAACAACTCGTCCAGTGTTGGACCGAAGAGATATTGACCTTCGCACGGGATGGCGCAGAGCTTGGTTCTAGACTGAATGTCCCCTGACCAGCATTTCAGCCACAAGGCCCTGCGAGCAGCGTTGGATAGTCCTGCCGCTCTGGCCGCCATTCTGACAGAGTCCACCGATGCGTCCGATAGGAAGGCTGCAGCATTCTGAATAGTTGGTAGGGTCTTCAGAATAGTGTCTCCGGATGCACCGTCCTTAAGTTGAGACTCTAACTGATCTAGCCAGACCATTAAAGATCTGGCCGTACATGTTGCCGCCACAGCTGGTCAGAGAGACCCAGCCGCCATCTCCCAGGTACCCTTAAGGAATATGTCTGCCTTCCTGTCCAGAGGATCCTTGAGGGTCCCCATATCCTCAAAGGGTAAAGAGGCCTTCTTTGACGCCTTCGCCACAGCCGCGTCTAATTTAGGAGCTTTATCCCATGTCTCTACAACCGGATCGTCAAAGGGATACCTGCGTTTTAACGCTGGTGGAAAGGCTCCCTTTTTTTCAGGTTTCTTCCATTCTCTAAGAATCAAGTCCTGAATTTTTTCGTTTACCGGAAAGGATCTATGTTTCCTACGATCAAGTCCGCTAAACATCATCTCCTGTCTCGAGGGTTGTGGTTTAGGTTCCTCTATACCCATGGTGCCTCTGACTGATTTGACAACTTTGTTGATTCTATCCAAGGGTAGACAGAATCGTCCTGACTCCTCATCAGATGAAGAGGAGAGAGGACTTGAGAGATAGGAATTCTCCTCTCCTTCTTCTCCTGAAGAATTAGAGTCCAAGGGAGTCCTATGTTTTGAGCCTTCTGCTTGGGATAGGGACCGCAGTGATTCCCTTACTTCCAGCCGGATCATTTCCCTCAGACTTGCCGGAGTTACGGACTCTTCTGCTACCTAGGGGAGGACAATATAGGAGATAACTAATATCTGACCTAATGTCTCTACCACCAACCCTCTCCTGTAGACCTCACCGTCTGCTGTATACAGGGGGCACATAACTTTTTTGCACAAGAGTCAGGTAGAGGGACTCCACAGAGGGCACATTCCTTATGCTTAGACTTCCCCGTACTCTTCTTCCCCTAGAAGATAAAGTATAAAGGGGCCTGCGTCACCGAGTGAACTTTAACGTAGCTCACTTACCCGTGCGTCAAAGTATAGTACCGGAATCCGAGGGGTCTCTTTAGCCGAAGCTCTGGATCCTTGTTCGGAAGAGCTCTTACGACTAGGTTGGTCGCCTCTCTCCTTCTGTTTGGGCTTCTGACGTACCTCGTCTGGCAGCTGCTGCTGCTCACCACCACTCTCCATGACGAAATGCGACCAAAAGCAGGGATTGTCATCTCCACCTGCATAAGTACCCCTTGGATCCGGTCAGCAGATGGGTCAGCGCTGTCCCTATTGGTCAAGGATACAGCAGAGGGCAGGAGGACTTGCGGCAGAAGACCGGCATACAGACGTGATGGGCGCCGCCATTTTGGAACGACTGCGCATGCGCAGACGTCCGGCGACCCGGAAGCGGCCGCTAACCCCGCCCCCCCCCACGTCACTGCACCGGAAATGCTCCAGCACACGCTGAGAGCTGTGCAGGACGCCGGGGATGGAGTGCGGCGCTCCGGGAGCTCACCCACACGCCTGAACCCGGCATCCGCAGCCCCACCATACCGCTGCACCACCAATGGGAATACTTACCTGCGCTGACATGATGGAGGCAGGAAATCGTCCGGACTCCTCTCCCTGCTGTGAACGCCACTGCCGTGAAGTCCAGCAAGGACCGCCGTGGCGTCTCCAGGGATCTCCGCACCGGCCGAGGTAGGAGACCCCCCCGCTACCGTAATCGGCCGGCCGGCCTGGGCCTTCTGTCTGTAGGCACCCGTCCCCTCAGGAACAGGAAACCAACTGAGGCAAGGGAGAGGTACCGCCCTTTTGTATCTGTAGGTTTCCTGTTCCTAATGGGCGGATCCCCTCTCTCGTCGTGCTGTCATGGGAGTCCGAGTAAATACAAATTACAAATATGTAGTCTTACTTTTTATTAATACACTATACATTTTAGAACATGCTCTTTGGCTTTCTGGAAAAAGAAAAAAGAAAAAAAAAAAAACACAACATATACTTCATCACTATATTTCTGCTGAGCTTTGACCTATAAAGTTCCTGGCTAGATGGATGCAGAAGCCCATTCCTCTAGTAGCCTGGTGGTGCTTGCACATTTGCGTCCAGCAGATGGCAGTGTGGCACCGCACCTCCTGGCCAGGCACTGATCTAATTAGATGGCTGACAATGGTTTCCATCCTCTCTGCTCTTTCATCACACAATCAAGTGCATTTCCAACATAAAGCATCAAGTTTCCTCAGCCTGACTCCGGCTATCCAGAACTGTGACAGGAGGGAGTGATTTACTATCAGAAGTTCAAAAGTGCGCAATAGCAGTAACTCATAGCGACCAATCCCATGTCAATATTTGTCCGACCCTACAGAACGCCAAATTAATACTGGTGTGTTGCATAATTACACTAGATCACAGGGTTAGATGTAGCACTGCAATGTCCTTGCCATAAAGAGTACGCTAACATGCCTATATTAAAGGGGCGGTCACCTTTTGGAATATATACACATATATATTTTTTTCTTAAATGCATGCATTTCAGGCTAAAAATCATTTTTCCTATTTAGTTTCAGTAAAAATGTAGCACCATTTTGGCTCTTTGTTTCTCTGCATATTACACTCTGATGTGGCCTGTGGTCATAACTCAGCTGAAAAGAGCTCACAAAAGAGTTACAAAGTCCTAGCAAACTCACTGACGGATTCGGAGTTAACTCCTCTGCAGTTGGGATAAGACAGTACAACACAGAGGCTAGAGAAGGGAAATGGTGCAATAGTTAAAAAAAACAACAAAAAAAACCCAATATTTTTATGTTCAGCTGCAAATGCATGCATTTAAGTAAAAAATAAAATATACAATTGTTCTGTGTAACAGTGATTTTTCCAGGACAATTCAGAGAAGCAAAGATCCTATACGGTATGGTGTTTTGTGGTGATATCCAGTGCTTTTTGGCCTCCAAACATGTTGTGTATTATGGCATCCAAAGAGTTCAATTTTGGTCTCAACAGGCCAGACTACATTGTCCCAGTATATCACAGGCTTGTCTAAATGTTGTTGAGCAAACTGTGAGTGCACTTGAACATGCTTTATGTTCAGCAATGAAGTCTTGTGTGGTGAGCGTGCATACAGGCCGCGGAGGTTGCGTGGTGAGCGTGCATACAGGCCGCGGAGGTTGCGTGGTGAGCGTGCATACAGGCCGCGGAGGTTGCGTGGTGAGCGTGCATACAGGCAGCGGAGGTTGCGTGGTGAGCGTGCATACAGGCAGCGGTGGTTGCGTGGTGAGCGTGCATACAGGCCGCGGAGGTTGCGTGGTGAGCGTGCATACAGGGCGCGGAGGTTGCGTGGTGAGCGTGCATACAGGGCACGGAGATTGAGTGGTGAGCGTGCATACAGGGCACGGAGGTTGCGTGGTGAGCTTGCGTACAGGCCGCAGTGGTTGTGTGGTGAGCGTGCATACAAGCCATGGAGGCTGCATGGTGAGCGTGCATAAAGGCAATGGAGGTTGCATGGTTAGCGTGCATACAGGCCATGGTGGTTGAGTGCATTGCCTATGGATTTCTTTGAACCAATTGTACCTACTAATTCCAGGTTTTTCTGTAGCTCTCCACAGGTTGTTCTTGGCTCTTGGCCATCTCTTCTGATAATTTTTTTCACTCCTCTGTCTGAAATCTTGCAGGGAGCACCTGGCCGTAATCTGTTTATAGTGAAATTATGTTCTTTCCACTTCCGGATTATGGCCGCAACAATAGTCACTGGAACCTTCAGTAGTTTAGAAATTCTCCTGTAACAATGCCATCAGTATGTTTTGCAACAATAAGGTTGTGACGTTCTTGAGGCAGCTCACTGAGTTTACCCATCATGAGATGTTTCTTGTGTGGCACCTTGCTAACAAGACACTTCTTTATAGGCATCAATTGAACCAGCTGATATTATTTTACACTAAGTGGCAGGATTGCTTTCTAATTACTGATAGATTTCAGGTGGTGTCAGGACTTTCCTTTGCTTTTTGCACTTCTCTTTTTCCCCTGTGTGATTTCTCATTATTAGACATAACTTAATTTATGGACATCTATGGTTTGATGTCTTTGCCTGTGTGGATTGGATGGGTTATTACTGACATCTGGTGAGAATTTCATGTCAATGACATCTTTAGAAATAGATCTACTTAGAAAATTGGTGACATGTTCAATACTTATTTCACACGCTGTTCCATGTGGCCGCACAGGTGCCGACACGATCAAGTGTCCTCGGCCCAAATCTAGCCGGATGTGAGACAGACCCATGAATGCAACGTTTACGTTAATTTGTCAAGTTGTTTGTGGATTATCGATGTGGAATACCGGCTTACAGCCTCATCAGATGCTGCTGGTGAAACGCCCCCTACTGGCAACAGTAAAATTACTACTGCTGAAAAAAAATGTCATCACTTTACATCTGTAATTACTATTATTTTTACATTTTACCCAGCACAAAACTTCTCGTTTCACATCGCATACGGACAAAATACAACCCAATCTTGTTAAAAAGCAGACATCCACCCAAAGCCGCACTACAGAGGTCAGCACAGCCAGACGGTGAAAGCGGAGAGTATCGGGTTTCTGACAGAAAAGGTTGTGGGGGTAAGGAAAGGTCTGCAACATTTTTAATAAATTTAGCAAGTAAGGTGTTAATTAGGTGTCAGGGATTTTGTGAGGAGAGATGATTAACCCTGTTCTTCGGCCAGCAGATGGGTCTTAAGAATGCAGAAAGGAGATTTTACAGAATTTCTGGGGGGGTGATGAAGGATTTGTGTTCAGTAATGATTAATAGGAGCGTGGCTGCAATAGGGTTAACAGCACAGTGGCCATAAAGAAGCCTCGAATCAAAGGCAGACAAATTGCGCTAACCCAGCAGTTTACGCTCCCGCTGTGACACCGAGGGTACAGCCGCGGTCTGAAGGATAGGCTATTTTAAACCTTGGCGTCACTGGTGCTTGCAGCGTGCAGGCCGTATATCAGTCATTAAGAAATAGCAATCAAAACGCACGGAGCGGGAACACATAATCCTCGCCTGGTGAAATCCACATTTTTCCAGTCGCACCATATGTTGTCAGCAGCGCAGAGGGAAATGGGCGGATATGTGGAGGTTTCAAAATCCAATTCTACATAACAATAGGGTAAATGAATAAAGTTTGGGATAAGCGGGATGTTTAATGCACTGAAGACTGCTGTGGAGCAATCGTTACCCCCAACAGTACAGGTGAACGCAGGGGTGCAAGGATCGTGGTCGCAGAGGGTGCATCTGGGTCAGTGTGGGAGGGAGGCCCAGTGCCTATTTCAGCTGTAATGTATTGCGGCACAAAGACCCGTCGGGTCCCTGCGCCGCAATATACGCTGCTGACCAATCAGAGGCGTGCCAGTCACAGGCCACACATAGCAGGCACGGGCCTGTGCGCATTGTGGGAGCCGGGAAAGGTGAGAAGAATCTTTTATTTGAAAATGTGTCAGACAATAGCAGCAGAACAGGAAGCATTATTACAGGATGGGCCCATGCGCTGGGACATTATACCAGAAAGGGGACAGGATGAGAGACATTACCAGAAAGGGGACAGGATGAGAGACATTACCAGAAAGGGGACAGGATGAGAGACATTACCAGAAAGGGGACAGGATGAGAGACATTACCAGAAAGGGGACAGGATGAGAGACATTACCAGAAAGGGGACAGGATGAGAGACATTACCGTAAGGGGGCCCAGGACGGAGGGGGCAATATTACCGTAAGGGGGCCCAGGACGGAGGGGGCAATATTACCGTAAGGGGGCCCAGGACGGAGGGGGCAATATTACCGTAAGGGGGCCCAGGACGGAGGGGGCAATATTACCGTAAGGGGGCCCAGGACGGAGGGGGCAATATTACCGTAAGGGGGCCCAGGACGGAGGGGGCAATATTACCGTAAGGGGGCCCAGGACGGAGGGGGCAATATTACCGTAAGGGGGCCCAGGACGGAGGGGGCAATATTACCGTAAGGGGGCCCAGGACGGAGGGGGCAATATTACCGTAAGGGGGCCCAGGACGGAGGGGGCAATATTACCGTAAGGGGGCCCAGGACGGAGGGGGCAATATTACCGTAAGGGGGCCCAGGACGGAGGGGGCAATATTACCGTAAGGGGGCCCAGGACGGAGGGGGCAATATTACCGTAAGGGGGCCCAGGACGGAGGGGGCAATATTACCGTAAGGGGGCCCAGGACGGAGGGGGCAATATTACCGTAAGGGGGCCCAGGACAGAGGGGGCAATATTACCGTAAGGGGGCCCAGGACGGAGGGGGCAATATTACCGTAAGGGGGCCCAGGACGGAGGGGGCAATATTACCGTAAGGGGGCCCAGGACGGAGGGGGCAATATTACCGTAAGGGGGCCCAGGACGGAGGGGGCAATATTACCGTAAGGGGGCCCAGGACGGAGGAGGGAAATTTTACCGTAAGGGGGCCCAGGACGGAGGGGGTAATATTACCGTAAGGGGGCCCAGGACGGAGGGGGCAATATTACCGTAAGGGGGCCCAGGACGGAGGGGGCAATATTACCGTAAGGGGGCCCAGGACGGAGGGGGCAATATTACCGTAAGGGGGCCCAGGACGGAGGAGGGAAATTTTACCGTAAGGGGGCCCAGGACGGAGGGGGCAATATTACCGTAAGGGGGCCCAGGACGGAGGGGGCAATATTACCGTAAGGGGGCCCGGGACAGAGGAGGCAATATTACCGTAAGGGGGCCCAGGACGGGAGGGGGGGGGCAATATTACTGTAAGGGGGCCCAGGACGGGGGGGGGGCAATATTACCGTAAGGGGCCCAGGACGGGGGATATTACTGTAAGGGGCCCAGGATGGGGAACATTATTACTGTGTGAATGTATCCTGCACATACACTCAGAAGGAGCAATGGTGACTCGTGGTTTTTCTAATAAATGGTCATCCATTTTGTGCCAACCGTGGTTGAAGGTCGTTGAAACCACAGCAATTAGCTCTGGCTATCCCTCACGTGGCAAGAAGCATGGCACAAGTGCTGCATGGCACAAGTGCTTGTACCTCAGATACAAGTCAGACGACCGCCATCTCTCCTTACACGCCTGTACAAATGAAAGCTCGGCCTGGCAGAGCATTTGTGTTCTTGGAAGGAGCGGTGTACACCTCCGCCAGAACCCTATCAGCGGCTTATCTGCCTGCAGAACCAAGAGATTAGGCAACTAAAATGTAACCCTCCTGCTCTTTATCTCACCAGTGGAGAGTCGGTAGCCCCCATGTATATAAAAGATGGTCAGCCAATCCTGTTGAGATCAGCCAGTTCACTCGATTCATTTTCCTATGTGTTCCCCACCACCAATTTAAATGGGACTGACAACCAAGACTCTTAGAGGGAAGATGGAGGCCGCCACACATTACATGGTAACCCCTGAGTTTTCAAGAGTGGCTTTTGAAGCAGTTTTGCACTCTAATAGGTGAAGAGTTGAGAATTACTGGGATAAGCACCTTCTGGATGCCCCTCTTGTGGGGGCCTACAAATAGGGGAACATTGGGCGGATATAACCACTACATGAGTGGAAGGAGGTTTCTTAAGGATAGTGTTGAGGAACGCTGTAAACAAGGAGTTTCAGAACATAGTAACATAGTAACATAGTTAGTAAGGCCGAAAAAAGACATTTGTCCATCCAGTTCAGCCTATATTCCATCATAATAAATACCCAGATCTACGTCCTTCTACAGAACCTAATAATTGTATGATACAATATTGTTCTGCTCCAGGAAGACATCCAGGCCTCTCTTGAACCCCTCGACTGAGTTCGCCATCACCACCTCCTCAGGCAAGCAATTCCAGATTCTCACTGCCCTAACAGTAAAGAATCCTCTTCTGTGTTGGTGGAAAAACCTTCTCTCCTCCAGACGCAAAGAATGCCCCCTTGTGCCCGTCACCTTCCTTGGTATAAACAGATCCTCAGCGAGATATTTGTATTGTCCCCTTATATACTTATACATGGTTATTAGATCGCCCCTCAGTCGTCTTTTTTCTAGACTAAATAATCCTAATTTCGCTAATCTATCTGGGTATTGTAGTTCTCCCATCCCCTTTATTAATTTTGTTGCCCTCCTTTGTACTCTCTCTAGTTCCATTATATCCTTCCTGAGCACCGGTGCCCAAAACTGGACACAGTACTCCATGTGCGGTCTAACTAGGGATTTGTACAGAGGCAGTATAATGCTCTCATCATGTGTATCCAGACCTCTTTTAATGCACCCCATGATCCTGTTTGCCTTGGCAGCTGCTGCCTGGCACTGGCTGCTCCAGGTAAGTTTATCAGTAACTAGGATCCCCAAGTCCTTCTCCCTGTCAGATTTACCCAGTGGTTTCCCGTTCAGTGTGTAATGGTGATATTGATTCCCTCTTCCCATGTGTATAACCTTACATTTATCATTGTTAAACCTCATCTGCCACCTTTCAGCCCAAGTTTCCAACTTATCCAGATCCATCTGTAGCAGAATACTATCTTCTCTTGTATTAACTGCTTTACATAGTTTTGTATCATCTGCAAATATCGATATTTTACTGTGTAAACCTTCTACCAGATCATTAATGAATATGTTGAAGAGAACAGGTCCCAATACTGACCCCTGCGGTACCCCACTGGTCACAGCGACCCAGTTAGAGACTATACCATTTATAACCACCCTCTGCTTTCTATCACTAAGCCAGTTACTAACCCATTTACACACATTTTCCCCCAGACCAAGCATTCTCATTTTGTGTACCAACCTCTTGTGCGGCACGGTATCAAACGCTTTGGAAAAATCGAGATATACCACGTCCAATGACTCACCGTGGTCCAGCCTATAGCTTACCTCTTCATAAAAACTGATTAGATTGGTTTGACAGGAGCGATTTCTCATAAACCCATGCTGATATGGAGTTAAACAGTTATTCTCATTGAGATAATCCAGAATAACATCCCTCAGAAACCCTTCAAATATTTTACCAACAATAGAGGTTAGACTTACTGGCCTATAATTTCCAGGTTCACTTTTAGAGCCCTTTTTGAATATTGGCACCACATTTGCTATGCGCCAGTCCTGCGGAACAGACCCTGTCGCTATAGAGTCACTAAAAATAAGAAATAATGGTTTATCTATTACATTACTTAGTTCTCTTAGTACTCGTGGGTGTATGCCATCCGGACCCGGAGATTTATCTATTTTAATCTTATTTAGCCGGTTTCGCACCTCTTCTTGGGTTAGATTGGTGACCCTTAATATAGGGTTTTCATTGTTTCTTGGGATTTCACCTAGCATTTCATTTTCCACCGTGAATACCGTGGAGAAGAAGGTGTTTAATATGTTAGCTTTTTCCTCGTCATCTACAACCATTCTTTCCTCACTATTTTTTAAGGGGCCTACATTTTCAGTTTTTATTCTTTTACTATTGATATAGTTGAAGAACAGTTTGGGATTAGTTTTACTCTCCTTAGCAATGTGCTTCTCTGTTTCCTTTTTGGCAGCTTTAATTAGTTTTTTAGATAAAGTATTTTTCTCCCTATAGTTTTTTAGAGCTTCAATGGTGCCATCCTGCTTTAGTAGTGCAAATGCTTTCTTTTTACTGTTAATTGCCTGTCTTACTTCTTTGTTTAGCCACATTGGGTTTTTCCTATTTCTAGTCCTTTTATTCCCACAAGGTATAAACCGCTTACACTGCCTATTTAGGATGTTCTTAAACATTTCCCATTTATTATCTGTATTCTTATTTCTGAGGATATTGTCCCAGTCTACCAGATTAAGGGCATCTCTAAGCTGGTCAAACTTTGCCTTCCTAAAGTTCAATGTTTTTGTGACTCCCTGACAAGTCCCCCTAGTGAAAGACAGGTGAAACTGTACAATATTGTGGTCGCTATTTCCTAAATGCCCAACCACCTGCAGATTTGTTATTCTGTCAGGTCTATTAGATAGTATTAGGTCTAAAAGTGCTGCTCCTCTGGTTGGATTCTGCACCAATTGTGAAAGATAATTTTTCTTGGTTATTAGCAGAAACCTGTTGCCTTTATGGGTTTCACAGGTTTCTGTTTCCCAGTTAATATCCGGGTAGTTAAAGTCCCCCATAACCAGGACCTCATTATGGGTTGCAGCTTCATCTATCTGCTTTAGAAGTAGACTTTCCATGCTTTCTGTTATATATGTTTATACAGCGGAACTAATGGGAGCGCGCACGGTCTGGGAGATTTGCCTTTTCCCATCTCCATCGAAATAAGCCAGGAACTAAATGCCAGCTGTAAAGGTCTTTTGAAACAAAAAGGAAGACAATGTTCCTAAATGGTATTACATGGTCTACTGACCCTGCACTTACAGCCACAGAGTCATGTAAGTGGAGGGGCGCACACAGGGTATATAGTGGAGGGATGCCATGTATACAAATCTCAAAGATAAAAATATCTAAACTAGAATAAAAAATAAAGCTAATAAATCTGATTACCAGTGGATCCACAGGGGTCTGCCTGCTGGGACCTCCACTGATAACAGCGGTCCCATGCCCCCATGTAAGTGAAGCATTAGTGTGCATGCGTGGTCACTAATCCATTCACTTCTTTGGGACCAGAAGTGTGCATGTGACCATGGACAGTGAATGCAGTGGTGGTCACATCTGCTATATTCACATACACTGTACCTACAATAAGGGGTCCTAAGTGGGAGTCTCATGGATAATTAAATTCCTTTATTGGTGAAATGCTCTTAAACCGACGGCACTGCAAGGGCTACAAAACATCAGGACCACCCTCCAAGGCTCATGCTGCAGCTGATGGCGTGTGACCACATGGTTGGGAGCTTCTGCTAGGCCAAGTGACCATATGACCTAGGATCCATTATGTAACATCTGCCCCAAGGAACAAGCTCAGATTAATGATGTCTGACTCCATCATGTCTGCTACAGGCCTGAAGAAAGCTATCCCATAGGGAACAGGGGACAATCTGCTATTTAGAGAGCAAGACATACAAGATGTACATCATGTAGAAATGTGAAAAATACATCATTCTTGTACTTCCCCGCAAGAGACAAAAGTAACATAAGAGGGTTCTCCACTTTGCACAGTCCATTTTTTTTTCTTAGAAGAGCCTGCCTAATAAATTGACTACAGGATGTCCCTAAGCACCCATAGATAATCTGTCAGCAGTGGCATAAACCAGCCGCAAGAGTTCCCTGCACTGCCTCCACAGGGGAAATTAAGCATTACACAGGTTTAAATTCATGTAAGTGCCGCTTCCTAAGGAGGCAGATCGCCTTCCACAACCACTTTTAGAAACTTACGAAAGTCCTCAATGGAGTTTACTAACGAGTTTCTGAAAAGGGACAACGCCTCTAAGCCCTGGGATTTCACCGCTTGGATTGCAGTTTTGATACAATCAAACAATAAGTGTTCATGTGCGTTTTACTTCACTGTTCATTTGCATTGTAGAAATGTGCTTCCACGGGCCGCTCTTACCTCCAATGTTCTGGACCAGGATTGTGCTCGCCACTAGGATCTAAGCAAAAAAACAAGAAATAATGGCCAATAAGAAGAATAGGCAATTACGCCTGGCTGAAATGAAAGATGGATGGCCGTAAATGAAAATATGATCCTGTGGTTATTTCCCCTCCGATGATCCTGCGTTCTCAGTACACAAATTACATCTCGTTACTGCGGAGCTTACGGGAAATAACATTATAATTTATTCTAATTATCAGGAGATATCGGAAAATGTGGTGGGGGCAATGCAGGACTTTTTTGTGTGTAAAATGGTTTTTGGAAATATATCTAGAATTTCTGTACAGGGACACGAGAATTAAACCACATGGTGCTTAGATATAGGCTTTGATCGTAAAAAAAAACAAAACACACAAAACAAAAAAACCTAGCGAGAAAACAACTGTACCTTCCCTGTTGAGCCGAATGCAAGAAGGCCGAGGTCCTCATACGAAGTGACGGCTGCAAACAGAAGGAAATGGATCAGGGTTTGTGGGGTTTTTTTTTTTTTTAAGACACATCTTCATGTTTTTTCCCCGCCATCTGCACAATATACCTGTCCCCCAGTTAGTCTACACACATTCATTTCTAACCCGGCAGTGTCAGACAGCCAGAATGTGGCCGGGATAGGGCTAGGAATACGAGGTAACTTTGGTTGAGCAACAAAAATCACAAGTCAAATTGCAACCCCGACAGCAAAGATTGTGACTCAGCCCCATTGAGAATGAATGGAGCAGAGGTCGGGCGTCTCACCCGACGCTCCATTTTGTAAAGGGGATAAAACTTCCCCATTCTGCCGATCGTCCCAGCGGTCAGAGCCCCATCGATCAACACGATATCACCTACCCCTTTAAGTAACGTGTCACTGCATCTCCGTTATGATACCAGCAATGGTTTCATTCTGTTCATTGGATTTTGAAAACTTTTAATTGCATGTGACAAACACAGGAAACCACCCCCCACAAAAAAAAAAGTTGTGCAACATCCATAGAACAGCTAATTTTTTTTTTTGCGCAGCAAAATAAATAAAAACAGACCGATGCCCTGATTTTGACGTCCATGTTTCGCATACGTGTTTTTCATGGCTAGAACAACTACCATGAAAATATTCCCATTCCTTTTTTTTGTGGACAAAGCAAAAAAACAAACACACAAAAACAACAACACAAAACAAGAAGCCCCAAAACACTGCAACATCAGTTTCTGATCCATGTTGTAGATCTAACTAGCCAATGTGGGTCATTAAGTCATTGAACAAAAATATTAAAAAGTTGGCATGCGGATGCCCCGTGTCTGAGTGCCGTCCATTTTTACCATTACAGCGCTGGGGTCCGTATTAGGCCGGGCTCAGAGTTTCACCCAGACAACTCAGGCGATAGTCATCCGTGCACCATCAGTGCATCCGTTTTATACATGTGCATGATCAAATGCCATTTCCTAGGTTAACAATTGCAATGCATTTGTAAAAATCAGAGGCCACATAGATGATCCGTATGGGGTCCAATTTTCTTTTACCTATAGACTTGTACAGGCGATTCTCATCCGATGTTGGAAAGACACAAGTGGCGATTTTCTTCACACTGTCACTTGGTCAATGTAAAAAAAAAAACAAGCAAAAAAAACACCTCATCTGAACAACCCTATTGAATTACACTGGCCAGTGTGGTGTCAGATTTCTACCCTGAGAGTACACATCTGTACAATACGCTCGTCTGGACGAGCCCCTAGTCTCTGCACTCACTCAAGTCTTTCTTTAGTGTTGTACACTCTCAACAAATACATTTCTTCAATGTATGGCACCATATAGACCTAGAGTGGAAGATGCCCCCCCTCTCCCCCATCATGGAACCATATAGACCTACAGTGGAAGATGTTACCCCCATATGGCACCATATAGACCTACAGTGGAAGATGTTACCCCATTATGGGGGAAGAGCCCCCCCCCCGTGTAGAATTGGACAGACCTACAGTGAAAGAGGTCCCCCTCGTATAGCGCTGGACAGACCTACAGTGGAAGAGGTCCCCTCCGTATGGCGCTGGACAGACCTACGGTGGAAGAGGTCCCCCTCGTATAGCGCTGGACAGACCTACGGTGGAAGAGGTCCCCCTCGTATAGCGCTAGACAGACCTACGGTGGAAGAGGTCCCCCTCGTATAGCGCTGGACAGACCTACAGTGGAAGAGGTCCCCTCCGTATGGCGCTGGACAGACCTACAGTGGAAGAGGTCCCCCTCGTATAGCGCTGGACAGACCTACAGTGGAAGAGGTCCCCCTCGTATAGCGCTGGACAGACCTACAGTGGAAGAGGTCCCCCTCGTATAGCGCTGGACAGACCTACAGTGGAAGAGGTCCCCCTCGTATAGCGCTAGACAGACCTACGGTGGAAGAGGTCCCCCTCGTATAGCGCTGGACAGACCTACAGTGGAAGAGGTCCCCCTCGTATAGCGCTGGACAGACCTACAGTGGAAGAGGTCCCCCTCGTATAGCGCTGGACAGACCTACAGTGGAAGAGGTCCCCCTCGTATAGCGCTGGACAGACCTACAGTGGAAGAGGTCCCCCTCGTATAGCGCTGGACAGACCTACGGTGGAAGAGGTCCCCCTCGTATAGCGCTAGACAGACCTACGGTGGAAGAGGTCCCCCTCGTATAGCGCTGGACAGACCTACGGTGGAAGAGGTCCCCCTCGTATAGCGCTGGACAGACCTACAGTGGAAGAGGTCCCCCTCGTATAGTGCTGGACAGACCTACAGTGGAAGAGGTCCCCCCTGTATGGTGCTGGACAGACCTACAGTGGAAGAGGTCCCCCTCGTATAGCGCTGGACAGACCTACAGAGGAAGAGGTCCCCCTCGTATAGCGCTGGACAGACCTACAGTGGAAGAGGTCCCCCTCGTATAGCGCTGGACAGACCTACAGTGGAAGAGGTCCCCCTCGTATAGCGCTGGACAGACCTACAGTGGAAGAGGTCCCCCTCGTATAGCGCTGGACAGACCTACAGTGGAAGAGGTCCCCCTCGTATAGTGCTGGACAGACCTACAGTGGAAGAGGTCCCCCTCGTATAGCGCTGGACAGACCTACAGTGGAAGAGGTCCCCCTCGTATAGCGCTGGACAGACCTACAGTGGAAGAGGTCCCCCTCGTATAGCGCTGGACAGACCTACAGTGGAAGAGGTCCCCCTCGTATAGTGCTGGACAGACCTACAGTGGAAGAGGTCCCCCCTGTATGGTGCTGGACAGACCTACAGTGGAAGAGGTTCCCTGTGGGGTCCAATTGTAAAAAACAAGGTTTCTTCTGTGAAAGTGGTGTGCATCGGGAGGCTATTGTTTACAATACCAAATCAATAATGATACTCTTTTGGCCTCCATCTGGTGAATAGAACCCTTTGTACAAGACATGCACCATGAAAGGCTCTGGCGTGTATTTGCTAAACATATGCATCAGATGCAACGTGCACCGAGCCTTCAATTACAACACTCAGACCCTGCATAGATCTACTGAGCTCTACATTTGTACAATAGGGGCTCCAAGTGTTGGACATGGGGAGTAGACATTTTAGGAATGGTGAAATTCAGGGGGAAAAGCCATGCAGTTTTTACATTCTTTATAATTAAAATTAGCTCTAAAAGTATGAAAACAATGGGAAAACCCAGCCTAATATTCACATCAGCCAGAAGATTTTCTGAGTCCTTCAGAGACTATTTTAAGGCAGATAGTAGTTCACCTTTGGACAGAATGATTGAGAACCGTATGTCTAAGGAAATGTCTGACAGATTATATGGTGGGCAGTCTGCACAGAATAGCCGAGTACAAAGGTCAGGTTTTCGAGGGCAATAAAAGTCAAGTGTTTGCATTTTTTTTTTAATTTGCCAAGCGCCAATAGTAACAGGGTTATAATATCCGTCTATGAACTTCCGATGATCCTAACACTTCTGTCTAAAATGATTTTTCCACATTTTAGGCCACCCCACTACTGGCGAGAGATTTTCAGCTTTTCTAAAGAAGATCTGTCACCAGGCGATAAGTGGCCAGGGTTTGCTCTTATTTTTTACTCTTGCTGCTCCGAGTTATCAGTTTTTTCTTAAAATCTACCATATGGCTGCAGAAATGTCGGGCTTTTTTTTTTTTTATTACATTGAGATTTTCATGGTCTTTCCTAGGGATGGTGGGCCACCAGATCCTCTGGGGCGGGTCATTAGGCTGCTCTGCATTATTACCCCCTTGGTAAAGAGCAGAAATATGAGGACTGAATAAAAAGAAGAGCATGACGGATTTAAAATAAAGAAAAACCCAAACAAAACCTGAACACTCGGGAGCAGTGAGAATACAAGAGGAGGGAAAATTGGCCTGGCGTAAAAAGTCACAGATCATAAATCCATCCAAACCCCCTTTTCAGATGTGTCAACAGCGATGGAAAAGAGCAAAGAGTCATGTGCAACAGACAACATAATTTGTGACTTTCTGATACCAGAAACCTGTCCAGAAAGCCTAGACAAATTCAAAGCAGATTTCCCCTTAACCCCATATCTGCAGGTTAACAGGTTCCCTATAAAAGAAGTCTGTCAGCCTAGAATGACCACAGTTCAAACCAAGCACAGTCGTTTGGTCACACCAAGAGTGCACCATACAGTTCAGTGCACCTTGCCACCTACTGCTCCACCCATCTAACTCAGTTCTCTGGCTTTATAAAACCAGAGCTGTCAATCAAAATAGAGGGGGAATGAAGATGGGGGAAAATAAGTCGGTGGGAAGATGCACTGAACTCTGCTGGTCACACCAAGGGTGCATCAAGTGTTTGTGCTTGGTTTGAACAGTCATTCTGTATTGACAGACTCCCTTTAAGATAAAAACCTATATGATTAGTAATGATCTTTGCTTGCACAAACTACTAAGAATATTTGCAGAACATGTTCTTCAAATGCCGACAGCGAGCAACTGATTTTACAATCGATTTATTGAAGGGATCTTAAAAAGCGTAAAAACAAGAGACTGTAGTTTGCCTCAACAAAAATCCTCTTCATTCTGAAGAACAGAGGGATTTTTAAGTCAATGTGACAGGCCACCACTGCAGTCTATCAGAGGTGGCCGGACTAGCACAGAGCCCAGCGCTTACAGGCTCTTTTCTATAGAGCTTGTAAATGCTGCTTTGAAGATAGACAGATCTTTGAGTCCAACTAGCTCCTCCGATTCTGCAGGGGAAAAACTGCTTCTTGCAGCATCAGAGAGCGCTTTCTTCAGGCCCAGCTGTGCAATGGTGCCATTGGTCCAAACTGTCAATCATCAGGAGCGCACCGAGGCGCGAAGGCAGGGCAGTGGTGAGATAACAATAAGATGAGACAAGCCCTTTAAGCAGCCCTCAATCATGTACACCGTTATCTACAGGCCTATAGTATATGACTGTCTGCCTGGGATTTATATGGAGGCATGCAAGACATGTACAGATCTCATTAACTTACCCGTGTGAAGGCACAAGGAAAGCAGCAGATGAATGGAGTAGGCGGCCAGGAGTGCGACTAACAGCAGCAGGATACTGCAGGACAGAGAGGGGTTAATCAGGGCTCATGTATACAGGGATATAGGAGCATGTGGGGGAATTCACTAAGGCAAGTTATTTTGTGCAGAACACTGGGATATTTTGTGACTAATGCTCCATTTCCAGGTCAAAAAACATTTTAACAAAATTTATGCAAGTAGTAGGTGGAAAGAAAGACTCACAATCAGCAAAGAGCCTGCTGACCGGCTTCCTCTTTCATGACCTTGCAGAGCTGCAAATGATATACAGTCCTATGTTTATTAAAGGGGCGTGTGGTATATTAGGCTATGTTCACATGTGCAGTAATGAGCTATTACAACGGATCCAGCAAAAATCTGTTAGGAAACAAGTTGTGCGGACACAAGTTTAGTCCATTATTCACTAACTGATCTCTGCTGGATCCCTTAATTTAACATTGGAATCAATGGGCAACAGATCCGTAAGTGCAGCATCTGTAGTCACCTATTTGTAATGGATCCAACAAGAAAAAGCGGATTACGCTTATAGGAGGCATCAACATCGTCAGACACAAGATAATTATCCACATACATCACAACCATGTTGGTTCTGTAGTAATCAAAGTAAGAAGGTAAGGAACGCACCTAAATCCAATTATTCCGGTGCTGGCCATGGCATATGACAGGCCAAGAATGCCACTTCCCATGATGGCGTTCATTAAATTGAACACAGAAATTCCAAAAGACGCTCCGGGGGACGACCTCCGCTGTGGTCTCTGCAAGATACAAATTCATGATACAGTTTCTAGAACCACTGACATGTGACAGCAGCAGCCTGTAGTCTGCACACGCAGGATGGAAAATGGGTGGGCTCAGATCGGGACGGTGACAGTGCGTGTAATACAGTAACATGCAGAAAAGCCATCAAGAAACCATCACTGGGACGTTCCAACGAGACCTTGATGGCTGATATAAGAGACATGCACTCATCTCACGGAGTTTATAAATCTTCCATGAGCAGTGGAGGTCACCAGGACTCGGACACACACACCCTCATCTACTGGTCACCAGGACTCGTACAGAAACACACACACACACCCTCATCTACTGGTCACAAGGACTCGGACACACACACAACCACCATCTACTGATCACCAGGACTCGGACACACACAACCTCATGTACTGGTCACCAGGACTCGGACACACACACAACCTCATCTACTGGCCACCAGGACTCATACAGAAACACAGCCTCATCTACTGGTCACCAGGACTCGTACAGAAACACAACCTCATGTACTGGTCACAAGGACTCGGACACACACACAACCTCATCTACTGGCCACCAGGACTCATACAGAAACACAGCCTCATCTACTGGTCACCAGGACTCGTACAGAAACACAACCTCATCTACTGGTCACCAGGACTCGTACAGAAACACAACCTCATGTACTGGTCACAAGGACTCGGACACACACACAACCTCATCTACTGGCCACCAGGACTCATACAGAAACACAGCCTCATCTACTGGTCACCAGGACTCGTACAGAAACACAACCTCATCTACTGGTCACCAGGACTCGTACAGAAACACAACCTCATCTACTGGTCACCAGGACTCGTACAGAAACACAGCCTCATCTACTGGTCACCAGGACTCATATAGAAACACAACCTCATCTACTGGTCACCAGGACTCGTACAGAAACACAACCTCATGTACTGGTCACCAGGACTCATATAGAAACACAACCTCATCTACTGGTCACCAGGACTCGTACAGAAACACAACCTCATCTACTGGTCACCAGGACTCGTACAGAAACACACACACACACCCTCATCTACTGGTCACAAGGACTCGGACACACACACACAACCTCATCTACTGGCCACCAGGACTCATACAGAAACACAGCCTCATCTACTGGTCACCAGGACTCGTACAGAAACACAACCTCATCTACTGGTCACCAGGACTCGTACAGAAACACAACCTCATCTACTGGTCACCAGGACTCGTACAGAAACACAGCCTCATCTACTGGTCACCAGGACTCATATAGAAACACAACCTCATCTACTGGTCACCAGGACTCGTACAGAAACACAACCTCATGTACTGGTCACCAGGACTCATATAGAAACACAACCTCATCTACTGGTCACCAGGACTCGTACAGAAACACAACCTCATGTACTGGTCACCAGGACTCGTATAGAAACACAACCTCATCTACTGGTCACCAGGACTCGTACAGAAACACAACCTCATCTACTGGTCACCAGGACTCGTACAGAAACACAACCTCATCTACTGGTCACCAGGACTCGTACAGAAACACAACCTCATCTACTGGTCACCAGGACTCGTACAGAAACACAACCTCATCTACTGGTCACCAGGACTCGTACAGAAACACAACCTCATCTACTGGTCACCAGGACTCGTACAGAAACACAACCTCATCTACTGGTCACCAGGACTCGTACAGAAACACAACCTCATCTACTGGTCACCAGGACTCATACAGAAACACAACCTCATCTACTGGTCACCAGGACTCATACAGAAACACAACCTCATCTACTGGTCACCAGGACTCGTACAGAAACACAACCTCATCTACTGGTCACCAGGACTCGTACAGAAACACAACCTCATCTACTGGTCACCAGGACTCATATAGAAACACAACCTCATCTACTGGTCACCAGGACTCGTACAGAAACACAACCTCATCTACTGGTCACCAGGACTCGTACAGAAACACAACCTCATCTACTGGTCACCAGGACTCGTACAGAAACACAACCTCATGTACTGGTCACCAGGACTCGTACAGAAACACAACCTCATCTACTGGTCACCAGAACTCGTACAGAAACACAACCTCATGTACTGGTCACCAGGACTCATATAGAAACACAACCTCATCTACTGGTCACCAGGACTCGTACAGAAACACAACCTCATCTACTGGTCACCAAGACTCAGACACACAATCTCATCTACTGGTCACCAGCACTTAGATATACAGGGGATCATTATATAAAAAGTAACAAACCATCAGGAGTGAACAGTCAACATGATAGACAACAAATCCTACATGGCCGACCACTTTCTACACATTGGCGGAGTATGTATGAAGCCATTTACACCGATACTTTAAAGTTGTGATCTCTTAATGCTGGCGCTATATAGCTTAATTGTATAGTGCTGCAGAATATGTTGTCGCTATATAAAATTATTATTATTAATCCATGATCATCTAAGGATGCAGAACTACCACTCCCAGAATGGGCTGTCGACCTTTGGGGACATTATTTTCTCCAGAGCATGCATATTTGGTTATAAATCGTTTTCTGTAATCGGGATTCATACAAAGTGTTGCCCCGTTTGCCTCCTATAGCTGTTGTGTTGCACTGTCGGCTGCAGAATGAGCTCACAGAGAACCGGTCAGTGAGCGCATTCTGAAGGTCTGATTGGAGACGGGTATCTGACTTTTCTCAGCTGATTTATAACCACCGACCACATCAAGGTAGAATTTGCAGGAAACAAAGAGCCTGTAACAGCCCAGGGGTGCAACACTGTACAGGAAACCGAATTGCAAAAGTTATTATTAGACCGTAAAAACATGAATTTAGGTTAATAAAAAAGTGGCCAACCCCTTTACTCCATATACACATAGATGGAGAAGAACTCACGGTTCCCAGCAGTGGCACGGTCTCCTCCTGAAAAGACACGTGGTGCCCATAGTTCGCATTGATGCAGTGTCCTGCAGGCAGCATGGTCACCCTCCGTATAGGAGAGTCCGGCGTGTAATACAGAGGCGATCGGCATCAGCTCCCTGCGCGCTCACATCCCGCCCCGGAGCGGCCACTACAGCTGATCACCGCCCGCTGCTTCCTGTTTACTTCTGTCGTCATGTGACTGCGGCGTCGCGCAGTGTTGAGTCACGTGGATGCCGGCTGTGCCCTCAGTCGCCGAGTGATGACGTAACCGCCAGTATGGCGCTGCTGCAGCATGAGGTGAGTCTGTGAGGGGCTACACACAGCAGCATGGTGTGACATTACAGGTTGCAGGAGAACATGGTGACACACTGAGGCACAGACGTGAGGGCATGCTGGGACTCGTGGTTCCACTTCGGTGACACATAGTATCCACAGCTGACACGTGTTATATGATTTAACGGACATGCCCATTACTTATTACACTGCAGACATACCTAAGTAGTGGATAACCTGGTTATAGTCCTTGTATTACAGTGCACACAATTCTGCTGGCTGCTAATGGAAACCGTCAGCAAGCTTGTTGTCAGACTCACCCCATAAGGTGTACACGATGCTGCATATGACACCGGTCCCTGCTGTGCCCCAGTCTGGACCCATTGCCTAAGGCCAAGCACTTGGCTTTTTCTACACTGCCATGAGTAACCTGTCGGGGGGGAGGGAGGGGTGTTTGGCAGTACAGGGGTTAATTGGATAAGTTGCACGCTCAGGGAGCCAGGGCTATCAGCCACTCCTATCCCCTATATAATCTGGGTCCTGACTGACACACATCATCAGAGCTAGCTTATGCTGCATGGCTGGGAGGATAGTAGTTGGGGGTTATTTGAGAAGGTGTTTGGTGGATTTATCTGTGACTGTTGCTAGGTTTTGAGTGTGTGATAATTCCCTTCTCCTTTTTCCCCATCCTCCGCTCCTTGGTTCATTCCTCTGTTATATGTGTATGTATATTTGGTATTTTCCGTTTCCCCTGTTCGTATTAATATGTTAGATTGGTTGGTGTGTTGCAGTACACTACTACTCCCCTCTTCCCTGGGTGGGGAAAGGGTACAGACGGAGGGCGGATTCAATTAATAAGGCAAGGTACATGGCCCCGGCCTCTTCACCTTCAAAAGTAACCTGGGGAACAGGGCAAACTAGGGCGTTAGGGGCAGGGAAGGAGCCCCTGGTCCTGGGTCACCCAACAACAGAGTTGTGACAGAATGATTATATGGTGGTTGTAGACATTTCGGCTGAGAAGCCTGCAGAATTGTGAATGCAGCTCTTGAATGTATAGAATCTGTAGAAATAAGAGAAGTAATGAATGTGTTAACAAGTCTCCACAGTCAGAGGGATCGCTTCTATAAGTGGCCACCCTGACATATTACTTTTCAAATGATATATTGGATGCAGTGGATTGATTTTACTTGGTTGCTGCAGTCACTGTCTCATTATACACCAGCTGAGAGAGTTCTCTTCCTGTGTGTGCAACTTTAAGGGAACCTGTACCTCAATTCATGTTGCACAAAATGTGGAATGAGAGCCTGGCTGCATGACTGCTCCATCATTTCACAGAAAATATAGTTTAAAGATCCAGTCACAGATGACACTTGTCCAGTGATGCCCCAGGCTGATCTGGCCAGAGATGGGTCTAGTTTAGTGATACCCCTGGCTGCTCCGGCCAGAGACGAGACTAGTCCAGTGATGCCCTTGGCTGCTCCAGCCAGAGACGAGTCTAGTCCAGTGATGCCCCCGGCTGCTTTGTCCAGAGACAAGTCTAGTCCAGTGATGTACCCGGCTGCTCTGTCCAGAGATGAGACTAGTCCAGTAAAGACCCTGGCTGCTCTGTCCAGAGACAAGTGTAGTCCAGTGATGCCCCCGGCTGCTCCGTCCAGAGACGAGTCTAGTCCAGTGAAGCCCTGGCTGCTCCGAACAGAGACAAGTCTAATCCAGTGATGCCCCCGGCCAGAGACAAGTCTAGTCCAGTGATGCCCCCAGCCAGAGACGAGACTAGTCCAGTGATGCCCCCGGCTGCCCTGGTCAGAGACCAGACTAGTTCTGTGATGGCCCGGCCATAGACGAGACTAGTTCAGTGATGCCTTGACCAGTCCAGTATTGCCTCAGCCAGAGACAAGACCAGCCCATTGATTGCTCCAGCCAGAGATGAGTCTAGTCCAGTGATGCCCCCGGCTGCCCCATCCTGAGACTAGACCTAGTCTGGTGATGCCCCCGGCTGCTCCGGCCAGAGACTAGACTAGTCAAGTGATGCCCCCGGCTGCTTCGGCCAGTGATTAGACCAGTCCAGTGATGCCCTGGCTGCTTCGGCCAGAGATTAGACTAGTCCAGTGATGCCCCCGGCTGCTTCGGCCAGAGATTAGACTAGTCCAGTGATGCCCCCGGCTGCTTCGGCCAGAGATTAGACTAGTGCAGTGATGCCCCCGGCTGCTTCGGCCAGAGATTAGACTAGTCCAGTGATGCCCCCGGCTGCTTCGGCCAGAGATTAGACTAGTCCAGTGATGCCCCCGGCTGCTTCGGTCAGAGAGTTGACTGAAGAACCGATATCAAATCTTTGTAGAGGATGAAGATGGCACACCTAAGGATGAAACAATACCAGCAAGCAAAAAAGAAAAGGGCACACAGCAACAAGTGACAGCAAAAAGTACAGCCAAGAAGCAACGAAGAGTGGTGGTGGTGGGAGACTCACTACTGAGAGGCACAGAAGCAGCCATCTGCAGACCGGACATAACTGCAAGAGAAGTATGCTGCCTTCCAGGTGCGATGATCAAGGATGTGACCGATAGGATACCAAAGCTCTTCACCTCCAAGGACGTCCACCCATTTCTTCTGATACATGTTGGCACCAATGACACGGCAAGGAAGGACCTACCGACAATCTGCTAGGACTTTGAAGAGTTGGGGAAGAAAGTAAAGGAACTGGATGCACAGGTAGTTTTTTCTTCTATCCTTCCAGTAGACGGGCATGGCACAAGGAGATGGAACAGGATCCTTGATGCAAACAACTGGCTAAGACGATGGTGCAGACAACAAGGATTCGGATTCCTGGACCACGGTGTGAATTACTTGTACGATGGACTCCTCGCCAGAGACGGACTACACCTCAACAAACCTGGGAAACACACATTCGCCAGAAGACTCGCTACACTCATCAGGAGGGCGTTAAACTAGAAGAAGAGGGGACGGGAAGAAAAACATTAGACTTGAACAAAGAAGATCCAGGAAAACATACTCAGAAGGGAGGTAAGAACATTTCTAAAACAATCCACAGCGAGGAGATTGGAACAAAACAAAATCCTCTAAACTGCATGCTCGCAAACGCCAGAAGCCTGACAAACAAGATGGAAGAACTAGAAGCAGAAATATCTACAGGTAACTTTGACATAGTGGGAATAACCGAGACATGGTTAGATGAAAGCTATGACAGGGCAGTTAACTTACAGGGTTACAGTCTGTTTAGAAAGGATCGTAAAAATCGGAGAGGAGGAGGGGTTTGTCTCTATGTAAAGTCTTGTCTAAAGTCCACTTTAAGGGAGGATATTAGCGAAGGAAATGAGGATGTCGAGTCCATATGGGTCGAAATTCATGGAGGGAAAAATGGTAACAAAATTCTCATTGGGGTGTGTTACAAACCCCCAAATATAACAGAAACCATGGAAAGTCTACTTCTAAAGCAGATAGATGAAGCTGCAACCCATAATGAGGTCCTGGTTATAGGGGACTTTAACTACCCGGATATTAACTGGGAAACAGAAACCTGTGAAACCCATAAAGGCAACAGGTTTCTGCTAATAACCAAGAAAAATTATCTTTCACAATTGGTGCAGAATCCAACCAGAGGAGCAGCACTTTTAGACCTAATACTATCTAATAGACCTGACAGAATAACAAATCTGCAGGTGGTCGGGCATCTAGGAAATAGCGACCACAATATTGTGCAGTTTCACCTGTCTTTCACTAGGGGGACTTGTCAGGGAGTCACAAAAACACTGAACTTTAGGAAGGCAAAGTTTGACCAGCTTAGAGATGCCCTTAATCTGGTAGACTGGGACAATATCCTCAGAAATAAGAATACAGATAATAAATGGGAAATGTTTAAGAACATCCTAAATAGGCACTGTAAGCGGTTTATACCTTGTGGGAATAAAAGGACTAGAAATAGGAAAAACCCAATGTGGCTAAACAAAGAAGTAAGACAGGCAATTAACAGTAAAAAGAAAGCATTTGCACTACTAAAGCAGGATGGCACCATTGAAGCTCTAAAAAACTATAGGGAGAAAAATACTTTATCTAAAAAACTAATTAAAGCTGCCAAAAAGGAAACAGAGAAGCACATTGCTAAGGAGAGTAAAACTAATCCCAAACTGTTCTTCAACTATATCAATAGTAAAAGAATAAAAACTGAAAATGTAGGCCCCTTAAAAAATAGTGAGGAAAGAATGGTTGTAGATGACGAGGAAAAAGCTAACATATTAAACACCTTCTTCTCCACGGTATTCACGGTGGAAAATGAAATGCTAGGTGAAATCCCAAGAAACAATGAAAACCCTATATTAAGGGTCACCAATCTAACCCAAGAAGAGGTGCGAAACCGGCTAAATAAGATTAAAATAGATAAATCTCCGGGTCCGGATGGCATACACCCACGAGTACTAAGAGAACTAAGTAATGTAATAGATAAACCATTATTTCTTATTTTTAGGGACTCTATAGCGACAGGGTCTGTTCCGCAGGATTGGCGCATAGCAAATGTGGTGCCAATATTCAAAAAGGGCTCTAAAAGTGAACCTGGAAATTATAGGCCAGTAAGTCTAACCTCTATTGTTGGTAAAATATTTGAAGGGTTTCTGAGGGATGTTATTCTGGATTATCTCAATGAGAATAACTGTTTAACTCCATATCAGCATGGGTTTATGAGAAATCGCTCCTGTCAAACCAATCTAATCAGTTTTTATGAAGAGGTAAGCTATAGGCTGGACCACGGTGAGTCATTGGACGTGGTATATCTCGATTTTTCCAAAGCGTTTGATACCGTGCCGCACAAGAGGTTGGTACACAAAATAAGAATGCTTGGTCTGGGGGAAAATGTGTGTAAATGGGTTAGTAACTGGCTTAGTGATAGAAAGCAGAGGGTGGTTATAAATGGTATAGTCTCTAACTGGGTCGCTGTGACCAGTGGGGTACCGCAGGGGTCAGTATTGGGACCTGTTCTCTTCAACATATTCATTAATGATCTGGTAGAAGGTTTACACAGTAAAATATCGATATTTGCAGATGATACAAAACTATGTAAAGCAGTTAATACAAGAGAAGATAGTATTCTGCTACAGATGGATCTGGATAAGTTGGAAACTTGGGCTGAAAGGTGGCAGATGAGGTTTAACAATGATAAATGTAAGGTTATACACATGGGAAGAAGGAATCAATGTCACCATTACACACTGAATGGGAAACCACTGGGTAAATCTGACAGGGAGAAGGACTTGGGGATCCTAGTTAATGATAAACTTACCTGGAGCAGCCAGTGCCAGGCAGCAGCTGCCAAGGCAAACAGGATCATGGGGTGCATTAAAAGAGGTCTGGATACACATGATGAGAGCATTATACTGCCTCTGTACAAATCCCTAGTTAGACCGCACATGGAGTACTGTGTCCAGTTTTGGGAACCGGTGCTCAGGAAGGATATAATGGAACTAGAGAGAGAGTACAAAGGAGGGCAACAAAATTAATAAAGGGGATGGGAGAACTACAATACCCAGATAGATTAGCGAAATTAGGATTATTTAGTCTAGAAAAAAGACGACTGAGGGGCGATCTAATAACCATATATAAGTATATAAGGGGACAATACAAATATCTCGCTGAGGATCTGTTTATACCAAGGAAGGTGACGGGCACTAGGGGGCATTCTTTGCGTCTGGAGAAGAGAAGGTTTTTCCACCAACATAGAAGAGGATTCTTTACTGTTAGGGCAGTGAGAATCTGGAATTGCTTGCCTGAGGAGGTGGTGATGGCGAACTCAGTCGAGGGGTTCAAGAGAGGCCTGGATGTCTTCCTGGAGCAGAACAATATTGTATCATACAATTATTAGGTTCTGTAGAAGGACGTAGATCTGGGGATTTATTATGATGGAATATAGGCTGAACTGGATGGACAAATGTCTTTTTTTGGCCTTACTAACTATGTTACTATGTTAGTTCAGTGATGCCCTCTGCTGCTCCGGCAAGACACTAGACTAGTCCAGTGATGCCCCTGGCTGGCTTCACCCCACACCAGTCTAGTTAATTGACAGTGTTAAGGCCCCTTCACATTTAGCGACGCTGCAGCGATACCGACAACGATCCGAATCGCTGCAGCGTCGCTGGAGAGCTGTCACACAGACCGCTCTCCAGCGACCAACGATGCCGGTAACCAGGGTAAACATCGGGTAACTAAGCGCAGGGCCGCGCTTAGTAACCCGATGTTTACCCTGGTTACCATGCCAAAAGTAAAAAAAAAAAAACAGTACATACTTACCTACAGCCGTCTGTCCTCCAGCGCTGCGCTCTGCTTCTCTGCTCTCCTCCTGTACTGTCTGGGAGCCGGAAAGCAGAGCGGTGACGTCACCGCTCTGCTTTCCGGCTCACAGCCAGTACAGGAGGAGTGTAGAGCGCAGCGCTGGAGGACAGACAGCTGTAGGTAAGTATGTACTGTTTGTTTTTTTTTACTTTTAGCATGGTAACCAGGGTAAACATCGGGTTACTAAGCGCGGCCCTGCGCTTAGTTACCCGATGTTTACCCTGGTTACCAGTGAAGACATCGCTGGATCGGTGTCACACACGCCGATCCAGCGATGTCTCCAGGGAGTCCAGCGACGAAATAAAGTTCTGGACTTTATTCAGTGACCAACGATCTCCCAGCAGGGGCCTGATCGTTGGTCGCTGTCACACATAACGATTTCATTAACGATATCGTTGCTACGTCACAAATAGCAACGATATCGTTAACAATATCGTTATGTGTGAAGGTACCTTTAGGCTCACATAGTTAGGTGGATCCTGGTAGAGGAGTTCAGCAAACAAACAGGAGGCAGGTGAGTAACAGACAGGTCTCTTGTGTGCAGGCAGGGCGAGATGTGTCAATCACCTGCAGCAGCCCACCAGAGCCGGACCATTCTCACCTTTCCCTATGGCCCCAGCTGGATCTTTAAACTGTTTCCCTGAAATGTCAGAGTATTTCAGGTTAAAACATTATTTGCGGCCGTCATGCTGCCTGGCTGTGATCCCTGCTGCCCTCGGTTCATGCCGCATGGTTCCCTTAAGGTGTTATTCAGGCCAAATACCAACATTACCAGGTACCTGGATACGGTAAATATAACAAATCTGACTTATGTACCGTTACCTCTAGGGATGCAGCACGGTCTGGTCTGGAGCTGATGGCATCCCCGCTCTTCTGTCACTGAGGCCTGTAATTGGCTGCAGCAGTCATGTTACTAGAAGAGAAGCATCACATCCGACCACAGTATCCTAAAGGGTGGACTCGCACATAATTCTGCTGCACTTTTCATGGTGTGTTTTTTTTTTTTTTTTTTGTAGCAGCATTTTTATTTGTTTAGATTACAAATGCAATGTTGCTGGATGTTACATTATAATCTATGGTAAATTATTACACACTAATGCAACTATTATTCCTTTAAAATGTCACAAACGGTTCCTGTATCAGAACTGTTTTTCTGTTTTCATAATTCCCAAATGGATCATAAAAATGGAAATAAAAACTGGACATGTAAACACAGCTCGAGACAGTGGTTGGCAACAATGGGCTGCATGCCGCAAGCTCCGCGTACATACAATGTGTCCCGCAGTGTCCTATACTAATATGACCCGGCAGTAAGGAGTGCACAAGAAGGGTATTCCGGTCCCACTCGCGTTTGCCCAAGGAGGTGAGAAGGTCCAGGGATGTCACGTCTCCTGATACATACTGGACAGTGTCCATGACTGACAGGCACTGTGCATATTGTACCCTGTAGACTCGACAGCCCTGCTCACCAACCCCCAGATGTACAAAGTAGCCGGAGTCCCCCTTTATTATTAATCTCAATTATAGTAATGCGGAGGATCTACCGAGAGCTCAGCTTGCTCACTTATCATAGAGGGGAACTCGTCCTTGTAAATAGGAGAAGGTGCAGAAAATGTAATTTGTGGTTCCATTAATGTGCTAAGTTTGACCATCGCTGTAATGGAAGTTACAAATAAAGCTATCTTGTCTTTTAGTTGTGTTTTTATTGCTTATGGGTCACGTTATTTTTATGTGTTTGTTTTCCAGGCTTATTAGATTTTTTTACCATTTGGCATCTCGTCTAAACTCTTACGGCATCGTCACCCTCTGTAAATTAGAACCTAAACAATCGAAGGCGAGGTTTTGTGAACGACTCGTGTTCAGTACATGTCAGAAACTGAGACATTCAGCCAAGATGGAGATAAAGGAGGGTAATGAGGATGCTGGATTGTTCACCCCGAATCCCATTGTCCGCGGGATGGTGAATCTGGACCGCGACGCCTTCACTAAAACCATACAGCTTCCTGTTCTCCACATAAGAAAAGACATTATTAATAAAGTCATGAAAACCCTAAAACCCAAACTCCTCCACCGGCCGAATCTGAAGAGGATAATTGATGACCCGACAGATGGCGACAACAAGCAGGTGATACTGGACCCGTTCACGGTCAGAGCTGAGGACTCGTTTGATGACCGCGATCGTGAGATTTTTAAGCAGCTGGACATCAGCCCGCAGGTCTTACAGGTAGATCTGCAGCTCACGTACGACCATTTTAAGACTGATGAAATCTTAGAAGCGGTTTTACCTAAAGGACAAGATGTCCCCACTAGTTTCAGCCGAGTAGGACACATCGCTCATATGAATCTTCGAGACCACCAGCTTCCTTACAAAAACCTGATCGGTATGTACAGGGCTTTATGATTGTTCATTGTCATCACCACTCCATAATAGTAACATGAGCCGTGCGGACCATTATATATAGATCAGGGATGGACTAAACCTATTTGCCATGCTCCAAAAACACAAACCTGCCATGGAGACTTGGATTTGCTTAATACTTTTCATGCATTTGTCAGTAACTTATTTAAAGAGGATTTGTTTGCTCCACGATTGCTTTACTTAATACTTCTCCATATTATAAGAATTAAGCTTTATCTTTTCTGAAAACTCTGTGCTGTTCATCTTTAGCATCTACTAGAGATTGTGCAATTCGATACATAGGGCCCGGTCCAGCGGGCTCATGACTAGAATCTGGCCGCTGGACCGCCTTTCTCCCAGCATTCAAGGCTCTTCTTTTTATTAGCCAGCCCAGCACGTGCGTCAAGTCAGGCCGGCTCATCAAGAGGAGCTAGGGAAGCCCTCAAGTAATAGGTGGTTCTCGGGGCTTCTGCCCGATTGCCTGAGATTACTGACTCGGCCGATGGACCGCGTCCTTTAAATCTATTCGCATCATCTCTAGTATTGACAACTTGGTCTCATCATTCTTCTGGTCAAGTCCTTCATAGGTTTCCAGGAGGAATAATTGAGGAGCAGAACACAGAGTTCTATTAAAATATGCTCCAAAATGATTGTTATGGGGAGTGAAACTATTTATTACAACAGATATCTGGGTCCTCTTTAATGGGGTTGTCCCAGAATGACACCGTTACCAAACCATAGGATAAGTGATAAATGTGTGATCACTGGGATCGTTATCAGTCTCTAGAACAAGGTCAGAGACCCCTGTTCCTTTTTATTTTGCAAACACAGTATAGAGATCTGTGAATGGAGTGAGTATCGAGCATGTCCATGGCAGTTTGTCATTCCCTTAGGCATTGAGCAGAGTAGCATTGTGCATGCTGGTCTGGTATTCCATCCACACTCCCTGTCACTGCGGACGGTCAAAATGGAGGATGTGGGAACCCCATTCTAATGATGGGCCGGCCCCGAGCGATCAGACCTTTAGGCCATGTTCACACAGTGCGTTTTTTACTGCGGAACCGCCGCGATTTTGCCGCTGCGGCTCCGCAGCTGTTTTCCATGCAGGGTACAGTACACTGTACCCTATGGAAAACAGGAACCACTGTGCACATGATGCGGGAATCGGGAAAAAAAGCCGCGCTGAATAGCTGCGGTAAAAAAGTACCATGTCACTTCTTTTTGCAAAACTGCAGCGGTTCTGCACCCATTGACCTCCATTGTGAGGTCAAACCCGCAGTAAAACCCGCAGATGAAAAATATATCTGCGGGTTTTACTGCGGTTTGTGGTGCAGAACCGCTGCAGTGTGGCTGCCCCCCGTGCCCCAATCCCACCCCCCCATGCTCCGATGCCACCCCCCGTGCTCCGACGCCCCCCCCCCCCCCGTGCCCTCATCTCCCCCCCGTGCCCTCATCTCCCCCCCTTATACTTACCCGGCCTCCCGGTGTCCGTCCGGCCATCTTCTCCCTGGGCGCCGCCATCTTGCAAAATGGCGGGCACATGCGCAGTGCGCCCGCCGAATCTGCCGACCGGCAGATTCGTTCCAAAGTGCATTTTGATCACTGAGATAGGTTATATCTCAGTGATCAAAATAAAAAAAATAGTAAATGACCCCCCCCCCCCCCCTTTGTAGGGTAGGGACAATAAAAAAATAAAGAATTTTTTTTTTTTTCCACTAAGGTTAGAATAGGGTTAGGGGTAGGGTTAGGGTATTTTCAGCCATTTTAACCCTAAAAAACTTCCTAGAAAACACACAGACTCTGCATAGAAAACTGCATAAAAAAAAGCGCTAAAAAACGCATAAAAAAACGCACCAAAAAAGCACCAAAAAAAGGACCTGCGTTTTCTGCCAAGAGCTGCGGTTTTAGTGCAGAAAAAACAGCAGGGAAATCAGGAACGTGTGAACATAGCCTTATCATTTATTCTGTGTATAGGTGATAACTGTCCATTTTTGAATTTCACACCTACATGTTTTGTCAATTAATGCTGCAGTTTTTTTTGCAGCGTACTCATCAGATTTCTTAATGTCACATTTTGCTGGCACTGTAAAATGCAGCCGATTACCTGCAAGAGAATATGCAGTGATAAATCTTCTACTTTTTTTGGTACATGGGAACATAGTGATCACCTTTTCTCCAAAAGACAGCAAAACTAGGGACTAGTGATGAGCGAGCGTGCTCGCATAAGGCGTTATCAGAGCAATCTCGTGTTTTAATCAAGTATTTTTGGTGTGCTTGAGTCACTGCGCCTCATGTCTTGCGGCTGTTCAACAGCCATAACACATGCATGGATTGCCTAACAAACAGGAAATCCCAGCATGTGTTGGGGCTGTTGAACAGCTGTGAAACATACAACCGCTGGCTCAGGAGTTTTTTTTTTTTTTTTTCGAGTACGCCGAAAATACTCGATTAGGACACGAGTGTGCTTGGATAAGACCTTATCTAAGCATGTTCGCTCATTAGTTCTAGGGACCTTTCCTGATCCGAATCCATCCTTGGCTGTAAATAAACTGCTTGTGTGAGACCGGCCGTACTTCTGTAACATACTTTAGATGCAATAAGAATCGCAAAGATTCAGTGACCAAAATGTCTCTTTCCCCGTTCTGTCAGGTCAGGTGATATTGGATAAGAATCCGGGAATTACCTCTGTTGTCAATAAAACCAACACCATTGACTCCACATATAGGAACTTCCAGATGGAAGTGTTGGCTGGAGAGGAAAACATGATGACGAAGGTACGTGAGCTCCTGAGATCCTCACACTCCTCCAGTTACCTGAACCTCAATATTTGTCACACATGCAACCGGCGACTGTGAGGTCACTTCTAGTCTCAGTGCAGTCACTGCAGAGTAAGAAAGGTTTGGGGAGGATTTCCTGATTTTTCTTTTTAAACAGGATTTGATTTCATGTTTGCCATGTAATATTGCTGTGCATTAAGTCTTAATTTTGGAGTGTCACACAACATGTGTTGCAGGTGGTGATGCACAGACCGGCTGAGGGTCCCCTGAACTCAGTAGCATGCATGAGGCTGTCACGTTTGGAGCCAGAGACCCGCTGCCGGGTTGTGGTCCATACTTAGGTCTGACTCCTTTATCTGAGTGTTGCAGCCCAAGAGTTCAGATTTGGCTTTAATGGGAGAAGGATGATATTGTTCTTATTGATTATTTTACAATGTTGATGTAATGGGTGCCAAGTGTTATACTTCTCCCCCAAACTGCACATCTCTTAGGTGTGAATTAGTGCAATGTTTGGTTTTAAGAAGTACAATGAAGGGGAAAAAAAAAAAAGACATCCGAATCCCCTTACTGTCCATATTCGTTACATGCAGTAAGAGCCATTATGCACAGGGTAAATGGAGGCCTGTTATCTACGTCCTGCAGCCTGGACTCCGTATGATAGAACTATATTATGGCGATATCTTCCCATAGAGGCAATGGATTTAGAGAATACCACCTTCACAATGGGGTATCAAGCTTTTGTATTTATTTGTTTTCATTCATACCAATAGAAAGTGGACATCTGAACAAGGCTTGATTGCTGATCACCCAGCAATGGTTTATAGTGATTAGCGAGCACGCTCGGATATTGTGTTATGAGTTTCTCGGGTGTGTTCGAGTCCCCACGGTTGCATGTCTTGAGGCTGTTCGACATTTGTAACACACGCAAGGATTGCCTACCAAACAATCCCTGCATGTGTTGTTGGCTGTCGATTGAGCCGCGGGGATTTGAATGTATTAATCGCGCACGCCCGAGATACTCTGACACATGAGCATATTCGCATAACACAATATCTGAGCATGCTTGCTCATCAGTATTTATAGGACATATGTAGGTTCTATGTACTTGATGAATGACGGGCAATGTTCCTATGTGCTGCTGATCGCACAGTTATATGGCAGGAGGTGGTACGGCATCAGGTCTCTGACAATTAGAGCCCACTACATTAAGGACTCAGTGGCCGTCTTGTGTCCAGTTGCTTAGTTTGTCGTCTTCTTCTTCCAGGTGAAAGAGAACAGCTTCACGTACGAGTTTGATTTTTCCAAAGTCTACTGGAACCCGCGACTCTCTACAGAACATGACAGGATTACCGGGTTCCTGAAGAGTGGGGATGTGGTGTTTGATGTGTTTGCTGGAGTGGGACCATTCGCGATTCCTGCCGCTAAGAAAAGTTGTATGGTTTACGCCAACGATTTAAATCCAGAATCGTACAGATGGCTCGTCCATAACTGCAAACTGAATAAAGTGGATAGAAAGGTTCAGGCCTTCAACACTGATGGCCGGGAGTTTATCAGGACAGTGGTTAAGGATGAGCTGTCAAAGCACATAAAGTCCTCTCCAGATGGGAAAAAGAGGCTTCACATTGTGATGAACTTGCCGGCATTGGCCTTAGAATTCCTCGATGCCTTCAGACATCTCCTCTCCGAGCAGCCGCACAACGAGGTCCTTCTACCGACTGTGCACTGCTATGGCTTCTCCAAAGACGACAACCCAGAGAAAGAAGTAAAAGACCGGGTGGAGGAGATGTTAGGAGCCACCGTGGAGGTTAGCTCCATCCATCTTGTAAGGAAGGTTGCACCCAACAAGGAGATGATGTGCATCAGTTTTCAGTTGCCTGCTGAGGTTCTTTTTGGAATCCAAATGAATAATGAAGGTGAGTTATAGTAAGTTTTAGCTGCGGGCGGTAGTGGTTCTTGTTTAAAATGCTAATTTTGCCAAGATGTAAGACTTTAAGATATAGAAGTGTGAACTGGTTTTCGTCTCCATACACATGGCTGTATCCTGGCTCTGTACAAAATCTAGTATAGTACCAGTAGTGTCTTCAGTGAGCTTGAAAAATATGTTCGAGTCCTTGCAGCTGTTTGACAGCTGCAACACATGCAGGGATTATCTGTTTGTTAGACCATCCCTGCATGTGTTGCGGCTGTCGCACAGCGGCGGGGACTCAAACATTTTTTGAGCACACCGAAGCCACCCTGCGAGCGTACAAGCATGACCAGATAACACCTTATCCGAGCACAATCGCTCATCACTAGTCCCCAGTATTACAGAAGCGTTACCAGCAGCCATACAATGATGATACCGGTAGGGAGACACAGATTTTCCTATAAAAACTTACTGATTATTAGAATTAATATGCATGTGCCACTTTGCCCATAAAATGAACGACTTTTAGACTACTTCACCTTTGTGGGTATGTTCCCACAGGACTTTTCTACAGCAGCAGAAAATATTATAGATTTTGTACCAGATTTGCTCTTCATTTCATGCCTTGTATTGCAAGGCACGAATGACAAGTTAAAGATTTTAGTATCAGCCGTGTGGATCAATTTTTGCTGGAGATTCTTATGTTAGATTTTAAGTCTCTTTGACAATGCTGTTATGGTATTAAAGGGCCACTGTCACCCCCTCCAGCCGTTATAAACTAAAAGAGCCACCTTGTGCAGCAGTAATGCTGCATTCTAACAAGGTGGCTCTTTTAGTTTTTGGTGCATGTATTCCCAAAATAAAGCGTTTTATTACTTCTCCAAAATACCTGCGCCTGCGATGTGTAGTACTGTCTGGTGCAGGCGCAGTGAGTTCTGGCCGTCTGACATTACAGCCAGGCTTGCACACTGCGCCTGTGCGGCCGCCCTGCCTATGAATCCCAGCCCCGCACTGTGCATAATGCATAACACACTGCGGGGCTGGGATTCCCAAGGTGGGTGTCCGCACACGCGCAGTCTGCAAGCCTGGTTGTAATGTCAGACGGTCAGAGCTCACTGCGCCTGCCCCACACAGTAGTACACAACTCAGGCGCCGGATTTCATGCGAAAACAGCGCGGAGGGGCCGGAGCCCCTGAATATTTGAGTGACGGCAGTGTGGTGTTTCAAGCAGGGGGGTGAGAACCTGCCTCCCTGGCGAAAGACAGGTATTTTGGAGAAGTAATAACATGCTTTATTTTGGGAATACATGCACCAAAAACTAAAAGAGCCACCTTGTTAGAATGCAGCATTACTGCTGCACAAGGTGGCTCTTTTAGTTTATAACGGCTGGAGGGGGTGACAGTGGCCCTTTAAGCAGATCATTTTCCATGTCAAAAATCTTCTGTGTATCCAATCCATGGGAACAACCCTAAAACTGCCACAAGCTGCAGCGTTCAGGCCTGCACCCATCCTTGTGTTATACTCAGATTCCAGCCCGAGTGTCTCAGCCCTCATCACAGTGACGCGCGCTCCTATAATAATTCTGTAAATGCTTAAATATGTTTTAGACTTAATGCTGCTGTTTTATTTTGTTTCCAGGAGAACCGGTCCCAAAACGTCTCCGAACAGAGGCAGACGCAGGTGTGGAGAGTGAGGCTGAAGTATAGATTCAGCTCATGAAAGGTTTTATTTTTTTTTTCAATTTTCAGATGAGTCCAAGCCCAGGGGCCAAAGTTACTTTATTCAATGCTGATGCTACCTTTTAATAAAATAATGACTATCCAAATACTGTTTACATCACTGGTAAATGTCATACTGTACCTTTTAGGTACAATACCTTCATATCTTGTGCCCATTTGTGGCCTATCCACAGGTCATACATGTCTGATTGATGTGGGCCTTGCCTCTATCGGGAAGAAAGTCTTCGCACTCAACCACGGTTGCGTGGCCTTCTTTGTCCATGTCAATGGGCGTTCCATATATTGGTACACACCCTAGCTTGTCAATTTTCCAGCTGTTTGGCCATTAACCCCTTCATGACCCAGCCTATTTTGACCTTAAAGGGACACTGTCACCTGAATTTGGAGGGAACAATCTTCAGCCATGGAGGCGGGGTTTTGGGGTTTTTGATTCACCCTTTCCTTACCCACTGGCTGCAATATTGGATTGAAGTTCATTCTCTGTTCTCCGTAGTACACGCCTGCGCAAGGCAAGATTGCCTTGCGCAGGCGTGTACTATGGAGGACAGAGAATGAACTTCAATCCAATATTGCAGCCAGTGGGTAAGGAAAGGGTGAATCAAAAACCCCAAAACCCCGCCTCTATGGCTGAAGATTGTTCCCTCCAAATTCAGGTGACAGTGTCCCTTTAAAGACCTTGCCGTTTTTTGCAATTCTGACCAGTGTCCCTTTATGAGGTAATAACTCAGGAACGCTTCAACGGATCCTAGCGGTTCTGAGATTGTTTTTTCGTGACATATTGGGCTTCATGTTAGTGGTAAATTTAGGTCAATAAATTCTGCGTTTGTGATAAAAACGGAAATTTGGCAAAAATTTTGAAAATTTCGCAATTTTCACATTTTGAATTTTTATTCTGTTAAACCAGAGAGTTATGTGACACAAAATAGTTAATAAATAACATTTCCCACATGTATACTTTACATCAGCACAATTTTGGAAACAAAATTTTTTTTTGCTAGGAAGTTATAAGGGTTAAAATTTGACCAGCGATTTCTCATTTTTACAACGAAATTTACAAAACCATTTTTTTTAAAGACCACCTCACATTTGAAGTCAGTTTGAGGGGTCTATATGGCTGAAAATACCCAAAAGTGACACCATTCTAAAAACTGCACCCCTCAAGGTACTCAAAACCACATTCAAGAAGTTTATTAACCCTTCAGGTACTTCACAGCAGCAGAAGCAACATGGAAGGGAAAAATGAACATTTAACTTTTTAGTCACAAAAATTATCTTTTAGCAACAATTTTTTTATTTTCCCAATGGTAAAAGGAGAAACTGAACCACGAAAGTTGTTGTCCAATTTGTCCTGAGTACGCTGATACCTCATATGTGGGGGTAAACCACTGTTTGGGCGCACGGCAGGGCTTGGAAGGGAAGGAGCGCCATTTGACTTTTTGAATGAAAAATTGGCTCCACTCTTTAGCGGACACCATGTCACGTTTGGAGAGCCCCCGTGTGCCTAAAAATTGGAGCTCCCCCACAAGTGACCCCATTTTGGAAACTAGACACCTCAAGGAACTTATCTAGATGCATAGTGAGCACTTTAAACCCCCAGGTGCTTCACAAATTGATCCGTAAAAATGAAAAAGTACTTTTTTTTTCACAAAAAAATTCTTTTAGCTTCAATTTTTTCATTTTCACATGGGCAACAGGATAAAATGGATCCTAAAATTTGTTGGGCAATTTCTCCTGAGTACACCGATACCTCACATGTGGGGGTAAACCACTGTTTGGGCACATGGTAAGGCTCGGAAGGGAAGGAGCGCCATTTGACTTTTTGAATGAAAAATTATCTCCATCGTTAGCGGACACCATGTCACGTTTGGAGAGCCCCTGTGTGCCTAAACATTGGAGCTCCCCCACAAGTGACCCCATTTTGGAAACTAGACGCCCCAAGGAACTTATCTAGATGCATAGTGAGCACTTTAAACCCCCAGGTGCTTCACAGAAGTTTATAATGCAGAGCCATGAAAATAAAAAATAATTTTTCTTTCCTCAAAAATGATTTTTTAGCCTGGAATTTCCTATTTTGCCAAGGGTAATAGGAGAAATTGGACCCCAAATATTGTTGTCCAGTTTGTCCTGAGTACGCTGATACCCCATATGTGGGGGTAAACCACTGTTTGGGCGCACGGCAGGGCTCGGAAGGGAAGGCACGCCATTTGGCTTTTTAAATGGAAAATTAGCTCCAATCATTAGCGGACACCATGTCACGTTTGGAGAGCCCCTGTGTGCCTAAACATTGGAGATCCCCCACAAATGACCCAATTTTGGAAACTAGACCCCCAAAGGAACTAATCTAGATGTGTGGTGAGGACTTTGAACCCCCAAGTGCTTCACAGAAGTTTATAACGCAGAGCCATGAAAATATAAAAAAAAAAATTATTTTCTCAAAAATGATCTTTTAGCCTGCAATTTTTTTATTTTCCCAAGGGTAACAGGAGAAATTTAACCCCAAAAGTTGTTGTCCAGTTTCTCCTGAGTACGCTAATACCCCATATGTGGGGGTAAACCACTGTTTGGGCACATGCCGGGGCTCGGAAGTGAAGTAGTGACGTTTTGAAATGCAGACTTTGATGGAATGCTCTGCGGGCGTTACGTTGCGTTTGCAGAGCCCCTGATGTGGCTAAACAGTAGAAACCCCCCACAAGTGACCCCATTTTGGAAACTAGACCCCCAAAGGAACTTATCTAGATGTGTGGTGAGCACTTTGAACCCCCAAGTGCTTCACAGAAGTTTATAATGCAGAGCCGTGAAAATAATAAATAAGTTTTGTTTCCTCAAAAATAATTATTTAGCTCAGAATTTTTTATTTTCCCAAGGGTTACAGGAGATATTGGACCCCAAAAGTTGTTGTCCAGTTTCTCCTGAGTACGCTGATACCCCATGTGTGGGGGTAAACCACTGTTTGGACACACGTCGGGGCTCAGAAGGGAAGTAGTGACTTTTGAAATGCAGACTTTGATGGAATGGTCTGCGGGCGTCACGTTGCGTTTGCAGAGCCCCTGGTGTGCCTAAACAGTAGAAACCCCCCACAAGTGACCCCATTTTAGAAACTAGACCCCCCCAAGGAACTTATCTAGATATGTGGTGAGCACTTTGAACCCCCAAATGCTTCACAGACGTTTACAACGCAGAGCCGTGAAAATAAAAAATCATTTTCCTTTCCTCAAAAATGATGTTTTAGCAAGCATTTTTTTATTTTCACAAGGGTAACAGGAGAAATTGGACCCCAGTAATTGTTGCGCAGTTTGTCCTGAGTATGCTGGTACCCCATATGTGGGGGTGAACCACTGTTTGGGCGCACGTCGGGGCTCGGAAGTGAGGGAGCACCATTTGACTTTTTGAATACAAGATTGGCTGGAATCAATGGTGGCGCCATGTTGCGTTTGGAGACCGCTGATGTGCCTAAACAGTGGAAACCCCTCAATTCTACCTCCAACACTAACCCCCCCACACCCCTAACCCTAATCCCAACTGTAGCCATAACCCTAATCACAACCCTAATCACAACCCTAATTCCAACCCTAACCCTAAGGCTATGTGCCCACGTTGCGGATTCATGTGAGATTTTTCAGCATCATTTTTGAAAAATCTGCGGGTAAAAGGCACTGCGTTTTACCTGCGGATTTACCGCTGAGTTCCAGTGTTTTTTGTGCGGATTTCACCTGTGGATTCCTATTGAGGAACAGGTGTAAAACGCTGCGGAATCCACACAAAGAATTGACATGCTGCGGAAAATACAACGCAGCGTTTCCGCACCATGGGCACAGCGGATTTGGTTTTCCATAGGTTTACTTGGTACTGTAAACCTGATGGAACACTGCTGCGAATCCGCAGCGGCCAATCCGCTGCAGATCCGCAGCCAAATCCGCACCGTGTGCACATAGCCTAATTCTAAAGGTATGTGCACACACTGCGGAAAATGCTGCGGATCCGCAGCAGTTTCCCATGAGTTTACAGTTCAATGTAAACCTATGGGAAACAAAAATCGCTGTACACATGCTGCAGAAAAATTGCACGGAAACGCAGCAGTTTACATTCTGCAGCATGTCACTTGTTTCTGCGGATTCCGCAGCGGTTTTACAACTGCTCCAATAGAAAATCGCAGTTGTAAAAC
Organism: Ranitomeya imitator; assembly: GCF_032444005.1. Classification (NCBI taxonomy): domain Eukaryota; kingdom Metazoa; phylum Chordata; class Amphibia; order Anura; family Dendrobatidae; genus Ranitomeya; species Ranitomeya imitator. Next base: position 735,894,234 of record NC_091282.1, on the reverse strand, counting down.
CGCAGTGAAATGCGCAGAAAAACCGCGGTAAATCCGCCATAAATCCGCAGCGGTTTAGCACTGTGGATTTATCAAATCCGCAGCGGAAAAATCCGCAGAGGAACAGAATACGTGTGCACATACCGAAACCCTAACCCTAGCCCTATTCTAACCTTAGTGGAAAAAAAAAAAATTCTGTCTTTTTATTGTCCCTACCTATGGGGGTGACAAAGGGGGGGAGGGTCATTTATTATTTTTTTTTATTTTGATCACTGTGATAGATTATATCTCAGTGATCAAAATGCACTTTGGAACGAATCTGCCGGCCGGCAGATTCGGCGGGCGCACTGCGCATGCGCCCGCCATTTTGGAAGATGGCGGCGCCCAGGGAGAAGACGGACGGACCCCGGCAGGATCGGTAAGTATGATGGGGCGGGGGGGAGCACGGGGGGGGGATCGGAGCGCGGGGGGGTGGAACGGAGGGGGGGGGGGGGTGGGGGTGGATGATGCACGGGGGGTGGATCGGAATGCAGGGGGGTTGGATCGGAGCACGGGGGGGGGGGGGTGATTGGAGCACGGGGGGGAGCGGACAAGAGCACGGGGGGAGCGGAGCACAGGACGGAGCGGTGCATAGGACTGATCGGAGGACTGGGGGGGGCGATCGGTGGGGTGGGGTACATTAGTGTTTCCAGCCATGGCCGATGATATAGCAGCATTGGCCATGGCTGGATTGTAATATTTCACCAGTTTTAATAGGTGAAATATTACAAATCGCTCTGATTGGCAGTTTCACTTTCAACAGCCAATCAGAGCGATCGTAGCCACGGGGGGGTGAAGCCACCCCCCTGGGCTAAACTACCACTCCCCCTGTCCCTGCAGATCGGGTGAAATGGGAGTTAACCCTTTCACCCGATCTGCAGGGACGCGATCTTTCCATGACGGATTGGCACCGACTTTCATGACGCCTACGTGGCGTCAAAGGTCGGGAAGGGGTTAATTTATTGCCGGCAGAAGAGGGGTGTTATTAAAGGGGGTGATGGTCACTCTCAAAGTACCTAATCGGGAGCTCCACAAGTGACTAGTCATTTTTATCAGTTAATGTCCTACCTGTATCAGCTTTACCTATGTATTTTCACTAGAGTTGGTACAAATTAATTCCTATGACCCTGTGTTGTGGCCACTGGTCAAGAGCCCTGAAAACCACCTCTTACCTGATGGCATCTGGTGCACCTATGACACCTTTCTCTGGCAGGTAGGAGGTGGTCCATAGGGCTCCCAGCCTGAGACCACTGATTACTGTACCGAGTCCTGCGAATTCATTTGCACCTTCTCCAATTTTAGCATCCAAGTCCTGCTATCTGTGCACAGTGATACAGGCCTTCACGCAGTGGGTTTATCCCGTGGTTAAAATAGCTTTTGCATAACTACAACATTAGGGATGAGCAGACTGGTTGAAGTTCGGGTTCTGGTACCAGAACATGAATCCCATTGAAAATAATGGATTCCCGAACTGCTAAGAAAAGGAAAATTCTCGTTGTCTCCAGACTTACTCCGAACTTCAGCAGAAAGTTTGTGTTCGGCATTTAAGCCTGATCATTGACTGTCCGGTACAAACGCCGAGCATTTCTGTCCTGGTCCACCATCTTTACTATAGAGAGGTAGTGTAGTGTTGTATTTAGCACTGTCTGGGGAACCACAGGTTACAAACCGTTGTATTCGGATGAGGGACACAGGCGTAAACCTGACAGCTAAAACCCCCTTTTCATTCACGTGCCTCTTCATGTTTACACACAGCTCCACAGTCTGTGAATAATTCCACAGCAATATTTATTTAAAAGTAAAAGTCCTCGTACAAAACGGAAAGCCACAAAACTAATAACACTCGGCTTTATTTAAAAATAAAACAGAAAATTTACAACTTCTTAAGAGAAATCCCTGATATAAATGGAATTATTCATTGCTTCCCTCAGACGGGACTTGTTGTTTCAGTTGCTCTGGGCTTTGCCATAAGAGCGAAAAAAAAAACAAAACACAAAAACATTAGTCCTGAAACACAGCTGTCTTTATTAAGGTGCCCAGCAGCCCAGGTATGGTGCAGATGGCAGTAACTGTAGCAGATAGTCTTGGTTGGTGCTAACGTGGCAGCCAGAACAGCCCACTGAAGGCGTCCTGCAACGCCCGATGGCAGGCGAGGGAGGAAGTGTAGCCTCCGGCGAGATCCTGTGGGGAAGCAGCCCGAACATGGTTTAGATACCTAGAACAAAGGAGAACATTGTTTTAGCTGGTAAATATATAAATGACATGCTAATTCATGTTCATGGGGCCGTCCAGATGGATGCGATTCCCAGGCAGCTCCTCCGTGTCCAGGCACAAATATGGTTCAGGTTTAAATCACAGTCAGCTTCTGGGGAACAGCATCTGATACACAACTGATTACAAGCCCATTACTACTGGTTCTGCGGTGATTGCTAACATCTTGGCACGGCCGAGTCGGGGGTGGGTCATTAACATGGCTTCATACAACAAACAGACCTACAGTGTGGGCGACTCTTTCTGGGGTAGCACCAAGAAACTTAAACCAGATGCAGTTCTGGCAGGAGGCGGGGAGGAAAAAGAAAACACAGGACCACCAGTAAAACACCTCAGATGGTTTAATGCTGTGTTGATGCCATCATGCTTGGGAAGGGGCATCTCCAACAGGAATAGGAATTATGGGGTGTTAATATTCCTGCGGTTATACGGCTTCACCTGTGTTTCACTTGGCCTCCGATGAAATCCTGATTGTAACCTGCTCAGACTGCCGTGTACACAACAGATACGTGCAGTGATAAGGAAAGTAGAAATATATGGAACGCAGGAGGCAAAGTCAGACACCAACTGCTCACGGTGACGGAAGTGCACATCGGGTGGAAAATCCCCTGTGGATAACATGTTCTGAAAACTCAATCTGCCCAGCACTGTACAAGTCTCTAATCTATACAAAACAAGGAGAAGCTGAAGAACTGTCCCCAACATCCTCCGCTGACTTCTCTCACTTGGACCGTTTTAGCTTTTTCATGGCAGACCACATGAGTAACAACCATGTTTTTCCACAACACAATTATTCCCATAGTCCCTTATTCACACTTGTGTATTCTGCATCCGTGTGAATACGGCCCAATTCCTGCTGCTCCCGGTGTCCCTGGTACAAGACCTGCAGTTCTTACTCTAAGGAAGCAAATCAATGACTCGCCGAGATGAGAAATCATTTCACTCCTCAACATTACAGTCCAATAATCAGCACAAGCATACATCAGGACAACTGCACAGAATAACTGTTCCTTCATAAAAAGAATTGATCACTACAGGACAAACATATAACTTTTTTTTCACTAAAGTCTATCACTTCCAAAATGTAAAAAATAAAAGCAGAGTGCTCCTTTATTTTGCCATCTATTAACTATCATGATGTGTATATAGAGATTGTATTACTCTCCCAGATGCCCCACCATTAATGATGGAGTATTTAGTACTGTTGCTGCCCCCCCCCCCCCCTGGCTTTATCATGGGGGGGCTGACGTATGCTCCACCACATTAGTGTTGTGACCTGGTGTTGATAACTGCCGGTGTGTCCATGTAGTGTTAGATCCCCATATGCCAATCTGTTTAGTATAAATGGCGTTCTAGGGGTGAAGGACCCTCTGTTTGATGCAGCCACTTCCAGCATATAGGGATAACACCATTAGGACTGGCTGAACGGGTGACATCACCAGCAGTTACAGGTCCGCTATCAACAATTAGACTAGAGACTAGAAGTTTGACACTCAGGCTTAGAATTTTTCATCACACCAGAATGCAGGGACTGAAAGCTCAGCAATGTGGTGAGGGATGAATGCTGTTCTCCAGAATCAGCACAGCAAAGACTCAATGTGCTGCGATCAAGCATCTGATACTGAAAAGCAGCCCCTACAGAGCGCACATAGACAACCATGGAAAGCATTACCTGAACATAGGAGACAATATAAACAATAGTTCTGCTTACGAGCGATGATTCTCTGATGCAAGAAAAATCAGCTCAATCAATGACACTTGGCTCCAACTCTGTCAGAACCGCTCATATGACAGAATCGGAGCACAGGTGCGGGCAAGACTCCACTGTCTGAGTCCACAGATGTCAGGCTGCACTCTTGAGGTTATCTGAGTGCAATCTGATGTTACACACACACCCACAGACTTGTATGGCTGCACGTGATCCGAACTCTGGGGCCACTCACAGCATGCTGCGATTTTGTTTTTTATCTCATGCTGAATCGGCAAAAGAAAACAAAGTCGCAGATCTGCTCTGCCCCATAGTATAACATTGGGCTGAGTGCTATCCTATATACATCACAGATCTGCTCTGCCCCACAGTATAACATTGGGCCGAGTGCTATGCTATAAACATCACAGGTCTGCTCTGCCCCATAGTATAACATTGGGCCGAGTGCTATGCTATAAACATCACAGATCTACTCTGCCCCATAGTATAACATTATCCTATATACATCACAGATCTGCTCTGCCCCATAGTATAACATTAGGCCGAGTGCTATGCTATAAACATCACAGATCTGCTCTGCCCCATAGTATAACATTATCCTATATACATCACAGATCTGCTCTGCCCCATAGTATAACATTGGGCTGAGTGCTATCCTATATACAGTACAGACCAAAAGTTTGGACACACCTTCTCATTCAAAGATTTTTCTGTATTTTCATGACTATGAAAATTGTACATTCACACTGAAGACATCAAAACTATAAATTAACACATGTGGAATTATATACTTAACAAAAAAGTGTGAAACAACTGAAATTATGTCTTATATTCTAGGTTCTTCAAAGTAGCCACCTTTTGCTTTGATGACTGCTTTGCACACTCTTGGCATTCTCTTGATGAGCTTCAAGAGGTAGTCACCGGGAATGATCTTCCAACAATCCTTGAGGCTATATTCACACTTTGCGGATTTTGCTGCGGATCCGCAGCAGTTTCCCATGAGTTTACATTTCAATGTAAACCTATGGGAAACAAAAAACGCTGTGCACATGCTGCAGAAAAATCCGCGCGGAAACGCTGCGGATTACATTCCGCAGCATGTCACTTCTTTTCTGCGGATTTTCAGCTGCTCCAATAGAAAACTGCAGTTGAAAATCCGCAGAAGAAAACGCAGTAAAAACCGCGATAAATCCGCAGTAAAAACCGCGATGGGTTTTCACTGCGGATTTTGCAATTCCGCTGCGGAAAAATCCGCAGTGGAATCTGCAAAGTGTGCACATAGCCTAAGGAGTTCCCAGAGATGCTTAGCACTTGTTGGCCCTTTTGCCTCCACTCTGCGGTCCAGCTCACCCCAAACCATCTCGATTGGGTTCAGGTCTGGTGACTGTGGAGGCCAGGTCATCTGGTGTAGCACCCATCACTCTCCTTCTTGGTCAAATAGCCCTTACACAGCCTGGAGGTGTGTTTGGGGTCATTGTCCTGTTGAAAAATAAATGATGGTCCAAATAAATGCAAACCGGATGGAATAGCATGCCGCTGCAAGATGCTGTGGTAGCCATGCTGGTTCAGTATGCCTTCAATTTTGAATAAATCCCCAACAGTGTCACCAGCAAAGCACCCCCACAACATCACTCCTCCTCCTCCATACTTCACGGTGGGAACCAGGCATGTATGAGTCCATCCGTTCACCTTTTCTGCGTCGCACAAAGACACGGTGGTTGGAACCAAAGATCTCAAATTTGGACTCATCAGACCAAAGCACAGATTTCACAACCTACAAGCGAACAGGAGTATACTCTCATATATAAGTGTACGTAAAAATGAAGCCCTGAGTCTAGAAGTGGTATCAAAAAAAGTGAAACATTTTTATTAGACAAGGCTCATTGTGGATACAGGGAATGGCTAAAAAGCCTGAATACACAAAAACATGACGAGAAAACAAGGAAAAACCACATAAAAACAAAAAACAACAACTACCTGTGGAGGAACACCCCTAGAGATATTGGTGCTACGAGTGGGCATAGAGTGACTAGAAATGGCATCCCACCATTAAAGGACAAGTGTAAAGGGAGCCCATATAAGCCACTATTACAGCCCCTATGCTAGATATAATCACACTCGTGCAGCCAGCATCACCGTGACTTACCCATGTGGGAAGGGGGAACCTCGACAGGCAGCAGAAAGGGCCCCAACGCGCGTTTCGCGAAGTTGGCTTCCTCAGGGGACCATAAAAAGCATCCATCAGTGCCCGGCCATATATACATGCTGGATGGCAACCTAAACTAATCGCAAGAGCCGCGCCAGGTGCGGCGCGTGCGCAGTGCCGCCCACGGCGTCCGACGCCACATCCGGCCATCCAGACCTCGGCGCGGGTCAAGGAAAACATTTCCTGTGACGTCAGAGACCCGCGCTGGGTCTTCAGGATGCCTTCGGTGACGCGGACGGAGTCGGGGCCGCAGTGCGCAGAGACCGACAGGCACAGACGGCCTGGACACCACTATGGATCGGGAGACACTGGCCACGTTGGAAGAACTTGGAAGTGAGAGTGCTGCCCCTACCAGAGGTACCTTCCCTACCTCCGTCGTGCCGAGGTCAACCACGTTCCCCCCCTTCTCTGTATGCCCCCAAATTGAGATTTTTAATAAGTTGGTTTTGGCCGATTTTAGGGCTATTTCACAGAGCAGGGGGAGAGATAATCTTAGTAGATCTCAACGTCAGGCGTTAAAGGAATTGAGATCTATGACTGATGTGGTCATCAAGCCTGCAGACAAGGGGGGGAACGTGGTGATCTGGCCGACGGATATGTATGAAAGGGAGGCCTTTCGCCAACTTAGGGATAGGGGGGGATACACACTCTTACCCCACAATCCACTGGCAATGTTCTCTGAGCTCTTGTATGAAATATTGGATAGGGCTTACCAACTAGGGATTATCCCCAAAAAAATCTTTGATGGACTATGTGTTAAAGCCCCAGTGATACCAACACTATATTTGCTGCCCAAGGTCCATAAGGATCCCGTCACACCTCCCGGGCGTCCTATTGTCTCTGGCATGGGAGGGCTATGCGATCCAGCTTGTAAATTTATTGAATACTATCTTCATCCGCTGGTTGAGACGCTGCCCTCCTATGTCAGAGACACTACGGACGTCCTGAGGAGGCTGGACGGCTTGGTAATGGAACCAGATATGCTTCTCGCAACAATTGATGTTGAGTCGCTCTATACGAGCATTGACCACACAGATGGTATAAGGGCCACTAAATTCTATCTGGAATCAAGCAACCTGAATCCTGAGTTGTGCTCCCTCGTCCTGGAACTGCTGGAATTTATTTTGACACATAATTTCTTTACTTTTAAGGATCGCTACTTTTTACAACAGCGCGGCACTGCGATGGGCGCGGCGTGTGCGCCGTCCTACGCAAACCTCTTTCTCGGGTATTGGGAGAGGGAGGTTTTCGGTGATGGCGCACGCGCCGCCTCCCAGGCGCAGTGCTGGTATCGCTATATCGATGACATCCTTCTTATTTGGCAGGGTGGCGAGCCTGGGCTCCGACAGTTCATCCATGAGCTTAATCAGAACCAATATAACATCAGACTTACCTATAAGATTGCCTCCAAAACTATTGACTTTCTGGATGTAAAAATTCTGACTGATGATTCGGGGATGCTACAAACTGATGTTTTCCGAAAGGAAACCTCAGTAAATGCACTTCTCCATGCATCCAGTGCTCACATCTCCTCTACAATACGAGCGGTCCCTATAGGACAATTCTTACGGATGAAGAGGATCTGCTCATTGGATGGAATGTTTGAGGCCCGGGCTCGTGACCTTTCCAGCAGGTTCCGGGAGAGGGGGTACAGCAATAGGAGTATTAAACAGGGATATTTGCGAGCCAAGAGAGTACCAAGAGAACATCTTCTTGGCACTATGAGGACTAGGGCAGCAAATAGAGAACAACCCGTACGTTTTATCACAACGTATAATGACCAATGGGGATGTATCCGAAATATCCTATCTAAGCATTGGCCGGTCCTTAAGACTGAACCAACTCTGGAAAGATTAATTCCAGAATATCCTCTCCTAACAGCAAGGAGAGGAAGAAATCTGAAAGACATCTTGACAAAAAGTCACTATGTGGCAAAACCGGCCACTCTGTTTGGGATGGGTAAACAAAAATGGGGCTTTTTCCCATGTGGGTCGTGTTTGGCCTGTCGCAATTCCGTTAGAGCAACAACATTTACATCAGCTAATAGCGATAAAGAATACCGTATTACCAACTATATTACGTGTAATACTACCTATGTGGTGTACTATGCCGTCTGTGCCTGTAATCTCGGTTACGTAGGACTTACATCTCGTGAACTCAGGGTGAGGATACGTGAGCACGTGCGGGGCATTAGTGCGGCCAGAAATGCGGTGGACATTGCTGAATTGGAACCGGTCCCTCGGCACTTCAGACTGTGCCATGGATGTGACCCCGCTTCTTTCAAGGTGCGGGGCATAGACAAGGTACACTGTGGTATTAGGGGAGGTGACCGCAAACGTATTCTGGCGCAGCTGGAGTGCCGATGGATTGTGATTCTGGGCACCATGTCCCCGCACGGGCTCAACGAACAATTATCCTTCACCCCTTTTCTTTAATAAGTATGTACCTGGCCCCTTCCTTTGCTGCATCTCCTTCATGGCTGAGGGGTTTATTTTCGGATCGTTTTTATTAATCAATGTACCCATATCAGCAGAGGTAACTGCCAATTGTTTGACAGTCTGCTTTCGCGTCATCCTACTCTCCCCTTTTATATTTTGGGTGTTGCATGTTCTGCATTTTAACATTTTTTTTATGTGTTTCACTTTCTATCTGTTTAGTGATTAGAGGTCCACCAACTCCTTTTGTTCTGGATATATATCTCCCTCTGGCCAGTTGTGACCAGATAAGGATTGATTCTTCGTATTGTGGAACAAATTCACATATGGATTGCATGGGAGCACCCTTTGGATTGCGGACATTCCGGATTAGAACACTAACGGAGTATTACAGTGTATACTGTCTGTTCTTGCCATGAACTCCGTTGTACATTCTCTTGTTGTCCCTCTCTTTTCTCTCAACAGTGTTTTTATGGTATTGTTTCTGTTCTCGCACTTACACCGCAGTCTTTTATAACTATTAGCAGCCCCTCAGTCCCTGCCCATACTCTATCCAGGATGTAAGATGGCCGCCGCGCTGTGCGCGTGCGCACTGCGGCCCCGACTCCGTCCGCGTCACCGAAGGCATCCTGAAGACCCGGCGCGGGTCTCTGACGTCACAGGAAATGTTTTCCTTGACCCGCGCCGAGGTCTGGATGGCCGGATGTGGCGTCGGACGCCGTGGGCGGCACTGCGCACGCGCCGCACCTGGCGCGGCTCTTGCAATTAGTTTAGGTTGCCATCCAGCATGTATATATGGCCGGGCACTGATGGATGCTTTTTATGGTCCCCTGAGGAAGCCAACTTCGCGAAACGCGCGTTGGGGCCCTTTCTGCTGCCTGTCGAGGTTCCCCCTTCCCACATGGGTAAGTCACGGTGATGCTGGCTGCACGAGTGTGATTATATCTAGCATAGGGGCTGTAATAGTGGCTTATATGGGCTCCCTTTACACTTGTCCTTTAATGGTGGGATGCCATTTCTAGTCACTCTATGCCCACTCGTAGCACCAATATCTCTAGGGGTGTTCCTCCACAGGTAGTTGTTGTTTTTTGTTTTTATGTGGTTTTTCCTTGTTTTCTCGTCATGTTTTTGTGTATTCAGGCTTTTTAGCCATTCCCTGTATCCACAATGAGCCTTGTCTAATAAAAATGTTTCACTTTTTTTGATACCACTTCTAGACTCAGGGCTTCATTTTTACGTACACTTATATATGAGAGTATACTCCTGTTCGCTTGTAGGTTGTGCATATTTTGTGGAGTCGCGGCTGCGCTCTCATTTTGGTCCCGTCTCTATAGGACCATATACTCTCTATGTATATCCAGTATGTCAGTTCTTGTTAAACTCAAAGCACAGATTTCCACTGGTCTAATGTCCATTCCTTGTGTTCTTTAGCCCAAACAAGTCTCTTCTGCTTGTTGCCTGTCCTTAGCAGTGGTTTCCTAGCAGCTATTTTACCATGAAGGCCTGCTGCACAAAGTCTCCTCTTAACAGTTGTTGTAGAGATGTGTCTGCTGCTAGAACTCTGTGTGGCATTGACCTGGTCTCTAAACTGAGCTGCTGTTAACCTGTGTTTTCTGAGACTCGGATAAACTTATCCTCAGAAGCAGAAGTGACTCTTGGTCTTCCTTTCCTGGGGCGGTCCTCATGTGAGCCAGTTTCTTTGTAGTGCTTGATGGTTTTTGCCACTGCACTTGGGGACACTTTCAAAGTTTTCCCAATTTTTGAGACTGACTGATATTCATTTCTTAAAGTAATGATGGCCACTCGTTTTTCTTTACTTAGCTGCTTTTTCCTTGCCATTATACAAATTCTATTCAGTAGGACTATCAGCTGTGTATCCACCAGACTTCTGCACAACATAACTGATGGTCCCCAACCCCATTTATAAGGCAAGAAATCCCCCTTATTAAACCTGACAGGGCACACCTGTGAAGTGAAAACCATTCCCGGTGACTACCTCTTGAAGCTCATCAAGAGAATGCCAAGAGTGTGCAAAGTAGTCATTAAAGCAAAAGGTGGCTACTTTGAAGAACCTAGAATATAAGACAATTTCAGTTGTTTCACACTTTTTTGTTAAGTATCTAATTCCACATGTGTTAATTCATAGTTTTGATGTCTTCAGTGTGAATGTACAATTTTCATAGTCCTGAAAAAACAGAAAAATCTTTAAATGAGAAGGTGTGTCCAAACTTTTGGTCTGTACTGTACATCACAGATCTGCTCTGCCCCATAGTATAATATTGGGCCGAGGGCTATCCGATAAACATCACATAGAACACAGCCATGTTATACGCTAGTATAACATTGGGCCGAGTGCTATTCTATATACATCATAGATCTGCTCTGCCCCATAGTATAACATTGGGCCGAGTGCTATTCCATATACATCACAGATCAGCTCTGCCCCATAGTATAACATCCTATAATCATCACAGATCTGCTCTGCCCCATAGTATAACATTGGGCCGAGTGCTATGCTATAAACATCACAGATCTGCTCTGCCCCATAGTATAACATTGGGCCGAGTGCTATCATATATACATCACAGATCTGCTCTGCCCCATAGTATAATATTGGGCCGAGGGCTATCCGATAAACATCACATAGAACACAGCCATGTTATACGCTTGTGTGAGTGAAGGTTTAAAAGTAGTGTTTCCTGTAATCATGAAGAATTTTTTTTATCTTTAATGTTTTTTAGCTTTTTGGGTTGTATTTTTTTTACCCGATTTGAAGCAAAAACACTGGCAAAATGCTCAAAATGAGGCCAAGGCATCTTGTGAGTCTCCCCATTGACATGTATTGTAAAGTATAGAGGATCTTCATACTGGAAAATGCCTGGAGAACGGTTGGATCATTTACTTCAACCACTTGGTGTCTTTGGAAAACTGAAGCTGCTAAAAGATGCTCAAAAGCCTGAATGTATGAACAGCAAATACAGGGTGGGCCATTTATATGGATACACATGGGTGGGCCATTTATAAAGTTGGATCCAAAATGGCCGACTTCAAAATGGCCGCCATGGTCACCACCCATCTTGAAAAGTTCCCCCCCCCCATATACCAGTGTGCCACAAACAGGAAGTTGATATCTCCAACCATTCCCATTTTATTTAAGTGTATCCATATACATGGCCCACCCAGGTGTATCCATATAAATGTCCCACCCTGTAGTCCTTAGAGCTGGGGTCTCAAATTCTCAAATATGCGGTGCCTGAGAGGCTGTTTCATGCCGCCTGCAGGCATGGCCAACATTAGGGGCAGGCAGATGAGGCAGCTGCCTAGGGCCCCCACTCTCTCAAGGGCCCCCAGCCAGTGGTGTGTGCTAATAGCGGCACACCACTCGGCTGCTATGGGGACCGGCGTTGTGCCGACCTCACCCTCTCCCTCACATTCAGCTTAGACACAATTGAAAGCTGTGATGGAGGAGAGAGACACAGATGACATCACTTCATTGTGCGCCACGCTGTGCCAGCAGAGTGTTTGTGTGCAGGGGGGTCTGCATTATACCGTGTGTGGGAGGGGACTGCGTGTGTGGTAGGGACTGCATTATAGTGTGGCTGTGTGGGGTTGCGTTATACTGTGTGTGATGGGGGAGGCTTTGTTATACTGTGTGTGGGTGGGAGAGGCTGCATTATACTGTGTGTGTGTGGGGGGAGGCTGCATTATACTGTGTGTGTGTGAAGCTGTGTTATACTGTGTGTGTGTGTGGGGGGGGAGGCTGCATTATACGGTGTGTGGTTAAATTATACTCTGAGGGGGCCATGCATACCAGGATGGGGATGAGGAGGTGGCCATGCATACCCTGGTTGGGGACATATGTACAATATGGGGACCTGGATGGGAACATGCCTACAGTATGGAGACATAACTACAATATAAGGACCTGGATATGGGTACATGACTACAATATGAGGACCCGGATGGGGACATGCCTACAATATGGGGACATGGATGGGGACATGACTACAATATGGGGACATGATTACAATATGAGGACCCGGATGGGGACATGACTACAATATGAGGACCAGGATGGGGACATGCCTACAATATGGGGACCTGGATGGGGCCATGCCTACAATATGGGCGCACATTTGTGTGCCAAAAATCAAGCCACACTTTGTTAGACAAGTCATAGAAAGTGCCTAAAACACACAAGTGTGGTGCTGGGCACGTAAGCCAAATGGCACCAGAATTTTGGCACAGGTCAGTAAATCTGCTAATTACTTTTCCCAGTAGTAAAATGTCTGCACTGTGTAGTGGACCTTATTGTACTGTTCTGTTACATACACTTCACTATGAGGGGATTCCTACATGAGAACACTCTTCCTACGACTGAGGTAGAAGTATAAAATCCTAACAGTCGGCATTAAATCCTAAGTCTCTCTGCACACAGCTTCTGAGCGGCGGCCTCGGTGCAAAGAGAGGAATTTCCCATAGGGAAAGACTGGGCCCTCCTTTTTTGCACAGACCACATACAATTACAGGTTTTATTGTTCTAAACCTCAACCTAATAACGACAGATTGTCCAGAGACGAGCTTTACAGAAACACCACGGAGGCTGTATATATGGTGTCCTGGAGTGAACCTCGGATTTGTGCTTCATATTTAGTATCAGAGACTTCTGCAGTGCAGCTTAATACTGCAAATGTCTTATCTGTCCACAGTTATACACACAGGATATAATGACATGTAGACCACCATATGGCTACAGACTCACCCGCAGAGCACGGTGGTATCTCATTATAAAAATAACCCGATGCTTCTGCCATGATACAAGGTAAAGGCTGGCCTGAAATACCTGAGAGCAGATACATCGTGTCTGAGCCAAGTGCAACAATAACCTCCAATATCACAGCCAAGGATGCTTTACTCTGATGTGAATAGGAGGACTAGTCCTGGAGGCAGGTCTCTGGCAGCTGCTTCCCACCCGCTTTACTGAGAAGTCTCTACCTCTGTCTGTGTCTCACTAGGAAACACCACAGACTTTCAGAATGAAACGTAGATGACTGTGATAAAGGAGCCAGTGTCAGATTCATGCTACTTGTAGTTCGGGCAGCATGAATCAGCTCACAGGTTCCCTTTAAAGGTTTGGTGGCAAGTGCTTTACCTCCTGGAAACCCACCGACCTCTTGTAAGGGGGCTCCTCTGCTTTAGAACCAGGCACATGGACTTATAAGACAGGTCCCCGACACACCAGTAAGCTTAAGATTGCTGGACGCCATTAGTTAGGCTGTTTCCCTTGTGCCTTAATTACCGTATACTGCCTAATGACTGCAGGGCACTGTTATTGGTTTCCAGTTCTAGGATGAAATGCGAATTGTCTCCCACGGTCTATTAATTATAAGATATATGGCAGAGGCAATCAATGTGTATTTCTGGGAACAGAAATCCCTTTAAAGTAACCATGTTTAAAAAATACACATTTTCTCTAGTAACCCCCCACGACAGCACACCTGGAGGATGTTACCCCTTTCCTAATAGGGACAGGAAATGACCAAGAGGTTAAATAACCCCTCCCTCATCCTCCCCCTCAGTGTTCTTTCCTGTCGCTACTAGGGATGACGAGGCCATCCCAGGTGTACTGTGCCGGCAGCGGTCACCGGGGGAATATAAACATTATTGCCGGGCAGCTGGGATCGGACTTACGTCTATTCCCCGTCGCTGCTCCCGTCTCCTCCGACTCGGGACTCTTTGCCACCATTCCGCACCTTCGGGCAAGGTCTGGGGCATTCTTCGGCTGGAGGCCTCTCTGAGCTCTCCAGCCCTTATCCTCCTTCGTGCGCGCGTGTAGACTTCCAGTCTGAAGCCGGCGGCAGGATGTGACGTCAGACGCCAGCCGGCTTCGGTGACTTGGAAGGTCCTTTTCCGTCCCAGGCTGGAACGCAAAGTGAACGGCGTGGATTACGTCGGCGGTCTCCCTCCCACGTACATCCGTACATCGGAGGAGGAGGTCCTCTATCCATGAGGACAGGTGCTGCGGTCCGGTCACCTATATTTAGGCCCCGGACAGGAAGTCATCGCAGGTAGCACCACTGTGTGGTGAAGACCATGGAGATGTCCGCTTCCTCGCGCTCTGCATCTGCAGATCACAGCACCATCCCGGCCCCAGTGAGTAGTCTGGCCCAGGGTGTCCACTCCCTGATGTGTGTTGTAATCTTATGATTCCTTCTCCCCTTCTTTTTTTAGGGGGACAAGGAACCCACATCAGGAGGCAAAACTAAAACTACCCGTATATGCGCAGTTTGTATGAAGAAGCTGTCCTCTTCATACAAGAAACCATGTTGCAAAGAATGCACAGAAAAAATTATCAGGGAAGAGCAGCCATCTCTGATGGAAGAGATCAAAGGCTTAATCCAGCACGAAATTAAAACATCTCTGGCCACCCTTTCCCAGCCTACACTATCTCCTGGTGCCCCTCCTGAGGCTAAGAAAAGGAAACTTAATCCACAGGAAGAAGGGCAGGAGGACTCTCAAGGGGAGACGTCGGACGAACCCCCAGAGGAAGGTGAATTATCCCTTGACTCTGAAACCTTCCAGCAAGAGATATTCTCTTCAAATGACATAGAAGGATTCCTCACAGCAGTAAGGAAGACTATGGAAATCGAGGAAGAAAAAACGGCTCAGTCAGTACAGGAAGAGATGTTCGGGGGCATCGTTCTAAGAAAAGACAGGTGTTTCCCATTCACCAGAATATCCGTGATTTAGTTCTGGAAGAGTGGGAATCCCCAGAAAAGAGGCTGACTACTCCAGCGGAAATTAAGGACAGATTTCCAGTAGATGACGAGACAGCTTCATGATGGTCGGAGGTTCCAAAAGTGGACGTCCAGATTGCTAGGGTAGCCAAAAAGACCACGCTACCATTCGAAGATGCCTCCCAATTGAGAGATCCTCTGAAACGTAAGATGGACGGACTACTAAGGAAATCGTGGGAAACGTCAACGTCCTTATTGAACATCAATTCCGTATCCACCTGTGTGGCTAGATCGATGCATCGCTGGCTGGGGCAACTAGAAGAGCACTTGTCCTCAGGTACTCCTAGAGAGGATATTCTAGCCTCCTTGCTTATCTTCCAGAAAGCAACAGGCTTTTTAGCGGATGCCTCCGCAGAATCCGTGAGGGTGACGGCGAGATTATCTGCATTGTCAAACTCAGTAAGGCATGCACTCTGGCTAAGATCCTGGTCTGGTGATATGACTTCTAAGATGAGGCCGTGTTCTATTCCTTTCAAAGGAAAGTATATGTTTGGACCAGCCTTGGATGATCTTCTGGAGAAGGCCTCAGACAAAAAGAAGACTTTACCAGAACCTAGAAACCCTAGAAAAAGACCCTTCCGCACTCAGCAGGAGCATACTCCTCAATACAAAGGGAAGGGCAAGACGGGACGTTGGAGTTATCCAAAAGGAGGGAAAGACAGGAATCTTTTTCTTTCCCAACCCCAAAATCAAAGAAAGCAATGACGCTATCACGGTGGGGGAGGGGGGGTTGTCGAATCTGAAACTTCCTCCCATACTGGCAAGAGATCTGCGTAGATCAGTGGACTTTAAGATTGGTCAGAGAGGGGATAAAGATAGTTTATGTCATATCCCCCAAAAAGATTAAAGACAACAACGTTATCTACACCAAAGCGACAATCCACGTTGATAGCGGGAGTACAGGATCTCTTAGCCAACAATGTGATCTCCATAGTCCCGGAACACGAGAGGAACAGAGGTCATTATTCCAACCTATTCCTGATAAGAAAACCAAATAGAACCCATCGGATGATAATCAACCTGAAACCCCTGAATCAATATGTAACCTACAGAAGATTCAGGATGGAGTCCGTCAGATCGACAGTACCCTTAATAGGGCAAGACTTCGTCATGGCGTCTATAGATTTACAGGACGCTTATTATCAAGTCCCAATCCATCCAACTTATCGGAAATTCCTAAGATTTGCGGTCACCAGAGGAAAAGACATAGATCACTTTCAGTTCAATGTCCCATTTGGTCTGTCCTCGGCCCCAAGGATCTTCACAAAGATCATGTCCGAAGTAATGGCCTACATCAGAGGTCGGCAGATATGCATAATCCTGTACCTCGACGACCTCTTGGTAGTGGCCCCCACGGTTCCGATTCTACAGGAGCATCTTCAAACGACAGTCCAGATCTTGTCATCTCTAGGCTGGGTAGTAAACCCCAAAAAAATCAGATATGGTTCCATCAACAGCAAAGATTTTCTTAGGAGCCCTGTTAGACTCTCACAACCAAACATCTTTCTTACCCGAACAAAAACGGACCCTGCTTACATCGAAGATAAGAATGTTGCAAGACAAAAAGATAGTATCTCTAAGATGGGCTATGTCGGTTCTGGGGACCATGATATCATGCATCCAGATGGTGGCATGGGCACAAGCCCACACCAGAATACTCCAAACTCATATTTTGTCAAGATTCTCTAGACAAAAAGATCCGAATACCACCGCACGCAAGGTCCTCATTGACATGGTGGCTACAGAAGGAGAACTTAAGAGGAGTTCCCTGGTTGCAGGACCCAGTGGTGACTATAACAGTAGATGCCAGCGGAAAAGGTTGGGGAGCTACGGTAGACCAGCACATATTCCAGGGATACTGGTCAACCGAAATAAGCCAGCAATCCTCGAACTTCAAAGAACTAAAAGCGGTAGAAGTTCTCAAGGCAGCAGTAACTCTTGTTCAGAATTCCCATATAAATATATACTCGGACAACATGACAACAGTTGCCCACCTTCGCCATCAGGGAAGTACAAGACACGAGGATCTAAAAACAATATCAGCGAGAATATTTTCGTGGGCCGAGGATCATGTTCTCTCTCTATCTGCCCTACATATAAATGGAGAAATAAATATACAGGCCGACTTCCTGAGCAGGACAAAGATCCATCCAGGAGAATGGAGCCTAGACCCGGAAGTCTTTCAGATACTGGTCAGAAGATGGGGACAGCCAGAAGTGGACCTGTTCGCAAACAGTCAAAACACAAAGTTAGACCAGTTTTTCTCGCTAGATCCAATCAATCCGGGGCTAGCTGTGGATGCATTGGCCCAACCATGGACATTTACACTGGCGTATGCTTTTCCTCCATTACCAGTCCTACCAAGAGTCCTACAGAAGATAAGGGCAGAGAAACTCAAGGTGATCTTGGTGGCTCCATTTGGCTCAAAAGAAGCTGGTTCGGGACCCTCATCAGCCTAAAAATAGATGGACCAATAACACTTCCTCCGGTCAAGAACCTTCTCTACCAAGGGCCAATACTCCATCCAGATCCCGAGAGGTTACACCTGAATGCCTGGCTTCTGAATTCTCAATTCTGAGGACCAGAGGGCTATCAAAGAAAGTCATTAAGACACTACAAAACAGCCGAAAAACAGTAACCAATTCTATCTACCAAAAATCTGGAAGACCTTTATCACATGGTGTGCTTCTGAACGGCCTAACCCAGACAGACCGAACCTAGTCAGGATCCTGGATTTTTTACAGGATGGGCTGGAAAAAAGTCTCAGACCCAGCACCCTCAAGGTACAGGTGGCAGCCCTGAGCTCTTATTTTGACCAATCTTTAGCCGACCATAGATGGGTAAGACGATTTATGACGGCGGCATCCCGCATATCTCCAAGACCCATAAATATAGTCCCATCCTGGGACCTGAATATAGTCCTGAAAGGACTTCCACTTCCACTGTTTGAGCCCTTGTCATCAATAAGTATGGATAAACTCGCCTGGAAGACCACCTTCCTGGTAGCTATAACAACAGCCAGAAGAGTTGGAGAACTACAAGCCTTGTCAATCAATGAACTCTACATGAAGATTCTACAGGACAGGCTTATCCTGCGATTGGATCCATCCTTTCTCCCAAAAGTCGTCTCTGATTTCCACAAGTCGCAGGAGATAATTCTTCCTTCTTTCTATTAGGAACCAAAGAATGAGGAAGAGGAACATTTCCATACTTTGGATGTTCGGAGAACGGTACTTTATTATCTTCAAGCTTCAGAGAAGATTAGAAAGGATCAGAATCGGTTTATTCATCTTCTCGGCCAGAATAAGGGGAAGAAGACTTCCAAATCTACAATTGCGAATTGGATCAAAAGAGCAATCCTGGAGGCTTATCAGATTCAAGGCCTTCCACTCACAGCTCATTCTACTAGGGCAACAGCTGTCTCCTGGGCCGAAAAAGCCAGTGCTTCCATTGAGCAAATATGCAGAGCTGCTACGTGGTCCTCGGTCCATACGTTCTCCAAACATTACAGGCTGGACCTGATGTCAAAAGAAGACTTAGCCTTCGGAGAAAAAATTGTTAGAGCTATAGTCCCTCCCTAAATGTTACTCTTGGGTACTGCTCCAGGTGTGCTGTCGCGGGGGGTTACTAGAGAAAATAGAATTATTCTTACCGTTAATTCGGTTTCTAGTAACCCGCCACGACAGCAAGAGTAATCCCTCCCTTTGCTTGATATATGTTCTGTAAAGAATAAATATAATTTGAAGCATTCCTTCTCCTGTGGTCCTTTATAATAACAGAGGGGGAGGATGAGGGAGGGGTTATTTAACCTCTTGTCATTTCCTGTCCCTATTAGGAAAGGGGTAACATCCTCCAGGTGTGCGGTCATGGTGGGTTACTAGAAACCGAATTAACGGTAAGAATAATTCTATTTTTTAGTATTTCAATCCTTTGAAGAGTAGGCAATTTTTTTTTTTTGTCACCAAAGCTGTATTTTTGTCCCGTCTCTTGACATACCCACATGAGCATCGATCCTACTGACAGATTTCCTTTTAAGAGCCAATCACATAAACAGTACCATAAGCTTATCTGTATTGCGGATGGGGGGCACATACTAATGTTCCATTGGAAATCACACAGTCTCTGCAACATCAATGAGACTATTGTAATTATTTGTCTGTAGAAAAAAATTATCATGATTAAGGGAGGTTAGTCTCCAGAAACGTGTTGAGTTTCTTACCCATATGGTTTGTGCTGAAGTTTGTATCCTCCATAGTTAAGTTTGTGAATAAAGAAAACTTTTTTTCATGGATTCGGTGAAACTGGACATTTTCTTCTTTTGGATTCTACACGCCTGGACACAGCCGGTCCATGCTCCCGAAACTCAGCTTATGCATCACGGCTGAGCTGGTTTATATTCCGTCTTATAAGGATCCTTCCACTTACATGACTTAGACTTGCAGGAAAACTACTTCAGCTACAAGGGGATAATTCACCATTATCCCCTGTAGAGCTGGGCCATATAACAAGGACATAATTACTGTTCGCTGGAGGAGATATGTCACATTCCACATCCATCCGGGAATGCACTTTCTCTGGTCAGTGACAGATCTGCCATGGTTTACAATCCATATAGTGCCTTACAAGCCTCCTCTTATTAACACATAATTAGCAGATTATAGCAGCTTAGCGTAGCAAAGCAAATGACCTCATATTTCAGCATGGGTTTTATTTTTTTTTTTTTGAGGACTGAATGTAGTTAAAGAGTAACCAACATTATAATTTTTATTTGATAAATTAAAAATGATGAAACTAAGCAACTTTGTAATAAACCTTATAGGAATCAGATTCTTTCTCCTCCTGGACTAGTCATTCTCAATTCCGTTCTTGAGATCAGAGGTGACAGCTTGTGCTTTTAAAATTTTATGGAGGGGGAGGAGCTGGAGGAACATTGCACACATTCCACTGCAAGTTCTATAGAACTATATCAGCATCAACTGTCATCTTCTATCTCAGTAAAAATCCGTCAATCAATACAGATTTCTTATTTTCATGCGTACTGTTGTTTTATATATAAAAAAAAAAAATTTAGAGATATTTTATGGTCAGTGTAAAAAATAAATATATATATACACATACTGTACATACACACACACACACACACACACACACATATACATACATACATATACACTGGACGGTTACACATATTTGGACAAATAATGAAAAAGTTACCAAATAGTTAAGTCACCCCCTTCCCACAGAGGATTACAATTTTAAGATCTTCACTCTTGTCTTTTAAATGTTTCTAAAAGATCATTTATGATCCTAGTAAATCCATGATGGTTGTTTCCAGATTCCCAATAATTACTGCAGTGAATGGATCCCAGTGGGTCTGTAGTAATTCGGAGAGCAAAGCTCAGACTCCGGCAGTTCTGCAGCTCATGTGGACAGGCTGACATCATTTGATTGACCAGAGGTCTGCACGGATCTCCTCTGGCTGCTGGTTACAAATCATACAAACATGGTCAAAAGAAGGGGAGTCACTATCACAAGAAAACAACAAAGTATACATGGTGTGTGTTCTGTCCTGTAAACTTCTCTTTCCTTCTTCAAGAAATATAGAAGAGTAAGAGCAAGTGGCCGTAGTAGGCAGCACAGCAGATATAGAAACCTTCAGCTACAAACCCTACAGTAGGGGCTCATTCACACATCAGGTCTTCATGTATTCTATGGAGAATATATATTGGGGAATAGGATATAGAAATGTGTGGTTTTTCAACTGAACGATGCCTTGCATAAGAAAAAAGGTTTGAATATTGGATAGAAGTAAGCGGCGCCAAAACTCACCCATTCAAAGAAAAAAAAAATTGGTAAGACGGATGCCATCGGAGTTGTGCAGCATGCTGTTCATTTACCCTAAAGTTTAGGAAACATTTATTTGCATAACAGAAAAATGGATGCCCCACAAACCATAAACGGATATAGTTGGATCAGAACACTGATTAAAAATAAATCAATCTTTTGGGCCTATGGGGAGCAGGGGGAGGGGGGGCTGACTGGTGAATTCCGCTTAAAGGGAGCCTGTCAGCAGGATTGTGCACAGTAACCTACAGACAGTGTCAGGTCGGCGCCATTATACTGATTACAATGATACCTGGTGATGAAATCTGTCTTGTGGTTGTTGCTTAATCTTTATTTTCAGTTCTGAGTTAATGATATGCCTGTGCTCCGGGGCGGCCTGTGGAGGGTCTTCATGTGGTGCTCTCATTAGCTATTCACCAGTATGGCTTCTGACAGGTCACTGATCCTACATTGACCTCCCCCATATTTTACATACTGTATATCTTATTGTTTGAAAAAATAAAATACATTCCTCATGCAGGCTGTGCTGTAGCACGATACGATCAATAATATCCATACTTTCATTTGATTTTGTCATGTGAATTTCTTGAGAGAAAAAAAAAACATATAATCTTAATCAAAATGGAGTCAGCGGCAGTGCCTGTGTAGTAGCATCATTCGGAACGCGATAGATGCTACTGCACAGGCGTCATTTTGCTACAGAAAAAAAATCAAGATGGCACCAGCTGCCCCTGCGCAGTAGCATTTATTGGACTGTGATAGATGCTACTGCGCAGGTGCCATTTTGGTAGAGAAAAAAAATTAGGCTCCGTTAAGATGGCGACGGTGGCGCCTGTGCAATAGCATCGTTCCAATAGATGCTACTGCACGGGTGCCACCAGCACCATTTTGATGGAGCCCCAAATAATTCTCTAGCAAAAAGGATGCTACTGCGCAGGCACGGCCGCTGTCGCCATTTTGATTGATATTTTTTTTCTCCCTTAA
This sequence comes from Ranitomeya imitator, assembly GCF_032444005.1. Taxonomy (NCBI): domain Eukaryota; kingdom Metazoa; phylum Chordata; class Amphibia; order Anura; family Dendrobatidae; genus Ranitomeya; species Ranitomeya imitator. The sequence continues at coordinate 735,871,971 of NC_091282.1, read as the reverse complement.
GAAATTTATATGACAAAATCAAATGAAAATATGGATATTATAGATCGTATCATGCTACAGCACAGGCTGCATAATGAATGTGATTATTTTTTCAAACAATAAGATATACAGTATGTAAAATAGGAGGCAGGTCAGTGAGGGATCCAGATGAATACCTAATCGGAGCACCACATGAAGACCCCCACAGGCCGCCCCGGAGCACGGGCATATCATTAACACAAAACTGAAAATAAAGAATAAACAACAACCACAAGACAGATTTCATCAACCCAGGTATCATTGTAATCAGTATAACGGCGCCAACCTGATACTGTGTAGGTTACTGTGCACAATCCCTCTGAGAGGTTCACTTTAAGGATATGGGTACACGATGTCTTGAAGACGCCGACAAAGCCACTTTAATTAGTTGGCAGTCTTTTGCATGAAGCTGCTTCGCTGGTGGTCTCGCTATAGGTTTTGTGGCAGCACCGCTGCTTGCAGCTTAGCAAACTATAGCGGAAGCCGCCTGAAGGACGGACATGCTGCTTCTTGCAACTACTTCACTGTTTCTGAACCCTGAAGCGGTTAAAAGAAGTAGCAAAGACTGATGTGTGCACAACAATGTCGCATTTACATTGTAGTGCATTATGTTCTTGGTAATGCATAGTAAGCGCTTTTTCTGGCAGATTACAGAGAAGAAATGCCTAAAAAAAAATTAAAAAAAAAGACTGGGTGCATATACCCTTAGACCATGTTCACACTGAGTCTTATAGACATATTTTGACACAGATCCTTTTCAAAATCAAACTCAAAAACTCTTGGGAAACTTTTCCAATTCATTTCTATGGGAAATTCACTTTGCTGCTCATGCAAGTATTTTTTTAGCTTTTTTTCCTCCTGAAGAGATATGGAAAAACGCTTGATGGAAAAAAAAAAGGGAAAAGTGCATGTCGCTTCTTTGAAGCAGACAAACACCGAATCAATCCCTTAAACGGCCATGAAGCAATACATATGAAAACCAAGACGGATAACTTCACACAAGGCCAATGTAATAAAATATATCTTTGTTCAAACTCTTATATAGAAAATCACAGCAGATACCACAGCAGTACAAGAAAAGTGGGTTACCAACATGCTAGTACCCCCAAAACATCATTTGAAACAGCAAAACAATGCTTGTATAATATATACAGTGGGGCAAAAAAGTATTTAGTCAGTCAGCAATAGTGCAAGTTCCACCACTTAAAAAGATGAGAGGCGTCTGTAATTTACATCATAGGTAGACCTCAACTATGGGAGACAAACTGAGAAAAAAAAATCCAGAAAATCACATTGTCTGTTTTTTTAACATTTTTTTTGCATTTTATGGTGGAAAATAAGTATTTGGTCAGAAACAAACAATCAAGATTTCTGGCTCTCACAGACCTGTAACTTCTTCTTTAAGAGTCTCCTCTTTCCTCCACTCATTACCTGTAGTAATGGCTCCTGTTTAAACTTGTTATCAGTATAAAAAGACACCTGTGCACAGCCTCAAACAGTCTGACTCCAAACTCCACTATGGTGAAGACCAAAGAGCTATCAAAGGACACCAGAAACAAAATTGTAGCCCTGCACCAGGCTGGGAAGACTGAATCTGCAATAGCCAACCAGCTTGGAGTGAAGAAATCAACAGTGGGAGCAATAATTAGAAAATGGAAGACATACAAGACCACTGATAATCTCCCTCGATCTGGGGCTCCACGCAAAATCCCACCCCGTGGGGTCAGAATGATCACAAGAACGGTGAGCAAAAATCCCAGAACCATGCGGGGGGACCTAGTGAATGAACTGCAGAGAGCTGGGACCAATGTAACAAGGCCTACCATAAGTAACACACTACGCCACCATGGACTCAGATCCTGCAGTGCCAGACGTGTCCCACTGCTTAAGCCAGTACATGTCCGGGCCCGTCTGAAGTTTGCTAGAGAGCATTTGGATGATCCAGAGGAGTTTTGGGAGAATGTCCTATGGTCTGATGAAACCAAACTGGAACTGTTTGGTAGAAACACAACTTGTCGTGTTTGGAGGAAAAAGAATACTGAGTTGCATCCATCAAACACCATACCTTTGAAGAGTTGGGGAAGAAAGTAAAGGAACTGGATGCACAGGTAGTTTTTTCTTCTATCCTTCCAGTAGACGGGCATGGCACCAGGAGATGGAACAGGATCCTTGATGCAAACAACTGGCTAAGACGATGGTGCAGACAACAAGGATTTGGATTCCTGGACCACGGTGTGAATTACTGGTATGATGGACTCCTCGCCAGAGACGGACTACACCTCAACAAACCTGGGAAACACACATTCGCCAGAAGACTCGCTACACTCATCAGGAGGGCGTTAAACTAGAAGAAGAGGGGACGGGAAGAAAAACATTAGACTCGAACAAAGACGACCCAGGAAAACATACTCAGAAAGGAGGTAAGAACATTTCTAAAACAATCCACAGTGAGGAGATTGGAACAAAACAAAATCCTCTAAACTGCATGCTCGCAAACGCCAGAAGCCTGACAAACAAGATGGAAGAACTAGAAGCAGAAATATCTACAGGTAACTTTGACATAGTGGGAATAACCGAGACATGGTTAGATGAAAGCTATGACTGGGCAGTTAACTTACAGGGTTACAGTCTGTTTAGAAAGGATCGTAAAAATCGGAGAGGAGGAGGGGTTTGTCTCTATGTAAAGTCTTGTCTAAAGTCCACTTTAAGGGAGGATATTAGCGAAGGGAATGAGGATGTCGAGTCCATATGGGTTGAAATTCATGGAGGGAAAAATGGTAACAAAATTCTCATTGGGGTCTGTTACAAACCCCCAAATATAACAGAAAGCATGGAAAGTCTACTTCTAAAGCAGATAGATGAAGCTGCAACCCATAATGAGGTCCTGGTTATGGGGGACTTTAACTACCCGGATATTAACTGGGAAACAGAAACCTGTGAAACCCATAAAGGCAACAGGTTTCTGCTAATAACCAAGAAAAATTATCTTTCACAATTGGTGCAGAATCCAACCAGAGGAGCAGCACTTTTAGACCTAATACTATCTAATAGACCTGACAGAATAACAAATCTGCAGGTGGTTGGGCATTTAGGAAATAGCGACCACAATATTGTGCAGTTTCACCTGTCTTTCACTAAGGGGACTTGTCAGGGAGTCACAAAAACACTGAACTTTAGGAAGGCAAAGTTTGACCAGCTTAGAGATGCCCTTAATCTGGTAGACTGGGACAATATCCTCAGAAATAAGAATACAGATAATAAATGGAAAATGTTTAAGAACATCCTAAATAGGCAGTGTAAGCGGTTTATACCTTGTGGGAATAAAAGGACTAGAAATAGGAAAAACCCAATGTGGCTAAACAAAGAAGTAAGACAGGCAATTAACAGTAAAAAGAAAGCATTTGCACTACTAAAGCAGGATGGCACCATTGAAGCTCTAAAAAACTATAGGGAGAAAAATACTTTATCTAAAAAACTAATTAAAGCTGCCAAAAAGGAAACAGAGAAGCACATTGCTAAGGAGAGTAAAACTAATCCCAAACTGTTCTTCAACTATATCAATAGTAAAAGAATAAAAACTGAAAATGTAGGCCCCTTAAAAAATAGTGAGGAAAGAATGGTTGTAGATGACGAGGAAAAAGCTAACATATTAAACACCTTCTTCTCCACGGTATTCACGGTGGAAAATGAAATGCTAGGTGAAATCCCAAGAAACAATGAAAACCCTATATTAAGGGTCACCAATCTAACCCAAGAAGAGGTGCGAAACCGGCTAAATAAGATTAAAATAGATAAATCTCCGGGTCCGGATGGCATACACCCACGAGTACTAAGAGAACTAAAGGCCCCTTCACATTTAGCGACGCTGCAGCGATACCGACAACGATCCGGATCGCTGCAGCGTCGCTGTTTGGTCGCTGGAGAGCTGTCACACAGACCGCTCTCCAGCGACCAACGATGCCGGTAACCAGGGTAAACATCGGGTAACTAAGCACAGGGCCGCGCTTAGTAACCCGATGTTTACCCTGGTTACCATGCTAAAAGTAAAAAAAAACAAACACTACATACTTACCTACAGCCGTCTGTCCTCCAGCGCTGCGCTCTGCTTCTCTGCACTCCTCCTGTACTGTCTGGGAGCCGGAAAGCAGAGCGGTGACGTCACCGCTCTGCTTTCCGGCTCACAGCCAGTACAGGAGGAGAGCAGAGCGCAGCGCTGGAGGACAGACAGCTGTAGGTAAGTATGTACTGTTTGTTTTTTTTTACTTTTAGCATGGTAACCAGGGTAAACATCGGGTTACTAAGCGCGGCCCTGCGCTTAGTTACCCGATGTTTACCCTGGTTACCAGTGAAGACATCGCTGGATCGGTGTCACACACGCCGATCCAGCGATGTCAGCAGGAAGTCCAGCGACGAAATAAAGTTCTGGACTTTATTCAGCGACCAACGATCTCCCAGCAGGGGCCTGATCGTTGGTCGCTGTCACACATAACGATTTCATTAACGATATCGTTGCTACGTCACAAATAGCAACGATATCGTTAACAATATCGTTATGTGTGAAGGTACCTTAAGTAATGTAATAGATAAACCATTATTTCTTATTTTTAGTGACTCTATAGCGACAGGGTCTGTTCCGCAGGACTGGCGCATAGCAAATGTGGTGCCAATATTCAAAAAGGGCTCTAAAAGTGAACCTGGAAATTATAGGCCAGTAAGTCTAACCTCTATTGTTGGTAAAATATTTGAAGGGTTTCTGAGGGATGTTATTCTGGATTATCTCAATGAGAATAACTGTTTAACTCCATATCAGCATGGGTTTATGAGAAATCGCTCCTGTCAAACCAATCTAATCAGTTTTTATGAAGAGGTAAGCTATAGGCTGGACCACGGTGAGTCATTGGACGTGGTATATCTCGATTTTTCCAAAGCGTTTGATACCGTGCCGCACAAGAGGTTGGTACACAAAATGAGAATGCTTGGTCTGGGGGAAAATGTGTGTAAATGGGTTAGTAACTGGCTTAGTGATAGAAAGCAGAGGGTGGTTATAAATGGTATAGTCTCAAAACTGGGTCGCTGTGACCAGTGGGGTACCGCAGGGGTCAGTATTGGGACCTGTTCTCTTCAACATATTCATTAATGATCTGGTAGAAGGTTTACACAGTAAAATATCGATATTTGCAGATGATACAAAACTATGTAAAGCAGTTAATACAAGAGAAGATAGTATTCTGCTACAGATGGATCTGGATAAGTTGGAAACTTGGGCTGAAAGGTGGCAGATGAGGTTTAACAATGATAAATGTAAGGTTATACACATGGGAAGAGGGAATCAATATCACCATTACACACTGAACGGGAAACCACTGGGTAAATCTGACAGGGAGAAGGACTTGGGGATCCTAGTTAATGATAAACTTACCTGGAGCAGCCAGTGCCAGGCAGCAGCTGCCAAGGCAAACAGGATCATGGGGTGCATTAAAAGAGGTCTGGATACACATGATGAGAGCATTATACTGCCTCTGTACAAATCCCTAGTTAGACCGCACATGGAGTACTGTGTCCAGTTTTGGGCACCGGTGCTCAGGAAGGATATAATGGAACTAGAGAGAGTACAAAGGAGGGCAACAAAATTAATAAAGGGGATGGGAGAACTACAATACCCAGATAGATTAGCGAAATTAGGATTATTTAGTCTAGAAAAAAGACGACTGAGGGGCGATCTAATAACCATGTATAAGTATATAAGGGGACAATACAAATATCTCGCTGAGGATCTGTTTATACCAAGGAAGGTGACGGGCACAAGGGGGCATTCTTTGCGTCTGGAGGAGAGAAGGTTTTTCCACCAACATAGAAGAGGATTCTTTACTGTTAGGGCAGTGAGAATCTGGAATTGCTTGCCTGAGGAGGTGGTGATGGCAAACTCAGTCGAGGGGTTCAAGAGAGGCCTGGATGTCTTCCTGGAGCAGAACAATATTGTATCATACAATTATTAGGTTCTGTAGAAGGACGTAGATCTGGGTATTTATTATGATGGAATATAGGCTGAACTGGATGGACAAATGTCTTTTTTCGGCCTTACTAACTATGTTACTATGTTACCTACTGTAAAGCATGGTGGTGGAAACATCATGCTTTGGGGCTGTTTCTCTGCAAAGGGGCCAGGACGACTGATCCGGGTACATGAAAGAATGAATGGGGCCATGTATCGTGAGATTTTGAGTGCAAACCTCCTTCCATCAGCAAGGGCATTGAAGATGAAACGTGGCTGGGTCTTTCAACATGACAATGATCCAAAGCACACCGCCAGGGCAACGAAGGAGTGGCTTCGTAAGAAGCATTTCAAGGTCCTGGAGTGGCCTAGCCAGTCTCCAGATCTCAACCCTATAGAAAACCTTTGGAGGGAGTTGAAAGTCCGTGTTGCCAAGCGAAAAGCCAAAAACATCACTGCTCTAGAGGAGATCTGCATGGAGGAATGGGCCAACATACCAACAACAGTGTGTGGCAACCTTGTGAAGACTTACAGAAAACATTTGTCCTCTGTCATTGCCAACAAAGGATATATTACAAAGTATTCAGATGAAATTTTGTTTCTGACCAAATACTTATTTTCCACCATAATATGCAAATAAAATGTTAAAAAAAAGACAATGTGATTTTCTGGATTTTTTTTTCTCAGTTTGTCTTCCATAGTTGAGGTCTACCTATGATGTAAATTACAGACGCCTCTCATCTTTTTAAGTGGTGGAACTTGCACTATTGCTGACTGACTAAATACTTTTTTGCCCCACTGTATACTCAATAACCAGCTGCATAGAAAAATCGCCCCACATATGCAAATAGTGAGAATAGTGCAAATGTGCAATATGATAATTATAATTATACCAATATAAATAGTTAATTTAGTAAAACAACACTATTTGGTCATAGTGAGGGCGAACAATAGATGTTTAAGCAGCTAACATATACATCGCAGATAATGTGAATAAGGCATAGTTACCTATGGAGGAGCAAACGAAGGACCCACCACACCCGACGCGCGTTTCGCAATCCTACAAGTCAATGTCGACCCTTTAATGAGCCTTGTCACATGACTTAGGATAATAGCCAAACCAGAATCTCAATTTGCAGCCACTGTGTTTCGGGGTACTGCCCCTCGTCAGTGCAAAGTGGAGATCTGGTTTGGCTGTGTGAGAGGCTTCAGATCGTTATCCAAGAAGTATCGTTTCTCCTTGCGGAGATCGACATGCTAAGCATGCCGAGATGAGGAGACTTAAAGCCGCAATGCTCCTCTGGGTAATATACTAATTATGCAAATTGTCTCTTCAGAGAGGAAGAGAGCTAGAACTCTAGTGCCACCTATTGGAAGGTGGGATTATTTGAGATTCTGGTTTGGTTATTATCCTAAGTCATGTGACAAGGCTCGTTAAAGGGTCGACATTGACTTGTAGGATTGCTACCTTCCAATAGGTGGCACTAGAGTTCTAGCTCTCTTCCTCTCTGAAGAGACAATTTGCATAATTTACTATTTAAGAAAACATTTGGCTGTTTCTAGCCTCCTCCTGCTGCTCCATATTACACAGGATTCCATCTTACAAAACTGCATCCAGCATTAAAAAATGTATTCCCAATGGCAAGATCCTATCCCAATATGTAGTAGGTGTAATAATAATTTTAGCAAATACCTCCAATTAGAAATTTAATACAAAACTCCCAAATACATATTGTGAGCGCACGGGGTCTGGCAGTAAATACGCCAAAAGACCCCGACCTCACCAAATCAGCTCAAAACAAACCATGCCAAAAGGAGAGCAATTCAGAGCAATGATTTATAAAACAAACTTTAATTGTCATAAATAATACAAAAAAATATATATCAAAATATTACACTATCTAATGACTAGAGCACAGGATGAATGTCCCAGGAATGCTGGAAAAGCGCCCATCCCCCCGCTCCCCCAGATGTAAATACCCTTGTAATGGTATGCATAAGAAAAAGCACCTACACTATCCAACCAAAGTCACCCCAAAGCAGTGGGACTCTATAGTAATGCCATTAAGTATGGTGGTGGAAAAAGGGTGCTAGCACTTACCACTACACAGAGGTAGCGGGGGCGGTCAGGCGATGGTCCCCAACGCACGTTTCGTGGCCACCAGTGCCACTTCCTCAGGGGGATAACCATGTACTGCCTAACAGGACCTTAAAATAGCCCTTGGCCCCGGTCACATGGTACACAGCAGCCAATCACAGTGGCGCCATCGGCACATGTGCATTGTGTCCGGCAAGTCCCAGCAGTGGAAATCAGCGTCAGACCAGGTGCGCACGCCCAGGACAAAGAAAAAAAAAAAAAAAAAAAAAAGGTCCGGAGCGCACACACCGAGCCCTAAGACGCCGGTCCACACAGGGACAGGACGAATCACAGCGCAATGCGCACGGCCACTGGTGAGGGAAAATACTAAAAGTGCACAATATAAGTATAAAAGCTACTCCCTCCACATCCACTACTCATAGCTGCTACCAATACAGGACAATTGGGGACCCATCAAAAATACAGCTCACAATAAAAACCGGTAAATGAACAAGTATACAAAGTGGAACTAAACCGTTTTCTATACATCGGCATCACATTATAGTGGAAAAAGTGCATCGCTTCAGTTTAACAGTCTTCATAGTAAGAATATTTGTCCCATTCTCTCTGAAGCAGATGTCTTGATGAGTCCACTTTGCCCCGGTTTGGATGGTATCCACGCTGGTTACTTAAATGGAGCCAAGGACATATTCAAAAGGCATACCTTAAGGCCACGGATCAATTATTATCACTAATAATGTAAATAAACCAGAGGTTAAAATCACAAACACAAACATAAAAACAAATGCTAAAACCAAAAAATCCCGAACCATACAGGGGTTAAGGACGCCCAGGGCTGGAAGGGTCATATATTTAAATACAAAAGGAGGCAGAGGATGACACCTTGGCACACACACAAATAAGGAATAAATAATAAGGAGTACAAAGGGTACCAGGGATTCCCAGCCAGTCTCCCATGCTGGTCCCTGCCTAGCCTAAAGCTGCTTAGCATTCTGACGAGGGCAGGCACATTCTGCTTAGTGTGGCCGTTAAGTACTCATAAGTAGGGAGCAAAGCTCAGAGCCTCATTCAGACCCGCTGGTGACATAGTACCAAGTCTAACTATCCACCTAGTTTCCTTTTGTGCTAGAAGTTTTTTATTGTCCCCACCCCGAATACCCAAGTGCAAGGCATCAATACCCCTCACCTTTAATAGATTTGCATTGCACTTATGGTGCCGCAAAAAATGTCGTGGAATGGGTTTCAGATCTGACGTGTCGGACACTGTCTTGGCAGCACCAATGTCCCGGACATGCTCACGGACACGGACTCTCAGCTCCCGTGTGGTAAGACCTATGTAAATCATGGGACACGGGCATGTCGCATAGTAGATTATATTGGTTGTGCCGCATGAAATCCGTTCCCTGATGTCAAATTCTCTCGTTCCATCAGTAGAAGTGAAACTAGAGCATCGTAGGACATTGGTGCAGGCAAGACAGTGACCGCAGGGGAAACACCCCAAAGTGGGGCCCCTCGAACCAAATGGGTTACTCGGACTGGGGACATAGTGGCTACGCACCAGCAGGTCATTCAAATTTTTGCATCTCCTAGAGGTCATCTGAGGGTATGGGCCAAGGGAGGCCGCCAGAGAGGGCTCAGCCCCAAGAACTGACCAGTGCTTGGCAAGGATGGAGCGCATCCCATTCCACTCATGATTGTACGTAGAAATAAAGCGAATGGTGCCAGCCCCATCCCTGCCAATCTGCCGGTCACGTGGATGCAGTAGAGTCTCACGTGGGGTCTTTCTGGCACGATCATAACCATGTTTTATGGATCGCCGGCTATACCCCCGAGCCAAAAATCGGTCCCTGAGATCAGAGGCCTGTGCCTCAAACTTTGACTCAGAGGAACAGATTCGCCGCATCCTCAGGAATTGTCCGATCGGGACGGCCCTAACCGTGGACGGATCATGTGCCGATGAGGCATGCAACAGTGCGTTAACAGAGGTCGACTTCCTGAAGACATCCGCCTGGATGCGACGATGGTTGTCGATCTCAAGACGGACGTCCAGAAAGTCGACCGCGACCTCACTGTAAACATGCGTAAGTTTAATATTAAGAGTGTTGTTATTCACAGCACCCATAAAGTCCTGGAGCTGCTGGACAGTCCCATCCCACAAAAAAAGAATATCATCAATGAAGCGATACCAGCACAGCACATGGGACGCGGCCGGTGGGCCCTCGTCGCCAAAAAGGAATCTCTCCCAATAACCAAGGAAGAGATTAGCATACGAAGGCGCACAGGCCGCGCCCATGGCTGTGCCGCGCTTCTGTAAATAAAAAACGTCTTTAAAGACGAAAAAATTATGTGTGAGAACAAAGTCCAGCAGCTCAAGTACCAATCCACGTACAGGGCCGCCCAGATCGGAAGTCCCGAGGAAGAAGCGAACCGCCTCCAACCCACAAGAGTGTTCTATACAAGTATACAACCCTTCAACGTCAGCAGTGACGAGAAGGGTTGCTTTGTCCACAAGGATGCCGTCAACCCGCGCTAGGACATCCGTGGTGTCACGAATATAAGAAGGTAATGTCTGGACTAGGGGCTTCAGATAGAAATCAATAAATTGACACACACGGTCACATAAACCCCCAATCCCAGACACAATCGGACGTCCCGGGGGGTTGAGGGCATCCTTGTGGACTTTGGGCAACAAATAAAAAGTAGGAGTTCTGGGGGATCTGACCATCAAACCATCGAAGACCTTTTTGGGGATAATACCCCCCTCAAAAGCTCCAAATAGAACCTGCTCTAACTCCCGCAGGTATATCACCATCGGATTGGAGGACAACCTAATGTAGGTGTCAGAGTTCCGGAGCTGGCGAAATGCCTCACGCTCATATTTATCACTTGGCCAGACCACAATGTTCCCCCCCTTGTCCGCAGGCTTGAATACAACATCCCGCAATGATTGAAGCTGCCCGATAGCCTGCCGTTGTTTAGCGGTTAAGTTATCATAAGTACGCCTAGTAGACAGTTTTTTGAAATCCTCACTAACCAATCTAGTGAATACTTCGATTGCCGGGCTTAAGGACAAGGGGGGAACCTTGTGGACCTGGGCAGGATAGAAGACGGAAAACTACTTACATTAGGACACTCCTGTTCCTCCAATAAGTCCTCCAAATCACGAAGTGCTTGTGCTTCAACTGCACTCATGGACTCTGATGTAGGATCCCTTCCATGCAGTTTTCTCAAAATCAATTTGCGGGAAAAGAGATGCAGGTCCTTTAGGGCTGTAAAATAGTCAAATGAATTTGTTGGAGAGAAAGTCAGACCCCTACTCAGAACATCCAACTGAGACTCAGTAAGTGCATGTGATGATAAGTTCAATACCTGGAGTCCACCCTGGCGACCACCCCGGGCCGTAGTTCCCCCAGCTCCCTTATTCCTGGTGTGTTGCCTGGTAGTCATCCTCTTATTGCCGGACTCAGACATTGAAACCTGTTCAGACTGAGAAGTGCTGGACCTGGCATCTTCCTCATGGTTGGATCTGCCAGAAAATGCTGAAGTGGATCTCGACCGGGAATAAGACATGTTCCTCGACCTTGGTCGAGAACGACCCCATGGGTTCCGCCATCTATATACTCTAGACTGCTGTTTGTCCAGAATATCACGGTTAAATTTTTTTGTTTTAGTTGTTTGAATGTCATGGGCCCACTTCTGCAAGTCGGCATCAATTTCTTCATTTAGTTTTTTTAGGGCATCACTTGACATATCCTTCTGCAGGCACACCTGTAACTCATCAATCTCCTTCTCAATTACTTCCAGAGATTCATGGTTCAACCGTTTAAGCAGAACCATGAACCCCCTGGAGCAGGTATTAGTCAATTCCTCCCAATCATTTTTAAACTTGTCATCCAAGATAGGGAATGACGGAAACACTTGGATACGAAGCCCACGTGGGATAAGGTCCTTCTGGATATACATATCCAGGAACTCATGGTTCCACCATGTCCGAGTCCTCTTACGTAAAAGTTCCTTAAAACGATGTACCACCTCCTGCAACTCTTTGGAGGACCCCTCAACCACCCCGTCAGCATTGTCAAGACAGACATCATTAATCTGTGCTCGCCAGGTGCAGTCAAGCGCACGGAAGTCCATGCCTAAGAATGGGAAAGCTGTGAAAAACACAGAGAATATTGAATACAAAACTCCCAAATACATATTGTGAGCGCACGGGGTCTGGCAGTAAATACGCCAAAAGACCCCGACCTCACCAAATCAGCTCAAAACAAACCATGCCAAAAGGAGAGCAATTCAGAGCAATGATTTATAAAACAAACTTTAATTGTCATAAATAATACAAAAACATATATCAAAATATTACACTATCTAATGACTAGAGCACAGGATGAATGTCCCAGGAATGCTGGAAAAGCGCCCATCCCCCCGCTCCCCCAGATGTAAATACCCTTGTAATGGTATGCATAAGAAAAAGCACCTACACTATCCAACCAAAGTCACCCCAAAGCAGTGGGACTCTATAGTAATGCCATTAAGTATGGTGGTGGAAAAAGGGTGCTAGCACTTACCACTACACAGAGGTAGGGGGGGCGGTCAGGCGATGGTCCCCAACGCACGTTTCGTGGCCACCAGTGCCACTTCCTCAGGGGGATAACCATGTACTGCCTAATAGGACCTTAAAATAGCCCTTGGCCCCGGTCACATGGTACACAGCAGCCAATCACAGTGGCGCCATCGGCACATGTGCATTGTGTCCGGCAAGTCCCAGCAGTGGAAATCAGCGTCAGACCAGGTGCGCACGCCCAGGACAAAGAAAAAAAAAAAAAAAAAAGTCCGGAGCGCACACACCGAGCCCTAAGACGCCGGTCCACACAGGGACAGGACGAATCACAGCGCAATGCGCACGGCCACTGGTGAGGGAAAATACTAAAAGTGCACAATATAAGTATAAAAGCTACTCCCTCCACATCCACTACTCATAGCTGCTACCAATACAGGACAATTGGGGACCCATTTGGGTTCATGGTTCTGCTTAAACGGTTGAACCATGAATCTCTGGAAGTAATTGAGAAGGAGATTGATGAGTTACAGGTGTGCCTGCAGAAGGATATGTCAAGTGATGCCCTAAAAAAACTAAATGAAGAAATTGATGCCGACTTGCAGAAGTGGGCCCATGACATTCAAACAACTAAAACAAAAAAATTTAACCGTGATATTCTGGACAAACAGCAGTCTAGAGTATATAGATGGCGGAACCCATGGGGTCGTTCTCGACCAAGGTCGAGGAACATGTCTTATTCCCGGTCGAGATCCACTTCAGCATTTTCTGGCAGATCCAACCATGAGGAAGATGCCAGGTCCAGCACTTCTCAGTCTGAACAGGTTTCAATGTCTGAGTCCGGCAATAAGAGGATGACTACCAGGCAACACACCAGGAATAAGGGAGCTGGGGGAACTACGGCCCGGGGTGGTCGCCAGGGTGGACTCCAGGTATTGAACTTATCATCACATGCACTTACTGAGTCTCAGTTGGATGTTCTGAGTAGGGGTCTGACTTTCTCTCCAACAAATTCATTTGACTATTTTACAGCCCTAAAGGACCTGCATCTCTTTTCCCGCAAATTGATTTTGAGAAAACTGCATGGAAGGGATCCTACATCAGAGTCCATGAGTGCAGTTGAAGCACAAGCACTTCGTGATTTGGAGGACTTATTGGAGGAACAGGAGTGTCCTAATGTAAGTAGTTTTCCGTCTTCTATCCTGCCCAGGTCCACAAGGTTCCCCCCCTTGTCCTTAAGCCCGGCAATCGAAGTATTCACTAGATTGGTTAGTGAGGATTTCAAAAAACTGTCTACTAGGCGTACTTATGATAACTTAACCGCTAAACAACGGCAGGCTATCGGGCAGCTTCAATCATTGCGGGATGTTGTATTCAAGCCTGCGGACAAGGGGGGGAACATTGTGGTCTGGCCAAGTGATAAATATGAGCGTGAGGCATTTCGCCAGCTCCGGAACTCTGACACCTACATTAGGTTGTCCTCCAATCCGATGGTGATATACCTGCGGGAGTTAGAGCAGGTTCTATTTGGAGCTTTTGAGGGGGGTATTATCCCCAAAAAGGTCTTCGATGGTTTGATGGTCAGATCCCCCAGAACTCCTACTTTTTATTTGTTGCCCAAAGTCCACAAGGATGCCCTCAACCCCCCGGGACGTCCGATTGTGTCTGGGATTGGGGGTTTATGTGACCGTGTGTGTCAATTTATTGATTTCTATCTGAAGCCACTAGTCCAGACATTACCTTCTTATATTCGTGACACCACGGATGTCCTAGCGCGGGTTGACGGCATCCTTGTGGACAAAGCAACCCTTCTCGTCACTGCTGACGTTGAAGGGTTGTATACTTGTATAGAACACTCTTGTGGGTTGGAGGCGGTTCGCTTCTTCCTCGGGACTTCCGATCTGGGCGGCCCTGTACGTGGATTGGTACTTGAGCTGCTGGACTTTGTTCTCACACATAATTTTTTCGTCTTTAAAGACGTTTTTTATTTACAGAAGCGCGGCACAGCCATGGGCGCGGCCTGTGCGCCTTCGTATGCTAATCTCTTCCTTGGTTATTGGGAGAGATTCCTTTTTGGCGACGAGGGCCCACCGGCCGCGTCCCATGTGCTGTGCTGGTATCGCTTCATTGATGATATTCTTTTTTTGTGGGATGGGACTGTCCAGCAGCTCCAGGACTTTATGGGTGCTGTGAATAACAACACTCTTAATATTAAACTTACGCATGTTTACAGTGAGGTCGCGGTCGACTTTCTGGACGTCCGTCTTGAGATCGACAACCATCGTCGCATCCAGGCGGATGTCTTCAGGAAGTCGACCTCTGTTAACGCACTGTTGCATGCCTCATCGGCACATGATCCGTCCACGGTTAGGGCCGTCCCGATCGGACAATTCCTGAGGATGCGGCGAATCTGTTCCTCTGAGTCAAAGTTTGAGGCACAGGCCTCTGATCTCAGGGACCGATTTTTGGCTCGGGGGTATAGCCGGCGATCCATAAAACATGGTTATGATCGTGCCAGAAAGACCCCACGTGAGACTCTACTGCATCCACGTGACCGGCAGATTGGCAGGGATGGGGCTGGCACCATTCGCTTTATTTCTACGTACAATCATGAGTGGAATGGGATGCGCTCCATCCTTGCCAAGCACTGGTCAGTTCTTGGGGCTGAGCCCTCTCTGGCGGCCTCCCTTGGCCCATACCCTCAGATGACCTCTAGGAGATGCAAAAATTTGAATGACCTGCTGGTGCGTAGCCACTATGTCCCCAGTCCGAGTAACCCATTTGGTTCGAGGGGCCCCACTTTGGGGTGTTTCCCCTGCGGTCACTGTCTTGCCTGCACCAATGTCCTACGATGCTCTAGTTTCACTTCTACTGATGGAACGAGAGAATTTGACATCAGGGAACGGATTTCATGCGGCACAACCAATATAATCTACTATGCGACATGCCCGTGTCCCATGATTTACATAGGTCTTACCACACGGGAGCTGAGAGTCCGTGTCCGTGAGCATGTCCGGGACATTGGTGCTGCCAAGACAGTGACCGACACGTCAGATCTGAAACCCATTCCACGACATTTTTTGCGGCACCATAAGTGCAATGCAAATCTATTAAAGGTGAGGGGTATTGATGCCTTGCACTTGGGTATTCGGGGTGGGGACAATAAAAAACTTCTAGCACAAAAGGAAACTAGGTGGATAGTTAGACTTGGTACTATGTCACCAGCGGGTCTGAATGAGGCTCTGAGCTTTGCTCCCTACTTATGAGTACTTAACGGCCACACTAAGCAGAATGTGCCTGCCCTCGTCAGAATGCTAAGCAGCTTTAGGCTAGGCAGGGACCAGCATGGGAGACTGGCTGGGAATCCCTGGTACCCTTTGTACTCCTTATTATTTATTGCTTATTTGTGTGTGTGCCAAGGTGTCATCCTCTGCCTCCTTTTGTATTTAAATATATGACCCTTCCAGCCCTGGGCGTCCTTAACCCCTGTATGGTTCGGGATTTTTTGGTTTTAGCATTTGTTTTTATGTTTGTGTTTGTGATTTTAACCTCTGGTTTATTTACATTATTAGTGATAATAATTGATCCGTGGCCTTAAGGTATGCCTTTTGAATATGTCCTTGGCTCCATTTAAGTAACCAGCGTGGATACCATCCAAACCGGGGCAAAGTGGACTCATCAAGACATCTGCTTCAGAGAGAATGGGACAAATATTCTTACTATGAAGACTGTTAAACTGAAGCGATGCACTTTTTCCACTATAATGTGATGCCGATGTATAGAAAACGGTTTAGTTCCACTTTGTATACTTGTTCATTTACCGGTTTTTATTGTGAGCTGTATTTTTGATGGGTCCCCAATTGTCCTGTATTGGTAGCAGCTATGAGTAGTGGATGTGGAGGGAGTAGCTTTTATACTTATATTGTGCACTTTTAGTATTTTCCCTCACCAGTGGCCGTGCGCATTGCGCTGTGATTCGTCCTGTCCCTGTGTGGACCGGCGTCTTAGGGCTCGGTGTGTGCGCTCCGGACCTTTTTTTTTTTTTTTCTTTGTCCTGGGCGTGCGCACCTGGTCTGACGCTGATTTCCACTGCTGGGACTTGCCGGACACAATGCACATGTGCCGATGGCGCCACTGTGATTGGCTGCTGTGTACCATGTGACCGGGGCCAAGGGCTATTTTAAGGTCCCGTTAGGCAGTACATGGTTATCCCCCTGAGGAAGTGGCACTGGTGGCCACGAAACGTGCGTTGGGGACCATCGCCTGACCGCCCCCCCTACCTCTGTGTAGTGGTAAGTGCTAGCACCCTTTTTCCACCACCATACTTAATGGCATTACTATAGAGTCCCACTGCTTTGGGGTGACTTTGGTTGGATAGTGTAGGTGCTTTTTCTTATGCATACCATTACAAGGGTATTTACATCTGGGGGAGCGGGGGGATGGGCGCTTTTCCAGCATTCCTGGGACATTCATCCTGTGCTCTAGTCATTAGATAGTGTAATATTTTGATATATGTTTTTGTATTATTTATGACAATTAAAGTTTGTTTTATAAATCATTGCTCTGAATTGCTCTCCTTTTGGCACAATTAGAAATTTAGTATAGTTTTTCCGATTCCCTATACCTCTTTCTTCATGTGCAGGTATTGCAGGACCTTAGGTATCCATGGTTATATCCACTAACACCTGTCGCTATATCAGTGGTCGTAACCATGTATACCCAACGCCTGCACATGAGGAAAGAGACTTAGTGGATCAAAAAACTATACTACATTTCTATTTGAAGGTATTTGCTAATATTATTATTGCATCTACTACATATTGGGGTAGGATCTTGGTGATGGGAATACTCCTGTAAGTCACAGAGGTATCTCACAGTTCACAAGCAAGGTGTAAGACTCATGCTGGTGTGGTAGATGGAGGCAGGTATATCTCACCCAGGTGTTTGTCCTATGTGAATTAGGCCACTCAGTATCTTCAGGGTGCTAATGGGTTAATGATTGCAGGAATAAAAGATGACCAGCTGGGTGTTTCCAGTGTCTGCCTGGGGCACACAGATTGCCTGCCTGTGTGAGACAAACGTGAGTGAAGAGCTCTGCTCAAGATCTGTATGATGTTAGCTGGGTGGGAGAAGCCCCCCCAGTTGTTGAGATAGCAACGTATTTGTTTAGTTAGTGCCGGACAGGCTAGGGTTTATTTTTATGTTTTGTTTTTTGTGTTGCTTTCACGTTAATAAATCTGACCTGAGGTCAGCCTGCTCAGAAACCTGCTGTACGCCTCAGATTCAATGCACAAACCACGTGTCCTTTGACCCCAGCAAAGGCGATCCCAGAGTGTTTTGTCACAAAGGAGACTCAAAAAGCTGTCAAAATAGTTCGACAGCAGTGAGTCCAACTTCAGTCTCCCTTTCTAAAAGCATTAGAGTTATCACTAAATTATAAATATTTTTTTCAGTTTTCCTTATTATATACATTTGAAATGAGTTTTATATTTTGGTCACCTTTTACTTCATTAAGTTTCCCAGGAGGTGACAGGTCCTTCTTAAAGGGGTTGGCATGAAATCACAATGTATCATCTATCCTGTGGCTAACCATATAATCACTAATATCCCCACCAATCAAGAAAACACAGACCTCTTGACTCATTAAATTCACATTGGGGTTATGTCTGAAGGGGAAGTCTCTGATCCAATGTCCGTCTATAGAGCCTCGTTCTCACCGTTCATAGACTTACATTATAAGAGACAATTCCGGTTCACACAGAAAGCCCAGTGTGACTAAGAAGAGGTCAGGAGCAGAGCTGGAAACCAGAGGTGACGGTGATGGGGAGTTTATTATTTCAATCACCTTATATACACATTTAGACAAGTTTACAGAAATTTCCAGGGAGTTCTCCTTTAACACAGAAGACTTGATACCCCTTCTCCTCATTACTGGTGAGCACCCCACTGGTTTGGGGGACCTAACCCATATAACATGATTACCCATTATAACACAGGAGCATTTGTTAGGATAGAATACAAGATTAATCCAGGTTTGGTACATTGAAACTTCAGGGGTGGTGTGAATAATGGCTATGCTGCCAACGTCAAAATGCAGTCGTATTACAGTCAGTTTAAAGTGGATCTGTTCCTAGATATCAAAATACACACTGCATGCAATATTAATAAGGTCTCAGTCCTGATGAGGCAGGAGTACTTGCTTTGGGAATCCATGCAGGAATGGCTGTATGTCATACTAATATGCAGCTGGACTCATAATTTGTTTTACAACTGGGAAGGGAAAATTTTGCCAAAGGATTATACCAGCCATTCTGATAATTGTTAAAGTAAGTACACCAGTCTCATCAGATCTACGAGATCCATTTAGTAAATGTATGCACTCTGGTGAAATCTGATAACAGATACAGTTTAAAGGGGTTTTCCACTCCTTATATACTGATGACCCATACTTGGGATAGGTCATCGACATAAGATTGGTGGGGGTCCGACACCTGTCCCACCCACGATCAGCTCCAACAGCAGCCAGATGTAAACAGTGTATGGAGCAGAGCATCAACGCTCCGTATACTGTTTAGAGGACTCTGCTGAATGCTGCAGATCAGCTCCTATTGAAGAGAATAGGAGCTGATTCACAGTAGCAACGTGACAGTGTAGGGGACTATCCCAAGAACAGGTCACCAAAAGTAAAAGAAGTGGACTACCCGTGAAGGAAGGGAGCAAATAATTACACTATTGTGGCCACTCTTAAAGGGATTGTCCAGGACCTCGCTTACAGTCAGAGCTATTTTACTTCTCGACATTAAAGCTTCCTCAGGATGCATCGGTCTCCTACCCAGTATCTTCTCTATGGTCCGTCTCTTATGTGGTATATTCCCCTTCCCCATAAACAACCTGGAAAACGCCAATCTTATCAATGTCGTCTCCAACTAAATGAAGTTTAATTTGGATCCATGGATCTCCGCCTGATGGACTGAAGTCCACGTACCAGGGAGTGCTCAGTAAGTGAATCTCCTGAGCCTAGAAGAATACACTGAAGTGCATCTTGTCCTAATCACTTTATCCCACATAATACATTGTAGGGAAGGGTTTTCTCCCTAAATCATTCCGGAATTCATTAGCTTTCCATTTTAGTAATGAAAGGTTAATGATTATTTCTGGTAACCATGATATCACTGGCAGGAAACATTCCTTTAGCAGTGAAAAGCTTCCGTTGGTAGGAGTTCTGGAAATGGAGCGTTTAAATGCATTCCCCACGAATGGAACACCTGACTCCACATTTGTCATATTCCCATATTCCCCCCAGCAGCTGTCCCTCCTCTCCCACCCTGCACACTGTGCTAGGCCTAGCCTAGACTCCATGGTCAGCACTGCTAGATACAAGGAATCCATCATGCCCTGCAGAACCTCCAGTAGGTGCTGCATTTTCACGTTCCTACGGTAGGTGCGCAGCAAGCACCGCGCAGTCTGCTGAATTCCCGTTAAGAGCTTTCTCTGCAGGACCAGTATGGATTACACCGTGGCCACTGCAGCCGACTCCACAAATAGAACCATGACTAAGGCAGCAGTCACGTGGACTTGACACTGAGATGGGAGAACATTCAGTGGGGGCCTTCTTCACTCCAGGAGGGCTTTTAACAAGCTGTAAATTAGCAGTTCACTATGTCAGCCAGCAAAACTCCAAGCAAGATGATAAAGTCTTCATACCCTCGTACTGTTCATTGCAGTCCATATTACCGTCACTTAGCAAAACAGGAGATTTCCAACCTAATTTTTTATCTAGAGGGAATCAGAAACTGAAAAATACATATATACACACCGGTTACTACAGTATATTGAATATCCAAGATCCTGGGTGGTCATTGCCTATACTGCACATATAGATATTAAACACTTCCAGCACATTGGTACCAGAGATACAAATATTACTCCTTTTGTATAGGGATATTCCATAGAAAAAGCCATGAATGCACAGTAGATACAAGTCAAGAACAGGACCCCATTCATGGCAGAGGTGGTTGGATTTCTGATATGAATTTATGGGGACCCCCTCACCACTGACAGTGGAGGACATCAGTGACCCGTTGTTGTATAGATGCAGGGCCCATACTTAGTGCATGTTTATGACATATCCAAAGGCTGCGAAGATGGGAATATTTCAGTGTTTGGATGGGCAGAGATTTGTGGATTCTTTCTTTGCAGAGGAAGAAATTCTAATCTAGATACAATGTATAGGAAGCAGGGCTCTGGAGTGGAAGTCCGTGTCCATTCTGGTGGAGTCAGTATAAAATGGCCTGACTCCTAAAATATATAATAAATTGTGTACAGTAGTACAATGCAGGACGTGCTGTTAATGTTTTCATTAGAATTTGGGAAAGTCATGAAATGTTCTATAAATATCTGCTCTGTTCCTGATTTAATGAATCTGTGCTGCACTTTTTATGTAATTGCTAAGTAGTGACCAGTGCTGTAGAGTCAGAGTTGAGATGAATCTGTGCTGCGCTTTATGTACATGCTCCATAGTGACCAGTGCTGTGAAGTTGTAGATGAGATGAATCTGTGCTGCGTTTTATGTACATGCTCAGTAGTGACCAATGCTGTGGGGTCAGAGTTGAGATGAATCTGTTCAGCACTTTATGTACATGCTCAGTAGTGACCAGTGCTGTGGAGTTGTAGATGAGATGAATCTGTACTGCACTTTATGTAAATGCTCAGTAGAGAGGCAGTACTGGGCAGTCGGGAGTCGTGGAGTCGAAAGTCAGGGAAATTGAGGAGTCGGTGGTTTGGCTTAAAGGGAACCTGTCACCCCAAAAATCGCGGGTGAGGTAAGCCCACCGGCATCAGGGGCTTATCTACAGCATTCAGTAATGCTGTAGATAAGCCCCCGATGTTACCTAAAAGAGGAGAAAAAGACGTTAGATTATACTCACCCAGGGGCGGTCCCGCTGCTGGTCCGGTCGGATGGGTGTCTCTGGTCCGCTGCGGCGCCTCCCATCTTCATTCCAAGACGTCCTCTTCTGATCTTCAGCCACGGCTGAAGGGCAGAGCAAAGTACTGCAGTGCGCAGGCGCCGGGCCTCTCTGACCTTTCCGGCGCAGTACGCCTGCGCCGGAGCTGAAGATCAGAAGAGGACGTCTTGGAATGAAGATGGGAGGCACCGCAGCGGACCAGAGACACCCATCCGACCGGACCAGCAGCGGGACCGCCCCTGGGCGAGTATAATCTAACGTCTTTTTCTCCTCTTTCAGGTAACATCGGGGGCTTATCTACAGCATTACAGAATGCTGTAGATAAGCCCCTGATGCCGGTGGGCTTACCTCACCCACGATTTTCGGGGTGACAGGTTCCCTTTAACTACACAGCTCTGAATTAGAAAGTGATATAATGGTCTGGAAATCCCAATCCCTACACAAACTCGCACAGAGTCTGGAAATCACAGATCATGAAATGCAGCCGTGTGAATGCAGCCTAATATAACTTTTTGCTCCCCACCTCCTTTTGGTTTTATGTCACATTCCTAATCATGCCAGAGCCATCATGTGTATCTAACATCTCTAGTGGCTGATCGGCAACATTGCAGCATATGTTTTCCTATGGGACCAGCTATATTGGTGATTTACTACTGTGTAAAGAAGAGCTTAATGTCCCAAGCGGATCGCTTACAATGAGTTTTTTTTTTCTTCCTATTTTATAAATGATTAAAAGTATTCATCATAAAATATACAAGAAGTAGTAGCATAAAGTTGTAGGGTTTTTTATTTTTACTTCTTCTGTAGGAAAAATTACTTAGAATAATAAAAGAAAAAATAAATTACTCAATTGCAATATGAAAAATTGGCACAGCTTTAGCTTTAAACCACAACAAGACATTTTCAGGCTTATGCGCTTCATAGAGGGGATCCTGGATTATTTGATTGGTTTGCATGTAATATTACCTGCATAAGTCAACATTTATAAAGGAAGACATTTCAAATAAATGTTACAAAATTATTTTATGTATTTTTTAATGTCACATTCATCTGAATGCTGTTTGCAGAAATCCATGCAGAGCGGCATTCAGATGAGTAAAATAGTTTGTGCAGAGTCTCCGCAGTGTGGAAGGATAAATGTCACCACTATGAGTACTGGGGAAAGAAGAGAGAAACCTGCATCTGGCTGTATAGGGATGAATGTCCCTTCATAACACAAGGGCTCGGAGCCACGAGTCTGGTCACCTCCAGCTGCTTGAGGACACACGTAAGCACGCTAATATGAAAATATAGGTATGCAAGAATGCCGTTTTGAATAGTGTAATAAATCATTACTCAGAATTCCTGTGCCAGCAACTAAAGATATAAAGGGCAAGGACATGCTGACCATGGACTCTTCTATTTCTGGAAAACTACAAGGAACCTATGCAGAAACCTACAGACAAATGGATAGGAATAAGATTGCAATGGAAGGGTATTGCAGAGTAACACCTCCAGTGTTATTTGGACAGCACGTGATGTAAACTATATGCATAGATGCCACTGTTGGCAAATATGACGGATAAAAAAAACAGGCAAGTAATATAATAATAATATATTGGGAAAATGGCTACAACAGATCCCAGGTGCAATATCTGAATTCGCTGTCTAGAAAAGCGCAATGCTGGGAACAACGAAGATCCTGCCCAGAAACCTCAAACTTCCAGTCCTCAGGTTGAGAACCCGAAAATGAGAAAGGACAAAAAAAAGACCACTCACATTGGGGGTGAGAAGAAAGTTTTATATATATCGCAAAATCAACAGACACCACTGGCACACCAGACTGACCAAAAAACTGAGCCGGGCTTCTAGGGTTGCTGAGCGGAGACAGAATAGATCCCACTCCAACGAGCACTTTATCGCATTCAAACAGTCCCTCACTACTTTCAAGTCCACACTCACTGCAGCAAAAGAAACCTACTTCTCATCTCTCATACCCTCCCTGTCTCACAACACTAAACATCTATTTAACACTTTCAATTCTCTTCTCGGTCCCCCAGCACCTCCTCCCTCTACACATCTCAGCTGAAGACTTTGCCTCATTTTTCAAGCAGAAGATTGAGAACATGAGAGAAAGCTTTGGCCTACAACCCCCAGAGCCCCTCCTCCTCGTAAATGTTCAGCCCTCCTCCTCCAAAACCAACTTCTCTACCATTACAGAAGATCGTCTTTCCACTCCACTCTACTCTCAAAATAACATCTAACCACCTGTGCACTTGACCCGATCCCATCCCACTTCATCTCAAACCTCATCACAGTCTTCATCCCAACCCTAACCTGTCAACCCTAACCTTCAACCTGTCACTAACAACTGGTGGTTCCCCTCATGCTTCAAAGACATTCCTCAATCTCACCCCTCCTCAAAAAGCCCTCTCTTGACCCATCCTCTGTATCTAGCTACCGCCCTATATCACTTCTCCCCTATGCCTCAAAATTACTGGAACAACACGTCCATTTTGAACTGTCTTCCTGCTCCCTCTTCGACCGCTTACAATCTGGCTTCCGCGCGCATCACTCCACTAAAACTGTCTTAACTGAAGTCACCAATCACCTAACCGCCAAAGTCAAGTGACACTACTCTGTCCTCCTCCTCCTGGAACTGTCCTCTGCCTTTGACACAGTGGACCATTCCTTATTACTACAGACCCTCTCATCTCCTGACATCACAGACTTGGCCCTATCTTGAATTTCATCATACCTAACAGACCGGGCATTCAGCAACTCCCACACCACCTCCTCACCACGCCCCATATCTCTCGGAGTCCCACAAGGTTCAGTCCTAGGGCCCCTGCTCTTCTCCATTTACACCTTTGGTCTGGGACAGCTCATAGAATCTCATGGCTTGCAGCATCACCTCTTTTCTTATGACACACAGATCTACATCTCTGGACCAGATATTACCACCCCACTAACCAGAATCCCACAATGTCTGTCCGCTATTTCATCCTTCTTCTGTGCTAGATTTCTAAAACTTAATATGGACAAAACAGAATTCATCATCTTTGCCCCATCTCACTTTACCCCCCCCCCCCCCCAACGTACCTATCCATTAAAGTAAAAGGTTGGTCACTCTCCCCAGTCCCACAAACTCACTGCCTTGGGGTAATCCTTGACTCTGATCTCTCCTTCAAACCACATATCCAAGCCCTTTCCACTTCTTGCCAACTTCAACTCAAAAATATTTCACGGATCCATACATTCCTAAACCAAGAATCTGCAAAAACCCTAGTCCATGCCCTCATCATCTCCCGCTTTGACTACTGCACCCTCCTGCTCTGTGGCCTCCCCTCGAACACTCTTGCACTCCTCCAATCTATTCTAAACTCTGCTGCCCACCTGTCCCCCCGCTATTCCCCGGCCTCTCCCCTCTGTCAATCCCAGCACTGGCTCCCCATTACCCAGAGACTCAGATTCAAAACCCTAACCATGGCATACATCTGTGACCTAGTCTTCCAGTACTTACCTTCACGCAACCTCCGATTATCACAAAAGCTCCTTCTCTACTCTTCCCACAATCACATACAAGATTTCTCCCGCGCATCCCCCTACTCTGGAACGCTCTGCCACAACATATCACCCTCGCCTACCATGGAAACCTTCAAAAGGAACCTGAAGACCTACCTTTCCCGACAAGCATACAACCTACAGTAACCACAAAACTTTTGCACGACCAGCTCTACCCTCGCCTAGTGTATCCTCACCCATCCCTTGTAGATTGTGAGCCCTCAGAGGCAGGGTCCCCCCTCCTGTATTAGTTGTGACTTGTATTGTTTAAGATTACTGGACTTGTTTTTTATTATTTATACCCCTCCTCACATGTAAAGTGCCATGGAATAAATGGCACTATACAATATATAAAATGTATACTTCTAAAAAAGTGTATATATCTAATTATAAAAAAAAAAATAGAAAAATATAATAAAATGGACCTTTCACTGGACCTCCTCCAATTGCTGCTGCTCCACTGATTGTAGCACAATTATTTTTTTAGCGCCCTCCGTTACGCTCCCCAGGAATAAAGAAAAACATTCTCCCTTCATCTGACTGAATGTATAACACATTGCGTTTTGCTTTTTCTCCTCTAGGACTGAAGTTCTGTGGCTTACACCCAGTAGGTTGAAGGGAACATTTACTTCCTTATTACCATACACATAACTATGGAGCGGAGGGGCATAGAAAGAAAAACTATTCCAGAATCAGTGGACCAGCGGCAATTGGAGGAGGTAGTGCATTTTAATGAAAAAAAATCCAGTGACATTCTTTTTTTACAGAAAAGGACAGTGTGACGAGCATATTCACACCAGGCGACAAAGCTATGAATACAATGGAAATACAGACAACAGTTATTCAGATGATTGGCAGGTAGACGTCAAAGTAACATAAGTAATGTCTAACTGGTCCCACCACGTGCCATAAGGATGTAACTCCCTACAACATCTATGATCACCAATACAATTAATCATTTACTTAGGAGTATTTATCAGCCGCCGCCTGCTCTCACTGTTATTAGCGGCAGCAGGTGTTGGCTGTTGGGAGCAGTGGTCCCATCAGCTGATGCCAGTGACCGGAGGTAAACTTTTTACGTCCGATCACAGCTGCAGGGGCTCACGCTGATATTTGACAGTGTGGTAACCGCGGCTGTCTGACCGACGGTAATGATTTTACTGCCAATCAGAAGCAGTGTTTGCTGCGCTGTCATGCACATGACAGCATGGCAAACACTGGATGTTCGGGCCCCCCATTCAAGTGAATGGGGCCCGGGTTTGGTCCAGGTACTGTTCTGGTCCGGGCCGACATCAGCACCTGGTGCACCCAGGCAAGTGCCGGGGCCCTGGCGAGACGGGGGGCCCATTCACAGTATAATACACTGAGGCTCCAGGGGGCCCCTACAGGCAGGGCCGGCAGCTGCCTAGGGCACCTGCTCCCCCAGGGGCAGTCAGCTAGCAGCACGTCATGAAACCGCTATGGGGCCCCTGTGAGGTAGGGGGGCCTGCCTGCTGCCAGCGCCAACTCCCCCGCCGCATTGAACTATACTGGTGTCTGCCGGTACAGTTCAAAGCAATGATGGAGGAGAGAACATCAGCTGATTCTCCCTCTCCTATCATTACTCACTCTGCCTCTGTTACTGCGGGTGCGCGATGACGTCATTGCGCACTCACTGTGTGCCAGGCAGTGCAGCCGCTGAGACAGGAGCAGGGTGGCGCTGGCATGAGGAGAGGTGGAGTGTTTTTTTATGTTTTACCATAACAGTGAGTACTGGACTGTAGGGCTATTCTCCGGGTGGGGGGGGGGGGGGGGAGGGTTGAGGTGCGGGCTGTACTATAGACTACATGGCTGTGCTATATGCTACGTGGGCTGTGTCATATACTACGTGGGCTGTTATATGCTACGTAGGCTGTTATATAAAACGTGGCTGTGTTATATACTATGCGGGCTATGCAATATACTACGTGGGCTGTGCGATATACTACGTGGGCTGTGCCATATACTACGTGGGCTTTGTTATATACTATGTGGGCTGTGCTATATACTACGTGGGCTGTGATATATACTACGTGGGCTGTGATATATACTACGTGGGCTGTGCTATATACTACGTAGCTGTGCTATATGCTACCCATTTTGCAATTTTACAAATTTTCTACGTTAATACTTTTTAAAGTTTACTTTAAAAAGTTTTCCATTAAAAAATTTTCATATTCAATGTATGTCTACTGGTAACTGAGGAAGAGGGAGTAGGTTGCAAAAATTGGAATATAAGGGGTTGACTTATATAAATCCCCTCTGCTGTGTGGTATTGTAGAATTTACAATAGCTATCACTCATATAAGAAGTGAAATCTGGCATTGTACTATACCTATATTTCTCTGCTGTATCTGTGCATTATGAATCATAGTATGTGTTAAAGGGGGCCCCACTGAGACTCTTTCGAGCAGGGCCCTCAAAAACCTGAAGCTGGCCCTGGTTCTGGTACTCGAACCCGGACTTTATTTTTCTTAATTGTTCAGCCGAAACTGAACATCCAGGAGTCAGCCCATCTCTATTCAAGATGTCTCCTGTATGGAGAAACTAGTCCCAGCCATTACTCAGGTGCGATTTTGGACCATTCTTCCACACAAACACTCTTAACATCCTTAAGGTCCCATGGGCGCCTTCTATGAACTCTGAGCTTTCGAGTTTTTTTGGCTGTTTGTTTGGGATCATTGTCTTTCTGAAATGCACATTCTAGTTTTATCTTCATCATCCCGGTAGATGGCAGCAGATTTTTTTTTATCAAGAATGTCTCTGTACATTTGTTCATTCATCCTTCCTTCAATTACATGAAGTTTGTCAGTGCCGTAAGCTGAAAAACAGCCCAACACCATGATGCTCCCAGCTCCAAACTTCACTGTTGGTATGGTGTTTTGGTGGAAACATGCAGTGCCTTTTGGTCTCCACACATAGTGTATATTATGACATCCAAAGAGTTCAAATTTAGCCTCATCTGACCAGACTATATTCTCCCAGTGTTTCACAGGCTTGTCTAAATGTTGTTGAGCAAACTGTAAATGTATTTAAATATGCTTTTTGTTTAGGAATGTAGTCTTGTGTCATGAGCATCCATAGGGGCTATGAAGGTTGAGTGCATTATTTATAATTTTCTTTGAAACAATTGTACCTGCTGATTCACGGATTTTCTGTAGCTTTCCACAGGTCGTTCTTGGCTCTTGGTCATCTCTTCTGATAATTCTTTTAACCGATTTGTCTGAAATCTTGCAGGGAGCACCTAGTCTTGGCCGGTTTATGCTGAAATGATGCTCTTTCCACTTCTGGATTATGGCCCTAACAGTGCTTACTGGAACCTTCAGTAGTTTAAACATTCCTCTGTAACCAATGCAATCAGTATGTTTTTCAACAATAAGCTTGCAAATGTCTTGAGACTGCTCACTGGGTTTACCCATCATGAGATGTTTCTTGTGTGGCACCTCGGTAATAAGACACCTTTTTATATCAGTTGAACCAGATGATATTTTTCACTAATTTGCAGGACTGCTTTCTCTGATTACTGATAAATTTTAGCTGGTGTCATGACTTTCCATGGTTTTTGCACCTCTCTTTCTTAATGTGTTCAATACTTTTTCCGGTGTTATTTCTCATTATTACACATAATTTATGGACATCTATGATTTGATTTCTTTGCCTGTGTGAATTGGATGGGCTGTTACCAATATCTGGGGAGAATATTTCATGTCAATAGCACCTTTAGAAATATATTTACTTAGAAAAAAATACTTCTTTCAACTGCTTTTTATACACTTTTTTGTATCGCCATACTGGTACTGACTTGAAGAATCAAGTTCCAAATCACTTTTACTGCGCCATGAAATTTACAAAGACAAAACCTGATAAACAATGGTAAAATTGCAGTTTCTTTGCTTTTTTTTCTTCTTCACAATTTGACCTCACTTGGAATTTTTATTTAATTTTACAGCACATGATACAGTAGAATGAATTGTGTCATTCAAAATACAGCTTGTCCTGCCAAAAGCAAGCCCAACTATGTCTCTCGGAAGAAGGTGAGAAAAAATGATAAAGTGTAAAGACACAAAACTGGAGAGTCCAAAAAGGGTTAGTTTCCATATTCCACGTTCAACAGTTACCATGACTTGTCAAATATGATCACCTGTGTGCTTGAGGAAGGAGAGGATCCTCTGAAACGTCCACGACAGGCGCAGACCCTCAGTGTCTGAACGATGTCTCTGCCCATGTGCCTGCTTGTTAGAGTGAAGAGGACCGTCTAAACCGAATCTACTGACCTGAGTCCACTGTAGTGAATATGGTAACTGGAAATTGTTTATTACATTATAATATTCGAGAATAGTGTTCTATATTGGAAATTAAAATTGAATTTTTAGAAATTAAGAATTGAAGAAAGTTCAAATCTGTCTTGCCATTTTTTCTATATTCCAGTTCAACAGCTTCCATGACTGGTCCAATCAACCAGCAAATCCCTAACTCTGGGTAGACCACTACCAGACCCTTCCTGGCCAGGGTTAATTATCAGTTATGTTATATAGTTAAGTATCAACTGAAATCAAAATGAACTATCAGATAAATTTGTAACCAATCTGGTTGGAAAAAAAAAAAAAAAGTACAATAATTATTTAATTCAAGGGAAGGAACCAAAACAAACAACAAAACAAGAAGTAATGAGGATGGTCAAACCCCTATGGCGGATTTACTATTTTTTTTTTTTTATCTTTGCACATCTCTGCTGTTTGTATGATGTGTTTATGGATCAGGATCTTTATTTCGCAGTCTTCATCACTTCTGTGGACCACTCAATACAGAAAGTGACGAATCCGAACGCTGCCTTCAATACTTTGAGTTATGAGCCGTTCCTCCGCGACTATAAAATGGATCGCGCAGTGATTTTGTGCCGACTTTCGCTGGTGTAAATATGAATCTTGTTTAGAAGCACAAACCGCAGGAAATTGTACCAAATGAAAACCATGCTTCCTCCCTACCTCCATCCTAAGGACGGCAATATATGTGGTTGCATTTAAAGCCGCTTGTATCCAAAGAATAATAAGGGTTGAATTTTAGTCTGAAGAAAGGCCAGGGTTTCTTCGCAGGAGTGAAATGAAGAATGCTTTCATATCGGCATTCTTTCCAAACAATATTTCACCGCTTTTATTTCGGGTGCTATAAACACATAGGATGAGGAGGAATATTGGAGGTTCTTATGAGGTGAATAAAACATGTTTGTCATCTACTAAACCTTGTTTCATTAACGGCTCATGTGTTTGATGAGAAAATCCTTTAACATCTTTTGGTGATTTGTTAAGACCGAGCCACACGTCAGATTTTTTTTTAATTTCAGCTTTATTAAATGCAATTCATAGGAAATGATTCATGTGTCAAGGCCACATAATACAGGTCTAGAATGTCACTTCATTTCCATGGCTAACATTCGTTTTTCAGGTTGATAAAATCCTAAAACGGCCAAAAGTTAAATACAAGATGAAAAGAAAATGTATCACATATTTTATACTAATTTCAAGACATAAACAAGTTTGGAGAAGGCTTGGAAGCTTTCCTGGGGCAGCCATCATACTGGAGGCAGACATTTCCCACTGACAGTATAGCAGAGTGTGACAAGTGTCAGAAGACAAATATACTCTTTGGGAAGAGATGGTATAAATGTGGCCCCTATAGACCAGGGAGTGGTGGAGGTGCAGCATACAGAACCTTGTGTGTATAGTGTCAGCGTTATTAATGTCTCTGGCTTCTGCAGACCCTGACCCAGTCTGAAAAGTGAGCTCTAGGAAAGAGGAGATTCCTCACCTTTCATGTTCTAGTAGCCAATGCGAAAACTGCAATATTTCAGCATATGTACAAGTGATGTGCAAAGGTTTTATGCAAGTGTGGAGACATGCTGCAAAGTCACAAAGCTTTCAGAAGTAGTGTTTATATTTTGTTAAATGATAAAAAATAAACTACAAAGTTAATGTGTTCTTCTAGGTACTTGTACAGCATTTTAGTAGGGAGGTTGTTCCAAACATCTAGGAGAACTAACCCCAGATCTTCTGTGGATGTCACTTGTGCAAATCCTTCTGTGTCTCCAAGTAATGCCAGACAGACTGGATGATGCGGAGATCAGGGCTCTGTGAGGGCTGAATCACTACTTAACGGACTCCTTGTCCTTTATGAAATTGGCTGCATATTTAGGGTCGTTGTCCAGCTACAGAATGAATTTAGAGACAATCAGATGCCTCCCTGATGGCACTGCATGATGGATATGCATCTGTCTGTAATTCTCAACATGATCAGTCACAAGGATTTGCACAGGCTTACAAAAGATCAGTGGTTAGTTCTCCAAGATGTTTGGAACCATCTCCCAGCCGATTTCCTCAAAAACAGTGTGAAAGTTCAAGTACCTAGAAGAAGTGTTGGCGTTTTAAAGGCAAACGCTGATCACACCAAATATTGATGGGATTTAGATCTTTCGTTTGTTCTTTCATTTTGTTAGCGGATTATAAAAAAAAAATCTTAACACCATTTATGAAAGCTTCTTACTTTGCAGCATTTTTTCTACACCTGTCTACAACTTTTGCACAGTACTGTATAAAAAGTCAAATATATTGGAAAAAAACAATGCATATAAAGAAAGCAGTTACCCTATATTCTCGTGTAAAAGCCGAGATTTTCAGCACCTATTATATCAATACTCACCCTCCGTCGCTGCATCTCCGTCCTGGCAGCTCTTTCCTGTTCCTGTGCTCAGCGGTCAGGTGGTACCATTCATTAAGGTAATGAATATGCACGGGACTCCACTCCCATAGGCGTAGAGCGCATATTCATGACCTTAATGAGCAGTACCATGTGACCGCTCAGCACAGGAAGAAGCTGCCGCACTGGGACAACAGAGATGCAGGGACGTTCAGCGACGGTGCGAGGAAGCGAGTATGACGGGGAGGACGTGGGAGCCCAGTCATGCATTTAAGATGGGACAGGGGGAGCCATGCATACAAGATGGGACAGGGGGAGCCATGCCTACAAGATGGGACAGGGGGACCCATGTATAAAAGGATGGGACGGGGGGAGCCGAGCCATACATACAAGATGGGACGGGGGGAGCCATGTATACAATGAGGGGACCGGGGGAGCCATGCATACAACAGGGGGAGCCACACAGAGCAAGATAGGATGGGGGGAACCACGCACAGCAGGACAGGAATGAGGGGACAATACATACCAGACTTTTACTCGAGTCAATAAGCTTACTCAGTTTTCCATGGCAAAATTAGGTGCCTCGGTTTATACTCGGGTTTGCTTATACTCGAGTATATAGGGTAATCACCACCGCAAAAGAGGACGTGGGCAACATACGGTGTCTCACAAATACAGAGGACTCCAGAGGTCTCAGATTGGGCAGCATAAACCAGGCGATAACCGAGACAATAGAATTAACTTATTAGCATGTGATTTAGACAGACACCCCTATTGATCAAGGCAGCACCTACTATGACAATACATCAAGTCCTGAGGATTCCATTGTTGTATTGAGCAGCATTTTCAGCATGGCTCCACTGATTTCTGTGGGCTATTGCGCTACTATACATTTCCAAGTAACCATAGCCTTAAAGGAACAGATAGACTGCATTATGTCTAGTGCTGGAGCTGATGGAAATTCATACAGCACAAGTATAGAAGTCATATTATATATCATAGTAGAGCATACCCTGCATTAGGCAGAACTCATAGGACGTTCCCTTTAAATCTCCTTGTCCCTACTATGTTCTGAGAGAAGAAGTGAGTGTGTATTTCCCGTTGAGGCTGAGCAATAAAATAATTTATGTATAAATGTTATACTGCTAATTTAAGACAATAAACTCATAATGGTGAACATCGCAGATAATAAAAAAGCATTAAAAACACATATGTTATAAGTGTCAGAAACTAAATCCAGTGATCGGATGTATTATTCCTCCCAGGTTAAAATTAGCTTGTAGAAAAGAAAAATCAGAATTGATGAAAGCAGCATTTTTTTTTTTACCCAAGCATAAAAATGTGGCGGTCCCCCGAGACGTAATTACTTGGAGTAAAAGAATCCACATGAATACAGGAAAGACGTATACATCATGAAAGACAATACTTCATGTATGGAGAGTAAATATTTCCAAGGTTTTTTTTTTTTTTTTTCACTATTTCACAAAGTATTTAACCATCCACTACATTAAGAAAAAATGAAAAAATAAAAATATTAAAAAAAACCTTTCCCATTTGTTTTTTAGCTCAATGTCCTGTATAAAAATAAAATAAAAAATACTTTCCCATTTGTTCATTAGTTTAATGTCCTGTATAAAAATAAAAAAAAAAACACTCCCATTTGTTTGTTTTTTTAGCTTAATGTATTCTATAAAAAATATAATAATAATAATAATAATAATAATAATAATACTACATTAAAAAAACCTTTCTAATTTGTTTTTTAGATTAATGTCCCGTATACAATATTTTTTCATATGGGTAAACACTGGGATTTACAAAATTTTAAATCCCACCCTCCAAAAAGAGTATTCTGTATAATTACATTTCCTACAGTGAATGTAATCTCCTGGGCATGCCTTCCAGACTAAACAGCTCCATTCAGCTGCCTTACGTCTGATTGTCGATGAAAGAAACTTGTTTGACAACTGCTCCGAGCAGAAACATATTTTTCCATGATTGCATAAAAAAAAAAGTTTGAAGAAAAAAATTAGGGAAAAAAAAAATAACTCGGCCAGACGAGCATTCCAAGCGCAGAGGTTCATGTAAAGATCGATGAGTTAATATTGAAGGTAAAAGCCAACAAAAACAATTACTATGGGTATTTTGCCGTCATGGCCAGCTTTTGAGGTTAATTTAGTGGTGTGCTCTCGCAGCAGCCAAGATTTAATATAACTAACTACACCATGCAAGCAGACTTCCTCTAGGCTTCTTTCAACATTTTCCATATTCTGTGCATTTATCGCACTCCTGGGACCCTTCGCTGTTACAGAGCCCACATTAGTACCCCCAGATGGGCGGAGAAAGAAAAAATATGTCTCCGCTTTATAAGCGGTCTACCTTTAATTTCCAGTGTCTAATAGCATAGACAGATTCTGCACAAACCCCTGTCCAACAAGGGACAGCTCCACGATATTACTGTTACTGTGTCAGTGGGTGCGGAATAGTTTGCTGGCGGCTCGGAAAAGTTGGTGTTGGCTTTTCTTCATCACATTTTGTCATTTCTGGTTGGAAGAAAAATTGAGTTTTACAACCAGTCTACTATACTTAAAGAACTACGTGTGCAGCCGCGAACTAGGATCTGCACAGATAATATGGGGCAGGAAAGGCGCCTGACTCGCCGGTGGCAGGGCAGAGAAGGGCAGAGATGCGCTTTGGTATTTTATTTAACCACTATGTAATAGATAAAATCATTCGCTTGGAACAGATGTTCTCAGCATTTATAGCAATCATATCCAACTGCAAAATCAGCAGATGGATGGCTGTATAATTCCACTACTTGGTTTTTAGTCCAAATTGTTTTGCCAGTGACTTTTGTAATATTCTAGCTCCATTTTCCAACCTCAAATGTTTACTAATGATGTAGATCCTGTATAGACTATTAAAGGGTCACTCCACAAGATGTGTTACCGACCAGATGTGCCCTGCTCCTCTCATTTCAATGGAGAGACAGCTGAACATGTCCGTTACCACTAAATTAATTTTTGATGGGCCAGCCTCAGATAACCCAGTAAAGAGCTATCTTGGACAGTCCTATGGCTGGGGCATCTATACACATGTGCACCGCAGCACCATTTATATCATTTTGATGATCGGTGGGGGTCTCAACAAACAGACCCATTCTCATATTGTAGTAGAGACGCTTGTGATTACGCCTTTTATTTGATGTCCCGTTTAGGAGTCATCTGCCATCTTGGCTACTTCCCCTCATTTGATTCCTGTAATGTAGCCTGCATTTCCAATTATTCTTCTGGATTTTCAGAGCTAATGCAGTGTAAGTAAACCACTACTAGACACCTCTAGTGGTGGATTATTTCCCCTAAGCTCCCCTGAGGACAAAAAAATTTGACATGTTGAAATCAGACTGCCCAGTCCTTTTTCCTTCTGTCACCAGGAAATGTTGGGAGGACCTTATACACATTAGATAGTTAGTAGGTCCTGCCAAAATTGTCAGGCTTGCCTGACATTAATATAATATTTCTGGCCAGCTTTATACAAATGATATAGAACTATAGAACTGCTTTTATCTGGCTCAGACTGCAAAGTGTTCATGTCATGCAGCCTCAGTCTGTCTACCCTGCCTCCTGCTTGTGACAGGTTTCAACCTGCCAAATATTAGTAGCTGAAAAAAATCTAGTCAGTCAGGGTAGTTTTATAACTCTGCAGCTAATCAGTGTATAGACTCACAATTAAGTTGAATTTATCACTGGCAGTACAATAACATGTAGCAAGAGATAGAACACAGTGATCACATCAATGGTGCATCAGACATCATCACTGCAGGACTGGTGTAGACCACCAGATTGATGGTGCAAGAGTAGTTTTATGGTGTCTATTTATTGACACTATTTTAAAATAAAGTTTGGTGAATAAAAAATAAATTCACAAAAAAAACAAACAAAAAGAAAGGTCCTTAAAAAAAATAAAAAAAAAAAAAAAAAGCATTAAGCCCTGTACAGTGGTGGCTGTAGGCGGCTCAAATGCTACCTTTTTAGATATGTGCCCTTGCACAGGATTTAAAGCTGCATAATAGAAAAATGGAGCTCAAGCCATTTAAGTATACAGTTTTTTAACATACCTTCTACCTTCGCAGAGAGTTGTCATCACTTTTGAAATGCGGTAACCAAGTCTACATGCACACAACCTAGAAGACATCTAATCCTCTAATCAGCGACTAACCAATATGCCCCAATAGAGCACACGTACAACCCTTATTCACTTATGTTCAGTACTGGTCCTAACGTCTCACTAGCATGCTGGGGCAATAAACTTGCTATCAAACTACCAGGACTGACTCCTAAATAAAACCACTCATTGTTAAACCATTGAAAGAGAACAAATAGACCAGCAGAAAACATCTCCAAACTCGGCTCCTCATATCGGAATATATATTAAATTAAATAGCAGCAGGATCTTAATACATCCTACGCAGTATCGTATAACCGTCAGCTTGGATGCAAGTCTTCTGCTAAAGTCATTGACGCTCTTAAAGACTGAAATACAGAATATGTATAAAAGGCCTACAACAAGCAAAGCCAAGAACATTGTAGTCAAGCACTTTCCCAGACCAACATAAAACAACGTGAGGAATTCTTCTGAGAATGAGAATGCCGCAGAGAACATTTGATGGTCATACAAAAAGAAAACAGAGGTATGATCATTCTTCCAAAGACTCATTAAGCAGCCAAGTGTATGCAGAAGTAAACAGCAAGTCCGTCACCGAAGAAGTCTACAGAGACGGTCAAATCAAACTCCAGTTCTATAGATGAACCCAAGTGCATGAATCGCAGAGTAAAAAAACAAGTGGCCAGGGGAAATTTTCTAGTTATATACTCTTATGATATACAGCGCTGTCACTCAGATGTTTCCCTAAAATTCCCAGATTTTTATGTAGAGTGCCTGCCCAGCTTGCTTTCTCCTCCATATCTCTTTCTTGGCCACCTTTAACCATTTTGCTTGGGATATGTGGGGTTGTCAAAGAACTGTTATTCTTCTGAAAGTGGTCACAGTGTCAAGACTTCCAAGAAATCAATTGCCATTTTAGCAACAGTCTACATATTTTTTATATTTAGGA
Organism: Ranitomeya imitator; assembly: GCF_032444005.1. NCBI lineage: Eukaryota > Metazoa > Chordata > Amphibia > Anura > Dendrobatidae > Ranitomeya > Ranitomeya imitator. Next base: position 735,834,975 of record NC_091282.1, on the reverse strand, counting down.
ATCTGCAAGTTGCTTTCTGCATCTTTAGTTTCAGTCTAATGTGATGTATTGTAAAGAGACTAATTGACCTTCAAGGACCTTTGCTCAGGGGAACTCATCATTATACAGCATGGAGACTATTGGAGCTTCCTCCTCTGGTCCGTACGAGCTGGTGATTGAATTACTCTTCTTGAATGTTTTGTCTATAATCCACATTAAAATGTTTAAAATAAGGGTTCAATAACCACCTAACATCTGGTGTGTAGCGGCTTAGCAAATCCAACAGTGAGCACTGCAAATATGTAAAGACTTCACTCAGGGATTGATCAGGTATCAAAAGGTCAACCATCTGAAGACAGATGGAAATGGTTAGATCGCAGGTCCATCACAAAGTCAGATAGAACAGGTTAAAAACCATACCCATACTGGATGTAGGCTTATGTGCCTTAGACATAAAGGATAAGGGGGACAAAATTAATGTACTTTTCTCTTTAAAAATTTTTCATACATATACGCACTGTCTAGACTTAGGTGCCACAATGGTTGGTCCTCTGCCGAGGTGCTGAGAAGACCACTTTAATTACAACTGCAAATATTTGGATTTTCTATATGTTTTGGCAAATCCCAAACATAAATCTGATATGTAACTGTTTTCCCATTGCATCTGCGCCTGCCCCAGGCATGACAAAAGAGCGCAGGTGTCGGCAGATTTCAAAACAAACAGCGCTGAGGAGGCGGCGCCCGGCGCCAAGACGACTTGAGTGACGGTCGTGAGGCGTCTGCAGCAGGGGGGGGGGGGGAAAGGCCTGCCTCCAGGACTGAAGACCGGTATTTCGGACAAATTACAAAACGGATTATTTCTGCATTTACAGCACCAATAACTAAAAGAGCCACCTTGTCAGAATGCAGCATTACTGCTGCACAAGGTGGCTCTTTTAGTTTTAAACGCCTGGGGGGGGGGGGGGTGACAGGTTCCCTTTAAGCATAAAGCAATCTCGTGGGTAAAACATGACATCTGGAAGCTATTTGGCTGACAATGGACTGATGGAGGCCACACTTTTGAGACATGGTTTTGTAACCTTTTCCAACATCATTAGCATCATAAAACATCTTCTAGCTGGTTTCTCAAAAATGTTACTTTGATCAGAGTGGATATAGTTTTTAGAAAAGTTGAAAACCATTCAGAAGAAACTGATGGTAACAACGAGGTATGAGTCTGGTAATTTTTGAAGCCATGGACTCAAAGATCTTTTTATTGTACATTGTGTCCACTAGTGATAGTGTCAGATCTGTTGAAAGGGGTTATTTCCATCTTGTACATTTATGGCATATCCACAGCACATGGCACCCACGTTTATTGTGAGAACGGAGCCCGATTGCCCACTACTGCCAATGGAGAGGTGGTCTGAATCTCATTAATTTGCATGGAAATTCCAACCACCTCTCCACTGACCGGTTCTCGGAATAGCTGCAGGTCAGTCAGTGGGATCCGCATTTATGTAATATCCTGTAGATATAGAAATATTGAGATATTTGGCACTTCAAATATGTTAATAGTTTTAGTCTAATGGCGTGCATCCAACCTTTTTGTACACCCAATCTTTCGCACAGGACCACCATATACCTACAATATAAATCTCCTATGGATATGACTTATGTATGAGATGGAAATAAAAGCCTTGATTTTCCATGTAATGGGGTTTTCTATTACTCACTACTATTTTTCATGTCAGATAATACTTCAGATCTAACAGGTACAATTATTTTCCTCTTTTACATTTAATGCAAATTATGGGGCTCAGTGCACCCTCGGCATGGCTAAACACCATCACGTACACATAGACCTGTAACATTACATATTTCTAGAAAGACAACCCCTGATAAATGCACTGAATAAACCTAGCTATGCTCTACACTTGTAGAGTAACAACATTGCCCATCTGGTGCTTTCATTGTGTACCATGACCGATTAGTGTACCCAGATGGGGCATGTTAGATTACAATTCTACTGTATGTGGGAGATTAGCCTCTGTCTAGAAGCATTTTATTCCACTCTCCCCATTGGAAGCACATGTACATCCAGTCAAACAGAGTGTGGGCCAGGAGAGATAGCAGTCGACCAAGCTAGTTTTCTGATATCTGGAAACCTCAACATATAATCCCTGTTCACACTGAGCCGCCTCTTATATTAGAGCTTCACTGAAGTAAATGGAGTGATGCAGTAAATCTGTTCAAGATCTGCATCCCATAACTATACATACAACAGTATTGAGCAGGGTAGATGTGAAGCCAGCACTGGAATGAAATAGAAAACTTGCAGGAAAACAGCCCACCTGTACAAGTGTCTCTGCATCCCTCAGTATGTACCAAAGGGAGAAATGCGGGTGTGTTGTGCTGCTGGATAATAATTCACAGGATTCAGAAGAATAGAAATAGATTGTAGGTTATTCCTAACATATTTCTAGGTTGAATGGACCTCTTCCTCATGGGAATCACTATATTCAAAGGTCTGTTTGACCTAGAAACATGTTGGAATTTATTATTTATTTCTATAGAACCAGTGATTCCATGGTGCTGTACATGAGAAGAGGTTACATACAAACTACAGATATCACTTACAGTAAGCAAACTAACAATGACAGACTGATACAGAGGGGCGAGGACCCTGCCCTTGCGGGCTTACATTCTACAGGATGGTGGGGAAGGAGACAATAGGTTGAGGGTTGCAGCAGCTCCGGTGTTGGTGAGGCGGTATCTCCGGTAGTGGTGAGGAGGCAGCGGGCTCAGTGCAGGCTGTAGGCTTTCCTGAAGAGGTGGGTTTTCAGGTTCCGTCTGAAGGCAAAGAATTCCAGAGGATGGGGAATATTATGGAGAAGTCTTGGAGGCGGTTGGGTGAGGAGCGGATAAGTGTGGAGGGGAGAAGGAGGTCTTAGGAGGACCGGAGATTGCATGAGAGAAGATATTGGGAGATTAGTTCAGAGATATATGGAGGAGACAGGTTATGGATGGGTTTGTAGGTCAGTATTAGTAATTTGAACACACTGTTTAATATTCTATCCTATAGTACAACCCTGTGCTGTTGTGCTTGAATTAAAACAGGGTGGGATATTTGCTGCTTGTAAAGTAAAGATAATCTGTTGCATTTAATTCTGTTTTTCTTGTTTCTGTACCTATTATACATTCAATAAAAAGACCATTGAAAAGAAAAAACAAAAGTATTAGTAATTTGAACTGGAGACGCTGAGGGAATGGGAGCCAGTGAAGAGATTTGCAGAGAGGGGAAGCGGAGGAGTATCGAGGAGAGATAACAATGGACTGGAGAAGGTGCAAGGGTGTTAGCAGGGAGGCCACAGAAAAGGATGTTGCAGTAGTTAAGGTGGGAGATGAGGGCATGCACAAGCATTTTAGTAGATTGACGGTTGAGGAAAGGATGGATTCTGGAGATATTTTTGAGCTGGATGCAACAGAAGGTGGAAAGAGCTTGGATGGGCAGATTTAAATGACAGGGCAGAGTCAATGGTTACTTCGAGGCAGCGGACTTCCGGTACGGGGGAGAGTGTAATGTTGTTAATTGCGAAAGATAGGTCAGGTAAGATCTATGAGAAGGAAGATAGATGATGAGTTTGAGAAAGCGAGTGAAGGAGGATATGGCTGATAGACACTCTAGGATTCTGGACAGCAGAGAGGTGACGTCTGGGCCAGAGAGGTAGATCTGAGTGTCATCAGCATAAAGGTGGTACTGGAATCCATGAGACTTTATGAGTTGTCCCAGGCCAAGTGTATAGATTGAGAAGAGTAGGGGTCGTAGAACAGAGCCTTGGAGGACTCCAACAGAGTGGGCGGGATGAGGAGGTAGTGTTGGAGTGGGAAATGCTAAATGTGCGGTCAGAAAAGTATGAGGCAATCCAGGACAGGGCAAGGTCTTTGATGCCAAGGGAAGAAAGAATCTGTAGTAGTAGGCAGTGGTCGACTGTGTCAAAGGCAGAGGACAGGTCGAGAAGGAGGAGGAAGGAGAACTGTGTTAGCTATGGCTGTGAATAAGTCATTAGCAATTTTTGTCAGGGCAGTTTCGGTGGAGTGGTGGGGGTGGAAGCCAGATTGGAGGTCGTCAAGGAGAGAGTTAGATGAGAGGTGGGAGGAAAGTTGAGCATGGACATGCTGCTCAAGGAGTTTTGAAGCGAAAGGGAGCAGCGATATTGGGCGATAGCTGGACATGGCAGTTGGATCAGGGGTTGGCTCTTTAAGGATAGGCGTGACTGTGGCATATTTGAAAGAAGAAGGGAAGGTGCCAGGGGTTAGTGATAGGTTGAAAAGGTGGGTTAGGGATGGGATAAGAGTGGTGGTGAGGTTGGGAAGGAGGTGGGATGGGATCGGGTCAAGTGCACAGGTGGTGGGGTGCAAATTGGAGAGGAGACAATTAAGCTCCCCTTCAGTGTTATTGGATATGGAGGTTATGGGGTCTGGGCATTGGTCTGGTATACCAAAGGGTTGTGGTGGTTGAACAATGAAGACTTGCCTTGTTTGGTCGATCTTATTTTTAAAGTGTGTGGCAATGTCCTCAGCAGAGATGAGGGAGGTTGGAGGGGGCAGTGGGGGGCGGAGGAGGGAGTTAAAGGTTTTGAATAACTGTTTGGGGTTGTAGGATAGGGAAGATACGAGGGTTGTGAAGTAGGCCTGTTTAGCAGAGGTGAGAGCAGATTTGAAAGCGAGTATTGCCGGTTTGAAAGAAGTGAAGTCGTCTTGCGAGCCTCTCTGCAACCCTGGACACTTGCCAGAGCTTTTTAGTGGTGTTATTGTGCCAGGATTGTCTATTGATACGTCGCACTCTGCCATGAACGAGAGGGGCAACCATTCCAATAGCTGATGCGAGAGTGGCATTGTAGAAAGCAGTAGATGTGTCATGGAGTTTGGATATGGATGCCAGTGGTAGGATAGAGTCAGAGAGTGTGTGGGTGTCTAGGTGTGCGAGGTTTCTGCGGGGGTGCGCATGTTGCTGGACATGGGTGACCATTGAGGACGACAGGGATGAGAAAGTGAGCAGATGGTGGTCGGATAGAGGGAGAGGGGAGGTGGTGAAATTAGATGGAGAGCAGAGACGGGTGAAGACCAGGTCTAATGCATGCATGTATGGAAATACACTACAATCTATTCATTTGAATCCTGTCAATTCCTTACCATCAGCACAGTACAACCGCATTTCTCCCTTTGATACATATCAACGTTGGTCTATCCTGGCATATTATTATCGAAGGCTATTCAATTGCTGTTTCACAGCATCACAAGGTGAGCGCAAAATAAAATGGTTAATGCCCTATATGCGCTTTTTGTCAATCCCTAATCTATTAGATTTTTCCTCAGCATGCTGTTACTGCCTTTCTCTGTTAGTAGACATCTATGGGGAGCATGTAACCTGATACCTGAGTTTTTGAAAGTGAATGAGAAGTTCAGGTAGAAGATGGCAGGGTATAAGAGACAACTCAAATAAATGGAAAAATAATATTTATTCGAGAATAAATAAGTTTATTATATTTGTTTGTACTACTGATTTATGGAAAGTTTACTGAAATGACAGCAAGCATTTAGAAGAATTTTAAGACTGTTGGACACCAAATTGCAGTTGACCACTTGGTGCCCACCTCAAAGGCAGATATGAAAAAAAAAGAAGAAAAACAAAAGAAGATGTACAACTGATTGACAGCACCAGCACAAACAAGTCATGAAATTACTGCCATTAGGGTCTCATCTTTTGCACGTTAGAAGACAGGTAAGTTGGTGGTAGAAAAACATTGAAAGGGGCTTAAAGAGTTTTGGAGGAGGCCTCAAAGAAAAAAAATTACCATATTTTTCAGATTACAAGACACACTTTTTCCCCCAAATTTATAATGCAGATATACCTTATCGACGTGCCGCTGAGGGTGTCCCGGTGGCGGTGCTGTGTCCACAGTGGCATCTGCGCATGCGCCGCCTCCCAGCGGCCATTTTCCCAGAGTCCACCGCCGCCCAGGACTTTCACAAAATGTTGGCACCGCCACTGGGACACAGCGCAGCACCACCACCGGGACACAGCGCAGCAGCGTGCCACACATAGGAACACCCCCTTCATCCCAGCCTGCGGCAACACATCACTCTTGCCTCCTCCAGCAGCGACCCTGGGACCTCGCTTCACCGCAGCCACCACCCCCGGTAAGCAATAAGAAGCATGTATTATAAGAAGCACCACCATTTTATTTATTAAAGTTTTTTTCCCTATTTTTCTCATGAAAATTTGGGGTGCGTCTTATAATCCGGAGCATCTTATAATCGGATAAATACGGTAACTACCTTAACCATTTCTTATCTAGTCAACAACTTCCAATTTCCTATATCTCTCCTCCCTACGTGTTCCTTACGTATGACATCCCAAGTAACTGCAAAGGCCAATCTCATGCCACAGCCGTGGTGTTGAGTCCAGTGTCGCCACCACTGCAGCAATGTAATGTCTGGACTTATCCGAGGCGCAGTCACTATGGACAATTTGTCATCATGCAAGGAAACCACTATGAAGCGTGGTAAAAGGAAGCGAGGCGTGCTTTAATGATCAAAACAGTGTTTTTTAAAGACTCCATCAACAAGAACAACATGGCGGATTACGGCTTTTAGATATTTTTTTTCCTTTTTTTTTCACTTTAGAGTGGACTGTGCCTTAATTACAAGCGAGGCTTAGCTTTTCTGAGCTGCCTCTGAAATGATTGCTAGTAGAAACCACAGAATGTGTTAAAATGTTTAGAGCTTATTTTACATAGTGTAAGGCTGAGTTTCAAAGCTCTAAAAGATTCACTAACGTCACAGCAAAATTCTACACGTCCCATGGTCGGCACATTGTTTACTGAACCAGATGTTCGCCAATTAACCATGTATATATTTGACACTTGGCTTCCTATAGACGGCTTATGTCCGTGAATGATTCCAAGTTGTCAGCACGTGTACTAACAGAAAAATACACTTACCCCATTCTACTCAGCACTTCTATTTCGGGAACTGATGGGCCGTACATTTCTATGTAAACAGGTTGATATCGATACAAAGTTTCCTCCAATTTTGAGACTGGCATAGAAGAAACATGTTGACCCTACATAAAAAAAAAAAAAAAGATACAAATAAATACACATTTGTTACAACTGAATCATAAAAGGTAAATCACAGAGACAAGTAAAAGTCTTATGGATTGATTAGGCCAGGACAAGATGGCCACTTTAATGTCAGGATTCTGACCAGGATTCTGGTCCCGGGATATCACATTTAGAATTTTCTATCAATTGTTCTTTTCTTTTTTTCTTATCCCTCCTTCCTTTAGCCAAATTCACACATCCACATCTCATGGTCCAAGTACGGACTGGCCATGGGCCTCCTGGCCCAAACTTGCCAGCTTCATATATGCCTACATAAGACCAGGTAAGGAGATCTGTGGCCGGTCCGTGCATTGCAGACTGGACTCGGACCATGATACAAAGACATCTGAATTCAGCCATAAATGGGGTATCAGCATAACAGAAGGGAAGCTTTCCCTGACTAAACGTTAAAGATAGTTTCCATTCTCCCTTGCGCAGAGATCTGTACCTCCATTCAACCAAAGCAAGACAACCCATCACAGACATCACCCCTATAAAGGCTTTCTCGGGTTTGCCCTATAGGGATACTTTCTTTTTGGCAATAAATATATGGACATTGCTACAAGAAAGCATTATAAAAGGGATAGTGTAACCTAGCAGTATGCCATCACTTCATAGGATGTTAGTACCCCCCTTTATAATTTACCGCAAATATTCAAAAAGCTGGAACATCTGTAGTAATTAAGAAAGGAATTAATTTCTTACAGTAATACAGTATTAGAGTAAGGCTCTGTTCATAATGATAGCAATTAATGAGTTCCTGGAAGTATTAGCTTATAGAGCAATTAATGACGTGGAGAAAACTACATGACAATATCCAACAGGGGATATGCTAAACGTTTGTAGCACGGGAAACACAGTAAATTAGGTAGTGACAATGTAGCAAATGTTGTTCTCAGCCATCTCCATTGACAGGAGTGGAAGCTGGACAATGCCCAGGTATTGTGACTGTATGTGCCCCAGACACCAACAACCAGTATGGGGGGGGTGCAAATGTCAGGGAAAGAAAGATCAGGAATGTTGGATTTACCAGGCCCAGTACTTTATTCCACCTGTAGGATCAGCTCCTGGCACAGGTGTTTGGCAATAGCTTGTACCACTGCTCATGTGAAATAAAGCTGCATGCTCAATCAAGCACAGTGTGCGCGCAATGGAGGAGTCAGGAGAAATAATTATGTCATGTGTATAGGCAGCTGTAACTATTTGCCATTAGACACCCTTTTGCCAGTAACCTTGATTGCATCCAATCACCAGATGTAGCAGTAATGTGATGGCCACCAGTGCGGACAGTGATTGGCTGCAGAAGTCACAAATCCATCTTATGCAACAGGAAATTCAGGGACAAGTGGGTGACCGAGAAGCTTTGGAATGGGGGCAGTAGGGACTAGTAAGCGAGCACTCGTTATTTTAGACAAAGCTAAAGTACTCAAAAAACGTTAAAGTGGGGGGTGCATCTTATAGGCGGGATGTACCTTATCATATAGTCTGGCTGTGGATGGTGGGGCGGCAGCGGCGGAGCAGCGGGTCACAGAAGGAAAGAGTCGGCGGCTGCGGTTAACACTGTACCCGCTATTAAAGAAAATGAATATTCACTGCTCCCCACACCCATAGTCCCTCCCACCTATATGTACTGAAGCTGGCGCTGCAGGGTGGGAGGGACTATGGTCGTGTAGAGCAGTGAATATTCCTTCTCTTTAATAGCGGGCACACTATTAGCCGTAGCCACCGGCTTCCTGCAGTGGCTGGGAGGTCACGTGTGCCCGCTATTAAAGACAATGAATATTCACTGCTCCCCACACTCAAAGCCACAGGCATGGGGAGGAGTCAATATTCCAGCAGCTGACCTCAGCATGTTAGGGGGCATGGCAGTGACGTCAAGCGCTGTTACACGCTCAAATCAACTGCTGGCATCAGCACAGGACGCAGTGCTGTGTGGGAGAGGAAGAAAGGTAAGAAGAACTTTTTTTTTGTATGTGTGCACCATAATGGGGGCCATCTATAAATGGGTGGGGACATATACCAGGATGGTGGCTATGTATACCAGGATGGGGATGGGGAACATGTATACCTGGATTGGAGGCCCTATATACCTGAGTGAGGCCATATACAGCAGGATGGGGGGTTATTAGTACAGAGTTGAGGGACATTACCACTATAACAGAGTAAGCAGCAGAAGCAGTGCCATTTGACTTTTTGAAAAGCAAAATTTGCTGAAATATGCCATGTCGCGTTTGGAGAGCCCCTGATGTGCTTGAACAGTGGAAACCCCCAAGTGACACCATTTTGGAAACTAGACCCCTCAAGGAATGTATTTAGATGTGTGTTGAGCACCTCAAACCCCAAGTGAGTCACAGAAATTTATAATGTAGAGCCGTCAAAAAAAAAAAAAATTCCCACAAAAATGTTATTTTTATGTTTTCACAAGGGTAACAGGAAATAGAACCCAAAATTTGTTGTGTAAATTCTCTTGAGAACACAGAAACCCCATATGTGGTCAAAAGCTACTTTTGAGACACAGTGTAAAGCTCAGAAGGGAAGCGCCATATTGGAGTTCAGATTTTGGGGTGATACGTCACATTGATAAAGCCCCTGAGGTGTCAGAACAGCAGAATCCCCCATAAGTAACCACATTTTACAAACTACAACTCTCAATGAATTCATATAGGGGTGCAGTGATCATATTGACACCACACATGGGTCACAGAATTTTATACCATTGGGCAGTGAAGAAAAAAAATCACTTACATTTTTACCACCAAGATTGTGTGTTAGCTCCAGATTTTATAATACTGGAAAATGAGTAAACATAGCACCAAAATTTGTCCAACAATTTCTTCCGAATGTAGAAATACTCCATATGTGGCTGTACACTACTGCTTAGAAATACGGCGAGACTCAGGAGGGACTGACAGAGAGCAGATTTTCCTAGAATAGCTTGTGGACTCTATATACAGAGCCCTTAAGTGCTAGAAGAGCAGAATCCCCCCCCCCCCCCCCCCCAAGTGACTCCATTTTGGAAATTTTACCCCTTTGGAAATGTATCTACAGGTCTAGTGAGGATTTTGACTCCATGGGTGTTTTCCAGAAACAAGCAGCAGTGGATGCTGCAGAGTGAAATTTGGAAACTGCCATTGTAGTGACCAGTTCATTGTAGTGAACAGTACAATGTAATGACCAGAACAATGTAATGACCAGAACCATACAATAAAACAATAAAACAAAGAGTCAGAAGTATTCAAAATAACATCTAAACAAACATGATGCATTTTGAAAACAAGTCCTGTGGACCGATGAGGTTAAAATAGAACTTTTTGGCCACAATGATCAAAGGCATGTGTGGAGAAAAAAGGGCACAGAATTTCAGGAAAAGAACATCTCGCCAACCATTAAGCATGGGGTTGTGTTGCAGCCAATGGCACGAGGGATATTTCACGGGTAGAAGAAAGAATAGATTCAATGAAATGTCAACAAATTCTTGATGCAAACATGACATCTGTAAAAAAAAGCTGAAGTTGAAAAGAGGATGGCTTCTACAAAATGGATAATGATCCTAAACACATGACAAAATCCAAAATTAACTACCTCAAAAGGCAAATGTTGACAGTTTTACAATGGCCCTCACAGTCCATTGATCTGAACACCATTTGAAATCTGTGGCTAGACCCCAAAATAGCAGTGCATGCAAGACGACCCAGGAATCTCACAGAACTGGAAGAATTTTCTAAGAATTTAAAGACTCTTGTCTGGCTACAAAAGAAGTGTTTACAAGCTGTGATACTTGCAAAAGGGGGTGCTACTAGGTACTAACTATGCAGAGTGCCCAAACTTTTGCATTGGCCCATTTTCCTTTTTGCAATTTTTAAAATATAGAAGATGAAAATTTATATTTTTTGCAAAAATTACGAAGGAAATGTGTCATCTTTATCTTTAGGCCTTTTAGAAATGATTTAATCTTCAATCTGTTTAACTGATCATAATAACAGTAGAGGTGCACAAACTTTTCCATTCCACTGCATGTATTATAGTATATATTTATCTATTTTTTCTTCTGTGAGTACTGTTGGGACCATAATTCGAAAGTGGAAAGAACATAATTTCACCATAAACCGTCCACGACCAGGTTCTCCCCTTGATATTTCAGACAGAGGAGTGAAAAGAATAATCATTAGAGTTGTCCAAGAGCCAAGGACCACATGTGGAGAACTACAGAGAGACCTGGAATCAACAGGTACAATTGTTTCAAAGAAAACCATAAGAAATGCATGCAACCTCCATGGCCTGTATTGCACACTCACCATGGAAGACTCCATTGTTAAACACAAAGATCATTGAAGCGTGTTTAAATTAGCTTAACATTTAAACAAGGCTGTGAAATACTGGGAGAATATAGTATGTTCAGATTAGACCAAAATTGAACTCTTTGAATACCATAATACACACCATGTTTGGAGGCCAAAAGGCACCACATATCACCCCAAAAACACCATACCAACAGTGAGGTTTGGAGACAGGAACATCATGGTGTGGGGCTATTTTTCAGGACACGGCACTGGCAAACTGCATAGCATTTAAGGAAGGATGAATAGACAAATGTACTGAGACATTTTTGAAAAAACATCTGTTGCCATCTACCAGGATGATGAATATGAAACGAAGTTGGACATTTCAGCAATTCAATTTTCTTAAACACACGGCCAAAGAAACTCAACTGGCTTCGGAGAAAGAATATAAAGCTGCTAGAATAGCCGAGCCAATCACCTAACCTGAATCCAATAGAAAATGTATGGAAGGAACTGAAGCTCAGAGTTCACATCCAGAAGGTTCCGTGGGCTCCTTCTATGAAGAGTGTTTGTGTGAAAGAAAAATCACACCTGAGCAATGCCTGTGACTAGTTTCTCCATACAAGAAGCATCTTGAATCGGTCATCACCAACAAAGGCTTTTGTACAAAGTATTACATTTCAATAAGCGTGTTCAACAATTTCTCCCTGTGTCAAGTCTTATTATCACACATAGCTTCGTTACGGACATCTATGGTTTTATCCCTTTGACTGTGTGGATTGGATTTGTTGTTACCGACATCTGGGGAGAATTTCATGTCAATAGCACCTATATATTTCACTTAGAAAATTAGTGAAGTGTTCAATTTGTGCGTGTGCGTATATTTCTATAGACATATAATATATTTATACGTAACACATACCCCCGTCATCAAGTGAAGTCCAGTTATAAATTGTGTTACTTCTTGTGTTACTTTAGCAGGAATACAAGAACTCCTGAAGAAGGAGCCACTGTGCTCTGAAAGCTTGCAAACATATTTTATGGTTAGCCAATAAAGGTATCACTCCTAGAATACTTCTGTCATCATTGGGCAGAAAAGTATTCACATCGATTTTTCTGGCTAACACGGTTTCACAATACAATTTGTTATTGTACATCAAAGTAACACAAGGATATGCACATAGATACACATATAAGTTTATTTTTTTATTTTATTTTACTTTACAACAGGATTTCACTTGATGACAAGGGTTATGGCAAATATGAAAAAGTAACTTCCCACCAAATATGACATTATCATGGCCAGGGGGTTTTAAAAACAAAATAGAAAGAGGATCAAAACTTGCCTATGTCATTTATAACATTAACCCTTTGAAGTGACATACTGTCCCCCAAAAGACACAGGAAACATATTTATCAATAGCGAGAGAGAAAAAAACGACACAACAGGCGCAGTTTGGTGCGATATCACAAGAAGCAACTTTAACCCTTTAAGGCCCTAAGAGAAGGTATTTTGGGTCCTAATGATTCAACAAGGTTAAGGTTATAAACCCCCTTTGGATATGGAAAACTATCAAATTACTGAACAACCAATAATGAGGAAAAAACATGCAGTGACAAGACATGTTAGATAAACAGCGCCAAGCGAATAAATGACATGATTGATGGCCTAATTGGCTTTGGCAAAGGCAGAGGTCATTCTTCTGAGTCCCAGCCCTGCAGGGGGCACTCAATCACCAGTCTGCCATTATGACATCACAAGTTCTCACGTCAAGTTTACTGACGGTGGAAATTAGAAACATAGGAAACCACTTACGACTCCTATACCAAAAAAAAAAATATCCAGGCCCTGGGCCGGCCGAATAAAACATACTGCCCCAGAAGGTAAATGGGAACTCAGTTTTCTACCCAGTGAAACATTATGTACCTTTTTTATTTTCCGAGTGCAACAAAAAACTCGAAAATGTTTTTTGTTTTTTTTACTATTTACAAAACTTTTGACTTATTTTTCCAATAGATCTTACTGAGCACTAATATATGAGACACGCCTGCTTTTCTACTGTATGAGCAAACTGGTAAATTTGGGACATAGGGGCCAAATTTCTGCCTGAATGGCAGGATATAGGCAAGGTACATCGCTCTTTATAGAAGTCCCCAATACCAATATTTGTAAAGCATTTTGGGGTGAAAAATAAATGAATAAAAAAGTTAAATGGGTTGTTCTAGTATTTTTTTTGTAAATGGGCTAGATAACATATTACAATAGTAGAGTAACCCTTACCGATTGAATCCTCCGCCACTCCAGTAGGTGCCGCCAATCCTGCACTGATAATGGGAAGGCCATCGCCTCCCTGATCAGTGCAGCCACATGACCGCTCCATCCAATTAGTGGACCAAAAGGTTTGTCCATCACAATGAAAAATATATTCTACATCAGCAAGCTGGTTGTGAAGGTTTCAAAGCTTGTCGATTTTGCACACACAAAAAATGGAAATTTTATCGCCCCAGATAATGGTCACAGAAGCCGGATTCGTATCGGTGCCAGGGGCCGTGCGAAACGCTCTCCACTTTTCTGCTCACTTTCTCACGCAGCCATTTTCCTCCAGTTGTTCTCATGAATACTATACTACACACTTTCCATAGACGATGCTCAGACACCCCCAAACAATAAAACCCCTCCAAGAGTGGTGCGTCCGTGGTTGGACTATTGTACTGAGAAACACACTGTGCCAAACCCAACAGTTTTGGGGAAAAATCAACTTGACCAGTAATACTTCTGCTTTCCCATGTCTAAAAGTAAGGTTTCAATGGTTTTTATATACCTGAAATGTAATACTACCCCTATATCTGTAGGAAGACCGGCTGTATTCACACTGCGTCCAGGAAATCTATTCTCATATACGACTTGTCAGAAAAAAATGGAGACGAATACCAGATGACAGTATAAGAGACCACCACCTACCGTTTGCCCAATTTCTTCCTGTAGGAAAATCTAACTACAGCCTATGAGTAACCTACCTACTTTTGGAACTAAATGCCCCTTATACCCTAAAAAGTTTATCCCTATCTTATCATAAGGTTAAAAAATTCTGTGCAGATTCATTTTAGAATATGGCTTTATGGCTGCTGGAGTCTTTTTTCTGATACACAGCTCCAAAACCTCTGCAAGACACAGCGTTGAAGAACGAGGGGATACCTGCAGCCTCCACTAGAGGGAGCTCATTATAGGCAGCATTATTCTGAAGACCAAGTGGTGGCTGCAGGTACAATGTACCTAAGCCTCGGTGAGGATGTGGAGCACTGGATCAGAAAAACATGGCTCTGACCACAAGAAAGATATATTGAAAAAAGAAAACACAGAATATCACATTTTTTGTTGTTTATTTCACCCTGAATTTGGATAGAAGTAACTGTTTATTTTGATTTTCTAGACATTATTTGGAACCAGGAAAATGTTCACATTAATTTGTATCAACATTTCATAAAAGCAGAATTTCATTGGGGAGAAAAAAAAATAAAAATCTTTTTTTCCTCTGTAGACTGTGTACAGAACTACCTGCATATTACATTGTTGTAGAAATTAATTTTTAGCGTGCACTCAGCCCAAAAATCACGAGGTGCTGGTGTAATGGACCAAAGGTCCTAAGCATAGATTATGAAAATTCACCGCAGTGCGGTGAATTTTCATAATCTTTTACATTGTTGTGACAGTGATGCCAAGTCTTTATATGTTGTTTTGTTTTTGTAAGATATTAATAAAAGAAAATTAAAATTACCAATAAAAATATATCAAATAAAAACGTGAAAATGATATATATATATATATATCTATATATCTATATACATAATTGTCTACGGGTCACTTCCGTCTGTCTGTCCTTCTGTCACGGTTATTCATTCGCTGATTGGTCTCGCCAGCTGCCTGTCATGGCTGCCGGGACCAATCAGCGACGGGCACAGTCCGATTACTCCCTCCCCTACTCCCCTGCACTCACTGCCCGGCGCCCGCTCCGTAATCCCCTCCGCTCACACAGGGTTAATGGCAGCGGTAACGCGGTGTAACGCACTCCGTTACCGCTGCTATTAACCCTGTGTGTCCCCAACTATTTACTATTGATGCTGGCTATGCAGCATCAATAGTAAAAAATATGTCATGTTAAAAAAATATAAAATAAAAAAAACCTGCTATACTCACCCTCCGCCGCCTTTCTCGCTCCTCGCCACGCTCCCGGGACCGCTTCATTGCAAGCGGCAGCTTCCGGTCCGGTCCCAGGGCTGGTGTGCGACAAGGACCTGCCGTGACTTCACGGTCATGTGACCGCGACGTCATCATAGGTCCTGCTCACACCAGCCCTGGGACCGCAAGCTGCTGCTTGCAATGGAGGGAGCGTGGCGAGGAGTGGGAAAGGCGGCGGATGGTAAGTATAGCAGGACTTCAATGGGTTATAGGTGAGTATATGTTTTTTTTTGTTTTTTTTAAAGTCTCTATACTACGTGGCTCTGTGCTGGGCAATATACTACGTGGCTCTGCTATATACTAGGTGACTGGGCAATGTACTCTGTCGCTGGGCAATATACTACGTGGCTGGGCAATATACTATGTGGGCTGTGCAATATACTACGCGGACATGCATATTCTAGAATACCCGATGCGTTAGAATCGGGCCACCATCTAGTGTGTATATATAAAATATATATATATATATATATATATATATATATATATATATATATATATATATATATATATATATAGATATATAGATATATAGATATATAGATATATAGATATATAGATATAGATATATATATATATATATATACACACACACACACTAGATGGTGGCCCGATTCTAACGCATCGGGTATTCTAGAATATGCATGTCCGCGTAGTATATTGCCCAGCCCACGTAGTATATTGCACAGCAATAATAATATATATAATAATATATATATAATACATAATACTAATATATAATACATAATATATATATATATATATATATATATATATATATATATCTCTATAATATAACGCTGGGAGCGTCACTCTATCCGAAGCCTTAATAGACTGCGCAGGCGCGACGCTCCTAGCGTTACATTATAGAAAATGCCGCCGAGAGCAGGGGGTCGGGAGCACGGGGACGCCGTCTACATATGTGCGCCCTGATTATGCAAATAATCCGCCGTCACATTAACTTTTTACTTACGCTATTCGTTTCAGGCGCCATTGTCTTGCTCCTGGTGCCGGAATCAGCGCCTGTGCAGTCCGCGCTTTCCGGCGCCGATTCCGGCACCAGGAGGAGCAAGACAATGGCGCCCGAAACAAATAGCGTAAGTAAAAACTTGCTGTGCCATGAGGCTGTGGCACTTCATGCCACAGCAATTTGTTACTTACGGCATTTCCGGCGCCATTGTCTTGCTCCTCCTGGTGCCGGAATCAGCGCCTGCGCAGTCCGCGCTTTCCGGCGCCATTTTCTTGAAGACACACAGCAGGACTGCGCAGGCATCGATTCCGGCACCAGGAGGAGCAAGACAATGGCGCCGGAAAAGAATCAGGTAGCGTAAGTAACAAATTGCTGTGCCATGAGGCTGTGGCACTTCATGCCACAGCTATTTGTTACTTACGCCACCTGATTCATTTCGGCCGCAATTTTCTTGGTCCTGGTGCCGGAATCGGCGCCTGCGCAGTCCGCGCTTTCTGGCGCCATTTTCTTGAAGACACACAGCAGTGTGTCTTCAAGAAAATGGCGCCGGAAAGCGCGGACTGCGCAGGCGCCGAGTCCGGCACCAGAAGGAGAAAGAAAATGGCGGTGGAACAGATTCAGGTAGCGTCTTCACAGGATCCCGCCCTCATTTCGCTATGGCACTTCATGCCACAGCGATTTCTTACTTTTAGGCCCCCTGACTCCGGGCAATGAATGGCCCCCTTCTCCCGCAATCGGCGCATGCGCAGTTCGCGCTTTCCGGCGCCATTTTGTGGGAAACCTCAGTGTGTTTTCAAGAAAATGGCGGCGGAAAGCGCAGACGCCGATTCCTGAAGCACCAGTCTGCGCTTTTCGGCTCCATTTTCTTTAATACTGCAGTCTGTCTTCAAGAAAATGTCCCCCTGACAGTGTCTTCTGCCATCACTCATTTAGTGAGCATCTATAATATAACGCTGGGAGCGTCACTCTGTCCGAAGCCTTTATAGACTGCGCAAGCGCAAGCGTCGGCGCAGTCTGGGCCTCACAGAGTGACGCTCCCAGGAGATCGCGGTATGCGTAAACACTGAACGCACACCGCGATCTCCACCGGAGAGTCAGGGACGGCCAGGAGGGTGAGTATATTCACCTGTCCCCCGTTCCAGCGCTGCGTGCGGCTCCGTCTCCCGGGTCCTCTGCTGTGACGTTCCCAGTTCAGAGCACACGATGACGCGCTTAATGCGCGCCCTCTGACTGAACAGTCACAGCCAGAGGAGCCGGAAGATGGCGGCGCGCAGCGCTGAAACGGGACAGACAGGTGAGTATAGCAAGTGCTGGGGGCCTGAGCTAGCGGTGACTCCGGCACCTAACCCCCACAGCGCGCCGGTGTCCCCGCATGCTCAGGCCCCCCAGCACTCGGCGCCCAGCGACGATAGGTGAGTATGGTAATATATATATATATATATATATATCAGCAGCATACGGGCATATATAATGGAGCATCTTATGGGGGGCATATAATACAATGGTGGCGCAGGATGGGAGCAGCACATGACAGAACAGGGGCGCAGGATGGGAGCAGCACATGACAGAATGGGGGCGCAAGATGGGAGCAGCACATGACAGAACGGGGGCGCAGGATGGGAGCAGCACATGACAGAACGGGGGCGCAGGATGGGAGCAGCACATGATAGAACGGGGGCGCAGGATGGGAGCAGCACATCACAGGATGGGAGCAGCAAATGACAGAATGGAGGCGCAGGATGGGTGCAGAACATGTCAGAATGGGGGCGAAAGATGGGTGCAGCACATGTCACAATGGGGGCGCAGGATGGGAGCAGCACATGTCACAATGGGGGCCAGGATGGAAGCAGCACATGACAGAATGGGGGCGCAGGATGGGTGCAACACATGGCAGGATGGGGGCGCAGGATGGGTGCAGCACATGACAGGATGGGGACGCAGGATGGAGCAGCACAAGTCAGAATGGGGGTGCAGGATGGGTGCAGCACATGTCAGAATGGGGACGCAGGATGGAGCAGCTCATGACAGGATGGGGACGCAGGATGGAGCAGCACATACCAGGATGGAGACCATATACCAATATAGATGCTAGCCACCCGGGCGTAGAACGGATTCAATAGCTAGTGTGTGTATATATATATATATATATACTAGCTATTGAACCCGTTCTACGCCCGGGTGGCGAGCATTTATATTGGTATATGGTCTCCATCATGTGCTGCTGCCATCCTGCGCCCGTTCTGTCATGTGCTGCTGCCATCCTGCGCCCGTTCTGTCATGTGCTGCTGCCATCCTGCGCCCGTTCTGTCATGTGCTGCTCCCATCCTGCTGCCATCCTGCGCCCGTTCTGTCATGTGCTGCTGCCATCCTGCGCCCGTTCTGTCATGTGCTGCTGCCATCCTGCGCCCGTTCTGTCATGTGCTGCTCCCATCCTGCTGCCATCCTGCGCCCGTTCTGTCATGTGCTGCTGCCATCCTGCGCCCGTTCTGTCATGTGCTGCTGCCATCCTGCGCCCGTTCTGTCATGTGCTGCTGCCATCCTGCGCCCGTTCTGTCATGTGCTGCTCCCATCCTGCTGCCATCCTGCGCCCGTTATGTCATGCGCTGCTGCCATCCTGCGCCCGTTCTGTCATGTGCTGCTGCCATCCTGCGCCCGTTCTGTCATGTGCTGCTGCCATCCTGCGCCCGTTCTGTTATGTGCTGCTGCCATCCTGCGCCCGTTCTGTCATGTGCTGCTGCCATCCTGCGCCCGTTCTGTCATGCGCTGCTGCCATCCTGCGCCAGTTCTGTCATGTGCTGCTGCCATCCTGCGCCCGTTCTGTCATGTGCTGCTCCCATCCTGCGCCCCCGTTCTGTCATGCGCTGCTGCCATCCTGCGCCCGTTCTGTCATGTGCTGCTCCCATCCTGCGCCCGTTCTGTCATGTGCTGCTGCCATCCTGCGCCCGTTCTGTCATTTGCTGCTCCCATCCTGCGCCCATTCTGTCATGTGCTGCTCCCATCCTGCGCCCGTTCTGTCATGTGCTGCTCCCATCCTGCGCCCCCGTTCTGTCATGCGCTGCTGCCATCCTGCGCCCGTTCTGTCATGTGCTGCTCCCATCCTGCTGCCATCCTGCGCCCGTTATGTCATGCGCTGCTGCGCCCGTTCTGTCATGTGCTGCTGCCATCCTGCGCCCGTTCTGTCATGTGCTGCTCCCATCCTGCGCCACTATTGTATTATATGCCCCCGTATGCTGCTGCCATATAAAAAAAAAAAAAATACCATACTCACCTATCGTCCGGCTCCACTGCAGGTGTGTCTTCAAGAAAATGGCACCGGAAAGCGCGGACTGCGCAGGCGCCGATTCCGGCAGCAGGAATTGGCGCCTGCGCAGTACGCGCTTTCCGGCGCCATTTTATTGAATACACTGCCGGAAAGCGCGTACTGCGCAGGCGCTGATTCCGGCACCAGGAGGAGAAAGAGAATGGCGGCGGAAATGCCGTAAGTAACAAATGGCTGTGGCATGAAGTGCCACAGCCTCATGGCACAGCCATTTGTTACTTACGCCAGTTTCGGCGCCATTGTCTTGCTTCTCCTGGTGCCGGAATCGGCGCCTGCGCAGTACGTGCTTTCCGGCGCCATTTTATTGAAGACACTGCAGTGTGTCTTCAATAAAATGGCGCCGGAAAGCGCGTACTGCGCAGGCGCCGATTCCGGCACCAGGAGGAGAAAGAGAATGGCGGCGGAAATGCCGTGAGTAACAAATGGCTGTGGCATGAAGTGCCACAGCCTCATGGCACAGCAATTTGTTACTAACGCCAGTTCCGGCGCCATTGTCTTGCTTTTCCTGGTGCCGGAATCGGCGCCTGCGCAGTACGCGCTTTCCAGCGCCATTTTATTGAAGACACTGCAGTGTGTCTTCAATAAAATGGCGCCGGAAAGCGCGTACTGCGCAGGCGCCGATTCCGGCACCAGGAGGAGAAAGACAATGGCGCCGGAACTGGCGTAAGTAAAAACTTTCTGTGCCGGGCGCACATACGGCGCCCCCGTGCTCCCGACCCCCTGCTCTCGGCGGCATCTCCCCGTACTCCCGACCCCCTGCTCTCGGCGGCATCTCCCCGTGCTCCCGACCCCCTGCTCTCGGCGGCATCTATAATGTAACGCTGGGAGCGTCGCGCCTGCGCAGTCTATTAAGGCTTCGGACAGAGTGACGCTCCCAGCGTTATATTATAGATACCTGTATGTCATCTCCTGTATATAATATATAGCTGTATATCATCTCCCCTGTATATAGTATATACCTGTATGCCATCTCCGCCTGGCTGTCAATTTGCCTCCAACACTTTTCCTTTCACTTTTTCCCCATTATGTAAAATAGGGGCAAAATTGTTTGGTGAATTGGAACGCGCGGGGTTAAAATTTAGCCTCACAACATAGCATATGACGCTCTCGGGGTCCAGATGTGTGACTGCGCAAAATTTTGTGGCTGTAGCTGCGATGGTGCAGATGCCAATCCCGGACATACACACACTCAGCTTTATATATTAGATATATATATATATATATTTGGCACCGTACTGCGTGATTTTCTCGCAGGCTTGCAAAACCGACATACAGACATACAATGGATCCATGTTCTCAAAAAATCGTAAAAACATATATACTGTTATATATATATTTGGCACTTGTTATATTTGCGGCTTTATTCTCTATTTGGATTCTATTACCATTAAAGGGGTGGTCTAAGGGAGCCTCTTAAAGGCATCCATGCTGCCAAGACCGCGGGCAGCATGAATCACATCTAGGTATATTATTCTGTGAAACGCTCTGGCCAGGGGCCATAGCTTGAGATCAGACTAGTCTGGCTCCGCCTCCGGCTGGCTCTTCCCAGCCCTGTAGAAGGTGAGTGACAGGCCTCTCCCTATGTACACACAAGGGAGAAACCTGTAAACCATTTGGAGAAATGCTGCCAAGAGCCGGCCTAGGCAGAGTCGGACTAGTGTGATCTCCAGCTATGGCCCTGACAAGATCTTCAAAGTATACTTTCTCTGAAAGGCAAGAGCACTTCAAAAAAATGATATACCTGGCTGTGATCATCCAGCCAGGCTAATTCATGCTCGGTTACTGGGCGCCATACAGGAGGTCCAAGCTGTCAATCAGCAGCAGCGCACTGCCTCAAAAGAAAAAAAAAAAGGGGGTGAATAATTTGCAAAATGTCGCAAAATTATAGTGGCAAATCTCACTGGTGTGTAACAATCCAAAACAGCTGATAATCTGGCGATTTATTCCCAGAACAGAAATGCAACAGCCAGTAAAAGTCTGAACCAAATGGGTAACCTCCTACTTTCTATGTTGGGAAAAAGTGTAGGAAATTTCAAGGCTTCAGAGAAAGAAAAAAAATGATATATAAAATAACATATGGAGATGGTGTGTGCTGTAGATATTTGCATACAGCAAAATACAGGGTGTGGATGATAAACTGCAGAAAAGGTGAAGATCGGGGAATAGTTTGTTAGTCAAATCTACACAAAAATGATCCGGTGAGCACTGGTGAATATTCACAGAGCAAAATGCAGCAGGGACGTCCGAGGAAACAACACATTGGCTTCTGGCTGCTGCAGGCGACTGCTGGGCTCAGCACAGAGGATTGCGCATCGATTCTGCATTGGCCGGGCTTTTAAGAGACAATAAAGTGGAGCACAACCTATTTCAGAATTTAATGAGCCTTATCAAGTGGAAGAAAGCTGAGTGCTCGGACATTTGTGCTGTGATTACATTCCCCACATTAACTGCTGCTACTAAAAGAGAAGGAAAAAAAAAAAAAGAATTCTGCACTTTGGGAAGTTTGGAGCCATTCATTGTCCTGACCGTGATAGTAGGGGCCGCCGCGTCTGAGAAGGTCTATGGTGATCTCACACTAGTAGTGTATACTATAGTAGGATAAAGCATGGAGGAACGGTCATGTAGAGGAAATTGGTAACCTGGTGTTGTACCTTACAGGGACTATACACTATTTTACAAAGTGTAAATAATAATAATAATAATAAAAATGATAAAAAACACATTTACCTGCCACACTCCAGCTGCTTGTCCTGGCTTCCTGTGACCCCTGCAGCCAATTAGCGACTGCTGATTGGTTATGGAAGTCACCTGATGCCCCATGGCAATAAGAGGAAAATAGTTAGACCATCATGAGCCCATTTTTAACCCCTTAACAGCTGGGGTGAGCGCACACCATATGTGACAGATGCCTGTAACAGCAGTGACTGGAGCGAGCCCACATTGCGGCAGTTTATTTAAATGCTGCCATCGCTGACAGCAGTGATTCAATGGCGCAATTGTTAATGAACTCACTATTTTTTTTTTTTTTTTTTAAAGTCTGGAATGTTGGCCTAATGAAATGTATGTTCAGTAAATGCACTTAATACTTGGTCGGGGCTTCTTTTGCATAAAAAATACTACATCAATGCGGCGTGGCATGGAGGTGATCAGCCGGTGGCACTGCTGAGGTGTTATGGAAGCCCAAGTTGCTTTTATGTCAGCCTTCAGCTCATCTGCATTGTTGGGTCTGGTGTCTCATCTTCCTCTTGACAATACCCCATAGATTCTCTATGGGGTTAAGGTCAGGCGAGTTTGCTGGCCAATCAAGCACAGTGATACTGTTTTTTTTTAAACCATGTATTGGTACTTTTGGCAGTGTGGACAGCTGCCAAGTCCTGCTGGAGAATTAAATTTCCATCTACAAAAAGCTTGTCGGCAGAGGAAAGCATGAAGTGCTCTAAAATTTCCTGGTAGTCGGCTGCCCTGACTTTTGTCTTGATAAAACACAGTGGACCTACACCAGCAGATGACATGGCTCCCCAAACCATCACTGATTGTGGAAACTTCACACTAGACCTCAAGCAGCTTGGATTGTGGCCTCTCAACTCTTGCTCCAGACTCTGGGACCTTGATATCCAAATGAAATGAAAAATGTACTTTCATCTGAAAACAACACCTTGGAACACTGAGCAACAGTCCAGTTCTTTTTCTCCTTGGCCAAGGTAAGACGCTTCTGGCGTTGTCTATTGGTCATGAGTGGCTTGACACAAGGAATGCGACACTTGCAGCCCATCCCATGTCCTTCATACATCTGTGTGTGGTGGCTCTTGAAGAAATTACTCCAGCAGCAGTCCACTTCTTGTCAATCTCCCCCAAATTTTTGAATGGTCTTTTCTTAACAATCCTTTCAATGCTGCAGTTATCCCAGTTGCTTGTGCACCTTATTCTACTACAATTTTTCCTTCCACTCAACTTTCCATTAATATGCTTGGATACAGCACTCTGTGAACAGCCAGCTTCTTTAGCAATGAGCTTTTGTGGCTTACCCTCTTTGTGGGGTGTGTCAATGGCTGCCATCTGGACATCTGTCAAGTCAGCAGTCTTCTCCATGATTGTGGAGCCTACTGAAACAGACTAAAGGTACCGTCACATTGAACAAAATCGCTAGCGATCCGTGACGTTGCAGCGTCCTGGCTAGCGATATCGTTCAGTTTGACACGCAGCAGCGATCAGGATCCTGCTGTGATGTCGTTGGTCGCTGCAGAAAGTCCAGCACTTTATTTCGTCGCTGGACTCCCTGCAGACATCGCTGAATCCGGCGCGTGTGACGCCGATTCAGCGATGTCTTCACTGGTAACCAGGGTAAACATTGGGTTACTAAGCGCAGGGCCGCGCTTAGTAACCCGATTTTTACCCTGGTTACCATCGTAAAAGTAAAAAAAAACAAACACTACATACTTACCTTCCGCTGTCTGTCCCCGGCGCTGTGCTTTCCTGCACTGGCTGTGAGCGCTGGCCGGCCGTAAAGCACAGTGGTGACATCACCGCTCTGCTTTCCGGACGCTGTGCTCACAGTCAGTGCAGGAAAGCACAGCGCCGGGGACAGACAGCGGAAGGTAAGTATGTAGTGTTTGTTTTTTTTACTTTTACGATGGTAACCAGGGTAAACATCGGGTTACTAAGCGCGGCCCTGCGCTTAGTAACCCGATGTTTACCCTGGTTACCGGCATCGTTGGTCGCTGGAGAGCTGTCTGTGTGACAGCTCTCCAGCGACCAAACAGCGACGCTGCAGCGATCCGGATCGCTGCAGCGTCGTTTAGTGTGAAGGTACCTTTAGGGACCTTTTTAAACAATTAGGAAGCCTTTGCAGGTGTTTTTTGTTTATCTAATTTACTGAGATAATGACTTTTGGGAGATATATATATATATATATATATATACACACATACTAGATGGTGGCCCGATTCTAACGCATTGGGTATTCTAGAATATGCATGTCCATGTAGTATATTGCCCAGCCACGTAGTATATTGCCCAGCCACGTAGTATATTGCACAGCAATGTAGTATACAGCACAGACACGTAGTATATTGCCCAGCCACGTAGTATATTGCCCAGCCACGTAGTATATTGCCCAGCCACGTAGTATATTTCACAGCGACGTAGTATACAGCACAGAGCCACGTAGTATATTGCCCAGCCACGGAGTATATTGCCCAGCCACGTAGTATATTGCAGTCACGTAGTATATTGCCCAGCGACGTAGTATACAGCACAGAGCCACGTAGTATACAGCACAGACACGTAGTATACTGCCCAGTATATTGCCCAGGGACGTAGTATATTGCCCAGACATGTAGTATATTGCCCAGCCACGTAGTATATTGCACAGCTCACGTAGCATATAGCACAGCCCACGTAGTATATAGCACAGCCCACGTAGTATATAGCACAGCCCACGTAGTATATTGCCCAGTCACGTAGTATATTGCCCAGTCACGTAGTATATTGCCCAGTCACGTAGTATATTGCCCAGCCACGTAGTATATTGCCCAGCCACGTAGTATATTGCCCAGCTACGTAGTATATTGCCCAGCTACGTAGTATTTTGCCCAGTCACGTAGTATATTGCCCAGTCACGTAGTATATTGCACAGCGACGTAGTATACAGCACAGAGCCACGTAGTATATTGCCCAGCCACGTAGTATATTGCAGTCACGTAGTACATTGCCCAGCGACGTAGTATACAGCACAGAGCCACGTAGTATACAGCACAACCACGTAGTATGCTGCCCAGACACGTATGTAACAGGTTAAAAAAAAAAAAAGAGTTAAAATAAAAAATAAACATACTCACCTTCCGAGGGGCCCCTGCGGTATCCGGCGCTGACACTATAGTTTTCTCACGCTGCACAAGCCCGAGTGTTGAGGCTCCCACTTTGCTGCAGGTCTCTTATCTATTACATTCACCAGTTCTGCTTACAGCTTCTGTTTAGGGTGTGTGCACACATTGTATTTTTACAAATGGCCAAAAAACGTCCGCTTTCAAAGCTTCATTTTTAATTTTTTTTTTTTTAATAAGTTTTTTGGGATGTCTTTTCTTGAATTCTTTTTCAATGATTTTGACAATTGGCAGATTTTTTTTCTGGCCTTTTCAGCAATGAAGAATCCATTACAGTTTTTTTTCTGAGAAAAAAAAAACAAAACACTGGCAAATCACAAAAACCACAGGGGGCATCTTAATACCTGGAGAATTATCAGTTTGCTTCCTTAAAATGTTTGTCGTCTTTGGAAAGCAGTGGAAAGGCAGTCGAACGTGTAACTCACTAGTAGATGCATGGGTTGCAATCGCACCTGAGCCTTGGAGCCTAGGTGGTCCAAAAGGTCTCTTTGGCCCATATGAAAAGACCATTAACATTAATGACCTGTGATAGCTGAGGACCCTGTTGTAGATTTGACATCAGGGCCCATGAGATTCAAGTCACACCACTGAACACAAGTGGTTTTTTTGTTTGTTTGTTTTTTCTTTTTACACAGACATGAATATATTCATTCATTGGAAAGATAGATTAGAACTTTCTCAAGCACAACAGTAGCCCAAATGACCAAGTTCCTCTCCACCCCATTATTTTATAAGGCCGTCAAAGTGGCTTATTATCCGAAATAATGTCTTCGGGGAGGGAAGAAACCAGAACACTATCCCAAGTCTCTGAAGACATGATGTCTA
Organism: Ranitomeya imitator; assembly: GCF_032444005.1. NCBI lineage: Eukaryota > Metazoa > Chordata > Amphibia > Anura > Dendrobatidae > Ranitomeya > Ranitomeya imitator. Next base: position 735,808,335 of record NC_091282.1, on the reverse strand, counting down.
TAGGTCTTCTCTATCCCGATCGTGAAACCAGCCTATGGTAAAAAGCCAGAAATAAGAGCCGAAAAGTCTGAGAAACGTCCTGGCGGAGGAAGGCTCACCTAGATTTCAGCTGCTATGCAGCCTGTTTAGTCAAATTCAGGCAAATGTCCAGAATGTATTCGCTGTGTTGGTTTTTGGCACGGGTGTATGGTTTGGGTATTAAAAACCGTGTGGGTAGGATTTTGTTAGACATGTTTAGTTTGTGAAAACAAAAAAATCCCCCAAAACAAGTTTAAATGGACTGTATATGTAATGGGACTAAAATGGATTGAAAGGAATACTTAAATGCGGCATTAAGACTTGACGTCTGGTTTCAGCAGTACATAGGAATGGAGCGCAACCTGGTTATGGATAGACTGGCAGCTGGAGCACCATAGGGTAGCCGCACACAATGGCCTGGCTTCAGGAATCTGAGAAGTTGATTATGTCTACCCCTTTAGATTTCAAGAGATCCATAGGCGAATATCTATGTAAATGAGCTTGCAAGTCCAGGGAACATGGCCTGCAGTTACAGCTCTCTGGCCGCTCTCCCTCTTTCTCCTCCCACTGCCGGCCCACTGTTAGTGACTGACAGGTCACTCCTCTCTGTGACCTGCCCCTCCGCCCTAGATCTCGAGCATGCGCCTTTATTCCCGGGAGTGGTGCGTGCGCAGATTGATGAGTCCTTAGAAGCTGGACTTACTGCACATGTGCTGAACCCCGTGAATGGCGGTGCTCTGTTTTTTTTTTTTTGTTTTTTTTAAACTTGGCAAGGAACGATGTCTTCAAATTTTACTGGCAGCCATCATGTCAGCCCCATTTTCACTCCACTGACTAAAAACAGGTATCATAAATGGCGCCATCATTCTGTGGATGATGCCAAGAGAGCCGTAAAAGAAATTTGATTTTCCTCTGCCGCTCCTCCCAACTTCCCCAATTGCTCCCATCTTAAGAAGAGATTGATTTGGCTACTAGAAACATTGGAGATTGTCTAAGCATTAAAAATAATAGTTAACCCCTTACTGCCATTGGACAGGATAGTACGTCCAATGGCCGTACCCCCGTTTTGATGTGGGCTCCAGCGGTGAACCTGCATCAAAGCTGACAAGCCAGCTGTTTTGAACAGCTGACATGTGCCCGCAATAGGCGCGGGTAGAATCGCGATCCACCCACGCCTATTAAGTAGTTAAATGCCGCTGTCAAACTGACAGCGGCATTTAAAGCGTGCTTCCGGGCATCGGGTCGGAAATATGCGCACCGCTGACCTCCGATGATCGGGGGTCATCGGTTCGTCGGCATAACAACCAGAGGGTCTTCTTGAGACCTCTATGGTTGTTGATGCTGGATTGCTATGAGCGCCACCCTGTGGTTGGCGCTCATAGCAATGCAGTAATTCTGCTACATAGAGGCGATCAGAGCATCGCCTCTATGCAGCAGAGCCAATCAAGTTGTGGCAGCTTCTAGCCTCCCATGGAGGCTATTGAAGCATGCCAAAACTTAAAGAAAAATAGTTTTAAAAATGTAAAAGTTTAAGTCACCCCCCTTTTGCCCCATTCAAAATATAACAAAACAAAAAAAAAAATAAAACACACATATTTGATATCGCCGAGTTCAGAATCGCCCGATCAATAAAAAAAAAAAAAAGGATTAACCTAATCGCTATATGGCGTAGTAGAAAAAAAAAATTGAAATGCCAGAATTATTTTTTTTTGGTTCCCGCAACATTGCATTAACATGCAATAACGGGCAATCAAAAGAACGTATCTGCACAAAAGTGGTATAATTAAAAATGTCAGCTCGGCACGCAAAAAATAAGCCCTCACCCGACCCCAGATCACAAAAAATGGAGATGCTACAGGTAACGGAAAATGGCATAATTATTATTATTATTTATTTTATTTTTTTAGCAAAGTTTTTTTTTTTCACCACTTAGATAAAAAAGAACCTAGACATGTTTAGTGTCTATGAACTTGTAATGACCTGTAGAATCATAATGGCAGGTCAGTTTTAGCATTGGTGTAAACGATTTAAAAAAAAAAATTTTAAAAAAAGTTGTGGAATTGCACTTTTTTGGCAATTTCACCGCACTTGGAATTTTTTTCCCTGTTTTCTAGTACACGACATGGTAAAACCAATGATGTCGTTCAAAAGTACAACTCGTCCCACCAAAAATAAGCCCTCACATGGCCATATTGAAGGAAAAATACAAAAGTTATGGCTCTGGGAAGAAGAGGAGTGAAAAACGAATACGCAAAACCGAAAAAAAAGCTCCGGTCATGAAGGGGTTAAGGATGTGTTTAAAGGAAAGTGGTTACCACCTAATCTGAGAGCAGATTAATATGGAGATAGAGACCCTGAGTTCAGTGATGTGTCACTTACTAGATTGCTTTCTGTAGATTTGATAAAATAACTTTTATCAGCAGTAGATTATCTTTAGAGGACTAAAACCTGCCACCATTTAGTCCAGCCACGCCCCCACCACTCATTGGCAGCTTTCTTTGTACACTGTAGAAAGCAGCCAGTGGTGGGCGGGGTTATACAGAGCTCAGCCTTCAGAGGTCTGGTAGATCAGCAGCAGATAAAACTATAGTAAGTATCCCTGTAAGTGACACATCGTTGGAATCGGGGTCCGAACGCTATATATATATATATATATATATATATATATATATATATATATATATATATATATATATATATATACATATTATATATATATATATACATATTATATATATACACATACACTGAGAAATCACCTACAAATGAGGTATTTTTTCTCTGTGCGCACATTAAGTACAGTGAATTTAACAAAATAATGACAGTACCCGGAACAGGCAGGATTATCTTACCAAATCGTGTGAAAACATGTTGTAACAGCTGGCTCTGCTCACATTTTAATCTGAAATTAGCACCTGAGTATTCTTTTATGTTGCAGAAATCCAATTCTCAACTACAATCATACACACAGTAATTAGAAAGCGGGGGGGGAATCTACTTGTCTGTCCCTGAGACGACACATACATTCTACAGTGCCGGCAAAAAAAATCTTTACATTTGCGCAGCAAATAAAAACTTTACATATAAAATCCACCTCATAATTTCACTTTTTAAAAGTGTACACAATGGGGGAGATAATAAAAACTTGTCTAATATTAAAGCTGGCTTTGTTGCAAATATCAACCAATAAACGCTCAGTTTTCACTTCTCTGGTAAAGCGAAAGCTGCACTCTGATTGGTTGTTATGTGCAGCCCAGCCAGTTTTGCTATTAGGCAGTCTTTTATTATCTCCCTCAGTTTTTTATTATCTCCCACAATGGGTCGAAAGAAGCTTAAAATGGAAGAGAAATCCCGTGCCTTGACTCTGCTCGAGAAGGGGGATTCAGTGATTGTTGTAGCTAGAGATCTGGGAATGTCAAGAGAAGCAATTTATCAACTGAAGTGGTCGGCGGCATCATTGCCTCCTGGGATGGTACCGCAGAGGAAGTCCGGCTCTGGCGCACCTAAGAAGACTTCACCAAGGACTGATAAGCTTCTGAAGCGTGAAGTGATGTCACATCCTTCTATAACTGCCGTTGAACTAAAAAACTAGTACCCTACGCTCCTCCAGAACATCGCAACTAGGACAATTCGTCACCGCCTGCAGAAGGACCTGGGTCTACCAAGTTGCAGTGCCGCAAAGAAGCCCCTGCTCACAGCAGCAATGAAGACGAAAAGGCTTGTAAGAAATATCAAGATTGGACATCTGAAGTGTGGAAGAAAGTGATGTTTAGTGATGAGAGCACTTTCAGGCTGGTCAGGGGAGGCTCAAAGGTTGTGCGTCGTCCGAGTACTGTGTCACGGTATGACCCAAAATATACAGTACTAAAGGAGGTGCTGAAGACACTGTGGGTAAACATGGACTCCACATACTTAGCCAGCCTTGCTGAATCCATGCCTAAACGACTGCAGATGGTGATCAACATGGATCAACATGTTAGGGCAAGTGAGGTTAGGCTATGGGTTGAACTAGATGGACTTAAAGTCTTCCTTCAACCTTAATAACTATGCATGTACTAAAATGTAAGGGTGACATGACAAAATACTAATTGTAATAAAATATCCACAATAAAACACTTGAATATTAAGATTTTGTGGTTTCATTGAACTTGTAAAGATATTTTTTGCCGGCACTGTATCTATCCTGTATATTTAGTAAAGACTGGATGGCCCGGACAAGATGACGACTTCAATCACATGGTTTTGTCGTTCTATTTTGTGACGCTGCCTCTTTAAAAATCCCATTTCAAAACAGTTGAACTGTTCCATCCCTAACTAAACCGGGGATGTTTTGCACGCAGCAAATTAGTTCCAACTTACAAAAGTAGAATGTGGCCGAGAACTCTTAAGCCTTTTTGGAAATCTCCGAGCAGGAGAGCGGGGTAAGGCGGCCACCAGTTGCTAGAACAGATGTGGCTGCCAATCACACACATTTGCTCTAGCACATTCCTGAGTTTACTAATTAATCTCCGGGCTCAATGCTTTTAACAGTGGGCGAGTCTGAAATGATGGCTTGTTTATCGGAAGGAAATGCTACTTTATTCATCTGATTATAAATATTCCAGTATTTCCATTTTGGCAGAGATTTATTAGTCGCTTTCATTTCTTTATTTTTCCCCCTTTCGTTAGGACTAAGCCCTTAGGGCTCATGCACATGACAAAGTTGTATGAATGGGTCCTGTATGACGTCTCACAGACCTAGAAGTAAATTCAACGAGGAAAAATAAAAATACGAATAGTTGTTTTAGAATTTGCAAGAGAAACTTGTAAAGTTTGGTGCAGTTATGCCCATAATGTGTTACTTTCAAATGCTTACATATCCAATGTGCCAGAGCTGAGAAATAAAGCGTTATAGTCGCATGTAAATTATCCAGAAAGTGCATTGGAGGCGTGTCACTGCACTTTGCATATATCAACAAGCCGCCAACGCACCAGGATAATTTGCATGGGATTTCAAAGCCTGATTTCTCAGCTCTTGCACCTCAGATTACTACAAAGACAGATATTATTTGTATTGTTGTTCTAGGACCTATATAGTGGGACCACTAGTATGATTAGTAAAATTGTCCCTTTAACCACTTCCTGACTGCCCATAGACAAGAAATGACCCGGCAGTCTGCATTCTACTCTGCAGTGACGTTGTCATGCAGTTGTGGTAGCGGGGATCTGGCTGTCTGATACAAGTAGGCTTCACATAGAGAAGACAGGAATGGTTTGTTACCGTCTCTGCCTTCTCAATCGCTGTATATGCATCACTGAACAAGCGCTGTGCCTACAGTAATAGGAAGCGTTAACAGCACTTCCTCCTCCAAATCCAGCGTTCATGTGATCGCTGGGTGTAAGGAGGGAGCAGGCAAGGAACTACTAAGTTCTAGGAGACCCATTCAGCTCTGCTATGTGAGTAGGAGGCTGAAATTCCACTGTAACTGGGGCTAATATACCAGCCCTAGTTACTAGAATCTCAGATTTTTTTAAAGAAAAAAAAAATTGAAGCGCTAACCCCAAATGGTCTTTTATGACCTTATGGGGGACACAATATGGGTTTGTGCACATGACTGTATTTATTTTTTTTTTTACAATGCTCCTTCTGTGTTAACTATGACTCCGAATCATTATTCTCCAGGTCAGTATGATTATATGATTAAAGTAATAGAAAATTAGCATAAATGTGTTTTCCATTTAAGTGAAGAAAAATACAAAATACAAAAGTTTGCAAAAATTAATAAAGCTGTGTGTCGCCACTTTAATATTTATTATTATGTATTTTATTTCCGTTATATTGCACCAATATATTCCTCAGGACTTTAAAATTAATTATCAGACTCTTAACGGTTGAGCTGTGTGAGGCTTTATTTTTTGTGTGGTGCGTGGATGGTTTTATTGATACCAGTATGGTGTACACAACGTTTTGACTAATTTTAATTGCATTTTTTTATGGAGGTCTGTTGAAAAAATCTGCAGTTAGTTTTATTTTTATAGTTACGGCATTTTCCGATCGAGTTAAGTAATTTTATATTTTGATAAATCAGACATTTACGGACACAGAGATACCACATGTTTAATTTTTTTAATTGGAAAAATTCAGCGTGATTGCAAATTTTATTTTTTAAAAGGTTATTTTTTCATATAACATATGTTGTTTTTTAGTCCCCTCAGAGGACTTGAACCTGCAAGATGGACAGTGGTATTTAAATGGTTCCCAGCAGCAACCAGAGCTCAGTGGTTAAAGACAGATGTTGGCTTTGTAACATTGCGGACATCTGCATCACATGTAAAGAGCTCAGCTCCTGAGCGCACCCCGCACACAGGAATCCTCGCAATCGTGGATTTGTGTTAAGGGATTAAAGTGTGACTGGTATATTTATGCTCGCTGATAATGGTGAACTAGCGAGTGCTCGTTTCCATGATTATCAGTCTTTCTAACTAGGCTACCAATCACCCTTGGAGCAAGCAAAACACTAGATCCTTGGGGGAACTGAGATTTAAGCTTGCCTAAAAAAAAAAATAATAGTTCTCAGCAGTATGTCATCCTGTGTAAACAGGACATATCACATTAACAATAACTGAAGAGAGGCAGACACGCAGAGGTGCTGCTGCAGCTTCTAGTACGTGTTCTACCATCTCACTCCTGAGCTGGAGTCACAGCAGCACAGCATGTGCTCAAAAGATCCTGGGGATGAGAATATTTCCTTCTCAGTGGGTGCAGTGTTTGAAGGGATATAGTAACTGGTCTCCACATACCAGTGCAGTGAAAACCTGAGGCTGATAGGCTATGCTATAACCTGCCGACCCCAAACTAAGAGAGCCTGCAGAGGGGAGACTGCTTATTAAAGCAGGATACAAGTCATATAATGGGCAGATACAGCGATGATCCTCATGTACACAAAACAGCTTATTCAGAAAATTCCTATGAAACAAGTAGCATTTAAAAAAATATTTATGAATAAAGGGGAGAATTCAGCATGCCAGGTCTAAGGGTTTGGGGTATTCTTTCTGGGAAGATTATTTAGTAAGAATTCAGCTTTGTTGGTTTTATTCTGATCATTCTTTTGCAGGTCTATTCATGCATTGTGAGCAGCATATGGGAAAATCAGCGAGACTCAGCCCAGGAAACTCTACATATAAAAACATGATTATCCAACAAAAAGGTGTTCAAAAGGGGACAGTGCCTATAAGAAAGTGTCAGAATACCCCAGTGATAATCACTTTTTACGGATGAGAAAAAAATAATTACGATTCCTTTTTTTTTTTCTTTAATGATCAAAACAATAATTGCCCAAAAATAACACACAAAAAACAACAAATAGACAGGCTACAATAATGCAGGTGGCGTCCGATGCATGCTGCCCGTGGTTCAGGCCGCAAACCCAGCTGACAGATTACTTTTAAAGAAAAAAAAATACTGTCGGCGTGCTCCGGTCTTTACACGTAATGTAAAGAGATATTCTGTGAGCAGGAGTTAGAAACATATCCCATATGTTAAGGGTCACATCAGTGTCAGTTCATGTACTGTCAAGAATGAAGGGTCCAGGATTGATTGCATAGTTTCTGAGGACCCAACCAATGTTACCCCAATGACCTGTTTGTCTTATACTTCTAGTATACAAAAAGCTTCAGTGACATTCTAAATGGGAAGTCTCACAGCTCTGATCAGACAACCACCAGAAACTAAGAAAATACATTAGGAAATTGTTACGCTAACCAAATGCTACAAATTCTTGCATATATACAGGAATTCATCTTAGCGGGTCTCAAAGCCTTACAGCTTGTACGACAGAAACCAGAAATATTGTCAAAAACCTGATGGAAATAATCAATGGAATTTGTAAGGATCCGTTACCCATGAAGGGAAAAGATTTAAGACAGGAGTGGGCTGAAAGATTTTGGTTGTTAATAATAATAATAATATTATTATTATTATTTTACTTCCAGCATGTCGAAAGCCATAACTTCACCATTTTTCATGTTCATTTTTTGTGGGATGCACTGTATAAAATGGAGTACATAGAATATTTGTATTCATCCAAAAAAGAAAACAATCTAAAAGTGAATCTGTCATCTGGAAAACAAACTTTCTCAATTTAAGGAATGCAAAACTGTTTGAGAGGGTTGTTATGTGTAACAAGCTGTAGATGGTATAGTTACTAGATATATACATCTTTTTAATTATTTTTTTACTTTCATTTTCTCTGAAAAGACATTAACCAAAATGGCAATTTCTGCATAGTTTTTTTTGTATAATTTTTTTTCTGTTCTCCGTGTGGGATTAATAATAATACATATTTATTATACTGGTCGTTACATATGACTGTGACACCAGATATGACTGGCATGGTCTAGCAACCATAGGCACCCCACGACCGGGATGCAGAAAGACAATGGAGTGACAGAGGGAGCAATCTCGCACTGTCACACGCTTTACATGCAGCAGTCGCTATTGACGGCAGCATCTAAACAGTTCATTAAGGTACCTTCACACATAACGATATTGTTAACGATATCGTTGCTTTTTGTGACGTAGCAACGATATCGTTAATAAAATCGGTATGTGTGACAGCGACCAACGATCAGGCCCCTGCTGGGAGATCGTTGGTCGCTGAAGAAAGTCCAGAACTTTATTTCGTCGCTGGATCTCCCGTGGACATCGCTGGATCGGCGTGTGACACCGATCCAGCGATGTCTTCACTGGTAACCAGGGTAAACATCGGGTAACTAAGCGCAGGGCCGCGCTTAGTAACCCGATGTTTACCCTGGTTACCTTCCTAAAAGTAAAAAAAACAAACACTACATACTTACCTAACGCTGTCTGTCCTCCAGCGCTGTGCTCTGCACTCCTCCTGTACTGGCTGTGAGCGTCGGTCAGCCGGAAAGCAGAGCGGTGACGTCACCGCTCTGCTTTCCGGCCGCCGTGCTCACACAGACAGTACAGGAGGAGTGCAGAGCACAGCGCTGGAGGACAGACAGCGTTAGGTAAGTATGTACTGTGTGTTTTTTTTACTTTTAGGATGGTAACCAGGGTAAACATCGGGTTACTAAGCGCGGCCCTGCGCTTAGTTACCCGATGTTTACCCTGGTTACCGGCATCGTTGGTCGCTGGAGAGTGGTCTGTGTGACAGCTCTCCAGCGACCAAACAGCGCCGCTGCAGCGATCCGGATCGTTGTCGGTATCGCTGCAGCGTCGCTTAGTGTGAAGGGGCCTTTAGTGTCAAACGCTGACACCAATCAATTCCTTCTGCTACATCTCTGGGAGCAGACGGAATTGAATATGGATAGGAAGTGAATCATGATCCAGAAGGAGTGAATAATTACCGCCTGGGGGGTTGTCTGGTGAAAACAAGTTATCACCTATTTATGGGAAAGGTGCCAACTTACTGATCGGTGGGCAAGTGACTGCTCAAACCCACACCAAGTTAACAGAATGGGGTACTTTTATCCCCTTGACAAAATGGAATAGCAGTTCGGATGCTTAACTGCCAAACCATTTATTCTCTATGGGGGTCCCGGAAAAAGCTGGGAGCAGTACTCGGCAGCACCATACAGAATGACTGAAGCTGTGGTCAGGCATGTGCATTACTACTCCACTCTAAGGCTTCTTTCACACTTCCGTCAGCTGGTGGCCATCAGAATGCGTTACTGCGACGCATCGACGGGGAGAGAGAAGAGAGAAAGAGAATCCTTCCAGGCATGCTCAGTATAAAAAAAACGGGATACGTCACTGGATTCCTGTTTTCCGACGTGCAGAAAAATCTTTCCTCTGAACGTTTTCTCCGCCTGATGTACAGAAATATTCCGACGGAATCAGTGCACGACGGATGAAACGGATGGCCATCTGTCACAATCTGTTGCTAATACAAGTCTATTGGAAAATACAGGGTCCTGCAGAAAATTTTGCAGGATCCTGTTTTTTCAAAAATCGACAGATTGCGATGGGAGCTAAAAGATGGAAGTGTGAAAGAGGCCTAATGAGATTAAAAGTGTCTTGGTGCATGTCCCTGCGGTAAGTCCTCCACCGATCTACAAGTTATTGCTTATGATATGGATAGCCAATAACTTGTTTTCACTAGACAACTCCTTAAAAAAAACAAAAATACTTTAAAATGTATTTCTTGGAACTTGCAATCATACAAACTTCTGGGGAATACCATCATACAATGCCAGAAATGAAGAACAAACTCTCTGACCTCTGCTGTGACCTCTGCCTACGCAGTTGTGCAGTTTACTGGGCTGTAAATCCTTAAAGACAGGTCAAACCTGTTCTTCTTGGCACAGCGCCCTTCAACTGAATACATGGAGGAGATTATTCGGAGTGAAGAGACGATTCTTACACAATGGTCGGGTTTCGTGTGCACGGCTAAATATAATCTCGCTTTCAAAATATATAAATAAAGAAAAAAAAATAAAATAAACAATTATCTCCCTTGTACGTAGTTACATCACGGAGAACTGCTAAGAGAATGCTACAAGTACTTATGCCAATAATGGCAAAGTCCTTTCACTGGAGAATATTTGATTTTCCACGGGGCGAGACTCTCCTTAGATTATGTACAACCATTACCGAGTAAGGGTACCGTCACACAGTGGCATTTTGATCGCTACGACGGCATGATCCGTGACGCTCCAGCATCGTAACAATATTGCTCCAGCGTCGTAGACTGCGGTCACACTTTGCAATGTACGACGCTGGAGCGATAATTTCATGACGTATGTGCGATGTAGAAGCCGTTGGTTACTATGCGCACATCGTATACAATATCGTGCACACCTTTGTTACACCATGCGATCATGCCGCCACAGCGGGACACTAGATGACCAAAGAAAGTTTCAAACGATCTGCTACGACGTACGATTCTCAGCGGGGTCCCTGATCGCAGGAGCGTGTCAGACACAGCGAGATCGCTGGAACGTCACGGATATATCGCTGGAATGTCACGAATCGTGCCGTCGTAGCGATCAAAATGGCACTGTGTGACGGTACCCTAAGACTATGATCACAGCCATAGCTAGGAGACTGAACAGAGGAACTTTCAGTTCTGTATTTACTGCTCGTAATTCAGGTTACCAGCCACAGCTGCAGTCTATCTGAAGTGGCTGGTTTCTTAGGCAAGGAGAGCATGCTTATAAGCTCTTTACTATAGAGCTTGCAAGTGCTGTTCTGAAGCTGGCTGGATTGCAGGATCTGGCCAGCTTCTCTATATGCTGCAGAGGGAAAGCAGCCAGCTTCTCCTCCATATGCTGCAGAGGGAAAGCAGCCAGCTTCTCCTCCATATGCTGTAGAGGGAAAGCTGCCAGCTTCTCCTCCAATGCTGCAGAGGGAAAGCAGCCAGCTTCTCCTCCATATGCTGCAGAGGGAAAGCAGCCAGCTTCTCCTCCATATGCTGCAGAGGGAAAGCTGCCAGCTTCTCCTCCATATGCTGCAGAGGGAAAGCTGCCAACTTCTCCTCCATATGCTGCAGAGAGAAAGCTGCCAGCTTCTCCTCCATATGCTGCAGAGGGAAAGCAGCCAGCTTCTCCTTCATATGCTGCAGAGGGAAAGCAGCCAGCTTCTCCTCCAATGCTGCAGAGGGAAAGCAGCCAGCTTCTCCTCCATATGCTGAAAAGGGAAAGCAACCAGCTTCTCCTCCATATGATGCAAAGGGAAAGCAGCCAGCTTCTCCTCCATATGCCGCAGAGGGAAGCAACCAGCTTCTCCTCCATATGATGCAAAGGGAAAGCAGCCAGCTTCTCCTCCAATGCTGCAGAGGGAAAGCAGCCAGCTTCTCCTCCAATGCTGCAGGGGGAAAGCAGCCAGCTTCTCCTCCAATGCTGCAGAGGGAAAGCAGCCAGCTTCTCCTCCATATGCTGAAAAGGGAAAGCAACCAGCTTCTCCTCCATATGATGCAAAGGGAAAGCAGCCAGCTTCTCCTCCATATGCCGCAGAGGGAAAGCAGCCAGCTTCTCCTCCAATGCTGCAGAGGGAAAGCAGCCAGCTTCTCCTCCATATGCTGCAGAGGGAAAGCAGCCAGCTTCTCCTCCAATGCTGCAGAGGGAAAGCAGCCAGCTTCTCCTCCATATGCTGAAAAGGGAAAGCAACCAGCTTCTCCTCCATATGATGCAAAGGGAAAGCAGCCAGCTTCTCCTCCATATGCCGCAGAGGGAAAGCAGCCAGCTTCTCCTCCAATGCTGCAGAGGGAAAGCAGCCAGCTTCTCTATATGCTGCAGAGGGAAAGCAGCCAGCTTCTCCTCCATATGCTGAAAAGGGAAAGCAGCCAGCTTCTCCTCCATATGCTGAAAAGGGAAAGCAGCCAGCTTCTCCTCCATATGATGCAAAGGGAAAGCAACCAGCTTCTCCTCCATATGATGCAAAGGGAAAGCAGCCAGCTTCTCCTCCAATGCTACAGAGGGAAAGCAGCCAGCTTTTCCTCCATATGCTGAAAAGGGAAAGCAACCAGCTTCTCCTCCATATGATGCAAAGGGAAAGCAGCCAGCTTCTCCTCCATATGCCGCAGAGGGAAAGCAACCAACTTCTCCTCCATATGATGCAAAGGGAAAGCAGCCTGTTGTGAATTATGTTGTCGAACTCCCTCCTGTGGTCGTGAATGGTACTTCGGCGCGTTCTGTCCATGGACTCCCTCTGGTGGCTGTGAGTGAAGCTGCTGCTTCTGAGGTTCCTTACACAGGTGACGTGGTTTATCCTTTGGTTGGCTGCTCTATTTAACTCCACTCAGATCGTTACTCCATGCCAGCTGTCAATGTTCCTGCATTGGTTCAGTTCGCTCTTGGATCTTTCTGGTGACTTGTCTTCTCCGGCAGAAGCAAAGTTCCTGATCGTTATTATTTGTTCATGGTTTCCTTGTCCAGCTGGTTATCATGATTTTGTCTTGCTAGCTGGAAGCTCTGGGATGCAGAGTGGCACCTCCGCACCGTGAGTCGGTGCGGAGGTCTTTTTGCACACTCTGCGTGGTCTTTTGTAGTTTTTTGTGCTGACCGCAAAGATACCTTTCCTATCCTTTGTCTGTTTAGCAAGTCTGGCCTCCCTTTGCTGAAACCTGTTTCATTTCTGCGTTTGTGACTTTCATCTTTACTCACAGTCAATATATGTGGGGGGCTGCCTTTTCCTTTGGGGAATTTCTCTGAGGCAAGGTAGGCTTTATTTTCTATCTCTAGGGCTAGCTAGCTCTTAGGCTGTGAAGAGGCGTCTAGGGAGTGTCAGGAACGCTCCACGGCTATTTCTAGTTGTTGTGATAGGATTAGGGCCTGCGGTCAGCAGAGCTCCCACATCCCAGAGCTTGTCCTGTGTGAGTTTAACTATCAGGTCGTGCCGGGTGCTCCTAACCACCAGGTCCATAACAGCAGCCAGCTTCTCCTCCAATGCTGCAGAGGGAAAGCAGCCAGCTTCTCCTCCAATGCTGCAGAGGGAAAGCAGCCAGCTTCTCCTCCATATGCTGCAGAGGGAAAGCAGCCAGCTTCTCCTCCATATGCTGCAAAGGGAAAGCAGCCAGCTTCTCCTCCAATGCTGCAGAGGGAAAGCAGCCAGCTTCTCCTACATATGCAGCAGAGGGAAAGCAGCCAGCTTCTCCTTCATATGCTACAGAGGGAAAGCAGCCAGCTTCTCCTCCATATGCTGCAGAGGGAAAGCAGCCAGCTTCTCCTCCATATGCTGCAGAGGGAAAGCAGCCAGCTTCTCCTCCATATGCTGCAGAGTGAAAGCAGCCAGCTTCTCCTCCAGTGCTGCAGAGGGAAAGCAGCCAGTTTCTCCTCCAATGCTTCAGAGGGAAAACAGCCAGCTTCTCCTCGATATACTGAAAAGGGAAAGCAACCAGCTTCTCCTCCATATGATGCAAAGGGAAAGCAGCCAGTTTCTCCTCCATATGCTGCAGAAGGAAAGCAGCCAGCTTCTCCTCCATATGCAGCAAAGGGAAAGCAGCCAGCTTCTCCTCCAATGCTGCAGAGGGAAAGCAGTCAGTGGCGCAAGAATGACGCAGGTCCGAACTGGCAATCCTTTAGAAGAGCAAAATCTTAAAGCAAGTCAGAGGTGTACAAAGCCAAAAACAAAGGGGAGAACAACCCTTCATCTAATTAAATAATAAAATGAAGGCAATTCAGGTAACAGTCTTTAAGAGCTTTGACTTGCCTTAGTCCGCAACAGCGGAAGTCAACCAATGCCATTTGTCCATCACTGAGCGAGCTATACACATACAGACCGCTGCCTTTCCTGACCCAGCACACATTAGGCTCAGAGTCTACTCCAAGTTGCTCCAAGTTGACAGAGGACAATTAAGCCACTCTTCTGAAATTCTACTTGTCCAACCTTTTTTCCACCTCACATCATAAATAGGGGGAGAATTGGGAGGAACACCCCCAGACATACCAGCTGATCACGCCATTACCAGAATGACTATGTGGTTGTGGGCAGCCTTTTTGGCTGATTATTTATGTGCAACTTTTTAAAAATTAGCATAATTTGGTACAACAACTCCATTTTATCCCTGGAGTTATTTTATGTATGTCAGTTTTTCGGATCTTTTTGCACTAAAAAGTCACAAAACAATAAACAGTTCAAGATGGAAAAAAATGATCAATTCTGACCCTGCGTAAAATTCATGAACAGTGTGCCATTTTGAAAAATTATGCGAAAAATCTGGCAACGAATGCCCAATTACAAAAAAGAAAAGCAACTTTAAAAAAGTTCAAATGATGAATTGAGCCTCGGTGCTCATGTGTCTATAAGGCTAGGTTCACACACATATTGTTAAGGCTAGCGGAACGCACCGAGTAAATAGAGATGTTTATTGATATTGGTGCGTTCGCAGCCCGGGGTCCACCGTGCAGGAGTACCTGCTGCTAGCAAACAGCGGAGCTATATGGCGGTATAGACTAACTCAGTTAATTCACTGAGTAGCCGTGAAAGGAAAGCACTGTGCCCTGTTAGACTCCACAGAGGCACAGGCTAACTGCCCAAACAGAGAGCAGTCAGTGGTCACACAAATACACAAAACTCCTCGCCGGAGGAGCCAGCATTCTAGGGGCTTATTTCAGCCGGGTCCCTGAATACACACACGTGACCACACTGGCGCAAAGCACATAAGTTTAGACAATACTAGCGCATGGCCGTGCGGTCATGCGCAGCTTATATAGTTGCAGCACAGGAAGCTGCTACCGAAGTTTTGCCCTTTCAGGACCTTCCTGGAGGACCAATGGGATGCGCTGCAGTACCTGAGCATGTGACCCTCGACCTCCAATGGGAGACCTTGCCCTGGGCATGCTCAGTGTGTGTAAATAAGGACTTAGTCCCAGATAGGCTTACTCGCCGCAGATCAGTGCAGGGTACCATAGGAAAGCCAGGAAAGGCAGTAGTGACCCTATGCACAGAATCAGCCTCAGCGAGACGCTGGGAGCGACGTCTCCGCTGAGCCAGACCCCACTGCGGCCGATGCTGAATGGGAGACCGCAGCAGACAAGGATCGAGATTCCCCCTGTGCAGCAGAGGAAACTCGACTCCTAACACATATAGTGCTATTTGCGGAGCGCTGCGTCTGGATTTTCGCCAGAATCACTGTGTGTGAACCTAGCCTATCTTAGGACGGTAAAGTGAATGATAAAACCATTAAATTTAAAGTGAAAATTTTTCTCGACAAATTCAATACCAGAACAATTGTGCAGCTCATCGCTTTGATCCTTATTTGCTTCATTTTTTAATCTTATTTTTCATTTGTTAATAATCTAGCGAAGAGCAGAACCTTAGACCAGTTACTACACTTTTCCTTTGGCATGTAGACAAAATAAATTGGGGGTGAGGCTCTGTAACTATCAATTGTTTTACTATTGCAAATATTTGTAGAGATGTGAATCAGTCAAGGAAAACATACAGATTCCAAAATAAGCAAATAGTACCATATTGATGAATATTTCCAGCTGTTTTATATTAATCGTACAATTTTATGTTCTATTTTAAAGCCACACTGCAAGCTAACATGATAGTGGGATATTACCATCTTGCACACTCCAATATGTACGACTCGCCACCATCACAGCATTAAACTGCCTGTATCTGCCTCTGTGTACAGCCGAGGCCAACAACCTCCTTCTCTGATGACATCAGCTTTTCGACAACCCTATCTGGTGAAGAGGCAGAAGAAGGGGGCGAGGCAGAAGAAGGGGGCGAGGCAGAAGAAGGGGGCGAGGCAGAAGAAGGGGGCGAGGCAGAAGAAGGGGGCGAGGCAGAAGAAGGGGGCGAGGCAGAAGAAGGGGGCGAGGCAGAAGGGGGCGAGGCAGAAGAAGGGGGCGAGGCAGAAGAAGGGGGCGAGGTAGACTACCGTTCAAAAGTTTAGGGTGGTGGATGGTTAGAATACCCTTGAAAACCCTTGTGCAAGTATGTTAGCACAGCTAAAAACAGTTTGGCTGATTAGAGAACCTATAAACCTGACCTTCCTTTGAGCTAGTTCAGAATCTGGAGAATTACATTTGTCGATTCCATTAAACTCTCAAAATGGCCAGAAAAAAAGAACTTTCATGTGAAACTTGACAGTCTTAGAAATGAAGGCTATTCCATGTGAGAAATTGCTAAGAAACTGAAGATTTCCTACAACAGTGGACTGAGGACTCTCAATTCTAAATATTTTTCTACAACAGTGTGTATTATTCCCTTCAGAGGAGAGCACAAACAGGCTCTAACCAGAGTAGAAAGAGAAGTGGGAGGCCCCGCTGCACAACAGAGCAACAAGACAAGTACATTAGAGTCGGTAGTTTGAGAAATCGACACCTCACAGGTCCTCAACTGGCAGCTTCACTAAAAAGTACACGCAAAATGCCAGTGTCAACGTCTACATTGAAGAGGCGACTCCGGGATGCTTGCCTTCAGGGCAGAGTGGCAAAGAAAAAGCAATATCTGAGACTGGCTAATAAAAGGAAAAGATTAATATGGGCAAAAGAACACAGACATTGGACAGAGGAAGATTGCAAAAAAGTGTTATGAACAGAAGAATCCAAGTTTGAGGTGTTTGGATCACACAGAAGAACATTTGTGAGACGCAGAACAACTGAAAATATGCTGGAAGAGTGCGACGCCATCTGCCAAGCATGGTGGAGGTAATGTGATGGTCTGGGGTTGCTTTGGTGCTAGTAAAAGTGGGAGATTTGTACAAGGTAAAGGGATTTTGCATAAGGGAGGCTATCACTCCATTTTGCAACGCCATGCCATACCCTGTGAACAGCGCTTGATTGGAGCCAATTTCATCCTACAACAGGACAATGACCCAAAGCACACCTCCAAATTATGCAAGAATTATTTAGGGAAGAAGCAGGCATCTGGTATTCTATCTGTAATGGAGTGGCCAGCGCAGTCACCAGATCTCAACCCCATTGAGCTGTTGTGAGAGCAGCTTGATCGTATGGTAATTTCAAATTACGGTAACTTTTTTTCGAACCTTGTCAATGTCTGGACAAGAAGAAGGTGTGGAAAGTAGCCCGAGATCCTTGCACCCCCAACCATCTTATTCCCACTTCAATATTTGCCCTGATTCAGAGTGCTACCACTACAGTTCGCAGAGACAGCTTGGCGTTAGAATTGTGTCCTGAATCTCCTCCAGCTGCACGTCAATTAAGTACAAAGACTGACAGTTCATCTCTTCCAAAAAGATCAACTGGAAAAAGTTATTCTGGTATAGTATCTTCCTTAGCCCACGGGGTGCTGTGAGTTAGGAGATTAAAGGGAATCTGTCACCTCTTGGGACACACTTCAGCTATTATTATGGGCATACAGGTAATAGAAATGTTGTAATAATAATAATTTTTTATTTATATAGCGCCAACATATTCCGCAGCACTTTACAATTAAGCGGGGACACGTACAGACAATAAATTCAATACAAGTTAAGACAATTTAAACAGTGACAATAAGAGTGAGGTCCCTGCTTGCAAGCTTACAATCTACAAAATTAATTATAGTGCTTGAATCCCGCAACTGAATCCGTAAAGGTACAGATTGGCGAGCGACTGCTGGGCGCATGAGCAGGATTCTGGAGCCACAACTGCACGTCACAGGTCTGTGTAATGTGCATGGGAGGGAAGGTGATAGTATAATGAAGAGCAGAGGCAGGGATTTCTTCCAGGCACCGCATGCCCCGGAGCGTGGAAGAAATTATTAACATAATGAAATAAAGGTCTATTTCTCCACGTCTAGACAGCAACTATGAGGCATACAGGTAAGACTAGATTAGCATCTCTATTACCTGTATGCCCATATTAATAGCTGAAAAGTATCGCAGGTGGTGACAGATTCCCTTTTAAGAGTTAGAATAGATGCAGGTGTTATTAACGAAATGGAAATTCCACTTTGTACTATACTAACTGTTATGGTGGAGTAGAAGTTAGACTAAAGCTGAGCACGTACTCAAGCTGATGGTGTCGCAGTTAGAGGTAACAACATACAGCTATAACCGAGACTAGTGATGTGACATATTCCATTACGACCTCCGCTTCCCAGCCACTAACACACTTGCCAGAGGCAAAAGGGACAAAGTGCGACTTGCATTTTGTACTAATACTGCAAGGATGGCTAATGGAAGTGGTGCTGCGGCTAATGTCGCAAACATTTTTTGCTGCGATAGGTTTTTTTTTTAATCACACAAATTGCCAATGTCATTTTTTCATTTACCATATATATTGGACACAACATTTACAAATGTTTTTCGCAAACCCTGGAAAAATGTAGAAACCATTCATTTCTAAAATTCCTTACCCCCTTGACAAAAAAAAAAATCTGTATCCCAAAAAAACGCAAATTGCTATATATATATATATATATATATATATATATATATATATATATATATATATATATATATATATATATATATATATATATATATATATATATATACACATATATGAAGATGTGGTCAGCAAGTAACATATTCATTAAAAATTCATTAATTTTTTTCCTGTTTTTCTGAACTGAACTGACAGCCTAAAATAGAGCTGTGAATGCTATGAACTTATATTAAGACATTCATCTATAGAACGTGGGACTTTTCCAGATGGAAAAATATTATTGGCTAGTGGACTTTCAGGGTTACCGTACACAAGTGCTGCGACACCGGAGTCAGCGGTGAGCCAGTCACACAGAGCTGACTCCTATAAAGTGCTTCTACTTCTCTTTAGGACGAGAGAAGGCAGGCTGGACCATCCTTTGTTATGTTTTACGCTGCCAGAAAAAGCACATTTTTCTATAGATCGGGTTCAGAATCAGTGTCTTTCCCAGAATTTTTTTTTTTTATTCCTTAATGAGAAAAAAATAAAGAAGAGAGGTTTGGAAATTAAATCCATGGGGATTATAAATAAGCTGAATCCATACACCTCCAGCCCACCCACAACACCATTTCTCAGCTTTTCCCTCTGCAGGAAATTACTGCAAACTAATAAAACCTAAAAACAGTCATTTCACAAATCTGAGCCACTATAAAAAGGAACAAATTAGCCAATGTTCGCCAAAACCTACACACTGCGGTGGCGATGACGTGATTGTCGCTGCACACCAACCGGTCATGTACATGAAACTTCTGTTTACTACCATAACATCGAAGGCTCTGTTTTGTGTCATCAGAACAATTTCTATCATTCTATAATGAGGATTTGTTTGCTAAATTAAAGGGGTTGTCTAAAATTTCTATTAAAGCAACTGTCCCATTTCAAAATATTAATCATCCTATGGATTCACAAGCTTAAAAAAATATAAACTGGGATCTAACTCTCCCCTCCCGGATCCGATTGTTGCCTCTTTGGTATTTGCAGACAACACTGCGGCCAATCGCTGTGTTTAGTGGCTTTTTCCATCTTGCTGGGTAGAACTGTTGAGCTCCATAATTCACTGCGGAGCTGTCAACGCTGCAGCCGATCAAAAAGACAGACGCAGCAGTGGAGAGTCATTCGAAGGAGGAGAGTAAAAGCTTAGCTTATATTTATTTTACATTTTTTCCTAAGTCTACAAGCCTATAATATTTGAAACAGGACAACCCCTTTAAGTTGAAGGCAAACCTGCTCATTGGTGTGGATAGAGAGAGGAAGGAGAGATGTGATCTGAATGACTAACGTGCAATTATGTTATTGCTCATTTTAGCTTTAGAGAAGGGCACAGAAGCTAAATATTCCCTTTTCTATAAACCCAGAAAACCTCTTGTATATACGTACAAATTGGGATACGGGGATATAATGGACATTAGCAGTCTACATTAGAGGTATATGCAGAAGATTATACGACAAACTACCTACGTCCATTACTGCATAGATTTACAATAGCATATACCTCCCCGTGGTTTACCATTCTAAAGAAAAAGGTATACTGTAGGGTATAATATGCAAATTGCCTCTTCTGAGGAAAAGAGGACTTAAACTCTATAGCGCCACCTGTTGGAAGTAGCGATCCTACAAGTCACAATCAACCCTTTAATGAGTCGTGCAATATGACTTAGGATAAAAGCCAAATCAGTATCTCAATTCGCAGATAGTTTATACTGTAGGGTATACACATTTTTGCAATGATGCCTCTAAAAAATAAATCCATGCTCTAGCTATAAATACTACCCACCGAAATTTAAAAAAAACTTTAGTAATAACAATAAAATCAGAACAAGTTAAAAAAAATCCCAATTGAACAATTTCTTACAGCTAAAAGTATATGTTCAGAGGAAAGTGTCTGAAAATCAATCTGCAGACTTTGCCCGGAGATCTCACAAAAGAAGCTATAGTAAATAGACTAATTAGACGAGGCTACAAGAGGACTGCCAAGATTACAAGACATGTATTCTTGTATGGTAACACCAAAAAGATGAAAAAGGAGGACAAGGAACAGGCACATTTCACATGCACTGTCTGTACTCAATGGCAGGATCTCAGAACTATCAA
The DNA here is from genome assembly GCF_032444005.1 of Ranitomeya imitator. NCBI lineage: Eukaryota > Metazoa > Chordata > Amphibia > Anura > Dendrobatidae > Ranitomeya > Ranitomeya imitator. The sequence continues at coordinate 735,787,401 of NC_091282.1, read as the reverse complement.
ACAAATATTGGAATGTTCTTCTTGTGGACACTACCTCGGAGCAAATCCTGCCAGCGTCTCCTTCCTTTGTTGCCAAAAGATCAGCTAATCTAAAAGACCTTCTAGTGCATAGTCATTGTGACCCCGCCAAAAAAAAAAATCTACCCGTGATCGCTCTTTGGGACCCAAGGGATTTTCCCCATGTGGTCTGTGCAAAGCATGTTTGAATCTAGTTAAATGAAGAAAATGTAAGAACTTTGATGGGTCTAGAATCTTCGATATCAGAATACATCTTACCTTGCTCCTCTCCAAAGGATTGGTATACCATGCAGAATGTCCTTGCGGAAAAATATATGTTGGTTTAACCACTAGAGAGCTCAAATGTCAGGGAACACATTAGGGACGTTGAGAAGGCCCAATCCATACAGGATTGCACTCTTCTCAAAACCTTGCCACGACATTTCAAGCGTTTCCATGACTAATCCAAGAGGTCTCACAATTAATCGATTGATCAGGTAGATTTGGGCCCCTGTGAGGGAGACATTGGTAAAATTCTGTCCCAAGTGGAAAGTAGATGGATCTACTGGCTGGGTACTCTCAGCCCACAAAGGGCTCAATTAACATATGGGCTTCACAGCATTCTTATAAAGACGTATCATTTTTAGGAGTTGGGGGGGTTTCTCTGAAGTTGAGGCCGTTTCTTTTTAATCTTTATTTTAATAGTATTCTCTCTTTATCTTGGTTTTAGATATAGTCATCTTGGACTAAAGGTACCGTCACACTCAGCGACGCTGCAGCAATATAGACAACGAGCTGATCGCTGCAGCGTCGCTGTTTAGGTCGCTGTAGAGACGTCAAACACAGCAGCTCCAGAATGATGCAGGAGCGATCCAGTGACGTAACGGCGACTCACTTATCGTTCTCGCAGGTCGTTAGCTCCATGTAAAACATTGCTGGCATCGTCGCTTTTGCTGTCAAACACGACGATACACGCCGACCTGACGCCGAAATAAAGTTTTGGGCTTCTAGCTCCGACCAGCGATGTCACAGCAGGATCCAGATCGCTGGTGCATGTCAAAAACAACGAGATCGCTATCCAGGACGCTGCAACGTCACAGATTGTTGTCGTTCTCATTGTAAAGTTGCTGAGTGTGAAGGTACCTTTACTGTGGAAGATGTTGGTGTGATACCATGAAGTAAAGGACTGCTTCTGGGCTTCTACAGCAAGTTTGGACACCTTGCATATTGATGTCGTCCCTTAGGATATAACAGTCACTTCACCCCCATTCCAGCAGCAGGCATCTGAAGAACTTTCCATTGGGTTCATACCTTTCTCTTCACTGATGAACAACTATGTCTTTACGGTGAACTACATCATCATCTCTACACAATGGCCATTTTTTGTAATGGCAAAGCTTGTGCTGGGAGGGATTTTTGGTGACAGTGATAGTGGGATGTTCTTCTCCTTTTTGTTCTAGTTACGTTGTCTCTGTATAGGTTAGGTATTCCTTCACTAATAAGAGCAACAAGAACTGATTAAGTGTGAGCTATGCCCTCAGTTATGGGCGGATATATTGTAACACATGACATCTGTATCCTTTGAGGCTGGGATTACTTTATTCACAGGGAGTGGGAGGGTGCAATCCATTTACACCTTGGATACAGTGTCATTTTTATTGTAGTTGTGCACTTTATTTAGCACACAATGTTAAACGCTTACTTTTTAACCCATTTATATTAGCACTTTTTTTTAGTACATAGTAATCTTTAATTCATATCTATGGAATTGTGTCATGCACTTTACATGTATTCACACCATTCCTCCAAAACATAGGCTCCGCTATTTTACAGGGTCCTCCCTCGTAATATAATTTTAGGAAGTCCTGCTCTCATGTTTGTATACAGTCCTCTCCAGTTGTTTTCTTTGTTTTATAGTTGGCACCTATATAGTTATGTATACCCCATAGGTAAGTGTTCTACGTATGCGGGTCAAATAGTACTTTCCAGGAAGTTCAATTACCATATGGGGTGCGGCAGACGTATCATGTGCCACAACATCAATACAGTCGTTTCTTTCACAGCATCTATTGATGGTCAAACTATTCAAATAGGCTGCAGCCCTCCTGTGTGCCACAGCTCCGGAAGAACCTTGTGGCGAAACGCGTGTTCTGGTGTGGAGACACTACACCTGACATGTCTGGTCATTTCATCTTACAGCATTCTCCAGATTATGCTTGACCGGTCTTTGTACTTCCATTGCTGAGGCATATGTGCACCACTTGCCAAATGTGTTTTTGTTTTTTGTGTGTACTAGACTGCTACCGCAGCTTCTATATGTATTTTTGTGTGTGTGTGCACTATACCGCTACCGCAGCTCATTTGAAGGCTTAAATATGCAGTACATCTAATATATAAAGCTGGATGTGTGTGTGTGTATGTGTGTGTGTGTGTGTGTGTGTGTGTATATGTGTGTGTGTGTGTGTGTGTGTGTGTGTGTGTGTGTGTGTGTGTGTGTGTGTGTGTGTGTGTGTGTATGTCCGGGATTGGCATCTGCACCGTCGCAGCTACAGCCACAAAATTTTGCACAGTCACACGTCTGGACCCCGAGAACGTCATAGGCTATGTTGTGAGGCGAAATTTTAACCCTGCGCGTTCCAATTCACCAAACAATTTTGCCCCTATCTACATAATGGGGAAAAAAGTGAAAGGAAAAGTGTTGGAGGCAAAGTGTTGGAGGCAAATTGACAGCTGCCAGATGTGAACAAGGGGGACTTAAAGAATGAGAGCGATGGCGCCAAAGAGTATATACCGTACAGTTGCTAAGGTGTGGCCCCGACATGGGATACTCACCACACACGGGGATGTGAACACACACAAAATGCGCCACACACTACCACGTGCTTGAACACATATACCACCCTCAGCAAACATTTCACCACACATACACCAACCTCGCCACATAAAAGTCGAAACACAAGAGTCGCCACTCAAAACTCGCCACGCGCAAAACTCGCCACAAGCAAAACTAGGCTCATGCAAAACTCACCACACGTGCAAAACTCGCCACACGCAAAACTTGCACATGCAGAAAAATTGCCACATGCACAAAAGCTGCAACACATGCAAAAGTTGCCTCACACAAAACTTGCACATACTCAAAACACACCACACATGAAACTCGCTACGCACAAAACTCGCCATGCGCAAAACTTGCTGCACACAACTTGCTACACTAACCTGTCACATGCAACTCGACACACAAAAAGTTGCTACACGCATGTCGCCACATGCAACTCAACACACACAACTTGACACATGAAACTCGCCCTAAAACACACACAAGTCTGGTGATATCCTTCAAAAATAAAAATCTGGTTAATAAGCAGACAAACTACAAAAGCAACAAATGTACCATATAGGAAATACGGCAGCTGTCAGTAACATGACCTGTCTATTATGTGTATGTGTGAGCTAATATATACTGCCAGGGGGGAGGGCTTCCTGTTGGCTGGGGATTTATCAGGCTGCCAATTTAGCTAATACAGGAGGAGGAGATGACACAGGTATATACTATATACAAGAGGAGATGACACAGGTATATACTATATACAGAAGGAGATGACACAGGTATATACTATATACAGGAGGAGATGACATACAGGTATATACTATATACAGGAAGAGATGACACACTGGTATATACTATATACAGGGGAGATGACATACAGGTACATACTATATACAGGGGAGATGACAGGTATATACTATATACAGGGGAGATGACACATATACTATATACAGGGGAGATGACACAGGTATATACTATATACAGGAGGAGATGACATACAGGTATATACACTATATACAGGAGGAGATGACATACAGGTATATACTATATAAAAGAGGAGATGACACAGGTATATACTATATACAGGAGGAGATGACATACAGGTATATACTATATACAGGAAGAGATGACACTGGTATATACTATATACAGGGGAGATGACATACAGGTACATACTATATACAGGAGGAGATGACATACAGGTATATACTATATACAGGAAGAGAGGACACTGGTATATACTATATACAGGGGAGATGACATACAGGTACATACTATATACAGGAGGAGATGACATACAGGTATATACACTATATACAGGAGGAGATGACATACAGGTATATACTATATAAAAGAGGAGATGACAATACTGACCAAATAACGTGTGAACGAGGTCTAATACAGGAGGAGATGACACAGGTATATACTATATACAGGAGAGATGACACACAGGTATATACTATATACAAGAGGAGATGACACAGGTATATACTATATACTATATACAGGAGGAGATGACACAGGTATATACTATATACAGGAGGAGATGACATACAGGTATATACTATATACAGGAAGAGATGACACACGTATATACTATATACAAGAGGAGATGACACAGGTATATACTATATACTATATACAGGAGGAGATGACAGGTATATACTATATACAGGAGATGACATACAGGTATATACTATATACAGGAAGAGATGACACACTGGTATATACTATATACAGGGGAGATGACATACAGGTACATACTATATACAGGAGGAGATGACATACAGGTATATACACTATATACAGGAGGAGATGACATACAGGTATATACTATATAAAAGAAGAGATGACAATACTGACCAAATAACGTGTGAACGAGGTCTAATACAGGAGGAGATGACACAGGTATATACTATATACAGGAGAGATGACACACAGGTATATACTATATACAAGAGGAGATGACAGGTATATACTATATACAGGAGGAGATGACACAGGTATATACTATATACAGGAGGAGATGACATACAGGTATATACTATATACAGGAAGAGATGACACACTGGTATATACTATATACAGGGGAGATGACAGGTACATACTATATACAGGGGAGATGACACAGGTATATACTATATACAGGGGAGATGACACAGGTATATACTATATACAGGAGGAGATGACAGGTATATACAGGAGGAGATGACATACAGGTATATACTATATAGAAGAGGAGATGACACAGGTATATACTATATACAGGGGAGATGACACATGTATATACTATATACAGGAGCAGATGACAGGTATATACTATATACAGAGCAGATGACACAGGTATATACTATATACAGGAGGAGATGACATACAGGTATATACTATATACAGAAGATGACACCGGTATATACTATATACAGGAGGAGATGACTTACAGGTATATACTATATACAGGAGATGACCCATATATACTATATACAGGAGGAGATGACATACAGGTATATACACTATATACAGGAGGAGATGACATACAGGTATATACTATATAGAAGAGGAGATGACACAGGTATATACTATATACAGGGGAGATGACACACGTATATACTATATACAGGAGCAGATGACACAGGAATATACTATATACAGGAGCAGATGACACAGGTATATACTATATACAGGAGGAGATGACATACAGGTATATACTATATACAGGAGATGACCCATATATACTATATACAGGAGGAGATGACATACAGGTATATACTATATAAAAGAGGAGATGACACATAGATATATAGAGGAGGAGATGACATACAGCAGGTATATACTATATACAAGGGAGGTGACATACAGGTATATACTATATACAGGAGATGACATACAGGTATATACTATATATAGGAGGAGATGACATCCAGGTATATAGTATATACAGAAGAGATGACATACAGGTATATACTATATACAGGAGGAGATGACACATAGGTATATACACTATACAGGATGAGATGACACATAGGTATATACAATATACAGGAGATGACATACAGCAGGTATATATTATTTACAGGGGAGATGACATACAGGTATATACTATATATAAGGGAGATGACAAACATGTATATACGGAGGGGAAAATGAGAGGTGTGAGGTGAAAATGAAAAGGTGTGAGTGCAAAATGAGAGGAGTGAGGGAAAATAGTGGAGTGATCGGAAAATGACAGATATGAAGTCGAAATGACAAGTGTTAGGGGGGAATGAGAGGAGTGAGGGGGAAAATGAGAGGTGTAAGGGAGAAAATGAGAGATATGAGGGGGAAAATGAGAGGCGTGATGGGAAAATAAGGGTATGTGTCCACGTTCAGGATTGCATCAGGATTTGGTCACTATTTTCCATCAGTTTTTGTAAGCCAAAACCAGGAGTGGATGATAAATGCAGAAGTGGTGCATGTGTTTCTATTATACTTTTCCGCTAATTGTTCCACTCCTGGTTTTGGCTTACAAATACTGATGAAAAATCCTGACCAAATCCTGATGCAATCCTGAACGTGGACACATACCCTAAGAGAAGTGAGGTGCTATAACTAACCACAGATATTTACTATGCCCAGGCAACGCCGGGCTCTTCAGCTAGTTTATCAATATTTTTGTACAACTGACATTTTATGTCCTTATCTGGCTACAATATTTTGTATACTGCGCAACTGACATTTTTCTCTTTGTTGTGTTTCGTGTCTTTATTATTGGTGGAGGACTAGTAGGATTTCTTGCTTTAGGAGACTGATTATAAGGTTTAGTCACTAGACTATTCTTCAGAACAACTTACTACTATTAATTTTTATGATGGTATCAATATAATTATTAGTCAGAATATAGTAGTGTTACCTCCTTGAAGCACTGTGTTTTATAAATTGTTCTGATTTTATTGCTATTAATAAAGATATTTTTTCAATAGAGATGAGCGAGGACTAAAATGCTTGGATGCTCGTTGCTGGAACCAAGAAATTCCTAAGCCTCGCATACTCGTTTTGAGTAACGAGTATAATTGGAGTTAATGGGAAGGCAAAGCTTTTTTCCGGCAGGGAATTCGAGTTTTACATAGAGCACCGCCCATTACTCACCAAGTAACAAGTACATCCGAGCACTGTAATACTCGAGTGATAGCCGAGCATGTTCGCTCATCCCTATTTTTTCATCTTGATGGATCTCCAATTAGTGGACAACCCCTTTAATGCACCTTAAGCTCTTAAGTCCTCTACAGATTATTTTTAAAGGGAATCTGTCAGCAGGCTTCCGTCATGTAATCCGAGAGCAGCATGATGTGGAGGCAGAGAGCTTGATTCCAGCAATGTGTGACTTGCTGGGCTGCTTGATCTCATTTTGATATAATTACAGTTTTCTCTGCTGCAGATCTAACAAAGCTCTGAATGCTGAGCTGTGCATAACCCCGCCCACACCACTGATTGGAAGCTTTGTGTACACTGCACATTGACAGAAGCTGATAACCAGTGGTGGTGGTGGGGTTGGACCAGGAGGCACAAGACATCTAGTCCTGAAGTGATAGTCTCCTGATCTTATTAAAACCACAACACACAGCCCAGTAAGTGACATATCACCGGAATCAGGGTCTCAGCTGCTCGCTGATCACATAGAGAAAACCTGCTGACAGATTCCCGTCAACAGATACCTGAGATTGGAAACCAAAACAAGCAAAACAACCATATCCGTTTGGTCTGAATAATCACTTGTCATGCACAATACATTCTGACAAAGACAGGTGGACACAATAATAACTATTTAACTCATACTGAAACGGACTTACCATTTTGATTCCAGTAGAAAAGGTGACTGCTGGTCTTGTCTTCTCAATCTGCACTTCGATCTGAGTGGTTTTACCCTTGTGTTGGGCCAGGAGAATAGATGCTGGAAGGTGAGAAGTCTCCTGCAATGGTTGGAAAGGAAAGGGAGAAAAATGTAATAAACATATTTACATTAAAAACTTGACAAACGCACACAAATAAGGGAGACAAATAATGGCTTATATCGACCTGTGCTCTGCGCTCTTCGGCTCAATTCACTGCTTTTCAAACGGATAAAGATCTTGATTGGTCAAAATGTCAAATGATTGTAGCCCATCACAAAATGTAATGTTAGCGTTATTCATGGCACTCACCAATAGCTGCAAAGCTCAATCCATCTAAAACTATATATAAAAAGGTGGATTCACCTGCCTACTTGAATAATAATAAAAAAAATAATGATATATATAAATATATATGCATATACACTAGATGGTGGCCCGATTTTCGAATATGGGTCTCGGGTATTCTAGAATATGTATGTATGTATATAGCAGCCACATAGTATATAGCACAGGCCACGTAGTATATAGGAGTACTACATGGCCTGTGGTATATACCAAGTGGCTGCTATATACATACATACATATTGTAGAATACCCGATGCGTTAATATATGCCACGCAGTAAATAACACAGCCCACGCAGTATATAGCAGCCACGCAGTATATAACACAGCCCACGTAGTATGTAACACTGGCCACGTAATATATAACACAGCCCACGTAATATATAGCACAGCCCACATAGTATCTAACAGTAGCCACGTAGTATATACAGTTAGGTCCATATATATATTTGGACAGAGACAACATTTTTCTAATTTTGGTTATAGACATTACCACAATGAATTTTAAACAAAACAATTCTGGTGCAGTTAAAGTTCAGACTTTCAGCTTTCATTTGAGGGTATCCACATTAAAATTGGATGAAGGGTTTAGGAATTTCAGCTCCTTAACATGTGCCACCCTGTTTTAAAAGGGACCAAAAGTAATTGGACAGATTCAATAATTTTAACCCCTCTGTGACCTTAGACGTACTATCCCGTCGAGGTGCCCTGGGCTTATCTGACCCTGGACGGGATAGTACGTCATAGCCGATCGGCCGCGCTCACGGGGGGAGCGCGGCCGATCGCGGCCGGGTGTCAGCTGCTTATCGCAGCTGACATCCGGCACTATGTGCCAGGAGCGGTCACGGACCGCCCCCGGCACATTAACCCCTGGCACACCGCAATCAAAGATGATCGCAATGTGCCGGCGGTGCAGGGAAGCACCGCGCAGGGAGGGGGCTCCCTGCGGGCTTCCCTGAGCCCCCGCAGCAACGCGATGTGATCGCGTTGCTGCGAGGGTCTCCTCACCTCCCTCCCTGCTCGAGCCCCGGATCCAAGATGGCCGCGGATCCGGGTCCTGCAGGGAGGGAGGTGGCTTCACAGAGCCTGCTTAGAGCAGGCACTGTGAAGGCTGCAGCGCTGCATGTCAGATCAGTGATCTGACAGAGTGCTGTGCAAACTGTCAGATCACTGATCTGTGATGTCCCCCCCTGGGACAAAGTAAAAAAGTAAAAAAAAAATTTTCCAAATGTGTAAAAAAAATAAAAAAAAATATTCCAAAATAATGAAAAAAAAAAAAATATTATTCCCATAAATACATTTCTTCATCTAAATAAAAAAAAAAAACCAATAAAAGTACACATATTTAGTATCGCCGCGTCCGTAACGACCCGACCTATAAAACTGTCCCACTAGTTAACCCCTTCAGTAAACACCGTAAGAAAAAAAAAAAAACAACGAGGCAAAAAACAACGCTTTATTATCATACCGCCGAACAAAAAGTGGAATAACACGCGATCAAAAGGACAGATATAAACAACCATGGTACCGCTGAAAGCGTCATATTGTCCCGCAAAAAAAGAGCCGCCATACAGCATCATCAGCAAAAAAATAAAAAAGTTATAGTCCTGAGAATAAAGCGATGCAAAAATAATTATTTTTTCTGTAAAATAGTTTTTATCGTATAAAAGCACCAAACCATAAAAAAATGATATAAATGAGGTATCGCTGTAATCGTACTGACCCGAAGAATAAAACTGATTTATCAATTTTACCAAACGCGGAATGGTATAAACGCCTCCCCCAATAGAAATTCATGAATAGCTGGCTTTTGGTCATTCTTCCTCACAAAAATCTGAATAAAAAGCGATAAAAAAATGTCACGTGCCCAAAAATGTTTTCAATAAAAACGTCAACTCGTCCCGCAAAAAACAAGACCTCACATGACTCTGTGGACCAAAATATGGAAAAATTATAGCTCTCAAAATGTGATATTGCAAAAAATATTTTTTGCAATAAAAAGGGTCTTTCAGTGTGTGACGGCTGCCAATCATAAAAATCCGCTAAAAAACTCGCTATAAAAGTAAATCAAACCCCCCTTCATCACCCCCTTAGTTAGGGAAAAATAAAAAAAAATGTATTTATTTCCATTTTCCCATTAGGGCTAGGGTTAGGGCTAGGGTTAGGGCTAGGGCTAGGGTTAGGGCTAGGGTTAGGGCTAGGGTTAGGGCTAGGGCTAGGGCTAGGGCTAGGGTTAGGGCTAGGGTTAGGGTTAGGGTTGGGGCTACAGTTAGGGTTGGGGCTAAAGTTAGGGTTAGGGTTTAGATTACATTTACAGTTGGGAATAGGGTTGGGATTAGGGTTAGGGGTGTGTCAGGGTTAGAGGTGTGGTTAGGGTTACCGTTGGAATTAGGGTTAGGGGTGTGTTTAGATTAGGGTTTCAGTTATAATTGGGGGGTTTCCACTGTTTCGGCACATCAGGGGCTCTCCAAACACGACATGGCGTCCGATCTCAATTCCAGCCAATTCTGCGTTGAAAAAGTAAAACAGTGCTCCTTCCCTTCCGAGCTCTCCTGTGTGCCCAAACAGGGGTTTACCCCAACATATGGGGTATCAGCGTACTCAGGACAAATTGGACAACAACTTTTGTGGACCAATTTCTCCTGTTACCCTTGGGAAAATACAAAACTGGGGGCTAAAAAATAATTTTTGTGGGAAAACAAAAAGATTTTTTATTTTCACGGCTCTGCGTTATAAACTGTAGTGAAACACTTGGGGGTTCAAAGTTCTCACAACACATCTAGATAAGTTCATTGAGGGGTCTAGTTTCCAATATGGGGTCACTTGTGGGGGGTTTCTACTGTTTAGGTACATTAGGGGCTCTGCAAACGCAATGTGACGCCTGCAGACCAATCCATCTAAGTCTGCATTCCAAATGATGCTCCTTCCCTTCCGAGCCCTCCCATGCGCCCAAACGGTGGTTCCCCCCCACATATCGGGTATCAGCGTACTCAGGACAAATTGGACAACAACATTTAGGGTCCAATTTCTCCTGCTAACCTTGGAAAAATACAAAACTGGGGGCTAAAATATAATTTTTGTGGAAAAAAAAATATTTTTTATTTGCATGGCTCTGCGTTATAAACTGTAGTGAAATACTTGGGGGTTCAAAGCTCTCACAACACATCAAGATGAGTTCCTTAGGGGGTCTACTTTCCAAAATGGTGTCACTTGTGGGGGGTTTCTACTGTTTAGGTACATTAGGGGCTCTGCAAACGCAATGTGACGCCTGCAGACCATTCCATCTAAGTCTGCATTCCAAATGGCGCTCCTTCCCTTCCGAACCCTCCCATGCGCCCAAACGGTGGTTCCCCCCCACATATGGGGTATCAGCGTACTCAGGACAAATTGGACAACAACTTTTGGGGTCCAATTTCTCCTGTTACCCTAGGGAAAATACAAAACTGGGGGCTAAAAAATAATTTTTGTGGGAAAAAAATTTTGTTTTATTTTTATGGCTCTGCATTATAAACTTCTGTGAAGCCCTTGGTGGGTCAAAGTGCTCACCACACATCCAGATAAGTTCCTTAGGGGGTCTACTTTCCAAAATGGTGTCACTTGTGGGGGGTTTCAATGTTTAGGCACATCAGTGGCTCTCCAAACGCAACATGGCGTCCCATCTCAATTTCTGTCAATTTTGCATTGAAAAGTCAAACTGCGCTCCTTCCCTTCCGAGCTCTCCCATGCGCCCAAACAGTGGTTTACTGCCACATATGGGGTATCAGCGTACTCAGGACAAATTGGACAACAACTTTTGAGGTCCAATTTCTTCTCTTACCCTTGGAAAAATAAAAAATTGGGGGCAAAAATATAATTTTTGTGAAAAAATATGATTTTTTATTTTTACGGTTCTGCATTATAAACTTCTGTGAAGCACTTGGTGGGTCAAAGTGCTCACCACACATCCAGATAAGTTCCTTAGGGGGTCTACTTTCCAAAATGGTGTCACTTGTGGGGGGTTTCAATGTTTAGGCACATCAGTGGCTCTCCAAACGCAACATGGCGTCCCATCTCAATTCCTGTCAATTTTGCATTGAAAAGTCAAATAGCGCTCCTTCCCTTCCGAGCTCTCCCATGCGCCCAAACAGTGGTTTACTGCCACATATGGGGTATCAGCGTACTCAGGACAAATTGGACAACAACTTTTTGGGTCCAATTTCTCCTGTTACCCTTGGTAAAATAAAACAAATTGGAGCTGAAGTAAATTTTTTGTGTAAAAAAGTTAAATGTTCATTTTTATTTAAACATTCCAAAAATTCCTATTAAACACCTGAAGGGTTAATAAACTTCTTGAATGTGGTTTTGAGCACCTTGAGGGGTGCAGTTTTTAGAATGGTGTCACACTTGGGCATTTTCTATCATATAGACCCCTCAAAATGACTTCAAATGAGACGTGGTCCCTAAAAAAAATGGTGTTGTAAAAATGAGAAATTGCTGGTCAACTTTTAACCCTTATAACTCCCTAACAAAAAAAAAAATTGGTTCCAAAATTATGCTGATGTAAAGGAGACATGTGGGAAATGTTACTTATTAAGTATTTTGTGTGACATATCTCTGTGATTTAATTGCATAAAAATTCAAAGTTTGAAAATTGCGAAATTTTCAAAATTTTCGCCAAATTTCCGTTTTTTTCACAAATAAACGCAGGTACTATCAAATAAATTTTACCACTATCATGAAGTACAATATGTCACGAGAAAACAATGTCAGAATCACCAGGATCCGTTGAAGCGTTTCGGAGTTATAACCTCATAAAGGGACAGTGGTCAGAATTGTAAAAATTGGCCTGGTCATTAACGTGCAAACCACCCTTGGGGGTAAAGGGGTTAAATAAAATATTCATTTTTAGTACTTGGTTGAAAACCCTTCCTTCCTCCTTTTTGATGCTCTGCCAGGCCTTCACTACGGTGGTTTTCAGTTGCTGTTTGTTTGTGGGCCTTTCTGTCTGAAGTTTAGGCTTTAACAAATGAAATGCATGCTCAATTGGGTTGAGATCAGATGACTGACTTGGCCATTCAAAAATATTCCACTTCTTTGCTTTAATAAACTTCTGGGTTGCTTTGGCTTTATGTTTTGGGTCATTGTCCATCTGTAGTATGAGACAACGACCAATCAGTTTGGCTGCATTTGGCTGGATCTGAGCACACAGTATGGCTCTGAATACCTCAGAATTCATTCGGCTGCTTCTGTCCTGTGTCACATCATCAATAAACACTAGTGACCCAGTGCCACTGGCAGGCATGCATGCCCAAGCCATCACACTGATTCCGTCGTGTTTTACAGATGATGTGGTATGCTTTGGATCATGAGCTGTACCACGCCTTCGCCATATTTTTCTCTTTCCATCATTCTGGTAGAGGTTGATCTTGGCTTCATCTGTCCAAAGAATGTTCTTCCAGAACTGTGCTGGCTTTTTTAGATGCTTTTTAGCAAAGTCCAGTCTAGCGTTTTTATTCTTGATGCTTATGAGTGGCTTGCACCTTGCAGTGAACCCTCTGTATTTACTTTCATGCAGTCTTCTTTTTATGGTAGATTTGGATATTGATACGCCTACCTCCTGGAGAGTGTTGGTCACTTGGTTGGCTGTTGTGAAGGGGTTTCTCTTCACCATGGAGATTATTCTGCGATCATCCACCACTGTTGTCTTCCGTGGGCACCCAGGTCTTTTTGCATTGATGAGTTCACCAGTGCTTTCTTTCTTTCTCAGGATGTACCAAACTGTAGATTTTGCCACTCCTAATATTGTAGCAATTTCTCGGAAGGGTTTTTTTATGTTTTCGCAGCTTAAGGATGGCTTGTATGGATGAGCTCCTTTGACCGCATGTTTACTTCACAGCAAAACCTTCCAAATGCAAGCACCACACCTCAAATCAACTCCAGGCCTTTTATCTGCTTAATTGAGAATAACATAACAAAGGGATTGCCCACACCTGTCCATGAAATAGCCTTGGAGTCAATTGTCCAATTACTTTTGGTCCCTTTAAAAACAGGGTGGCACATGTTAAGGAGCTGAAACTCCTAAACCCTTCATCCAATTTTAATGTGGATATCCTCAAATGAAAGCTGAAAGTCTGATCTTCAACTGCATCTGAATTGTTTTGTTTAAAATTCATTGTGGTAATGTCTATAACCAAAAGTAGAAAAATGTTGTCTCTGTCCAAATATATATGGACCTAACTGTAGTATGCAGTATAGAACACAGCCACGTAGTATAGAACACTGCCCACATAGTATATAGCAGCCATGTAGTATATAACGCAGCACAGTGGCCACGTAATACATAGCACAGCCCACGCAGTATAGAACACAGCCCACTTAGTATCTAACAATGGCCAGGTAGTATACGGCAACCATGCGGTATCTAACACAGCCCATGTAGTATTTAGCAGTGTGGGCACCATATCCCTGTTAAAAAAAATAATTAAAATAAAAAATAGTTATATACTCACCCGGCGGGATCCAGTGAACCTCTGGCGATGCGTGCGGTTGCCGCCATCTTGCGTTCCCAGGATGTATTGCGAAATTACCCAGATCACTTAGCGGTCTCGCGACCGCTAAGTCTTCTGGGTAATTTCGCAATGCATCTCTGGGACCGGAAGCTGGCGGGAGCGCATCGTCGGACTACTGAAGGTGGGAATAGCAGGTTTTTTGTTTTTTTATTTTTAACATTAGATCTTTTTACTATTGATGCTGCATAGGCAGCATCAAAAGTAAAAATTTGGTCACACAGGGTTAATAGGGCGGTAACGGAGTGAGTTACCCGCGGCATAACGTGGTCCGTTACCGCTAGCATTAACCCTGTGTGAGCGGTGACTGGAGGGGAGTATGGAGCGGGCGCTGACTGCGGGGAGGAAGGAGCGGGCGCCAGGCACTGACTGCGGGGAGTATGGAGCGGGCGCTGGGCACTGACTGCAGGGAAGTAGGGAGGGACTAATCGGACTGTGGCCGTCGCTGGTTGGTCGCGGCAGCCATGACAGGCAGCTGGCGAGGCCAATCAGCGACTTGGATTCCATGACAGACAGAGGCCGCGACCAATGAATATCCGTGACAGAAGGACAGACATAAAGACGGAAGTGACCCTTAGACAATTATATATGTAGAATATATATATACACACACATACACTTACCTTGTAATGTCTTCACTTCTTTATGTGTCCGGATCCCAGAATTCCAAGCGGCGGACGTTCACTGACCTCCATATTGGGACACTCAAGTGATGGGTGTCTCAATATGGAAACTGCTGGTGGTACCAACCTATCCAGCGGAACACCGTCGCACCACACACTCTATATGCCGTACGCACCACACACACACAGCAGCAGGGAGACAGAGCACAGGGGGGAGACAGCTCAAACGGGACAGCACGTGAGGGGAGAACACAGCACAGGAAGTAAAGAGACAGCAGACAAGATGGATAGCACATGGGGTAGACAGGTCAAAGAAGAGAGCACAGACGGGAGAAGTCAGCACATGGGGAAAGAGAGAGTGGATAGGTGGGTGAGCACATGGGGGGAGAGATTCTCAACACTGCAAAGACTGCCCTCATCGTGACATTACCGCCCTCCCGATGCAATAGCATTGGGCCTCCATCTAGTATAATATTCAAAATATTCAGACCCCTTTAAATTTTTCACTCTTTCATTGCAGCCAATTGGTAAATTCAAAAAAGTTCTTTTT
Organism: Ranitomeya imitator; assembly: GCF_032444005.1. Taxonomy (NCBI): domain Eukaryota; kingdom Metazoa; phylum Chordata; class Amphibia; order Anura; family Dendrobatidae; genus Ranitomeya; species Ranitomeya imitator. The sequence goes on along the minus strand of NC_091282.1, from coordinate 735,771,648 downwards.
TTTCTCATTAATGTACACTCTGCACCTCATCGTGACTGAAAAAAAAAATGTAGAAATTTTTGCAAGTTTAATAAAAAAGAAAAACTGAAATATCACATGGTCATAAATATTCAGACCCTTTGCTCAGACACTCATATTTAAGTCACATTCTGTTCATTTCCTTGTGATCCTCCTTGAGATGGTTCTACTACTTCATTGGAGTCCAGCTGTGTGTAATTAAACTGATCGGACTTGATTTTGAAAGGCACATACCTGTCTATATAAGGCTACTTTCACACTAGCGTTGGAATCTCCCCGTCGCAATGCGTCGGGGAGAGATTCCGACGCTAGCGTTTAGCGCATTGCACAATGGAGGCAGCGGATGCATTTCTCCGGCGCATCCGCTGCCCCATTGTAAGGTGCGGGGAGGTGGGGGCGGAGTTCCGGCCGCGCATGCACGGTCGGAAAAAGCGGTCCGTCAGGAGCAAAAAACGTTACATGTAGCGTTTTTTGCTCCCGACGGTCCGCAGAAGCACGACGCATCCGTCGCTCGACGGATGCGACGTATGGCAATCCGTCGCAAATGCGTCGTCAATACAAGTCTATGGGGAAAAAACGCATCCTGCAAGCACTTTTGCAGGATGCGTTTTTTCTGCAAAACGACGCATTGTGACGGATTGCAGAAAACGCTAGTGTGAAAGTAGCCTTAGACCTCACACCTCACAGTGCATGTCGGACCAAATGAGAATCATGAGGTTAAAGGAACTGGCCAAGGAGCTCAGAGACAGAATTGTGGCAAGGAACAGATCTGACCGAGTTTACAAAAGAATTTCTGCAGTACTCGAGGTTCCTAAGAGCACAGTAGCATCCATAATCTGAAAGAAGTTTGAGACCACCAGAAGTCTTCCTAGACCTGGCCATCCAGCCAAACTGAGCAATCGTGGGAGAAGAGCCTTGGTAAGAGAGGTAAAGAAGAACCTCAAGATCACTGTGGCTGAGCTCCAAAGATGCAGTAGGGAGATGGGAGAAAGTTCCACAGAGTCAACTATCACTGCAGCCCTCCACCAGTTGGGCCTTTATGGCGGAGTGGCCTGACGCAGCCTCTCCTCAGTGCAAGACATATGAAAGCCCGCATAAAGTTTGCCAAAAAAAAAAAACCACACATGAAGGACTCCCAGACTGAGAAATAAGATTCTCTGGTCTGATGAGACGAAGATAGACCTTTTTGGTGATAATTCTAAGCAGTATGTGTGGAGAAACCCCAGGCACTACTCATCACCTGTCCAATACAATCCCAACAGTGAAACATGGTGGTGGCAGCATCATGCTATGTGGGTGTTTTCAGCTGCAGAGACAGGACGACTGGTTGTCATTGAAGGAAACATAAATGCAGCCAAGTACAGAGATATCCTCTGAAAACCTCTTTCAGAGTGCTCTGGACCTCAGACTTGGCCGAAGGTTCACCTTCCAACAAGACAATGACCCTAAGCACACGGCTAAAATAACAAAGCAGTGCCTTCAGAACAACTCTGTGAACATTCTTAATTGTCCCAGCCAGAGCCCTAACCTAAACCCAATTGAGTATCTCAGGAGAGGCCTGAAAATGGCTGTCCACCAACGTTCACCATCTAACCTAACGGAACTGGAGAGGATCTGCGAGGAATAATGTTAGAGGATCCCCAAATCCAGGTGTGAAAAACTTGTTGCATCTTTCCCAAGAAGACTCCATGGCTGTATTAGCTCAAAAGGGTGCTTCTACTCAATACTGAGCCAAGGGTCTGAATACTTATGACCATGTGATATTTCAGTTTTTCTTTTTTAATAAATTTGCAAAAATTACTACATTTCTGTTTTTTCAGTAAAGATGGGGTGCGGCGTGTACATTAATGAGAAAAAAAAAAAGAACTTTTTTGAATTTACCGAATGGCTGCAATGAAACAAAGAGTGAAAAATCTATTAGGGGTCTCAATACTTTTCGTACCCACTGTATATATACATACACACACACACCATGTTGCATAGGCTTCTTTATTAATATTAAGAGCTGTATACGTTGCCTGGAATTTAGCTGAAAAAGACATGGGGGAGGAGAAATGTGAAAAGAGCATGGTCTATTGCATTCTTTCAGTCAATAGGCATTGCAAGGCTTGTTCTCAGTAGCAGGGCTAACCAACTTCAAGCCTGTACTCACCTCATCCCTAATGTCCTCTCCAGTAGTATACTTGGCTAGCTGTGCTCCTCCCAAATGTCCTTTTCAGCTAAATGCCAAACACAATATACAGCCCTAGTTCCTTGATCTATTTTCAATGAGATCTGAGCATCCACCAAATTACATCTTTTATGGGCATCCTTTTTAAGTCTACATATACAGTATACACACACACACTTTTTTATTTTATTTGTTTTACAAGGAGACAGATCAGTAAAAATCAGGGAACTGAAAAAACACAGCCCACTGTCACTTCACACTCACATCCTTCTTAAAACAGTATCTCCTTGTGAAAATAAAAAGGACTGAACTTTGCAACAATCAATGATTGCTGAGGATATATGTCTTTTGATTGGAATTCCCTAGAACTAGAATAATTCTTAATTAAAAAAAAAAAGTTTAGATTAAATTGTCAGCACTTTCAAACTAGACATGGATGAATACTTTTAATAAAGCGATGGGTGTTAATCACCGTTAAGCCTTCCAAAATGAAGAAGGATATCTTATACTGTTTGCTCTGTAATTCGAGATTTAGTCATTAAAGTGGGATTGAATCTATCTCACAAAATGTCGATGATAATATATATTATGTATTGTTTAATAAAACAGCGTTCACATCAGATTGGGCCAGAGGAATGGACTTCTGCCAATAAAAACAACTAAATGGAGATTTCAGTGTGTTCATTCTAAATTCCTCCAAATTGTAGAACGGGGGAAAAATATGGTAGGTTTTATCATAACTCGCGTATAAGACAAACAATATTGCTCAAAGTACACAATAGACTTAAAGAGGATTCCCAAAAAAGATGTAATTTAGTGGATGCTCAGATCAAGAAACTAGTGCTGGATATTGTGCATGGAATTTAGCTGAAAAGAACATTTGGGAGCAGCACTACTAGACTGGCATCCAGCTGGAACGGTCATTAGGGATGAATGGAGTATGGGCTTGAAGTCAGTTAGCCTTGCCGAAAACATGCAGATTGAACACGGTCTTTTGTAACCTCTTAGCCATTTCACAATGCTCCTACCACATGTCCTTTTCAGCTAAATGCTAGGCAAAATAAACAGCTTTCAAAGTCTGACTCTGTGAGCTGCAGTGTTAAAAGTGTAACTGGCAAACAAATATATAGAATATTAATTAAGAAACCTAAGCAACACAATAATAAGCGCTGCCTCACCTTACAATTACCCGTTCCACTGGGCTGCACTCTGCCATATAAAAAGCTTTTGTGTGTTATTGGATTCATACAATGGAGATCCTGTGACATTATTTCCTCCCCCACCCCACCCCCGTTTTCCTTGCTTCGGTGGCCCTGAAACCTACACCACCAATGCCAATAAAAATGGATTCCCTTGACCGAACTCATTCTATGCTTCGCAACTCCCAGGCTTCTAACAGAGCACATGGTACTCCTATGTAACGAATGCTGGAGCGAAAAGCTCGCCTGTACCTGTAGGTATAAAGCAGTGCAGATCAGAAAGAAGCCCACTAGTGTCTGTAAAAATGCCCCAATATAGGACTTGCAGTAGTGCCCGTACAGACGTACCAGCGCTTCTGATGCCACTGTCAAAGCCATAAAAGAACACCAGTCCTGGTATTCATAATCATGTGTTACAACAACGGAAATAGTGCACTAAATTTGTAGTAAAATTCAGTCCTTGAGTTGAGGACTGTGGCTTTAGGCTATGTGCGCACGTTGTGCATTTGCTTGTAGAAATTTCTGCAAGGTTTCTGCATCTCTTGGCAGAAAAAGGCAGCTGGAAATGCGTACGGCACGGTTTTTATGCATTTTTGTAAATCCATAAAGCTAAATAAATATAAAGAAAAGAATTGTGATGCCATTTCCTTGTTCAACCTCTTCAGCCGGATACCCTCATTAATATTAAATAAAGACACAGACACACACACAGTCACCAGCCTGTGTAGGAGCATTAACATAATTAAACTACATATGCTGTAACAAAATAGAAACTGTCAGAAATCTGCGTGAAATCCAATATCTGTTTATTTTTCAAAAAACGTGTAAAAAAAAAAAAAAAAAAGCGTGGGCTCCTGCATAATATTCATAACAAGCAGAGGGAAAGCCAACGGCTGAGGGCTAATGTTAGTATTCTGGGTAGGAGCCAATACCCATAAAGGTTCCAAAGCTGTTAATATCAGCTCACAGCTGTTTGCTTAGCTTTTACTGGCTAGTTTACAGGGGAACCCCAGAAATAAACTGACATGGGGCCCCCCTATAAAATCGAACCAGCAAAGGCTAGGCAGACAGCTGCGGGCCAATATTAATAGCCTAGAAAACATCAGCTCTCAGCCACCCCAGAAATGGCGCATTTTATATATGCGCCAATTCTGGCACTTAGCCTCGCTCATCCCACCTGCCCTGTAGCAGTGGCAAGTGGGGTTCATATTTGTGGAGTTGAAGTCACCTTTCTATTGTCAGGTGACATCAAGCCCACAGGTTAGTAATGAAGAGGTGTCTAAAAGACACCTATCCATTACTAACCCCATAGTGATATTGTATAAAACATAGACACCCAGAATAAAGTCCTTTATTTGAAATAATCACAGAGTCCTTTAACCCCTTAATGACCGCCAATACGTCTTTTAACTGACCTGAGATATAAGAGAATAGCCTCCCCATACAGATGACAATCCAGCATCTGTCGGTAGTACACTATAGCTGACAACTTGCTGTACCAGCCACGATCAGTATTTGCACCATCTAAATCTGTTTAACCCCTTAGATGCTGCTGTCAATAGTGACTACATCATTATAAATGGTTAACAGAGTGTGGGGGCTTCTTCTTTGTCACAATTGGTGCCCTCAGATCATGATTTTGTTGTCCTGATGTTTGCCATGACAATTCATGACCAAATAGTGGCCTTAGAGTCTGACGGCGGTAGTAATCTGTTTAGAAGTTAGCAACATTTAGGTGGTAAAAATACACATTTTCATTTCTGTCATACCACTTTGCATTAATTCCTGTAAAGCACCTGAAGGGTTAACCCTGCTGTTCTGTTGGTCAAAAATGACCGACTTTGAACTTCAATATTCTTTAAAATATTCAAGATGCGGCTCTGAAACCCGTGGCCGACCGACCCATCCTCATTTAAGTCAATCAACCACAAGTTTCAGAACCGCATCTTGAACACCCCAAAAAATACCAAAGTTCAAAATAGGTCTCCCCAGACCGAACAGAACAGCAGGGTTAATAAACTACCTGACAGCAGTTTTCAATATGTTTAGGGGTGCTGTTTTTAAAATGGTATCACGTTTGTGGGTTTCCCAATATATGGGACTCCTAAAGTCACTTCAAACATGGATAAGTCCCTAAAAAAATACATTTTGTACATTTCTTTGAAAAAATGAAAAATTGCTGCTACATTTTTAAACCTCCTAAAATGTTAACAAAATAAAATAACATTTTACAAATGGTGCTGTTGTAAAGCAGACATGTGGGAAATGTTATTTATTAATGGTTTGCTGTTGTATGACTATCTGGATTAAAGGGATAATCATTCAAATTTAGAAAATTGCTAATTTTTTAACATTTTTCTCAAATTTTTGATATTTTTTATAAATAAACACAAAAAATGTTGAACAAAATTTACCATTATCATAAAGTATAATGTGTCACGAAAAAACAATCTCAAAATCACTGGGATTTGTTGAAGCGTTGCAGAGTTATTACCACATAAAGTGACACTGGTCAGATTTCAAAAATTTGGCTCGGTCACTAAGGGGTTAAACCCCTTCATGACCTTGGGATTTTTCATTTTTCCGTGTTCGTTTTTCACTCCCCTCCTTCCCAGAGCCATAACTTTTTTATTTTTCCGTCAATTTGGCCATGTGAGGGCTTATTTTTTGCGGGACGAGTTGTACTTTTGAACGACATCATTGGTCGTGTACTAGAAAATGGGAAAAAAATTCCAAGTGCGGTGAAATTGCAAAAAAAGTGCAATCCCACACTTGTTTTTTGTTTGGCTTTTTTGCTAGGTTCACTGAATGCTAAAACTGACCTGCCATTATGATTCTCCAGGTCAGTATGAGTTCATAGACACCTAACATGACTAGGTTATTTTTTACCTAAGTGATGAAAAAAAATTCCAAACTTTGCTTAAAAAAAAAAAAAATTGCACCATTTTCCGCTACTCGTAGCGTCTCCATTTTTCAGGATCTGGGGTCGGTTGAGGGCTTATTTTTTGCGTGCTGAGATGACATTTTTAATGATAGAATTTTGGTGCAGTTACGTTCTTTTGATCGCTTGTTATTGCATTTTAATGCAATGTCGCGGCGACCAAAAAAAACGTAATTCTGGCGTTTCGCATATTTTTCTCGCTACGCCGTTTAGTGATCAGGTTAATGCTTTTTTTTAATTGATCGGGCGATTCTGAGCGCGGCGATACCAAATATGTGTAGATTTGATTTTTTTTTATTTATTTATTTTGATTGGGGCGAAAGGGGGGTGATTTAAACTTTTATATTTTTTTTATTTTTTTTTCCATTTTTTTTTTCCATTTTTTAACTTTTGCCATGCTTCAATAGCCTCCATGGGAGGCTAGAAGCAGGCATAGCACGATCGGCTCTGCTGCATAGCAGCGATCATCAGATCGCTGCTATGTAGCAGAATTGCAGGTGTGCTGTGAGCACCGACCACAGGGTGGCGCTCACAGCTGCCAGGGATCAGTAACCATAGAGGTCTCAAGGACCTCTATGGTTACTATTCTGAAGCATCGCCGACCTCCGATCATGTGACGGGGGTCGGCGATGCGATCATTTCCGGCCGCCCAGCCGGAAGTGGTAGTTAAATGCCGCTGTCTGCGTTTGACAGCGGCATTTAACTAGTTAATAGGTGCGGGCAGATCGCGATTCTGCCCGCGCCTATTACGGGCACATGTCAGCTGTTCGAAACAGCTGACATGTCCCGGCTTTGATGCGGGCTCACCGCGGAGCCCTGCATCAAAGCAGGGGATCTGACCTCGGACGTACTATCCAGTCCGAGGTCAGAAAGGGGTTAATGAATCTAAATTTACCATACTTACTCAACACCTAATCCCCGATGCCCTCGTCTCCTGCAAACAATCAAAAAATAATAAACCAACATATAATACTATCGTTTCTGACGTAGTCCATTTAATACCGAATGCCCCACGGCGATCTCACGTGTAGAACAGTCACATAGGGAGATGTGACCACTCTACCCGGCCGCCGGCGATAGACTGACAGAAGGTAATCGCTCCTACAGTTTATCACTGAGCTGCCATGAGAGTTCACCGGAGTTCATCTGCTCTGGTGCTCTCACTTACGGCACTACCGCTGTGTGTGAACTTTCTCATGCAGCGGTGCTGTAAGTGAGAGCACCGGAGCTGATCAGCTGATCACCATGTGAACTCACATGGCGGCTCAGTGATATACTGACAGGAGGTAATCACTCCCGCAGTGTATCGCCGGAGGCCAGGTAGAGCGGTCACATCTCCCGATGTGACAGTTCTACACATGAGATCGCCGTGGGACCCTCAGTATTAAATGGACTACGGCAGAAAGGTAAGTATCTGTTGGTTTATTTTCCTTGATTGTTTGCAGGAGACATGGGCATAGGGGATTAGGTGTTCGGTGAGTATGAATTTTGTATGTGAATATGTAAATGTTTTGATTTTTTTTTTTACAATTGAACACAGGCACCGGATGATGAGATTATTCTCCCATCATCGGCTCATGCTGTCTCTGTTATATGTGACAAAACACAGCCAGATGGGACTAGTAGTCCCATCAGAAGATGCCTGGGTACACAGGTCGCATGGGTACAGACAGACACACGCACATATTCACTCCACCCACACTCCACCCACACTCCACCCACACTCCACCCACACTCCACCCACACTCCACCCACACTCCACCCACACTCCACCCACACTCCACCCACACTCTCCTCCTCCTTCGGACATCATTTCCCTTTGACAAATCGCAGCGCTTTTGGCAGCAAAAACACAGCAAATCCACAAACTTTTTTACACCTGCGTTTTTGCAGCAGATTTGACTGTCTCAATTGAAGTCAATGAGTCATAAACGCTGCAGAAACACAAAGAATTGACATGCTGCAGGAAATAAAACGTTGCAAATAAGGATGGAAATTTACTGATCATGTGCACAACACTTCAGGATTTTCATTGCATTATCTTGCTTTAGTATTCCATTGCATTTTTAAACCACTTCTGTGTGTAAAAACTACCACAAAAACGTGTGGACATAGCCTAAAATAAGTAAAACTACAAAGAGCAGATACTACCCGAGTACGATTATTAATGGCGTAAACTAATGATCCGATGACTCCTCAACTAATGCACCTGAAATCAATTAAAAGCAGCAGGAATGTCACGACTGACCAGAACGGCTGAAGCTCTGTATTCTCCGATTTCCATGCATGCTTCTAAATATAGGGAAGAGATGATATAATGACATTGCGATAAACAGGGGGCAGCTCTATACTGAATGCCTGTATCATTACACCTCACCTGGGGGGGGATTTTATCAACCCTGGTGGTTCATGCATGGGACTTAAAGCCAAGTAAGGTGCACCAAATTTATTAATCATTGCCTTTTGTAATTTGGGCTTTTTGTGTGACAGAAAATGAAATCTACACTGACAATGTTCTGGGGTGTGTTATTGCATGGCCCATGTCCAAGTATGCTGACCCCCAGTCACTTTTTAGAAAACCGAACAAGGGTAAAGAGACGCAAAGTTGAGGTGTGAATGCCACAAATTTTTCAACTTTCAACATAACAAATCTGGTACAGAGGGTATGGTAAGTTTCAGCCTTTGTGTATTGGGTCATTCAAAGAAGCAGAAGATATTGTCCCTACCTTCATCATGTGGATATGAATAAACAGTCACTCTACTCAGCAACCGAATCCGCTGATCAGTGGGGTAATTTCACTGGCATTCCCATGTACGGGTAATGAAGAATTGCACAGTGTCCACGGAAGCAAAGTTTCCTTCCGCAGAAGCTTTTAACTCTAGCTGACGCGGCATGTGGATAACTACTAACAATAGCTTAATATGTGAAGAGCTTTACCACGATGAAAGCCCTCACGAATGCTGCCGGATCCATGTTGTACAGATCTGTGACTTATACACATCTTATAGATCTTAACACAACATAAGGGGAAAAAAAAACATCTTTTTGCCTCCATGTATCACTGAAGGTGCAGTATGACCCCAGAGAGTTCTGTGGTTACCATATCAGCATCCGTTGCTACACAGATTGATAATATAACTGTGAGCCAATCTTAGTCCTTTTCTTTAAGATGAATGAGTCTAAAGGTGCCGTCCGTCTCCGAATTTGTGCCCCTTGCAGACTTGGCCAATAAGGGCAGTGACCAACTACAGTTGTCGTTAATCAGCAATGCGGGAAAAAAAATGAAGATGGAGAGGTAAAAGTGAATATTGACTTGTTACGTACCAGCTGATCCAACAGCTCCTGCTTATTCTTCCTCTTCATCATTTGCTGAAGATGCTCTTCTTTCTGTAGATGGATCCTCCGCTGCTCAGTCTCATGTCTCTCCAATTCCAGAGCTTCTTCTAACTCCTCCTGCTCCCTGGTCTATAAAGAAACAGATGACTAGTAATAACTATTATTCTTTCTAAATATAGTGACACATTTCATTTTATAAAGTTTGAGCCAGTTACTAAATAGCCGACATCATGCATTTTTTACATCCACAATATATATAAAAGTATATCCACAAGTTTATTCCCCTCCAGTCCTTACAAAAATATATACGGTACTAACTTTTTATGATTTTTAGACAACCAAGTATGTAATTTATTTTTAGTTTTTATTTCATATTCTGGAAATAAAAGGGGTGCCTGGATTATATTTTATCTCCTATTCTCAAAATAAGGAATAATCAGTGGGGAACTAGAAACTCACAGGTCCCAATGCAAAATCTCCAGCAGGACCCCAACTATCAACAGGTCTTTAGGCTGTGTGCACATGTTGCTGATTTTTCGTGTTTTTTTCGCGTTTTTTTCCCTATAAAAACGCTATAAAACCTCAAAAAAAACAGCAAACGTTATGCATCCCATCATTTCGAATGAATTCCGCAATTTTTGTGCACATGATGCATTTTTTTCCGCGAAAAAGATGCATCGCGGTAAAAAACACAGCATGTTCATTAATTTTGTGGGTTTTTTGCGGATTTCCCACTATATAATGCATTGGGAAATGTCCGGAAAAATCCGCAAAAAAACGCACCAAAAACGCGGTAAAAACATGCAAAAAGTGTGCAGAAAAAAAACGCATGCAGATTTCTTGCAGAAAATTTCTGCAAGAAATCCTGAACGTGTGCACCTAGCCTAAAAGGGAGCCTGTCAGCAGGATTGTGCACAGTAACCTACACACAGTGTCAGTTCAGTGCCGTTATACTGATTACAATGATACCTTAGTTGATGAAATCCATCTTGTGGTTGTTTAGTCTTTATTTTCAGTTTTGAGTTAATGATATGCTCGTGCTCCGGGGCGGCCTGGAGGGGGGGGGGGGGTTAGGGCTCTTCATGTGGTGCTCTGCTTAGATATTCATAATGCAGACTGCTGACAGGTCACTGACCTGCCCCCTAGTTTGCATAATGAATATTATATATGCATATTGAAAAAAAAAATCCTTCTGCAGGCCGGTGCCAGCCGTAGCTGCTGCACTGCAGCATAATCGCATGTTTACTGCGCATATAATTAATATGGTAGAGAATTAATAATGGCGCTGACCTGACAGTGTCTGTGGGTTACTGTGCACAATCCTGCTGACAGCTTTCCTTTAATAGTAACAGTTTTTTCATATGGATCAAAAGTATTTTTTGGGCAGTTCCAGGGCCTGGATGTGATTGCAATCAATACACCTATTACGGTTACACTCCTCAGGGTAAGTAACCGATCATGCAGTGTCTGACCGCTGGGTCCCCCACCATTGTTGAGAACGGAGCATATGAATGGAGCAGAGGTGCACATGCTCAACATCAGGAAGCCACACAAGTTCCTGGCCAGCTACAGTCATTTAATAGTCTTGTTAGGACATATGGGGGAAATTGTGCGTTTAGTAGTTTCAAGTCAGGGGTCAGCAGCAAAAAACATTTCTCATATTCTTGATCCTGCACTGCGTGACCTCCTATATATATATATTTACTATATAATGGTCTAAGGGGTAGTTCCGTCTGTCTGTCTTTCTGTCTGTCTGAAACGGAAATCCCGCGTCGCTGATTGGTCTCGCCAGCTGCCTGTCCTGGCTGCCGCGACCAATCAGCGACGGGCACAGTCCGATTAGTCCCTCCCTACTTCAGTCCAGTCAGTGCCCGGCGCCAGCTCCATACTCCCCCCCCCAGTCACCACTCACACAAGGTTAATGCCAGCGTTAATGGATTGCATTATGCCGCGGAAAACGCACTCCGTTAACACTGCTATTAACCCTGTGTGACCCCAACTTTGTTACTATTGATGCTGCCTATGCAGCATCAATAGTAAAAAGATCTAATGTTAAAAATAATAAAAAAACAAAAAACCTGCTATTCTCACCTTCCGTCGTCTGACGATGCGCGCGCCTGCCGCCAGCTTCCATTCCCAGAGATGCATTGCGAAATTACCCAGAATACTTAGCGGTCTCGCGAGACCGCTAAGTCATCGGGGTAATTTCGCAATGCATCCTGGGAACAAAAGAAGGCGGCAGCCGCGTGCGCATCGCCAGAGGTTCGCTGGACCCCGGTGGGTGAGTATTGAGTGTATAACTATTTTTTATTTTTATTAGTTTTGTTTAACAGAGATATGGTGCCCACACTGCTATATACTACTTGGGCTGTGTTCTATACTGTGTGCTATATACTACGTGCCCAGTGTTAGATACTATGTGGGCTGTGCTATATATTACGTGGCTAGTGTTATATACTACGTGGCCTGTGTTACATACTACGTGGCTGCTATATACTGCGTGGGCTGTGTTATATACTACGTGGCTGCTATATACTGCGTGGGCTGTGTTATATACTACGTGGGCTGTGTTATTTACTGCGTGGGCTGTGTTATATACTACGTGGGCTGTGTTATATACTACGTGGGCTGTGTTATTTACTGCGTGGCCTCTTTTAACGCATCGGGTATTCTACAATATGTATGCATGTATATAGCAGCCGCATAGCATATAGCACAGGCCACGACATATTCTTGAATACCCGATGCGGTAATACAGGCCACGCAGTATATAACAGTGGCCACGCAGTATATAACAGTGGCTACGCAGTATATAACACAGGCCAAACAGTATATAACACAGCCCACGCAGTATATAACATTGCCCACATTGTATATAACATTGGCCACGTATTATATAGCAGCCATGCAGTATATAACGCAGCCCACATAGTATATAACACTGCCCACGTAGTATATAGCAGCCATGTAGTATATAACGCAGGGGGTCGCTGATTGCTCGCACTGGCTGGGCGCGAGCGATCAGGGAAGCGGGATTTAAATCCCGCGGCAATGTTGCTGATTGGTTCCGCCGGCTGGGCGCGAGCAATCAGCGAAGCGTGATTTAAATCCCGCGCCAATGTCTCTGATTGGTCGCGCTCAGCCGGCGCGACCAGAGACATTGGCGCGGGATTTAAATCACGCTTCGCTGATTGGTTCCGCCGGCTGGGCGCGAGCAATCAGCGAAGCGTTGGGATCGGAGTATCGCGAGCTGCAGGAAAAGCTGCTGCAGAGGCGACGGAAGGTGAGAATGTAATGATTTTTTAATTTTTTTTTATTATTTTTAACATGATATCTTTTTACTATTGATGCTGCATAGGCAGCATCAATAGTAAAAAGTTCATCACATAGGTTTAAATCCCGCGCAAATGTCGCTGATTGGTCACGCCGGCTGGGAGTGAGCAATCAGGGAAACGGGTTTTAAATCCGGCGGCAATGTCGCTGATTCGCCGCCGGCGTGCCGTGACCAATCAGAGAAAGGCGCAGTCCGGCCTGAAGCATGGTTCAAATCCCGCGCCTATTCGCGGCCGGACTACACCTGTCGCAGCGACATTGGCGTGGGGCTTAAATTCCGCTTCGCTGATTGGTCGCGCCGGCTGGGCGCGACCAATTAGCGACATTGCCGCAGGATTTAAATCCTGCTTCCCTGATTGCTCGCGCCCAGCCGTCGCAACCAATCAGCGACATTGGCGCGGGATTTAAATCATGCTTCCCTGATTGCTGCGCGCGACCAATCAGGGAATCGGTGGGACCGGAGCATCGCGAGCTGCAGGAAAAGCTGCTGCGGAGGAGACGGAAGGTGAGAATATAGGGATTTTTGTGTACTCACCGTAAAATCCTTTTCTCCGAGCCATTCATTGGGGGACACAGACCGTGGTGTATGCTGCTGCCAATAGGAGGCTGACACTAAGTGATACAAAAAAAGTTAGCTCCTCCCCTGCAGTATACACCCTCCTGCTGGCTCTCAGCTAACCAGTTCGGTGCAAAAGCAGTAGGAGATCAATAACAAAATATGAGCGTATAGCATGTCATATTCTAAAAAACAAGCATAAGCTAATAACAGGGTGGGAGCTGTGTCCCCCAATGAATGGCTCGGAGAAAAGGATTTTACGGTGAGTACACAAAAATCCCTATTTCTCCTTCGCCTCATTGGGGGACACAGACTGTGGGACATCCCAAAGCAGTCCCTGGGTGGGAACAACAATAGATCAGGCCCTGTGTAACCGCTACTTACAAGTGCGCCACCGCGGCCTGCAGAGTCCGCCTGCCCAGACTCACATCTGTGGAAGTGTGGGAATTATAGTGCTTCAAGAATGCATGCGGACTGGACGAATCCGCAAGCTTGCAGGCGTGCCTTGCTGACGCCTGGTGCCTAGAACCCTTGATAGACAGGGAGATAGGCTGACATCTAGCACGGAAGGACTCCTGGATGGTGAAAAGAATTCACCATGTTATCATGGTCAATGAAACGGCTAAACCCTTCCTGAAAATGTCAGGAAGCCTTCCTCTACCGTCAGGAAGCCCAAATAAAACGTCCAACCTTCAGAAGGACGCAGTCCTCAAGACGTACCTACTCAGAGCACTCACTTCGTCCAGAATATGGGGGATCTTATTCCATTTTGTGGACTGGAGCCAAAAGAGATGAGGGAAGAACTATGCCCTCATAACAGTGGTAATACAGTACCACCTTGGTAACAAGGGATGGAAATGGCCTGAGGACAACCTTGCCTCGAAGGTAATAAGGGAAAAAAGTCTGAAAGAGTAGAGAAGCTAGCTCCGAAGACTCGTCAGAGTGAGAATATCGCAGAGGAGAACGGGACGACTTTCCCTGATAGTAAAGTCTGCCCAGATGAAAAAGGAGCCTACTGTAAGGCTCCTAGGAATAATAAGGTCCCAATGATCTAACGGTATGTGATAGGGAAGAACTACGTGTGAAAACTCCCTCTGAGAAAGTCCCTACTTGCAGTTGTGCTGCGATAAGGCGAGAAGATACTAGCTCCGCAAACAAAAAACGGACGTGGTCAGTGCGGATCTCTGAGGATCACTGGGGCCCCTTTCTGCTTCCGAAAGGCTTTCGGAAGCAGTGGAAGGGGAGTTATGGAAACTGGTACCACGGCAGAACCAGAGCATGGAGAGCGATGGCTCTTGGATCTCGAGGCCGAACCACAAACTCGAGTACATTGGCCTTCAGTCTGGATGTCATCCCACCTACAACTGGAGAGCTCCAGTAAGGACAGATCTGATGGAAGACTTCGGGGTGAAGTTCCCACTGACTTGAGGCGGAACCCTGACGGCTGAATTTGTTTGCCATTCAGAGTTCTACTTCTGGGATATATACTGCCGAGATCACCGAATAATAGACTTTGCCCATCAGAGAAAGTGAGGTACCTCGGTCATGGCGCCTGACCGTGGGTACCTGCTAGATGACTGACGTAAGGCACCGCCGTGGCATTATCCAATTGAATTCGGATAGGGTGACCCGCCAGAAGGCAGTGGACCTGCTGTAAGACTACCGTTCGGATCTCCAGAACAATGATGGGGAGAAGAAGACTGGCATTGGTAGTTACTAATAACCATTGAACCGGGAGAAAGGCCCTGGATGAAGAAGGAGCTCAGAGACTATTGTCTGAAAGCCTGTTTGACTTGCTGAAAACGAGCGGAGTGAAGGAAACCGCTTCCATTGTCGTCACCATTTTTCCTCAGAACTCTCTTAGCAAATCGACTGAAATGAGGGGCTGAGTAATCAAGTCCTCAGAACTCTCCTTGCGCGAGATCCCTGTTGAAAGGCCATGACCTTGTCTCGAGGAAGAATTACCATCCTTCTAGAAGTGTGCAGGATCATCCTCAAAAAGGATATCTGCTGGGCTGGAAATGAGGAGAACTTGTCTAAGTGTAGCTGCCAGCCCAGGAGAGAAGGTATCGCAAGAGATATAGACGACTCAGCGTAGTCCTGGAAGGGCGGCTAGACAGACCAAACAGGGCAGGACGAGCACGCCTCTAGAGTGCAAGAGAAACATGACATCCGCCATGACCCGAGCGAACACTCTGGGTGCGGAAGCAAGGCCGAAGGACAAGGTTGTGACTTGAAAATGCTGTTGACGAATGGAAAGGCGAAGGAATTTTTGCAGAGGGCAAGCAACCCGAATGTCGATGGATGCTGGAAACTGCACCTTTTTCTGTTGAAGTAATGGCTGAGCGGAGGGACTCCATCCAAAGAAGGAGGACCATGTCAAAGGTTGTTAGAAGTTTGAGGTCCAGGGTCGATCTTACTTTTCGTTCCCCTGTTTGGAACCAAGATCCCTTAGATCTAGACTGTGCTGGACAATCCTTATACAATCCTTTTTCAGACTCCCGCTCAAAGGATTTGATTGGCCAGTTGTTGCTGGTGTGAATCAAGGTAGTTAAGGTCTCCAGCCAGGAGACCATTGCTCTAGCAATCCATGCGGCCGCTAGGGAGGATAGAGCGCTGGACCCGAAGCCGCAAGACGGAACGAACCAGATTTGCTATCTGACAGTCCGTGGTATTTTTAATTGATGACCCATCAGGTAGGGATACTGGTAGGTATACCACAGGAGATTCTACCCGGTTAATCTGCCCCATGGCAGAATGTGCTGCTGCATCCAGCAGGTCATAGTCTCTTGCCATCTCCTCTTTTCACGGTGCAGAGATAAAAATTAGGAACCCTCGATCCATCAACCTCTTAACAGGGAAGTGGAGAGGAATTGTCCACCTTCTTGCATCATCCACTAAATAGTGGTGATGCAGAGGGGGGAGCTCGTACGCCAAAAAGGGTGCCTCTATATGTCCACAGAGTTCAGGTCTCCAGGTGGACAGGACAGGTTGTCTGGCGTTAGGCCTGGATGCAGAAGAGGAAACATGGAGACGACACTCCGTGTGCTCGTCTGTTGATGGTGTGGGGAGATCGGTGCCCTTTAAAGGACCCGTCGCCCTTAAAAAACAGGCCAGGCATGGCATCCCACATAGAGGCTTCTGTCCAGTGAATCGCTTATCCGAATTGAATGGCAAATGCTCTCGAGGGAGCTTAGTCTCTGAAGCTCTGGCAAGCTCAGGCAATATCCAATCCATATTCAGAGCCTTGTTGTCATCAAATCATTGGTGAGGGAGCAGGAAACGAAAAACTTCCGTTTTCTAGATGCCTGTATGTTTCTAGACGCCTGCACGTTTCTAGAATACTTGCGGCCCCTGCTAGCCGACGGCTCCCATGTAGGATAGGGACCATGTATATTGGTCCTGCGAGCACTCCAAACACAGAGGGTACACAGAGGGATTTAATTTCTTGGTCAGAGAACCATGGATTGGTCAGTGACGAAGTTCACTGAGGGGAACTAGAGGATAAAGCTGGGGTCGGCGGCGGAGGGCTCCTCGGACTGATCAAGCGCCTTTAAGACCAGGGAATACTGGTCATGCACCTTTAAGACGAGGAAATACTGGTCATACGCCTTTAAGACCAAGGAATACTGGTCATGCGCCTTTAAGAACAGAGAATACTGGCCATGCGCCTTTAAGACCAGGGAATACTGGTCATGCGCCTTTAAGACCGGGGAATACTGGTCATGCACCTTTAAGACCGGGGAATACTGGTCATGCACCTTTAAGACCAGGGAATACTGGTCATGCACCGTTAAGACCAGAGAATACTGGTCATGCGCCTTTAGGACCAGGAAATACTGGTCATGCGCCTTTAAGACCAGGGAACACTGGTCATGCGCCTTTAAGACCAGGGAACACTGGTCATGCGCCTTTAGGACCAGGGAACACTGGTCATGCGCCTTTAAGACCAGGGAACACTGGTCATGCGCCTTTAAGACCAGGGAACACTGGTCATGCGCCTTTAGGACCAGGGAATACTGGTCATGCGCCTTTAAGACCAGGGAATGCTGGTCATGCGCCTTTAGGACCAGGGAATACTGGTCATGCGCCTTTAAGACTGGGAATACTTGCCATATGCCTTTAAGACCAGGAAATACTGGTCATGTGCCTTTAAGACCAGGTACTTCCTTACCCGGGTACTGATGTAGAGTCGATGTGCCCCTTTAACCCCTTAGCGACCGCCGATGTGCCTTTTAACGGCGGCCGCTAAGGGTACTTAAACCACAGCGCCGTTAATTAAACGGCGCTGTGGAAAAAGTAAATAGCGCCCCCCAGAGTCAGATTTTCTCCGGGGTCTCGGCTGCCGGGGGTAGCAGAGACCCCAGAGAACATGATTCGGGGGGGGGGGTTTACCCACCCCACATTTGCGATCGCCGGTAATTAACCGTTTACCGGCGATCGCAAAAAAAAAAAAAAACGTGATCTCTTTTTAATTTCTCTGTCCTCCGATGTGATCGCACATCGGAGGACAGAGAAAAGGGGTCCCAGGTAGCCCCCCAATACTTACCTGTCTCCCCCGGTGCTCCTCGTGGCTCCCGGTGGGCGCCGCCATCTTCAAAATGGCGGGCGCATGCGCAGTGCGCCCGTCGGCCGGCCCCGCGAGAATCTTTGGGGTCTCGGCTGCCGGGGGTAGCCGAGACCCCAAAGAGCATGATCGGGGGTCGGTTTTACCGACCCCTGTTTTGCGATCGCCGGTAATTAACTGTTTACCGGCGACCGCAAAAAAAAAAAAAAGTGAAGTGTAATTCTCTGTCCTCTGATGTGATCGCACATCAGAGGACAGAGAAATAGGGGGATTCGGGGACCCTATCATAGTCACCTGTGTCCCTGGATCCTCCTGCTGCTCCTCCTGGCCGCCGGCAAAAGAAAATGGCGGGCGCATGTGCGCCCGCCATCTGTCTCCATCTGCTGGCCGGCAGGAGAACAGCAGTTGGGGCTAAAATTAGGGTTAGGGATAGGGTTAGGGTTAGGGCTAGGGTTAGGGCTAGGGTTAGGGCTAGGGCTAGGGTTAGGGTAGGGTTGGGGCTAAATTTAGGGTTAGGGTTGGGGCTAAATTTAGGGTTAGGCTTCTTTCACACTTACGTTGGGTACGGGGCCGTCGCAATGCGTCGGCCCGACATACCGACGCACGTTGTGAAAATTGTGCACAACGTGGGCAGCGGCTGTAGTTTTTCAACGCATCCGCTGCCCAATCTATGTCCTGGGGAGGAGGGGGCGGAGTTACGGCCACGCATGCGCGGTCAGAAATGGCGGATGCGATGTACAAAAAACGTTTCATTGAACGTTTTTTTGTGCCGAAGGTCCGCCAAAACACAACTGATCCAGTGCACGACAGACGCAATACAAGTCTATGGGCAAAAAACGCATCCTGCGGGCACATTTGCAGGATCCGTTTCTTGTCCAAAACGACGGATTGCGACGGAATGCCAAACGACGCAAGTGTGAAAGTAGCCTTAGGGCTAGGGTTAGGGTTGGGGCTAAGGTTAGGGTTAGAGTTGGGATTAGGGTTAGGGTTTGGATTAGGGTTGGTATTAGGGTTAGGGTTGGCATTAGGGTTACGCTTGGGGTTAGGGTTAGGTTTGGGATTAGGGTTAAGGTTAGGGTTGTGATTAGGGGTGTATTGGGATTAGGGTTAGGTTTGAGGTTAGGGTTGAGATTAGGTTACCGGTCTGAGGGGTCAACAGGACAAGATCACAACTTTTCTACTCGTATGGATACCCTGGTTTCTTCGACTGCACCTGTCTCTGCCACCGGCATCCAGGTATCTAACTGCACAGCAAGTAAAGGTCCTCGCCTAGCGGCTCCCACCGGCTTCCGCAACGATCCCGTTCAGTGTCGGGGGTTCATTAACCAGTGCACGCTGCACTTTGAACTCCTGGGGCATATGTTTGCTTCTGATCGGGCTGAGGTGGACTACATTATGTCTCACCTTGACGGATAGGCCCTCGCCTGGCTGAATCCGCTGTGGGAGAGAATGGATCCTCTGGTTACTAATCTTCAGTGTTTTCTAGAGGCATTCCGCAGGACATTTGATGAACCTGGTCGTGCTACGTCGACAGCTTCAGCTCTTCTTCGACTACGTCAGGAAGCTCGTACTGTGGCCCAGTATGCAGTGCAGTTCCGTACCTTTCATTTGAATTATCCTGGAACAATGAAGCCTTGGTGGCTACCTTCTAGGAGGGTCTTGCAGGAAGAATTAAGGATGAGCTGGCGGGACGGGACGTGCCTACTACTCTGGATGACTTGATTTCCCTGGCAGTCCGGATAGACCTACGGTTTCAAGAACGATCCAAGGAGATCAGACACGAAAAGGGGTCCTATCACCCGGTTGCTAGTACTCCTAAATCAGTGACCTCCCTGACTTCGTTCCCCTCACCAATGGCTATGGAAGATCGAGTAAGCTTGGGTAACCGCCGCGAGGAGGGGAGCGGTTTCTACTATGGCACTTCTGAGAATTTTATCGGCTCCTGTCCAAGGAAGTCGGGAAACTCCAGTGCCTAGGGTCTGTGGGAAAGGCAGGCCTAGGTAAGGATCATCTCTCTCCACCACTGCAAATATCTCCAATCTGCTTACTCAAGTTCCATCTCGTCCCTCTATTCAGTTACCTGAACCTCTGGACAACGTCAGTGTAGCTGGAACCAGCTTCTAACCGTACCCCCGGTACCCACCGGTTAGGCTACGTTCAGACTAGCGTTGTGCTAGTGTGCGTCGGGTTAGCGTCGGGCGACGCAGCGGCGACGCACGCGTCATGCGCCCCACGCGTCATGCGCCCCTATGTTTAACATGGGGGACGCATGCGTTTTTGTTTGTTGCGTTTTGCGACAAATGCGTCTTTTTTGCCGCAAGCGTCGGACCAAGAAAACGCAACAAGTTGCATTTTTCTTGCGTACGATTTTCGGCAAAAAACGACGCACGCGTCGCAAAACGCAGCGTTTTTGCGTGCGTTTTGCCGCGTTTTTGCGTGCGTTGCGTAGCCGACGCAGCGGCGCACAACGCTAGTCTGAACGTAGTCTAAGCTCTACATCACCCGCTAACCCTGCTTGTCCGTCTGTCCCGCTGGGTCAGCTACCACGAGTCCGGGGTCTAACTGGAGGTAGCACCCGTGTGCCCCAGGCATCCCATTCTGACCCTGTTCGAGAGGTCTTACCACGGGTGTCTGGGGCTCACGTAGTCACGCCCACTTTGGGGCTCCCCAGACCGTGGTCCCGAGGTTCCACGTTAAATTACAATGATAACGAATGTGAACTTGACCATCTGTGCCTCCGTTTCCATCCATTACAAATGGTATCAGATTGCGCGGGGGACATCTCAGCCGAAAGATCCTCACTAGAGGCTGAGTACTCATCCAGTCTGCTGGAACTTCTCTGACTGGATCTCCTTTCACCCACACGACCACCTCCTGCGCTGCTATGCAGTCGTCGCCGGTTCACTTGCAAATGGGGCTCCTCAGTGAGCTGCTGCTGTGCAGGTGAATGCTGCTCTGGTGACTCCACGATATCTTGCTGGGACTATGGGTCTGAAAGCACCTGGTCTTCTCCTGGCCTGCTTTAATATCCTAGGCCACTCCCCCAATCCGACACCCCCGGTCTACCGTGTCAGCAGTAGAGATGAGCGAATTTGCTCAGGTTCCCTCTTATTCGGCAAGCTATAGCGCTTGCTGAATAAGCTGAAGAGGAAACCCGGCTTCCTGGATCACGCTGGCCGATCAACTGATCAGCGCCGCAGCTGCATGTGTTGACACAAAATAGATTGAGCAGGCACCATCAATACTCAAAAATTAAGGGGGGCGGGGATCACCTGATGCATGTCTAAACAGATCAATTTATACAAAGAGACAGATTTATGCGCTGCCCTGTTTGACCCCACTATAAGTGTGGAGCACGCAGTCAAGAAGAATATACAAACAAAACTGGCAGCGTTTTAACCATAGTATGCGCAGGCGCAAACCTCTGTATCCGATGCTGCATACTGCGCATGCGGCCAGATTGCTATAGCAACCAGACTCGTTTAGGCTTAAATAGATATCACCAGGTTTGTATACTTGGGTATGTGGAGGAATGGTCGGCCGACGAAACTGCCAAAATGGCAATAGCTAGATTGCTCTTCGTTGCAAGGAAAGTGATTGCGAGATACTGGATTAGGGAGGAACCTCCAACCAGACGAGAATTTGTCGCACAAGCGAATCATATTGTCCAGCTCGAAAAAAGCATTTATATCAAGAGGAATAAGATGGGGTTTTTTCAAAAGCTATGGCAGCCATGGCTAAATGGGAATAATTGAGGGGTTGTGGAAAACAATGTTAATAATACAATATGTCTGTAATAAAGAAGATCTTCTCGTGGAGGGGGGGGGGAAGGGGTATATTTTCTTGTTAAAATAAAACACAAATGCAACTTGTTGTATAAATAGATAACATTTATTATTCTCAATAAAAATTTATCTGACTAAAAAAAAAAAAAAAGATATCACCAGCCCACCGCCCTGTAATTTAAAACGCTGCCAGGTCTTGGAAGACACAGCATGCTTATACATGTTTTTGATTTATTTTTTGTTTTCCCCCTTTGCCTTATGGTCATGGCTTGAGTACCGCTTTCATACATATGTGGTACGGAGTGTGCAATGTTTTTTGAATATTTAGACCATTTATTGTATTGACCCTCATCTCCCATGGTTGTTTTTGGGAGTTTTTAATTGTTTTTAGATTACAGTTTTCTTTGTTTGGTGTTGGTTACATTTAATAAACTTTTGCTATATTTTTGTATATTGGTGTGGTGATCCCTTTTTTATGATGCTGGTCCTGTTCTCTTTGTATAAATTGCAGCTGCATGTGTTGCAGCTAATCCCATCCCAAGCCCATCCTAATCACTAATCCCATCCCTAAAGGCCCCGTCACACATAGCGACGCTGCAGCGATACCGACAACGATCCGGATCGCTGCAGCGTCGCTGTTTGGTCGCTGGAGAGCTGTCACACAGACAGCTCTACAGCGACCAACGATCCCGAGGTCCCCGGTAACCAGGGTAAACATCGGGTAACTAAGCGCAGGGCCGCGCTTAGTAACCCGATGTTTACCCTGGTTACCATCGTTAAAGTAAAAAAAAAAAAAAAACGCTACATACTTACCTATCGCTGTCTGTCCTCGGTGCTCTGCTTCTCTGGTCTGGCTGTGAGCACAGCGGCCGGAAAGCAGAGCGGTGACGTCACCGCTCTGCTTTCCGGCTGACCGGCGCTCACAGCCAGACCAAAGAAGCAAAGCGCCGAGGACAGACAGCGATAGGTAAGTATGTAGCGTTTGTTTTTTTACTTTTAGGATGGTAACCAGGGTAAACATCGGGTTACTAAGCGCGGCCCTGCGCTTAGTTACCCGATGTTTACCCTGGTTACCAGCGAAGACATCGCTGAATCGGCGTCACACACGCCGATTCAGTGATGTCAGCGGGACCTCAACGATCAAAAAATGGCCCAGGCCATTCCGACACGACCAGCGATCTCACAGCAGGGGCCTGATCGCTGGTACGTGTCACACATAGCGAGATCGCTACTGAGATCGCTGTTGCGTCACAAAACTTGTGACTCAGCAGCGATCTCGCTAGCGATCTCGCTATGTGTGACGGGGCCTTTACCCATCTCTTCAACCTATCACTAACTTCTGGTACCTTCCCCTCTGCTTTCAAACATACCACAATCACACCTATCCTCAAAAAGCCATCCCTTGACCCAAGCGCTATGTCCAGCTATCGCCCCATATATTTGCTCCCATTTGCTTCCAAACTCCTTGAGCAGCACATTCATGCTGAACTTTCCTCTCACTTTGCATATAACTCTCTTCGACAACCTACAATCTGGCGTCCGTCCCCACCATTCCACTGAGACTGCCCTGACCAAAATTACTAACAACTTACTTCCAGCCAAAGCTAACAGACAATTGTCTATACTCCTCCTTCTAGACCTGTCTTCTGCCTTCGACACAGTTGACCACTGCCTCCTACTACAGATCCTCTCTTCCTTTGGTGTCAAAGACCTAGCCCTATCTTGGATCTCCTCATACCTTACCAACCGCACATTTAGCGTTTCCTACTCCCATACTACCTCTTCATCTCGCCCCCTCTCTGCTGGTGTCCCTCAAGGCTCTGTACTAGGACCCTTACTCTTCTCAATCTATACACACGGCCTGGAAAAATTCATAAGGTCCTATGGCTTCCAGTATCATCTATATGCTGATTGCACACAGATCTACCTCTCTGGCCCAGATGTCACCTCTCTGCTCTCCAGAATCCCAGAGTGTCTATCAGCCATATCCTCCTCCTTCTCCTCTCGCTTCCTCAAGCTCAATGTGGACAAATCTGAACTAATTATCTTTATCTTTCCTCCATCTCGCATATCTTCCCTACCTGATCTATCAAAATAAATGAAATCACACTTTCCCCTGTCCCCAAAATCCGCTGCCTCGGAGTAAGGGTACCGTCACACTATACCATTTCGATCGCTACGACGGTACGATTCGTGACGTTCCAGCAATATCGTTACGATATCGCTGTGTCTGACACGCAGCAGCGATCAGGGATCCTGCTGAGAATCGTACGTCGTAGCAGATCGTATGGAACTTTCTTTCATCGCTGGATCTCCCGCTGTCATCGCTAGATCGGTGTGTGTGACACCGATCTAGCGATGCGATCCAGCGATGCGTTCGCTTGTAACCAGGGTAAACATCGGGTAACTAAGCGCAGGGCCGCGCTTAGTAACCCGATGTTTACCCTGGTTACAAGCGTAAAACTAAAAAAAAACAAACAGCACATACTTACATTCTGGTGTCCGTCAAGGTCCCTTGCTGTCTGCTTCCCGCACTGTGACTGCCGGCCGTAAAGTGAAAGCAGAGCACAGCGGTGACGTGCTTTCACTTTCACTTTACGGCCGGCAGTCACAGTGCGGGAAGCAGACGGCAAGGGACGTGACGGACACCAGATGTAAGTATGTGCTGTTTGTTTTTTTTTAGTTTTACGCTTGTAACCAGGGTAAACATCGGGTTACTAAGCGCGGTCCTGCGCTTAGTTACCCGATGTTTACCCTGGTTACCCGGGTACCTCGGCATCGTTGGTCGCTGGAGAGCTGTCTGTGTGACAGCTCGCCAGCGACCACACTACGATTTACCTACGATCACGGCCAGGTCATATAGCTGGTCGTGATCGTAGGTAAATCGTATAGTGTGACGGTACCCTAACCCTTGACTCTGACCTGTCCTTAAAGCCACACATCCAAGTTCTCGACGCCTCCAGCTCAAAAATATTTCCAGAATCCGTCCTTTCCTCAACCCTCACTCTACCAAAATGCTTGTGCATGCCCTAATCATCTTCCGCCTTGACTACTGCAACATCCTCCTTTGTGGCCTACCTTCTAACACTCTCGCACCCCTTCAGTCCGTCCTTAACTCTGCTGTCCGACTAATAAATCTCTCTCCTCGGTACACTCCTGCTTCCCCTCTTTGCAAATCCCTTCACTAGCTCCTAATTTCCCTGGGTATCCGGTTAAAACTACTAACACTGACCTACAAAGCCATCCATAACCTTTCTCCTCCGTATATTTCCAAACTAATCTCTCAATATCTTCCGTGATCTCTGGTCCTCCCAAGACCTCCTTCTCTCCTCCACGCTTATTCGCTCCTAACCCAATCGCCTCCAAGACTTCTCCCGAATATCCCCCATCCTCTGGAATTCTGTGCCCCAACACGTCCGGTTATCCACCACATTTGGATCTTTCAAAAGAAACCGGAAAATCCATTTCTTCAAGAAAGCCTACAACCTGTAATAACCACACGGCCACCTCAACACCATCGGAGCTACTGCAACCCCCGACCTACTGTCTCCTTCCCCATAATCCTGTAGAATGTAAGCCCGCAAGGGCAGGGTCTTCTTCCCTCTGTACCAGTCTGTTATTGTTAGTTTTGTTTACTGTAAGTGATATTTGTATTTTGATGTAACCCCTTCTCATGTACAGCACCATGGAATTAATAGTGCTATATAAATAAATAATAAAACATGCATGAAGAGCCTGTTTGTTGGGCTGTCCATGCATGTGTCGTGACTGTCACACAGCAGCGACACATGCAGCTGCGGAGCCGATAAGCTGATTGGCCGGAGCGATACAGGAAGCCGAGTTTCCTGCAGCTTATTCGGCAAGCGCTATAGCTTGTCGAATAAGAGGGAACCCGAGCAAATTCACTCATCTCTACTCAGCTGGTCCACCACATGGTCTGCCAGGTGCTTCCTCCCCTGGGGTCTGCAGTCCGTCCCCATGCCCCCGCAACCGTGCCCCCCCCCCGGCGCGCCCACTACCGGCGACTTCCCTTTCGGCCTGATGATGCAGACCCGAATGACCCACAGCCTGGAGCCCCCCCATCCCTCCAGACGTGCCTGCCCACAACCCCAGGAATCACGTCCCAGCCGAGTCACAGGGGGTGCATCCCGGCCGCCAGAAGCACGGCAGCACACGTGCCAGGATCACAGCCCCGGAAGCCACACACCGCCATCAGTCCCAGGCATACTCACCTGCGACCACGACAGAGCCGGTAATCTTTGCCCGGACACCGCTCTCCTGCTTCCACTCATTACAGTGCAGTCCCCCTGGACCCACTGTGGCGCTTCTAGGGACCCCTCACTGGCCGAGGCAGGGGACCCTAGCTGCCTGAACCGAGCGGCATAGCCTGGGAATGAGTTACTCTTCTATCTTCTCCACAGGTATGTCTGAAAGAGGTTCACCAGTCAAGTACAGGAAACCATTGTCCTTGAAGGGTGGATCCCCTCTCCCGTGGTGCTGTCATAGGAGACAGAATAAATAAAAGACTCCTTTAATAACTATTTTTTTCTGTGGTGCTTACTTCAAGGAGATGGGAAACTCGTGTCATATTGGAAGCAATATCTTTACTCAATTTAAAAAGTGTTGTCCCACAAACAAAAAACACTTTAATGAATAGATCTTAGAATGATACATTCCAGAATTGGACGTGTTAAAAAAATAAACATCTTGTGCGGAGATAATCTTATAAATGTGTGCCTGTTGTGTACTGTGTAATGTATGTGACTGACCGTGCAGGAACATGGTCTGATCATACCACAACTCCTGGGCAGGAAGAAAGATTAAGTCACATATGTGAGTATACAGAGACTACATAGTAGGGGCTCACAGCCTCTACTTTCTGAGGTAACATTTCCCTGCCTGTTTTATCACAGGACCAAGTGTTTCTGCCCCGTCACCAGTCCTGTTTGCTCATGATAAATCAAGTCATTGACATGTAAGCTGAGTGGCCACTGGAGTTCCTACATCACTGATTTGATTTATGATGAGCCCAGAGGGCTGGAGATGTGGGCAAAAAATACACGCTCCTGTGATAAACAATTAAGGGAAATGATACCTCAACAGCTCCAGCTGTTTCATCTGTATACTCATTTAAGCTTTCTCCCCCAGCCAGGAGCGGTTTTATTTTCTGGCCATAAACTGGAGGAGCTCTACATGGTCAGAAACGGCAAATGAAAGAATATAGCAGGGGCACATTTATAAGACTATCTCAGCACAGGACAAAAAAGGTTTGCAACACATTCAATTGTGGAACATCCTATTATTTTAAGAGCTATTGATTAAAAAGTACTTTGTTCATGAGACAACCCCTCCAAGAGGCTGGACCCTATCTTTTAAATTCAACAGTTCTAATTTTTAAAAAGTCACTTTTTATCATTAGGTTTTACTATACCCAATAATAATAGGTTGGTGTTTGATACGGTACTGACCATTTTTATCTTGTTTCGTTGAATTGTGTCCTTGTTTAGTTTTTGGTAATATTCCATTTTCTTCTTTGTGTTGTCCAGATCCACATTGTTAGTCAGATTAAATACTGTCCAAGAGAGAAACAGATAGAAGAAGTTTAACCAGTTAAAATAAATAAAAACCCAAATACGAGAGTTTATGAAGAGTCATCAAATGTTCCAAAAAAGGTGGTAGAAAAAAAAATTTGTACATAAGAATGCAGCATTTTACACTACATATAACACAGTCAATAAAGAACTGGTGTAATAAATCACTTGCATAACATCCGCATGAATATTTACCGGTATACATTAAATCGATCAATTCCCTGTACTCATAAAAAGGCAAAATTATCTATAAATAAATGGACATCACTGACGGATATATAGAGGCTAACTAGGACTTGTAGTATGCAGCTTTTTCTACTCTAAGGCTATATGCACACATTCCGGATGTTTCGCGTTTTTTCGGCGGTTTTATGCAGCAAAAAAACGCTTAAAAAACGCATACATTAAGCATCCCATTATTTTTAATGCATTCTGCAATTTTTGTGCACATGTTGCGTTTTTTCCGCAATAAAAACGCATCGCGGAAAAAAACGGAGCATGTTCATTAATTTTGCGGATTTTTGCGGATTTCCAGCTATTTATTGTATTGGGAAGCTTTGGAAAAAAATGCGAAAAATCAGCGCAAAAAACCCGAGAAAAACGCAAAAAATACGCAAGCGGATTTCCTGCGAAAGTAGTCAGGATTTTCTCAGGAAAATTCTGCACACTTTCCGGAACGTGTGCACATAGCCTAAAGGGAACCTGTCAAGAGGATTTAACCCCGCTCCATCCCCAATGTTTCAAAGACAAGTCTATCAATACCTTTACATGGCCAGTCCGTTCTTGCATTACTGAGAAACCAGCATTTGAATTGATGTGCAAGTGAGGCTAAAGAGCTATGCTAGATCTGAAACCTGTGTCACTCCAGCTCCCTGCCTCCTGCTTGATTAGCAGCTCATTACCCCGAAGACACAGTAATGAGGCAGTCAGTCAAGCAGGAGGCAGCAGTGTTGGGTGGATAATAGGAGTCCTACACCAGCTCCTAACTCCCCAACATAGTATAAGAACATATTTTTCTACACTTTGTCTGCATCAGCGAGAGACGTAAAGAATGCCAACAAGGTAAAGTAAACTTTGTACTGTATTATCAGCCATTCATTTATAGGTGAAGGAGGACAAGAGATAGGACGGCCTGATGGCCTCACTAGATCTCAGAGAAGGACTTAAAAATTGACCGGTCAGATAAAGCAAAATAGAAAAATAGGTCTGCATGCAGGAAGTTTGTGGTTCACTCACATGAGTGATTATAATCCTCCTCTTCGCCCACACTGCTGAGTGAAGAGCGGTAACAACAGACTTAGATTTAGCCTTGACAGATTTTTTTTCCGTTGGAAGTCCAGTTGTTCTTAGAGAGTTGGATCGGATTTTCATTCATTTTTGGTCTGTACATCAGATTTTGAAGAGGAATCAAAGATTCTCCTACTCATTAAAAAGTAAAAAAAAAACAGCACTCAGATGACACACGGATGCCGTGCTGTCCATTTATTTTCACAAACCTACTGATTTTGATCCCAGTTTTATCTCTATCGAGGAGGAGAGTTTGGGCATACATTAAAATTCAACATGTCAAGTTCTTTCTTAAACCCCAATATCTGTCGAAACTAACATCGGCTGAACACCTAAGAGCTCATACTCACATGCGAGAAACTCGGATGAGTCTTGCATGTCTATACCCACCACTGCACCCGGCACTCAGATCGGAATGTGCGGCCACACGCTCCGCTCCTGAGTGCCGGGGATTGACGTGCGAGACTCATCCGAGTTTCTCGCATGTGAGTATGAGCCCTAATACACATTAAATGGTCGGAAGATGAGCGAGTTTGGCCAACCTTAAAGGAGATGTCCGGTAAAAATAAGTTATGACCCATCTAATGGATAAGTGAAAGCTTATTGATTGCTGGGGGTCTGAAGTTAGGACTCGAACCGATGGGCAGAATGGAGAACGTTTGTCCTCAAAAGGGCACTTTTATCCCAATTAAAAAGGAGCAGCACTGCATATGCCTAACAGCGCTTTATTCATTCTCTATGGGGCTTCCAGAAAAAGTTGAACGCAACACTCAAGTGTCCCCATAGGAAATGGAGTGGCAGGCGCACATGTGTACTCCTACTCCATTCTAACAGGGATAAAAGTGCTCTGTTTTGGCGATCGGCGAGTGTCCCAGCAGTTGGACCCCTACCGATCAATCCCTTTAAAGAGCATTTACATAGGTTAAGAATCAGAGAGTGAAATACCGATTGTTCTGGCCACATCAGAAAGCAGCGGCCTATGTACACAGGCCATTAAACGAGCGAGGATAAGCTCGTATATTGTTGATCCACACTCGTTAAGTGACACAATATTGGCTTGTCTAAATGAAGTTTTAACCCAACACCTTTACAATTTGTGAGAAGGACATCACTGATCTCCTCGTTCGCACGGAAATTTCTTATTTTTTTAATTATTTCTCTGCTTTAAATTGCAGTAGGAGGAGGAGGTTGGAAAGGGGGGTGCAGAAATATTCTTCATTTCTGGTCCAATTTTTTCCCCATTTTTCATATTTATATGCCCTAAAAGTGCAAAATGTGACTGTGCATAGTAGAAGTCATCAGCTCTAGACTTCCCCATCTGATATCCAGAGCCAACTAAAAACGTTCATCCTGCAATATTTATCACCATGTAGCTTGTTAATATTAGGGAGGTATTGTCTAATACCACAAAGTTAGATTACAGTAAAACTTATAACCATTAGCATTTCTCCCTTTGTGATTACTGCTGCAGTTAGAGGGCCTGGACACTGGAAAGGAGATGGTTCCCAGTAGAGAACCCCCGTTAATAAATGGTTAAGCTACAATAATTAATTCTTACCCCAGGTTGGTAAATGACAGTTTCAGGAAGCGATTTGATTGAAAATTCTCAAACTTCCTCAGACTTACCTATTTCCTCAATTTCTTCCAAAAAATCATTATATTCTCTCAGACATGGAAAGTCTTCTTCGCGCTTATTATATCTAGTGAGAAGATGGAGAAAATCACATGTAATTCAATAATTTTAGCAACATCTATTCGGCCTAATGGACATTCAATCAATAGAAATTCAGTTTATTCTATTTTCACAATGCAAGGCGTCTGTATGAAGAGCAATTTAGGAAAAGAGGCAGAAAGCACTTCAGGAGACGCTCCGATCGTTGCTACCTGGATATTACTACAAAACACAATAATTTTAGATGGCACATTCTAGAAAAACAAAAAACAATTAAAAAAAAAATTATATATATATATATATATATATATATATATATATATATATATATATTTATTTTTATTTTTTTATGAATATCTATTTTGTAGCAGAGACAGGTAGGACAGAGTTAAAGGGCCACTGTCACCCCCTCCAGCCGTTATAAACTAAAAGAGCCACCTTGTACAGCAGTAATGCTGCATTCTAACAAGGTGGCTCTTTTAGTTTTTGGTGCATGTATTCCCAAAATAAAGCGTTTTATAACTTCTCCAAAACACCTGTCTTTCGCCAGGGAGGCAGGTCCTCACCCCCCTGCTTGAAACTCCACATTGCCGTCACTCAAATATTCCGGGGCTCCGGGCGCCGCCCCTTCCGCGCTGTTTTCGCATGAAATCCGGCGCCTGGGCTGTGCACTACTGTGTGGGGCAGGCGCAGTGAGCTCTGGCCGTCTGACGTCACAGCCAGGCTTGCAGACTGCGCGTGTGCGGACAGTGCGGCCACCCACCTTGGGAATCCCAGCCCCGCAGTGTGCTATGCATTATGCACAGTGCGGGGCTGGGATTCATAGGCAGGGCGGCCGCACAGGCGCAGTCTGCAAGCCTGGCTGTGGCTGCCCCACACAGTAGTACACAGCGCAGGCGCCGGATTTCATGCGAAAACAGCGCAGAGGGGGCGGCGCCCGGAGCCCCTGAAGATTTGAGTGACGGCAGTGTGGAGTTTCAAGCAGGGGGGTGAGGACCTGCCTCCCTGGCGAAAGACAGGTATTTTGGAGAAGTAATAAAACGCTTTATTTTGGGAATACATGCACCAAAAACTAAAAGAGCCACCTTGTTAGAATGCAGCATTACTGCTGCACAAGGTGGCTCTTTTAGTTTATAACGGCTGGAGGGGGTGACAGTGGCCCTTTAAGTCCTAGCTTTACAGGATTTGATTAGATGCACCTGACTTACATTTAACTAGAACGAGGGCCTTAACTAGAGGTCTGTCAGTCTGCTGAATGAAGCAGAGTTAAGTGTAATGAAGCTGGTGAGTGTCCAGCCAAAATGTGAGTTGTAGCTGTAAGTGGGAGAGAAGACAATCCAGAGTCTCTGAATTGAGACTGCATGTGTCAGCTAGGAAAGCTGTGCAGTCTGTGTGTTGGAGCTGCAGAGAAACATGTGGAAGCTATAGCCTGTCCAATGTGAACTGTGCACGGAATTGAATACCTCTGTTTGGCATTAGAGGATGCTGGAGGTAAAGCTGAAGGTAATACCAACACTGGTCTGATTGTGCCTCTTCTGTGTACAAAGTTTGCTCTGGGAGAAAAGACTAACCTACTCGGGTGAGCCCTGCGCTGGTATATGTACCCTGCTGAATGAACTGTTTATTTGCTGTGATACCTTTGTGCCCTTTGGTTTTTGAATCCCTTGGATTTTTATGAAAGCAATAAAACTGCACATATTTGGACCATACCGCAATGCCTGTGTGAACGCTACCCAATGTCTACCGGAGTGTGAAACCTTACAATATATATGTCTGAACAGCAGGC
This sequence comes from Ranitomeya imitator, assembly GCF_032444005.1. Classification (NCBI taxonomy): domain Eukaryota; kingdom Metazoa; phylum Chordata; class Amphibia; order Anura; family Dendrobatidae; genus Ranitomeya; species Ranitomeya imitator. The sequence goes on along the minus strand of NC_091282.1, from coordinate 735,739,406 downwards.
ATTTAATAGCGGGTTATCATTGGGCATTTCTGAAGCCATATCCACAGCTGATCATGGGGCTGACATTCACATAAAACAGGATGGTTAAGAGAATCTCTTCCAAAATTATGTTGCCATAAAAAAAGAATGTTGGTACATCAATTTTAAGAGAAATGATTATCTACACAAACCATTAAACCAAATGCAAAAAGCACTGTACGGAGCAGATCAAAACCCCCAAAAATCCAATTTTTCAAACACTAGCGAAAGCAAAGAAATGGAAAGAACATGCGACACAGCACATGGGAGAGTCTGGACCAGGAGTAGCTATGTACAGAACATGTGATGGGGCCATTATGCCGAAATCTAAAGATGTTCTAAACCTATTAGTCATTGCACAAAGTGGGATCTTCTCTGAATGCAGCCAGCAATGAACACAATGGTCATTTGTGCTCTGGTTACGTCCAAGGACACGTCAGTCTATTGTTATTGTGCTTCTATAGGAATACACCTGCACGAGTCCTTACAGAGGATGTCTGGTCCCCTATTAGGGTATTCGGAGTTACTAATGGGGCAGATTCATTGTTGACCAAGTATGGAGAGCAGCTATGAAGAGCGTATTTTACTCTGACATTTTCATGTATCACACGGGCAGCACATTAATTTCATTGAACCCATGACATGTTCAATTTCTCTTTTGGTGCTAAAGGGAAATGAACATTTGCTACCCTGTTCCCCTACAAATTACAGAAAATTGGTTGAGGTCCCAGCAACCAAACACCTTAAAATAGGGTAACACTCATAGTGCACAATCCTTTTGATCACAAAGTGAACAATCTCTTTAACTTTACAAATGTAAATGAGTATATCAGGTATGGGGAAAAAACACACTTCCATCCCAATCACAGGAAATGGAGTAAATCATTAGACGGCACTTCCATACTCTCCTACCCTCACTGATCTAGGGGATCAGTGCAGGATGAACCCCCTAAAAGTTTCTAATGAGGAACATTTTTTTTTTAAGTATCCGGCAGTCTTATAGAAGAGGTGTGGAGACTGTTTGGGTGCAATTCTGAGCAGATTCATTGGGTTTTATTGGCTGAGCATAATTTTTTTTCAGTTACTCTATGTGACTGCCAACAGTCGAGCCTCGACTGTGTGCAATATGCACAACGTCAGGATTCCTCTTTATTGCCAGTTTAAGCATTCGTCATGTGACAGATGTGCGATTTTCATAGTCGCAGTCACATGCCGACTAGCTTCTCATCAGCTTCTCTCAAACCCCAAAATTCCCTATTTGGGGAGAGAAGAAAAACAGGTGAAGCGAAGCTGCAAAATGCTCCTCTGTTTTTGTGCTTCCTCAATAAGCTAGGGTCTCCAAAAGTGAATCTCCACATATCAGCAATGTGGTGTGGCATATGTCATGTACTGTTGATATTGCATGCATGCCCTAGATGGAATTACACCCCTTTGTAATTTGTTGGAGCCCTTGGCCACTCCATCCAGCTCTCTCATGTGTATGCCCAGCTCCAAAAGCCCAAAGTTAGGGGGCAGTTGGAAGACTAACTCGTAAAAGTGTGACAGAGATCAGACCGCAATGCTCGGACTGGCCATGGTTCCCTCGACCTAAGCACGACAGCTGCATTGAAATATATGATGCTGTCGTGCACGGATCAGATGAGCCGTCAGCCAGTCCGTGCATTGTGGTCATGTCTCCATCCGATTCATATGGCTGTCTGAAACGGCCATTAGAGTGATCTATCCCGGTGTCACTGCACATGGTCAGACTTACATTTTCAAGATCTTTTTCCGAATCTCCACTTCCTTATCAATTGTGGGGTCTTCGAAGAGCTGAACTCGAAAGTTGCTTTTCCTGAGGGGAGTATTGCATTCCTGACATGTGCCGGAACCACGGACAAAAAGAAGATCCACACAGCTTTCACATCTAGAAAAACAAAAACAAGTGAGTCTGAAAAATGCAAAATCATAACAAATATATCACATTACTAAAACTGGAACAGGCAGGCGGGAACTAAATGGGCACCTTCCTACGATTGCTCTTTTTTTGGACATACTAAGAAATATGTTGAAATACAAGGAAATTGCTTATTAAAATGCATTAATAAAATTAAAAATGTTGAATTTGGAGATTCTGCAGATTTATGGGAGCATAAAACATCCAGAAGTTTAAAAAAAAAACAAAAAAACACCCACAGTGTTCCTAAATATTTCAGCAACCAGTTACACACAAGCCAATGTGCACTTCGTGCTTTTTCTAACATCATTAAAATCAGATAAACATATTTCAACTCAAAGGGAATCTGTCAGCAGAATTTCATCCCTCTTAACTAGTTATATGTGTATGCAGCTCTTTTTGTGACAAGTTCACCAACACTTTTACATGGCCAGTCCTTTCCACCACTACTAAGAAATCAGAGTTTGAATTGATATGCAAATGAAGTTGAAGAGCTACTGTAGATCTGAGGCCTCTGTCACTCCAGCTCTATTTCCTGCCTTCTGCTTGAGTGGTGGCTAATTTGTATGAAGCTTAGAGGCAGACCGTAAAGCAAGAGGCGGCAGATACGGGTGGGAAATATGAGCTGGAGTTAGAGGCTTTTGAATTGATATGCAATTGAGGCTGAATGACCATGGTAGATCTGAAGTTTCTATCACGCCAGATTTATGCCCAACCTAGCTTCACCTCCTTCAGCCTCATTGGCAGCCTCTATGCTGTGTGCCTTCACGCAAACGAGTCAGTCAAGCAGGGATCAGCGGCGCCGGGAGGTGGAACAGAGCTGGAATGTCAAAGACTTCAGATCTACCATAGCTCTTTAGCAACTTAAACACTGATTTTTCAGCAATGGAGGAAAGGATTGGCCATGTAAAGGTATTGCTGGACTTGTCTTTGAAAGCGCATATAATTGGGGGGGGGGGGTGAAATCCTGCTGACAGATTCCCAATTAAGTTTGTCCCAATATCTTACACTATCATGAACTACTAGATGCATTTCTCTCACAGGAGAACTGAAGCCAATGCTGCAGAGCGGTGCATCAAGTGCAAATGAAGGCTGCTATGTTTGACAATTAAAACAACAAATTAAATGTCCAAATAAAAAAAATTCTTGCAATCAGTCACAAAGTGCGCTATCATAATAATATATGTCTCGATGCGTCCAGATTACCTCTCCAGTTTTATTGTGCACAGTTCGGAGAGAATCCTACCAAACCCTATGCACCTGCACAGCGGTTATCCTCGTTACATAACTGTGCCTTTCATGCGCTCACAATTGCACAATGCTTCCACTGAGGACCATTATACAGAATAATCCGCACAATACTTCAAAGTGATTGCACGGAGCGTGTTTACTATGGGATCAACAGAAAACAGGTTTGCACATGTTTGTTTTACAAGGTGTGTATTTTTCTCTGTGTGATTTTTGCAGGAATCAAACGTGATTTGTGGAGACAGCGAGGCTCAGGCTGCGTTCACATCTGTGTGATGGCGTTACAATGAAACCATCCTTCGACAGGCACTAATGGTGCAAACTTATAATAGAGTCCTGCCGGGTACCAAGAAACTGTCCAGCGATTGATTGGAAAAATGGCGCCATATTTTGGTCAGCTAAATATGATATCTGTGAAGCAGGCTCCTAGCATTAGTAGGGGAGTGACCCCTAAATAACTGTCCGTGTTGCAAATGAAACATTGGGACCCCTTTTGTTCTTCTGAAGCAATATTATAGTTCCACATGGTGCTCTAATTTTGGATCAATTAAACCACGTGGGTCACAATAGATATACACTGTTCGTGACCTGGTGTGTCCAAAAGTCCAGTCAGGGTAACTGAGCACTTGAGTGCGGAGAGGTGCCAGATCTTCAGCAAGTCTCCGATTGCCTTTAATATGGTATTTTAAGGTTTTACTTTTACCTTTCTGTTGCACGGTTAGTTACAGCATATAAGCCCTGAGCCTGTTGCGCGCACTAGGAGACGTTTTCATGGATTTGTGCCCGCGCAATTTCTCCAACGTCACAATCATGGTGACCCTGCTATTCCCATCCCTCAGTCTGAACACCGTGTACAGAGATGGGACTGCAGGGAACAAACAGTCACTGGCGAACTCACTGGAAAGCCGCCACCATCTTTATAAGGAAAGCATCAGTGTAAAAGATGTTATGGAGCTCAACTCCTGACCTACAAATGGACAAAGTCCTAAACGCAGATGGCAAATAGTGCTGTCTGCAAAGAAAATGTTCTGCCAATTGCTGCTGATCCAGCAGGAGGCCACAAATAGAAGTACTGAGCAGCCGCGACCTCCAGCGTGAATGCCAATAACCACTGTAATGATTGCAGAGCATAATTAACATCTTGGGCCAATGCGATACAAGCTTCCCAAGTAACGATCCCCACTCCTGGCATAGGAAGACAATTCCAAGGTAAAGATGCCCAGCCCAGAAGCTTTCATGGGGAAACGAGACAAATTATAAACCCCAATGTCCATGCACATTGTAAGTCTTATATGGTTTTGAAAACAAAAAAAAAAAAAGTCAGAAAATCAATCTTGCTGTTAGACGCAAGACCCACATGTCTTTAAATTAGAGCTGCCATAAAGATCATTCAGTACCCACACCAAAAGCAAAAATTGGTGCGGGAACAGAGAATCACGGGGAGGCCGACACCTGAGTGCACAGAGGCATTCACAGGGACAATGGAGCATAGACTTGCAGGGAGGTCAAAACAGACCCCAAATAGAGTAAAATACTGCCCTGTGACAGACTGAGGGCAGAGAGACATGGGAAGGCCCTCACCAGAGGGTGGAGGGGGCAGTCACCAGAGGGTGGAGGGGGCAGTCACCACAAGGCATAGAGGCATGCAGGAAAGCAGTCAGAGGGCAGGTGTGTGGGAAGGCAGTCACATATTTTATTCCTTATGCTCCCGTGATTAATCTGTTTTTTTTTTGTTTGTTTGTTTTTTTAAATCCACTACACAGTTCCCATTATATAGGCTTGTCAATCTAGGGTGCCATTTTCATGGCCTTTACAAGGGGGAGTTGCTCACAGCATTATCTGAGGGCTTGTGTATAAGCTATTCTGTATTACTACTCTGAGCAGCACCCCCTTGGTAATGAAAATAAAAACAATACAGGGCGATTCATTCACTACCCAAAAAAGTAGTTGTCAAGACTATTGTCAGGTGACCCGGGACCAGGTGCTCCTTTCCTGTCCCTAATGGTAAAGGGCACCCAAGCTCGCCTTGTTCCCTGGGATACTTTTGAAAGTGAAGATGCCAGGGCCACGTACCTTGCCTTAGCTCCAGAATCCGCCCTCAGTCTTTACCCTTCACCCGCCGCCCAGGGAAGAGGGGAGTAATAGTGCACTGTAGTACACCAACCAGATTAACAAGGTAATATGAATAGGGGTAAAAGAAACTACCAAACATACAAATATACACTCACAAATAACAGAGGGATGCATCAGGGAGTGGAGGATGGGGTAAAACCAAAGTTGGAGAAGAAAGGGAATTATCACACTCAAAAATAAGCAACAGTCACAGATAAACCCACCAAATGCCTAATCAAATAGCCACTAACGAGTATTCTCCAAGCCACACAGCAAAAACTAGCTCTGACAATGTGTGTTAAGCCAGGGTCACACTTGCAAGTTCAAAGCGAGTCTCTTGCATCAAATCCCGACACTGTTGCTGGCACCCGGGAGCAGATCGTGCGGCTGCATAGAAATACATGACGCCGCACACTTCGGTCCCGAGTGTCGGTGGCAGTGCCAGGACTTGATGCACGAGTTTCTCACACTGAACTCGCAAGTGTGACCCTGGCCTTATTCAGGACTCAGTCTATATAAGGCTATGTGCACACGATGCTGGTTTTGTTGCGGGTCCGCAGCAGTTTCCCATGAGTTTACAGTACAATATAAACCTATGAAAAACCGAAAACGCTGTGCCCATGCTGCGGAAAAAAACGAGCAGAAACGCAGCGGTTTACATTCTGCAGCATGTAAATTCTTTGCGCGGAATCCGCAGCGGTTTTACAGCTGCTCCATAATAGAAAACCGCAGGTGTAAAACCGCAGTGGAATCCACACAAAAACGCGGTAAATCCGCCATAAATCCGCAGGAAAAACGCAGCGTTTTTGCCCTGCGGATTTATCAAATCTGCTGCAGAAAAATCCACAGTGGACCATTCTACATGTGCACATACCCTAAGAGATGGGATTGGCAAACAGTGCTCAGCTAATAGCCTTAGCTTCAAGAGCTCACAACAGAGCAGATTAACCCCTGCACTGCCTAAAGAAATTTACACCGTTTAATATGAAGGTGAAGTGCTTCTAATCAGTACAGGAGTAGGAGAAATCAGATTCCGCAGTCTTCTGGCTCCTCTCTGTCACAATAAACCTTTGACAGTAATTTCTAAAAATAAAAAAAAAAGACTGTTGTACAGAAATTTGGACTGTACATACTTTGGCTCATGAGAAACTGATATTTTAACCCATAAGTGACCTGAGGTATAAAGAGAATGAATAGCACACTCCGTGGGTGACAATCCAGCAGCTGTCGGCTGTCCACTATAGCTGACAACTTGCTGCATCATCCACAATCAGTGTTTGCACCGTCCCAATCTGTTTAACCCCTTAGATGCTGTTCTCAAAAGTGACTCCATCATATAAATGGTTAACAGAGTGTGTGGGCTCCCTCTATAAACCCCATCGACACCCTGAGATCTTTATCGGGTGGTCCTGATGTTTGCAATGGCAGTTCATGGCCAAATACCGGCTGCCAGCTATAGTGACCTGTTCAGAAGTTAACGACATTTACATGGTGAAAATAATCTTTCATTCCTGTCGTGTCAGTTAGCATTCATTCTTGAACAGCACCTGAAGGGTTAATAAACTACATGAGAGCAGTTTTCAATACGTCGAAGGGTGCTGCTTTTAAAATATCACTTTTGGGGTTTTTCCAATATATATAGAACCCCCAAAATCACTTCAAATCTGGAAAGGTCCCTAAAAAAAATAAACTTTGTAAATTTCCTTGAAAAAAAATAACATAAGCATTTTTAAGCCTCCTATAAAATGCTAACAAAATAAAATAACATTTTACAAATGGTGCTGATGTAAAGCAGACAAGGGAAATATTATTTATTAATGCTTTTCTGTGGTATGACTATCTGGATTATAGGAATAATCATTCAAAGTTTGAAAAGTACATTTTTTACATTTTTGTGAAATTTCTGATATGTTCATCAATAAACACAAAACCTGCAGCACCCCGTGGAGACGCTGATGGTTACAGCGGTTGGCCCCGGCCGATGGCGCCGCTGTAGGAGTAGCGTGGTGAACGGGGGACGTGGCTAAACGGTGACGTCACCTGTCCGTGGATGACGGATGTGTATGGGGGCCAATCCGGACGCGTTTCGAGGGAGCCGTCCCTCTTTTTCAAGGTACCCTACTATTAAAGCCGGTGTTAAAAATATCCACCATTCGCATCCAAGCACCCGACCTTTCAAATTACCCCAAAAGGAAATGCCTATCCAATAATGTTCCAGTTAATTCACCACATCGGATTTCCACCTCCAAACTTTGTTAGAAACTCACTTTGGCAGCTCTTTAACCCCTTCATGACCCCAGCTTTTTTCGGTTTTTGCTCCCCTCCTTCCCAGAGCCATATTTTTTTTTATTTTTCCGTCACTATGGCCATATGAGGGCTTATTTTTTGTGGGACGAGTTGTACTATAGCACAACATCATTGGTTTTAGCATGTCGTGTACTAGAAAACAGGAAAAAAAATCCAATGCGGTGAAATTGCAAATAAAGTGCAATCCCACACTTGTTTTTTGTTTGGCTTTTTTGCTAGGTTCACTAAATGCTAAAACTGACCTGATATTATGATTCTCCAGGTCATTAGGAGTTCATAGATACCAAACATGTCTAGGTTACTTTTTATCTAAGTGGTAAAAAAATTCCAAACTTTGCTTTAAAAAAAAAAAAAAAATTGCGTAATTTTCCGATACCTGTAGCGTCTCCACTTTTCATGATCTGGGGTCGGGTGAGGGCTTATTTTTTTGCGTGCCGAGCTGACATTTTTTATTGATACCATTTTGGTGCAGATACGATCTTTTCATTATTGCATTTTAATGCAATGTCGCGGCAACCAAAAAACGTAGTTTTGGCGTTTAAAATTATTTTCTCGCTACACCGTTTAGCGATCAGGTTAATCCTTTTTTTTATTGATAGATCGGGTGATTCTGAACTCAGCGATACCAAATATGTGTAGGTTTGATTTTTTTATTGTTTTATTTTGAATGGTGCGAAAGGGGGGTGATTTAAACTTATATATTTTTTTTTTTTTTTCATATTTTTAAAACATTTTTTTTTTTTTTAACCATGATTCAATAGCCTCCATGGGACGCTAGAAACTGGTATAGCCTGATCGGCTCTGCTACATAGGAGCGATGCTCAGATCGCTCCTATGTAGCTGAATTACAGGCTTGCTATGAGCGCCGTCCACAGGGTGGCGCTCACAGCAAGCCGGCATCAACAACCATAGAGGTCTTCAATAGACCTCTGGCTGTCATGCCGACACATCGCTGACCCCCGATCACATGACGAGGGTCAGTGATGCGCTCATTTCCAGCCCAATTGCCGGAAGCGCTAGTTAAATGCCGCTGTCAGCTGTTGACAGCGGCATTTAACTAGTTCATAGCGGCGGGTGGATTGCGATGCTGACATGTCCCGGCTTTGATGCGGGCTCACCGCCGAAGCCCGCATCAAAGCAAGGGTTCTGACCTCGGACGTACTATCCCGTCCGAGGTCAGAAAGAGGTTAAGAACTCCATTTTCCAATAAGCTTTCCCAATGAGAACAAGCTCCGCCAAACTGTATTTGTACATTGTTAACAAATGAAGACGGAATTTGGCAGGAGTGAAATGCAAGCACCACACGAAGTACCGACGTGCAAAAAGTCTCTTGTAGTGAAGTCGACCAGCGGTGCGAAATGTTGGGTGAGGATGTTTGTAGACTCCATTGCTGAGGTTCATTGCACTCTCACTTCTCATGAACCAAAGTATGTATAGTCCAAATTTCAGTAGTACACCATGGAGCAGCGGGTATCAAATAAGAGCATAGACCTGTTGACAGCACCTCTTTAAGGTCATCTTAGCAATGCCATGACCCCAGGAATGACAAAGATCAGAAGAAGAAGAAAAGAAAAAGACACTGATCTGACCAGCTACGTGTGTGGTGGTCATTCATGGAGCGTGAAAATAGAAATTAGGTCATACAGTCCAGAGCGTCACTATTTTTAATCAAGACACATACCTCACACCCCAGGAGGGGTTTTATTTCCATTAAAGAGACACTACACAATAATATCTATATATACAATTGTCTAAGGGGTACTTCCGTCTGTCTGTCTGCAACTTCCGTAACGGAAATCCCGCGTCACTGATTGGTCTCGCCAGCTGCCTGTCATGGCTGCCGTGACATATCAGCGACGGGCACAGTCCGATTAGTCCCTCCCTACTCCCCGCACCATACTCCCCTCCAGTCACCGCTCACACAGGGTTAATGCCAGCGGTAACGGACCGCGTTATGCCGCAGGTAATGCACTCAGTTAACGCTGCTATTAACCCTGTGTGTCCCCAACTTTTTACTATTGATGCTGCCTATGCGGCATCAATAGTAAAAAGATGTAATGTTAAAAATAATAAAAAAAACAAAAAACCTGCTATTCTCACCTTCCGTAGTCCGATGATGTGCTCGCGCCTGCCGCCAGCTTCCGTTCCCAGAGATGCATTGCGAAATTACCCAGAAGACTTAGCGGTCTCGAGGGAGCATCTCTCCCAGTAATATCGGCAAGATGTGAGCTGTGTGTATGCAGTGTGCTACTGTCTTCATTAGCTCCCTAATCTGCGCAGGTTTCTATTCTCCACTTATTTCCTCCCTTTCTATAACCCATTTACTCTGCCCTCCCCGGGTCTGTAGATGCTTTCCCTCATGGTGATCTGTCTATAGCCCTGCTGCTATCTCTAACGCAGAGTGCGCCCCCAAGGCACTTTGCGCCTCATTAATATATAACTTCAATGAGTGATTACTGAACAATGACACCATGAATTGTATCAAAATATATATCAATTTAATGTGCATCATTTTAAGATTATTGCCATGTCTTTACATTCCTTAACCGTGCTGAGAAGTCCGTTTTAAGCAGGTCTAGTCTAAGTTTGAGGTTTGGAAAAGTCAGACTGCCCCAATAAATGCACTCACGGATACTTACAGTGGGTACGGAAAGTATTCATAACCCTTTAAATTTTTCACTCTGTTTCATTGCTGCCATTTGGTAAATTCAAAAGTGTTCATTTTTTTCTCATTAAGGTACACTCTGCACATCATCTTGACTGAAAAAAAAATCGTAGTTACTTTCAGATAACGGTATTTCTCTGATCCCATGACGGCACCACGGAAAAAGAGGGATCCGCCCTCAGGGACAGGAAACCTACAGGTGAAAAAGGCGGTACCTCTCTCACACATCAGTTGGTTTACAGAGCCTTAACAGAACTTCAGCTGTAATTTAAACGGTTAAACTAACAAAAATATTCTAATTTTAAGCTTATAAGAGGCACCGCGTGACTAAATATTGATAGTTAAACCTAGTGTGCACACCCACACGTGAAGAGAGGGAATGTACGGGTGCCTTCATGGGAACAGAGAAATACCATTATCGGTAAGTAACTACGATTTTCTCTTTCCCCCATGATGGCACCACGGAGAGAATTTCATAGAATGTACATTGGGGGGGACCACTGCCTCCAGAGCCCTTCTGCCAAGGGTGAGGTCTGAAGTAGAGGTTAGGTCTAGCCGGTAATGATTAAAGAACGTAGAGGGAGAAGACCAAGTGGCTGCTCTACATATCTGTTCAATTGAGGTTCCAGCTCTCTCTGCCCACGAAGTCACCACCGATCTGGTCGAATGAGCTCTAACCCCCTCTGGAATGACTTCATTACACGAGGAATATGAAAGGAGGATAGCGTCTCTTATCCATCTCGCCAGAGTGGCTTTTGATGCTTTATGTCCCTTCTTTGGACCCTGAAAGCACACAGAGACTTATCCTTCCTACACTCCCTCGTGGCTGACAGGTATTGGGTTAAGCATCTTTTAACATCTAGTGCGTGTAGGAGTTCTTCCTTTCTATTTCTGGGGTTGAGACAGAAAGAGGGCAAAGAGATTTCCTGTGATCTATGGAAACGTGACGCCACTTTAGGGTGATAGGATGGGTCGGTCTTAAGGACCACTCTATCATCTAGTATCTGGGTTAGAGGCGGGTATGCTGATAAAGCCGGTATATCACTAATTCTGCGCGCTGATGTTAGTGCTACGAGCAGAGAGGTTTTGAGGGATACGATTTTTAGAGAGGCTTGTGAAAACGGCTAAAAGGGTGCTTTAGTCAATGCAGAGAGTACCAAGTTTAGGTCCCACGGAGGCGTAGTGTGCTGGAAAATGAGTCTAGATCTACTTGAGGCTTTAATAAACCTCATTACCCAGCGATTCCCCGCCAAGTCGCAGTTGTAAAGGGCTCCTAAAGCTGCTACCCGAACTTTAAGTGTGCTTGTTGCTAACCCCTTTTCCAACCCTTTCTGAAGGAACTCTAATACTTCTTTGACTGGAATCTCCCCGGATAAACTGGCACCCAACTGACAAAAATCTCCTCCAAACCTTCCCGTAGTCACAGGTTTCCTACTTGAGAGAAGAGTAGAAACTAGGTTTGCAGAGAATCCCTTCTAAATTAAAAGCTCCCTTTCAAATTCCAGGCCATCATATTTAAGTTTTTTTTACTTGCGGGTGACTTACCGGCCCCTGAGACAAAAGGTTTGGGATGTCTGGAAGAACCCAAGGGTCTGTTATGGACGTTATCCGTAGCCACGGAAACAATGTTTTTTTTTCGGCCAAAAGGGTGCTATAACTACCCTTGCACTGTCCTCCCGAACCTTCCTCAACACTAAGGGAATTAACGCTATTGGGGGAAAGGCATAGGCTAGATGAAAATCCCAGGGAATTGAAAAGGCGTCTAGGGTCCCTGGGCTCCCCCCTGGGTCGATTGAACAGAAGGCGCGAGTTTTCCGGTTTAGACTGTTTGAGAACAAGTCTATCCCCGAAGGCCCCAAAGCTGTACTAGGTGGTTGAAAACTCCCTGGTTCAATTCCCACTCCCCTTGCCTCAACTGTGTTCGGCTTAGAAAATCTGCGGCACGATTTTCCATGCCCTTGATATGAAGGGCTGATAAAGAGGCTAGATTGGACTCTGCTGACAGCAGGATGGATCTCGTTACTTCCATCAATGCCCGAGACCTGGTGCCCCCTTGGTGTTTCAAATATGCTACCACTACCTTGTTGTCCGAGAGCACTCTTACGTGACTCCCATTGAAGGTCCCTGGTATGACTTTGGGCCCATTGGACCGCTGGAATACTCAGATACTGTAGGTTCCCCGTGAGGAACAGGAAACCAAACTGATGTGGGAGAGAGGGGTTAGGGGTCAAGTTCCCGCCTCTGCACAGGGAGAATCTCGGGCCATCTCCGCTGCGGTCTCCCATTCTTCTCCTGCCGCAGTGGAGCCTGCTCAGCGGAGACGTCGGTCCCAGCATCTTGCTCAGTCCCACTCTGTACAAAGAGTTACTGCTGCTTTTCCTGCTTCTGCCATTGAAGACAGTGCTGGGCAGCGGCGAGCAGACACTTCTGGGACTAAGTCCTGCTTTTCTCATTCTGAGCATGCCCTGAGTAAGATCTCTCAGTGGAGATCGAGGGTCACATGGTCAGATACTGCAGCTAAGTCCATTGGTCCTTTCAGGAAGGTCCTGTAGGTGCTAGGACTAAATCCTGCTTTGCACACACTGAGCATGCCCAGGGCAAGATCTCTCAGTGGAGATTTAGGGTCACATGCTCAGGTATGGCAGTCTCTCATTGGTCCTTCTAGGAAGGTCTTTTACTTGCTGCAGCTATATAAGGCTTGCATGGCCGCACGGCCATGCGCTAGTATCAAATGTGTTTTGGCTTATGCCAGTGGATACTATACCACTCTTATGTGGTGTGAAGCTGTTAGCATTGGGACTGTACACTCAGGCAGGCAGCTAGCGTCAGTGGGGGCAATTAGCCTTGGCTTAGCATCTGGTTCCTTCATGTGTGCGGTTAGCACAGAAGAGTTCCAGAGCAAGCACAACCTTAGTTAGGGTATTAGTTTTGTGTACAGCGTGACTCTGTGAGGCAACAGAGTTCGCTACCAGTTCACACAGGGTGAAGCTTAGCCCACGTGTGAGCTCAGAGTCCATCCGCCATTACTTAGCAGCAGGTATCTCTGCACGGTGGACCCAGGGCTGCGAACGCACCTTGTAGCTACCTATTACTCGGTGCGTTCCGCTAGCCCTAACAGAGAGGTACCTCCTTTTTCACCTGTAGGTTTCCTGTCCCTGAGGGCGGATCCCTCTCTCTCCGTGGTGCCATCATGGGGAAAAGAGAAAAACAGAAACGTAGAAATGTTTGCAAATTTAATAAAGAAAAACTGAAATATCACATGGTCATAAGTATTCAGACCCTTTTGCTCAGACACTCATAATCAAGTCACATGCTCCTTCACTGGAGTCCAGCTGTGTTTAATTAAACTGATAGGACTTGATTTGGAAAGACACAAGCCTGTCTATATAAGACCTCACAGCTCACAGTGCATGTCAGACCAAATGAGAATTATGAGGTCAAAGGAACTGGCCAAGGAGCTCATAGACAGAATTGTGGCAAGGCACAGATCTGGCCAAGGTTACTACGGAATTTCTGCATTACTCAAGGTTTCTAAGAGCACAGTGGCCTCCATAATCCTTAAATGAAAGAAGTTTGGGACCACCAGAAGTCTTCCTAGCCCTGGCCGTCCAGCCAAACAGAGCAATCGTGAGCCTTGGTGAGAGAGATAAAGAAGAACCCCAAGATCACTGTGGCCGAGCTCCAGAGATGCAGTAGGGAGATGGGAGAAAGTTCCACAAAGTCAACTGTCACTGCAGCCCACAACAAAATCGGATCTTTATGGCAGAGTGGTGCGATGGAAGCCTCTCCTCAGGGCAAAACATATGAAAGCCCGCATAAAGTTTGCTAAAAAACACATGAAGCACTCAGAGCCTATGAGAAATAAGATTCTCTGGTCTGATGAGATGAAGATATAGGGATTTTTGTGTGCTCACCGTAAAATCCTTTTCTTCGAGCCACTCATTGGGGGACACAGGACCGTGGGTGTATGCTGCTGCCACAAGGAGGCTGACACTAAGTAAATACAAAAAAGGGTTAGCTCCTCCTCTGCAGTATACACCGCCCACTGGCTCCAGATAACCGTAGGTACATGTCAAAACTATAACACTCACCATGGGCAACAGGCCAAAAAGGGTGGATGTTGTGTCCCCCAATGAGTGGCTTGGAAAAAAGGATTTTACGGTGAGTACACAAAAATCTCTATTTCTCCATCGCCACATTGGGGGACACAGGACGGTCCCAAAGCAGTCCCTGGGTGGGAAATTACATCATAGAGTAAACTCATGGTGCCTGCTGTCTAAAGGTGCACTACCGCTGCCTGCAAAATTCGTCTACCCAGGCTCGCATCTGCAGATGCCCGAGTATGGACATTATAATGCTTTGAGAAAGTATGCAGGCTAGATCAGGTCGCAGCTTTGCAAATCTGCTCAGCAGATGCTTGATGCCGAATGGCCCATGAAGCACCCACCGACCGAGTGGAGTGTGCCTTGATCCCTGCCGGAATAGGCTTGCCTCTGACGCAATAAGCTACTTGAATAGCCGACCAAATTCATCTGGCCATTGTCAACTTAGAAGCGGTCGATCCCTTCCGGTGTCCTGCCGGGAGCATGAACAGGGCATCCATCTGGCGAAAGGATGCCTTCCTAGACATGTACTTTTTGAGAGCCCTCACAAGATCCAAGAAGCGAAGAGCCTTCTTCACGCATTGCTCTGGGGCAGGACAAAATTAAGGAAGCACAATATCCTCGTTAAGGTGGAAGACACCACCTTTGGAAGAAAGGGAGGAGACGTACTGAGGACCACTTTGTCTCGGTGGAATGTGAGAAAAGGAGCTCAACAGGAAAGAGCAGCCAACTCCGAGACTCTTCTGATCTAAGTAATTGCGACAAGAAAGGTTACCTTCCATGAAAGGAGAGATAGAGAGATGTCCTGCAACGGCTCAAAGGGGGATTCCTGCAGGACACCTAGGACCAGATTAAGGTCCCAAGCCTCTAGAGGTGCTCTATAGGGAGGTACCACGTGGGAGACTCTCTGAAAGAATGTTCTCACCTGGGGTTTGGAAGCAATCTTACGCTGGAAAAGAACGGACAAGGCCGAGACCTGCCCCTTGAGGGAGCTCGGCGATAGCCCCAAGTCCAGACCGCATTGAAGGAATTCCAAGGTGGTGGGAATGCTGAAAACCAGCAGAGGGCGACCTCTGCTTTTGCACCATTCAAAAAAGATTTTCCAGGTCCGATGATAGATGCGCAATGACACTTGCTTTCGAGCATTGATCAAGGTGGAAACTACTTCGCGGGAAAAACACGCTTGGGTCAGAACCCAGAATTCAAAGGCCAAGCCATCAAACACAGGGGCCCCTGAGTTCTGGTGGTAAATCAGACCCTAAGAAAGCAGTTCCTGACGATCTGGTAGTAGCCAAGGAACGTCTGCGATCAGTTGGACGAGCTCCGCGTACCATGCTCAGCGAGGCCAATCCAGAGCAATGAGGATCACAGGCACCCCCTCCGCCTAGATCTTCCTGATGACCTTCGGGAGGAAGGGAGGAAACAGGTAAGAAAGACTAAAGTGACTCCAAGGAAGGAACAGCGCATCCACACCGATTGCCCTCGGGTCCCGGGACCGGGCCAAAAACTGAGGTACCTTGGCAATGATCAAGGAAGCCATCACGTCTGCGTCCGGAGTACCCCACTGAAGGCAGATTGTCACGCCGTTCTGTCTGTATTTGGTTTTCGGCGTGACAATGCATGTTTGCTTTAACTCTTTTCCCCCTAATTTGAGCTGGGATACTGTTGGCTGTTACCTGAATGGAGCCTTCTCAGTTCCCTGCTCTGCTGCGCAGTCGTACATGGGTTTTTAGGTATTTGCCCTGCTGCATACCTTCCTCATGTGCGGTCCCTGGTTGCTGCTGTGAAGCTGTCCGTGGGTTGTGAGGTCATTTGCAGCTGGTGCATGACTTTCCACGTGGCTCAGTGCATGCAGTTTCAGTCAGGTGCCCTGAGCCTCAGATCCTGCACTGTTTGTGCTGTAATGGTTTCTGTGTGTGCTTAGGGCGTGCGCGGCCACACCTCCCCTGCTTTTATCAGGGTTAGGGTGTGTATTTCAAATACTGTCCCCAGCCAATTGCTGAGGGGAAGCTCATATATTAAGCTCCCCTGCCCTATGGGCGGGGCCTGAGCTACACTCACAAAGCTCCTGAACTTTGCTATGTGTGTTTGTGTTCCTGCACCTCTCCTGTCTATGTTTTGGTACCAAAGTCCTTGCCTTGATTCCTTTTTTGTCCTGTTCTGGCGCCTGTCCTGGAGGCGGTATATCCAGGCCCGAATCCTTGATCCTGTACCTGAACCTGTCTGAACTGTGTCTGCTGTGATTATGTTCCTGGAATCCCTCTGCATCTTGAGCCTCACTCCCAGTGACTTTGAGTCTCTTGAAACCGGTGTTTCTGCTGAGCATCTACTACTCCGTGCTCTGACTACCATGCGGTGTTTACCCTGTCTGGCTCACGTCCAGTACGGCGGTGCTAGCACCATCACGCTTGAGTTCCTTCCTAGGTCCGATGCCCAGAGCCTGGCGACTGCAGTCTGGAACCTGATGACCGCTGCCTGGAGCTAGGAGCCTGATGACTGGTGGTGCCTGTAGGTCATGTCGGATGTCCGAAACCGAACGACTCCTGTCTGATGTCTACCGGTGACCCTGTGTCCAGATGTCCTGTCTGTACCCTGATGTCCTGCCTGTGTCTTGATGACCTCATGGACCCTGATGTCCTGATATCCTGTCTGTTCCCTGATGTCCTCCCTGTGTCTGATATCCTGATGTAACTGATGCCAAGGGATGAAACGCCAGTGTCCCAGCAGACGACCTGGGCTGCCACGTCAGTGTCCCAGATATCTATCCATGTTCTATGTCCTGATGTAACTGATGACCTGGGCTCCTGGGCTGCCACGCCATCATGTTGTTTTGTTTATGTACTGTGTGACTTTACTTTAGTAAACTTTACTTTCTCTATACCTGAAGTATCGGTATAATCAAGTCCTACGTGTTTCTTTCTTTGTCCACATGCTCAGCTGCCACAGAACCCCGGTCTCTACCCCTCCCCTAGTTCGGGTAGGCCGGGTCCCCCTCTGCGGTTTAAAGGGTCGGTATTGCGTCCCCGGGGACGCGCGCCCCACGCCTTCTGAGGTTGGTCGGCTTGGGGGCGTCTATAGGCTGGGCCGCATTGTCGGCCGCAGCTGATCGTGACACAGATCTGCTGTAAAATATCCTGATGCCTCTCCCGAGGCAAGGCCTTGACAGCTTAGGAAGTCCGCTGCCCAGTTTTCCACCCCTGGAATGTGAACGGCCGATATGACCGAGTAGTTCCTTTCGGCCCAACGAAGAATGTGTTCCACCTCGCGCATTGCAGCCTTGCTGCGAGTGTCCCCGAGGATTTACATAGGCCACAGCCGTGGCATTGTCAGACTGGATATGGATGGGGCGGCCCACTAAGATGATGGAACTGCCGCAGGGACAGCCAAATCGCACGGATCTCCAGGACATTGATGGGGGGGTGAGACTCCTGAGGAGACCAGTTCCCCTGCGCAGTGTGATGACGAAAAACAGCTCCCCAGCCAAGGAGGCTGGCATCGGTAGTGACCACCAGCCAACGGACTGGGAGGAAGGACTTCACTTGGAGGACGGAGGCCCGGAGCATCCACCATTGGAGCGCCTGCTTGACCCGAGGGGTCAATGGACACGGTTGATCGAGGGAAAATAGACTTGTCCCATGCATCCAATAGTACGTGCTGTAAGGGACGGAGATGCAGTTGCGCAAGTGGAATTGCTTCCATTGCGGCTACCATCTTCCCGAGAATCCTCATGCTGAAACGGATGGAACAGGTAGACGGATGACAGAGCATCCAGATTCCCTGTTGAAGCGATAGGACCTTGCCCTGAGGGAGAATCACCAACCCTCCGGACATTCTCGGGAAGTGTCCAGAGACATGCCCAGGAAGGAGATCTGCTGAGCTGGGACAGGAAAAGACTTTCAGGTTAATTAACCAGCCCAGACGAGAAAAAGGGTATCCAAAGAAATGCGGACGCACGCCTCGCAGGTTTGGAAAGATGGGCCTTTGACCAGAAAGTCATCTAAATAGGGGAGGACGACTAGGCCCCGAGAGTGTAGAATGGCCATGACAGCCGCCATGACCTTTGTGAAGACACTGGGGGCGGTGTCGAGGCCGAAAGGTAAGGCCGTGAACTGGAAATGTTCTCCGGACAGCGAAGCGAAAGAACCTTTGGTGAGCAGGGAAGATTGGAATGTGAAGATACGCATCCCGAATGTTGATGGAGCCTAGGAACTCGCCTTGCACCATCAAGGTGATGACGGAACAGAGGGACTCCATCCTGAAATGCCAGACTTTGACAAATCTGTTTAAAAGCTTTAGATCCAGGTTGGGTCTGACTGTACCATCCTTCTTGGGGACCGTGAACAGATTTGAATAAAAACCTTGGAACCTTTCGTTCTATGGGATCGGGGTAATGACCCCCTTCTTGGCGGAGTAACTCGATGGCCTGGAAAAAGGCCTGAGCTTGCGTTCCCGCTTCGTGAGGCTGAGAGGCAAAAAAAAAAAAAATCAGGTTGGAGAAAAATTCAATTTTGTATCCGGAGGACACAAGATCCCTGACCCACTCGTCGTGAATAGTGATGAGCGAACATACTCGGTACTCGGGATTTCCCAATGTCAATCATTCAGCTGTGGCGCTGAAAACTAAATCTCCGAGCACTTACAAATACTCAGGGGACACCCGAGCGTGCTCTGGAAATCTCTAAAAAACTACCAAGTATATTTGCTCATCACTATTGATTACGAGTGGGTCAGGGATCTTGTGTCCTCCGGATACAAAAATCGAATTTTTCTCCAACCTTGATTTTTTTTTGACCACCCGTAATTGCTGCGAAAGGACCAAAAACGAGTCTGCAGCTGTCGGCGGATTGGTCGCCTACTTCTTTGCTGGGGAAGGGAATTACTCTTCCCGCCTGTAGCATCCGAAATCAGTTGGTCCAGCTTTTCTCCGAATAAGCGACCAATGAGATAGGGAAGGATCATTAAGGACTTTCTAGATGCAGAGTCCGCTCGCCAGTTTCTCAGGCATAGTGCCCTTCTAATCGCCACTGCGTTTGAAGCTGCAAGTGCAGAGCAATCAGCCGCGTCCAGGGAAGCGTTTAATAAGTAATCACCAGCCAAAGAAACTGGATTGGTCAACTCCGCTATTTCGAAAGGGAGATCACTCTTCTGTATGGCCTTATGCCTAAACCTGTCAAAAACTGAACTCCTCGTGTTTTCTCCCTCTACTAACCTACCTTTGCCTGACATTGCCATCTCCGTTTGCGGTTCCACCATTACTCCAAAGCAACATGCCCGCTGCCTTGGGGTCATCCTTGATTCTGACCTTTCATTCACCCCCCACATCCGATCACTGGCTCGCTCTTCTTACCTGCATCTCAAAAACATTTCTAGAATTCGCCCTTTTCTTACTTTCGACTCTGCAAAAACTCTTACTGTTTCACTTATTCATTCTCGTCTGGACTATTGTAACTCTCTACTAATCGGCCTCCCTCTTACCAAACTCTCCCCGCTCCAATCTGTCCTGAATGCTGCTGCCAGGATCATATTCCTCACCAACCGTTACACCGATGCCTCTACCTTGTGCCAGTCATTACACTGGTTACCCATCCACTCAAGAATCCAGTACAAAACTACTACCCTCATCCACAAAGCACTCCATGGCTCAGCACCACCCTACATCTCCTCTCTGGTCTCAGTCTACCACCCTACCCGTGCCCTCCGCTCCGCTGATGACCTCAGGTTAGCATCCTCAATAATCAGAACCTCCCACTCCCGTCTCCAAGACTTTACACGTGCTGCGCCGATTCTTTGGAATGCACTACCTAGGATAATACGATTAATCCCCAATCCCCACAGTTTTAAGCGTGCCCTAAAAACTCATTTGTTCAGACTGGCCTACCGCCTCAATGCATTAACCTAACGATCCCTGTGTGGCCTATATTAAAAAAAAAAAAAAAAAAAATTAATTAACTGGTTCATGCAGCTTTACATGAACACCCAAGCCTTACACTATGGCTGGTCCGAATAACTATAGCAATTGTTACCATCCACCTCTCGTGTCTCCCCTTTTCCTCATAGTTTGTAAGCTTACGAGCAGGGCCCTCACTCCTCTTGGTATCTGTTTTGAACTGTATTTCTGTTATGCTGTAATGTCTATTGTATGTACAAGTCCCCTCTATAATTTGTAAAGCGCTGCGGAATATGTTGGCGCTATATAAATAAAAATTATTATTATTATTATTATTATGCAGTGAAACTGCCCAGTAAGTCATGGCTTTGGCTGCAAAGGAGGGAAAAAGTGCCGAGCCTGATGCCTCAAAAACCGGACAGGCGATCTGTGGGATCTTTGATGGAGGATCTGGCCGGCAGGGACAGAAGAGTTTTGGAGAACAAACGGGACACGGGAGGATCCACTGGAGGCGATTCTGTCCATTGTTTGCGGAGGTCAGGGGAGAAGGGATATCTGGTCTCCAGAGATCTCGGACCTGCAAAGCATTTGTCTGCACCCTCTCTATGTCACCGAACTATGTCCTGGAACTCAGGGTGATTGGCAAACACCCTATGAGGACGTTTGGTCCTTTTAAAGGACACTGCATTATCCAAATGGGAAGTAGTGGGCTCCTTGTTGACCTGCAGTGACTGGTTGACGGCCTCAATGAGTATCTACTGTAGTCTGATAACCTGGCGACTCTAGTTCAAGGGGCCCATTAGACTCAGGTTTAGAGTCATGGTCGCTATAGGAGCCTAGAGAGGGAGAGCGGGAAGCGGAGCTAACGGACGCCGAGGCACCGGAGGGCCTGGGGGAACGAGCTATGTAGAAGCTTCCTAGATGCCCGTTTGTGTCTTGAATGAGAATGGCACCTGCAAGCCGATGGTTCCCCTGATGTAGGGGAATTCTCTGATAAAGAAGCATTAGTGATCCTGTTCCTGGAGGGATCCTGGAGGGACTCAATCACCTTAGTTAAAGAAGTCATAGATTGTTGTAGTGACAAAGCCCACTCAGGGGGACTGGTCACCGCAGGCTCGGTCGCGGTGGGGGGCTCCTGAGCGCATTTAGGGTCGCAAGCATGACATAATTGAGTAGTATGTCCACTTGGTAGCGCAGCCTGACAGGAGGTGCAAGAAGTGAAAAACACTTTTCAGTGACTTTTTGGAGGTTTTAGGTAGAGACATGCTGTATCCCTGTGAACCTCCAAAATACTGCAGGGATGTGCTGTAAGGTCAGCAACGCACTTTGTGTGCGGCTGTAAGACCAGTGGAGCACTTTGAGAGAGGACCTGCGGGCAGTGTGGCAGAGCAGTTACCCAGGTCCTGTGCCCGTGTCCCCAGAGGTGGCCTTGTTGTCCCTGTGCCTGTGTCCCCAGCGGTGTAGCGGTGGCCTTGTTCCCTTCGTCCTTAGGGGGGCTGAAGATGGCCACCGAGATTTGGAGGGAGCTTCTCGCAGTGAATGAGAAGCGTCAGACCGGTGGGCGGGGCTTCCGGCGTGATGCACACTGTGGGCGGAGTTTTCGGCCTGCGGCCTGGTCGAGGCCGAAGTCGGAGACTAAATTAGATGTGCCCGGCTGGGAGAAGCGTCTGGGCCCACGATGCACTCAGGAGCCCCCAACCCCTTCCCGAAACTCACCGCTGAAGCTGGAGGATCAAGGAGCAGAGGTCCACTCTGCTGCAAAGTCAGTAATGCGGGGGGACGGTGCAGGAACCCTCAATCCACCATCCCCTTTGATGGAGAGGTGGAGAGGGACAGTCCAGCTCTATGCAGCACCGCTGTTCATTCAGTGGTTGTGCAGCGGACGCCATGGGGAGGGAGCCTCTGTGTATCCTAAGGGTTCAATCCCCTAGGATTTCACAGGGCTGTGTCCGGCTGTGGCCTGGCTCAGAAGTGAGTACATGGAGGCGACACTCCGTGTTTCCATCTGTTGCTGGTGCAAAGAGATCGGTGCCCTGAAGGGAACAGTCGCTCCAAAAATAGCTCAGGCCTGGCATTCCAGGTCGCAGAAGAGGGTACGGGGAGGCGACACTCGCCGTGCTCGCCTGTTGTTGTTTGGGGGAGATCGGCCCCTTGAAAGGGTCTGTCGCCCCAGTCATCTTGGGAAAAATAGGTAAGAAGTAAAAATTAAAAGTAAAAAATTAAAATAATAAAGAATGGTCTGACTAGCAGTCCCCAGTGTACCTCCTACAGACACGAAGCATGAACTGGTTCTATCTGGAGCCAGTGGGCGGTGTATACTGCAGAGGAGGAGCTAACCTTTTTGTATTTACTTAGTGTCAGCCTCCTAATGGCAGCAGCATACACCCACGGTCTTGTGTCCCCCAATGTGGCAATGGAGAAAGACCTTTTAGGTGTTAATTATGAGCGGTAAGTGTGGAGAAAACTAGGCACTGCTCTGTTGTGAATTCTGTGGCAGAGCTCCCTCCTGTGGTCACAAGTGGTACTTCGGATGATTCTCTCTGTGAGCTTCCGTTGGTGGAGGAGAGTGGTACTGCGGCTTCTGAGTTTCCTTCCTCAGGTGATGTGGTGAAGTTGTTAGGTGCTGCTCTATTTAACTCCACCTAGTGCTTTGATCCTGGCCTCCAGTCAATGTTCTAGTATTGGACCTGTTTCCTCCTGGATCGTTCCTGTGGCCTGCTGCTCTGCATAGCTAAGTTCCGCTTTTGCTATTTTGTTTGCTGTTTTTTCTGTCCAGCTTGCTTATTTGTTTTTTTCTTGCTTGCTGGAAGCTCTGGGACGCAGAGGGTGTACCTCCGTGCCGTTAGTTCAGTACGGAGGGTCTTTTTGCCCCCTTTGCGTGGTTTTTTGTAGGGTTTTGTGTTGACCGCAAAGTTACCTTTCCTATCCTCGCTCTGTTCAGAAAGTCGGGCCTCACTTTGCTAAATCTATTTCATCTCTACGTTTGTCTTTTCATCTTTACTCACAGTCATTATATGTGGGGGCTGCCTTTTCCTTTGGGGTATTTCTCTGAGGCAAGGTAGGCTTATTTTCTATCTTCAGGCTAGCTAGTTTCTCAGGCTGTGCCGAGTTGCATAGGGAGCGTTAGGCGCAATCCACGGCTGCCTCTAGTGTGGTTGGAGAGGATTAGGGATTGCGGTCAGCAGAGTTCCCACGTCTCAGAGCTCGTTCTATGTTTTTGGGTTATTGTCAGGTCACTGTATGTGCTCTGACTTCTATGTCCATTGTGGTACTGAATTACCTTATCATAACAGTACTGGAGGCCAAAAAGTACTAATGATTCTCAATAGAGGGAAAAAAGAAGTTCTGAGACCATTTTTTTTTCTCTGCACTGTGTTTTGCCTTTTTTTTCCCCTAGACATTTGGGTGGTTCAGGACACAGGTGTAGCGATGGACATTAGAAGTCTGTCTTCATGTGTGGATCAGCTCACGGCAAGAGTACAAAATATTCAAGATTTTGTGGTTCAGAATTCTATGTTAGAACCAAGAATTCCTATTCCTGATTTGTTTTTTGGAGATAGAACTAAATTTCTGAGTTTCAAAAATAATTGTAAACTATTTCTGGCTTTGAAACCTCGCTCCTCTGGTGACCCAGTTCAACAAGTTAGGATCATTATTTCTTTTTTACGTGGCGACCCTCAGGACTGGGCATTTTCTCTTGCGTCAGGAGATCCTGCATTAAGTAATATCGATGCGTTTTTCCTGGCGCTCGGATTGCTGTACGATGAACCTAATTCAGTGGATCAGGCAGAGAAAAATTTGCTGGCTCTGTGTCAGGGTCAGGATGAGATAGAGGTATATTGTCAGAAATTTAGAAAGTGGTCCGTACTCAGTCAATGGAATGAAGGTGCGCTTGCAGCTATTTTCAGAAAGGGTCTCTCTGAAGCCCTTAAGGATGTCATGGTGGGATTTCCTATGCCTGCTGGTCTGAATGAGTCTATGTCTTTGGCCATTCAGATCGGTCGACGCTTGCGTGAGCGTAAATCTGTGCACCATTTGGCGGTATTATCTGATCATAAACCTGAGCCTATACAGTGCGATAGGACTTTGACCAGAGTTGAACGGCAAGAACACAGACGTCTGAATGGGCTGTGTTTCTACTGTGGTGATTCCACTCACGCTATCTCTGATTGTCCTAAGCGCACTAAGCGGTTCGCTAGGTCTGCCACCATTGGTACGGTACAGTCAAAATTTCTTTTGTCCGTTACCTTGATCTGCTCTTTGTCATCGTATTCTGTCATGGCATTTGTGGATTCAGGCGCTGCCCTGAATTTGATGGACTTGGAGTATGCTAGGCGTTGTGGGTTTTTCTTGGAGCCCTTGCAGTGTCCTATTCCATTGAGAGGAATTGATGCTACGCCTTTGGCCAAGAATAAGCCTCAGTACTGGACCCAGCTGACCATGTGCATGGCTCCTGCACATCAGGAGGTTATTCGCTTTCTGGTGTTGCATAATCTGCATGATGTGGTCGTGTTGGGGTTGCCATGGCTACAAGTCCATAATCCAGTATTAGATTGGAAATCCATATCTGTGTCCAGCTGGGGTTGTCAGGGGGTACATGGTGATGTCCCATTTCTGTCTATTTTGTCATCCACCCCTTCTGAGGTTCCAGAGTTCTTGTCTGATTACCGGGATGTATTTGATGAGCCCAAGTCCGATATAATCCCTATGCGGAGGTAGGGTGATTGTGCTATCGATTTGATTCCTGGTAGTAAATTCCCAAAAGGTCGACTGTTTAATTTATCTGTGCCTGAGCACGCCGCTATGCGGAGTTATGTGAAGGAGTCCTTGGAGAAGGGGCATATTCGCCCGTCATCGTCGCCATTAGGAGCAGGGTTCTTTTTTGTGGCCAAGAAGGATGGTTCGCTGAGACCTTGTATAGATTACCGCCTTCTAAATAAGATCACGGTCAAATTTCAGTACCCCTTGCCGTTGTTATCTGATTTGTTTGCTCGGATTAAGGGGGCTAGTTGGTTCACCAAGATAGATCTTCGTGGTGCGTATAATCTTGTGCGTATTAAGCGAGGCGATGAATGGAAAACTGCATTTAATACGCCCGAGGGCCATTTTGAGTATCTAGTAATGCCATTCGGACTTGCCAATGCTCCATCAGTGTTTCAGTCCTTTATGCATGACATCTTCCGAGAATACCTGGATAAATTCCTGATTGTGTACTTGGATGACATTTTGATCTTCTCGGATGATTGGGAGTCTCATGTGAAGCAGGACAGAACGGTGTTTCAGGTCCTGCGTGCTAATTCTTTGTTTGTGAAGAGATCAAAGTGTCTCTTTGGTGTTCAGAAGGTTTCATTTTTGGGGTTCATTTTTTCCCCTTCTACTATCGAGATGGACCCTGTTAAGGTCCAAGCCATCCATGATTGGACTCAGCCGACATCTCTGAAAAGTCTGCAAAAGTTCCTGGGCTTTGCTAATTTTTATCGTCGCTTCATCTGCAATTTTTCTAGTATTGCTAAACCATTGACCGATTTGACCAAGAAGGGTGCTGATGTGGTCAATTGGTCTTTTGCTGCTGTGGAAGCTTTTCAAGAGTTGAAGCGTCGTTTTTCTTCTGCCCCTGTGTTGTGTCAACCAGATGTTTCGTTTCCGTTCCAGGTCGAGGTTGATGCTTCTGAGATTGGAGCAGGGGCTGTTTTGTCGCAGAGAAGTTCTGATTGCTCGGTGATAAAACCATGCGCCTTCTTTTCCATGAAGTTTTCGCCTGCTGAGCGAAATTATGATGTTGGCAATCGAGAGTTGCTGGCCATGAAGTGGGCCTTCGAGGAGTGGCGTCATTGGCTTGAAGGAGCTAAGCATCGCGTGGTGGTCTTGACTGATCATAAGAACTTGACTTATCTCGAGTCTGCCAAGCGGTTGAATCCTAGACAGGCTCGTTGGTCGCTGTTTTTTGCCCGTTTTGACTTTCTGATTTCGTACCTTCCGGGCTCTAAAAATGTGAAGGCGGACGCTCTGTCTAGGAGTTTTGTGCCCGACTCTCCGTGTTTATCTGAGCCGGCGAGTATTCTCAAAGAGGGAGTAATTGTGTCTGCTATCTCCCCTGATTTGCGGCGGGTGCTCAAAAATTTCAGGCTAATAAACCTGATCGTTGCCCAGCGGAGAAACTGTTTGTCCCTGATAGGTGGACGAATAAAGTTATCTCTGAGGTTCATTGTTCGGTGTTGGCTGGTCATCCTGGAATCGTTGGTACCAGAGAGTTAGTGGCTAGATCCTTTTGGTGGCCATCTCTGTCGCGGGATGGGCGTTCTTTTGTGCAGTCCTGTGGGATTTGTGCTCGGGCTAAGCCCTGCTGTTCTCGTGCCAGTGGGTTGCTTTTGCCCTTGCCGGTCCCGAAGAGGCCTTGGACACATATCTCTATGGATTTTATTTCAGATCTTCCCGTCTCTCAAAAGATGTCAGTCATTTGGGTGGTCTGTGATCGCTTCTCTAAGATGGTCCATTTGGTACCCCTGCCTAAATTACCTTCCTCCTCTGATTTGGTGCCATTGTTCTTCCAGCATGTGGTTCGTTTACATGGCATTCCAGAGAATATCGTTTCTGACAGAGGTTCCCAGTTTGTTTCGAGGTTTTGGCGAGCCTTTTGTGCTAGGATGGGCATTGACTTGTCTTTTTCCTCGGCTTTCCATCCTCAGACTAATGGCCAGACCGAACGAACCAATCAGACCTTGGAAACATATCTGAGATGCTTTGTTTCTGCTGATCAGGATGACTGGGTGTCCTTTTTGCCTTTGGCTGAGTTCGCCCTTAATAATCGGGCCAGCTCGGCTACCTTGGTTTCGCCGTTTTTCTGCAACTCTGGGTTCCATCCTCGTTTCTCTTCAGGGCAGGTTGAGTCTTCGGACTGTCCTGGTGTGGATACTGTGGTGGACAGGTTGCAGCAGATTTGGACTCATGTAGTGGACAATTTGACCTTGTCCCAGGAGAAGGCTCAACGTTTCGCTAATCGCAGACGCTGTGTGGGTCCCCGACTTCGTGTTGGGGATCTGGTTTGGTTATCTTCTCGTCATATTCCTATGAAGGTTTCCTCTCCTAAGTTTAAACCTCGTTTCATTGGTCCGTATAGGATTTCTGAGGTTCTTAATCCTGTGTCTTTTCGTCTGACCCTTCCAGATTCTTTTTCCATACATAACTTATTCCATAGGTCATTGTTGCGGAGATACGTGGCACCTATGGTTCCATCTGTTGATCCTCCTGCCCCGGTTTTGGTGGAGGGGGAGTTGGAGTATATTGTGGAGAAGATTTTGGATTCTCGTGTTTCAAGACGGAAACTCCAGTATCTGGTTAAGTGGAAGGGTTATGCTCAGGAAGATAATTCCTGGGTCTTTGCCTCTGATGTCTATGCTCCCGATCTTGTTCGTGCCTTTCATATGGCTCATCCTGGTCGTCCTGGGGGCTCTGGTGAGGGTTCGGTGACCCCTCCTCAAGGGGGGGGTACTGTTGTGAATTCTGTGGCAGAGCTCCCTCCTGTGGTCACAAGTGGTACTTCGGCTGATTCTCTCTGTGAGCTTCCGTTGGTGGAGGAGAGTGGTACTGCGGCTTCTGAGTTTCCTTCCTCAGGTGATGTGGTGAAGTCGTTAGGTGCTGCTCTATTTAACTCCACCTAGTGCTTTGATCCTGGCCTCCAGTCAATGTTCTAGTATTGGACCTGTTTCCTCCTGGATCGTTCCTGTGGCCTGCTGCTCTGCATAGCTAAGTTCCGCTTTTGCTATTTTGTTTGCTGTTTTTTCTGTCCAGCTTGCTTATGTTTTTTTCTTGCATGCTGGAAGCTCTGGGACGCAGAGGGTGTACCTCCGTGCCGTTAGTTCAGTACGGAGGGTCTTTTTGCCCCCTTTGCGTGGTTTTTTGTAGGGTTTTGTGTTGACCGCAAAGTTACCTTTCCTATCCTCGCTCTGTTCAGAAAGTCGGGCCTCACTTTGCTAAATCTATTTCATATCTACGTTTGTCTTTTCATCTTAACTCACAGTCATTATATGTGGGGGCTGCCTTTTCCTTTGGGGTATTTCTCTGAGGCAAGGTAGGCTTATTTTCTATCTTCAGGCTAGCTAGTTTCTCAGGCTGTGCCGAGTTGCATAGGGAGCGTTAGGCGCAATCCACGGCTGCCTCTAGTGTGGTTGGAGAGGATTAGGGATTGTGGTCAGCAGAGTTCCCACGTCTCAGAGCTCGTTCTATGTTTTTGGGTTATTGTCAGGTCACTGTATGTGCTCTGACTTCTATGTCCATTGTGGTACTGAATTACCTTATCATAACACTGCTCATCACCTGCCTAATACAATCCCAACAGTGAAACATGGTGGTGGCTGTTGTGAATTCTGCTCTTGGGCTCCCTCCGGTGGTTATGAGTGGTAGTGCTGCTCTCTTTGGATCGCAGCATTTATCAGGTGTGTCCACTTTTTGCAATTTGGACTGGGCTATTTAGCCTTGCTTTATCCTTTAGTCAGTGCCAGTTGCCCATTGTTTTTGGAGGATTCACATCCATACCTGGTTTCTCCTGTTTGCTGTTCTTTTCTACAAAGACAAGTTCTTGCTTTGTTTTTGCTGTCCACAGGCTGTGGACCTTATAGTTCAGTGCATTTTCATGTTTTGTCTTGTCCAGCTTTGTCTGTGAAGGATTTTTGCAGCCAAGCTGTGTCTCTGGAGATGCAGATTTACCCTCCATGTCTTTAGTCAGATGTGGAGATTTGTATTTTCTGTGGTGGATATTTTCTAGTGTTTTAATACTGACCGCAAGGTACTCTGTCCTATTCTTTCTTTTTAGCTAGAATGGCCTCCTGTGCTAAATCCGGATTTCAGTCTGCGTATGTCTTTTCCCTCTCCTCTCACAGTCAATATTTGTAGGGGGCTGACTATTCTTTGGGGATTTTCTCTGAGGCAAGATAGTTTTCCCTTTTCTTTCTCTAGGGTTAATTAGTCCTCCGGCTGTGTCGAGGTGTCTAGGGAGTGTTAGGTACATCCCACGGCTACTTCTAGTTGCGGTGCTAAGTTCAGGGTCTGCGGTCAGTACAGGTACCACCTTCTCCAGAGTACGTTTCATGCTGCTCCTAGGCCACCAGATCATAACAGTACAACTGGCCAACAATGAGTTAAACGCATCTCAGAAGAAGGGAAGGAAAGTGCTGAGCCATTTTTTTTTCTGTAGTCTGTTTTGTCTTTCCTTTCCTCTTTACCTCTGGGTGGCTCAGGAGTTAGGCGCTGGCATGGAGGTTCAGGAATTGGTTTCTCGTGTGGACCAACTTGCTGCTAGAGTACAGGGTATTTCCGATTATATCGTTCAGACTCCGGCTTTAGAGCCTAGAATTCCAACTCCTGATTTGTTTTTTGGGGACAGGTCCAAATTTTTGAGCTTTAAAAATAACTGTAAACTGTTTTTTGCTCTGAAACCCCGTTCCTCTGGTGATTCCATCCAGCAGGTTAAGATAGTAATCCCTCTGCTGCGTGGTGATCCTCAGGATTGGGCATTTTCCCTGGAATCTGGGAATCCTGCTTTGCTTAATGTAGACACCTTTTTTCAGGCGCTATGGTTATTGTATGATGAACCTAATTCAGTGGATCATGCAAAGGAATCCTGCTTTGCTTAATGTAGACACCTTTTTTCAGGCGCTATGGTTATTGTATGATGAACCTAATTCAGTGGATCATGCAGAGAAGACCTTGTTGGCCCTGTGTCAGGATCAAGAAGCGGCAGAATCGTATTGCCAGAAATTTAGAAAATGGTCGGTGTTGACTAAATGGAATGAGGATGCCTTGGCGGCAATTTTCAGAAAGGGTCTTTCTGAATCCGTTAAAGATGTTAGGCTGTTCCCCACGCCTGCTGGTCTGAGTGATTCTATGTCTCGGCCAGATTGATCGGCGCTTGCGCGATCGCAGAGTTGTGCAAACCGTGGCGTTGTCCTCCGACCGGAGCGCTGAGCCTATGCAGTGTGATAGGATTTTGTCTAGAGCTGAACGACAAAGATTCAGGCGTCAGAATAGGTTGTGTTTTTACTGCGGCGATTCTACTCATGTTATTTCTGATTGCCCTAAGCGTACAAAGAGAATCGCTAGTTCTGTTACCATCAGTACTGTACAACCTAAATTTCTGTTATCTGTGACCTTGATCTGCTCATTATCGTCATTTTCTGTCATGGCGTTTGTGGATTCGGGTGCCGCTCTGAACTTAATGGACTTGGAATTTGCCAGACGTTGTGGTTTCCCCTTGCAGAACCCTATTCCTTTAAGGGGGGATTAATGCTACACCGTTGGCTATAAATAAACCTCAGTTTTGGACACAGCTGACCATGCGCATGGCGCCAGCCCATCAGGAAGATTGTCGTTTTCTGGTGTTGCATAATTTGCATGATGATATTGTGCTGGGTTTTCCATGGTTACAGGTACATAATCCGGTGTTAGATTGGAAATCTATGTCTGTGACTAGTTGGGGTTGTCAGGGGGTTCATGGTCACGTTCCTTTGATGTCAATTTCCTCTTCCCCCTCTTCTGAAATTCCTGAGTTTCTGTCAGATTTCCAGGATGTATTCGATGAGCCCAAATCCAGTTCCCTTCCACCGCATAGGGACTGTGATGGTGCTATTGACTTGATTCCAGGTTGTAAGTTCCCTAAGGGCCGACTTTTCAACCTGTCTGTGCCAGAACATGCCGCCATGTGGAGCTATATTAAGGAGTCTTTGGAGAAAGGGCATATTCGGCCATCTTCTTCACCATTGGGAGCAGGTTTTTTTTGTTGTTGCCAAGAAGGATGGCTCCTTGAGACCCTGTATTGATTATCGCCTCTTGAATAAGATCACGGTCAAATTTCAATACCCTTTGCCTTTGCTTACTGATTTGTTTGCTAGGATTAAGGGGGCTAGTTGGTTTACTAAGATTGACCTTCGAGGGGCATATAATCTTATTCGTATTAAGCAGGGTGACGAATGGAAAACTGCATTTAATACGCCCGAAGGCCATTTTGAATACCTTGTGATGCCATTCGGACTCTCTAATGCCCCATCTGTGTTCCAGTCCTTCATGCATGATATCTTTCGGAGTTATCTTGATAAATTCATGGTTGTATATTTGGATGATATTTTGATTTTTTCCGATGATTGGGAGTCTCACGTGAAGCAGGTCAGGATGGTATTTCAGATCCTCCGTAATAATGCTTTATTTGTGAAGGGGTCGAAGTGCCTCTTTGGAGTGCAGAAGGTTTCTTTTTTGGGCTTCATTTTTTCTCCCTCATCTATAGAAATGGATCCGGTTAAAGTTCAGGCCATTCATGATTGGATTCAGCCCACATCTGTGAAGAGCCTTCAGAAATTCTTGGGCTTTGCTAATTTTTATCGTCGTTTCATTGCCAACTTCTCCAGTGTGGTTAAACCTCTGACCGATTTGACGAAGAAAGGCGCTGATGTGACGAATTGGTCCTCCGCGGCTGTATCTGCCTTTCAGCTTAAACGCCGATTTACTTCTGCCCCTGTGTTGCGTCAGCTGGATGTTTCTCTTCCATTTCAGGTTGAGGTTGACGCGTCAGAGATTGGGGCAGGGGCCGTTTTGTCTCAGAGGAATTCTGATGGTTCCTTGATGAAACTGTGTGCCTTCTTTTCTCGGAAATTTTCGCCTGCGGAACGCAATTATGATGTCGGCAATCGGGAGTTGTTGGCTATGAAGTGGGCATTTGAGGAGTGGCGACATTGGCTTGAGGGGGCCAAGCACCGTATTGTGGTCCTGACCGATCATAAGAATCTGATTTACCTCGAGTCTGCCAAACGACTGAATCCTAGACAGGCTCGATGGTCCCTGTTTTTCTCCCGTTTTGATTTTGTGGTCTCGTATCTTCCTGGATCTAAGAATGTTAAGGCTGATGCCCTCTCTAGGAGTTTTTTTCCTGATTCCCCTGGGGTTCTTGAGCCGGTCGGCATTCTGAAGGAAGGGGTGATTCTCTCTGCCATCTCCCCTGATTTACGACGGGTTCTTCAGGAATTTCAGGCTAATAAACCTGACCGCTGTCCAGTGGGGAAACTGTTTGTTCCTGATAGATGGACTAGTAAAGTGATTTCTGAGGTTCATTGTTCTGTGTTGGCTGGCCATCCTGGGATTTTTGGTACAAGAGATTTGGTTGGTAGGTCCTTTTGGTGGCCTTCTTTGTCGCGGGATGTGCATTCTTTTGTGCAGTCCTGTGGGATTTGTGCGCAGGCTAAGCCTTGCTGTTCCCGCGCTAGTGGGTTGCTTCTGCCTTTGCCGGTCCCTGAGAGACCTTGGACGCATATTTCTATGGATTTTATTTCAGATCTTCCTGTTTCCCAGAGGATGTCGGTTATCTGGGTGGTTTGTGACCGGTTTTCTAAGATGGTTCATTTGGTACCTTTGCCTAAATTGCCTTCCTCTTCTGATTTGGTTCCGTTGTTTTTTCAGCATGTGGTCCGTTTGCATGGCATTCCGGAGAATATTGTGTCCAATAGAGGTTCCCAGTTTGTTTCTAGGTTTTGGCGGGCCTTTTGTGCTAGGCTGG
Source organism: Ranitomeya imitator (assembly GCF_032444005.1). Lineage (NCBI taxonomy): Eukaryota > Metazoa > Chordata > Amphibia > Anura > Dendrobatidae > Ranitomeya > Ranitomeya imitator. The sequence continues at coordinate 735,706,595 of NC_091282.1, read as the reverse complement.
GCATCGATTTGTCTTTTTCTTCCACATTTCATCCTCAGACAAATGGCCAAACCAAGCGAACTAATCAGACCTTGGAAACTTATTTGAGATGCTTTGTGTCTGCTGATCAGGATGATTGGGTGGCTTTCTTGCCATTGGCCAAGTTTGCCCTTAATCGGGCTAGTTCTGCTACCTTGGTTTCGCCTTTTTTTTTGTAATTTTGGTTTTTATCCTCGTTTTTCTTCAGGGCAGGTTGAGCCTTCTGATTGTCCTAGTGTGGATTCTGTGGTTGACAGGCTGCAGCAAATTTGGGCTCATGTGGTGGACAATTTGGTGTTGTCTCAGGAGGAGGCTCAGCGTTTTGCTAACAGTCGTCGGTGTGTTGGTTCCCGGCTTCAGGTTGGGGATATGGTCTGGTTGTCTTCCCGTCATGTTCCTATGAAGGTTTCTTCCCCTAAGTTCAAGCCTCGGTTTATTGGTCCTTATAGGATTTCTGAGGATTATCAATCCAGTGTCTTTTCGTTTGGCCCTTCCAGCCTCTTTTTCCATCCATAATGTTTTCCATAGATCTTTGTTGCGGAAGTATGTGGTGCCCGTTGTTCCTTGTGTTGATCCTCCGGCCCCGGTGTTGATTGATGGGGAGTTGGAGTATGTGGTTGAGAAGATTTTGGATTCTCGTTTTTCGAGGCGGAAGCTTCAGTATCTGGTCAAATGGAAGGGTTATGGCCAGGAGGATAATTCTTGGGTTGTTGCCTCCGATGTTCATGCTGACGATTTGGTTTGTGCCTTTCATTTGGCTCGTCCTGATCGGCCTGGGGGCTCTGGTGAGGGTTCGGTGACCCCTCCTCAAGGGGGGGGGGGGGTACTGTTGTGAATTCTGCCCTTGGGCTCCCTCCGGTGGTTATGAGTGGTAGTGCTGCTCTCTTTGGATCGCAGCATTTATCAGGTGTGTCCACTTTTTGCAATTTGGACTGGGCTATTTAGCCTTGCTTTATCCTTTAGTCAGTGCCAGTTGTCCATTGTTTTTGGAGGAGTCACATCCATACCTGGTCTCTCCTGTTTGCTGTTCTTTTCTACAAAGATAAGTTGTTGCTTTGTTTTTGCTGTCCACAGGCTGTGGACCTTATAGTTCAGTGCATTTTCATGTTTTGTCTTGTCCAGCTTTGTCTGTGAAGGATTTTTGCAGCCAAGCTGTGTCTCTGGAGATGCAGATTTACCCTCCATGTCTTTAGTCAGATGTGGAGATTTGTATTTTCTGTGGTAGATATTTTCTAGTGTTTTAATACTGACCGCAAGGTACTCTGTCCTATTCTTTCTTTTTAGCTAGAATGGCCTCCTGTGCTAAATCCTGATTTCAGTCTGCGTATGTCTTTTCCCTCTCCTCTCACAGTCAATTTGTGGGGGGCTGACTATTCTTTGGGGATTTTCTCTGAGGCAAGATAGTTTTCCCTTTTCTTTCTCTAGGGTTAATTAGTCTTCCAGCTGTGTCGAGGTGTCTAGGGAGTGTTAGGTACATCCCACGGCTACTTCTAGTTGCGGTGCTAAGTTCAGGGTCTGCGGTCAGTACAGGTACCACCTTCTCCAGAGTACTTCTCATGCTGCTCCTAGGCCACCAGATCATAACAGGTGGCAGCATCATGCTATGAGGGTGTTTTTCAGCTGCAGAGACAGGACAACTGGTTGCCACTGAAGGGAACATGACTGAGGCCAAGTTCAGAGATATCCTGGATGAAAACCTCTTCCAGAGACCTCTGAACCTCAGACTTGGCCGAAGGTTCACCTTCCAACAAGACAATGACCCTAAGGCTAGGTTCACATTGCGTTAGGGCAATCTGTTTAGCACATACGCTAACGGATTGCGCTAACGCAATGTCCCAAAAGGGATCGCGTTTGGCGATCCCGCTAGCGCAGATGCCCGATCTGCGCTAGCGAGGAACGGACCTCGGACGCTGCAAGCAGCGTCTGAGGTCCGTCCGAAACTAACGGGACATCGCTAGCGCATGCCAAAAATGGCATACGTTAGCGATGCATTAGAGATCCGTTAGCACATTGCGGTCAATGGGTGCGCTAACGGATCCGTTACATAGCGTTAATTGCGACAATTGCGCCATGTAACAGAGTCCGTTAGCGGACACCCACTAACGCAATGTGAACCTAGCCTAAGCACACTGCTAAAATAAAGGAGTGGCTTCAGAACAACTCTGTGACCATTCTTGACTGGCCCAGCGAGAGCCCTGACCTAAACCCAATTGAGCATCTCTGAAGAGACCTGAAAATGGCTGTCCACCAACATTCACCATCCAACCTGATGGAACTGGAGAGGATCTGCAAGGAGGAATGGCAGAGGATCCCCAAATCCAGGTGTGAAAAACTTATTGCATCTTTCCCAAGAATACTCAATTTGCAAAAATGTCTACATTTCTGTTTTTTCCCCAATCACAATGGAGTGCAGAGTGTACATTAATGAGAAAAAAAAATGAACTTTTTTGCATTTACCAAATGGTGGCAATGAAACAGAGTGAACAATATTTAAAGGGGTCTGAATACTTTCCGTACCCACTACGGAACTACTAAAAAGAGAACGCACACGTGAGAGGGTAAAAACGTAAATGTTCAGTGAAACCGAAATAAAAAGCAGATTATAAAAGTAAATTGTTTGAGCGCCCCAGACATAACGAGGCTAATAGAGTAACTTTTTGTGGTGGTCTCACACATGTTCAACTACTGACTTTAGGTTAAAAGCCGACTTTGGCATCTTTCAGCACCCTGGTGTCTGCTGCTTGGGCCTGTTTTCTGTGTCTTTGAAGACTGCTGGTTCAGCTGCTAAGGCTTCAAAACATCCATGGCTTCAAGGGCACGGCAGCTGAACCTGCAGACGGCACAGAAGATGCTGAGGCTGCCGGTGTGGTTTTCATGAGTGACGCTACGCCTGGCACCAGCCGGGAAGCGAGTGACCTAATTGAGGAGGAATCCTCTCTAGATTGGGTAACACAGGTGTCCTAGTAAAAAAAAAAAAAAATGACAAGTGAAGGAGCCACAGCTAGAAGAAGACGTCAATGATGGAAGTAACTCTTAACATGGATATATGCTTCAAAGAAAGAAATTCTATATGGACTAATGGAAGGCAAAGTGTAACAGGATTTTTTTTTTGTTTTACTTTCAATTGCAATTCTGAGTTGGGTTTGCAGACATCCATGCTTTTTCTGCAGACACAGCCCTATTCAGATATAGTGATCAGATTTTCAGCTGCTAAGATTTTTTGCAACAGATCTACCATGTATCAATATACAACAACTGGGGAATCATCAATTTTTGCCATGAGGCCCTCGCTTTCTTTCAAGCCAGTTTCACACAAGGCTGCAAGTGTTGAGCTGACCTACAGAGCTATCATGCTCTCAGATCAGGTCATTAGACGCATGGTCGGCTGGGACTTGTGGCTGTAATACAGGCACATATAGTCTGAAACCGGCCTTGTGTATGTCACAGCTAGGCTACTACATTTTTTTTTTCCATTTCCTTCTACTAATCTTTTGGCTCAAACTTATAAGGACACCTCAACGTACATTGAAGAAGGACCTTCTGTCCTGAACAGGTAATTACAACAGGAGATCTGCTTTGAGAACCAGCCACCAAGACTTGGATTTGTTTAGTCAGAAAAGTACACTTCAAAGACAAGCGCTACCTCTGTACATAGCACTGATCACAGACTTTTTGGAACCAGTGGTCAGTGATGAATATTGGGGTTTGCAAATATCCAATATTCATGGGAGTTAAATTTACAGCATCGTGGCGAAGGGATGAATATAACACATTCACTGAAAGGCTGCCGTCACACTAGCAGTATTTGGTCAGTATTTTACATCAGTATTTATAAGCGAAAACCAGGAGTGGAACAATTAGAGGAAAAGTATAATAGAAACATATACACCACTTCTGTATTTATCACCCACTCCTGGTTTTGGCTTACAATACTGATGTAAAATACTGACCAAATATTGCTAGTGTGACGGCAGCCTTAGACTGGCAGAATCCCTCCAACTGAATGTTGGACAGATGGATGATGCTATCCATTCCATGTTTCATCTCTATAGAAGGGTAAAATAACGATAAGAAACATGACAACTATATCACCCGCCTGGAACATCCAGGGGCAAAGATATCATGACAATTGGATCTCAATTTTATAAAAGACTTAGTACATCCCACGGCCAACCCCCCCATCCCCTCCCCATATAAGCCTGTGGGTTGTCCATTTTCCTCCCTCCACTAAGCTCTGAGCCATTTCCACAGGTTTAGTGCTTTTTCTTGTTAGCCCTTTGATTCCATGTGATTGCATATACTGAATTGTCTTGTTCCCATTTTGTATAATCTTTGTACATTTTTTTTTTATAAAGACTGCCCTCCTTTTGGAATTAAAATTTATAAACTTTAATAGCTCTGTTCCTCTAGCTCTGCAAATCACACCCCTGAAGCCATACGCTACCTATAATATTTTAGATATGTAATCTATCTCATGAGCTGGAATCAGAGGTGTATATACCATACGCTCACTGTGAATTCCGCCACTACCCCGCCTATTAGTGGAAGCAGCCGTGGGCTCATCCACCACTTGTTTATTGGAAACCACCTGGGAAAAACCCATACCTAATGGCTGCAATTTGAAGATAACACCGGTGACCCTAAAAAAGAAAAACAGAACAAAAAAAAAATGCTCCATTTGTAATGTTTTATGGTTACCACTTGACTTCTGACCAGGTTGTGATCACAGGGGTTGGGGTGCTGACCTTACTGCTGGATGAAGAGGCAGAAGCATTCAGCTGAGTGTCCTGCCTTTTCCACCCCATTTTGGAAAGCCAAATATTGAAGTGGGCGTTTCGCACCGAAAACCCAGACGAAGCATTTTGGTGCGAAACGCGCGTCGGGTGTTGGTGGGTCCCCCAGGAGTGCCCCATTTGGTAATTATATCATTACTTTTGTATTATCTCATATTATTAGTAACTATTTTACCTAATCTATTTTCTGCATGTTTTGTACATGGTCACTTGCACATTGATTACTTGCGTCAATATGGTTTGGTTGTGATTTGTATGATACTACTACTTTTGGGGTTCATACCTGGGTTGCCCGCTTATTCCTGTGCTTTGGTGTATTCCCACTGTAAAATATATATATATTTTATTGTTTGGTTAATAAAATTATTTCTTTTTTACTGACCTTGTGTGAAGGCAAGTTTTTGGTGTTATAAATCCTATACACTATTAACATTACGTTTATGTCTGTGAACTGCGATACTAGACATCCTGCTGACAAAAAAGGCTCTGCGGCCTTAAAAAAAAAAATTAAAAAAAAGATCCTTTGCTCTCATCCTGGATGACCCCTTTAGGCTATGTGCACAGGATGTAGGTTTGACTGACTCAATGGGTGCGGAAACGCTGCAGATCCGTAAAAAGAATTGACATGCTGCGGAAAATAAAACGCTGACAAACAAGGATGGAAATTTCCGGATCACGTGCACAACACTTCAGGATTGTCATTAACATTGCGGTTTTGGAGCTGCGGACACAATACAAATCCGCATCGTGTGCACAAGCTGCGTGTTAATGGGGGTTCACTTTGCTGCAAACTTTAGGTGTGGATTTTACAGGCAGCTTTCCCATACACTGGCATAGAGCGGCCATGCACATCGGATAGCACTGGCTGACTGCACTCTTTCAGCACTGAGCTCGGCCTATCTTCCCGCCTACACGCAGGGTCGGAGGCACTCACAGGGTATGGCCGCACACGTTCACCATCAGCTTCAGGGACGGGTTGCGGTACTTCGTGGTCTTACACCTCGGGCAGCCCTGGTCATCCATCTCTTCTGTCAGTGCACCGCTAACACTCTTCCCCCGCAGCGCGTTCCCCCGGCAGATTGGTTCCGCCTGTCAGGACGCAGCGGCCGGTGCTGAGCGCTGTGTGCGGCCACCGTGTGTGCGCCTCCCAGACTGACAGGACGGGAAATACCGGGAGACTGTGTGGGTGCAGCTTATTAACCCCTTAGTACCAGAAGGATCGAAAGCTCCACTGCTGTGCATGTTCCTGTCTGGTACTGCAGCTCCTTCCACCAGAAGTGACTGCTGCAATACCAGAAGCAGACCAAGGTGGCGCTATTTCTGGAGTCCCAGTTCTGTATTGTTGCACTGCACTATATGACACTTGGATTGGTGTAAACTGCTTCAGGAAAAGCTCCTTCTTCTGGAGGGGATTTTTTTCTGAAATGTTTTGAAGATTTTTTAATTCGTTTTGGAAGATTTAAAAAAAAAAAAAAAAAAAACAGCGGCTGGCTTTCAGAATTTTCCGTCAGGAGACATGACACACACTCCCCCCCTCCGAGCGTTCTTTAATACCTAAAACAGAAAAAAAAACTCTCAGGCCTTGTTCACATGTACCTAGTAGTGTTGAGCGATACCTCCCGATATCGGGCAATATCGGATCGGATTGGATCGGACCAATACCCAAAAAATATCGGATATCGCCAATTCCGATACTGGAAACCAATGCAAGTCAATGGGACACAAATATCAGAATGAAAATAAACCCTTTCTTTCCCTGCACATCCTGTTCAGGAGGAGGGAAGAGTGTGGGCGGGGTCTGTGCGTGACAATGGGGGTCTGTGCGGGCCTGCCGGGGGTCTGTACAGGCCTCTCGGGGGTCTGTGCGGGCCTGCCGAGGTTTGTGCAGGCCTGCCGGGGTCTGTACAGGCCTCTCGGGGATCTGTGCGGGCCTGCCGAGGTTTGTGCAGGCCTGCCGGGGTCTGTGCGGGCATCTCGGGGGTCTGTGCGGGCCTCTCGGGGGTCTTTGTGTCTGTGTGCAGGCATCGTCCGATGGGACTACAAGTCCCATCGGGCTATGCCTGCTACAATGACAGCGATTGACACATTAGCCAATGATGGGACAGTAATAGTCCCATCATCCGGCTAATGTGTTGAATGTAAAAAAAAAATACACATATATACTATATACTACATACATACTACATACATACATACAACATACTACATGCATACTACATACATACAACATACTAAATACATACTACAGAAATACTACATACATACAACATACATACATAATACATACAATACATTCATGCATTACATACAATACATTACATACATATAGACATACAGTACATATAACATAGAGTACATACTCACCATCACTTGTCACTTTGATCCCCGAAGCCAGTGTCATCTATAAAAAAGATTAAAATAACACAAACAATATACTCCCCGATCCGCAGAAATCCACGAGTGTCCCATGATGATCTCCCGTGGAGAACAGCAGCATCAGCAGATGCGACAGCTCTCTTGGGGCTCCAGGAATACAATGACGGGAGGAAGGTATCCTTCTGCACTGTATTCCTCCGCCACTGTAAAAAAATAGTCCCTAGTCTCACTTTTGGCATTGCTGTGTGAGAAATTTCTCACGCAGCTTTTGCCTTAAAGTGAGACCAGTGAACTAAGGTAACCTCTCAGTGATGCACTGCAGGAGCCATTGTCTCCTGTCAGTGTGTCATTGAAGGTCCTAGAGAGCAGTGACATCACCCGATGTCACTGTTCTATAGGGGAGATCTATAAAGGCACGGATGATTGACCTCGTGGAGACCAAAACATCCAACACCGCGGAGACACCATCACGTGTTTCTCAACGCAGTGATCCAGAACACTGCCCCCAAATATGCAAATGCATGTAGAGGAGCTGCGGAGACACCATCACGTGTTTCTCAACGCAGGCAGTGAATAGCCAGGCCTTTCCCCGGGAAGGAACAACCAAGGGAAAAGCAGCATCCAATAAAGGAAAACATCCAATAAAGGAAAACCACCTATGCCAAGCATGGTATCCATCCACAGACAGCTGTTTCGGGGTTTTTGCCCCTCATCAGTGTGGAGTAGGAAACTGGCTATCAGGAGCAGTGCCTAGTAGAAAGTCTATAAAGGCACGGAAACAGCTGTCTGTGGATGGATACCATGCACATACCCTTACTGCACCAAAAACTGCATCAAAACTGCACCAAAAACTGCATCAAAAACCGCACCAAAAACCGCATCAAAACCTGCACCAAAAACTGCATCATAACTGCATCAAAACTGCATCAAAAACTGCATCAAAACTGCAGCAAAACTGCATCAAAAACCGTACCAAAAACTGCACCAAAACCGCATCAAAACTGCACTAAAACTACACCAAAAACTGCATCAAAACTGCACCAAAACTGCATCAAAAACCAGACCAAAAACTGCACCAAAACCGCACCAAATCTGCACCAAAACTGCACCACTTTTTGATGCAGGTTTTGATGCAGGTTTTGATGCAGTTTTGGTGCAGTTTTTGGTGCAGTTATGATGCAGTTTTTGAAGCAGTTTTGAAGCCGTTTTTATGCAGTTTTGGTGCAGTTTTTGGTGCGGTTTTTGATGCGGTTTTTGGTGCAGTTTTGATGCATGTTTTGGTGCGGTTTTTTATGCAGTTTTAATGCAGTTTTTAGTGCGTTTTTTGCGCGGATTTGATCCAGTTTTTGAAAATAAGGCTACGTGCACACTTAAGAAAAGAGGTGCAGAATTTTCTGCACAAAATCCGCATCTCCTAGCAGAATCCGCAGCTGCGGATTTGCGCAGGTTTTATGCGGATGTAGTGCGGTTTTTGTGCGGAATTGATGCGGATTTTGTGCGGATTTTCTGCAGTTTTTACCACTGCGGATTTCTATTAATGGAGGGGTGCAGAAACGCTGCAGTTCCGCACAAAAGAAGTGACATGCACTTCTTTGAAATCTGCAGCGTTTCTGTGTGGATTTTTCTGCACAGCTTTATTTTTTCACATTGATTTACATTGTACTGTAAATCACAGTGCGGATCTGCAGCGTTTCTGCGTGAAAAAAACGCTGCAGATCTGCACTTAAATCTGCACTAAATCTGCATCGTGTGCACACAGCCTAAATAAACAGAAAATGTGCATGATTTGAATGGAAACATGCATGAAAAAAACGGATTCGGAGGCCGGATTCATCATTTCACAACTCAGTTTCATACGTTTTTCGCCGGAAAGAAAAAACGTTCCTCTGTATTTGTTTTTTGTCCGGCGGAAACACCTTTTTTGACGGATCCTGCAAAAAACGGATGAAACGTGTGGCCATCAGGCACAATCCGGTGCTAATACAACTCTATGAGAAAAAACGGATCCAACAGAAAAAAAACGGATCGTTTTTTTTTCAAAACTCACCGGATTGTGCCTGACGGCAAAAACCTGATGTGCGAAATTAGCCAGATAGATATATGGATAGAAACATCTATGTATCTATAGATATATCTATAGATAGATATATCCATAGATAGGCCGATGTTGATAAATGAACATAAAGAAAAAAAGGGAAAAAAAACTATGTGTGCTCCCGCGCAATTTTCTGCGCCAGAGGGGAAAAGCCAACGGCCGGGGGCCAATATTTGTAGCCTAGGAAGGGGGTAATACCTATGGCCCCTCCCAGGCTATATCAGCCCGCAGATGTCTGCGTAGCCTTTACTGGCTATTAAAATAGGGGGACCCACCCAAAAAAAAATGATGTGGGGTCCCACTATATTTTATAGCCAGAAAGGCTACGCAGACAGCTGCAGGCTGATATTCATAGCCTAGAGAGGGGCCATGGATATTGCCCCCCCTCCCCGGCTACAAATACCAGTCCGCATTCGCACCAAAAATGGCGCATCTGTAGGATGCGCCAATTCCGGCACTTAGCCCCTCTCTTCCCACTCTCGTGTAGCGGTGGGATATGGGGTAATAGGGGGTTAATGTCATCTTGCTATTGTAAGGTGACATTAAGCCGGGTTAATAATGGAGAGGCGTCAATAAGACGCCTATCCATTATTAATCCTACAGTAGTGAAAGAGTTAAAAACAAAATAAAGACAGCCAGAAAAAAAGTATTTTATTATTCTTAATTTCACCATACTTACCATACTTCAGCGCCTGCAAAAATACATCTACTATATAAAGCTGAATGTGTGTGTGTGTGTGTGTGTGTGTGAGTGTGCGTGCGTGCGTGCGTGCGTGTGAGTGTGTGTATGTCCGGGATTGGCATCTGCACCGTCGCAGCTACAGCCACAAAATTTTGCACAGTCACACGTCTGGACCCCGAGAGCGTCATAGGCTATGTTGTGAGGCAAAATTTTAACCTCGCGCGTTCCAATTCACCAAACAATTTTGCCCCTATCTACATAATGGGGAAAAAAGTGAAAGGAAAAGTGTTGGAGGCGTCGCAGCTACAGCCACAAAATTTTGCACAGTCACACGTCTGGACCCCGAGAGCGTCATAGGCTATGTTGTGAGGTGAAATTTTAACCCAGTGCTTTCCAATTCACCAAACAATTTTGCCCCTATCTACATAATGGGGAAAAAGTGAAAGGAAAAGTGTTGGAGGCGTCGCAGCTACAGCCACAAAATTTTGCACAGTCACACGTCTGGATCCCGAGAGCGTCATAGGCTATGTTGTGAGGTGAAATTTTAACCCCGCACTTTCCAATTCTCCAAACAATTTTGCCCCTATCTACATAATGGGGAAAAAGTGAAAGGAAAAGTGTTGGAGGTGTCGCAGCTACAGCCACAAAATTTTGCACAGTCACACGTCTGGACCCCGAGAGCGTCATAGGCTATGTTGTGAGGTGAAATTTTAACCCCGTGCTTTCCAATTCACCAAACAATTTTTCCCCTATCTACATAATGGGAAAAAATGAAAGGAAAAGTGTAGGAGGCAAATTGACAGCTGCCAGATGTGAACAAGGGGGACTTAAAGAATGAGAGCGATGGCGCCAAAGAGTATATACCGTACAGTTGCTAAGGTGGGGCCCCGACATGGGATACTCACCACACACGGGGATATGAACACACACAAAATGCGCCACACACTACCACGTGCTTGAACACATATTACCCTCAGCACACATTTCACCACAAATACACCAACCTCGTCACATAAAAGTCGAAACACATAAGTCGCCACTCAAAACTCGCCACGCGCAAAACTCGCCACATGCAAAAACTAGGCTCAAGCAAAACTCGCCACAAGTGCAAAACTCACCTCATGGAAAACTCGCCACACGCAAAACTTGCACACGCGGAAAAAGTGCCACATGCACAAAAGTTGCAACACATGCATAAGTTGCCTCACACAAAACTTGCACATACTCAAAAGGCACCACACATAAAACTCGCCACGCGCAAAACTCGCCATGCGCAAAACTTGCTGCACACAACTTGCTACAGTAACCTGTCACATGCAACTCGACACACAAAAAGTTGCTACAGGCATGTTGCCACACAAAACTCATCTCACAAAAGTCGCTACATGCATGTCGCCACATGCAACTCAACACACACAACTTGACAAACGAAACTCGCCCTAAAACACACACAAGTCTGGTATTATCCTTCAAAAATAAAAATATGATTAATAAGCAGACAAACTACAACAAATGTACCATATAGGAAATACGGCAGCTGTCAGTCACATGACCTGTCTATTATGTGTATGTGTGAGCTAATATATACTGCCAGGGGGAGGGCTTCCTGTTGGCTGGGGATTTATCAGGCTGCCAATTTAGCTTACAAATACTGTGGTAAAAATACTGAGCAAATAACGTGTGAACGAGGTCTAATACAGGAGGAGATGACACACAGGTATATACTATATACAGGGGAGATGACACACAGATATATACTATATGCAGGAGAGATGACACACAGGTATATACTATATAGAGGAGGAGATGACATACAGGTACATATATATACAGGAGGAGATGACATACAGGTATATACTATATACAGGAGGAGATGACATACAGGTATATGCTATATATAGAAGATGACATGCAGGTATATACTATATACAGGAGGAGATGACACAAAGATATATACTATATACAGGGGAGATGACACACATGTATATACTATATACAGGAGGAGATGACATACAGGTATATGCTATATATAGAAGATGACATGCAGGTATATACTATATACAGGAGGAGATGACACACAGATATATACTATATACAGGGGAGATGACACACAGGTATATACTATATACAGGATGAGATGACATACAGGTATATACTATATATAGAAGGAGATGACATTCAGGTATATACTATATATAGGGGAGATGACACACAGCAGGTATATACTATATACAGGGGAGATGACACAGGTATATACTATATACAGGAGCTGACATACAGATGTATACTATATATAAGGGAGATGACAAACATGTATATACTGAGGTGATGAGGTGAAAATGAGAGGTGTGAGGTGAAAATGAAAAGGTGTGAGTGCAAAATGAGAGGAGTGAGGGAAAATAGTGGAGTGATCGGAAAATGACAGATGTGAGGTCGAAATGACAAGAGTTAGGGGGGAATGAGAGGAGTGAGGGAGAAAATGAGAGGTGTGAGGGAGAAAATGAGAGATGTGAGGGGGAAAATGAAAGATGTGATTGGGAAAATGAGAGGCGTGATGGGAAAATAAGAGAAGTGAGGTGCTATAACTAACCACAGATATTTACTATGCTCAGGCAATGCCGGGCTCTTCAGCTAGTCTAATATATAAAGCTGAATGTGTGTTTGTGTGTATGTCCGGGATTGGCATCTGCACCGTCGCAGCTACAGCCACAAAATTTTGCACAGTCACACGTCTGGACCCCGAGAGCGTCATAGGCTATGTTGTGAGGCGAAATTTTAACCCCGCGCGTTCCAATTCACCAAACAATTTTGCCCCTATCTACATAATGGGGAAAAAAGTGAAAGGAAAAGTGTTGGAGGCGTCGCAGCTACAGCCACAAAATTTTGAAGACACAAAAGAGAATAGTAAAACCAAAAACACTCAGTTTGAAAAAATGTTGCAGTAATCCGCAAGTGCTAGTAAAAGATGTAAAAAACAGGGTATTTGGTTGATACGTTTTTTGCAAAAAATGTATACTAAGCTGCTCTACCAATCTTCACGGTATACCCTTATCAGAGCAGTCCTAACTAATGTATGCAATCCCTATCTGATGTATTTAAAAACCTGATCATCTGTATATAACCTGTGTGAACAGGGTTCAGAGAGGAAAAATCCATGTGTGCATACAGGGTAGAACAGCTTTTGTGCAGATAGCCCAAGAGGAGTGGTGGAACTCCCCAGTCTTGTAGACACAAGAGAACAATTATGGAAACAGGAACACATGGGCTACTTGCACAGTGAACAAGTCTGTATGATCATGTTCACACACCACCAAGAAACCTGAAGACACAAAAGAGAATAGTAAAACCAAAAACACTCAGTTTGAAAAAATGTTGCAGTAATCCGCAAGTGCTAGTAAAAGATGTAAAAAACAGGGTATTTGGTTGATACGTTTTTTGCAAAAAATGTATACTAAGCTGCTCTACCAATCTTCACGGTATACCCTTATCAGAGCAGTCCTAACTAATGTATGCAATCCCTATCTGATGTATTTAAAAACCTGATCATCTGTATATAACCTGTGTGAACAGGGTTCAGAGAGGAAAAATCCATGTGTGCATACAGGGTAGAACAGCTTTTGTGCAGATAGCCCAAGAGGAGTGGTGGAACTCCCCAGTCTTGTAGACACAAGAGAACAATTATGGAAACAGGAACACATGGGCTACTTGCACAGTGAACAAGTCTGTATGATCATGTTCACACACCACCAAGAAACCTGAAGACACAAAAGAGAATAGTAAAACCAAAAACACTCAGTTTGAAAAAATGTTGCAGTAATCCGCAAGTGCTAGTAAAAGATGTAAAAAACAGGGTATTTGGTTGATACGTTTTTTGCAAAAAATGTATACTAAGCTGCTCTACCAATCTTCACGGTATACCCTTATCAGAGCAGTCCTAACTAATGTATGCAATCCCTATCTGATGTATTTAAAAACCTGATCATCTGTATATAACCTGTGTGAACAGGGTTCAGAGAGGAAAAATCCATGTGTGCATACAGGGTAGAACAGCTTTTGTGCAGATAGCCCAAGAGGAGTGGTGGAACTCCCCAGTCTTGTAGACACAAGAGAACAATTATGGAAACAGGAACACATGGGCTACTTGCACAGTGAACAAGTCTGTATGATCATGTTCACACACCACCAAGAAACCTGAAGACACAAAAGAGAATAGTAAAACCAAAAACACTCAGTTTGAAAAAATGTTGCAGTAATCCGCAAGTGCTAGTAAAAGATGTAAAAAACAGGGTATTTGGTTGATACGTTTTTTGCAAAAAATGTATACTAAGCTGCTCTACCAATCTTCACGGTATACCCTTATCAGAGCAGTCCTAACTAATGTATGCAATCCCTATCTGATGTATTTAAAAACCTGATCATCTGTATATAACCTGTGTGAACAGGGTTCAGAGAGGAAAAATCCATGTGTGCATACAGGGTAGAACAGCTTTTGTGCAGATAGCCCAAGAGGAGTGGTGGAACTCCCCAGTCTTGTAGACACAAGAGAACAATTATGGAAACAGGAACACATGGGCTACTTGCACAGTGAACAAGTCTGTATGATCATGTTCACACACCACCAAGAAACCTGAAGACACAAAAGAGAATAGTAAAACCAAAAACACTCAGTTTGAAAAAATGTTGCAGTAATCCGCAAGTGCTAGTAAAAGATGTAAAAAACAGGGTATTTGGTTGATACGTTTTTTGCAAAAAATGTATACTAAGCTGCTCTACCAATCTTCACGGTATACCCTTATCAGAGCAGTCCTAACTAATGTATGCAATCCCTATCTGATGTATTTAAAAACCTGATCATCTGTATATAACCTGTGTGAACAGGGTTCAGAGAGGAAAAATCCATGTGTGCATACAGGGTAGAACAGCTTTTGTGCAGATAGCCCAAGAGGAGTGGTGGAACTCCCCAGTCTTGTAGACACAAGAGAACAATTATGGAAACAGGAACACATGGGCTACTTGCACAGTGAACAAGTCTGTATGATCATGTTCACACACCATTAAGAAACCTGAAGACACAAAAGAGAATAGTAAAACCAAAAACACTCAGTTTGAAAAAATGTTGCAGTAATCCGCAAGTGCTAGTAAAAGATGTAAAAAACAGGGTATTTGGTTGATACGTTTTTTGCAAAAAATGTATACTAAGCTGCTCTACCAATCTTCACGGTATACCCTTATCAGAGCAGTCCTAACTAATGTATGCAATCCCTATCTGATGTATTTAAAAACCTGATCATCTGTATATAACCTGTGTGAACAGGGTTCAGAGAGGAAAAATCCATGTGTGCATACAGGGTAGAACAGCTTTTGTGCAGATAGCCCAAGAGGAGTGGTGGAACTCCCCAGTCTTGTAGACACAAGAGAACAATTATGGAAACAGGAACACATGGGCTACTTGCACAGTGAACAAGTCTGTATGATCATGTTCACACACCACCAAGAAACCTGAAGACACAAAAGAGAATAGTAAAACCAAAAACACTCAGTTTGAAAAAATGTTGCAGTAATCCGCAAGTGCTAGTAAAAGATGTAAAAAACAGGGTATTTGGTTGATACGTTTTTTGCAAAAAATGTATACTAAGCTGCTCTACCAATCTTCACGGTATACCCTTATCAGAGCAGTCCTAACTAATGTATGCAATCCCTATCTGATGTATTTAAAAACCTGATCATCTGTATATAACCTGTGTGAACAGGGTTCAGAGAGGAAAAATCCATGTGTGCATACAGGGTAGAACAGCTTTTGTGCAGATAGCCCAAGAGGAGTGGTGGAACTCCCCAGTCTTGTAGACACAAGAGAACAATTATGGAAACAGGAACACATGGGCTACTTGCACAGTGAACAAGTCTGTATGATCATGTTCACACACCACCAAGAAACCTGAAGACACAAAAGAGAATAGTAAAACCAAAAACACTCAGTTTGAAAAAATGTTGCAGTAATCCGCAAGTGCTAGTAAAAGATGTAAAAAACAGGGTATTTGGTTGATACGTTTTTTGCAAAAAATGTATACTAAGCTGCTCTACCAATCTTCACGGTATACCCTTATCAGAGCAGTCCTAACTAATGTATGCAATCCCTATCTGATGTATTTAAAAACCTGATCATCTGTATATAACCTGTGTGAACAGGGTTCAGAGAGGAAAAATCCATGTGTGCATACAGGGTAGAACAGCTTTTGTGCAGATAGCCCAAGAGGAGTGGTGGAATTCCCCAGTCTTGTAGACACAAGAGAACAATTATGGAAACAGGAACACATGGGCTACTTGCACAGTGAACAAGTCTGTATGATCATGTTCACACACCACCAAGAAACCTGAAGACACAAAAGAGAATAGTAAAACCAAAAACACTCAGTTTGAAAAAATGTTGCAGTAATCCGCAAGTGCTAGTAAAAGATGTAAAAAACAGGGTATTTGGTTGATACGTTTTTTGCAAAAAATGTATACTAAGCTGCTCTACCAATCTTCACGGTATACCCTTATCAGAGCAGTCCTAACTAATGTATGCAATCCCTATCTGATGTATTTAAAAACCTGATCATCTGTATATAACCTGTGTGAACAGGGTTCAGAGAGGAAAAATCCATGTGTGCATACAGGGTAGAACAGCTTTTGTGCAGATAGCCCAAGAGGAGTGGTGGAACTCCCCAGTCTTGTAGACACAAGAGAACAATTATGGAAACAGGAACACATGGGCTACTTGCACAGTGAACAAGTCTGTATGATCATGTTCACACACCACCAAGAAACCTGAAGACACAAAAGAGAATAGTAAAACCAAAAACACTCAGTTTGAAAAAATGTTGCAGTAATCCGCAAGTGCTAGTAAAAGATGTAAAAAACAGGGTATTTGGTTGATACGTTTTTTGCAAAAAATGTATACTAAGCTGCTCTACCAATCTTCACGGTATACCCTTATCAGAGCAGTCCTAACTAATGTATGCAATCCCTATCTGATGTATTTAAAAACCTGATCATCTGTATGTAACCTGTGTGAACAGGGTTCAGAGAGGAAAAATCCATGTGTGCATACAGGGTAGAACAGCTTTTGTGCAGATAGCCCAAGAGGAGTGGTGGAACTCCCCAGTCTTGTAGACACAAGAGAACAATTATGGAAACAGGAACACATGGGCTACTTGCACAGTGAACAAGTCTGTATGATCATGTTCACACACCACCAAGAAACCTGAAGACACAAAAGAGAATAGTAAAACCAAAAACACTCAGTTTGAAAAAATGTTGCAGTAATCCGCAAGTGCTAGTAAAAGATGTAAAAAACAGGGTATTTGGTTGATACGTTTTTTGCAAAAAATGTATACTAAGCTGCTCTACCAATCTTCACGGTATACCCTTATCAGAGCAGTCCTAACTAATGTATGCAATCCCTATCTGATGTATTTAAAAACCTGATCATCTGTATATAACCTGTGTGAACAGGGTTCAGAGAGGAAAAATCCATGTGTGCATACAGGGTAGAACAGCTTTTGTGCAGATAGCCCAAGAGGAGTGGTGGAACTCCCCAGTCTTGTAGACACAAGAGAACAATTATGGAAACAGGAACACATGGGCTACTTGCACAGTGAACAAGTCTGTATGATCATGTTCACACACCACCAAGAAACCTGAAGACACAAAAGAGAATAGTAAAACCAAAAACACTCAGTTTGAAAAAATGTTGCAGTAATCCGCAAGTGCTAGTAAAAGATGTAAAAAACAGGGTATTTGGTTGATACGTTTTTTGCAAAAAATGTATACTAAGCTGCTCTACCAATCTTCACGGTATACCCTTATCAGAGCAGTCCTAACTAATGTATGCAATCCCTATCTGATGTATTTAAAAACCTGATCATCTGTATGTAACCTGTGTGAACAGGGTTCAGAGAGGAAAAATCCATGTGTGCATACAGGGTAGAACAGCTTTTGTGCAGATAGCCCAAGAGGAGTGGTGGAACTCCCCAGTATCAACCAAATACCCTGTTTTTTACATCTTTTACTAGCACTTGCGGATTACTGCAACATTTTTTCAAACTGAGTGTTTTTGGTTTTACTATTCTCTTTTGTGTCTTCAGGTTTCTTGGTGGTGTGTGAACATGATCATACAGACTTGTTCACTGTGCAAGTAGCCCATGTGTTCCTGTAGCCACAAAATTTTGCACAGTCACACGTCTGGACCCTGAGAGCATCATAGGCTATGCTGTGAGGTGAAATTTTAACCCTTCGCTTTCCAATTCACCAAACAATTTTGCCCCTATCTACATAATGGGGAAAAAAGTGAAAGGAAAAGTGTTGGAGGCGTCGCAGCTACAGCCACAAAATTTTGCACAGTCACATGTCTGGACCCCGAGAGCGTCATAGGCTATGTTGTGAGGTGAAATTTTAACCCCGCGCTTTCCAATTCACCAAACAATTTTGCCCCTATCTACATAATGAAGAAAAGTGAAAGGAAAAGTGTTGGAGGCAAATTGGCAGCTGCCAGATGTGAACAAGGGGGACTTAAAGAATGAGAGCGATGGCGTCAAAGAGTATATACCGTACAATTGCTAAAGTGGGGCCACAACATGGGATACTCACCACACACAGGGATATGAACACACACACAAAATGCGCCACACACTACCACATGCTTGAACACATATACCACCCTCAGCACACATTTCACCACACATACACCAACCTCGCCACATAAAAGTCGAAACACAAAAGTCGCCGCTCAACAGTCGCCACGCGCAAAACTCGCCACATGCAAAAACTAGGCTCAAGCAAAACTCGCCACAAGTGCAAAACTCACTTCATGGAAAACTCGCCACACGCAAAACTTGCACACGCGGAAAAATTGCCACATGCACAAAAGTTGCAACACATGCAAAAGTTGCCTCACACAAAACTTGCACATACTCAAAAGGCACCACACATAAAACTCGCCATGCGCAAAACTCACCATGCGCAAAACTTGCTGCACACAACTTGCTACACTAACCTGTCACATGCAACTCGACACACAAAAAGTTGCTACACGCATATTGCCACACAAAACTCATCTCACAAAAGTCGCTACATGCATGTCGCCTCACGCAACTCAACACACACAATTTGACAAACGAAACTCGCCCTAAAACACACACAAGTCTGGTATTATCCTTCAAAAATAAAAATCTGATTAATAAGCAGACAAACTACAAGAGCAACAAATGTACCATATAGGAAATACGGCAGCTGTCAGTCACAAGACCTGTCTATTTTGTGTATGTGTGAGCTAATATATACTGCCAGGGGGAGGGCTTCCTGTTGGCTGGGGATTTATCAGGCTGCCAATTTAGCTTACAAATACTGAGGTAAAAATACTGAGCAAATAACGTGTGAACGAGGTCTAATACAGGAGGAGATGACACACAGGTATATACTATATACAGGGGAGATGACACACAGATATATACTATATACAGGAGAGATGACACACAGGTATATACTATTTAGAGGCGAGATGACATACAGGTACATACTATATACAGGAGGAGATGACATACAGGTATATACTATATACAGGAGGAGATGACACACAGGTGTATACTATATACAGGAGCAGATGACCTACAGGTATATACTATACACAGGAGATGACTTACAGGTATATGCTATATATAGAAGATAATTCCTGGGTCTTTGCCTCTGATGTTCATGCTGCCGATCTGGTTCGTGCCTTTCATTTGGCTCATCCTGGTCGGCCTGGGGGCTCTGGTGAGGGTTCGGTGACCCCTCCTCAAGGGGGGGTACTGTTGTGAATTCTGTGGTCAAGCTCCCTCCTGTGGTCATGAGTGGTACTTCGGCTGGTTCTGTCCATGAGCTTCCTCTGGTGGATGTGAGTGGGGCTGCGGCTTCTGAGTTTCCTTCCTCAGGTGACGAGGTTAAGTCGTTAGGTGCTGCTCTATTTAACTCCACCTAGTTCTTTGTTCCTGGCCTCCAGTCAATGTTCCAGTATTGGTCTTGCTCTCTCCTGGATCGTTCTTGTGACCTGTCTTCCCTGCATAAGCTATGTTCTGCTTGTGTTACTTTTGTTTGCTATTTTTTCTGTCCAGCTTGCTATATTGGTTTGTCTTGCTTGCTGGAAGCTCTGGGACGCAGAGGGAGCACCTCCGTACCGTTAGTCGGTGCGGAGGGTCTTTTTGCGCCCTCTGCGTGGTTGTTTGTAGGTTTTTGTGCTGACCGCAAAGCTATCTTTCCTATCCTCGGTCTATTCAGTAAGTCGGGCCTCACTTTGCTAAAGTCTATTTCATCTCTGTGTTTGTATTTTCATCTTTACTCACAGTCATTATATGTGGGGGGCTGCCTTTTCCTTTGGGGAATTTCTCTGAGGCAAGGTAGGCTTATTTTTCTATCTTCAGGGCTGGCTAGTTTCTCAGGCTGTGCCGAGGCGCCTAGGTCTGATCAGGAGCGCTCCACGGCTACTTCTAGTGTGGTGTGATAGGATTAGGGATTGCGGTCAGCAGAGTTCCCACGTCTCAGAGCTCGTCCTATATTATTAGTAACTTTCAGGTCATTTTGTGTGCTCTTAACCACCAGGTCCATTGTGGTTCTAAATCACCAGTTCATAACAGAGATCATCGTGGGACACTCGTGGATTTCTGTGGATCAGGGAGTATATTGTTTGTTTGTTATTTTAATATTTTTTACAGATGACACTGGCTTCGGGGATCAAAGTGACAAGTGATGGTGAGTATGTAATCTATGTTATATGTACTGTATCTCTATCAGTGGCGTAGGAAGGGGGGTGCGGGGGGAGGCGGGCCGCCCCGGGCGGCACACTGCGGGGGGCGGGTCACCGGGCTGCGGCCGGCGCTGCAGGAAGAGGGAAAAAAAAGAAAAGATGTGTGCCCTTTAAATCTTCGGGCGCCCCCCCCCCCCGCCCCCCCGCCAGCGCTAATACTCACCTCTCCTGGTTCCTGCGGCTGCGCGGTAGCTGCAGGGTCTTCAGCGCCCCCTGACTCTGCGACGTCTCAGGGCAGAGGGTGCGATGACGTCATCACTGCGCGCTCAGCCTCTGTCCTGAGCGTTGCAGAGCCAGAGATACGCTGAATGCACCGGACCTGCGCTGGGAACCGGAGAGGTGAGGATTTTACTTTTTTTTTTTTTCTTTGTCTGACTCTGTCTGTCTGGGGGCAATGCTGGAGACCCTGGGGCAGATATCTGGACAGACTGGGGCAGATATCTGGACAGACTGGGGCAGATATCTGGACAGGCTGGGGCAGATATCTGGACAGACTGGGGCAGATTTCTGGACAGACTGGGGCAGATTTCTAGACAGACTGGGGCAATGCTGGAGACCCTGGGGCAGATTTCTGGACACTGGGGCAATGCTGGACACTGGGGCAGATTGCTGGACACGCTGGGGCAATGCTGGACACTGGGGCAGATTGCTGGACACGCTGGGGCAATGCTGGACACTGGGGCAGATTGCTGGACACACTAGGGGCAATGCTGGACACACTGGGGGCAATGCTGGAGACCCTGGGGCAGATTTCTGGGCACACTGGGGCAGATTTCTGGACAGACTGGGGCAGATTTCTGGACAGACTGGGGCAGATTTCTGGACAGACTGGGGCAGATTTCTGGACAGACTGGGGCAATGCTGGAGACCCTGGGGCAGATTTCTGGACACTGGGGCAATGCTGGACACTGGGGCAGATTGCTGGACACGCTGGGGCAATGCTGGACACTGGGGCAGATTGCTGGACACGCTGGGGCAATGCTGGACACTGGGGCAGATTGCTGGACACACTAGGGGCAATGCTGGACACACTGGAGGCAATGCTGGACACACTGGGGCAATGCTGGAGACCCTGGGGCAGATTGCTGGGCACACTGGGGCAGATTGCTGGACACACTGGGGCAGATTTCTGGACAGACTGGGGCAGATTTCTGGACAGACTGGGGCAGATTTCTGGACAGACTGGGGCAGATTTCTGGACAGACTGGGGCAATGCTGGAGACCCTGGGGCAGATTTCTGGACACTGGGGCAATGCTGGACACTGGGGCAGATTGCTGGACACGCTGGGGCAATGCTGGACACTGGGGCAGATTGCTGGACACACTAGGGTCAATGCTGGACACACTGGGGGCAATGCTGGACACACTGGGGCAATGCTGGAGACCCTGGGGCAGATTGCTGGGCACACTTGGGCAGATTGCTGGACACACTGGGGCAGATCGCTGGACACACTGGAGGCAATGCTGGACACACTGGGGCAATGCTGGAGACCCTGGGGCAGATTTCTGGACACACTGGGGGCAATGCTGGACACACTGGGGGCAATGCTGGACACACTGGGGGCAATGCTGGACACACTGGGGCAGATTGCTGGACATACTGGGGCAGATTGCTGGACACACTGGGGGTAATATGCTGGACACACTGGGGCAGATTGCTGGACAACCTGGGGGTAATATGCTGGACACACTGGGGCAGCTTGCTGGACACACTGGGGCAGCTTGCTGGACACACTGTCTGGGGGCAATGCTGGACAAACTGGGACAGATTGCTGGACACTGGGGCAATATGCTGGACATACTGGGGCAGGTTGCTGGAAACACTGGGGGTAATATGCTGGACACACTGGGGGTAATATGCTGGACACACTGGGGCAGATTGCTGAACACACTGGGGGCAATGCTGGACACACTGGGGCAATGCTGGACACTGGGGCAGATTTCTGGACACACTGTGGGCAATGCTGGACAATTGGACATACTGGGGCAGATTGCTGGACATACTGAGGCAGATTGCTGGACACACTGGGGGTAATATGCTGGACACACTGGGGCAGATTGCTGGACACACTGTCTGGGGGCAATGCTGGACACACTGGGGCAGATTGCGGGACACTGGGGCAATATGCTGGACATACTGGGGGAGGTTGCTGGACATACTGGGGCAGGTTGCTGGACACACTGGGGGTAATATGCTGGACACACTGGGGGTAATATGCTGGACACACTGGGGCAGATTGCTGGACACACTGGGGGCAGGACTTGAGGCATGGGCAGAATGTAGATACGGGGCATGATTGGAGACATGGGGCAGGATTGGATCATGGGGCAGGACGGATACGATGGAGGCTGGTGGGGCAGGATGGGGAGATCATATGGGGTAGAATGGATACTCATGAGGGCAGGATGCGAGAACATATGGCTGGAGCCAGGAATTAGATAAACGGGGCCAGGGTGGGGAATAATATTACCATAGGGGCTAATTAAGGGATGTTATTACTGCAGTGATGTATTTATTTTATTTTTTGAGTATACTGTTTTAAATGGGGGGGCGGTCCTGTTAGTGTGCAGAGTGACACTATATCACCTTTTTTTCTTCATGTGGTGTAATGTAGAAGTTGTTAAAAATTAAGTAATGTGTTCTGCAAGCGCAGCTCGAGATAACTGTTATTTCCTGCAGAAACGAGTGCTGGCTGGGAGAAATGATGGCGGTCTGTGCTGGATGAAAGATGAATGAAGGACTTCATCTAGAGACGTCACTGGTGAGTCAGTGTTACCTATACACTGACACTATACACTGTATACTATATACAGAGCTCCTGTGTACAATGTCACCAGTGATCACTGTATTACCTATACATTATATACAGAGCTCCTGTGTATAATACCACCAGCGATCTCTGTATTACCCCTACACAGACACTGCATACAAAGTACAGATCTCCTGTGAATACTGGCACTTATGGTGATAGTATTGTGTTTTTTTTTATTACTGATCAGTAGTGTAGTATTCAGTCACTATGTGGTGGTAATATGTGGTCTGGAAATGGTGTTGTGGTATTTGTCCCTTGTATGTGCTATTTGGTCACCAAGTGGTGGTAATATGTGATCTGGTCATGGTGAGGCGGTGTTTGTCCCTTGTATATAGTATTAATCGGTCACTATGTGGTCTGGTCATGGTGTGGTGGTGTTTCTTCCTGTATGTGATATTATTGGTCTTGGTATAGTGGATTCTGTTGTGTATGGCGGTCATTTGTTCTCTCTGATATTAATTAATTAAAAGTCACAGGTTTGGCATGTGGGGGTGACACCATTAGGCCCAGTTTAAGTTCTACAAACCAGGAAAACTATTTTTGGTAAACTTTGTGTGTATTGAGCGGGGGGGGGGGGGGGGGGGGGGGTAAGGGGGGCGCCAAACTCGGGAGCAGCCCCGGGCGGCAAAAGCTCTAGCTACGCCTCTGATGTCTATATGTATGTATTGTATGTAATGTATGAATGTATTGTATGTATGTTGTATGTAGTATGTTGTATGTATGTAGTATGTATGTATGTAGTATGTTGTATGTAAGTTGTATGTATGCTGTATGTATGTAGTATGTATGTTGTATGTATGCAGTATGTTGTATGTATGTAGTATGTATGTTGTATGTATGTAGTATGTTGTATGTATGTATGTAGTATGTAGTATGTATGTTGTATGTATGTAGTATGTATGTAGTATGTATGTTGTATGTATGTAGTATGTTGTATGTAGTATGGATGTTTGTGGGGGGGGTTTTACATTCAACACATTAGCCAGATGATGGGACTACTACTGTCCCTTCATTGGCCAATGTGTCAATCACTGTCATTGTAGCAGGCATAGCCCGATGTGACTTGTAGTCCCATCGGACGATGCCTGCACACATGCACAACCCCCGAGAGGCCCGCACAAAACTCCGGCAGGCCCGCACAGACCCCCGGCAGGTCCGCACAGACCCCCCACGGTCATGCACAGACCCTGCCAGCACACACAGACACGCAGTCTCCGCCCACGCACAGCTCACACTCCATTATAGTGCATCATGACCTCATTTCAGCAGCCAATCACAGCCATGCCATTAGTTAACATGGCTAACATGCCTAACAGGATGTGCCCACACTTCTTAGGATCCTCAACTGGCTCTTTGCATTATAGGAACTTCCGTTTCCGGTATACGATATTGTAAAAGTATCGGAACTCAGTATCGGAACTCCGATACAGCGAATATCGGCCGATACCCGATATTGCAGTATCGGAATGCTCAACACTACATTTGTCCTGCTGCTTTCTATCTGCAGGTTTCTGCACCAGAATACACAATAACAATCCTCTTTGTGTTTTTGCTCTCTTTTCCCCTTTTTTGATGCGTGTTTGGTGCAGATTTTAAGCATTTTTTATCTATTAGTATAGTATAGCTGCGTGAGGTTTTTTTTCACTGAAAGTTTTTAAAAAAACATGGCGATTTTATTGTAAAACACATCATGTGAACGCAGCCACAAGTTTTGATTCTACGTTTTGAAACACAACTGTGTTTTTTTTATGTGAGGTTTTCCAAGCTCCCCAAACCTATAGAGAAAAATGCGCCAAAAATGCACAAACTATTGTTTCCGAAATGTTGAAAATGGCAATGAAAAGAAAAATCACGGCACTCATCAGCGGCCATCACATAATATTCAGAGCTGTGGTTGTCTCCCCTGTGCATTGTGCGTGTGTATATATATATATATATATATATATATATACATACATACTGTATGTATATATATATATATATATATATATATATAGTACAGCCGGTGTCACACTAGCGAGTTTTACAGACGTATGAGAGGCACAGAAAATACGGATTGCACACGGTACAATGATTCTCTATAGACCAGCTCCTATCTGCCATATTTTACTGACCCATATTATAAGGTCTTCAGCCGGCCTCACACTCAGCATATGGAAATACGGTCCGTATTTTACGGCCGTAATACGCATAAAAATTCCAGAAATGATGATTCGTATGTAATCCGTTGGGAAGGTGTGGTCGCGTATTTTGCACATGTAATGTTGCTTATGCAATCCATATGACATCCGTAATGCGTATTTTTCACACAACCTGACAAAATGGACATTTAACGGTTTTTGAGGCTGAAATTAATTGAAATCAGCATCAGAAACCCTATTCAAGGCCTCTACAACAGGTGGCACCCACCGATATGGCCTTTTTCCTTTTTGTGGTTGTGCATCTGTTGTTATGTTGTGGTAACTAGGGTTGAGCGACTTTTACTTTTTTAGGGTCGAGTCGGGTTTCGCAAAAACCCGACTATCTCAAAAGTCGAGTCGAGTGAAATCGGCCGATTATGGCGAAAAGTCGGGGATCGACCGAAACACGAAACCCAATGCAAAGTCAATGGGAAATCTATATATTTTTTTTTTCTCTCTCTCTCTCTCTCCCTCCCTCTCTCTCTCTCTCTCTCTCCCCGTCCCTGAACAGAAAAGCTGGTGTTACACATTGCAAATCGCTACAGCGAGAAGATGGCGATAAGCATCCACGCCCCTAAGACCTATGTCATCACTCTACCCACGCTCCTTCATTGGCTGAAAAAATGGCGCCAAACGCGTCATACGAAACGCGACTTTGGCGCGAAGATCGCCGACCGCATGGCCGATCCCACACTAGGATCGGGTCGGGTTTCATGAAACCCGACTTTGCCAAAAGTCGGCGACTTTTGAATTTGTCCGATTCGTTTCGCTCAAGCCTAGTGGTAACGTTTGCACCATGTCTGACCTACTGCACTTCACCCCAACTCAGCGGGTTTTGTTTAACTGGGTCTTGTCGCGTTGGTTTGGCCAGCCATACCCTGTGATTGTAGATCCGCGAAGGAGGAGCAGAATATTGTGGGTGCATCCTCTATTGACTAAAGGCCTCACTAAAGGCCATTTTCAGAGGCTCTATACAGCTCTGCGGGCACATCCTGCCAAGTTCTATCTGTACTGTTGCATGACCTTCAGGACCTTTGATATCTTGTTGGAGATGATACGTCCAGGTATCACCTATCAGGACACAAGGATGCGCAAAGCCATTATCTGCTGAGGAGCGTCTTCTCCTAACCTTACGGTATGTATTCAACATCCTCACATACTGTATGTTGATGATTTTTTTTTTTTATGTGTTGTGTTCTAGCAGGTTTTTTTAAAGTATATGTGGACATTAGGGCAGAAGCAGATCCAAAAAAAGTGTGTTTAATCTTATAGTTAAGTACCCTAGCTAAATTTTTATAGCGTTAATCATGTTTTTTAAAATATACTATGCACTTGTGCTTCTTCATGTTTTGTGTGAACTCTTGTTACCTACCTAATATTCCTTTTTTTACACTTTCATCTTCCTGTCCACTGGCTTGACGTATGCGGGACTACACCTGGAGTTTCTGATTGGCCGGTCGACAATTTCGGGCATTGTGCGGTCAACCTGTAGTCAAATATGGGCTAAACTCCAGGAACTTGTGATGCCTGAGCCAAAACAGGAGGATTGGCTCAAAATAGTCCTTGGGTTTCAGGACACTTGTGACTTCCCAAACTGCATTGGAGCTGTGGATGGGAAACATATCAGGGTGCGTAAGCCGCCGAACTCTGGCTTCCAATTCTACAATTATAAGCAGTTTTTCTCTGTAGTTCTGTTAGCTGTAGTTGACAGTAACTACAGGTTTATAATTGTAGACATTGGGGCCTATGGGCGAACTGGAGACTCTAGGGTCTTCAATTCGTCCATTATGGGTCGGCGGCTACGTGACAACCAGTTAGACCTCCCACCACCACAACAACTCCCAGGCTCCAATGCGGAAGCAGTGCCTTTTGTTCTTGTTGGAGATGAGGCCTTCCAACTGACGAGACACGTCATGAGGCCTTATCCCCTCCGCAACCTCGACCACCGGCGGAGGATATTCAATTTGCGGCTTTCTAGGGCGCGGAGACAGGTGGAGTGCGCCTTTGGGATTCTGGTGGCCAAATGGCGGGTTCTCCAGTCTGCCATTCAGCTCAGTGAGGCTAAAGTGAATGAAGTCATAAAAGCCCCTGTAATGTTGCACAATTTTACCCGCATACATGATTGCTCCTCAGCTGATATTGCTGAACACATGTTGAGCAATGTGATTAGGCCTACACCACATGGCCCTCCTCCGCGGCGTCCCCTTTCTGGCATAAAAGTTAGGAATGTTTTCACCAATTATTTTGTTTCTCCTCAGGGTGCTACTCCCTGGCAAGATTATGCTGTTTCTCAGTTGTGAATTTCTTATTTTCCAAATATATTATCTACATAAATAAACAGTACTATGTTTGTTGTATTTCCTTAATTACCAGATGATTATGAACAGAGCATATGTGTGTGATGTAATAATGATTGGTCCACAAACATCAATTGGCTTTTGACAATATTTTTTACTAACAGTAAAAGCCTTTTGTTGTAAACTTTTAACCATATTTTTGTCATATGGTTTTAATTTTTTTGGTGTTTTTGTATTTTTTGCAAACAACAAAACACAACAAAGTGCAAATACAGCACAAAATAAACAAAAACATGGTTTTGCGTAACAAAGAAAAAAAAATGGCTTACAGATCCCTGTAAGTTGCCAGTGGAGATGGCGGCAGCTCAGACTCCTGTTCAGGGGGCCTTTGTTGGGCCAATTGTCCTTCACCCTTTGAGGATGCAGTGGGTTGCTGAGCCAAATACAGGCCTTGTTCATATTGGCCAGTTGGGTATTGGCCATATGGTAATTGTCTCTGGCCCTCATGCTGACGGACATATTGTCTGGACTCATACCCACCCCCAAAATGGCCATGTTGTCCAAACCCAGGTTGTGACCAGCCTATATCTCTGGGTCTGGAAAAGTGGCCATATTGGGAAGTTGGGTTGTAGGCTGCCATTTGGTACGGTGCTGGCCTTTGTTGATTTTGGTTTGGGAGGGGTTGAGGTGTAGGCATACGTGGAGGAGGTGCTTCAAATCCTGATTGACCATGCACCTGTTGAGTTATTTGAAGGCGCAAGAGGTTAGTTTGTGAAAGCTGCCTTCTCTCAAGAAATTCAAACACCTCATAGGGGTTATTTGGAGGGGTGCTTAAATCAATCAGGATTTGAATACACCCTCTCACACGTAGCCTTACCTCACGGGGAAGGGGACGAAGGTACCGAGCAAGGCTGCGAGCAAAGGCCTCCTCTCCATCATCCGTGGCTGCCCTGGCCAAATAATTGAGGACCCCAGCATCCACATCCCTCCTACTGGCTTGCAGCTCTCTCCTTCTGCGGCCTCTGTGTAAAGGGCCAGCTGCCTGTGGGGAGAACACCAGTGGGACAGTAGGGCTGCTGCTGTGCCCATGCTCTTCCTGGCTTCCAGGATCAGGTGCTGCTGAGGGAGGTGGTGCTGCATCTTCCACACTTGCTGCTGTCTCTTGTGATGCAGAAGCCGATGGACCTGGAAGGATGGAGGTAGAAGAGGCCAAAGATGGCCTGCCAACTCTTCTTCAACACTAACGGGATCAATCACAGCCCCCGACTCAGACCCGGTTTCCCTCTCAGTGAGGTTGGACAGTGTTCTGTTATTAAACAATAAAGCAAAAATAAAAACATTATTAGTTAAGTCATTTGATAAAATAATTTGATTAGACATCTGTGCAGTAACCACTGATCGACCAAACCACTGCATGAACAGCTCTACCCTCGCCTACTGTATTCTCACCCATCCCTTGCTGGACCTTGTGAGGCTTTGCGGGCAGGGTCCTCTCTCCTCCTGTACCATTTTGTTATTTGCATTTTTTTTATATAATATTTTTTTGAAAATGTTTACCCCTCCTTACATGTACAGTAATGTCTTTATTTCATTAAAATACTTTGTATTAATGTGTGTGTGTTTTATTAACCATTTCATACTATTGGATTAATAATGGATAGGTGTCATAATTGACGCCTCTCCATTATTAATCTGGCTTAATGTCACCTTACAATAGCAAGGTGACATTAACCCTTCATTACCCCATATCCCACCGCTACACAGGAGAGAGGCTAAGTGCCAGAATAGGCGCATCTTATAGATGTGCCTTATCTGGGG
The DNA here is from genome assembly GCF_032444005.1 of Ranitomeya imitator. Taxonomy (NCBI): domain Eukaryota; kingdom Metazoa; phylum Chordata; class Amphibia; order Anura; family Dendrobatidae; genus Ranitomeya; species Ranitomeya imitator. The sequence goes on along the minus strand of NC_091282.1, from coordinate 735,676,704 downwards.
TGGCTGGGGGCTGATGTTTTTAGCCAGGGGGGGGGGGGCAATAACCATGGACCCTTTCCAGGCTATTAATATCTGCCCTCAGTCACTGGCTTTCCCACTCTGGCAGAGAAAATTGCGCAGGAGCCCACGCCAATTTATTCCGTGATTTAACCCTTTAATTTAATAGCTAGAGCCCCCAAATTTTACACCAAGACACTTCTTACATTACTAAAGAGGAATATGTAATAAAAAAAGGGATATGAGATGGTTTACTGTATGTAAACCATGTCTCATATCATGTCGGGTTTGAGAAGGAGATAGGAAAAGCCGGCAATTGAATTACCGGCTTTTCTGCTATCTAGCGCAGTATGAAATATTAATATATGTATATATATGTGTCTCACTGACATATATATATAGACAGTATATATGTTTTAACGAATATTTGAGACCATGGATCCATTGTATGTCCGTTTTGCAAACCTGCGAGAAAATCTCGCAGTACGGATGCCATACGGATTACACACGGAGGATGACATGCGCAAAATATGCTGCCACACCCTGCCTACGGATGACATACGGATCACTATTGTGGGAACATTTCTGCGTATTACGGCCATAAATAACGGACCGTATTTTCATACGCTGAGTGTGACGCCAGCATACAGGCAAGAAAAAAGAAGGCACTCACCGATCTAAAAGTTGGCAATCTTTATTCAATCTTCATATAAAAACTTCATGGCCCGGGGAGTGAGGAAAGGAGCTCATGCGAGCAGGAGCACACGACGGCCGTTTTGCGCTGTGCTTTTGCTTCTACGGGTTAGCATCCTGATTGCCAACTTTTAGATCGGTGAGTGCCTTCCTTTTTCTTGCCTGTACTATTGGAATTGTCTGCTTTATTCTGAAGAGCACCAGATTTGAGCATATGTGGCTGGCAGTGTAATGACTGTTAATTAACACCTGGCTCCAGGAGTCGAGCGGCCTTGGCTTTGTTCAGACAGTGCCGTTTTTTGTCTTTTTGGTCGATATATATATACTAGCTATTGAACCCGTTCTACGCCCGGGTGGCGAGCTTTTATATTGGTATATGGTCTCCATCCTGGTATGTGCTGCTCCATCCTGCGTCCCCATCCTGTCATGTGCTGCTCCATCCTGCGCCCCCATTCTGTCATGTGCTGCTCCATCCTGCATCCCCATCCTGTCATGTGCTGCTCCATCCTGCGCCCCCATTCTGTCATGTGCTGCTCCATCCTGCATCCCCATCCTATCATGTGCTGCTCCCATCCTGCGCCCCCGTTCTGTCATGTGCTGCTCCCATCCTGCGCCCCCGTTCTGTCATGTGCTGTTCCCATCCTGCGCCTCCGTTCTGTCATTTGCTGCTCCCATCCTGTCATGTGCTGCTCCCATCCTGCACCCCCGTTCTGTCATGTGCTGCTCCCATCCTGCGCCCCCGTTCTGTCATGTGCTGCTCCCATCCTGCTCCCCTGTTCTGTCATGTGCTGCTGCCATCCTGCGCCCGTTCTGTCATGTGCTGCTGCCATCCTGCGCCCGTTCTGTCATGTGTTGCTCCCATCCTGCGCCCGTTCTGTCATGTGCTGCTGCCATCCTGCGCCCGTTCTGTCATGTGCTGCTGCCATCCTGCGCTCGTTCTGTCATGTCTGCTGCCATCCTGCGCCCGTTCTGTCATGTGCTGCTGCCATCCTGCGCCCGTTCTGTCATGTGCTGCTGCCATCCTGCGCCCGTTCTGTCATGTGCTGCTGCCATCCTGCGCCCGTTCTGTCATGTGCTGCTGCCATCCTGCGCCCGTTCTGTCATGTGCTGCTGCCATCATGCGCCCGTTTTGTCATGTGCTGCTGCCATCCTGCGCCACCATTGTATTATATGCCCCCCATAAGACGCTCCAGTGTGTATGCCCCCGTAGTATGCTGCTGCCATAAAAAAAAAAAATACCATACTCACCTATCGTCCGGCTCCACTGCAGGTTTGTCTTCAAGAAAATGGCGCCGGAAAGCGCGGACTGCGCAGGCGCCGATTCCGGCAGCAGGAATCGGCGCCTGCGCAGTCCGCGCTTTCCGGCGCCATTTTCTTGAAGACACACCTGCAGTGGAGCCGGAGTGTGTCTTCAAGAAAATGGCGCCGGAAAGCGCGGACTGCGCAGGCGCCGATTCCGGCAGCAGGAATCGGCGCCTGCGCAGTCCGCGCTTTCCGGCGCCGGTGTCACAGCAGAGGAGCCGGGAGACGGAGACGCACGCAGCGCTGGAACGGAGGACAGGTGAATATAATACTCACCCTCCTGGCGCGTCCATGGTCCCTGACTCTCCGGTGGAGATCGCGGTATGCGTTGAGTGTTTACGCATACCGCGATCTCCTGGGAGCGTCACTCTGTGGGGGCCAGACTGCGCCGACGCTTGCGCCTGCGCAGTCTATAAAGGCTTCGGACAGAGTGACGCTCCCAGCGTTATATTATAGATATATATATACTGTATATCTGTACTAATATATATATACACTGCTGAAAAAAATAAAGGGAACACAAACAACAGAATATAACTCCAAGTAAAAGTTCTGTGAAATCAAACTGTCCACTTAGGAAGCAACACTGTTTGACAATCAATTTCACATGCTGTTGTGCAAATGGAATAGACAACAGATGGAAATTATTGGCAACTAGATGGTGGCCCGATTCTAACGCATCGGGTATTCTAGAATATGCATGTCCACGTAGTATATTGCCCAGCCACGTAGTATATTGCCCAGCCACGTAGTATATTGCCCAGCCACGTAGTATATTGCCCAGCCACGTAGTATATTGCCCAGCCACGTAGTATATTGCCCAGTCACGTAGTATATTGCCCAGTCACGTAGTATATTGCACAGCTACGTAGTATATTGCCCAGTCACGTAGTATATTGCCCAGTCACGTAGTATATTGCACAGTTACGTAGTATATTGCCCAGCCACGTAGTATATTGCCCAGTGACGTAGTATACTGAACAGCCACGTAGTATATTGTCCAGCCACGTAGCATATTGCCCAGTCACATAGTATATTGCCCAGTCACGTAGTATATTGCCCAGCCACGTAGTATATTGCACAGCGACGGAGTATAGAGTGTTGTGAATTCTGTGGCAGAGCTCCCTCCCATGGTCACAAGTGGTACTTCGGCTGATTCTCTCTGTGAGCTTCCGTTGGTGGAGGAAAGTGGTACTGCGGCTTCTGAGTTTCCTTCCTCAGGTGATGTGGTGAAGTCGTTAGGTGCTGCTCTATTTAACTCCACCTAGTGCTTTGATCCTGGCCTCCAGTCAATGTTCTAGTATTGGACCTGTTTCCTCCTGGATCGTTCCTGTGGCCTGCTGCTCTGCATAGCTAAGTTCTGCTTTGCTATTTTGTTTGCTGTATTTTTCTGTCCAGCTTGTCTATTTGTTTTTTCCTGCTTGCTGGAAGCTCTGGGACGCAGAGGGTGTACCTCCGTGCCGTTAGTTCGGTACGGAGGGTCTTTTTGCCCCCTTTGCGTGGTTTTTGTAGGGTTTTGTGTTGACCGCAAAGTTACCTTTCCTATCCTCGCTCTGTTCAGAAAGTCGGGCCTCACTTTGCTAAATCTATTTCATATTTACGTTTGTCTTTTCATCTTAACTCACAGTCATTATATGTGGGGGCTGCCTTTTCCTTTGGGGTATTTCTCTGAGGCAAGGTAGGCTTATTTTCTATCTTCAGGCTAGCTAGTTTCTCAGGCTGTGCCGAGTTGCATAGGGAGCGTTAGGCGCAATCCACAGCTGCCTCTAGTGTGGTTGGAGAGGATTAGGGATTGCGGTCAGCAGAGTTCCCACGTCTCAGAGCTCGTTCAATGTTTTTGGGTTATTGTCAGGTCACTGTATGTGCTCTGACCTCTATGTCCATTGTGGTACTGAATTACCTTATCAGAACAATAGAGCACAGAGACATGTAGTATACAGACTTAAAATAAAAAATAAACATATACTCACCCTCCGTTGAAGTCCTGGCTCTGTATGCGGTGCACGCCGCAGCTTCCGGTCCCAGGGTTGGTATGGGCGCAGGACCTGTGATGACGTCGTGGTCACATGACCGTGACGTCATGGCAGGTCCTTGTCGCATATCATCCTTGCCACCGGAACCTGCCGCTTGCATGGAGCGGTTACCGGAGCATCGTGAGGAGCGGGAAAGGCATCGGAATGTGAGTATATGATGATTTTTTATTTTTTTTAACATTAGATCTTTTTACTATTGAGGCTGCATAGGCAGCATCAATAATAAAAAAGTTGGTCACACAGGGTTAATAGCAGCGTTAATGAAGTGCGTTACACCGCGGCATAAAGCTGTCCATTAGCGCTGCCATTAACCCTGTGTGAGCGCTGACTGGAGGGGAGTACGGAGCGGGCACTGACTGCGGGGAGGAAGGAGCGGCCATGTTGCTGCCGGACTGTGCCCATCGTTGATTGGTCGTGGCAATGGTCGTGGGCGTTTTGCCACGACCAATCAGCAACTTGGATTCCATGACAGACAGAGGCCGCAACCAATGAATATCCGTGACAGACAGACAGAAGGACAGACAGAAAGACGGAAGTGACCCTTAGACAATTATATAGTAGATTAGCAAGACACACTCAAGAAAGGAGTGGCTCTGCAGGTGGGGGCCACAGACAACATCTCAGTACCAATGCTTTCTGGCTGATGTTTTGATCACTTTTGAATGTTGGTTGTGCTTTCACACTCGTGGTAGCATGAGATGGACTCTACAACCCACACAAGTGGCTCAGGTAGTACAGCTCATCCAGGATGGCACATCAATGCGAGCTGTGGCAAGAAGGTTTGCTGTGTCTATCAGCTTAGTGTCCAGAGGCTAGAGGTGCTACCAGGAGACAAGCCAGTACACCAGGAGACATGAAGGGGGCCGAAGGAGGGCAACAACCCAGCAGCAGGACCGCTACCTCAGCCTTTGTGAAGGGAGGAACAGGAGGAGCACTGCCAGAGCCCTGCAAAATGACCTCCAGCAGGCCACAAATGTGCACGTGTCTGCACAAACGGTTAGAAAACAACTCCATGATAATGGTCTGAGTGTCCGATGTCCACAGATGGGGGTTGTGCTCACAGCCCAACACCGTGCAGGATACTTGGCATTTGTCACAGAACACCAGGATTGGGAAATTCACCACTGGCGCCCTGTGTTCTTCACAGATGAAAGCAGATTCACACTGAGCACATGACAGACGTGACAGAGTCTGGAGATGCCATGGAGAGCGATCTGCTGCCTGCAACATCCTTCAGCATGACCGGTTTGGCAGTGGGTCAGTCGGTATGGGGTGGCATTTCTTTGGAGGGCCGCACAGCCCTCCATGTGCTCGCCAGAGGTAGCCTGACTACCATTAGGTACCGAGATGAGATCCTCAGAACCCTTGTGAGAACATATGCTGGTGCGGTTGGCCCTGGGTTCCTCCTAATGCAGAACAATGCCAGACCCCATGTGGCTGGAGTGTGTCAGTAGTTCCTGCAAGATTAAGTCATTAAAGCTATGGACTGGCCCACCCATTCCCCAGACCTGAATCCGTTTGAATACATCTGGGATATCATGTCTCGCACCATCCAAAAATGTCACGTTGCACCACAGACTGTCCAGGAGTTGGCAGATGCTTTAGTCCAGGTCTGTGAGGAGATCCCTCAGGAGACCATCCGCCGCCTCCTCAGGAGCATGCCCAGGCATTGTAGAGAGGTCATACAGGCATGTAGAGGCCACACACACTACTAAGCACCATTTCCTTGTTTTGAGGCATTTCCACTGAAGTTGGATCAGCCTGTAACTTCATTTTCCACTTTGATTTTGAGCATCATTCCAACTACAGACCTCCGTGGGATATTAGTTGTGATTTACATTGATAATTTTTAGGTTTTATTGTTCTAAGCACTCCATGGCTCTGCACCACCCTACATCTCCTCTCTGATCTCAGTCTACCACCCTACCCGTGCCCTCCGCTCCGCTAATGACCTCAGGTTAGCATCCTCAATAATCAGAACCTCCCACTCCCGTCTCCAAGACTTTACACGTGCTGCGCCGATTCTTTGGAATGCACTACCTAGGTTAATACGATTAATCCCCAATCCCCACAGTTTTAAGCGTACCCTAAAAACTCATTTGTTCAGACTGGCCTACCGCCTCAATGCATTAACCTAACGATCCCTGTGTGGCCTATTTATAAAAAAAAAAACAATCAGGTTCCTCGCATCATGTTCTCATTCACTTTATGCAGTTAATAGCCTCTGTGTCTGTACTGCTACATACTTAGGCAGTTAACTGGTTCATGCAGCTTTACATGAACACCCGAGCCTTACACTATGGCCGGTCCGAATAACTAAAGCAATTGTTACCATCCACCTCTCGTGTCTCCCCTTTTCCCCATAGTTTGTAAGCTTGCGAGCAGGGCCCTCACTCCTCCTGGTATCTATTTTGAACTGTATTTCTGTTATGCTGTAATGTCTATTGTCTGTACAAGTCCCCTCTATAATTTGTAAAGCGCTGCGGAATATGTTGGCGCTATATAAATAAAAATTATTATTATTATTATTATTATTCTAAACACATTCCACTATGTAATGAATAAAGATTTACAATTGGAATATTTCATTCAGTGATATCTAGGATGTGGGATTTTAGTGTTCCCTTTATTTTTTTGAGCAGTATATATATAAAGAGTGAGAGAGAGAGTATATGCTGACGCTATCGGTGCACATGACAGCTGATCAGTGGGGGTGCTGGATGTTAGACCCCCACCAGTCTCACACCTGATACCCTTATAAAAGCTGCTGTTCCTCTGTTCTTAAGCACCATTTGCCCGCAAGCAAAATGGTCACCACATACTGTATACAAACTTCTTTATGCACAGTTTGTTAGGCAATCCCTGCATGTGTTGCAGCTGTCGAAGAGCAAGGAGGACTCGAACATGTTATTCGAGCATGGCAAAGTCACTCAGCACCTGAGCATGCTCAGATAACACCTTATCCCAGCATGTTCACTCATCATTAAATCTCAGTCGTTACTCATGAGTAAGGACTGAGATTCAGTTTGAAGCATGTTGTAAAAACTGTCATTTTTTTCCCTATAGTACTGGGAATGTTCTCTTTTATTCAATTCTACAAATAATTTTTTTTGCCTTTTTTTTTATCCAAAAAGGAGTCGTTTTGGGTGAGCTGGTCACACTTTTTTATTCATTAAGATAAGCACCTTGGTGGAGGAGGGAAGACTCAGACATAAACTATTACAGGCAGGGGGGTTGTTACAGTCTTCCAGAATATGCTGTGCATGGTGTAGTGTGAGGCCATGGAGGCCATTTAGCAGACAAGCAGCAACTTTTAAAAGTAGGACTCCAGGTATGTTGGCGAACATTGACTACATATGGTAACATATTTTCTTTGGGCTAGATCATCACCTTAATAGCTGCAAAGTTTCCCAATCCGAACCCTAATCTATTTGGATCTATCTGAAGAGAGGCCACACATAGCATCTACCTCCCTGGAGGACCCTCCATTACATGACTGCCCACTAGTTTCAAATCGTTTATTACCTAGACAAAATTAAAATGACTTAAAAAATATATATATATAGTCACCAAGACCTGGAATATGTATCCTGTTGTATTTTGGAGAGTGATGTAAATTAGGTTATAGTGCAAATTCTTCATCCTATGAGTTTTCAGGCCCTATGGGACACTTCCAAAGGGGCCTCCAAGAATCTATAGGCATCTGTTCTCTTGCTATTGTCACGTCCGCCCAAATGGTCTGCTCAATGTCAACCAATACAACAACAATGCTACATGCTAATTACATATTTTCACTCCAGCAAAGGCTCCAAAATTCTATATACACGTTCGGCAGACACAGAAAGATTTCATTTGCATGCACCCTAAGGACTCTGTAGGTAGGTTCTCTTGATCCTGAGCTCCTTAGGACACATTTTTTTTTATAACTGGCCACACGCTCTCTCCACTCTTGAATGAAAGCTGAAATATGAAGGAACAAATTAAGTCAGAATTTAATAGTATCATTGGATAATTGATTGTGGCATCAGAGACAAATCTATTTGAATTGTGCAAAATAAAAAAAAAAAAAAGCAAAAAAACCCCCACATTATTATTATTATTTATTATTATAGCGCCATTTATTCCATGGCGCTTTACATGTGAGGAGGGGTATACATAATAAAAACAAGTACAATAATCTTAAACAATACAAGTCACAACTGGTACAGGAGGAGAGAGGACCCTGCCCGCGAGGGCTCACAATCCACATGCCTGCTTTCTTTCAAAAATAGCGCCACATCAGTCTTCAGGTGTATGGTTTAATGCCACAAAGTAGTATTTACTGAAAGGAACCTGTGACCTCCAAAAATGATATTTCCAAGCGGATATATGGGTAATCTGCAGGTAAAAGCATTTACACCATGTCTGGAAAGCTTACTGGAGCAGCGGCCTCAGGGAGAAAATGATGTTATATTCTCCCTGCAGCCGCTCGTTTCCAATTATTAGGGGGAGGGAAACATCCAGAAAAAGATACAGCCTTCCCAACACACCAAATCAGATTACAAATGCACTAGCATGTTAGCCGTTTTTAATTTTAGTGTTGGGACTCGCAAGTATGAGGAGCCTTGACGTGGGGTGCGAGCTTACATATTTTGGCCAAAATATCGACCAATACTTCATGTAATGTGTTTTATCTCATACATTATTTTCCATCTTTATGCAGGATGTAACCAAGACATTTAGTGTTTGTTGGCTGTACTGGGGCGTCTGTCCTTGTGGGGTGCACTTACATAGTACTGGGCGGCCCACTGGGTCTAATAGTATGGGGCATCATCAATAGGCTGTAAGCCAGAAACTGTGCATCATACCTATCTGTGTGACTGGTATCCTATACAAGCCTCATCTGGGTTCATTTTACATACAAGGCAGGCACCTCTCCATAAATTAGTAGGTTTTTGAGTGGTTGTTTTCATCAGTATTTTGCACCTGTGCTGCCCCCACCTTTATCATGAGGGTCTGCTGCATCCTGCTAGCACATTTGTAATCTGATTTGGTGTTGGTAAGGCATTTTGTCCTATGTTATCCCCAGTTATTGTGGGGGGGAAAGGGCAGAGAGCTGTTACAGTGACCGCTCGCTACACAGACAGCACAGCTTTAATCACGCCCCTTAAATATTGACTGACAGCCCACTCCGCAGTCTGAGTCATTTTGAATTGAGTCCGGTTTTTTTCACTCTGTATATTAAAATAATGAATTGGCTATGCAGCAAAAAGGTCATCTGTCACCAGGTTTTTGCCACCCCATCTGGAAGCAGCATAATGTAGTGCCAGAGACTCTTATTCCAATGATGTGTCACTTTACTGGGTACTGCATATTTGATTAAAACTGTTTTATCTGCTGCAGATATAGCAATTCTCTGAATGGTCATCTCTGTATAACCCCGCCCACACCACTGATTGGCAGCTTTTTGCGTACACTGTGCATAGGCAGAAAGCTGCCAATCAGTGGGGGCTGGGTTATACAGAGCTCATAATATGGAGAACTAAATGGCCGCAGGTTTACTGGTCTTCTAGTGATAATCTGCTGATAAATCAAAACTACATCAGGGAGTCCAGTAAGTGATTTGATTGCTAGAATCAGAGTCTCTGTCGCTATATCATGCTGCTCTCAGATCTGGTGACAGATTCCCTTTAAGCCCCCATGTGACATCTTTTCAGTGCCAGTTATTGTGCTGTTACATTCCTCTTGGAGCAATTATTCCTGATTGTGTATTTTTGACCTGGCTCTTGTACTCATTATGCTGTTTGACCCTTCAGATGCTTTATTGGTTTTGAACCTCTGTCTGACACCTCCTTTGCCTTCATCTCTCCTTCTACCCCCTGGACTTGACTACACCTATATTCATACACACCTCCCTGGCTTCTGATTTTCTGATACTGATGATTCTAAGCCATCCCACTCCACCAGCCAGCATCTACTCAATGGTCACAACCCATGAACCACTGCAGCGTAGCCCAGATCCCCCTATAGATATAAAAGGGTGAAGAATAGAGCATTTCCTTGGACCCAGTAAGTGGAGTAGCTGGAGCCAAGTCTGGCCTTGTAAGCTATAATAACGGTCTACAGACTCTACAGTACGGGACTAAAGACATTTTCCAGTCCTGTAGGACTACATTTGTAACTAGAGCTCGTATATATGAAACAGGAAAAGATAAAGTACTCTCACAGGTTGTAAAATAACCATCCCTGATGAAACCCTGACCGTATTCTTCTAGTGCCCTGTTAAGCACCTCTATAGTTAGATTTGAGATCAGAGCCATTAGGAGTCCACGTGAATAAGCAGATTTTAAGCTATCTGTCATTGGCAGCCTGTGTTTGACATTGGACACCTTTGGTATGGTCTAGCTATTCCGTGATTGCCCCTTCACTAAATCTTAATTAACATTTACTTTGTAGTTGTCAGTCATAAGGGATAAGAAACATCAATTAAGACATCATTCAGACGTCCATTTTTCTCACGTATGAAGAAAAGGAACCAATTATTTTGATTGTGATCCAAGTGTCATCATTTTTTCTCTGTCTTCATTGTTACAGTCCATGGAAATCGGAATGCACTTAGCTGTCATCCGAGTGCCTTCTGATTTTTCATGGACTTGTAGACTTGCATTGCTGGTTTTGATCCGACCTCCTAATGTATCCGAGATTTTCCTCGGACGACTCGGTCCGTGAAAAATCACGGACATGTGAATGACCCCATGGACTATCACAGGTATAAGATTTTCACAGATAGCACTTGTACGCGAAAAACAGAGGCTTAATACACAGCTCTTCTGTACTGTAGATTCATTCCGTATCTTAATAGCAAACATGAATGCATGCTGGATTTTTAAGGCTACGTTCACATTAGCGTTGCGCGCCGGTGCGTCGGCGACGCAACGCACGACGCACAAAAAACGCGCGCAAAACGCGCGCAAAAACGCTGCGTTTTGCGATGCGTGCGTCGTTTTTTGACGAAAATCGGACGCACGAAAAATGCAACTTGTTGCATTTTCTTGCGTCCGACGCTAGCGTCGGAAACGACGCACGTGTCGAAAAACGCCACCCAAAAAACGCACGCGTCCCCTATGTTAAACATAGGGGCGCGTCGCCGCTGCGTCGCCGACGCAACAGCGACGCACATTAGCGGAACGCTAATGTGAACGTAGCCTAAGCAGTTGGTTTTCCAAGTTTCGAGGTGATTGATTTTATACTTGGGCAGTAAAGAACCAGTGATGACTATTTGTTACACAGTTTTATGTTTAGCCCATTTGTGTTTGTTTGTATTATGCAGAATGTATTTAATATTTATTATTTTATTATAAGCTTTCTTTTTATATTGAGGATATCAATGAAGCTAATAGTGAGTACTTTTAAAATCATCTCCAAATGAGCTTGTTTTCTGCTGGAGGTTTTTAATTTTGTGTGATCCGGTGCCAACCTGAAGATAGTCGAATTAGTGACTAAAGCTGCATATACTGTAGAAAACAGCAATTGGAACCCGATCAGTCAATAGTAGTAGCAGCAAGGATCGATATCATTAGAATAAAACCTAACTTTTATTATGTGTCATGTAAAAGCGAGACATGCACACTAACCACAAGTGCTAAAGAAACAAAATACAAAAAAATGCTCAATATAGCCAGTACATATTAGTAAAATGGTATGGTCTCACCCTTTTGATGTCCCGGACGAGCCATCCAAGGTCCAAAGGACAGCACCGGAGGGGGGTTGTTATTTTGCTTGTAGACTACCCTGTCATGCCCCGTGAAAGTCCCCCGTACCCAAGTATGGTCCTGCCTTCTCTAGTGTTCCTTAATAAACCCCTCCGCGCATTTCATCCCCGGGAGGGAATTAAGGGACACTAGTGAGAGCAGGACCACACTTGGGTAAGGGGACTTGCACGGGGTATGAGAGTGTAGTCTACAAGCAAAATACCCCCGCATCACACCACCATGCTGTCCTTTGGACCTTGGATGGCTCATTCGAGACATCAAAGGAGGGAGACCGTACCATTTTTCTAATATGCCCTTTTTTTATTGAGCACTTTTTGTATTTTGTTTGTTTAGCACTGGTGGTTAGTGTGCATTTCTCATGCTACATATTACAAGTTGGTTTTATTCTAATAGTATCCATCCTTGCTGCTAATACTAAAGCTGGATTTACGCAAAAAGATAATAGTCAAGGAGCGTTCCTAAAACAGTAGTTTCACGAATATCTTTCAGTGTAAACAGACTGCTAATCACTCAATGAACGAGCATTTCACTTGTTCGTTGGGTGAAATGATGTTTTGTGCACCTCTAAAGATTATTTCTTTCTGCGGTGCATCCTGTGTAAACAGGACTCGTGCTGCCGAGAAGTATGGTAGCCTATGCAAACTGAACGATCTGGTATAGATCGCTCAGCATGCCTCACTTACTGCGGTCTGCTATTAAATGACCGCCAATTGGTAAAGACCGGCCGTCGTATGATGCCGCTGGTCAGTCATTGTAATTGGAGATTTAGACCACATGTGGTTCCTCAGCTAGCTTGGCACAAATATCAGGGGTATAACTATAGCATTGGCCAGTGATACCAGGGTAAGGACTATGCTATTATATGTTTAATAGCATTCATCCCTCATAATAGCCACTGTGGATGAACAGCCATTTTTATATGTGGAAGTGATTGGAGGTGTATTCTGGAAAGAAGAAGGCATCAGGTAGTTTCCATTTATCCTGTCTTCTCACGAGAACACCTACCAAGGCCAACTTCCTCAAAACGATAATATGTTATATATCGCATAAAATGTAAAAATCTAGAAAAAGCACACACACAAAAATAGCCACAAATGTATATACCAATAGAATATTTTAATAGCTCATTTCACATAAGCTGTCCTTCACAAATTATAAAAATAAAAAATGGGGCACACATTAGTTTTTTTTTTATTCTGAAATGGCACTATATCATGTTGTTGGGTGTGTTCCTTCGTGCACTTTGCTTTTCTCCCATTAGGGTAGATTTCTGTGACTGGTGTGGTCCAATCTGCTAGTTTTTAACTATTTATATCATTAGGCTGAAACGGCTGGATTATGTGAATTGAAATAATAAGAAATTAGAGAGATATTGAATATATATATATATATATATATATATATATATACGGTATATATATTGTGGATATGTGTTTGTTTGTTTTTGCCTTGTGGACTATTGATATGTATTTCTATTTGAAAGTGGATTTCTAGCCAAAAAAATAGTCTAGGTGTAATGCCATAAGTTATCATATTTGTACTTGATTTCACATTCCAAAAATAGAAACCAATAAAAGTTGTAATTAAGAAACAACACAATTGAAAGTTTAATGAACAGATTTATACCTAGACTCAAAATAATTCATCTCCTCGAATGAATAAATTGAAATCAAGGATACTTTATGCAAATACTACTATCCCCATGAGCTACAGACCGATCTGTGTGTATTCAGTAGCTGTATGAATTGCAGAATCACAAGCAGGGTATCCTGTTTGACATTGGGATATACCGCAATTAGTGGTTTAGCCCTATAGCATTAATGTTAAAGGAACAGGAAGGAAGCGTAACCATATTCACACAATGCGAGATAAAATAAAGTTTCCCACTGGAGGAAAAGCAAAATATGTATTATGCATTTCTGATGTTTAACCCCTTTACCCCCAAGGGTGGTTTGCACGTTAATGACCAGGCCAATTTTTACAATTCTGACCACTGTCCCTTTATGAGGTTATAACTCTGGAATGTTTCAACGGATCCCAGTGATTCTGACACTGTTTTCTCGTGACATATTGTACTTCATGAAAGTGGTAAAATTTCTATGATATTACCTGCATTTATTTGTGAAAAAAACAAATTTGGCGAAAATTTTGAAAATTTCGCAATTTTCCAACTTTGAATTTTTATGCAATTAAATCACAGAGATATGTCACACAAAATACTTAAGAAGTAACATTTCCCACATGTTTACTTTACATCAGCACAATTTTGGAACCAAAACTTTTTTTTGTTAGGGAGTTATAAGGGTTAAAAGTTGACCAGCAATTTCTCATTTTTACAACACCATTTCTTTTTAGGGACCACATCTCATTAAGAAATGAGTCATTTTGAGGGGTCTATATGATAGAAAATAACCAAGCGTGACACCATTCTAAAAACTGCACCCCTCAAGGTGCTCAAAACCACATTCAAGAAGTTTATTAACCCTTCAGGTGTTTCACATGAATTTTTGGAATGTTTAAATAAAAATAAACATTTGCTCCGGGGTCTCAGGGAACCACGCAGGGAGCCCCCTCCCTGCGCGATGCTACCTTATACCGCCGGAACACTGCGATCATGTTTGATCGCGGTGTGCTGGGGATTAATGTGCCGGGGGCGGTCCGTGACCGCTCCTGGCACATAGTGCCGGATGTCTGCTGCGATAGTCAGCTGACGCTCAGCCGCGATCGGCCGCGCTCCCCCCGTGAGGGCGGCCGATCGACTATGACGTACTGTCCCCTCGGTAGTCATACGGGCCCACCCCACCTCGACGGGATAGTACGGCCAATGTCAAAAAGGGGTTAAAAGCTAGGCAATGTCTTAAAGAGGACCTTTCTCTGAATTGTACATATTCAACTGGACACAGGATGCAATAGTTGCGGCAGAGCAGAATAAAATGTGTGGGTTTTTTGTTTTCATTTCCCCTCTCCGTTGCAGAGATATTAGCAATCTAAGTATTTTGCACCTAAACAGTTAACTTTTTTTTTTAAGTCCAAATGGGCATTACCAGAGAGATTTCACTGGCGGCATGAACTTCTTCTTGCTGACACTGGTTCTGTAAACTGATGCATTTTGGTTAGCACTGGGCAGCCTGCCTGATCTAAGAGTATGGGCGTCACTAATAGGCTGTGAGCCGGATGCTCTGCATCTCTTGTGTGTGAACATTGCCGCATACAGACTGTGTCTTTTTGTGCACTGGTGTACCATACGGCCAATCCCTGATTGTAGGCTGGCTGTCTCATCGGCATTACTGCACCTGTGTAGCCGCCATCTTTAGTCGGGTCTGTTGTGAATTCTGTGGTCAAGCTCCCTCCTGTGGTCATGAGTGGTACTTCGGATGGTTCTGTCTATGAGCTTCCTCTGGTGGATGTGAGTGGGGCTGCGGCTTCTGAATTTCCTTCCTCAGGTGACGAGGTTAAGTCGTTAGGTGCTGCTCTATTTAACTCCACCTAGTTCTTTGTTCCTGGCCTCCAGTCAATGTTCCAGTATTGGTCTTGCTCTCTCCTGGATCGTTCTTGTGGCCTGTCTGCCCTGCATAAGCTAAGTTTTGCTTGTGTTACTTTTGTTTGCTATATTTTCTGTCCAGCTTGCTATATTGGTTTTTCTTGCTTGCTGGAAGCTCTGAGACGCAGAGGGAGCACCTCCGTACCGTTAGTCGGTGCGGAGGGTCTTTTTGCGCCCTCTGCGTGGTTGTTTGTAGGTTTTTGTGCTGACCGCAAAGCTATCTTTCCTATCCTCGGTCTATTCAGTAAGTCGGGCCTCACTTTGCTAAAATCTATTTCATCTCTATGTTTGTATTTTCATCTTTACTCACAGTCATTATATGTGGGGGGCTGCCTTTTCCTTTGGGGAATTTCTCTGAGGCAAGGTAGGCTTATTTTCCTATCTTCAGGGCTAGCTAGTTTCTCAGGCTGTGCCCGAGGCGCCTAGGTCTTGTCAGGAGTGCTCCACGGCTACCTCTAGTGTGGTGTGATAGGATTAGGGATTGCGGTCAGCAGAGTTCCCACGTCTCAGAACTTGTCCTATGTTATTTGTAACTATCAGGTCACTTGTGTGCTCTTAACCACCAGGTCCATTGTGTTTCTGAATCACCAGTTCATAACAGTACTGGAGGCCCAAAGTACTAATGCTTCTCAATAGAGGGAAAAGAGAAGTTCTGAGACCATTTTTTTTTTCTTTGCACTGTGTTTTGTCTTTCTTTTCCCTTAGACATTTGGGTGGTTCAGGACACAGGTGTAGTGATGGACATTAAAGGTCTGTCTTCTTGTGTGGATAATCTCACTGCAAGAGTACAAAAAATTCAAGACATTATGGTTCAGAAATCTATGTTAGAACCTAGAATTCCTATTCCTGAGTTATTTTCTGGAGATAGAGCTAAGTTTCTGAATTTCAAAAATAATTGCAAACTGTTTCTGGCTTTGAAACCCCGCTCCTTTGGTGACCCAGTACAACAAGTTAAGATCATTATTTCTTTATTACGTGGCGACCCTCAAGACTGGGCATTTTCCCTTGCGCCAGGAGATCCTGCATTATGTAATATTGATGCGTTTTTTTCTGGCGCTCGGATTGCTTTATGATGAACCTAATTCAGTGGATCAGGCAGAGAAAAATTTGCTGGCTCTGTGTCAGGGTCAGGATGAGGTAGAGATATATTGTCAGAAGTTTAGGAAGTGGTCTGTGCTCACTCAATGGAATGAATATGCGCTGGCAGCAATTTTCAGAAAGGGTCTCTCTGAAGCCCTTAAGGATGTCATGGTGGGATTTCCTATGCCTGCTGGTCTGAATGAGTCGATGTATTTGGCCATTCAGATCGATCGACGCTTACGTGAGCGTAAAACTGTGCACCATTTGGCGGTATTATCTGAGCATAAACCTGAGACTATGCAGTGCGATAGGACTTTGACCAGAGCTGAATGGCAAGAACACAGACGTCAGAATGGGCTGTGTTTTTACTGTGGTGATTCCACTCATGCTATCTCCGATTGTCCTAAGCGCACTAAGCGGTTCGCTAGGTCTGCCACCATTGGTACGGTACAGTCGAAATTTCTTTTGTCCGTTACTTTGATCTGCTCTTTGTCATCCTATTCTGTCATGGCATTTGTGGATTCAGGCGCTGCCCTGAATTTGATGGACTTGGAGTTTGCTAGGCGCTGTGGGTTTTTCTTGGAGCCCTTGCAGTATCCTATTCCATTGAGAGGAATTGATGCTACGCCTTTGGCCAAGAATAAGCCTCAGTACTGAACCCACCTGACCATGTGCATGGTTCCTGCGCATCAGGAGGATATTCGCTTTTTGGTGTTGCATAATCTGCATGATGTGGTCGTGTTGGGGTTGCCATGGCTACAAGTCCATAACCCAGTATTGGATTGGAAATCAATGTCTGTGTCCAGCTGGGGTTGTCAGGGGGTACATGGTGATGTTCCATTTCTGTCTATTTCATCATCCACCCCTTCTGAGGTCCCAGAGTTCTTGTCGGATTACCGGGATGTATTTGATGAGCCCAAGTCCAGTGCCCTACCTCCGCATAGGGATTGCGATTGTGCTATCGATTTGATTCCTGGTAGTAAGTTTCCTAAAGGTCGACTGTTTAATTTGTCGGTGCCTGAGCACGCCGCTATGCGGAGTTACGTAAAGGAATCCTTGGAGAAGGGTCATATTCGCCCGTCGTCGTCACCATTGGGAGCAGGGTTCTTTTTTGTGGCCAAGAAGGATGGTTCGCTGAGACCTTGTATTGATTACCGCCTTCTAAATAAAATCACAGTCAAATTTCAGTACCCCTTGCCGCTGCTGTCTGATTTGTTTGCTCGGATTAAGGGGGCTAGTTGGTTCACCAAGATAGATCTTCGTGGTGCGTATAATCTTGTGCGTATTAAACAGGGCGATGAATGGAAAACAGCATTTAATATGCCCGAGGGCCATTTTGATGACCTGGTTATGCCATTCGGGCTTTCTAATGCTCCATCAGTGTTTCAGTCCTTTATGCATGACATCTTCCGAGAGTACCTGGATAAATTCCTGATTGTATACTTGGATGATATTTTGGTCTTCTCGGATGATTGGGAGTCTCACGTGAAGCAGGTCAGAATGGTGTTCCAGGTCCTGCGTGCGAATTCTTTGTTTGTGAAGGGGTCAAAGTGTCTCTTTGGTGTTCAGAAGGTTTCATTTTTGGGTTTCATTTTTTCCCCTTCTACTATCGAGATGGACCCTGTTAAAGTTCAGGCCATTTATGATTGGACTAAGCCGACATCTCTGAAGAGTCTGCAAAAGTTCCTGGGTTTTGCTAATTTTTATCGTCGCTTCATCAATAATTTTTCTAGTATTGCTAAACCGTTGACTGATTTGACCAAGAAGGGTGCTGATGTGGTCAATTGGTCTTCTGCTGCTGTGGAAGCTTTTCAAGAGTTGAAGCGTCGTTTTTCTTCTGCCCCTGTGTTGTGCCAACCAGATGTTTCGCTCCCGTTCCAGGTCGAGGTTGATGCTTCTGAGATTGGAGCAGGGGCTGTTTTGTCGCAAAGAAGTTCTGATGGCTCGGTGATGAAACCATGCGCCTTCTTTTCCAGGAAGTTTTCGCCTGCTGAGCGTAATTATGATGTTGGCAATCGAGAGTTGCTGGCCATGAAGTGGGCATTCGAGGAGTGGCGTCATTGGCTTGAAGGAGCTAAGCATCGCGTGGTGGTCTTGACTGATCACAAGAACTTGACTTATCTCGAGTCTGCCAAACGGTTGAATCCTAGACAGGCTCGTTGGTCGCTGTTTTTCTCCCGTTTTGACTTTGTGGTTTCGTACCTTCCGGGCTCTAAAAATGTGAAGGCGGATGCCCTGTCTAGGAGTTTTGTGCCTGACTCTCCGGGTTTGCCTGAGCCGGCGGGTATTCTCAAAGAGGGGGTAATTTTGTCTGCCATCTCCCCTGAATTGCGGCGGGTGCTGCAAAAATCTCAGGCTAATAGACCTGACCGTTGCCCAGCGGAGAAACTGTTTGTCCCTGATAAATGAACGAGTAGAGTTATCTCTGAGGTTCACTGTTCGGTGTTGGCTGGTCATCCTGGAATCTTTGGTACCAGAGATTTGGTGGCTAGATCCTTTTGGTGGCCGTCTCTGTCGCGGGATGTGCGTTCGTTTGTGCAGTCCTGTGGGATTTGTGCTCGGGCTAAGCCCTGCTGTTCTCGTGCCAGTGGGTTGCTTTTGCCCTTGCCAGTCCCGAAGAGGCCCTGGACACATATCTCTATGGATTTTATTTCGGATCTCCCCGTCTCTCAAAAAATGTCGGTCATTTGGGTGGTTTGTGATCGCTTCTCTAAGATGGTCCATTTGGTACCCTTGTCTAAAGTGCCTGCCTCCTCTAATTTGGTGCCGTTGTTCTTCCAGCATGTGGTTCGTTTACATGGCATTCCGGAGAACATCGTTTCTGACAGAGGTTCCCAGTTTGTTTCGAGGTTTTGGCGAGCCTTTTGTGCTAGGATGGGCATTGATTTGTCTTTTTCCTCGGCTTTCCATCCTCAGACAAATGGCCAGACTGAACGAACCAATCAGACCTTGGAAACATATCTGAGATGCTTTGTTTCTGCTGATCAGGATGATTGGGTGTCCTTTTTGCCTTTGGCTGAGATCGCCCTTAATAATCGGGCCAGCTCGGCTACTTTGGTTTCGCCGTTTTTCTGCAATTCTGGTTTCCATCCTCGTTTCTCTTCAGGGCAGGTTGAGTCTTCTGACTGTCCTGGTGTGGATACTGTGGTGGATAGGTTGCAGCAGATTTGGACTCATGTAGTGGACAATTTGACATTGTCTCAGGAGAAGGCTCAACGTTTCGCTAACCGCAGGCGGTGTGTGGGTCTCCGACTTCGTGTTGGGGATTTGGTTTGGTTGTCATCTCGTTATATTCCTATGAAAGTTTCCTCTCCTAAGTTTAAGCCTCGTTTCATTGGTCCGTATAGGATTTCTGAGGTTCTTAATCCTGTGTCTTTTTGTTTGACCCTTCCAGCTTCTTTTTCCATCCATAATGTATTCCATAGGTCATTGTTGCGGAGATACGTGGCACCTGTGGTTCCATCCGTTGATCCTCCTGCCCCGGTTTTGGTTGAGGGGGAGTTGGAGTATATAGTGGAGAAGATTTTGGATTCTCGTATTTCGAGACGGAAACTCCAGTACCTGGTTAAGTGGAAGGGTTATGGTCAGGAAGATAATTCCTGGGTCTTTGCCTCTGATGTTCATGCTGCCGATCTAATTAGTGCCTTTCATTTGGCTCATCCTGGTCGGCCTGGGGGCTCTGGTGAGGGTTCGGTGACCCCTCCTCAAGGGGGGGGTACTGTTGTGAATTCTGTGGTCAAGCTCCCTCCTGTGGTCATGAGTGGTACTTCGGCTGGTTCTGTCTATGAGCTTCCTCTGGTGGATGTGAGTGGGGCTGCGGCTTCTGAATTTCCTTCCTCAGGTGACGAGGTTAAGTCGTTAGGTGCTGCTCTATTTAACTCCACCTAGTTCTTTGTTCCTGGCCTCCAGTCAATGTTCCAGTATTGGTCTTGCTCTCTCCTGGATCGTTCTTGTGGCCTGTCTGCCCTGCATAAGCTAAGTTTTGCTTGTGTTACTTTTGTTTGCTATATTTTCTGTCCAGCTTGCTATATTGGTTTTTCTTGCTTGCTGGAAGCTCTGGGACGCAGAGGGAGCACCTCCGTACCGTTAGTCGGTGCGGAGGGTCTTTTTGCGCCCTCTGCGTGGTTGTTTGTAGGTTTTTGTGCTGACCGCAAAGCTATCTTTCCTATCCTCGGTCTATTCAGTAAGTCGGGCCTCACTTTGCTAAAATCTATTTCATCTCTATGTTTGTATTTTCATCTTTACTCACAGTCATTATATGTGGGGGGCTGCCTTTTCCTTTGGGGAATTTCTCTGAGGCAAGGTAGGCTTATTTTCCTATCTTCAGGGCTAGCTAGTTTCTCAGGCTGTGCCCGAGGCGCCTAGGTCTGGTCAGGAGCGCTCCACGGCTACCTCTAGTGTGGTGTGATAGGATTAGGGATTGCGGTCAGCAGAGTTCCCACGTCTCAGAGCTTGTCCTATGTTATTTGTAACTATCAGGTCACTTGTGTGCTCTTAACCACCAGGTCCATTTTGTTTCTGAATCACCAGTTCATAACACGAGTCCCCAATAGTGCATTTGTTTTGAGGCCTGGACAGGTAAGCATGTCTGCCTTTTTCTTGGTGTTTTATTGACACTGACCAAGCATAAGCAGGAAGAAACACACTGCGAAAGAAGAACACCCCCCACCTTAGATTAGAAGAGGCACAGTGTGAGACATGTATTGAAAAACAGTCTGCTCTCCTCACTGCATAGTGATGACATGTGCTACAGCACAGCAGACTTGAGTGTGATAAACTAAGTTTTAACTCTGCAGTAAGGAGAGTAGTCGAATAAAAAGTAATGACATCATATGCAAAATGGGAAATAAATAATTGAAAAAAAGTCCAAAAGTATTATAACCAAGTAGTCACCCCAATGCATTTATGGACAAATACAGAACAAACTGCAAAATTCACTGAGAAAAAACAAAGCACCAACAACAGTCTATAGTCCAAAATAGTGAGTATAATTTATTGTAATTAAATAACAAACAGGTACAAGGCAAAACAGGGGAGAGACATGCAGCATTGCGGCACATGAATGTGCACATAAGAGCGGTGGACAGCACAAGGGGTTAATCATAGGTGTAAGGGGGCAATTCCACCAGACAAAGCCATAATGAGGCTGGTATATAACACAGCCGGCAATGGGCTATAGTCCAAGGCTAAATAACACCTCAACAATCAGGAGGGATGAAACATATACGGAGAAATTGCCAATACACATACCCTTAATGTAGACTCCAACCACCGCGCCGTCCATAGCCCACCCCGACGCGCTATGATTAACCCCTTGTTCTGTCCACTGCTCTTATGTGCACATTCATGTGCCGCAATGCTGCATGTCTCTCCTCTGTTTTGCCTTGTACCTGTTTGTTATTTAATTACAATAAATTATGCTCACTATTTTGGACTATAGACTGTTGTTGGTGCTTTTTCTCAGTAAGGAGAGTAGACTGCTAATATGTCTCACACAGAGCCTGAAAAAAAAAAACTAGGAAAACGTGATCTATGTGGGTCTGAGACCATCACCAATAGGGAATCTGTGCCCAGTTTCTACCTAACATAGCGCTACTTTTGACTGTGCGTTATGATTGATATTACAACTACAGTATACTGCAATATCAGACATAGTCCAGGGATAAAGGTACCAAGACTTCAAAGAAAAAAGACAGCACGTGCTTGATAAAGGTCTGTTGACCGAAACGTTGATACAGAAGGCAGAATAAGGCCGGCGTCACACACAGCGTAAAACAATACGGTCCGTATATTACGGCCGTAATACGCTGAAAAGTCCCGAAAATAGTGGTCCGTAGCTCCTCCGTAGGCAGGGTGTGTCAGCGTTTTTTGCGCATGGCATCCTCCGTATGTAATCCGTATGGCATCCGTACTGCGTGGTTTTCTCGCAGGCTTGCAAAACCAACATACCGCTATAGAAATGATCCATGTGTCCCAAAAAGAAAAATATATATATATATATACTGTCATATATATATATATATATATATATATATATATATGTCATTAGACACATATATGTATATATATTAATATTTTTTCCAGCGCTATACAGCTTGAAAGCCGGTAATTCAATTACCGGCTTTTTCTTTCTCCTTCCTAAAACCCGACATGATTTGAGACATGGTTTACATACAGTAAACCATGTCTTCTCTCCTTTTTTTTTGCAGATTCCACACTACTAATGTCAGTAGTGTGTATCTGCAAAATTTGGCCGTTCTAGCTCTTAAAATAAAGGGTTAAATGGCGGAAAAAATTGGCGTGGGCTCCCGCGCAATTTTCTCCGCCAGAGTATTAAAGCCAGTGACTGAGGGCAGATATTAATAGCCTGGAGAGGGTCCATGGTTATTGGCCCCCCCTGGCTAAAAATATCTGCCCCCAGCCACCCCAGAAAAGGCACATCTGGAAGATGCGCCTATTCTGGCACTTGGCCACTCTCTTCCCATTCCCGTGTAGCGGTGGGATATGGGGTAATGAAGGGTTAATGCCACCTTGCTATTGTAAGGTGACATTAAGCCTAATTAATAATGGAGAGGCGTCAATTATGACACCTATCCATTATTAATCCAATTGTAGTAAAGGGTTAAATAAAACACAAACACATTATTTAAAATTATTTTAATGAAATAAAAACAATGGTTGTTGGAGTATTTTATTCTACGCCCAATCCAGTCACTGAAGACCCTCGTTCTGTGAAAGAAAAAACATAATAAACCAACAATATACTTACCCTCCGCAGATCTGTAACGTCCAACGATGTAAATCCTTCTGAAGGGGTTAAAACATTTTGCAGCAAGGAGCTTTGCTAGAAAGCCTGGGAAGGAAAGGAAAGTTCCCACGATCTATGAACATCCAGCAGAGGGCGCCTCACCGCAAATTAAGCTAAATATAGCTCATTGATCTATATTTAGCCTCATTCCCCGGGGTTTTGCAGTGAGGAGCAGCCTGCATTAGCAAAGCTCCTTGCTGCAAAATGTTTAACCCCTTCAGAAGGATTTACATCGTTGGACGTTACAGATCTGCGGAGGGTAAGTATATTGTTGGTTTATTATGTTTTTTCTTTCACAGAACGAGGGTCTTCAGTGATTGGATTGGGCGTAGAATAAAATACTCCAACAACCATTGTTTTTATTTCATTAAAATAATTTTAAATAATGTGTTTGTGTTTTATTTAACCCTTTCATTCAATTGGATTAATAATGGATAGGTGTCATAATTGACGCCTCTCCATTATTAATTAGGCTTAATGTCACCTTACAATTGCAAGGTGGCATTAACCCTTCATTACCCCATATCCCACCGCTACACGGGAATGGGAAGAGAGTGGCCAAGTGCCAGAATAGGCGCATCTTCCAGATGTGCCTTTTCTGGGGTGGCTGGGGGCAGATATTTTTAGCCAGGGGGGGGCCAATAACCATGGACCCTCTCCAGGCTATTAATATCTGCCCTCAGTCACTGGCTTTACTACTCTGGCGGAGAAAATTGTGCGGGAGCCCACGCCAATTTTTTCCGCCATTTAACCCTTAAATATAATAGCTAGAACGCCCAAATTTTGCATATACACACTACTAACATTAGTAGTGTAGAATATGCAAAAAAAATGGTGATATGAGATGGTTTACTGTATGTAAACCAGGTCTCATATCATGTCGGGTTTGTGAAGGAGAAAGCAAAAGCCGGTAATTGAATTACCAGCTTTAAAGCTATCTCACGCTGCATTAAATATAAATATATATATATATAGGTGTCTCCCTGACATATATATATGTATATATACCTATTCTATGTGTATATATCTACTCTCATCTAACCTGTCAGTGTGATTTTACTGTACTCTGCGCTGAATTGCCGGCTTTTCTAAGGACACGGGTGCGTAAAAATCGGACAGCACTCGCATGGTGCGAGTGCTGTGCGTTTTTTTTCTCGCACCCATTGACTTGCATTGGCGAGTCTCGTCCGAGAATCTCAGCAATACGCAGCATGCTGCGATTTTTTTCTCAGCCGACACAGATTTTTCTCAGTCCGATTTCGGCTGGGAAAAAAATCGCAAATGGAGTGTCACATATTGATTAACATTGGTCCGAGTGCAATCCGATTTTTTATCGGATTGCACTCGTCCGTTTTTCTCACAAGTGGAAAGGGGCCCTAAATGTGAGTTTTTATTTTTTCACCATCCATTGTGGCACTGTCTTTTTTTCTTTGACGTCTTGGTACGTTGTCCGGGATGGGCTCCCTGGTTCTGGACGTGCGCCCCTGTGTCCGCTGAGACCTTTATTTGCAAAGAAAAAAAAGGGTGCGGTTTTGACTTTTTTGTGTCTTGACTCCAGGGATAAAGGTAGTCTCAAAAAAGCTGAAGTACCCACCATACTCTATGGAATAAATAATCTTCATTTTTGTGATTGATTATGGTTTCAGTGATCAGACATGTGCTCAAGAGTAATTGGTGCAAGGTACAGATCTTGCCTTTCAGATAGCAATCAGGTAAGAAAATCTGACTGTGACTAGTAAATGTTGATGAGGATGCTGCACTCGCTAAGCAACAACCACCAATATTGTGTCCTAATATAAAAGGAAATTCTGAAGATTATGCATGGGAACAGTCCAAATGCACATAATGGTACACCAAACTCTTGGCCACACCAAGGGTGCACCAAAGCCTCCTCATATATACAAGCTTGGTTGTTATAGTAGCTATGTCCCTCTATAATGCACTAAAGCCCTAATAAAATGCATTTTGGCAGTGATGGATTCTCTTTAAAGGGAACCTGTCACCCCGTTTTTTCAGATTGAGCTATAAATACTGTTAAATAGGGCCTGCGCTGTGCGTTACTATAGTGTATGTAGTGTACCCTGATTCCCCATGTATGCTGAGAAATACATTACCAAAGTCGCTGTTTTCGCCTGTCAATCAGGCTGGTCAGGTCGGGTGGGCGTGTTCACAGCGCTCTTTTCTTCCCCAGCTTTCCGTTGGTGGCGTAGTGGTGTGCGCATGTCCAAGGTCCGAATTCCCTGCGCCCACGTGAAGACACAGCGCGCGATCTGCGCTGTCATCCCTTTCATCGGTGGGGGCGGCCATCATCCTGGGGCCGCGCGTGCGCAGATGGAGTGCTCTGCTGCACGGGGCTTCAGGAAAATGGCCGCGGGATGCCGCGCGTGCGCACAAGAGATCGCGGCGGCCATTTTCCCAAAGCCGAGTTTGCATCTCGGCTTTGGGAAAATGGCTGCCGCGATCTCTTGTGCGCACGCGCGGCATCCCGCGGCCATTTTCCTGAAGCCCCGTGCAGCAGAGCACTCCATCTGCGCACGCGCGGCCCCAGGAAGATGGCCGCCCCCACCGATGAAAGGGATGACAGCGCAGATCGCGCGCTGTGTCTTCACGTGGGCGCAGGGAATTCGGACCTTGGACATGCGCACACCACTACGCCACCAACGGAAAGCTGGGGAAGAAAAGAGCGCTGTGAACACGCCCACCCGACCTGACCAGCCTGATTGACAGGCGAAAACAGCGACTTTGGTAATGTATTTCTCAGCATACATGGGGAATCAGGGTACACTACATACACTATAGTAACGCACAGCGCAGGCCCTATTTAACAGTATTTATAGCTCAATCTGAAAAAACGGGGTGACAGGTTCCCTTTAATCTAAAATTAACATTAACTCTTTAGAAAAATATAACTATATGTAAGATCCATGATTGCCGTTTTTACGCATATTCTTGCATTTACATTTTTCCTCATTGAAAGATCTTAATAAAAATGCAAAAACAATGCAAGGCAAGTAGGCGCTTAAAATAAAGGGTTCTTAGCTCTGTTAGGCCCTATATTATGGAACCATATTAACATAAACATGGTTCCCTCATTCATATTCCCCTTCCATGAGCTATGGCAGAAATAATATCAATGATCGCCCATTCATGTGAATGACCGCCATGTATACTCCTAATGATCACCCATGCACATATAAGAATATTACCATTAGAGTCGTATCCTGTAAGACAAGACATAATAAACAAATCTGACCATGCGCTCAACTGCTGTCTGCCATGCTTATCAATTATGCAAAGACCATGTTAATAAGACATATAAAATGCATGCAAGCATTGTCTCTGAGTGTATCATCTTTTATTTAGATGTCACCATAGTAAACCCAGAAGCTAATACAACGAAACGAGTCCACATATAATGGCGACATCAGAACTTCTTTCAACTGTGAAAATATAGGTACCATCTAACAATATATGTATTACATAAACTTGATCAAAACGAGGTTCTGGTTAAGTGGTGAGACTGACGAGACGAAACCGTGTCTGCGTCAATATCAGTCGAATTAAATATTAATGGTACTTTCCATTTAATATTACTAAAACTAGATCCGAGGCCGAGTTTATCGATTCATCTTGTGCCAATATTTCCAGAGCAGATTAGTAGGAAATGATTCAGCAAGGAATTGTGAGGAATTAACACTTCTACGGGCAGGATCTCAATTCCAAAGTCAATCTGGTCCCATTGCACAGTGTGGAATGTGTGGATGAGAATCGTGCAGATACAATGTTCTTATTGAATTCCAGTATGATATAAAGGGGATGGACACTACTTTTTTTTTCTTTATTGTTGGTCTATCCCTAGAATAGGCCAACAATATCTAATCGATGAGGTTGCGACACCTGTCAGTTGTTACTGACGCCGGCCAAAAGTTCTCGGATGACGTCGGAACACAGAAGCTCTGTCATCTCTATAACGGCTGTGGCAGGGTTCTGCAGATCTCCCCCCTATTCAACTGAATCTTCGGTGACCATAATAAGTTCCAGCAGCATCCGAGAACTTACAGCCACAGCTGATCGATCAGTGGGGAAGCTGGGGGTCTCACCCCCACTGATCAGATATTGATGGACTATCCTAAGGAAAATTCAAAGTCAAGAAAGTCCTGGCACTCACATAGATTTTTATTCTTCGTTTCTTTAGTCTTCAAAGTTGGACACGTTTCAGCTGATCCAAAGCTTTCATCAGCGATGAATTGTTTTGAAGGGGCTGAAACGCGTCCAACGTTGTTGAATAAAGAAACCAAGAAAAAGCCTTGACTTTGCATTATTTACCCTTTCCACATGCACCACTAATACTATTGGAGTGCCGATCAATTTTGGATTACTATCCCAAGGATAAATCATCAAATAAAAAAAGTAGTGGACAACCTCTTTAAGGTCTGCAAGACGAGTGCACTTGCGTTGGCTATGCAGAAAACTTTCTTCTGATGGTTTCCTGTGAAGTGTGTGGTTGCCCTGGGCTCACCGCCTGACAGAGACAGCCTGTTTCCTCCAGTTGTCAGTGCCAATGACAATTACTCTTTGGCAATGGCGGATCAATGCCATAATGCCGCCGAGATGCATGCTGCACTGCAATTACAGATTCAGTCTTGGTGAATTGAGTGCAAAATTTATTCTGTTATGAGGTTGACATCTTGGAAAAGACCTAAGCCACGAACTGTTTGTACACTGGGATAGGCATCTAACGGGAATCATCTGAATCTCTACGACCCAATTCTTAAAGTGGTAAGTGTTACACCTGATTCCAGTCCTGTACCTTCTCGGGGTCCCCGTCGGGACTCTCACTCTGTGCCGGCCCCACGCCGTCCTGCTGCAGCCTTTGCTTCCTCTCTTCCCCCTGCCGCGCGGCCAACAGGTTCTCGGATAGAGTGTTTAGGTTGCGCGTCATGCGCTCTCGGTCTCTTAAAAAGAGACAGCGCGCTTTTTTCAAAAAGTACTTCTGACCAATGGCGTGTTAGTGATTACTATTTTTAGCCCCTCTGCCATAGAGAGGGTGCCGGAGCAAAAAGTATCCTCTATTGCTAGCTTCCGGTTTCGGCTAGTGTGTGCTTTAGCTTCTGAAGTGTTCTGCCAGTGCTCTGCTTACACTGTTTGTCTCCACAGACTATCAGCTACCTGTTACCCAGCTATCCTGGACGATGACCGTTTTGTCTAAGCCAGTTCCGTCACGTCCCGCCATTCAGCCATCCGTACCTCTGGACAACACCAGTATCACATGTGTCAGCTCCACGACATCTGTTAACCCTGCTTGTCTGTCCCGCTGGGACAGCTGCCACGTGTCCGGGGTCTAACTGGAGGTAGCACCCTTGTCCCTCAGGCATTCCATTCCGACCCTGTTCGAGGGGACTTACCACAGGTGCCTGGGGCTCACATAGTCACGCCCCTTTCGGAGCCCACCGGACCGTGGTCCCGATGTGCCACAAAAATATCAATAAAAAATGAATGTGAACTTCACCACCTGTGCCTCCGCTTCCATTCGTTACAGTAAGATAGGCGGTTCATGGTTGCAGGGATTTAATGATTGAAACTGGGTTCATCTTTTCCAAACACGCTATACTATCAATTTCCCCCCAGTGACTGCAGAGATCTCAGCTTTCCAGGAATGCTTACTGGGGAAACTATAATGCAGCTCCTCATTAGAAGTATTTTACTGCACCCATTCAGATCAAAGGGTCGTCTGTTTTGGATGATTATTGTGTGGGGGTCCTCCTAAGCAGGAGACACACTTTTTTTCACAGCCATGGGTCCACAGCTAATGTATGAGAGTTAAGCAGTATGAATTTCTTTCTTTTGTATACTCATTCAGCAAGACACAGCGAATGTAAGATATAACCATGAAACATCAGAAGAGGAGAGAGGGTAGAGGGATGGTTATTGGACAAAATGCATGTCACGACACAGTTGTCGGGTGACCCGGGCCCAGTGGCTCCTTCCCTGTCCCTAACACTAGGGGCACCCTAACTCGGCCTGCTCCCCGGGATACTTCAGATGGCGAATATGCCGGGGCCTCTATCCTTGCCTTATCTCCTAAGTTGGCCCTCCGTCTGTTCTTTTCCCCCACCCACGGAAGAGGGGGCGCAACTGTGCACCATAGTACACCAACCAGACAAACAAGGCAACACAAACAAGGGGTAACAGAAAACTCCAGGCATACAAAATATTCAATCACATGTAACAGAGGAATGCACCGTGGCGTGGAGGTAGGGGAATAAACCAAAACAGAGAAGGATAAGGAATTACCACACATACAAACCGAGTAACAGTCACTAATAACTCCTTCAACTCTCCTCATATGTGCTCCACTCCCTCCATTAGCCATGCAGCAAATGCTAGCTGACAAGGATTAGTAATAGAGCCCAGATTATAAAGGTAAAAGGAGTTGCTAACCAAGCTCAGGTGTGAGCACAGGGATTTCCAACATGGCTGATTAACCACTGTTCTGCCAGAAAAAAATAAACACATTTAAAATGAAGGAGAAGTGCTTCTTCTCAGCGCTTGAGTAGGAGCAATCAGACTCTGTGGTCTTCTGGCTCCACACTGTCGTGGTAACCCCGTGACATTGCATCTCCATTTTTGTCTACCATGTTTTCTGTGTTGTCCTTTCTAGGATGTGCACAGAGATAAATAAAAATTTTCTCAGTTATACAATTGCCCCATAATCTTTTCCAAGGACCGAGTCAATGTTAAATTTGACTTCTCCTTGCAATGCTCATAGCAAAATACCTTTACATGTGGTTTACAGACAAACATTCCAGTATGAGAACATTTACTAAATCGTGGCCACATCTTTTTGCCTATGGCCAATTCGAAAACATGTTAACTTTTTTTTCATAAGCTTTACATTCAGGACATGCGGACAAATGGCAATATATATAATGGACAGATATATGCCTTCCAACCTACCTGATTGGCACCAGCAAGCATAAGCCAATGTCATAAGGTTGTTACATTACAGATCCCATAGTATTTGATGGGAATTGAATTGGTAAGATATAGAGTAGAGCAAAATAAATTTGCAGGACCCTTGTCCAGCAGTCAGGTTAGGAGTCTGTGGTGGCCAGCCCAAAAGCTGCAAACTGTATCCCGACATCTCTTGTGTCTAATGGGTCCAGTGATGTGACATTGAGGCACTGCACACCCCTGATGTCGTGAGGGGGCTTACTAATCAGAAGAGGCAACAGGTAGAGGTAGGTTTGCTGGGCCCTGGTCCGATGGCTGTTTCCTGTGTTAATAATGGCAATGTATCTGTAAAACTCAGATGCAATATATTATGTTCTGCATGGGTTCAAATTTTTTTTTATGCAACCAAAGAATAGAACAGGCAAGTCTCATCCAATACTCAGAAGAGACTAAGGAATGCAGGGATTTTATTCACACTGATGCCTGGCTGGAATAACATTGCTGGCGAGGTGCACAGTGGTGCATGCCACAGAGAAGATTGGCCAAATTCATGCCAAGTGGTATCTTATTCCTGCACGCCTGTCATTGAGGTAGATGGTCCAGACAACAGTCTTAATGAATTGAGGTCATAGATTTTGCATCATTGCCATAGGAGCTGCTTCGGGGCCTGGAACTCCAAGGAGGCCTGGGACGCTGGCCAAGAAAAACAAAAGTGTGTGTATGTATGCAGCGGTGCTGAGTGAGTGTACAGTCATGGACAAAAATTTTGAGAATGTGACAAATATTAATTTTTCCAAAGTCTACTGCTTCATTTTTTCTAATGGCAATTTGCATATACTCCTGAATGTCAGAGTGATCAGCTTAACAGCAATTACTGTACTTCCAAAGTCAATATTTGCCCAGAAAATGAACTTTAACCCCCAAAACACATTTCAACATCATTGCAGTCCTGCCTTAAAAGGAGCAGCTAACATCGTTGTAGTGATTGATCCATTAACACAGGTGTGGGTGTTGATGAGGACAGGGCTGGCGATCAATCAGTCATGATTAAGTAAGAATGACATCACTGGACACTTTAAAAGGAGGCTGGTGCTTGGTATCATTGTTTCTCTTCAGTTAACCATGGTTATCTCTAAAGAAACACGTGCAGCCATCATTGCACTGCACAAAATGGCCTAACAGGGAAGAGTATCGCAGCTACAAAGATTGCACCTCAGTCAACAATCTATCGCATCAAGAACTTCAAGGAGAGCGCTTCCATTGTTGTCAAAAAGGCTCCAGGGCGCCCAAGAAAGATCAGCAAGCGCCAGGACCGTATCTTCAAACTGTTTCAGCTGCGGGATCGGACTACCAGCAGTGCCGAGCTTGCTCAGGAATGGCAGCAGGCTGGTGTGAGTGCTTCTGCACGCACTGTGAGGCCGAGACTCTTTGAGCAAGGCCTGGTTTCAAGGAGGGCAGCAAAGAAGCCACTTCTCTCCAGAAAAAAAGTCAGGGACCGACTGATATTCTGCAAAAGTTACAGGGAGTGCAGAGGCGTAGCTAAGGGTTCAGGCTAGGGGGGCGAAACACCTCTGAGTGGGCCCCCCAACCTGAGTAACATTGTGCAGTTGCGGCTCAAGTCATTGGTTGGCTGAAGAGCTCCCATGACATCCAATTCAATAAACATCACAGAAAAAAGCAGCCATATTTTAAAACACCTAGTCAGATTACCAATGTACTAGCAGGATGCCCATTTGAAAAATATTGATGAAACAACCAGTCACACGCCGATCATTCATTGAGAGGGTGTTTGCTTAAAGGGACTCTGTTCCCTCCAAATTCAGGTGACAATCTTCAGCCATAGGGGCGGGGTTTTCGGATGTTTGATTCACCCTTTCCTTACCCGCTGGCTGCAATATTGGATTGAAGTTCATTCTCTGTCCTCCGTAGTACATGCCTGCACAAGGCAATCTTGTGCCTTGTGCAGGCATGTACTACGGAGGACAGAGAATGAACTTCAATCCAATATTGCAGCCAGCATGCAGCCAGCGGGTAAGGAAAGGGTGGATGAAACACCCGAAAACCCCGCCCCTATGGCTGAAAATTGTTCCCTCCAAATTCAGGTGACAGAGTCCCTTTAATATTATACATACACGTGAATAAGGCTTGCATAGAGCGCCAGTCATACACAGGTAGTGCACAGTATCTGGCTTCAGCCTATTAGTGACCCCACATTATTAGAGCAGGTGGGCTGCCCAGCACAACATAAGTGCAACCCACAAGGACAAAAGCCCCAAGTTCTCCAGGCCAACACTAAAGGTGCCAGCTGTATCAGTAACAAAAATGAAAAAATGTACAAAAATGTAATAACGTTTTTTTTTAAGTAGTAATGTTTTACTACTTCAAAAAAAGAATACAAAAAGATGCAGCTGATAAATCAAGTATCAGCAGATGACTGGGCTGTAACTGATATTAAAAATCTCTATACAAACACCTCTGGCATCAATACCCGTCACTGCCGCCGGCTCTCAGGAGCAGAGCGTGTGGTTGCATAGAAATACATGCAGCTGAACGGTCCGGTCCCGAGTGCCGGCGGCAGTGCCGGGTATTGATGCCAGAGACTCTTGTGAGTTTCTCGCATCCCACTCGCAAGTGTGACAGCGGCCTAAAGAACATATCTGCGATTACAGTGCAGTCATAGAAACTTACAGGTGATGCTCTTTCTAATGGAGTCGTTCACTTTTCCAGTCTATCAAACCAGGCACAGATCGCCACGATGGGGCTGCAGAGATTACAACAAAAGACACATTTGACTTATTATCACATCTCCAACCCCGTCACCATCTATCCCCAACCTGCACAACTTCCACATCTTGCTGATACCCCAATACTAAGCCGCTGCTGCTGTATGTGTCCCTATTACTGATTCTCTTACTACTCCAAATAATAATGCCACCACTGTTCCCCACATAGTAATGCCCACCACTGTGCCCCTTACAAAGTAAAATCCCCCCTTTGTGTCGTCTGAATGGTAAAACTACTGCTTTAAAATATTACTGCCCTGTGCAAGTGCTCTAGAAAACAGTGCTCCATTTTGGCCCTAAAAATTAATGATGCCCCCATGTGCACCTTTGATGTTCACAATACTGTGAGTGCTCCATAACAATAATGCTTCTTAAGTGCCCACTTCATATTTAATAATGTCTCCTGAATCCCCCTATGTACAGTAATAATGGCTCATGAGTACCTATCATCACTTATGTGATCAGACTGACATGTGACCGCATGTATGCTATCTGTATGTGCTGACTAGACTCTTTTGGCTTTTCCCTATTCTCTTCTATTGAGAGAAGCCAAATGTATCTAGTCGACACATGCACATAGCAAACATGTGGTCACATAACCACACTGATGATATTGGGCACCGCACCCTATCATGATTTGCCAGTCTGCAGTCATATATAGTGACTGTAGATTTTTATTCCAAACACGCACAACCCCTTAAATAACTTTATACAAATAATAAGCTGTTTATTATGAAATTATTAAAAGGATTGTCTAGTTCTATGCTACAAGTCTGCAGTGACTATGTGATTGCAGACTTGTGAATCCTCACATTGTGTGCACAGCACATTGTCAGGAGTCTCCGATGTGGGAATGGGGTTGTCATGTCACCTCAAGTATGCTATTTGCGTACAACTGGCCACGATCTGACTAGACTGTTTCTGGTCTTGCTCAATACACTTTTATTGAGTGAGGCCGCACAGTTAGAACATGCCAGAAGTATGCAAACCGCATACTTGTTGATATGGGCAATGGCGAATCCTCAGTGTGCGCGATGTGAAGATTCACAATTTTGGAGCCACATAGGAGTAACTGCAGGCTTGTAGAATGACATCAGACAATCCCCTTAAATAAAGTGCAGCTTGTGCCATGGATATTGTATGGGGGCTTATTGTAAGGGTCCCGTCACACAGTGGCACTTTGATCGCTAGGACGGCACGATCCGTGACGTTCCAGCGATATCGTTATGATCTCGCTGTGTCTGACACGCTACTGCGATCAGGGACCCCGCTGAGAATCGTACGTCGTAGCAGATCGCCTGAAACTTTATTTCGTCGCTGGATCTCCCGCTGACATCGCTGAATCGGCGTGTGTGACGCCGATTCAGCGATGTCTTCACTGGTAACCAGGGTAAACATCAGGTTACTAAGCGCAGGGCCGCGCTTAGTAACCCGATGTTTACCCTGGTTACCAGCGTAAACATAAAAAAAACAAACACTACATACTTACCTTCAGCTGTCTGTCCCCGGCGCTGTGCTTTCCTCTGCACTGTCAGCGCCGGTCAGCCGGAAAGCAGAGTGGTGACGTCACCGCTCTGCTTTACGGCTGACCAGCGCTGACAGTGCAGAGGAAAGCACAGCGCCGGAGGACAGACACGGAAGGTAAGTATGTAGTGTTTTTTTTTTTTATGTTTACGCTGGTAACCAGGGTAAACCTCTCAGGTTAGCAGCGCTCCAGGCTCCAGCCCGCACCGTGCCCTGCAATGAGACTCTGCTATTGGCTGCTGTGCAGCGTGCAGAGTCTCCACTCAGATGGAGACCAGGCAGTGGCGCTGCAGCATGATACAGTTATAAGTAATAAGCGGCCGCGGCTCCGAGAGGGCCCCTCCGTGTGACGGGGCCCGGGGCGATGGCCCCCTCTGCCCCCCCGGTAGCTACGCTACTGAGGGAGTGGAAAGCTGAGGACTGGGGCAAAGTCATTTTCTCTGATGAATCCCCTTTTTGATTGTTTGGGACATCTGGAAAATAGCTTATTCGGAGAAGAAGAGGTGAGCGCTCCCACCAGTCTTGTCCCATGCCAACTGTAAAGCATCCTGAAACCATTCATGTGTGGGGTTGCTTCTCAGCCAAGGGAATCGGCTCACTCACAGTCTTGCCTAAAAACACAGCCATGAATAAAGAATGGTACCTGAATGTCCCCCAAGAGCAACTTCTCCCAACCGTCCAAGGCAGTTTGGCGCCTAACAATGCCTTTTCCAGCATGATGGAGCACCTTGCCATAAAGCAAAGGTGATAACTAAATGGCTCATGGAACAAAACATAGAGATTTTGGGTCCATGGCCTGGAAACTCCCCAGATCTTAATCCCATCGAGAACTTGTGGTCAATCATCAAGAGACGGGTGGACAAACAAAAACCAACAAATTCTGGCAAAATGCAAGCATTGATTATGCAAGAATGGACTGCTATCAGTCAGGATTTGGTCCAGAAGTTCATTGACAGCATGCCAGGGAGAATTGCAGAGGTCTTGAAGAAGAAGGGTCAACACTGCAAATATTGACTTGCTGCATTAACTCATTCTAACTGTCAATATAACCTATTGGTACTCATAATATGATTGCAATTATATTTCTGTATGTGATATAAACATCAGACAAACACTAATAAAAACCAGAGGGCAGCAGATCATGTGAAAATATAATTTTGGTGTCATTCTCAAAAATTTTGGCCATGACTGTATGTATGCAGCAGAGGTGTGTGTGCAGCACTGCTGTGCGTATATGTTCTGTCCAGTGAGCAGAGCTGTGTGTATGCATCTACTGCACATGCAAGCATTGTGTGCAGTGGCGGACATACCATTGGTGCAACACAGGCCCAAGAAGTAATGGAGCCCTTTTCCCCCTCCAAGATAAGTGGAATTGTGCATTCTGATGAATTATTGGACTGGAAAGGGCCCTGTCACGGATCCTTTCTCCGTGGTGTCACTTATTCGTCATGTGCCTGCTCTCACACGTGACTTGGGGTTGTGCCTGCCTGTTAATCTATCTCCCCACTCTCAGTCCAGCATTCAACCTCTGTGCTATGCTGTAATGGGAGCATAAATCACACACCGATCCAGGCCACACACCCGCTCATACACGCTGCCACCACTCATCGGATACACGGGCGATGAGTCCCAGACTATTAACACTAATAATGTTTACCACTCATAAAGCTCACACACCTTAGGCTATGGATTCTTTTAGAACATTCAAGGTTCAACTTGTTAAAGTTTTATACTTTAATAACAAAAGGTTCAATGCTTACAGTAATAAAAAAGGTATAAAAATATGATAATAAAAAGACACACAACTTATGCAAAACAGTATAAAATAAAGAGGAGGACTTACAGAAATTATCTGTTAGTTGCTTTCTGCTCCCTGAGGGTAGGACGAATGTAGATTGGATCACACCAGCTTCTCAGGCTGCCCCCATCATGTGAACACAATTCTCTGTCTGCAGCCTAAATTTATAACTTTGGTCTGAGGTCAGGTTTCTCGACCGGCCCCTCAGGTTAATATCATAATTGCGGTCTGTTTGATTGGGCACGGCCGCTCTACTAATGAATATATATTATTTTCCTCTGGACACACTTGTGAGATGGTTCCCAGGAATAGCTAACCTCAGGCCGCAATTAACATCTCCCCTCCAAGCACTAGGAGGTGTCAAGTGTTCCTTGTTTCTACTAGTCCGAAGGAAGTACCTATTAACACCTAGGTGCGACTTGCCTTCAGGACAGATGTTACATTATCACTAGTCACACATATAACCCTAGATATATGTCACTACACACATATAGATATACTAGATGGTGGCCCGATTCTAACGCATCGGGTATTCTAGAATATGCATGTCCACGTAGTATATTGCCCGGCGACGTAGTATATTGGCCAGTCACGTAGTATATTGCCCAGCCCACGTAGTATATTGCCCAGCCCACGTAGTATATTGCCCAGCCACGTAGTATATTGCCCAGCCACGTAGTATATTGCCCAGCGACATATTTTTCCCAGCCACATAGTATATTGCCCCGCCACGTATTATATTGCCCAGCCACGTAGTATATTGCCCAGTCACGTAGTATATCGCCCAGTCACGTAGTATATTGCCCAGCCACGTAGTATATTGCCCAGTCACGTATTGCCCAGCCACATAGTATATAGCACAGCCCCCGTAGTACGGTATATTGCCCAGTCATGTAGTATATTGCCCAGCCACATAGTATATAGCAGAGCCACGTAGTATATTGCCCAGGCACGTAGTATATTGCCCAGCACAGAGCCACGTAGTGTAGAGACTTTAAAGAAAAAAAATAAACATATACTCACCTATAGCCCGTTGAAGTCGTGCTATACTTACCCTCCGCCGCCCCTCGCCACACTCCCTGGACCGCTGCATTGCAAGCGGCAGCTTGCGGTCCCAGGGCTGGTGTGAGCAGGACCTATGATGACATCGCGGTCACATGACCGTGATGTCACGGCAGGTCCTTGCCGCACACCAGCCCTGGGGCAGGACCTCACCGGAAGCTGCCGCTTGCAATGGAGTGGTCCCGGGAGCGTGGCATGACATATTTTTACTATTGATGCTGCATAGGCAGCATCAATAGTAAATAGTTGGGGACACACAGGGTTAATAGCAGCGGTAACGGAGTGCGTTACACCACGGGCCGTTACCGCTGCTGTTAACCCTGTGTGAGCGGTGTGTGGAGGGGATTACGGAGCGGGTGCCGGGCAGTGGGTGCAGGGGAGTAGGGGAGGGACTAATCGGACTGTGGCCGTCGCTGATTGGTCGCAGCAGCCATGACAGGCAGCTGCCGAGACCAATCAGCGAACGAATAACCGTGACAGAAGGACAGACAGACAGACGGAAGTGACCCTTAGACAATTATGTATATAGATATACACATATTTCACCACAGCCCCATATACCATTCTTGCACAGGGACCCTTTTCTTTCTGCATATGTACAGTGGGGCAAAAAAGTATTTAGTCAGTCAGCAATAGTGCAAGTTCCACCACTTAAAAAGATGAGAGGCGTCTGTAATTTACATCATAGGTAGACCTCAACTATGGGAGACAAACTGAGAAAAAAAAATCCAGAAAATCACATTGTCTGTTTTTTTAACATTTTATTTGCATATTATGGTGGAAAATAAGTATTTGGTCAGAAACAAAATTTCATCTCAATACTTTGTAATATATCCTTTGTTGGCAATGACAGAGGTCAAACGTTTTCTGTAAGTCTTCACAAGGTTGCCACACACTGTTGTTGGTATGTTGGCCCATTCCTCCATGCAGATCTCCTCTAGAGCAGTGATGTTTTTGGCTTTTCGCTTGGCAACACGGATTTTCAACTCCCTCCAAAGGTTTTCTATAGGGTTGAGATCTGGAGACTGGCTAGGCCACTCCAGGACCTTGAAATGCTTCTTACGAAGCCACTCCTTCGTTTTAAGTGGTGGAACTTGCACTATTGCTGACTGACTAAATACTTTTTTGCCCCACTGTATGTGTGGATTGCAGACTTTTACAGTGGGGGAAATAAGTATTTGATCCCTTGCTGATTTTGTAAGTTTGCCCACTGACAAAGACATGAACAGTCTATAATTTTAAGGGTAGGTTAATTTTAACATTGAGAGATAGAATATCAAAAATAAAATCCAGGCAATCACATTGTATAAATTATGTAAATTTATTTGCATTTTGCAGTGTGAAATAAGTATTTGATTCCAGGGGCGGACACAGACAGCTTGGGGCCCCTGTGCAGGAAATGTGTCTGGGCCCCCCTCCTTTTAAGATGACAAAGCTAAGGGACTGTGCTATACATAAGTGAGTACACTTTATACTAAGGGACTGTGTTAGACATAATAATCGATAATAATGTCTTCCTCCACCTCCCCGTTCTTAAACCCATTATAAATCCCCTGCATACCATTATTGCCCTCTCCCCCACCCCCATGATTGCTTTCTTCACCACCTCCATTATTGCTTTCTCTCCCACCACCCCATATCATTGCCCATTCCACCACCTCCATCATTGCCTCCTCCTCACCACCCCAATCAATGTCCTTTCCACTGCCACCATCATTTCCTCCTGCCCCACCACCCTCTCCATCAACCCAATCATTGCCTTCGGCCCCATCACCCCCATCATTGCCCTCTCCTCCACCTACACACACATACACACACAGCACCATTCACCTCTCTGCACACACACACACCTCACCTCTGCTCGCACGGTATCCTGAAGCCGCACCATCGCCGGCAGCTTCCTGTCTCGCACAGCCGTGGCGCTGAATGATGATGTCATTCAGCCACTGCTGTGTGGCAGGAAGCGCGGGCAGGAAGCAGGATGGATCCATTCCATGCAGCTCCGCTCCGCTGCCTTTTTCTCTTGCAGGCAGCGGAGCTGCAATCTCATGATGGCAATCTGGCCAGGGGTCCCCCGGAACCGGATAAACTGGCCAGTTTGCCCTCATTATTAGCCACCCTGCAAGCAGGGCCGGTTTTAAGCAAAGTGGGGCCCTAGGCAAAGTTTAAAATGGGGCCTCAAGTGCTAACATATTGCACATCACACAGAAGCATTTCGGGTGTATTTACATTCCCTGAGATCAGGCCGCTAAAGGTGTGTGATCAACAATATTGAAATCGTTCAACGCTTGTTTCCCGGCCTCTTTCCACCATTTGAGAATGAATGATGGGAACAGAATGATCACTAATATATCACTAACACATCACCATACAGTATCATGTTATCAGCAGCACATCTACAGTTTACACCAGCGATGTTCTGCTGAGAACAATGATTTCTGTTCCGGCATAACCAATCCAATCATTCGATGAATATGCAGCATTTTGCTTGTTTAGTTCAATGCACCTCATAGTCCTCAATATATTATAATGTGCACCACAGTCCTCCATATTGTAAAATGCACACCGCATAGTCCTCCATATAATATAATGTGCCCTATAGTCCTCCATATATTATAATACACTCCCCATAGTCCTCCATATAGTATAACACACTCCTCATAGTCCTCCATATATTAAAATGCACTGCTCAGTCCTCCACATAATATAATACACTCATAATGCTCCATATAGTATAATGCACCGCCATAGTCATCCATGTAGTACAATTCACTTCCCATAGTATAATGCACCCCATAGTTCTTCATATAGTATAATGTATTCCCCATAGCCCTCGATACAGTATAATGCAGCCCACATATAGTATAATGCAGCCACCCCACAGAGTATGATGTAACCCCCACAGTATATAACACAGCCTTCCCCATAGAATATAATGCACCCCCCATAGTATATAACACAGTCTCCCCCATAGAATATAACGTATAATGTACCCCCCATAGTATACAACACAGCCCGCATAGTATACAGCACACAGCCTCATAGTATACAGCGCAGACTCATGGCATACAGCACACAGCCTCATGGTATACAGCGCAGCCTCATGGTATACAGCGCAGCCTCATGGTATACAGCACACAGCCTCATGGTATACAGCAGAGGTCCCCAACTCCAGTCCTCAAGGCCCACCAACATGTCATGTTTTCAGGATTTCCTTAGTCTTGCCCAGGTAATAATTGCATCACCTGTGCAATGCAAAGGAAATCCTGAAAACATGACCTGTTGGTGGGCCTTGAGGACTGGAGTTGGGGACCTCTGGTATACAGCACACAGCCTCATGGTATACAGCACAGCCTCATAGTATACAGCACTGCCTCATAGTATACAGCACTGCCTCATAGTATGCAGCGCAGCCTCACAGTAAACAGCGCAGCCTCACAGTATACAGCGCAGCCTCATAGTATACAGCGCAGCCTCATGGTATTCAGCGCAGCCTCATGGTATATAGCGCAGCCTCATGGTATACAGCGCAGCCTTATGGTATACAGCGCAGCCTCATGGTATATAGCGCAGCCTCATGGTATACAGCGCAGCCTTATGGTATACAGCGCAGCCTCATGGTATACAGCGCAGCCTCATGGTATATAGAGCAGCCTCACGGTATACAGCGCAGCCTCATAGTATACAGCGCAGCCTCATGGTATATAGAGAAGCCTCATGGTATACAGCGCAGCCTCATGGTATACAGCGCAGCCTCATGGTATACAGCACAGCCTCATGGTATACAGCTCAGCCTCATGGTATACAGCGCAGCCTCATGGTATAGCCTCATGGTATAGAGCGCAGCCTCATGGTATGCAGCGCAGCCTCATAGTATACAGCGCAGCCTCATGGTATACAGAGCAGCCTCATGTTATATAGAGCAGCCTCATGGTATACAGAGCAGCCTCATGGTATACAGCACACAGCCTCATGGTATACAGCACTGCCTCATAGTATATAGCACTTCTCATGGTATACAGCACAGCTCTCCCCCCCCAGAATGGCCCCACAGTCCAGTACTCACTGTTATAGTTTAAAAAAAAAACCAACACACTCCTCACCTCTCCTCGTGCCCGTGCTGCTTCCAGTTCCTGCTCCTGTCGGCACACAGTGAGTGCGCGGCAGTGTCTGGCAGAGGCAGAGGGGAATGATGGGAGAGGGAGCGTCAGGTGACGCTCTCTCCTCCATCATTGTTTTGAACTGTACCGGCAGACGCCACTATAGTTCAATGCGGCGGGCGAGTCGGTGCTGGTGGCAGGCGGGCCCCCCTGCCTCACAGGTGCCCCATAGCAGCTGCGTGATGTGCCGCTAGCTGGGGGCCCCTGTGAGAGCGGGGACCTAGGCAGCTGCCTGCCCCTAACACTGGCCCTGCCTGCAGGGGCCCCCTGGAGCCTCCGTGCCCCGATGCAGCCGCACAGGTTGAATCGGCGGTATGTCCACCCATGTTTGATCCCCTACCAACCATTAAGAGTTCTGGCTCCTACAGACCAGTTAATCAACTCGATACCGCATTAAAGACAGCTGTCTTACATAGTCACCTTCATAAAAGACTCCTGTCCACAGACTCAGTCTGTCAGAGTCTAACCTCTACAACATGGGTAAGACCAAAGAGCTTTATAAGTATGTCAGGGACAAGATCACAGACCTGCACAAAACTGGAATGGGTTACAAAACCATAAGTAAGACGCTGGGTGAGAAGGAGACAACTGTTGATGCAATAGTAAGAAAATGGAAGAAATACAAAATGACTGTGAATCAACATCGGTCTGGGGCACCATGCAAAAGCTCACCTCTTGGGGTATCCTTGATCATGAGGAAGGTGAGAGATGAGCCTAAAACTACACGGGGGGAACTTGTTAATGATCTCAAGGCAGCTGGGACCACCGTCACCAGAAAACTATTGGCACTCGTATTACGCCGTAAAGGTTTAAAATCCTGCAGTGCCCGCAAGGTCCCCTTGCTCAAGAAGGCACATGTGCAGGCCCATCTGAAGTTTGCCAATGAACACCTGGATGATTCTGTGAGTGATTGGGAGAGGAAGCTGTGGTCAGAACTGACAAAAATGGAGGTCTTTGGCATTAACTCAGGAAGAGAAATGCTGCCTATTACTCAAAGAACACCATCCCCACTGTCAAGCATGGAGGTGGAAAAAATATGTTTTGGGGGTGTTTTTCTGCTAAGGGTTCAGGACTACTTCACCGCATCAATGGGAGAATGGATGGAGCCATGTACTCTAAAATCCTGAGTGACAACCTCCTTCCCTCTGCAAGGACATTAAAAATGGGTCGTGGCTGGGTCTTCCAGCAAGACAATGACCCAAAACGTTCAACCAAGGCAACAAAGAAGTGGCTCAAAAAGCACATTAAGGCCTTAATCCAACAGAAAACTTATGGAGGGAGTTGAGGCTCCGAGTTGCCAAGCGACAGCCTCAAAATCTTAATGATTTAGAGATGATCTGCAAAAAGGAGTGGACCAAAATTCCTCCTGACATGTGCAAACCTCATCATCAACTACAAAATACGTCTGACTGCTGTGCTTGCCAACAAGGGTTTTGCCACCAAGTAATAAGTCTTGTTTGCCAGAGGGATCAAATACTTACCGTATTTCTCACTGTGAACTGAAAATACATTTATGTAATTCATACAATGTGATTTTCTGGATTTTATTATTGATATTCTATCTCTCAATGTTAAAATTAATCTACCATTAAAATTATAGACTGTTCATGTCTTTGTCAGTGGGCAAACTTACAAAATCAGCAAGGGTCAAACTTATTTCCGCCACTGTATGTTATTATTATTATTATTTATTTATATAGCACCATTGATTCCATGGTGCTGTACATGAGAAGGGGTTACATACAAGTTACAAATATCACATACAGTAAACAAACTAACAATGACGGACTGATACAGAGGGGCGAGGACCCTGCCCTTGCGGGCTTACATTCTACAGGATGGTGGGGAAGGAGACAGTAGGATGAGGGTTGCAGGAGCTCCGGTGTTGGTGAGGCGGTAGCACCGGTGTTGGTGAGGCGGTAGCTCCGGTGTTGGTGAGGCGGTAGCTTCGATAGTGATGAGGCAGCAGCGGTGTCAGTGCAGGCTGTAGGCTTTCCTGAAGAGATGAGTTTTCAGGTTCCGTCTGAAGGATCCGAATGTGGTTGATAGTCGGACGTGTTGGGGCAAAGAATTCCAGAGGATGGGGGATATTTGGGAGAAGTCTTGGAGGCGGTTGGATGAGGAGCGAATAAGTGTGGAGGAGAGAAGGAGGTCTTGGGAGTACCGGAGATTACATGAGGAAAGATATCGAGAGATTAGTTCAGAGATATATGGAGGAGACAGGTTGTAGATGGCTTTGTAGGTCAGTATTAGCAATTTGAACTGGATACGCTGAGGGAATGGGAGCCAGTGAAGAGATTTGCAGAGGGGGGAAGCGGAGGAGTAGCGAGGAGAGAGATGGATTAGTCGGGCAGCAGAGTTAAGGATGGACTGGAGAGGTGCAAGGGTGTAAGCAGGGAGGCCACAGAAAAGGATGTTGCAGTAGTCAAGGCGGTATGTGTACATAATGTGGACCCTACAGAGCTGTCACATGTCACATAGAGATGCTAAAGCTAGCCTACTGTAAAGTATTGCCTCCTTATTCTACCTATTGACTCCCTCCACTTATTTACAATACCAGGGAAGTGTTACTTAATAGAAAACATGTTTTCTAACATTTAAATGTGGGAACCATGTTATAGTAATATACATCCTACAGTCCGAAAAATATAGTACCGTATATACTCGAGTATAAGCGGAGATTTTCAGCCCACTTTTTTGGGCTGAAAGTCCCCCTCTCGGCTTACACTCGAGTCATACCCAGGGGTCAGCAGGGGAGGGGGAGCGGGGGCTGTCTAATTATACTC
The DNA here is from genome assembly GCF_032444005.1 of Ranitomeya imitator. NCBI lineage: Eukaryota > Metazoa > Chordata > Amphibia > Anura > Dendrobatidae > Ranitomeya > Ranitomeya imitator. The sequence goes on along the minus strand of NC_091282.1, from coordinate 735,632,432 downwards.
ACCTACTCCTGGCGCGGTCCCTGGCTTCCCCGGTGTCGGCAGTTTTTTCCTGTACTGAGCGGTCACATGGTACCGCTCATTACAGTAATGAATATGCGGCTCCACCTCCCATAGAGGTGGAGCCGCATATTCATTACTGTAATGAGCGGTAACCGCTCAGTACAGGATGAAGCCAGGGACCGCGCCAGGAGTAGGTGAGTAAAGGGGGAGCGCTGCGCGATATTCACCTGCTCCTCGTTCCGGGCACCGCTGTCTTCAGCAGTGACGCTCAGGTCAGAGGGCGCGGTGACGTGGTTAGTGCGCGCCCTCTGCCTGAACGTCAGTGCAGAAGACGCTGAAGATGGAGTGGCGCCGGAACAAGGAGCAGGTGACTATTGAAAGTGCCGGGGGCCTGAGCGACGGAGAGGTGAGTATGTGATTTTTTTTTTTATCGCAGCAACAGCAAATGGGGTAAGTGTCTGTATGGAGCATCTTATGGGGCCATAACATTTGTGCAGCACTATATGGAGCCATAACGTTTGTGCAGCACTATATGGGGCCATAACGTTTGTGCAACACTATATGGGGCAAGTGTTTGTATGGAGCATCTATGGGGCCATAACGTTTGTGCAGCAAACGGCTGCACTCAGCTTATACTCGGGTCGGCTTATACTCGAGTATATACGGTATATGTCCCTTGCAACTTGCAACCTGCAAAGGCTGGGACATCACATGAAGGGGGGTGGGTGTATTCAAAACTTTGATCTAGGCCCCCGGTTTCTTTTGAGAAGTAGTAGAAAATGGCACGTCTTGGAAAGTCAAAATGCTCGGATAGGATCCCAATCCAGAGCAAAATAATAAAGGAATCGAGCACTCTGAGGTACGTATGGTGAAAATGCGTCATCCCAACTAGTGATGGTGGTCTCATTTTGTTCAGCGTATCCCTGCTCCTTTACTCCAAGCCCCATGGTCATACACCTGTGTTTGATGAAGGTCTGGAACAGGGGAGGGAGGGGAAACTTTTTTAAGCGAAGGTCCATTTGGATATTTCTACCATCCTTCAGAAGCCGTATAAACCAATTCCGGCCAAAAAGTTTGTCCTGACGTTGGCACTGGTGTCAGGACGTAATCCTTAATTGCACATGCCTCGGAGTTCAGTAGTGAATGATGCAGCCATCAAAATACAGCTGCGGGCCCAAGTACTGCAGTCTTGGGAATCTTCACAGGGTCCGTAAATGGCCCTTGCTCCTGAGATTCCCCACCCCTGGTCTAGGAAGACAGAAACACCATTTATAGGACCGCAGAATTAAAATCATTCTATTTCACCATATCTACCTCAGTGTGACGAATTCCTTTATTATTTGATTTATTTTGAGCCCATACAGCACTGTGAGCATTAACGCATGGCTGAAGGGCTTTTACCATGTGTCTTAATTTAGCACAATGGCTTTGTAGCGCAGGGGTCCTGTGTGTGTATTCTGCGAAGGACAACAACTGCCAGGAGTTTGTATGTTCTCCCCGTGTTTGCGTGGTTTCCTCCTGGTTCTCCTGTTTCCAGCCACACTCCAGACATACTGATGGGAAATATACATTGTGATCCCCAATGGGGACAGTGATGATAGTGTCTGTAAAGTAGTAGTGCGCATGACCCGTACTGCTTTTCGGCTTTGCCCGCAGTTGGGCAAAGCATACTGCACACGCGCGAGATCCCATATGACTGCGCACGAGCAAAATCTCTACGCGATCAGCGATATTCACGGCAAGGAATTCATACAGCAAATCAAGGAAGTGTGGAGTGAGGGAACCGAAGAAACGGCCATCGGACCGGACCGAACACATTAACCATACAGCGCGGGAGCAATAAAAAAGGTTTTTATGGGTGATACATGGGGAGTCGGGGAATTCATAGCTGACACTCAATTAACTGATATTTTTAGTTGATAGGCCAACAAAGAGGTGATGGGTTCCCTTTAAAGTGTTGCCTCACTTTACTATCTTATTCATACCTAGATGGCTAGGTATGGCCCAGATGTCACCTCTCTGCTGTCCAGAATCCCGGAGTGTCTATCAGCCATATCCTCCGTCTTCACCTCTCACGTCCTAAAACTCAATGTAGACAAAACCGAACTCATCATCTTTCCTCCATCTCGCGTATCTCCCCTACCCGACCTATCTATTATGGTAAACGGCATCACGCTCTCTCCAGCACCTGAAATCCGCTGCCTCGGAGTAACTCTCGACTCTGCCCTGTCCTTCAAACCGCACGTCTAAACTCTTGCCACTTCCAACTCAAAAATACTGCCAGAATCTGTCCCTTCCTCAGCCCTCAATCTACTAAAATGCTTGTGCATGCCCTCATCATCTCCCGCCTCGATTACTGCAACACTCTCCTGTGGCCTCCCCGCTAACTCTCTTGCACCCCTCCAGTCTGCCCTCAACTCTGGTGCCCGGCTAATCCACCTCTCTCCTTGCTACTCCCCTGTTTCTCCCCTCTGCAAATCCCTCCACTGGCTCCCAATTCCCCAATGACTCCAGTTCAAACTACTAACACTGATCTACAAAGCCATCCACAACCTGTCCCCTCGCTATAGCTCTGAACTAATCTCCCAATATCGTCCCTCACGTAATCTTCGATCCTCCCAAGACCTCCTACTCTCCTCCACACTTATTCGTTCATCACACAACGGCCTCCAAGATTTCTCCCGAATATCCCCCATCCTCTGGAATTCCACACCTCATCACGTCCGATTATCCACCACCCTCGGATCCTTCAGACAGAACCAGAAAAACCCATTTCTTCAGGAAAGCCTACAGCCTGCAATAACCATTCTGCCGCCTCACCACCACCCCCCGAGCTGCAGCCGCCTCACCACCATCAGTGCTGCAGCACACCGACCTCCTGTCTCTTCCCCACATCCTGTACAATGTAAGTCCGCAAGGACAGGGTCCTCTCTCCTCTGTACTAGTCTGTCATTGTAAATTTGTTTACTGTAAACGATATCTATATCTTTGTATGTAGCCAAATCTCATGTACAGCACCATGGAATTAATGGTGCTATATAAATAAATAATAATACCTATCAATATTTATAAATAAAGAGTAAGCCAATTAGGTCACAGCAGTAAGGTGAAGCATCAGGGGCCCCACAAATCCTGTGCCTTTGAGGGTCCACACTTTTCTCTGCAACCATCCAGGCTCCTGAGTTATTGTCCTGTCTATGGAGGCTCAGTCAGGCCCGGGAGTTGTACAGACGTGTGGAGGACAGGCTCGGGCGACGACAGGATCGGGCCTGGAGGAGGACAGGATCGGGCCAGGAGGACAGGATCGGGTCAGCAGGAGGACAGGCTGAGAGGACAGGATCGGGCCAACGGGAGGACACGCTCGGGCCGGCAGGAGGAGGACACGCTCGGGCCGGCAGGAGGAGGACACGCTCGGGCCGGCAGGAGGAGGACACGCTCGGGCCGGCAGGAGGAGGACACGCTCGGGCCGGCAGGAGGAGGACACGCTCGGGCCGGCAGGAGGAGGACACGCTCGGGCCGGCAGGAGGAGGACACGCTCGGGCCGGCAGGAGGAGGACACGCTCGGGCCGGCAGGAGGAGGACACGCTCGGGCCGGCAGGAGGAGGACACGCTCGGGCCGGCAGGAGGAGGACACGCTCGGGCCGGCAGGAGGAGGACACGCTCGGGCCGGCAGGAGGAGGACACGCTCGGGCCGGCAGGAGGAGGACACGCTCGGGCCGGCAGCAGGAGGACACGCTCGGGCCGGCAGGAGGAGGACACGCTCGGGCCGGCAGGAGGAGGACACGCTCGGGCCGGCAGGAGGAGGACACGCTCGGGCCGGCAGGAGGAGGACACGCTCGGGCCGGCAGGAGGAGGACACGCTCGGGCCGGCAGGAGGAGGACACGCTCGGGCCGGCAGGAGGAGGACACGCTCGGGCCGGCAGGAGGAGGACACGCTCGGGCCGGCAGGAGGAGGACACGCTCGGGCCGGCAGGAGGAGGACACGCTCGGGCCGGCAGGAGGAGGACACGCTCGGGCCGGCAGGAGGAGGACACGCTCGGGCCGGCAGGAGGAGGACACGCTCGGGACGGCAGCAGGAGGACACGCTCGGGACGGCAGCAGGAGGACACGCTCGGGACGGCAGCAGGAGGACACGCTCGGGACGGCAGCAGGAGGACACGCTCGGGACGGCAGCAGGAGGACACGCTCGGGACGGCAGCAGGAGGACACGCTCGGGACGGCAGCAGGAGGACACGCTCGGGACGGCAGCAGGAGGACACGCTCGGGACGGCAGCAGGAGGACACGCTCGAGACGGCAGCAGGAGGACACGCTGGGGACGGCAGGAGGACACGCTCGGGCCGGCAGGAGGAGGACACGCTCGGGCCGGCAGGAGGACTCGCTCGGGCCGGCAGGAGGACACGCTCGGGCCGGCAGGAGGAGGACACGCTCGGGCCGGCAGGAGGATACGCTCGGGCCGGCAGGAGGAGGACACCCTCGGGCCGGCAGGAGGACACCCTCGGGCCGGCAGGAGGACACCCTCGGGCCGGCAGGAGGACACGCTCGGGCCGGCAGGAGGACACGCTCGGGCCGGCAGGAGGACACGCTCGGGCCGGCAGGAGGACACGCTCGGGCCGGCAGGAGGAGGACACGCTCGGGCCGGCAGGAGGAGGACACGCTCGGGCCGGCAGGAGGAGGACACGCTCGGGCCGGCAGGAGGAGGACACGCTCGGGCCGGCAGGAGGAGGACACGCTCGGGCCGGCAGGAGGAGGACACGCTCGGGCCGGCAGCAGGAGGACACGCTCGGGACGGCAGCAGGAGGACACGCTCGGGACGGCAGCAGGAGGACACGCTCGGGACGGCAGCAGGAGGACACGCTCGGGACGGCAGCAGGAGGACACGCTCGGGCCGGCAGGAGGAGGACACGCTCGGGCCGGCAGGAGGAGGACACGCTCGGGCCGGCAGGAGGAGGACACGCTCGGGACGGCAGCAGGAGGACACGCTCGGGACGGCAGCAGGAGGACACGCTCGGGACGGCAGCAGGAGGACACGCTCGGGACGGCAGCAGGAGGACACGCTCGGGACGGCAGCAGGAGGACACGCTCGGGACGGCAGCAGGAGGACACGCTCGGGACGGCAGCAGGAGGACACGCTCGGGACGGCAGCAGGAGGACACGCTCGGGACGGCAGCAGGAGGACACGCTCGGGACGGCAGCAGGAGGACACGCTCGGGACGGCAGCAGGAGGACACGCTCGGGACGGCAGCAGGAGGACACGCTCGGGACGGCAGCAGGAGGACACGCTCGGGACGGCAGCAGGAGGACACGCTCGGGACGGCAGCAGGAGGACACGCTCGGGACGGCAGCAGGAGGACACGCTCGGGACGGCAGCAGGAGGACACGCTCGGGACGGCAGCAGGAGGACACGCTCGGGACGGCAGCAGGAGGACACTCTCGGGACGGCAGCAGGAGGACACGCTCGGGACGGCAGCAGGAGGACACGCTCGGGACGGCAGCAGGAGGACACGCTCGGGACGGCAGCAGGAGGACACGCTCGGGACGGCAGCAGGAGGACACGCTCGGGACGGCAGCAGGAGGACACGCTCGGGACGGCAGCAGGAGGACACGCTCGGGACGGCAGCAGGAGGACACGCTCGGGACGGCAGCAGGAGGACACGCTCGGGACGGCAGCAGGAGGACACGCTCGGGACGGCAGCAGGAGGACACGCTCGGGACGGCAGGAGGACACGCTCGGGCCGGCAGGAGGAGGACACGCTCGGGCCGGCAGGAGGACACGCTCGGGCCGGCAGGAGGAGGACACGCTCGGGCCGGCAGGAGGAGGACACGCTCGGGCCGGCAGGAGGAGGACACGCTCGGGCCGGCAGGAGGAGGACACGCTCGGGACGGCAGCAGGAGGACACGCTCGGGACGGCAGCAGGAGGACACGCTCGGGACGGCAGCAGGAGGACACGCTCGGGACGGCAGCAGGAGGACACGCTCGGGACGGCAGCAGGAGGACACGCTCGGGACGGCAGCAGGAGGACACGCTCGGGACGGCAGCAGGAGGACACGCTCGGGACGGCAGCAGGAGGACACGCTCGGGACGGCAGCAGGAGGACACGCTCGAGACGGCAGCAGGAGGACACGCTGGGGACGGCAGGAGGACACGCTCGGGCCGGCAGGAGGAGGACACGCTCGGGCCGGCAGGAGGAGGACACGCTCGGGCCGGCAGGAGGACACGCTCGGGCCGGCAGGAGGAGGACACGCTTGGGCCGGCAGGAGCATACGCTCGGGCCGGCAGGAGGAGGACACCCTCGGGCCGGCAGGAGGACACCCTCGGGCCGGCAGGAGGACACCCTCGGGCCGGCAGGAGGACACCCTCAGGCCGGCAGCAGGAGGACACGCTGGGGACGGCAGGAGGACACGCTCGGGCCGGCAGGAGGAGGACACGCTCGGGCCGGCAGGAGGAGGACACGCTGGGGACGGCAGGAGGACACGCTCGGGCCGGCAGGAGGAGGACACGCTCGGGACGGCAGCAGGAGGACACGCTCGGGTTGGCAGCAGGAGGACACCCTCGGGACGGCAGGAGGACACCCTCGGGCCGGCAGGAGGACACCCTCGGGCCGGCAGGAGGACACCCTCGGGCCGGCAGGAGGACACCCTCGGGCCGGCAGGAGGACACCTTCGGGCCGGCAGGAGGACACCCTCGGGCCGGCAGGAGGACACCCTCGGGCCGGCAGGAGGACACCCTCGGGCCGGCAGGAGGACACCCTCGGGCCGGCAGGAGGACACGCTCGGGCCGGCAGCAGGAGGACACGCTCGGGACGGCAGCAGGAGGACACGCTCGGGACGGCAGCAGGAGGACACGCTCGGGACGGCAGCAGGAGGACACGCTCGGGACGGCAGCAGGAGGACACGCTCGGGACGGCAGCAGGAGGACACGCTCGAGACGGCAGCAGGAGGACACGCTGGGGACGGCAGGAGGACACGCTCGGGCCGGCAGGAGGAGGACACGCTCGGGCCGGCAGGAGGAGGACACGCTCGGGCCGGCAGGAGGACACGCTCGGGCCGGCAGGAGGAGGACACGCTCGGGCCGGCAGGAGGATACGCTCGGGCCGGCAGGAGGAGGACACCCTCGGGCCGGCAGGAGGACACCCTCGGGCCGGCAGGAGGACACCCTCGGGCCGGCAGGAGGACACCCTCGGGCCGGCAGGAGGACACCCTCGGGCCGGCAGGAGGACACCCTCGGGCCGGCAGCAGGAGGACACGCTGGGGACGGCAGGAGGACACGCTCGGGCCGGCAGGAGGAGGACACGCTCGGGCCGGCAGGAGGAGGACACGCTGGGGACGGCAGGAGGACACGCTCGGGCCGGCAGGAGGAGGACACGCTCGGGCCGGCAGGAGGAGGACACGCTCGGGACGGCAGCAGGAGGACACGCTCGGGACGGCAGCAGGAGGACACGCTCGGGACGGCAGCAGGAGGACACGCTCGGGACGGCAGCAGGAGGACACGCTCGGGACGGCAGCAGGAGGACACGCTCGGGACGGCAGCAGGGGGACACGCTCGGGACGGCAGCAGGAGGACACGCTCGGGACGGCAGCAGGAGGACACGCTCGGGACGGCAGCAGGAGGACACGCTCGGGACGGCAGCAGGAGGACACGCTCGGGACGGCAGCAGGAGGACACGCTCGGGACTGCAGCAGGAGGACACGCTCGAGACGGCAGCAGGAGGACACGCTCGGGACGGCAGGAGGACACGCTCGGGACGGCAGCAGGAGGACACGCTCGGGACGGCAGCAGGAGGACACGCTCGGGACGGCAGCAGGAGGACACGCTCGGGACGGCAGCAGGAGGACACGCTCGGGACGGCAGCAGGACACGCTCGGGAGGGCAGCAGGAGGACACGCTCGGGACGGCAGCAGGAGGACACGCTCGGGACGGCAGCAGGAGGACACGCTCGGGACGGCAGCAGGAGGACACGCTCGAGACGGCAGCAGGAGGACACGCTCGAGACGGCAGGAGGACACGCTCGGGCCGGCAGGAGGAGGACACGCTCGGGCCGGCAGGAGGACACGCTCGGGCCGGCAGGAGGAGGACACGCTCGGGCCGGCAGGAGGATACGCTCGGGCCGGCAGGAGGACACGCTCGGGCCGGCAGGAGGACACCCTCGGGCCGGCAGGAGGACACCCTCGGGCCGGCAGGAGGACACCCTCGGGCCGGCAGGAGGACACCCTCGGGCCGGCAGCAGGAGGACACGCTGGGGACGGCAGGAGGACACGCTCGGGCCGGCAGGAGGAGGACACGCTCGGGCCGGCAGGAGGAGGACACGCTGGGGACGGCAGGAGGACACGCTCGGGCCGGCAGGAGGAGGACACGCTCGGGCCGGCAGGAGGAGGACACGCTCGGGACGGCAGCAGGAGGACACGCTCGGGACGGCAGCAGGAGGACACGCTCGGGACGGCAGCAGGAGGACACGCTCGGGACGGCAGCAGGAGGACACGCTCGGGACGGCAGCAGGGGGACACGCTCGGGACGGCAGCAGGAGGACACGCTCGGGACGGCAGCAGGAGGACACGCTCGGGACGGCAGCAGGAGGACACGCTCGGGACGGCAGCAGGAGGACACGCTCGGGACGGCAGCAGGAGGACACGCTCGGGACGGCAGCAGGAGGACACGCTCGAGACGGCAGCAGGAGGACACGCTCGGGACGGCAGGAGGACACGCTCGGGACGGCAGCAGGAGGACACGCTCGGGACGGCAGCAGGAGGACACGCTCGGGACGGCAGCAGGAGGACACGCTCGGGACGGCAGCAGGAGGACACGCTCGGGACGGCAGCAGGACACGCTCGGGAGGGCAGCAGGAGGACACGCTCGGGACGGCAGCAGGAGGACACGCTCGGGACGGCAGCAGGAGGACACGCTCGGGACGGCAGCAGGAGGACACGCTCGGGACGGCAGCAGGAGGACACGCTCGAGACGGCAGGAGGACACGCTCGGGCCGGCAGGAGGAGGACACGCTCGGGCCGGCAGGAGGAGGACACGCTCGGGCCGGCAGGAGGATACGCTCGGGCCGGCAGGAGGAGGACACGCTCGGGCCGGCAGGAGGACACCCTCGGGCCGGCAGGAGGACACCCTCGGGCCGGCAGGAGGACACCCTCGGGCCGGCAGGAGGACACCCTCGGGCCGGCAGGAGGACACCCTCGGGCCGGCAGGAGGACACCCTCGGGCCGGCAGGAGGACACCCTCGGGCCGGCAGGAGGACACCCTCGGGCCGGCAGGAGGACACCCTCGGGCCGGCAGGAGGACACCCTCGGGCCGGCAGGAGGACACGCTCGGGCCGGCAGCAGGAGGACACGCTCGGGACGGCAGCAGGAGGACACGCTCGGGACGGCAGCAGGAGGACACGCTCGGGACGGCAGCAGGAGGACACGCTCGGGACGGCAGCAGGAGGACACGCTCGAGACGGCAGCAGGAGGACACGCTGGGGACGGCAGGAGGACACGCTCGGGCCGGCAGGAGGAGGACACGCTCGGGCCGGCAGGAGGAGGACACGCTCGGGCCGGCAGGAGGACACGCTCGGGCCGGCAGGAGGAGGACACGCTCGGGCCGGCAGGAGGATACGCTCGGGCCGGCAGGAGGAGGACACCCTCGGGCCGGCAGGAGGACACCCTCGGGCCGGCAGGAGGACACCCTCGGGCCGGCAGGAGGACACCCTCGGGCCGGCAGCAGGAGGACACGCTGGGGACGGCAGGAGGACACGCTCGGGCCGGCAGGAGGAGGACACGCTCGGGCCGGCAGGAGGAGGACACGCTGGGGACGGCAGGAGGACACGCTCGGGCCGGCAGGAGGAGGACACGCTCGGGCCGGCAGGAGGAGGACACGCTCGGGACGGCAGCAGGAGGACACGCTCGGGACGGCAGCAGGAGGACACGCTCGGGACGGCAGCAGGAGGACACGCTCGGGACGGCAGCAGGGGGACACGCTCGGGACGGCAGCAGGGGGACACGCTCGGGACGGCAGCAGGAGGACACGCTCGGGACGGCAGCAGGAGGACACGCTCGGGACGGCAGCAGGAGGACACGCTCGGGACGGCAGCAGGAGGACACGCTCGGGACGGCAGCAGGAGGACACGCTCGGGACGGCAGCAGGAGGACACGCTCGGGACGGCAGCAGGAGGACACGCTCGGGACGGCAGCAGGAGGACACGCTCGGGACGGCAGCAGGAGGACACGCTCGGGACGGCAGCAGGAGGACACGCTCGGGACGGCAGCAGGAGGACACGCTCGGGACGGCAGCAGGACACGCTCGGGAGGGCAGCAGGAGGACACGCTCGGGAGGGCAGCAGGAGGACACGCTCGGGACGGCAGCAGGAGGACACGCTCGGGACGGCAGCAGGAGGACACGCTCGAGACGGCAGCAGGAGGACACGCTCGAGACGGCAGCAGGAGGACACGCTCGAGACGGCAGGAGGACACGCTCGGGCCGGCAGGAGGAGGACACGCTCGGGCCGGCAGGAGGAGGACACGCTCGGGCCGGCAGGAGGACACGCTCGGGCCGGCAGGAGGACACCCTCGGGCCGGCAGGAGGACACCCTCGGGCCGGCAGGAGGACACGCTCGGGCCGGCAGGAGGACACCCTCGGGCCGGCAGGAGGACACCCTCGGGCCGGCAGGAGGACACCCTCGGGCCGGCAGGAGGACACCCTCGGGCCGGCAGGAGGACACCCTCGGGCCGGCAGGAGGACACCCTCGGGCCGGCAGGAGGACACCCTCGGGCCGGCAGGAGGACACCCTCGGGCCGGCAGGAGGACACCCTCGGGCCGGCAGGAGGACACCCTCGGGCCGGCAGGAGGACACCCTCGGGCCGGCAGGAGGACACGCTCGGGCCGGCAGGAGGACACGCTCGGGCCGGCAGGAGGACACGCTCGGGCCGGCAGGAGGACACGCTCGGGCCGGCAGGAGGACACCCTCGGGCCGGCAGGAGGACACCCTCGGGCCGGCAGGAGGACACCCTCGGGCCGGCAGGAGGACACCCTCGGGCCGGCAGGAGGACACCCTCGGGCCGGCAGGAGGACACCCTCGGGCCGGCAGGAGGACACCCTCGGGCCGGCAGGAGGACACCCTCGGGCCGGCAGGAGGACACCCTCGGGCCGGCAGGAGGACACGCTCGGGCCGGCAGGAGGACACGCTCGGGCCGGCAGGAGGACACGCTCGGGCCGGCAGGAGGACACGCTCGGGCCGGCAGGAGGACACCCTCGGGCCGGGTGGAGGACAGGCTCGGGCCAGCAGGAGGACACGCTCGGGCCGGCAGGAGGAGGACACGCTCGGGCCGGCAGGAGGAGGACACGCTCGGGCCGGCAGGAGGATACGCTCGGGCCGGCAGGAGGAGGACACCCTCGGGCCGGCAGGAGGACACCCTCGGGCCGGCAGGAGGACACCCTCGGGCCGGCAGGAGGACACCCTCGGGCCGGCAGCAGGAGGACACGCTGGGGACGGCAGGAGGACACGCTCGGGCCGGCAGGAGGAGGACACGCTCGGGCCGGCAGGAGGAGGACACGCTGGGGACGGCAGGAGGACACGCTCGGGCCGGCAGGAGGAGGACACGCTCGGGCCGGCAGGAGGAGGACACGCTCGGGACGGCAGCAGGAGGACACGCTCGGGACGGCAGCAGGAGGACACGCTCGGGACGGCAGCAGGAGGACACGCTCGGGACGGCAGCAGGGGGACACGCTCGGGACGGCAGCATGGGGACACGCTCGGGACGGCAGCAGGAGGACACGCTCGGGACGGCAGCAGGAGGACACGCTCGGGACGGCAGCAGGAGGACACGCTCGGGACGGCAGCAGGAGGACACGCTCGGGACGGCAGCAGGAGGACACGCTCGGGACGGCAGCAGGAGGACACGCTCGGGACGGCAGCAGGAGGACACGCTCGGGACGGCAGCAGGAGGACACGCTCGGGACGGCAGCAGGAGGACACGCTCGGGACGGCAGCAGGAGGACACGCTCGGGACGGCAGCAGGAGGACACGCTCGGGACGGCAGCAGGACACGCTCGGGAGGGCAGCAGGAGGACACGCTCGGGAGGGCAGCAGGAGGACACGCTCGGGACGGCAGCAGGAGGACACGCTCGGGACGGCAGCAGGAGGACACGCTCGAGACGGCAGCAGGAGGACACGCTCGAGACGGCAGGAGGACACGCTCGGGCCGGCAGGAGGAGGACACGCTCGGGCCGGCAGGAGGAGGACACGCTCGGGCCGGCAGGAGGACACGCTCGGGCCGGCAGGAGGACACGCTCGGGCCGGCAGGAGGACACCCTCGGGCCGGCAGGAGGACACCCTCGGGCCGGCAGGAGGACACCCTCGGGCCGGCAGGAGGACACGCTCGGGCCGGCAGGAGGACACCCTCGGGCCGGCAGGAGGACACCCTCGGGCCGGCAGGAGGACACCCTCGGGCCGGCAGGAGGACACCCTCGGGCCGGCAGGAGGACACCCTCGGGCCGGCAGGAGGACACCCTCGGGCCGGCAGGAGGACACCCTCGGGCCGGCAGGAGGACACCCTCGGGCCGGCAGGAGGACACCCTCGGGCCGGCAGGAGGACACCCTCGGGCCGGCAGGAGGACACCCTCGGGCCGGCAGGAGGACACCCTCGGGCCGGCAGGAGGACACCCTCGGGCCGGCAGGAGGACACGCTCGGGCCGGCAGGAGGACACGCTCGGGCCGGCAGGAGGACACGCTCGGGCCGGCAGGAGGACACGCTCGGGCCGGCAGGAGGACACCCTCGGGCCGGCAGGAGGACACCCTCGGGCCGGCAGGAGGACACCCTCGGGCCGGCAGGAGGACACCCTCGGGCCGGCAGGAGGACACCCTCGGGCCGGCAGGAGGACACCCTCGGGCCGGCAGGAGGACACCCTCGGGCCGGCAGGAGGACACCCTCGGGCCGGCAGGAGGACACCCTCGGGCCGGCAGGAGGACACCCTCGGGCCGGCAGGAGGACACGCTCGGGCCGGCAGGAGGACACGCTCGGGCCGGCAGGAGGACACGCTCGGGCCGGCAGGAGGACACGCTCGGGCCGGCAGGAGGACACGCTCGGGCCGGGTGGAGGACAGGCTCGGGCCAGCAGGAGGAGGACACGCTCGGGCCAGGTGGAGGTGTCTGACTGTGCAGCCTGCGCCTGACCGTACCGGATAGGTGGAAGGGGGAGCGAGCGCTCTGAGTGACGGTTGCCGCAGCAACGGCCGGTCTTCCATTCCGAAGTCCCCGCCCACCTCGTTCCCCCAATGGCTCTCCCAGCTCCAGGCCAGGACGGTCCTGCCAGTTTTTGCAGTTGTGTAGTAGTCACATTGCTGCGATCCGTTTACACTTCAGGGGAGGGGGGGAAGTAATGATCGCTGCGTGGCCGATGGAAACCTGATCAGACGGGAGGGGTGGACTTTTTTTTTTTTTAGCAGAAGGGGGGAAAAAAATGTCTTCCCCTTCCAACGGGATCCCAAATGCAATAGAGATCAAGCAGGAAAATGCCTTGGACGCGGCTGCTTTCTCTATGGAGCATGCACAGCAGCCCGGGACGGAGGACGGGATCAAGAGCGAACTTGTGATCGGCGGCGGCGGGGCCCCGTACACCCTCGCCTTCTCCCCGGAGCACGTCGCCTGCGTGTGCGAGGCTCTGCAGCAAGGTGGGGATCTGGACAGGCTGGCCCGGTTCCTGTGGTCGCTGCCCCAGAGTGACCTGCTACGTGGCAATGAGAGTATCCTGAAAGCCCGGGCGCTGGTCGCCTTCCACCAGGGCAGGTACCCGGAGCTCTTCTCCGTGCTGGAGAGCCATAACTTCGAGCCGTCCAACCACGCCGTGCTGCAGGACCTCTGGTACAAGGCTCGGTACAACGAGGCGGAAAAGGCCCGGGGGAGAGCCCTGGGGGCGGTGGACAAGTACCGGCTGCGGAGGAAGTTCCCGCTGCCCCGGACCATCTGGGACGGAGAGGAGACCGTCTACTGCTTCAAGGAGAAGTCCCGCAACGCGCTGAAGGAGCTGTACAAGCACAACCGCTACCCGTCCCCCGCCGCCAAGAGGAACCTGGCCAAGATCACCGGCCTGTCCCTCACCCAGGTCAGCAACTGGTTCAAGAACCGGCGGCAGCGCGACCGCAACCCGTCCGAGGCGCAGTCCAAGAGGTGAGGACGGAACTTGTGCCGCTCTCTATTGTGCCTGCTGCAACATGGCGCGACTCTGCTGCTGCTGCTAACTTCTCCAAGTCTAGAAAGCTGGAAGGGGATTCCATGAAAGCAGAGCAAACATGCACCAATAGCCCGAGGAATGTAATATGGACGCATGTGGGTCATTTAGAAAGGGGGAGTATCACAAGGAAAGGTTTTTGGTGTATGCGGGTCATATGTGGGGGTGATTGGTGCATGTGGGTCATTTATGGGAGGTGATAACACAAGGAAAGGTTATTGGTGTATGCGGGTCATATGTGGGGGTGATTGGTGCATGTGGGTCATTTATGGGAGGTGATAACACAGGGAAAGGTTATTGGTGTATGCGGGTCATATGTGGGGGTGATTGGTGCATGTGGGTCATTTATGGGAGGTGATAACACAAGGAAAGGTTATTGGTGTATGCGGGTCATATGTGGGGGTGATTGGTGCATGTGGGTCATTTATGGGAGGTGATAACACAGGGAAAGGTTATTGGTGTATGCGGGTCATATGTAGGGGTGATTGGTGCATGTGGGTCATTTATGGGAGGTGATAACACAGGGAAAGGTTATTGGTGTATGCGGGTCATATGTGGGGGTGATTGGTGCATGTGGGTCATTTATGGGAGGTGATAACACAGGGAAAGGTTATTGGTGTATGCGGGTCATATGTAGGGGTGATTGGTGCATGTGGGTCATTTATGGGAGGTGATAACACAGGGAAAGGTTATTGGTGTATGCGGGTCATATGTGGGGGTGATTGGTGCATGTGGGTCATTTATGGGAGGTGATAACACAGGGAAAGGTTATTGGTGTATGCGGGTCATATGTGGGGGTGATTGGTGCATGTGGGTCATTTATGGGAGGTGATAACACAAGGAAAGGTTATTGGTGTATGCGGGTCATATGTGGGGGTGATTGGTGCATGTGGGTCATTTATGGGAGGTGATAACACAGGGAAAGGTTATTGGTGTATGCGGGTCATATGTAGGGGTGATTGGTGCATGTGGGTCATTTATGGGAGGTGATAACACAGGGAAAGGTTATTGGTGTATGCGGGTCATATGTGGGGGTGATTGGTGCATGTGGGTCATTTATGGGAGGTGATAACACAGGGAAAGGTTATTGGTGTATGCGGGTCATATGTAGGGGTGATTGGTGCATGTGGGTCATTTATGGGAGGTGATAACACAGGGAAAGGTTATTGGTGTATGCGGGTCATATGTGGGGGTGATTGGTGCATGTGGGTCATTTATGGGAGGTGATAACACAAGGAAAGGTTATTGGTGTATGCGGGTCATATGTGGGGGTGATTGGTGCATGTGGGTCACTTATGGTAGGTGATAACACAAGGAAAGGTTATTGGTGTATGCGGGTCATATGTGGGGGTGATTGGTGCATGTGGGTCATTTATGGGAGGTGATAACACAGGGAAAGGTTATTGGTGTATGCAGGTCATATGTGGGGGTGATTGGTGCATGTGGGTCATTTATGGGAGGTGATAACACAGGGAAAGGTTATTGGTGTATGCAGGTCATATGTAGGGGTGATTGGTGGATGTGGGTCATTTATGGGAGGTGATAACACAGGGAAAGGTTATTGGTGTATGCGGGTCATATGTAGGGGTGATTGGTGGATGTGGGTCATTTATGGGAGGTGATAACACAGGGAAAGGTTATTGGTGTATGCGGGTCATATGTGGGGGTGATTGGTGCATGTGGGTCATTTATGGGAGGTGATAACACAGGGAAAGGTTATTGGTGTATGCAGGTCATATGTAGGGGTGATTGGTGCATGTGGGTCATTTATGGGAGGTGATAACACAAGGAAAGGTTATTGGTGTATGCAGGTCATATGTAGGGGTGATTGGTGCATGTGGGTCATTTATGGGAGGTGATAACACAAGGAAAGGTTATTGGTGTATGCGGGTCATATGTGGGGGTGATTGGTGCATGTGGGTCATTTATGGGAGGTGATAACACAAGGAAAGATTATTGGTGCATGTGGGTCATTTATGAGGGGCGGTAACACAAGGGAAGGTTATTGGTGCTTGTGGGTCAGTTATGAGGGACGGGAAGGTTATTGGTGCTTGTGGGTCAGTTATGAGGGACGGGAAGGTTATTGGTGCATGTGGGTCATTTATGAGGGACGGTAACACAAGGGAAGGCAATTGGTGCATGTGGCTCATTTATGAGTGATGGTAACACAAGGAAAAGTTCTGGAGAATCCCATTGATGCATGTAGGTCAATAATGGAAAGCTCTGGGGAACATTTGGGTGGTGGTATCACAAGGGAAAGCTCAGGGGAACATTTGGGTGGTGGTATCACAAGGGAAAGCTCAGGGGAACATTTTGCCTATGTCCTAGCAGATATGAAATTGGTTTAGCAATTTGGTGAATTTGTTACCTGGGCAGATTGGGGTAAATCTCTTTATCGGTGACGATTGATTGTTTTAATTTTAAATTTGACAGAGTAAATGATTTACTAAAATGTGATGTAGCGGAGAGCATGGCAGATCAGGCTGCAGTGTTTTGAAACCTGATTCTAAGCTCATTGAGCTCAGGTTTCATTGAAATCCTAGATGGGAGACTCCTGTGCCCTTTGATCGGCTCTCATTTGCATTGTCCCCTTTTATGATCTTGCTGTCACACTGCTTTCTGCAGCTGCGTACACCTTCCTGGTAAGGGCTGGTGGCTTAGGTAAGGGTTGGTAACTTTCCCTGTGCGCTGGGTTTAGATTATCCACAAGGCGCTTCTTATACTAAAATAAATCACTTCTGTAGGGAAGGAGGGGGAGACGGGTCTCTGATTTGCAGCCAGAGGGGGCTGAGATTGCTGTAAGCCCCTCTGACTGCACAGGAGAGTGTTAGAACAGATGTCAGCTTGTTCCCCTTAGCTGCCACTCAGTTGTTTGGTTTTTTTTTTTGCAGTGAGGGGATCCAGGGGGCTTCACAAATGCACTTTTAACACCTTCATGATTCTTTGAATCCTTTTGTTACCTGGAAGTTGCCTTTCTTTCTTTTTAAGGAAACTTCTGAGCACCAAATGGCAAGCGCTAGCCATAAATGTTAAAAGTTGCAGGCCCCCATATCGGTAGATTGTGGCCTCTCCTTCCCATCATTGTAGCGTTCTAGTACGAAGCCATCGGAAACTGCATTATTCTATTGCAGTGGCCTACAGCTGTGGAGCCAGAAGTCCCAGCATGCCAGGAAACTTTTCTGAGCTTTATTCCATTACCACCATGTTTATCCTCACTTGGGGCTCACAACGTAAATCGGTATGTCTTTGGGTCGAGGGTGGAAGCCCAGAGGAGACCCAAACAAACATAGGATTACTTTTTTCCTATCCCCAGGAGACGAGTAGTAGCTGATGGGACAGCAGTGATCCTGGGCCTGGGCTCAGCTTATGCTTCTACTTGGGAGCAAGGTCCAGGGTCGTAGCTTAGTCTGGGACGTGGTGGAGGCTTTGCAGGTGTTCGTTTCTTGTCTTCAGAAATCCCTTATCTCTAGGCCTGTGACTGACTGGTTTGGCCTGCCAGGTGGAGGTGACCTGTGCTTCCAGCAGAATGCTCAGCCCTTCCCTGTTCTGTCTCTTTACGCCTCCCATTTGCAGAACCTAATGAGTAAAGTTGCCCGGAGGTGTTTTTTTTTTTTTTTTTTTCTTTTTTTTCTCGTAAGGCGCGTACAATACTGAAATAATGCAGTGTGTCGTATTTGCTGAACGATCTAGCAGTTTGCTTATTTCTAGATGGTTCTTTAATACTCTACACAGAGGCAAAATTCACTCCAAACTTCTAAATAGATGATGTCATGAATCCTTTTCATTTCCACTGGTGGCCAAAGCAGCTAAGATATTGGGGACCATGACAGGCCAAAGCGGGTGCTGTGTACTAGGGATGTGTGTGAATACAGCCAGACGACCTGGGCACAGTCTATGAGACTTGTATAAGTGGCTGCAATGTTGCCGGTGGTTTTGGCTATGCCTAGTTGGAACCAGCGGCGTTCTGGACATGAGCAGTGGCTCCATTGTTGGCCAATCAGCTGACACAAACTACTGTGGTGTGGACGCATTTTCTCATTTGTCACGGCCACTTTTGACCTGAATCATATATGGGTTAGATTTGATCACTTGCCCGCAATTGGATCAGGAATTGTGGCAGTAATACGGTTCAGGAATCCGGCCACAATACGGCCATGTGAATCAGCTCAAACAATGAGAAACATAAAAAAAATGTCTTTGCCACCTTTTAGGCCACATTCACACGTTCAGTATTTGGTGAGTATTTTACCTCAGTATTTGTAAGCCAAAACCAGGAGTGGAACAATCAGAGGAAAAGTATAATAGAAACATATGCACCACTTCTGTATTTATCACCCACTCCTGGTTTTGGTTTACAAATATTGAGGTAAAAAACTAGCCAAATACTGAACATGTGAACGTGGCCTAATGCTTCATAATCCCAGCTGTATGAAATATTGTGACCAGTTGGTACATTGTACAGATGTGAAAGATGCAATTGTGAAACAGTGTATACCATAGCATTTATCAGTGGTTTAGAGGAAAAAGTGGACGTGATATATATATATTTATTTTTTTTATGGCATCTGACAGTGCTTGGTGCCTTTTTTTTTTTTTTTTTTTTTTTTTTGTTTCCCACCAACATTTGTCATCATATCGAATGCATAAAAAAAAAAAAAGCCCAAAGCCTTTCAAAACGTATCCAGAGCATACCCATATTGTGCTTCTTCAGAGTTGTAATCTGGCCATATCTCTAGTTTAGCAGTAAAATCATCCTGAGCTTGGTTGATCTTTCTGGAAAAGTACGTAGTGAGCATGTTTCCATATACCCGCCATTGTAGATGTCATAAATCAAACCTTTACAGCTTGTAAAATATTCATGGGCTTAAGTGTGCAGCTATGCCTCCTTCAGATATGACAACCCCATTGGAAACTCGTGCATTTAATTCTCCGAACGACGCGGGCATGTGCTGCAGAGCAATTTTTGCCTTTTGTTTTCTATCTCTCTGCAGCGTGCAGATGTCGGGGGGTGGGGGATGCTTGATGGATGGGCAAACATAGACAGGTAACATTCCTTGGGTTTTCTAAACTAATGCTTCCTGGTTAAAGAACACCTCCCCCACTGCTCTGCCACTCTTCCCCATACATTAGCACCTTTGGGGCATTCTCGCTTATTTAAGGCCTTCTGTGAATTTGCCGCCTGTGTGATCAGGAAGGATATAATTAAGGTCACCCCTCACTTCAGTGGCTGGATAATAATTACATGTTCCAAAATGTCCTATTTTCTGCAGTTGGAGATGATGTAGTTAAGTGCCTCGGAGAAAGCTGGGTTCAGGTTATGTTCCTGTTTACGAGCCCTTCTATTCTCCTTGGTTCCATATTTGTTTTTCTGCATAACAATAGGTGTTCCTTTACAAATGCCACCACTCCATTACCATATATTTGCCAAATGGCCCTTCTGTGTTTGCTTCTTGCCACTTCACACAAGCTGAAGTGTCCATTAGTCTCCTCACAAGAGGTTTCCCCTGATCTTCTCGTCTGCTCAAAAATAATACCGTCAAGTAGCGTCACTTCCATTTCCAGTGCCATTTTTTTTGTTAACGATTTCTCTTGTTTTGTGTTCTTTACTTTTGCTTCTTTAGTGAGTCGGATGGAAACCACAGCACTGAAGATGAATCGAGCAAAGGCCAAGACGACCTGTCTCCACATCCTCTTCCCAACTCGGATGCCATCTCCAACATAAGCCTTCCTGCGCACGCCGATGCCGTGTATATGCAACACATTGGGAATAAAATCTCCTTAAGCTCTTCTGGAGTTCTGTTAAATGGAAGTTTGGTATCGTCCAATACTTCACCCGTTTTCTTAAATGGAGGCTCATTTATCCAGGGACCCAACGGCGTGCTTCTTAATGGTTTAAACGTGGCAAATTCGCAAACGGTGACATTAAATTCTCCAAAAGTGGCCTCTACCATTGTAAGCAATGGTGCTCTGAACTCCGACATCTTGGTGTCCTCCCCTGAGGAAGTCAAGGTTCTTCAAGCTGGTTTGACAGATTCTTCCTCGTCGTACACTACAAATATACAGCCTTCTTTCCCAGGGTTAATACCTGCTGCAGAAGTCAAGACTGAGACTATCCAGCCTGCTGCTGTTTCTCAAGATGGCGGAACAGTCGTTACATTTACCACTCCCATACAAATAAACCCGTACGGCATTGTCCAGATACCCAATTCAGGAACAAACGCTCAGTTCATTAATGGAAGTATTGGATTCTCCACACTCCAGCTGCCTTCAGTTGCAGTTTCCCAAGGTAAATGACGTGTATAGATGGGAGAATTTGTGCATTGTTTTCTGAAATGTTTTTAATACCAAAACTTGGATCTGTCATCCACAGAGAACCTTGCGTTCTAAGGTGTTACATACATACATACATATATAATCACCAATGTCCAAAAGATAACAAAACTGGCACTTCCAGTACACCATAAACACCGATAAGTCACCCTAAGGGTAACTGCAATGAAGAGATCCAGGAAGATATAAATTAAGGCTTTATTAAGGAACTTTAATAAAATGCATAAAAAAATGCCCAAGCACCTAAACATAAGGTGGAGGCTATGTGCAGTATATCACTGTAAAACATCACTTGCATGGTAGTAACATAGTAACATAGTTAGTAAGGCCGAAAAAAGACATTTGTCCATCCAGTTCAGCCTATATTCCATCATAATAAATCCCCAGATCTACGTCCTTCTATAGAACCTAATAATTGTATGATACAATATTGTTCTGCTCCAGGAAGACATCCAGGCCTCTCTTGAACCCCTCGACTGAGTTCGCCATCACCACCTCCTCAGGCAAGCAATTCCAGATTCTCACTGCCCTAACAGTAAAGAATCCTCTTCTATGTTGGTGGAAAAACCTTCTCTCCTCCAGACGCAAAGAATGCCCCCTTGTGCCCGTCACCTTCCTTGGTATAAACAGATCCTCAGCGAGATATTTGTATTGTCCCCTTATATACTTATACATGGTTATTAGATCGCCCCTCAGTCGTCTTTTTTCTAGACTAAATAATCCTAATTTCGCTAATCTATCTGGGTATTGTAGTTCTCCCATCCCCTTTATTAATTTTGTTGCCCTCCTTTGTACTCTCTCTAGTTCCATTATATCCTTCCTGAGCACCGGTGCCCAAAACTGGACACAGTACTCCATGTGCGGTCTAACTAGGGATTTGTACAGAGGCAGTATAATGCTCTCATCATGTGTATCCAGACCTCTTTTAATGCACCCCATGATCCTGTTTGCCTTGGCAGCTGCTGCCTGGCACTGGCTGCCCCAGGTAAGTTTATCATTAACTAGGATCCCCAAGTCCTTCTCCCTGTCAGATTTACCCAGTGGTTTCCCATTCAGTGTGTAATGGTGATATTGATTCCTTCTTCCCATGTGTATAACCTTACATTTATCATTGTTAAACCTCATCTGCCACCTTTCAGCCCAAGTTTCCAACTTATCCAGATCCATCTGTAGCAGAATACTATCTTCTCTTGTATTAACTGCTTTACATAGTTTTGTATCATTGCAAATATCGATATTTTACTGTGTAAACCTTCTACCAGATCATTAATGAATATGTTGAAGAGAACAGGTCCCAATACTGACCCCTGCGGTACCCCACTGGTCACTTCGACCCAGTTAGAGACTATACCATTTATAACCACCCTCTGCTTTCTATCACTAAGCCAGTTACTAACCCATTTACACACATTTTCCCCCAGACCAAGCATTCTCATTTTGTGTACCAACCTCTTGTGCGGCACGGTATCAAACGCTTTGGAAAAATCGAGATATACCACGTCCAATGACTCACCGTGGTCCAGTCTATAGCTTACCTCTTCATAAAAACTGATTAGATTGGTTTGACAGGAGCGATTTCTCATAAACCCATGCTGATATGGAGTTAAACAGTTATTCTCATTGAGATAATCCAGAATAACATCCCTCAGAAACCCTTCAAATATTTTACCAACAATAGAGGTTAGACTTACTGGCCTATAATTTCCAGGTTCACTTTTAGAGCCCTTTTTGAATATTGGCACCACATTTGCTATGCGCCAGTCCTGCGGAACAGATCCTGTCGCTATAGAGTCCCTAAAAATAAGAAATAATGGTTTATCTATTACATTACTTAGTTCCCTTAGTACTCGTGGGTGTATGCCATCCGGACCCGGAGATTTATCTATTTTAATCTTATTTAGCCGGTTTCGCACCTCTTCTTGGGTTAGATTGGTGACCCTTAATATAGGGTTTTCATTGTTTCTTGGGATTTCACCTAGCATTTCATTTTCCACCGTGAATACCGTGGAGAAGAAGGTGTTTAATATGTTAGCTTTTTCCTCGTCATCTACAACCATTCTTTCCTCACTATTTTTTAAGGGGCCTACATTTTCAGTTTTTATTCTTTTACTATTGATATAGTTGAAGAACAGTTTGGGATTAGTTTTACTCTCCTTAGCAATGTGCTTCTCTGTTTCCTTTTTGGCAGCTTTAATTAGTTTTTTAGATAAAGTATTTTTCTCCCTATAGTTTTTTAGGGCTTCAATGGTGCCATCCTGCTTTAGTAGTGCAAATGCTTTCTTTTTACTGTTAATTGCCTGTCTTACTTCTTTGTTTAGCCACATTGGGTTTTTCCTATTTCTAGTCCTTTTATTCCCACAAGGTATAAACCGCTTACACTGCCTATTTAGGATGTTCTTAAACATTTCCCATTTATTATCTGTATTCTTATTTCTGAGGATATTGTCCCAGTCTACCAGATTAAGGGCATCTCTAAGCTGGTCAAACTTTGCCTTCCTAAAGTTCAATGTTTTTGTGACTCCCTGACAAGTCCCCCTAGTGAAAGACAGGTGAAACTGTACAATATTGTGGTCGCTATTTCCTAGATGCCCGACCACCTGCAGATTTGTTATTCTGTCAGGTCTATTAGATAGTATTAGGTCTAAAAGTGCTGCTCCTCTGGTTGGATTCTGCACCAATTGTGAAAGATAATTTTTCTTGGTTATTAGCAGAAACCTGTTGCCTTTATGGGTTTCACAGGTTTCACTTTCCCAGTTAATATCCGGGTAGTTAAAGTCCCCCATAACCAGGACCTCATTATGGGTTGCAGTTTCATCTATCTGCTTTAGAAGTAGACTTTCCATGGTTTCTGTTATATTTGGGGGTTTGTAACAGACCCCAATGAGAATTTTGTTACCATTTTTCCCTCCATGAATTTCGACCCATATGGACTCGACATCCTCATTTCCTTCGCTAATATCCTCCCTTAAAGTGGACTTTAGACAAGACTTTACATAGAGATAAACCCCTCCTCCTCTCCGGTTTTTACGATCCTTTCTAAACAGACTGTAACCCTGTAAGTTAACTGCCCAGTCATATGGTAGTATTCATATAACAACATATTGGCTAAGTACATATATTGCTGCCTAAGCGGTTTATAGGGTCATATCTACCTGCAGACAGCACAGCGTTCCACCTCACCCCAACGCACGTTTTGCACCAGGCTTCTTCCGGGGGAGTGCGAAACGTGCGTGGGGTGAGGTGGAACGCTGTGCTGTCTGCAGGTAGATATGACCCTATAAACCGTTTAGGTATATTACTACTGTGGCTATACTCTGGGCATGCTTAGGCAGCAATATATGTACTTAGCCAATATGTTGTTATATGAATACTACCATGCAAGTGATGTTTTACAGTGATATACTGCACATAGCCTCCACCTTATGTTTAGGTGCTTGGGCATTTTTTATGCATTTTATTAAAGTTCCTTAATAAAGCCTTAATTTACGGTATATCTTCCTGGATCTCTTCATTGCAGTTACCCTTAGGGTGACTTATCGGTGTTTATACATACATACATACATACCCCCCATAAAATAGGGTCCAGGACCAGAGCTGACCACTGTAAGGCTGTCCGTCTCATATACCGCATTGTCCATATTTATGGCGCACACACTCTTAGTGGGGCTGAGATCACAGCCGCGTGAGGTACTGGCAATTTTGGCTGGTCTCTTGGGTAGTGTGGGACCCTTTCGTTTCTGCTGATCGGTGGCGCTCTAATCTGAGGATAGATCATCAAAATAAAAACACTTTTTTTTCAAGTATTTCCGCTTGACACATCTGTAGGGAAAGAGGATAAAATACGCAGGATAAAACGACAGGGATATGAAATCTGTAATGCTGATCTCCAAGTAATTTTTCCCCCCTTCTGTATTGGATGAGATTTTGTAAAATCACATCCACTTTGCTGATACTTGTAATACACAACGCGTTTTCCATCAGAAACATCTTACCTGTGCAATAAGCTTGCCATGCACATTAGACTTGTGTCAGCCAATATTCAAAGGTTCTTCTGATGGTCTAATGTGTATAGGGGAGTCAGCCACCTGATGGTCGGGTGAGATGTCGATAGCACATGTCTGATTTCACCCTGTCGATTGTTTGTTCTCCCGGAGATAAGGCGCCGGCCGACTTGTCCTAGACAATACAGAAGCACTCGGCCGAATGAGAGCTCCTGTGTATGGGAGAGTCGGCCAGATCACTGACATCCATCTAATGAATGAGGATGGTGGCGCCAGGTGCCTGATGGTCGGGAGAGATGTCGATCACACATGTCTGATATCACACATGTCTGATTTCACGCTGTCAATCGCATTGTTCTCCTGGCGATAAGGCATCGGTCAACGTGTCATAGACAACACAGGAGCACTGGGCCGAATGAAAGCTCCTGTCGGCCCAGATCGTTGACAGCCTTCTTCTGTGTATGGTCAGTATATTCATGCAACTGGGTATTGGAAAAGTCTTAGTCTTCCCATGTGACTTAACCACCCATGTTGCTATATTTCATAAAATACAATTTATTCTTGTAAACTGTGTTGCCCATTCCACGTTCATGAAGTCACAGAACAACAACGGTGGCGGATCTGTCTATACTTCTATGTTGCAGCTGTTCAGCACTAATAATAGCGCTGCTACATATGAGGAATAATTGAGTGGACTTGGTGTAGGCATTTGTTTGATATTTCCAGCCGTCCTGCTTTAACAATCCATTAGTGCGGCTTCTAAATGGATGTAGCCATCATTTGGTTAAACCAGAAAAGTGCAAACCATGGGGCCTTGGTGTCTGCTGTGCGTATCTGCATCACTTCTGTATAATCGCTTCCTTTCCTATGCCAATCACTGATTGATAAGTAGTGCTCTTTTCTTATAGAAGAGGGCAACAAAATTAATAAAGGGGATGGGGGAACTACAACACCCAGAGAGATTAGCAAAATTAGGATTATTTAGTCTATGAAAAAGACGACTGAGGGGCGATCTAATAACCATGTGTAAGTATATAGGGGGACAATACAAATATCTCTCCGAGGATCTGTTTATACCAAGGAAGGTGACGGGCACAAGGGGGCATTCCCTGCGTCTGGAGGAGAGAAGGTTTTTCCACCAACATAGAAGAGGATTCTTTACGGTTAGGGCAGTGAGAATCTGGAATTCCTTGCCTGAGGAGGCAGTGATGATAAACTCAGTCGAGGGGTTCAAGAGAGGCCTGGATGTCTTCCTGGAGCAGAACAATATTGTATCTTACAGTTATTAGGTTCTTTAGAAGGACGTAGATCTGGGGATTTATTCTGACGGAATATACGGTAGGCTGAACTGGGTGGACAAATGTCTTTTTTTGGCCTTGCTAACAACTACTATGTTGGGTTCTTCAGCAGCTGTAGATATCTTATACATGCCACAGCTGCTGCAGAACATCATTATAGACCTCTCCTGTGGTAGAGAACTTCTTCTTGAAAGGTAGGAGAGTGTTTTCATATGAATCTG
Organism: Ranitomeya imitator; assembly: GCF_032444005.1. NCBI lineage: Eukaryota > Metazoa > Chordata > Amphibia > Anura > Dendrobatidae > Ranitomeya > Ranitomeya imitator. Next base: position 735,606,376 of record NC_091282.1, on the reverse strand, counting down.
ATAGAAATTCCGAGACATATTTAAAAAAGTCTCCCTAATATGAGTTATAAAGAGTATTGGGAGCCATCTTGTAGTTTTTTTTTTCTCTATAGGTGCATCTCTATGGTTATGACACCGCTCTCATTTCTAATATTAAAATATATAGTGTCCTTGCTCTTATAGGGTTTTTTTTGTTTGTTTTAGAAAACCTCATTCCTATGACTGCAGTTTGTTGGGAAAAAAAAAAGGCTTTCTCATCCTTGCCAGGTCCAGCACCGTGTCTCTGCTTTTGTTGTCTTTAAGGCTATGTGCACACGTTCAGGAATTCATGCAGAAAATTCCTGTGAAAATCCGGACATTTCTGCCAGATTTCCGCATGAAATCCGCATGCGTTTTTTTTGTGCGGTTTTGACGCGGTTTTTGCGCGCTTTTTTCGGACATTTCCCAATGAATTAGACAGTGGGAAAACCACGAAAAAACCACAAAATTAATGATCAGGTTCATTATTTTTCCGCAATGCGTTTTTCATGCGGAAAAACGCACATCATGTGCACAGAAGTTGCGGATTTCATTAAAAATGATAGGATGCTTAATCTATGCAGATTATTTGCGGTTTTATAGCGTTCTTATAGCGCAAAAACGCTAAAAAAACGCAAATCTGCAACGTGTGCACATAGCCTTATTGTCTGCAGTGCTGACGTCACAACGACAGCACTGCAGACAATCACTGAGCTCGGTTATTGTCTGTAGTGCTGTTGCAGTGACTTGGATGGTTATCTCAAATGGCAAGTGGCTGCGTTGGACATTGTATTGCTACTTTATACTTCACGTTTATCCTCAAGTCTCTACCATGGTTGTTTGCACTCTGGTGACGCAGATCCAGAGATGATCAAATGCCAAATGGTACCTTAGGAAATGGAGCTTGCAATATTTCATGCCATAGTGTCCTCTGACTGGAGCTCTTCTGTCTAAACGTTCCCCATACATAGGAATGGTCGGCTCAACCAAATGTTCATGTGTACTCCATGGGGACAGTAGAGTACGTTATTAATCTGCCTGCAAAACAAAAGGATCTGGTGAATGAACTAAAAGCACCCAATCCTTAACCCCCCCTACCCCCCCACCCATATCCTCTGTCAGGGGATAATTAACATTACATGATTGGCCAATCCTGTAGAAAATGACGATTTCTATCTAATGTGTATGAGGGCCTTATCTCCACAACTGACTTGATTTGGAGGCCCTTTTCACTAGGCCTGGTCCAAGTATAGATAAGGAAGCCATCTTCGTTAAATTCCATGTGGCCTGATTGGAATACGACAAAAGAAACACACTATAAATGGTTGTGCAAGACACACATACAAAGAAGTATTAGAAAAATGTAAATCTTTATTAAGCTACAATAAATCAGTTAGCATATGATAAAAACAAGACACACACACTAGAAAACATCTTGTGGGTACATGTAAGGGGATATTTAGTTCATGTGCACATTATACAGACACTGCTACCTCATCATATGAGCAGTGCAATAAAGTGCCGATAATTTTTAAATAAAATGCATGACTGTAAATCATGCCTGACTTTAAATATATGACAAGTGGCCACAGCGAATAGCGAAATCATAATACTGTACCATTAGTTTACTTACTATGGGGTATATGCTCAGTTTGTTTCTTTTCTTGGATTTTGATAGTGGTGATGTGCCCCTGACGCACGTTTCGCCAATGGGTGTTTGGCGGTACTTATCCCCTCTGACTTGTGTCCAGCAGTCAGTCTGAGTGCTCACAACTGCAAAGTATTTCTGGCTTTGTCTACTGAAAGAAGAACTCAAAGACCCTTTGGCTTTGTCCTTTTGGGTTACTCAATCAATACATGGATTTAGAGTGACTTGATTCGAATAAAAAAAAATAATTCTGAAATGTTATTTCTGTATGTAGTGGCACTTGCAGCTGGAAGAATGGGCTCTGAGCATCAAACAGTTTAGCTCCTTCCCGTCATTGTGTGGCTTGTATAAATTCCAATGCAGTTCAGTAATTGCTTTTCCGTCAAGCTGAAAAATTACTCTGAGACTTGAAAATGTGATGGTCTAGTAGCCGGTTCTTCATAAAATACAGATACGGTAGTTTACAACTGGTACATCTAAAGTGCATGTAATTCACTGTTAGTACAGATACGTGCAAAAGTCATGGAAATAAAGATTCTTAAAAATCAGCATTAATGGGTCTTGATTTTGTGAGCGGACTTGTCAGATAGGTCCCAGGGTGGCTCATCTGCACGGAGGCACACAGAGGAAATTGGGGTCTGTCTGGTGTTTTGTAATGTTACTCTTAATACTTAATTTCAGCTCTGTCTGTGCAATCTGTGCTCCCTTCGCTGCCTTTTTTTTTTTTTTCTTTTTATTGCCCCCTACAGATTGATGTATTGTACTTGGGTTTGACAGTCCATATTACTGACGTGACCCCCTGTAATTCTACAGTACTGTAATGGCACTGAAGCTCTGGAAAATGGCTAAATAGTGTCTAAACTTCTCAAACTTATTTGTTTCATCAATAATTTTATTCCGTGTTGAAAATTATTTATCTTTGCTTATCGCTTTAAGGAGTTTGGTTTCAGTCCTCTAAACCTTGCATCTAAATAGCCCAACAAACCACTGCTTACTCTAGAAGAATGGCTGTGAGGATCCTTGGCATGAAAAGTAAAAGCTCCTGCTTGGCTTGAAATGTAGGCAACGCAAAGGAAAGTATCCAGCCGTTTGAATATAAAAAATCACCAATTAATGCAACTTTAAAATATTGCAAAATCCCACACGTTTCGGACATAGAACTCTCCTTAATCGTGGACCTGTCAAAAAAACAAAAAAAAACAACCCAAACTTGGACCTATTGACCTCCATACCATAGTCTATTTGTCTGGCATTTCTGTACTCCATCACTATGCACTGGGAGTACGAACGCTGGCAGTCGAGGAGGAATCTCTTCCCTGTAAAAATATTCAGTGCAGGTATCCTCTCTGCGCTCAGCAGGATCTTTCTGTGTCTCCTCCGTAAGCACCATCATGTAGTGAGCCTCCTGCACTGTGCCACCTGCAGTAACTCCTCCGGCATGGTTCTACCTAGTGCAGGTGAGATTAGGCAGCTTGAAACCTATAGAGCAGTCATGGTTGTGCTGCCTAGTCTCATCTGTGCTTGGCACAACCATGCCAGAGGAGTTACTGCAGGTGACACAGTGCAGGAGACTCACTACATGATGGTGCCTACGGAGGAGACACAACCAGATCCTCCTGAGCGCAGAGAGGAGAATACCTGCACTGAATACCTTGCAGGGGAGCAAGCACACGCCTGTGTCCTCCTCCTTCAGTGCCAGAGTTTGTACTCCCATTGCATAGTGACGGAGTACAGAAAAACCCGACAAGTAGACTAAAGAGTAAGCAATGGTATAGAGGCTACTAGATGCAAGTTTTTTTTTTTGTTTTTTTTTTTTACAGATCTAAAGTGAACTCTCTTAATGACTTGATTAGCAAAGTTAAATAACTTTCAGTACAAAAGCTCATTTCCACCAAGCGGAGGTGTCCCCCTTCTATCTTACTTTGCAGTCGGTGAGATGAGAGGCATCTCATGGTGGACGCGACTTGGCTTAATGGAGAACTGGACACCTGTTTTGTACAAACACTTGAGTGAATGATATCATGCGAGTCCCATCTACCCTGGAGTAGCGGACTGTGGAGATAATGCAATGTGCATAAGTTAGGATATATTTTTCAGGCTCTTTTTCAGTTGACTTTTACCTTCAACCGCCTTGGCAGTGCTACTGCATTCAGGCTTTTGAGACTCTTTATTGTTACAGATACCGTCTGCTCGCCTTTTCATGGCCGTGAATGCATAATCTTGGCCCAGAATAAATCTGGACAATGCTTGTCCATACAGTTGTGGCCAAAAGTATTGACACCCCTGCAATTCTGTCAGATAATACTCAGTTTCTTCCTGAAAATGATTGCAAACACAAATTCTTTGTTATTATTATCTTCATTTACTTTGTCTTAAATGAAAAAACACAAAAAGAATTATCCTAAAGCCAAATTGGATATAATTCCACACCAAACATAAAAAAGGGGGTGGACAAAAGTATTGGCACTGTTCGAAAAATCATGTGATGCTTCTCTAATTTGTGTAATTAACAGCACCTGTAACTTACCTGTGGCACCTAACAGGTGTTGGCAATAACTTAAGGTACCTTCACACATAACGATTTCGTTAACAATATCGTTGCTTTTTGTGACGTAGCAACGATATCGTTAATGAAATCGTTATGCGTGACAGCGACCAACGAACAGGCCCCTGCTGGGAGATCGTTGGTCGCTGTGAATGATCAGGACCTTTTTTTTTTGGTCGCTGATCACCCGCTGACATGGCTGAATTGGTGTGTGTGATGCCGATCCAGTGACGTGTTCACTGGTAACCAGGGTAAACATCGGGTTACTAAGCGCAGGGCCGCGCTTAGTAACCCGATGTTTACCCTGGTTACCATTGTAAAAGTAAAAAAAAAAAAAAAAAAAAAACACGTATATACTTACATTCCGGTGTCTGTCCCCCGGCATCAGCTTCCCTGCACTGTGTCAGCGCCGGCCGGCTGTAAAGCAGAGCACAGCGGTGACGTCACTGCTGTGCTCTGCTTTATAGCCGGCCGGCGCTGACACAGTGCAGGGAAGCTGACGCCAGGGGACAGACACCGGAATGTAAGTATATACGTGTTTTTTTTTTTTTTTTTACTTTTACAATGGTAACCAGGGTAAACATCGGGTTACTAAGCGCGGCCCTGCGCTTAGTAACCCGATGTTTACCCTGGTTACCCGGGGACTTCGGCATCGTTGGTCATCGTTCGGCATCGACTAAACAGCGACGCTGCAGCGATCGGCATCGTTGTCTGTATTGCTGCAGCGTCGCTAAATGTGACGGTACCTTAAATCACACTTGCAGCCAGTTGACATGGATTAAAGTTGACTCAACCTCTGTCCTGTGTCCTTGTGTGTACCACATTGAGCATGGAGAAAAGAAAGAAGACCAAAGAACTGTCTGAGGACTTGAGAAACCAAATTGTGAGGAAGCATAAGCAATCTCAAGGCTACAAGTCCATCTCCAAAGACCTGAATGTTCCTGTGTCTACCATGCGCAGTGTCATTAAGAAGTTTAAAGCCCATGGCACTGTGGCTAACCTCCCTAGATGTGGACGGAAAAGAAAAATTGACAAGAGATTTCAACGCAAGATTGTGCAGATGTTGGATAAAGAACCTCAACTAACATCCAAACAAGTTCAAGCTGCCCTGCAGTCCGAGGGTACAACAGTGTCAACCCGTACTATCTGTCGGCGTTTGAATGAAAAGGGACTGTATGGTAGGAGACCCTGGAAGACCCCAATTCTTACCCCGAGACATAAAAAAGCCAGGCTGGAGTTTGCAAAAACTTACCTGAAAAAGCCTAAAATGTTTTTGGAAGAATGTTCTCTGGTCAGATGAGACAAAAGTAGAGCTTTTTGGGCAAAGGCATCAACATAGTTTACAGGAGAAAAGAGGCATTCAAAGAAAAGAACACGGTCCCTACAGTCAAAGATGGCGGAGGTTCCATGATGTTTTGGGGTTGCTTTCCTGCCTCTGGCACTGGACTGCTTGACTGTGAGCATGGCATTATGAAGTCAGGAGACTACCAACAAATTTTGCAGCATAATGTAGGGCCCAGTGTGAGAAAGCTGGGCCTCCCTCAGAGGTCATGGGTCTTCCAGCAGGACAATGACCCAAAATACACTTCAAAAAGCACTAGAAAATGGTTTGAGAGAAAGCACTGGAGACTTCTAAGGTGGCCAGCAATGAGTCCAGACCTGAATCCCATAGAACACCTGTGGAGAGATCTAAAAATGGCAGTTTGGAGAAGGCACCCTTCAAATATCAGGGACCTGGAGCAGTTTGCCAAAGAAGAATGGTCTAAAATTCCAGCAGAGCATTTTAAGAAACTCATTGATGGTTACCGGAAGCGGTTGGTCGCAATTATTTTGGCTAAAGGTTGTGCAACCAAGTATTAGGCTGAGGGTGCCAATACTTTTGTCTGGCCCATTTTTGGAGTTTTGTGTGAAATGAAATGAAGAATTTGAGATTGCAATCATTTTCAGGAAGAAACTGAGTATTATCTGACAGAATTGCAGGGGTGTCAATACTTTTGGCCACAACTGTATGCTCTGTTTTGAGCAAAAAGGCATCAATCCTGGCTCAGGACTCCCCTCCGAGTCAAAATGGAGGTCCTGTCTGTAAGACCGGCTCCTGTTCTGGCGGACTTGTATTACAAGGACTGCCATTTATCTGCTGCTTTCAAGGGGTGCCAGGAATGGGACCTGGGTCAATATGATGATCACCCTAAAGAGCTGCATTTTGATGGGGTTGGCTGAGAAAACTCCATATGTTTCCTTTGCGACAACAGGTCATTTATATTTTAATATTTCATTACTTTTCACGATGGATGGAAGAGGTTTGGATAATGTGCAGACCTCCTTTTTAGCTTCTTAGTAGATGGTCATAAAGCGATCATCTTATAGAGTAAGACCCATTAACAACGAGTATCCTACAAGCTCTGGTTTTAATTCGGACATTATAATACTTTATCACCTTGTCACTTTCACTGGGGGGGGAACGGCTGTATGGTCCGTGGCATTGTAGAATGACTTTTGGCTACGGTTCCTCTTTCGATATCTGTATTTTTTTTTTATGGGAAGCCTGGGCTACTGCAAGAGAGATGAGAAGGTGTCTGAATATTAAGTGAATATAATCAAGAACATGGCAGCATTGAGGAGAATCACCAGCCGGTAGACACAAGTATACGAGTTCTAGGTGCCCATTAGATTGGCCAATATGAGGAAGATAGATGATCTCCAAGTCCAGGTAAGAGGATTATTTACCTTGCTGCATTTTAACTGAAATAACATTGAATCTTAAAGGGGATTTGTCGTCAGGTTTTTGCTACGTAATCTGAGAGCAGCCTAATATAGGGGATGAGATCCTGATTCCAGCGATGTCACTTACTGGGCTGTGTTTTTAATAAAGTTGGTGTTTTATCAGCAGGAGATTATCACTAGAGGAATAGGTGTCTTGTGCCTCCTGGTCCAGCCACACCCCCTCCACTGATTGGCAGTCTTCTGTGTAGACTGTATATTGATAGTTGTGTGGGCGAGGTTATACACAGCTCAGCACTCCAAGCTCTGCTATAGCTACAGCAGAGAAAACTGTGACTGTATCACAACTGCTGCACCCAATCAACTAAGTGAAACGTTACTGGAATCAGGGTCTCAGCCTCTATAGCATGCTGCTGTCAGATTGCATAACAGAAACCTGCCGACAGATTCCCTATTAAGTTTTAATTTTGATTAACCAAAAAGCTTGATTACTGCCATGTTTATTGGCAATTTTTATATATCTAAAAACCAAAAATCATTTGTTTTAAAGGTCAGACCTAAGTGAGGTCAACCAGATCTCCTCTTCTGCTCCTTTGCAGTAGCTCAGACTACGGGACCTTGTGCCACAGACTCCCCAGTGTGTAAGTATTTAACATGATTCATTTTTACATCTGATTTCCCAACCTCCATACTTATTCTTATGCCATATTTTCTTCCCACAGGGGAGCTGTTGAGTGAAAAACATCCTAGGAAACGCTACCCTGCATCTGAAGGCCACTGGACAATCCACTGTGAAGGATCTTCTCAAAATGAAGGTGTTTTGGAAACTAACGTCCACCCACACAACATTCGTAAAGGATCCCGGGAATATTCCAAACTTAAAATCAGGAAATTGGACCATAAATGTCCTCTGTTATCTTGTGAAGGTTCAGAAGATGGCAAAGTATCGTGTTCGGAGCAGGATCTTCCTGAAACAATAATGGACTGTTCATCGGCAGAAGACCTTTACCTGCCGGAGAGAGATTCTTCTTCAGATGGTGATGACCCCATTTTATTTGAAAGGCCAAAAAGAATATTAAGGAAGAAATTAAGACAAAGTTCATCGTTGGTTTCTAGATCTACACCTTCTTCAGGTTTTCAGCCCTTTCGGGAAAGAATGAAGAAACCACTTGAAGAACCTCAACATTGCGTACTGGATCAGAAGGAGAGAGCAGGTTCCCATGTAGATCAAAGATTAAGAGATCTTTGTGAGCTGCAGAGGGCAATGGCAACAGACTTGCATGGTCTTCGCACTGAGATGGCCAACATTGGTCTGATACTTGGGAAGATGTTGGTGCTTCTGGAGAAATCTATGTCTTCCAGTTCCAATGCAGGTCAAACCGATGAAATGTGAAATTTCTGCATTGTTACTTTACAAAGGTTGAAGAGTCAATTAAACTGTTTAACTGTTACTTTCTTTTTTTTTTACTTAATAAATGTTTTTGTGTGTATTGAGCGGTGTAATTTTTTGAGTTGAACAATGATTGGTGTGAACTCCAGAGATGAACAATGATGCATTCATTCATATTTCTGCCCTATCTTAGCCGAGATTACAATTTTCCTACAAAACGTAGGCTGCTTTTTTTAGAAGTCATATGAATGGAAATGTGATTAAGGCATGGGATATTGCAAGTTTAGAAACATATTGTAAAAATGCAGGTTTCCCTTTAAAAAAAAGTAGCATCACAATTATCTCTAATCTAGTAATATTTAACCCATTCAATGCGGCCAATTTCCATTTTTGTATTTTCATTTTTCCTCACCTTTTTCCAAAAGCCATAACTTTGTGTTTTCCTGCCTGCATAGACTGCTAAGGGCTTGATTTTCACGGGATGATTTGTAATTTTAAATGACACAATTCATTTTACCACGTAGTATATTGGAAAACAAGGGGGGGGGGGGGAAATCCAAGTGCGGTGAAATAGAAAAAGAAAAGAAATGAAACGCATCCCTGCAGTTTCTTTTTGTTTTGTTTTTACAGCGTACATTGTGTGGTAATAAAATTACTTTGCAATATGATTTTGTTTCAGTATGGCAATACCAAATGTCAATTTTCTTTAATATTTTAATGGTGAAAAAAAAATCAGTAGTTTGGGCGGGAAAAAAAAAAGTTTTTAGATTGTGCTACCATTTTCCAAGAACCATAACGTTTAAACTTGTCGGTCGATGGAGCCATGTAAAGGGTTATTTTTTGTGAGACACTGTTTTTATTGATATCACTGTGGGATATATATGAAATTTTTATCGGTTGTTACAGCATGTCTGGTGTTTTGAGTGTAATACATATACTGTGTATATATATCTACTATATAATTGTCTAAGGGTCACTTCCGTCTGTCTCTGTCACGGATATTCATTGGTCGCGGCCTCTGTCTGTCATGGAATCCAAGTCGCTGATTGGTCGTGGCAAAACGCCCACGACCATTGCCACGACCAATCAGCGACGGCCACAGTCCGGCGGCAATATGGCCGCTCTTTCCTCCCTGCAGTCAGTGCCCGCTCCATACTCCCCTCCAGTCATCCAGTCAGTCCTCACACAAGAATAATAATAATAAAAAAAAAAAGGTTATTCTCACCCTCCGACGTCGCATCCTGTCCTCGGCAGTGCAAGCGGCAGGTTCTGGTGCTAAGAATGCTATGCGAGAAGGACCTGCCATGAAGTCACGGTCATGTGACCGCGACGTCATCACAGGTCCTGCGCTCATACCAACCCTGGGACCGGAAGCTGCCGCGTGCACTGCACACAGGCGACAGGACTACAAGGGGCCATCGGAAGGTGAGTATATGTTTATTTCTTATTTTTTAACCTGTTACATGCATGGCTGGGCAATATACTACGCAGCTGGGCAATATACTACGAGTCTGTGCTGTATACTACGTGGCTCTGTGCTGTATACTACGTGGCTGGGCAATATACTACGTGGGTTGTGCAATATACTACGTGGACTTGCATATTCTATATATATATATCTTAACCCGACCCCCCAAATTTTGCCACACAAAAATGGGAAAACTTAATGACTCGAGTATAAGCCTAGGGTGGGAAATGCAGCAGCTACTGGTAAATGTCAGAAGTAAAAATAGATACCAATAAAAGTAAAAATTGAGACATTGGTAGATTGTGTTTTTGATTATCCATATTGAATCAGGAGCCCCATATAATGCTCCATACAGTTCATGATGGCCCCATAATATGCCCCATATAATGCTCCATGAAGTTTGATGGCCCCATAAGATGCTCCATATTAAAATATGCCCCATATAATCCTGCATATAGTGCTACATAAACGTTGATTATGGCCCCATAAGATGCCCCATACAGACACTTGCCCCATATAGTGCTGCACAAACGTTATGGCGCCGTATGATGGTCCATACAGACACTTGCCCCATTTGCTGTTGCTGCGATAAAAAAAAAATCACATTCTCACCTCTCCGTCGCTCAGGCCCCGGCACTTTCAATATTCACCTGACTTCGTTCCGGGCGCCGCTCCATCTTCAGCGTCTTCTGCACTGACGTTCAGGCAGAGGGCGCACACTATCCACGTCACCGCGCCCTCTGACCTGAGCGTCACTGCAGAAGACGCTGAAGACGGAGCGGCGCCAGGAATGGGGAGCAGGTGAATATCGCGCAGCGCTTCCCCACCCCATTATACTCACCTGCTCTCGACGCTGTCCCTGCAGGTCCCTGGCTTCCCGGCGCCGCAGCTTCTTCCTCTACTGAGCAGTCACCGTTATCGCTCATTACAGTAATGAATATGCGGCTCCAGCCCTATGGGAGGTGGAGCCGCATATTCATTACTGTAATGAGCGGTACCATGTGACCGCTCAGTACAGGCAGAAGCTGCCGGGGAAGCCAGGGACCTGCAGGGTCTGCGCCGGGAGCAGGTGAGTATAATTAGACAGCCCCCGCTCCCCCTCCCCTGCTGACCACTGGGTATGACTCGAGTTTAAACCGAGAGGGGGACTTTCAGCCCCAAAAAATGGGTTGAAAATCTCGGCTTATACTTGCGTATGTGTATGTTGTGTATGTATATGTGTGTATACATGTGTGTGTATATACAGTTAGGTCCATATATATTTGGACAGAGACAACATTTTTCTAATTTTGGTTATAGACATTACCACAATGAATTTTAAACAAAACAATTCAGATGCAGTTGAAGTTCAGACTTTCAGCTTTCATTTGAGGGTATCCACATTAAAATTGGATGAAGGGTTTAGGAGTTTCCTCTCCTTAACATGTGCCACCCTGTTTTTAAAGGGACAAAAAGTAATTGGACAGATTTAATAATTTTAAATAAAATGTTAATTTCTAGTACTTGGTTGAAAACCCTTTGTTGGCAATGACTGCCTGAAGTCTTGAACTCATGGACATCACCAGACGCTGTGTTTCCTCCTTTTTGATGCTCTGCCAGGCCTACACTGTGGTAGTTTTCAGTTACTGTTTGTTTGTGGGCCTTTCTGTCTGAAGTTTAGTCTTTAACAAGTGAAATGCATGCTCATTTGGGTTGAGATCAGGTGACTGACTTGGCCATTCAAGAATATTCCACTTCTTTGCTTTAATAAACTCCTGGGTTGCTTTGGCTTTATGTTTTGGGTCATTGTCCATCTGTAGTATGAAACGACGACCAATCAGTTTGGCTGCATTTGGCTGGATCTGAGCGCACAGTATGGCTCTGAATACCTCAGAATTCATTCGGCTGCTTCTGTCCTGTGTCACATCATCCATAAACACTAGTGACCCAGTGCCACTGGCAGGCATGCATGCCCAAGCCATCACACTGCCTCCGCCATGTTTTACAGATGATGTGGTATGCTTTGGATCATGAGCTGTACCAAGCCTTCGCCATATTTTTCTCTTTCCATCATTCTGGTAGAGGTTGATCTTGGTTTCATCTGTCCAAAGAATGTTCTTCCAGAACTGTGCTGGCTTTTTTAGATGTTTTTTTTTAGCAAAGTCCAGTCTAGCCTTCTTATTCTTGATGCTTATGAATGGCTTGCACCGTTCAGTGAACCCTCTGTATTTACTTTCATGCAGCTTTCTCTTTATGGTAGATTTGGATATTGATACGCCGACCTCCTGAAGAGTGTTGCTCACTTGGTTGGCTGTTGTGAAGAGGTTTCACTTCACCATGGAGATTATTCTGCAATCATCCACCACTGTTGTCTTCCGTGGGCGCCCAGGTCTTTTTGCATTGATGAGTTCACCAGTGCTTTCTTTCTTTCTCAGGATGTACCAAACTGTAGATTTTGCCACTCCTAATATTGTAGCAATTTCTCGGATGTTTTTTCTGTTTTCCCAGATTAAGGATGGCTTGTTTCACCTGCATGGAGAGCTCCTTTGACCGCATGTTTACTTCACAGCAAAACCTTCCAAATGCAAGCACCACACCTCAAATCAACTCCAGGCCTTTTATCTGCTTAATTGAGAATGACGTAACAAAGGGATTGCCCACACCTGTCCATGAAATAGCCTTGGAGTCAATTGTCCAATTACTTTTGGTCCCTTTAAAAACAGGGTGGCACATGTTAAGGAGCTGAAACTCCTAAACCCTTCATCCAATTTTAATGTGGATACCCTCAAATGAAAGCTGAAAGTCTGAACTTCAACTGCATCTGAATTGTTTTGTTTAAAATTCATTGTGGTAATGTCTATAACCAAAATTAGAGAAATGTTGTCTCTGTCCAAATATATATGGACCTAACTGTATATATGTGTGTATATATATATATATATATATATATATATATATATATATATATATATATATATATATATATATATATATATATACGAGGGGCGATCCAAAAGTAATGATAATCAATACTAAACACAATGAATATAGTCAAAAAATAAATTTATTTTTCTACATAGTCTCCTAACAATCTCTTTTCTAAACTTAGAATTCCCTTCGAAAAAAATTATTGATCTTGACCCTCTCTTCGATCTGCCAATACAACTTCTTCAACTTTTTTCACGTTTTCTTCATTGAGGGACGTGGATGGGCGTCCTTCACAATGGTTATTTTCCGTCGATGTACTTCCCAGCTTAAATTCCTTGGCCCAGCGTGCAACTGTGGAATATGGAGAAGAGTCCCCCAATGTTTCCACCAAGTCGCTGTGTATGTCTTTGGTAGTCATTTTTTTCAAGCAGAGGTATTTGATGACAGCTCTGAGCTCGTTTTTTTCCATTTTGATGTTCACACCTCGGCAGTTCATATTCAAATGAATGTAGATCCCGGGAATCGTGGTCTATTTAAGTACCGTATATACTCGAGTATAAGCCGAGATTTCCAGCCCAAATTTTTGGGCTGAAAGTGCCCCTCTCGGCTTATACTCGAGTCAAGGTGGGTGGCAGGGTCGGCGGGTGAGGGGGAGAGGGCGCTGAGGCATACTCACCTAGTCCCAGCGATCCTGGCGCTTCCCCTGCCGTCCCACGGTCTTCGGTGCTGCAGTTCTTCCTCTATCAGCGGTCACGTGGGACCGCTCATTAGAAAAATGAATACGCGGCTCCACCTCCCATAGGGGTGGAGCCGCCTATTCATTTCTCTAATCAGCGGTAACGGTGACCGCTGATAGAGAAAGAAGCTGCAGCACAGAAGACCGTGGGACAGGCAGAGGGAGCCGGACGTCGGGACCAGGTAAGTATGTCATATTTACCTGTCCCCGTTCCAGCCGCCGGGCGCCGCTCCGTCTTCCCGGCGTCGCTCCGCTCCGCTCTGACTGCTCAGGTCAGAGGGCGCGATGACGCATATAGTGTGCGCGGCGCCCTCTGCCTGATCAGTCAGAGCAGAGAGACGCCGGGACCGGACGCCGGAACGAGACGCTGGGAGCTGCAATCAAGAGAGGTGAGCATGGCTTTTTTTTTTTTTTTTTTACTGCAGCAGCGGCACAGATTTATGTGGAGCATCTATGGGGGCAGTATGAACGGTGCAGAGCATCTATGGGGGCAGTATGAACGGTGCAGAGCATCTATGGGGGCAGTATGAACGGTGCAGAGCATCTATGGGGGCAGTATGAACGGTGCAGAGCATCTATGGGGGCAGTATGAACGGTGCAGAGCATCTATGGGGGCAGTATGAACGGTGCAGAGCATCTATGGGGGCAGTATGAACGGTGCAGAGCATCTATGGGGGCAGTATGAACGGTGCAGAGCATCTATGGGGGCAGTATGAACGGTGCAGAGCATCTATGGGGGCAGTATGAACGGTGCAGAGCATCTATGGGGGCAGTATGAACGGTGCAGAGCATATATGGGGCAGTATGAACGGTGCAGAGCATATATGGGGCAGTATGAACGGTGCAGAGCACTGTATGGGACACAGATATGGGGGCAGTATGAATGGTGCAGAGCATCTATGGGGGCAGTATGAACGGTGCAGAGCATATACGGGGCAGTATGAACGGTGCAGAGCATATATGTGGCACAGATATGGGGGCAGTATGAACGGTGCAGAGCATACAGGGCACAGATATGGGGCAATATGAACGGTGCAGAGCACTATATGGCAGAGCTATGGGGAAATATGAACGGTGCAGAGCACTATATGGCACAGCTATGGGGAAATAATGAACGGTGCAGAGCACTATATGGCAGAGCTATGGGGAAATATGAACGGTGCAGAGCACTATATGGGGCACAGCTATGGGGAAATAATGAACGGTGCAGAGCACTATATGGCACAGCTATGGGGAAATAATGATCTATTTTTATTTTTGAAATTCACCGGTAAATGCTGCATTTCCACCCTAGGCTTATACTTGAGTCAATAGGTTTTCCCAGTTTTTTGTGGCAAAATTAGGGGGGTCGGCTTATACTCGGGTCGGCTTATACTCGAGTATATACGGTAATTTTTTTTTCCTGGACTAGTGGGTACTTAAGAGAGAAGAAAACATTTTATTTTAATTTTTGTGTGCAATAGAAATAACCGATTATCATTACTTTTGGATCGCCCCTCGTACACAGTATATATACACATACACATTTTGATATATCTTACTTTACTGTACACGGCCGGCAATACCACATGTGTTTTTTTTAATCTATTTTCAATGAGGGAAAAGGGGAGGAATTAGATTAAATTCTATCTATCTAACAAAAGGCAGCACCAAAAGAAAACAAAGGGTGCAAAAAATCCTTCCAGGTATGTACCAAACCTCATGCTATTATCCAGAAAAACGAAGGCAGCACTCCACTAGAAGAAAATATGTGTAATTTATTGGCCCATGTGCAACGTTTGTCCAGGATGTGGACCTTTCTCAAGCTTGAGATGACTGTTCTGCACACTCTTGGCATTCTCTTGATGAGCTTCAAGAGGTGGTCACCTGGAATGGTCTTCCAACAATCTTGAAGGAGTTCCCAGAGATGCTTGGCACTTATTGGCCCTTTTGCCTTCACTCTGCGGTCCAGCTCACCCCAAACCATCTCGATTGGGTTCAGCTCTGGTGACTGTGGAGGCCAGGTCATCTGGCGTAGCACCCCATCACTCTCCTTCTTGGTCAGATAGCCCTTACACAGCCTGGAGGTGTGTTTGGGGTCATTGTCCTGTTGAAAAATAAATGATGGTCCAACTAAACGCAAACTGGATGGAATAGCATGCCACTGCAAGATGCTGTGGTAGCCATGTTGGTTCAGTATATCTTCAATTTTAAATAAATCCTCAACAGTGTCACCAGCAAAGCACCCCCACACCATCACACCTCCTCCTTCATCCTTCACGGTGGGAACCAGGCATGTAGAGTCCATCCGTTCACCATTTCTGCGTCGCACAAAGACACGGTGGTTGAAATCAAAGATCTCAAGTTTGGACTCATCAGACCAAAGCACAGATTTCCACTGGTCTAAAGTCCATTCATTGTGTTCTTTACCCAAACAAGTCTCTTCTACTTGTTGCTTGTCCAAAGCAGTGGTTTCCTAACAGCTATTTTACCATGAAGGCCTGCTGCACAAAGTCACCACTTAAGTTGTTGTAGAGATGTGTCTGCTGCTAGAACTCTGTGTGGCATTGACGTGGTCTCTAATCTGAGCTGCTGTTAACCTGCGATTTCTGAGGCTTGTGACTCGGATAAACTTATCCTCAGAAGCAGAGGTGACTCTTTGTCTTCCTCATGTGAGCCAGTTTCTTTGTAGCGCTTGATGGTTTTTGCCACTGCACTTGGGGACACTTTCAAAGTTTTCCCAATTTTTCGGACTGACTGATATTCATTTCTTAAAGTAATGATGGCCACTCGTTTTTCTTTACTTAGCTGTTTCTTTCTTGCCATAATAAAAATTCTAACAGTCTATTCAGTAGGACTATCAGCTGTGTATCCACCAGACTTCTGCTCAACACAACTGATGGTCCCAACCCCATTTATAAGGCATGAAATCCCACTTATTAAACCTGACAGGGCACACCTGTGAAGTGAAAACCATTTCCGGTGACTACCTCTTGAAGCTCATCAAGAGAATGCCAAGAGTGTGCAAAGCAGTCATCAAAGCAAAAGGTGGCTACTTTGAAGAACCTAGAATATAAGACATAATTTCAGTTGTTTCACACTTTTTTGCTAAGTATATAATTCCACATGTGTTAATTCATAGTTTTGATGCCTTCAGTGTTGAATGTATGATTTTCGTAGTCATGATAATACAAAAATCTTTGAATGAGAAGGTGTCCAATCTGTGTGTGTGTGTGTATATCTATATATATAATTGTCTAAGGGTTTTTCCGTCTGTCTGTCTGTCCTGGAAATCCCAGCTCTCTGATTGGTCGAGGCCTGGCGGCCTCGACCAATCAGAGACCGGCACAGCATCGACGTAGAAATCCCGCGTCTCTGATTGACACTTCTATATTGATCAGTCCTCCTGACACTTCTGTATTGATCAGTCCTCCTGACACTTCTGTATTGATCAGTCCTACTGACACCTCTATATTGATCAGTCCTCCTGACACTTCTATATTGATCAGTCCTCCTGACACTTCTATATTGATCAGTCCTCCTGACACTTCTATATTGATCAGTCCTCCTGACATCTCTATATTGATCAGTCCTCCTGATACCTCTATATTGATCAGTCCTCCTGATACCTCTGTATTGATCAGTCCTCCTGACACTTCTGTATTGATCAGTCCTCCTGACACTTCTGTATTGATCAGTCCTCCTGACACTTCTGTATTGATCAGTCCTCCTGACACTTCTATATTGATCAGTCCTCCTGACACTTCTATATTGATCAGTCCTCCTGACACTTCTATATTGATCAGTCCTCCTGACACTTCTATATTGATCAGTCCTCCTGACACTTCTATATTGATCAGTCTGTCTGTCTGTCTGTCCTGGAAATCCCAGCTCTCTGATTGGTCGAGGCCTATCAGAGACCGGCACAGCATCGACGTAGAAATCCCGCGTCTCTGATTGACACTTCTATATTGATCAGGCCTCCTGACACTTCTGTATTGATCAGTCCTCCTGACACTTCTATATTGATCAGTCCTCCTGACACCTCTATATTGATCAGTCCTCCTGACACTTCTATATTGATCAGTCCTCCTGACACTTCTATATTGATCAGTCCTCCTGACACTTCTATATTGATCAGTCCTCCTGACTCTTCTGTATTGATCAGTCCTCCTGACACTTCTGTATTGATCAGTCCTCCTGACACTTCTATATTGATCAGTCCTCCTGACACCTCTGTATTGATCAGTCCTCCTGACACTTCTATATTGATCAGTCCTCCTGACACTTCTATATTGATCAGTCCTCCTGACACTTCTATATTGATCAGTCCTCCTGACACCTCTATATTGATCAGTCCTCCTGACTCTTCTGTATTGATCAGTCCTCCTGACACTTCTATATTGATCAGTCCTCCTGACACTTCTATATTGATCAGTCCTCCTGACACTTCTATATTGATCAGTCCTCCTGACACTTCTATATTGATCAGTCCTCCTGACACTTCTATATTGATCAGTCCTCCTGATCTATATATATAATTGTCTAAGCATTTTTCCGTCTGTCTTTCTATCTGTCTGTCTGTCTGTCTGGGCACAGCGACGATGATGTCATAAAGGACGTAGACATCTCACGTTTCTGATTCAGCGACGGGCACAGTATCGACGTAGATGTCATAATGGTTGCCATGGCGACGATGATGTCATAAAGGTTGCCTCGACCAATCAGCGACGGGCACAGTCTGCCGCGAATTCTGGAATCATCATTGTCCATATACTACGGGGACATGCATATTCTAGAAAACCCGATGCATTAGAATCGGGCCACAATCTAGTATATATATATATATATATATATATATATATATATATATACATACATACATACATACATACATACATACATACATACATACATACATACATACATACATACATACATACATACATACACATATATATATGTATACACAGTCATGGCCAAAAGTATTGACACCCCTGCAATTCTGTCAGATAATACTCATTTTCCTGAAAATGATTGCAAACACAAATTATTTGGTATTATTATCTTCATTTAATTTGTCTTAAATGAAAAAACACAAAAAGAATTGTCCTAAAGCCAAATTGGATATAATTCCACACCAAACATAAAAAGGGGGTGGACAAAAGTATTGGCACTGTTTGAAAAATCATGTGATGCTTCTCTAATTTGTGTAATTAACAGCACCTGTAACTTACCTGTGGCACCTAACAGGTGTTGGCAATAACTAAATCACACTTGCAGCCAGTTGACATGGATTAAAGTTGACTCAACCTCTGTCCTGTGTCCTTGTGTGTACCACATTGAGCATGGAGAAAAGAAAGAAGACCAAAGAACTGTCTGAGGACTTGAGAAACCAAATTGTGAGGAAGCATGAGCAATCTCAAGGCTACAAGTCCATCTCCAAAGACCTGAATGTTCCTGTGTCTACCGTGAGCAGTGTCATCAAGAAGTTTAAAGCCCATGGCAATGTGGCTAACCTCCCTAGATGTGGACGGAAAAGAAAAATTGACAAGAGATTTCAACGCAAGATTGTGTGGATGTTGGATAAAGAACCTCGACTAACATCCAAACAAGTTCAAGCTGCCCTGCAGTACGCGGGTACAACAGTGTCAACCCGTACTATCCGTCGGCGTCTGAACGAAAAGGGACTGTATGGTAGGAGACCCAGGAAGACCCCACTTCTTCCCCGAGACATAAAAAAGCCAGGCTGGAGTTTGCCAAAACTTACCTGAAAAAGCCTAAAACGTTTTGGAAGAATGTTCTCTGGTAAGATGAGACAAAAGTAGAGCTTTTTGGGCAAAGGCATCAACATAGAGTTTACAGGAGAAAAAAAAAAAAGGCATTCAAAGAAAAGAACACGGTCCCTACAGTCAAACATGGCGGAGGTTCCCTGATGTTTTGGGGTTGCTTTGCTGCCTCTGGCACTGGACTGCTTGACCGTGTGCATGGCATTATGAAGTCTGAAGACTACCAACAAATTTTGCAGCATAATGTAGGGCCCAGTGTGAGAAAGCTGGGTCTCTCTCAGAGGTCATGGGTCTTCCAGCAGGACAATGACCCAAAACACACTTCAAAAAGCACTAGAAAATGGTTTGAGAGAAAGCACTGGAGACTTCTAAGGTGGCCAGCAATGAGTCCAGACCTGAATCCCATAGAACACCTGTGGAGAGATCTAAAAATGGCAGTTTGGAGAAGGCACCCTTCAAATATCAGGGACCTGGAGCAGTTTGCCAAAGAAGAATGGTCTAAAATTCCAGCAGAACATTGTAAGAAACTCATTGATGGTTACCGGAAGTGGTTGGTCGCGGTTATTTTGGCTAAAGGTTGTGCAACCAAGTATTAGGCTGAGGGTGCCAATACTTTTGTCTGGCCCATTTTTGGAGTTTTGTGTGAAATGATCAATGTTTTGCTTTTTGCTTCATTCTCTTTTGTGTTTTTTCATTTAAGACAAATTAAATGAAGATAATACCAAATAATTTGTGTTTGCAATCATTTTCAGGAAGAAAATGAGTATTACCTGACAAAATTGCAGGGGTGTCAATACTTTTAGCCATGAAGAAAAAAAAAAAAAAAAAAAATTATATATATATATATATATATATATATATATATATATATATATATATATATATATATATATATATATATATATATATATATATATATATATATATAATATTTAAAAAAAAAAAAAAAAAAAGGATTTGGATGCTGCCTCCTTTTGTATATGTGTGTGTGCTGCCTCCTTTTGTATATGTGTGTGTGTATATGTATATATATATATATATATATATATATATATATATATATATATATATATATATATATATATATATATATATATATATATATATATATATATATAATTTTTTTTTTTTTTCCTTACTACTGTTTAGTGTCCTGGTTATCCCTTAGGGGACTTGAACTTGTAATATTCTGATTGCTTGTACTGTATACAGCAATACCAGGGTATTGCAGCATATAGTGAAAATCACGCTGTCCCAGGCAGGATTTCAAAGGAGCTCTGTAATGACAAGCACGGGGGGGTCTTCAACAGACCCCTGGCTGTCAAAGCAATCCTCCTGTGCCCTGAGGTCAACAGGTGCACCCCCATGTCGGCACATGTTAAGTCTTGCTGTCAGGGATTGACAGTGGAATTTAACAGGTTAACAATGGCGGGCAGTGCTCCGCGTCCCCCTTGACTGTTAGATGTAGATCCTGCCTGTAAGGCTGTGTGCACACTTTGCGGTTTTTTTCACGTTTTTTTTCACGGTTTTTCCCGATAAAAACGCTATAAAACCGCAACAAAACCGCATACAATAAGCATTCCATCATTTAGAATGTTTTGTGCACATGATGCGTTTTTTTCCGCGAAAAAAACGCATCGCGGTAAAAACCGCAGCATGTTAATTAATTTTGCGTTTTTTTGCGGATTTCCCACAACAAAATACATTGGGAAGTGTCCGGAAAAAAACGCGGCAAAAACGCATCAAACCCGCGGCAAAATCGCAGCAAAAACGCATGCGGTTTTCTTGTGGATTTCTTGAAGAAAATGTCCGGAATTTTCTGTGAGAAATCCTGAACGTGTGCACATAGCCTAACACACAGCCATTACCAGCTGTGTATGGGTCGTGCTCTGCCCGTGAGCCCACTCCAGACACCCCCACCCCTACATGTACGGCAGATATCTGTAAAGATGTATTCCTTTTTTTTTAAAATGATCAAGGACTTCAAAAGGTTGTGAAGGATTTGGGGCAAAAAAAGGCTTGCAGTTTTTCTATAACGGCACCATAGGTGGAGGCGGCCGTTGCAGCTCACACTTTTCAAATGATCGGGGCTAAGCCACACCAGATTTGGTGTACATGAAGGGGAGGAGTAGTGTTGAGCAATCCGATACCGCAAGTATCGGGTATCGGCCGATACTTGCGGTATCGGAATTCTGATACCGAGTTCCGATACTTTTGTGGTATCGGATCCATAGTAATGTGTAAAATAAAGAATTAAAATAAAAAATATTGATATAATTACCTCTCCGGAGGCCCCTGGACATCACCGCTGGTAACCGGCAGCCTTCTTTGTTTAAAATGAGCGCGTTTAGGGACTCCCATGACGTCACGGCTTCTGATTGGTCGCTTGCCACTCATGTGACCGCCACGCGACCAATCAGAAGCCGTGACGTCATTCTCAGGCCCTAAACTCCTCATTCTAGGAATTTAGGACCTGAGGAATGACGTCGCGGCTTCTGATTGGTCGCGTGGCAGTCACATGAGCGGCACGCGACCAATCAGAAGCCTCGACGTCATTCTCAGGTCCTAAACGCGCTCATTTTAAACAAAGAAGGCTGCCAGTTACCAGCGGTGATGTTCAGGGGCCTCCGGAGAGGTAATTATATCAATATTTTTTATTTTAATTCTTTATTTTACACATTAATATGGATCCCAGGGCCTGAAGGAGAGTTTCCTCTCCTTCAGACCCTGGGAACCATCAGGATACCTTCCGATACTTGGTGTCCCATTGACTTGTATTGGTATCGGGTATCGGTATCGGCGATATCCGATACTTTTCGGGTATCGGCCGATACTATCCGATACCGATACTTTCAAGTATCGGACGGTATTGCTCAACACTAGGGAGGAGGCTTTTTTTTTTTTTTTTTGGGGGGGTGGGGGTGTTTCCCTCCATGTCCTATGGTTAGGAGTACACAGTCATCAATGCTGCATTAGTATTTTTATGCTATTTGACAGATGATTTTTATATCCCCATTTTCACTAGAATTCCCAGTGTAAAACTTTTTGAAATATTGCAAAATCTTTGCATAACCTGTAGTAGCGCAAAACGTTTGCAACTTTAGGCAGGGTTTTATGTTTTTGTTTTCAAAGTGGGAGGGGAAGTAGCAGAGCGCAGCCGATTAGATTCATCATTTATATACATTTTTATGCAGGCCCACAGCAGCCACAAAATGCGCCGAATTCATGAGGCACACATCTCTTCAATATGCCGTTCTTGATGAATCTGGGCTAATTTGCCATTGGAAAGTGACCTGTTTGTATTTTTATTTTACTCGCTTACATAGCACCATCATAATTTTTTTAAAGCTTTACACACATTATCATCACTGTCCCCATTGGCGCTCACAATCTAATTTACCTATCAGTATGTCTTTGGAGTATGGGAGGAACCCAGAGTAACAGGAGGAAAACCTCGCAAACACGGGGAGAACATGCAAACTCCTTGCAGATAAATAATGGTTGTTTGGTTATTTGATGGTATTTTATTGAATTAAGCCACATTTTTGTTAACCCCATTAAGACACATTTGATCCAATGTTTTTGATGATCATCCCTATCAACACAGGATCCAACATTCACAATAGGTGATGGTGAGAGCTCCTCTCCTGTCTGCACAGTAATCTCTGTCACAGAGCATGCCTAGAAAACTGACCTATAAAAGTCAAAGAATGTCTTCAGACTATTGCTGTCTATCGTCCCGTGAAACTGCTGAAAAGTTCATCTCTGAATGCTGTTAACAGCAGATTATGGTAGTAATCAATGTGCTTTAAGTCTGAGGAAAAGAACTTAATATTTGACAGAAGGAATTTTTGTTTAAAGGCTGAACTTCTAAAGAACTTTCTGTTGTGTTAAGGTATATTTGTTTGTGTTTGCATGCGTGCAAGGACTGTCACCTGTCTTCTGAACATAGAAGATGGAGATGTACTACTGAACATGGATGCACTGTAAATTTGTAATGGACTGGTCGGTGGAGCCACTGTGCTGTGGACCGACCAAAGCATGGACGGGCGTGACTCTTCGCTAGAGCCTCTGATGATGGGGTTAGACTTGGCTCCAGATGGATGCCAGATGCTACTCCAGGACAAACTTCGGACGCACGGCAGCTGACCCCCCCCCCAAAAGGGGCAGAAAGTTGTAACAGCAGGTACTAGCAGATACGGCTGGTATACAGGCAAGCAGGTACTGGTAGGCATGGCTGATGTCTTGGTAGGCATGACTGATGTAGACAGGCAGGTGTTGGCAGACATGGCTGATAGGCAGGCAGGTTCTGTCGGGCACTGCAGGAATACAGGAAAACATGGCAAGTACGGGCAGACAGGTAAAGAATAGGTAAACTGACTGGCAGGTATTGGGGACCTGGGAACTAGCAAACGTGCAGACAATTGACATAATACGTTGCTCTGGGACTTCCCAACAGACGGAGGTGCCTTAAATAATAAGCATCTCCCAGCCATTGGCCTAGGACACTTTAGGATCGTGTGCATTCTGTCACTTTTAAGAGACCATGGAGTGCCCTAAGCACAGTGCCCAGAGATCTGCGAGCATTGCGCAGACCCTGGGCAGCAGAGGAAGGAGGAGGAGCAGGTTGGGTGTTGCGGCGGTGAGTCTGCGTTTCTGCCAGGTGAGGAAGTGTGCAGGGACGCCAACGCTACAAAATTAAAGTTTGTGTAGCCTTATTTTTCATCTAATCAGTCATCAGGCTTGAAGAGCTGCTGCAAATGTTTGCCACTTGCCTCAGCCACTGTCGTTCGTTGTGTAGTAGCGTCACTGTACACCTGATATGTACAGGGTGGGCCATTTATATGGATACACCTAAATAAAATGGGAATGGTTGGTGATATCAACTTCCTGTGTGTGGTGCATTAGTATATGGGGGGGGGGGGGGAACTTTTCAACAGGAAGTTGATATCCCCAACCATTCCCATTTTATTTAGGTGTATCCATATAAATGGCCCACCCTGTAGAGAGAGAGAGAGAGCCTCTGAAGTAAAATCTATAAAAGATAAGCTGCAGTTCACACAGATGACCACTCTTCGCTATGAATTCAATAATTGCAATATGTTTAAAGAAATGGGGAAATTCCCACTTGGTTTCAGGTTTTCTATTTTTCCAGTTTGTTGGGATACTTAAAAAATAGCAATATTAGATTAAATTAAGGATAGCTGAACTTAGGGATTTAGACAGAATTAGTTAACCCTTGTTTGGGGAATGGAAAGGGTAGGCTGACAGTCCTCCCGCTATATAATTTACACTGCTCTAAAAAAAAAAAAGAAGAGAATGCTAAAATCCCACATCCTAGATATCACTGAATGAAATATTCCAGTTGTAAATCCTTATTCATTACATAGTGGAATGTTTTGAGAACAATAAAACCTAAAAATGATCAACGTAAATCACAACTAATATCCCACGGAGGTCTGGAGTTGGAATGATGCTCAAAAGCAAAGTGGAAAATGAACTTACAGGCTGATCCAACTTCAGTGGCCTCAAGACAAGGAAATGATGCTCAGTAGTGTGTGTGGCCTCCACGTGCCTGTATAACCTCCCTACAATGCCTTGGCATGCTCGTGATGAGGCTGCGGATGGTCTCCTGAGGGATCTCCTCCCAGACCTGGACTAAAGCATCCGCCAACTCCTAGACAGTCTGGTGCAACATGACGTTGGTGGATGGTGCGAGACATGATGTTGCAGATGTGTTCATTTGGATTCAGGTCTGGGGAACGGGCAGGCCCGTCCATAGCTTCAATGCCTTCATCTTGCAGGAACTGCTGACACACTCCAGGCACATGAGGTCTGGCATTGTCCTGCATTAGGAGGAACCCATGGTCAACCGCACCAGCATATGGTCTCACAAGGGGTCTGAGGATCTCAGTACCTAATGGCAGTCATGCTACCTTTGGCAAGCACATAGAGGGCTTTGCGGCCCTCCAAAGAAATGCCACCCCACACCATTACTGACCCACAGCCAAACCGGTCATGCTGAAGGATGTTGCAGGCAGCTGGTTGCTCTCCACGACGTCTCCAGACTCTGTCACGTCTGTCATATGTGCTCAGTGTGAACCTGCTTTCATCTGTGAAGAGCACAGGGTGCCAGTGGAGAATTTGCCAATCCTGGTGTTCTGTGGTAAATGCCAAGCGTCCTGCATGGCGTTGGGCTGTGAGCACAACCCCCATCTGTGGACATCGGGAACTCAGACCATCCTCATGGAGTCGGTTTCTAACCGTTTGTGCAGACACATGCACATTTGTGGCCTGCATGAGGTCATTTTGCAGAGCTCTGGCAGTGCTCCTCCTGTTCCTACTTGTACAAAGGCTGAGGTAGCAGTCCTGCTGCTGGGTTGTTGCCCTCCTCCTACGGCCCCCTCCACGTCTCCTGGTGTACTGGCCTGTCTCCTGGTAGCGCCTCCAACCTCTGAACACTACGCTGACAAACACAGCAAACCTTGCCACAGCTCGCATTGATGTGCGATCCTGGATGAGCTGCACTACCTGAGCCACTTGTGTGGACTGTGTTTTTCTGTGGAGCATTAGGATTTCTGTTGAAAGTTGTCCCTATTCCTTGGTCCAAACATGCACACATGATATATTAATACCAATATCAGTACTCTTGTGTTATAATTTGTGTGTTACATGTGTGTAATATGTGTGTCACAACTTTATTATACACTTGTGTGGGTTGTAGAGTCCGTCTCATGCTACCACGAGTGTGAAAGCACAGCCAACATTCAAAAGTGACCAAAACATCAGCCAGAAATCATTGGTACTGAGATGTGGTCTGTGGTCCCCACCTGCAGAACCACTCCTTTATTGAGTGTGTCTTGATAATTGCCAATAATTTCCATCTGTTGTCTATTCCATTTGCACAACAGCATGTGAAATTGATTGTCAAACAGTGTTGCTTCCTAAGTGGACAGTTTGATTTCACAGAAGTTTGATTTACTTGGAGTTATATTCTCTTGTTTAAGTGTTCCCATTATTTTTTTGAGCAGTTTTAATGTTATCTTAAAGGGAATGTGCCATAAGTATATGACCTACTTTTTATATCAGGTTTTTTAAAAAATATTTGTAAGATTTTTTTTAAAGTTATTTTTCTTTCCCTTTTTAACCCCTTTCTGACCTCGGGCGGGATAGTACTTCCGAGGTCAGATCCCCTGCGCTTTGATGCGGGCTCTGGCAGTGAGCCTGCATCAAATCCGGGACATGTCAGCTGTTTTGAACAGCTGACATTTGCCCGCAACAGCCGCGGGTGGAATAGCGATTCACCCACCACTATTAATGCCGCTGTCAAACGTTGACAGCGGCATTTAACAAGCGCTTCCAGCCATCCGGCCGGAAATGCGCTCATTTCTGATCGGGGTCGGCATAACAACCAGAGGTCTCCAATTCTGCTACATAGGAGCAATCTGAGCTTCGCACCTATGTAGCAGAGGCGATTGAGTTGTGCCAGCGTCTAGCCTCCCATGGAGGCTATTGAAGCGTGGCAAAAGTAAAAAAATAAATAAATAAATAAAGTTTAAATCACCCCCGTTTCCAAAATAAAACAATAAAAAATCAAATGTACAAATATTTGGTATCGTCGTGTTCAGAATCGCTCAATCTATTAATAAAAAAAATTAACCTGATCGCTAAACAGCCTAGCGAGAAAAAACTCAAAACGCCAGAATTACGCTTTTTGTCACCGCAACATTGCATTAAAATGCAATAACAGGCGATCAAAAGAACGTATCTGCACCAAAATGGTATAATTAAAAATGCCAGCTCAGCACGCAAAAAATAAAGCCTCACCCAACCCCAGATAACGAAAAATGGAGACGCTACAGGTATCGGACAATGGCGCAATTTTTTTTTTTTTATATATAGCAAAGTTTGGAATTTTTTTTCACCACTTAGATAAAAAATAACCTAGTCATTTTAGGTGTCTATGAACTCGTAATGATCTGGAGAGTCATAACTGCAGGTCAGTTTTAGCATTCAGTGAACCTAGCAAAAACGCCAAGCAAAAAACAAGTGTCGGATTGCACTTTTTTTGCAATTTCACCGCACTTGGAATTTTTTTTTCCCGTTTTCTAGTACATGACGTTGTAAAACCAATGGTGTCGTTCAAAAGTACAACTCGTCCCGCAAAAAATAAGCCCTCACATGGCCATAGTGACGGAAAAATAAAAAAGTTATGGCTCTGGGAAGGAGGGGAGCGAAAAATGAAAATACCCCGTGTCATGAAGGGATTAAAGAGGTTTCTTATGTTTTGAATGCAGGTTACTGAATCATTTGCATCACAGGAGTGATGACCAGCTCTGCAGCTTTTAGTCTGGCTCGGCAGCACATTAAGGTTTTGTGTGCTTTTTGACAGCTGCTTTTCATATGTCAAGTCAGATGTTATTGCATATTGTATGTGTCCATGTTGCTTGTATTTATAACAGACCAGGAAAAGTACAATGCTCTTTATTCTGTGGAAACTTGAAGAACCTCACTAAATATTCATGTTATTCACTTAGCTTCTTCCAAGGCAGGAATCAAAATAAACTTGGGAGAGCAAGACTGCAACAACAACAAAAAACACTTTAATTTTGTATTACAGGTGCTGTTTTTTGTGTTTTTGTTTTTTTCCCAACCATCTATGTAAATTAGTCCGTAATCTACTTTATTACAGGGATCGGGACTGTATTAACCCACATAAACATCGTAGTTGTGTGCTTCTAGGCTGACAGTTGAATGCACAAAGCATTATAGCATTTTGTGTAAATTGTGGTTATTTATATGTAAATTGGGCACTGTAGTATTGGGAGGGCCACAGTGAAGACTGAGTGGTTCATGATGTGAGAAGCCCGCCGTACATAACTTAGATATTTGATAGGCAGAGCCTAAAGGTCCCCATGGACAAAGGAAAAGTCGGCTAAAACTGCCGATTGTGGCTGTACTGGTCAATTATCTGATGTATATGGAGGACTTTTAACTTTCAGCTTATGGATGATGTCGGAAGAGAAGTATCGGACACTTGGAAATTCAATGCCCGATCTTTTTGTTTTCAGAGTAGATAAGCCGCTGCAATGCCTGACAGATTGGCCGATCGCTCATGTGTATGGTGGAGTTGGGAAATATGGCTGTCTACCGAACAAATGTTCATTTGATTATGACTATTGACTATTTTTGGAGATTGGACATTTTACTTAGTAACTCTACAAATTTCTCTTTACAGGAAATATTGGCAACCTCTCGGTGGTGCGTGGTACTTCAGATGGAGGGACATTTACAAACGACACCATCTCAAGCAGCGATCAGGGAAAAGTATTCCTAAGCTCTCTCCCTCCTAGCACAGTTGTCTACACAGTTCCGCATTCTTTAAAACAAGATGGCCTGGAACAAAGTCTTGTCTTTTCTTCGTTAATGCCTGTCAATCAAAACACAGCACAAGTAAACATTAGCATGTCATCAGACGAGACCCTTCAGTCTGTTGCGGCTTCCTTAGTGAACGGAACGCAAGCTCAGAATTTTTCACTAGCTCCTACTTTAATAACTTCTTCCGGGAATCTTGCCTCCGTTACCGGGAACCAGTCGGTCTCTCTCAGTCAATCTATTTCCACACATGCCGCCACCACAACCAGTGTCACAGCCACGAGTAATGCAAGTTTTCCACATCTTCAGAACTGTCACTACATTGCTGCCCAAGACCTATTGTCAGTGACCCCTTCACAGTCAGATCTTGGAGAACCCGTTGCTGCAAGCGGTAATAATGCCAGCCTTCCTGCCACACAGGCCCATCAAGATTTCAACAGTCATCACAACCTGGTTCTGCAACGTCTACCTGAAACCAAGGAGAATTACCTGCCCATGGAGCAGAATGCTGCAATCAGTGGGAGTGTCATGTTGTTGGATGCAAAATCCAAGTATGTCATTAGCGGTATGGTCAATATGGGCTGTGAAGAACTTGAAAATGATAAGAAGGAGTTGGCCAAGCTTCAGAACGTTCAAATGGAGGAAGAAATGCAAGACATATAGACGGTACAGACCTGATGTCCGAAAGCGGATTCTTTGTGACTTTGGTTGCATTCAATAAATTGTATGAACTAGAACTTTTTAGTGAAAATCGCACTGCTTTCTATTTTAATTTTTGTTGTCCCAGTACCACATTATTTAACCTTTTCACAAAGGTGGGTAAGTAAAGGGAACACCATCTGAAGTACTTTTGTTCTATTGTATGAAATAGTGGGTTAAAGGTTAAAAAAAAGTGCATCATTGGTACTTTTCTATTAATATTATTTTTGGGAATATGCTGGAAAAAAAGTTGATCACAAACTAGAGAGAAATAACGGAATCCTATTTGTGGTTTTTATAGTTTTTGTGGGTTTTTTGGTTTTGTTTTTGTTCTTTTTTTTTTCGGTTACCGAAAAAAGAAAAAAATTATAATCTACTTGACATTTTAATGAACTAAACCGGTGGGATTGTTACATGTAGACTTTTTTTGTGATTTTTCTCTTCTGCTAAAATCGCTAATGCTAACATTTTCCAGCTGGGTTGCAAAATTGAAATAGGAATCCAGAAGTTCCTCTAGTGTTTTCTACACAATCCTATGTGGTACTAGTAAATTATTTAATTCCAAAAATATTTAAAAAATAGTTATGCAGATTTCTCTAAAAAAAAAATTTCAAATTTTCCTTCTAAGTTTTTGAAATTGATTCCTGTTGTCCTCCTATTTTCTGTTGTCAGAGTAATATAGTAATTTCTTATTAAGTTTCCTGGTGCCTTCTGGCCTACGGGCTATGTAATTGTAGCAAAGCACATTATAAAAAAAAGTAGATCAGTGAAATATATATATATATGTAATCATGTCTTCCAACAATGTTAATGTATACTACAATTTTACTGTTCATACTTCCTTTACCCTAAAGCCCCACCCCCCAAATATACAATAGATGGCTGACGGCTGAACTATCATTCAGGAGATCGTCCGGACCCCTTACTCCTCCATGAACACACACTCTGCCGAGCGCGCCTGGGCTCTCTGCTTATGTCCCCGAGAAGATAAAACAGCAGTCTGCAGTCCGACATGCCAGATTCTTAAAATCCCACCCCACACACACACACACACACACACGCACACCCGACCTTGTTTGTTAGGGGTCAGTCAGGAGGCCTCCATACATTTTAGAATGACGAATGCTCCCGCAAATGTATGCGGGTTTGGCCGACTTGGTCTAGTTTTCGTTTTTTTTTGTTTTTTTTTTATAAACCTAAGCACATTGCAAATGTGGCTCTAACTACAAAGGGAAAGACAATCAATTCTTAATCGAGCATTGCCCGAAATCTATTAAATACCCTGGAATTTAAACACTACATTTATATGAATTATTTTGCACTATTTTACAATTTCAACTAGCAACTTATTTAGGCATTTTATTCACTATTGCATGGAACTTGCATTAGCAGAAAAAATAAAAAATGTGTGTGTGTATGTATATATATATATATATATATATATATATATATATATATATATATATATATATATATATATATATATATATATATATATATATATATATATATATATATATATATATATACATACGACGTGCAAAATGCTATTTATTCTTCGGGTCTTTGCTTCTGACTAGTGAAAAATAAATTCTTTTTTTTTTTTTCGTCAAGAAATTAATTGACCTTAACAAATTTTTGTTAGACTTTTGTTTCCTTGACTTCTATTTTGCATGTTTTTCATGTTTCGTTTTTTTTTTTAAATCCAAAAAGGGTTTGTAAACATTAGAAAAATACAACTAGAGCAAGCAGAAGCTATACAGGATATAAGTGGGAAATGGTGACATTTAGTTTTATTTTTTATCTATTATTTAACTTATATGCATGTAATATCCGGCCTTCTGTTCTGTTTTTCAAAACTGCTTTCTCGTGCATGTTAATTTTTTAAAATTTTTATTTATATTTGTTTCTTTTGTGCCTTATGATGATTTATGAGAACAGAACACATCTGAAATGTTTTAAGTAGTTTATATTTTTCATGATGCATTTCTTGCTAATGGTACCAACCTCAAGTCAAAAACCATTTCTGTGCAGTTACCCAACCAAAGAGGTATCTTTATATATATTTTTTTGTTTTCATTGTACTGTAATAGGGATTTATTCTTCCCAAGTTTTATTGTATTCTGAAATGATGTGAACTTATTTTTCTAAACACTATACTGAATAAACTTTTATATTTATACGTTTGTTTCATCTCAGTTCAGGTCCTTTTATGAGACTGTGGAAACATCAGTTGACCTTTTTGATGGCCATAACATTGTGTAAATGAGGACAACACTATAGACCGCTATTTCAGTTAGTTTCAAAAGAAGACCTGTTAATAGTTTATATTGATCTATTATCAAAATGCTAAGTAAATTAACATGAGAGAAATGTCAATCAGATCAATATTTGGTTTGACCTCCAGCATTATTTCTTCTGGGTTCAATTTCCCTAGGTGCTGTGTTTTCATGGTGGCGTTTCCTTGTTTCCATGCAGAAGCTATGGCTTATGGCCACAATTCTTCCATGACGAGCACTTCTGACCAGATTTTTCTGAACATTATATGGGTGATACTGAGTCTCACTGGTTGATGGCACTGCTGTACAGTTCTGAGCTGAAGGCACTGCTGGACATCTTCCGATATTGAAGTGAGCATTATGTGTCTTTCATCTTCTGCGCTAAGTTTTGTTGGCCGAGCATTGCATCTACTGTCCGCAACGTTTCTTATTTCTTGGAGTCTCTTCAAAAGAGCTTGAACAGCACATATTGAAACTCCAGTCTGCTTTGACATCTTTGTACGGGTGAGACTTCACTGGTGTAGTATAACTATCCTGTGTCTTGTTGCTGAGCTCAGTCTTGCCATGGTGTGTGACACGAAACTAATACAACCTCAACTTTGCAGCAGAATTTGGCCGTTCCCCACCCAGTTTAAAGCCTCCTACTAAGTCCTATTTTTCCATTAATGAACAGGAAACCTACAGATACATAAGGGCGGCACCTCTCCCACGCATTTGGTTTCCTGTTCCTGGAGGACAGGATGCCCTACAGATACCTGCAGTTTCATCTGTTGATACCCAGGCCGGCTGTCCGACTCAGGTAGCGAGGGGGTCTCCTACCTTGGGCAGTGCGGGTCCCTGGAAGCGCCACGGTGGGTCCGGGTAGGGCTCCACAACAGTGAGCGGTGCAGAGAGGAGCGGAGTCCAGAGGAGGTCCGTCTCCAGATGCCAGCGGAGGTGAGTATTTCCTCCCCCCGGGGGTCCGTTCAGTCTCCTGGCTCTACTACCCCTGCATCTAATCTAGTCATCGTCCTCCGGAGGGGCAGGGCTTGTGCGGTGGGGTTGGTCGGTGGCGCCGTGCCCAGGCTTCCCGGCACATCCCTGTGCGCTCTTTCCGGGACCGGAAATGACGTGGCAGGGGCCGGGAGCGGAGGTCGGACGCAGGCCGGCTCCTCCTGCGAAACGCCACTATGCTGCGGCCACGTGCAGCGATGGTGTGGAGGGGTCGGCCAAAGGCGCCGTACCCCAGCTTCTCAGCGCATCCCTGTACGCGCTGCCTGGTACCGGAGGTGACGCGCAGGGGGTGGGACTGGAAGTCAAACGCCGGCCGGCTTCTGCTAGGAGCACCACTGTGTTGCGGCCTCATACAAGCGATGGCAGGGTGGGGAGCGGTCAGTCCATAGGGGGCGGGGCAGTGACCGGCACGGGGAGGGGTGGATCCCTGGCCACACACCTACACACAATCCAGATCCGGGGGAAGGGTTATATATAGCCGATCAGAATGCTGCAGGGCTTCTTGTGAGCCCATCTGCAGCTATGGATGAGCCAGAAGCTGCCGTCGGTCTGCAGGAGCAGGACAGAGCCTCAGAAAGGTCCCATGCTAACCCCCAGCCGAAGACCCACGGACGCAGTAACCAGACCAGTCGCAAATCTAGACTGAAGGATCCGGTTCGCCTCCCCAGTAATCCGGTACCTACCGCTGCTACCTGGGTAAGAGATGTTCGTGAGCGTACTCTGATGCAGTTTTTTCCTATGTTTATTTCCTTAGGGGAAAAAATGCACTGGTAAAGTAAAGAATAAGGAGTGCGCACTATGCGGTTGCCCTTTGCCAGATGCCTACCCTAAAAGACTATGTCAGTCGTGTGTGCGACAAACGGTAGGGAATAAAAAGATGGGACAATTGTGTAGCGGTAGCACCAGTTAAATTACACAGGGGTTTGTTTTTGGTTTTCCGCTCCCATAAGTGGCGGAAGAATCTCCCGATTTTGCTTCAAACCTTAGAGAGATTATCAGGAAAGAAGTAAAAGATTCCCTAAAATCCTTGTCCTGGGGGGAGCCTTCCAAGAAAAGAAGGGAGCCTAGCGTCTCAGATTCAGATTCGTCCACTGGCCCTAGAAAGGAAAATGATTCGGAAACCTCCGTCTCCTCGGCGTCCGCTTCAGAAGAGGATTCTAATCGATTCTGCTTCCCGCTGGACCAGATGGACAAGCTGATTAAATCAGTTAGATCCACCATGGGGGTGGCTGACGAAAGGCCAGAGCTTTCAGCGCGAGACCTAATGTTTGGCGGTCTAGACCCGAAAAAGCGTAAATCATTTCCGCTTAATGACAAGGTTCAGAACCTTATCAAAAGGGAATGGAAAAAGCCAGAAAAAAAGTCTCCCTTCCACCGGCCTTTAAACAGAGATATCCCTTTGACCGACCCCTTGGTGAACACGTGGGATAAGGCGCCAAAATTGAACACAGCGGTGGCTAAGGCGTCTAAAAAATCCTCTATTCCCTTTGATGACATGGCTTCCTTAAAAGATCCTCTTGATAAGAAAGCAGACTCGTTTCTTAAAGGGACTTGGGAGATGTCGGCGGGTGCCCTAAGACCGGCAGTAGCTGCGACATGTGCAGCTAGATCAATGATGGTCTGGCTGGATCAACTAGGGTCTAAATTGGAAGATTGAGTCTCCAGAGAATCCATATTAAAATTCCTGCCAACAATTCAGAATGCCGCTGCTTTTCTCGCGGACGCATCTGCAGATTCTGCAAGGATGGCGGCTAGTGCGGCAGGATCATCAAATGTGGCACGCAGGGCCCTATGGCTGAAATGTTGGCCAGGTGACCTTCAATCCAGATCCCGTCTATGCTCTATTCCATGCAAAGGAGAATACCTGTTCGGTCCAGTCCTGGACGAACTGCTGGAGAAAGCCGGAGACGAGAAAGAGGTTCTTTCGCAGAAGACCGGCTAGGGATCAGAGCAGATGGGACGATAAAAATAAAAAAGGTACCGGATTTATGTTTGGAGGTGGGGAACGTCAGGAACCATCCCGTGAGATTACAAAACCACCCCAATGACTAGTCGCCCCGGTGGGAGGTAGACTATCTGCCTTCTATCCAGCCTGGTCCAATATATCCAGTAGCAATTGGATTTTGGGAATAATAGCTACAGGTCTGTGGCCAGAGTTCTCCTCTATCCCTCATAATTTTTTCAGAGTTACCCCACTCAGGTCCTCTCCAGCAGAACAGATGGCCCTGGAAACGGAAGTTCACGACCTGCTCAATAAGAATGTCTTATCAGAGGTCCCAGAAGGAGAATGGGGTAGAGGGTTCTACTCTCCTCTATTCCTGATTCGTAAACCAGACAGCTCCTTCAGAACTATTATCAACCTTAGAGCTCTTAACAATTTTCTGACGGTACAATCGTTTAAAATGGAGACTGTTAACACCGCAATAAAGCTACTGTTTAAAAACTACTTTATGGTAGTGTTGGATTTAAAGGACGCCTATTACCATATCCCCATTTATGCAGGACACCAACGATTCCTGAGGGTGGCATCCGGTTGGATGGGGTGATCAGACATTTCCAGTATAGGGCCCTCCCTTTTGGTATATCGGTCGCCCCTCGGGTATTTACTAAGGTCATGGCCCACCTACATGAGTCTGACATTCTGGTAATCCCCTACCTCGACGATTTCCTTATCGTGGGTGAAACGGCGGATCACTGTCTAGAACAATTACATAAAGTAATGTCTGCCCTGGAGCGTCTTGGGTGGTTGCTAACTGTCAAAAAATCACGGTTACAGCCCATGACGGTGCAGCAATTTTTAGGCCTAACCTTGGATTCCCAGGTTCAGGAATGCCATTTACCTCACGAAAAAATTGATCGCCTGCACCTTCAGGTGCTGAATGCCTCTAAAAACCCCACCATGTCCCTTAGGAAAGCGATGTCTCTGTTGGTCTCTCTATCGTCCTGCATTCCAGCGGTCCGATGGGCCCAGTATCATACAAGAATACTTCAGGGCGAGGTGCTGTCACAACAAAAAATGTTGGGGGGTTGTCTAAAGCGCCAACTGACTTTATCCCAAGACACTATTGTATCCCTCGAATGGTGGCTAGACCGAGAGAACCGATCCACAGGGGTCCCCTGGGAATATAATGTAACTCGTATAGTCACCTCAGACGCCAGCCCTTCTGGGTAGGGGGCTCACATGGGTGAAATATTGGTCCAGGGGCTTTGGGATCAGCGTCAGATGGAAATGTCCTCCAACCTGAAGGAATTAACCGCAGTAGAAGAGGCAGTTAAAACACTCCTTGTCTATCTACAGCGCCACCACGTGCGGATATTCTCCGACAATCGGGTCACCGTGGCATATATAAATCACCAAGGCGGAACCCGTTCCAAATCCCTAATGAACGTAGCAGATCGTCTGTTCCAGCTAGCAGAGCAACATCTCTCATTGACGGCTCTTCACATAAGAGGAGCAGAAAATACTATGGCGGATTACTTAAGCTGCAACACATTGAGGCAGGGAGAATGGTCCCTAAACGGCTCCATCTTCAACCTTATTGTGGAAAGGTGGGGTCAACCGGAAGTAGATCTTTTCGCCATAAAGGGAAACAGAAAAGTAACACAATTCTGCTCTCTGAACCCCAGAGAAAATCCACTGTCAGTAGACGCCCTCCTCATAGACTGGAACTTCAGGCTAGCTTACGCCTTTCCTTCCCTATCTCTACTTCCTCTGGTGGTGAGGAAAATCAGGAAGGACAAGGCCACAGTTATAGTAATTGACGCCTTCTGGCCCATAAGGACGTGGTTTCCATGCCTCAGGACTATGTCAATATCGACCCATGGGTCTTACCAAACATCCCGGATCTCCTATCCCAGGGCCCAGTCTACCGTCCTCGGGCAGTTGGCCTTCATCTGACGGCGTGGATTTTGAGCGGGCGCTGTTAAAAGATAGGGGGTTCTCTCCGGGCCTCTTTAACACTCTGCTGAAGAGCAGAAAAATAATCACCACAAAAATTTATGTCAGGATCTGGAAGAGTTTTCTTCAAAACTCAGGGGTAGTAGCTGGTCAGTCAACACCAATAGGCCTGATTTTGGAATTCTTGCAAAAGGGGTTGGATATGGGGTTATCCCCAAATACTCTTAAAGTACAGATGTCAGCCTTAGGGGCCCTCTTTGGCTGCAACATTGCTGATAATTACTGGGTCAGCAGATTCATCAGGGCGACAAAACAGTCTAGACCAATGGTGAAGAATAGGGTCATGCCGTGGGACCTAAACCTAGTCCTCTCAGCCATGACAGAGGCCCCATTTGAGCCAATTTCTTCAGCCTCTATTAAAAATCTGTCCCTTAAAGTAGCCTTCCTGTTGGCCCTAACATCAGCGCGTTGGATAGGCGACATCCAGGCATTATCCAGGGTTCCCCCTTACATGCAACTTAGGGATGATAGAGTGATACTGTCCCCTGATCCAGCATATCTTCCTAAGGTAGTGTCCAGATTCCACAGAACACAGGAGATAGTTCTTCCATCTTTCCTCCCTAATCCTACTAATGATAAGGAAAGGAAACTACACACTTTAGATGTAAAAAGATGTATCCTGGAGTATCTAGCAGTGACTGATCCTTGGAAAATAGATAACGCCCTATTCGTGTCCTATCAGGGTAGCAGGAAAGGTCATAGAGCATCAAAATCTACATTAGCTAGATGGATCAGGGAGGCTATTTCGCTGGCATACATCTCAAAAGGCAAACCGGCACCTTCCACTAGAGCTATGGCGGCCTCGTGGGCGGAAAGGTTGGAGGTGTCGATCGACCAAATTTGTAAGGCTGCTACTTGGTCTTCTCCACTTTCTATAACCACTATAGATTAAATCTGGGTGCCTCTTCTGACCTCTCTTTCGGTGTAAGGGTGCTGCAAGCCGTAGTCCCTCCCTAAAACAGTTACTCTCTGTAATTCTCTCTGTGGTGCTGTCATGGACGACCGATAAAGTCTTAGTTACTCACCGGTTAAGGATGTTTTTCGGAGTCCATGACAGCACCCATACACACCCTCCCGTCTTCTTAAGTTCTGGGTGTACACCTCTTCCTTTGTTTATATAATTCACGGGTAGTGAATAGTTAGTAGTTGTATTGTTGTTTATTAAGTATGCTATTAACCTTGGTGGTCCTCTTGTGCTCTGTAAACCAACTGATGCGTGGGAGAGGTGCCGTCCTTATGTATCTGTAGGTTTCCTGTTCCTGAAGGGCGGATCCCCCCTCTCTCTGTGGTGCTGTCATGGACTCCGAAAAACACAGTTAACCGGTGAGTAACTAAGACTATGTATATACTCAAGTATAAGCCGAGATTTTCAGCCCACTTTTTGGGGCTGAAAGTCCCCCTCTCGGCATAAACTCGAGTCATACGAAGGGGTCGGCAGGGGAGGGGGAGCGGGGGCTGTCTAATTATACTTACCCACTCCCGGCGCAGTCCCTGCACGTCCCTGCTTCTTCCAGCGCTGCAGTTTCTTCCTGTACTGAGCGGTCACATGGTACCGCTCATTACAGTAATGAATATGCGGCTCTACCTCCCATAGAGGTGGAGCCGCATATTCATTACTGTAATGAGCGGTAATGGTGACTGTTCACTACAGGAAGAAAATGCGGCGCCGGGGAACAGACCTGCAGCGACGGCGCCAGGAGCAGGTAAGTATGATGGGGGCAGTGCGCGATACTCACCTGCTCCTCATGCCACCGGCGACGCCGCTGTGTCTTCCGCATCCTCTGCAGTGACGCTCAGGTCAGAGGGCGGGGTGACGCGATTAGTGCGCGCCGCCTTCTTCCTGAACGTCGGTGCAGAGGATGGGAAGACACAGCGGCGGTCAGCGGTGGAACGGGAAAGGTGAGTATGTAACTTTTTTATTTTTTTAATCGCAGCAACAGCTTTTGGGCCAAATATCTGTATGGAGCATGTTATGTGGCTATGTGCAGCATTATATGGGGGCAAATGTCTGTATGGGGCATCTTATCCGGCCATGTGCAACGTTATATGGGGGCAAATGTCTGTATGGGGCATCTTATCTGGCCATATACAGCATTATATGGGGGCAAATGTCTGTATGGGGCATCTTATCCGGCCATGTGCAGCATTATATGGGGGCAAATGTCTGTATGGGACATCTTATCCGGCCATGTGCAGCATTATATGGGGGCAAATGTCTGTATGGGGCATCTTATCCGGCCATGTGCAGCATTATATAGGGGCAAATATCTGTATGGGGCATCTTATGTGGCCATGTGCAGCATGATATGGGGCAAATATCTGTATGGGGCATCTTATGTGGCCATGTGCAGCATTATATGGGGCAAATGTCTGTATGGAGCATCTTATGTGGCCATGTGCAACATTATATGGGGAAGTTATCTGTCTGGAGCATCTTATGGGGTCATAATCAACATTTGTGGAGCATTATACAGGGCAAATATCTGTATGGAGCATGTTATGTTGCCATGTGCAGCATTATATAGGGGCAAATGTCTGTATGGGGCATCTTATCCGGCCATGTGCAGCATTATATGGGGGCAAATGTCTGTATGGGGCATCTTATCCGGCCATGTGCAGCATTATATGGGGGCAAATGTCTGTATGGGGCATCTTATCCGGCCATGTGCAGCATTATATGGGGCAAATATCTGTATGGGGCATCTCATCCGGCCATGTGCAGCATTATATGGGGGCAAATATCTGTATGGGGCATCTTATGTGGTCGTGTGCAGCATGATATGGAGCAAATATCTGTATGGGGCATCTTATCCGGCCATGTGCAGCATTATATGGGGGCAAATATCTGTATGGGGCATCTTATGTGGCCATGTGCAGCATGATATGGGGGCAAATATCTGTATGGGGCATCTTATGTGGCCATGTGCAGCATTATATGGGGCAAATGTCTGCATGGAGCATCTTATGTGGCCATGTGCAGCATTATATGGGGCAGTTATCTGTATGGAGCATCTTATGGGGTCATAATCAACATTTGTGGAGCATTATACAGGGCAAATATCTGTATGGAGCATCTTATGTGGCCATGTGCAGCATTATATGGGGGCAAATATCTGTATGGGGCATCTTATGTGGCCATGTGCAGCATTGTATGGGGCAAATATCTGTATGGGGCATCTTATCCGGCCATGTGCAGCATTATATGGGGCAAATATCTGTATGGGGCATCTTATCCGGCCATGTGCAGCATTATATGGGGCAAATATCTGTATGGAGCATCTTATGGGGCCATAATCAACATTTGTGCCGCATTATATGGGGCATATTTTAATATGGAGCATCTTATGGAGCCCATCATTAACTGTATGGAGCATTATATGGGGCTCCTGATTCAATATGGATATTCAAAAACACTTAACCTACTGATGTCTCAGTTAATTTTACTTTTATTGGTATCTATTCTTATTTTTGAAATTTACCGGTAGCTGCTGCATTTTCCACCCTAGGCTTATACTCGAGTCATTAAGCTTTCCCAGTTTTTTGTGGCAAAATTAGGGGGGTCGACTTATACTCGGGTCGGCTTATACTCGAGTATATATATATATCACTTATATAGCATTATTGGCTACTCATACACCTGACCGTAATCCTACAAAATCCCTGATCCTTTTTTTTTTTTTTTTTTTTTTTAAGTGAAACGGCGGTCACATCAAATATTGATCTCCTTTAGATTATGGTAAAATAACCTTGACACTTTTATTATTGAGAGCATTCTTACCTTGCAACATACATACTGCTATATATGATGTGTGTATGTATATATACAGTCATGGCCGAAATTGTTCCAGAACAAGAAGTATTTCTCCCAGAACATTATTGCAATTACACGTTTTGTTATACACATGTTTGTTTCCTTTGTGTGTATTGGAACAACATAAAAAATGGTCAAAATTTCACCCAAAACTCCTAAAATTGGCTGGACAATATTGTTGACACCCTCGACTTAATATTTGCACTGTCTTTGGAATAAATAACTGCAATCAGTCGCTTCCTATAACCATCAACAAGCTTCTTACACCTCTCAGCTGGATTTTTGGAGCACTCTTCTTTTGCAAACTGATCCAGGTCCATATTTGAAAGCGCTTTCTCCCAACAGCAATTTTCTCTTCAGTCCACAGATGTTCAATGGGATTTAGATCTGGACTCATTGCTGTCACTTCAGAACTCTCCAGCGCTTTGTTTCCATCCATTTCGGGTGCTTCTTAAAATATGTTTGGAGTCATTGTCCTGCTGGAAGACCCATGGCCTAGGATGCAAACCCAGCGTTCTGACATCGGGCACTACATTGAGACCCAAAATTGTTTGGTAATCTTCAGATTATATGATGCCTTGCACATAGTCAAAGCACCCAGTGACAGAAGCAGCAAAACAACCCCAAAATATCTTTGAAACTCCCCCATACTTGACTGTAGGCACTGTGTCCATTTTTGGTAAACAGTAGGATGATGTATTTAGCAAAAAACTCTATCTTGGTTCTTGGTCTCATCTGTCCACAAAACGCTTTCCCAGAAGGATTTTGGGGTAATCACGTACGTTTTGGCATACTACAGTCTAGCTTTTGCATGTCTCTGTGTCAGCAGTGGGGTCCTCCTGGGTCTTTTGCCATAGCTTTTAATTTAATTCAAATGTCGACTGATCGTTCATACTGACACTGATGCACACTGAGGCTGCAGGACAGCCTGATTTTTTTTGGAATTTGTTTGGTGCTGCTTATCCACCATCCAGACTATCCTGCGTTGCAACTTTTCATCAATTTTTCTCTGCTGTCCATGTCCAGGGAGATTAGCAACAGTGCCATGGGTTGTAAACATAAACTTCTTGATAATGTTGCACATCAAGAAGGGAAACAACAAGATCTCTCGAAATGGACTTGCATATTATGGTGGAAAATAAGTATTTGGTCAGAAACAAAATTTCATCTCAATTCTTTGTAATATATCCTTTGTTGGCAATGACAGAGGTCAAACGTTTTCTGTAAGTCTTCACAAGGTTGCCACACACTGTTGTTGGTATGTTGGCCCATTCCTCCATGCAGATCTCCTCTAGAGCAGTGATGTTTTTGGCTTTTCGCTTGGCAACACGGACTTTCAACTCCCTCCAAAGGTTCTCTATAGGGTTGAGATCTGGAGACTGGCTAGGCCACTCCAGGACCTTGAAATGCTTCTTACGAAGCCACTCCTTCGTTGCCCTGGCGGTGTGCTTTGGATCATTGTCATGTTGAAAGACCCAGCCACGTTTCATCTTCAATGCCCTTGCTGATGGAAGGAGGTTTGCACTCAAAATCTCACGATACATGGCCCCATTCACTCTTTCATGTACCCGGATCAGTCGTCCTGGCCCCTTTGCAGAGAAACAGCCCCAAAGCATGATGTTTCCACCACCATGCTTTACAGTAGGTATGGTGTTTGATGGATGCAACTCAGTATTCTTTTTCCTCCAAACACGACAAGTTGTGTTTCTACCAAACAGTTCCAGTTTGGTTTCATCAGACCATAGGACATTCTCCCAAAACTCCTCTGGATCATCCAAATGCTCTCTAGCAAACTTCAGACGGGCTCGGACATGTACTGGCTTAAGCAGTGGGACACGTCTGGCACTGCAGGATCTGAGTCCATGGTGGCGTAGTGTGTTACTTATGGTAGGCCTTGTTACATTGGTCCCAGCTCTCTGCAGTTCATTCACTAAGTCCCCCCGCGTGGTTGTGGGATTTTTGCTCACCGTTCTTGTGATCATTCTGACCCCACGGGGTGGGATTTTGCGTGGAGCCCCAGATCGAGGGAGATTATCAGTGGTCTTGTATGTCTTCCATTTTCTAATTATTGCTCCCACTGTTGATTTCTTCACTCCAAGCTGGTTGGCTATTGCAGATTCAGTCTTCCCAGCCTGGTGCAGGGCTACAATTTTGTTTCTGGTGTCCTTTGACAGCTCTTTGGTCTTCACCATAGTGGAGTTTGGAGTCAGACTGTTTGAGGGTGTGCACAGGTGTCTTTTTATACTGATAAAAAGTTTAAACAGGTGCCATTACTACAGGTAATGAGTGGAGGAAAGAGGAGACTCTTAAAGAAGAAGTTACAGGTCTGTGAGAGCCAGAAATCTTGATTGTTTGTTTCTGACCAAATACTTATTTTCCACCATAATATGCAAATAAAATGTTAAAAAAACAGACAATGTGATTTTCTGGATTTTTTTTCCTCAGTTTGTCTCCCATAGTTGAGGTCTACCTATGATGTAAATTACAGACGCCTCTCATCTTTTTAAGTGGTGGAACTTGCACTATTGCTGACTGACTAAATACTTTTTTGCCCCACTGTGTACATATATATATATATATACACACACACACTGGATGGCGGGCAGTAATGTCACGATGGGGGCAGGCTTTGCAGCATTGGTAATCTGCCCTCCCCTTGTGCATTGGCGTACTTTTTAGGAGGAGCCATGTTGGTGTTGATGTTCAGGATTTTTCGTGTTTTTTTTCGCAATAAATACGCTTAAAAAACGCATACATATGCATCCCTTCATTTATAATGCACTCCGCAATTTTTGTGCATATGTTGCGTTTTTCCGCGAAAAAAAATGCATCA
The DNA here is from genome assembly GCF_032444005.1 of Ranitomeya imitator. Classification (NCBI taxonomy): domain Eukaryota; kingdom Metazoa; phylum Chordata; class Amphibia; order Anura; family Dendrobatidae; genus Ranitomeya; species Ranitomeya imitator. The sequence goes on along the minus strand of NC_091282.1, from coordinate 735,563,248 downwards.
TGGTAAAAAACGCAGCATGTTCATTAATTTTGCGGATTTTTTGCGGATTTCCCACTATATTATTGCATTGGGAACCTCTGGGGAAAAAAACACAAAATCAGCAAAAAAAAAACTCATGCGGATTTCTTGCAGAAAATGTCCGGTTTTGTTCGGGAAATTTCTGCATGAAATCCTGACGTGTGCACATAGCCTAAAGGAGTTTTCCCACTTTTAAGAAGAGTATATGTCTCACTGTGTACAGAACATACCACAGCTCCTGGGCAGGGGAGAAAGCAAAAGACAGTACTGACATTACAGCAGGAGATCGCAGAGGATACATTTTTTGAGGTAACATATTTTTTAAAAACAGTCAGTGAAATATTTTACCTGACAAAATGAATCCTCTGTGATCTCCTGCTGTAATGTCAGTATTGTCTTTTGCTTCCTCCCCTGCCCAGGATATGTCTTATGCTCCGTACACAGTCAGACACAGACCATTTTTAAAATGAACTTTCATTTGTGGGAAAACCCCTTTAATGTGACCGGCTTCCTCTGCCTGTAGACACGATGTGCATCTGCCGCTGGGATCATCCAAATGATTCACTAAATCAGACCATCTTTGAGCAGACAGCAGCAGTAACATTAAAACTGCGCATGCATTCCTCCTGTACAAAGATGGCGGTTGTCTGTGAATCATTCGGCTGATCCCGGCGGCGGCGTGTTCCGCTGGCGGTACTGCGCAAGAAGCTGCGTACGGCGTATACAGTGTGTGTTTGCGTACGGCGTATACAGTGTGTGTGTGCAGTTCCCATATTGAGACTTCTGCTTAGGCAATGTTCCCCAACTATGAGGACTTGTTTTTCCAGTAGGACAATGCACCATGCCACACCGCTAGGTCAATAAAGGTGTGGATGAAGGACCACCACATCAAATCCCTGTCATGGGCAGCCCAATCTCTAGACCTGAACCCCATTGAAAACCTCTGGAATGTAATTAAGAGGAAGATGGATAGTTACAAGCCACCAACCAAAGAACTGCTTACATTTTTGTACTAGGAGTGGCATAAGGTCACCCAAAAGCAGTGTGAAAGACTGGTGAAAAGCATGCCAAGACGCATGAAAGCTGTGATTAAAAATTATGGTTATTCCACAAAATATTGATTTATGAACTCTTCATGAGTTAAAACATTAGTATTGTTATTTCTAAATTATGAACTTGTTTTTTTGGGGGGTTTTTTTTGGCATTATTTGAGGTCTCCAAGCAATGCATTTTTTGTTATTTTGCCCATTTCTCATTTTCATAAAACAAATGAAAAATGTATTGCTTGGAACTTCGGAAACATGTCAGTGGTTTATCTAATAAAAGAACAATTTACATTTTACTCAAAAATATACCTATAAAGAGAAAAATCAGACAAACTGAAAATTTTGCAGTGGTCTCTTAAAGGGAACCTGTCACCCCGTTTTTTCAGATTGAGATAAAAATACCGTTAAATAGGGCCTGCGCTGTGCGTTACAATAGTGTATGTAGTGCACCCTGATTCCCCACCTATGCTGCGAAATACATTACCAAAGTCGCCGTTTTCGCCTGTCAATCAGGCTGGTCAGGTCGGGTGGGCGTGGTGACATCGCTGTTTCTTCCCCAGCTTTCCGTTGGTGGCGTAGTGGTGTGCGCATGTCCAAGTGCCGAATCCACTGCACGCAGGTGAAGAAAAAGCGCGCGATCTGCGCTATTACCCTTGTCATCGGTGGGGGCGGCCATCTTCCTGAGGCCGCGCGTGCGCAGATGGAGTGCTCTGCTGCACAGGGCTTCAGGAAAATGGCCGCGGGATAACGCGCGTGCGCAGATGGAGATCACGGCGGCCATTTTCCTGAAGCTGAGCTGCAAAAGGGATGGGGTTTTGTGAACAGGTGAAGAGTGGGTGGGAAGCTGTTTACCATATCTTCACCACAGAGTGTGGTCCAGAAGATAAATATGGAGCCTTTGGACTTATTCGGTGTACTGTGTCTGTAGATAAGATCTCCAGAACTATGCTTGAGTTAAAGAGAACTGAACCTTGTTTTTTTTTCCCCCTGAGCAGGGAAACCCCACAGCCATACAGACTGTACTGTATGCCATTTGGTGTTTCATGTTATGCCAGAAGGGTCATGTTTATCTAATTTTGCACTGGTTTATGCAGCACATTTTTCTAATAAACCAGTTGAAAACTTAAATGGAAAGTGTGGAAAATGTTCTCTTTGAGCAGCTGAGTGAGTCGATCTACCAATATATAAATATATATGTCCTGTTTCATATCACATTTTACCCTACGATTACCATTAGTCACATACACGCTAACAATGTTCAGAGGTATTTATTGCCAGATAGAGACCATAAGGTTGTCCTTTTGGCCTCTGTCCAGCCGGTATATATTACACAGGTCTACAAAAAAATATATTTTTTTAGGTTAAAAGGTTTTTGTTAATGGGTTTAGGTTATTTTGAGGGTGCTTAATTAAAAAAGTCCCATTACTTTTGTTGAATTGGTTCTAGTTTTTGAGATAATTGATCCAAGAAACTTATGCATTCCCCTAATGTGACCTGTGCAATAGTGTTTGCTCTTTTGACTCATTAATAGTGATGACCGAAATTATACTCGTTACTCGAGATTTCCCGAGCACGCTCGGGTGTCCTGCAAGTATTTTTTAATGCTCGGAGATTGGGGATTCCCTAGCAACCAGGCAACCCCCACATGTACTTATGCTGGCTAACAGATGTAAATCATTCAGCTGCGGAGCTAAAAACTAAAACTCAGAGCACTAAAAAACTCGGAGGACCCCGAGCGTGCTTGGGAAGTCTCGAGTAACGAGTATATTCGCTTATCACTACTCATTAACAGTGTTTTGGGTAATGAAATATCCCATATAATTTAGATTTCAATTTGTAGGCTTAGAATGCTAGAATAGTTACTTTTTGAAGCTAGAATTCTGTAATTAACTAAGTATCTCAGAAACAGGAGCCAATCTGGCAAAATTGAAGTCATATTCATAATCAGCGCCATAAACTTAACATAACACCGTTCAGACATTGTTGGCACCAAAATTAGTGTACCATTATTATATATTTTTTAATAATAATCTTTATTTTTATATAGAGCTGACATATTCCGCAGCGCTTTACAGGTTGCACACATCATCGCTATCCCCGTTGGGGCTCACAATCTAGGTTCCCTATCAGTATGTCTTTGGAATATGGGAGGAAACCGGAGAACCCGGAGGAAACCCACGCAAACACGGGGAGAACATACAAACTCTTTGCAGATGTTGTCCAAGGTGAGATTAGAACCCAGGATTCCAGCGCTGCAATGCTGACCACTGAGCCACCGTGCTGCCCCCCAAAAATTGAAATTTTACTAGGCTACGCTGTTCAATCTCACAAAGTGCAAGTGGAAAAAAAATGTTAATTTTTCAAGCTACTTAAATGCCTCATTTTGACCCCCTGGGCTTGAACTCTCTTGGCGGCTACCCCGGCTGACATATAACTAGAGGGACTCAACATACTGTAGAACTTAGCACTCAACTTGCGATGCTTGAACAGAAGAATTTTATTTTGCAGTATACTCAAAATGTTTCGGTTCAACATGAACCTTCAGTTACGTATACTATATAAGTTCTATGTTGATTTAGTATATGGCGTGGGAGCCTAACTATAGCACCACTTAGTAGCTGTGCTCACGATGTTTTTTCATATAACTAGAGGGGACATGGGCCTTTCCTTGCAATGTGTGTGTCTACCACCTTACCATGACCTTCATCTGTATAAAGAAGGCTGAAAACGCTTACACAAGGAATGTTTTGCACGTAGCCGATCTACCTTAATTTACCATACAAATACAGTAAAAGTCATGCTTTTATTATTATTATTATTATTATAATACATTTTTATAGAGCCATTTATTTCATGACGCTTTACATGTGAACGGGGCAAATATAGTCAAGTACAATAAGCATGAGTAAAACAAGGCACTAACAGGTACATAAGGAGGGAGGACCCTGCCCACGAGGGCTCAGTCTACAGGGGATGGCTGAGGATATACTAGGAGAGGGTAGAGCTGGTCATACGGCGGTTCAGCAGACAGAGGATCACTGCAGGTTGTAGGCTTTCCAGACTAGGTGTGTCTTCAGGTTCCTTTTGAAGTTTTCCATTATAGGCGAGAGCCTGATGTGTTGGGGTAGAAAGTTACAGAGTATGGGGAAGCACGGGAGAAGTCTTGGATGCGGTTGTGGGAGAAAGAGATGAGAGAGAAGTAGAAGAGATCTTGAGAGGAACCAAGGTTGCGTGTAAGTACAGTACAGACCAAAAGTTTGGACACATCTCATTTAAAGATTTTTCTGTATTTTCATGACTATGAAAATTGTACATTCACACTGAAGCCATCAAAACTATGAATTAACACATGTGGAATTTTATACTTAACAAAAAAGTGTGAAGCAACTGAAATTCTGTCTTATATTCTAGGTTCTTCAAAATAGCCACCTTTTGCTTTGATGACTGCTTTGCACACTCTTGGTATTCTCTTGATGAGCTTCAAGAGGAAGTCTCCGGGAACGGTTTTCACTTCACAGGTGTGCCCTGTCAGGTTTAATAAGTGGGATTTCTTGCCTTATAAATGGGGTTGGGACCATCAGTTGTGTTGTGCAGAAGTCTGGTGGATACACAGCTGACAGTCCGACTGAATAGACTGTTAGCTGCTTTTTTATTGCCATAATACAAATTCTAAATAAAGAAAATCGAGTGGCCATCATTACTTTAAGAAATGAAGGTCAGTCAGTCAGAAAAATTGGGAAAACTTTGAAAGTGTCCCCAAGTGCAGTGGCAAAAACCATCAAGCACTACAAAGAAACTGGCTCATATGAAGACCACCCTAAGAAAGGAAGACCAAGAGTCACCTCTGCTTCTGAGGATAAGTTTATCCGATTCACCAGCCTCAGAAATCGCAGGTTAACAGCAGTTCAGATTAGAGACCAGGTCAATGCCACACAGAGGTCTAGCAGCAGACACATCTCTACAACAACTGTTAAGAGGAGACTTTGTGCAGCAGGCCTTCATGGTAAAATAGCTGTTAGGAAACCACTGCTAAGGACAGGTAACAAGCAGAAGAGACTTGTTTGGGCTAAAGAAAACAAGGAATGGATATTAGACCAGTGGAAATCTGTCCTTTGGTCTGATGAGTCCAAATTTGAGATCTTTGGTTCCAACCACTGTGTCTGTGTGAGATGCAGAAAAGGTGAGCGGATGGACTCTACATGCCTGGTTCCCACCGTGAAGCATGGACAAAGAGGTGTGATGGTGTAGGGGTGCATTGCTGGTGACACTGTTGGGGATTTATTCAAAATTGAAGGCATACTGAACCAGCATGGCTACCACAGCATCTTGCAGCGGCATGCTATTCCATCCGGTTTGGACCATCATTTATTTTTCAACAGGACAATGACCCCAAACACACCTCCAGGCTGTGTAAGGGCTATTTGACGAAGGTGGAGAGTGATGGGGTGCTACGCCAGATGACCTGGCCTCCACAGTCTCCAGACCTGAACCCAATCGAGATGGTTTTGTGTGAGCTGGACCGCTGAGTGAAGGCAAAAGGGCCAACAAGTGCTAAGCATCACTGGGAACTCCTTCAAGATTGTTGGAAGACCATTCCCGGTGACTACCTCTTGAAGCTCATCAAGAGAATGCCAAGATTGTGCAAAGCAGTCATCAAAGCAAAAGGTGGCTGCTTTCATGCTTTTTTATGTATATAATTCCACATGTGTTAATTCATAGTTTTGATGCCTTCAGTGTGAATTTACAATTTTCATAGTCATGAAAATACAGAAAAATCTTTAAATGAGAAGGTGTGTAAAAACTTTGGGTCTGTACTGTAAGTACCGGGAGACCATGTCACATATGTATGGAAGAGACAGGTTGTGGATGGCTTTGTACGTCATAGTTAGTGTGTTGAACTGTAGCCTTTGGGCAATAGGAAACCAATGAAGGGCCTGTCAGAGAGGAGAGGCTGGGGAATAACCTGGGGACATGTGGATTAGTTGGGCAGCAGAGTGTAGGATGGATTGGAGTGGTGCCAGAGAGTAGGAGGTTGCAGTAGTCGAGGCGAGAGATGATAAGTGTTTTTGTGGTTTCATGGTCAGGGAATGTAAGGATCTGGGAAAAAATTTTGAGCTGGAATTGGCAAGTGGAGGTAAGGGCTTGGATATGTGACTTTAAGGAGAGGGCAGAGTCAAGGATCACTCCGAGGCACCAAGCGTGCGTGCGTTCAGAGGAAGCTGTAAAAACATTCAGTTTACTATTAATTCCATATTCACATCAGCCGAATCGTAATGTACAGAATGGATGTCTATTGGCAGGCTTTTTCTATAAAACTAGCTAATGGATTGTCCTGATGAAGAATGAGTTTTCCAGAAATACATTTTGCTGACTCTGAAGTAAAGTCATGATCCTGATTGCTATAGGCAATACCTCCAATTTTCAACCAGTTTTTTTTTTTTTGCACCCCAAATGTAAAACTCCTTGATTTCTAACATGCTAGTTAGCACTACAAGAAATAAAAATAACCTCTGTACTGAAATCCTTAAAGGGGACTGCTTAGAGATTGTGCAAGAAGGTTAACTAAAGTTTCTGTGCTCCCAGCAAGAAGATCCATAATAAGATAAAGTGCAACAAACCCAATTGTGAACTGACAGGTATTGACATTTGGCAGAAAGTAAGTCACTTCAGTAATTCCTGATTATCTGAGTATTTTTAGTTGTTGCTTTGGCTTTTGTAGCAGTATCCTGGAATTCACGACTCTGAAAAAGAGAATTATTACATTCAGCTTATCAGTCTATTCATTCTCTATAGCCCCAAAACCATAACTTCTTTTTGCTTTGGATCTTCTGGTTATGGCAGCACAGATTGGAAGTATTGTGGAATAAATATATATAATTTTATTTACTTATTTTTCCGAGGCATAGCTTAGTTGATACCTTGGTGATCGCAGAGGGTCCAATCACTGTTTGGGACCTCCACCAGTCCCGAAAACATCTCTGGATCCAAGGAACTATTGAATGGAACAGAGGTATGCATGTCTCTGTTTGACCTCCACTCCATTCATTGTCTATGAGACTGCCGGAGAATGTGGAGTACAATGACATTGACCATGAATGGATCAGGGGTCGAGCATGTGCAACTCCATTCAAGTTTAGGCATGTCCTAAGCCCTGTTTTCAAAATTGTTGAGGGTTCAAGCTATCAAGCCCCTAACAATTAGTAATCCTATGGGTTGAATATAACTTTTGATTCTGGGAATAACCCTTTAATTTTGGTAAATATTCTAAAGTATGCTTCATTTAAAAAAAAAAAAAAGGAATCGGTCACCAGGTTTTTACAACTGCATCTGAAAGCAGCATTAAATAGGGGGCAAAGACACTGACTCTAGTGATGTGTCACTTACTGAGCTACTTATTCCAGTTTTGGGCAAATAAACTGCAGATCTAGCAGTTCTCTGAATTCTCAGCTCTGTATAACCCCGCCCACACCACTGAAAAAAAAAAGCTTTTTTTTTGCTTATGCACAGTGTACACAAAAAGCTGTCAATCAGAGGCATGGGTGGGATTATACAGTGCTCAATATTCAGGGGAAATAAGTATTTGATCCTTTGCTAATTTTGTAAGTATGCCCACTGACAAAGACATGAACAGTATATAATTTTAAGGGTAGGTTAATTTTAACATTGAGACACATAATATTAAAACTAAAATCCATAAAATCACATTGTATAAATTATATAAATTTATTTGCATTTTGCAGTGAAAAATAAGTATTTGATCCTTCTGGCAAACAAGACTTAATACTTGGTGGCAAAACCCTGGTTGGCAAGCACAGCAGTCAGACGTTTTTTGTAGTTGATGATGAGGTTTGCACATATGTCAGGAGGAATTTTGGTCCACACCTCTTTACAGATGATCTCTAAATCATTAAGATTTTGAGGCTGTCACTTGGCAACTCAGGGCTTCAAATCCCTCCATAAGTTTTCTATGGGATTAAGGTCTGGAGACTGGCTAGGCCACTCCATGACCTTAATGTGCTTCTTTTTGAGCCACTCCCTTGTTGCCTTGGCTGTATGTTTTGGGTCATTATCTTGCTGGAAGACCCAGCCTCAACCCATTTTTAATGTCCTGGCGGAGGGAAGGATGTTGTCACTCAGGATTTTAGGGTACATGGCTCCATCCATTCTCCCATTGATGTGGGGAAGTAGTCCTGTGCCCTTAGCAGAGAAACACCCTCAAAACATATTGTTCCACCTCTATGCTTGACAGTAGGGACGGTGTTCTTTGGGTCATAGGCAGCATTTCTCTTCCTCCAAACACGGCGAGTTGAGTTAATGCCAAAGACCTAAATTTTTGCCTCATCTGACCACAGCACATTCTCTCAAACACTCACAGAATCATCCAGGTGTTCATTGGCAAACTTCAGACGGGCCTGCACATTTGCCTTCTTGAGCACGGGAACCTTGCGGGCACTGAAGAATTTTAAACCTTTACGGCGTAATGTGTTACTAATGGTTTTCTTGGTGACCTTGGTTCCAGCTGCCTTGAGATCATTAACAAGTTCCCCCGTGTAGTTTTAGGCTGATCTCTCACTTCCTCATGACCAAGGATACCCCAAGAGGTGAGCTTTTGCATGGTGCCCCAGATCGATGTCAATTGACAGTCATTTTATATTTCTTCCATTTTCTTACTATTGCACCAACAGTTGTCTCTTTCTCACCCAGCATCTTACTTATGGTTTTGTAGCCCATTCTAGCTTTGTGCAGGTCTATGATCTTGTCCCTGACATCCTTATAAAGCTCTTTGGTCTTGCCCATGTTGTGGAGTTTAGAGTCTGACTGATTAATTGAGTCTGTGCACAGGAGTGTTTTATAAAGGTGACTATGTAAGACGGCTGTCCTTAATGCAGGTAACGAGCTGATTAGGAGCGTCTAACTGGTCTGTGGGAGCCAGAACTCTTAATAGTTGGTGGGGGATCAAATACTTATTTCTCACTGCAAAATGCAAATAAATTTATATAATTAATACAATGTGATTTTCTGGATTTTATTTTTGATATTCTATCTCTCAATGTTAAAATAAACCTACTGTTAAAATTATAGACTGTTCATATCTTTGTCAGTGGGCAAACTTACAAAATCAGCAAGGGATCAAATACTTAATTCCCCCACTGTAGATATGCAGCAGAGCAAACTCATATCATTCAAAACTGCAGCAAATAGCAGAGTAAGGCTGCCGTCACACTATGGCTATGTGCACATGTTCAGGATTTCTTGCAGAAAATTCCTGAGAATTCCGGACATTTTCTGCAAGAAATACGCAAGAAAACCGCATGCGTTTTTGCCGCGGTTTTGACGTGTTTTTGCCGCGGTTTTTCCGGACACTTCCCAATGCATTTTGGAGTGGGAAATCCGCAAAAAAAACGGAAAATTAATGAACATGCTGCGTTTTTTGCCGCGATGCGTTTTTTTCGCGGAAAAAAACGCATCATGTGCACAAAACATGCGGAATTCATTCTAAATGATGGGATGCTTATTGTATGCGTTTTTTTGCGGTTTTATAGAGTTTTTATCGGGAAAAACCGCGAAAAAACCGCAACGTGTGCACACAGCCTATCAGTATTTGGTCAGTATTTTACCTCAGTATTTGATGGCCTAAACCAGGAGTGAGTGATAAATCCAGAAGTGGTGCATATGTTTCTATTATACTTTTCCTCTAATTGTTCCACTCCTGGTTTTGGCTTATAAATACTGATGTAACATACTGACCGAATACTGATAGTATGACGGCAGCCTAAGAGTCACGTCGCTGGAATCGGGGTCTTTGCACCTACATTATCCAGCAAAAGAGGAGTAAAAATCTGCCCTCGTCTTCCCTTAAATCCAATCTTTATTTCTTACACCTGAAAGGCATAAAGTCTGGTCATAGGAGAATTTGGACTGCAGCTGTTTTGCATTACTTGTACGGGCCCTGTTACAAGGAGATGTAGAACTACTTCCTTCTTAATCCGCCCCCACGATACGTCACAATAACCAAGAAATAAAACACAAAACAGGCGCATAACGAATGTAGCTACATCATAAACACAAAGACAGATCATTGTTATCATTTAGACCTAACGGGCCTTGAGCATTTTAATTGAATTCTCCATTTTGCTTCTTTTCCCAGTAACATCTTGTGATGATCACCTCCTTGCGCAGTGGCGTTAACTCTTTCTAAACCAGTAAACCGCAGAGTTTTGGGCTGGACATCATGGCAATCATGGATACGTTTGATTTAACCTTTCTCCGAATGAATAGAATGAAAATGTTCACGGAACATTGGCTAGAGAAGAAACAAGCCCAGTAGGTCATTTTAAACCCCTCCTCTAGCCCCAGAATTTCCATAGTTCTTCTTCACACTTAGGCTATGTTCCCACTTTGCGTTTTTGCTGCGTTTTTTGCTATCTGCAGCAACAACTGCTCTCTTGGCGGTAAAGAAGCTGCTTACAAAAAACAGGTTATGCTGTGGATTTTGCTGCGGTGTTCAGGATCCTAAAGTTCAGCTTTGCTTCCACAATACAAGCATGAACAATGCAAGGTGGTAGGGCACCAATGCAAGTAGTATTTTTTGGAAAAAGGGCAAATTGATCAAATTATTTTAGTGGAAAAAGATTTTTATGTCTGGAATAATAGTGGCTGTTGTGAACAAAAAAGTTTGAGTTCATGAAAAAATACAGAGTTAAAAATGTAACCGTGGGAGGAGGTGAATTGGTCGGGGATAGTTTACCTAAGACTTTAGCAGTGCATTTTGTAGGGCGGACACGGTTTACTTTTATACATTGGTCAGGGCTATTGAGCAGGCAGGTATTGTTCATTTTTACACATTGGTCAGCTGTTGAATTGCTCAGGCACGGTTTACCTCCCTCTTGTGAGCACGCCTCCAAGATATGATTGACATGATTTGCAAGAGCGACATCACCATTGGCTATTTGCAAATCTTGCACATGTGTTCAACGTTCTACTTACCTGGGGTTGTCCAATGAGGATGGGTATGCGCTTCCCTGCTTCTTCAGCACATTGCGTACGCTCAGAGGCAGAACGTCGGGCATATGCATTAGTCTTCCAAGGAGCTGATGGTGACGTCGCTCATGCAAATAATGTCAATCACGTTCCGGTGAGAGGGATCTACTCCAGGTGTAATCAACAGAACCGCCGGACTAGTCCTTACAGATTTGTATAGCCCGAAGATGGATTAAAGCCTGATTTTGCAATTATCAAGGTATAGGAAGGAGCTAGATATAATGTAGAAAGTGGGTACAGCAGAAACCTATTGGCTGTTTAGGAAAGTAACTAGGACATGGGACCCGCCGCAATCAGCTGATCAACGTGGTGCGTTTTGAAAGGGGTTGTATCTAATGAGATAACCCTTTTAAAATGTGTCTCCCAAAACCTAAAGATTATAAAGCAGGATGTGTGTGGAATAATCACTTTTCTAAACGCATTCATTAGCAAATTCTTTTATTTTATAGCAGTATGGACCTGTGGTGGTCCTTGCTGAGGGCTGCCGGGATCTACGCTCAGGGAGACGCTGTCCTGCCTTGCCACCTAGACTCCTCATATCCCTTAGAGCCAGTGCTGTAGAATAACATTACATCCTACAGTGCTCGTTCCTCTTAGGGATACTAGGAAACGGAGCGGGACCCTCTGGAGGGTTTATATCACAAGCCCACTGGACTAAGAGGCGGCAAATTTCAGAAAGTGTCATAAAAACTCCTAATGCCCAGGATATGGATACGTCTGTGCTGCTATAGAGAAGGAAAAGTTCCTGCATTATAATGATCATTTTCTATATAATTAGAAGATACAATTCTAGATTGTTTAAAAATGGAGTTTACATTTGTATTATTATTTTTAATGAATTTTTTTTTCTTTTTTTTAAGAAAAACCTTGTTTTCACCTTTTAGCAGATTAGAACAAACTGACTCATGGTTAAAATGCCCCCAAGCCAAACAAGTGCAGGTAATAACATGACCATTGTTTTCAAGAGTGATAGATGGGATGCATACCATAGCTTGCATTATTGTATATGTGCCTGCCCTAACTAGAATTTCCACATATTTCTCCTTCTAGCTTTGTCCAATGTGCAGATTTATCTATTTACAAAACATTGGTCCTTTTCCCCTGATGTGATACAAATGTTGCTCTCGGAGTTTGGAGAAGATTTCAAGTATGACTCGATTTTTCTATGCTTTGACTACTTGTGTGAGAAAGACCATGTTCAATCAAAAGCAAGAGCGACCATCATTTTAATTTTTTTTGTTCATAAATCAAAATTATGCAGGAAAATAATACATTTTGGAGTATATATTATTAAAGAAACCCACCTCTTTCTTCTCCTGAACTTATCATTCATTCTCAAAATTATCAATTCATGGGTAAAATCGGTCTTCAGTGAATACAGAATTTCCCATTAGTGACGTAGGAAATGGCAGTTGGTGCTCAAAGTCCTATTTCAGGAAAACTTGCAGTAAAATGTCTATCTGCTCTAGCTCCTCCCCTCTTCATAGAATTTTAAAAGCCCCAACTACCATCTCGTATCTTAACCCCTTTACCCCCGGAGGTGGGTGACTGGGCCAATTTTTACAATTCTGACCACTGTCACTTTGAGGTAATAACTCTGGAATGCTTCAACGGATCCTGGTGATTCTGAGAATGTTTTAGCGTGACTTATTGTACTTCATGGTAGTGGTAAAATTTATTTGGTACGACTTGAGTTTATTTGTGAAAAAAAGCAAAATTTGGCAAAAATGTGGAAAATTTCGCAATTTTGGGATGACATTTATCCGGCGCTCTTCGCTGAGCACTTACTTTGGGGTTTCCATCTAAATCTCTGAGTGACGTAATTTAGATGAAACCCCTGAGGGATCCATTCACTATAATGACGGACGGATTATTAAGATTCATGTCAGAAAAGGGGATAATAGTGGGTTAAACTGTAAAGGGAGTTAGTGGACAAATCCTGCGCCGCCAAAAGCATTGAGACATACAGTACAGAAGTTTGGACACACCCTCTCATTTAAAGATTTTTCTGCATTTTCATGACTATGTAAATTGTAAATTCACACTGAAGGCATCAAAACTATGAATTAACATATGTGGAATTATATACTTAACAACAAAGTATGAAACAACTGAAAATATGTCTTATATTCTAGGTTCTTCAAAGTAGCCACCTTTTGCTTTGATGACTGCTTTGCACACTCTTGGCATTCTCTTGATGAGCTTCAAGAGGTAGTCACCGGGAATGGTTTTCACTTCACAGGTGTGCCCTGTCAGGTTTAATAAGTGGGATTTCTTGCCTTATAAATGGGGTTGGGACCATCAGTTGTGTTGTGCAGAAGTCTGGTGGATACACAGTTGATAGTCCTACTGAATAGACTGTTAGAATTTGTATTATGGCAAGAAAAAGCAGCTAAGTAAAGAAAAATGAGTGGCCATCATTACTTTAAGAAATGAAGGTCAGTCAGTCCGAAAAATTGGGAAGACTTTGAAAGTGTCCCCAAGTGCAGTTGCAAAAACCATCAAGCACTACAAAGAAACTGGCTCACATGAGGACTGCCCCAGGAAAGGAAGACCAAGAGTCACCTCTTCTTCTGAGGATAAGTTTATCTGAGTCACCAGCCTCAAAAATCGCAGGTTAACAGCAGCTCAGATTAGAGACCAGGTCAATGCCACACAGAGTTCTAGCAGCAGACACATCTCTACAACAACTGTTAAGAGGAGACTTTGTGCAGCAGGCCTTCATGGTAAAATAACTGCTAGGAAACCAATGCTAAGGACAGGCAACAAGAAGAAGAGACTTGTTTGGGCTAAAGAACACAATGAATGGACATTAGACCAGTGGAAATCTGTGCTTTGGTCTGATGAGTCCAAATTTGAGATCTTTGGTTCCAACCACCGTGTCTTTGTGCGACGCAGAAAAGGTGAACGGATGGACTTTACATGCCAGGAGGAGGAGGCATGATGGTGTGGGGGTACTTTTCTGGTGACACTGAGATTTATTTAAAATTGAAGGCATACTGAACCAGCATGGCTACCACAGCATCTTGCAGCGGCATGCTATTCCATCCGGTTTGCGTCTAGTTGGACCATCATTTAATTTTCAACAGGACAATGACACACACCTCCAGGCTGTGTAAGGGCTATTTGACCAAGAAGGAGAGTGATGGGGTGCTACGCCAGATGACCTGGCCTCCACAGTCACCAGACCTGAACCCAATTGAAATGGTTTGGGGTGAGCTAGACTGCAGAGTGAAGGCAAAAGGGCCAACAAGTGCTAAGCATCTCTGGGAACTCCTTCAAGATTGTTGGAAGACCATTTCCGGTGACTACCTCTTGAAGCTCATCAAGAGAATGCCAAGAGTGTGCAAAGCAATCATCAAAGCAAAAGGTGGCTACTTTGAAGAACATAGAATATAAGACCATATTTTCAGTTGTTTCATACTTTTTTTGGTAAGTTTATAATTCCACATGTGTTAATTCATAGTTTTGATGCCTTCAGTGTGAATGAACAATTTTCATAGTCATGAAAATACAGAAAAAATCTTTAAATGAGAAGGTGTGTCCAAACTTTTGGTCTGTACTGTATATCCTAGTATGGTACAGTAAGGTGGTAGTTTATTTCAAAACATTTCAAAGTATATAATTACATCTTCAGGAAAAAACACATGTGTCATCTTGGAATTTGTTCACTAACTCCCTTTACAGTCTAATGTCTGATGGTCGCTTGCTGACCTGTGGATCCGCTGCGGCTGATCTTTCTACATTATATGCATCTTTAACAGATTGAGTGTGAAGTTCACTGTATTTCTCGGATAAGACCAGCGTCAGACTGGAGACCTTGGGCCCACCAGAGAAAATCATTCTTGGGGTCCACTATGTAGCTACATAGAAATAGATACAAGACCACCAATTGTGCAGTAAAAAGCGCTAATATCAGGGTATAATATAAGGTAGTTCATGTCTTATTTATGTAGCAAGGGTTGGGGTAGCCCCCTCGCAGAATATAATTTAGCCCCCTCATAAAATATAATGCAGTCCCCTCTCATAGAATATAATGCAGCACCCCACAAAATATAATGCAACCCCCTCAGGTATAACGCAGTCCCCACCATAGAATATAATGTAGCACCCTCATAGGGTATAATGAAGCCCCTCTCATATAGTATAATGCAGCCCACGACAGAATATAATGTAGTCCCCTGAGAGAATGCAGCTCCACCACAGAATATAATGCAGCCCCCCCCATAGATTATACTGTTGCCCCCTCATATATTATGATGTAGCCCCATAATATAATGTAGTCCCCTAAGAATAATGCAGACCCCCACAGAATATAATGTAGCCCCCTCATAAAGTATAATGCAGTCCCTCTCTACCCCATCATTGTCCTCATCACCACCACCTCCATCATTGCCTTCTCCCCCACCACCATCACTGCCCATTCCACCACCTGCATCATTGCCTCCTCCCTTACCATCATTGTCCATTTCATCACCTCCATCATTGCCTCCCCCCACCACAATCATTGCCCATTTCATCACCTCCATCATTGCCTCCCACCACCACCATTGCCCATCACCTCCATCATTGCCTCCCCACCATCATTGCCTATCACCTCCATCATTGCCTCCCCACCATCATTGCCCATCACCTCCATCATTGCCTACCCCACCACCATCATTGCCCATCGCCTCCATCATTGCCTACCCCACCACCATCATTGCCTATCACCTCCATCATTGCCTACCCCACCATCATTGCCCATCACCTCCATCATTCCCTTCCTCAACAACATTGCCCATCACCTCCATCATTGTCTCCCCCACCATCATTGCCCATCACCTCCATCATTGCCCATCACCTCCATCATTGATTCCCCCCACCTTCATTGACCATCACCTCCATCATTGTCTCCCCCCACCAATATCATTGTCCTTCACCACCACACACACACACCGCACAGCTCATCACACACACACTTTCACACACACACACACTCTCTCTCTCACACACACACACACACACACACACTCTCACACACACAGGCTCACACGCAGGCACACATGGTTTAAAGTTGACTCAACCTCTGTCCTGTGTCCTTGCGTGTACCACATTGAGCATGGAGAAAAGAAAGAAGACCAAAGAACTGTCTGAGGACTTGAGAAACCAAATTGTGAGGAAGCATGAGCAATCTCAAGGCTACAAGTCCATCTTCAAAGACCCGAATGTTCCTGTGTCTACCGTGCGCAATGTCAAGAAGTTTAAAGCCCATGGCACTGTGGCTAAGGCTGGGTTCCCATTGCGTTATGGGACCGCGTTAAACGGACAGCGTTGCACGGCGAAATTAACGCCGTGCAACGCGGCCGTTAACGCGCCCATTCACGCTAATGGGAACGCGCTTCACTAGCGCGTGCCATGTTTGGCACGCGCTAGCGACGCGCCGGGGATTCCTGGCGCGCCGCGGACGCTGCTTGCAGCGTCCGAGGCGCGCCCGCGGTCCGTTCCCCGCTCTCGCAGATCGGGGATCTGCGAGAGCGGGGACGTTACCGCGACCCCGACCGCAGCCCCATAGAAAACATTGCGTTAGCGCAATCCGCTAGCGCTAAACGGATTGCACTAACGCAATGTGACCCTAGCCTAACCTCCCTAGATGTGGATGGAAAAGAAAAATTGACAAGAGATTTCAACGCAAGATTGTGCGGATGTTGGATAAAGAACCTAGACTAACATCGAAACAAGTTCAAGCTTCCCTGCAGTCCGAGGGTACAACAGTGTCAACCCGTACTATCCGTCGGCGTCTGAATGAAAAGGGACTGTATTGTAAGAGACCCAGGAAGACCCCACTTCTTACCCCGAGACATAAAAAAGCCTGACTGGAGTTTGTCAAAACTTACCTGAAAAAGCCCAAAATGTTTTGGAAGAATGTTCTCTAGTCAGATGAGACAAAAGTAGAGCTTTTTGGGCAAAGGCATCAGCATAGAGTTTACAGGAGGAAAAAAAGAGGCATTCAAAGAAAAGAACACAGTCCCTACAGTGAAACATGGCGGAGGTTCCCTGATGTTTTGTGGTTGCTTTGCTGCCTCTGGCACTGGACTGCTTGACCGTGTGCATGGCATTATGAAGTCTGAAGACTACCAACAAATTTTGCAGCATAATGTAGGGCCCAGTGTGAGAAATCTGGGTCTCCCTCAGAGGTCATGGGTCTTCCAGCAGGACAATGACCCAAAACACACTTCAAAAAGCACTAGAAAGTGGTTTGAGAGAAAGCACTGGAGACTTCTAAGGTGGCCAGCAATGAGTCCAGACCTGAATCCCATAGAACACCTGTGGAGAGATCTAAAAATGGCAGTTTGGAGAAGGCACCCTTCAAATATCAGGGACCTGGAGCAGTTTGCCAAAGAAGAATGGTCTAAAATTCCAGCAGAGCTTTGTAAGAAACTCATTGATGGTTACCGGAAGCGGTTGGTTACAGTTATTTTGGCTAAAGGTTGTGCAACCAAGTATTAGGCTGAGGGTGCCAATACTTTGTCTGGCCCATTTTTGGAGTTTTGTGTGAAATGATCAATGTTTTGCTTTTTGCTTCATTCTCTTTTGTGTTTTTTCATTTAAGACAAATTAAATGAAGATAATAATACCAAAGAATTTGTGATTGCAATCATTTTCGGTAAGAAACTGAGTATTATCTGACAAAATTGCAGGGGTGTTAATACTTTTGGCCATGACTGTACAGTATTCAAAAAATAAAAAAATACAAGTTTACATCAGCCCATTTAGCCACATTGAAAATAAAATAATAATAAAAAAATACATATTTTGCATCGCTGCGTTCAGAAATGTCCAATCTATCAAAATATAAAGTCATTAATCCAACCGGTAAATGGCATTACAAAAAAAATATAGAAATGCCAGAATTAATTTTTTTTTGTGCGCCGCAACAATGCAATAAAATGCAATGACCAGCGATCAAAATATTGTATCTACCTAAAAATATTATCCATAAATACACAACACAGGATACAAATAATAAGTAATCACCCAGACCCAGATCCAGATAACAAAAAATGGAGATGCTGCCGGTCTTAGAAAATGGCGACATAAGCAAATTTTTTTTTTCTTACAAATTTGGGATTTTTTTCCCACCACTTAAATAAAAAAGCAGCTATACACTAGTATCTGTGCACTCATACGAACCTGTAGAATCATAATCGCAGGTCAGTATTAGCATTTAGTTAACATGATAAAGAAAAAAGACAAAAATTGTGGAATTGCACTGTGTTTGCAATTTCATCGCACTCGGATTTTTTCCCCGTTTTCTAGTACACAACATGGTAAAACCTATGGTGTCATTCAAAAGTAAAACTTATCTTGCAAAAAACAAGCCCTCACATGGCCATATTGACGGAAAAATAAAAAAGTTATGGCTCTGGGAAGAAGGGGAGCAAAAACAGAAATTCAAAAACAGAAAATCATAAGGTGATGAAGTGGTGAAAGTGACTCTGTCAGCACAGAATGACTGTTCAAACCAAGCCACATACATTATGGAGTGGCCAAACTTTTAAATGGACCTTCCCACCTAATTATTTCCCCTCTATCCCTGCCTTTCTCTGGCTCTATCAAGCCAGAGATAGAGGGATAGAGAAAGGCGGTGGGTTCAGATGAAAGCCCCGTCGACCACTGAATGGGTGCCTTAAGGCAATGTGAAAGCACCCTAAGGGCTCCTTCTCACTTGCGAGAAATACGTTCGAGTCTCGCAGGTTAAAACCAAGCTCTGGCACCAGCACTCCAGAGCGGAGCGTGCGGCCGCATAGCAATACATGGAGTTGCACGCTCCGCTCTGGAGTGCCGGCGCCAGAGCTTGGTTTTAACCTGCGAGACTCGGCCGTATTTCTCCCAAGTGAGAAGGAGCCCTTAGACTCTGCAGATTCCCATCTAAATGGAGCAGAGGTTGACAACGTTCTCCCAGTGCAGCGACCCAGAGTCCTGGTCGTTGCAGTAATGTCATTCTTCCACCTGGGGGTCGATGTTACGTCTGATGGCACCAAAGGAGTTCACCCTGCCAGGTATCACAGCCACACACACACTTCACACGTCGGCCACCAGGGGGAGCAAAAGGTTCTATCTATTAGGCCATTCCTCACACTTGGGTAAAACTGGGGGTTTGGTTAGGAAGGGGGGCAGAGGCAGATAGAAGCTGACTGGAGGGAGAAGGTGATAGTCAGGAGGAGAGGAGAGGAGCAGACTGGGCTCGGTCCAGGAAGGAAAGAAGGACACGGAGCTGCGCCTGCAACCCATGCGGCAGACTCGTAAGAAAGGACAAGAAAGAAAGTGTGCTATAGTGAGTGAGCACCGAAGTCGTAGCAACAGGAGTAAAACAACAGTGGGAGAGCAGCTAGAAGCAGGCTGCCTCCCACTGAGCGCAGATCCGGTAGCCGGAACACCGAGGGAGTAATAGACTCTATGCTTTACTTCAGAGACCGGCAGGACAGTCGATTCAAAGTTGGCTGCCCGACCTAAGAACCTAAGCAGACAAGGTGCAGAGGAGGGGCGACACTAGGGTCCCTATAAAATAGCCTCAGGCCACCACCGTCATACGGGTTTGTCCTATCCATCTGGGGGACAGAGAGAAGAGTAACAAGAGTGAGGACCCTATGGGAGCTAATGCATGTAGGGACCTACTACGTTACTGTGCGCAAGGGAAAGGCTACTGATTTCCACCTGGATAAGGGGACTCTGGAATTGCCATCAGACCGGCCGGACTCTGCCTACCCTGTCATCCGGCACCCTGGACTGTGGATGCTGAAGCCTTCAGTAAAGGTAAAGAGACTGCACCCATTGTGTCCTCGTTATTCACCGCGCCTTGCACCATCCACCATCACCATCTACACTTCTGGGAAGCCCTGGGGATATACTTCACCTGTGGGAAGGTATACCATCTAGCTGCCATTCCATCACCCCAGCGGACCCCTAAGCAGCGTCGGTCACCCTGACCGAGTTCCACAGGTGGCGTCACGAACACTACCGTTTTCTACAAACTCTAACCCCTTTTATTGGGCGCCCCTCATAGGGCTATGGTCCGGGTCGGGCCACCGTGACATCCCAGCTGAGGGAACTGAAGGACCCGGTACAGAGTACCCCATTGCCCTTACGTGGGGGCGACTCACCAGCATCCTTCATTATCTATGCGAAAACATTCACTCACACTATGCCCAGCGGGACTCGCCATCCTTACATCACACACTTGAATATGATGCAGGGAATGTGTTGTCAGAAAATTACCTATTGTTTCAGGTTTTTATGCTGAAATGTTGTTATTTTAATTTATAATGTTTTATGTTTTGTTTTTTACTTTTTCTTTATCACTAGTTACGGTATGTAAAAAAAAGAAAGAAAAAGAAATCTTGCAATTTTCACACTGGCCACAAGGTGTTACATGTCCTGTTCTGTACAGGATCATAGATCATAATGACTGATTATACCTCTATATACAGTAAATAACACAGGATCCACCATTCACAGTAGGTGATGTCACCGCTCACTTCCTCCCCTTCCCATACAATGACTGATAACACCTCTATATACAGTAAATAACACAGGATCCACCATTCACAATAGGTGATGTCACAGCTCACCTCTTCCTCCTGTACAATGATTGATAACACCTCTATATACAGTAGATAACACAGGACCCACCATTCACAATAGGTGATATCACAGCTCACTTCCTCCTCCTGTACAATGACTGATATCTACTGTATATAGAGGTGTTATCAGTCATTGTACAGGAGGAGGAAGTGAGCTGTGATATCACCTATTGTGAATGGTGGGTCCTGTGTTATCTACTGTATATAGAGGTGTTAACACAGGATCCACCGTTTCCAATAGGTGATATCACAGCTCACCTCCTCCTCCTGTACAATGACTGATAACACCTCTATATACAGTAGATAACACCGGATCCACCATTCACAATAGGTGATGTCACAGCTCACCTCCTCCTCCTGTACAATGACTGATAACACCTCTATATACAGTAGATAACACAGGATCCACCATTTCCAATAGGTGATATCACAGCTCACCTCCTCCTCCTGTACAATGACTGATAACACCTCTATATACAGTAGATAACACCGGATCCACCATTCACAATAGGTGATGTCACAGCTCACCTCCTCCTCCTGTACAATGACTGATAACACCTCTATATACAGTAGATAACACAGGATCCACCATACACAATAGGTGATATCACAGCTCACCTTCTCCTGTACAATGACTAATAACACCTCTATATACAGCTGGTAACACAGGAGCTCCCTCTCCCTTTCCAAGAATCTTTGTCCAAATTAGAGCATGCCCAGTAACTACTTCTAAAGAAACAAATAGGATATAAGTCAGCACTTTTGTTGCTAATGTCCATGTCCAAGATAGGAAATAGGAGACTTAGGCTGTGTGCCCACGTTGCGTTTTAAGTGTTTCCGTCCCATTTTTCCGTTGTGGGAACGCTTAAAAAACGCTAACAAAACGCATCCCATTGATTTTAATTGCATTCCGCAATTTCTGTGCCCATGCTGTGCATTTTTCGACAGCGGAATCGCATCGCGGAAAAATGTGCAGCATGTTCATTAATTTTGTGGAATCACGGCAATTCTGCCGCCATAGACTTGTATTGGAAAAGAATGCTTAAAAAATGCGTAAAAAAACGCATGCATTTTCCCTGGCAAGGGTGTGCGGTTTTGATGCGGAAAAATCTGCTTCTATTCTGCAACGTGGGCACATAGCCTAAAAGGTAGGTCTAGTGGCCAATTTGAAATGCGATTTTTTTTTTTTATTATTGTGATATGAAAAATTAAAAAAAAAAGTTTTTTTTTTTTTCTTAAGACATAGAGCCCTGATTTCAACAAATGGTCTTTTCTTTTGACACATTTCCCTAATTAAAATGACTTTTTTGGCATATGGGAGGGAACCTCTGAGCGCACAATGAGATCATAGAAATCACCATGTTGGTTGGAGTCCAGGTTTGTGCTGTAGCGGAGGGGCCGCTGCCCTATTTCTCTTTTTCTAATTTGGAACTAGTGGCTTATGATGAATGTGGAGCTAAACGACCGAGGCACCTCTGTGCCCCCATCTGACAGTCTTCAGGAGCACAAATGCCTTTCATTCTTGACATTCATGGGGCTTGGACTAAGAGGAAATGTATTTCAGATCAAAATTAAATTTGAGGAAACTTGAGAAGAATTGCTGTTTTTTTCCACTAAAGTTCACCACAAAAGTTGCTGCTTCCCTTAATTTATTTTCTAACTTTCCTGGAACACACAAATCGTCTAGTAACTAACTCGTCTGGATCCCAAACAAAACGCTGCCATGTCTTCTAAGGCAATGAGTAAAAGTAGAGTTTTTTTATTCATATGTTTAGTTTAAGGAATCAGTGGAACAGATCTCTGAGATTTGGCAGGAAGAGAGAGTTAAAGGGAAGTCCATAAAAAAAAAAAAGTCTGTCGGGACAGAACAATTGGACAGAAAGGGAAGGTGATGGGAGATGTAAAATTATACCTGCAGCCCAGACTTCAGACATTCCTCAGCGCACAAAGAATCCTATTCAGAGCCCAGAAAACGGCATCCTAATATTCAGGACTGAGAGCATCATTTCTACTCTCTGCTATAATACCACACAAGATCCCAGTATGTGACCGGCTCTGGAGCTCTGCAATACAATATGGGCTCAAGGAAAGTAAGGAGATGGTGCAAAATTACAATATTTTAGTCTGAGACTCCTACTGGCTCAGCATATCTTCTAGACAAACCTCTTGCACTTAGCGCATATCATGTAGACTGTCTGTTAGGTGAATGTTACCCAATTTTTGTCACCCATGGACCATGTTCACACCGTGCAGTCTAGGTGCAGATTTTGTATGTTCTTTTTCTTACAAACAACTTGGATGGGATCCAAAATAGAAAAGTTACATTTTCCTTTAGGATCCAATCTTGTTCTTTGAAAAGCACCTTCATATAAAATCTCAAAATGTCTGTGCGGTGCCCCAGGGTCCTGGTCGTCTCAGTGGTATTGCTTTCCTCTCGGGGAGAGTGATGCTACGTTTGGAGGCAAAGAAGGATAACTGCTTCCAGGTATCACAAACATGCAACACACTTCACACTCCAGGCCACCAGGGAGAGCTTCTGCTCCTATTTATTTGGTCACTATATATATATATATATATATATATATATATATATATATATATAAAACTGGTAGTCTGTAGGGAAAGTTAGAATGTTCCAGACCAGAGTCTGAGAAGGATGGAGGGTAAAAGGAGCTGTGCATGCCCTAAGAGCTGCAGCTCCGGGGAAGAGACATTGAAAGGCAGAATTGTATTGCAGCGAGCATGAAGGAAGTCGAAGCAAAGGAGAGGATACCAGAAGGGGACCAGCCCCGCTCAAGCTGTCTCCTTCTGAGGCGCAAAATCCCAGTAGCCCGAACACAGAGGGCGTAAGGACCTCTACGCCTTATTTCAGAGGCCGGCAGGACAGCTAATTGCAGGTTACCTGTCCGCACCTACACCCAGGAGGCACGGTGACACCTACAGAGCCGGGTTATCTAAGAGGCGCTATAAACAGGGTCAAGTCACCAGTCATACTGGTATTTTCCTATCCTATATGGGGGACAGAGAGAGCGAAACATCGCATCTGTGAGACCCTTATGTGAAGCCATAGGCAGTAAGGGACTACACCACTGCAGCGCAAAGGAAGGCTACTGATTTCCACCTGGATAAAGGAACTCTGGACTTGCCTCCAAACCGGCCTGACTCTGCCTACCCTGTGATCTGGTGCCCTGAACTGTGGATGCTGAAGTCTTCAGTAAAGGTAAAGAGACTGCAACCCTGTGTCCTCGTTCTTCAGTGCGCCATTAATCATTCACCATCTACACACCGGGAAGCCCTGGGGATATACTTCACCTGTGGGAAGGTATACCATCTAGCTGCCATAACATCACCCCAGCGGACCCCTTAAAGCAGCGTCGGTCACCCTGACCGAATACCACAGCTGTCGTCATGAACATTCCCCTTAAAGACCTTTCCCTTTTACATGGACGTCCCAGGGCCACGGACTGGGTCAGCCACCGTGACATCCCCCTGTGAATCGAAGGACCTGGTACTGAGTACCCCACTGCCCTTGGGGGGCGATCCATCTGTAGAATGCGCCAAGGTTGGGTGTACGACAGGATCAGAAGATCTTTATAAAACTAAGTCTGTTAAAGTTAGATTTTTATTTTTAAGAATGATAGGATAGGTGAAAAGTCTGTAAGTGTTTTATTTCATTAAAGGGATTATCCGGGACTATTATATATATTTTTTTCTCTTGGGGCTCAGAAATGACAAGCATCTGGTTGCTAACTTCCTTACTGTTCTGCCCGATGCCGACTCAGAGCTGTCATGGACCGCTCCTGATGGCAATTCTGCTTCATTTGACCTCACACCAACAGAACAGGTTTTCCTCTTCTGGGCTGCTTTGTCAATGGGGCTTGTGTGCTGATGTCATCCTAGTTGACTGCTTGCTCCCCACAGTTAGGTATCAGGGAGCCAGCTGTCAATCAGTATGACATCAACAGTCACGCTCCATCAACAGAGCAGAAAAGAAGAGAAACTACTGCTCTGTCAAAGTGATGTCAGCAGAAGCTGCAGATTTGCTGGTAGGATTGGTCCGTAAGCCTTCTGAGCCAGTAGAGGTCAGCACCAGGCAGAACAGGCAGGAACTTAGAAACTACCTGCCTGTAAGTTCTTAGGTCCATAGAAAAACAAATGAAATAATCCCAGATAACCCCCTTAAGTGTGATGCAGACAATATCCTCCAGTGGCAATTGTGCTCGACCGTGTGTTATACAGTACAAATATTGTTCCCTCATCAGAGGTGTATCTAGGTTTTTTGGCACCCGGGGCAAGAATTCAATTTGGCCCCCCGCCCCCCCCTCAGCACATACGCGACATGTACAGTACACTCAGTCACGCGCCAACAAGCTGCTCTCCCTAATTCTCTCAATGTTCAGTGAAAAACTGAGAGAAGAAGGAAGAACACCTCATTGTCACATGACAGCAAATAGGAAAATCACATGTGAGTGAAGTGGCCATGTGATGACTGCTGGAACCTGAAAGCAGAGCTTAATCCTGACAGTTAGGATATTACACGTTGTTATGACTGGCTAGAGGGCTTCATTTTATAATTATAGGGTGCGTCCAGGTTTGAGATGAAAGTCTGCAGTCAGTCTATGTGACTGCAGGCTTCTGAATTCTCACAGCGCAAGCACTGCACACTTTTAGGATTCTCCCTTGCCGGTGGCCAGAGTGAACGGTCATGACAGCGCAAGCATGTGATTTGGATACTTCTGGCCATATTCCAACTAAACGTGTCTGGCCTCAGTCAATTCATTTTCATTGAATGAGGCCACACATGTCTAGTCAGCAAGTGACCGCATGTATGCAGAGGCGTAGCTAGAGCTTTTGCCGCCCGGGGCTGTTCCGGAGTTTGGCGTCTCCCCTGTTATGAACTGGTGATTTAGAACCACAATGGACCTGGTGGTTAAGAGCACTGAAAATGACCTGGGAGCGAAACATCTGGCTGGCACAACACAGGGGCAGAAGAAAAACGACGCTTCAACTCCTGAAAAGCTTCCACAGCAGCAGAAGACCAATTGACCACATCAGCACCCTTCTTGGTTAAATCAGTCAACGGTTTAGCAATACTAGAAAAATTATTGATGAAGCGATGATAAAAATTAGCAAAGCCCAGGAACTTTTGCAGACTCTTCAGAGATGTCGGCTGAGTCCAATCATAAATGGCCTGAACTTTAACAGGGTCCATCTCGATAGTAGAAGGGGAAAAAATGAAACCCAAAAATGAAACCTTCTGAACACCAAAGAGACACTTTGACCCCTTCACAAACAAAGAATTCGCACGCAGGACCTGGAACACCATTCTAACCTGCTTCACGTGAGATTCCCAATCATCTGAGAAGACCAAAATATCATCCAAGTATACAATCAGGAATTTATCCAGGTACTCTCGGAAGATGTCATGCATAAAGGACTGAAATACTGATGGAGCATTGGAAAGCCCGAATGGCATAACCAGGTACTCAAAATGGCCCTCGGGCGTATTAAATGCTGTTTTCCATTCATCGCCCTGTTTAATACGCACAAGATTATACGCACCACGAAGATCTATCTTGGTGAACCAACTAGCCCCCTTAATCCGAGCAAACAAATCAGACAGCAGCGGCAAGGGGTACTGAAATTTGACTGTGATTTTATTTAGAAGGCGGTAATCAATACAAGGTCTCAACAAACCATCCTTCTAGGCCACAAAAAAGAACCCTGCTCCCAATGGCGACGACAACGGGCGAATATGACCCTTCTCCAAGGATTCCTTTACGTAACTCCGCATAGCGGCGTGCTCAGGTACAGACAAATTAAACAGTCGACCTTTAGGAAATTTACTACCAGGAATCAAATCGATAGCACAATCGCAATCCCTATGCGGAGGTAGGGCATTGGACTTGGGTTCATCAAATACTGTACATCCCGGTAATCTGACAAGAACTCTGGGACCTCAGAAGGGGTGGATGATGAAATAGACAGAAATGGAACATCACCATGTACCCCCTGACAACCCCAGCTGGACACAGACATAGATTTCCAATCCAATACTGGGTTATGGACTTGTAGCCATGGCAACGCCAACACGACCACATCATGCAGATTATGCAACACCAAAAAGCGAATATCCTCCTGATGCGCAGGAGCCATGCACCTGGTCAGTTGGGTCCAGTACTGAGGCTTATTCTTGGCCAAAGGCGTAGCATCAATTCCTCTCAATGGAATAGGATACTGCAAGGGCTCCAAGAAAAACCCACAGCGCCTAGCAAACTCCAAGTCCATCAAATTCAGGGCAGCGCCTGAATCCACAAATGCCGAGATAACCCAAGAAAGAAAAGAACATGTCCACATGAACGGGAGCTCCTCAAACAATTACACAAAAGTTACAAAGTTTTTATTGAAAAAGTACCACAATGGTCAAAGATACATCACACAAAAAATAGGACTAAAAACATTTAAAAATGCAATGCACAGAACAAACGTGCACAACAGACATTTCCTAATATAGGGAAAATGCCTAACCACATCCCCTTCCCCTCCCAAAAATTGAAATGGATATATTCAGCGCAATGGCCAAAAATTTAGCCATATAGCAGTACATACAGTGCAGATAGTCCCTATACAATACTAATAATAACTGTGAAATACTGCTATATCCCCGCTATCAAAAGATGCAGTGCATACTTATATATGGACTCACCAATATCACAGTGCCATATGGTCCCACAGACAATTAAAGCCAAGGAACAATTGATGAAAGCAAACATGTAACAATCAATGCCTCAATGGCTGCTGGGACAAAAAGCTCATGCCCCATTAATGCAGATGCAAATGTACAAGGTAATCAACATAATGGTCTGAGATTTGCCTGGATAGTACATAATATACCTGTGCCTAGAAAGAGCCGCTGACACAAAATGGATCAGGACCCCAAGACAGCCTAGATAAAGGGGAAAGAGAAGCAAAAAAAGGGGGGAGGAGGGGATGTGGGGTGCGAACCCACGCGTATCGCCGCAACTATGGCGGCTTCCTCAGGGAAAGAATAGCAGCATATTGTGTGGGGTATTCGACAACTATATATATACAATCTTACAACAACTCGATGGAGTTCACCTGTGACAGGAACGGCAGCGGGGGAGGCGGAGGCGCACATGGAGCCAGATGGAGGCGGCCATATTGTTAGTGTTTGTCCGGCACATAATAAATAAAGTTGCGTGGTAGTCCGGGCATGCGTACTGAGCACCATGTAAACACGGCCCACTAGCTCCAAATAACGGCGCATAACAGATAGAGCTTGTGAAAAGACCAAACCCGGACATGCGCACTAGGTACCGCAAGCCTGCACAGGCGCACCTGCTACCGCTCTACGGCAAACCAGGGATGGACTGGAGTGCGCTCACATGCCGAGACTATGTTAATACAGAGAGGCGCAGACCAGCCAGAGGGCGGTCCCACGATGTACCACTGTACAATACGCAGATTAGATCAGATAAACACTGTGTTTAAGTAACACCCCCATTGATGAACACTATATTTAGGTTACGGCCCCATTGCTAGACACAGCCCGCATGTAAGTGGCATAGGCACATCAATGCATAAGCCAAAAAAAAAAGAAAAAAGAAATGTAATATAATACAAACATGATTTTAAGCGGCATAGTCCAAGGTGTAGCAACAAGCTCACTTTATTAGTTAGAGACAAAAAAAAAAAAAAAAAAAGAGTATATGCAATGATCAAATGATCAAAAGTGACCTAAATAACACACAAAAATGTATTTGTTAAAGTGTGAACATCGCTATGTAAAAGGCCAAAGTGCAGATTCCTCCACAAGTATATCCATTGATCTTATCTAAGAAAACTACAGACAGGATAACCAAACGACCACAGCTATAGGCAGAGAAAATATATACATATATATATACATACATAAATATATATACACATATATATATAGAAACATAGAAACACATGGGGAATGAAGTGAAAGTGAACAAAAGTGGAGGAGTGATGCACCCAGTACACTAAGGTACTATAATAAACCTCCTATTCACATAAAACACCAAAAAACCCCCATATGCAGTTTCTGAAATCACCGGATGTCATATGGCACTGTGATATTGGATAAATGACTATGCAAACATACCAATTTTCCTAAGTATACAAAGGACAGTACATTCCACCGTGTTATGATGAGAACCGAGTATAAAGAGCCACCAAGAAACCTGTCATTCCTTAAAGGTGACACATCTCTGAATGTCACATGACACTGTGATATGAAATGAGCCACTAGAAAAACGAAACCAGATAGCCTAGATACACAGAAGACATTCCGTATTGCGATGGATGCCAGACTTAGGAGAGGACCAACAGGTAACTTGCCATCCCCAGCTGTGAATTAGGCATAAAAACCAGTGAACAAGAGTTCTTCATTTAGTCCATTTGGTGATATACTTTTTAGGTTATATATCCAACGTGACTCCCGTCGTAAGAGTTCCTTAGTGAGATCTCCACCACGAATATTACCCAAGACTTGGTCCATCACCATGATCCGCATTCCATGGTGCCTGCTGTTATGATGTTCCATGAAGTGGGAAGCGACAGATGAAATTGTCCTTGCCTTTGCACTATCAGCCTTAGCATTAGCAATGTTGGACATGTGCTGTTGGATCCTCCTTCTGATCTCTTGGGTCGTCTGTCCGACGTACAACTTCGGACAGGAACATATCAGTACGTAGACCAAGTTCCTCGATCTACAGTTGGCGTATGTCTTTGTTTTCAGTTCTCCTGGAAAAATTGACAAAGTCAGAGAATCAGTGGCAACCATATAAGGACACACGTTGCAATTGCCACATGGGAATGTTCCCTTAATCCTGCTTCCTGATCCCAGACTCACAGTAGGCCTTCTAAAGTGGCTGGCAGTCAGAAAATCTTTAAAGTTCTTAGCCCTCCTGGCAATAACTCTTGGTCTATCTGAAAGGAATGGCCTCAATTTGGCTTCATTCAATAATATCCCCCAATATTTGTCCAGAATATTGTGGACATCCCGCCACTGATTGTTATATGCCGTGATAAGATTGATAGTTGGCATATCTTTAGGGGCCCTAGGTTCTAGAAGACTCAGTCTGTTGCTATTTCGTGAGTGTTCAAAGGCACGTGCTATGGTCTTACGCGGGTACCCCCTTTTTGACAAACGGTTGGTGAGATCACGTGCCCCTTCACGAAAATCTAGATCTGAACTGCAATTACGTCTTACCCTCAGGAATTGTCCTTTAGGAAGATTGTCACGCAAATGTTGAGGGTGAAAACTTGAGAAATGAAGAAAGTTGTTTGTAGCCGTGGTCTTACGAAAAATTTTTGTTTGAATCTGGTTGCCAACCTTCATGACCTTCAGGTCCAAAAAATCAACTGATGTCGTAGATAAACAAGCTGTAAGGGAAATATTTAATCCATTACTATTCAAACTGGTAATGAAATCCCTACAATCAGTTTCAGAGCCCGTCCACAGGAAAAGCAGATCATCAATATATCGAAACCAACGTAAAACGTGGCTATTGAAATCCGCAAGGGGGCGCACCTGTGTCTCCTCCCACCAACCCATAAAGAGGTTGGCATAGGAGGGCGCACAACGGGCGCCCATAGCTGTGCCAATGACCTGCTTATAAAATGTCCTATCGAATACAAAATAACTGTTGGATAAAACAAAAGACAAAAGGTCCAAGATGAAGGACTGATGTCTCCGATCACCTGTGATCTGCTGATTCAAAAAGAATGAGACCGCCTCAATGCCCAGAGTATGTCCAATACAGGTGTATAACGATGTGACATCCATCGTGACAAGGATGGTATTATTTGGAACCGTTAAATCTTGTAACTGCCGAATCAGATGGGAAGTGTCCTGAATGTAAGAACCTAGATGGAAGACAAGCGGTTGCAAAAAATAATCCAAATAAATGCAGGGCCTCTCATACAGACCGCCAATGCCCGCCACAATTGGCCTACCCGGTGGATCCTGAATCGATTTATGAATTTTCGGTAGAAAATACAGAGTGGGAACAATCGGAGATTCCGTGGTCAAGAACTTAAATTCCTTATTGTCCAAGATATTGTTGAACTTAGCGGAGGTAAGAAGGCGATCCAACTTTTTCTTGAAGATACCTGTAGGATCAGAGGGCAAGACTTGATAACAATTGGCATCACTAAGCTGACGCCTAGCCTCTTTCAGGTACATATCAATAGGCCAAAGGACAATATTCCCACCCTTATCCGCCTCCTTTATAATGAAAGAGGGGTTCTCTTTAAGCCTGGCCAGAATCTGTCTATCTGCTACTCCCAGGTTTTCACCTTGATGTTTGTTGAGCTGGAGTTTAGCTACATCCTGACTTACCATATTATAGAAGATTTGGATAGAGGGAGATACTGTAAATGATGGTGTAATCTGCGAAGGCAGATGCCAAGTCTTCTGGCCACCCCGGGTGACTCGGAGTTCGTTTTCCTCCAGGAGTTGTACAAGGTCACTAAAAACCTGTCTTTCGTCATGTGGCAGGGAGTCGACAATCGAGGGCTGATGTGATTTGTGAATCCACAAATGCCATAACAGAATAGGATGACAAAGAGCAGATCAAAGTAACGGACAAAAGAAATTTCGACTGTACCGTACCAATGGTGGCAGACCTAGCGAACCGCTTAATGCGCTTAGGACAATCGGAGATAGCATGAGTGGAATCACCACAGTAAAAACACAGCCCATTCCGACGTCTGTGTTATTGCCGTTCAGCTCTGGTCAAAGTCCTATCACATTGCATAGGCTCAGGTTTATGCTCAGATAATACCGCCAAATGGTGCACAGTTTTACGCTCACGTAAGCGTCGATCGATCTGAATGGCCAAAGACATAGACTCATTCAGACCAGCAGGCATAGGAAATCCCACCATGACATCCTTAAGGGCTTCAGAGAGACCCTTTCTGAAAATTGCTGCCAGCGCACATTCATTCCATTGAGTGAGCACAGACCACTTCCTAAACTTCTGACAATATATCTCTACCTCATCCTGACCCTGACACAGAGCCAGCAAATTTTTCTCTGCCTTATCCACTGAATTAGGTTCATCATACAGCAATCCGAGCGCCAGAAAAAACGCATCAATATCACATAATGCAGGATCTCCTGGCGCAAAGAAAAATGCCCAGTCTTGAGGGTCGCCACGTAATAAAGAAATAATGATCTTAACTTGTTGAACTGGGTCACCAGAGGAGCGGGGTTTCAAAGCCAGAAATAGTTTACAATTATTTTTAAAACTCAGAAACTTAGCTCTATCTCCAGAAAACAAATCAGGAATAGGAATTCTAGGTTCTAACATAGAATTCTGAACCACAAAGTCTTGAATATTTTGTACTCTTGCAGTGAGATGATCCACACAAGAAGACAGGCCTTTAATGTCCATCACTACACCTGTGTCCTGAACCACCCAAATGTCTAGGGGAAAAGAAAGACAAAACACAGTGCAAAGAAAAAAAAATGGTCTCAGAACTTCTCTTTTCCCTCTATTGAGAAGCATTAGTACTTTAGGCCTCCAGTACTGTTATGAACTGGTGATTTAGAACCACAATGGACCTGGTGGTTAAGAGCACTGAAAATGACCTGATAGTTACTAATAACATAGGACGAGCTCTGAGACGTGGGAACTCTGTTGACCGCAATCACTAATCCTATCACACCACACTAGAGGTAGCCGTGGAGCGCTCCTGACCAGACCTAGGCGCCTCGGGCACAGCCTGAGAAACTAGCTAGCCTGAAGATAGAAAAATAAGCCTACCTTGCCTCAGAGAAATTCCCCAAAGGAAAAGGCAGCCCCCCACATATAATGACTGTGAGTAAAGATGAAAATACAAACACAGAGATGAAATAGATTTTAGCAAAGTGAGGCCCGACTTACTGAATAGACCGAGGATAGGAAAGATAGCTTTGCGGTCAGCACAAAACCTACAAACAACCACGCAGAGGGCGCAAACAGACCCTCCGCACCGACTAACGGTACGGAGGTGCTCCCTCTGCGTCCCAGAGCTTCCAGCAAGCAAAACAAACCAATATAGCAAGCTGGACAGAAAAAATAGCAAACAAAAGTAACACAAGCAGAACTTAGCTTATGCAGGGCAGACAGGCCACAAGAACGATCCAGGAGAGAGCAAGACCAATACTGGAACATTGACTGGAGGCCAGGAACAAAGAACTAGGTGGAGTTAAATAGAACAGCACCTAACGACTTAACCTCGTCACCTGAGGAAGGAAACTCAGAAGCCGCAGCCCCACTCACATCCACCAAAGGAAGCTCATGGACAGAACCAGCCGAAGTACCACTCATGACCACAGGAGGGAGCCTGACCACAGAATTCACAACACTCCCCCCCCCCCCCGGCTCAATACACGCAAAGGTTACCAAAAATAGTTTTCCTGTTTTGTAGAACTTAAACTGGGCCTAATGGTGTCACTCCCACATGCCAAACCTGTGACTTTTAATTAATTAATATCAGAGAGAACAAATGACCGCCATACACAGCACAATCCACTATACCAAGACCAATAATATCACATACAGGAAGAAACACCACCACACCATGACCAGACCACATAGTGACCGAATAATACTATATACAAGGGACAAATACCACCACACCATGACCAGATCACATATTACCACCACTTGGTGACCAAATAGCACATACAAGGGACAAATACCACAACACCATTTCCGACCACATATTACCACCACATAGTGACTGAATACTACAATACTGATCAGTAATAAAAAAAAAAACACAATACTATCACCATAAGTGCCAGTATTCACAGGAGATCTGTACTTATTATGCAGTGTCTGTGTAGAGGTAATACAAAGATCACTGGTGTTATTATACACAGGAGCTCTGTATATAATGTATAGGTAATACAGTGATCACTGGTGACAATGTACACAGGACAGCTGTATATAGTATATAGTGTCAGTGTATAGGTAACACTGACTCACCAGTGACGTCTCTAGATGAAGTCCTTCATCTTTCATCCAGCACAGACCGCCATCATTTCTTCCAGCCAGGACTCGTTTCTGCAGGAAATAACACAGTTATCTCGAGCTCCGCTTGCAGAACACATTACTTAATTTTTAACAACTTCTACATTACACCACATGAAGAAAAAAAGGTGATATAGTGTCACTCTACACAGTAACAGGCCTGCCCCCTCATTTAAAACAGTATACTCAAAAAATAAAATAAATACATCACTGCAGTAATAATATCCCTTAATTAGCCTCTATGGTAATACTATTCCCCACCCTGGCCCCGTTTATCTCATTCCTGGCTCCAGCTATATGTTCTCGCATCCTGCCCTCATGAGTATCCAGTCTACCCCATATGATCTCCCCATCCTGCCCCATCAGTTTCCATCGTATCCATCCTGCCCCATGATCCAATCCTGCCCCATGTCTTTAATTCTGCCCCGTGTCTCCAATCATGCCCCGTATCTACATTCTGCCCATGCCTCAAGTCCTGCCCCCAGTGTGTCCAGCAATCTGCCCCAGTGTGTCCAGCATATTACCCCTAGTGTGTCCAGCATATTACCCCCAGTGTGTCCAGCAACCTGCCCCAGTATGTCCAGCATATTGCCCCAGTGTCCAGCAATCTGCCCCAGTGTGTCCAGCATTGCCCCCAGATAGTGTGTCCAGCATTCTGCCCCAGTGTGTCCAGCATATTACTCCCAGTGTGTCCAGCAATCTGCCCCAGTATGTCCAGCAATCTGCCCCAGTATGTCCAATTGTCCAGCATTGCCCACAGTGTGTCCAGCAATCTGCCCCAGTGTCCAGCATTGCCGCAGTGTGTCCAGCATTGCCCCCAGACAGTGTGTTCAGCAATCTGCCCCAGTGTGTCCAGCATATTACCCCCAGTGTGTCCAGCATATTACCCTCAGTGTTTCCAGCAACCTGCCCCAGTATGTCCAGCATATTGCCCCAGTGTCCAGCAATCTGTCCCAGTTTGTCCAGCATTGCCCCCAGACAGTGTGTCCAGCAATCTGCCCCAGTGTGTCCAGCAAGCTGCCCTAGTGTGTCCAGCATATTACCCCCAGTGTGTCCAGCATATTACCCCCAGGGTGTCCAGCAATCTGCCCCAGTGTGTCCAGCACTGCCCCCAGTGTGTCCAGCAATCTGCCCCAGTGTCCAGCATTGCCCCAGTGTGTCCAGCATTGCCCCAGGGTGTCCAGCAATCTGCCCCAGGGTGTCCAGCAATCTGCCCCAGGGTGTCCAGCATTGCCCCAGGTGTGTCCAGCAATCTGCCCAAGGTGTGTCCAGCAATCTGCCCCAGTGTGTCCAGCAATCTGCCCCAGTGTGCCCAGCAATCTGCCTCAGGGTCTCCAGCATTGCCCCAATGTGTCCAGCATTGCCCCAGTGTGTCCAGCAATCTGCCCCAGTGTCCAGCATTGCCCCAGCGTGTCCATCAATCTGCCCCAGTGTCCAGCATTGCCCCAGTGTCCAGAAATCTGCCCCAGGGTCTCCAACATTGCCCCAGTGTGTCCAGAAATCTGCCCCAGTGTGTCCAGAAATCTGCCCTAGTGTGTCCAGAAATCTGCCCCAGTGTGCCCAGATATCTGCCCCAGTGTGCCCAGAAATCTGCCCCAGTGTGTCCAGAAATCTGCCCCAGGGTCTCCAGCATTGCCCCAGTGTGTCCAGCATTGCCCGCAGACAGACGGTCAGACATAAAGAAAAAAAAAAAAGTAAAATCCTCACCTCTCCCGTTCCCAGCGCAGGTCCGGTGCAGTCAGCGTCTCTCCGACTCTGCAACGCTCAGGACAGAGGCTGAGCGCGCAGTGATGATGTCATCGCACCCTCTGCCCTGACTAAAGACGCTGCAGCTACCGCGCAGCCGCAGGAACCAGGAGAGGTGAGTATTAGCGCTGGCACCGTGGGGGGCGCCGCCCGAAGATTTAAAGGGCCCACGTCTTTTTTTTTTTCCTCCTCCTGCAGTGCCGGCCGCGGCCCGGTGACCCGCCCCCGCATTGTGCCGCCTGGGGCGGCCCAAAGCCCCCCCGCCCCCCCTTCCTACACCACTGCATGTATGCAAATCGCCAATATCAGAGAATTATGATAGCAGTGTGCACTGTGAGAATTCAGAAGACTGCAGACTCATCACAACCTTGGACATCCCCTTTAATGTTCCTAACATAAATAAAAATATTAGAATTAGTATCACAAAAAAAAAACACATTTACATCCAGGTACCTGATAGATGACGTTGTTTCTGGAGTCGCCTCTTTCTTTTCATCTTCATCTTGTCCAGATGCCATGATGACTCTTCTCATCCACCGGCAGAGCTCGTTTCTGCAAACTTCAATCTTTCAACACCCTTAAAGATAGCAGTGTTATTATAATGCTCCGGAATAAAAATATCTGCCCTAGGCTGAGCCCCTGAGTATATAATTGCCCCTCACTTTATTCCCAGCACATAATATGACCCTCACTGTCCCTCTTATGGTACATGCCATCCACACTGCCCTCTCTCTTTTCCATACTTCACATTGCCTTCTCATACTGTGTCCCTCCTAGAGAGTCCAGTCTCTCTACTGTGCCCCTTCATTACACTCCTCCTACTTGGCATACTGTCTCCTCCTGGCTGTTACCCTCACACTACTCAGTATCTATTCTGTGCCCACTCACACTTTCCTCCCCCATACTGTCTGCACACATTTCTAATAGCCTCCTCATGTACATTCCCCTGCTAACTATACTATCTCCTCACTTATTTACCCCTTTGCTCTCCATATTTCCTCCTCACACCTTCCCCCGACTCCCCATACTGTGTCCTCACACATCCCATCACCCTCGCTCCCAATACTGTGTCAGCACACATTTTTCCCTTTACTACTGTGTCCACCCCCATCTCCCCACTCACCCCCACAGAATACATCCACTCCCCTTCCGACAGAATAAATCCATCCCCTCCACACAGAATAAATGCACCCTGCCCCACACATGCTAAATAAATAATACATACAGACTGAATAAATCCCCACACACAATGAATAAATCCCCCCACACACACTGAATAAATCCCCACACACACTGAATAAATCCCCCCACCCATACTGAATAAATTCTCCCCCACACTGAATAAATCCCCCCCACACACTGAATAAATCCCCACACAGAATGAATAAATCCCCCCACCCATACTGAATAAATTCCCCCCCACACTGAATAAATCCCTCCCACACACACTGACTAAATCCCCCACACACTGACTAAATCCCCCCCACACACTGACTAAATCCCCCCCACACACACTAAATAAATCCCCCCCACCCACACTGAGTAAATCCCCACACACACACTGACTTAATCCCCCCACACACTGAATAAATCCCCCTACACACACTGAATAAATCCCTGAACCTCCCTTCCATACACTCTGTAAATCCCTAATCACACACACACACTGAATAAATCCCCCCTACCCGCACTGAGTAAATCCCCCCCCCCAAACACTGAATAAATAAACACACACTGAATAAATATTACCCATAAACCCACCCACCCCACGCTGAATCTTCGGTGTCTTCAGCTCCACAACTACAGGAGCACTTACCACAGAGTCTCTTCCTTCTCCTGCGCGCCGGATAGTGACATCAGCAGCGTGATCGCATGACTTGATCACGCTGCTGGCGTCGCTCTGACCCAGCGGTCAGAGCCTCAATTGTACTCGCAGCTGTTAGATGTGAGTACAATTGATCTCCGGGAGCCGGCGCGCTCCAGCTTCTCTGTGCCGGCTGTCAGTTTGACAGGCGGCACAGAGAACAGCTGACTCCCAGACCCAGTCCAGGGGGTGGCAGAATGCAGCCTCAGGGGGAGACACTTTGGACCGCCGCATTAGGTGGCCTGACTGCGCCCCCCTGCCTGCTGCGCCTGGGGCACATGCCCCGGCTGCCCCCCCTAGATACGCCACTGTCCCTCATCATGCTCCAAACTCCTATAAACTGCATTTCAAGCATCAGAATAGATACTTAATGGTGCCACATTTCCTGCAAAACTGCATGACCAATGCAACCCCAAATGAAAAGTGGTTGTGTAAGGTGCAGGCGCAACACAGATGTAGGTAAATATACACTGCTCAAAAAACTAAAGGGAACACTAAAATCCCACATCTTAGATATCACTGAATGAAATATTCCAGTTGTAAATCTTTATTCATTACATAGTGAATGTGTTAAGAACAATAAAACCTAAAAATGATCAATGTAAATCACAACTATTATCCCACGGAGGTCTGGAGTTGGAATGATGCTCAAAATCAAAGTGGAAAATGAAGTTACAGGCTGATCCAACTTCAGTGGAAATGCCTCAAGACAAGGAAATGGTGCTCAGTAGTGTGTGTAACCTCCACATGCCTGTATGACCTCCCTACAGTGCCTGGGCATGCTCCTGATGAGGTGGCGGATGGTCTCCTGAGGGATCTCCTCCCAGACCTGGACTAAAGTATCCGCCAACTCCTGGACAGTCTGTGGTGGATGGTGCGAGACATGATGTCCCGGATGTGTTCAATCGGATTCAGGTCTGGGGAACGGGCAGGCCAGTCCATAGCTTCAATAGCTTCATCTTGCAGGAACTGCTGACACACTCCAGCCACATGAGGTCTGGCATTGTCCTGCATTAGGAAGAACCAAGGGCCAACTGCACCAGCATATGGTCTCACAAGGGGTCTGAGGATCTCATCTTGGTACCTAATGGCAGTCAGACTACCTCTGGAGAGCAAGAAAGGGGAGAAGCCAGCGCTGCCTATGGTCAGAACGCAATACATAAAGTGCAAATGCACATATTGATTTCTAACTATTTCAAAATGAGACATTTAGCAAACAATTGATCAATTCTTTGAGCTACCCCGCCACTTCACTGCAATCTCATAATGGGGCAGTCCTACGCTACGTTTTTTATATTCGCTGTGCCATAAAGGCCTCCTAAATAAATTAAAAGCAAGACCACATTGAATGCAAACTGTACCTAGAGCATTTCTGAATCACTCCCATAGCGTCAGAGGGGCAGGTAAGGATAAAGGTTGACCAGGTCCAAACAGACATTTCAGGTCCAACTTCCACACTGCACAGCAGGGCCGACGTCAGCACCCGGCGCACCCAGGCAAGTGCCGGGGCCCTGAGCAAGCAGGGGGCCCACTCGCCGTCGGGGACACTGGCGCGCTATAGTGCCGGCCCCCGCGAGTGGACCCCCCGCCTGCTCCGGGCCCCGGCAATGGCGATACTTACCTCTCCCGGTTCCAGCGCTGCAGCGTCTTCCATCCTCTGACTGTGACGTTCAGGTCAGAGGGCGCGATGACGTCACCAGTGCGCGCCCTCTGCCTGAGCAGTCGCAGCACAGAGAAGGAAGACGCCGACACTGAGGAGTCCAGAGCAGAGCAGCGTCAAGCAACGAGAGGTGAGTATTTCATTTTTTTTTTAATATTTGGAGCAATATATGGGGCTAATTCTATATGGAGTATCTTATAGGGCCAATAATATAGGGAGTATCTTATGTTGCCAATTATATATGGAGCATTATATGGGGCCAATTATTTTTGGAGCTTTATATGGGACCCATTCTGTAATGAGTATTATATGGGGCCCATTCTGTATGGAGCAATATATGGGACTCAGTATACTGTATGGGGCCGATCATATACTGTATGGAGCATTATATGAGGTCCATTATATATGGAGCAATAGATGGGGCCCATCATATACTGTATGGAGAATTATATGTGGCTCACTATACTGTATGGTCATTATATGGGGTCAATTCCGTATGGAGCAATATATGCGGCTCATTCTGTATGGATCATAATATTGGGCTCATTATTCTGTTTGGAGCAATATATGGGGCTCATTATTCTGTATAGAGGACTATGTGGTGCCAATTATACTGTATGGAGCACTATATGGGGCCATTATACTGTATGGAGCAATATATGGGGCTCATTATTCTGTTTGGAGCAATATATGGGGCTCATTATTCTGTATAGTGGACTATACTGTCCGGTTTCTGAGTTAATGTAGAATGCACAATAGATATCACTCATGTAATGTAAGATGTGAAATCTTTGGCATTGTACTATACCTATATTGCTCTGCCGTATCTGTGCATTATGAACTGTGGTATGTGTTAAAGGGGCCCACCGGGACTGTTTCGCCCAGGACCCATGAAAACCTGGAGCCGGCCCTGCTGCCCAGTCAGCGCCACAGATGAAGAGTGAGACAGGCTGAGACACAGGTGCACAAATAAACAGAGCCTAAGGCAGGGCAGGGCTGCTGTATGTGTGTACAGCAGCCTATCAATCACAGGAAACACAGAAAGAACGGCGCACATGACCAGGCGACGCACGGCTACAGTGGTGGTCAGCCACGGAACCAATATCGAAGCAAGAAAGGGGAGAAGCCAGCGCTGCCTATGGTCAGAACGCAATACATAAAGTGCAAATGCACATATTGATTTCTAACTGTATTTCAAAATGAGACATTTAGCAAACAATTGATCAATTCTTTGAGCTACCCCACCACTTCACGGCAATCTCATAATGGGGCAGTCCTACCTCTGGCGAGCACATGGAGGGCTGTGCGGCCCTCCAAAGAAATTACACCCCACACCTTTACTGCCCCATTGCCAAACCGGTCATACTGAAGGATGTTGCAGGTAGCAGATCGTTCTCCACGGCGTCTCCAGACTCTGTCACGTCTGTCACATGTGCTCAGTGTGAACCTGCTTTCATCTGTGAAGAGCACAGGGCGCCAGTGGCGAATTTGCCAATCCTGGTGTTTTGTGGCAAATGCCAAGCATCCTGCACAGTGTTGGGCTGTGAGCACAACCCCCATCTGTGGACCTCAGGCACTCAGACCATCTTCATGGAGTCAGTTTCTAACAATTTGTGCAGGCACATAAACATTTGTGGCCTGCTGGAGGTCATTTTGCAGGGCTCTGGCAGTGCTCCTCCTGTTTCTCCTTGAACAAAGGCTGAGGTGGCGGTTCTGATGCTGTGTTGCTGCCCTCCTATGGCCCCTTCCACGTCTCCTGGTGTACTGGCCTGTCTCCTGGTAGCGCCTCCAGCCTCTGGACACTACGCTGACAGACAACAGCAAACCTTCTTGCCACAGCTCACATTGATGTGCTATCCTGGATGGGCTGCACTACCTGAGCCACTTGTGTGGGTTGTAGAGTCCATCTCATGCTACCACGATTGTGAAAGCACAACCAACATTCAAAAGTGACCAAAACATCAGCCAGAAAGCATTGGTACTGAGATGTGGTCTGTGATCCCCATCTGCAGAACCACTCCTTTATTGAGTGTGTCTTGATAATTGCCAATAATTTCCATCTGTTGTCTATTCCATTTGCACAACAGCATGTGAAATTGATTGTCAAACAGTGTTGCTTCCTAAATGGACAGTTTGATTTCACAGAAGTTTGATTTACTTGGAGTTATATTATGTTGTTTAAGTGTTCCCTTTATTTTTTGAGCAGTGTACATAGTCTGAATCAATCACCTGGAGAGGCAATAATCTGCTGCTCCATCCCCTTGGGCAATGCCAAATCAAAGAGTGCTGGTGCTGCTGTTATAGGGAGATAAATACTTTATTGAATGTGCTACATGTTTTGGAATTAATCCAGTCCCTAAGGTACCTGAAGTGCCTAGCACATGCGATACAATATTAAAGGATGTATGCACATATTGTTTTTTCTTTGATTTTGTTTGTTTCCATAGCCAGTGTGAACATGCTTTTACATCAAGCATGTTTTCAAGTCATTCTCCGGCTCAATTTTCTGTTTTTCTTCAGTATTTTTGTATTCAGTACAAATAGGGTGTGGCCCCCTTTTCACTGAGTTTGGCACTTCATATATAGTCCCTCCAAAGTTGGGTGTCCGGTTAGGACCTGGTAACTCTATGCCACTATTCACATTAGGTAGGTTTTAACATTAAAGAGTGTAGGTACTGTCCCAATTGGGTATACATTGCCGCGGTGGGACAGCTTTATGCTTTTTTGATCAAAAACAGTGTTTACTAAATACCCTATGTTAATTATTCAGTGCACTTGCTTTTTTACTTATTTATTTTCATTAGGGTATATGCACAT
This sequence comes from Ranitomeya imitator, assembly GCF_032444005.1. Taxonomy (NCBI): domain Eukaryota; kingdom Metazoa; phylum Chordata; class Amphibia; order Anura; family Dendrobatidae; genus Ranitomeya; species Ranitomeya imitator. The sequence goes on along the minus strand of NC_091282.1, from coordinate 735,521,360 downwards.
ATTGTTTTTTCTTTGACTTTGTTTGTTTCCATGGCCAGTGTGAACATGCCTTTACATCATGCATGTCTTCAAGTCATACTCCGGCTCAGTTTTTTTGTTTTTCGTCAATATTGTGAAGGGTTGTATCAAGCATCTCCCTAAAACCATCGTCCCGCAGTTCATTTGTTTGTTTTGTTTATACTACAAAGTAAAAAAGTGTAATTTCATGGTTTAGAAAATGTTACTAAACCTTAATGAGAGGCTTTTACTTCCAAAGTAATTTTCAACCTGTTTTTTTTTTCTTTGGGGAATGGTCCAGTGTCTAACAACTCGCAAATCTAAGGAAGGACTGGAGCTGTGAAAAAGAGAACTTTAATATAAAAAAATACCTATATTTCCACTAATCATTTCTTTGCACACCATGTGGATCCAGGCCAGCATTAGACTCCCACCTATTAAATATTAGATGCACAGTTGGTCTCCACTGTAAAAACATCTGTCGGCCATAAGTGCACATTATACGCTTTCGATTTCCTTGCATCCTTTAGTGACAGAGGTCTTGCTCCGTCTGTGAAGGCAGAAGGGATATTGTTGTTATCAGGCAGCCATCACGTTCATGCTGCTCATCTCCTTCCAGGGTCCTGGAGGGCCCGTCTGCTGCATGAGATCCTAATCATGTACAAATTGTTCCTTATTTAATGCCTGTTCTGTTTGTTTTACATTATTGGATCTCTGCTTGATAATTTCCTGTGCTTCACATATCTACATGCTAATTTTTCCTCTCCGGTTGGCAGTGCGCTCTGAGATTGTCCGTTTTATGAGTATACATGACATTTTATGGATGTTGTTCATCATCGTGTTTTCATTCACACGCCTCCCATCAGTGGATAACTCCACAAGTAAAGAAAATTTCTGTGACACAAACTAAGGGAAAGTATAAGGTTTAAAGGGGAACACATCTGTCTGTCTGTCTGTTATGTTAGTGAATACACGTCTTCTCTTGAAATTTAAAATTCAGGAACAACTTTTTCATTTTGTGGTTCCTCTGTAATCCCTCAAAGACAAATGGGCATTATGTGACACCCGCTAGGGCCGTGGGGTATTCGGAACTGGGTCTGACGATTCTTAAAGGGGTTGTCACGGCAACAGTGACCCGTCCGTGGCCTAAGGCATGCAATTAAAAAAAGGATGGATGATGGAAAGGAATAAAGTTTAGGGGATTATTCGTGACGCTACCTATGGTACTCGGCCAGGGATGGCCAAAGCTGCTTAAAGGGACCGCTGGGGTCGATGGTGATGCAGCTGGGATGGTTCTGCTCCACATAGGTGGAGCAGGGCCCCAGGGCTACCAGAACAGTTTATGAGGGATGGTGGATGTTGGAGTGCATGAATGAGGGTGCAAGAATAACTAGAGGACTCAAGGGTTGCAGTTTCCTTTACCTTTAATCCTAGGTTGCAGGTATAACCCCTTCTGGTCTGGAGTCAGGAAAGGTGTTGCATGCTGACTGTATTACCTGCCAAAAGGATCCCACTTGCTTCCAGGCATGGCATCACCGTCTCGAGAAAGGCAATGCCACTGTGGCAACCGGACACCTGGAATGCCACAATTATCCTTCCCATTGTCAATCAAGCATGTTTAATGCTGTCTGATCAGCACTGATGCTGTGTAAGGAGACATTCAAGTGACAAAAGGATTAATAAGATTTGTTAATTTAAAGGGTTTTTCCAAACTTCTTAGGGGTTGTCTGGCCTTAGGCTACAAGTCTTCAGTGAATCTTGACTGAGGATTTTCTGGTGCCGGGAGTGGGCAGTCAATTGATTGCTAATCTTCCATTTACATACATCCGGCCACATTACAACTAGATGTGTCTGGCCTCGCTCAATATACTTACATTGCAAGGCTATGCCAATGTGACCATCTGTGTGCAAATCATATACTTGTGGTAACGTGTCTGCTGCTACTGGCACTGAAGAATCCTCGCCTACCATCGAAACCTTCAAAAAGAACCTGAAGACCCACTTCTTCAGACAAGCCTACAACCTGCAGTAACCACTGATCGACCAAACCGCTGCATGACCAGCTCTACCTTCGCCTACTGTGTTCTCACCCATCCCTTGTAGATTGTGAGCCTTCGCAGGCAGGGTCCTCATTCCTCCTGTACCAGTTATGACTTGTGTTGTTTAACCCCTTAATGACCGCCAATACGTCTTTTAACTGACCTGAGATATAAGAGAATAGCCTCCCCATACAGATGACAATCCAGCATCTGTCGGTTGTACACTATAGCTGACAACTTGCTGTACCAGCCACGATCAGTATTTGCACCATCTAAATCTGTTTAACCCCTTAGATGCTGCTGTCAATAGTGACTACATCATGATAAATGGTTAACAGAGTGTGGGGGCTTCTTCTTTGTCCCAATTGGTGCCCTCATATCATGATTTTGTTGTCCTGATGTTTGCGATGGCAATTCATGGCCAAATAGCGGCCTTAGAGTCTGTCGGCTATAGTAATCTGTTTAGAAGTTAGAGACATTTAGGTGGTAAAAATACACATTTTCATTTCTGTCATACCACTTTGCATTAATTCCTGTAAAGCACCTGAAGGGTTAATAAACTACCTGACAGCAGTTTTCGATATGTCTGGGGGTGCTGTTTTTAAAATGGTATTACTTTGGGGGGTTTCCCAATATATGAGATCCCTAAAGTCACTTCAAACATGGATAAGTCCCTAAAAAAATAAATTTTGTAAATTTCTTTGAAAAAATGAAAAATTGATGCTACATTTTTAAACCTCCTAAACTGCTAACAAAATAAAATAACACTTTACAAATGGTGCTGATGTGAAGCAGACATGTGGGAAATGTTAATTATTAATGGTTTGCTGTGGTATGACTATCTGGATTAAAGGGATAATCATTCAAATTTAGAAAATTGCTAATTTTTTAACATTTTTCTCAAATTTTTGATATTTTTTATAAATAAACACAAAAAATGTTGAACAAAATTTACCATTATCATAAAGTATAATGTGTCACGAAAAAACAATCTCAAAATCACTGGGATTTGTTGAAGCGTTGCAGAGTTATTACCACATAAAGTGACACTGGTCAGATTTCAAAAATTTGGCTCGGTCACTAAGGGGTTAAGATTATTGTACTTGTTTTTATTATGTATACCCCTCCTCACATGTAAAGCGCCATGGAATAAATAATAATAATAATAATCCTTACAGTGTGCACAATGTGAAGATTCACAAGTCTGTAGTCACATAGAGTAACTGCAGACTTGTAGACTAAGGACGGACAAGCCCTTTAAGATATTGATGACCATCTGTACGATAGGTCATCAATATGAGATCAGTGGGGATCCAACACTAGCACACCCATCGATCAGCTGTTTTCAGCTCCAGTGGTGGCTACATGTAAAAAACAAAACAAAAAAGTACCGGAGCACGATTCGCTATTCAGTGGTTATTTTCAGGTACTGCAGCTCAGCTCCTGTTAATGTTCAGAGGAGCTGGACTGCTAATTCCTGGATCAAGTTAGTGGTAAAATAAGTAAAAATGTCTTACCTTACTCACTGAATCCCCCACTGCTCCAGTGCCACTGCTCTTGTGGTCCTTGCTGGTCATGCATTGATGCTGGCCGTCTGTCAGTGTTGTGACCGCTGCAGTCAATCAGTGCCCTCAGTGTTCACATACCATACATATGAACATATCTACTCACATGGTGATTGACTGTAGTTGTCAGCACGGTATTGTTGCAGGACCAGTGGGGAGAACTAAATGGTTGCGCTGGAGCAACAGGGAATCCAATGGCTATTTCTTTATTTTATAATGCTTTCTACTCTTTTGCCAATTTTTTTTTACATTCTGACAAATCCTTTAAAAAAAAAAACACTTTTTAGAAATGTTTTATTTACTTGTATATCATTTTTTTCAACTTAATAAAAAAAAAAATAGAGAAATTTGAGACTTCAGCTGTCAAGATGTCTCTGTGGATCTCTCTACAAATCCCGAGCTGATTAGTAGCCAGGGAGGTAAACATTTTCTAATTGACCTCTACATTCCTGATTTTTTTTAAGATGAGGATTCTTCTCCTAGGTCTCATGATAATTGATACAGGGGTCTTAGAACATTGCAAATTAAATGAATTCAATTAAATGTAGCTGCATAGCTTCTAATCTATTGTACATCTATTATCGGAGGGATATGACCATCCACAAAAAAGGATAGGATGTCCGTTTGTGTAGGGTCTATTGACTAAAGAATGAATTTAGATCTATACTATATGAAATGAAAATAATCAATTACGGTATATTCCAGATATGTTCAAAATCCAGAATAACTTGGTTCTCCTAAACTGTCAAAGAGAATATGTTTAAATCAAAATGGCAGAAAGAGAGGAGACTCAGGATGAAGATTTAGTAGATGCAGGGAGGAATAAACATGTCAACCCTCATATGTTGTTTAATATGGTAAATTTTCTATTTTTTTGTAATCTAGAAAATTAACTAATCCATCCATTATCAGGATTTTACCGTATGAAAGTTACCTGGGTGAATAAAATGGTCTAATACTGGTCACCAATAGACATTAATATAAAAAAGCTGAATAAAGACACTTAAAAAACCCCAAATATTGCACATCAGTACTTCAGAGCTCTTGCTCCTGATCTCTGCTTCCCCCTCCCTACTCTCAGTGTTAGAGATAGCAGCATGAAGGTGGTCATGGGTAAAAGTATCTCAGTAAAGAGGCTGTAGACAAGAAGGTCTCTTCCTACAGAGCCGTGTAGCAAGTCCTCACAAACCTCTTCCTCCAGGGCTATAAAGCAGATTATTTTTATACTCTTCCTACAGAGGCACTATGCATGTTCTTCCTATCCTCTTCCTACAGAGCCATTATGCAGGTCTTTCCTATCCTCTTCCTACGGAGCCATTATGCAGGTCTTTCCTATCCTCTTCCTACGGAGCCATTATGCAGGTCTTTCCTCACCTCTTCCTACGGAGCCATTATGCATGATCTTCCTATCCCCTTCCTATGGAGCCATTATGCATGCTCTTCATATCCTCTTCCTACAGAGCCATTAAGCATGTCCTTCCTATCCTCTTCCTACAGAGACATTATGCAGGTCTTTCCTATCCTCTTCCTATGGAGCCATTATGCATGCTCTTCCTATCCTCTTCCTACAGAGCCATTATGCAGGTCTTTCCTATCCTCTTCCTACGGAGCCATTATGCATGCTCTTCCTATCCTTTTCCTACAGAGCCATTATGCAGGTTTTTCCTATCCTCTTCCTACAGAGCCATTATGCATGCTCTTCCTATCCTCTTTCTATGGAGCCATTATGCATGCTCTTCCTATCATCTTCCTACAGAGCCATTATGCAGGTCCTTCCTATCCTCTTCCTACAGAGCCATTATGCAGGTCTTTCCTATCCTCTTCCTATGGAGCCATTATGCATGCTCTTCCTATCCTCTTCCTACAGAGCCATTATGCAGGTCTTTCCTATCCTCTTCCTACGGAGCCATTATGCATGCTCTTCCTATCCTTTTCCTACAGAGCCATTATGCAGGTTTTTCCTATCCTCTTCCTACAGAGCCATTATGCAGGTCTTTCCTATTCTCTTCCTACGGAGCCATTATGCAGGTCTTTCCTATCCTCTTCTTACGGAGCCATTATGCATGCTCTTCCTATCCTTTTCCTACAGAGCCATTATGCAGGTCTTTCCTATCCTCTTCCTACAGAGCCATTATGCAAGTCTTTCCTATCCTCTTCCTACGGAGCCATTATGCATGCTCTTCCTATCCTCTTCCTATGGAGTAATTATGCATGCTCTTCCTATCCTCTTCCTACAGAGCCATTATGCAGGTCTTTCCTATCCTCTTCCTAAAGAGACATTATGCAGGTCTTTCCTATCCTCTTCCTATGGAGCCATTATGCATGCTCTTCCTATCCTCTTCCTACGGAGCCATTATGCATGCTCTTCCTATCCTCTTCCTACAGAGCCATTATGCAGGTCCTTCCTATCCTCTTCCTACGGAGCCATTATGCATTCTCTTCCTATCCTCTTCCTACAGAGACATTATGCAGGTCCTTCCTATCCTCTTCCTACAGAGCCATTATGCATGCTCTTCCTACAGAGACATTATGCAGGTCTTTCCTATCCTCTTCCTACAGAGGCACTATGCATGCTATTCCTCACCTCTTCCTACAGAGCCATTTTGCGTACTCTTCATTTCCTCTTCCTACAGAGCCATTATGCAGATCTTTCCTATCCTATTCCTATGGAGCCATTATGCATGCTCTTCCTATCCTCTTCCTACGGAGCCATTATGCATGCTCTTCCTATGCTCTTCCTACGGAGACATTATGCATGCTCTTTCTATCCTATTCCTACAGAGCCATTACGCAGGTTCTTCCTATCCTCTTCCTACAGAGCCATTACGCAGGTTCTTCCTATCCTCTTCCTACAGAGCCATTATGCATGCTCTTCCTATCCTCTTCCTATGGAGCCATTATGCATGCTCTTCCTATCCTCTTCCTACAGATCCATTAAGCAGGTCTTTCCTATCCTCTTCCTACAGAGTCATTATGCAGGTCCTTCCTATCCTCTTCCTACAGAGCCATTATGCAGGTCTTTTCTATCCTTTTCCTATGGAGCCATTATGCAGGTCTTTCCTATCCTCTTCCTACAGAGCCATTATGCAGGTCTTTCCTATCTTCTTCCAACAGAGCCATTATGCATGCTCTTCCTATCCTTTTCCTACAGAGCCATTATGCAGGTCCTTCCTATCCTCTTCCTACGGAGCCATTAAGCATGCTCTTCCTATCCTCTTCCTACAGAGCCATTATACATGCTCTTCCTATCCTCTTCCTACAGAGCCATTAAGCAGGTCTTTCCTATCCTTTTCCTATGGAGCCATTATGCAGGTCTTTCCTATCCTCTTCCTAAAGAACCATTATGCATTCTCTTCCTATCCTCTTCCTACAGAGACATTATGCAGGTCCTTCCTATCCTCTTCCTACAGAGCCATTATGCATGCTCTTCCTACAGAGACATTATGCAGGTCTTTCCTATCCTCTTCCTGCAGAGGCACTATGCATGCTATTCCTCACCTCTTCCTACAGAGCCATTATGCATACTCTTCTTTTCCTCTTCCTACAGAGCCATTATGCAGGTCTTTCCTATCCTCTTCCTATGGAGCCATTATGCATGCTCTTCCTATCCTCTTCCTATGGAGCCATTATGCATGCTCTTCCTATCCTCTTCCTACGGAGCCATTATGCATGCTCTTCCTATCCTCTTCCTACGGAGACATTATGCATGCTTTTTCTATCCTATTCCTACAGAGCCATTATGCATGCTCTTCCTATCCTCTTCCTACAGAGCCATTACGCAGGTTCTTCCTATCCTCTTCCTACAGAGCCATTATGCATGCTCTTCCTATCCTCTTCCTACGGAGACATTATGCATGCTCTTCCTATCCTCTTCCTACAGAGCCATTACGCAGGTTCTTCCTATCCTCTTCCTACGGAGCCATTATGCATGCTCTTCCTATCCTCTTCCTACGGAGACATTATGCATGCTCTTTCTATCCTATTCCTACAGAGCCATTATATGCATGCTCTTCCTATCCTCTTCCTACATAGCCATTACGCAGGTTCTTCCTATCCTCTTCCTACAGAGCCACTATGCATTCTCTTCCTATCCTCTTCCTACGGAGCCATTATGCATGCTCTTCCTATCCTCTTCCTACAGAGCCATTAAGCAGGTCTTTCCTATCCTCTTCCTACAGAGCCATTATGCAGGTCTTTTCTATCCTTTTCCTATGGAGCCATTATGCAAGTCTTTCCTATCCTCTTCCTACAGAGCCATTATGCAGGTCTTTCCTATCTTCTTCCAACAGAGCCATTATGCATGCTCTTCCTATCCTTTTCCTACAGAGCCATTATGCAGGTCCTTCCCATCCTCTTCCTATGGAGCCATTATGCATGCTCTCCCTATCCTCTTCCTATGGAGCCATTATGCATGCTCTTCCTATCCTCTTTGTTATGACCTGGTGTTTAGGACAATTATGGACCTGGTGGTTAAGAGCACACGGAATGACCTGATAGTTACTAATAATACAGGACGAGCTTTGGGACGTGGGAACTCTGCTGACCGCAATCCATAATCCTATCACACACACTAGAAATAGCCGTGGATTGCTCCTAACGCTCCCTATGCAACTCGTCACAGCGTAAGGAACTAGCTAGCCCTAAAGATAGAAAAATAAAGCCTACCTTGCCTCAGAGAAATTCCCCAAAGGAAAAGGCAGCCCCCCACATATAATGACTGTGAGTTAAGATGAAAATTACAAACACAGAGATAAAATAGATATAGCAAAGAGAGGCCCGACTTACTGAACAGACAGAGGATAGGAAAGGACAGAGGAAGCCCATGGACAGAACCAGCCGAAGTACCATTCATGACCACAGGAGGGAGCTTGACAACAGAATTCACAACAGTACCCCCCTTGAGGAGGGGTCACCGAACCCTCACCAGAGCCCCCAGGCCGACCAGGACGAGCCAAATGAAAGGCATGAACCAGATCGGCAGCATGAACATCAGAGGCAAAGACCCAGGAATCATCTTCCTGAACATAACCCTTCCACTTGACCAGGTACTGGAGTTTCTGTCTCGAAATACGAGAATCCAAAATCTTCTCCACCACATACTCCAACTCCCCCTCAACCAACACCGGGGCAGGAGGATCAATGGATGGAACCACAGGCGCCACGTATCTCCGCAACAACGACCTATGGAATACATTATGGATGGCAAAAGAAGCTGGAAGGGTCAAACGAAATGACACAGGATTGAGAACGTCAGAAATCTTATACGGACCAATGAAATGAGGCTTAAACTTAGGAGAGGAAACCTTCATAGGAACATAACGAGACGACAACCAAACCAAATCCCCAACACGAAGTCGGGGACCCACACAGCGCCGGCGGTTAGCGAAACGTTGAGCCTTCTCCTGGGACAATGTCAAATTGTCCACCACATGAGTCCAAATCTGCTGCAACCTATCCACCACAGTATCAACACCAGGACAGTCCGAAGACTCAACCTGCCCTGAAGAGAAACGAGGATGGAAACCAGAATTGCAGAAAAACGGCGAAACCAAAGTAGCCGAGCTGGCCCGATTATTAAGGGCGAACTCAGCCAAAGGCAAAAAGGACACCCAATCATCCTGATCAGCAGAAACAAAGCATCTCAGATATGTTTCCAAAGTCTGATTAGTTCGTTCGATTTGGCCATTTGTCTGAGGATGGAAAGCCAAGGAAAAAGACAAATCAATGCCCATCCTAGCACAAAAGGATCGCCAAAACCTCGAAACAAACTGGGAACCTCTGTCCGAAACGATGTTCTCCGGAATGCCATGTAAACGAACCACATGCTGGAAAAACAATGGCACCAAATCAGAGGAGGAAGGCAATTTAGACAAGGGTACCAAATGGACCATCTTAGAGAAGCGATCACAAACCACCCAAATGACCGACATCTTTTGAGAGACAGGGAGATCCGAAATAAAATCCATAGAAATATGCGTCCAGGGCCTCTTCGGGACTGGCAAGGGCAAAAGCAACCCACTGGCACGAGAACAGCAGGGCTTAGCCCGAGCACAAGTCCCACAGGACTGCACAAAAGAACGCACATCCCGTGACAAAGACGGCCACCAAAAGGATCTAGCCACCAAATCTCTGGTACTAAAGATTCCAGGATGACCAGCCAACACCGAACAATGAACCTCAGAGATAACTCTACTAGTCCATTTATCAGGGACAAACAGTTTCTCCGCTGGGCAACGGTCAGGTCTATCAGCCTGAAATTTTTGCAGCACCCGCCGCAAATCAGGGGAGATGGCAGACAAAATTACCCCCTCTTTGAGAATACCCGCCGGCTCAGGAACACCCGGAGAGTCGAGCACAAAACTCCTTGACAGGGCATCAGCCTTCACATTCTTAGAGCCCGGAAGGTATGAAACCACAAAATCAAAACGGGAGAAAAATAGCGACCATCGAGCCTGTCTAGGATTCAACCGTTTGGCATACTCGAGATAAGTCAAATTCTTGTGATCCGTCAAGACCACCACGCGATGCTTGGCTCCTTCAAGCCAATGACGCCACTCCTCGAATGCCCACTTCATGGCCAACAACTCTCGATTGCCAACATCATAATTGCGCTCAGCAGGCGAAAACTTTCTAGAAAAGAAGGCACATGGTTTCATCACCGAGCCATCAGAACTTCTTTGCGACAAAACAGCCCCTGCTCCAATCTCAGAAGCATCAACCTCGACCTGAAACGGGAGCGAAACATCTGGCTGGCACAACACAGGGGCAGAAGAAAAACGACGCTTCAACTCCTGAAAAGCTTCCACAGCCGCAGAAGACCAATTGACCACATCAGCACTCTTCTTGGTCAAATCAGTCAACAGTTTAGCAACTTTAGAAAAATTACTGATGAAGCGACAATAAAAATTAGCAAAGCCCAGGAACTTTTGCAGACTCTTCACAGATGTCGGCTGAGTCCAATCATAAATGGCCTGGACTTTAACAGGGTCCATCTCGATAGTAGAAGGGGAAAAAATGAAACCCAAAAATGAAACCTTCTGAACTCCAAAGAGACACTTTGACCCCTTCACAAACAAAGAATTTGCACGAAGGACCTGGAACACCATTCTGACCTGCTTCACGTGAGACTCCCAATCATCCGAGAAGACCAAAATATCATCCAAATATACAATCAGGAATTTATCCAGGTACTCTCGGAAGATGTCATGCATAAAGGACTGAAATACTGATGGAGCATTGGAAAGCCCGAATGGCATAACCAGGTACTCAAAATGGCCCTCGGGCGTATTAAATGCTGTTTTCCATTCATCGCCCTGTTTAATACGCACAAGATTATACGCACCACGAAGGTCTATTTTGGTGAACCAACTAGCCCCCTTAATCCGAGCAAATAAATCAGATAGCAGCGGCAAAGGGTACTGAAATTTGACTGTGATCTTATTAAGAAGGCGGTAATCAATACAAGGTCTCAAAGAACCATCCTTCTTGGCCACAAAAAAGAACCCTGCTCCCAATGGCGACGACGACGGGCGAATATGACCCTTCTCCAAGGATTCCTTTATATAACTCCGCATAGCAGCGTGTTCTGGCAAAGATAAATTGAACAGTCGGCCCTTAGGAAACTTACTACCAGGAATCAAATTAATAGCACAATCACAATCCCTATGAGGAGGTAGGGCACTGGATTTGGGCTCATCAAATACATCCCGGTAATCCGACAAAAACTCCGGGACTTCAGAAGGGGTGGATGACGAAATAGACAAAAATGGAACATCACCATGTACCCCCTGACAACCCCAGCTGGACACAGAGCCATTATGCATGCTCTTCCTATCCTCTTCCTACAGAGCCATTACGCAGGTTCTTCCTATCCTTTTCCTACAGAGCTATTATGCATGCTCTTCCTATCCTCTTCCTACGGAGCCATTATGCAGGTCTTTTCTATCCTTTTCCTATGGATCCATTATGCAGGTCTTTCCTATCCTCTTCCTACAGAGCCATTATGCAGGTCTTTCCTATCTTCTTCCAACAGAGCCATTATGCATTCTCTTCATATCCTCTTCCTACAGAGACATTATGCAGGTCTTTCCTATCCTCTTCCTACAGAGGCACTATGCATGCTATTCCTCACCTCTTCCTACAGAGCCATTATGCATACTCTTCTTTTCCTCTTCCTACAGAGCCATTATGCAGGTCTTTCCTATCCTCTTCCTATGGAGCCATTATGCATGCTTTTCCTATCTTCTTCCTACGGAGCCATTATGCATGCTCTTCCTATCCTTTTCCTACGGAGACAATATGCATGCTCTTTCTATCCTATTCCTACAGAGCCATTATGCATGCTCTTCCTATCCTCTTCCTACAGAGCCATTACGCAGGTTCTTCCTATCCTCTTCCTACAGAGCCATTATGCATGCTCTTCCTATCCTCTTCCTACGGAGCCATTATGCATGCTCTTCCTATCCTCTTCCTACAGAGCCATTAAGCAGGTCTTTCCTATCCTCTTCCTACAGAGCCATTATGCAGGTCTTTTCTATCCTTTTCCTATGGAGTCATTATGCAGGTCTTTCATATCCTCTTCCTACAGAGCCATTATGCAGGTCTTTCCTATCTTCTTCCAACAGAGCCATTATGCATGCTCTTCCTATCCGTTTCCAACAGAGCCATTATGCAGGTCCTTCCCATCCTCTTCCTATGGAGCCATTATGCATGCTTTTCCTATCCTCTTCCTACGGAGCCATTATGCATGCTTTTCCTATCCTCTTCCTACGGAGCCATTATGCATGCTCTTCCTATCCTCTTCCTACGGAGACATTATGCATGCTCTTTCTATCCTATTCCTACAGAGCCATTATGCATGCTCTTCCTATCCTCTTCCTACAGAGCCATTACGCAGGTTCTTCCTATCCTCTTCCTACAGAGACACTATGCATGCTCTTCCTATCCTCTTCCTACGGAGCCATTATGCATGCTCTTCCTATCCTCTTCCTACAGAGCCATTATGCATGCTCTTCCTATCCTCTTCCTACGGAGCCATTATGCATGCTCTTCCTATCCTCTTCCTACAGAGCCATTAAGCAGGTCTTTCCTATCCTCTTCCTACAGAGCCATTATGCAGGTCTTTTCTATCCTTTTCCTATGGAGTCATTATGCAGGTCTTTCATATCCTCTTCCTACAGAGCCATTATGCAGGTCTTTCCTATCTTCTTCCAACAGAGCCATTATGCATGCTCTTCCTATCCGTTTCCTACAGAGCCATTATGCAGGTCCTTCCCATCCTCTTCCTATGGAGCCATTATGCATGCTTTTCCTATCCTCTTCCTACGGAGCCATTATGCATGCTCTTCCTATCCTCTTCCTACGGAGACATTATGCATGCTCTTTCTATCCTATTCCTACAGAGCCATTATGCATGCTCTTCCTATCCTCTTCCTACAGAGCCATTACGCAGGTTCTTCCTATCCTCTTCCTACAGAGACACTATGCATGCTCTTCCTATCCTCTTCCTACGGAGCCATTATGCATGCTCTTCCTATCCTCTTCCTACAGAGCCATTAAGCAGGTCTTTCCTATCCTCTTCCTACAGAGCCATTATGCAGGTCTTTTCTATCCTTTTCCTATGGATCCATTATGCAGGTCTTTCCTATCCTCTTCCTACAGAGCCATTATGCAGGTCTTTCCTATCTTCTTCCAACAGAGCCATTATGCATGCTCTTCCTATCCTTTTCCTACAGAGCCATTATATTATGCAGGTCCTTCCCATCCTCTTCCTACGGAGCCATTATGCATGCTCTTCCTATCCTCTTCCTACAGAGCCATTAAGCAGGTCTTTCCTATCCTTTTCCTATGGAGCCATTATGCAGGTCTTTCCTATCCTCTTCCTACAGAGCCATTATGCAGGTTCTTCCTATCCTCTTCCTATGGAGCCATTATGCATGCTCTTCCTATCCTCTTCCTACAGAGCCATTAAGCAGGTCTTCCATATCTTTTTCCTACGGAGCCATTATGCAGGTCTTTCCTATCCTCTTCCTACAGAGTCATTATGCAGGCTCTTCCTATCCTCTTCCTACAGAGCCATTATGCAGGTATTTCCTATCCTCTTCCTACAGAGCCATTAGGCAGATCCTTCCTATCCTCCTATAGAGTCACAATGCAGGTACTTCCTATCCTCACTTTTGGCAAGAAGCTTCTGGGAAGACATGGCCGTCCCTATCCTCCTTTCCTCCAGCACGTCCACGTTACATTTATAACATAAGACTTTTTTTTATTTTGCAGTCTTATCTGTCTGGCGATCTACTCCTCTTCAATCCTATATGAGTACTACTTTTGCTTGTACGTTTATTCAAGTGTGAATATTTTACCCTGAAATTAGTTGTTCCAGATGTAAGATAAAAAGTTGATTATAGTCTTCAACAGCATGAGACTGAGCAGGGGGACACTTCTCCAGAATGAACCAATTTTGACACAACACAAAATGTTACTCTTATTTTATGAGATGCAATATGACATTTGACATCATATGAATGGTTGAGGATTAGCCTGAAGCAAACTCTAAATCAAGGCTTTTGTTTAGTGTTCTGTCCTATGGTTGTATTCTCATGAGGTAACCAGCTGCTTTGCCTGTGTAGGAAACTGACACAAAACCCTTCTAAATTTCTCTAAATGATTCAGTCTGACCATAGAAGGCGAGCCTCCATCTTTTATCATCAAGTCATTTCTAGGTCCAAACTTCTGTGCTGATTAATGTCTTAATATATTTTTATACCGATCATCAGGGCCGCCATTAGGGCAGTACTGGTGTATGGGGCCCGGTGAGCTGAAGCAGAGAGACTGGGCAGGCTGGGTGAGACACACTGGCAAGGCATCTTATCCAGTTCAGGCCCCCCTTTTTTGAGACATGTGGGGGCCAGAAATGAGATACATGGGGACCAAGTATGAGACACATGAGGACATTATTATTGTAGAGGCTAATTAAGGGATATTATTACTGCGGTGATGTATTTTATTTTTGAGGATGCTGTTTTCAATAGCTGGGTTCTGTTACTGTTCAGGGCAGAACTATGTTGCTTTTTTCTTCATCTGTTGTAGTGCAGAAGTTGGGGAACAAAGTGGGGAATGTGTTGTGAATTCTGCTCTTGGGTTCCCTCCAGTGGTTGTTGGTGGGAATGCAGTTGTCTCTGACTCGCAGTCCTGGCCAGGTGTATCGGATAATTACAATTCTGACTGGGATATTTAGGTGTGCTGGATCCTTTAGCCCTGGCCAGTTGTCAATGTTTCTTTGGAAGTATTGGATCTCTGCCTGGCCTCACCTGCTTAGCTGCCAATTTCAGCAAAGATAAGTGCTTTTGTTTTTGTATCTGTGGCACACTGTTGTGTTGGCTTGTTTCAGTTTATTCCTGCTCTGTTTGTAGGATTCACTGGAGTTGCAGATATACGCTCCTACATCTTTAATTAGATGTAGGAAGTTTTTTGTATATTCTGCTGTGGATTTTTTGTAGGGTTTTAATACTGACCGCACAGAACTCTGTCCTATCCTGTCCTATCTAGCTAGAGTGGCCTCCTGTGCTAAATCCTGTTTTTTCTGCCTGTGTATGTTTTTTCCTCTCCGACTCACCGCCAATATTTGTGGGGGGCTGTCTATCCTTTGGGGATTTTCTCTGAGGCAAGATAGTATTCTGATTTCCATCTTTAGGTGAATTTACACCTCCGGCTGTGACGAGTGTTGTGAATTCTGCTCTTGGGCTCCCTCCGGTGGTTATGAGTGGTAGTGCTGCTGTCTTTGGATCGCAGCATTTATCAGGTGTGTCCACTTATTGCAATTTGGACTGGGCTATTTAGTCTTGCTTGATCCTTTAGTCAGTGCCAGTTGTCCATTGTTTTTGGAGGATTCACATCCATACCTGGTCTCTCCTGTTTTGCTGTTCATTTCAACAAAAATAAGTTCTTGCTTTGTTTTTGCTGTCCACATTTGTCTTGTCCAGCTTTGTCTGTGAAGGATTTTTTGCAGCCAAGCTGTGTCTCTGGAGATGCAGATATACCCTCCATGTCTTTAGTCAGATGTGGAGATTTGTATTTTCTGTGGTGGATATTTTCTAGTGTTTTAATACTGACCGCATAGTTCTCTGTCCTATTCTTTCTTTTTAGCTAGAATGGCCTCCTTTGCTAAATCCTGATTTCAGTCTGCGTATGTAATTTCCCTCTCCTCTCACAGTCAATATTTGTGGGGGGCTGTCTATCCTTTGGGGATTTTCTCTGAGGCAAGATAGTTTTCCCATTTCTATCTTTAGGGGAAGTTAGTTCTTAGGCTGTGTCGACGTGTCTAGGAAGTGTTAGGTACATCCCATGGCTACTTCTAGTTGCAGTGCTAAGTTCAGGGTTTGCGGTCAGTACAGGTACCACCTTCTCCAGAGTATGTCTCATGCTGCTCCTAGGCCACCAGATCATAACAGACGAGGTGTCTAGGTGTGTTAGGTACACTCCACGGCTACTTCTAGTTGCAGTGTTAAGTTCAGGTTTGCGGTCAGTATAGTGGCCACTTTCTCCAGTGAAAGTTCTCATGCTCCTCCAAGGTCACCGGATCATAACAGGAATGTGCTCTGGAAGTGGTGCTCTAGATAACTGTGTTATTTTTTGCCGAGATGAGTCCTGGCTGGAAGAAGTGATGGCGGCCTGTGCTTAATGATGAAGAAAAGCAAAGATGAAGAACTTCAACTAGAGATGTCATTGGTAAGTCAGTGTGTTACCTATACACTGACACTATACACTGTATACTATATACAGAGCTCCTATGTATAATGGCACTTATGGTAATATTAGTACTGTGGGTATTTTTTTGTTATTAATGATCAGTATTGTAGTATTTGATCTCTATTTGGTTGTAATATGTGGTCTGGTCATGGTGTGGCGGTATTTGTCTCTAATATGTGGTACTATTCGGTCATTATGTGCTGGTAATATGTTTTCTGGTCATGGTGTGCCAGTATTTGTTTCTTGTATGTGGTATTATTCGGTCACTATGTGGTGGTAATATGGTCTGGTCAGGGTGTGGCAGTATTTGTTCCTTGTATGTGGTATTATTCAGTTACTATGTTGTGGTAATATTTGGGCTGGTCATGGTATGGCAGTATTTGTTCCTTGTATGTGGTATTATTTGGTCACTACATGATGGTAATATGCGCCTGGTCACGTTGTGGCAGTATTTATTCCTTCTATGTGGTATTATTCGGTCACTATGTGGTGGTAATATATGGTTTGGTCATGGTGTGGCAGTATTTGTTACTTTTGTGTGGTATTATGTGATCACTATGTGGTGGTAATATATAGTCTGGCCATGGTGTGACGGTATTTGTCCCCTGCATGTGGTATTATTGTGAATGGTAGATCAATCTTATGTTATCAGCTGAGTATGAAGGAGTTACCTGTTATTATCCTATCTCTGCTGATAAGGAGTCTGGTGAAAACTTTTCCTGAAAGGACTGGAAGTATGAATCTAAAACAGCCCCAGTTGCCACTGTAAAAATTGCAAGATTACTAATTTTGTTTTTCTGTTTGTTTGGGTTTTTTCATTAAAAAGATCATGAAATGAGAAAAATACATGGTTAATTTATATATTACATTTTTAAGTGATACTCCATGGAATTTAAAAAAAAATATATAAATAAATATTTTCTTACTGTCACCATTTTCTGAGACCCATAACAGTTTTATTTTTTCGTTGATGGAACAGTATGAGTATGAGGGCTTGTTTTTTTTTTCATGGCGAGCTGACGTGTTCATTGATATCATTATCAGGAACATACGTTTTGATTGCTTTTTATTGTTTTTTGTTTTTTAGAGAGGTGTGTGGTGAATTGATTAACAAATCTAACACTGGCATTTCATTTTTTTAAACTTTAAACTGTTTACCGTACAAATGAATTAATTTAATATTTTTATTAGTGATGATGAGCGAATATACTCGTTACTCGAGATTTCCCGAGCACGCTCAGGTGTCCTCCGAGTATTTTTTAGTGCTTGGAGATTTAGTTTTCTTCGCCGCAGCTGAATGATTTACATCTGTTAGCCAACATAAGTACATGTGGGGGTTGCCTGGTTGCTATGGAATCCCCACATGTACTTATGCTGGCTAACAGATCTAAATCATTCAGCTGCGGCGAAGAAAACTAAATCTCTGAGCACTAAAAAATACTCGGAGGTCACCCGAGCATACTCGGGAAATCTCGAGTAACGAATATATTTGCTCATCACTAATTTTTATATATCAAACTTTTACAGACAAAGCAATGCCAAATGTTTTTTTTTTAATTTCTTTATTTTTGAAGGATCAAAAGGGAAGGCGATGATTTTTTTAGATTTTTAAAAACTTATTTTTATGTTTTAGTTTATTTTTTAGTCCCCTCAGGGTTCTAACCAATCAGACTATGTACTGCAAAATCATGGTCTCCTATGAAGCACAGGCTATGGCTGAATTTCACAGGAGTTACTAGATAGCAGCCATGAGGACCCGTAGCGGACCCCCAGCTTCCACGGTAATCATTGGTGACACCTCGATTGCGTTGAAGGGGGCTGATGGGAATCCGTGCACATGCACCATTAACCACTTCACTTAAATGCTGCTGTCAGAGATTGACAGCAGCATCTAATTGGTTAACAGCAGTGATCAAAGCCCAGCTCTACTCGCTGCTGTTGGGGACAGATGCCAGCTATTAAACATAGCCAGCAGTGTTACAGTATTATTACTTGTACTGTGCTGCTCTGTACCTGTTCCCAGGTGAGCTGCTGTTTTTAACTCCAGGGAGGATAGCTTAATTTTATTTTTCTAGCATACTATTTGCTATACAGAATCCAAAGAACCTCCTGTCCACTCTGTAGAACATACAGTAGAGACCAAAAGTTTAGACACACCTCATTTAAAGATTTTTCTATATTTTCATGACTATGAAAATTGTACATTCACACTGAAGGCATCAAAACTATGAATTAACACATGTGGAATTATATACTTAACAAAAAAGTATGAAACAGCTGAAATTATGTCTTATATTCTAGGTTCTTCAAAGTAGCCACCTTTTGCTTTGATGACTGCTTTGCACACTCTTGATGAGCTTCAAGAGGTAGTCACGAGGAATGGTCTTCCAACAATCTTGCAGGAGTTCCCAGAGATGCTTAGCACTTGTTGGCCCTTTTGCATTCATTCTGTGGTCCAGCTCACCCCAAACCATCTCGATTGGGTTCAGGTCTGGTGACTGTGGAGGCCAGGTCATCTGGCGTAGCACCCCATCACTCTCCTTCTTGGTCAAATAGCCCTTACACAGCCTGGAGGTGTGTTTGGGGTCATTGTCCTGTTGAAAAATAAATGATGGTCCAACTAAACGCAAACCGGATGGAATAGCATGCCGCTGCAAGATGCTGTGGTAGCCATGCTGGTTCAGTATGCCTTCAATTTTGATTCAATCCCCAACAGTGTCACCAGCAAAGCACCCCCACACCATCACCCCTCCTCCATGCTTCACGGTGGGAACCAGGCATGTAGAGTCCTTCCGTTCACCTTTTCTGCGTCGCACAAAGACACGGTGGTTGGAACCAAAGATCTCAAATTTGGACTCATCAGACCAAAGCACAGATTTCCACTGGTCTAATGTCCATTCCTTGTGTTCTTTAGCCCAAACAAGTCTCTTCTGCTTGTTGCCTGTCCTTAGCAGTGGTTTCCTAGCAGCTATTTTACCATGAAGGCCTGCTGCACAAAGTCTCCTCTTAACATTTGTTGTAGAGATGTGTCTGCTGCTAGAACTCTGTGTGGCATTGACCTGGTCTCTAATCTGAGCTGCTGTTAACCTGCGATTTTTGAGGCTGGTGACTCAGATAAACTTATCCTCAGAAGAAGAGGTGACTCTTGGTCTTCCTTTCCTGGGGCAGTCCTCATGTGAGCCAGTTTCTTTGTAGCGCTTAATGGTTTTTGCCACTGCACTTGGGGACACTTTCAAAGTTTCCCAATTTTTCGGACTGACTGACCTTAATTTCTTAAAGTAATGATGGCCACTCGTTTTTCTTTACTTAGCTGCTTTTTTCTTGCCATAATACAAATTCCAACTATCTATTCAGTAGAACTATCAACTGTGTATCCATCAAACTACTGCACAACACAACTGATGGTCCCAACCCCATTTATAAGGCAGGAAATCCCACTTATTAAACCTGACAGGGCACACCTGTGAAGTGAAAACCATTCCCGGAGACTACATCTTGAAGCTCATCAAGAGAATGCCAAGAGTGTGCAAAGCAGTCATTAAAGCAAAAGGTGGCCACTTTGAAGAACCTAGAATATAAGACATCATTTCAGTTGTTTCATACTTTTTTGTAAAGTATATATTTCCACATGTGTTAGTTTATAGTTTTGATGCCTTCAGTGTGAATGTACAATTTTCATAGTCATAAAAATACAGAAAAATCTTTAAATGAGAAGGTGTGTCCAAACTTTAGGTCTGTACTGTAATTTCCAGCTCTCACCATGTTTTTCTGACTTCTATATACAATGACCTGCCTTCCGTGTTTGCGTTTCTGACTATTTTTCTTTGAATAATATTTGAATGACACTATAAGGCTTCACAGACAATTATTTCTTATTTATTTTGTTATGTTTCCACATTTATGGTCTTCATGTTACAATATTTTCACTTTACAATAGTCTTTAAAAACAAATTTAAAGCAATATGAGGAAGAATGATATTTTGTATTGTATTTTATTATTAGATTTACTTTTATGTTTTTACATAAAAAAACACACACACAAAAAAGCCCTAAATTAAAAAAAAAAAAAGGAGCTCTAATTTCGGTCAGTTTTCTATTAGTGGTTGGCAAGTGCTGATGCTGGGGACAGCAACAACTGTTTTTTATTATGCGAGCAATCAGCTGAAGAGTGAAAAGCAATGAAGTACAAAACATCTAAAACTTCTGGAACTCTTTACAATGGTCGAAGACCAACTTGTGCAAGACGTAAAGTATTCAAAGGAGCGGAGAGCCCTGACCGACATTAAAAACTGATATAAATACAGCACTAATAGCACTCACTGGGTTGATGAGGGGAAGCTATGAATAGGTTTGGACAGCAGAACTGGACACCCACACAGCAATACTGGAGTTTGCAAGAGATCATTGAAACCCTTCAAACTTGAGCTTATTAAAGATGACCTTTGACTTCTCTAAAATTTCAAAGCTGATGTTAAAAGTGCTGAACAGACTGTGTGCCATATGTAACATGACCTCAGCTCTTGCTTGCTGGAGCATTGATGGCTTCACTAATGAGAGGTAAAAGACTCCATTCTTCTCACTATTTTCTCCAATTCATCCATATAGGAGCATATGATTGTTTTCCAGTTTTTTTTCCTTAAGGCCCCTTCACATTTAGCGACGCTGCAGCGATACCGACAACGATCCGAATCGCTGCAGCGTCGCTGTTTGGTCGCTGGAGAGCTGTCACACAGACCGCTCTCCAGCGACCAACGATGCCGGTAACCAGGGTAAACATCGGGTAACTAGGCGCAGGGCCGCGCTTAGTAACCCGATGTTTACCCTGGTTACCATGCTAAAAGTAAAAAAAAAACAAACACTAGATACTTACCTACAGCCGTCTGTCCTCCAGCGCTGCGCTCTGCTTCTCTGCTCTCCTCCTGTACTGTCTGGGAGCCGGAAAGCAGAGCGGTGACGTCACCGATCTGCTTTCCGGCTCACAGCCAGTACAGGAGGAGTGCAGAGCGCAGCGCTGGAGGACAGACAGCGGTAGGTAAGTATCTAGTGTTTGGTTTTTTTTACTTTTAGCATGGTAACCAGGGTAAACATCGGGTTACTAAGCGCGGCCCTGCGCTTAGTTACCCGATGTTTACCCTGGTTACCAGTGAAGACATCGCTGGATCGGTGTCACACACGCCGATCCAGCGATGTCTCCAGGGAGTCCAGCGACGAAATAAAGTTCTGGACTTTATTCAGCGACCAACGATCTCCCAGCAGGGGCCTGATCGTTGGTCGCTGTCACACATAACGATTTCATTAACAATATCGTTGCTACGTCACAAATAGCAACGATATCGTTAACAATATCGTTATGTGTGAAGGTACCTTTATTCACTCTGTTTCTTCTGCTTATTTACTATTTATTTTACATGTGATAGCTTGCTACATTTCATTTTCTGTGTATAATTTACTGAAACTCCGGGCATTCAGCAGAAAAATGTAAATATATATTATTGATGTGTTTATTCTAACTCTAAATTCTATCTATATATCTATTCCATATCTATCTATCCCACATCTATCTATCCCACATCTATCTATCCCACATCTATCTATCTATCTATTCCATATCTACAGTGGGGGAAATAAGTATTTGATCCCTTGCTGATTTTGTAAGTTTGCCCACTGACAAAGACATGAACAGTCTATAATTTTAAGGGTAGGTTAATTTTAACATTGAGAGATAGAATATCAACAATAAAATCCAGAAAATCAAATTGCATAAATTATATAAATTTATTTGCATTTTGCAGTGAGAAATAAGTATTTGATCCCTCTGGCAAACAAGATTTAATACTTGGTGGAAAAACCCTTGTTGGCAAGCACAGCAGTCAGATTTTTTTTGTAGTTGATGATGAGGTTTGCGCACATGTCAGGAGGAATTTTGGTCCACTCCTCTTTACAGATGATCTCTAAATCATTAGGATTTTGAGGCTGTCACTTTGCAACTTGGAGCTTCAATTCCCTCCATAAGTTTTCTATGGGACTAAGGTCTGGAGACTGGCTAGGCCACTCCATGACCTTAATGTGCTTCTTTTTTAGCCACTCCTTTGTTGCCTTGGCTGTATGTTTTGGGTCATTGTTTTGCTGGAAGACCCAGCCACAACCAATTTTTAATGTCCTGGCAGAGGGAAGGAGGTTGTCACTCAGAATTTTATGGTACATGGCTCCATCCATTTTCTCATTGATGCAGTGAAGTAGTCCTGTGCCCTTAGCAGAGAAATACCCCCAAAACATAATGTAATGGTTCCACCTCCATGCTTGACAGTCGGGATGGTGTTTGGGACATAGGCAGCATTTCTCTTCATCCAAACACAGAGAGTGGAGTTAATGCCAGAGAGCTCAATTTTGTCTCATCTGACCACAGCACTTTCCCCCAGTCACTCACAGAATCATCCAGCTGTTCATTGGCAAACTTCAGACGGGTCTGCACTTGTGCCTTCTTGAGCAAGGGGACCTTGCGGGCACTGCAGGATTTTAAACCTTTACGGCGTAATGTGCTGCGAATGGGTTTTCTTGGTGACTGTGGTCCCAGCTGCCTTGAGATCATTAACAAGTTCCCCCTGTGTAGTTTTAGGCTGGTCTCTCACCTTCCTCATGATCAAGGATAACCCATGAGATGAGATTTTGCATGGTGCCCCAGATCAATGTCGATTGACAGTCATTTTGTATTTCTTCAATTTTCTTACTTTTGCACCAACAGTTGTCTCCTTCTCACCCAGCGCCTTACTTATGGTTTTGTAGCCCATTCCACCTTTGTGCAGGTCTATGATCTTGTCCCTGACATCGTTAGAAAGCTCTTTGGTCTTGCCCATGTTGTAGAGGTTAGAGTTTGACTGATTAATTGAGTCTGTGCACAGACTAGTGTTTTATAAAGGTGACTATGTAAGACAGCTGTCCTTAATGCAGGTAACGAGTTGATTAGGAGCGTCTAACCGGTCTGTAGGAGCCAAAACTCTTAATGGTTGGTAGGGGATCAAATACTTATTTTTCATTGCAAAATGCAAATAAATTTATATAGTCTATACAATGTAATTTTCAGGATTTTATTCTAGATATTCTATGTCTCAATGTTAAAATTAACCTGCCCTTAAAATTATAGAGTGTTCATGTCTTTGTCAGTGGGCAAACTTACAAAATCAGCAAGGGATCAAATACTTATTTCCCCAATCCTATCTTTTTTCTTTTTAAAACATCTTTTTATTTAATTTGATACGAACAAACAAACACAATAACAGTACAGAATGTACCGTAAATACTGTTACATTTTACATATTAGAAAATCATTCTTCTGTTAATCATAACCCTATGCTAAGTGACAAAGACTACTTATAATAACATATTTTTCAATAGTTTCCTCTGTGTTGAAAATCAGAGATTCTGTACCAACAGAGTCAAATCCTCCACACAGGATAAGGGTTCCTTCTAATATCAATTACCAGTCGTTGTTTCCTGGTGCATAAGTGATATCTGATGTCGTTACATTGTTGTACATACATTTATTTAAACTGTACAATAATAACATGTAAGTAAAAAGGGTTAGATATCCCCCAATCCTATCTATCCATCATATACTCTTACACAATCATACTGTCATTATGGCCTTGATTCATCATTTGCTCCTTTTTAGTGACTTTAGTGTTTACACCTTATTCTCTATTTGTTTACGCTACTTTTTAAGTTGTTTTTTCTTTTTTAATTTTTTTTTCTCGACAACTTTGCTCATCAAGATGTTTTAGGCAAATTCATGAAATTAGACTTTTACCAAACGCCGTATTTTTTCTTTTTGTGCGCATCACTCTGCAGTTGCTGCCTAAAACCACTATTTATTTTTACTTATAGCCGGGTATATGTTCATTTTATTTCTATCTTAGGCTTTGTCTGTTTAATGGCCAGTGTGAACATGCTCGTACATTGCATGTATACCAATTTATACTCCAGTTAATTTCTTTTGGTTTTGCTTTAGGTTCTTGCAGTCTGTGCAAGCAAGCCGTGGCTCCCTTTCTTTGAGCTACACATTACGTTTACATAGCTTCCCATTGCTGGGTGTCCATAGTTAGGCTCCAGTCCTGCTTGGCCCTTATTCACATTGAGATCATTTTTGACACATGGTAAGGTTTTAATACTAGAGGTTAGGACTGTCCCGATTGGGTCACCTTGGTTCTGGTGGGATGGCTTTTACATTTTTTTATATATTTATTTTGTTATATACTGTATTTACTAAATACCAAATGTTATTTAAATCCACTATTGCTTTTTACTTCTAGCAGGGTACATGTTAATTTTATTTCTTTCTTAGATTTTCACTCCAGTCCCTGGAGTAAGGTTTCTAGAAGAATTTTCAATTTAGTACTATTTTTGCGACTTTTGAGAGAATTTGCAACTTTTGGTGCTGAAAAGTCACAAAAGTAAAGAGTATTTTTTTTATTTTGCACCAAATTCATGAACCACATGTGCCATTTTGAAGAATTTGGAGCAAAAAAGGTCATCAAATACTACAAGACAAAAATAGAAAGGAAAAGCGACTCCAATAAATCACAAATGATTTATCGGGCCCCATGTACTTTAATATCATTTGTTTACTAAATTAAATACACTAAATCATAGATAAATGCATATCTATAGATATCTTCTTGCTAGTAAAATAGATAATCTATCAAGTGCTGATATTTTATTTTTTGATGAACTGTAACTTCTTACAGCAACCCTTCAGGGTTCAAATCCTGCTCGCAGCGCCACTTGGAGCGGGGTACCGGGCCGGTTTACTGTGGGCCAGAATGGAGTTCTGGAGGAGTGGAGAGAATGAGAGTCAGGTGTCAGGGAGAAGAAGCAAAGCTAGGCAAGTCAGTTTCATCAGGTGCTAAGAGAGGCAGATCCAGCAGGGCTGAACGGATGCTGTCAGTCTGGGTTTCCCTACAGCATGAGAACACATTCTAAGTTTCATCTGAATGCCAGGACAGTCTTGGGCTTGAGGTCTGGAAGGGGTATTGAGTGCCATACCACTGTTTCCCCTGTGAGAAAGCTGTGGGACCGGGTTGCAGAGAAAGGGAAGGATGGTGGTCCTCAGGGAAGCTGTTCTTCCAGAAGGCAGGTCCCTAGGGCCAGATAACAGAGTTGTACTAGGGACAAGTCGAAGGAGATGAAGACTGAGAGGCCAGGAAACAAAGGGACCATCACTAAAATGGGACTCTTTCTTATTCTGTATGCTGTAGCCATGTGTAACCGAATTGCACAGTAAAGCCGAATCGGTTAACCTGGACCTAAGGCCTCCTGTCTTGTCTGAAGCTACAGCCGGACCCAATCCCAAGGACAGAGAGGTAGAAGGTACTCCTGAAGGAACACTGAGTAAAGAACAAACTCCACAACACCCCACTCCTGCCTGACTCTTGTTTACAACAGGGGTTTCAGGGCAACCAGAACTCCATTCCGGCCACCAGCAAACTGGCCCTTTACTTCAAGTGGCACTGTTAGCAGGGTTCAAACCTGCGCGGGGAAGCTCCCTGTGGCCATGACGTCTTCATCAACCCAGCCTCCCCCATACACTAGCACCGCAACGTCTGTCATGATCCCAATGGCAGGGGATCACAAAAAGGACAAGCACAGATACAAACAAGCTCTAGGGCGATGGAACCTGAGCTGACCGCGACCCTGAACCTAACACACAAATAAAAGTAGCCGGGGAACGTGCCTACGATGATCCTAGACGTCTCGCTCCAGCCGAAAATCTAACTTCCCCTATCAGAAGAAACACAGACCTCTCTTGCCTCCAGAGAAATACCCCACAGCAAATAGCAGCCCCCCACATATAATGACGGTGAAATGAGAGGAAAGCACATACGTAGTATGAAAACAGTTTCAGCAAAATGAGGCCCGCTAAAGCTAGATAGCAGAGGATACAAAAGTGAACTGCGCGGTCAGCGAAAAACCCTTCAAAAAACCATCCTGAAATTACTTGAACTCATGTGCCAACTCATGGTACATGAAAAGCAATTTCAGCCCACTAGAGCAACCAGCAGCAGAGAATCACATATCTGCAGGCTGGACTAAAAACCAAATTAAGCAAAACACAAAACAGGAAAATCCAAACTTAGCTTGTCCAGAAGGTTCTAGGAGCAGGGAGCAGAGGTAACAAGACACACTGGATACATTGATAACCGGCGAGGAAATGCCAGCAAAGCCAGGTTAAATAGGAAACTCCCATATGCTGATGGAACAGGTGGAACCCAGAAACCCAGGAAAGACAAGTCACCCTGTACCATCAGTAACCACCAGAGGGAGCCCAAAAACAGAACTCACAACAGTACCCCCCCCTTGAGGAGGGGTCACCGAACCCTCACGAGAACCACCAGGGCGACCAGGATGAGCCCTATGAAAAGCGCGAACCAAATCATCAGCATGAACATCCGAGGCAACCACCCAAGAATTATCCTCCTGACCATAACCCTTCCACTTGACCAAATACTGGAGTTTCCGTCTGGAAACACGAGAATCCAAGATCTTCTCCACAACATACTCCAATTCTCCCTCCACCAGCACTGGAGCAGGAGGCTCAAGAGAAGGAACAACAGGTACCTCATACTTCCGCAACAACGACCGATGAAACACATTATGAATAGCAAACGATGGCGGGAGATCCAAACGAAACAACACAGGGTTAAGAATTTCCAAGATCCTATAGGGACCGATGAACCGAGGCTTGAACTTAGGAGAAGAGACCTTCATAGGAACAAAACGAGAAGACAACCACACCAAGTCACCAACAAGAAGTCGAGGACCCACGCGGCGACGGCGATTAGCAAACTGCTGAGCCTTCTCCTGGGACAACTTCAAATTGTCCACCACATGACTCCAAATCCGATGCAACCTATCCACCACCATGTCCACTCCAGGACAATCAGAAGGTTCCACCTGACCAGAGGAAAAACGAGGATGAAACCCCGAATTACAAAAGAAAGGAGAAACCAAGGTAGCAGAACTAGCCCGATTATTAAGCGCAAACTCGGCCAGCGGCACAAAGGTAACCCAGTCATCCTGATCAGCAGAAACAAAACACCTTAAATAAGTTTCCAAGGTCTGATTAGTTCGTTCAGTCTGGCCATTCGTCTGAGGATGGAATGCAGACGAAAAGGACAAATCAATGCCCATCTTAGCACAGAAAGTCCGCCAAAATCTAGACACAAACTGGGATCCCCTGTCAGAAACGATGTTCTCAGGAATCCCATGCAAACGAACCACATTCTGAAAAAACAGAGGGACCAACTCAGAGGAGGAAGGCAACTTAGGCAAGGGTACCAGATGAACCATTTTAGAAAAGCGATCACACACAACCCAGATGACGGACATTTTTTGAGAGACAGGGAGATCCGAAATAAAGTCCATGGAAATGTGCGTCCAAGGCCTCTTCGGGATAGGCAAAGGTGACAACAATCCACTGGCCCGAGAACAGCAAGGCTTAGCCCGAGCACAAACCCCACAAGACTGCACAAAAGAACGCACATCCCTCGACAAGGAAGGCCACCAAAAAGACCTGGCCACCAAGTCTCTAGTACCAAATATTCCAGGATGACCTGCCAACGCAGAAGAATGGACCTCGGAGATGACTCTACTGGTCCAATTATCCGGAACAAACAGTCTCTCAGGCGGACAACGATCAGGTTTAGCCACCTGAAACTCCTGCAAAGCACGTCGCAAGTCTGGGGAGACAGCAGACAAAATCACCCCATCCCTAAGGATACCAGAGGGCTCAGAATTTCCAAGGGAGTCAGGCACAAAACTCCTAGAAAGAGCATCCGCCTTCACATTCTTTGAACCTGGCAGGTATGAAACCACAAAATTGAAACGAGAGAAAAACAGTGACCAACGAGCCTGTCTAGGATTCAGACGCCTGGCAGACTCAAGGTAAATCAAATTTTTGTGATCAGTCAAGACCACCACACGATGTCTAGCACCCTCTAGCCAATGACGCCACTCCTCAAATGCCCACTTCATGGCCAAAAGTTCCCGATTACCAACATCATAATTCCGCTCAGCCGGCGAAAACTTTCTAGAAAAAAACGCGCATGGCTTCATCACTGAGCCATCGGAGCTTCTCTGTGACAAAACCGCCCCCGCTCCAATCTCGGAAGCATCAACCTCAACCTGAAAAGGGAGCGAAACATCTGGCTGACGCAACACAGGAGCAGAAGAAAACCGGCGCTTAAGTTCCTGAAAGGCCTCCACAGCCGCAGGAGACCAATTAGCAACATCAGCACCCTTCTTAGTCAAATCCGTCAAAGGCTTAACAACACTAGAAAAATTAGTTATAAAACGACGATAGAAATTAGCAAAGCCCAAGAACTTCTGTAGACTCTTAAGAGATGTAGGCTGCGTCCAGTCACAATTAGCCTGAACCTTGACGGGATCCATCTCAATAGTAGAAGGGGAAAAAATATACCCCAAGAAAGAAATCTTCTGGACTCCAAAGAGACACTTTGAGCCTTTTACAAACAAGGAATTGGCCCGCAGGACCTGAAACACCTTCCTGACCTGCTGAACATGAGACTCCCAGTCATCAGAAAAAACCAAAATATCATCCAAATACACAATCATAAATTTATCCAGATATTCACGGAAAATATCGTGCATAAAGGACTGGAAGACTGAAGGAGCATTAGAAAGTCCAAAAGGCATTACCAAATACTCAAAATGGCCCTCAGCTGTATTAAATGCGGTTTTCCACTTATCACCTTGCTTTATTCGTATAAGATTATACGCACCCCGAAGATCAATCTTAGTGAACCATTTAGCCCCCTTAATGCGAGCAAACAAATCAGTCAACAATGGCAAAGGATACTGATATTTTACGGTAATCTTATTCAAAAGACGATAATCTATACAAGGCCTCAAGGAACCATCTTTCTTGGCCACGAAAAAAAAACCTGCTCCCAAAGGGGACAAAGATGAACGGATATGTCCCTTTTCCAAGGACTCCTTAACATAATCCCGCATAGCAGTATGCTCTGGCACTGACAGATTGAACAAACGACCTTAAGGAAATTTACTGCCCGGAATTAAATTTATAGCACAATCGCAATCCCTGTGAGGAGGAAGCGAACTGAGCTTAGGCTCCTCAAAAACATCCCGATAGTCAGACAAAAACACAGGAATCTCAGAAGGAGTAGATGAAGCGATAGAAATCGGAGGTGCATCATCATGAACCCCCTGACAACCCCAGCTTAACACAGACACTGATTTCCAGTCAAGGACTGGATTATGAGTTTGTAACCATGGCAGACCAAGTACTAGAACATCATGCAAATTATACAGTACCAGAAAGCGAATCACCTTCTGATGAACGGGAGTCATACGCATGGTCACTTGTGTCCAGTACTGAGGTTTATTCATAGCCAAAGGTGTAGAGTCAATTCCCTTCAAAGGAATAGGGACTTCCAGAGGCTCCAGACTAAACCCACAGCGATTGGCAAATGACCAATCCATAAGACTCAGGGCAGCGCCTGAATCCACATAGGCATCGACGGAAATGGATGATAATGAACAAATCAGAGTCACAGACAGAATGAACTTAGACTGTAAAGTACTAATGGCAACAGACTTATCAACCTTTTTTGTGCGTTTAGAGCATGCTGATATAACATGAGCTGAATCACCACAATAAAAGCACAACCCTTTTTTCCGCCTATACTTTTGCCGTTCACTTCTGGACTGAATTCTATCACATTGCATTATCTCAGGTGACGGTTCAGACGACACCGCCAAATGATGCACAGGTTTGCGCTCCCGTAAACGCCGATCAATCTGAACAGCCATAGTCATAGACTCATTCAGACCAGCAGGCGCAGGGAACCCCACCATAACATCTTTAATGGCCTCAGAAAGGCCATCTCTAAACTTTGCAGCCAGAGCGCACTCATTCCACTGAGTAAGTACCGACCACTTCCGAAATTTTTGACAATAAATTTCTGCTTCATCTTGCCCCTGAGAGAGGGCCAACAAAGCTTTTTCAGCCTGAATCTCGTGGTTAGGTTCCTCATAGAGCAAACCCAATGCCAGAAAAAACGCATCTGCATTAAGCAACGCAGGGTCCCCTGGTGCCAATGCAAATGCCCAATCCTGAGGGTCACCCCGCAGGAAAGATATAATTATCTTGACTTGCTGAGCAGGGTCTCCAGAGGAGCGAGATTTCAAAGAAAGAAACAACTTGCAATTGTTCCTAAAATTCAGAAAACGAGATCTATCTCCAGAAAAAAACTCTGGGACAGGAATTCTAGGTTCAGACATAGGAGCATGTACAACAAAATCCTGTATATTTTGAACCTTAGTGGCAAGATTATTCAGGCTGGAAGCCAAACTCTGGACGTCCATGATAAACAGCTGAGATCAGAGCCATTCAAAGATTAAGAGGAGGAGGAAGTAGCCAGGCTGCAATAAGGCTAGGCAGCAAACTCTGAGGGGAAAAAAAAAAAAAAAACTTCCTCAGACTACTTATCCTCCTACTTCAGCCAATACAATTAACACTTTGTGGGCCGGTTATACTGTCATGATCCCAATGGCAGGGGATCACAAAAAGGACAAGCACAGATACAAACAAGCTCTAGGGCGATGGAACCTGAGCTGACCGCGACCCTGAACCTAACACACAAATAAAAGTAGCCGGGGAACGTGCCTACGATGATCCTAGACGTCTCGCTCCAGCCGAAAATCTAACTTCCCCTATCAGAAGAAACACAGACCTCTCTTGCCTCCAGAGAAATACCCCACAGCAAATAGCAGCCCCCCACATATAATGACGGTGAAATGAGAGGAAAGCACATACGTAGTATGAAAACAGTTTCAGCAAAATGAGGCCCGCTAAAGCTAGATAGCAGAGGATACAAAAGTGAACTGCGCGGTCAGCGAAAAACCCTTCAAAAAACCATCCTGAAATTACTTGAACTCATGTGCCAACTCATGGTACATGAAAAGCAATTTCAGCCCACTAGAGCAACCAGCAGCAGAGAATCACATATCTGCAGGCTGGACTAAAAACCAAATTAAGCAAAACACAAAACAGGAAAATCCAAACTTAGCTTGTCCAGAAGGTTCTAGGAGCAGGGAGCAGAGGTAACAAGACACACTGGATACATTGATAACCGGCGAGGAAATGCCAGCAAAGCCAGGTTAAATAGGAAACTCCCATATGCTGATGGAACAGGTGGAACCCAGAAACCCAGGAAAGACAAGTCACCCAGTACCATCAGTAACCACCAGAGGGAGCCCAAAAACAGAACTCACAACAAACGTCCATCTATCTTTCTATCCATCCATCTATTTTCAATCTATCCATTCATGCAATTATCCATCGGTCTATTTTATATAAATCCAACAATCCATTCAGGGCCAGCTCCAGGTTTTCGTGGCCCCATTGAGCCTCTTTATCACATACCACAAGCAGAGTGACTTCAGACTTTTCATTTTAGATTGGACAGTATAGTCCTACATACAGTGTTATGGACACCACATGTTCCTCCATACAGTATTAATGGCCCCATATATTGCTCCATACAGAATTATGGGTACCACATAGTCCTCCATCTATATATATAATTGCCTAAGGGGTACATCCGTCTGTCTGTCTGTCTGTAACTTCCGTAATGGAAATCCTGGGTCGCTGATTGGGGCGGGAGTTAAACACCGCTTCACTTTTTACTATTGATGCTGCCTATGCAGCATCAATAGTAAAAACATAGAATATTAAAAATAATTTAAAAAAACAACATTATATTCTCATCTTCCGAAGTCCGCCGCAGCCTTTCCCGCTCCTCGCGCTCCAGTTCCAAGAATGCATTGCGGCAATGACTCAAGATCACGTAGCGGTCTCGCGAGATGATAATGTGGCGGTCTCGCGAGACCGCTACATGATCACGGGTTATTGCCGAAAGGCATTACGGGGAACGGAGCGTTGGAAGGAGCATCGGTAAAGGCCTCGGTTGGATCCGAGGGCCGACGGAAGGTAAATATATAAGTATTTTTTTATTTTAATTGTTTTTTTAACACGGATATGGTGCCCACATTGCTATATACTATGTGGGCTGTGTTATGTACTACGTGGCCTGTGATATATACTACATGGGCTGTGTTATATACTACGTGGCTGTGCTCTATTGTTGTGAATTCTGTGGCCAAGCTCCCTCCTGTGGTCGAGAGTGGTACTTCGGCTGGTTTTGTCTATGAGCTTCCTTTGGTGGATGAGAGTGGTACTGCGGCTTCTGAGGTTCCTTCCTCAGGTGATGAGGTTAAGTCGTTAGGTGCTGCTCTATTTAACTCCACCTGGTGCTTTTCTGGCCTCCAGTCAATGTTCTAGTATTGGTCTTGCTTCCTCCTGGATCGTTCCTGTGGCCTGTCTATCCTGCATAAGCTAAGTTTTGCTTGTGTTATTTTTGCTTGCTATTTTTTCTGTCCAGCTTGCTTTATTGGTTTTTCTTGCTTGCTGGAAGCTCTGAGATGCAGAGGGAGCACCTCCATACCGTTAGTCGGTGCGGAGGGTCTTTTTGCCCCTCTGCGTGGTTGTTTGTAGGTTTTTGTGTTGACCGCAAAGCTATCTTTCCTATCCTCGGTCTATTCAGTAAGTCGGGCCTCACTTTGCTAAATCTATTTCATCTCTGTGTTTGTATTTTCATCTTACTCACAGTCATTATATGTGGGGGGCTGCCTTTTCCTTTGGGGAATTTCTCTGAGGCAAGGTAGGCTTATTTTTCTATCTTCAGGGCTAGTTAGTTTCTCAGGCTGTGCCGAGTTGCATAGGGAGCGTTAGGCGCAATCCACGGCTACCTCTAGTGTGGTGTGATAGGATTAGGGATTGCGGTCAGCAGAGTTTCCACGTCTCAGAGCTCGTCCTTTGTTTTTGGTAATTGTCAGGTCACTTTGTGTGCTCTGAACTTCAATGTCCATTGTGGTTCTGAATTACCTGTTCATAACACTCTATACTACGTGGCTGTGCTATATAGTACGTTGCTGTGTTATATACTGTGTGGGTTGTGCAATATACTACGTGGGCTGTGCTATATACTGCGTGGGCTGTGTTATATACTGCATGGGCTGTGCAATATACTACGTGGCTATGCTATATACTACATGGGCTGTGTTATATACTACATGGCTGTGCATTCTAGAATACCCGATGCGTTAGAATCGGGCCACCATCTAGTACAGTATAATGGCCAAATATATTGTTATAGTACAGTTGTGGCCAAAAGTATTGACACCCCTGCCATTCTGTCAGATAATACTCAGTTTCTTCCTGAAAATGGTTCTTTGGTATTATTATCTTCATTTAATTTGTCTTAAATGAAAAAAAAAACACAAAAAGAATTGTCCTAAAGCCAAATTGGATATAATTCCACACCAAACATAAAAAGGGGGTGGACAAAAGTATTGGCACTGTTGGAAATATCATGTGATGCTTCTCTAATTTGTGTAATTAACAGGACCTGTAACTTACCTGTGGCACCTAACATGTGTTGGCAATAACTAAATCACACTTGCAGCCAGTTGACATAGATTAAAGTTGACTCAACCTCTGTCCTGTGTCCTTGTG
Source organism: Ranitomeya imitator (assembly GCF_032444005.1). NCBI lineage: Eukaryota > Metazoa > Chordata > Amphibia > Anura > Dendrobatidae > Ranitomeya > Ranitomeya imitator. Next base: position 735,487,401 of record NC_091282.1, on the reverse strand, counting down.
TGTACCACATTGAGCATGGAGAAAAGAAAGAATACCAAAGAACTGTCTGAGGACTTGAGAAACCAAATTGTGAGGAAGCATGAGTAATCTCAAGGCTTCAAGTCCATCTCCAAAGACCTCAATGTTCCTGTGTCTACCATGCGCAGTGTCGTCAATATGTTTAAAGCCCATGGCACTGTGGCTAACCTCCCTAGATGCGGACGGAAAAGAAAAATTGACAAGAGATTTCAACGCAAGATTGTGCGGATGTTGGATAAAGAACCTCGACTAACATCTAAACAAGTTCAAGCTGCCCTGCACTCCGAGGGTACAACAGTGTCAACCCCAGGGCCGGCTCCAGGTTTCTGAGGGCCCCGGGCGAAAGAGTCTCAGTGGGCCCCCCCCCCACCCTTCTAACACATACCATGATTCATAATGCACAGATACAGGAGAGAAATATAGCACAGCCACGTAGCATATTATAGCACAGCCCACGTAGTATATAGCACAGCCCACGTGGTATATAGCACAGCCACGTAGTGTATAACAGCCCACATAGTATATAGCACAGCCTTGTAGTGTATAACCGACCACATAGCATATAACACAACCCACGTAGTGTATAGCACAGCCCACGTAGTGTATAGCACAGCCCACGTAGTGTATAGCACAGCCCACGTAGTGTATAGCACAGCCCACGTAGTGTATAGCACAGCCCACGTAGTGTATAGCACAGCCCACGTAGTGTATAGCACAGCCCACGTAGTGTATAGCACAGCCACGTAGTGTATAGCACAGCCCACGGAGTATATAACACATCCATATAGTATATAGCACAGCCCAGGGCCGGCTCCAGGTTTCTGAGGGCCCCGGGCGAAAGAGTCTCAGTGGGCCCCCCCCCCACCCCTCTAACACATACCATGATTCATAATGCACAGATACAGGAGAGAAATATAGCACAGCCACGTAGCATATTATAGCACAGCCCACGTAGTATATAGCACAGCCCACGTGGTATATAGCACAGCCACGTAGTGTATAACAGCCCACATAGTATATAGCACAGCCTTGTAGTGTATAACCGACCACATAGCATATAACACAACCCACGTAGTGTATAGCACAGCCCACGTAGTGTATAGCACAGCCCACGTAGTGTATAGCACAGCCCACGTAGTGTATAGCACAGCCCACGTAGTGTATAGCACAGCCCACGTAGTGTATAGCACAGCCCACGTAGTGTATAGCACAGCCCACGTAGTGTATAGCACAGCCCACGTAGTGTATAGCACAGCCACGTAGTGTATAGCACAGCCCACGGAGTATATAACACATCCATATAGTATATAGCACAGCCAGTCATGTAGTATATAGTCTATAAGTCCCACCCACACCTAGCATCACTCAGATGCCATACTGTAGGTCTGTGGTGGCCCCGTACAGTCGCACCTTGTCCTCCCAGGCTGCATCCCCCGCAATGCTTTGGGACCAGCCTGGAACTTGGAAGGATTGCTTTCACCGTCACTCACGTTGTACAGGGTGCACCGTTCACTGACTGCTGGCTGCTCGTGCTTGTCATCGTCTTCCTGCTTGGCGCTGGACCTGGCTGGACAGTGGATGATCGCTGAGCGCCTGAGCTCACCTGGAAGTGACGACACAGACAGCCCGGAAGTGACTCTTCATATCCATGGTGACGGGTGAGTATTCCAGCACCTGCGCAGCGAAACTCAGTCACAGAGAGAGCTCTGTGCCGCGCCTGCTGCCAGGGATGGCTCCGCCTCCGAGTCCTGGCTGGGAGACGGAGATCACGGAGCTCAGCTGATCTTTTAATACACACACAGCACAGCCGGATGTAGTCTGGCTGCGGGGGCCCCCCGGCTCCAGGTCATCAGTGTAGTATCGTCCGTGTCTGTACTGCTACTACCTTAAATGGGCCCCACGTCTCGCCAGGGCCCCGGCATTTGCCCGGGTACGCCGGGTGCTGACGCCGGCCCTGGTCAACCCGTACTATCCGTCTGCGTCTGAATGAAAAGGGACTGTATGGTCGGAGACCCAGGAAGACCCCACTCATTGATGGTTACCGGAAGCGGTCGGTCGCAGTTATTTTGGCTACAGGTTGTGCAACCAAGTATTAGGCTGAGGGTGCCAATACTTTTGTCTGGCCCATTTTTGGAGTTGTGTGTGAAATGATCAATGTTTTGCTTTTTGCTTCATTCTCTTTTGTGTTTTTTCATTTAAGACAAATTAAATGAAGATAATAATACCAAAGAAGTTGTGTTTGCAATCATTTTCAGGAAGAAACTGAGTATTATCTGACAGAATTGTAGGGGTGTCAATACTTTTGGTCACAACTGTATATAAGGCCTCATTTATTGCTCCATACACTATATAATGGCCCCATATATTGCTCCATACACTATATAATGGCCCCATGTATTGCGCCATATAGTATAATGACCCAATATATTGCCCCATACAGTATACTGGCCCCATATATTGCTCCATACAGTATATGGACCCCATATAATGCTCCATACAGTACATAATGGCCCCATATAGTACTCCATACAGTATATAATGGCCGCATATAATGCTCCATACAGTATAGTGGGCCCCATATGTTTCATACAGTATATTGGACCCCATATAATGCTCCATACAGTATAATGGTCCCCATATAATGCTCCATACAGTATAATGGTCCCCATATAATGCTCCATACAGTATAATGGACCCCATATAATGCTCCATACAGTATAATGGTCCCCATATAATGTTCCATACAGTATAATGGTCCCCATATAATGCTCCATACAGTATAATGGACCCCATATAATGCTCCATACAGTATAGTGAGCCCCATATAATTCTCCATTCATAAAATAAATAAACAAATAATCAAATACCTCTCCCGCTTCCCGCTGCTGCGGTCCCTTCAGCATCTTCTGACTCTCTGCACTGCCCGGTAGAGTGTGCTCTGTACGACGTCATTGCACCCTCTGGCCTGAGACATCACAGAGAGTCGGAAGACACTGAAGAGACCAGAGCAGCGGGGGATAGGGAGAGGTGCGTATTTGAGGGGGAGGCTGGTGCCAGTGCTGGCATCGGGCTTCCCCAAGTCACAGGCGCCATCTTTTGAGTGTATATTCCTTTATAGATTCAGAACATGGAGTATTATGATATAACTACACTTGAAATCTTCCCATTGTCCTAGTAAAGTGTAAAACTGGAGGAATGTAAATATGTTGATCCCTAGAATTAGAATAGGGGTCTCTTTAAACAGATATGCTGAGTGAAGCGTCAAAGGAAAGTGTTCCCATGATATGTTGTTCTAACCCCACCGGATCAGATTTCCAGCAGGTAAGGATCCCCTCACAGGTTATACACAGTGACTGTGTGGCCTCACCGGGTTGCACACAGTTGGTGATGGCCGGTGAGATAAGACTACAATTATAGGATATGCAGGAACTCTGCTGCAGCATTTAGGACTTCACAGCTGGATATACTAAGGTACAATTTATTAGCATTCTGTAAGTAATGTGGAAATTCACACAATGCAACATTACTAGTAAGATCCTTCAACTAACATCTGCAGAAAATGTTACACTAAATGTTGGCACTAAAAATTATGTAATAACGGTGAAAAAATAAAGTAGCGGGTCTGAAGGGGTGGAACATGACAGATGGATACCTTTCCCATGTACTTTCAATCCCTGTGTCATAAAGGTCTCAGTAAGGCTACGTTCACATTAGCGTTGCGCCGCCGTGCGTCGGCGACGCAACGCGCGATGCACGCTAAAACGCGCGCAAACGCGCGCAAAAACGCGCGCAAACGCGCGCAAAAACGCGCGCGTTTTGCGACGCGTGCGTCGTTTTCCGACGAAAATCGGACGCACAGAAAATGCTACAAGTAGCGTTTTCTTGCGTCCGACGCTAGCGTCGGAAACGACGCACGTGGCGAAAAACGCCACCAAAACGACGCACGCGTCCCCTATGTTAAACATAGGGGCGCGTCGCCGCTGCGTCGCCGCTGCGTCGCCGGCGCAACAGCGACGCACATTGGCGGAACGCCAATGTGAACGTAGCCTTAAGCTCCTCTTTGTATGTATCAGTTTTGCTTCTGCAGTGTTCGGATGTAAACACATAAAAGTGTAAAGCACAGCTCCATTCATTGAGTAGTGGCCCCTGCTGGTTACTGCAGAACAGCTCTTAAAGGGAATCTGTCACCTACTTTTTCATATATAAGCTGCGGCCACTGCCATCAAGGGCTTATCTACAGCATTCTGTAATGCTGTAGATAAGCCCCCGAGGTAACCTGAAAGGTAAGAAAACAAGTTAGATTATACTCACCCAGGGGCGGTCCCGGTCCGATGGGCATCGCGATCCGAGTCCGGCACCTCCCATCTTCATGCGATGTCGTCCTCTTCCTTGCTTCTGTCTCGGAACCTGCGCAGGTGTACTTTATCTGCCCTGTTGAGGGCAGAGCAAAGTGCTGCAGTGCGCAGGTGCCTGGAAAGGTCCGAGAAGCCCAGCATCTGCGCACTGCAGTACTTTATGCTGCCCTCAACAGGGCAGACAAAGTACACCTGCACAGGAGCCGTCATGCCGTAATACATGTAATATTTGGAAGCCAAAAGGCACTGCATGTAACCCTCAAAACATCATACCAACATTGAAACTGGGAGGTGGGAACATCATGGTGTGGGGCTGTTTTTCACCATACGGCACTACTAAACTTGATATAATTGAAGGAAGGGTGTTATGATCCGGTGACCTTGGAGCAGCATGAAAACTTTCACTGGAGTAGGTGGTAACTATACTGACCGCAAATCCTGATCTTAACACCGCAACTAGAAGTAGCCGTGGAGTGTACCTAACAAGCCCTAGACACCTCGTCACAGCCGGAGGACTAAATACCCCTAAAGATGGAAATAGGAATACTATCTTGCCTCAGAGCAGAACCCCAAAGGATAGGCAGCCCCCCACAAATATTGGTTGTGAGTAGGAGAGGAAAGACACACACAGTCAGAAAACAGGATTTAGCACAAGAGGCCGCTCTAGCTAAAATAGGAAAGGATAGGACAGAGTTCTGTGCGGTCAGTATTAAAACCCTTCCAAAAATATCCACAGCAGATTATACAAAAATTCCTCCATCTAACTAAAGACGTGGAACGTATATCTGCAACTCCAGAGACTACTAAACTCAGAGCAGGAATACAATCAAAAACAAGCACACAGCTTGTGTGCCATAGAAAAAGAAACAGACACTTATCTTTGCTGAATTGGCAGCTAAGCAGGAGAAGCCAGACAGAGATCAAATACTTCCCAAGAAACATTGACAACTGGAAAGGACTAATGAGTCCTGCAAACCTAAATACTCCAGTCAGAACTGCAATCAGTAGATACACCTGTCCAGGACTGCAGCCCAGAGACAACTGCATTACCAACTACAACCACCGGAGGGAGCCCAAAAGCAGAATTCACAACAGAAGGGTGAATGTACTGAGACAGTCTTGAAAGAAATCTGCTGCCATCTGCCAGGATGATGAAGATGAAACGTTAGTAGACATTTCAGCAAGACAATGATCCCAAACACACAGCCAAAAAAACTCTCTATTGGATTCAGAGAAAGAAAATACAGCTGCTAGAATGGCCGAGCCAATCAACTGGCCTGAATCCAACAGAAATTGTATGGAAGGAACTAAAGCTAAGAGTTAATGGAAGGAGCCCACGAGACCTTCAGGATTGAAAGAGCGTTTGTGTGGAACAATGGGCCAAAATCACACCTGAGCAATGCATGAAGCTAGTTTCTCAATAAAGGAGGCGTCTTGAAGCTGTCCTCACAACAAAGGTTTTTGTACAAAGTATTAATTAAAATTCAGTAAGCCTGTTCAATAATTTTTCCCTGTGTTATTCCTCATTATTACACATAACTTACTTTATGGACATCTATGATTTCATTTGTTGCAAAACAGATTTTTGTAAAACAGGAAATATGACAATATTTTACCACAACTACATTAGTATGTTGTATGTTTTGCAGAAAAATGCAAAAAAGTGTGATTTCAATCCAGCAGAAAAGTGTCCTAAATGGAATGAAGCATTGTGTATTTTGTTTTATACGCAGCTTAAAGAGGATCGGTCAGCTCTCCTGACCTCTCTGTTTTAGTAAATTCTTGTTTTCTTCATGAAATATTAGCTCTGGAGTTATTATTATTTATTGTTATAGCGCCATTTATTCCATGGCGCTTTACATGTGAGGAGGGGTATAAATAATAAAAACAAGTACAATAATCTTAAACAATACAAGTCATAACTGGTACAGGAGGAGTGAGGACCCTGCCTGCGAAGGCTCACAATCTACAAGGGATGGGTGAGGATACAGTAGGCGAGGATAGAGCTGGTCATGCAGCAGTTTGGTCGGTCGGTGGTTACTGCAGGTTGTAGGCTTGTCGGAAGAGGTAGATCTTCAGGTTCTTTTTGAAGGTTTCGATGGTAGGCGAGAGTCTGATGTGTTGTGGTAGAGGGTTCCAGAGTAGGGGTGATACGCGAGAGAAATCTTGTATACGATTGTGAGAAGAGGAGATAAGAGGGGAGTAGAGTAGGAGATCTTGTGAGGATCGGAGGTTGCGTGTAGGTGAGTACCGGGAGACGAGGTCACAGATGTATGGAGGAGACAGGTTGTGGATGGCTTTGTACGTCATGGTTAGGGTTTTGTAGTGGAGTCTCTGGGCAATGGGGAGCCAGTGAAGGGATTGACAGAGGGGAGAGGCCGGGGAATAGCGGGGGACAGGTGGATTAGTCGGGCAGCAGCGTTTAGAATAGATTGGAGGGGTGCGAGAGTGTTAAAGGGGAGGCCACAGAGCAGGAGGTTGCAGTAGTCAAGGCGTGAGATGATGAGGGCATGGACTAGAGTTGTGCAGTTCCTCGTGTTATTCATCCTTGAAATTTATTAATAAAATCGCAATGGAGTGTGACCATGGCCACTGTCAAAGTGGTGCGTCTCTACACAGTTTTACACTTTCACGACTGATTGGACAGTGTCACAGTGTGTACACACACCCCAACAGGTAAAACACAGTTGTCAATTTATTAAAAAAATTCTAGGAGAAAAAACAAAGGAATGGAATAACACAAAGTTCTAAGACAGGTTTTTTATTTAAAGGGAACCTGTCACCCCGTTTTTTCAGATTGAGATATAAATACTGTTAAATAGGGCCTGCAAACTCGGCTTTGGGAAAATGGCCGCCGCGATCTCTTGTGCGCACGCGCGGGATCCCGCGGCCATTTTCCTGAAGCCCCGTGCAGCAGAGCACTACATCTGCGCACGCGCGGCCCCAGGAAGATGGCCGCCCCCACCGATGACAGGGGGTGATAGCGCAGATTGCGCGCTCCTTGTTCACGTGCCTACAGTGGATTAGTCACCTCAACGTGCGGACACCACTACGCCACCAACGTAAAGCTGAGGAAGAAACAGCGCTGTGAACACGCCCACCCGACCTGACCAGCCTGATTGACAGGCGAAAACGGCGACTTTGGTAATGTATTGCGCAGCGTAGGTGGGGAATCGGGGTACACTACATACACTATAGTAACGCACAGCGCAGGCCCTATTTAACAGTATTTATATCTCAATCTGAAAAAACGGGGTGACAGGTTCCCTTTAAACTGAGCACCTCCTCTAATTGCTGCTGTTCCGTTGATTCTGGAACAGTTTTTTTTTTTTTTTCTCAATCCTTCCATAGTAAGAAAAATCACTGATGTGTGAGTGATGCATTATATAACATTAAGTAGGACAATAAGGAGCTGGAATACGCAAGGAAAAGAGAGAAGAAGATACAAAGGCCTGATGCTTCAGAGTCACGTGAGTGATGACAATTGTGATACAGCTATGTTTGTGCTATTTACATGAGTTAAATAAATTATAATGATGTTAAATTGCACAAAATTACGGTCCTAGAGATGACAAGTTGGCCTCAATTAAATGTTCATATAGGACACAATAAATTCTGGCTTACCTCTGGCTTACTGCTGTAAATGCATATAACAGTTAACAAATAACACATACTGAAAAACGTTTTAATGTTTTGCAAAATGCACTTTTTAAAGAGAACCTGTCATTTGCTTTTAATATTTCTTTTTATCTGTTCTAAATTCCACTTATCTCCAGAATCTGGCTTAGTGCTTCTTTGGTTTCAGATATATGGCTCCATTCTTCCTTTGCATAAAACTCTCTTTTTTTTAAATCTAACTGGCTGTGGGTCTTAAAAAGACTTCCACAGAGAACAAACGAGGACCATGCCCACTTGGCTAACAAAACTACGTCTCCATATGTGGAAGATATCTGGAGTACTCCTCTGACATCATCACCCTGGACCTTTAAAAGCCGACTCTGGCAGTGCTCAGGTACTTGGGTATTAAAGGGAACCTGTCACCTGAATTTGGCGGGACCAGTTTTCGGTCATATGGGCGGAGTTTTTGGGTGTTTGATTCACCCTTTCCTTACCCGCTGGCTGCATGCTGGCCGCAATATTGGATTGAAGTTCATTCTATGTCCTCCGTAGTACATGCCTGCGCAAGGCAATTGCCGGTAGAGTTGAATGCGGCGGCGCTGGCGGGGGGCAAGTCGGCGCTGGCGCCGCTGACAACGGCACAGTGTGCATCAGCCCACTACTGGCACCGGCCCTTCTGGCATTTGCCAGAACTGCCCGATGGCCAGTCCGACCCTGCTTCTCACCCAGACCTATGGCTTACAGAATCACCTAACAGATGAGCCCATTTTTAGGGAATGGACAAAGTCAAACATAGGAACAAAAAACAAATGAAACAAAAATACCAGACTCAAGAGAACAACTGTATTTACACCATTTTTTTTAAATGCATATTTATGGGAATTGAAAAGTCCTCTTTAACCCCTTTTTCCTCCCAAGATGGTTTGCATGTTAATGACCGGGCCAATTTTTACAATTCTGACTAGTGTCACTTTATGAGGTAAAAACTCTGGAACGCTTCAATGAATCCCAGTAATTCTGAGATTGTTTTTTGGAACATATTGTACTTCATGATGATGGTAAAATTTCTTCTGTATAATTTGCATTTATTTGTGAAATAAAAATAGAAATTTGTTGAACATTTGGAAAATTTTGCAATTTTCAAACTTTGAATTCTTATGCCCTTGAGGCCGGGATCACACATGCGAGAAGTACATTCGAGTCTCGCATGGTAAGGCTGCCGTCACACTAGCAGTATTTGGTCAGTATGTTACATCAGTATTTGTACGCCAAAACCAGGAGTGGAACAAATAGAGGAAAAGTATAATAGAAACATATGCACCACTTCTGCATTTATTACCCACTCCTGGTTTTGGCTTACAAATACTGATGGAATATACTGACCAAATACTGCTAGTGTGGCCGCAGCCTAATACCCGACATTGCCGCCGTCTCTCTGGAGCGGAGCGTGCGGCCGCATAGCAATACATGCGGCCGCACGCTCCGCTCCAGAGAGACGGTGGCAATGCCGGATATTACCATGCGAGACTCGGACGTATTTCTCACATGTGTGATCCCGGCCTAAATCAGAGAGCGGTGTGACACAAAATAGTTAACATTTCCCACATGTCTACTTTACATCAGCACAATTTTTGAAACACCATTGTTTTTGTTAGGAAGTTATAAGGGTTAAAAGTTAACCAGCGAGTTCTCCTTTTTCAAACCAATTTTTTTTAGGGACCACCTCACGTGAAGTGACTTTGAGGGGTCTATATCATAGAAAATACCCAAAAGTTACACCATTCTACAAACTATACCTCTCATGATGCTCAAAACCACATTCAAGAAATTTATTAACCCTTCAGGTGCTTCACAGAACTTTCTGGAATGTGGAAAAAAAAAAAACAACTTTTGTTTTTTTCACAACAAATTTACTTTAGACCCAATTTTCTTTTTTTTTTCACTAGGGTAGCATGAGAAAACGGACCACAAAATTTATTGTGCAATTTCTCTTGAGCAGGCTGATATCCCATGAGTGGAGGAAAACCACTGCTTGGAAGGGAAGGAGCACCATTTGACTTTTTGAATGCAAAATTTGCTGGAACAATTAGCGGATGCCGTTTGCCTAAACAGTGAAAATCAGGGAACTGATCTACATGTGTGGTGAGCACATTGAGCCCTCAGGTGCTTAACAGAAGTTTAGAATGTTGAACTGTAAAAATAAAAAATCAAATTTTCTCTGCAAAAATGTTTTTTTAGCCTCAAATTTTGCTTTTTCGTAAGGGTAACAGGAGAAAATGCACCATACAATTTGTTGTGCAATTTCTCCTGAGTACGCCGATACCTCATAAGTGGGAGAAAACTGCTGTTTTCATTTGACTTTTTTAATGTAAAATTTGCTAGAATCATTAGGTGATACCATGTCCCGTTTGAAGAGCCCCTGATGTTCCTAAACAATGGAAACCCCCCACAAGGGGTTCCATTTTGGAAACTATACCCCTCAAGGAATGTAGTTAGATGTGTGGTGAGCACCTTGAACCCTCAGGAGCTTTACATAAATGTATAACATTAATCCGTGAAAATAACAAAAATCTAATTTTCCCACAAAAATGTTATTTCAGCCCCAATTTTTTTTAATTTTCACAAGATAAAAGGAGATATTGCACCATACAATTTGTTGTGCAATTTCTCTTGAGTATGCTGATACCCCATATGTGGGGGAATACTACTTTTGAGGCACAGTGCAAGCTCAGAAGGGAAGAGGCACCATGTTGGAGTTCAGATTTTGCTGGAATGGTTTGATGGTGCCATGTCACATTGGCAGTGCCCCTGAGGTGCAAGAACAACAGAAACCACCTATATGTGAACTCATTATACAAACTACATTCCCCAATGAATTCTTCTAGGGGTGCAGTGATCATATTGACACCACATGTGCCTCAGAATTTTATACCGTTTGAACGGTGAAGAAAGAATGAATTACGTTTTTACCACTAAAATGTTGTTTTAGCCCTAAGTTTTTAATTTTTCTAGGGGCTAAAAGGGATTTTTTTTCCCAACAAACAGAGGTCCATTTTTTCCTGACTGCGCCAATACCTTACATGTAATTGGTAAATATTTTTTCAGGCACAGTGCAAAGCTCAGATTTTACTGTTAAGGTTTGCGGGTGCCATGACACTCTGGGAGAGCCCCTGAGTTACCAGAACAGTAGAACTCCCCAATAAGTGACCCCATTTTACAAACTACACTTCTCAATTAATTCATCTAGGGGTGCACAGAATTTTATACCATAGGGCAGTGAAGAAAAAAATCACTACATTTTTACCACCAAAATTTTGTTTTAGCCCCAGATTTTTCATTTTCACACAAGTGGGTAAAAATGGCACCAAAATTTGTCTCTCAATTTCTACTGAAAGTGGCAATACCCCATATGTGACTGTACAGTACTACTTAGCCATACGGAGAGACTCAGGAACGGCGGAGCGCTATCTGCCTACGGAAGTGCAGATTTTCCTAGAATAGTTTGCTGACTCCATATACAGAGACCCTAATTGCTAGAAGAGCAAAATCCCCCAACAAGTGACCCCATTTTGGAAACTATACCCCTTGGGGAATTTATGTACAGGTGTAGTGACAATTTTGACGCCATGGGTGTTTTCCAGAAACGAGCAACAGTGGATGTTGCCGAGTGAAAATTGCAAACTGCCATTGTAGTGACCAGTACGCTGTAGTCACCAGTACGTTATGCCCAGCCCGTGCTTCTGAAGGCATGCACCCGTAAGTTAGGCAGGCTCGCATCGCTTCAGAAATGCCAAACATGTGGATGCTATATGTGGATTAGGTACACCGTGAGGCTCACAAGGGAAGGGGCATTTGGATTTGGGAATACAGAATTTCCCATTTTGCTTTTCCAGAGCCATTGTACTACCAGTAATGTGGAAGCCTCCTATATTTCCATTTACAAATGACAGACCAGAGTGAGTGTTTGCTATTTTTGTGGATTGAGTTGAAGATTTTATTGGAAACATTTTACATAACATTTGGGATCACATTTATCACTCTACACTGAGCACTTACTTTTGGGTTTCCATCCAAATCTCCGACTGACTCGATTCAGATGAAACCTCTCAGGGATCCATCTATATATATAATTGTCTAAGGGGCACTTCCGTCTGTTTGTCTGTCTGTCTGTCTGTCACAGAAATCCCAAGTTGCTGATTGGTCGCGGCCGGTAGTTACGAGCACAGTCTGGCCGCGAAATGGCCGCTCCCTACTCCCCTGCAGTCAGTGCCCCCTCCATACTCCCCCCCCCCAGTCAGCGCACGCCGTCCACATAGCGTTTTAGCAGTCCGTTAAACCAACTGCATTACACCGCAGCATAACGCGGTGTAACGCAGTCTGTTAACGCTGCTATTAACACTGTGCGACAAACTTTTTACTATTGATGCTGCCTATGCAGCATCAATAGTAAAAGGATATAATGTTAAAAATAATTTAAAAAAATAAAAAATGGTGCTATTCTCACCTTCCGCCGTCCACCGATGCGCGCGAGCGGCGATGCTGTCGCCAGCTTCCGTTCCCAGAGATGCATTGCAAAATTACCCAGATGACTTAGCGGTCTCGTGAGACCACTAAGTCATCTGGGTAATTGCACAATGCATCACTGGGAAAGGAAGCTGGCGGCAGCCTCGCATGCTTCGGGACAACTTCGGTGGACAGCGGAGGGTGAGTATATAACTATTTGTTATTTTAATTCTTTTTTTAACAGAGATATGGTGCCCATACTGCTGTATACTCTGTGGGCTGTGTTATATACTGCGTGACTGATATATACTACGTGGGCAGTGTTATATACTACATGGGCTGTGTTATTTACTGCGTGGGCTGTGTTATATACTACGTGGCTGCTATATAATATGTGGCTGCTATATACTACGTGGCTGCTATATACCACGTGGCTGGGCTATATACTATGTGGCTGGGCTATATACTATGTGGCTGCTACATACTATATGGCTGTGCTATATACTACGTGGCTGTGCTATATACTACATGGCTGTGCTATATACTATGAGGCTGTGCTATATACTACATGGCTGTCTGTGTTATGTAGTTCGTGGGCTGTGTTATATACTATGTGGCTGTGCTATATACTCCGTGGCTGTGCTATATACTACGTGGCTGTGCTACATACTACGGGCTATGCTATATACTACGTGGCTGCTATATACTATGTGGCTGTGCTATATACTACATACTACGTGGCTGTGCTATATACAGTTAGGTCCATATATATTTGGACAGAGACAACATTTTTCTAATTTTGGTTATAGACATTACCACAATGAATTTTAAACAAAACAATTCAGGTGCAGTTGAAGTTCAGACTTTCAGCTTTCATTTGAGGGTATCCACATTAAAATTGGATGAAGGGTTTAGGAGTTTCGGCTCCTTAACATGTGCCATCCTGTTTTTAAAGGGACCAAAAGTAATTGGACAATTGACTCCAAGGCTATTTCATAGACAGGTGTGGGCAATCCATTCGTTTTGTCATTCTCAATAAAGCAGATAAAAGGCCTGGAGTTGATTTGAGGTGTGGTGCTTGCATTTGGAAGGTTTTGCTGTGAAGTAAACATGCGGTCAAAGAAGCTCTCCATGCAGGTGAAACAAGCCATCCTTAAGCTGCGAAAACAGAAAAAACCCATCCGAGAAACTGCTAAAATATTAGGAGTGGCAAAATCTACAGTTTGGTACATCCTGAGAAAGAAAGAAAGCACTGGTGAACTCATCAATGCAAAAAGCCCTGGGCGCCCACGGAAGACAACAGTGGTGGATGATCGCAGAATAATCTCCATGGTGAAAAGAAACCCCTTCACAACAGCCAACCAAGTGAACAACACTCTCCAGGAGGTCGGCGTATCAATATCCAAATCTACCATAAAGAGAAGACTGCATGAAAGTAAATACAGAGGGTTCACTGCACGGTGAAAGCCACTCATAAGCATCAAGAATAGAAAGGCTAGACTGGACTTTGCTAAAAACAACTAAAAAAGCCGGCACAGTTCTGGAATAACATTCTTTGGACAGATGAAACCAAGATCAACCTCTACCAGAATGATGGAAAGAGAAAAGTATGGCGAAGGCGTGGTCCAGCTCATGATCCAAAGCATACCACATCATCTGTAAAACACGGCGGAGGCAGTGTGATGGCTTTGGCATGCATGGCTGCCAGTGGCACTGGGTCACTAGTGTTTACTGATGATGTGACACAGGACCGAAACAGCCGAATTTATTCTGAGGTATTCAGAGCCATAATGTGTGCTCAGATCCAGCCAAATGCAGCCAAACTGATTGGTCGTCATTTCATACTACAGATGGACAATGACCCAAAACATAAAGTCAAAGCAACCCAGGAGTTTATTAAAGCAAAGAAGTGGAATATTCTTGACTGGCCAAGTCAGTCACCTGATCTCAACCCAATTGAGCATGCATTTCACTTGTTAAAGACTAAACTTCAGACAGAAAGGCCCACAAACAAACAGCAACTGAAAACCACCGCAGTGAAGGCCTGGCAGAGCATCAAAAAGGAGGAAACACAGCGTCTGGTGATGTCTATGAGTTCAAGACTTCGGGCAGTCATTGCCAACAAAGGGTTTTCAACCAAGTACTAAAAATGAACATTTTATTTAAAATTATTGAATCTGTCCAATTACTTTTGGTCCCTTTAAAAACAGGGTGGCACATGTTAAGGAGCTACAACTCCTAAACCCTTCATCCAATTTTAATGTGGATACCCTCAAATGAAAGCTGAAAGTCTGAACTTCAACTGCACCTGAATTGTTTTGTTTAAAATTCATTGTGGTAATGTCTATAACCAAAATTAGAAAATTGTTGTCTATGTCCAAATATATATGGACCTAACTGTACTACATACTACATGGCTGTACTATATACTACATACTACGTGGATGTGCTATATACTACATACTACGTGGCTGTGTTATATACTACGTAGCTGTGTTATAAACTACGTGGCTGTGCTATATACTATGTGGCTGTGCTATATACTACATACTACATGGCTGTGCTATATACTGCATGGCTGTGTTATATACTACGTGGCTGTGTTATATACTACGTGACTGTACTATATCCTGCACCCGGAACCACTGACATCCAGCACCCCGAACCCTCGACATCCTGCGCCCAATCAGTGACAGATGCAGTCCAGCCGCAAATTGATGCGGGATTTAAACCACGCTTCGCTGATTAGTCGCGCCCAATCAGCGATATTGGCATGGGATTTAAACACCACTTCAGTGATTGGTCGCGCACGGCCGGCCACGACCAATCAGCGATATTGGCGTGGTATTTAAACACCGCTTCGGTCATTGGTCGTGCCCGGCTGGCCACAACCAATCAGCGACAGGCGCAGTCCGACCGCAAATTGGCGCCAGATTTGAGCCACGCTTCACTGATCAGCCAGCCAGGCGCAACCAATCAGCGATATTGGCGCGGAATTTAACCCCCCACTCACAGCGCGTCGTACATACATACATAAGCTAGAATACCCGATGCGTTAGAATCGGGCCACCATCTAGTTCACTATAATGAGGCAGCAGAGTTACTCTGGACTCCATCTGGCCTCTGTTCAGCAGTGTCTTTCTTTTTAGAAGAGCCTAAAAGTGTGGCCAACCTCACTTTTATGCAATCCTAAAAAGACGGACAACACCGGATCACAGGTCCTATGACGTCCATAGTGCCTCCATCTGCCTTATTATAGGGAATTTTCCACCAAAGGTTCCGTCTGAATCATGCATTTCAGAGATTTACACAGAAACCCCAGTGTAAGCACTCAGTGTAGAGCGCTGGATAGATGTGCCCCGAACCTTACTGCGATCTTTGGGAGGCAGAATGAACAAAATAGCAGGCGAAGAATTGTTTGGTTTTTTTTGCGCTGTTCCTTGTGCAGTGTAAGTGATCAGGAATTTATAGCTGTTGTGCTCAACCTGTAAAGACTTTGCAATGAGGGCAAAGCAAGGTGTCATTACATCTCACGCAGGATTAGTCCAGAGCAAGCAAGTTACTCTTTTGTGTGATGTAATGACAGCCTGATCTCACTACAGAGTGATTACAAGTTGCTTAAGAACAACAGACACAAGTGTGAATATGGCATACTCAGTAATCGGGATCAGGAGAGCTGATAGAAGGGTTTTTTAGGAGACAGTTAAACTCAGCTGCACCTTCCCCCCACACTGACTCATGTAGGAGGTTAGACCAGGAGATCAGGCTGTCTGTCATACATTTCACACACTAAAAATCTGCTCTAGGCTATGATGGGGGTGTGGTCTTCTTTCCTTTAGATGTTACAGCCTGCTTATGATTGGTCAACATCACACAGGAAGAAGAACACGCCCCAAGTGAAAACTGTCTGATAACACCCACTTGGATCCATCTATCTATCTATCTATCTATCTATCTATCTATCTATCTATCTATCGGGCTCTCTAAGGCTATTAAAGTTCCTTTTGTATTTTTGAAAATACTGGAGTGCTGCCTCTTTTTTCTGAATTTTTTTCTGAATTTAAATAAATAGATATTATCCAGAGAAAGGTCCACATCCTGGACTGAAACGTCGCACATGGGCCAATAAACCACATTTATTTTTTTCTACTAGAGTGCTGCCTTCATTTTTCTGGATAATAGCATGAGGTTTGGTATATACCTGGAACGATTTTTTGCACCCTTTGTTTTCTTTTGGTGCTGCTTTTTGTTTTCTTTTTCCAGACAGATAGCTACCTAGATAGATACATATTAGATAGACAGCTAGATATGGGATAGATAGATAGATAGATAGATAGATAGATAGATAGATAGATAGATAGATAGATAGATAGATATGGGATAGATAGATAGATAGATAGATGTGGGATAGATAGATAGATAGATAGATAGATAGATAGATAGATAGATGTGGGATAGATAGATAGATAGATAGATAGATAGATAGATAGATAGATAGAAGGAATTGGATAGATAGATAGATAGATAGATAGATAGATAGATAGATAGATAGATAGATAGATAGATAGATAGATGTGGGATAGATAGATAGATAGATAGATGTGGGATAGATAGATAGATAGATAGATAGATAGATAGATAGATAGATAGATAGATAGATAGATAGATAGATAGAAGGAATTGGATAGATAGATAGATAGATAGATAGATAGATAGATAGATAGATAGATAGATAGATAGATGTGGGATAGATAGATAGATAGATAGATGTGGGATAGATAGATAGATAGATAGATAGATAGATAGATAGATAGATAGATAGATAGATAGAAGGAATTGGATAGATAGATAGATAGATAGATAGATAGATAGATAGATAGATGTGGGATAGATAGATAGATAGATAGATAGATGTGGGATAGATAGATAGATAGATAGATAGATAGATAGATAGATAGATAGATAGATAGATAGATAGATGTGGGATAGAGATAGATAGATAGATAGATAGATAGATAGATAGATAGATAGATAGATAGATAGATAGATAGATAGATATGGGATAGATAGATAGATAGATATGGGATAGATAGATAGATAGATAGATAGATAGATAGATAGATAGATATGGGATAGATAGATAGATAGATAGATAGATAGATAGATAGATAGATAGATAGATAGAAGGAATTGGATAGATAGATAGATAGATAGATAGATAGATAGATAGATAGATAGATAGATAGATAGATAGATGTGGGATAGATAGATAGATAGATAGATGTGGGATAGATAGATAGATAGATAGATAGATAGATAGATAGATAGATAGATAGATAGATAGATAGATATGGGATAGATAGATAGATATGGGATAGATAGATAGATAGATAGATAGATAGATAGATAGATAGAAGGAATGGGATAGATAGATAGATAGATAGATAGATAGATAGATAGATAGATAGATAGATAGATAGATAGAAGGAATGGGATAGATAGATAGATAGATAGATAGATAGATAGATAGATAGATAGATAGATAGATAGATAGATAGAAGGAATGGGATAGATAGATAGATAGATAGATAGATAGATAGATAGATAGATAGATATGGGATAGATAGATAGATAGATAGATAGATAGATATGGGATAGATAGATATGGGATAGATAGATAGATAGATAGATAGATAGAAGGAATTGGATAGATAGATAGATAGATAGATAGATAGATAGATAGATAGATAGATAGATAGATAGATAGATAGATAGATAGATAGATGTGGGATAGATAGATAGATAGATAGATAGATAGATAGATGTGGGATAGATAGATAGATAGATAGAAGGAATGAGATAGATAGATAGATAGATAGATAGATAGATAGATAGATAGATAGATAGATATGGGATAGATAGATATATATGGGATAGATAGATAGATAGATAGATAGATAGATAGATAGATAGATAGAAGGAATGGGATAGATAGATAGATAGATAGATAGATAGATAGATAGATAGATAGATAGATAGATAGATAGAAGGAATGGGATAGATAGATAGATAGATAGATAGATAGATAGATAGATAGATAGATAGAAGGAATGGGATAGATAGATAGATAGATAGATAGATAGATAGATAGATAGATAGATAGATGTGGGATAGATAGATAGATAGATAGATAGATAGATAGATAGATAGATAGATAGATAGATAGATGTGGGATAGATAGATAGATAAATAGATAGATAGATGGATAGATAGATATATAGATGTAGCGCAAGCGTCCCAGTAGCGCAAGTGTCCCGGACTCTTTCTTTGTGCTGCTCTAATTTTCTTTTAGATAGATAGATAGATAGATATGGGATAGATAGATAGATAGATAGATAGATAGATAGATAGATAGATAGATAGATAGATAGATACATATGGGATAAATAGATATGGGATAGATAGATATAGATAGATAGACAGACAGACAGACAGATAGATAGATAGATAGATAGATAGATAGATAGATAGATAGATAGATAGATAGATAGATATGGGATAGATAGATAGATAGATAGATAGATAGATAGATAGATAGATATGGGATAGAGATAGATAGATAGATAGATAGATAGATAGATAGATAGATAGATAGATAGATAGATATGGGATAGATAGATAGATAGATAGATAGATAGATAGATATGGAATAGATAGATATGGGATAGATAGATAGATAGATAGATAGATAGATAGATAGATAGATAGATAGATAGATAGATAGATGTGGGATAGATAGATAGATAGATAGATAGATAGATAGATAGATAGATAGATAGATGTGGGATAGATAGATAGATAAATAGATAGATAGATGGATAGATAGATATATAGATGTAGCGCAAGCGTCCCAGTAGCGCAAGTGTCCCGGACTCTTTCTTTGTGCTGCTCTAATTTTCTTTTAGATAGATAGATAGATAGATATGGGATAGATAGATAGATAGATAGATAGATAGATAGATAGATAGATAGATAGATAGATAGATAGATAGATAGATAGATAGATAGAGATAGATAGATAGATAGATAGATAGATAGATAGATACATATGGGATAAATAGATATGGGATAGATAGATATAGATAGATAGATAGATAGATAGATAGATAGATAGATAGATAGATAGATAGATAGATAGATAGATATGGGATAGATAGATAGATAGATAGATATGGAATAGATAGATATGGGATAGATAGATAGATAGATAGATAGATAGATAGATAGAGATAGATAGATAGATAGATAGATAGATAGATAGATAGATAGATAGATAGATAGATAGATAGATAGATAGATAGATACATATGGGATAAATAGATATGGGATAGATAGATAGATAGATAGATAGATAGATAGATAGATAGATAGATATGGGATAGATAGATAGATAGATAGATAGATAGATATGGAATAGATAGATATGGGATAGATAGATAGATAGATAGATAGATAGATAGATAGATAGATAGATAGATAGATAGATAGATAGATAGATAGATAGATATGCACTCCAAGATGCCCTTGAAGACAACAAATTTTGGGAACTGTGGAATCACCTTGGATCCAACCAGAAAAGCAACAGCCTCCACATCCAGAGCGGCAACATCTGGCTCCAGTACTTCAAGGACCTCTACAATGACATCCCAAGTGAAGACCTGAACCTGGCACAAAAAGAGCTTGTGAAAAAACTGAAAGATATGGAGGAAAAGTTCAAAGATTTCCAAAATCCTCTGGATACACCAATCACACTGACAGAAATAACAGAAAGGATCACACAGATAAAAGGTAAAAAAGCCAGTGGTCCAGATGGGATCCTCCCAGAAATGCTGAAATACAGCCCTCCAGACATCCAGGCTGCGATAACAAAACTATTTAATATTGTACTGCAGGCCGGCTGCTTCCCCAAAAACTGGAACCAAGGCCTCATAACCCCTATACACAAAAATGGGGACAAGTACGACCCAGCAAACTACCGAGGGATATGTGTCAGCAGCAACCTGGGTAAACTCTTCAACTGCATCCTGAACAAGAGGATCCTCACCTTCCTCACCGAGCACAACGTCCTCAGCAAGAGCCAAGCAGGGTTCATGCCAAACCACCGCACCACTGACCACATCTACACTCTGCACAGCCTCATCAAGAGCCACGTCCACAATACAAAGAACGGGAAGATATACGCTTGTTTTGTGGACTTCAAGAAGGCCTTCGACTCAGTGTGGCACCCAGGACTATTCCTAAAATTGCTGGGGAGCGGAATAGGAGGCAAAACATATGATGTCATCCGAAGCTCCTACACAGAGAACAGTTGCAGTGTGAAGGTCAACGGAAGGAGGACAGCCTATTTCCAACAAAGTCGAGGAGTGAGACAGGGCTGCAGCCTCAGTCCAACGCTCTTTAACATCTACATCAACGAGCTGGCAGTGGCCCTAGAGTCCTCCTCAGCACCAGGACTCACCCTCCATGACACCCAGGTGAAATTTCTGCTGTATGCAGATGACCTCGTGCTGTTATCACCAACTGAGAAAGGCCTCCAAGATCATCTGAAAATCCTAGAGACCTTCAGCAGCACATGGGCACTGCCAATCAACGAGAAAAAAACTAATATCATGGTGTTCCAGAAAAGAAAGCAGAAACCCACTGGCAATCCTACCTTTATGATAGACAACCGTCCACTTACTGAAACCAACAGGTACACCTACCTGGGCCTAGAACTCAGCCAGTCAGGGAGCTTCAAGCAAGCCATAGAGTCACTAAAAGACAAGGCATCCAAAGCCTTCTATGCCATCAGAAGGCGTCTGTACCACCTCAAGGCACCAGTAACCGTATGGCTAAAAATTTTTGACTCCATCATTGCCCCAATTCTTCTATACGGTAGTGAGGTCTGGGGCCCAGTCTCATACCCAAACTGGTCAAAGTGGGACGCTGGGCCGACAGAAATATTCCACCTAGAGTTCTGCAAGCATCTTCTCCAAGTCCATCGGAGCACATCAAATAGCGCCTGCCGAGCAGAGCTGGGCAGATTCCCACTACACATCGCAATAAAGAAGAAGGCGCTGTCATTCAAGGCTCATCTACAAAGTAGCAGTCCCAGCTCCTACCATCACAAAGCCTTCCTACACCAGGAAGCCTCAGGAAGCCTCCCAAGGAAAAGTACCCAAAGCCAGTCTGACCAAGCCATCAACCTCCATGGCCTGACAAAAGGTGAAATCCAGAAAATGGTACACAAAGTCAAAGAGGAATATCTCAGCATCTGGAGGAACGACATAAACAAATCCCAGAAACTGACAATATACCGGAATCTACAGAGGGAGTACAAACTGGCCCCATATCTAGAGAAACTAGAAAACCCCAAAGATCGACAGATCCTGAGCCGGTACAGACTGAGCGCCCACAGCCTACTCATCGAATCCGGGCGGCACCGACAGAACTACAAGCCTCGAGAGAACAGACTCTGCCAGCAGTGCCCCCAGGAGGCCGTGGAGGATGAGGCCCACTTCCTGCTGAGGTGCCCCAAATACTCCGCAGTGAGGGACACTCACTTCAAGAGGCTGTCTGATCTCCTCCCAGATTTCACCTCCAAGGAGGAGGAAGAGAAACTGCCGATAATACTGGGGGAAGAGGAAAGTGCAGTGGCCGTAGCAGCGGAATATGTCAGTGCCTGCCACAGACTAAGAGGAGCCTGATATGTCATGGACTCCCGTACCCCAACACTGGACATATCCCTATCCCCCGACTAAAGAGCCCGATATGTCATGGACTCCTATACCCCACCCTGGAAACATCCCCTATCCTCTAAAAGGAATTTGATATTCCCTGGACCTCTATATGCCCCCCCTCCCCCACCCCCGTATTTTTACCATATGCTTTGGCAATGCTAACATGTACTTAGTCCTGCCAATAAAGCTCATTTGAATTGAATTTGAATTTGAATTTGATATGGGATAGATGGATAGATAGATAGATATGGGATAGATAGATAGATAGATAGATATGGGATAGATAGATATAGATAGATAGATAGATAGATAGATAGATAGATAGATAGATAGATAGATAGATAGATATGGGATAGATAGATAGATAGATAGATATGGGATAGATAGATAGATAGATAGATAGATAGATAGATAGATAGATAGATAGATAGATAGATAGATAGATAGATAGATAGGGGATAGATATAGATAGATAGATAGATAGATAGATAGATAGATAGATAGATAGATAGATAGATAGATATGGGATAGATAGATAGATAGATAGATAGATAGATAGATATGGGATAGATAGATATGGGATAGATAGATAGATAGATAGATAGATAGATAGATAGATAGATAGATAGATAGATAGATAGATAGATAGATAGATATGGGATAGATGGATAGATAGATATGGGATAGATAGATAGATAGATAGATAGATAGATAGATAGATAGATAGATAGATATGGGATAGATAGATATAGATAGATAGATAGATAGATAGATAGATAGATAGATAGATAGATAGATATGGGATAGATAGATAGATAGATAGATAGATAGATAGATAGATAGATAGATATGGGATAGATAGATAGATAGATAGATAGATATGGGATAGATAGATAGATAGATAGATAGATAGATAGATAGATAGATAGATAGATGTGGGATAGATAGATAGATAGATAGATAGATAGATAGATGTGGGATAGATAGATAGATAGATAGATAGATAGATAGATATGGGATAGATAGATAGATAGATAGATATGGGATAGATATAGATAGATAGATAGATAGATAGATAGATAGATAGATATGGGATAGATAGATAGATAGATAGATAGATAGATAGATAGATAGATAGATAGATATGGGATAGATAGATATGGGATAGATAGATAGATAGATAGATATGGGATAGATAGATAGATATGGGATAGATAGATATGGGATAGATATAGATAGATAGATAGATAGATATGGGATAGATAGATAGATAGATAGATAGATAGATAGATAGATAGATAGATAGATAGATAGATAGATATGGGATAGATAGATATGGGATAGATAGATAGATAGATAGATAGATAGATAGATAGATAGATAGATAGATAGATAGATAGATATGGGATAGATGGATAGATAGATAGATAGATATGGGATAGATAGATAGATAGATAGATAGATAGATAGATAGATAGATAGATATGGGATAGATAGATATAGATAGATAGATAGATAGATAGATAGATAGATAGATAGATAGATAGATATGGGATAGATAGATAGATATAGATAGATAGATAGATAGATAGATAGATAGATAGATAGATAGATAGATAGATAGATAGATATGGGATAGATAGATAGATAGATAGATAGATAGATAGATAGATGTGGGATAGATAGATAGATAGATAGATAGATAGATAGATAGATAGATGTGGGATAGATAGATAGATAGATAGATAGATAGATAGATAGATAGATAGATAGATAGATAGATGTAGGATAGATAGATAGATAGATAGATAGATAGATAGATAGATAGATAGATAGATAGATAGATATGGGATAGATAGATAGATAGATAGAAGGAATGGGATAGATAGATAGATAGATAGATAGATAGATAGATAGATAGATAGATAGATAGATAGATAGATAGATATGGGATAGATAGATAGATAATAGATAGATTATTATATCTGCATTTAAGTGAAGTGAATAAATTCTCAGTACAACACTATAAAATAGAATTGTGTCATACAAATTACATTATATTGTAAAAAAAAAAGCTTTAATACTATGTATGAATCTAAAATAACGTTGGGATATACGTTATATATTCACCAATGTTTTCTATGCATCAGTCTGGAAAATAAAGATGCTAATAATAATCACTTTTGTAAATGTCAGGCCGTAGACGCTCCAGGTAATGGCACATATGGCCAGACATGAATAAACAAAAGAACAGTATTATGCGGTGACCTTCTTTGTCTGTAGTACAGCGCCCTCTGTCAACAGCAGAAGGTAATGACATAAAAAAGCAGAATCATTGATTGAGATTTTCACTGCTGTCTACAACATTTCTGAGTGCAATTTGGCTCAATTAAATGTGCTGAGCGCAGCAGATGTCCTGAAACTGCAATGAGAGCCTTAGTTACATTTTTAGAAAGAATTTAAAGGACATTTCTGAGGCTGCAAACAGAAACATGCATCATACTAAGGGTGTGTTTCCACGTTCAGGAAACGCTGCGTTTTTGACAATGCATAGAGCCGCAGCGTCAAACACGCAGCGTCCAGATGTTACAGCATAGTGGAGGGGATTTCATGAAATCCCATCTCCACTATTCAGTAACAGACGCAGGCGGCAGACCCGTGAAAACGCACATGCGGCGCGTCTTTTCAGAACGCATCATGTCCTTACATTGCAGAAACAACGCAAGGACAGCGCAGGTGACCTGCCAGTGACCTCAGGTGCAGATTTGGTCAGGATTTTACCTGCATAAAATCCTGACCAAATCCTGATGCAATCCTGAACGTGGACACATACCCTTAGGCTAAAAACAGCAAAAAAAAATTAAAATACAAACAACACTGTGGATTGGATTTGGAGTTTCAAATCTTTTACTATTATTAATTGGTAAGTGCGCTTCCAACGTTAGGACTCCTAGTTCTCATGTAGTTGGTCTCCATGATATATTCTGGGAAAATCCTCAAGAAATATCCATGTCTACAGAGAAAATGCATTGCGGTATTGAATGTAAAACCACAATCACAGTTTTAACATGTGTTTTTTTCTATGCTGCAGCACTACTGAGAAAAACTAAAGTAAACCCGCTGCAAAAAATGTAACCCAGAAAGTCCAATTTATTACAGAATAACATTTGGCCACTGCGGGAATAAAAACAAATTGAAGAAAATATACTGTGTGAACAAGGGTTAATTAAAGGAAACATAGCTAAATTATCAGCATCTACTGTAAATATGGTAATGTTGCTTTCTGTGCATTGCAGCATACATTCTCATTACAGTGCATTCATGTTTTTTCTTCCTATCCCTATAAATCATTATTACTTAGTAATCACATGTATCAATGAGTCCCAACAAAATTAATTGTCCAAAAACCCGAGCTCCACATATACTTCCCCTCTCACAGCTATGTGCTATTCTTACTGCCTGCATTTTATATCAGGATGAGCTGAGCATAACCAATTAAATACAGAATTTAATGTCTACGTCTGTATTCAATAAACTCCTAAGCTCCCCCTAGTGGTGGATGCAGGCCTCCGATATTTTATCATGTATCTATATTGCGCGAGACAAAATAAAATATGTGCAGCTTTGGGTTTTAAACACTGAGCCATATATCGTGGACATGTTAAGAAATCAATCACAGAATAATTTTTCACCAATGTAGATAAAAAATAATGTTATTATTGATAATTCTAACAATAATAAAATGTTTTCAAGCGTGAAAATTCTTTTCAATTATACATTTATATTTCAGAACAAAAAATCCTAACAACAAAAAATACATTAAAGCTCAAGAGTTGGCCAACGGTGCCTACTTCTTGCTCTTTTTAAGTCTTTGGACAGGATGGATTGGGCTAAGAAATAACTCAAGGTTTAGGTTTCAAGCCCACATTTGTAGATACTGCGGCGCCAATTCATCAAGATCGGTAAATTTTCTCACCAGTCTCGATTAAGGGTCCATGGTGGAGTCAGATGCTCCTGATTCGTGAAGAGGTGTACGCCTCTTCGTGAATCTGGATCGTCTATTAAGTGGCCTCTATGCACCACTCAAGAAATCTTACTTTTTGGCCTAGGGATCGCCACAGCTCGTCACTAATTAGATGATCTTTGGCGCCATGCCCCGTCCTTCCCCTGCTCGGAAAAATTTGGCAAAGCTGATAAAAACTGGTATAAAAACGCTAAAAGTTGCAAAACTTTGGACCAAATTTCTACAACTTTTCAAAGCTTTTATGCTACTTTTTGGGCAAAAGGAGCTTTGATAAATCGTGCCCAATATGTTTCTTTTAAAACATTGCTTCCCTAAACGATACACCATTCAATGGAGTAGCTCCATATGAAATGTAGAATGGGCACAGAGCACCACTCCATGGGCAGCATGATGGCTCAGTGGTTAGCACTGTTGCTTTGCAGACGAAGAGTCTTGGATTCAAATGCCACCGAAGACAACATCTGCAAGGAGTTTGTATGTTTGGGCTTGAGTGGGTTTCTTCTCATGCTCCAAAGATATACTGACAGGCAGGCTTGGACTGGCACACGGGAGAACAGGAGAATCCTCTGGTGGGCCCCTATGCAGGAGTGGGCCACCACCCTCTTATATGAGCAGTACTTGGCACAGCATACTTGATTCTCCATCTACCCAGCTCATTGTTATATACATTTGTGATGGAGAATAATGTCACATATGTATGTAGCTGAAAAGTGGGGTCCTGGAGTTGGTTACTGGTGGGCCTTTGGCATCCGAGTCCGACACTGCTGATAGGGAACATAGATAGTGGGCCCCAATGGGGACAGTGCCGATAATGCCTGTAAAGTGCTGCGGAATATGATGGTGTGATGAAGTAAGCATAAATAAAATAATATATCTGGTAGATCGTACCTTACAGTCCAAAAACACTGAAATTTCATTGATTTGTACCAAGCTGCGGTTGTCCCTTATTCACACCCATGTATTTTATTTCTTCATTTTATTTTTTGAATATCCTTTTGGTGAAGGGGGGGTTCCATTTCCAAATTATTAGTGGATGTAAAATGTGTACGTGTTCCAAAAACGTTTACAAAATTTGTATACAATTTCTCAAAACACTTAACCATAGCGTAACACTAAGTGAATGAACACTATTTTTTTTCCCCCCCAGCAGACAGAAAGAGCTTCAAATACCCTCGCCAGGAATCCATTGTCCAGTCCTCAGGACTTGGGGGATCCAATTTGTCTACAGCGCTTTCTAAACGTAATTCGCATGCATTATCTTATTTAAAGAATACTGCGGCTTGGACGTTGCGTATCGGGTTACAAATCACTTTATCCTGAGAAACCAAAAGAATCCCAGCAGAACATTTACTCGACTTGCAACAATAAAGTGCATAATGCATAAATTTAAAAAAAAAAATACACAACAGAAATGTGTAAACTAATCATGATCTTAAAACAATCTTTTTTTTTATTTTTAGAACTGATTAATTCTATTATTATTCATCACAAAGAACAGATTCAACATGAGCGTGTGCATTTACTAGAATTCATATGTAGAAATTAAATTAAAAATAAATAAATTAAACGATGTACATAAATATATATTTTTTAATTTTGTATATTCTTTTAATCTTTATATTGCTTTGTTTTTTTTTGTTTACCTACTATTATTTCATCTTGTCTTTTTGCGCATTATTTTGTCAGTGTTTTATTCCAAATGAGAGGGACATCTTGAAGTAATCAGAAGCTGAAAAGGACTCGTCCCCCTGGCATCTCAGGTTAAATAAGGCGCTCTAGGAAAATATGGTAGGCCCATTACAAGAAACCTGATCTGTCTTCATCAAGACTCCAATTGCCATTGCATTAGGATTGATTAGAGACCAGCAGTACCGTAATGACCCAGGGAAAGGGGCAGCATGGGACCTCTAATGGCGAGGGTGGGGGGGCCTGATAGTTTTAGGTTACCATGAAAATTTATATTTGTTTGCATATTTAGCTAAGCAAATCAGATATCATGAGAATAAAAGAAAATTCCAAAATTGGGAGTGAGGAGGAGGAAAGGGATAAACGAATTGCTGATATCTCCCAACGGATTTACTGTCTAATTAGTTACATATAATAAGCCATAACAGTACGAAACAAACAAACATAGGAGCAAAAGCAATTCTTATTAGTTTCCAGGGACGCAGATAACAGAGCCTTCCAACATTTGGGTCAGAGACAGAATAGTTGTGGGTTTTTAGACCTGTAATTTAGTTTTTTTTTACAACCACTGCAAAAAAAAAAAAGTGCAGAATTCTACTTTCTTTCTTAGGCTCGCTGCTCTGAGACAGGGTGTGACCACAGAAAATGATTTGAGGGGTCTACTGGAGGGCAAGCCAGAGCTGAATTTTTCTCCCAGAGAGTCAACAAAAAATGAGTTTTTATTATACTGTGACTGAGCATAGATTATGGGGGTCACCCCCCTACCCCGCCTATCAGGCAGGAGAAAAAAAATCAGCCCCCACACCCCCACAAAGCAGATTGCCCCTATGCTGGGAGTCACAACATATACACCTCATAGAGGGGCATTCAGTGAAGTTCACTGCATAATTAACTCCATCTTTCCTAGCCAACTTAACTGTTTATTTAGTGTCACATACTATTACCATCAGCAGCCCTTCTCTCCGAGGAAAATTAGCTCGCAGACTTCACCCTGCAAGGGCAAATTCTTCCTTCCTTTACTGCTGGAGGGGGGTTTTCTTTGGCCAGTAATTAAACAGTTAAAATGACCATGGAGCGTGTCTCTTGAATGCATTGTGCCTGCAGATATTTATGAAAAGATCTCAATGGCTGCAAAATAGACTTTGCTTATATATATATATATATATATATATATATATATATATATATATAAGATCAAGAATTGATCAAGGGCCACGTTCACACCAGATCAGTATTTTACATCAGTATTTCTCAGCCAAAACCAGGAGTGGGTGATAAATACAGAAGTGGTGCATATGTTTCTATTATACTTTTCCTCTATTTGTTCCACTCCTGGTTTTGGCTTACAAATACTGATGTAAAACACTGACCAAATACTGAATGTGTGGAGCAAAGTGATCCCAAACATAGGCCATGTTCTCACAGAGCGTAAACACTGAGTTTTTTTCCACTGAGGTTTTTTATTGCTTTTTTGCAGAAAATCTGTTGCTTTTAACATTTCAAGCAAAGTACATGGGATCATATAAAAACTCCTGCCCTTGTGCATTATTTTTTTTTCTTTCCTACAAAAAAAATGTATATAAAAAATTGCAGAATGTAAGTGCAGCATTCAGTCTGCACTAAAATAACCAATAGAAAATGTGCCTTCAAATCTATACAAAAAAAGGCATAAAAACAGGGAAAGTATATTAAAAAGGATTCAATAAAAACACAATGATCAGAGCACATTGTTAATGTGTAAATGGTGTAGACACCTGCAGAAAAAAAAAACGAAGCAGTAAAAAAGCAGCGTTTTTGTATATGGGAACGTAGCCATACAATAAAATGTGGTTGAATGGCAACTAAATTAATTATATGTGCAGAATATTTTATTTTTTCACTTATGCCCTAATTATTAAGGCCAACTATATTTATGATTGCATTTACAAAGACATAAAATAAAACTTGTTCTTTGCAAGTTGTAAATGCATCTCCTTTACATGCTACGGTACGGTATTATGGTTATTGGGCGTAAACTGAACATAATAATAGGACTGTTCAATGATAGTGATGGTTAACAGGCCTTAGTGGGCTGTGCCTCTTATGGCAACTCAGCCTGAGCTGCAATACTGGATGCTGCCTGTGTTAAAAAGTGGCGCTGTTTGTTTTTTGTAATCTTGAACAGGGCTTTGTAACATAGATGTACTATCCTGTTTTCTATAAATCACCACTATATCAGGATGATATTTGTTAGGCTGCCGTCACACTAGCAGTATTTGGTCAGTATTTTACCTCAGTATTTGTAAGCCAAAACCAGGAGTGGAACAATTAGAGGAAAAGTGTAATAGAAACATATGCACAACTTCTGTATTTATCACCCACTCCTGGTTTTGGCTACAAATACTGATGGAAAATACTGACCAAATACTGCTAGTGTGACGGCAGCCTTACAGTTATGTATTCATGAGTACTGAACAATTAATTAGGTCTAAAATACAACAATAGTCATGCTTGTGGGGAGGGATTGGTTTAGTTACTGTGGAAGAGAACCCATCCTGATATCTCATCATGTAAAGTGTTCTTCTAGGTGCAGAGGTTACTTTTCTACAATTATACACAAAAAGGAGAACACCCACTGGAGAGAGGGACTAGAAGCATCTGCAGACAGCTCCACTGGGCCTTTCCCAGCTCTGCAAACTCTGGCAGGAGTGAAGCCTACTGGTAAAATTTCATTTGGTTCTTACTTCTAGTATTTGGGCACCATTTTATTAAATTGTAGGCCCTTATTAATGTTAAATTCTCTTCAAATCGAATCCTTGAGCTAGTAATAATAATAATAATAATAATAATTTTATTTATATAGCGCCAACATATTCCGCAGCGCTTTACAAATTATAGAGGGGACTTGTACAGACAATAGACATTACAGCATAACAGAAATACAGTTCAAAACAGATACCAGGAGGAGTGAGGGCCCTGCTCGCAAGCTTACAAACTATGGGGAAAAGGGGAGACACGAGAGGTGGATGGTAACAATTGCTTTAGTTATTCGGACCAGCTATAGTGTAAGGCTCAGGTGTTCATGTAAAGCTGCATGAACCAGTTATCTGCCTAAGTATGTAGCAGTACAGACACAGAGGGCTAATACTGCATAAAGTGTATGAGAACATGATGCGAGGAACCTTTTTTTTTTTTTTTTTTTTTTTTTATTATAAATAGGCCACACAGGGATCGTTAGGTTAATGCATTGAGGCGGTAGGCCAGTCTGAACAAATGAGTTTTTAGGGCACGCTTAAAACTGTGGGGATTGGGGATTAATCGTATTAACCTAGGTAGTGCATTCCAAAGAATCGGCGCAGCACGTGTAAAGTCTTGGAGACGGGAGTGGGAGGTTCTGATTATTGAGGATGCTAACCTGAGGTCATTAGCGGAGCGGAGGGCACGGGTAGGGTGGTAGACTGATACCAGGGAGGAGATGTAGGGTGGTGCTGAGCCATGGAGTGCTTTGTGGATGAGGGTAGTAGAGAAAAATGTTCCAATTAAATCTATGAGGCCAGAGGCTGAGAAGGTGACATAAAGTTTACTCTCTCCTGACTGCTAATACACCTTTGCACTAATCTCTTGAGCAGCATCCCAGTTGCCTTCAGGCTGTGAGGAGCATCTAGAACAATGGCACCAGCATCTCCAAGTCACCCAGGACAAATTGAGGAGGCTTCTGGCCACAGCTTTCCTTCAATCACCTCCTCAGTTCTGTTTGTACAGGTGCCTACCTAGTAATTACCTCCAGCTCATTAAAGCGGCCACTCTAGTATATAGATTTGCTGTATTATTTTTATTCCAGGACACCGGCAACCTACAGATATATGTTAAAGGACCGAGGAGGTTATTTAGAGAGAAAATACAAGTGCTTATTGTTTTGGTGTGGGGCTGCCTATGTCACAGGCCTGGCTGGTGGGCAATGCACCCCTGCTGGAGAGCGGATCGGGTGTCACCCTGCAGATTCCCACTACAGATAAGGAAATGTGATCTAGTTTTCAGAACAGCAAGTGGTTGGGAAGAAGGAGGAAAAAAAACCTTTCAAACACAAAGCTCATTTACTAATGGACTGGTTTTGTGTTACCCAACCCAATGTACGGGAATGGCCAAGAGATAAATAATCTGCTGCAGGAGCTCCACATCTAATTAGGCTGCTCCAGTGTCCTCTGTGCTGGGCTGTGTGCACAGGGTCGGACGTATTTATAGCATAGTCTGCAGGTACACCATATCATCTGCATCTATATATACTCAGAAGGGTTGTACTGGGCTATGTGCCGCAGGAATAAACAAAAATACAATATATATATATATGTATGTGTAATTATTATTATTCCTGATATATATATATATATATATATATATATATATGTCAACATTAATGAAATATGAATATTTGTTGAATCTCTGTCCATACCCATTATGCATTGGACCGCTATCCCTACCCCTGACACTGTCATTATGGTGCTACAATAGCATTTTGGATCTGGACATGCGTATGTTTTTATTGCATTGTTACATATATATCTGAATGTACATTATTATTATTGTATGGTCACTTCTATAAATTGTTAGTGCATTATTGTTGCATTTTGACATAAGCGTGACATGTCGTGTCGATATTTCACTGCCTTGTATGATTTATTTGCATTGTGAGACTTTGGAACTTTACATTTCCAGAATGCATGTGCACTTGTATCTCCTTTTCTATCATGCAGCATCTTTCAGCCAATATTGCACAAACAGCAAGATTTCCCAGCCTGCCAAATACTTTACAAATGTTTTCTATTGATTGCGAATTTTGGATGTGGCAAAATCTAAAAAAAAAAATTTCTATGAAACTGGCAGGAAGGTAAGAAACTAGCAGTTCAGCTTGTGAAACATTTTTGCAAGCATATAATTTAAAAGTCAGTGCATGTACTATTTTACCATTGCAATGCACACACACACACCATTAAATAAATATAACATTATATATATATATATATATATATATATATATATATATATATATATATATATATATATACACATGTTACTTGTAATGTATTGGAAGCCTCCAGCATATATATATCAATCTGCATAGAGTGCCTGCATCCCTGCAGTGTGTCGGATGGGTGGGATCTGGGCTCGGCGGTGCCCTCCCGGAGGGGGCAGGAATGTGCCCTCTTGGAGCAGTTGATCGTTATTGACAGGGCAGCTGTGGCACCGGAACGATTGTGAAACCTGCTCCCCGATTCAGCTCAGCTCATACCCAAAAGTCCGGAACAAGTGCGCAGAGGAGACCCCCAGCCCCTGCCTCCCAAAATAGGGATTCTTCCCTGGAATCCTAGAAACTATTCTGCGACTTTATAGGGGGCAGGATATATGCTAATTCCTGGAAGACTTCAGGACAACCTCAGCCGCCATCCGTGCTGTACATAGATGAATATATAGGTGATTTCTGGCATGAAGATATCGAAACGTTGGCTACATTCTATATATCCTCCAGAATGACCAGTCCTACACCGTAATAAGTATTGCACATTTGTCAGTGTTTGTAAATATTGATTTATTAATAACATGAATAAATATTGATTTCTCAACCTGTTAAGTGTCAACAATCTGCCCTAAGAAAAGTAGTTAAATGGCCATTTAGTACTTTCCGACAATGACAGATAAATATCCACTTCTCCCAGCACCTCTGTGTTCTCTTATCAGAGGCCATTGTTCTCCTCTTATTGCCTGCCTTGCTACCAACAATACATTATTACCTTTGTTTACAAAAGCCTAATTGTTTTTAGGGAACTTTTTTTTTTTAATAATTGCTTTCAAGTAAGGTGTGCAAATGAGGATTAACATAATGAGACTGGGAACTCCTTGTGCTTAATGCCTTGGTATCCCAGACCAAAGAGAGAAGAGGAAATACATGGAATTGTGCCGGAATTGTGGTGTTGTTTATTTAGTAGGAGATATTAGATAGGGCACTTATTAGTATAGCTCTAGAGCAAAACATAGCATGAAGCTCTCATAAGCACACTGACAATGGAAACATAAATACAAGATCCATAAATTCTAAAATATACAAGCATTATATATATATATATATATATATATATATATATATATATATATACATACAGCATATGCATACATTAAACAGATATGTTATGTTTATATACTTTAGAGTGTATGGTCATTGTATATCTACAATTCTTACACACACTATGTAGATATGCAAACTCTAGATATAGATATATACACACACATTTTGTACACATATATACTGTTTGCACACACCATATATATACATATATACACACACATATTATGCATTACTGGTAGAGCTATAGACGAATCTATATCTATCTATCTATCTCTATCCCATATCTATCCCATATCTATCTATCTATCTATCTATCTATCTATCTATCTATCTATCTATCTATCTATCTATCTATCTATCTATCTATCTCTATCCCATATCTATCTATCTATCTATCTATCTATCTATCTATCTATCTATCTATCTATCTATCTATCTATCTATCTATCTATCTCTATCCCATATCTATCTATCTATCTATCTATCTATCTATCTATCTATCTATCTATCTATCTATCTATCTATCTCTATCCCATATCTATCTATCTATCTATCTATCTATCTATCTATCTATCTATCTATCTCCTATCTATATCTATCCCATATCTATCTATCTATCTATCTATCTATCTATCTATCTATCTATCTATCTATCTGTTATCTATCTATATCATATCTATCTATCTATCTATCTATCTATCTATCTATCTATCTATCTATCTATCTATCTATCTATCCCATATCTATTATCTATTTATCCCATATATATCTATTTATCTATCCCATATCTATCTATCTATGAAAAAAAGCACAAAAAAATTAAAAAAAAACTGGACTTTATTGCCCAAATGGTGTGGCAACATTTCGGATGTAATATCCTTTCTCAAGCCTCAAGGCAATAAAGTCCACTTTCTTTTCAGTTTTTTGTGCTGTTTTCCTCTTTTACTCTTATTATTGGAAACCATTTGACTACTGGTTGGGAAAGCTTTGCATGACACTTGAGGTAATATCAGATATTGTTCCAACTTTTTTCTATCTATCTATCTATCTATCTATTTCCAAAAGAGCAGGCAGCACTCCATTTTCTTAAAGATAGTATGCAGGATTTTATTTACACCCACATGTCTCTGCAGAGACATGTGGGTGTAAATAAAATCCTGCATACTATCTTTAAGAAAATGGAGTGCTGCCTGCTCTTTTGGAAATAGATGGACTAGAGACAACCGGTGGACGGGTGGTCTAGGGGCTTTGTACCCGAAGATAAGTAAAGGATTTGTGCTGTTCCAATTTTTGTTATCTATCTATCTATCTATCTATCTATCCCATATCTATCTATCTATCTATCTATCTATCTATCTATCTATCTATCTATCTTTTATCTATCTATCTAACTATCTATCCCATATCTATCTATCTATCTATCTATCTATCTATCTATCCCATATCTATCTATCTATCTATCTATCTATCTATCTATCTATCTTTTATCTATCTTTTATCTATCTATCTATCTTTTATCTATCTATCTATCTATCTATCTATCTATCTTTTATCTATCTATCTATCTATCTTTTATCTATCTATCTATCTATCTATCTATCTATCTATCTATCTATCTATCTATCTATCTATCTATCTATCCATATACATTTAGCCCCTATGTTCCCCATGCTGGCTCTGTCCTGTTTAATAATTCATCCCTATTCATCAGCACATGTTTTATTCATAGCAAGCATTAAGGTAATTAAATACCAACTCACCTGAACTGGACAATGACATTTTTTGATTTTTTTGTTTCCCACAGAGCTCTGCTGTTATAATTGATTTGTGCAGAGATGAGTCTTGGGTCCCCTTAGGTGATACTTGAGAAGGGTCTCATGTTGCAAGTCCCTGGCGTGTCTACTCCCCCCCCTTTCTCTCGTCCCACCCAAGGGCAGCAGCATCACCCCTGCCCTCCCCACCCCGTGCTCCATGCTCTGCAGCCTGCCCTCCCCACCCCGTGCTCCCTGCTCTGCAGCCTGCCCTCCCCACCCCGTGCTCCCTGCTCTCCAGCCTGCCCTCCCCACCCTCCAGCCTGTGCTCCCTGCTCTGCAGCCTGCCCCCATATGTGCAGCCAATCAGTGTGTCCAGCAGTGTGGAGCTTTAAGGAGGCTTCTACCAGAAGAGTGACAAAGTAGTGGCAGCTGCACGCAGCATCCCCCGTGTCCTCTGGTGGGCTCCCACTCTTGGATGTACCCTCTGTGTGGAGCTCCTGTCCCCCGGCTTCTGGCGGGGTCTCCAGCACACTGAGCCATGTCTATGCTGCCTTCCTTCGGCTTCACACAGGAGCAAGTAGCCTGCGTGTGCGAGGTTCTGCAGCAGGGGGGGAACCTGGAGAGGTTGGGCAGGTTCCTCTGGTCGCTGCCAGCCTGCGACCACCTCCACAAGAATGAGAGCGTGCTGAAGGCTAAGGCTGTGGTCGCCTTCCACAGGGGCAACTTCCGAGAACTCTACAAGATCCTGGAGAGCCACCAGTTCTCCCCACACAACCACCCCAAGCTGCAGCAGCTGTGGCTGAAGGCGCACTATGTGGAGGCGGAGAAGCTCCGGGGGAGACCTCTGGGGGCCGTGGGCAAATACCGGGTGAGGAGGAAATTCCCTCTGCCCAGAACCATATGGGACGGTGAAGAGACAAGTTATTGCTTTAAGGAGAAGTCTCGAGGGGTCCTCAGGGAATGGTATGCTCATAACCCCTACCCCTCTCCCAGGGAGAAGAGGGAGCTGGCCGAGGCCACCGGACTCACCACCACCCAGGTCAGCAACTGGTTCAAGAACCGGCGGCAGCGGGACCGAGCGGCAGAGGCCAAGGAGAGGTAAGAGCCACCACTCTGGGTAGGAGAGCCCCCACATGCCAACCCCGCATCTGTCCGCTACAGTCCCAGACAAAGAGTCCCCAGCATCTCCTACTGCCACACGTGGTTTGCAGAGGGACACTGACCACTAGTCGGTCCGGCACACAGGAGGTTAATGCAGGTCTGCTGGATGAGGAGAGCAGGGTCCTCCATGTCCCCCCAGCTGTAGTAGGGCGAGGTGGCTGTGGAGGCTGGGGTGTCCTAACTTACCGCTAGTCACACACAGACGATTATTATTATTATTATTATTATTATTACACCTTATCTGTGGATAGAAGGTTCCACATCTGAGTGCAGAAAATACATAGAAGACGGAAAATACAGAGAATACGCAGAATACTGAGAATATACAGAACATAGAGAATATGCAGAATATGGAGAATATAGAGAATACAGAGAATATACAGAATATAGAGAATACAGAGAATATACAGAACATAGAGAATATGCAGAATACAGAGAATATACAGAACATAGAGAATATGCAGAATATGGAGAATATAGAGAATACAGAGAATATACAGAATATAGAGAATATGCAGAATACAGAGAATATAGAGAATACAGAGAATATGCAGAATATAGAGAATATGCAGAATACAGAGAATATAGAGAATACAGAGAATATGCAGAATACAGAGAATCTACAGAGTACAGAGAATGTGCAGAGAATACAAAATACAGAGAATTTAAAGAGTACAGAGAATGTAGAGTACATAGAATATACAGACTACTTAGAATATAGAGTACAGAGAATATAAAAATTACAGAGAATATACAGAAAACAAAGTATACAGAATACAGAGAATATGCAGAATACTATCTATCTCTATCTATCTATCTATCTATCTATGTATTATCTATCTATTATCTATCAATCCATCTATCATTTATCTATATATCTATCTATCTTACTGTCAATCACATGTTTATTAATGTATCTTAATTGATTTGGTCTAAAATATATTCCCATTTAAAATATAACACTTTTTAAGCACAAAATATTTCTAGTAACAGATGGCTGATACATATGAGCGATAGACAGAGAGACAGATAGTAAGTGGCATGTATGTTTTTTCCCGATAGATACATAGATAGATAACAAAATGGAGGCAGCACACCAATACAGCAAGTTATAAAAAAGACTTACTGACCTATAATAACCATACACACATATTAGAGGACTGATCTTGCCTGGGAGGCTTTGCACCCTATCATTATTATTTTTTCGCTGGTGCTGCACCTACATTTTCTAGATAGATAATTGATAGATAGATAGATATGGAATAGATAGATAAAAAAAATAGTAGAAGAGCACAGTTAGGATAGGGTGCAAAGCCTCACAGGTGCATACCAGTCCTTATGAATAAAGATCAAAAAAAGATTGAGGCAGCACACCACATTACAGCTGGAAAAATGCTCTTTAATGGCCCATATGGCAACGTTTCGGTCCTAGATGTGAACCTTTCTCAAGATAGATGTATAGCAGTGGGCAGGCAGATAAGGCTAGTTAATATATAATAATTCGATTTACAGACACATTAATAGTTATTCTTCTACAACTTCTTATATATATTTCTTATTTTCCTTCTCCAGAGAAAACACAGAAAACAACAGCACATCCAGCAACAAACAGAACCAGTTGTCTCCGTTGGACGGAGGCAAATCTCTTATGTCCAGTTCTGAAGAAGAGTTTTCACCCCCCCAGAGTCCGGACCAGAACTCAGTCCTCCTCCTGCAGGGCAGCCTCAGCCACCCGGGGGGCTCTTCCTACACTTTGAGCGCTTTGGGGGCTTCTCAGGGCGGCCACGGCCTGGCCAGTCACCAGCATCAGCTGCAGGACTCGCTTCTCGGACCTCTTACCTCCAGCTTGGTGGACCTAGGATCCTAAACTAGTGATCATCTAGGGACTGTGGTGGAGACACGCGTGGACTGCACAATGACTGTATATAGCGAGACACTTGGTGGTTTCAAAGCTCATCTCATGGTACTTAATGATATGTAAAGAGACTTTTTATATTCCTGTTGATGACAAGACCCCCATGTCCCCCACCTTCACCGAATGCTCTTATAACCCCCTATAGCTCTTCTGCAATTAGCCAAAGCTGAGGACAGAGGCACTAGGACCCCTCCTCCTGCTGCAGAGCTCCCTGCACCTCCTCTCCATAGGATATAACACTACAGGATATTATCATTATAATTAATATTATTATTGTGCTTTATTTATGAAGATCCGTATTTTTTTTTTGTTTTCCTCCAAAACCCAAGAAAATCCTAAATAATGGGAAAAAAAAAAACCCACAGAAAACATCTGTGGGGGCTGAATGCTCTTCACATTGTGCGAGTTCACCAGTTTGGAGGAGGTTACGTTTACAATTTTCTTTTTTTTTTTCACACTTTAGTGGTATAAATCGATTGCAAAGTAGTTTATAATAAAATACAGTATTAGAAAACAAAATTGAATAGCGCCTGATGTCTTTTGTCCAAAATCAGGAGTCACTGCGACATTTGAAAAATGCTGCGCATATTAGGTAAAAAAAAAGTTGTTTTTTTTTTCAGCAAACGTCCTTGTAGACATGACAGCATGCAGATCATGTCTATAAAACAGATATGGAGCACTAACCTCAAATATCCAGGGCCTGATTTATATATATATATATATATATATATATATATATATATATATACATATATATATATATACATATATATATATATATATATATATATATATATATATATATATATATATATATATATATATATATATATATATATATATATATAGTGAATGGTAGTGTAGCAAAGTCTCCTAAATATTCGCACATGTATTTATTTGTTTGTATATTTATTACATTGGAAAAAAATCGAACCCAATAATGCATTTCCTTATAGAGTGATCTGTAACTGACCAAATGAAGAGTAGTGTCCTTATTAGTGGCACAATTTGCGAATATAATTTACAGAAAGGCGCAAACACTAAAACTGTCAATTTACCTGACACATCACCATATATTTCTTGTTGATTGGTATTGGAAAAACGATTGAGTGCAGTAACCATAATGTGGTGGTCGTCTGCTGGGCACAGTAAATGCAATAATTGGGAGACCATGTCAGACATTGCTCCAAATCCAAAATGCTAATTAGCTTAATCAAAATAATTAGGTATATATTTGAGCAGGGTATGACACAGTTATTGCCTTTCTTAAAACTACAAATTTTGCATTTGCATTTATTTTTGTATATAATAATATTAATAAATTATTATTATTATTATTAATAATATTTTACCCTAACTATCTCCAGGTGGCATACATATTTTAGGTTAATGCTGACCCTATTTATTTTTCCTGACTCTTTAGTTATCATCCCACATCCACAGAAAATGAAGCCCGACATTTATATTTAGAATAAATATCGGTGTTAAACCCATTTTCTATTATATCAGTTCAGATGGAGATGGTCGGTATAGAATAATATAATATTAGATAATATTCAAAGATACCTTTCAATAAACAAACCATGATCATAAATACTACAAAGGTGAAATACATGTAGACCAGGTGTATAAATCTGATCGATCGGTGTGTTATATAGTATAGTATATGTCTGAGTATAAATACTGGATATTGTTATGAAAGTTTGTTCCTTTCATGTTTTTCCACATTTTATTTTTCACAAAGTCAGATCATGGTTTACAGTCCAGGTCTCTACCTGCCACATCATATACAGCAGCTCCTCTGCTACACAACTAGGCAGCTCAGTCTCTGCTGCCCGACCCCGGGGTGCAGCTAATGATCCTTTTGTTGGTGTTTTGGGGCCATTAATAGATGTTTATATAAGTGACAGCAGTGTTTGCTCTCCAGCTTGGGGACGTGGAGCGATGCTGCCCGGGAGTGGGGACCATCCTCACACTTACCAAAAAAACAAACACCCCTAAGTGCAAGAACAGGAGGCATGTCAGAGGATGTCTGTTAGTTACCTTAGCCACATTTCAGGGTAGACAGATAGATAGATAGATAGATAGATAGATAGATAGATAGATAGATAGATAGATAGATAGATATGGGATAGATAGATAGATATTAAATAGATAGATAGATGGATAGATAGATAGATCGATAGATAGATATTAGATAGATATGTGATATATAGATAGATATGGGATTGATGAATAGATAGATAGTTATGGGATAGATAATAGATAGATAGATAGATATTAGATAGATGATAGATTGATAGATATGAGATAGATAGATAGAAAGAAAGAAAGATGAATAGATAGATATATATGAGATAGATAGATAGAAAGAAAGATGAATAGATAGATAGATATGGGATAGATAGATAAATAGATACATAGATAGATAATAAATTCGATAAAGGGGAGTTAAACAAAAATTAAATCCCATGATTAAAAGGAATGGGAAAGGATAACATATAAAGTAGATATATAAACAGCAGTATGTTGTAAAATAAATTAGATAGATACATTTATTAACTGTAGAGGGATCGAAACAAAAATGTAATAACATTATTGAAATGAATAGTATAGAATTACATTTAAATATATAAAATAGGTATATAGATAGCAATTCTTACAATTAAATTAGATAGAATGTGTAGATGGATAGATAGATAGATAAATATGGAATAGATAGATATGGGATAGATAGATAGATAGATATGGGATAGATAGATAGATAGATAGATAGATAGATAGATATTAGATAGATAGATAAATATGGAATAGATAGATATGGGATAGATAGATAGATAGATGGATAGATAGATAGAT
This sequence comes from Ranitomeya imitator, assembly GCF_032444005.1. Lineage (NCBI taxonomy): Eukaryota > Metazoa > Chordata > Amphibia > Anura > Dendrobatidae > Ranitomeya > Ranitomeya imitator. The sequence goes on along the minus strand of NC_091282.1, from coordinate 735,445,632 downwards.
ATGGGATAGATAGATAATAGATAGATAGATGTAGAAAATTATGTCAGTATGAAAAAATAAAGGACATGTTATTAGCCCATATGGTAACGTTTCCAGGCTTCAGAATGGTTTAGTTGTGGAACCGAAACGTTGCCATATGGGCTAATAAAAAGTCCTTTATATTTTCATACTGGCTTGAAGTGCTGCTATATCATTTTTGACCAGAGGTTATGTGTCCAAAAACTGCACACCACTAAAGTAATATTTTTGCGAAGTTTCATTTTACCATTTTCTTTAGATAGATAGATAATCGATAGATAAATAGGTGATTAGAAGGCTAGATAGATCGAAGTGGATAATAAGTAGATACAATTTTAATCATTTGAATAGAATAAAACTGAAAGGAGGGAATGGTAACATATTTCGATATATAAAGAGTAGTTTATAAATAATAAAGTATATAGAGATAGCTAGATAGGCAATGCAGCTATAATAGATTACATCGTAAACGTACATACACGTCAGATTAGTCCCATGTGCTCAGTAATAGCAATGTCCCCGCATTTACCAGTGTGCTGCCCCTATATGCCGGCACTGAGCTGTCAGCCATTTGGTGTTACTGCTGTTAAATCTCATTATTTCCAGCAGGTTCTTCTACTGTGCTCTAATTGCCCCGGAGCAGATAAGTGAGGTCCTCCTCCATGATGCCGGTGTACACAGACTGCCGGTGTATCAGAGCTGGGGGTGGATAATTGTTATAGAATTCTTCACATAGTATTAACAACTTAATGATGATTATCGGAGATTTATCGCTTGCTATTTATTATCAAATTACTGTAATTGTTGGGTTTTGCACAAGTTAATCCGATTTTAAACGAAATTTTAGTTAAATTCGCCAGAGGGGAGAGGTGGAGGAGCAAAGGGGGTCACAGATCATCGCACCCGACGAATTATGGCCGACACGACTTCTTCCTCCCCTGATAGTCGCATCTATCCGAGGGATTGCACTGTATATAGGAAGGTAAGGAATCAATATCGTGTATATAATTATAACATGAAATCATGGGAAATCAGCAAAGCATGGTTTTATTTCTATTACATTATACGCACAATTACAGGAAAAGGGCATGTGAATGGTGAAAATGGAAGCTATAGTGTATCATGTGTATTGTCGGGACTTGATTTAGGAAAGGACACAATTATTATTGTGCATTAGGACAGCTGTAATAATCTATCTATCTATCTATCTATCTATCTATCTATCAAATATATGTCTATCTATCTATCTATCCATCCATCCATCCATCCATCCATCTATCTATCTATCTATCTATCTATCTATCTATCCCATATCTATCCATCTATCTATCTATCTATCTATCTATCTATCAAATATATGTCTATCTATCTATCTATCTATCTATCTATCCCATATCTATCTATCTATCCCATATCTATCTATCTATCTATCTATCTATCTATCCCATATCTATCTATCTATCTATCTATCTATCTATCTATCTATCTATCTATCTATCCCATATCTATCTATCTATCCCATATCTATCTATCTATCTATCTATCTATCTATCTATCCCATATCTATCTATCTATCTATCTATCTATCTATCTATCTATCTATCTATCTATCTATCCCATATCTATCTATCTATCCCATATCTATCTATCTATCTATCTATCTATCTATCTATCTATCTATCTATCTATCTATCTATCTATCTATCTATCTACCTATATCTTTCTAAGAATGCAGGCTTACTATCTGTATGCCCTATATGTTATGTAGCTTAGTGTCATCCCATCTGCTATCGCTGTGTATATACTATATCTAGATGTGACTTATTATGTATTTTATAGATATTATGCGCCCTGTTCTGTTACTTTTTACCCTCCTGATAAAGGAAATGGTGACATTCGGCCATAGTGGCCCAGTACATAGACAGATGGCATTACACCGCCATTCCTCACACAACTATCCGTGTACCAAACACTGCGCTGCTCTAGTTTAGGCCAATTGCCTGCAGAATTGTAGACTATATGGCAGGTTTTTGTATAGGAGAGTGTGCATTAACCTCTTACATACCAGGCTACCTTGCTGTATACTAGGAGGGTGCCCCGTTTGCATGCCCAGTAGTTGTACCCTACATTAGGCATTAGTACTGTGCTGCTGTGTGTCACACTGTGGAGCCTTCACCATTCCCATCCTCCTTCCTGGCATTAGGGGGTAACCAGTGTTGCTCCCCTCTGTACAGCAGGGTGGAAGATCTGTAATTATGCTTTCCACAGTCCATTAGAAATGTGCAGTGCAGTGTATGTAATACCTAGCCAATTTTTATTTTTTATGGAGGGAAGGAAGTACTCCAATAATGCCCATGACGGAGTGGAGGGCATATTGGGTTACTGGGAAAAGTCAATTTTATGGGGGTAGAGAGAAATGGGAAAGGAGAGAGGGCTGCTCCTTCTCTTATGGCTACAGACTGCTCGGGCTGAAGATTTACTGTGAACATGTAGTATGGTATGAAAAGGGGATCTTGTCATAACAAAAAATGGGGTCAGTTAGAATAATACATACAACTGATCAGATCATGACAATTCAGATTTAATAGCCGTCTGTATACATCTATCTTGATATTGAGCCAGCAGAATCCCTTTATATGTATATTACGTGTAATTGATCCATCCTGCTCTGTGAGTCAGTTACACAATTGTTATGTTATTATATTTATATATGGAAGATAAACTGGTCCATGGGGAGCAGTAACTAATGTGTGGAGGAAGAGGAAGCTAGCACTCAATGTCCAGCCATGTATAACAGAGGACAGTCCTTGGCTCTTTACACAGCCACCTGAAGGAAATAGAACCAGACTGCAGGCAAGAGAGGACACGATAACACCCAGTGGTCCCTGGACTATTATATAGACTTTGCTGGCCACAGATATTAATCACATGGCAGGAATAATTACTAGTCACTTCGGTATGTGTAAAGAGGGCCTGTCACTGGGTCAGAAATGGCCAGTGTTTTGCATTGTTATTATTCTTGCTGCTCCCCAGAGTCATTTTTTGTAATGACCATACAGCTCCAGAGATATGTGCCTTATATATATATATATATATATATATATATATATATATATATATATATATATATATATATATATATATATATATATATATATATATATATACCAAGGGGACATGGCTCGCAGGATAATAATGCGGAACAGCATAAAGACACCCACCCAGAGAATCCTGTGAACTATGCCCACTTAATAAAAAAAACAAAAAAAATACCACTAGATAAAAAGGCCCAAATCTCTGGAACTGTATAGCAACTAAAAAAGTCAAAACAAAAGAGAACATTGAAGGGAGCAGCAGGAATAAAATAAGAGCAAAAACTGTCCACTTCTGCCCTGGAGACAGACCCGCTTTAATATCTTGTACATTGGGATGAAGCTATGTGTGAGTTCAGGTCTGAGCTCCAGGGAAGAACCGCACTTCACACTCCAAAATACAATCGAATTTAAAGGGGTTTTCCAGAAGTTTAGCATTGATGGCCTATCCCTAAAATAAGTCATCGATGTCCGATCGGTAGGAATATGACACCTGGCACCACGGGCAGATATTCGGTTATACGATGACCGATGTGGTCATAACTCACGACGAGCCAACGGTGTCCGACAAGTGTTTATAGCGGGAGAGAATCGTGAATCAAACATCGTGCATTGTGTTCCCCCAGACAGTAGTTGTGTTCATCATTCAGATCCCATAAGTGATACTATTTATTTTGAATGCATGAATTCATAAAGTATTGAACAAACATTTCAACTGACACGGTAAAAAGAAAATCGAATTGAATCAGGAAATCCATTTTTTCCCCCGATAATCACAAATATGAATTTGTTATTTATTTATTTTACTCACTTATATAGCGCCATTAATTACAGGCATCATGTGCACTGTCCCCATTGGGGCTCACAATCTAGATTCCCTATCAGTATGTCTTTGGAGATGGGCGGGATGCTTCCATACCATATCTCCTCCTCCAGAGTGTGGCTGGAAGGAGTTTTTTTTTGTCTGGCTGTGTTGTGTGGAGGAAAGAAGCCTCCATACCAAAGCTAAGCGAGCTGACCTTCCACACCATCTTTCAATTATAAATTTTTCTCAGTAAGTTTCATTCCTGGCTTTGGCATACAAACACTGATGCAAAATACTGACCATATTCTGACATGTGTATGAAGCCTCAGTGTACATAGGAAGATAACTGTAAATCACACAAATTGGACCAAACCCTAGACTGGACTTCTAACCACAGAATCACCAGGGATAGAAATCTACATATTAATTAGCTCACTTTCTCCTACTCTATGACATGCTGCCCAAACATTGCCAGCTTTTTTATAACCAGGTTCCTTTTGATAATTCATACACTGATTCAATGGCAGACACAGACAGAAAAGGGCCCTACGTGCAGGAACAATATATGGGCCAGTTTCAGTCCAATTGCTTATCATAATGCAAAGTTCCACCTACTTTGGATGTGGTAGTGGCTTGGTTGCACCATTAAAGGGGTTGTCCATTAAAGGGGATGTTCAATCCAAAATGATAAGTCTGCAGTCACTTTGTGTGACTGAAGACTTATGAATCCCACAAGCGCATGCAATGCAGGGATTTGCCGATTTCTGTGCCGGAAGCGGATGGTATTTATGCACTATACATACTTCCGGCCATGGCCTTGCTCCATATACTTGTACAGAGAGGCCGCACCCCAACTGTGCAGTAGGCATAGAAGTGTATGGAGAGAGAGGCCGTGCCCACTGGACAGGCTCTGGCTGACAGTATGCATAATGCATACACCCCCTCCGATCCTGCCTTCTGTGTGACTGCAGACTTATTGATTTGGACAGGACAACCCCTTTAATATGTCCACCCCCTGCACGGACTCTACAGTTCTGATACCCCGGAGGTCTCCGACAACTAGTAAGAGGTTTTCCACATGGAGTAGATGAGCAAGGGGTTGCCTGCCAAAGCCTAGATGTACAGGCCAGGATTTGCCGGTGGGAACAGAGGCGACTGAAAGCAATGACTGCCTGGGGACAGCAGACGCAGAGTAAATTGAAAGTCAGGACCACTTTCTGAGTAGCCTCTAAGCAAAGGCCAGTGAAGGTTGCACTAAGATTTTTTTCTAAAGGTCTGAGAAAAAAATGTATCTGTCATTCACACCTGTGTCTGCTTCCCAGCCCTGTCTGTAAGCAGAGCATTACATTTCATCCTTCCTCTCAGCCCTGCAGGCAGCTCAGTGCATGTCATTCCCACACTGCTGCCCTCACATACACACCTCACTTTCCCAGGCATCGGATATACCACTTACCTACATTTGCTTAACCCTCTCTTACCTGGGGGGAAAAATTTACTCTTGCTGGAGGGGGTCTTAAAATCCTAAATTCCGTAAGGTCTATGGGAGACTGCATATCGGCCCTTACTCTGTTCTGCCACATCATCTATTTCCAGGACGCTTGGTTTCTAGTAAGAACATGGATGACTAATGACTATTGCTACTGGAGGATATAAATAACGATTTTAATAAAGTAATGGAGGCGTTCTAGATTAGAAATAAATTTGATGGCGCTTGGTAAGACGAAAATTGATAGGAGTAGGGAAATACAAATAATTGAAAGAAGGGCGATTTTACGTATTTAAGGGGTTAGGATGTCTCACAAATTAACAGACTCTAAGGCTTTAATCTTTATTATATAAAAAAATAAGAGATAGGGTTAAAATCTGGAAAAGGCTACCCCTCTGTTGTATCACAAACAGTATTTGTAATATAAAACTTCCCTGTTTGGATACCTTAGAGGTATACTTAATATAGTTGATAAGACAGTGGGAAAGAGTGTAAGGGAATCCAAACATTTGCCAAAATTTATAAAAATTTGTTTGATAAATATTTACAACTAAGGGGCACAATAAATAAGGAAGCTGATTGGTTTGGGTTCCACAAAAGCATGCCTTAGGAATTAGAAGAGGAAGAATAATGTGAATTATCACTGAAACATGACGGGAAGTGATCAAGTGTAATGGCGAAAATGAGACATGTAGGTCTAGAGCAGTGTTCCCCAAGTTCGGTCCTCAAGAGCCACCAACGGGTCATGTTTTCAGGATTTCCTTAGTAATGCTCAGGTGAGAACTCCATAATCTAGACAGGCATCAATTCCATCACCTGGGCCATACTAAGGAAATCCTAAAAACAGGACCTGTTGGTGGCTCTTGAGGACCGGAGTTGGGGAACACTGGTCTAGAGAAACATGGAACCAGGAGATTGGAAACATCTCAGTATAAAGTTGATCAGAGACATGAAAGGAGCTGAATCTGTTATCCGAAAGGTCCTGGCGTATGACGTCTCAGTTTTTCCTTATACGTGGACCATAGCGTACACCTAAATTCCTACACAGAACAGTGATTGAAGACTCTGCAAAATGTTATAGATGCGAAGACAGAGATGGAGGAGTGATTCACGTAGAGGTGTCTAAAATTATACAGTGGATATGAGACCTAGCACTTAAAATATGATGAAAACAAAGGGATTCTTTATTTTATGAATGCAATCCAGAATGAGAAAGATGTTTTTGTCCAATAGTCGGACCTTCATCAATGCACAGATTGCCCGGGAGAAACTGCGTTACTGAAAGTTAGTTGCAATAAAATGAGGAATCTGGTGATTCAAAATCCGTGCTGCCAAGTATCTAAAATACAAACATAGACAGATGTAACATTATTGCGTCAATGCGTTTCGAGGTCCACAAACCCCTTCATCAGGATGAAACCATAGTAAGACTTAGGCCGGTGTCACACTTGCAAGTGCAATGAGAGAAACTCGCGCCTCAATACCCGGCACTGCCGCCGGCACTCGGGACTGGAGTGTGCGGATGCATGTATTCTATGCAGCTGAACGCTCCGGTCCAAACTGCCGGGTATTGAGGCGAGTTTCTCGCATTGCAGTTGCAAGTGTGACACCGGCCTTACTGTGGGTTTGTCCTGATGAAGAGACCGGTGGACCTTGAAACGCATTGATGCAACAAACCGCAGCTCTACAAAATCTGTCTATGTTCGTACTTTGGACACTTGGCAGCGAGGATTTTGAATCACCAGATTCCTCATTTTATTGTAACTAACCCTATTGGAGATCCTGCAGCAGCTTTCACATGCTTTATACAGGAGTTGGGACCGTCACGACCCCATCAGGTGAGCGGATTTCATACATTTCTATACCCTTTTGCCCCAAGATAAAACCCTATTTTTGCACTTTTTGACTCTCCAGTCTTTTCATCTTTGTAACTGAAAGCTAGTAGAGCTGTGGGATATCTGCGGCATGTACTATTCTACAGTCCAGGGTCCTACTCGTGCTCCGATCAAGCAGAAGGACCATGCTCTTTATTGATATCTAAAATTATAGAGGTACTGGACAGGAGTTATCCAGTAAATTAGTAAAATGTTGTCATTAAATATAGATATGGATCAGATGATTTGCATCTGGAAATCAGAAGTTCCCCTAACAGTAGGCAAATGGTTAAATGAGATAAAATATAACAGAAAAATAGAAGTTTGGTCCATCAGATCAAAAAATAAGGAGTCTCTAGAGGAAGTGTATAAAAGAAAATGGATAGAAGCTATGCTTCTCTTGCTGTCTCAAAAGAGGATGGCAAAAGGGGACTTTTGTATAATAATGGATTTTTAGGGTGTTATTACCAGGTGGATGGCACTAGATGGAAGCGAATTTGACAAATTAAAATACTACCAAAAATGAAATAAAATAAAATAATTTATTAGAAGAACAGTGTGTTTCATCTGTATCCAGCCTTCCTCAGGCAACACATCTGTCAGTAAGACACCTGAAGAAGGCCGGATACAGTCGAAACGTATTGTGTTTTTAATGCATTATTTAATTTAATTACTTGTGGTACTTTTTTCATTGCTCACATTCACTACCAAGGGAGTGCCATCTACCTAGTAATTCCATCCTAATCAGACACTGCCAGAACACCACTGGAGGATTTTCCAACAGGACACCAGGTCGGCTAGACCTACTGGTTCTAGCATATGTGCTTTTTGAGTCGTACCCTTATATACACAACTTCATCAGGTCAGAAAGTCCCCTATATTTAGTTTTAACAATTTTAATTATACACGCAGGACATATTATCATTAAGCTCATCATAAGAAATAGACTGGAGTGACAAGTGATTGGCATCAAAGTCAAAGCTGTTGCACTTTCAGAGCCCATTACAGTGTTAGAGCCTGAGGCCACCAGCGGATCTGCTGTTCTATGGTGGGCCAGTCTAACAATTCCTCTAAAGCTTTGCAGCCTATAGAATCCTGTAAAAACCTTTAGTAGATTTTTAATAAAGCTTCCAAGAACAATTCAGTCATAAATAGGATTATCTCAGCCACCAAGACATGCACTACTTTCTCAGCCAATTACAGTAATGGTGCCCATATACACAAAGATCTGCAATCCGGTCTTCTTTTAGAGAGTCACTGGAAAAACGTTAGTACCTTTACAAGGGGCTGCCATCTTTTCTACCAAGAAGTTACGGATTTGATCCGGAGACTTTCTTGTCTACTTACCAGAAATGTATTCTTCAACCTATGTTCCGCCTATGCAAAATGTATGATAACTATTATATTGCGGCCAATGTACACATTTTACAAAATTAAACAATTTTTAGTACAGTAATATAGCTCCATCTAGTGTAATGATATCATTGTGCAATAGATACAAAGCCATAATGCATTTTCATCACCCATACAGAGGATCTCTGATATTTTATATGCTGGGGTAAAGTGCCAAATTTCCCTAGTAAAAGCCTGATTTAATGGCAGCCCTGATTGTGATACCAGCATAGACATGGACACATAGTAGCGGGTTGGATATAATAAAATCTATTGCAGATGGACATTCTCCCTCCATATATGCATTTGTTGTTTAGTTATATAATATTGTGGTGAGAAAAAAATATATATTTTCATCAAAATGGCGCCTGCGCAGTAGCACCTACAGCATTCCAATAGATACTACCGTGCAGGCGCTGCTGCCATTTTGTAGAGGAAAAAAAAAATTGCTCCATTTTGATGGAGCCAATTTTTTTTCCTCTAGCCAAGTGGCATTGGCAGCAGCGCTTGCGCAGTAGCATCTATCACGTTGTGATAGATGCTGCTGTGTCGGCACCATTTTGATGGAGCCATATTTTTTTTCCTCTAGCAAAACGTTGCCGATGGCGGCGACTGCGCAGTAGCCTCTATTGGAACATGAATACTGTAGATGCTACTGCGCAGGCGCGGCTGCCGGCGCCATTTTGATGAAATTTTTTTTTCTTCTCCCCGCAATATTATATAACTCAATAATATATACATATATGGAGGGACAGCAGGCTTCTGACTGCTAAAGTAACTCGCGATCCTCTGAGTGTGCAGAGATTGACAACGGCATAAAAATGGTTAACAGCAATAATAAGCGATCAGCTCATGAGCGCCTTCCACACATGCTCACCTCAATGCTGACATGCATGAGGTTACAGGTCAGACAATTTTTTTTGCTTTTACTTTTCCACGTCTCAGTAAATATGTATTTTTTAATTGTTGAGGAAACACAATCAGATCTTCACTTTTTCATTTATCCATAAATAAATATGACAGTTAACCATGGTATACTATAAGTAAATTCACCAATTGTTACCATGTAATCAACAGGATTACTGCAGCCTATCATCAATTACTACATAGAACTCCACCAGAAAAGATGATCATAAGGCAATTTTGAATGTATCAAAACCATAATTTTATTAAAGCACTATATCATTTAAAATCATACTGCCAGAATTAGGGAAATGGAACATCGGACATATCTCACACAATCACCATTGTCGACGCGCAGCTCCAAGTGATAGGCATTCACCTCACACAGTACTGGTGGGAAGCTAATTAGAACCAGAATAGATAAATAAATAATTTTTCTGCAAGTTAACATACAGGTATACTAAGTTTAAAGTCATATGTATCCCATATTAATTAATGCTCTATGTCACCACCATTTATCAGCCTCATTCCACTACCCTTCAGTTCTATATCCACCAACCCAGACCATACTGGGATGAGGTAAGTGAAATGGTACAATTACCTTAAATAGCTGAAATGTGGATTACCGCTATCACCCGGATCCGCACGTCCGCCCCGACGCGCGTTTCGGACTCCTTTCTCAAGGGGCCTATTGTATGCATGTGTCTCAGTCATTTTATAGCTCTGGAATTCAGCGCGGTACGCCACAAAACCGGATGCAGCTTTCTCTCCCCCGGATGTGACGTGCTCTGTTGCCCGGTCAACGGCCACGCCAGCAAGCGTCGGCGTCACAGCGTGGGCGTAGCCGGGGCGGGCCCCAACCACGTCAACAGATGCCTAGAGCCAGCAGGCGCAGCAGCGAGCGGGCATCATGCGCGTCCAGGGGCAAGAGTACAGAGGCAATGCATACATTTTATACGGTGTACATATTACAATGGAACATCAAGATCGCGGTGACCCATATCGCTCAATAAATATTACCGAGCACATATGACATTAACATTACATAAACATATATGGCATAAATTTAAATTCGCATATAACCAGATATACTATCCTAGATCACTGTACATTACAGACATCATCATACAATTTCCATACAATTATACCACTATCTTTTCAGTGATCATTAAGGTTACATGCTGGTTTATAGCTGGAATTCATTTCGTAGTTTTTCAACCATATGTAAATTCATATACTGCCATGACCTATTTCCATCGAGATGATGATAAATACGAAGAGAATATTGTGGTGAGAAAACAATATATATTTTCATCAGAATGACACCTGCACAGTAGCACCTACAGCATTCCAATAGATGCTACCGTGCAGGCGCCGCTGCCATTTTGCTAGAGGAAAAAAAAAAATTTGCTCCATTTTGATGGAGCCAATTGTTTTTCCTCTAGCCAAGTGGCATTGGCAGCAGCGCTTGCGCAGTAGCATCTATCACATTCTGATAGATGCTGCAACGTCGGCGCCACTTTGATGGAGCCAATTTTTTTTCCTCTAGCAAAACATTGCCGATGGCGGCGACTGCGCAGTAGCCTCTATTGGAACATGAATACTGTAGATGCTACTGCGCAGGCGCGGCTGCCGGTGCCATTTTGATGAAAATATTTTTTTTCTTCTCCCCGCAATATTATATAACTAAATAATATATGCATATATGGAGGCTTCCGACTGCTAAAGTAACTCACGATCCTGTGAGTGTGCAGAGATTGACGACAGCATTAAAATGGTTAAAGGGACACTGTCACCTGAATTTGGAGGGAACAATCTTCAGCCATGGAGGCGGGGTTTTTGGGTGTTTGATTCACCCTTTCCTTACCCGCTGGCTGCATGCTGGCTGCAATATTGGATTGAAGTTAATTCTCTGTCCTCCATAGTACACGCCTGCGCACATGCAGAGCCGACAACACCTATGTGATTTCATTATCGTGGTCAGTCACATGACGGAAAGAGTAACATAGTCTTGGGTTTAACTCCTTAAGCCCCAAGGGTGGTTTGCACGTTAATGACCGGGCCAATTTTTCAATTCTGACCACTGTCCATTTATGAGGTTATAACTCTGGAACGCTTCAACGGATCCCGGTGATTCTGACAATGTTTTCTCAAGACATATTGTACTTCATGATAGTGGTAAAATTTCTTTGATATTACCTGCGTTTATTTGTGAAAAAAACAAATTTGGCGAAAATTTAAAAAATTTCGCAATTTTCCAACTTTGAAATTTTATGCCCTTAAATCACAGAGATATGTCACACAAAATACTTAATAAGTAACATTTCAAACATGTCTACTTTACATCAGCACAATTTTGGAAACAATTTTGTTTTGTTAGGGAGTTATAAGGGTTAAAAGTTGACCAGCAATTTCTCATTTTTACAACACCATTTTTTTTTTAGGGACCACATCACATTTGAAGTCATTTTGAGGGGTCTATATGATAGATATATACGATAGAAAATAACCAAGTGTGACACTTTTCTAAAAACTGCACCCCTCAAGGTGCTCCAAACCACATTCAAGAAGTTTATTAACCCTTCTGGTGCTTCACAGGAATTTTTGAAATGTTTAAAAAAAAAAAATGAACATTTAATTTTGTTTCACAAAAAATTTACTTCAGCTCCAATTTGTTTTATTTTACCAAGGGTAACAGGAGAAATTGGACCCCAAAAGCTGTTGTAAAATTTGTCCTAAGTACGCTGATACCCCATATGTGGAAGCAAACCACTGTTTGGGTGCATGGCAGAGCTCGGAAGGGAAGGAGCGCCGTTTGACTTTTCCATGCAAAATTGGCTGGAATTAAGATGGGATGCCATGTTGCATTTGGAGAGCCCCTGATGTGCCTAAACATTGAAACCCCCACAAATGACACCATTTTGGAAAGTAGACCCCTAAGGATATTATCTAGATGTGTTGTGAGAGCTTTGAACCCCAAAGTGTTTCACTACAGCTTATGACGCAGAGCCGTGAAAATAAAAATTATTTTTTCCCCACAAAAATTATTTTTTAGCCCCCAGTTTTGTATTTTCCCAAGGGTAACAGGAGAAATTGGACCCCAAAAGCTGTTGAGCAATTTATACTTAGTACGCTGATACCCCATATGTGGGGGGAACCACCGTTTGGCCGCATGGCAGAGCTTGGAAGGGAAGGAGCGCCATTTGGAATGCAGACTTAGATGGAATGGTCTGCAGGCATCACATTGCGTTTAAAAAGCAAAAAAAGAATATCCAGCTCAACGAGACAGTGAAAAGTAAAAACTTGGTACTTTATTCACTTCATATAGAAGCAGAGGATAAAAACATCAGCACAATAAGGATAAGAACACTATCTATCTACGCGTTTCAGGTGGCAAAGCACCCTTAATCATGATATCTAGATATCATGATTAAGGGTGCTTTGCCACCTGAAACGCGTAGATAGATAGTGTTCTTATCCTTATTGTGCTGATGTTTTTATCCTCTGCTTCTATATGAAGTGAATAAAGTACCAAGTTTTTACTTTTCACTGTCTCGTTGAGCTGGATATTCTTTTTTTGCTTTTTGGATTCCCCACGCCTTGACACAGCGTTTCCGTGCTCCGAGTGGAACTGTTACTATGGTGAGCTGGATTTTCTTTTTCGTTACTATCACATTGCGTTTGCAGAGCCCCTAATGTACATAAACAGTAGAACCCCCACACAAGTGACCCCATATTGGAAACTAGACCCCCCAAGGAACTTATCTAGATGTGTTGTGAGAACTTTGAACCCCCAAGTGTTTCACTACAGTTAATAACGCAGAGCCGTGAAAATAAAAAATCATTTTTTTTTCACAAAAATTATCTTTAACACCCAGTTTTGTATTTTCCCAAGGGTAATAGGAGAAAATGGTCCACAAAAGTTGTCGTCCAATTTGTCCTGAGTAGGCTGATACCCCATATGTTGGGGTAAACCCGTTTTTCCTAGAAAAATGTTTTTTTAGCCCCCCACATTTTTATTTTCCCAAGGGTAACAAGAGAAATTGGACCACAGAAGGTGTTGTCCAATTTGTCCTGAGTACGTTGATACCCCATATGTTGGGGTAAACCCCTGTTTGGGCGCACGGGAGAGCTCGGAAGGGAAGGAGCACTGTTTTACTTTTCAACGCAGAATTGACTGGAATTGAGATTAGATGCCATGTCGCGTTTGGAGAGCCCCTGATGTGCCTAAACAGTGGAAACCCCCAATTCTAACTGAAACCCTAACCCAAACACACCCCTAACCCTAATCCCAACCGTAAATGTAATCCAAACCCTAACCCAAGCCCCAACCATAGCTCTAACCCTAACCTTAGCTCTCCCCCTAACCCTAGCCCTAACCCTATTGGGAAAATGGAAATAAATACATTTTTTACATTTTTTTTTATTTTCCCCCTAACTAAGAAGGTGATGCAGGGGGTTTGATTTATTTTTATAGCGTGTTTTTTAGCAGATTTTTATGACTGGCAGCCGTCACACACTGAAAGATGCTTTTTATTGCAAAAATATTTTTTTGCGTTACCACATTTTGAGAGCTATTATTTTTCCATATTTTGGTCCACAGAGTCATGTGATGTCTTGGTTTTTGCGGGACGAGTTGACGTTTTTATTGGTAACATTTTCGGGCATGTGATTTTTTTTATCGCTTTTTATTCCGATTTTTGTGAGGCAGTATGACCAAAAAACAGCTATTCATGAATTTCTTTTGGGTAGCGTTTATACCATTCCGCGTTTGGTAAAATGGATATAGCACTTTTATTCTTCGGGTTAGTATGATTACAGCGATGCCTCATTTATATCTTTTTTTATGTTTTGGTATTTTTGTATGATAAAACTATTTTGTAGAAAAAATAATTATTTTTGCATCGCTTTATTCTGAGGACTATAACTTTTTTCTTTTTTTCGCTGATGATGCTGTATTGTGGCTCGTTTTTTGCGGGACAAGATGACGTTTTCAGTGGTACCATGGTTATTTATATCCGTCATTTTGATTGCGTGTTATTCCACCTTTTGTTTGGCGGTATGATAATAAAGCATTGTTTTTTGCCTCATTTTTTTTTTTATGGTGTTCACTGAAGGGGTTAACTAGTGGTACAATTTTAAAGGTCGGGTCATTACGGACGCGGCGATACTAAATATGTGTACTTTTATTGTTTTTTTTTATTTAAAGAAATGTATTTATGGGAATAATATTTTTTTTCTTTATTTAGGAATAAAGAATATATATTTTTTTAACTTTATAACATTGCCATCATGTTATAAGGTCAGATCGCTGATCTGACACGTTGCAGAGCACTGTGTCAGATCAGCGATCTGACGTGCACTGCTCCTGGCTTACCAGCGCTTGCTCTGAGCAGGCGCTTGGTAAGCTACCTCCCTGCAGGACCTGGATGCAGCCCCGTGGCCATTTTGGATCCGGGGCCTGCAGGTAGAAGAAGAAGGTAGTAGACCCTCAGAGCAAGGCGATCACATCGCGTTGCTCTGAGGGTCTCAGGGAAGCACGCAGGGAGCCCCCTCCCTGCGCGATGCTTCCCAATACCGCTGGAACACTGCGATCATGTTTGATCGCAGTGTGCCGGGGGTTAATGTGCCGGGGCGGTCCGTGACCGCTCCTGGCACATAGTGCCGGATGTCAGCTGCGATAGTCGTATATGTTATGTTATAAATACTGTCTGATCTATGAAAGTGTACAATACATTGCAGGGTGTGAAAAATATTTTTTTAATACCGAATTAAAATATTTTGAGTTAATAGAGGGGGGTCCTTAATTTACAACCTCTAGCAATTATCTACATAAAATGCCTTTCTTTTTGAAGGACCTGGCATACACGGGCATTGTATATACATCCCATTGTTATCAATGGGCACATTGTAATGCTTTATTTCTCCTGTGGTGACGCTGCACATAAATTAAACATTAAACACTTACTGATGATTTCCACATTTTTCACTTAATTATTGGGTGTCTCAGCAACAGGACTGGGATCATATTTTTAGGAGACATTTCTTAGAAAAGGGGATTGTGGGATAGCCATTTTTATAATCTACAGTCTAGTTTAACGTGTTGGTACAGTAACTGTTTTCAATATACAATTCAACACTTTCATTAAAAGTTTCCATTTTTTTAAAAATACGGTCTTTATATTTGTTTTTTTTTTTTGTAAGCTCCAATTTTCAAACCCAAAGCCAATTAGTAATGCTATTTGCAGTCAGGGGCTGATATTCTCATACAGCAAATGTGGGTTTATAAGATAATGGGTCAGTGGAACTTTTCCTGTATGTTCGGAGGCCTAAGGCTCAAATTCACGTTATAGTAACATTGGCCGAACCCGCCGATATCGGTAGGTTTGTCCGACAAGTCTAATGTGTATGTGAGCGCCTGCTGAGTGATGGTTGGGGGGATTTGTCAATTGTGTATGTCCAATTATGGAATGATGATATCATTCTTGTCCCAGAGATGAATGTCAGTAGGTCCAAAAAACACAGGACCAGAACTCTGGCCTAAAGCTTTAATGAATTGTGCTCTAGGAGAACATTTTAAGTTTTTTTTTTACCACTTTCAATTATAACACTCAAAACTTTTCTATAGTTTATCCATCTGTTTTTTTTTATTTATTACGTTTACTTTTACAGTAAGTTTTAAACTTTTACTTTTAAAGGCAGTATTTTGAGTCAAATAATTTGCATTCCGTGTATATTCTTAAAATTTACAATTTAAGTTGTAGACTGTAAACTAAAAATGTTATGCTATTTGGAGTCTTAGCCGGATGAGATGTGTACAACTTTCACCTTATATTTCTATTACATAGACAAACTATGGGTATGAAACACATAGACTATGCATTCTTTTTAAAATATATTTTTCCTATCTATTTTTTTACAATAGCTAAATACATGCTTGATGTTTTAAGATTTTATTTGTATTGAAATTGAAAGTGGAACTGGTTCTATTTGCCTTATGTAGTGCTAAAACATGTAAATATGAAATACCGTATATGAAATTCATTACTTCTCCAAATAATCGGACAAGATGGAGATACTTAACACATAATTTGGCCAATTCATGCATACCCAGCAGCCGCGACAAGGCGATCTCTGGTTTTGCTGGGAACCTACCTAGTGTGAACACCGCAAAAAGCAGAGATGTTTTACCTGCTGAAGCCTCCAACTGAATGCACCAGCAGGGCGCAGCGGACCTGATGAATGATGGCAAACACACAGGTGCAAAAAATACCGATGAAACAACCACTTTCAATCCAGTGTTGGCTGTTTGGCATTAGTGCTGGTGCATTCAGTTGGAGGCTTCAGCAGGTAAAACATCTCTGCTTTTTGCTGTGACTTTTTTGAATTTTTTGGAGGATTTGTAAGTCCTCTTTTTGTGTCGGTGAGCTTTTATTCAATGTTTAGCGTTAGGACTGGCAAATTGTAAGGACCCGTGACGTGGGTTGCCAGCTTACGTATTGAGGCCCCAATATAAACTAATACCTTACATACATTGATATGTGGTTTTCTTTTTGCACTTTATCTTGCAGGGCGCAGTCGGACCATGATGGCTCTGTAAACTATTGGCCTCTGTTCACACAGCATGCATTTTGTAGCACTGGGCAGCCCGCCTGTATGTGCGTTACTAATAGGTTGCAAACCAGATGCCTTGCATTGCGTGTGTGAATTATGCCATATACAGACTAGTATCTCTTATCTTTTTGTGCACTAATGCCAAACAGCCAACACTGGATTGAAAGTGGTTGTTTCATCGGTATTTTTTGCACCTGTGTGTTTGCCATCATTCATCAGGTCCGCTGCGCCCTGCTGGTGCATTCAGTTGGAGGCTTCAGCAGGTAAAACATCTCTGCTTTTTGCTGTGACTTTTTTGAATTTTTTGGAGGATTTGTAAGTCCTCTTTTTGTGTCGGTGAGCTTTTATTCAATGTTTAGCGTTAGGACTGGCAAATTGTAAGGACCCGTGACGTGGGTTGCCAGCTTACGTATTGAGGCCCCAATATAAACTAATACCTTACATACATTGATATGTGGTTTTCTTTTTGCACTTTATCTTGCAGGGCGCAGTCGGACCATGATGGCTCTGTAAACTATTGGCCTCTGTTCACACAGCATGCATTTTGTAGCACTGGGCAGCCCGCCTGTATGTGCGTTACTAATAGGTTGCAAACCAGATGCCTTGCATTGCGTGTGTGAATTATGCCATATACAGACTAGTATCTCTTATCTTTTTGTGCACTAATGCCAAACAGCCAACACTGGATTGAAAGTGGTTGTTTCATCGGTATTTTTTGCACCTGTGTGTTTGCCATCATTCATCAGGTCCGCTGCGCCCTGCTGGTGCATTCAGTTGGAGGCTTCAGCAGGTAAAACATCTCTGCTTTTTGCTGTGACTTTTTTGAATTTTTTGGAGGATTTGTAAGTCCTCTTTTTGTGTCGGTGAGCTTTTATTCAATGTTTAGCGTTAGGACTGGCAAATTGTAAGGACCCGTGACGTGGGTTGCCAGCTTACGTATTGAGGCCCCAATATAAACTAATACCTTACATACATTGATATGTGGTTTTCTTTTTGCACTTTATCTTGCAGGGCGCAGTCGGACCATGATGGCTCTGTAAACTATTGGCCTCTGTTCACACAGCATGCATTTTGTAGCACTGGGCAGCCCGCCTGTATGTGCGTTACTAATAGGTTGCAAACCAGATGCCTTGCATTGCGTGTGTGAATTATGCCATATACAGACTAGTATCTCTTATCTTTTTGTGCACTAATGCCAAACAGCCAACACTGGATTGAAAGTGGTTGTTTCATCGGTATTTTTTGCACCTGTGTGTTTGCCATCATTCATCAGGTCCGCTGCGCCCTGCTGGTGCATTCAGTTGGAGGCTTCAGCAGGTAAAACATCTCTGCTTTTTGCTGTGACTTTTTTGAATTTTTTGGAGGATTTGTAAGTCCTCTTTTTGTGTCGGTGAGCTTTTATTCAATGTTTAGCGTTAGGACTGGCAAATTGTAAGGACCCGTGACGTGGGTTGCCAGCTTACGTATTGAGGCCCCAATATAAACTAATACCTTACATACATTGATATGTGGTTTTCTTTTTGCACTTTATCTTGCAGGGCGCAGTCGGACCATGATGGCTCTGTAAACTATTGGCCTCTGTTCACACAGCATGCATTTTGTAGCACTGGGCAGCCCGCCTGTATGTGCGTTACTAATAGGTTGCAAACCAGATGCCTTGCATTGCGTGTGTGAATTATGCCATATACAGACTAGTATCTCTTATCTTTTTGTGCACTAATGCCAAACAGCCAACACTGGATTGAAAGTGGTTGTTTCATCGGTATTTTTTGCACCTGTGTGTTTGCCATCATTCATCAGGTCCGCTGCGCCCTGCTGGTGCATTCAGTTGGAGGCTTCAGCAGGTAAAACATCTCTGCTTTTTGCTGTGACTTTTTTGAATTTTTTGGAGGATTTGTAAGTCCTCTTTTTGTGTCGGTGAGCTTTTATTCAATGTTTAGCGTTAGGACTGGCAAATTGTAAGGACCCGTGACGTGGGTTGCCAGCTTACGTATTGAGGCCCCAATATAAACTAATACCTTACATACATTGATATGTGGTTTTCTTTTTGCACTTTATCTTGCAGGGCGCAGTCGGACCATGATGGCTCTGTAAACTATTGGCCTCTGTTCACACAGCATGCATTTTGTAGCACTGGGCAGCCCGCCTGTATGTGCGTTACTAATAGGTTGCAAACCAGATGCCTTGCATTGCGTGTGTGAATTATGCCATATACAGACTAGTATCTCTTATCTTTTTGTGCACTAATGCCAAACAGCCAACACTGGATTGAAAGTGGTTGTTTCATCGGTATTTTTTGCACCTGTGTGTTTGCCATCATTCATCAGGTCCGCTGCGCCCTGCTGGTGCATTCAGTTGGAGGCTTCAGCAGGTAAAACATCTCTGCTTTTTGCTGTGACTTTTTTGAATTTTTTGGAGGATTTGTAAGTCCTCTTTTTGTGTCGGTGAGCTTTTATTCAATGTTTAGCGTTAGGACTGGCAAATTGTAAGGACCCGTGACGTGGGTTGCCAGCTTACGTATTGAGGCCCCAATATAAACTAATACCTTACATACATTGATATGTGGTTTTCTTTTTGCACTTTATCTTGCAGGGCGCAGTCGGACCATGATGGCTCTGTAAACTATTGGCCTCTGTTCACACAGCATGCATTTTGTAGCACTGGGCAGCCCGCCTGTATGTGCGTTACTAATAGGTTGCAAACCAGATGCCTTGCATTGCGTGTGTGAATTATGCCATATACAGACTAGTATCTCTTATCTTTTTGTGCACTAATGCCAAACAGCCAACACTGGATTGAAAGTGGTTGTTTCATCGGTATTTTTTGCACCTGTGTGTTTGCCATCGTTCATCAGGTCCGCTGCGCCCTGCTGGTGCATTCAGTTGGAGGCTTCAGCAGGTAAAACATCTCTGCTTTTTGCTGTGACTTTTTTGAATTTTTTGGAGGATTTGTAAGTCCTCTTTTTGTGTCGGTGAGCTTTTATTCAATGTTTAGCGTTAGGACTGGCAAATTGTAAGGACCCGTGACGTGGGTTGCCAGCTTACGTATTGAGGCCCCAATATAAACTAATACCTTACATACATTGATATGTGGTTTTCTTTTTGCACTTTATCTTGCAGGGCGCAGTCGGACCATGATGGCTCTGTAAACTATTGGCCTCTGTTCACACAGCATGCATTTTGTAGCACTGGGCAGCCCGCCTGTATGTGCGTTACTAATAGGTTGCAAACCAGATGCCTTGCATTGCGTGTGTGAATTATGCCATATACAGACTAGTATCTCTTATCTTTTTGTGCACTAATGCCAAACAGCCAACACTGGATTGAAAGTGGTTGTTTCATCGGTATTTTTTGCACCTGTGTGTTTGCCATCATTCATCAGGTCCGCTGCGCCCTGCTGGTGCATTCAGTTGGAGGCTTCAGCAGGTAAAACATCTCTGCTTTTTGCTGTGACTTTTTTGAATTTTTTGGAGGATTTGTAAGTCCTCTTTTTGTGTCGGTGAGCTTTTATTCAATGTTTAGCGTTAGGACTGGCAAATTGTAAGGACCCGTGACGTGGGTTGCCAGCTTACGTATTGAGGCCCCAATATAAACTAATACCTTACATACATTGATATGTGGTTTTCTTTTTGCACTTTATCTTGCAGGGCGCAGTCGGACCATGATGGCTCTGTAAACTATTGGCCTCTGTTCACACAGCATGCATTTTGTAGCACTGGGCAGCCCGCCTGTATGTGCGTTACTAATAGGTTGCAAACCAGATGCCTTGCATTGCGTGTGTGAATTATGCCATATACAGACTAGTATCTCTTATCTTTTTGTGCACTAATGCCAAACAGCCAACACTGGATTGAAAGTGGTTGTTTCATCGGTATTTTTTGCACCTGTGTGTTTGCCATCATTCATCAGGTCCGCTGCGCCCTGCTGGTGCATTCAGTTGGAGGCTTCAGCAGGTAAAACATCTCTGCTTTTTGCTGTGACTTTTTTGAATTTTTTGGAGGATTTGTAAGTCCTCTTTTTGTGTCGGTGAGCTTTTATTCAATGTCTAGTGTGAACACCTCTCTAAGGCTAAAGGGCATGCATGAATTGGCCAAATTATGTGCTATGTATCTCCTTTTTTTCTCTTTTTATCTAGAGCAGTAATGCTATTCATATTTCATATACTTCATATTTACATGCTTTAGAACTACAGAGTGCAACTTTATTCATTTGTTATGTATAGAGATGGCTACTCTAAAGGTACCGTCACACTAAGCGACGCTGCAGCGATACCGACAACGATGTCGATCGCTGCAGCGTCGCTGTTTGGTCGCTGGAGAGCTGTCACACAGACAGCTCTCCAGCGACCAACGATCCCGAGGTCCCCGGTAACCAGGGTAAACATCGGGTAACTAAGCGCAGGGCCGCGCTTAGTAACCCGATGTTTACCCTGGTTACCAGCGTAAAAGTAAAAAAAAAAAACACTTCATACTTACCTACCGCTGTCTGTCCCCGGCGCTCTGCTTCTCTGCACTCCTCTGCACTGACTGTGAGCACAGCGGCCGGAAAGCAGAGCGGTGACGTCACCGCCCTGCTTTCCGGCCGCTGTGCTCACAGCCAGTGCAGGAGGAGTGCAGCGAAGCTGAGCGCTGGGGACAGACAGCGGTAGGTAAGTATGAAGTGTTTTTTTTTTTTTTACTTTTACGCTGGTAACCAGGGTAAACATCGGGTTACTAAGCGCGGCCCTGCGCTTAGTTACCCGATGTTTACCCTGGTTACCAGTGAAGACATCGCTGGATCGGTGTCACACACGCCGATCCAGCGATGTCAGCGGGAGATCCAGCGACGAAATAAAGTTCTGGACTTTCTTCAGCGACCAACGATCTCCCAGCAGGGGCCTGATCGTTGGTCGCTGTCACACATAACGATTTCCTTAACGATATCGTTGCTACGTCACAAAAAGCAACGATATCGTTAACGATATCGTTATGTGTGACGGTACCTTTAGTTTGCACCTGTGCACACCAGTTTTCTGATTCAGAAGTGCCAGTCAGTCTATTGTTATTTGTATATTAGCTCTCTGACCGTGCACTCCACCTTCCAGCTTATGGCGGTTTTACTTGCAGTAGGATCCTACCTACCAATAAAGTTAGGGTTTACCCTTAGAGAGGTGTTCACACTAGATAGGTTCCCAGTGAAACCAGAGATAGCCTTGTCGTGGCTGCTGGGCATGCATGAATTGGCCAAATTATGTGCTATCGACATTTTTTCTTATTATCTAGAGCAGTAATGCTCTTCATATTTCATATATTTCATATTTACATGCTTTAGCACTACAGAGTACAACTTTATTAATTTGCTCTATTGCCTATCCTTTGTGCATGTCTACTAGTGTGGGAACCAGCCCATGGATCCATGCACCTCCATTATTATCTACCTATATATTTTTTGATTGAAACAATGAGCTGATTTTTTAATTTTTTCTTTTTCACCAAATTGTATGGTGGCACAATATTTAAGGCATTTCCTTCACCCACCATCAAATGATCCAGGAATACCAGCACTGAAAAATCTCTACGACATTGAGCAGCATCAGGAAGCAAAATGAGTAAAGCAGCCAGGGGTTGCTTTGTGGTCTTGGTCAATGTCACCAGTATCTATGTAGAACACAGCAGTCAAGAGAAGTATAATGAAGCAATAATCGAAGTGGAGGTTATTTGGCACTAGTTCTTAGTGTACTAACATGTATATTTTCCTATGTATGGAACAAATCAGCCAGCAGCAGCATTTAATGGTGGTGCACAACTTAGCGATCAAATGGTAGCACACAAATATTAATTTGAAAATGGCACTCACCAAGTACTGCAAAATAGGTATTCTTTAATCCATTAGGAGTACAAGCAAGACAGCAGGCATGGAGAGGGCAAGGAGGTAGTGTAGGACAACCCCGTTGACAGCGTGAAACAGCCATCGTCTTGCACTACCTCCTTGCCCTCTCCCTGCCTGCCATCTTGTTTGTATAGTAACATAGTAACATAGTTAGTAAGGCCGAAAAAAGACATTTGTCCATCCAGTTCAGCCTATATTCCATCATAATAAATACCCAGATCTACGTCCTTCTACAGAACCTAATAATTGTATGATACAATATTGTTCTGCTCCAGGAAGACATCCAGGCCTCTCTTGAACCCCTCGACTGAGTTCGCCATCACCACCTCCTCAGGCAAGCAATTCCAAATTCTCACTGCCCTAACAGTAAAGAATCCTCTTCTATGTTGGTGGAAAAACCTTCTCTCCTCCAGACGCAAAGAATGCCCCCTTGTGCCCGTCACCTTCCTTGGTATAAACAGATCCTCAGCGAGATATTTGTATTGTCCCCTTATATACTTATACATGGTTATTAGATCGCCCCTCAGTCGTCTTTTTTCTAGACTAAATAATCCTAATTTCGCTAATCTATCTGGGTATTGTAGTTCTCCCATCCCCTTTATTAATTTTGTTGCCCTCCTTTGTACTCTCTCTAGTTCCATTATATCCTTCCTGAGCACCGGTGCCCAAAACTGGACACAGTACTCCATGTGCGGTCTAACTAGGGATTTGTACAGAGGCAGTATAATGCTCTCATCATGTGTATCCAGACCTCTTTTAATGCACCCCATGATCCTGTTTGCCTTGGCAGCTGCTGCCTGGCACTGGCTGCTCCAGGTAAGTTTATCATTAACTAGGATCCCCAAGTCCTTCTCCCTGTCAGATTTACCCAGTGGTTTCCCGTTCAGTGTGTAATGGTGATATTGATTCCCTCTTCCCATGTGTATAACCTTACATTTATCATTGTTAAACCTCATCTGCCACCTTTCAGCCCAAGTTTCCAACTTATCCAGATCCATCTGTAGCAGAATACTATCTTCTCTTGTATTAACTGCTTTACATAGTTTTGTATCATCTGCAAATATCGATATTTTACTGTGTAAACCTTCTACCAGATCATTAATGAATATGTTGAAGAGAACAGGTCCCAATACTGACCCCTGCGGTACCCCACTGGTCACAGCGACCCAGTTAGAGACTATACCATTTATAACCACCCTCTGCTTTCTATCACTAAGCCAGTTACTAACCCATTTACACACATTTTCCCCCAGACCAAGCATTCTCATTTTGTGTACCAACCTCTTGTGCGGCACGGTATCAAACGCTTTGGAAAAATCGAGATATACCACGTCCAATGACTCACCGTGGTCCAGTCTATAGCTTACCTCTTCATAAAAACTGATTAGATTGGTTTGACAGGAGCGATTTCTCATAAACCCATGCTGATATGGAGTTAAACAGTTATTCTCATTGAGATAATCCAGAATAACATCCCTCAGAAACCCTTCAAATATTTTACCAACAATAGAGGTTAGACTTACTGGCCTATAATTTCCAGGTTCACTTTTAGAGCCCTTTTTGAATATTGGCACCACATTTGCTATGCGCCAGTCCTGCGGAACAGACCCTGTCGCTATAGAGTCACTAAAAATAAGAAATAATGGTTTATCTATTACATTACTTAGTTCTCTTAGTACTCGTATCTCTAATGGATTATAGAATACTTATTTTGCAGTACTTGGTGAGTGCCATTTTCTATTTGGTAAATATAATGAAGTATAATGCAGTGAGATTTGTCATCTCAGTCATTGCCTAAGCAGAAACCTGCTGAGAGAGCTGTACTAATTTTAAAAATTGTTCCCTGTACCCAACCCCCACAAACATTTTAATACATTTTAATAGTTAAAATGAAGCACCTAATTAATGGTAGGGCTAGGGTTAGGAATAGGGCTTGGTTTAGGAATATGGCTTGGGATAGGAATGAGGCTAGGGTTAGAGCTAGGGCTAGGGTTAGGAATAGGACCATGATTAGGAATAGGGCTATTGTTAGAGCTAGAGCTAGGGTTAGGAATATGACCAGGGCTAGGAATAGGACTAGGGTAACAAAAGAGCTACATAAAATTTATACATTTAAAGAAAAAACTTTAGCACTAAACACATGAAATCTTTTATAGCAAATGATTACATACATAGTCAACAACATATAGAAACAAAACCTCAAGCATTAATGAGAATAGATTGGAAAAGCAATATATGTACTTTCTACACCTTGATATGGGTCACATACGTTGATCCCAATTCCTGCATTGACCATTGAAATAGGAGAATCTTTCTTCCATGACATTGGAGATTGTCAAAGATTCCCAAAGGAGAAAAAAAATATCAATTAAAAAAACCCCATCCAAACCCTAAGATGCAAAATAAGTGTCTCAAAAGGCTAGAATTGTATTTAAAGCTTTAACTTGAAATGTGTCTCTATTTTCAGGAGAACAGAGGGTTAATTCAACTTTTCTCTCCTTCCCTGGCAAGTTTCACACCATGGATGGGTCAGCCAAGAAGGAGAGGAAACACAAAAGCAGCAAAATGATTCATTCTACCTGCTTTTCCCATGAGTGATCACCTGCTGCAGGGGTCATGAATAGCAGGTAGCTCACTCAATCTCCATCTCTGAGAGGCTCATTTGTTTTGGTGACAGCTGAGTGACAAGAACTGAAACCTGAGCTGGCAACTTTGCCTGATGTGCGGATAAAACCCTGGATGTTCCCTCAAACATTTCAGGAAATGAAAGTTGTAATGCGATCCCTTTGCGCCAACAACTCCCCCAGTAAGCACAAAGGCTCAAAGGAACCAACTCAGATTAAATTCAGCCCAGAGATGATGGAGAGAAAATAGAGATCAGGCTGAAAAAGCTAGGGCTGGCAGACTTCTCCTCAACACTTATTGGAAATGTCTGTCTAAGCATGGATTTAAAAAGGTCAACATTTTCACAAGTGCGTAAGTGCCTGTGCCTAAAAATAACATCTTTCTGTACTAATTACAGTAGATGAAAATGGCTATGGCCGTTCCATCGGCTGGACCTTCACTGTTTACAGCTTGGTTAAAAAATTCAAAATATCCCAGAACATTTCAAAAATGTTCCCTCTACTATGAGCCAAAGGGCATTACTGTATGTTGTTAAGATTTGTATTATTTACAGGGAATCTGTTAGTAGGATCAACCCTCCTAAACCACCTTTATGGCCAGCTAAGTTATAGAAAGTTTAATAAAGTGATACCTCAATATCTGTGATCTTAGGTCTTATTCCAGAGAAATTAACATTTTTCTTCATATGTAAGTGAGCTATTAAGATCTATGGGCCAAACTTAGATCTTCCCGAGAATCTGCCTCCAGAGTACATTATAAATGATGGGTAGTGTTACCAGTGTCAGATATTGCTGCATAGTTTGGTTGCAGATGAAACTTGTGAGAGTAGATTATATGGGGCAATTCAACTTTTATCTACACAGAACATGAGGCACATGCATCAGCTTCTTAATACAGCATAACAGGAAGTCTGAAGGACCTTTACCAGAGAGAAAGTGAAATCCAAGCACAACAAGTATATGCATTACATTCAACTAAGCATATAACAGTAACAACATCGCCATCTACTGTCAGAAAAGTGTAACTCCTTCTCACAAATAAGTCTGTATCTGTTGCATATCTGCCAACACCCTTTCTCAACAGTAAGACTTATTCAATAAGCCTAATTTCTTCATCAGTCTCTGATGTCTCTCAGCATTATATGCCTTTGTGAAAATATCTGCTGTCATAACTTTAGCTGGCCAGTGCACTAAATTTAGGATTCCTTGTTCCTGTTGATCTCTCAAGAAATGAAACTTCACATCAATGTGTTTAGTTCTTGGATTAACTCTTTCCACCTGAGCAAGAACTAGACCTTAGACATCCTTGATTGTCCTCATGCATCTTTGTTGGCCCCAATTGTTGTTGTTCTAAATCTGTTAGCAGTTGTCTTAACCATAGAACTTCTTGACTGGCATGTGCTGCTCGACATAGTCTGCTTCTGTCAAAGACAGTGTTACTATAGAAACTTGTTATTTTACTTTATCACATAGTCTTCTAATTTTTCAAAAACTTCACTTTTGTTCTTTGTCAAGTACGTGACTGTGTATCTTGAGTAGTCATCTATGAAGGTCACCATATGTCTATTACCTCCTGATGTGGTCACTTTCATGGGTCCACATACATCAGTGTGTACCAAGTCAAGTGGTCTTGTGCTTTTTGTCTCACTATCTTTAGGTATAGATACTCTTGTAGTTTTAGATTTTATACAACATTCACATTTTACGGTAATTGAGCAATCAGATATCAGTAGGTCTTTTGTCAAATTCTTCTTTTGTAACGTGATTATCCTCTCAGGATGTCTGTCTCCTAGACGTCTATGCCACATGTGAATACAGTTCTTGTGATCATGTGTACAAAACTTCATCTGTTCCTTTAATGTGTCTAGATGATCTAATTGTTCACCTGCTTTGACATTATTATCCTTATCTCCCACTAGGATTGTACAATTATCATCTTTGAATTTTACAGTAAGCCTTTGGCTGTCAGACACTTTATGGATAACAATCCTCCTTCTAGTCCTGGAACATATAACACATCCTTTACTAGTAATTTTTAATTATGTGCAAATCTATCAGGACACATTAGCATTCCTTGTCCAATATCTTCTGCGATTATTTTACTCCCATCTGCAAGATAAATTGGTTCCATCTTCTTTTCAAATTCAGTAAAGAAGCTTTTATCACTAGTCATGTGACTTGTTGCTCCTGAGTCAATAAACCAGCCTGACGATGACTTTTTATCAGTCACTTCAAATGTACCATTTCAGTGAACTGCATGTGGGTTAGAAATTGTGCTTTTAACTTTTTGTTTATTCTCCTTTTGGTGTAATTTCTGTTGTTCTGCTTTCCATATAGTACAGTCTTTCTTTAAATGTCCCTTTTTCTTACATCTGAAACATTCTCTTGTCCCTATATTATGGGGCTTCATGTCTGTCGCTTTAAGAGCATTTTCACTATCCTTTTCAGTGGAATCGTTTGTTTGCTCTTTCCTTCTATGATATGCATCTATAAGTCTGGTCTTTACAAACTCTAGTGTAATGTCTGCTTCAGGTCTTGTCTCTAGTACATTTATCAGAGCAGTGTATGAAACTGGTAAACTGCACAATAATATTGCTGCTATATAGCTTTCCTTAATGTCTTCACTGACTGATCTCAGCTGTTACCACCTCCATCATGGATTTTATATGCTCCTGAATGTCTTTCCTTTCACTTAATCTCATCTTGTAAAGTTTTCTTAGCAGGAATAGTTTGTGATTCGCACATTGTGAATGCTTCCCACATTCCCTTTGCTGCATTCTCATTCATTATGTGGATTAACTGATCATCCTCCACTAATAAGCTGATAGTAGCTCTTGCTTGTCTGTTTTTCTTATCCCATGTTTGATTATTATCATTGGGTCTGTCTGTAGTGATTACTTCCCATAAATCATCTTTAGACAATAGCATCTCCACTTTGAACTTCCATAACTGATAGTTCTCATTGTTCAGCTTAGCTACTGTGAGTCTCAGCTCTGAACTGCTCATCTTTAACTTATTTGTCTTACTTGTTTGGAGAGAATTGCTCTGAAGTATTTTTTTGCATTCACCAAGTCCTTTTTGTCTTCTATGCTGGACCCATAACCTGTTGCATAGTTTGGTCACAGAAGAAACGTGTGAGAGTAAATTATATGGGGTAATTTATCTTTTATCTACACAGAACATGAGGTACACGCATCAGCTTCTTAATACAGCATAACAGGAAGTCTGAAGGACCTTTTACCAGAGGGAAAGTGAAACCAAAGCACAACAAGTATATGCATTACATTCAACTAAGCATATAACAGTAACAATATTGCCATCTACTGTCAGAAAAATATAAACTCCTCCTGCACACAAATAAGTCTGTATCTGTTGCATATCCGCCAACAGATATGTAGTAACTGACAGTCTGCTCTCAAAATTACACACAGCTCTGCAGTGAAATCAGAACTAACACAGTACAACGGAAGTAAACTTTGTCTCATTACAAACAAAATTGCTGCAGCAGTTGTCTTCTTGTCTTCTCATAGTGCTGGCATCTTTTCTGTAGACCTGTTATTGATTATAAACACACTACAGCAGAGTTAAATCTTGTCTCGCTACAAACACAACAAACACATTTGCAGTTGTCCTCTAATAGTGCTTCAGCTTCCATCTCACAGGCAGCCAGTGCGGGCGAAAAAGGCAGTACACCAGAGCTGTCAGCCCTAGAGAAGACAACTGCAAATGTGTTTGTAATGAAACAAAGTTCACATCTGTTGTACTGTGTTAGCGCTGCTGTGCTGTATTAGTTCTGATCTCACAGCAGAGTTGTGTGAATATGAGAGCAAAGTGTCAGACATTACAATAAAACAATGTATTGCAGATATCAAGGTATAATTTTATTCTACTTCCTATGACCTACATGTCCACATAGATGGCTTAGGGGTGTTGAGCCTACTGACAGAATTCCTTTACATTTTGTAAAACCATTGATACATTTGGTGTGTCATATTACTCAAAATATTTTTAGTTACGAAGGAGCCATAAGCAATCTTGGTGCTGCTATATGACACTATGTTATAGAAGTAGTCTGTGTTAAAAGCACAGAGAGTATCTTGTGGAAAATGACATAATACATTCCATGGAAAACGTCACAATCTTTGAGGGGACATTTTGCAAGAGTCAGATAAAAAAAACCTCAATATCAATGGCACATGCATGTAGAGTATAGGCCCATTAACTAGTAAGAGTGCTGCATTATGTTACAGCTCATAACTAGTACAGGGCTCTAAAACGGATGGTATAAGGTGTTCAGCGTTCGTGAGAATGGCTCTAAGCGACATAAAATATATGAGTCAAGTTTCTACTGGTGTATATGAGTGACAGCGAATCCATAAACCTGTCTGCGCACAGTGATAAATATGCCATTTATGTCACTTAAAATTCTGCATATACAAAATAAACATTTTGGACATGTTGTTTTAACCCCTTTGCATAATAGTCATGTCTTGTTTTTTCATCCCTGAGTCATAACATTTTTACTTTTTCATCTGTTCAAAGCTATATGAGGGCTTGTTTTTTCAACACATACTGTATGTTGTTTTTTTTACCTATTAAATTTTACGTGTTTAGTGGTAGAAACATAAGAAAATGGAAAATACAACAATGAAAATTGTATAACAAATAACTGAAAGTAATGCATGTATTTTTAACATTTATTTAGACTTTTTTTAAAGTTCCATTTGGGGACTTGAACATGTGATCTATTGATCAATTCTACTTTACTGCACAATAAGTCAGGATTTCAGTGTATTGTATTATCAGTGCTATCTGAATAGGAGTACAATGATGGCTGACCTGGGGCTTCATTAGGCCTGCGGAAGGCTTGACAGCCTATCTGCATCATTAAATGTTATTACAGTGGCGCCAAAGAGGTAACACAGGGAAGCCCCTCCATCTGTCAAACCGTTTCTATGCCACAGCCACTTTTGACTGTGATTTCTAAGGAGTAAAAGAAAACCTGTCACGTTCCCAGACTGTTCCCAAGCACTACTACAAGATGGGGGCAGATTTCTTTTTATTCCACTTGTGTTTGATTTCCCATAGTAATGTTACAATCATTGAACAATGAATTCTTCATCTGAAACATTGTATATGCAAATGATCAGGACTAGTCTGGCAGCACATCTTTTATCATGGACTAGTTCTGCCTCAAATCTTCTAAGCACACCTCCCTGGGCTTGAGTGATAGTCATAGATCACAGCATTAGCATCTTATTGGAATAAAGAAATCTGCACTCATACC
Organism: Ranitomeya imitator; assembly: GCF_032444005.1. Lineage (NCBI taxonomy): Eukaryota > Metazoa > Chordata > Amphibia > Anura > Dendrobatidae > Ranitomeya > Ranitomeya imitator. The sequence goes on along the minus strand of NC_091282.1, from coordinate 735,414,670 downwards.
GTTATAGTAATAGGAATGTGAACAGTCAGGGGATCTAACAGGTTCCCTTTATTATTACATGTGAAAAGAGGGCAAATATAGACAAATACAATTAAACATGAGCAAAAAATAAGGCAAACAGGTACATAAGGAGGGAGGACCATGCCCGCGAGGGCTCACAGTCTGCAGGGGATGGGTGAGGATGCACTAGGAGAGGGTAGAGCTGGTTGTGCGGTGGTTCAGTAGGTTAAGGATCACTGAAGACTGTAGGCTTGTCGGAAGAGGTGAGTCTTCAGGTGTCTTTTGAAGGTTTCTATGGTAGGGGAGAGTCTGATGTGTTGTGGAAGAGAGTTCCAGAGTTCCTCCTGGAAACATGGACCAGAGCCGAAAACAAATCCCTGGTGCCTATTGGATACAAGGAACTCTCGGTCCATGCCCCAAAAAAATAAAAACAACAAACAGGGCCGGGGCTCTAGAGGAGTATTGATCTGGTATAAAGAGGAGCTCCACCAGTACATCAAACCGGTGAAGAAAGGAGGCAGCCACATATGGATCAGAATCAGCAGCTCCATCCTCACCTGTCAGTCTGATGTCCACCTCTGTGCCACCTATATACCACCGCCAGAGTCCTCCTACTTCAATCCAGACTGCTTCGAGATCTTACAAAGAGAAGCCGCCCATTATCAGGTCCTGGGCAAAGTTTTCATCTTTGGAGACCTCAACGCAAGAACAGGGAGAGAGAGAGAGAGACTTCCTGACCACGGATGGAATCATCTACATACTTGGAGCAGAGAATGATGGCCAAGACCCTGTACACACTGAGAGAAACAGCTATGACAGTACAGTCAACAAAAGTGGCAGAAAGCTCCTGAACGTATGTAGAAGTTTAGGACTTCATATCCTTAATGGACGAAGCAAGGGTGACTCCTTAGGATGGTATACACTAAACTCCCATGTAGGGAGGAGTGTAGTAGATTATGCCATTACAGATCTGAACCTGGCAGATGTCAATGCCTTCATAGTCACCCCACAAACGCACCTGTCAGACCACAGCCAACTTCTTCTGTACATGAAATCTACAGAGAAACCATCCACTCACAAGCCACAGCAGAGCGGCCTCTTCACCCGGCCTCCATCCTATAAATGGTCCAAAATGTCGGCACTAAAGTATAAAGAAGCTTCCAGCAGACCTGAAATACAGCGGATGCTCCACCACTTCTACAACCTCGAGTACAAGCCAAACCCAGAGGGAGTGAGCCAAGCCGCAAAGGACCTCAACAATATATTCTACGCAATGGCCAGACTATCCGACCTTAAAAAAGTCGACTACAAGAGACCAAAAGAATCACAGGTCAATGGCTTGGTTTGACAGAGAATGTAAAGCTGTACGGGAGACCCTGAGAACAGCCTCCAACAAGAAACACAGAGACCCCAACCACCTGGGTCTGAGGGAAGCCTATGACTCCATACAAAGGCAGTACAAAACCATCCTCAGGAGGAAGAAGCAGAGTTACATCTCTACCAAGCTTAACCAACTCCAAGACGCCCTCCAAGACAACTCCTTCTGGGAACTATGGAACCATATGGGCACCAAAGACAAGAAAAACAACACCCATATCCAAAATGGCAACCTCTGGCTCCAATACTTCAGAGACCTCTATAAGGACATTCTAAAGGAAGAACTAAACCAAGAACAGGAAAACATAATGGAGAAACTAAAAGCAATGGAGGAAAAAACAAAAACTTCCAAAACCCGGTGGACACACCTATAACACTACAGGACATAGCCGAGAGACTCTCCTCCATAAGATGTAGAAAAGCCGGTGGTCTGGATGGAATCCTACCAGAAATGCTGAAGTACAGCCCACCAGAAATACAGGCTGCAATGGTTAAACTCTTCAATATTGTGCTGAGTGCCGGCTATTTCCCTCGTACCTGGAACAAATGCCTCATCACACCCATCCACAAGAGTGCGGACAGGTATGACCCACCAACTACAGAGGCATATGTGTTAGCAGCAACCTGGGAAAACTGTTCAACAGTATCATGAACAAGAGGATCCTCACCTTCCTCACCGAGCACAACGTCCTCAGCAAGAGCCAAGCAGGATTCATGCCGAACCATCGCACCACTGACCACATCTATACTCTGCACAGCCTCATTCAGAGACACGTCTACAATACAAAGAATGGGAAGATATACGCCTGCTTTGTGGACTTTAACCCCTTCCCGACCCATGACGCCACGTAGGCGTCATGAAAGTCGGTGCCAATCCGACCTGTGATGCCTATGTGGCGTCATGGAAAGATCGCGTCCCTGCAGATCCGGTGAAAGGGTTAACTCCCAATTCACCCGATCTGCAGGGACAGGGGGAGTGGTAGTTTAGCCCAGGGGGGGGGTGGCTTCACCCCCCCGTGGCTACGATCGCTCTGATTGGCTGTTGAAAGTGAAACTGCCAATCAGAGCGATTTGTAATATTTCACCTATTATAACTGGTGAAATATTACAATCCAGCCATGGCCGATGCTGCAATATCATCGGCCATGGCTGGAAACACTAATGTGCCCCCACCCCACCCCACCAATCGCCCCCCAGCCCTCCGATCTGTCCGGTACACTGCTCCGGCTCCCCTCCGTCCTGTGCTCCGCTCCTCCCGTGCTCTTGTCCTAATCCTATCACACACACTAGAAATAGCCGTGGAGCGCTCCTGACTAGACCTAGGCGCCTCGTCACAGCCTAAGATCTATCTACCCCTAGAGATAGAAAATAAAGCCTACCTTGCCTCAGAGAAATTCCCCAAAGGTAAAGGAAGCCCCCCACATATATTGACTGTGAGTAAAGATGAAAGTCACAAACGCAGAAATGAAACAGGTTTCAGCAAAGGGAGGCCAGACTTACTAAATAGACAGATGATAGGAAAGGTAACTTTGCGATCAGCACAAAAACCTATAAAAGACCACGCAGAGTGTGCAAAAAAGACCTCCGCACCGACTCACGGTGCGGAGGGGCCACGCTGCATCCCAGAGCTTCCAGCTAGCAAGACAAAATCATGATAACCAGCTGGACAAGAAAACAGTGAACAAATAATGACAATCAGGAACTTAGCTTCTGCAGGAGAAGGCAGGTCACCAGAGAGATCCAGGAGCGAACTGAACCAATGCAAAAACATTGACAGCTGGCATGGAGTAACGATCTGAGAGGAGTTAAATAGAACAGCCAACCAAAGGATAAACCACGTCATCTGTGTAAGGAACCTCAGAAGCAGCAGCTTCACTCATAGCCACCAGAAGGAGCCCACAGACAGAACTCGCCGAAGTACCATTCACAACCACAGGAGGGAGTTCGACAACAGAATTCACAACAGTTACCACTGTTTAGGCACATCAGGGGTCTCCAAACGCAACATGGCGCCACCATTGATTCCAGCCAATCTCGTATTCAAAAAGTCAAATGGTGCTCCCTCAATTCCGAGCCCCGACGTGTGCCCAAACAATGGTTTACCCCCACATATGGGGTACCAGCATACTCAGGATAAACTGCGCAACAAGTACTGAGGTCCAATTTCTCCTGTTACCCTTGTGAAAATAAAAAAATGCTTGCTAAAACATCATTTTTGAGGAAAGAAAAATGATTTTTTATTTTCACGGCTCTGCGTTGTAAATGTCTGTGAAGCACTTGGGGGTTCAAAGTGCTCACCACATATCTAGATAAGTTCCCTGGGGGGTCTAGTTTCTAAAATGGGGTCACTTGTGGGGGGTTTCTACTGTTTAGGCACACCAGGGGCTCTGCAAACGCAACGTGACGCCCGCAGACCATTCCATCAAAGTCTGCATTTCAAAAGTCACTACTTCCCTTCTGAGCCCCGACGTGTGCTCAAACAGTGGTTTACCTCCACACATGGGGTATCAGTGTACTCAGGAGAAACTGGACAACAACTTTTGGGGTCCAATTTCTCCTGTAACCCTTGCGAAAATAAAAAATTCTGGGCTAAATAATTATTTTTGAGGATAGAAAATGTATTTATTATTTTCACGGCTCTGCATTATAAACTTCTGTGAAGCACTTGGGGGTTCAAAGTGCTCACCACACATCTAGATAAGTTCCATTCGGGGTCTAGTTTCCAAAATAGGGTCACTTGTGAGGGGTTTCTACTGTTTAGCCACATCAGGGGCTCTGCAAACGCAACGTGACGCCCGCAGAGCATTTCATAAAAGTCTGCATTTCAAAACGTCACTTCAATTCCGAGCCCCGGCATGTGCCCAAACAGTAGTTTACCCCCACATATGGGGTATCACCATACTCAGGAGAAACTAGACAACAAATATTGGGGTCAAATTTCTCCTGTTACCCATGGGAAAATTAAAAAATTCTGGGCTAAATAATTATTTTTGAGGAAAGAAAACGTATTTATTATTTTCACGGCTCTGCATTATAAACTACTGTGAAGCACTTGGGGGTTCAAAGTGCTCACCACACATCTAGATAAGTTCCTTTGGGGGTCTAGTTTCCAAAATGGGGTCACTTGTGGGGAGTTTCTACTGTTTAGCCACATCAGGGGCTCTGCAAACGCAACGTGACGCCCACAGAGCATTCCATCAAAGTCTGCATTTCAAAACGTCACTACTTCACTTCCGAGCCCCGGCATGTGCCCAAACAGTGGTTTACCCCCACATATGGGGTATCAGCGTACTCAGGAGAAACTGGACAACAACTTTTGAGGTCAAATTTCTCCTGTTACCCTTGGGAAAATAAAAAATTGCAGGCTAAAAGATCATTTTTGAGAAAATAATTTTTTATTTTTATTTTCATGGCTCTGCGTTATAAACTTCTGTGAAGTACTTGGGGGTTCAAAGTCCTCACCACACATCTAGATTAGTTCCTTTGGGGGTCTAGTTTCCAAAATTGGGTCATTTCTGGGGGATCTCTAATGTTTAGGCACACAGGGGCTCTCCAAACGTGACATGGTGTCCGCTAATGATTGGAGCTAATTTTCCATTTAAAAAGCCAAATGGCATGCCTTCCCTTCCGAGCCCTGCCGTGCGCCCAAACAGTGGTTTACCCCCACATATGGGGTATCAGCGTACTCAGGACAAACTGGACAACAACATTTGGGGTCCAGTTTCTCCTATTACCCTTGGCAAAATAGGAAATTCCAGGCTAAAAAATCATTTTTGAGGAAAGAAAAATTATATTTTATTTTCATGGTTCTGCGTTATAAACTTCTGTGAAGCACCTGGGGGTTTAAAGTGCTCAATATGCATCTAGATAAGTTCCTTGGGGGGTCTAGTTTCCAAAATGGGGTCACTTGTGGGGGAGCTCCAATGTTTAGGCACACAGGGGCTCTCCAAACGCGACATGGTGTCCGCTAACAATTGGAGCTAATTTTCCATTCAAAAAGTCAAATGGCGCGCCTTCCCTTCCGAATCCTGCCGTGTGCCCAAACAGTGGTTTACCCCCACATATGAGGTATCGGCGTACTCGGGAGAAATTGCCCAACAAATTTTATGATCCATTTTATCCTATTGCCCATGTGAAAATGAAAAAATTGAGGCGAAAAGAATTTTTTTGTGAAAAAAAGTACTTTTTCATTTTTACAGATCAATTTGTGAAGCACCTGAGGGTTTAAACTGCTCACTAGGCATCTAGATAAGTTCCTTGGGGGGTCTAGTTTCCAAAAATGGGGTCACTTGTGGGGGAGCGCCAATGTTTAGGCACACAGGGGCTCTCCAAACGCGACATGGTGTCCGCTAACGATGGAGATAATTTTTCATTCAAAAAGTCAAATGGCGCTCCTTCCCTTCCGAGCCTTACCATGTGCCCAAACAGTGGTTTATCCCCACATGTGAGGTATTGGTGTACTCAGGAGAAATTGCCCAACAAATTTTAGGATCCATTTTATCCTGTTGCCCATGTGAAAATGAAAAAATTGAGGCTAAAAGAATTTTTTTTTTACGGATCAATTTGTGAAGCACCTGGGGGGTTCAAAGTGCTCACTATGCATCTAGATAAGTTCCTTGGGGCGTCTAGTTTCCAAAATGGGGTCACTTGTGGGGGAGCTCCAATTTTTAGGTACACGGGGGCTCTCCAAACGTGACATGGTGTCCGCTAAAGAGTGGAGCCAATTTTTCATTCAAAAAGTCAAATGGCGCTCCTTCCCTTCCAAGCCCTGCCGTGCACCCAAACAGTGGTTTACCCCCACATATGAGGTATCAGCGTACTCAGGACAAATTGGACAACAACTTTCGTGGTTCATTTTCTCCTTTTACCATCGGGAAAATAAAAAATTGTTGCTAAAAGATAATTTTTGTGACTAAAAAGTTAAATGTTCATTTTTTCCTTCCATGTTGCTTCTGCTGCTGTGAAGCACCTGAAGGGTTAATAAACTTCTTGAATGTGGTTTTGAGTACCTTGAGGGGTGCAGTTTTTAGAATGGTGTCACTTTTGGGTATTTTCAGCCTTATAGACCCCTCACACTGACTTCAAATGTAAGGTGGTCCCTAAAAAAAATGGTTTTGTAAATTTCGTTGTAAAAATGAGAAATCGCTGGTCAAATTTTAACCCTTATAACTTCCTAGCAAAAAAAAATTTTGTTTCCAAAATTGTGCTGATGTAAAGTATACATGTGGGAAATGTTATTTATTAACTATTTTGTGTCACATAACTCTCTGGTTTAACAGAATAAAAATTCAAAATGTGAAAATTGCGAAATTTTCAAAATTTTCGCCAAATTTCCGTTTTTATCACAAATAAACGCAGAATTTATTGACCTAAATTTACCACTAACATGAAGCCCAGTATGTCACGAAAAAACAATCTCAGAACCGCTAGGATCCGTTGAAGCATTCCTGAGTTATTACCTCATAAAGGGACACTGGTCAGAATTGCAAAAAACGGCAAGGACTTTAAGGTCAAAATAGGCTGGGTCATGAAGGGGTTAAAAAGGCCTTCGATTCAGTGTGGCACCAGGGCTTATTCCTGAAACTGCTGGAGAGCGGAATAGGAGGAAATACCTACGATGACATCAAAAGCTCCTACACCGAGAACCGCTGCAGCATGAGTGTGAACGGCAGAAGAACGGCTTATTTCCAGCAGAGCCGCGGAGTCAGACAAGGCTGCAGCCTAAGTCCAACGCTCTTCAACATTTACATCAACGAGCTGGCTACCGCCCTGGAATCCTCCTCAGCACTAGGTCTCACCCTCCACGACGCTCAGGTGAAATTCCTGTTGTATGCAGATGACCTGCTGCTGCTGTCACCAACCGAGAAAGGCCTCCAGGACAACCTGAAAGTCCTAGAGAAATTCAGCTCCACCTGGGCTCTACCGGTCAACCTAAAGAAAACCAACACCATGGTGTTCCAGAGGAGAAAGAGAAGATCAGACCAGCACCCATCATTTTTCCTCAACAACTGTGACCTCAGAGGAACGGACAAATACACCTACCTGGTCTTAGAGATTCACCGGTCAGGGAGCTTCAAATAAGCCATAGAGACCCTGAAAGACAAGGCCTGCAAAACCTTCTATGCCATCCAAAGAAAACTCTACCATCTGAAGCCACCAGTGAGGGTCTGGCTAAAAATCTTCGACTCCATCATCGCCCCAATCCTCCTGTATGGCAGCGAAGTCTGGGGTCCTCACACCTACCCAGACTAGTCAAGGTGGGATTCCAGTCCAACAGAAATATTCCACCTGGAATTCTGCAAGCACCTTCTCTAGGTCCATCGGAGCACCTCCAACAGTGCTTGTCGGGCTGAGCTGGGCAGATTCCCTCTACACCTAACAGTTCTAAAGAGGGCGCTGTCATTCCGGGCTCACCTGCATAGGAGCAACCCAAGCTCCCATCACCATAAAGCCCTGATACATGTAGGTGAAACAGAAAAACCAGAACCCTCGGAACAGCCCAGCCAAATCCAACCGGACCAGAACACTAATCACAACAACCTGACAAAAGCCGGAATCAGGAAGATGGCAGACGAAGGCCAGGAGAGGTATGTGTGTGAGTGACTGGAAGAATGATATCATCAGCTCACAGAAACTGATCATGTACCAGAGCCTACAGAGAGACTACAGACTGGCTCCATATCTGGAGAAACTCCCGGACCCCAGAGATCGCAAGATACTGAGTCGATATAGACTCAATGCCCACAGTCTGGCCATCGAATGTGGCCGACACAGGCAGAACTACAAGCCCAGGGAGGAAAGACTGTGTCAACACTGTGATCAGGAGGCCATAGAGGACGAAACCCACTTCCTGCTACACTGCTCCAAATACTCAGCAGTGAGGAACACTCACTTCAGGAGACTCTCACATCTCTTCCCGGACTTCATCACCATGATGGAGGAAGAGAATACTTATATCCTGCTGGGAGAAGAAGAGAGAGCGGTGGAGATAGCAGCGCGGTATGTGAGCGAATGTCATAGACTGCGAGAAAGAGAACTATAATGCCATGGACTATAGCCCCCACAATGGATCTGCCCCCATCCACCTTCCCTATGCCATGGACTATAGCCCCCATCCTGGATCTGCCCCCATCCACCTCCCCTATGCCATGGACTATAGCCCCTACCCTGGATCTGCCCCATCCACCTTCCCTACAGCTCCTACCCAACATCCCCTCAGTCCCTATCCCTATTGCCTTTATACACTTGCTTTGGCAAAACTGATGTGTATTTGGTCCTGCAAATAAATCTTATTTGAATCTTGAATCTCGTATGGGGGAAGTACGGGAGAAGTCTTGGATGCGGTTGCAAGAAGAAGAGATGAGAGGGGAGTAGAGAAGATCTTGAGAGAATCAGAGGTTGCGTGTAGGTAAGTACCGGGAGACCATGTCACAGATGTATGGAGGAGACAGGTTGTGGATGGCTTTTTATGTCATTGTAAGGGTTTTGAACTGGAATCTCTGGGCGATAGGAAGCCAGTGAAGGGCTTGGCATAGGGGAGAGGCTGGAGAATAGTGGGGAGACAGGTAGATTAGTCGGGCAGCAGAGTGAAGGATGGATAGGAGTGGTGCCAGAGTGCTAGAGGAGAGGCCAGAGAGTAAGAGGTTGCAGTAGTCAAGTCGGGAGATGATAAGGACATGCACTAGTGTTTTTGTGGTGTCGTGGTCAAGGATTGTGTGGATCTGGGAGATATTTTTGAGTTTGAGACGGCAGGAGGAGGTAAGGGCTTAGATATGTGGCTTGAAAGAGAGGGCAGAGTCGAGGATCACCCCGAGACATCGGGCATGTGGGATTGGGGAAAGTGAGCAGCCATTGATACTGATAGATAGGTCTAGTGGAGGGGCAGAGTGAGATGGGGGAAAGATGATGAATTCTGTTTTGTCCATGTTCAGTTTTACAAAGCGAGCAGAAAAGAAGGCCAAGATAGCAGACAGACATTGTGGGATTTTGATAAGTAAGGAGGTGAGGTCAGGTCTGGATAGGTAGATCTGCGTGTCATCAGCGTAGAGATGATACTGCATACCGTGGTATTCTATGAGCTGTCCCAGGCCGAAGGTATAGATGGAGAAGAGTAGGGGTCCTAGAACAAAACCTTGAGGAACACCGACAGACAAGGGGCGGATTGAGGAAGTGATGTGGGGGAGGGAGACACTGAATGTTCGGTCTGTCAGATATGACAAGATCCAGGATAGGGCCAAGTCTGTGATGCCAAGAGATGAAAGGATCTGTAGCAGAAAGGTGTGGTCCACAGTGTCAAAGGCAGAAGACAGGTCCAGGAGAAGGAGGACAGAGTAGTGTTGCTTGCTCTTGGCAGTTAGTAGGTCATTGGTGACTTTAGTTAGGGCAGTTTCAGTTGAGTGATGGGGTCAGAAGCCAGATTGTAACCAGTCAAAGAGGGAGCAGGAGGAGAGTTGGGAGGACAGTTCAAGATTGACATGTTGTTCCAGTAATTTTGAAGCATACGGGAGAAGAGATATTGGGCGATAGCGAGACACAGAGGATGGGTAGAGGGAGGGCTTTTTGAGGATGGGTGTGATCTTGGCATGTTTGAAGGATGAAGGGAAGACACCTATTGTGAGTGAGATGTTGAAGAGGTGTGTTAGGGTTGGGATGAAGACAGTGGCAAGGTTAGGGATGAGGTGGGGCGAGAGCGGGTCAAGCGTAAGATCTTGACAGGAGGGTGGAGAGCTGATCTTCTGCCATGGTGGAGAAGCTGGTTTTGGAGGAACAGGGTTGAGGAGCTAAGAGGGGCATTGGATGCTGTGGGCCAAAGCTTTTTCTGATCGTATCGATCTTCTGTTTAAAGAAAGAGGCAAAGTCTTCAGCAGAAGTGAGAGGGGAGGGAGGGGGTGTGGGGGACGGAGTAGAGAATTTAAAGTGTTGAAAAGCTGTTTAGGGTTGTGAGACAGGGAGGATATGAGAGATGAGAAGTAAGTTTGTTTTGCGGCACTGAGTGTGGACTTGAAGCTGGTGAGGGACTGCTTGTATGAAGTGAAGTGGTCGGCAGAGCGGGATCGCTTCCATCTCCGCTCAGCGATCCTGGAAGCCCGTCTCAGTTCTTTGCTCAGGCTGGTCAGCCAGGGCTGCCTGTTGAGTGTACGAGTTTTGCTATGTATGAGCGGGGCGGCCGAATCGAGTGTTGCTGTTATTGTGGTGTTATAAAAAGTGGCAGCAGCATCTGTGTCATGAATGGAGGCAATGTCTGTAAGAGGGAGAAGGAACTCAGAGAGTGATTGTAAATTGAGATGTTTGAGCTTTCTGCGAGGGTGAGTGAGTTTGTGGAGTGGGGGTCGCACACTAGGAGAGGAGAGGAGAGGGAAGAGAATGTCAGTTATTTACATCCACGCAGCTTTAACAACTTCTCATGATTTCTGCCATGCAAACATGTCAAATTCTAAACCTTTAAGGATGATGTGATTGGCTTCAAACTATCAGGATTATATATGTATATGTGGCAAAATAGTAAAAAAAAAATACAGCATTAAGATATATATGTGTGTGTGTGTACGTTTATATATATGCACACATTGTACATATACAGTATATGCATTTATTATACATACAGAGTCTGATCTGTTCACGTTTAGCTAAATGAATTGTAATTGTTTATAGCTGATCTGAAGGTTATTAATTGAACTTTTGCCAAATACTTAAACTCTACAGAAGCAAGCACTTTGCTCAAAAATCCAAACATTTTCTCATAAGTATTGCAGATTGTCTACTGACTACTGAAACAAGAACCATATGTTTTATATTGTATAACAGTTCTTATACCCAAGCATTATGTCTCATAAAGTTACAGAATATCTTTGGTAGAAATTGTGAAATAAAGAGATGCTCCTTATTCCCTCTTCAAAAGCACTAATACACATACAGATGCTTCTCACAAAATTAGAATATCATCAAAAAGTTAAATTATTTCAGTTCTTCAATACAAAAAGTGAAACTCGTATATTATATAGAGTCATTACAAACAGAGTGATGTTTATTTCTGTTAATGTTGATGATTATGGCTAACAGCCAATGAAAACACAAAAGTCATTATCTCAGTAAATTAGAATAATTAACACCTGCAAACGCTTCCTAAGTATTTAAAAAGGTCCTTTAGTCTGTTCCAGTAAGCTCCACAATCATGGGTAAGACTGCTGACTTGACAGATGTCCAGAAGGCAGACATTGACACACTCCACAAGGAGGATAAGCCACAAAAGGTCATTGCTAAAGAAGCTGACTGTTCACAGAGTGCTGTATGCAAGCATATTAATGGAAAGTTGAGTGGAAGGAAAAAGCGTGGTAGAAAAAGGTGCACAAGCAACCGGGATAACCACAGCCTTGAAAGGATTGTTAAGAAAAGGCCATTCAAAAATTTGGTGGAGATTCATAAGGAGTGTACTGCTGCTGGAGTAATTTCTTCAAGAGCCACCACACACAGATGTATGAAGCACATGGGCTGCAAGTGTCGCATTCCTTGTGTCAAGCCACTCATGACCAATAGACAACGCCAGAAGCGTCTTACCTGGGCCAAGGAGAAAAAGAACTGTACTATTGCTCAGTGGTCCAAGGTGTTGTTTTTGGATGAAAGTAAATTTTCCATTTCATTTGGAAGTCTAGGTCCCAGAGTCTAGAGGAAGAGTGGAAAGGCACACAATCCAAGCTGCTTGAGGTCTAGTGTGAGGATTCCACAATCAGTGATGGTTTGGGGAGCCATGTCATATGCTTTTGTAGCTCCACTGTGTTTCATCAAGATCAAGTCAGTGCAGCTATCTACCAGGAAATTTTAGAGCACTTAATACTTCCCTCTGCCAACAAGCTTTTTGGACATGGAAATTTAATTCTCCAGCAGGACTTGGCACCTGTCCACACTGCCAAAAGTACCAATACCTGGTTTACAAACAACAGTATCACTGTGCTTGATTGTACAGCAAACTCGCCTGACCTTAACCCCATAGGGAATCTATGGGTTATTGTCAAGAGAAAGTTGAGAGACATCAGACCCAACAATGCAGACGAGCTGAAGGCTGCTATCAAAGCAACCTGGGCTTCCATAACACCTCAGCAGTGCCACAGGCTGACCGCCTCCATGCCACGCCGCTCTGATGCAGTAATTGATGCAAAAGGAGCCCCAACCAAGTATTGAGTGCATTTACTGAACATACATTTCAGTAGACCAACATTTCAGATTTTAAAATCATTTTTCAAGCTGGTGTTATAAAGTATTCTAATTTACTGAGATAATGACTTTTGGGTTTTCATTGGCTGTAAGCCATAATCATCAACATTAATAGAAATAAATGCTTTGAAATAGATCACTCTGTAATGACTCTATATAATATGAGTTTCACTTTTTGTATTGAAGAACTGAAATAAATTAACTTTTTGAAGATATTCTAATTTTGTGAGATGCACCTGGAGACACAATCACCAGGACTTCCTTGTACTGCACAGGTGATAATTTAATCACCTACACAAATAATGAGTTGGGTGATTAAATTATCACCTGTGCAGTACAAGGAAATCCTGAAAACATGACCTGTTTGCAGCCCTAGAGGAATGCAGTTTGACACCCCTGGGTTATGGGATATCATTAACATCAATATCAGTCTCCTGAGGAATCTTGCGATGGGGAAACACTTTGAGGCTTACTGCAAGCAACAGTAACAGAAATTAATTTCAGATAAGTTCCCTTGATAGAAATTTTTCTGGCCTAAGCAATCCTGGTGATTGGGTTTATATCAGTCCAAATGTGTATCTGCAAAAGGGATTGTGAGGGTTGTTGAGGCAAAGCCGCTGTGGAGCGGGGGCGCCATTTATGGTATCTAAGAAGGGTGCCAACCTCCTCTGGTAGGTAGGTACAAGATTGGGATAGATTGCGGGTGAGTAAAGATATCCTTTTTAGTGGCATTCTTCTATCCTATCCCTGACTATTGGGATTTCTTGTACATTCTTATGTTGATGGGTAGCTCCAACCCTGCATTATTGGGATTGTCCTGACTACTAGGAGTTTAACATAATTTTTTTTTTCAGTCATGTTTTTTTGTGTCCTCCTTTATTAATGCATATTTTAAGGTATATCGAATATAGTAAGTTTTAGGGTTCTAAGTGAGATTTGACTAATGGGCATACAGTAGGTGGTAAGAGGGCCAATATTTTATGTGATTAATGCAATTAATTAAAAAAAGTAATAATTTCAACAGCCACGCAAGAGTAATAAAAGAAAACCTTGCACCTACATCTGTTGTTTTCCAAGCTGACAAAAATCTGCAACTTCTCAAAAATATTCTGATAGGAAATAAATCAGATATATTAAATACTGGATTTAAGAAATAAAATAGCATAGTAATATCATGGAATTTGTTGGTTAGCTCCTATGCAGACCACAAATGCTGTGTAACCTGATCCTTCAGTCATACTAACTACCGTCTGATCCCTACTTCAAGTATTTGGTAAATTAGCAAGATATTGTGTACAGATGGCAGGGAGCGTAAGGGTACCGTCACATTTAGCGACGCTGCAGCGATATAGACAACGATGCCGATCGCTGCAGCGTCGCTGTTAGGTCGTTGTGTGGTCGCTGGAGAGCTGTCACACAGACAGCTCTCCAGCGACCAACGATGCCGAAGTCCCTGGGTAACCAGGGTAAACATCTTAGTAACCCGATGTTTACCCTGGTTACCATTGTAAAAGTTAAAAAAAACAAACAGTACATACTTACATTCCGGTGTCTGTCCCCCTGCGTCAGCTTCCCTGCACTGTGTCAGCGCCGTCCAGCCGTAAAGCCTAGCACAGCTGGGTCTCCCTCAGAGGTCATGTGTCTTCCAGCAGGACAATGACCCAAAATACACTTCAAAAAGCACTAGAAAATGGTTCGAGAGAAAGCACTGGAGACTTCTAAGGTGGCCAGCAATGAGTCCAGACCTGAATCCAATAGAAAACCTGTGGAGAGATCTAAAAATGGCAGTTTGGAGAAAGCACCCTTCAAATATAAAATATCAGGGACCTGGAGCAGTTTGCCAAAGAAGAATGGTCTAAAATTCCAGCAAAGCATTGTAAGAAACTCATTGATGGTTACCGGAAGAGGTTGGTCGCAGTTATTTTGGCTAAAGGTTGTGCAACCAAGTATTAGGCTGAGGGTGCCAATACTTTTGTATGGCCCATTTTTGGAGTTTTGTGTGAAATGATCAATGTTTTGCTATTTGCTTCATTCTCTTTTGTGTTTTTTCATTTAAGACAAATTAAATGAAGATAATAGTACCAAATAATTTGTGTTTGCAATCATTTTCAGGAAGAAAATGAGTATTATCTGACAGAATTGCAGGGGTGTCAATACTTTTGACCATGACTGTATACAGTATGTTCACATAAATTTAGGTTTCATTCAAACAGAAATATTGTATCTTTCAAAGAACACCCAAACCGTCATGTTTCACTGAGCAAAACTTACAGCATTAATCCAGACTTGGGGTCCAAGTGTGTAGTCACTTTATGTTGTGGTAACATACATAGTAACATAGTAACATAGTTAGTAAGGCCGAAAAAAGACATTTGTCCATCCAGTTCAGCCTATATTCCATCATAATAAATACCCAGATCTACGTCCTTCTACAGAACCTAATAATTGTATGATACAATATTGTTCTGCTCCAGGAAGACATCCAGGCCTCTCTTGAACCCCTCGACTGAGTTCGCCATCACCACCTCCTCAGGCAAGCAAATAGGAGCGGGTAGACTTATGAATCCCCGCACAAAGCGCAGTGTACATGGTGTCAGGATTCTCCGATGCTGGCCCGGGAAGCTGGCAGGCGCGAGACTGCAAATATGAGATTTGCATACATTTGGTCATGTGCCAACGAGACGTGCGTGACCTGGCTCAATACAAGTGAATTGAGCTAGGTCAGATACGTCAAGTTGGAATGTTGCCAGAAGTATGAAAAATGCATACTTGCTGTCAGCTAACTGTTCGCTCCAGGAAAGGCCGTACTGGGCCCCTGGCCCTCAAGGGAGGCCAGCATGACTGGGTCATGGGGAATGGCAGAGCCTCAGGGTGGGCAAGGGCAAGCCGGGGTTAAATAGTTTGTTTGGGCTGTGTACTTTTGAATTTGGACAGAGGGGGGGCGGGGTTTGGTTGAGGCAGGGAGAAGCAAGCGGGGGGGGGGGGGGGGGGAGGGGGAGCTTACTGAGGGGGTGATTTGGATAAGAAACTGACAATTTCACCTCAGCAACTGCCACGCTCACCTGCTGGTCCGGCGGTGGCTGAAATCCCCAGTGATGGATGTGGAGGCCTTATTGCAGAGACTGCGTGAACAGGCCAGCACACAGGGCACCGAATGGCTGCAGCAGTCCATAAGCAGCCTTCTGGACGGAGCAGTGACGGGACCAGCCCAGGTACCTGCAGAGAGATGCCGGCCGCGGAGGTCCAGGCCTCCGGCGCGCTTGAGCCCCGACGTCACCCCTCGGGCCCGTATCAGGAGCCCCTCTAGGGACTCTCCGGCAGGAGATGCGAGCGGCGGTGCAGCAGCGCCCAGCGGCAGAGCCGGGAGGAATCCGGCAGCACGGCGGGGCCTGTAGCAGGGGGAGGTGTCGGCCTCCTCCTCGGCGCATGTGACTCACCAGGTGTCGGGACCAAGAACAGCGGGCTGCGCCAGGTCAGGTGAGCCTGCTCGGCGCGGAGGAGTGGGCGCTTCCAGGAGGCGGGGGCCTTATTCCCAGGCCTCTCGGCGTGTGGCATCTAACGGGCGACGTTCTGCCGGCCATGTCAGCAGCGCTTTTCCATGGGACGGGGAAGGGAGCTGGAGGGCTGACTTCCTCTAGCCAGCGCAGGCCGGGGCTGAGTCCATCCAGGGGGTCTGGCCATGTCACAGCTGCAGATAGGAGCACTTCTATCTAGTGTTACGCTGGCTCAGGCATCTTCACAGCGGCGGCGTCAGCAGCAAGGGACCCTGCACCTTCGGATGGGGTGTCACAGCACGGCAGTCGGCCGTCTGACTTACCCGGGGACCAACGGATGGAGAGCTCAGGAGAGGAGCACGTACGTCTGGCTTCAGGATCTTCGGCTGCCGGGTCCACAGCGCTCAAGCAGCTAGGTGAATACAATCCTTTTCTTTCATGTACCCCTGTGTTAGCTCCCTCTGTCAGTGTTAGTAGGGATGTATTTATGGGGTGAGTCGGGGGGGGGAGTTAGGGCTTATCATGCACGGGCTTAGAGATCTGGCGGCGCTGGGGGCTTCTCCTTCTGCAGCATGGCTTGGGAATCCAGGGGAAGTTTCGGGTTTGAGGGGTTCTCTGGGGGGAGGGGGTTCACTGATATGAGTTCTAGGAGTATGTCTGCAGATAACGTGGGGAATGATGCTGCGGCGACGAGTGCCGCCATACCTTCAGTTAGCGTGTCTGTTGCCAGTCAGGCAGGGGAAGCGGAAAAAGATACCTCAGTGCGTTTGGATGACGCGGCCCGTGGGGAGGTATACGTTTGTTTCGAGGGACCATTGGGGGCACACTTAAAAAGTGAAACTAGGGAAAAAATTTGGAAAAGGGGAATACGTGGAAATATTCTCATTATTACCACTAGAGCGTTTTCAATTGGACAGGCTGCGCAAAGATGATTTAAAAAAAGAGGAGGAAGAAAAAAGGCGTTTTAGGCTGATTCCTAGGACGTTTTCTAATTGGTTACAGGTATTCGCCATTTTGGCGAGTGTGATTGGTGAGAGGTCCCCTGAGAACTGCTCGGGGCTTTTTTGTTACATGGATGCGATTGGGGAAGCTTATCGGACTTACGGGGGCCAAGGTTGGCTCAGATACGATGAGCAATTCCGGCAACAGAAGGCCATTAGGCCCAGTATTCGGTGGGATCACAAAGATATAGCTTTGTGGATGAAGGCTATGGTCTTGTCACGCTTCGGGTCAGGCAGCCAGTCGTTTCCTGGAAGCGCTGGGGGTTCAGGGCAGTCGGGACACTCAGCAGCAATGCAAAGAAGACTGTGCTTTTCATTCAATGAAGGGTCATGTAAATTTGGGGGAAAATGCAAATTCAAGCATGAATGTGCAACTTGCGGGGGACCGCATGGGTCATCCAAATGTTTTAAGGGTGGCAGACAGAGAAGCGGAGACGGTTCTGAAAAAAGGAATGACGCCAATTCGTCTGGACGTGATGGTGCCATTTCTAAATAGGTACCCTGATTCACCAGCTGCAGCTTTGTTAGAAGGAGGTTTCCGGGGTGGTTTCCGTATTCCATTCGTGGATGCGGAACATAAATTTTCCCCAAAAAATTTGAAATCGGCTCTGCAGTTTCCTGACGAGGTTGCTAAAAAGCTGGAAAGCGAAGGTAAATTGGGTAGGATGGCCGCCCATTTTCCAGTGGCGCCTATACGCAATCTGTGGGTTTCCCCTTTGGGGGTGGTACCAAAAAAGGAACCCAATAAATTCAGATTGATTCATCATCTGTCCTTTCCAAAAGGTTCCTCAGTAAATGACGGAATTGACCCTCAGTTATGTTCGGTGATTTACATTTCATTTGATGCGGCTATGGATTGGGTGCGGGTATGTCGGGGTGGCGCACTGTTGGCGAAAACAGATATCGAAGCGGCTTTCAGGCTACTACCGGTTCACCCGGAGAGTATGCATCTCCTGGGTTGCTATTGGGATGGAGGTTTTTACGTCGATTGCTGTCTCCCCATGGGTTGTTCCCTTTCCTGCGCGTACTTCGAAACTTTTAGCACCTTTTTGGAGTGGGTAGTGAAAGATGTGTCGGGCTTGAAATCCTGCATTCACTATCTGGATGATTTCCTGTTTATAGGCCCGGCTCAAAGTACCGATTGCTATTGCACACTATGGAGAGAGTGTGCAAGATTTTCAGGGTTCCTTTAAGCTCCGGACAAAACTGTGGGTCCAGTCACTGTTCTGAGTTTTCAGGGTATAGGGGGGCGGGGTTTGGATAAGGCAGGGATAAGCAAGCAGGGGCAGCTTACTGAGGGGGTGATTTGGATAAGAAACCGACAATTTCACCTCAGCAACTGCCACGCTCACCTGCTGGTCCGGCGGTGGCTTAAATTCCCACCCACCCTCCTTTTTTCTGTTTTCGATTTTGTTTAATCACGTTTATTTTAAGGTTATGTTTTTGGTTAATGGAAAGGAGAAATTTTTGTCATAGCAGTTAGGCGGGGGAGGGAGGTCCTCGAAGTTGGTGGAAAGAGGGGAATGGCGGATTCTAGGGGGGGGGGGGACCTCTAGTGGTCCTGGACTCCCCCGGAGTGGATTGCGAGTGGATGTGGTAGATCAGTCATGGAGGGGCTGATTAAAGGATTTGGTAATCGGTTGGTTTGGCCGGGTTGGTCATTATCTGCCTCCGAGCTGGTGCTTAGCGGCTGGAGGCAAGACTAAGCCTGGAGGCCAAGGTACACAATTTGAATTTCTGCAAGGTTATTTTTGAGGCTTCGAGGACCACCACTCCCTGGGGGATATTGTTTACATGTTGTATTTATGTTTAATAAAAAGCTGCAGCACAGAAGAATCCTGACAGTGTGTACTGTGCGCGCTATTAGGATTCACAAATCTGCAGTAATATACAACCCTTTTAAGGATCCCTAAAACATGCTACTCATTGGGATTTTATATACTACGTAAATACTGATTTTGTCATGAGTGATGTGTCCATTTGTGATCATGTATATGTGTTCAGATGAGGTAAGCCAAGAGCAATGTGGTCATGTGATTATGTTACACTAGATGGTGGCCCGATTCTAAAGCATCGGGTATTCTAGAATATGTATGTATGTATGTATGTCACGCTGTGAGTGAGGGTTAAATTCTGCACCAATATCGCTGATTGGTCGCACCCGGCTGGCCGATCAGCGAAGCGTGGTTCAAATCTGGCGCCAATTCGCGGCCGGACTGCGCCTATCGCTGATTTGTCGTGGCCGGCACGACCAATGACCGAAGCGGTGTTTAAATACCGCGCCAATATCGCTGATTGGTCGCGGCCGGCCGTGAGCTACCAATCACTGAAGCTGTGTTTAAATCCCGCGCCAATATTGCTGATTGGTCGTGGCCGGCCGGGCACGACCAATGACCGAAGCGGCGTTTAAATACTGTGCCAATATCGCTGATTGGTCGCGGCTGGCCGTGCGCAACCAATCACTGAAGCGGTGTTTAAATCCTTTGCCAATATCGCTGATTGGTCGTGGCCGGCCGGGTGCGACCAATCAGTGAAGCGTGGTTTAAATCCCGCGTCAATTCACGGCTGGACTGCTTCTGTCGCTGATTGGTCGCAGGATGTCAGGGGTTAGGGGTGCAGGATATAGTATAGCCACGTAGTATATAACACAACCACGTAGTATATAGCACAGCCACGTAGTATGTAGTATATAACACAGCCCACGTACTATATAACAGACAGCCACGTAGTATATAGCAGCCACGTAGTATATAGCACAGCCCGTAGTATATAGCACAGCCATGTAGTATATAGCACAGCCATGTAGTATATAGCACAGCTATGTAATATATAGCAGCCACATAGTATATAGCAGCCACATAGTATATAGCAGCCACGTAGTATATAGCAGCCACATAGTTTATAGCAGCCACATAGTATATAGCACAGCCACATAGGATATAGCACAGCCACGTAGTATATAGCACAGCCATGTAGTATATAACACAGCCCACGTACTATATAACACAGACAGCCACATAGTATATAGCAGAGCCACGTAGTATATAGCAGAGCCATGTAGTATATAGCAGAGCCAAGTAGTATATAGCAGCCACATAGTATGTAGCAGCCACATAGTATATAGCAGCCACATAGTATATAGCACAGCCACGTGGTATATAGCAGCCACATGGTATATAGCAGCCACATGGTATATAGCAGCCATGTAGTATATAACACAGCCCACACAGTAAATAACACAACCCACACAGTATATAACACTGCCCACGTAGTATATATCAGTCACGCAGTATATAACATAGCCCACATAGTATACAGCAGTGTGGGCACCATATCTCTGTTAAAAAAATAGAATTAAAATAAAAAATAGTTATATACTCACCCTGCGGCGTCCACCGATGCGTGCAAGCAGCGAGGTTGCCGCCAGCTTCTGCTCCCAGAGATGGTTTGCGAAATTACCCAGGTGACTTAGCGGTCTCGCGAGACCGCTAAGTCATCTGGGTAATTTCGCAATGCATCTCTGGGAACGGAAGCTGGCGACAGCCTCGCCGCTCGCGCGCATCGGTGGATGCCACAGGATGAGTATGACTGTTGGCACACAGTGTTAATAGCAGCGTTAACAGACTGCGTTACACCGCGTTATGCCACGGTGTAACGCAGTCGGTTTAACGGACTGCTAAAATGCTATGTGGGCGGTGGGCACTGACTGGGGAGCAGGCACTGACTGCAGGGGAGTAGGGAGCGGCCATTTCGCGGCCGGACTGTGACTGTCGCTGATTGGTCGCGGCCAGCGGCCGCGACCAATCAGCGACTTGGGATTTCCGTGACAGACTGACAAACAGACAGAAAGAGAGAAAAACAGACGGAAGTGCCCCTTAGACAATTATATATATAGGTGATGGCAGAAATGTCAATTCACTAGGTTGCAATGACACAATGTGTATATTTGACAGAGTCAATGAGTATATCGAACACAGTGTTTGGACAGTGGTACATAGGGACAGATACTTGATGAGAGTTATTTTTCTTTTAGGAAAAATTGAAATATAAAATTTAGGTTTATTTGCATTTTTTCTTTATTTACTTAAAGAAATAAACAGCTAATTTTAAAAGGAACCTTACACCTCTGAAAATGCCATTTACCTGCAGATATACAGTTAATATGCACTAAAATAGGCTTACAATGCTTCCTGGGTGCCTTTCTGTAAGTGCGGCTACCAGGAGCACATTATCTTATCTCCTCCCGGGAGTCACCGGCTTTCAGTCATGGGAACGTGCACAGAGCGGTGGTTACAGTCAGCATTCACTATGCTGTGAATGGCGTCTGTAAGTATGCCCCAGCACTTTAATTGACAGTCAGCTGTGCAGCGCATCTGTGGAGAGTGAGCTGTCAATCAAAGTGCGGGGTCACGCTTATAGTGAGTGTTGTTATGAGTGACGACTGTAGTAGCTCCATGCACACCCCTATGACTGAAAGGCGACGGCTCCAGGGAGGAAATATGTTCACTTTCTTCCCAGTATCTGCACTTTCAGTAAGGCAGTCGGGAAGCATGGTAATTACACTATTTATCAGCAGATCATCCCTATATCTGCAGGTAAAAAGCGTGTTCTGGAATGACAGGTTCCCTTCAAATGTGATGTTTTGGATGTAATAATAATAATAATAATAATTTTATTTATATAGCGTCAACATATTCCGCAGCGCTTTACAAATTATAGAGGGGACTTGTACAGACAATAGACATTACAGCATAACAGAAAACACAGTTCAAAGTAGATACCAAGAGGAGTGGGGCCCTGCTCGCAAGCTTACAAACTATGAGGAAAAGGGGAGACACGAGAGGTGGATGGTAACAATTGCTTTAGTTAGTCGGACCAGCCATAGTGTAAGGCTCAGGTGTTCATGTAAAGCTGCATGAACCAGTTAACTGCCTAAGTATATAGCAGTATAGACACAGAGGGCTATTAACTGCATAAAGTGTATGAGAACATGATGCGAGGAACCCAATTATGTTTTTTTTTTTTTGAATGGGTCACACAAGGATAGTTAGGTTAATGCGTTGAGGCGGTAGGCCAATCTGAACAAATGAGTTTTTAGGGCACGCTTAAAACTGTGGGGATTAATCATTAACCTAGGTAGTGCATTCCAAAGAATCGGCGCAGCACGTGTAAAGTCTTGGAGACGGGAGTGGGAGGTTCTGATTATTGAGGATGCTAACCTGAGGTCATTAGCGGAGCGGAGGGCACGGGTAGGGTGGTAGACTGAGACCAGAGAGTAGTGGTGCTGAGCCATGGAGTGCTTTGTGGATGAGGGTAGTAGTTTTGTACTGGATTCTTGAGTGGATGGGTAACCAGTGTAATGACTGGCACAAGGTTGAGGCATCGGTGTAACGGTTGGTGAGGAATATGATCCTGGCTGCAGCATTCAAGACAGATTGGAGCGGGGAGAGTTTGGTAAGAGGGAGGCCGATTAGTAGACAGTTACAATAGTCCAGACGAGAATCAATAAGTGAAACAGTAAGAGTTTTTGCAGAGTCGAAAGTAAGAAAAGGGCGAATTCTAGAAATGTTTTTGAGATGCAGATAAGAAGAGCGAGCCAGTGATCGGATGTGGGGGGTGAGTGAAAGCTCAGAATCAAGTATGACCCCAAGGCAGCGGGCATGTTGCTTTGGAGTAATGGTGGAACCGCACACAGAGATGGCAATGTCAGGCAAAGGTAAGTTAATAGAGGGAGAAAACATGAGGAGTTCAGTTTTTGACAGGTTCAGTTTCAGATAGAGGGAGGACATGATGTTAGAGACAGCGGTAAGACAATCACTGGTGTTTACTAAAAAGGTCGGCGTGATAACAGGAGAAGAAGTGTATAATTGGGTGCCGTCAGCATAGAGATAGTACTGGAAACCAAATCTACTGATTGTTTGTCCAATAGGGGCAGAATACAAAGAGAAGAGGAGGGGGCCTAGGACTGATCCTTGAGGCATTTTTAGGGATGAGCGAATGTGCTCGGTGATACTCGGTTATCACTCTAGTGTCACGGTGCTTGAATGTGCTCGTTAATCGGCAAGTAAAGGGCAATGCTTAATGTAAAACTCAAATCTCTGCCCAGCATCTTTGGCACCTGTTGCGCAACATAGTAACATAGTAACATAGTAACATAGTTAGTAAGGCCGAAAAAAGACATTTGTCCATCCAGTTCAGCCTATATTCCATCATAATAAATACCCAGATCTACGTCCTTCTACAGAACCTAATAATTGTATGAAACAATATTGTTCTGCTCCAGGAAGACATCCAGGCCTCTCTTGAACCCCTCGACTGAGTTCGCCATCACCACCTCCTCAGGCAAGCAATTCCAGATTCTCACTGCCCTAACAGTAAAGAATCCTCTTCTATGTTGGTGGAAAAACCTTCTCTCCTCCAGACGCAAAGAATGCCCCCTTGTGCCCGTCACCTTCCTTGGTATAAACAGATCCTCAGCGAGATATTTGTATTGTCCCCTTATATACTTATACATGGTTATTAGATCGCCCCTCAGTCGTCTTTTTTCTAGACTAAATAATCCTAATTTCGCTAATCTATCTGGGTATTGTAGTTCTCCCATCCCCTTTATTAATTTTGTTGCCCTCCTTTGTACTCTCTCTAGTTCCATTATATCCTTCCTGAGCACCGGTGCCCAAAACTGGACACAGTACTCCATGTGCGGTCTAACTAGGGATTTGTACAGAGGCAGTATAATGCTCTCATCATGTGTATCCAGACCTCTTTTAATGCACCCCATGATCCTGTTTGCCTTGGCAGCTGCTGCCTGGCACTGGCTGCTCCAGGTAAGTTTATCATTAACTAGGATCCCCAAGTCCTTCTCCCTGTCAGATTTACCCAGTGGTTTCCCGTTCAGTGTGTAATGGTGATATTGATTCCCTCTTCCCATGTGTATAACCTTACATTTATCATTGTTAAACCTCATCTGCCACCTTTCAGCCCAAGTTTCCAACTTATCCAGATCCATCTGTAGCAGAATACTATCTTCTCTTGTATTAACTGCTTTACATAGTTTTGTATCATCTGCAAATATCGATATTTTACTGTGTAAACCTTCTACCAGATCATTAATGAATATGTTGAAGAGAACAGGTCCCAATACTGACCCCTGCGGTACCCCACTGGTCACAGCGACCCAGTTAGAGACTATACCATTTATAACCACCCTCTGCTTTCTATCACTAAGCCAGTTACTAACCCATTTACACACATTTTCCCCCAGACCAAGCATTCTCATTTTGTGTACCAACCTCTTGTGCGGCACGGTATCAAACGCTTTGGAAAAATCGAGATATACCACGTCCAATGACTCACCGTGGTCCAGTCTATAGCTTACCTCTTCATAAAAACTGATTAGATTGGTTTGACAGGAGCGATTTCTCATAAACCCATGCTGATATGGAGTTAAACAGTTATTCTCATTGAGATAATCCAGAATAACATCCCTCAGAAACCCTTCAAATATTTTACCAACAATAGAGGTTAGACTTACTGGACTATAATTTCCAGGTTCACTTTTAGAGCCCTTTTTGAATATTGGCACCACATTTGCTATGCGCCAGTCCTGCGGAACAGACCCTGTCGCTATAGAGTCACTAAAAATAAGAAATAATGGTTTATCTATTACATTACTTAGTTCTCTTAGTACTCGTGGGTGTATGCCATCCGGACCCGGAGATTTATCTATTTTAATCTTATTTAGCCGGTTTCGCACCTCTTCTTGGGTTAGATTGGTGACCCTTAATATAGGGTTTTCATTGTTTCTTGGGATTTCACCTAGCATTTCATTTTCCACCGTGAATACCGTGGAGAAGAAGGTGTTTAATATGTTAGCTTTTTCCTCGTCATCTACAACCATTTTTTCCTCACTATTTTTTAAGGGGCCTACATTTTCAGTTTTTATTCTTTTACTATTGATATAGTTGAAGAACAGTTTGGGATTAGTTTTACTCTCCTTAGCAATGTGCTTCTCTGTTTCCTTTTTGGCAGCTTTAATTAGTTTTTTAGATAAAGTATTTTTCTCCCTATAGTTTTTTAGAGCTTCAATGGTGCCATCCTGCTTTAGTAGTGCAAATGCTTTCTTTTTACTGTTAATTGCCTGTCTTACTTCTTTGTTTAGCCACATTGGGTTTTTCCTATTTCTAGTCCTTTTATTCCCACAAGGTATAAACCGCTTACACTGCCTATTTAGGATGTTCTTAAACATTTCCCATTTATTATCTGTATTCTTATTTCTGAGGATATTGTCCCAGTCTACCAGATTAAGAGCATCTCTAAGCTGGTCAAACTTTGCCTTCCTAAAGTTCAATGTTTTTGTGACTCCCTGACAAGTCCCCCTAGTGAAAGACAGGTGAAACTGCACAATATTGTGGTCGCTATTTCCTAAATGCCCAACCACCTGCAGATTTGTTATTCTGTCAGGTCTATTAGATAGTATTAGGTCTAAAAGTGCTGCTCCTCTGGTTGGATTCTGCACCAATTGTGAAAGATAATTTTTCTTGGTTATTAGCAGAAACCTGTTGCCTTTATGGGTTTCACAGGTTTCTGTTTCCCAGTTAATATCCGGGTAGTTAAAGTCCCCCATAACCAGGACCTCATTATGGGTTGCAGCTTCATCTATCTGCTTTAGAAGTAGACTTTCCATGCTTTCTGTTATATTTGGGGGTTTGTAACAGACCCCAATGAGAATTTTGTTACCATTTTTCCCTCCATGAATTTCAACCCATATGGACTCGACATCCTCATTCCCTTCGCTAATATCCTCCCTTAAAGTGGACTTTAGACAAGACTTTACATAGAGACAAACCCCTCCTCCTCTCCGATTTTTACGATCCTTTCTAAACAGACTGTAACCCTGTAAGTTAACTGCCCAGTCATAGCTTTCATCTAACCATGTCTCGGTTATTCCCACTATGTCAAAGTTACCTGTAGATATTTCTGCTTCTAGTTCTTCCATCTTGTTTGTCAGGCTTCTGGCGTTTGCGAGCATGCAGTTTAGAGGATTTTGTTTTGTTCCAATCTCCTCACTGTGGATTGTTTTAGAAATGTTCTTACCTCCCTTCTGAGTATGTTTTCCTGGGTCGTCTTTGTTCGAGTCTAATGTTTTTCTTCCCGTCCCCTCTTCTTCTAGTTTAACGCCCTCCTGATGAGTGTAGCGAGTCTTCTGGCGAATGTGTGTTTCCCAGGTTTGTTGAGGTGTAGTCCGTCTCTGGCGAGGAGTCCATCATACCAGTAATTCACACCGTGGTCCAGGAATCCAAATCCTTGTTGTCTGCACCATCGTCTTAGCCAGTTGTTTGCATCAAGGATCCTGTTCCATCTCCTGGTGCCATGCCCGTCTACTGGAAGGATAGAAGAAAAAACTACCTGTGCATCCAGTTCCTTTACTTTCTTCCCCAACTCTTCAAAGTCCTTGCAGATTGTCGGTAGGTCCTTCCTTGCCGTGTCATTGGTGCCAACATGTATCAGAAGAAATGGGTGGACGTCCTTGGAGCTGAAGAGCTTTGGTATCCTATCGGTCACATCCTTGATCATCGCACCTGGAAGGCAGCATACTTCTCTTGCAGTTATGTCCGGTCTGCAGATGGCTGCTTCGGTGCCTCTCAGTAGTGAGCAACCAATAAGCATGCGAGAATTGCTGTGATTGGCTGGCCCTGTGACAACATCAGAGGTTATAAAAGGACAGGCGCCGTCTAACTTGACACACTGATGCCATTGCACAGCTATATGACACTTTGTATTGGATGGAGAGAGTGCTTTTCAAGGCCTGTGTGTGTACAGTATAACAAATCAAAGGCCTGTAGTGTTGATACTAGTGCTGAAGCTGAGCCATCATACTAACAGCCCTTCTAAGGGCTAATTGTTTGCAGCACATACAATCTGCATTTAGCTTAGGAAGGGAGAGAGAGTCGCACCAGCAGGGAGGGTGACAGAATCCAGTCTGTAGACAGGGATTAGGGCTGTGCAGTCCATTGGCAAATGTAAAGCTGCAGTTTTTTTGTGGGTGCTACAAAAATGTAATGTATTTTGATCCATCAAGTATTATGTGCTTTGAGGTCCTATTGGTGTTTTACAGTATTACACAACGTTGAAACATTTCTCAGCCATACACTATTCCGTAGTGTGGAGTAAATTTCTGTGATCTCTACACTATTACGTAAGGTAGAGTAAATTTCTGTGATCTCAGTGAGCAAAAGCTTTTAAACATTTTGTAGGCCTCCATTTCTCATAGATACAGTGTTACATTGTCTGTGAATATTTCTGTGATCTCTAAAAGTGAACAAAAGCTTTTAAAAGTTTTGTATGCCTACATTTCTCAGACATACAGTGTTGAGTGTTCTGTGAACATTTCTGTGATCTTTAAAACTCCAGAAAAGCTTTTACAAAGTTTGACAGTCTCCATTTCTCAGACATACAGTGTTACTTTGTCTGAGAATATTTCTGTGATCTCTAAAAGTGAACAAAAGCTTTAAAATTTTTTGCAGGCCTCCATTTCTCAGACATACAGTGTTACATGATGTGGGAATATTTCTGTGATCTCTGAAAGTGAACAAAAACTTGTAAAAATTTTGTAGGCCTCCATTTCTCAGATATACAGTGTTACATGGTCTGTGAACATTTCTGTGATTCGTAAAACTGCAAAAAAGCTTTTTAAAATCTCTTAGACATAGTGTTAATTTGTGAGTATTTCTGTGATCTCTAAAAGTGAACAAAAGCAGTTAAAATTTTTCTAGGCCTCCATTTTCCAGATATGCAGTTTTACTTGGTCTGTGAACATTTCTATGATCTCTAAAAGTAAACAAAAGCTTTTAACATTTTTGTATGCCTTCATTTCTCAGACATATAGTGTTGCATGGTCTGTGAAGATTTCTGTTATCTGTAAAACTGTAAAAAAGGTTTTAAAAATTTTGTAGGCCTCCATTTCTCAGAAATACAGTGTTACATGGTCTGTAAATATTTCTGTGATCTCTGAAAGTGAACAAAAGCTTTTACAAATTTTGTAGGCTTCCATTTCTTAGACATACAGTGTTACGAGATCTGTAAAAATTTCTGTGATAATTTGATTGTCATCCATATGGATCGCCCCCCACATAAGGGCAATGGGATACTCGGTACCGGGTCCTTCAGTTCCCTCAGCGGGGATGTCACGGTGGCCCGACCCAGACCGTGGCCCTATGAGGGGCGCCCAATAAAAGGCAGAGTTCGTAGATAACGGTAGTGTTCATGACGCCACCTGTGGTATTCGGTCAGGGTGACCGACACTGCTTAGGGGTCCGCTGGGATGATGGAATGGCAGCTAGATGGTGTACCTTCCCACAGGTGAAGTATTTCCCCAGGGCTTCCCAGAAGTGTAGATGGTGATGGTGGATGGTGCAAGGCGCGGTGAATAACAAGGACACACTGGGTGCAGTCTCTTTACCTTTACTGAAGGCTTCAGCATCCACAGTCCAGGGTGCCGGATGACAGGGTAGGCAGAGTCCGGCCGGTCTGATGGCAATTCCAGAGTCCCCTTATCCAGGTGGAAATCAGTAGCCTTCCCCTTGCGCACAGTAACGTAGTAGGTCCCTACTTGCATTAGCTACCATAAGGTCCTCACCAGAGGCATAGCTAAGGTTTCAACTTAGGGGGGGCGAAACACCTGAGTGGGCCCCTAACCAGCTAACCATGATTACAACTACGGTTGTGCACTCTAATCGTGAATATAGTGGAACCTCAGAATATGACCGCGCTGTTATTGAAAATAAATCTATATACAAAAACAAACATTGATTTTACTGCCATATTGTGACCATATAGTGGTAGATACCAGTTCTGCAGACCATATAAGAGATTACACTACAGTCATAGATGGAGACTTACAGCTGACGTTTTCTCTGATGGAGTCATTCACTTTCCCATCTTTTCCATCTGGCCCACACTGACATGACAACAACACATCTGACTCCTCACATTTCCTGCACTGTCCCCATCTTTCCCCAATCTGCACAAACTCCTCATCCTGCTGACACCCCAATACTGAGCCGCTGCCGCCGTATGTCTCCCTATTACTGCACCTACTGTGTGGTACAATAACGGCTCCTCTTACCGCCCCACATAATAATGCCACCACTGTGTGCCCCTTACATAGTAATAATAATAATAATAATAATAATCTTTATTTATATAGCGCCAACATATTCCGCAGCGCTTTACAGTTTAACAGTTTCAAACACAAAAGTCATAAGTAACAACGTTAACAATACAATAATTAAAGTAAAATAAGACGACCCTGCTTGTGAGAGCTTACAATCTACAATGAGGTGGGGGAGATGCAAAGTACAGGTGTGTATTTACAATGATGTATTTACAATGATGGTCCAGCCATCTTCAGGGGTTGGGGAATAGATGGGGATAGTGAATGGGCTACACACACACAAACATAAAATGACTTTGATTAGTGAACGTGATAGGCCGCTCTGAACAAATGTGTTTTGAGCGAGCGCCTAAAACTATGCAAATTATGGATGGTCCTAATATCTTGGGGTAGAGCATTCCAGAGGATTGGCGCAGTACGGGACAAGTCTTGGAGTCGGGAGTGGGAGGTACGGATTAGTGCAGAGGTTAGTCGAAAGTTATTTGCAGAGCACAGTGGTCTGTTTGGCTGATAGACAGAAATGAGGGAGGAGATGTAAGGGGGTGCCGCACTGTGGAGAGCTTTGTGGGTGAGAACAAGTACTTTGAATTGTATCCTGTAATGAATGGGTAGCCAGTGTAACAACTGGCGAAGAGCGGACGCGTCCGAGTAACGATTAGCCAGATGGACGACCCTGGCTGCTGCATTAAGGATGGACTGGAGAGGGGAAAGTCGAGTGAGGGGGAGGCCAATTAATAGAGCGTTACAGTAGTCCAGGCGGGAGTGGATCAGGGCGACAGTGAGGGTTTTAGCTGTCTCAATGGTGAGAAAAGGGCGGATTCTAGAGATGTTCTTTAGGTGTAAGCGGCACGAGCAGGCAAGAGATTGTATATGGGAGGTGAAGGAGAGATCGGAGTCAAACATAACACCCAGACAGCGCGCCTGCTGCCGGGGTGTTATTATGGTGCCACCCACGGAGAGGGAAATGTCAGATTTAGGGAGGTTAGTAGATGGTGGGAGCAGAAGAAGTTCAGTTTTGGAGAGGTTGAGTTTCAGATCGAGAGCGGACATGATGTTGGAGACTGCGGACGGACAGTCAGTGGCGTTCTGTAGTACAGCGGGGGTAAGGTCAGGGGATGACGTATATAGTTGTGTGTCATCGGCATAAAGATGGTACTGAAAG
The DNA here is from genome assembly GCF_032444005.1 of Ranitomeya imitator. Lineage (NCBI taxonomy): Eukaryota > Metazoa > Chordata > Amphibia > Anura > Dendrobatidae > Ranitomeya > Ranitomeya imitator. The sequence goes on along the minus strand of NC_091282.1, from coordinate 735,384,256 downwards.
CCAAATCTGCTGATGGTCTGTCCAATTGGGGCCGTGTAGATAGAGAACCGAAGGGGGCCAAGGACTGAGCCCTGAGGTACCCCGACAGCGAGAGGAAGAGGAGATGAAGTGGAGTCAGAGAACAGAACACTGAAGGAGCGGTCAGAAAGGTAGGAGGAGAACCAGGAGAGAGCAGTGTCCTTAATGCCTAGTGACTGGAGCCTAGAGAGAAGGAGAGGGTGGTCAACAGTGTCAAAAGCTGCAGAAAGGTCGAGAAGAATGAGCAGAGAGTGGTCACCATTACGTTTTGCTGTCAGAAGGTCGTTGGTCACTTTGATGAGTGCAGTTTCTGTCGAATGTAGGGGGCGGAAACCGGACTGTGAAGGGTCTAGGAGGGAGTGAGTGGAGAGGTAACGGGTAAGGCGGGAGTATATTAGGCGCTCCAAGAGTTTAGAGATGAAGGGGAGATTGGAGACCGGTCTGTAGTTGTTTGTGCAGGATGGGTCGAGGGTGGGTTTCTTTAGTAATGGAGTAATGATAGTGTGTTTGAAGGAGGAGGGGAAAATGCCAGAGGAGAGGGAGAGATTAAAGATTGTAGTTAGGTGACTTGTGACAACTGGAGAGAGAGACTGGAGGAGATGTGAGGGAATGGGGTCGGTAGTGCATGTAGTCGGACGAGAAGAGGAGAGGAGCTTGGAGACTTCTTCTTCTGTGATGGGATCAAATGTGGAGAGTGAGCCAGGGGCAATGAGGGGAGGGATGGGAGTCACTGAACTTAGCTGTTGGGAGCGGATTTCCTGACGGATATTGTCTATTTTCTCTATAAAGTGGGAGGCCAGGTCACCAGCACAAATATCTGTGATAGGGGCTTGTGCTTTTGGCCTGAGGAGGGAGTGAAAGGTGTCAAAAAGTTTCTTGGGGTTGTTGGATAGTGAGGAGATCAGAGTGGTAAAGTAGGTCTGTTTAGCGAAGTGAAGGGCAAAGTTATAGGTCCTTAACATAAATTTGAAGTGTATGAAGTCTTCTGGTGTGCGTGTTTTCCTCCATAAGCGTTCAGCACACCTAGAGCATCGCTGGAGAAATCGGGTTTGCGATGTGAGCCAGGGCTGTTTTATTCTGTGTTTGGAGGTTCTGAGGGTGAGGGGAGCTACTTGGTCAAGGGTGCTTCTAAGAGTGTCATTGAAGTGATGTACAGCCAGATCAGGACAGGAAAAGGAAGAGATTGGGGACAATGATGAGCGTAGGGAGTCTGAAAGTGTAAGAGGGTTAATGGCTTGTAGATTTCTGACTGAATGGTATGTAGGAGGGTGATGACTCCTTTGTGCTCTCTAGAGAGTAAAATTGCCTCCTAGAAAATATTAATGCCCTTTGCTAGTGCCCTCCACATTTTTGACCTAGAAAGTAATAATACCCCATATTCAACTTTGATGGTCACAATACTCTGAGTGCCCCTATAACAATAATGCTTAAGTGCCCACTTAACATTTAATAATGTCCCCTAAGTTCCCCATGTACTGCTCCATTATACACAGTATGGTGAGCTCAAAGCTTCCATATACACAGTATAAGGCCCCCAAAGCTCCCCTATACCCAACATGATGATTCTATAACTCCCCAACACACCGTATGATGTTCCCACTGCTCCCCTTTACACAGTATGATGTTCCCACTGCTCCCCTATAGAAAGTATAAGCCCAATGCTCCCCTTTGCACAGTATAATGCTGACAGAGCTCCACTATAGAAAGTATAATGACCCCTAGAGCCAACTATATACAGTGTAATGGGCCAACAGCTTTCATATGCACAATTTAATGCCTTCACAGTTCACTATACAAAGTATGGTGGGCCCAGAGCTCCCTTATACACAGTATGATTGGCCAGCAGCTCCCGTATACACAGTATGATGGGCCCACAGCTCCCTTATACACAGTGTGATGGACCCACAGCTCCCGTATACACAGTATGATTGGCCCGCAGCTCGCTTATACACAGTATGATTAGCCCGCAGCTCCCTTATACACAGTATGATTGGCCAGCAGCTCCCGTATACACGGTATGATTGGCCCGCAGCTCCCTTATACACAGTTTGATTGGACCGCAGCTCCCTTATACACAATATGATGGGCCCACAGTGCCCGATCATGATTTGGCAGTCTGCAGTCATATAAAATGACTGCAGACATTTATTCCAAGCCTTTATCAACTTTCTAGTAAAAAATTGCTTATTATTAAAGCACCTCTCTAGCAGGGTTTTTTTTTCTACCGCTGGAATGGTGCTTTAAGAGCACTATTTTGTGGCACTGCTGCAGTGCGGCGGCTCAAACTTGTGAGCGCAGCTTCTGACTGGCCAGAAGTGAGAAGCTATGTCACAAGCGCTCAATGCAAGACTATGAGAGCGAGGAACATACCAGAACGAGGCTCCCATAGACTTACATGATTAGTGACCTCTGCACCGCTCCATGAAACACTGCAGGAGACGGAGCCGAGGTGAAAACCAATGAAAACCTCTGAAGGTGAGTATTAGACAGGGGGCAGGGGACTTTGATTTTCAGCTCCGCTCCAGCAGTGAAATAAAAAAAAAATACTGGAGTGGTGCTGTAAATGTGATGCAGCTCTTGGTTACTGTATGGGGCTTCTTATACTAATACTCATAAAAGACCCAAGTGGTACACATCAAAAGCCCCCTAACCCCCCCCAGACAGCAAATATTACATATGATGGAGTACATATAATAAAATAACATAAAACATGATATTCAGCCCCCAGTGCCCTGTCCCCCTCCCCCATTTCAGCCCCAACAATACCCCCATCACCTCACATCCACCCCCTCAGTGCCCTGTCCTCACCTCACCCACAACACCCCCATGGTCTCACATTCACCCTCCAGTGCCCTGTCTCCCTCCCCCACAATACCTCCATGGCCTCACATTCACCCTCCAGTGCCCTGTCTCCCTCCCCCACATTACCCCCATGGTCTCACATTCACCCCCCAGTGCCCTGTCCTCCCTCACCTACTTTCAGCCCCTACAATACCCCAATTGCCTCACATTCACCCCCCAGTACCCTGTCTCCCCTCTCCCACAATACCCCCATGGTCTAAGATTCACCCCCCAGTACCCTGTACTCCCTCACTTACTTTCAGCCCCCACAATACCCCAATGGTCTCACATTCACCTGACAGAGACATACCTGAATTTAGTAAACCTAATAAGTTCCATCCCCACTTACTGATGAAGTTTGCAGGCAGGACCAGGAAGTGTCTCTGTGTCAGTGAAATGGCACTAGGACCCAGTGTGCACACTGCACAGAGTCAAGATTCAGAGCTGCAGCCCAGGAAAAGACAGGCAATACCATTCACTGCAGGGGGGAGATTCTGCAGCCGGCCACTGTGCTAGCCAAGTTGCAGAGTCTCCATCAGACGGGAGCAGACCTACTGCTTTGCTCCTATGCTGTGTTCTGCCTTGTCACAGAAGTGGCCTCGCCCTGGCTCCCAGTGGGCCTCTTCATGTGACAGGGCCCGGGGCGACAGCCCCCTCTGCCCCCCCAGTAGCTACGCTACTGGTCCTCACTCTTGTTACTTCTCTCTCTCTGTCCCCCAGATGGATAGGACATAAACCGTATGACGGTGGTGGCCTGAGTCTATTTTATAGGGACCCTAGAGACGCCCCTCCTCCGCGTTGCCACCTTGTGTGCTTAGGTGTTTAGGTCGGACAGCCAACTTGGAATCGACTGCCCTGCCGATCTCTGAAGTAAAACGTAGAGTCTATTACTCCCTCGGTGTTCCGGCCAACGGATCTGCGCTCAGATGGAGGCAGCCTGCTTCTAGCTGGTCTCCCACTGTTGTTTCACTCCTGTTGCTATGACTTCTGTGCTCACTCACTACGGCATACTTCCTTTCCTGTCCGTTCTTAGGAGGCTGCCGCATGGGTTGCAGGCGCAGCTCCGTGTCCTTCCTACTGAGCCGCTGATGTTCTTTCTTGTTCCTCTGTCTGCCTGACAGGAATTCCCTGGGCCGAGCCCAGTCTGCTTCTCTCCCTCTCCTCCTCCTGGCTCCAACTCCCCTGACTTCCTAACCAACCCCCAGTTTTACCCAAATGTGAGGAGTGGCCTAATAGACAGAACCTTTTGCTCTCCCTGGTGGCCAGCGTGTGAAGTGTGTGTGTGGCTGTGATACCTGGCAGGGTGAACTCCTTTGGTGCCATCAGACGTAACATCGCTCCCCCTGGTGGAAGAACGACATTACTGCAACTCTGGGGCGCTGCACATACACTTTTGTGTTCTTTCTGTTACATTACAGTAGAGTAATCTCAGAAAAACACCTTTGATTGCTGCAGGTGACCAATTTTTTTTTCTTTTATTAAAAATAAACTTAGTTTCAAGAGACCTAGCAATTGCAAAATGTGTAAGGAGTGTATTAAGGGACAGGTAAATGGAAGTGTTGCTGATGGTGCACGCAGATGCTGAAGACATGGGGAAGGTGCGACTACGCCTGTTGTTGCAGCACAAGAAATAGACCCATCCACGATACATAGGTTCTTGTCCAACTTTTTAGGGAGTACACCACTTCTGAAGCCAGAGCAATGTGAACAGGTGGTTGGATAGCAGATAATGCTTCCAGCAGGCTTGGCAGCACCACACAGTCTTCCACATATTAACATAGTAACATAGTTAGTAAGGCCGAAAAAAGACATTTGTCCATCCAGTTTAGCCTATATTCCATCATAATAAATCCCCAGATTTACGTCCTTCTACAGAACCTAATAATTGTATGATACAATATTGTTCTGCTCCAGGAAGACATCCAGGCCTCTCTTGAACCCCTCGACTGAGTTCGCCATCACCACCTCCTCAGGCAAGCAATTCCAGATTCTCACTGCCCTAACAGTAAAGAATCCTCTTCTATGTTGGTGGAAAAACCTTCTCTCCTCCAGACGCAAAGTATGCCCCCTTGTGCCCGTCACCTTCCTTGGTATAAACAAATCCTCAGCGAGATATTTGTATTGTCCCCTTATATACTTATACATGGTTATTAGGTCGCCCCTCAGTCGTCTTTTTTCTAGACTAAATAATCCTAATTTCGCTAATCTATCTAGGTATTGTAGTTCTCCCATCCCCTTTATTAATTTTGTTGCCCTCCTTTGTACTCTCTCTAGTTCCATTATATCCTTCCTGAGCACCGGTGCCCAAAACTGGACACAGTACTCCATGTGCGGTCTAACTAGGGATTTGTACAGAGGCAGTATAATGCTCTCATCATGTGTATCCAGACCTCTTTTAATGCACCCCATGATCCTGTTTGCCTTGGCAGCTGCTGCCTGGCACTGGCTGCTCCAGGTAAGTTTATCATTAACTAGGATCCCCAAGTTCTTCTCCCTGTCAGATTTACCCAGTGGTTTCCCGTTCAGTGTGTAATGGTGATATTGATTCCTTCTTCCCATGTGTATAACCTTACATTTATCATTGTTAAACCTCATCTGCCACCTTTCAGCCCAAGTTTCCAATTTATGCAGATCCATTTGTAGCAGAATACTATCTTCTCTTGTATTAACTGCTTTACATAGTTTTGTATCATCTGCAAATATCGATATTTTACTGTGTAAACCTTCTACCAGATCATTAATGAATATGTTGAAGAGAACAGGTCCCAATACCGACCCCTGCGGTACCCCACTGGTCACAGCGACCCAGTTAGAGACTATACCATTTATAACCACCCTCTGCTTTCTATCACTAAGCCAGTTATTAACCCATTTACACACATTTTCCCCCAGACCAAGCATTCTCATTTTGTGTACCAACCTCTTGTGCGGCACGGTATCAAACGCTTTGGAAAAATCGAGATATACCACGTCCAATGACTCACCGTTGTCCAGCCTATAGCTTACCTCTTCATAAAAACTGATTAGATTGGTTTGACAGGAGCGATTTTTCATAAACCCATGCTGATATGGAGTTAAACAGTTATTCTCATTGAGATAATCCAGAACAACATCCCTCAGAAACCCTTCAAATATTTTACCAACAATAGAGGTTAGACTTACTGGCCTATAATTTCCAGATAACACCAAAACCAAATGCCCCAAGGGGAATATCCAAGGACAAAAACTCAAAAGAATATAAATAACACCCAGCGGTACAATGACCACAAAAAAAGTATAATCCTTAAAATAGTATTTTATTATATTACATAAATAAACAATCAAAATAACCAATAATAAAAAGATACTACTGGATACCACAATAACAGGGAACTCTGTCACCAGCATAAACAAATGCCTAAGTGGATACTAATGCTCCATACCTCTGAACTAACGTATGTGCAAATAGGCATGAGATCTGTGCAAGTAGCTAAGATTACCGTAGCTGCATTTAACATATACTGAAAAGTGCAAGGTGCATCAGGTCCAAAGTGGACAGTCTACAAAAATGCAAGCTCATAATAGAGGCACGAGGTGAGCAATACTTACATAAGTTTAAACAGGCAAGATGCTGGTGACAGGTGATCCCCGCCGCCCCAATTTCCAGGTTCACTTTTAGAGCCCTTTTTGAATATTGGCACCACATTTGCTATGCGCCAGTCCTGCGGAACAGACCTCGTCGCTATAGAGTCCCTAAAGATAAGAAATAATGGTTTATCTATTACATTACTTAGTTCTCTTAGTACTCGTGGGTGTATGCCATCCGGACCCGGAGATTTATCTATTTTGATCTTATTTAGCCGGTTTCGCACCTCTTCTTGGGTTAGATTGGGTTAGATTGGTGACCCTTAATATAGGGTTTTCATTGTTTCTTGGGATTTCACCTAGCATTCCATTTTCCGCCGTGAATACCGTGGAGAAGAAGGTGTTTAATATGTTAGCTTTTTCATCGTCATCTACAACCATTCTTTCCTCACTATTTTTTAAGGGGCCTACGTTTTTATTCTTTTACTATTGATATAGTTGAAGAACAGTTTGGGATTAGTTTTACTCTCCTTAGCAATGTGCTTCTCTGTTTCCTTTTTGGCAGCTTTAATTAGTTTTTTAGATAAAGTATTTTTCTCCCTATAGTTTTTTAGAGCTTCAATGGTGCCATCCTGCTTTAGTAGTGCAAATGCTTTCTTTTTACTGTTAATTGCCTGTCTTACTTCTTTGTTTAGCCACATTGGGTTTTTCCTATTTCTAGTCCTTTTATTCCCACAAGGTATAAACCGCTTACAGTGCCTATTTAGGATGTTCTTAAACATTTCCCATTTATTATCTGTATTCTTATTTCTGAGGATATTGTCCCAGTCTACCAGATTAAGGGCATCTCTAAGCTGGTCAAACTTTGCCTTCCTAAAGTTCAGTGTTTTTGTGACTCCCTGACAAGTCCCCCTAGTGAAAGACAGGTGAAACTGTACAATATTGTGGTCGCTATTTCCTAGATGCCCGACCACCTGCAGATTTGTTATTCTGTCAGGTCTATTAGATAGTATTAGGTCTAAAAGTGCTGCTCCTCTGGTTGGATTCTGCACCAATTGTGAAATATAATTTTTCTTGGTTATTAGCAGAAACCTGTTGCCTTTATGGGTTTCACAGGTTTCTGTTTCCCAGTTAATATCCGGGTAGTTAAAGTCCCCCATAACCAGGACCTCATTATGGGTTGCAGCTTCATCTATCTGCTTTAGAAGTAGACTTTCCATGATTCCTGTTATATTTGGGGGTTTGTAACAGACCCCAATGAGAATTTTGTTACCATTTTTCCCTCCATGAATTTCCACCCATATGGACTCGACATCCTCATTCCCTTCGCTAATATCCTCCCTTAAAGTGGACTTTAGACAAGACTTTACATAGAGACAAACCCCTCTTCCTCTCCGATTTTTACGATCCTTTCTAAACAGACTGTAACCCTGTAAGTTAACTGCCCAGTCATAGCTTTCATCTAACCATGTCTCGGTTATTCCCACTATGTCAAAGTTACCTGTAGATATTTCTGCTTCTAGTTCTTCCATCTTGTTTGTCAGGCTTCTGGCGTTTGCGAGCATGCAGTTTAGAGGATTTTGTTTTGTTCCAATCTCCTCGCTGTGGATTGTTTTAGAAATGTTCTTACCTCCCTTCTGAGTATGTTTTCCTGGGTCTTCTTTACATGGTACAGTCTCACCAGCCTAAAGTCTGGATCACTTAATCCTCATCCATCCTCCCTTCATGTTGAGTCCCAGGAGAGTGGTGAGCCCACACTAAGACACTCCAAGGAGCTGTTTACCACAACATTTCTTGTTTGTGGCCTCTCAGCCTGTATGCTCCAAGCGGTACAGGACAACATGCTGTTTAGAGATGCACAAAACTTAGAGCAGCCATGGCCACAAAGACATGACGGTAGGGAAGGGGAAATTTGAGTTAAGGGGGAGGAAGATGATGAGACACAGTTGCCACTAAGTCTTGTTGTTGTTAAATCATGAAGTCAGGAGAACCATGGTGCGGTGGTGGAAGACAAGGTGGTGAATGACAAAGTCACCAACCCAACCTGGAAAGCTGGCATTCAGAGCGAGGCCAGCAGCACTGAGGGGGAGAGATCGGCAGCACCAAAACAGACACGAAGAGGCAGTGGGGTGACCAGAGGGAGAAGGCAGGCAACTATTCCGCAGAGCACTGACAGTCCTGAATTTCTCCATCAAAGAGTTAGATGTTCTCCAGTCTGAGACTTTTTTAAAGAGAATTCTGAGACAAACCAAAATGGGAATTTGCAACCTGTGCCATCCAAATATCAGCTGGGACCTGACCACTAAGAACCTAACCACCACGAACATGATCAGGCACATGCCATCTAAACACCCAACTCGGTGAGCCAAACGCATGGGTCCACGATTGGGGCCATTGGGTGACACCACTGCTTCCCCTGTACTAGGTGGTTCCCAATCCCCACTGGCACAGATGCCTCCTGCCCTGCACTTATCCTTGCACATCATCAGAGACTTCCAAATCCTTGTCCCAACCCAGCCTTTAGCTGTCCCTACACCTGGTCTTAGAACAAACAAGAAGGTTCCCAACCACTCACCCTCAGGCCCAAATGATAAACGGGTACATTTCCAGGCTGCCTGCCATGCAAATGTTGCATTTAGGCTGATAGACATGGAGGATTTCCGCCAACTCATGGTGACAGCTGTCTCTCGGTACTTGGTCCCCAGTCGCGACTTTTTCTCCTGGTGTGACATCCCTGCCTTGTACCAGCACTTGTCCAGGAACATCACCCTTACCAATGCTCTTACTGGCATTGTGCACTTAACTATCAGGGTTTCCTCCATCTCCTACAGCAGTTCTTGTACACCCTCCTGCTCTGCAGCACTGCCTCAGCGAAGCGGCAACAGGCTCTGCTGAAGCTAATTCGTCTAGGAGACAAACTGCACACAATGGCAGAGTTACTGAAATAACAAACTAGACAGATCTGTGGTTTTTGCTGCTGAACCTCTAAACAGGTATGGTCATGTGTGATTCTAGGTGGCTGTGAAGCTTGGCAATCTCACACACATACCATGGTTGACACGTGCTCAACTTGGTAGTTCAGCGCCCATTTCCACAAGTCGGCTATAGCTACTGCCGCTTTGGCAGTGTTGCAACAGCGCCTGCAAGTGCCAGCTTACCGACTGATGTGCCATGTCACTATTATTATTATTATACATTTTTATAGAGCCATTTATTCCATGGCGCTTTACATGTGAATGGGGCAAATATAGGCAAGTACAATAAACATGAGTATAACAAGGCACACACAAGTACAGGAGGAAAGAGGACCCTGCTCGCGAGGGCTCACAGTCTGCAGCGGATGGGTGAGGATACACTAGGAGAGGGTAGAGTTGGTCATGTGGCAGTTCAGCAGACAGCAGCAACACTATGTGCTGGAACTCTACAGTGTACATGCTGGCAAGGTTTTGTTAGCAGAAGAGGCCAGTGGTTGGGTACCAGCTCCAACACGCCCATCAGTATTTTGGTCAACCTCTGCACATAACAACTGAAGAATGGGAATGGATGTCTGACATTTGTCTGGTTCTTCAAGACTTTGAGGACTCCACAAAGAGCAATGATGATGCCATATTCAGCGCAACTATCCTGTTTTTGAGTGATGAGCGAACATGCTCAGATAGCATCGTATCCAAGCACGCTCAGGTGCTATCTAAGCATTTGAGGGTGCTCGTATATTATATTCAAGTCCCTGCGGCTGTTAGACAGCCTTAACGCATGTGGGGATTGTGTAACAAACCGGCAATCCCCACATGTGTTGAGGCTGTCTAACAGCCTCAAATCATGCAACCACAGAGTCTCGAACATAATATACCAGCACACCCAGATGCTTGAGTAAGGCCCAAACGTGCTCGGATAAGATGTTACCTGAACATGTTCGCTCATCACTAGCGTTTTTTCTTACTGCCGTTAAATTCATCTAAATTAAAAACGATGACAATGAGACTTAACAATGAGACTGGCCTGAGAATGCTACTTTATTAAGTAATCTCGCTTTCCCAAATTCTTCTGCTATCACCTTCCTATCTTGAATCTTATTCTATACTTTCCATTTTCAGGAGAGTGTCATTAATTTGTACACTTTCTGCATGTGTGCCAACCAGCGGTGGTAATCTCCCTTTCACATTAGAAAGCTAATTGCATATCCAAACATGCTGTAGGTGCATTTACTTTAGTATTGTTAGGAAAGCACAATCAGCATGTTCTGTAATTATTCTTCAATTTTAGGTTAGAATGATTTGTTTAGAATATATATTAGCGCACCTGTGAAAAGGAGGTAAGTAAACACCTCGGGCACTGAAAATAAACAATGGGAGAAAGAAGGATATCCCAACACGCAGGAGTACATTTGTGCTCATAGATATAAAGTCCTAGATGTAGTAATATAACACTTTGACTTCTAAAATAGATATAATAAAAGTATAATAGATTCTCTTTTAAAACTCATACCCATATATGAGAAAAAAAATGGTCCAATTTCCGGACCCAAAATACAGACGAGTGCTATGTGAGTGTCATGCGAGTACAATGCGGTTTTTAAACGCAACATCCGTATGACATCCATATACAATCCGTGTGCAATGCAATTTTAACATGAGCTTTTACATACAGCAATTCTCTGTTATTTACACACCGTTTTAAAATGAAATATTCTTCAAAATACACACACGTATTTATACACTGCTCAAAAAATTAAAGGGAACACTAAAATCCCACATCCTAGATATCACTGAAAGAAATATTCCAGATGTAAATCTTTATTCATTACATAGTGGAATGTGTTGAGAACAATAAAACCTACAAATTATCAATGTAAATCACAACTAATATCCCAGGGAGGTCTGGAGTTGGAATAATGCTCAAAAGCAAAGTGGAACATGAAGTTGCAGGCTGATCTAACTTCAGTGGAAATGCCTCAAGACAAGGAAATGATGCTCAGTAGTGTGTGTGGCCTCCATGTGCCTGTATGACCTCCCTACAATGTCTGGGCATGCTCCTGAGGAGGTGGCGGATGGTCTCCTAAGGGATCTCTTCCCAGACCTGGACTAAAGCATCCGCCAACTCCTGGACAGTCTGTGGTGCAACGTGACGTTGGTGGATGGTGCAAGACATGATGTCCCAGATGTGTTCAATCAGATTCAGGTCTGGGGAAGGGGCGGGCCAATCCATAGCTTTCATCTTGCAGGATCTGCTAACACACTCCAGCCACGTGAGGTCTGGCATTGTCCTGCATTAGGAGGAATCCAGGGTCAACCGCACCAGCATATGGTCTTACAAGGGGTCTGAGGATCTCATCCCGGTACCTAATGGCAATCAGGCTACCTCTGGCGAGCACATGGAGGTCTGTGCGGCCCTCCAAAGAAATGCCACCCTTCACCATTACTGACCCACTGCCAAACCAGTCATGCTGAAGGATGTTATATAATATAATAATAATAATATAATGTTGATTATATATTTTTCACAATTACTGTATTTTGTAGTGTATGGTACACGGCGTTATTAATTATTTGTGTGATAATCACTTTGTTTTTGTATTTGATACCATATCACATTTGTGATTGATGCACAAGAAGAGAGTGGAGTAATGTAGTTTGATATATAGCGCTGGGATGGTCGTCTTTTGTTATTCCAGATGGTATCTGGGCACTAGAGATCCCCTGTGCGCATGTCTTTTGTACAGAATTATTAATTAATTAATTATTTGTGTGATAATCACTTTGCACTTGATATCTATATCACATTGTATATCACAATCTGTCAGATTGTATATCACAATCTGACAGGGAGAAGGACTTGGGGATCCTAGTTAATGATAAACTTACCTGGAGCAGCCAGTGCCAGGCAGCAGCTGCCAAGGCAAACAGGATCATGGGGTGCATTAAAAGAGGTCTGGATACACATGATGAGAGCATTATACTGCCTCTGTACAAATCCCTAGTTAGACCGCACATGGAGTACTGTGTCCAGTTTTGGGCACCGGTGCTCAGGAAGGATATAATGGAACTAGAGAGAGTACAAAGGAGGGCAACAAAATTAATAAAGGGGATGGGAGAACTACAATACCCAGATAGATTAGCGAAATTAGGATTATTTAGTCTAGAAAAAAGACGACTGAGGGGCGATCTAATAACCATGTATAAGTATATAAGGGGACAATACAAATATCTCGCTGAGGATCTGTTTATACCAAGGAAGGTGACGGGCACAAGGGGGCATTCTTTGCGTCTGGAGGAGAGAAGGTTTTTCCACCAACATAGAAGAGGATTCTTTACTGTTAGGGCAGTGAGAATCTGGAATTGCTTGCCTGAGGAGGTGGTGATGGCGAACTCAGTCGAGGGGTTCAAGAGAGGCCTGGATGTCTTCCTGGAGCAGAACAATATTGTATCATACAATTATTAGGTTCTGTAGAAGGACGTAGATCTGGGTATTTATTATAATGGAATATAGGCTGAACTGGATGGACAAATGTCTTTTTTCGGCCTTACTAACTATGTTACTATGTTACATTTGGGATAAATGCACAAGAGGAGAATGTATTGTAGCCTGATATGTAGCGATGGGAAGGTCGTCCTTTTTTTCAGTCCAGGCAGTGTCTGGACATTAGAGATCTCCTGTGCGCATGTCCTCTGCACGGGAAGACCGGCGCCGGTTGATGACATGTGCGGGTTAGTGATGTCATCCGGGGAATCCGGATGACCCGCACCACCATCTTGGCGCTTGTGGCTGACGCGATTTCCGGCTCCTGCTTGCATGGAACATGCACCGATTATGGAGATTCTCTACAGCTGTATGGGGAGGCTTATAAATAATGGATGCAGGCACAGTTTATACCCTCACAGCTCCCTGACGAAGCCCATGCAAAACGCGCGTAGGGGTACATGTGCGGAAGACACTGCAGCTATGGTTAAGAGATATTAACCGTATACACACCTAGATTGAGAGCCATGGGATAATGTATTTAAAATTACGCGTTGCTATATGTCACTTTGACAAATGTACATGGCTTTTCCTTTTACTGTTAGGATGGTGTAGTTTATTGTTGAAGCACTTGCACTTTATTAGGTCTGACTCTTTCTTGCCCTACTGCGCTGTCTGTATGCACGTGGTTTGCTGCACCTAGTCCTCATTTTAAGAGCTCTTGTCTTGATATGACTCTGTCATATATTTCTGTTTCGTTGCCTTATACAGTATGTATGATTTAAATAAAAATTATTGTGATTTTACTTTTTGGTGGACATGTACTCCATTTCTTTTTGGTCTAAAATACTGCTGGGAGTGGTTCTATGGCTAGAGCATGTGGTGGCTGGGTTATTTAGGCCTGAGGCCACCCGTATGTATATTAATACTGTCCTGAAGATTTTGTTTGCTACGCTGAAGGATGTTGCAGGCAGATCGCTCTCCACGGCCTCTCCAGACTCTGTCATATTTGTCACATGTGCTCAGTGTGAACCTGCTTTCATCTGTGAAGAGCACAGGGCGCCAGTGGCGAATTTGCCAATCCTGGTGTTCTGTGGTAAATGCCAAGTGTCCTGCACGGTGTTGGGCTGTGAGCACAACCCCCATCTGTGGACGTCGGGCACTCAGACCATCCTCATGGAGTCGGTTTCTAACCGTTTGTGCAGACACATGCAAATTTGTGGCCTGCTGGAGGTCATTTTGCAGGACTCTGGCAGTGCTCCTCCTGTTCCTCCTTGCACAAAGGCAGAGGTAGCGGTCCTGTTGCTTGGTTGTTGCCCTCCTACTGCCCCCTCCACATCTCCTGATGTACTGGCCTATCTCCTTGTAGTGCCTCCAGCCTCTGGACACTACGCTGACAGATACAGCAAACCTTCTTGCCACAGCTTGCATTGATGTGCCATCCTGGATGAGCTGCACTACCTGATCCACTTGTGTGGGTTGTAGAGTCCGTCTCATGCTACCACAAGTGTGAAAGCACAACCAACATTCAAAAGTGACCAAAACATTAGCCAGAAAGCATTGGTACTAAGACCTGCAGAACCACTCCTTTATTGAGTGTGTCTTGATAATTGCTAATAATTTCCATCTGTTGTCTATTCCACTTGCACAACAGCATGTGAAATTGATTGTCAAACAGTGTTGCTTCCTAAGTGGACAGTTTGATTTCACAGAAGTTTGATTTACTTGGAGTTATATTCTGTTGTTTAAGTGTTCCCTTTATTTTTTTGAGCAGTGTATATAGATGTATTCTATGTGTATATATCTATTCTATCTTTTTTATTATGACCTGTCAGTGTGATTTTTACATTAGAGGCATATGTATTACCGGCTTTTCAAAGGACACCTGTGCATAAAAAACAGACAGCACTTGCATGGTGCAAGTGCTGAGCGTTTTTTTCTCGCATCCATTAACTTGCATTGGCGGGTCTCGTGTGAGATACGCAGAAAATCGCAGCATGCTGTGATTTTTTCCTCCGTCCGATTTCAGCTGAGAAAAAAATTGCAGATGAGATGTCACCCATTGAATAACATTGGTCCGAGTGCAATCCGATTTTTTTATCGGATTGCACTTGTCCGTTTTTCACACAAGTGAGTATGAGCTTTAAAAGTGTTTTTTTTTGTAATGGGTTTCCACAGTCATAAAGCAATACAATAAATTTCATATAAAAAGAACAAGCATACTATTTGATGATTGTAGAATGTGTGGACTCCAAGCGTTCAGCAGTAGTGATGAGCGAGTATACTCATTGCTCGCGTTTTCCCGAGCATGCTCAGGTGTCCTCCAAGTATTTTGGTGTGCTCGGAGATTTAGTTTTCATTGCCTCAACTGCATGATTTGCGACTGATAGACAGCCTGAATACATGTGGTTATTCCCTAACAAACAGGCAACCCCCACATGTACTCAGGCTGTCTAGCAGTCGCAAATCAAGCAGCTGAGGCAACGGAAACTAAATCTCCAAGCACGTCAAAATACTCGGAGGACACCCGAGCATGCTCGGGAAAACCCGAGCAACTAGTACACTCGCTCATCACTATTCAGCAGATATCTACCGAGTGTTAATTTTTTATGCAGTGCCTCCACAGGAGAACTAAAGTATTACATGACTCCCATTGGAATCAATAAACTGTCCATGTAATGCGCAGACATGACAAGTTCTCCGGAAAGAGATATGGTCTTTGTAATTTCTCAGCTGTGTCCACTACCTGAGGGTTCTCCTGACCCACTTCTATTAAAGGGGGGTTTTCGGTTTAGTAAACCAATTTTTCTTTACCTTATAGTTAGTTAATAAAGGGGGGTCCTCTATTCATGACTCTCATTTCTTGGCCACAGCAAACAATGATTTTAAATAACATCTTTCTTTCTTGAGGACCTGTCCTGCATTACATGGGCAGTTCATTAAAGGGGCAGTATGGTTTAAAAACTCAAGTCTTCAATCACTCTATGTCACATCGCGTGCACTGTGTGTTATGAGGATTATTTGGTGCTGGCACTGAGAGCCGCAGATGTGTGACCGCAAATTTATGAATTGCATACCTTCGGTCATGGGCCAACTAGACTGTATCTGACCTCGCTCACTGCAAGTATTTTCAGAGAGGCCGGATACAGTCTGGTCGGGATGTGGCCGGATGTATGCAAAACACATACATATGGTCACATGACACCCTGCTCCCGGTGCTGGCACCAGAGAATCCTTCAATGCAAGGATTCACAAGTTTACAGTCACATATAGTGACTGCAGACTTGAAGCATAAGACCAGACAATCCCTTTAATTTTGAATGGCCACTGTGTAATGTTCCATTTCCCCTGTAGTGGTGCTGCAGGGAATTTCAATACTTGTTGCTAGATTTGTCTACAGATTACAGCTTATTGCTGGTAGTCCCAGCTGGGAATCTCTTTGTGACAGAGTAGGGAATATTTTGCGAAACAGAGAACCCTTTTAATTATAACACCACCTCCTATAATTAAAGAAGTTTTTTTTTTACCAGAATGCAGGTTCTGGGGCAATTTTGTCAGGGAAAGGCCATGACATTCTAGCCGTTTGCCCTGCAGTGGCCACATTACCAAGAGCTTATTAAAATCCATGTAACAAAAATACGTCACAAATCTAATGGAATGGGAGGAACTCTTACAGAATCATAAAGGAAGGTATCATTGTTGTAGCATGGTGGAACCACGGGGGTTGTTATCATGGGTATTAGATTCTATGGTGGCACAAAATTCTATGGGGACACAGTGCTCATGATTAAATACTGTCTTCATTCCTTAATGTGATCTGATTGTATGTTTTTACACTCTTCTTCTAAACCTAAGTAGACTTAGGACTAGAGTTAAGGTACCTTTACACTAAACGACTTACCAACGATCACGACCAGCGATACGACCTGGCCGTGATCGTTGGTAAGTCGTTATGTGGTCGCTGGGGAGCTGTCATACAGACAGCTCTCTCCAGCGACGAACGATCAGGGGAAAGACTTCGGCATCGTTGAAACTGTCTTCAACGATGCCGAAGTCCCCCTGCAGCACCCGGGTAACCAGGGTAAACATCGGGTTACTAAGTGCAGGGCCACGCTTAGTAACCCGATATTTACCCTGGTTACCATTGTAAAAATAAAAAAAAAAACACTACATACTCACATTCTGATGTCTGTCACGTCCCCCGCCGGCGTCCACAGGGTTAAAACTGCTTTCAGCAAGAGCGCTGCTAATGCACGCGCTGCTGCCGAGAGTTTCCCTGCACTGACTGTCAGCGCCGGCAGTAACAGCGGTGACGTCACTGCTGTGCTCTGCTTTATGGCCGGCGCTGACACAGTCAGTGCAGGGAAACTCTCGGCCGGAGCGGCAGTGCTCCTGCTAAAAGCAGTTTTAACCCTGTGGATGCCGGGGGACGTGACAGACATCAGAATGTGAGTATGTACTGTTTTTTTTTTTAACTTTTACAATGGTAACCAGGGTAAATATCGGGTTACGAAGCACGGCCCTGCGCTTAGTAACCCGATATTTACCCTGGTTACAAGTGAACACATCGCTGGATCGGCGTCACACACACCGATCCAGCGATGACAGCGGGTGATCAGCGACCAAAAAATGGTCCTGATCATTCCCCATCCCAGCAGGGGCCTGATCGTTGGTCGCTGTCACACATAATGAGATCGTTAGCGGGATCGTTGCTACGTCACCAAAAGCGTGATGTTGCAACGATATCGTTAACGATATCGTTATGTGTGACGGTACCTTTAGAGTTAGGGCTAGGGCTAGAATTTAGAGCTAGGGCTAGAGTTAGGAATTAGGCTAAAATAATACAACAGTTACATAAAAAATTGTAATAAAAAGGTAAAAAATATGTATTATAACAATGTATAACTTTTTATTTTTAACAATATATTTGATTTCAGCAAAACGCTTAAAAAAAGAAAACATTACAACTTTATCTGTGTTTTTTAAAATACAATACATGTGTTTGGGGATATGAGGTTCAGGGGTTCAATACTGGACTGCTGGATTGGAGTCAGGGAGTCATAACAGTGAATGGGTTGGGGGTTTAAAATGCCTGCCTTGCCTTGGGTATATGCAAGGGCACTGCAGAAAGTAACAGAAAGGAGCACGATGCTCCAATAGATAGTAACATTTTGAATCCGGGATATTACTATTATTTCTCTTGAAGTTTAAATGGAATATTCTTCATAGGGTATGTGCACAGACTTTGTCTTTGAGGAAAATTTTAATCACTGCAAAAAAATAAACATTTATCAAATGAATGAAAGCATTTTTCAGAAATTGTAATTTCCTCTGCTAGTCATCCTTTTGCAGCATAGTGTACTCATATACAAATGACCACAGATTTTTGTTGCTGTGTGTGAGCATCTCCCTTCATCTAATTAATTGGATTTTGTAATTATCCCATATATTATCAAACAGGGTAAATTTTCCTTTTGGGGGTACCTGATGAGAGACCTGGGAAACTAATAAGGTTGAAAGCCTCAGGGACCATGATCTCTGAGCTGAACTATTATCTAATGTAACACGCTAGCAATTAGTCCTGAACAAATAGTGTGGATCTTTGTTAGGCCAAGAGCTTAGAGATGAGCATCAGCCAACACTTGGGTGCAGACAATAGACAGGGCAAGCATAATTTACAGCACTGACCATCTGAAGAGATGACAGCTGAGGAGCGAGGTGTGCCATATAGCCAAAGGTGATCTGCACAAGTGGGCTTTCTTTGATGATTAACCTCAGCACAGCTATATAGAGTCTGCACATACTTTGTAGAACAGGTACGCTACCGTTCAAAAGTTTAGGGTCACTTAGAAATGTCCTTACGAATCCAAGTTTGAGGTGTTTGGATCACACAAAAGAACGTTTGTGAGACGCAGAACAACTGAAAAGATGCTGGACGAATGCCTGATGCCATCTGTCAAGCATGGTGGAGGTAATGTGATGGTCTAAGGTTGCTTTGTAGCTGGTAAAGTGGGAGATTTGTACAAGGTAAAAGGAATATTGAATAAGGAAGGCTATCACTCCATTTTGCAACGCCATGCCATACCCTGTGGACAGCGCTTGATTGTAGCCAGTTTCATCCTACAACAGGACAATGATCCAAAGCACACCTCCAAATTATGCAAGAACTATTTAGGGAAGAAACAGGCAGCTGGTATTCTATCTGTAATGGAGTGGCCAGCGCAGTCACCAGATCTCAACCCCATTGAGCTGTTGTGGGATCAGCTTGACCGTATGGTACGCAAAAAGTGCCCATCAAGCCAAATCAACTTGTGGGAGGGGCTTCTGGAAGCATGGGATGAAATTTCTCCAGATTACCTCAGCAAATTAACTGCTAGAATGTCAAAGCTCTGCAATGCTGTAATTGCTGCAAAGGGAGCATTCTTTGACGAAAGCAATGTTTGAAGGAGAAAATTATTATTTCAAATAAAAATTTTTTTTTAATCTTGTCAATGTCTGGACCAGATTTTCAATTCATTTGGCAACTCATTCGATTAATAAAAGTATGAGTTTTCATGGAAAACACAAAATTGTCTGGGTGACCCTAAACCTTTAAACGGTAGTGTACATGTGCAACATATGTAGGTACTTTTTATTATGCAGCTCTAACGTGATGTGGGGCAGTAGCCATGAGTGAGGTAGTCGTTTTTCACACCTTGGCATGTTACATGAAGGTTGGGATCTTGGCTGGGTGTGTGGGCATAGTCTGTTGGGGTGCTACACCCTTGCAGGCCGCATGATGCCGGTGACTTCGGCTGACCAGGACCAGGTGTTCAACGATTTAATGAGGGAGACCAGTCAACTATAAATAGTTTTTTCCTGAACACTAACTTGGTGGGAACTATGTAACAATAAATAGCGGGTGGATAACTTCACAAACATTTCTTTTTGAACATGCAGCATCTTCACACACATTTCTGCTTTCCTTCCCTAGGGTCACTTGCCTCTGCCTCATGTCTACCTTCACCACCACACAGCACAGTCCATCGGGAGTCTCTCCAGTCCCCAATAACGGTGGTACAGTCCAGTCAGTGAGAGTCCTGTACGTCAACCCACGGTTCCACATCCTTCTTTTCCCTTTAGGGGAGCTAGATTGCCACTATGGCCTTTACTTAGCTTCTTTGCTTACCGACGGCTCGGAACTCCCGTCCGAGGCACTCTCTCTTCATCTCATGTTCCTTTTTCTGTCCTGGTTTCTTACCGCTCTGAGTTGCAAACTCGGGGCCGCACTGCTTGGCATCCTGTCCCAGGACCCATCTCCAGTGCATCACTCTCTCTTCTGGTAGCTATTTCTTGTTACTACTCCAGATCTCGCTATCCACTGCCTCGGTCTCCACGTCATGTGGCTCTGCTGACTAGTCAGATCTTAGGTCTTTTTTCACTGAAGGCTGAGCCCTATCTGATGTTCTGACTGGAAACTGTCGCTGTTCTTTCATTTTAGCTCTCCCAGCTAGTCCCAGCTATTAACCCTAACTGCCCCTACATAATACTATCACTAATCACACATGTCACAATACACATTACAACAATATGCGTGTTTACAAAAGGGGAATGTAGGCAGTGTGTTCGTCTCCTTACTCAACATCCAGTAATGAAACATATTTATGCAACATATTACAGTGTTAATTTTATTATTACAGTGTTGAATGCTTCAGATGGCAAATGTTTAATTCCTCTACAGCGCCACCAGATGCAAAACAGAGTATTACAGTTTCTATTGAAAAGAATCAACTGTCCATATAATATATGCACTTGGAATGTCCTCTAGAAAGGGAGAGAGATGCTCTTTTTAGCCCACTTGAACCATGTCACCCAAATCATGGGCATCACAGGTCAGAGACTGGCTCCCTCATAACAATTGGGAACAAGGTGACTATACACAAAGGTGTGTCCCCACCAGATTCTCCCCGGCTTGTTCAGTTAGGCTGACAAGTCTTTCCCAGTTTGTGTATAACAAGTAGTCACCTCATTCCTGGCTCCATTTTCAATTATGTTTTTCTCTGATATGCTGCTATAACATATGTGTCAATCGAGTGAAAGGTCCCTTTAGTTCTTAAGGTACAGTCACATTTAGCGACGCTGCAGCGATCTAGACAACGATCCCGATCCCTGCAGCGTCGCTGTGTGGTTGCTGGAGAGCTGTCGCACAGACAGCTCTCCAGCGACCAACTATGTGAAGTCCCCTGGCGCTCTGCTTCTCTGCACTGTGTAATGCATCCTGTGTAAGCGCCGGCCGGAAAGCACAGCTGTGACATCACCACTGTGCTCTGCTTTACGGCCGGCCGGCGCTAGTGCAGAGAAGCAGAGCGCCGGAGGACAGACACTGGAATGTAAGTATGTAGTGTTTTTTTTTTTACAATTACGCTGGTAACCAGGGTAAACATCGGGTTACTAAGCGCGGCCCTGCGCTTAGTAACCCGATGTTTACCCTGGTTACCAGTGAAGACATCGCTGAATCGGCGTCACACACGCCGATTCAGCGATGTCTGTGGGAGATCCAGCGACAAAATAAAGTTCTGGACTTTCTGCTCCGACCAACGATGTCACAGCAGGATCCAGATCGCTGCTGCGTGTCAAACACAACGATATCGCTAGCCAGGACGCTGCAACGTCACGGATCGCTAGCGATATAGTTGTTAAGTTGGCCAGTGTGAAGGTACCTTTACTGTGATTATAGAAAATAGCCTTTTTGCAAAGTAAAATGCAAATATTCCAGCAAAGTCCAGCGTTTGCCAACTTTGTTTTCTTTGTAGCATAATACCAAGATGTGGAAGGAATATGTTCATACATATCAGAAGAAAGTCAGCTGAACCTACCATATCCTACAAGACCTGATGGCAATGTAATGTTTTTGCGGTACCCTTAATGACCGAGCCAATTTTGACCTTAATGACCAAGCCAAATTTTACAATTCTGACCACTGTCACTTTGAGGTTATAGCTCTGGAACGCTTCACCCAATCCCACTGATTCTGAGATTGTTTTTTGTGACATATTGTACTTCATAATAGTGGTAACATTTCTTCGATATGACTTGTGTTTATTTGTGAAAAAAATTGAAATTTGGCGAAAATTTTGAAAATATCACTATTTTCAAACTTTTAATCCTTATGCCCTTAAATCAGAGAGTGGTGTCACACAAGATAGTTAATAAAGAACATCTCCCTCGTGTCTGATTTACATCAGTAAAATTTTGGAAACATTTTTTTAATTAGGAATTTATAAGGGTTAAAAGTTGACCAGCGATTTCTCATTTTTCCAACAAAATTTACAAAACCATTTTTTTAGGGACCACATCACATTTGAAGGGACTTTGAGGGGTCCATATGATAGAAAATAACCAAAAGTGACACCAATCTAAAAACTGCACTCCTCAAGGTGCTCAAAACCAGATTCAAGAAGTTTATTAACCCTTTAGATGCTTCACAGGATACGAAGCAATGTGGAAGGAAAAAATGAACACTTAAAGGGAACCTGTCACCAGGTTGGCCGATAGGAGTTACGACCACCACCATTCCAGGGCTGATATACAGCATTCTATAGCGCTGTATATCTACTTCAACCTGACCTGTAAGGGAAGAAAAATAACTTTCATTATACTTACCTGCGGGGTGGTCTGGTCAGTGTCATGTCGCTCTTCTTGATCTGGCGCCACCCATCTTCTTATGATCGCCATCATCCTATTTGGTTCTTGCGGATGACATGTCATTGCATCATCCACACAGTCTGCTCAGCATCACGCTCCTGGGATGGCATACTTCTCTGCTTTGTTGAGGGCAGAGCAAATTCCTGCAGTGCGCAGGTGCTAGGCCTTTCTAGCCTTTCCTGGTGCCTGTGTAACACTCCAGGTAACCAGTTGTTACAATGATGTTGCCTTCCCTTTGGGGAGGGTAATATGCTTGGAGGCAATGGAGTTCTCTTTACCAGGTAAGGCACCCACACACAACACATTCCAAATCCAGGCCAGTAGGGGGAGCTCAGGACCCGGGTTCAGGGGAGCTTCCCTGAGCAATAGCAGTTCCTGGTCTGGAGGAGTAGGGAGAGAGTTGGTCCAGGGAGACCAAGTAGTGCAGACGTCTAGGAGAGATGCAGAGCAGACAGCAGAGCTGGCAGCCAGGATTGAGCTGAAGCTCCAGGAAGAACAGATAACCCGAGGGGTTGAATGTAGCGGAGCTACAGGGGAAAGGAGCAGAGGAGAGATAAAGGGCTCTGAGGGGAACTGCGACTGGGCACCCTCAGAACCAGAGCATAGAAACCGGGCATCGGGAGCCCTAGGCTTTAGTGGGACTCTAGGACACTTAGCAGAACCGGAGGGCTAAGAACTTTAAGTGATCGGCCCACACCACACCTGAGACGCAGCACCTGAAGAGCCTCGGGCATGACAGAGTCCCTGTAAAATGGCTCAAGCTGCCCCTCATGCGGGTACCTGTTCCAGAACAGGGGAAAAGAGGACTTTGCTGTTACGCTTACCGCTGCTCGTCCGCGTCACGCCGCTTCTGGCCGCCGGCGCGCTGCTCCTGCTTGCGCTGGTCGCGCTTCATTTGGGTCTCGGCGCGTCGTGTCTCCTGCTTCTTCTGCGGCGCCGGCTCCTTCCGCCGCTGCTCGTCCCCGCCGCATTACTTCCGGGGGACGGCGCGCTCATCGTCTGCTGGTCCCGCCTCCTCCTCGTCCTGATGGGGATGTGCGGTGTCTGCGCCGGCGCACGGGGGTCTCTGGAGGGCGCCTACGCTCCTGTCTGGCTTCTCCTACTTCCGGGATTCAGCACTCCAACCAATCCCGGTGAGACCCTTACTATTTCAGGCCACCTCCCCTGCTAGGAGGTGCCTGAGTGTCAATTGCTTTTTGCTTTGTCTCTGGCTTCTTCCTGCTCTTGTGCTCGTACCTTCCAGTACTTCTTGTGTTCCCTCCGCCTGTGTGTCTTCTCGTCCTCCCGTCATCCCTTCCGTTTTTGTCTTTGCAGTTTCGCCTTCGTCTCCTGCTTCCCTCCGGTTCAGCTTGTCTACCAGTCTTTGTGTCCTTCATTGTGCTCCAGCTTCCCTACCTCCGTGTATCCCGCTCCTGTGTTCCGTTTAGTGTCTTTTTTATTGTTTCTACTTGAGCCGCCCCTTCTGGTATCTGCTACCGTGGTAGGGTCTTCTTCGGGCCTGCCCCAGCCAGTCCCTGTATAGGGGTTGGTTAACACCTGGTCGCTCGCCCGGAGGGAGTACCTTGCTACGGCCCAGAGGGTCCACTCTCGCTTTCGTCTCAGAGAGCGTAACAGAACACTCAGGCCATGGACCCCGCAGGTGCCGCATTTTCTGCCGAAAAGGAATTGGGACATTTGCGCGACAATCAACAGCGCATCATGTCGTTTTTGAAAAATATGGAGTCCCGTTTGACCACATTACAGGCCGCCGACCCAGTTAGTGCTTCACATCTAGCGAGCCTTCAGCAAGAGCTCTCCCAGCAGCGTGATACGACCGTTTGTTCAATCTACAGTCTGTCCATACGCCCCCTATTCAGGTGGTATCACAGGACCCAAACTCTTCTTCCTTATCTCACCCGCCGCCTCGTCTCGGCAAACCTCCCAAGTATAGCGGTGACCCCAAACTCTGTAGGGGGTTCCTTAACCAGTGCCGTCTCCACTTTGAACTCCTTCCCCAGCAATACCCGACTGATCGAGCCAAAGTGGCTTTTATTTTTTCCCATTTAGAGGGAGAGGCCTTAGCCTGGATTAATCCCCTCTGGGAGCGGGACGATCCCATAGTCTCTCAGTTAGCATTTTTTCTGGAGACCTTTCGCAAGGTTTTTGATGAGCCCGGGCGTTTAGCTTCCACCACGGAGTCTCTTTTTAATCTCCAGCAAGGCTCTCTAACGGTAGGCCAATATGCTATTCGCTTTCGCACTTTAGCCTCTGAGCTGGGCTGGAACAACGAGGCTTTGGTCGGGGCTTTTTGGCGGGGCCTGTCCAGTCGGATAAAAGATGAATTGGCTGGACGAGATACTCCCACCTCTTTGGAGGACCTCATAGCCCTCGCTACGCGGATCGATCTACGCTTCCAAGAGCGAACCCGTGAAACTGCCAAGGAGAGGAAACCTGTTCGCTCCCTACCACCAGTCCGTAGGCCGGGGAGTCCGCGCCCTGTGACGTCCTCTGCTCTCTCTGGACCTGAGCCCATGCAAGTAGATCGTGTCAAGATGGCAGAGCAGCGTCGTAGAGAGAGACGTTCCCAAGGGCTCTGCTTTTATTGTGGTAGCGCTGCTCACTTGTTGCGATCCTGCCCTGATCGTCCGGAAAACTCCTCCGCCTAGGACAGGTAAGAGAGGCCTCCCTAGGTGTTTCTGATTCCTCTCTACCCCTGTTTTTCTCTGTCTTACTTATTCTTAATCTTAAACGATTTTCCGAGGTTGCGTATGTGGATTCGGGTGCGGCGGGCAACTTTATCAGTCTTGAGGCAGTTCGGAGACTTCGCATACCAGTTATCTCTTTGGATTCCCCTCGTCTGATTGCTTCCGTGGATGAGAGACCCTTACAAGACGCCATCACCCTAATTACGGAGGAGGTCGAACTACAGATCGGGGCCCTACATCGGGAGAAGATCACCTTTTATGTCCTGCCTCACCTTGCCCATGCTTTGTTACTTGGGTTGCCGTGGCTTCGAACTCATGAACCCACTCTGGACTGGCATTCGGGTGATGTGCTCCGTTGGGGATCTACTTGTCATAAGCGATGCCTATTGTCCGTTAGTCCTGTAGTTCCTCCTCAGACAGTTTCCATTCCCTCCGGTTTGCCCTCTCCTTATTGGACTTTTGCCGATGTTTTCGATAAAAAAGAGGCTGAGACTCTTCCGCCACATCGTCCCTACGATTGCCCGATCGAACTTCTTCCCGGGTCCATCCCACCTAGAGGAAGAATTTACCCACTTTCTTCAACTGAGACCAGAGCAATGTCTGAATACATTCAAGAGAACTTGGCTAAAGGTTTCATTCGTAAGTCCTCTTCCCCTGCAGGTGCGGGATTCTTCTTTGTCAAGAAAAAGGATGGCTCGCTTCGACCCTGCATCGACTACAGAGGCTTGAACAACATTACAGTCAAGAACAAGTACCCTCTACCCCTCATTCCAGAGCTCTTTGATCGACTTAGAGGGGCCCGAATTTTTACTAAGTTGGATCTCCGGGGAGCGTACTACCTTGTTCGTATTCGTGCCGGCGATGAATGGAAGACCGCTTTTAACACCCGAGATGGCCATTATGAATACCTGGTCATGCCGTTCGGCCTCTGCAACGCTCCAGCAGTCTTCCAGGAGTTCGTTAACGATATTTTCCGTGACCTCCTCTACTCCTGTGTTGTGGTGTATTTGGATGACATCCTGGTTTTTTCTGTGGATCTGCCATCCCACAGAAGAAGTGTTCGTTTGGTCCTGCAACGATTGAGAGAGAATCGTCTGTATGCTAAATATGAGAAGTGTCTCTTCGAACAGACCTCGCTGCCTTTTCTTGGTTACATAATCTCGGATTCTGGTCTCAAGATGGACCCTGAGAAAGTGAATGCCATTCTCAATTGGCCACGGCCCTATGGAATAAAAGCTATCCAACGGTTCCTGGGATTTGCTAATTACTACAGGCAGTTCATATCCCATTTCTCGTCTGTGATTCAGCCGCTTTCTGCTCTTACCCACAAGGGCTCCAACCCAAAGACTTGGTCCCCGGAGGCCGAGAATGCCTTTGTTCTTCTGAAGCAGTCTTTTTCGTCCGCCCCAGTATTGCACCATCCTGAGGTTAACAAGCCATTCGTTCTAGAGGTGGATGCCTCCTCCACTGGAGCTGGAGCGGTGCTCTCTCAAAGATCCTCTACGGGTCGACTGGTTCCTTGCGGATTCTTCTCTAAAACATTTTCTGCCTCCGAACGCAATTATACCATCGGAGACCGTGAACTTTTGGCTATCAAGTTGGCTCTGGAGGAGTGGAGACATCTTCTAGAGGGAGCAGTTCATCCTTTCGTTATTTTCTCTGACCACAAAAATTTGGCCTATCTTCAAACTGCTCAGAGACTAAATCCACGACAAGCTCGATGGTCTTTGTTCTTTGCTCGCTTCGACTTTGAGCTTCGCTTCCGGCCTGGTGACAGAAATATCAAGGCAGACGCACTTTCCAGACTTTCGCAGCCTGAAGAGGTCGATGAAGAACCAGCTTATATTCTGGATCCTTGCAAGGTCGTCACGGTGGCTCCTGTAAGCATGATCCATCCTCCTCCGGGTAAGACCTTTGTGGCCGAGGGGGACAGAGAGAAGGTGCTTCACTGGGGACATTCCTCAAAGTTAGCAGGCCATGCTGGCATAAAGAAGACCCACCTTCTCATTACCCGCTACTATTGGTGGCCAGCGTTACGTCAAGATATCGAGGAGTTTATCGCCTCTTGTTCTTCTTGCGCTAAGAATAAAGTGCCTAGACAATCTCCTCACGGAGGCTTGCTTCCTCTTCCCGTCCCGTCTAGTCCGTGGCAGCATATAGCCATGGACTTCATCACCGATCTACCAAATTCCTCTGGTTGTACAGTCATCCTTACAGTGGTGGACCGGTTTTCCAAGATGGCCCATTTTGTTCCTCTGTCCGGTCTACCTTTGGCTCCAAAGTTGGCGAAGGTCTTTGTTTCAGAAATCTTCAAACTCCACGGTTTTCCTCAAAACATCGTGTCTGACAGAGGTGTACAATTTACATCTCATTTTTGGAGGGCTTTATGCAACCTCTTAAGAGTGACTTTAGACTTTTCTTCGGCCTACCATCCTCAGACTAATGGACAAGCAGAACGAACAAATCAAATTGTGGCCGCCTACCTTCGTCACTTTTCTAACGTCCATCAGAATGATTGGGTCAGTCTTTTGCCTTGGGCTGAGTTTGCATACAATAATCACTCTCAAGAATCCTCTGCTAAATCTCCTTTTTTCATTGTGTTTGGTCAACATCCGAATATGCCTCTCCCAGTTTCCTCAGCGTCTGCAGTACCAGCTGCTGATGCAGTAATTTCGGACTTTTCTTCTATATGGGGAGAGGTTAAAGAAGCACTTGAGATGGCATCTCTGAGGATGAAAAGACATGCAGACAAAAGACGTTTAGATTCTTCCCCGTTTTCGCCCGGTGACAAAGTCTGGCTTTCTTCACGGTACATTAGACTAAAGATTCCTTCTTGTAAACTTGGTCCTCGCTACATCGGTCCATTTGAGATTCTGAGTCGAGTCAACGATGTTGCCTTCAAGCTGAAGCTGCCCGCCTCGCTCCGTATTCCCAATACCTTTCACGTGTCTTTGCTCAAACCTGTTATTTTTAACCGCTTCCATACATCTTCTTGTATCTCTCCTCAGCCCGCTCGTGCTGATAACGTTTTTGAAGTGAGAGATATTTTGGCTATGAAGAGGGTTCGAGGGAGAAAATTCTTTTTGGTGGATTGGATGGGTTTCGGTCCCAAGGAGAGATCTTGGGAGCCGCTGGAGAATATTAATGCACCTCGTCTTCTAAACAAATTTCTATCTAGTTATGGGAGAGGGGATCTTAAAGAGGGGGGTACTGTTACGCTTACCGCTGCTCGTCCGCGTCACGCCGCTTCTGGCCGCCGGCGCGCTGCTCCTGCTTGCGCTGGTCGCGCTTCATTTGGGTCTCGGCGCGTCGTGTCTCCTGCTTCTTCTGCGGCGCCGGCTCCTTCCGCCGCTGCTCGTCCCCGCCGCATTACTTCCGGGGGACGGCGCGCTCATCGTCTGCTGGTCCCGCCTCCTCCTCGTCCTGATGGGGATGTGCGGTGTCTGCGCCGGCGCGCGGGGGTCTCTGGAGGGCGCCTACGCTCCTGTCTGGCTTCTCCTACTTCCGGGATTCAGCACTCCAACCAATCCCGGTGAGACCCTTACTATTTCAGGCCACCTCCCCTGCTAGGAGGTGCCTGAGTGTCAATTGCTTTTTGCTTTGTCTCTGGCTTCTTCCTGCTCTTGTGCTCGTACCTTCCAGTACTTCTTGTGTTCCCTCCGCCTGTGTGTCTTCTCGTCCTCCCGTCATCCCTTCCGTTTTTGTCTTTGCAGTTTCGCCTTCGTCTCCTGCTTCCCTCCGGTTCAGCTTGTCTACCAGTCTTTGTGTCCTTCATTGTGCTCCAGCTTCCCTACCTCCGTGTATCCCGCTCCTGTGTTCCGTTTAGTGTCTTTTTTATTGTTTCTACTTGAGCCGCCCCTTCTGGTATCTGCTACCGTGGTAGGGTCTTCTTCGGGCCTGCCCCAGCCAGTCCCTGTATAGGGGTTGGTTAACACCTGGTCGCTCGCCCGGAGGGAGTACCTTGCTACGGCCCAGAGGGTCCACTCTCGCTTTCGTCTCAGAGAGCGTAACATTTGCCAGTAAGCTTTAGGCAGTAGGGACCTCATACAACAGTGCAAGAAGGAAAGGCTCACGGACCTCAACTGGGAAAGAGATTCTCCCATTGCCTCTGAGCCGGCCGGACCACAGGACACCTGCACCTGGTACCCTGGACTGCGGACTACTACCACCAGGTAAAGACTTTACAACTTGTGTCCTCCGCTTATTCGTCGGCATACAACATCCTTGCCACATGCCTTGGGAGCCCTGGGGATCCCGTTTTACCTGTGGGAAGTGTCACCATCCAGCCGACATGCCATCATCCCAGAGGACCCTTTGAGCGGCGTCGGTCCCTAATGACCGAGAACCCCACGTGGCATCACGAACAATACTTTATCACCAAAATTCCCCTTAAAGACCGTTCCCCTTTTATTGGGTGCCCAGGGCCACGGACCAGGTCGCAGGCACCGTGGCATCCCCTTTTAAGACTGGGACCTGGTACCGAGTACACCACTGCCCTGGCGGGTGTTCCACCTGCACACTGCAGTACTTTGCTATGCCGTGAATAGGGCAGAGAAGTATGTGTACACAGGATCGCAATACCGAGCAGACTGTGTGGATGATGCAGGGACGCATCATCCACTTGAACCGAGTAAGAGGATGGCGATCATAAGAAGATGGGAGGTACCGAATGAAGAAGAGTGACACCCCTTGGACCAGACTGCCCCGCAGGTGAGTATAATAAAAGTTATTTTTCAGTTCTTCCAGGTTGGGTTGGGGCAGGTATACAGCATTACAGAATGCTATATATCAGCCCTGAAAGGCAGAGGCCTCATCTCATATCGGGATAACCTGGTGACAGGTTCCTTTTAATATTTTTAACAAAAAAAATTACTTTAGACCCAAACTTTTATATTTTCACAAGGATAACTGGACCCCAAAATTTGTTGTGCAATTTCTCCTGAATACACCAATACCTTATTTGTGGAACTCTACTGTTTGGGTGCACAGCAGTGCTCGGAAGGGAAGGAGCACCATTTGACTTTTTGAATGTAAAATTTGTTGGAATAATTAGCAGATGCCATGTCACGTTTGGAGAGCCCCTGATGTGCCTAAACAGTGCAAACCCCTTCACAAGAGACCCCATTTTGGAAACACCCCTCAAGTATTTTATCCAGGGTTATGGTGAGCATTTTGAACCCACAGGTGTGACACAGAATTTGATAACATTAGGATGTCATATTATGTTTTCATTAGTGCTGAGCGCAAGTGCTCGCTACTCCAAGTTGCATTGCTTTTTCGGGTATGCATCAAATATCACAGGTGCTCGAGCATGTTTTGTGGCTGTTAGACACCCCCAAAAAAGCGATACTCTGTGCATACCCAACCACCTGATGCAAACTCGAGTAGCGAGCACTTGTGCTCAAAACTAACCGTATTTCGTCTTTTTTTTGGAACTTTTTTTTAAAAAAAACAACCTTAACCCCAACCTTAATCCTAACACAGCCCTAAACCCAAACCTAACTCTAAACCCAACTGCAAAGCATAGAAAATATATAATATGAATATATAATATTTTAGCATTTTCATCTAACAAAGGGGGTGACAAAGGGGTTTGATTTAATATTTTTTTCCTATTGCTGCCAGGTACCAGCAGGCAGATCGCGGTGGGCGCAATGCTCATGTGCTCACCATTTTTTTCCAGGAAAATGACGCTGGGCCGGGGGATGGAACAGGAAGTATGAGGGGATTTCAGGGGCTTCATTTCTCTCTCTTCTGACATATAGAGTATATCATGTTAGAAGAGAGAGAAATCATTGAAACAGCCGGCACACTTTTTTTTGTGATCGCCGTTATTCACTGAATAACGGTGATTACGTGATTGGACACGGGAAAATCCGGGCCTGATCATGTTCTCCAAGGTCTTGGCCACCTCAGGTAGCCCATAGATTTTCTGACTCTGGGGGCACTACAGCCTTACTCCCAGTCGCCGTTTAAAATAACCTTAGTGGCCACTGTTTTAACAGCAGACTACTGTGCACCAGAAATGTGATCTGTTGGGTTAGGTTGTTTTCGACTGAAAATGGAAGAGTATGGCATGTCTGCCAAATTTTGTGCAAGTCCACTCTGTATTTTTTAATCTACTTAATTTGCCAATTTAATCTCATTTTCATGGTTGGATTATCCGTATGAATAAATGGGCAATTGATCAGTTGCATTGCAGGCAATCGCAATCTTAGACCAGGTTCCCATGTCCATGATCTACGATCTTGACTGTCTCAAGACCGCCGGCCAGAAGACTCAATGTTCGGGACAGGGATTGTGAACTGGGTACGGACTGTATAGCACTGACATGCTAATCCAGTCTAAAGTTTAAGGCAAGAGGTAGCCAATTTAAACAAGAATGTTTTTTGAGAGTTGAGGAAAATAGTAATCAACTGGAGCTTTGGCACCTGTCAGAGGAAGCTCAGTGTATGGCTGACAAAAGGCTGAGTTTACAATAGCTTTCAAAAAATCCTTTCACATCAGATCAATTTAGTAACTTACAATGCTATTGATAGAAATGCTACTGAGACAATTTATTTTTTATCCAACTTAGGCTACTTTCACACTAGCGTCGTGCACTGCACGTCGCAATGCATCATTTTGGAGAAAAAACGCATCCTGCAAAATTGCTTGTAGGATGCGTTTTTTCTCCATAGACTAACATTAGCGACGCATTGCGATGCTTTGCCACACGTCGCAACCGTCGTGCGGCGGTTGCGTCGTGTTGCGTCGGACCGTCGAAACCAAAAAAACGTTGCATGTAACGTTTTTTGGTGCGTCGTGTCCGCCATTTCCGACCGTGCATGCACAGCCGAAACTCCGCCCCTCCTCCCTGCAGCTCAGAATGGGGCAGCGGATGCGTTGAAAAACTGCATCCGCTGCCCCGTTGTGCGGAGCTTGCACAGTATGCGTCGGTACGCCGCAACGTCGCATTGCGACGTGCGCCGTACGATGTTAATGTGAAAGTAGCCTTACTTAAAGGGAATCTGCAGGTTTTAACTTTGTAATGTGAAGACAGCATGCTGTAGGGGTTAAAACACAAATTTCAACAATTCCTCTCTTATCAAGCTCTGTGGTTTTGTTTGCTTGCAATGATTGTTTTAGCACCAGGAGCTTATCATTGCTGGACACAGCTGCACATGCCTCTTAAGATACCGTCACACTAAGCGACGCTGCAGCGATACCGACAACGATGTCGATCGCTGCAGCGTCGCTGTTTGGTCGCTGGAGAGCTGTCACACAGACAGCTCTCCAGCGACCAACGATGCCGGTAACCAGGGTAAACATCGGGTTACTAAGCGCAGGGCCGCGCTTAGTAACCCGATGTTTACCCTGGTTACCATCGTAAAAGTAAAAAAAACAAACACTACATACTTACCTTCCGCTGTCTGTCCCCCGGCGCTGTGCTTTCCTGCACTGGCTGTGAGCACAGCGACCGGAAAGCAGAGCGGTGACGTCACCGCTGTGCTTTCCGGCTGGCCGGCGCTCACAGCCAGTGCAGAGAAGCACAGCGTCGGGGACAGACAGCGGAAGGTAAGTATGAAGTGTTGTTTTTTTTTACTTTTACGCTGGTAACCAGGGTAAACATCGGGTTACTAAGCGCGGCCCTGCGCTTAGTAACCCGATGTTTACCCTGGTTACCAGTGAAGACATCGCTGAATCGGCGTCACACACGCTGATTCAGCGATGTCTGCAGGGAGTCCAGCGACGAAATAAAGTTCTGGACTTTCTGCAGCGACCAACGACATCACAGCAGGATCCTGATCGCTGCTGCCTGTCAAACTGAACGATATCGCTAGCCAGGACGCTGCAACGTCTCGGATCGCTAGCGATATCATTCAGTGTGACGGTACCTTTAGTCCGGCAATGCCCCCTGCTGTGATGAGCAGCTCACTGTCTCTGGACTTTGTACATACAGAGCCTGGTGTGGGTGGGGGCAGCTCAGCTCTACTTCATTGCTAAATCTAAGAACTCTGATTGTGTAGGAACTGCTGCCCCCAGTAATCTAATTGATACATCATTAGGTTCAGCCTCTCTTTGCCTACATCAGGCTGCTCTCAGATGAGGTAGCAAAAACCTGCTGACAGAGTCCCTTTAAACCCTCTCTGACCTTAGACGTACTATCCCGTCGAGGTGACCTGGGCCTATCTGACCCTCGACGGGATAGTACGTCATAGCGATCGGCCGTGCTCACAGGGGAAGCGCAGCGGATCGCGGCTGGGTGTCAGCTGACTATCGCAGCTGACATCTGGCAGTATGTGCCAGGAGCGATCACGGACCGCCCCTGGCACATTAACCCCCGGCACACTGCGATCAAACATGATTGCAGTGTTCTGGCGGTATAGGGAAGCATCGCGCAGGGAGGGGGCTCCCTGCGTGCTTCCCTGAGACCCCCGGAGCAACGCGATGTGATCGTTTTGCTCCGAGGGTCTCTTACCTCCTCCTCCCTGCAGCAGGCCCGGATCCAAAATTTCTGCGGCATCCGGGTCCTGAAAGGAGGTGGCTTCACAGCGCCTGCTCAGAGCAGGCGCCGGGAAGCCTCCAGGAGTGCACGTCAGATCGCTGATCTGACACAGTGCACAGCAAAGTGTCAGATCAGCGATCTTACACTATAACATGATGCCCCCCCTGGGGCAATGTTATAGTGTAAAAAAAAATATTCACATGTGTAAAAAAATTTTTTTTAAAATTCCTAAAAAAAAAGAAAAAAAAAAATATATATATATATATATATATATAGTTCCTATAAATACATTTCTTTATCTAAATAAAAAAAAACAAAAGCAATAAAAATACACATATTTAGTATCGCCGAGTCCTTAACGACCCGACCTATAAAACTGTCCCACTAGTTAACCCCTTCAGTGAACATCGTAAGAAAAAAAAAAACCGAGGCAAAAAACAACGCTTTATTATCATACCGCCAAATAAAAAGTGGAATAGCACGCGATCAAAAAGAAGGATATAAATAACCATGGTACCGCTGAAAACATCATCTTGTCCCGCAAAAAACGAGCCTCCATACAGCATCATAAGCAAAAAAATAAAAAAGTTATAGTCCTCAGAATAAAGCGATGCAAAAATAATTATTTTTTCTATAAAATAGTTTTTATCGTATAAAAGCGCCAAAACATGAAACAATGATATAAATGAAGTATCGCTGTAATCGTACTGACCCGAAGAATAAAACTGCTTTATCCATTTTATCAAACGCGGAACGGTATAAACGCCTCCCCCAAAAGAAATTCATGAATAGCTGGTTTTTGGTCATTCTGCCTCACAAAAATCGAAATAAAAAGCGATCAAAAAAGTCACATGCCCGAAAATGTTACCAATAAAAACGTCAACTCGTCCCGCAAAAAACAAGACCTCGCATGACTCTGTGGACCAAAATATGGAAAAATTATAGCTTTCAAAATGTGGTAACGCAAAAAATATTTTTTGCAATAAAAAGCGTCTTTCAGTGTGTGACGGCTGCCAATCATAAAAATCCGCTAAAAACCCCAATATAAAAGTAAATCAAACCCCCCTTCATCACCCCCTTAGTTAGGGAAAAATGTAAAAATTAAAAATTGTATTTATTTCCATTTTCCCATTAGGGTTAGGGTTAGGGCTAGGGTTAGGGTTAGAGTTAGGGCTAGGGTTAGGGTTAGGGTTAGGTTTAGGGCTAGGACTAGGGTTGGGGCTAGGGTTAAGGCTACAGTTAGGGTTGGGGCTAAAGTTAGGGTTTGGATTACATTTATGGTTGGGAATAGGGTTGGGATTAGGGTTAGGGGTGTGTCAAGGTTAGGGGTGTGGTTAGGGTTACCGTTGGGATTAGGGTTAGGGATGTGTTTGGATTAGGGTTTCAGTTATAATTGGGGGGTTTCCACTGTTTAGCTACATCAGGAGCTCTCCAAACGCGACATGATGTCCGATCTCATTTCCAGCCAATTCTGCGTTGAAAAAGAAAATCAGTGCTCCTTCCCTTCCGAGCTCTGCCATGCGCTCAATTGGTGGTTCCCCCCCACATATGGGGTATCAGAGTACTCAGGACAAATTGGACAACAATTTTTGCGGTCCAATTTCAACTGTTACCCTTGGAAAATTACAAAACTGGGGGCTAAAAAATAATTTTTGTGGAGAAAAAAAGATTTTTTATTTTCATGGCTCTGCATTATAAACTGTGATGAAACACTTTGGGGTTCAAAGCTCTCACTACACATCTAGATGAGTTTCTTAGGGGGTCTACTTTCCAAAATGGTGTCACTTGCGGGGGTTTCAGTGTTTAGGCACATCAGTGGCTCTCCAAACGCAACATGGCGTCTCATCTCAATTCCAGTCAATTTTGCATTGAAAAGTCAAATGGCGCTCCTTCCTTTCCGAGCTCTCCCATGCGCCCAAACAGTGGTTTACCCCCACATATGGGGTATCCGCGTACTCAGGACAAATTGTGCAACAACCTTTGGGGTCCAATTTCTTCTCTTGCCCTTGGGAAAATAAAAAATTGGGGGCGAAAAGATCATTTTTGTGAAAAAATATGATTTTTTATTTTTACGGCTCTGCATTATAAACTTCTGTGAATCACTTAATGGGTCAATGTGCTCACCACACATCTAGATAAGTTCCTTAGGGGGTCTACTTTCCAAAATGGTGTCACTTGTGGGGGGTTTTAATGTTTAGGCACATCAGGGGCTCTCCAAATGCAACATGGCGTCCCATTTCAATTCCAGTCAATTTTGCATTGAAAAGTCAAATGGCGTTCCTTCGCTTCCGAGCTCTGCCATGCACCCAAACAGTGTTTTACCTCCACATATGGGGTATCGGCGTACTCAGGACAAATTGTACAACAACTTTTGCGGTCCATTTTCTCCTGTTACCCTTGGTAAAATAAAACAAATTGGAGCTGAAGTAAATTTTTTGTGAAAAAAAGTTAAATGTTTTATTTAAACATTCTAAAAATTCCTGTGAAACACCTGAAGGGTTAATAAACTTCTTGAATGTGGTTTTGAGCACCTTGAGGGGTGCAGTTTTTAGAATGGTGTCACACTTGGTTATTTTCTATCATATAGATCCCTCAAAATGACTTCAAATGAGATGTGGTCCCTAAAAAAAAATGTTGTTGTAAAAATGAGAAATTGCTGGTCAACTTTTAACCCTTATAACTCCCTAACAAAAATTTTTTGCTTCCAATATTGTGCTGATGTAAAGTAGACATATGGGAAATGTTACTTATTAAGTATTTTGTATGACAAATCTCTGTGATTTAATTGCATAAAAATTCAAAGTTAGAAAATTACAAAATTTTCAAAATTTTCGCCAAATTTCCATTTTTTTCACAAATAAACGCAGGTAATATCAAATAAATTTTACCACTATCATGAAGTACAATATGTCATGAGAAAACAATGTCAGAATCACCAAGATCCATTGAAGCGTTCCAGAGTTATAACCTCATGAAGGGACAGTGGTCAGAATTGTAAAAATTGGCCTGGTCATTAACGTGCAAACCACCCTTGGGGGTAAAGGGGCTAAATGTTGAAAGGGCTCATATTTTAATAACAAATGGGACAAAACTTTTCTTTTAACTAATTAAAAAAACAATTGAAAATGTAAACAAAAAAATATTGGTTTTCCTATAGGAATCTGTTTGAAAGACACTTGTCACCTCTGAAAACGCTATTCACCTGCAGGTAAATAGTGTTTAAAAACAAACTGTCACTTTGGAAAAAAATGACCAATTTTTGCTCTTATTTTGTTCCAGCTTCTCCTCTGAGTAGACTTTTTTTTTATCTGCCATACGATTCCAGAGAATGCCATTTTTTATGGTTTTAACTAAGGCGGCGCTGCTTATAGGGTAATTATGAAAGAAAGCCTAAAAACACGCCCCAGAGGATCTTGGGAGCTACGTCCCCTTAGTAAACCCCCCCACAAAAACATAAAAATAGCACCAAGTAGAAAGGTCAATATCTCTGGAACTGTATGGAGAATATATATAAAAAATAAATAATAAAATTAAAAATATGGAATACTCATGGGAGGAGCAGGAATAACAAAAGACTAAAAACTGTCCTCTGTCCTCTTTAAATCATACCTGCCTGTCTTAGTGGAATAGTGGCTGTAAACAGAGTAAGAGAAAATTTTCTCACTTAAGCCACCTGATTCTAGTCGTTGGGGTGATGCTCATTTAGGCATCAGTGATTTTTCTCATAGGCAAAAAACTTACCAATTTTGGATCAGATTTACAACAGTATTTGGTCAGTGTCAGTCTTAACCATCAGAGTTTTATCAGTTCTTCTGACGTGCAAAAAAACAATTACAAATGGATGGTGTATTCTCAAGTGAAACCTGGACAGCACATAAAAGGCACATGGATGGAATCCAAGTGCTGTCTGATTTTTTTTCAAGGCCCCATAGACTTGCATTGGTAAGTATGATCCGTTACTCAGATCAAAATCAAACATGTCATCATATTTTGGTGCAAAGATACAAAAGGGTTTCCAGCTACGGATATAAAATTAAAAAAAGCTTAAAAAACCTGCGTTCAGTGGTACAGCAGCATCTTCCTCCGGCATACAGCGGTTCATGTCCAACAACTAAATCTCTCTTCTTTTAATATTATGGAATAAAGTTTTTTTTATTTTATATTTGGAGCTGGAAACCCTTTTGTCTCTTTGCACCAGTCTACAGCGTCAAGCAGAAACGCCCTTCCGTGCTCGGATTCCTTTCATGGACCATGAAAGTACTCACAGGGGTGAGCTGAATTTTTCTTTTTTCTATATCATATTTTGGTACAGACCACTCAGTCCTGACAAGTAAACAGCTCCATAGACTCTAGGTGTGGGTTATATCCGCGAAAAAGCGCCAATCAAACTTATTTGAGAAAAACTAATGTCTGAAGGAGGCTTAACAGTCACCGGTCACTAAGGCAATGAGCGCTCTGTAATCACTCCCCCTGTAGCTTGACTGACAGCCTGCTCTACACACCCGCTGCTAAGCAGACTGTCAATCAAAGTGAATGACTACAGAAGTGCTCACTATACAGTAAGTGATTATCGCTACAGCCCCCATGACTGGAAGCAAGCGGCTGCAGGGAGAATATAACTTCATTTTCTCCTGCAGCTGCTGTTTCAGTAAGCTGGCTACTCAGGATTTAAATGCTAGTTACTTGCAAATTTCCACCATATCTGCAGCTAAAAAGCGCTTTCGGAGGTGACAGGTTCGCTTTAAAAACGTAAGTTGTAAGCATTGTAGAAATAAGTGATATTATTTCCAGACTGCAAGAGAATAAGGCATGAATGATCTAGTATAACACCTCTGCCTGAGCTTTGGAGTGACGAGATAGAAATATAGATGTAAATGATCATTCTTTAATGATTTATGTTGTGCAGGAATTCATTTTTGGTGAGGCACATGTGAGTGAGTCTCATGTTATCTGTCACTCAGCACATCTGTACAAGTTACTTCCTAATTCCTAAGCTGTCTGTACCCACACAGCAGAGTTACTGAATGACGACAGTTAATTTCCAGTCCGTAGCATTTACTCTGGCTTATAGGATTCTACAATCCATGTCGGACAAAAGAAACCCACTTAAAAAGAAACTACAGGAAGTGAAATTTGATGAATTCCATACAGTTCTTCCTACAAAAATGCCCAGAAAAATTCACAAGTATTGCAGCCATTTGTACCCTCTACAATAGATTATCGTAAAGTCTGCCTTCCAGGCTTCCAGCATGCTGAGCGGTGATCCACATGATCACACTCCCAACAGAAAAGTGTCAGACTCTGATACAAGTACATTAAAAGTCTATTTAAAGGGAATCTGTCAAGTGAAAAAATGCAATTAACCTGCAGATATGGGGTTAATCAGCAGGTTAATCGCACCCTAAATCTGTGCATTGAAAGCCTGGCTACAGGGAGGAAATTAACTTATTCCTCACGGCAGCATAGGTTATTTCTGTACCTATGAATGGGGGCAGGCCTGTGCAGCAGGACCTTAGGTAAGTGACCCCCTTATAACTTTCTTTATATTCGTGTATTTCTACATTCAGTAATTCTTTCCCTGAAATGTTTGAAACAGTTTTAGTAAAATATTTTATTTAGCAACACACACGTTAGCCAATTGCAAAAACTAACTGAACTTCATTATGGGTTTGTCGTGGATTTTTACCAAAGTTTTTACTCGGTGCTTATGGGGAGCCTTTGAGATACCATAATATGTCAAGTATGATCAGCGCCATAAAAAAAAATGTCCCTACAGTATATACTGTACTCTGACAATGTTATAATACCAATAGAGAAGAAACCGAATATAGGTTGAGGAGGAGTCAAAATAATGGATGAAGAAAAAAGATTAAAATAAAGCACAATTGGTGAAGTGGCGACACAACTAACAGGAGAGCCTGCACATACAAACAGCAACGAACCAGAAAGATATGCAATAAAATTACATGCAAAGTTTTACATCAGGGTAGAGGCTGATAGTGTAGGATTAGCAGGAAAAACAGGTATAATAGTGTCCCAGTGGACAAGCCTTGCCAGAGATCGGGGCCAATAGCAAAGTATTAAAGTACATAGAGTAGATAGTCCAGAGTCAGTACGTGCCGCACCTACACAGCATACCATCAGGTAATTCTGCCATCACATCTTGTATTATATGTTGCTGTTTGTATGTGCAGGCACTCCTGTTAGTTGTGCCACCACTTCACCAATTGTCTTAAAGGGAACCTGTCACCCCGTTTTTTCAGTAGGAGATAAAAATACCGTTAAATAGGGCCTGAGCTGTGCTTTACAATAGGGTATTTTTTGTCCCCTGATTCCCTACCTATGCTGCCGAAATACCTTACAAAAGTGTCCTTTTTCGCCTGTCAATCAGGCTGGTCAGGTCGGATGGGCGTGGTCACAGCGCTGTTTTTCCCCCACATCTTGCTTAAGTTCCCGTTGGTGGCATAGTGCTTCTCGCATGCGCAAGTGCCGAATGCACTGCGCAGCTGTCGAAAAAGAGCGCGCTCGCCGCTATTCAGCAGTTTCTCGTTGGGCGCAGCCATCTTCCTGAGGCTGTGCGTGCGCAGATGGAGTCTCCTGCTTCCCGGGGCTTCAGGAAAATGGCAGCGGGATGCCGCACGTGCGCAGATGGACATCTCGGCTTCAGGAAAATGGCCGCCGCGATGTCAATCTGCGCACTGAAATGTATGTTCAGTAAATGCACTCATTATTTGGTCGGGGCTCCTTTTGCATCAATTACTGTATAAATGTGCCATGGCATGGAGGTGATCAGCCTGTGGCACTGCTGAGGTGTTATGGAAGCCCAGGTTGCTTTGATAGCAACCTTCAGCTCGTCTGCATTGTTGGGTCTGGTGTCTCTCATCTCCCTCTTGACAATACCCCATAAATTCTCTATGGGTTAAGGTCAGGAGAGTTTGCTGGCCAATCAAGCACACTGGTACTGTTGTTTTTTTAAACCATGTATTGGAACTTTTGGCAGTGTGGATAGGTGCCAAGTCCTGCTGGAGAATGAAATTTCCATCTCCAAAAAGCTTGTCGGCAGAGGGAAGCATGAAGTGCTCTAAAATTTCCTGGTAGACGGCTGCTCTGACTTTCTTGATAAAATACCGTGGATCTACAACAGTAGATGACATGGCTCCCAAAACCATCACTGATTGTGGAAACTTCACACTAGACCTGAAGCAGCTTGGATTGTGTGCCTCTCCACTCTTCCTCCAGACTCTGGGATGTTGATTTCCAAATGAAATGCAAAATTTACTTTAATCTGACAACATCACCTTGGACCATTGAGCAACAGTCCAGTTCTTTTACTCCTTGGCCTAGGTAAGACGCTTCTGGCGTTGTCTATTGGTCATGAGTAGCTAGACACAAGGAATGCGACACTTGTAGCCCATGCCCTGGATACTTTTGTGTGTGGTGGCTCTTGAAACAATGAATCCAGCAATAGTCCACTCCTTGTGAATCTCCCCAAAATTTTTGAATGGCCTTTTCTTAACAATCCTTTCAAGGCTGCGGTTATCCTGGTTGCTTGTGCACCTTTTCCTACCACACTTTTTCCTTCCACTCAACTTTCCACTGATATGCTTGGATACAGCACTCTGTGAACAGCCAGCATCTTTAGCAATGGGCTCTTGTGGCTTACCCTCCTTGTGGAGTGTGTCAATGACTGCCTTCTGG
This sequence comes from Ranitomeya imitator, assembly GCF_032444005.1. NCBI lineage: Eukaryota > Metazoa > Chordata > Amphibia > Anura > Dendrobatidae > Ranitomeya > Ranitomeya imitator. The sequence continues at coordinate 735,342,823 of NC_091282.1, read as the reverse complement.
ACATCTACCAAGTCAGCAGTCTTCCCTATGATTGTGGAGCCTGCTGAAACAGACAAAGGGACCTTTTTAAATGCTTAGGAAGCCTTTGCAGGTGATTTTGCTAAATATTCTAATTTACTGAGATAATGACTTTTGGGTTTTCATTGGCTGTAAGCCATAATCATCAACATTAACAGAAATAAATACTTGAAATAGATCACTCTGTAATAACTCTATCTATTATATATGTTTCACTTTTTGCATTAAAGAACTGAAATAAATCAACTTTTTGATGATATTTATTGAGATGCACTTGTATATTCGGTTTCTTCTCTGTTGGTATTATTGTATCTATTCCGAATGGTCTGCCATTCCGTAGTGTGCACAAATATATCACTACTATCACTTATATATGTGATACAAAAGTACGTGTTGATATGTTTCTATTGCCTTGATTCACCAAGTTCTGACCTGTAATGTTCAATTCATGTTGATAATGCTGAAATATACAGAACACAATGACGTGGTAAATGTTTTTTTTTCTTTAACTCCTTTCTGACATCTGACGTACTATCCCGTCGAGGTGGTATGGGCCCATATGACCACTGACGGGATGGTACGTCATTACCCATCAGCCGCGCTCAGGGGGGAGTGCGGCTGATTGGGGATGGGTGTCAGCTGACTATCGCAGCTGACATCTGGCACATTAATCCCCGGCACACTACGATCAAAGATGATCGCAGCGTTCCGGCGGCATAGGGAAGCATCGCGCAGGGAGGGGGCTCCCTGCGTGCTTCCCTGAGACTCTCAGAGCAGTGCGATGTGATCGCGTTGCTCCAAGGGTCTCCTACGTCCTTCTCCCTGCAGGCTCGGATCCAAAATGGCCGCGGGGGGCCTTCCGGGTCCTGCAGGGAGCTGGCTTGCAAGCATCCCTGCAGTGCCTGTCAGATCACTGATCTGACACAGTGCGCTGCAAAGTGTCAGATCAGCGATCAGTCAATATAATGTGATGCCCCCCCCCCCCCCCCCGGGCATGTGTAATAAAAAAAAAAAAAAATTCCTAAATAAAGAAAAAAAATATTGTTCCAATAAATACATTTCTTTATCTAAATAAAAAAAAAACAATAAAAGTACGCATATTTAGTATCGCCGCGTCCATAATGACCTGACCTATAAAACTGTCCCACTAGTTAACCCCTTCAGTGAAGACCGTAAAAAAACCAAGGCAAAAAACGACACTTTATTATCATATCACCAAACAAAAAGTGGAATAACACGCGATCAAAAAGACGGATATAAATAGCCATGGTACCGCTGAAAACGTCATCTTGTCCCGCAGAAAACGAGCCATGATACAGCATCATCAATGAAAAATAAAAAAGTTATAGTCCTCAGAATAAAGCGATGCAAAAATAATTATTTTTTGCATAAAATAGTTTTTATCGTATAAAAGCGCCAAAACATGAAAAAGTTATAAATGAGGTATCGCTGTAATCATTCTGACCCGAAGAATAAAACTGCTATATCAATTTTACAAAACGTGGAACAGTATAAGCGCCCCCCAAAAGAAATTCATGAATAGCTGTTTTTTGTTCATTCTACGTCACAAAAATTGGAATAAAAAGCGACCAAAAACGTCACATGCCCGAAAATAAAAACGACAACTCGTCACGCAAAAAACAAGACCTCACATGACTCTGTGGACCAAAATATGGAAAAATTATAGCTCTCAAAATGTGGAGACGCAAAAACTATTTTTTGCAATTAAAAGCGTCTTTTAGTGTGTGATGGCTGCCAATAATAAAAATCTGCTAAAAAACCCGCTATAAAAGTAAATTAAACCCCCCTTCATCTCCCCCTTAGTTAGGGAAAAATTATAAAATTTTAAAAAATGTATTTATTTCCATTTTCCCATTAGGGTTAGGGTTGGGGCTAAAGTTAGGTCAGGGTTGGGGTTAGGTTTGGGGCTAAATTTAGGGTTAGGGTTGGGGCTAAAGTTAGGGTTAGGGTTGGGGCTAAAGTTAGGGTTAGGGTTGGGGCTAAAGTTAGAGTTAGGGTTAAAGTTAGGGTTAGGGTTGGGGCTAAAGTTAGGGTTAGGGCTAAAGTTAGGGTTGGTGTTAGGGTTGGGGCTAAAGTTAGGGTTGGGGTTATGGTTAGGGTTGGGGCTAAAGTTAAGGTTAGGGTTGGGGCTAAAGTTAGGGTTAGGGTTGGGGCTAAAGTCAGCGTTAGGGTTGGAGCTAAAGTTAGGGTTGGGGCTAAAGTTAGGGTTTGGATTACATTTACGGTTGGGATTAGTGTTGGGATTAGGGTTAGGGGTGTGGTTAGGGTTATGGTTGGGATTAGGGTTAGGGGTGTGTTTGGGTTAGAGTTTCTTTGAGAATTGGGGGGTTTCCACTGTTTAGGTACATCAGGTACATCCAAACGTGACATGGCGTCCGATCTCAATTCCAGCCAATTCTGCGTTGAAAAAGTAAAACAGTGCTCCTTCCCTCCCAAGCTATCCTGTGCGCCTAAACAGGGGTTTACCCCAACATATGGGGTATCAGCATACTCAGGACAAATTGGACAACAACTGTTAGGGTCCAATTTCTCCTGTTACACTTGGGAAAATACAAAATCAGGGGCTAAAAATTAATTTTTGTGGAAAAAAAAAGATTTTTTATTTTCACTGCTCTGTGTTATTAACTATAGTGAAACACTTGGGGGCTCAAAGTTCTCACAACACATCTAGATAAGTTCCTTAGGGGGTCTAGTTTCCAATATGGGGTTATTTGTGGGGGGTTTCTACTGTTTAGGTACATCAGGGGCTCTGCAAATGCAACGTGACGCCTGCAGACCAATCCATCTAAGTTTGCATTCCAAACGGCACGCCTTCCTTTACGAGTTCTGCCATGCGCCCAAACGGTGGTCCCCCCCCACATATGGGGTATCAGCATACTCAGGACAAATTGGACAACAACTGTTAGGGTCCAATTTCTCCTGTTACCCTTGGGAAAATTCAAAACTGGGGTTAAAAACTAATTTTTGTGGAAAAAAAAAAGAATTATTTTCATGGCTCTGCATTATAAAATGTAGTGAAACACTTGGAGGTTGAAAGTTTTCAAAACACATCTAGATAAGTTGCTTAGGGAGTCTTCTTTCCAAAATGGTGTCACTTGTGGGGGGTTTCAATGTTTAGGCACATCAGGGGCTCTCTAAATGCGACATGGCGTCCCATCTCAATTCCAGTGAATTTTGCATTGAAAAGTCAAATGGCGCTCCTTCCCTTCCGAGCTCTGCCATGCGCCCAAACAGTGGTTTACCCCCACGTATGGGGTATCAGCGTACTCAGTACAAACTGTACAACAACTTTTTGGGTCCAATTTCTCCTGTTAGGCTGCCGTCACACTAGCAGTATTTGGTCAGTATTTACATCAGTATTTGTAAACCAAAACCAGGAGTGGGTGATAAATGCAGAAGTGGTGCCTATGTTTCTATTATACTTTTCCTCTATTTGTTCCATTCCTGGTTTTGGCTTACAAATACTGATGTAAAATACTGACCAAATACTGCTAGTGTGACGGCAGCCTTACCCTTGGTAAAATAAAACAAATTGGAGCATAAGTAATTTTTTTGTGAAAAAAAGTTAAATGTTCTTTTTTTTTAAACATTCCAAAAATTCCTGTGAAACACCTGAAGGGTTAATAAACTTGTTGAATGTGGTTTTGAGCACCTTGAGATGTGCAGTTTCTAGAATGGTGTAACACTTGGTTATTTTCTATCATATAGACCCCTCAAAATGACTTAAAATGAGATTTGGTCCCTAAAAAAAAATGGTGTTGTAAAAATGTGAAATTGCTGGTCAACTTTTAACCCTTATAACTCCCTAACAAAAAAAAATTTTGGTTCCAAAATTGTGCTGATGTAAAGTAGACATGTGGGAAATGTTATTTATTAAGTATTTTGTGTGACATATCTCTGTGATTTAATGGCATAAAAATTCAAAGTTAGAAAATTTGCGAAATTTTCAAACTTTTCGCCAAATTTCCGTTTTTTTCACAAATAAACATAGATAATATCAAAGAAATTTTATCACTATCATGAAGTACAATATGTCACAAGAAAACGTTGTCAGAATCATCAGGATGCGTTGAAGCGTTCCAGAGTTATAACCTCATAAAGGGACAGTGGTCAGAATTGCAAGAATTGGCCCGGTCATTAACGTGGAAACCACCTTTGGGGGTAAAGCGGTTAAAATGACAACTTTTTTATTGGGCATTTCTTTTCATTCAATTTTTAGGGGGGGAAACACTGTCCTGACAAACTATGCATTTTTTTGTCACACTTTTGTTATATTTTTTGGGTCTTTGGCAATTTAAAAAAAATTATGCAACATGCCATAGTTTTGGCTTTTTTTTCCGGTGTTTTCCAAGAGGCTTCTCTTTATAAATTTAGATTTACGTGAAAAAACTATGGGGCAGGTTAAGAGAAATTAAGAGCCCATACAATGCACCATATTTATTAAGTGTTTAAAACAATTTTTTACATCTTTAATAGGCAAAGCTTAGACCTGAGAGTCAGATGTCTGATTTTTGCTATCTGTGGTTTTTATGGACTTGTGATAATCTATGGGAACATGGCTGAGATTTTTGCGGAACGAGCGGCCTGCATAAAGACATGTCTGATTTTGGTCTATGGGCCGAATCAAAAGCGTCAATGAAAGACTATGGATCCATGAAAAAATTGGTTCTCACTAGGATGACTTCTGAGTGCAGTCTGATTTTCACGGACTGTCAGAAAGGGGGAGGTGGAGAATCTTTTTTTTTCTCCATGTAAGAGAAAAATTGATGACACTCAGACCAAAGTCAAATAATTGGTTAGTTTTTCTTGTGTGTGAGAAAACAGAAGTCTGAAAGAGGTCTTAAGGCCCCTTCACATTAAGCGACGCTGCAGCGATACCGACAACGATCCGGATCGCTGCAGCGTCGCTGTTTGGTCGCTGGAGAGCTGTCACACAGACCGCTCTCCAGCGACCAACGATGCCGGTAACCAGGGTAAACATCGGGTAACTAAGCGCAGGGCCGCGCTTAGTAACCCGATGTTTACCCTGGTTACCATCCTAAAAGTAAAAAAAACAAACAGTACATACTTACCTAACGCTGTCTGTCCCCGGCGCTGCGCTCTGCACTCCTCCTGTACTGTCTGTGTGAGCACAGCGGCCGGAAAGCAGAGCGGTGACGTCACCGCTCTGCTTTCCGGCTGACCGACGCTCACAGCCAGTACAGGAGGAGTGCAGAGCGCAGCGCCGGGGACAGACAGCGGAAGGTAAGTATGTACTGTTTGTTTTTTTACTTTTAGGATGGTAACCAGGGTAAACATCGGGTTACTAAGCGCGGCCCTGCGCTTAGTTACCCGATGTTTACCCTGTTTACCAGTGAAGACATCGCTGGATCGGTGTCACACACGCCGATCCAGCGATGTCAGCAGGAGTCCAGCGACGAAATAAAGTTCTGGACTTTCTTCAGCGACCAACGATCTCCCAGCAGGGGCCTGATCGTTGGTCGCTGTCACACATAACGATTTTATTAACGATATCGTTGCTACGTCACAAAAAGCAACGATATCGTTAACAATATCGTTATGTGTGAAGGTAGCTTTAGTGTGAAAGGATATGTGTTTTAAAATGAGCCAAACTTTTTATGCAAAAAAATTGTTGGAAACAGGCCCAACAAGAACTGGTGTTGCTGGTGTAAATTTAGACAAAAATAACTTAAAATGTGCCACTCTTATGATCCAACATTGATGAATTTAGTGCTTCTAGTCTAAATATAAGCTTTAAAAGATTATGACCAACATTAACAGTTATCACCACCCCATGGGATAGATCAAAACTTTGTTCCACAGGTCGAAAATGGGGCTCGAAAACGGCATTTGATCTGCAGTACCATGGAGCAGCCCCTACACCATACGTGGAGCTATGGCGTTCCCTTCTGTTCCCTTTACATCTGGAAGCCGCCACAACTGGTAACAGCTTATCATGGGGTCGTGTGGGTGTCAGACCCCCGTGAATTGATAGACATTCAAAATCAGTAATGAAAAACTGTCCCAATGTCTAAATAATAAAAAAAACTACACTTGAAAAACAGCTGAAATTTCACAAGCCTAATAAAATGCTGCAAAAATAAATGTATGAAGGAAACCGAAGGTGGATCAGAAGGTGGATCACGCTTGACAAAATAGTAGATTTACACCATTGTATATATATGTAAGTCATAAATTCACAAAGGCATCATGATTTATAGATCCGTATTATTAGTTACATCAGCTGTTATTATGTCTTTAGTGTGCAGCTGTGGGGTATTGAAAAATGATTCCCTAAATCTGCTACATAAAAAGCTTACCCTTATAACTCAAGGCAGCAATGTGTTATTGTTAAGCTGACGAGCACGTGAACTTCTCCCACAGTGTGTGTGTGACCCTGGGCGAGACAGACACCCTATATCAATGACTCAGGTAGCCAAAGAGGGTTCCCTCCAGGCAGATTCATTCACTCAATGTTGGTCTAGCATTACTCTGCATACTACAATGTCAGATAAAGAATTTGCCAAAGGAAATCTTCTACACTTAATGAGCCTGAGAAGTGTTCTCTGTTTCCTAAATATACATCTTTTTTTTCTTTTTTTTTACATCATGTCTTATTAGTCTTTGTACACAGGATTTACAAGGAAATGTGATATATGTCATCTAAATAATTAAACATTGGGAACAAAAATCATTTCAACATGAGACATGTTATTCCACTTGATGGGAGATCATCTGTTACATGTTTATCCAAACATAGTCCTTCTAATTGAAATAACTGATCGCTGTTAGTTTAGAAACCTGATTTCTGACCTTTCGCGTTCTACTGTTGCTCTGGATGAAGTTTTACAATGTTATTTGCCTTATTTGCATCCAGTACCTGGTGTAGAGCAGACAAAACAGAGCTGCGCTGTTTGCTGGAGGTAAACAGACAGCAACATCTGAATTTATATGTTTATTTAGAGATCAGGGGAAAAAAATGTATTGATTTTTGTGTATATATTTAAAGAATCTTCACTATCAATAACAACAAAAAAATATATTCCTTACAACCACTGTAACTCGTAATAACATAGATTTACATATCCATTATTTTTTAAAATAGCTAGAATATTACTAGCATCCAAATAATAGCGCTTTACACATTATGGAATTAGTGCCTGCTTCTAAGTAAGTTCTTCTGAACAGCAGATAAATAGCAGCAATAAACAGGTAGCAGTCTTTTGAAAGGGAATCTGTCACATTTTTGATATGTAGGAGCAGCATGATGCAGGGACTGAGCATGGGGGCATAGGGATTGTGGTCACAAAGGGTGCGACTGCAACCAGACCTGAACGGAACGGGGATGTGATGACCCCCAGCGTCTAATTCAAGAGTATTATGGGCACCACATAGTCCTCCATACAGTATTATGACCCCATATATTGCTCCATACAGTATAATGGTCACCACCTAGTCCTCAATGCAGTATTATGGGCACCACATAGTCTTCAATGCAGTATTGTGGGCACCACATAGTTCTCTATACAGTAAAATGGGCCCTATATATTGCTCCATACAGTAGAATATTCACCACATAGTGCTCCATACAGAATAATATGCACCATATAGTGCTCCATACAGTTTAATGGGTCCAGTAGATAAGTGTCATGTCGGACGCTATTCACACTAAGGCGTCCGACAGACAGTGGTAATTCTGCTTTTGTCCACTATGCGCTCAGTGGCGCCGGCTAGATTTTATCTAGGTTGTCCGGGGTTAATCTAGCTGGTACTCGGATTGGAGGCTGGGTCACGCCCGTGGCCTTTAAATAGTTCTTCTGAACTTTGGGCGTCGCCAATTATAGCTGGTGTCTTGTACCTGGTGATCTCGGTTCAGAGTGGTGGTCTTGGAGTGCAAATATCATATCTGGTGGTGTATGATCCTTTGTCATATTTCTCCTTCCTATTTGTGTTTTGTTTTGCCCTGTGCACATTATAGTGTTTTCCTAAGTGTGTTTGCGGCGTGGTGCGTTTTTGGTTTTCCCTGTCTGTGCTTTCTGTAGGGGTTGGTGTGAGGAATTATCACTGGGTGGAGGGTGGAGGTTTCAGATTAGTACTGAAACAGGTGTTAGGGTCAGGCCTGGCGGCCCAGACAAGCACACCATCAGTGTAATCTCTGGGAGAGGGACAGACAGGGTTTCCCTAGTCTGAGGGATATCGCAGGGGCCCGGGTTATTAGCTTTGCCTACCTAGGCTCCCCGTGTCAATATGTGGCACCAGTGTACTGAACTTCAATCCCTTTGACAGAGGGTGATACCCCTATACGTGAGCTTTCCAGCTTAAGATGCTTGGATTCAAGGTGCTTTGCATTTATCAAGACCTATTTATAAAAATAGAGAAAGTATGCGGTACTCACCAGTAGCATTCATGAAAAAAAGTCCTTTAATCCATCAGACAATCACAGGAAATTAGAAATGTATTGCTAGGTGCGGAGGCATGCAGGGGAAAGAGTGAAGAGGACGACGGCCGTTTCGCATGTCTACTCTTCAACCAGTCCAGATCTTTTTTCCACAGGTGAGTGCTGCATACTTTCTCTATTTTTATGGTCTCATATATTGCTCCATACAGCGCTATGTGCCCCATATATTGCTCCATACAATAATATGAGCCCATATATTGCTCCATACAGTATTAAGGGCCCCATATATTGCTCCATATGTATAATGGGCCCCATATATTTGACACGGTGGCTCAGTGGTTAGCACTGCAGCCTCGCAGCGCTGGGGTCCTGGGTTCAAATCCCACCAAGGACATTGCAAAGAGTCTATATGTTCTCCCCGTGTTTGCGTGGGTTTCCTCCGGATTCTCCGCTTTCCTCCCACACTACAGAGACATACTGATAAAGAATTTAGATTGTGAGCCCCATTGGAAACAGTGTTGATAATATATGCAAAGCATTGTGCAATAATATCTTATATCTTATAATATCTGTATAAGCAAAGCATAATAAATAAATAAATTGCTCCATATGTATAATGGGCCCCATAAAATACTCTATACAGTATATTGGCCCCATATAATGCTCTATACAGAATAATGGCCCCCTATATTGAGTGTGTCACTCTGTGTGACTGCAGACTTTTGAATCCCCCATGGCACACACTGTGCACTGTGAGGATTTGACAGTTTCTGAGCTATTGTAAAATTTACAATAAATATCACTCATGTAATTTAAGAAGTGAGTGAAATCATTGTACTGTACCTATATTTCTTATCTGTGCATCATGAATCGTGGAATGTGTTAAAGGGGCCTAATAAGACTGTCGCTCAGGGCCCACAAAAACCTGGAGCCAAACCTGATGCTGGTGGCTTTGCCCATCATGAATTACTGTCATTTTACACACAGGTGAAGTTTTCTGCAGTGTAATGTAAAGTTTCCTACCTATGTCTTTCTCACTTATGGAAAAGATACTTGTTGATTCATCTGCTGCTTCCACTTATTAGTTACCCCAACTTTTTCACTCTGGGTATCACTATCGCTGGCTAGTAGTCATTTTATAGACAAATATTATGATATTTATTCTAATATATAGTAGGAAGATGTCTCCTCTAACGGAGTATTGTATCAGCCATCTATGTCCTTCTTTTTGTTATCCTTATTTAACTAAAATTTTCATTATTTCAGACCAATCCATGTCCTCGCTTAACGTTGCGTCACTTTTGAAATTTATTTAAATCTAAGGTTGTCCAAAGTTGTTAACACTGCATCAAACTTGAGGAAGGTTCAAATTTGTTTCCACCCATTTTTAGAACATTAGGAGCGCTCCACTCTTTTTTTCTGCCTTTCAGAAGACATATTCAATTAAACTGGAAATTTATGGCATGGATGTCCATTGAGGTGAGTAGCCATCATCCATGGCTTGACTTCGTCATTCTACTGACATCGGAGGGTTATACCCAATTTGGACATTAATAGCCTATTCTCAAGATAGGTCATCAATGGCTCTTAAATATTTTAAGCAACCAAAATGATAGATGATAAATTTCTGATCGGTTAAGGGATGACCACTGAGACCATCATTGATCCTAAGGACAGGGCTCTGAAATGTAATGGATTCCTTTCTTAACTTTCAATATTAAGCATATCTTTTTTTTTATCTGTCGATGACCCAGAGGTCAGAAAGTGTATAAAGTGGCTTGCGAAGTATTCACCCCCTTGTCTTTTTACCTATTTTTTTTTACATAACAACCTGTCTTTAAATATTTTTGTAATGCAATTTGTGTGTGATGCATCAGCACTAAATAGTATAAGTTGGTGAAGTGCAGTGAGAAAAATATAGGCAAAAATTTAATTTATGGGATAAAATAAATAAAAATTGTCATCTGCATATGTATTCACCCCTTTTGCTGTGAAGCCAACCAAAAATTTCTGGTGCAACCAATTACCATGATAAGCCACATGTTTAGTGACATGACATCCACCTGTATGCAGTCTAAGTGTCACATGGACTGTCCATCTGTACACATCTTTTCTGAAAGGAAACAGAAACTGCAACACCTTTAAGACTCAGGCACCACTAACCATACACAACCATGAAGACCAAGGAGATCTCCAAACAAGTCAGGGACAAAATTGTTGAGTAGTACATGTCGGGGTTGGGTTATAAAAAATATCCCAATCTCTGATGATCCCCCGGAGCACCATCAAATCCATTATCATCAAATGGAAAGAACATGGTACCACAACAAAACTGCCAAGAGAGAGCTGCCCTCCAAAACTCTAAGCCCGGTCAATGGGGGTCATTAATCAGAAAGGCAGCACAGAGACGAAAGGTAACCCTGAAAAAGCTGCTGTGTTCCCATCCAGAGACTGGAGTATCTCTCCATATGACCACAATAAGCCGTACTCTTCTTAGAGGGGGGCCTTTATGGAAAAGTGATCAGAAAAAAATCTTTACTTACACATTAAAATTGCAAGGCTTGTTTTGAGTTTCCCAAAAGACATGTGGTAGACTCCTCAAATGTATGGAGAAAGGTGCTTTTGAGACCAAAATTTAACTTTTTGGCCACCAAGCTTAAATGTGATATCTGGCGCCAAACCAACACAGCACATTTCCCCAAGAACACCATTCCCACAGTGAAACATGGTGGTGGCAAATAATGCTGTGGGGATGTTTTTTGGCAGCAGGGACAGGGAAAATGGTCCGAGTTAAGGAGAAGATGAATGGTGCGAAATACAGGGATATTCGTGGGCAAAACCTGTTTCAGTCTGCCTGTGATTTGAGACGGGGACAGAGGTTCACCTTCCAACAAGACAATGACCCAAAGAATACAGCTAAAGTAACATTCGGGTGGTTTAAGACGAAATCTGTAAATATTTTGGAGTGACCTAGTCAAAGCCCAGACCTTAATCCAGTTGAGAATCTGTGGTCAGACTTGAAGATTGCTGTTCACCAGAGGACACTAACTTGAAGGAGCTGGAACGGTTTTGCCTTGAGGAATGGGCAAAAATACAAGTGACAAGATATGGAAAGCTCATACAGATTAACTTCGATTAGTGGGACTTTAACCACTGGATCCTTGATCCTGAGATGTGTAAGCTTAACAGTATAGCAGGACTCCATTTTTAAAGCGTTATTTCCAACGTTGGAAGCTATCATCTATCCACAGCCCAAATACTTAGAATCAGACTCTGAAATGCTCTACTGGAAAACAGCACTGGCTACACGTGTGTGCCACCACCCTGTTAATTCTTTATTGGACTGATGGAAAAAACTAGGCGCTTTACTCAGATATCTCCAGTATTCCTATAAGACATGAGTGGAATTTAATTCCCATGGGGCATTTCCCAGCCCCGTTCTTGGGATTGGTGATGGTCTCAGCAGACAGGAACCCTATTAATCAGAGCGTAATTATCATGCATGTGGGTGAGCAGTAACTTTTAACATTAGAAATTATCCTTTAAGAATGGAGTTCTACTATACTGTTAGGTTTACACATTGTAGTATTGGGGTTGGATAATAATAATAATCTTTATTTTTATATAGCACTAACATATTCCACTGCGCTTTACAGGTTAAAGACATTATCATCGCTGTCCCCGTTGGGGCTCACAATCTAAATTCCCTATCAGTATGTCTTTGGAATGTGGGAAGAAACCGGAGTGCCCGGAGGAAACCCACGCAAGCACAGAGAGAACATACAAATTCTTTGCAGATGTTGTCCTTGTTGGTGTTTGAACCCAGGACTCCAGCGCTGCAAGGCTGCTGTGCTAACCACTGCCCCACCGTGCTGCCCTGGATGTAAAAGGTCAAAGATCATGTATATTTTTCGATGACAGATGAAAGGATGAAGTGGTGAGAAATAGTGATATTGAACACAGTGATTGACAGGCACAGAGCAAATTATTTGCAGGTCTGTACTAGTATAAGAAGTACAAAAGGAAAAGATTTTGTTAGGACGGCTGATAATATCAGGGAGACCTTCAGGGCTTGCACAGCCCACTCACGGTGTAGCTCCTGTTTCCTCTCTCTATCATATTCATTCAGCTTTCTGCTAATCTCCTTTTCTCCCAGAACAGGATATGTACCACAGCACAAGCCACAGTTCTCTCGTCTATTGTGAGTTCATATTCCATGTTAGAGAATGTGCAGATCCCATCTCAGCCTGAGCCTCAGGGTAACAGAGTCCTGAGAATGGGGCTAGACACCTTTTTTTGTTTCTGAAGGGCTAAAAATAAATACAAAACATTATACTCGCACTACTCGAACATTATAGTTAACCCGTAACTGTGTAATTTTAGTTTCCAGTTTTCCTTCTCAGGTTGGGCATCACTTTGTAACATCTATGTGTATGAACATTCCCATGTTTTCAATTATACATTTGTTACCCATTCCTCTAAATTGGTAATAATGCCAAGACTAATGACCTCTCTGTAGCATTATATGAAAAACCACAGACTCAGTGGAAATCATCGCTCTCCCTTAGAGACTTTTTTTGCTGAATCTTACACAGAAGTATTTCTTGGCCTGTTGCTCCAGTCTAAAAGATTTTAAAGCTCAAAAAGGAAAAAAAACAACAACCGTGAGGATGGCATCATGTAATACATTCAATGCTCCAATAGGAAAGGATGTTGGACAATCCCAACAATGGGAGGTTCACCTTCTAGTGTAGGAATTTTGAACCTATACCACTTTTGAGTAAATTGAGGTCAACAGCTCAACCTAGATGTAAAGTCAGTCAGAAGCCGTCAACCTGAAAAGGCTACATTGGACAGACTTGGTTTAATTCCCATAGGAACCTGGTCTTCAACTTTCAATCCCTATAGAGGGATATGGACTTACTGTGGGGTCTACTGGCTTACTGGGTTACAAAGTGGCTGCTGGTTGGAGTAGCAAGCCTGAGGCAAGGATGGTCAAAATAGTCGGGTCTATAAAAGAAAGGATAAACCAGAGACAGAATGTAATGCTAGTGGATTGTGGACTCACTGCACCAGGTTTACTCTGGAGGGATGTAACTAAGCAGCTACCTGGTTTTCATTGGACCCTCTGATGGTGAGGTCAGGCGTAAGTGGCAGGTACCACTCCAGAGCAGAGTCGGGAACAGTAGCAGCTGATCCCAAGGGTCAGGGACGCTGGTTCGGAGAGAGTGTGGCTTATGGACAGCAGACTGGATGACCATTGGTATTGTTACAGACTGTGCGGCTTCGGAATAGCAGACAGGATGACCACTGGTACTGGTACAGACTGTGCGGCTTCTCGATAGACGACAGGGTGGCCACTGGTACTGGTACAGACTGTATGCCTTCTGGATAGAAGACAGATCAGGTATGGAAGCAGGTTACAGGCTAGACAAAGCAGGATCAGGATCAGACAAAGTAGACAAGGGGACCTAACAGCAGGCAGGCAAGTAACTGACAAACACTAATGTTTCCCAGGTACCTCGCTGAGGTGGAGGCTCCTTAAGTAGTAAGTGTCTTCTAGCTAATGGCTGGGTACACTTTAGGAGAGTGTGCTGTCTTTTTAAAAGACGGGGAGTATGTGCGTGCCCTAAGCGTGCTGCCAGGGAACTTGCTTGACATGCGCAGATACTGGAATGGAGGAGCTGGAGCAAGGAACACACACGAGCGGACTGGGCAGTGAGTAAGTCAGCATCCTTGATGGGGATGAGGAGCAGAAGTGTGCAAGGAAGCACATAAGCAAAACTGTAGTCTGTGAAATAGTCAAGATGAACTACCAGGCAATAAGTCAAAGCAAAGTCAGATAGACCAAGGTAAAGATCAGATGGGATCCCAGAGGCAGACATAATCAGGGTGCAAACTGGGTCAATATCAGGGCACGCACATCAAAAATATGCACCAGAGTCAGGGGAATAACACAGGCATAATATGTGGCAACTCACAGTAGGATGTTGAGTGTTTAAGTATTAGCCAGAGCAGGGAGCGGATCGCACCTGTCGGTACTGCTGGATAGAACTGACACCTATTAGCCTTGTTGGGAGTCACCACAGTTCTCAGCCAGACTTGAAAGCATCTGTGCTGCCCAGGGTTAATATCCATGATATCTCTTCCATCATCAGCAATGCGTGATTGCTGGTGCATGTCCACATAGAGATGTGACACTGGTGTCCTGGTTTACATAATCCTGGGATTGTTCAGCAGTGGAAGACAGCTATTGGGGAAAACCCAAGAGAAATCAGAAGCTTAATTTGTTTAAAAACTTTTATCGAAATGCAACAATGGCAAAACTTGTGACAGTATGTCTAGATATAAACAAGAGATGGCTGAGAAGAAATATAGCCATAAACCTATTTATTATATGGATGCAAATCCACCCAGATATTTTTTTCATTCAGCTGTAAACACGATAGGTAGAATAATGGTGATCCAGCTTATTTTTCAAGTTGTTCAAAGAATAACTGTTTTAATTTTTATTTAATAAATCAATAGTACACATGAAAATAAGAACAATCTTTTTAATAGAATTTATCAGAAAAATCTGCTTCTTTCTCCTCCTGAACTGATCTTTCACTCTCAATTCACGGGTAAAACCGAGGTGACAACTGGTGCTTAGAAGATTCTATGGAAAGAGGAGGGAAGAAGCTATAATCATAAATATGAATACTGCTGCATGGTCTCTTATACAACAGTTGCAATTTTCTATAAAACTTAATAAGCACCGAGAGCCTAATTCATCCAAACTTTTTATCCAGAAAACTAATGTAAAAGCCTTTGGTGTTTTTACACCAGTTTGAATCAACTCCACTGAAATTGAGGGAGTGACCATGTCCACTCCTCAAATTTATAAAAAATGCCAGCTACTCCCCAGAGGCGCATGACACAAAGGAGATGAACTGAATTATTTAAGTGCTGTGCGACTCTTAATGAAATCGGCGCCATGTACTCCAACAAGGCTGGCACATCGAGAGAG
Organism: Ranitomeya imitator; assembly: GCF_032444005.1. Classification (NCBI taxonomy): domain Eukaryota; kingdom Metazoa; phylum Chordata; class Amphibia; order Anura; family Dendrobatidae; genus Ranitomeya; species Ranitomeya imitator. The sequence goes on along the minus strand of NC_091282.1, from coordinate 735,327,377 downwards.
TTTGCTACTCCAGTCTTGATAAATCGGTCCCTAAATCCAGAAGGTGAAAGAAGCAGATTTGTTTTATACCATCTATCATAAAGTTTCTTATATTCATGTGCACTATTAATTTCTGAAAAAATAAAAATAATGGTGTATAGATGTATTGGAGTCAGGGCTGCCACCAGGAATTCCAGGGCCCCATACTGGCAATTTTTTTTTGGCCTCCTTCAGACTCCACCCAGGTGTAAGATGCCCAAGCGACATAGTCGTTGGTAAACTTTGGTCCCCACTCGCTCTGGCATCCTACAGACAAGGTGTGTCCCAGTCCCGGTGTGCTGCTGTGTATGTGTTGCTTTCCACTTACTTCTGGCCGGCAGACCTCTTCTGACTCCAGGAATACTTCTTATGGAACCAGGGTAGCAAATAAACCAGGAGACACGTAGTTAATAAAAATCTAAGTTTTACTTTGAGAATGGCAGTCTGTACAGTATTTACAAGCATGTGCAAAGGATAAGTCCCAACGGGCTGTCATCTTTTCCACAGGTACCGGATACAACTTCAGCTCTGGTTCTCGGTATGGGTGGCATATTCCCCTCTCTATCTTTCCTAAACTTTGGGGATCTTCGTCATCTCTAGCAGTATATCTGGATTGCAATACCTTCCCCCCCATGTAGTCTGAGTCCATCTTTTCCAGAAGCTTCACAAGATGACTGCGCCTCTGGCTCCTGACATCCATCTCGAGGCTGCCTTTGGCCATTATACGGAATCACACATAAGGCTACTTGCAGCAATCAACTGCCCCAAATATTAGGCTCATGTTGTCCCTAGCAGCCAAAAGTCATGCTGCGCACTCACTACTGCCTTCGCATTGACTGACTTGTCACTTCCTACCTCTGTCACTAACACTCAGTTCCCCCATCCCATCTGGGCTGACCACGTCAGTAAACCATGTCCCAGCTAACTGCAGCCGCAGGGGGTATTATACCTTTACCACATACAAATGCATAAAAATACATTTAACCCTTGAGTGTGAGGGAGTAATCCATTAGCACCCACCACTGTTACACAGGCTCTAGCCCAGCTCCTCCTACACCCCTTGAACGATGTGACCTGGCCCTAATAATTATCCCATATGATGTGAATAGGGTAGATGATAAGTACTAGGTTACTAAAGCATCCCTCAGGTAGACAGGCAGCAGTCAGTAGGGTTGAACTTGTTAGAAATTAGTAGAAGGCAGGCAGCAGACATAGAAGGCCTCCAACTTCACACTGCAATAGCAGAGAGGGGGACTCAAAAAGGGTATCATGTGGGTGAGCCAGCTGGTGGGCGAATGGAAGATTCCTATAGGGGAATGGGAGGTCAGACAGGCGAGTGGGCGGGAGCGTGCACCTCATCACTTTTGGGCCCTCAACTCCTGCATATAATGTTCTGCACAGGCCTGGAGCGAGCTGGCAGCTTAGGAACAGAGGGAGGTCTGGCAGCTTCAGACATCACTGATGTCAGACGCAGCTGCCTCCCACTGCTGCGGTCGTAAATGTAAGTAGCGCAGCTGTGAGTAAGTCGGAGCCCAAGGCTTAATAAAGCAAAGTTATTAACCCGGGCCCTAGCGTGCCACACAGTCTGCCAGGCCTTATATACAGTGACCTGGCTGTGCTACCTCAGCAGATGATGCACAGCGTGTCTCACCCAGTCTGTGCCTCCTCTCTTCGCTTCTGCTCACCAGGCCCCATACACTAGTAATGGCAATAATGCCCTGATAGTGGCCCTCATTGGAGTAATAAAAAGTTAGTTGCAAAGTGCATAGACCTTTTTGACTTTTACAACAAATATGTAAATCTAATTCTGCAGATTACAACATCTGCAGAAATCGTAATATTCTAATAAAACATGAAAGCAAAGATAAAAATATAGTACAAAAAAGTTACAAAAAGGCTCTTGGAAGCATTTTTCATTTTTTTAATGAAAATGTCGATATGAGCATTCTGTATTTTTTTCCAAAAAAATAGTCAGCTCCCAAAATAATCTCTTTTAACCCCTTCATGACCGAGCCTATTTTGACCTTAATGACCTGGCTGTTTTTTGCAATTCTGACCAGTGTCCCTTTATGAGGTAATAACTCAGGAACGCTTCAACGGATCCTAGTGGTTCTGAGATTGTTTTTTCGTGACATATTGGGCTTCATGTAAGTGGTAAATTTAGGTCGATAATTTTTGCGTTTATTTGTGAAAAAATGGAAATTTGGCGAAAATTTAGAAAATTTAGCAATTTTCCAATTTTGAATTTTTATTCTGTTAAACGAGAGAGTTATGTGACACAAAATAGTTAATAAATAACATTACCCACATGTCTACAAATTTTTTTTTGCTAGGAAGTTATAAGGGTTAAAATTTGACCAGCGAGTTCTCATTTTTACAACGAAATTTACAGTGACGTTTTGGAATGCAGACACAGAGCCGTGAAAATAAAAAATCATTTTTCTTTCCTCAAAAATTATGTTTTAGTAAGCAATTTTTTATTTTCACAAGGGTAACAGGAGAAATTGGACCCCAATAGTTGCTGCACAGTTTGTTCTGAGTATGCTGGTACCCCATATGTGGGGGTAAACCACTGTTTGGGCACACCACACGTCGGGGCTCAGAAGGGAAGTAGTGACGTTTTGAAATTCAGACTTTGATGGAATGGTCTGCGGGCATCACGTTGCATTTGCAGACCCCCTGATGTGCCTAAACAGTGGAAACCCCCCACAAGTGACCCCATTTTGGAAACTAGACCCCCCCAAGGAACTTATCTAGATATGTGGTGAGCACTTTGAACCCCCAAGTGCTTCACAGAAGTTTACAATGCAGAGGCGTGATAATAAAAAATAATTTTTCTTTCCTCAAAAATTATGTTTTAGTAAGCAATTTTTTATTTTCACAAGGGTAACAGGAGAAATTGGACCCCAATATCTGTTGCCCAGTTTGTCCTGAGTACGCTGATACCCCATATGTGGAGGTAAACCACTGATTGGACAAACGTCGGGGCTCGGAAGGGAAGTAGTAACGTTTTGAAATGCAGACTTTGATGGAATGGTATGCAGGCGTCACGTTGCATTTGCAGAACCCCTGATGTGCCTAAACAGTAGAAACCCCCAAGAAGAGACCCAATTTTGGATCTAGACCCCCAAGGAACTTATCTAGATATGTGGGAAGCACTTTGAACCCCCAAGTGCTTCACAGAAGTTTACAACGCAGAGCCGTGAAAATAAAAAATCATTTTTCTTTCCTCAAAAATTATGTTTTAGCAAGCAATTTTTTATTTTCACAAGGGTAACAGGAGAAATTGAACCCCAATAGTTGTTGCCCAGTTTGTCCTGAGTACGATGGTACCCCATATGTGGGGGTAAACCACTGTTTGGGCGCACGTCAGGGCTCGGAAGGGAGGGAGCACCATTTGACTTTTTGAACGCAAGATTGGCTGGAATCAATGGTGGCGCCATGTTGCGTTTGGGGACCCCTGATGTTCCTAAACAGTGGAAACCCCTCAATTCTAACTTCAACACTAACCCCAACACACCCCTAACCTTAATCCCAACTGTAGCCATAACCCTAATCACAACCCTAACCCCAACACACCCCTAACCACAACCCTAACCCTAATCCTAACCCTAATCCCAACCCTAACCACAACTTTAACCCCAACACACCCCTAACCATAACCATAACCACAAGCCTAATCTTAACCCTATTTCCAACCGTAGCCCTAATTCCAACCCTAACTCTAATTCCAACCCTAACCCTAAGGCTATGTGCCCACGTTGCGGATTCATGTGAGATTTTTCCGCACGATTTTTGAAAAATCCGCAGGTAAAAGGCACTGCGTTTTACCTGCAGATTTACAGCGAATTTCCTGTGTTTTAGTGTGCGGATTTCACCTGCAGATTCCTATTGAGGAACAGGTGTAAAATGCTGCGGAATCCGCACAAAGAATTGACATGCTGCGTAAAATACAACGCAGCATTTCCGCGTGGTATTTTCCGCACCTTGGGCACAGCGGATTTGGTTTTCCATAGGTTTACATGGTAAACCTGATGGAAAACTGCTACGAATAAAGAAAATATATATTTTTTTCCACTAGGGTTAGAACTAGGGTTAGGGTTAGAACTAGGGTTACGGTTAGAATTAGGCTATGTGCACACGGTGCGGATTTGGCTGCGGATCCGCAGCGGATTGGCCGTGGATCCGCAGTGGATTGGCCGCTGCGGATCCGCAGCCAAATCCGCACCGTGTGCACATAGCCTAATTTTAACAGTAACCCTAGTTCTAACCCTAACCCTAGTTCTAACCCTAGTGGTAAAAAAAAATATTTTCTTAATTTTATTATTGTCCCTACCTATGGGGGTGATAAAGGGGGGGGGGAGTAATTTACTATTTTTTTTATTTTGATCACTTTGATAGGTTTTATCACAGTGATCAAAATATACCTGGAACGAATCTGCCGGCCAGCAGATTCGGCGGGCGCACTGCGCATGCGCCCGCCATTTTGGAAGATGGCGCCGCCCATGGAGAAGACGGACAGACACCGGGAGGCTCGGTAAGTATGAGGGGGGGAGATCGGAGCACGGGGGTATCAGAGCACGGGGGGAGCGGACAGAAGGACGGGGGAGCAGACAGGATGACGGAGAGGAGCGGAGCACAGGACGGAGGACTGTGGAGGAGATCGGTGGCGGGGAAGGGGGGGGGGGGAGGTGGTAGATCAGGGTTTCCAGCCATGGCCGATGATATTGCAGCACTGTGAGCCTCAATGGGGACAGCGATGATAATGTGTGCAATCTGTAAAGCGCTGCGGAATATGTTAGCGCTATATAAAAATAAAGATTATTATTATTTATTATCCCACCTTTGACATGAAATGCGTAGCAGGAGCTTACTTAAGATGGTTACTAAGATCCAGGGCAGAAACACTTCACGACATTCAATAGGAAACAGATTTCCATACAGTCATTTACAAAAATAAGCATTTTGGGGATTTTAAATAACATAGGATTTCTCCACTGTTTTACTTTCGTCTAATTAGGTTATTAATTTGGTGTGTGGATGTTAGCAGTTCAAGGGAAGGAAATGAAGGGAAATTTGCTGGACTTGTGCTAGTGTTTTCTGTCATCGAGCCACGTCTCTGACATTTTGCTAAAAAATATGGGATTTATTGGCGAGCCGTCAGAATGTACAAAATATCACATGCAGAAAGTGATTTATCAGTGTGCGCATTCTGTTATTATACCCTAGGGATACAGGCCAATAGCTACATTATTGAGGAAACACTGCAATAAACTGGTATAAAGGGAAACTATCATGAATCATCAATAAGGGGGGCTAATTCCTCAAGGGTCTGACAAGCATTTGTGTTCCAGTCAGGGGGACATTCAGTAAATAAAAAATATTGTTTTTGTAGTCTGTAGATTTTCTATTAACAAAAAAACAGAGCAAACAAAATTAAAGGTAATTAGTAATAATATAATTAATTAATAGAAATATAATATAATACATAATATAATTGTTTCTTGTGCAAATTGTGTCTTCAGAGAGGTAAAGGACCTGAACTCTAGTGCCACATGTCAATATCGACTCTTTAACGAAGCTTACCACATGACTTAGGATAAAAGGCAAACCAGAATCTCAGTTTGGTTCAACATGTTTCACAATCTACCATGCAAAAAATGAAGTGAAAGGAGATCAAAAGGTGAAATAAATAAAATTAATATCTTTATTGGTAAAAAAGAGGAAACAGCACAACAGACTTCCAGAAAAAAAGTGATGTTTATTTCCCAAATGGCGTGGCGACATTTCGGATACAATCCTTTCTCTTCAACCCATCGAGTTATGAAACAACACTGATTGTGAATCAATTTGCTGTTGTGCAAGTGTAACAGACAACAGTTAGAAATGATAGCCAATTAGCAAGACAGCCCCTACAAAGGAGTGGTTTTACACGGGGTGACCACAGACCATTTCTCTGTTCTCATCCTTTTTTGGCTGTTTTTGTCACTTTTGCATCTTGTCATTGCTCTCACCCCTAGAGGTCCCATACAGTAACATGAGGTAACATGAGGTTTTGTCTACAACCCACAGAAGTTGCTCAGGTAGGGCAGCTCATCCAGGATGGCACATCAATGCAAGCTGTGGCAAGAAGGGTAGTTGTGTCTGTCACCACAGTGTCCAGAGCATGGAGCAGATACCAGAAGACAGGCCAGTACACCAGGAGACATGGAGGGGGGCGTAGGAGGGCAACAACCCAGCAGCAGGACTGCTACCTCCTCCTTTGTGCAAGGAAGAACAGAAGGAGCAGGGCCAGAGCCCTGCAAAATGACCTCCAGCAGGCCACTAACACCCATGTGTCTGCTCAAACTATCAGAAACAGACGCCATCAGGGTGTTATGAGGGCCTGACGTCCACAAGTGGGTGTTGTGCTTACAGCCCAACACCATGCAGGGCGATTGCCATTTGCCAGAGAACACCAAGATTGGCAGATTCGACACTGGCGCCCTGTGCTCTTCACAGATGAAAGCAGGTTAACACTGAGCACATGTGACAGACATAACAGAGTCTGGAGACGCCATGGAGAGTATTTTGATGCCTGCAACATCCTCCAGCGTGATCGGTTTGGCGGTGAGTCAGGAATGGTGTGGGGAGGAATTTCTTTGGAGAAGTGCACAGCCCTCAATGTGCTAGCCTGAGGTACCTTGACTGCCATTAGGTACCAAGATGAGATCCTCAGACCCATTGTGAGACCATATGCAGGTGTCATACAAACATTAGCCTTCAGTAAGGCTGGTTTCACACTTGCGTTTTAAAACGCAGCGTTTTTAACGCAAACACATTTGATGCAAAAACGCGTTTAAACGTTTTTCCTGCGTTTGCGTTTTTGAAACGCATTATGAGAAGTGTATGACAGCTGCCAATCATCAAAATCAACTAGAAAACCCACTATAAACATAAATACTTAGGGTTAGGGTTAGGGTTAGGATCCCTAGTAACCCTAGGGATACTAACCCTAACCCTAACACAAACTCTAACCCTAACCCTAACACAAACCCTAACCCTAACCCTAGGGATCCTAACCCTAACCCTAACACAAACCCTAACCCTAACCCTAACCCTAGGGATCCTAACCCTAACCCTAACACAAACCCTAACCCTAACACAAACTCTAACCCTAACCCCAACTCTAACCCAAACTGTAAAACAAACTCTAACCCAAACTCTAACCCAAACTCTAACACAAACTCTAACACAAACTCTAGCACAAACCCTAACACAAACCCTAACCCTAACCCTAACCCTAGGGATCCTAACCCTAACCCTAACACTAACCCTAACCCTAGGGATCCTAACCCTAACACAAACCCTAACCCTAACCCTAGGGATCCTAACCCTAACACAAACCGTAACCCTAAAACCTAGGGATCCTAACCCTAACCCTAACACAAACTCTAACCCTAACCCTAGCCCTAACACAAACCCTAACCCTAACCCTAGGGATCCTAACCCTAACACAAACACTAACCCTAACCCTAACACAAACCCTAACCCTAACCCTTACCCTAACACAAACCCTAACCCTAACCCTAGGGATCCTAACCCTAACCCTAACACAAACTCTAACCCTAACCCTAACACAAACCCTAACCCTAACCCTAGGGATCCTAACCCTAACACAAACCCTAACCCTAACACAAACCCTAACCCTAACCCTAGGGATCCTAACCCTAACCCTAACACAAACCCTAACCCTAACACAAACTCTAACTCTAACCCTAACACAAACCCTAACCCTAACCCTAGGGATCCTAACCCTAACACAAACCCTAACCCTAACACAAACCTTAACCCTAACCCTAGGGATCCTAACCCTAACCCTAACACAAACTCCAACCCTAACCCTAACACAAACCCTAACCCAAACACTAAGGATCCTAACCCTAACACAAACTCTAACCCTAACCCTAACCCTAACACAAACCCTAACCCTAACCCTAGGGATCCTAACCCTAACCCTAACACAAACCCTAACCCTAACCCTAACCCTAGGGATTCTAACCCTAACCCTAACACAAACCCTAACCCTAATACAAACTCTAACCCTAACCCTAAAACATAAACTCTAACCCTGGGCATCCTAACCCTAACACAAACCCTAACTCTAACCGTAACCCTAACCCTAACCCTAAGGGTTAGGGTTAGGATCCCTAGGGTTAGGGTTAGGGCTAGGGTTAGGGTTAGGGTTAGGGCTAGGGTTAGGGTTACAGTTTGGGTTAGGGTTTGTGTTAGGGTTTGTGTTAGAGTTTGTGTGAGAGTTTGTGTTACAGTTTGTGTTACAGTTTGTGTTACAGTTTGTGTTAGAGTTTGTGTTTTAGGGTTAGGGTTAGGGTTTGTGTTAGGGTTAGGGTTAGGATCCCTAGGGTTAGGGTTAGGGCTAGGGTTAGGGCTAGGGTTAGGGTTAGGGTTTGTGTTAGGGTTAGGATCCCTAGGGTTAGGGTTAGAGGGTTAGGGTTAGGGTTTGTGTTAGGGTTTGTGTTAGGGTTAGGGTTAGAGTTTGGGTTAGGGTTAGGGTTAGAGTTTGTGTTTTAGGGTTAGGGTTAGGGTTAGAGTTTGGATTATGGTTAGGGTTAGAGTTTGTGTTTTAGGGTTAGGGTTAGAGTTTGGGTTAGGGTTAGAGGTTGTGTTAGAGTTTGTGTTAGAGTTTGTGTTACAGTTTGTGTTACAGTTTGTGTTAGAGTTTGTGTTTTAGGGTTAGGGTTAGGGTTTGTGTTAGGGTTAGGATCCCTAGGGTTAGGGTTAGTGTTAGAGTTTGTGTTAGAGTTTGTGTTACAGTTTGTGTTACAGTTTGTGTTACAGTTTGTGTTTTAGGGTTAGGGTTAGGGTTTGTGTTAGGGTTAGGGTTAGGATCCCTAGGGTTAAGGTTAGGGTTAGGGTTAGAGTTTGTGTTAGAGTTTGTGTTAGAGTTTGTGTTAGAGTTTGTGTTACAGTTTGTGTTACAGTTTGTATTACAGTTTGTGTTACAGTTTGTGTTTTAGGGTTAGGGTTTGTGTTAGGGTTAGGGTTAGGGTTAGGATCCCTAGGGTTAGGGTTAGGGCTAGGGTTAGGGCTAGGGTTAGGGTTAGGGTTTGTGTTAGGGTTAGGATCCCTAGGGTTAGGGTTAGGGCTAGGGTTAGGGCTAGGGTTAGGGTTAGGGTTTGTGTTAGGGTTAGGATCCCTAGGGTTAGGGTTAGGGTTTGTGTTAGGGTTAGGGTTAGGATCCCTAGGGTTAAGGTTAGAGTTTGTGTTACAGTTTGTGTTACAGTTTGTGTTAGAGTTTGTGTTAGAGTTTGTGTTACAGTTTGTGTTACAGTTTGTGTTACAGTTTGTGATACAGTTTGTGTTACAGTTTGTGTTTTAGGGTTAGGGTTTGTGTTAGGGTTAGGATCCCTAGGGTTAGGGCTAGGGTTAGGGTTAGGGCTAGGGTTAGGGTTAGGGTTTGTGTTAGGGTTAGGATCCCTAGGGTTAGGGTTAGGGCTAGGGTTAGGGCTAGGGTTAGGGTTAGGGTTTGTGTTAGGGTTAGGATCCCTAGGGTTAGGGTTAGGGTTTGTGTTAGGGTTAGGGTTAGGATCCCTAGGGTTAAGGTTAGAGTTTGTGTTACAGTTTGTGTTACAGTTTGTGTTAGAGTTTGTGTTAGAGTTTGTGTTACAGTTTGTGTTACAGTTTGTGTTACAGTTTGTGATACAGTTTGTGTTACAGTTTGTGTTTTAGGGTTAGGGTTTGTGTTAGGGTTAGGATCCCTAGGGTTAGGGCTAGGGTTAGGGTTAGGGCTAGGGTTAGGGTTAGGATCCCTAGGGTTAGGGTTAGGGTTAGAGTTTGTGTTACAGTTTGTGTTACAGTTTGTGTTAGAGTTTGTGTTAGAGTTTGTGTTACAGTTTGTGTTACAGTTTGTGTTACAGTTTGTGATACAGTTTGTGTTACAGTTTGTGTTACAGTTTGTGTTACAGTTTGTGTTTTAGGGTTAGGGTTTGTGTTAGGGTTAGGATCCCTAGGGTTAGGGTTAGGGTTAGAGTTTGTGTTACAGTTTGTGTTACAGTTTGTGTTACAGTTTGTGTTAGAGTTTGTGTTACAGTTTGTGTTACAGTTTGGGTTAGCGTTTGTGTTTTAGGGTTTGGGTTAGGGTTGGGGGATGGCTTATAAGTGTGTATTCTTGTGTTTTTCTATAAAAACGCATGCAAACACATGTGCTTAAAAACGCATGCGTTTACATAGACATCAATAGGTTTTTTTACCGTGAAAAAACGCATGCGTTTTTTACGCGGCAAAAAATCGCTGCTAAACGCCGCTAAAATTACTACATGTTGCATTTCTGCAACAAAACGCATGCAGAGAAAAAATGCATGCGTTGCAAAAACGCGTCAAAATGCATGCAAAAAAAGTGCATGCGTTTTTAATGTTAAGTATAGGGAAAACAACGCATGCGTTTTTGCGTTTTTTACCGCAAAAACGCAAAAAAAAATGCAAATGTGAAACCACCCTAAGTGTTCACATTTGGACAGGGAGGTCAGGGACCCATCAGATTAATGAGATCACCTTGACGATGGTTGATAGGCTCACACTATTTGGCCAAATTTTGTGCAAAGCGTCTCATAAATATTTTTCCTAATGTTCAAAAGCCATTTTGCTATCCATATTGCATGTATTTCATATTCGACATGCTTTGGCACGATAGAGTGCAACCTTTTTTTGTATATTGTATATGGAGGTACAGTAGCTGCTCCTGGTACGCACCTACTCACACTAGTTTGGATGTGCCAGTTGTTTTTCTGTCATTTCTATGCTAGCTTACTGAGTGAGCACTCCTCCCTTCACCATGTGGTTTTTAATTACATCTAATCACACTTGGTTCTGGCCAACCCATATATGTAGGCTTTACTGAGAGAGGTGTCCACATTCACCCAGGCATACAGACATTAGCCTTCATTAAGTGTTCACATTTAGACAGGGAGGTCAGGGACCCATCAGATTAATGAGACCACCTTGACGATGGTTGATGGGCTCACACTATTTGGCCAAATTTTGTGCAAAGCGTTTCATAAATATTTTTCCTAATGTTCAAAAAGCCATTTTGCTATTCATATTTCATGTATTTCATATTCGACATGCATTGGCACAATAGAGTGCAACCTTTTTTTGTATACTGAAAGCATAATGAGAACCTGTTATGCTCGATAACACTATGAACCTGCAGATATAGGGTTAATCTGCAGGATCATAACGTTATGAAGGTGCCCAGCCACAGTACTAAAAGTGAGGCACAAGGGAGAAAATAAACTTTATTTCTCCCAGAAGCCTCCGGCTTTCAGTTATGCAGATGGGCCGGAGAAATTACATTCACCGCTGACAGCACTGAGAGCAACAGCTGTAGGCATGTCTGGCACTGACTATCAGCTCACTCAGCAATGCATCAGTGCAGATTGGGGGTTGTCCCCTTTCACAAAACTTTCCTAATATGTACAGCTCATAGTGAAAAAACAAACTGTGCTTACTTTACCCTAATGGCTATGAAGCAGTAGCTATAAAGACATGGTAGGGGGAGTAAGGCATGAACGAACATGAGCAGCTGCCCAGATCCCAGTCCACAACCCCATCCAATCCTTTTGGGATAAACTGGAGCCCACCCTCTCCCCAACACCAGGGTCTGACCTCACAAATGGCTGAAGAGGCAAAATCTCCCACATACACCTTTAACAGCTTGTAGAAATTCTTCTGAGAAAAGCGGCAGCTGATAGCTGCAAAGGGGGTACCAAATTCATATTAATTCTTATGGATTTAGAATGGGAGGTAATAAAAAGCTCCTGTAAGTGTAGGGTGTAGTGCCCCAATAATTTTGTCCATGAGAAATGTCTCTTTGTTCAGTGAGTATTGGCTGCAAACTGTATATTGTGGACAGCATGAAGTGGAGCTTTTTATGCACTTAATACCCTATTTGAAAATCCTAAACTATTAGAAGGGACTGGACTATTACATATTTGATTGGTGAGCGGCTACAAAGACCACTTGTCACATGACCCAGGACCAGGGGCTCTTTCCCTGTCCCTAACACTAGGGGGCACCATAGCTCACCCTATTCCCCAGGATACTTCTGAAGGTGAAGACGCTGGGGCCTCCACCTTTGCCTTATCACCTGAGTCAGCCCACTGTTATGCGTACACCGCTAGGTTCAGATAGGGGCAGGACAGGTCTCATGAATTCTTTGGAACTCTGGGGGAACCATTACTCAGGGCGACCATGTACTGCAGCTTCCTCAGGCACAAGATGGATCCACTTGCTCACACAGATAGTCCTCATGAAAATGAACAGTGTAGTTTAATGTCACAACACATCTAGTGCAATTCAAGTATCTTAAGCACAGGCTTTATAAACAGTACAGCTGCTTCTTAGAGGCACATTGACTAACAGTCTCTTTTGATAGCACAGTTCAGCACAGATCAACTCTTTACAAAAGCACAGTAGTACACAGTATTCCTTCTAGCACAGTGTAAAGGAGGAGGGAGGGGGGATTTGTTGAGGGAGATTATCCCTGTAACACTACTTCTTCCAGTCCTTATCTTCCTGCTCCTGTTAGACTTTCTCAACTGGCAGTACAGGGGGTTAGACCAACTCCATTCTGTAAATAAATCCTGTATCCCTATGGTTCACTTGCCTGAACTTCTGTGAGACATATCACAGAAACACACCACTCATTCCTTTGGCTGCTGCCAGAACAGTAAACAAGTTTCCCACAATCCCCCTGGGGCTCTGCTAACCACTCCCTGTCTCCTGTGACTGTGTTAACCCCTCTAGTTGCTGGATACTTTTGAAGCAACAGCAGTTAGCACTATTTCTGCATGTCACAACTCCGTCTGTTCTCTTCCTCCACCTAGGGAAGAAGGGCACTACTGTGCACCATAGTACACCAACCCGACAAACAATGCAACACAATCAAGGGTTAACAGAAAACTCCAGGCATACAAAATATTCACTCACATATAACAGAGGAATGCACCAGGGTGTGGAGATAGGGGAATAAACCCAAATATAGAAGGATAGGGAATTACCACACTTACATATCAAGCAACAGTCACAGATAACTCCTCCAACTTTCCACTCCCTCCAGAAGCCATGCAGCAAATGCTAGCTCTGACAAGGATTTGCATCAGAACCCAGATTATTAAGGGGAAAGGAGTGGTTAACCGAGCTCAGCTGCAAGCTCAGAGATTTCCATCATGGCCGATTAACCCCTGTTCTGCCAGAACGAATAAACAATATTAAAATGAAGGCGAAGTGCTTTTTCTCAGCACCGGAGAAAGAGCAATCAGACGCTGCAGTCTTTGGGCTCCAAACTGTCGCATTAACCCCATGACAGCATATCTTGCATTGTAGTTCGTCCCATGCATTACACAGATGAGCAACTGATTTTAATGGGAACTGTATGAATATTCAGCTTATCTTTAGAGATGTATCCGAAAACCTTTTCACATCATCAGCTCTTGTGATACAAGATGTATATGTGCGCGATCTGTAATGATTTTTACATTGGAAGCAAAACCAAACTATTTGTAACATGTTCATGAGAAACTGACAAATGTGTTGACAAATGTCTTGGCTAGTAAATCATTTTTTTGCTCCCACGCTTGTCTTTTTATGTAGATAGGTAACATTTACTTCTTTTAGGTATCCAAGAATTTCACTAATTCAAGTTGTTTGATGCCTTAAGCTGTGAAAAATCACCTAATATTTACTGTATTTTATGACAGTATTTAGAACAAATCCCTTGATACTCTCAAGAACAAATCCCACCAGAATAATGGAACACCCCAGGCAAAGCCGCACCAGTTCAACCACATATGTATATATCTGTTTGCATCATTTAGTCTGAAACAGCATCAGAATAGTTATAATAAAAATAAAATTATTTAATATTTAATAAATTATTTAATAAATAATTATATAATACATCTTTAGTTCAGCACAGTCCCATATGTGATGCCAGGTAGAGAATTTACTAGTGATAGCACTTTTTCCCTGTGCCAGCCAATGCATGGGAAACGAGGAGCTAATATTTATTCATGATGAGATAATAAGCAAGTTTGTCAGCACAAATGACTGTCCAAACCAAGCACATTTCAGTGCGCCTTTGTTGTGGCCTAACAGTTCAGTGCAGCTCTCCAACTACTTACAGTATTTTGTCATCTTTCTCCTATTTGACAGCTCTGTCTATACAGATGCCAGAGCAGGTCAAATGGGAAGGTACTCCTGTGCGCCTGTGCTGGGTTTGGTAAGTCATTTTGTACTGACAGACTACGCTCCCATGATGAGCTTTTGGTGAATTTTTGACCCTGCAGATTTTCAGTAAATTATGTTACTTGAATTTTTTCATTGCATATTTTTTTACATGCATATCGTGTTTTTTTACTCTGTGTTTTTCGTCTCTTTTTGATGTGTCATGTTTTATGTAGAACTACTTTGTTTTTGACATTTCATGGTATTTGGCTTTGATAGAACTTTAGTGATAGAGTCATGTGCAGATTACCTTTAATTTAATACTATTACTACAAATAAAAAAAAAAATGTAGCCAGTTCTACACAAACAAAATCTTTGTTGCAGATTGTGGGGTCTTTGCAAATGTTCTAAGTAACACATTTTCTTTCCATAATTTACATTTGTTTTTTGGTGGGCCTTTGGAATAAGTGGTTCTTGTAACGTGTCTTCTCCCTGTTTGCGGTGAGGTGTGTATGGCTTCTGCTCGTTTACATTTGCTACGCTCTGGTTGCAGCATTTGAATGTCTCTACAAAGGACGCAGCCGTCTCCTATACGGCACCTTGGAAACAAATTTGAATTGCAATTATAATTTTCTGGTGACATATTTGCAAAGCCGAACATTTTCATAGACACTTATTTGCTTAACATAGCCCGTGTCCACAATCCTTCACCAAACTTATTTTTTACACTTAGTACTTTGCACTCTTAAACAACCACTTGACCACAAAGGTCACCTGTGCTGTAACCTCTTAAGTTTCCCTCTGACTATTGAGCGTTCCTCTTTATGAGAATAAAATAGCTGTTTACAATCTTTTTCCATAAATCATACATGCAGGGACATTAATAAAATCAATAGGACCCCAAAGGAAATACATAGCACAGATCGGAGTTGGTTAACAACAAATTACAGTAATACAAACAGTACTAGTTGTACCTGAGCTAATATTTTCCGTACAAGCAGAACATAAATAGTAGATAGCAGCAAACCACCTACTTGTTCTTTTTTCCACAAAAAGGCACAAAAGGAGAGATTTACGGGTCCTGAACGGGGTGTAACTATAATATGGGCAGGAGTTGCAAACGCACCTGGGCCCAGGAACTTAGGGGGGCCCTAAAGTTCCCTTTGATCCATATGAAAACTTTGTTACTGTTAAAGACCCCTGATAGTTGGGGGCCCTGTTGGAGATTTTGCATTGGAGCCCACACGTTTCAAGTTACACCACTGATCCTGGCTATATTTTAGACAGACTAAACTTACACGAAACCGTCTTAAAGGGCACAAAATTCTAACAATAGCTCATGCTGAATGATAATATTGGTGCAACTTTTCACACTTTTGCCAAACTTTACACCACATAATGGTTGGCCTACTTGGCACTAACGTTTTGAAGCAATTTTGGTGCTGAGCGTCACATTTTAATAGATGCCTCTGTAACAAAATGACATCCCTTTACGTCTACATCACACCATTTGGTCATGTGAGGCAGAAAAAGTGGCTGAAATACTTAATATGGCGCAAGGCATTTAAGCAAGTACTTTAGCACATTTAGCTTAGTAAATCTCTCCAGGGAGGGAAGCTAAACATTAGCTATAGTTGCGCCCATAGATATGACCAGGGGCATAACTATCGTATACACAGGGGTTGCAATGGCACCCAGGCCATAGACACTAGAGGGCCAAAACGGTCCCTTTGCACATATGAAAAAACATAACTATTAAAGACTTTTGATAGTCGGGGCCCCTATTGGAGCAGTTGCAATGGGGCCCACGAGCTTCAAGTTACACCACTGGATATGACATCCAATATCACAATGCAAACTGCATACAATATTAAAAAGATCTCTTATCTCTGATGAGGCAGATGTACTTACTTTGAAAATCCTTGTCAGATTCGCTGTATAATCCTTATATTATGAAGAGCATTTAATAAAATGCTAATTTTAAAATCAGGCAGGAAAACATTCAAAAAGGATTATACTACCATTGTTACTCAGAATTACAAAGTAAGTACACAAGCCACATCAGGTCTAAGAAATTTAGTACATAATGTATGCAGTTTGTATTCTGAATTCTGGTGATATGTATGCCTTCTTATTCTGGCTTTATGGTCACAAAGCTTTAGCACAGACCTGAACGAAGTGCAGCCCATGTACCACATCGGAACTGTTGGACGTTTCTGTTCGGCCCACTAAATGCCCCCCCTCTGCAATTTGGTGGAGGAGGGAGCCGTTGGCTCTTTCTTCTACCTTTTAGCTTTTGAGTCTGAAACTCAGCACAGCAAGCGCGATGAGGTCACAGGAGCGCACCTAGTGCACAGGAGCCTCAGTCCATATACAGTAAAGACTAAAGCAAGGAGTAGGGTGAGGTGAATATTCATTTATGTAAATGTTAATCAGTTTTCAGGGTAAACTGTGGGTCCACTGTACTGCATGAGGGGCTGTGTATGCAGTATACTGTGTGAAGGGAGATGGGGGCTGTTGTGAATTCTGTGATCAAGCTCCTTCCTGTGGTCACGAGTGGTACTGCGGCTTCTGAGTTTCCTTCCTCAGGTGACGAGGTTAAGTCGTTAGGTGCTGCTCTATTCAACTCCACCTAGTGCTTTGATCCTGGCCTCCAGTCAATGTTCTAGTATTGGTTTTGCTTCCTCCTGGATCGTTCCTGTGGCCTGTCTGCTCAGCATAAGCTAAGTTCTGCTTGTGTTACTTTTTGTTGCTATATTTTCTGTCCAGCTTGCTATTTTGGTTTTTCTTGCTTGCTGGAAGCTCTGAGACACAGAGGGAGCACCTCCGTACCGTTAGTCGGTGCGGAGGGTCTTTTTGCCCCTCTGCGTGGTTGTTTGTAGGTTTTTGTGTTGACTGCAAAGCTATCTTTCCTATCCTCGGTCTATTCAGTAAGTCGGGCCTCACTTTGCTAAATCTATTTCATCTCTGTGTTTGTGTTTTCATCTTACTCACAGTCATTATAAGTGGGGGGCTGCCTTTTCCTTTGGGGAATTTCTCTGAGGCAAGGTAGGCTTATTTTCTGTCTTCAGGCCTAGCTAGTTTCTCAGGCTGTGCCGAGTTGCATAGGGAGCGTTAGGCGCAATCCACGGCTACCTCTAGTGTGGTGTGTTAGGATTAGGGATTGCGGTCAGCAGAGTTCCCACGTCTCAGAGCTCGTCCTATGTTTTTTGGTTATTGTCAGGTCACTTGTGTGCTCTGAACTTCAAGGTCCATTGTGGTTCTGAATTACCTATTCATAACAGGGGGCATAATAATGTGTGAAGGAGAGTGAGGGGCATAATACTGTTAGGGAAACTGTGGGGCAATCATACTGTGTGTGGAGGTTTGTGAGGTGCATCATATTGTGTGTGGGAGCTGTGGAGTACATCATACTGTGTGTGGGGGGCTATGGGGTACATCATACTGTGAGAGGATAGCAGTGAGGGCATAATTTTGTGTAAGGGGAGCTGCTGATCATGGTGCAAGGGCTGAATAAGAGAAGCCGTATGATTTAATGCTTTTTATAAATTTTATCATATGGTTTTGATTAGCTGCTACAGGTAAGAATACAAGTTATAGTAACATGTATTAGCAGTAGCAATAAGTAAATATTGAGTAAGAAAATTAATATACATTAATAATAATCAAAACGATTTCTGATATGGCTCTGTCACGACCCACAAGGGTCGATCCAGCGGACGGCACAACAAACACCAATAATGGGATGGAAAGAGGGAGGAGAGGAAGGCCCTAACAGTAGGGAATGAGGGATGGGGCACCTTCTAACACAGCCTGTGCCTATGTCATGTCGGACGCTGTTCACACTAGGGCGTCCGACAGACAGCGGTAATTCCACATTTGTCCACTATACGCTCAGTGGTGCCGGCTAGATTTTATCCAGGTTATCCAGGGTTAATCTGGCTGGTAATCTGGTTGGAGGCTGGGTCACGCCCGTGGCCTTTAAATAGTCATTCTGGACTTTGGGCTTCGCCGATTATAGCTTGTGTCTTGTGCCTGGTGATCTCGGTCTGGAGTGGTGGTCTAGGAGTTGAAGTATCGTATATGGTGGTGTATTATCCTTTGTCATATTTCTCCTTACTATATTTGTGTTTATTTTTGCCCTGTGCACATTATAGTGTTTTCCTGTGTGTCTGCGGCGTGGTGCGTTTTTAGTTTTCCCTGTCTGTACTTTCTGTGTAGGTTGGTGTGTGGTCTTATCACTGGGTGGCGGGTGGAGGTTCCAGCATAGGGCTGAAACAGGAGTCAGGGTCAGACCTGGCGGCCCAGACAAGCACAACATCAGTGTAAATTCTGGGAGAGGGACAGACAGGGTTTTCCCTAGTCTGAGGGATATCGCAGGGGCCCGGGTAATCAGCTTTAGTCTACCCAATACCCCCCTGACAGCCTATTCCAAAGCTCCCCTAACGCCCTATGCGGGTCCTTCACCCCGCCGCCGTAACGTGCCTAGTCCCTAGCTGAAACTGACGTTAACCCTTGCTGGCACAAAACCAAAAAACCTTTAAATTAAAGCAGAACCAATGCTGTCACGGAAGCAAAAATGAATCGTGACAGGCTCCTTATGAAAGTGAATTGCCCACCCCTGCTTTATAGCATGCTTCCTTTGAGTACAAATAGTCCAGATTTTCTAGGTGGAAAATCCTCTGCATTTTATGGCAGAAGTGCTGAGTATGGGATTTTAAGAAATACTGTACATATTCTGCACGGATTACTTGCAGTGAATATCAACTGACAATTCAGATTTGAAATTTGCGTCTGTCAATTTCTGCTGCGGATGTTACTGCAAATTTCACTCTTTACTGTGCATCATTGCTGCCATCATGGCTCCCATTCCTGTTAAGCACTGAATAACCCCTTGAAGGCATTTGGTGTCATTTTATGGATGTCTTATTCTTGTAAATGAAACAGCTGTTAAACAGTGGGAAAGTATTTCGGTTGGTAATGGGCAGTGAAAATCCTATTTGCATTAGTGCGGTTAATGCAAAGTTAGAGATATTTTGCCCAGGCCATGCAAAAGGTTTCACTTTAAATCCCGTACATTATAATGAGTAATGATGTGAAAGCGCTAGCAAGTGGAATGATCTTACCATCTGTTATCACTACAGTCTAAAAGTATATTATTGTGGCTGCACTACATATGTTCTCCTCCTGATCTTACCTGAGGCAAATGCCAAATCCAAAATGAGTGATGCCCCTACAGTGTTTTGCTGCCAAAAATGCAGAGGCACATATTTCTTAGAAAAGGTTACACATTTATCTGTTTACTACATGGTGGCCTGATTCTAACGCATCGGGTATTCTAGAATATGTATGTAGTTTAATTATTAAGATTTAATAATAATGCAATGAATACACAGGATTTTCTGGGTAAAATATATACATTATCAGTGAAGTGGTGTTTAAATCTCCCGCCAAAATCACTGATTGGTCGTGGCCGGCCGGGCGCGACCAATCAGCGCAGCGGAGTTTAAATCTCAAAGTGCTGCGGAATATGTTGGCGCTATATAAATATAATTATTATTATTATTAATATAAATCTCGAGCCAATATCGCTGATTGGTCGTGGTCGGCCGGGTGCGACCAATCAGCGAAGCGTGGTTTAAATCCTGCGCCAATTAGTGGCTGAACTGCGCCTGTCGCTGATTGTTCGCGGCCGGGCGCAACCAATCAGCGCAGCGGGGTTTAAATCCTGAGCCAATATCGCTGATTGGTCTTGGCCGGCCGGGCGCGACCAATCAGCGAAGCGGTGTTTAAATCCCGGGCCAATTCGCGGCCGGACTACGCCAATATCGCTGATTGGTCGTGGCCGGCCAGGCGTGACCAATCAGTGAAGCGTGGTTCAAATCCCGCCCAAATTCGCGGCTGGACTGTGCCCGTTGCTGATTGGTCGCGGGCAGCTGGCGAGACCAATCAGCGACGCGGGATTTCCGTTACAAACAGACAGAATTAGATGATTATATAGTAGATACCCAATGCGTTAAAATTGGGCCACCATCTAGTATTCATATAAACATTGGTGCTTACATTTATGTTTTAACCCATTGGGCACACTGCCATTGTTTTTCTCCTGTCTTTATTTTAAGGCTTCCTTCACACTTCCGTTTTTACAATCTGCACAGGATCCGTCAAAATGTTGAAATGACGGATCCTGTGCAGATTGTAAAAAATGGGTGCTCTGGGCCCATTTTTCTGACGGACCCGTCGAGGCTATGTGCACCTGTTGTGTATGCATCTTTGCAGTGGTTTTCCACTGCGAAAACGCATACACAACACAACCCAGATTCTTACCATCTGGCGTCCTGCGCAGCGTTACCGATGCTCGCGATGCTCCCGGCAGCTGGCGTTCCCAGTAATGCCTTGCGTGCAATGACCTCTGATACGATACGATACGATACACTTTATTGATCCCGTGGGAAATTATGGTATCACAGCAGCACAACTTAAATCATAAAAATCATAAAGGAATTACATAGTTGACATGACAGTTTGTTGACAGAAGAACATTATACATTAGAATAGGACATACACAACGAGTGAACTGAAATGTAGAGAAATAAGTAGACTATCACCTTGGTGGTTTAGCCCTAATGTTATTATTGTACATTCCCATGGCAGTTGGCACAAACGATTTCCTATATTTTTCCTTCTTACACCTCAGAAGTATTAGCCGGTTACTGAAGGTGCTCTTCTGTCTCATGAATAGCTCATATAATGGATGTGCATTATTGTTCATAATTGCCATACACTTTTTCAGAGTTCTTCTCTCCACTACCTCCCCAAAAGAGTACAGATTACAGCCCACAGCAGAACTTGCCTTCTTGATAATCTTATTCAGCTTATTAGCATCAGAGGCCCGCACACTACTACCCCAGCACGTGATTGCTCCAGAAAGCTGTGGGTAGCAGTATGCATCCAGGGGAAACAAATCAGAGGATCCCAGAAGCAACCAGCCAAGGGGAAATCCAAGGGTTCAGCATAAATCCAAGGGTTCAGCATAAATCCAAGGGAAGCATTCCAGCAGATCCAAGTTCAGAAGGAGAAGGTACTGGGGAAAAGAAATTCCTTAGGAGTACCAAAAAAGCTGATGACGTACTGGTCTCACAAGACTGCGACGTCATTGGGTCATTTTGCAATGCATCCATGGGAACGCTAGCTGCCGGGAGCATTGCAAGCATCAGTAGCGCTGCGCGGGACGCCGGATGGTAAGAATATTGTGATTTTTTTATTCTCTCCCTCAAAGACTGTCCTTCATGTTATTCTCGCCCTCACAGTCTGTCCTCCATGTTATTCTCTCCTTCACAGACTGTCCTCCATGTTATTCTCTCCCTCACACTCTGTCCTCCATGTTATTCTCGCCCTCACAGACTGACCTCATGCTATTCTCGCCCTCACAAACTGACCTCCATGTTATTCTCGCTCTCACAGACTGACCTCCAGGTTATTCTCTCCCTCACAGACTGTCCTCCATGTTATTCTCTCCCTCACAGACTGTCCTCCCATGTTATTCTCTCCCTCACACACTGTCCTCCATGTTATTTTCTCCCTCACACACTGTCCTCCATGTTATTCTCTCCCTCACACACTGTCCTCCATGTTATTCTTTCCCTCACAGACTGTCCTTCATGTTATTCTCGCCCTCACAGACTGTCCTCCATGTTATTTTCTCCCTCACACACTCTCCTCCATGTTATTCTCTCCCTCACAGACTGTCCTCCATGTTATTCTCTCCCTCACAGACTGTCCTCCATGTTGTTCTCTCCCTCACAGACTGTTCTCCATGTTATTCTCTCCCTCACAGACTGTTCTTCATGTTATTCTCTCCCTCACAGACTGTCCTCCATGTTATTCTCTCCCTCACAGACTGTCCTCCATGTTATTCTCTCCATCACAGACTGACCTCCATGTTATTCTCTCCCTCACAGACTGTCCTCCATGTTATTCTCTCCCTCACAGACTGTCCTTCATGTTATTCTCGTTCTAGTATATGTATGAAGCGACGCAGGATTTCGGTTACAGACAAACAGACCTTTAGACAATTATATATATAGATGTGCTGTTTATTGACTTTGCTTACACATGATGATTCTCCTTTTTCCCTATTAGATGAGTTCATCATCAGAATGGTTACTAAAGTCCCCAATCCCCCATACACATAAGATAAATCAGCCAAAATGGCTTATTTCCAGCATAAGGATCATCAGCTGTCTCAGTGATATGGTTATTCTTTAAAGGCTCATGCAGACATCCGTGCAATTCGGGCCCAGCATAGACCTGAGCATGGCAGCGTCATAGAATTACATGAAGCTGTCCCGCTCATTTTGGGAGTCCCGCAACCAGTCCGTTTATTGTGGTCCATGCTCATATCATGTTACATGATACGGCCCTTAGGCCGGCGTCACACTCAGCATAGGGAAATATGGACTGTATTTTACAGGCGTAATACTCAGAAATGTTTCCAAAATTGTGATCCGTATGTCATCCGTAGGCAGGGTGTGGCAGCGTATTTTGCGCATGTACTTCTGCGTATGTAATCCGTATGACATCTGTAAAGTGTCTTTTTTCTCGCAACCTTACAAAATTTATATTTAACAGTTTTCAGGGCTGAATTTTATTTAAATCATCATCACCAACCCTATTTAAAGCCTCTACAACAGGTGGCAGACTCCCATCTGGCCATTTTGTGGGTGTACATCTGTTGGTGTATTGTTGTTATGTTGGCACCATGTGTGA
This sequence comes from Ranitomeya imitator, assembly GCF_032444005.1. Classification (NCBI taxonomy): domain Eukaryota; kingdom Metazoa; phylum Chordata; class Amphibia; order Anura; family Dendrobatidae; genus Ranitomeya; species Ranitomeya imitator. Next base: position 735,304,366 of record NC_091282.1, on the reverse strand, counting down.
GTTGCTGCATTTCACCCCAACTCAGCGGGTGTTATTTAACTGGGTGTTGTCTCGTCGCTTTGGCCAGCCATACCATAGTGGATCCACGAAGGAGGAGAAGAATGTGGGTGCATCCACTTTTGAGACAACGCGTCACTAAAGGACATTTTCAGAGGCTGTATAGAGCTCTGCGGGCACATCCTGAAAATTTTTATCTTTACTGTCGAATGACAATACCAACCTTTGACATCTTGTTGGAGACAGTACGTCCAGGAATAACATTTCAGGACACCAGGATGCGAAAATGCATATCCGCAGAGGAGCGTCTTCTCCTTACCTTACAGTATGTATTCACCATCCTCACATACTGTATGTTGATGATGTTTTCTTTTTTATGTTTTTTCTTAACAGCTCCATAAAATTATATGTGTAAATTATAGCAAAAGCTGCTACAAAATATGTATTTACAATGTTAAATTACATACCCAGTGTAGATTTTGCAAGTTACACTGTTAATCCTGCCTTTTTACATTTCTATTTTTTTTTAACTCTGGTTTTGGTGTAGTATTTTTACTTAGCTAATATTATTTGTTCTGCACTTTCAGCTTCCTGTCAACTGGATTGTCATATGCCGGGCTACATATGGAGTTTCTCATCGGACGATTCACTATTTCTGGCATTGTGCATGCAACATGTATGGAAATATGGTCAAAGCTCCATGAACTTGTCATGCCTAAGCCAAAAATGGATGATTGGCTCAAAATAGCCCGTGGCTTTAATGTCACTTGCCAATTCCCTCACTGCATCGGAGCCCTGGATGGGAAACATATCAGGGTGCATAAGCCGTGGAACTCGGGCACCCAATTCTTCAATTATAAGCAGTTTTTCTCTGTAGTTCTGTTAACTGTAGTTGACAGTAACTACAGGTTTATAATTGTAGATATTGGGGCTTATGGGCGAACTGGAGACTCTAGGGTCTTCAATTCGTCCATTATGGGTCGGCGGCTACGTGAAAATCAGTTTGACCTCCCCCACCACGACAACTCCCAGGCTCCAATGCTGAAGCAGTGCCATATGTTCTTGTGGGAGATGAGGCCTTCCAATTTACGAGGCATGTGATGAGGCCTTATCCCCGGCGCAACCTGGACCACCGGCGGCGGGTGTTTAATTTGAGGCTTTCCAGGGCGTGGCGACTGGTTGAGTGTGCCTTCGGGATTCTGTGTGCCAAATGGCGTGTCCTCCAGTCTGCCATTCAGCTGAGTGAGGCTAATGTTGACGAAGTGATAAAAGTGTGTGTTGTTTTACACAATTTTACGAGACATCATGATTGCTCCTCAGCTGCTAGTGGTGAAGACATGTTGACTTATGTGGGTAGTGCTACACCGCATGGACCTCCTCCGCGGCGTCCCCTTTCTGGCCTAAAAGTGAGGGATATTTGCACAAATTATTTTGCTCCTCTTCAGGGTGCTACTCCCTGGCAGGATTATGCTGTATCTCAGTTGTAATTGTTTTCTTTATTACTATACTAATATATATATATATATATATATATATATATATACATATATACATATACAGTGCCTACAAGTAGTATTCAACCCCCTGCAGATTTAGCAGGTTTACACATTTGGAATTAACTTGGCATTGTGACATTTGGACTGTAGATCAGCCTGGAAGTGTGAAATGCACTGCAGCAAAAAAGAATGTTATTTCTTTGTTTATTTTTTTTTTAAATTGTGAAAAGTCTTTTCAGAAAGTCATTTATTATTCAACCCCTCAACCCACCAGAATTCTGTTTGGTTCCCCTAAAGTATTAAGAAGTAGTTCAGGCATAAAGAACAATGAGCTTAACATGTTTGGATTAATTATCTCTTTTTCCAGCCTTTTCTGACTATTTAAGACCCTCCCCAAACTTGTGAACAGCACTCATACATGGTCAACATGGGAAAGACAAAGGAGCATTCCAAGGCCATCAGAGACAAGATCGTGGAGGGTTACAAGGCTGGCAAGGGGTACAAAACCCTTTCCAAGGAGTTGGGCCTACCTGTCTCCACTGTTGGGAGCATCATCCGGAAGTGGAAGAATTATGGAACTACTGTTAGCCTTCCACGGCCTGGACAGCCTTTGAAAGTTTCCTCCCGTGCCGAGGCCAGGCTTGTCCGAAGAGTCAAGGCTAACCCAAGGACAACAAGGAAGGAGCTCCGGGAAGATCTCAAGGCAGTGGGGACATTTGTTTCAGTCAATACCATAAGTAACGTACTCCACCGCAATGGTCTCCGTTCCAGACGAGCCCGTAAGGTACCTTTACATTCAAAGCATCATGTCAAGGCTCGTCTACAGTTTGCTCATGATCACTTGGAGGACTCTGAGACTGACTGGTTCAAGGTTCTCTGGTCTGATGAGACCAAGATCGAGATCTTTGGTGCCAACCACACACGTGACGTTTGGAGACTGGATGGCACTGCATACGACCCCAAGAATACCATCCCTACAGTCAAGCATGGTGGTGGCAGCATCATGCTGTGGGGCTGTTTCTCAGCCAAGGGGCCTGGCCATCTGGTCCGCATCCATGGGAAGATGGATAGCACGGCCTACCTGGATATTTTGGCCAAGAACCTCCGCTCCTCCATCAAGGATCTTAAGATGGGTCATCATTTCATCTTCCAACAAGACAATGACCCAAAGCACACAGCCAAGAAAACCAAGGCCTGATTCAAGAGGCAAAAAATCAAGGTGTTGCAGTGGCCTAGTCAGTCTCCTGACCTTACAATTGACAATTGAAAACTTGTGGAAGGAGCTCAAGATTAAAGTCCACATGAGACACCCAAAGAACCTAGATAACTTGGAGAAGATCTGCATGGAGGAGTGGGCCAAGATAACTCCAGAGACCTGTGCCGGCCTGATCAGGTCTTATAAAAGACGATTATTAGCTGTAATTGCAAACAAAGGTTATTCCACAAAATATTAAACCTAGGGGTTGAATAATAATTGATCCACACTTTTATGTTTAAAATTTATAAAAATTTAACTGAGCAACAAAACTTTTGGTTTGTAAGATTTATGCATCTGTTAATAAATCCTGCTCTTGTTTGAAGTTTGAAGGCCCTAACTTATTTGCATCTTATTAAACCTGCTAATTCTGCAGGGGGTTGAATACTACTTGTAGGCACTGTACATATATATATATATATATATATATATATATATATATATATATTACTTACTGAAATATATGTGTTGATTTGACTTAATTATCAGATTTAGATGAACATAATATGATTGGATATGATGTCATAATTGGACAAACACGAAGAAATTGGCTTTCAAACTAGTTTTTATAAATGATATTTTTAGCCAGTTTTTAACTTTCATTAAATATATTGCCAGCATATGGCTTTTGTGGCTAATAAAACTTGGCCAGAGCAAAATAATATACAAAAACACATTGCTATCACAGCAAATTATCAATTTGTGTGTATATCACACACAATTTGCAACAAGAATCAACCATATTTTATAGATTCTGATATGTTGGTGGTGATGGCAGCAGTTCAGGTTGCTGCTCTTGTGGCCTTTGTTGGCCCAATTGCCCTTCACCCTGTTGGTGTGCTCTCTGTTGGCCCTGCCCCAAAATCTGGCCCTGCTCAGATTGACCACTTGAGTACTGGCCATAAGGGTTCATACTATGGGCATCATGACGATAATATAAGTCGTGTGTGTCATAACCCCCACCAATATGACCATGTCGTCCAAACCCAGGTTGGGACCAGCCTCCAACACTGGGTCTAGACAAGTGGCAATATTGGTAAGGTTGCTGGAAGGTTGCCATTTGGTAATTAGTAGACATTGGTGGGTTTTGTTGGGGATAGGGTTGAGGTGTAGGCCCACGTGGAGGAGGTGCTGCAGATCCCTCTTAAGCATGCACTGGTTGATTTCTTGGCATACGTAAGAGGTTACATGGTGACATCTGCCAACTCTCAATGTACTCAAACAAATTGTTAGGGTCATTTGGGGGTGTGCATGCATCAAGAAGGATCTGGATGCACCCTCTCACATGTAGCCTCACCTCACGGGGAATGGGACGGAGATACCGGGCCAGGCTACGCGCAAATGAATCCTCACCCTCATCCTGAGTAGCACTGGCCAAATAATTTAAGACACCAGTGTCCACATTCCTTCTGCTTGCACTAATCTCTCTGCTTCTGCAGTCACAGCGTCAGGTCACAGCAGGCTGTGGTGAGGCCTCAAGAGGAACAGTTGGACTGCTGCTGTGGCCAGTATCCTCGGGCATCAGTGAAGCTGGTGCATCTGTGGGTGGTGCTGCAGCATCAGGACCAGGTGGTTGAGAAACATGAGGGGCATCCGCAGATGGATCCGAAGGGAGAATCATAGAAGGAGCGTAGATGGTCCAGCCACATCTTCTACTTCACCAACAGGATCTATGAGTGCCTCTGAATCTGAACCTGTTGTCTCCCTCTCAGTGAGGTTGGATTGAGTTCTGTTATTTGAAAAATTAAAAAAAAAAAAAAAAGTTACAATCATCTATGCCCATTCCTAACATATGTGTATTGTGATGTGTGGTTTGTACTTACGGTCTGAGATCCATACTGGGATCCAGAAAGGACAGCCGGTCAAAATAAATGTGTTTGCGTTTGGCTGGAGCAGATGAGCCACTCCTGGCCCACTGCTGCCTTTCTCTTCGGTACTGGTCCCGAATGCTTCTCCAACGTCTCATAACATCTTCCACTATAATGACAGAGAAGAAAATAATGTCTAAGGACATTATACACATTGGTAACACAAGGTGTCAGTGATTTCACAGATTTTACTAGGCCGTATTCTAAGCTGCATTTCTAACTTAATATCTGCAATTAGCAAAATAAACACACACAAATTATTATTATTATTTATTGTTATAGCGCCATTTATTCCATGGCGCTTTACATGTAAGGAGGGGTATATATAATAAAAACAAGTACAATAACCTTAAACAATACAAGTCATAACTGGTACAGGAGGAGAGAGGACCAAATTCTACTATCCCATAAAAGGGGGACACCGTAGAATGTAAGTACACAAGAACAGGGTCCTGTCCCCTCTATACCAGTCTGTCATTGTTAATTTGCTAACTGTAAGTGGAGCGCCCCCACGTTAGGGCAATGGGGTACTCGATAGCGGGCCCCTTCTTCTGTAGTCGGTGGGGATGTCACGGTGGACTGACCTGGTCCGTGGCCCTTTGAGGGGCATCCAATAAAAGGACAACAGTTTATAGTATAGTGTTTGTGACGCCACCTGTGGTGTTCGGTCAGCGTGACCGAAGCTGCTTAGAGATCCGCTGGGGTGATGTTATGGCAGCTAGATGGTATACCTTCCCACAGGTGAAGTATGTCCCCAGGGCTTCCCAGAGTGTAGATGTTGGATGGTGGATGGTGCAAGGCGCAATGAATAAAGAGGACACAAGGTTGCAGTCTCTTTACCTTTACTGAAGGCTTCAGCATCCACAGTACAGAGTAGGGACCACAGGGTAGGCAGAGTCCGGCCGGTCTGAAGGCAAATCCAGAGTCCCCTTATCTAGGTGGAATTCAATAGCCTTTCCCTAGCGCACAGTAACACAGTAGGTCCCTACTTGCATAAGCTCCAATAAGGTCCTCACTGTTATTACTCCTCTCTGTCCCCCAGCTGGTGTGGATAGGACAAACCCGTATGAATGATGGCCTGAGGCTTTTTATAGGGACCCTAGAGACGCCCCGGCACCCACAAGTTGCCACCGTGTCTTCTTAGGTATTAAGGTCGGGCAGCTAAAGTAACGACAATCTGAAGTAACGGCATAGAGCTCTTTACTCCCTCTGTGTTCTGGCTACCGGATCTGCGCTTCAGATGGAGGCCTGCTTCTAGCTGGTCTCTCACTGATGTTTCACTCCTGTTGCTATGACTTCTTTTCTCACTCACTACAGCACAATTCTCTTCGTATCCTTTCCTGGGATGCTGCCGCATGGGATGCAGGTGCAGCTCCGTGTACCCTCGTCCTCCTCAGACCGTAGTCTGGATCTGACTGGAGATCACTCCAGCCAGCTTGACCTGGAGACCTTTCCTCGTCGGTCCCCAGCCCGGAACTCCCTAACTTTCCCTCCAACTACCAGTTTTACCTAACTGTGAGGAGTGGCCTAGTAGATAGAACCCTTGCTCCCCCTGGTGGACTGGAGTGTGAAGTGTGTGTGTGGCTGTGATATAAACCTAAAAGAGAAAGAAGGGGAACTTAGCAACCGTAAAGTGCGGTGCCAAATATACAGTATGGCTCAACAAATAAACCATAGAATATGCCCCTATAAAATCCAGACCAGACAGGGGTACATAAAGATATAAATTTTATTGAAGATATTAAATATACTAGTACCGGTACAAACGTTCAATATAGTAGCGCCAGTACAAACAGGACAACAATGATAAAGCAAAAAAACAGCTAAAAAGGAACGGTGCATCAGATGTAATCACATAAAGGGGGATGCACTAAAGACTGCACAGAAAAAGTCCCTGCTGCAAATACCTACAACACCTGAAGCCTAGATGCCGGACAAATAGTAACGCCCACTTAAGTCAATATGACGTCTCATAAGAGAAAGCATGTGAGGAGGTGAGCCATATGATACCAGCCCTGCACGCCCAGAATGCTGGGTCGCAAGGCTGTGTCATATGAGACAAGGTATGCCAGATAAAGCATGAATAAAGATATAGTAAATGAATGAGCCTTAGATATAGATACCTTGAGACATCGTGACCACCGGGTGCAGGCGTGCAGACAGGGCACAGAGAGCCTCGACGCGCGTTTCACCGCCTTGGCTTCGTCAGGAGGCGTGGCTTGTAAAAAGAGGGCCGGGAAATATATGAGGGAGTGAGGGGAGTACCAGCGAATCGGCGCGCTATACCCAGCATGATGTGTAAACACGTCGGCCGCGAGGCGGGCCGGAGCGCGCCGTGGAGCATGGGAAGGAGGACATGCGTCATCCGGCCCATCACCACAGCAACGCTGCCGGCCGGCGACGCCACCGAGGCAACACAGCGCATGCGTGGATAGTAACCTTGGACATGCTCTCACCTAAGGGTTTAAATGAGGCCCTCAGTTTCAAGTCTTTTCTCTAGATAATTTCTTCAGACTTTGTTCTTTTTATTCTTTTCATTGTGGTCCGGGTATATTTTATATTTATATTGTTTGTATATATTCACTATGATGTCTTGTTCTCACCAGATGCTGTTGTCGTTCATTGGTTTTCTACTCATATACATGTGGAGGGGAGGCCATATTGGAGATGCTGTCCGGACTTACAGAGGATATATGGACTGACCTTCGTCGGACACAGTCATGATATTATCATTTACCTTCTAGTCCGACGTCATATGGCTATACAATCGCAATAACCTTCTTTACAGTTTATCGGTCTATCGGCGGTTTTTCTTGATTAGGCATACAGCCTGGCTTTATATATTTATATATTTATATTACGTATTGTGATAATCAGATTCTGACTATCTATTAATCTGTATGCCGCTCTCACTATATTACTTTATTAGGTATGTGTTATACAAAGATGCTGCTATTATCATCTCTCTGAATGATGTTGTTGCATTTTGATTAAGCCCCTTTGGTACACCCAGAGCTAATTCTGCTGAATTAATTACCTTATGCTCTGTGGTTTATAAGTGCGCCGTTTTTTCCTCCTCCTATATACCCCACACTTAGAGAGATAATCCTTTTGTAACTGCCTTACCCGCTGCGGGTTATCTTGTGGGAAATCCGGCGCCTAGTAGGAGATCTTCACATACGTCCTCTATGTGCACTCTCCTGGTCCGGCGCAGACGCGCCCCACGCATGCGCTGTGTTGCCTCGGTGGCGTCGCCGGCCGGCAGCGTTGCTGTGGTGATGGGCCGGATGACGCATGTCCTCCTTCCCATGCTCCACGGCGCGCTCCGGCCCGCCTCGCGGCCGACGTGTTTACACATCATGCTGTGTATAGCACGCCGATTCGCTGGTACTCCCCTCACTCCCTCATATATTTCCCGGCCCTCTTTTTACAAGCCACGCCTCCTGACGAAGCCAAGGCGGTTAAAGCTCGCGTCGAGGCTCTCTGTGCCCTGTCTGCACGCCTGCACCCGGTGGTCACGATGTCTCAAGGTATCTATATCTAAGGCTCATTCATTTACTATATCTTTATTCATGCTTTATCTGGCATACCTTGTCTCATATGACACAGCCTTGCGACCCAGCATTCTGGCCGTGCAGGGCTGGTATCATATGGCTCACCTCCTCACATGCTTTCTCTTATGAGACGTCATATTGACTTAAGTGGGCGTTACTATTTGTCCGGCATCTAGGCTTCAGGTGTTGTAGGTATTTGCAGCAGGGACTTTTTCTGTGCAGTCTTTAGTGCATCCCCCTTTATGTGATTACATCTGATGCACCGTTCCTTTTTAGCTGTTTTTTTGCTTTATCATTGTTGTCCTGTTTGTACTGGCGCTACTATATTGAACGTTTGTACCGGTACTAGTATATTTAATATCTTCAATAAAATTTATATCTTTATGTACCCCTGTCTGGTCTGGATTTTATAGGGGCATATTCTATGGTTTATTTGTTGAGCCATACTGTATATTTGGCACCGCACTTTACGGTTGCTAAGTTCCCCTTCTTTCTCTTTTTGGTTTATATATATTAGCTGATGGGGGTTGCCCTTCGGTAGCTCTTAGGGTTCTCTTTTAGGTGTATATGTGTGTGGCTGTGATACCTGGACAGAAGATCTTCATTGCCTTCAGACGTAACATCACTCCCCCTGGTGGAAGAATAACATTACTGCAACGAACCAGGACTCTGGGGCGCTGCACCGCCCCCCCTTCCCCCCAGTTAAATCCAGTACTCCCAGACTGGGAAAAAGAAAACAACAATACATCAGCAAAAGACATGTAAAATTTTTGAAATGCTGTAAAACAAATTAATATAACTGTACTTCCCTTTATGGGAGGTGAACACTTGAATGTTGCAAATAATAACATATTTACATTGTGCGTACAACTTTTAAAGGCAAATTGAAAAACAATTACTTTCTATCTATGAAACACAATTACCCATACAGGTATTCTATCTTACTAAGTGCAAGTACCCTCTAAGGGTATACTATCATTAACAATTAAAGTGCAAATCAACATTTTCCTTATCTCTCTACACATGCAGGAATATCTGTCTACCCCCACGGGCCTACTGCATTTACTTTCCTAAAACCTATCATTTTATTTAAAGTACATCATTTTAACATTTCCTATTCTGAACATTATAAAACACTAGATGGTGGCCCGATTCTAACGCATCGGGTATTCTAGAATATGCATGTCCACGTAGTATATTGCACAGCCCACGTAGTATATTGCCCAGCCACGTAGTATATTGCCCAGCCATCTAGTATATTGCACAGTCACGAAGTATATTGCCCAGCCACGTAGTATATTGCCCAGCCACGTAGTATATTGCCCAGCCATGTAGTATATTGCCCAGTGACGTAGTATATTGCCCAACCACGTAGTATATTGCCCAGTTACGTAGTATATTGCCTAGTGATGTAGTATATTGTGCAGCCACGTAGTATATTGCCCAGCCACATAGTATATTGCCCAGTTACGTAGTATATTGCCGAGCTATGTAGTATATTGCACAGCCCACGTAGTATATTGCCCAGTGACGTAATATATTGGCCAGCCACGTAATATATTGCCTAGTAACGTAGTATATTTCCCAGCCACGTAGTATATTGCCCAGCCACGTAGTATATTGCCCAGCTACATAGTATATTGCCCAGTTACGTAGTATATTGCGCAGCCATGTAGTATATTGCTCAGTGACGTGGTATATTGCCCAGTGACGTGGTATATTGCCCAGCCACGTAGTATATTGCACAGTGAAGTAGTATACAGCACAAGGCCATGTAGTATATTGCCTAGTGACGTAGCATATTGCGCAGCCACGTAGTATATTGCCCAGTTCCGTAGTATATTGCGCAGCCACGTAGTATATTGCCTAGTGATGTAGTATACTACGTGGCTGCGCAATATATTGCCTAGTGACGTAGTATATTGCGCAGCCACGTAGTATATTGCCCAGCCGCGTAGTATATTGCCCAGTTACATAGTATATTGCGCAGCCACGTAGTATACAGCACAGAGCCATGTAGTATATTGCCCAGTGACGTAGTATATTGCCCAGCCACGTAGTATATTGCACAGCGAAGTAGTATACAGCACAGAGCCACGTAGTTTATTGCCCAGTCACGTAGTATATTGCCCAGCTACGTAGTATATTGCCCAGCCAGGTTTGTCACAGGTGAAAAAATAAAAAATAAACATATACTCACCTTTCCGAGGGACCCCTTGTAGTCCATGGCAGGTTCCGGTCCCAGGGTTGGTATTAGCGCAGGACCTGTGATGACGTCGCGGTCACATGACTGTGACGTCATGGCAGGTCTTTGTAGTGCAGGCGCGCAGGGCCTCTGATGACGTCACGGTCACATGACCGTGACGTCATGGCAGGTCCTTGTCGCGCAGGGCCTGTGATGACGTCGTGGTCACATGACCGTGACGGCATGGCAGGTCCTTCTGCCACCGGAACCTGCAACGGAAGATGGCGGCTGGTGCGAGCTGCAACGGAGGGTGAGTATAGCAGGTTTTTTTTAATTATTTTTAACATTACATTTTTTTACTATTGATGCCGCATAGGCAGCGTCAATAGTAAAAAGTTGGGGACACACATGGTTAATAGCAGTGGTAACGGAGTGCGTTACCCGCGGTCCGTTACCACCGACATTAACCCTGTGTTAGCGGTTATTGGAGGGGAGTATGCGGGCGACAGGCACTATCTGCGGGGATTAAGGAGCGGCCATTTTCTTCCGGACTGTGCCCGTCGCTGATTGGTCGTGGCAGCCATGACAGGCAGCTGGCGAGACCAATCAGCGAATGAATAACCGTGACAGAAGGACAGAGGGACAGACAGACGGAAGTGACCCTTAGATTCTATCACTATCTAGCTTCTTAAGGCAAAGTACAACAAGTAAACATTCCCTTTAAGAGGGAAACAAGTCTTTGTCAAGGTAGTGCAAACAATCAATATGCAAGTCACTTATAAACTTTAAAACAATAGAAACTTTCACATCGTCATCAGGAACAGTTTCTTCGCAAAGGCTTCTTTTTGTAAAACCAGTAGGGAGCACCTTTAAGAAGGTGCAAACTATATACAATGGACAGTTTGTGAACCATTCACCGTTCATGATTCCACAGTTCTTTGGTATAACAGTGATGAAACTTTGTGCAAAACAGGTGCAACTAAAACATAGGATCTCTTTAAACAGGGGACCCCTTTAAGGAATAACCCTAGGCGGGTTCAGTACTTGGAAAAGCAGCAAAAGAAACAGGAAAAGTTTTTAGGAACTATATACAGTTTTCAGGTTTTCGAGGTTTACTTAGATGGCTTTAAGGGCTTTACCTGGCACACCACCCTTCTTAGCCTGGAAGGACAGAATCCAGGGCTACACCTGGTGCTGGATAAACACCATTAGTCTGTCTTTCGTGGATCGTCAGATCATGCGCAGCGATGGAAGTCTGCGTAGCTTGGGTATGGGCATTTGCTGTACTAGAGGCAGCGGCTGCTGCAAGATCAGTCACTGGAACGGAGTCAGTAGCGGTGGCACGAGCAGTAGCTGGAGTGGTGTCGGTCATCAGGGCAGGGTCGTTCTTCATACCTGCTTCAGATGCGGTCCCTCCGGTGCCAGTCTGCTCCGCCTCTGCTGAGGTCTGGAATGCTGGTTGCAGGGCCTTGCGCTGCAGCCTTGTCATCTCCGTCTGCAGCATCTCGCTTTCCGGCAGGGCCTTGCTTTCTGCCTTCGGAGCGCTGGAACCTCTCTCCCGCTCCGGACCAGACGAGGCTGCCGACAGACTTTCGGTGAGGCTCCCGATGAAGGTCCTCCTCCACCCGGCCACAGCTTCCAGCTCCTGGCGCACAAGCTGACAGGTGCGTTCTTCCTCTTTCTTCTGCAGGAGGTCCAGATTCATCGTCGGTGAAGGGTGCAGTTCTTGCAGGCCCTGGCTGGGAGAGTCCTTGTGCTCCATCTCATGCTCCGGGGTCCATGTTGGTTTTCGGCACCTCCTCCTTCCTCACATCACAGTCTTGGCAGAGGGCGGGCATATTTTTCACGCCACTCTGCTGGACCCGCCCACGATGGCACGCCCTTCTTCTCCTGTGCTCCTTGTGGCGCAGTATAGGCGGCGGTTTGGGTGGGAATTTTTGGCGGTAAATGGCAATACACAGACTTTCAGCAGAAACAGTTCAAACACGATTCTGGCACAGTTCTTAGGCCAACATGACCCGATTCCTCAGACTTAAGTAGATCCTGTTTGTGACGCCAAAGTTGGAGCGCCCCCACGTTAGGGCAATGGGGTACTCGGTACCGGGCCCCTTCTTCTGTAGTCGGTGGGGATGTCACAGTGGCTTGACCCGGTCCGTGGACCTTTGAGGGGCGTCCAATAAAAGGACAACAGTTTACAGTATAGTGTTCGTGATGCCACCTGTGGTATTCGGTCAGGGTGACCGACGCTGCTTAGGGGTCCGCTGGGGTGATGTTATGGCAGCTAGATGGTATACCTTCCCACAGGTGAAGTATGTCCCCAGGGCTTCCCAGAGTGTAGATGGTGGATGGTGCAAGGCACGATGAATAACAAGGACACAAGGTTGCAGTCTCTTTACCTTTACTGAAGGCTTCAGCATCCACAGTCCAGGGTAGACACCACAGGGTAGGCAGAGTCCGGCCGGTCTGAAGGCAAATCCAGAGTCCCCTTATCTAGGTGGAATTCAATAGCCTTCCCCTAGCGCAAAGTAACACAGTAGGTCCCTACTTGCATAAGCTCCAATAAGGTCCTCACTGTTATTACTCCTCTCTGTCCCCAGCTGGTGTGGATAGGACAAACCTGTATGACTGATGGCCTGAGGCCTTTTATAAGGACCCTAGAGACGCCCCGGCACGCACAAGTTGCCACCGTGTCTTCTTAGGTATTAAGGTCGGGCAGCTAACGTGGAATTAACTGTCCTGCCAGTCTCTGAAGTAACGGCATAGAGCTCTTTACTCCCTCTGTGTTCTGGCTACCGGATCTGCGCTTCAGATGGAGGCAGCCTGCTTTTAGCTGGTCTCTCACTGATGTTTCACTCCTGTTGCTATGACTTCTTTTCTCACTCACTACAGCACAATTCTCTTCATATCCTTTCCTGGGATGCTGCCGCATGGGATGCAGGTGCAGCTCCGTGTACCCTCGTCCTCTTCAGACTGTAGTCTGGATCTGACTGGAGATCACTCCAGCCAGCTCGACCTGGAGACCTTTCCTCGTCGGTCCCCAGCCCGGAACTCCCTAACTTTCCCTCCAACTACCAGTTTTACCTAACTGTGAGGAGTGGCCTAGTAGATAGAACCCTTGCTCCCCCTGGTGGACTGGAGTGTGAAGTGTGTGTGTGGCTGTGATACCTGGACAGAAGATCTCCTTCATTGCCTTCAGACGTAACATCACTCCCCCTGGTGGAAGAATAACATTACTGCAACAAACCAGGACTCTGGGGCGCTGCATAAGCAACATCTATAAATGCTGTACGTAATCCCTTTATCATGTCCTGCACCATTACAGAGATGCTGCAATATACATACAAAATCAGCCTAACATAAATAATAATTGTGAGCAAATATTGTTCTTACTGCAGTTTGTAATATGAAATAGTTGATAATCAGGAGTGTACTTACTTAGTTGCCTCTGTCCCCCACTGGTCATAATTTGGGAAAAGGATCCCACAAATGCTCCTCCAAGTAGCCTCTTTCCTTGCCCGGTTTGCATAATTGGCATCCCGTTGGTCCCAAATCTCGGGCCTTTCCTGGACCAGGACCAGGAGCATATCCACATTTATGAGGTTTGCCATGCTGCTTGCAACTCCGTGGAAGCGTGCGCCAGACTTCCGGGATGTCTGTCTGGCTTTTTCAGCTAATTAGCATGTCTCAGCTTCCTGATTGAGGGTTTGGCACATTTCCTGGCACCTGGAGATGTCTGGTGTATTTCTCGCAAGTCACACTGCTGGTCTGTGTGTAATCTGTATTTTTCTCGCCCCCATAGACTTTCATTGGTGGATTTTTTGCGCAATACGATGACAAACGCAGCATAAAAAGAACAAATACCATTGATACATATTTTAGAGATATACACCGGGATAACATCCCATATCAATTAGGACATGGTAACCAGGACACTCCAAAAGCATAGATCCTACAAAGATTCCATAGAGTACAAAGTCCAAACACTCTAATAAAAATTCAGTAATTTTATTGATAATAGTACACAAAATAAAGAATAACAAAACATTAACTAAATAGTAATAACACAGATTTCAGACATGATGCTTGTACAGAGAGCACAAGGCAACTGTGGTAACACTCGGGGAAGATAGAGCAGATCACCCCGTATTATATGGGATACAGCGTATACTGAGAAAGTGCTTAGTGCAGACTAAAGTGCTAAAGAAGTATGAAACTATATCCCAAAGTTGGGAGCATAGTCCACTACACGCAGTAAAACCGAGGAAGCCCAACGCGAAACGCGCGTCGGGGCTGCTGCAGAGACAGGCACTGGCACATGGGTAAGATGAGCGGCGTATTTGGCACTCTTATGTATCTTTTGGTCCCGTAGGTTTTACTGCGTGTAGTGGACTATGCTCCCAACTTTGGGATATAGTTTCATACTTCTTTAGCACTTTTGTGTACTATTATCAATAAAATTACTGAATTTTTATTAGAGTGTTTGGACTTTGTACTCTATGGAATCTATGTAGGATCTTGACAAACACAGCATGCTGCAATTTTCTGCACCCGTAAAATATGGCTGTGAAATATACGGCAGATAGGAGCTGACCCATAGAGAATTGCAGCGCCCCCAAGGGCTATGGGGTACTCGGATCCGGGCCCTTCTGTTCTCAGTGGGGATGTCACGGTGGCTGACCCGGTCCGTAACCCTAGGGGAACGTCCGCTGTAAATTGTGGGGAAAGGTCTTTAAAGGGATAATGTTCGTGACGCCACCTGTGGTATTCGGTCAGGGTGACCGACGCTGCTTAGGGGTCCGCTGGGGTGATGTTACCTTAAGTTTGATGTTTCTGGATGACAACCAAACCCTATCCCCAACCTTAAAAACAGGATCCATCGAATGTCTTCTATCGGCCCCAGTTTTTGGCAAATCTGAGCAATCCAATTATTCTTTTGAATCTTCCTCCAGACATTCTCAAGTCTCTACACAATGACTTCTACCCCTGGACATTCAGAACTAATCCTAGAAAAATGCCCAAAATGGGGATGAAAACCATAATTACAGAGAAATGGCGTGATTCGTGTCAACTGACTTACCCGATTGTTAAAGGTAAACTCAGCAAGCTGTAAAAACAAAGACTAGTCCTTCTGCCGAGCTGCCACAAAGCACCTTAAAATTTGTTCCAAAGATTGATATGTCCTCTCAGTCTGACCGTTGGTTCCAAGGAGGTAAGCAGATGAAAATGACAAGTAAATCCCCAGTTTACCATAAAAAGTTCTCCAGAACTTAGAGACAAATTGCACTCCCCAATCAAACACAACATTAATAGGGACTCCATATAGCCTTATAACATGAGAAATAAACAACCTGGGGAGTGCCTCTGCATTAGGTAATCCTGACAAAGGAACAAAATTAATTTGCTTGCTGAATCAATCAACTACCACACAAATAGTAGTTTTCCCTCCAGAAAGAAGAAATCCATGGATATATCTGAGTCCATGGTCTTTCTGGAATTGACAATGGAGTCAATTCCCCAGCTGGCCGGCTATGAGTGACTTTGGCGCATGCGCAGACTTCACCAGCGGATACAAAATCTTCAATATCATTATGTATGGACGGCCACCAAAAATCTCTAGCAATGGCTTTTCATGTAGCAATAACCCCAGGATGACCAGTCATGAGGGAAACATTAAACTCCTGTAACAGATGCAATCTTAGGCACACAGGCACAAATAAGTTGGATCCTAGAGGACTGGAAGGAGCCAATGACTGGACTTTAAATGACTGGACTTTAAACTGAATCGACACTGCGTGACAACGCGTCAGCTTTCACATTCTCGGAAGCCAGCCTGAATGTGATAGATAAATTAAACCTAGAGGAAAACAAGGACTATTTGGCCTGGGGGGGATAATCATTTAGCTAAATTACAAAAATAGTGTAAAAATGAGAAGAGTCATGGAGTGTCACATAGCCAGGAACACATAGAGTCTACAGGCATAATACATATTAAACAAGTGTCCAACAAGGGAAAGCTGATGGCACTCAAGAAAAAAACAGAGGATAACAATGTATTCCAACCGATATGGTAAAGTACAAGAGTAAAATAATTAAGCAGATAGGAGAAAAGTAATGGCGGTATCTATAAAGGGCTACATGGAGAATGCTCAATATCACAGAAGAAAATCATTAACAGAGTAAAGACACTGCGGCAGTCACATAGTCAGTCCATCACAATTGAGTTGTAATATACACTGTTAGGCCGGTTTCACACGTCAGTGGCTCCGGTACGTGAGGTGACAGTTTCCTCACGTACCGGAGACACTGACTCACGTAGACACATTGAAATCAATGTGTCTCTGCACATGTCAGCGTGTTTTCATGGACCCTGTGTCCCTGTGCAAAACACGGATACATGTCAAAGTTCGTGGGAGCGCACGTATTACACGGACCCATTAAAGTCAACGGGTCCGTGTAAAACACGTACCGCACACGGACAGCATCCGTGTGCAGTCCGTGTGCCATGCAGGAGACAGAGCTACAGTAAGCTCTGTCCCCCCCACGTGGTGCTGAAGCCGCCATTAATATCTTCTCTCCAGCAGCGTTCAATGGACAGAAGATATGAAAAATCCTTTTTTTTTTGTTTTTTCGTGTTTTAAATAAAGATCCCTGTCCCCATCCCCCTCCCACTCCCTGTGCACCCGCCCGCTGTTAATAAAATACTCACCTGGCTCCCTCGCAGCGTCCTCTCAGCGCCAGCTTCTCCTGTATGAGCGGTCACGTGGTGCCGACGATTACAGTCATGAATATGCGGCTCCACCTCCCATAGGGATCTTTATTTATAACACGAAAAAACAAAAGAAAAAGGATTTTTCTTTCCAGCGAACGCTGCTGGAGAGAAGATATGAATGGCGGCTTCAGCACTAGATGCAGGGGACAGCGCTTATCTCTAGCGTTGTCTCCTGCACGCTCCGTGTGGTACCCAGTTGGCCGCACGTGTGCCACACGGATGGCCTACGTGAGCTCATGGACACACGGACACGGATAACTCCGGTACCGATTTTTTCGGTACCGGAGTTATCTGGAAGTGTGAGACTGGCCTTAGAAGATCCATAAGCATATAAAGGCAAAGTGCAATGAGGTGTAGCAAACCACATAAATAGTTTTATTTAGTCATATACATTTATTTAAAAATGAAATCGGACTACTGATAGACGCTACTGAGCAGGTGCAGCCGGCGCCATTTTGAGAAATTTTATTTTTCCAGAGTAAATGTATATGACTAAATAAAACAATTTAATGCGTATTATAGATGCGATCATGCTGTAGCGCAGGCATCGGCTCCTGCCTGATAAATGCAACTTTTTTTCTCAATACATATAATAATCGGTATGTAAAATGGGGGTCAGATTACTGAGGGATCAGTAAACTGTCATGAGCCATCAGTATGAATGCCTAAACAGAGCACCACATAAAGACCCCACAGTCCACGCTGAAGCACGAGTAATAATAATAATAATAATCTTTATTTTTATATAGCGCTAACATATTCTGCAGCGCTTTACAGTTTGCACACATTATCGTCGCTGTCCCCAATGGGGCTCACAATCTAAATTCCCTATCAGTATGTCTTTGGAACGTGGGAGGAAACCGGAGTACCCGGAGGAAACCCACGCAAACAGGGAGAGAACATACAAACTCTTTGCAGATGTTGTCCTGAGTGGGATTAGAACCCAGGACTCCAGCGCTGCAAGGCTGCTGTGCTAACCACTGTGCCACCGTGCTGCCCGTGTATATGATATGAGTATATCAGTATATCAGTACATCAGTATATATATGATATGATATGAGTATATCATTATCTCAAAACTGAAAATAAAGATTAAACGACAACCGCAAGGCGGATTTCATCAACCAAGGTATTATTGTAATCAGTATAATGGCGCCTACCTGACACTGTCTGTAGATTACTCCTCACAATCCTGTTGACAGGTTGCCTTCAAACCCTTCACGCAGTAACCCTTTTTCGTTTTAGCATTTGTTTTTCTTTCCAGAGCCTTAACTTTTTTTTATTTTCATTCAATATTGCCATGTGAGAGCTTATTTTTTCAGAACAGGTTTTACTTTTGAACAACACCATTGGTTTTACCATATCATGTTCTCGAAAACAGGAAAAAAATTCCAATTGCGGTGACATTGAAAAATTTTTTTTTTTTTACTATGTTCACCAAATGCTAAAACTGACCTGCCATTTTGATTCTTCAGGTCATTAGGAGTTTGTTGATACCAAACATGTATATGTTTTCTTTTATTTAAATGGTGAAAAAAAAATCCAAAGTTTGTTAAAAAAAAAAAAACAATTGCGTCATTTTCCGAGACCCGTAGCGTCTCCATTTTTCATGATATGGGGCTGGCTGAGAGTTTATTTTTTGTGTGCCAAGCTAACATTTTTAATTTTACCATATTGGTGTGGATACAATCTTTTGATCACGTATTTTAATGCAATGCTGCTGGGACCAAAAAAACTTAATTCTGGCATTTTGACTTCTTCTTTTCACTACGCTGTTTACCGATTGGATTAATTATTTTTATAGTTTGATAGATTGGGTGATTCTGAACGCGACGATACCAAATATGTGTATTTTTTTATTGTTTTATTTTGAATGGGGTGAATAGGGGGTGATTTGAACTTTTATATATTATTATTTTATAATTGTAAAAAACTTTTTTCTTTACTTTTTGCATGCTTCAATAGTCTCCAAACAAGAAGCTGCAGTTGTCTGATCAGATCACCTGTGTGTAGCAGAAATGCTTACTTGCTATGAGTGCTGATCGCTGGGTGGCATTCATAGCAATCTGGCAATGACAACCACAAGGGTCTTCTGCAGACCCTGGGTTGTCATGCCAACCCATTGATGACCCACGGTCATGTGACACGGGTGCCGATGGGTGGGAATAGTGACGCACTTTCGGCGCGATCATATTAAATGCCACTGTCAGAGATTGACAGCGACATTTAGCGGGTTAACAGCCACGGGTGGATCGCAATTGTGCAGCGCCTCAGGGTCCTGGTCATTGCAGTAATGTCATTCTCCTCTAGGGGAGAGTGGTGTTACAATTGGAGGCAAAGAAGGACAACTGCATCCAGGTATCACAAACATGCAACACATTTCACACTCCAGGCCACCAGGGGGAGCTCTTGCTCCTATTTATTGGGTCACTCCCCACACTTAGGTAAAACTGGTAGCCTGTAGGGAAAGTTAGTCAGTTGCTGGCTGAGCTCCGCTCAGTTAGTTGGTCCCTGGCAGGGGTGGGATCCTGTCAGAGAGCAAAGGAGAAGGACACAGAGCTGTGCATGACCTCAGAGCTGCAGCTCTTAGAAGGAGACATCGAAGGCAGAACTGTATTGCAGCAAGCGTGAAGGAAGTCGTAGCACAGGAGTGGATATCAGAAGGGGACCAGCCCTACACAGGCTGCCTCCTTCTGAGGCGCAGAATCCCGGTAGCTGGAACACCGAGGGAGTAACAACCTTTATGCCTTGCTCCAGAGACCGGCAGGACAGCTAATTTCACGTTACCTGTCCGCCCTACACCCAGGAGGCACGGTGGCACCCCTTAGAGGCTGGGGCATGATAGAGTCCCTATAAACCGCCTCAAGCCACCAGTCATACGGGTTTGTCCTATCCTATCTGGGGGACAGAGAGAGAGACATAACATCTACAACATCTACAACATGTTCACAGATCGACCAGAAGAAGAATCAAATTTCACCTGTCAGAAGTGTAGACTAGTGGCCCTTTTAGAAGAAAAGGTGCGGGGTCTGGAAGAAAGAATAGCAACTTTGAAACTCATCAAAGAGAATGAAGACTTTCTAGACAGAACAGAAGCATCTCTACTGGTCACAGAAGGTGAAAAAAGTGTCAGAGAACCTCCAAAAGCAGATGAGTGGAAGCATGTGACCAATAGAAGCAAGAAGACCATGGAGAAATCACCAACCACACAACTAAAGAACCGATATCAAATCTTTGTAGAGGATGAAGATGGCACACCTAAGGATGAAGCAATACCAGCATGCAAAAAAGAAAAGGGCACACAGCAACAAGTGACAGCAAAAAGTACAGCCAAGAAGCAACGAAGAGTGGTGGTGGTGGGAGACTCACTACTGAGAGGCACAGAAGCAGCCATCTGCAGACCGGACATAACTGCAAGAGAAGTATGCTGCCTTCCAGGTGCGATGATCAAGGATGTGACCGATAGGATACCAAAGCTCTTTAGCTCCAAGGACGTCCACCCATTTCTTCTGATACATGTTGGCACCAATGACACGGCAAGGAAGGACCTACCGACAATCTGCAAAGACTTTGAAGAGTTGGGGAAGAAAGTAAAGGAACTGGATGCACAGGTAGTTTTTTCTTCTATCCTTCCAGTAGACGGGCATGGCACCAGGAGATGGAACAGGATCCTTGATGCAAACAACTGGCTAAGACGATGGTGCAGACAACAAGGATTCGGATTCCTGGACCACGGTGTGAATTACTTGTACGATGGACTCCTCGCCAGAGACGGACTACACCTCAACAAACCTGGGAAACACACATTCGCCAGAAGACTCGCTACACTCATCAGGAGGGCATTAAACTAGAAGAAGAGGGGATGGGAAGAAAAACATTAGACTTGAACAAAGAAGATCCAGGAAAACATACTCAGAAGGGAGGTAAGAACATTTCTAAAACAATCCACAGCGAGGAGATTGGAACAAAACAAAATCCTCTAAACTGCATGCTCGCAAACGCCAGAAGCCTGACAAACAAGATGGAAGAACTAGAAGCAGAAATATCTACAGGTAACTTTGACATAGTGGGAATAACCGAGACATGGTTAGATGAAAGCTATGACTGGGCAGTTAACTTACAGGGTTACAGTCTGTTTAGAAAGGATCGTAAAAATCGGAGAGGAGGAGGGGTTTGTCTCTATGTAAAGTCTTGTCTAAAGTCCACTTTAAGGGAGGATATTAGTGAAGGAAATGAGGATGTCGAGTCCATATGGGTCGAAATTCATGGAGGGAAAAATGGTAACAAAATTCTCATTGGGGTCTGTTACAAACCCCCAAATATAACAGAAACCATGGAAAGTCTACTTCTAAAGCAGATAGATGAAGCTGCAACCCATAATGAGGTCCTGGTTATGGGGGACTTTAACTACCCGGATATTAACTGGGAAACAGAAACCTGTGAAACCCATAAAGGCAACAGGTTTCTGCTAATAACCAAGAAAAATTATCTTTCACAATTGGTGCAGAATCCAACCAGAGGAGCAGCACTTTTAGACCTAATACTATCTAATAGACCTGACAGAATAACAAATCTGCAGGTGGTCGGGCATCTAGGAAATAGCGACCACAATATTGTACAGTTTCACCTGTCTTTCACTAGGGGGACTTGTCAGGGAGTCACAAAAACACTGAACTTTAGGAAGGCAAAGTTTGACCAGCTTAGAGATGCCCTTAATCTGGTAGACTGGGACAATATCCTCAGAAATAAGAATACAGATAATAAATGGGAAATGTTTAAGAACATCCTAAATAGGCAGTGTAAGCGGTTTATACCTTGTGGGAATAAAAGGACTAGAAATTGGGTTTTTCCTATGTGGCTAAACAAAAAAGTAAGACAGGCAATTAACAGTAAAAAGAAAGCATTTGCACTACTAAAGCAGGATGGCACCATTGAAGCTCTAAAAAACTATAGGGAGAAAAATACTTTATCTAAAAAACTAATTAAAGCTGCCAAAAAGGAAACAGAGAAGCACATTGCTAAGGAGAGTAAAACTAATCCCAAACTGTTCTTCAACTATATCAATAGTAAAAGAATAAAAACTGAAAATGTAGGCCCCTTAAAAAATAGTGAGGAAAAAATGGTTGTAGATGACGAGGAAAAAGCTAACATATTAAACACCTTCTTCTCCACGGTATTCACGGTGGAAAATGAAATGCTAGGTGAAATCCCAAGAAACAATGAAAACCCTATATTAAGGGTCACCAATCTAACCCAAGAAGAGGTGCGAAACCGGCTAAATAAGATTAAAATAGATAAATCTCCGGGTCCGGATGGCATACACCCACGAGTACTAAGAGAACTAAGTAATGTAATAGATAAACCATTATTTCTTATTTTTAGGGACTCTATAGCGACAGGGTCTGTTCCGCAGGATTGGCGCATAGCAAATGTGGTGCCAATATTCAAAAAGGGCTCTAAAAGTGAACCTGGAAATTATAGGCCAGTAAGTCTAACCTCTATTGTTGGTAAAATATTTGAAGGGTTTCTGAGGGATGTTATTCTGGATTATCTCAATGAGAATAACTGTTTAACTCCATATCAGCATGGGTTTATGAGAAATCGCTCCTGTCAAACCAATCTAATCAGTTTTTATGAAGAGGTAAGCTATAGGCTGGACCACGGTGAGTCATTGGACGTGGTATATCTCGATTTTTCCAAAGCGTTTGATACCGTGCCGCACAAGAGGTTGGTACACAAAATGAGAATGCTTGGTCTGGGGGAAATTGTGTGTAAATGGGTTAGTAACTGGCTTAGTGATAGAAAGCAGAGGGTGGTTATAAATGGTATAGTCTCTAACTGGGTCGCTGTGACCAGTGGGGTACCGCAGGGGTCAGTATTGGGACCTGTTCTCTTCAACATATTCATTAATGATCTGGTAGAAGGTTTACACAGTAAAATATCGATATTTGCAGATGATACAAAACTATGTAAAGCAGTTAATACAAGAGAAGATAGTATTCTGCTACAGATGGATCTGGATAAGTTGGAAACTTGGGCTGAAAGGTGGCAGATGAGGTTTAACAATGATAAATGTAAGGTTATACACATGGGAAGAAGGAATCAATATCACCATTACACACTGAATGGGAAACCACTGGGTAAATCTGACAGGGAGAAGGACTTGGGGATCCTAGTTAATGATAAACTTACCTGGAGCAGCCAGTGCCAGGCAGCAGCTGCCAAGGCAAACAGGATCATGGGGTGCATTAAAAGAGGTCTGGATACACATGATGAGAGCATTATACTGCCTCTGTACAAATCCCTAGTTAGACCGCACATGGAGTACTGTGTCCAGTTTTGGGCACCGGTGCTCAGGAAGGATATAATGGAACTAGAGAGAGTACAAAGGAGGGCAACAAAATTAATAAAGGGGATGGGAGAACTACAATACCCAGATAGATTAGCGAAATTAGGATTATTTAGTCTAGAAAAAAGACGACTGAGGGGCGATCTAATAACCATGTATAAGTATATAAGGGGACAATACAAATATCTCGCTGAGGATCTGTTTATACCAAGGAAGGTGACGGGCACGAGGGGGCATTCTTTGCGTCTGGAGGAGAGAAGGTTTTTCCACCAACATAGAAGAGGATTCTTTACTGTTAGGGCAGTGAGAATCTGGAATTGCTTGCCTGAGGAGGTGGTGATGGCGAACTCAGTCGAGGGGTTCAAGAGAGGCCTGGATGTCTTCCTGGAGCAGAACAATATTGTATCATACAATTATTAGGTTCTGTAGAAGGACGTAGATCTGGGGATTTATTATGATGGAATATAGGCTGAACTGGATGGACAAATGTCTTTTTTCGGCCTTACTAACTATGTTACTATGTAACAGTTGTGAGGACCTTATGAGAAGCTTAGCAGTAAGGGACTACAACACTGCAGTGCAAAGGAAGGCTACTGATTTCTACCTGGACAAGGGGACTCTGGTCTTGCCTCCAAACCGGCCGGACTCTGCCTGTCCTGTGGTCTGGTGCTCTGGACTGTGGATGCTGAAGTCTTCAGTAAACGTAATGAGACTGTAACCTTGTGTCCTCGTTCTTCACTGAGCCTCTCACCCTCCTACCATCTACACACTGGGAAGCCCTGGGGACATACTTCACCTGTGGGCAGGTATACCATCTACCTGCCATAACATCACTCCAGCGGACCCCTTAAAGCAGCGTCGGTCACCCTGACTGAATACCACAGGTGGCATCATGAACTATCCCTTTAAAGACCTTTCGCTTTTACATGGACGTCCCAGGGCCACGAACTGGGTCAGCCACTGTGACATCCCTCTGTGAACCAAGTACCCCACGACCCCCATGGGGGCGCTCCAACTGCACCCACGGATGTGCCTGGGTGACAGCTGACATGTGCCTGGAAAGATGTGGGCGATGGAGACCACATCAAAGGGAGGGACACGACACGTGCCGTACGTTTACGGCGCATGTCGTGACAGGGTTAAAGGACTTCATAGCATCTATCTACCAAAACTTGAGATTTTGCCCCTTATGTGTGAGGTCAGTAAGGGGTTTAACAATCTGAGAAAAACCCCTGATAAATCAGTGTCAAATTCATCACCTGGTCACAGAGATTCTGAACAGGCTCTGTGGCGCCCCTGAAGGTCCAGAAGCCACAGAGGTACTGTATCTCAGCCAGAAATGTGGTATCCCAACTCTATGGTAAGAAGGGAGCTTTGTACAGAACACTTGCACCCAACAGACACTAGTTTAGATGGGGCATCTGGGTGAACCCTAAGGGAGGATGGCCTCATCCCAGTCTAGATAGGAAAGGGTGTTGGGGAGTGGGTGGAGAAGGTAGGAAAAAGGGGATGAGCTTTTCAGGCGGGAAGGAGAGTGAGAGAGCAGTTGGTCCTGAGAGACCAAAGGAGAAGGAAGTCTGAGGCATGGGTGAAAGGAAGTAGAGCTGGACAGACTTGCAGGTCTGCAGCTCCTGACAGACATAGAAATAGAAAGAGAATTGAAGGGGAGGAGAAGAAGCTCCCAGAAAGAAGGGGTTCCAGAGACACGGGAAGTGCAGAGGCCACCCATGGGACCCGTTTCCAAGTTGACCAGCGCCAGTGGTGGACCAGGCCACAATAGGGGAACAGCCCTGAATTAGTTGGAACATTCCAGGCTCAAGCTAAGAATCTGGAGGCTGCTGTGATTGCAGGTGCAGCAGCCACATTTGCACCTTGCAATGGTGAATATATAGGGTCCAGGGGACAGAGAGTACGTTGCCCAACAAGATCCGTGTTCACTGGCTTGGGGCACTGGGTGGCAAGAGCAGGGCAAGAGAGGCGATAGCCAGTGCAGAAAGACGTCCAGGAGAGGCATACATATAAGAGGAGTTCTGCACAGGTGTCTGACTTGCCGGAGGAAATCTATTGAGGTATGTGGATTTATAGTGCATGTAGGTGCAGCGCCCCAGGGTCCTGGTCATTGCAGTAATGCTATTTTCCTCTAGAGGGGAGTGATGTTACGTTTGGAGGCAAAGAAGGACAACTGAATCCAAGTATCACAAACATACAACACACTTCGCACTCCAGGCCACCAGGGGGAGCTATGCTCCTATTTATTAGGGCACTCCTGACACTTAGGTAAAACTGGTTGCCTGGGGAGGAAGATAGTGAGTTGCTGGCTGAGCTTCGCTCAGTTAGTTGGTCCCTGATAGGGGTGGGATCCTGTCAGTGATCGAGACAGAAGGACACGGAGCTGTGCCTGCCTTCCTTATATACATTAGTTAGGACTGCTCTATATGGGTATACCTTGACAATTGGTGGAGCAGCTTAGTATACATTTTTTTGCAAAAAAGTATCAATTAAATACCCTGTTTTTTCCATCTTTTGACCAGCACTTGCTTATTACTGTGATTTTTTTTACAACTGAGTATTTTTGACCTTACTGTGCTCTTTTGTGTCTTCAAGTTTCTTGGTGGTGTGTGAACAGGTTCCTACAGACTTGTTCAATGTGCAAGTAGCCCATGTGTTTCTGGTTCTATAATTGTTCTCTTGTTTCTACAAGACTGGGGAGTCCACCACTCCTTATGGGTCATTTGCATCAAAGCTGTTCCATACAGCATGTCCACATGGATATTCCCTCTCTGAACCCTGCTTATACAGGTACTATACAGATGATCAGGTTTTTAAATACATCAGATAGGGATTATATACATTAGTTAGGACTGCTCTATATGGGTATACCTTGACGATTGGTGGAGCAGCTTAGTATACTTTTTTTGCAAAAAAACGTATCGACTAAATACCCTGTTTTTTCCATCTTTTGACCAGCACTTGCTTATTACTGTGATTTTTTTTTACAACAGAGTATTTTTTACCTCACTGTGCTCTTTTGTGTTTTCATAGTTGAGAGTATGTAGCCAGAAACCTAGAGAATGCTAATACAATTGAGGTTGAGACAGATAAAAGAAGATGTTTAATGATGCACTTTTGAATAAAATTGAAGAAAATGCAGTAAGCCCGTGGGGGTTGATAGATTGTTCTGCAGCTGAATAAAGTAAACCCTTGGGGAGTTGGTTGATAATTTGCACTTAGAAACAAATAAAAGTAATCAAATCTTGATTTGCACCTGAATAAAGAGAAATGTTTAACTTTGCACTTAAGAAATAGTATAACCGTAGAGGGTACCTGCACTTCATAGTTAGTTAATATATTGTTGCTAAGGTGTTCTATTTCCAAAAGTAGGCCTACAATGTATATATGTTATTGTTATGCAACGTTCAAGTGTCCTTACCTCCCATAAAGGGAGTAACAGTTTACATTAACTTGTTTCATTGCATTTAAAATTTGTATGTCTTTTGCTAATGTATTGTTGTTTTCTTTTCCCAGTCCGGGAGTACTGGATTTAACGGGGGGAGTGCAGCACCCCAGGGTCCTGGTCATTGCAGTAATGTCATTTTCCTCTAGGGGCGAGTAATGTTACGTTTGGAGGCAAAGAAGGACAACTGAATCTAGGTATCACAAACATACAACACATTTCACACTCCAGGCCACCAGGGGGAGCTATGCTCCTATTTATTAGGGCACTCTTCACACTTAGGTAAAACTGGTTGCCTGGGGAGGAAGTTAGTGAGTTGCTGGCTAAGCTTCGTCCAGTTAGTTGGTCCCTGACAGGGGTGGGATCCTGTCAGAGATTGAGACAGAAAGACACGGAGCTGTGCCTGCCCTAAGTGCGGCAGCTTCTAGAAAGAGACACTGAAGGAGGACTGTATTGTAGAGAGGGTGCAATGATCCTTTATGCCTTGCTCCAGAGACCGGCAGGACAGCTAATTTCATGTTACCTGTCCGCCCCTACACCCAGGAGGCAAGGTGGCACCCCTTAGAGGCTGGGGCATGATAGAGTCCCTGTAAAACGCCTCAAGCCACCGGTCATATGGGTTTGTCCTATCCATCTGGGGGACAGAGAGAGAGACATAACATCTACAACATCTGTGAGGACCTTATGAGAAGCTTAGCAGTAAAGTACTACAACACCATGGCGCAAGAGGAAGGCTACTGATTTCTACCTGGACAAGGGGACTCTGGATTGGCCTCCAAAGCAGCCGGACTCTGCCTGCTCTGTGGTCTGGTACCCTGGACTGTGGATGCTGAAGCATTCAGTAAAAGGTAAAGAGACTGCAACCTGGTGTCCTCGTTCTTCACTGCACCCTCTCACCATCCACCATCTACACACTGGGAAGCCCTGGAGACATACTTCACCTGTGGGAAGGTATACCATCTAGCTGCCATAACATCACCCCAGCGGACCCCCTTAAAGCAGCGTTGGTCACCCTGACCGAATACCACAGGTGGCGTCACAAACATCCCCTTTAAAGACCTTTCCCCCTTTAACACGGACGTCCCAAGGGCCACGGACTGGGTGAGCCACCGTGACATCCCCATTGAGAACCGATGGACCTGGTACCGAGTACCCCGCTGCCCTTGGAGGCGCTCCATAGGCAGTAGATTTACCTTGTATTAAATGGATGCCCACGATGGTGCTGCAATTGCAGTATAGGGGATTGACTGCTGCAGGAGTGTTCCCCTAATCTACGGGCGAGGGGAACACTCCTGCAGCAGTCAATCCCCTATACTGCAATTGCAGCACCATCCTGGACATCCATTTAATACAAGGTAAATCTACAGCCTACATGCACTTTAAATCCAACATATCTCTAAACATTTCCTCTTGGGTGGATCTCTTTGAGCACTTACTGACTCCTTTTGTGCTACCAACAATGGTTAATATCCTAACAGGTTAATAAGCACATTTTTCTTTTCTTTTGAACAGCATTTAATATTGTTTTCTGCAAAACTTGGTAGCAGAAATTACCATATTTATGGTCTCCACCAAGCGGCCTATTTTTTGGCAGGCTATTCTATTTATTGTAAGGCTAACCGGAATTTATGTGCATATATATACACTGCTCAAAAAAATAAAGGGAACACTTAAATCCCACATCCTAGATATCACTGAATGAAATATTCCGGCTGCAAATCTTTTTTCATTACATAGTGGATTGCATTGAGAACAATAAAACCTATAAATGATGAATGTAAATCACAACTAATATCCCATGGAGGTCTGGAGTTGGAATGAGGCTCAAATTCAAAGTGGAAATGATGCTCAGTAGTGTGTGTGGCCTTCATGTGCCTGTATGACCTCCCTACAATGCCTGGGCATTGTCCTGATGAGGCGGTGGATGTTATCCTGGGGGATCTCCTCCCAGACCTGGATTAAGGCATCAGTCAATTCCTGGAAAGTCTGTGGTGCAATGTGGCGTTGGTGGATGGAAACAGACATGATGTCCCAGCTGTGCTCGAATGGATTCAGTGCTGGGGAACTGGCAGGCCAGTCCATAGCATCAATGCCTTCATTATGCAGGAACTGCTGACACACTTCAGCCACATGAGGTCTAGTATTGTCATGCATTTGCACAAAATTAGGCCAAATAGTCAAAGAGTGCAACCTTTTTTTGTATATGGTATATGGAGGTACAGTAGCTGCCCCTGGTATGCACCTATTCACACTAGTTTGGATGTGCCAGTCGTTTTTCTGTAATTTCTATGTTAGCTTACTGACTGAGCACTCCTCCCTTCACCATGTGGTTCTTAATTACATCTAATCACACTTGGTTCCGGCCAACCCATTTTTGTAGGCTTACTGAGAGGTGTCCACATTCACCCATGCATGCAGACAGTAGCCTTCAGTAAGTGTTCACATTTGGACAGGGAGGTCAGGGACCCATCAGATTAATGAGACCACCTTGACGATGGTTGATGGGCTCACACTATTTGACCAAATTTTGTGCAAAGCGTCTCAAATATTTTTCCTAATGTTCTAAAAGCCATTTTGCTATTCATATTTCATGTATTTCATATTCGACATGCTTTGGTACGATAGAGTGCAACCTTTTTTTGTATATTGTATATGGAGGTAGCTGCTCCTGGTATGCACCTATTCACAATAGTTTGGATGTGCCAGTCGTTTTTCTGTCATTTATGCTTTCAGTGTCACCTTCCTATTGTCTCTTGTGTGTATATCTGTTGAATATTAGTACAGAGTATTTCTAATACATGACTGCATTAAAGCTCTGTGCAACCTTCAATGTGTCAACTTTGATATGGTGCCCATTGACGTCTGTTGGGCCTGCTTTATGCATATACAGGGATACAGAGGCTTTCTGTTATATATTCTGTACCATTTTACATGAGATTACTTTTAGGGAAGAATATGTAAATAATTCATTGCCTTGCCTTGCAGTATACAATGTGTCTGAGGCTCTGTAGTAAGGACACCGTATGCCTCCTGTAGCCTCCGCGTACCTGGCTTTACTATGTGCATTTTGGCTTAGGCTATGTTGCCACGATAAGTATTTGGTGAGTCTTTGATGTTGCAGATTTTCTGAAGCATTTCCAAACTTATTAGCTAAATTAGGTTACTTACTGTTTTTTTTGCATTTAGTTTTTATTGTAGTTATTACGCTGTGGTTTTTGTCTCTTTTTGCTGCTTTGTTTTTGACATTCTTGGTATTTAGTTTTGACAAAACTTTATTAACAAAGTCATGCATGGATTATGTGTGTTTTTAGTGCGTTATCACAGCGCACGCGTATTTTTTACCTGCAGATTTCCTGGATCTAATTCAATTCTATGGGGGAAAATCCACACAGAAAATTCAACCTGACTTTTTGTGGATTTCAGACACACACCCCAAATCAATTTTATGTAGCAGGAAGAAAAAAAATGCAGTGTGCTCAGGTTTTCTATAAATCCCATTCACTTTTCAGAAATTGTGAGGGTATGTGCGCACTTTTATCATGAAAAACGCGGCATTTTACTGTTCCAGCAAAGTGAACGAGATTTCTGATTTCTCTTCCATATGTTGCTATTTTTTTCCTTGGAGATTTGTAGCACATCAATTCTTTCAACATTTTTCACCTGTTCTCGTGACTGGGAAAAAAAAGTATCAAAAACGCCCGCAAAAACACACGTTTTTTGTGCAGCATTTTTCCTGCCTAGAGAAACGTCTGCAGAAAATGCTTAATGTGTGCCGATACCCTAAGTCCGGCGTCACACTCAGCATAGGGAAATACGGTCCATATTTTACAGGCATAATACGCAGAAATGATCCCAAAACAGTGATCCGTATGTCATCTGGGTGTGTCTGCATAGATTAAGCATGTTAACCTCCGTATGTAATCCGTATGGCATCCGTACTGCTTTTTTTTTCGCAACCTTGCAAAATGGACATATAATGGATCCATGGGCTCAAATATTCGTGGGCTCATATGAACTCTAGTGTGGGAATTTTTCTGAATATTTTCTCACGCTAGAGTTTATGTGAGTTTATACCAGCAGGGGACGCAGCACCGCAAATCTGCGATGCTACATTCCCCTGCTTTCAATTCATTCCCCAGATTTTACAGTCAGGAGCACAGCTGCATTAGCAGGCTCCTGGCTGTAAAATTATTTAACCCCTTCAGATGGATTTACAGCATGGGGCGTGACTGAGCGCCGGAAAGGTATGGGATATTGTTGCTTTTTTATTTTTTTACATAACGAGGGTTTTCAGGTGGATTAAGTGTATAATAAAGATATTACAACCACATGTGTGTTTTTATTTCAATAAAATCCTTTATTCTTAATATGTGTGTGTATTATAAACCCTTTAATATTATTGGATTAATAATGGATAGGTGTCTTATTGACACCTCTCCATTATTAACCAAGCTTAATGCACCTTACAACAGCAAGGTTGCATTAACCCTTTATTACCCCATATTCCACCGCTACAGGGGAGTGGGAAGAGAGTGGCTAAGTGCCAAAATAGGCGCATCTTACATATGTGCCTTTTCTGGGGTGGCTGGGGGCAGATGTTTTTAGCCAGGGGGGGGCAATAACCATGGACCCTCTCCAGGCTATTAATATCTGCCCTCAGTCACTGGCTTTCCCACTCTGGCGGAGAAAATTGCGCGGGAGCCCACGCCAGTTTTTTCCATGATTTAACCCTTTATTTTAACAGAGCCCCCAAATTTTGCACACAGACTCTACTAACATTATTAGTGAGGAATATGTAAAAAAAGGGATATGAAATGGTTTACTGTATGTAAACCATGTCTCATATCCTGTCGGGTTTGGGAAGGAGATAGCAAAAGCTGGCAATTTAATTACCGGCTTTTCTGCTATCTAGCTCTGTATGAAATATAAATATATATAAATATATATGTGTCTCAATGACATATATATATATACCTATACTATGTGTAGACATTTATTTGATCTATTCTATTGTAACCTGTCAGTGTGATTTTACTGTACACCGCACTGAATTGCCGGCTTTTCTATAGAACACCGATGCGTATTTCTCGCAAGTCACACTGATGGTACATGTGTAATCCATATTTTTCTCGCCCCCATAGACTTTCATTGGCAGATTTTTTGCGCAATATGCTGACAAACGCAGCATGCTGCGATTTTCTACGCCCGTAAAATACAGCGAGAAATATACGGCAGATGGGAGCTGCCCCATAGAAAATCATTGGTCTGTGTGCAATGTGTAGTTTTTGCGCCTCTCATACGTCCGTAAAACTCTCTAGTGTGACACCGGCCTAAGATGTTGCCTTTTCTGGGCACCATCAAAAAGTCACCAAAAACGCATTGTGGGAACTTAACCTTACACAACATAGTTTTATCCTAAATATAGTTATATCACTTACATCCATACAAATGAACAAAAAGTATCCCCCTAATCTAAATTCCTTATCTTACGCATATGCAACCTACACATACATATTTTATAGGCGTCCGATTTAACCTTTCAGTATGCAGTATGGAAGGAAAACCAGAGAAACAATGCACTGGTTAGAAAGCATTCACAGTG
Organism: Ranitomeya imitator; assembly: GCF_032444005.1. Classification (NCBI taxonomy): domain Eukaryota; kingdom Metazoa; phylum Chordata; class Amphibia; order Anura; family Dendrobatidae; genus Ranitomeya; species Ranitomeya imitator. The sequence goes on along the minus strand of NC_091282.1, from coordinate 735,271,837 downwards.
AAATTTACCAAGTATAGAGACATTTACTCATTGACACCGGAAAAGCAAAAAAAAATTGGAAAACTTGTTCCCCAGCTGTGACATGTCAATCAAATGATCTCAAAAGTTAATCTTAGAGTTTTCTTCACCATCCATAGGGAGCGCAGACATGACTTCTTCAGAACTAGCAAAACCACAAGTGGCTTTGTCTCCTGACAACACATGAGTTATGGTGTGAATTTTGTCATATTTCTGCATGATCCATTGAATAAGCCATCTGTTCAGAAGAAACGGTGCATTGTTTCCCGGTCATTTTGAGCTGCAGACACATTAATAAATAGCCCTATCACTAAACACTAGTTCAATTCTCAGGTGAACACATAATAAAGTAGAATTAATTTTTTATTGGGGACACGGAATTGTTTTTTAGCAGAACGTGTGTCTAATCAATCAGCGTTCCGGGAAACAGGCTCATACATAAAGTATTACCTCTTGTTATGGACAGAACTAGCCAGCTGTTTTGTGTTGTAACCTAATCCGCAGGACATGTTGACAAGCTTTAAAATGATAATATTAAAGCCACTCATGCTGGAGCAAATGGCAAAATAGAGACATAGATGCTTGGACAAACGCGAAAAAATTCTTCAAAATGTCAACAGAAACAAACAATTTTACAGATAAAATGTTAAAGGTGATCTCAGCAGCTCCTAGATAGATAGACACAGTGAGTGGCGTAACTAGAGTCTGATGGGCCCGAGACAAAAATTTGGACCTGGGCCCCACCTGCATGTTAGTCAGATGTATGGGCTCTAGATCCCATAAAGACATACTTGTTTGCCCTCCATGTACTAATGTCCCTCATCCTGGCTCCTTCTTGTAATAATGTTCCCCATCCTGGGATCCATGCAATTATATTTCCCCCATCCTGGGCCCCTTCCTGGTATAATGTCCCCCATCCTGGTATAATATCCCAAATCTTAGTTTAATGCCACCCATCCTGGTATAATGACCCACAACCTGTTATAATGTTCCCCATCCTAGTGTAATGCCCCCCATGCTGACATAATGTCCCCCATTCTGTAATAATGTCCCCCATGCTGGCATAATGTCCCCCATTCTGTTATAATGTCTCCCATTTTTAAAGAAAACAGTGGAGGGCACCACCCAAAAAAATATAACCTATAGAAGAAATCCTGAATCCCCCTCAACAAGTAAACAAACACCATAAGAAAAAGACATGTTGTATGGGAGATCAACAGGACTCAATAGTGACTAGATATCAAAGATATATATTTTATTTTAATTTTAATTAAGCAGTCTAATAAGCACAAGACACAATTAAAAACAATTAAAAGCACAAAACATGCCCATAATGACAAGGAATACAAACATAGCCCACAGAAAGAAATATATAGTATATGGCACCTGAGGAGGCTGAGACAACAGTGAATCAGAGTGGTACATACATATATCTAAAGAATATAAATATATAATACTTCAACCATACTAAATATCCGTCCTAGTAACAAGATAGACTAGCACCACATACGGAGATATGGAAGACTGATGACTAATAAGCAATAGGGGCAAAAACTGCCAACATATTGTCCCCCAGAGAAAAAATTATTATGTGTATTTATAAGGACCACTGTAGGTTAGGTAAGGTAGCCAAACCCAAAATAAGGATAATCTCATAGCAAGAAAAGCATGTATATGCATACCAAAAAATGAGAGGTATCCGAGGCCCAACAGGACAATGGCAAAAAAGTAATCAGTCCAAGTCACAGGTCCAGTCCATGCTGTCAGTCAGGATACCAGTCTGCATGTCAGAGCCAATCTGTGGGGCTATGATGCCCTACGCGTGTCGCTGCATAGAAGCAGCTTCATCAGGGGCGAGTGTGTCGGCTTAAACCAAACTATACCTTATAAAGTGTTCCCGTAATGTCAGGATTTCTCTCAGCTGAGAGTGGAGCTTCGGGTCCGGGACCGGAAGTAATGGCGGCGTTATTGTGAGTACACTGCGCAGGCGCCAGGGCTTAAGCATGTGGGCGGGTTAAACATGCAAAAGGTTACCGTGACCATGACAACCCGATACAACGAGTCCAGGGGACAGAGTAGAGGCGGCGTTATAGCCAGGAAACTGCGCAAGCGCTGGGAGACACAAAGCGTCACTAGTGTAGGCGGGCCATATGGCCGAGGGTTTCCATGGTGAACGGAAATCATTTCTACCAGGTGCCAATGCACCTGGAAAGAAAGACATGGCGACCTGAAGTTCCCTTACAAGTAGAGAACAGTGGTAATAACCATGGTAACCTGGTACGAGTATGTACACAATAGCACTACACAGATAAAATGTTGGAACCCAAAATTACAGTATTACCAAACTTCAGCGCACGCGCCAGACAAGTGACTGACGTCACAGCTGCAGGCGGACCACACACACACAAAGGTTCCTGAAATGAACAGGAACCATGACGACCCAATGCAACAGATCTAAAAATAGTGGTAATACAATTACAAATAGGCTGCGCAGACACTAGGAGGCAACAGACGTGCCTGTCGTGAGTGGGCCATACAGCAGCACAAAACCATGGTGAGAGGAAGCAAAAAAAAAAAAAAAAAAAAATATATATATATTTAAATACATAGACCAATGAAATATAGCGACCATCGATAATCTTAAATGGACCCTGCATAAGGTTCTAAAACAACCCCTGACCCCCATAAGTATAACGGAAAAGAGAACAGAAGGATAGTCGCCGCAAAGATACATGGCCAAGTTGTATAGTGCAAACACATGCACAAAGAAAGCAGGACAATCTTAGTCCGAAGGGTACTGCAAGTCAGACAATAATATACACACTCAAAGAGGGATATTTAGAGCCAAGAAGAGGAGCAGTAGTATTATACACTGATAAAAAATAGTGGCCAAAGGATGGTTATTTTGCCGGCTCCCTGGATAAGCATATGATTAGATAAAGTCTATATTATTGATTATTAAACACTGCGCCCCCATAGGACACAGAGTCCGACAATCAAGATACACACAGTAACCCAGAAGACTGGCAGCCGCCTGCGTCCTCAACAGGATACAAAGTAACAAACTAATATCCTTTATAAATACCGGGTTTATAGACATTCCAGATAACTAAAAAGCAATCGCCACGTGCATCCAACAAGATAGAACACAAATGAGCAGGCTCAAGAGACCAAGTCGCAGTAGTCAAGGGGTCAAAGGCCAAACCCTAATGTGCAAATACAAAAGGGAGCATAAAGAAAAACACGTAGTATTATTATAAAGTGTTATTACATACAGGCAACGAAAGTGTAAAACCTGGATACAATAACACTATAAGCAACTATGGCATCAGAAAAACAAACAAAGTCGGTCGAAGTGAGGTATTAAAATTTATAATGTCTCCCATTTTAAAAAGAAACAAACGATTCTACTCACCTTCCCCAGCTCCCATACTGTGCGGTATCCTCTTCTATAGCTGACACAGGAGCCACAGCTGATTTATCATGCCGATATGGGCAGCGCATGACGTCACTGTCATGCACCGCGCGTCACTGGCAAGCCGACGTCTGCTGCCAGCCTCTGATTGGGGCATGTGTTGCAGTGAAGGGACCTGACGTGTCTATGCACCGCAATACATTTCATCTAAATGTGTGTCCGAGGAAGCATATCCTGGTAAAATTGATGTAAACGGGCACCCGTGTACATTACGCCCCTGTACCCAGCAGATATGTCATTAGTTTTATAACATGATCTGTCTTCACTACTTCATGGGTATTGGAGCTATAAGGCCTTATTCCCATATGCAAAAAATATATATATATTTTTAAGAAGGTGATCATCCCACCGAAGAAGCCCACGTGAAATGCATGTCGGGGTTGTGGATAACCGGTCCAAATACAGGGAACAATGGGTTAGCAGGATGACGCTATTTAAATTTATATTGGGCATTATGATCTTTACATTCTCCTTGTTGCTGACGGCTATTTGCTTGATCAGAGGTAATGTTTATTTATTTATTTATTTTTCATCTCTGATTTTATTAGTATACTTGTTTATGACTATTTCTTGTAATACTTAACAAAATATATATTTTTTTATCATAATATATCCTTGACACCATACCCTTTTTGTAGAATATATTATATACAGTATGGAGCTTGTAGTGGGCTCATCCAAACATGGCAGATTCCGGCTACATTACATAGCCTGCATGTTCCTTTAACAGCAGCGATCATTTTAATGTATTTTTCACCAAAAAAATCTGCACATAAAACTCAACATACCCGTAAAAGAAAATTTCACTAAAAATTCAAAGGGTCCTTCCATATCTTATTTCAAGACGAACCTTTTTGACAAGAGAGTAGCACCCGGATGACAAAGGAATATACCAGCTCAAACTTCTAAGAAAAACAATATTACTGCATGGTGAATTGAAATATTCAGTAAAACAGATATATGAGAAGAGCTGAGTTGTCCTCTATAAATTATGCATACTCATAATTCCTATATAGTAAGTGCTGTCTTGGTACTAAGCTTTTTGCTCATTGTCCATGCATGGAAGCAGCTATTTTGTATTGGACTTGGGCACTCAGAGGTTAATTAAGATGGGGCAGTAGCTAAGGCTTCTTGGAGGCTCAGCCTTCCTTCAGCTGTCCTGAAATAAGTTGTAAGGCATAAAACATCAGGGATTGCTGCTCAGCTGCTGTCAGGAGACAGGGATATGCTGCTGAGAAGTTGCTGAATCGCTCATACAGTCTGAAACTTAATCTGGTCATGGGACAAAAGTTTACCCAACTCAGGACACAACAAATAGATATGGTAGGAAACACAACTGGCAGGCATGCTAAGAACACAGTATCATTGATGAACCTTTTGTTATGTCAAACGGTGAGTAGACAGTGATGAATCTGCCATTTAGCGATCCCAACAGATGATTTGCATCTATGATTACCTGAAGAAACAAAATAAGGATAAAACTAGATTAGAACTTGGCAGGGAAAAATGTTCAAATGATATAATCTGAAGGCTGCCCTGGTTACTCCAACTATTAGGTTCCTTGGCCTTCTCACTTTAACCCCTGTACAGGGATGTTGATTTATATAGGGTCCATGAGTTGAGTTCTCGAAGTAGTCGCTGGCCAATGGAGCTAGCTGGCAGAAATGGCCAAGTCATTGAGTCCTAATCAGGGAGGCAGATGAGGATCAAAATGAAAAGATAAATGAATAGTCTGGAAACGGGACGAGGTCAAAACGTTAATAACATAGGCTAAATAAGAGCTGAACTTGAGCTGTGAACCTATCCTGGCAAATCTATAACTGGCAGCTCACAGCAATAAGTTGTGAGTTTCACTAAGGTATGGTGCTCTCCCATTGGCCAAAGCAGGGAGCTGTCATTGCCTTCTGGACAGTACACACACCCATATTGCCAGACTGTATCGTATAGCATACGTTACAGCCTTACAGCCACCCAAGTCTCAGCGGCTGGACAGAGCCTGGATCCCCCAGAGCTTCTCCATCACCAGAACTGCCCACAGAATAATTACAGTGGTGCCAGGTGACAGAAACAGATGTTGCAGCAGTAGATTAAAGAGGAGATATAACACTAACCTAGGAAAAGTTCATCAATGTATGCACAATCTATCCTTAGAAAGTTCATAAATTTTCTACTCGCATTAAACACAAAATCAAGAAAAACCTGCAAAGCAAAAATGTATGATTGTCAGCACAAGAAATAATTCCGACATTAGTCTGGCATGAAAAACATAGAAGCACAATCAACATCATGTATAAAAATAACAGTGAATGCACCCTAAGGCCATGTTCACAGAAGGTGAAACTTTTTGTTGCCAATATTGTGGGGAAAAAAAAATGTGAATATGCTGAAATTTGTGGCATGTAAATTGTGTACTAATAAGGGTGCAGTTAATAGCTAGAAGAAAATCTGATGTGTGCTCTAAAATCTGTGCAGATTCTCTTTGTGCAGTATGTAGGACACCATTAAAGGGAACCTGTCACCTGAATTTGTCGGGACTGGTTTTCGGTCATATGGGCGAAGTTTTCGGGTGTTTGATTCACCCTTTCCTTACTCGCTGGCTGCATGCTGGCCGCAATATTGGATTGAAGTTCATTCTATGTCCTCCGTAGTACATGCCTTGCAGAGCAAGGACAACAGCGTGCAAGGTGATGAGGGATCCACAGCACCAAGTACAACACCACACATAAAGTGCACACTACGTATACCTTATATCAATAGATACATCCTGGCCTGTTAGCCTGCCTGCTTGCGGAGGTTGGCACCCTATACAAATACCCACATGAGACTGGCGCCCCCGCTCCACGGCGGCTCTCCCTGTTCTCCTATTGTGCCCTAACAGTAAGTGCCAGCCATTGCACTTTCACAACCAGGAAAATAGTACACAATAGTATAGATCAGAAAAGACCCACAATGTATATCTATCTATCTATTTGTCTGTATCACACACCAGGACTGTGGAATAAAGTGCTTGATTTGATGAAAATAGAATAAAATAAATTTCAATTCAAAGTACCCCTCGCACTAGTACTGCACCTCCACTGCTCGCTACCTACCAGCAGAGGTTGGCACCCTACTTGTCAGCGGATATGGCGCCCCCGCTCCACGATGGCTAGCCCTAGAGAGCCCTGCTATTCTTCAGGCCTATAAGATTTATTCCACACTTGGAGTGGTATATTTGCTCTCTTTGTAAGACATAAGTGTAAAGGTACCGTCACACATAACGATATCGTTAACGATATCGTTGCTTTTTGTGACGTAGCAACGATATCGTTAACGAAATCGTTATGCGTGACAGCGACCAACGATCAGGCCCCTGCTGGGAGATCGTTGGTCGCTGGAGAAAGTCCAGAACTTTATTGCGTCACTGGATCTCCCGCAGACATCGCTGAATCGGCGTGTGTGACGCCGATTCAGCGATGTCTTCACTGGTAACCAGGGTAAACATCGGGTTACTAAGCTCAGGGCCGCGCTTAGTAACCCGATGTTTTCCCTGGTTACCATTGTAAATATATAAAAAAAAAACACTACATACTCACATTCCTGTGTCTGTACCCCGGCCTCAGCTTCCCGCACTGACTGTGAGCGCCGGCCGTAAAGCAGAGCACAGTGGTGACGTCACCGCTCTGCTTTACGGCCGTCCGGCGCTGACACAGTGCAGGGAAGCTGACGGCGCGGGACAGACACCGGAATGTAAGTATGTACTGTTTGTTTGTTTTTTACATTTACAATGGTAACCAGGGTAAACATCGGGTTACTAAGCGCGGCCCTGCGCTTAGTAACCCGATGTTTACCCTGGTTACCAGGGGACTTCGGCATCATTGGTCGCTGGAGAGTTGTCTGTGTGACAGCTCTCCAGCGACCACACAGCGACGAAACAGCGACGCTGCAGCGATCGGCATCGTTGCCTATATCGCTGCAGCGTCGCTTAATGTGACGGTACCTTTAGTCATAACTCCAAATGATAATAGGGATAGATAAGAGAGGGGTACTTATCCAAACATAGATGTATAGGAACCTCTACGCGTTTTGCCTGACGGCTCCTCAGGAGGTTAGATGCCCAGATATTGCAATAACATGCAATAACATCAAATGTGCCGCTTAATGTGAGCCTTTGGTCGGTAATCGGCATATGCACAGGTGTGACCGTACCACATGGGGGCGCTTCCTCCTGCGCCCATGGGACGCAAGCGATCCGCCGCTGCTAAGGAACAGGTTCACTTGCGAGCACACTGTGGCGCATCAGGAATTCCCATGCGAGGTCAGATCCAGGCATGCGCACAGGACACCAATCGAAGGTATTTCACCTAACGGGGCCAAATGTCTATGTGATGAGGAGCATACGATGGACTGGACGCACTACATGGACTAAGCGCACTGCATGGGAATGTAAGGACATCAAATTAAATGCAATATGTGAAAAAGTGTATAATTAAAAAATTCAATTAGATAAATATAAATGGGGAGATAAAGTGAAAATTAAGTAACTACTAATTGGGAGACTCCCAATATAATGGTGTAAGAGGATAAAGTAATATACAATACAGGGAAAGTAAAAGTATGAATATTACACAGGGCACTATAAAGAAAAATTTAGGAAAAATAAAGAATAATAAATAATAATGGTAAAGTGGTGAATAAAATAAATAATAAACAATTAAATACATTCCAATGGAGATCATAACAGACTGTCAACTACTGGTCACAAAAAATGATGTTACTGATGGCTCCCAAATAATGGTGAAAAATTGCCCACGGAGGATCATCCAAATCAATGTCACTGAAGATGACAATCCAGAGAAATACTAAGGAGTCCATATCCGGCCAATCCCGATATAGGTCCAATACACAGGATATCCCAAGCTGAAGGGAATCAATTATTAGAGAAATGTCAAATTCTATAAAAAAAGGAAAGAAACTTATGAATTAAAAAACACACAAAGACATATACTAGCATAAATATAAACTATACCCATAGGATAAAGAAAATTAGAGAAAGGACCTAAAACCATGGTTCTCATTTAATCCCTCGGTCACCAAGGTTCCTATATGCAATTCTCTGGTTGTCATTCCTATATATACCTCATTACAGGTACAGCTGGCATGATAGATTACACCCTGGGAGGTACAAGTTAGATGTTTTCTAATCCGGAAGATTTTAGTATGGTCCGAGTTGTATAAATCATTACCCCTATTGGTATTAGCACAGGCCTTACATCTCTTGCAAGGAAAAAAGCCTTGTGCTGTACCTAAAAAATTAGTTTGAGAAGATTTCTTGGAGGAGTAATGGCTTCTTACCAAAAAGTCTGATAAGTTCTTAGATTGTTTTGCTGTGATGAGGGGTCTAGGAGTGAGTGTTTTCTTAAAAATGGAATCAGTAAGTAATATATATTCCAACAATTATGAATAATCTCAGTCAACTCACTCCACTGCTCATTGTACGGTGTGATCAATCTTACATTGTTCTCCTTTGTTTTCCTATTGTTTCTATTTTGGTACAGCAGTTGGTTTCTAGTTACCTTTTTTTGGCTCTCTATAGGCGTGTCTAATAGAGTTGAGCGACTTTTACTTTATTTGGATCGAGTCGGGTTTCGCGAAACCCGACTTTGCCAAAAGTCGGGTCGGGTGAAATCGGCCGATTATTGCGAAAAGTCGGGGGCCGACTGAAACACGTAACCCAATGCAAGTCAATGAGGAATCAAAGTCGGCAGTGAGTGGAGGACAGGAAAACACCTACAGTGCCCATTTTAATGCCAAAAACATCAATTCTTATTACTTAAGCTTGTCAATCTTAATTTACTTTATAAAAATAGTTAGGCACTGAAAACTGGGGGTCAATTGGCTAAAGTTGTGGGGGGGGGGGGTAGTACTGGCTCAAGATTTTCGTGGGCCCAGGAAACGCGGAATACGTCACGGCGGTGGAGCAGGGAGATGTAAGTATTTCAACTTTGCAAGTGCTGTGATCCAGAGCAAGCAGGGGGGGCCCACTTGTTGGTACTGGCACAGGGCCCCTCATAGTATGGTGGTGTGTTTGACGGTGGGTGGCACCTCCCACTGGCAGAGACACTTTTGTGTACTCTGAGGGGCCCTGTGCCAGTGACATCGCCAATGAGTATGCCCCCCACCTGATGAAGGAACCTGCACTTTCATCTGCACCTTCCTCTTTGTCCCCGTGTAAGGTGGTATAGTATGCGGGAAGGGGAACCTGACTTTCAGCAGAGTCAGATTCTGGCTGTGTAGAGTGTAAGGGGAATGTAGTGGTCTGGGTCAATGCACCAGCAGACTCATCTAGCAGTGGCTGGGCAATGGGCAGGATGAGGAGGAAACACAGATATAGGCCCAAATAATAAAGTAGGCTAAATGCAGTTCAAAATTGGTAACAGGACTAAACAGGCGGCATTGCTTTGTTCAGTGGAGGACAACTGTATTGAGTGGCAGACACAGTTAGTAGGCCCAAATAATAAAGTAGGCTAAATGCAGTTCAAAATTGGTAACAGGACTAAACGGGCGGCATTGCTTTGTTCAGTGGAGGACAACTGTAATGAGTGGCAGACAGAGTTAGTAGTCCCAAATAATAAAGTAGGCTAAATGCAGTTCAAAATTGGTAACAGGACTAAACAGGTGGCATAGCTAGGTACAGGCCAGGGCCCCTGTATATTTTAACTATCATCTATCATTTCAACAAATTTGTATTGGCAGTGCCATTGAAGGATTTAACAGCACAGACTACACAGTGGTTGTGCAGGGAGAGGTAAGTATTGCAAGTGGTAGAGCACTGTTCGAGCTGGGGGGGAACACTCTCTTGTGGGCGGTGGTACTGGCACAGGGCCCCTCATATTACGATGGTGTGTCTGACGTTGGTTGTGCACCACCACCGTCAGAGACACTTCATTGTACTACGAGGGACCCTGTGCCAGTGCCGTCGCCCAAGAGTGGGCCCACCCACCTGTCCAGGCAAACGGCACTCGCACGCTAGCTCAACACCTCCAGCCTTAGGTGCTATTGTGCTTTTGCCACTACCACCAGATGCACCACCACCACCATCAGTACCAGCTGGCAACCACCACCCACGGGCTCTTCCACCGGACTTCCTCATTTTTTGGAAAATCTAACCAAAATGACAACCGTTATATGGTACTGTAAGACAAGGTAGAAGGTGTATATAAACTTGTTGAGAATTTAAATATCCCTTTTTTTTTTGGGGGGGGGGGGTGACTGAACCAAAACTCAGGCCCAGTGTATATGACAACGCAATCTAAGTGGCAGAAAGTGGCTGGCTGATATACGACAAACTAACAGGACTGAAGTATATCCACTTTGTGAGAATTTGAATCTCACTTTTTTGGGGGGAGACTGAGCCAAAACTCAGGCCCAGTGCATAAAACAACACAATGTAAGTGGCAGAAAGTGGCTGGAAGATATATGAAAAAATACAAGGACTGTAGTACAATTTCAATCTCCCTACAATGATCTCAGGAAAAGTATGGCAGCAATAAAAAGGACTGCTGCACACAAAAGTGTGGACAAATAAACAAGATAACTGTGCAGAAAGGAGCAACAGAATTTTTGCTCTTAAAAAAGCAGTTGGTTTGCACAGCAGCGTGCAAAAAGCAATGCAGCTATCAGGGAGCCTTATAAGGCAGCCTAAGCTACAGAGCTGATGCACAAAAATATAGCCTCCGCTGTCCCTGCAAAAAAATGGTGGTGTTGGACAGTGGAAATCGCTACAGCACAAGCAGTTTGGGGGTTAATCTTCCCTCCCTAACTATATCCCTTCTTCTGATGAACCTGCAGCAACCTCTCCCTATGCTACGATCGGCAGAAGTAAGATGGTGGTCAGTGTGCACGCCCCTTTATAGCCCCTGTGACGCCGCAGAAAGCTAGCCAATCACTGTCATTCCCTTCTCTAAGATGGTGGGGACCGAGACCTATGTCATCACGCTGCCCACACTCTGCGTCCTCCTTCATTGGCTGAAAAATGGCGCTGAAAGCATCATACGAAACGCGACTTTTGCGCGCAGATCGCCGACCTCATGGCCGATCCCACACTAGGATCGGGTCGGGTTTCATGAAACTCGACTTTGCCGAAAGTCGGCGATTTTTGAATTTGTTCGATCCGTTTTGCTCAACCCTAGTGTCTAATTTGTCTCTGCCCATATCCCCTCTCCCGAAATCTGGAATATAGATCAGTTGCTTGTTCCTGATAGATTTGGTCAGTAGAGTAGATTATTTTAGCTCTAAGATATTGGCCCACTGAAATTGCTTTTATTGTGGATTTTAAATGCGCGGATTTAGCATGTAATATAGAATTTGCAGCCGTGGGCTTTCTAAAGATATTAGTCAAGATCGAGCCATCGTGATTACCTGTAATGTCAGTATCCAGGAAGTTAACTTTACATCCATAGGAGTAGGTAAGATGGATGTTCATATCGTTATTATTGAGCATAGACATTAGATTCTCAAGTTCATCGACAGTGCCCTCCCACACAAACATAATATTGTCGATATATCTTATCCAATTCTGGATCTTGTCAATGCCAGGGATAGAGGAACATTGGAAGATGTCACATTCCCAAAGGCAGACATTTCAAGGAAGCGCATGACTCTGATGCAAGAGGACTTCGGATTATGGCTATCGATCAGGTATCCTTGGGTATGAGGTGTCGTAATCTATTTAAAATCCTGTCCCAGGTCGAGAGTCGGTGGATTTTCAGGCTTAAGACCTTGGTGCCCGAGGGATTAAATGAGAACCATGGCTTTGGGTCCTTTCTCTAATTTCCTTTATCTTATGGGTATATTTTATATTTATGTTAGTATATGTCTTTGTGTGTGTTTTAATTCATATGCTTCTTTCCTTTTTTTGAAAGAATTTGGTATTTCTGATTGATTCCCTTCAGCTTGGGATATCCTGTGAATTGGACCTATATTGGGATTGGCCAGATATGGACTCCTTAGTATTTCTCTGGATTGTCATCTTCAGTGACATTGATTTGGATGTTCCTCCGTGGGCAATTTTTCACCATTATTTGGGAGCCATCGAAATCATCATTTTTTGTGACCAGTAGTGGACATTCTGTTATGATCTCCATTGGAATGTATTTCATTGTTTATTATTTATTTTATTCACCACTTTACCATTATTTATTCTTTATTTTTCCTTTATTTTTCTTAGTTCACATACCCAATATGTTACATTCTTTAGTGGCCTGTGTAATCTTCATACTTTTACTTTCCATGTGTTAGCATTATTTAGCAGTTAAAGGATAGGGTAGCCCCCTAAAAATACTACATTTATAGTTAACTCTCCTTTCACCTCTATTGAGGTCCTATATTAACTATTATCGCCGAACTTGAATATTAATTATTAATATCCACTAAATATGCCTCAGCGTTATCTTTTCCTTATACTATATACTAACTGAGACAAAACAGTGTAACAATAAAGGATATTTATTACACACACACAAGTCTGCAGTCTATAACATACATTATATTTACAGATAAAGTACAAAGAAAGAAAAAAGCCAGCTCACCGATATGTGCAAGGAGCACGGAACTTCGTCCTGACTCGACGTAGTGCAGATCCAAGTAAAAGAGAAAAATGTTCCAGCTTCTTGATAAAATGTAAAACTTTAATCCATCATATAAAATAGTAGAAGACACACTCCTGGGACAATGCCATGTCACAAGTGAAGAAAGCTACGCGTTTCGACCATACGGTCTTTGTCACAGCTGATCTACTCAGCAGTCCATCCAGTATAAGAAGGACTGACCTACAAATGGAAAGGTAAAAGAAAAAAAAAAAAAAAGACATTACTGTCAGAGATTAATTTCAAGATCTCATTTTTATAATCAATAGAGTTCATTATAACAATAATCCCCCCCTTGTCACTTGTTTTTATCACTATGTCTTTCATAGCCTTAATTTCTTGAATGGCTTTTTTCTCCTTTCTAGATAAATTGTTTTTAATCGATAGTTTATTTTCATGTAGAGTTTTAAGATCTCGTTCTACTATTTCCTGGAATTTATTCATGCACTCTACTCGAGAGTTTATAGGATAAAAATAGGGGTTTTTTGTACTGAAATTATTTGCTTGATTAATAACTTTATTTTCTGTACCACTATCCTGTAAATCCTGCAATATAACAAGTGACATTTGCTCGTGAAAGTCTAATGTGTGAAAGTCATTTGTAACTTTTTCCTCCCTTTCAGCACAATTTTCTTGATCAGTGGAAAAAAAATGTTTTTTTATGGTTAAGTTCCTGATAAATTTATTGACATCCAAAATAGTGGAAAACAAGTCAAAGTCTTGGTCCGGTGCAAAATTTAAGCCAAAGGTCAAAACTTGCAATTGTTCTTCTGAAAAAGACTTGGAAGAGAGATTGACTATATTACGGCTTATCTCATCATGCCCTTCTTGCGGCGGGTTAGCACACCAGGATGATTTTCTGTGCTTCCTCCCACCGCGCCTTTTGCGTTTTTTGATTTGTTTGATTGTTTAGCTGAATTATGTTCTATGGGCTCATTGAGAGAGATATCAGATGTACTGAAGCCGCTGTCATCCGAATCGCGATCACGTGAACTAAAACTCACATAGCGTCTATTTGATTTCCTACGACGATTGGAAAAACGCAAGATGGATCTGGGAGTGTTGGAAGAATCCTTATCTTCGTGCCAATTGTATACTTTATTACTGGCATAGTCTTCCAAATCACGTTCAAATTTGCGCTTTTTCCTAGATATAATTTCATCTTCCAATGTCGTAATTTCCTCCCGTATTTTCTTGTATGTGTCACTGTTTTCACACATGACATTCATACTTTGTAAACTTTCCTTGGAGGTTTCAATTTCCGTTTGCACGTCCTGAAGTTTTTTCTCTTCATATTTGACAATAAGTCGCATGAGGTTCAGTGAACAGCTGGTTAGAATCTCATTCCATTCATTAGAAAATGTTGAACCAAAATCAGTGGTGGCTTTTTTCTTCAACCGTAAACCTCTTGGAATCATGTCTTTAGACACGTAATTCTGGAGGGTGGTTAAATCCCACCAGATTTTCGTCTCCTGAATCATAGTCTTTTTCAGAAGAGTCCATGTGTTGGAAATATCAGAGCCAAAATTGGTCTCATTAAGTCCACCAGAAAACACATTAGCCGCCTTTTGCATGCGGTTTTTGGTATAGTCCGACATGGTGCAGTGCAGAGTTTAATTCTGTCACAAAAGCAGATCGAAGCTTCACTCGCTTAATCAAGTGTGGTAAGTCCCATATAAGGAGTATATATCAGGTGCACGGCAGTCAATTTAAAGATAAAGTACAAAGAAAGAAAAAAGCCAGCTCACCGATATGTGCAAGGAGCACGGAACTTCGTCCTGACTCGACGTAGTGCAGATCAAAGTAAAAGAGAAAAATGTTCCAGCTTCTTGATAAAATGTAAAACTTTAATCCATCATATAAAATAGTAGAAGACACACTCCTGGGACAATGCCATGTCACAAGTGAAGAAAGCTACGCGTTTCGACCATACGGTCTTTGTCACAGCTGATCTACTCAGCAGTCCATCCAGTATAAGAAGGACTGACCTACAAATGGAAAGGTAAAAGAAAAAAAAAAAAAAAAAAAGAAAAAAGGGGGCTCACCTGACCAAGAGTACTTATAATCACAAAAACATATAAACCATTGCCAGATATTCCAAAAAATATAAACAATATACATATATATACAATGGTAAGATACAATAAATCCCATATATATGAAAATACAAAAAATACAAAAAAAGAGACAGAAAAAAACACACACACAAAAAAAAAGCTAAAAAACATGCAATATATAAATACATGAATCTGTGCCTGCACTGCAATTTACCATATCTAATAGTGAAACATAAGAACATAAGTTCACTCTTTTTATTCAAACCATGCGGAAATCTAGTACCCAAATTAAACATCCAAAAGGCTTCCCGTGTGAGTAAAGACCTATGCATGTCTCCTCCCCGCGGAGGTTTTTTTATTTTTTCAATGCCCGTTACTCTTAAAGAATCAGTGCTGCGTGAATGCATTTCAATGAAATGTCTCGCTGCTGAGGAAACGGTACGATTGCTGTTAGTTGTACATTTGATATCGTACAAATGTTCAGAGATGCGGTTTTTTAGTTTTCTAATTGTGCAACCGATGTATGATTTGTCGCAGGAAATGCAATCTATTTTGTATACTACAAATCGTGTGTTACAATTAATAAAAGTTTTAATTTTATATTTATTTTCCATACCCCTGGAACCAAAAATTTTTGTAACTATTAAATGCTTACAGGTAGTACAATTAGTGATATTGCATTTATAGCAACCCGTACAACTAAGCCAGGTGCTATTAGGTTGTTTGGACATAAAGCAATTAGGGGATAATATGTTGCCTAGCGTAGGTGCCCTTCTTGCTACAACGTTGCAACCATTATTCAACAATACAGCAAGAGTGGGATCTTCAAAAAGAATTGGAATAGCCCGATTTTTTTTAATTTTTTTGTATTTTCATATATATGGGATTTATTGTATCTTACCATTGTATATATATGTATATTGTTTATATTTTTTGGAATATCTGGCAATGGTTTATATGTTTTTGTGATTATAAGTACTCTTGGTCAGGTGAGCCCCCTTTTTTTTTTTTTTTTTTCTTTTACCTTTCCATTTGTAGGTCAGTCCTTCTTATACTGGATGGACTGCTGAGTAGATCAGCTGTGACAAAGACCGTATGGTCGAAACGCGTAGCTTTCTTCACTTGTGACATGGCATTGTCCCAGGAGTGTGTCTTCTACTATTTTATATGATGGATTAAAGTTTTACATTTTATCAAGAAGCTGGAACATTTTTCTCTTTTACATTATATTTATACCCAAGCTGGCGACTATAAATATATATATATATATATATACAGATATATACGGATACTACAACTCTAATACAGTAATCTCACTACAGTATACAATTATATAACAGCATCACACAGCAAAAACCCACCCTAAATTACCTGTCTAAATTACCCAAATCACACATACAATATCAGCCCTCCCACCTGTGTCTCAGCTATCCCTGAGGCCTAGTATACTCAGAGAGAGAACCACCTGGTCTTGTCCCTTATATGTGACCCAACTAAAAGAGGTGTGTCCAGCCCCACGTGTGGGGGATGAGGTCACGGTCTATTGTCCACTAAGATACATCTTAATGAAACTTGTTTTTCTAGCTCATGGCAGCTTTGTTTTACAGCAGGCTGGAAGGGGGGCTTTGCATGTGGCATACATGTATATCTAAATGTGTATATACATAAAACATACATAAAACATGTAAATACATCTCTATGTAAAGATGTACATTTTGGGTGCACATCCCTTCTACAAGCACATACATTCATTTTTACTTTGTGTGCACCTATTTGGTATAATTCTCTGGCTATACATCCATTTTTATTGCCCCATACTTTGTCCTGCATTTTTTGGTAGTGCTACTTTGTTCCAACGATTTTAATTTTATTTATTTATACAAATAAAAAATCTTTTATATGGCTTAATATACTCTTTTGACCCTCTCATTAATTTTATGCATTGGTTTGGGACCTCAGGGTTTGATTGCATTGCTCGAGTTTTGGCCTTGTACTTATTGCTGCAACATCCTTTTGGAAACCCTTGTGTTTATCCCCTGTCCATGATGTAGGCAAAGATGACTCCCACCCTGAACCTGCCTTTGCACAATTGCAACCATCGTCAGCAACAACGTCCACATCCTTGTCCCAGCGCAGCATTGAGTTGTCCCTACCCCAGTCCTTGGAACTCAGGCGTAAATACGCAGTCACTCACCCACAGGCTGAAATACTAAACAGCCACATTTCCAGACTGCTTGCCTTGGAAATGTTGCCGTTTAGGCTTGTGGAGATGGAACCTTTCCACAACCTTATGGCGGCAGTTGTCCCTTGGTACTCGGTCCCCTGCCGCCACTTCATCTCCCTGTATGCCGTCCCCGCCTTATACAAGCACGTGTCCCATAACATCAGCCATACCCTGACTAACACTGTGACTGGGAGGGTCCAATTAACCACAGATATTTTTCAAATGCTTGTGGCCACGGACGCTACATTTCCCTGATGGCATAATGGGTGAACATTGTGGAAGTCGGGACCTAGTTGGACCCTGGGGCGGAATACGTGATACTGACACCAAGCATTGCGGGTCCAAGTTCAATCAGGGTTGCCCTCACCTTCTACAGCAGTTCCTGCACCTGCTCTTCCTCCTCACCCTCCATCTCAGAAACGTCAACATCAGTTACAAGCTGGAAGCACTGCCTCGGCCAAGTGACAACATGCTCTGCTGAGGCTAATCTGTTTAGGTGATAAACCGTACAATGCCGCAGAGTTGTCTTTCAGACCAGACTAATTTGTGGCTCTCGCCCCTGAACTTACAACCAGGCATGGTCATGTGTGATAATGGCTGTAACCTGGTGACAGCTCTGAAGCTTGGCAACCTCACAAACGTACTGTGCCTGGCCCACGTGCTCAACTTAGTGGTTCAGCAGTTTTTCAAACCCTACCCAGATCTTCCTGAGCTGCTTGTCAAATTACACCATGTGTGTTCCCATTTCCCCCCATCAATTACAGCTGACACCGCCCCGGCAGTGCTCCAACAGCATTTGCAACATCCAGCTCACCGGTGTGCGATGTTACCACGTGTTGGAACACAACATTACATATGTTGCCAAGGCTTTGTGAGCAGAAGATGGCAGTAGTTGAATACCAGCTACACCATGCGTGTCAGTATTACGGTCAGCCTCCGCAAATAAGAGCTGATGAGTGGGCATGGATGTCTGACATCTGTGCGGTTCTCCAAAACTTTGAGAACTTAACCAGGATGGTGAGCGGCGATGACTCCATAATCACCATCACCATCCCACTTCTCTGTCTGCTGAAACACTTGCTGCTCACAATTAAAGAGGAGGCTTTGCAGGCAGAGCAAATTGAGATGGAGTAAAAAAAATGTACCGGGTGATGCTACACCTGGGAGATAATGAGGAGGAGGAGGAACAGGAGCTGGTTGCCTGCACTATAGATGGTAGTATCTACACCAAGTTCATCCTGTCTGTTCAGTGTGGATGTCCTGAAGACAAGGAGGAGAGGGAAGACTAGAAAGACAACATGGACAGTCATCCTCTTGATGGGGACAGGGAAGTCTTGGCTGTTGGCAGTTTGGTACATAGGGCTGAGTTTATTTTCCACTGCCTTTCCCGTGACCCTTACATTGTACATAGTTTGGCCATCACTAATTACTGGTTGGTCACCCTTCTAGACCCACACTACAAGGAGAACTTCACATCTCTCCTTCCTGTGGCAAAGAGGTCTACTAAAATGTTGCAGTACCAGAAGGTCCTAGTTGAAGAATTATCTCATCTGACAACACTGGCGGCAGAAGTCATAGTTCTTTGGAAAATCAAGGAGTGGAGAATGGAGACTAGGGAAACAACAGATGCAGCAGAGGCAGGGGAACACTTTCCAAGGTCTGGGACAGTTTTCTCAGACCCTTCAGTCGCCCAGGCCCTGATGCACGGGGCACTCTGACAAGGAGGGAAATGTTTTGGAAGATGCTGAAGGAGTACCTTACTGACTGTAGCAGCGTCTTCTGTGATTTCTCTGTGCCTTACAACTTTTGGGTATCCAAGCTAGACACGTGAAAATAACTGTCTACACCTTAGAGGTCCTGGTCTGCCCTGCCACTAGCGTTTTATCAAATTTATGTTAAGAACCTATAATTCTGCCCTTTACCTCACCAAACAGACCTACTACACCACTCTGATCTCCTCACTATCCAACAACCCCAAGAAACTTTTTGACACCTTTCACTCCCTCCTCAGACCAAAAGCATAAGCCCCTATCACAGACATTTGTGCTGATGACCTGGTCTCCCACTTTATAGAGAAATTAGATAATATCCATCAGGAAATTTGCTCCCAGCCACCAAGTGCAGTGACTACCATCCTTCCCTACATTTCCAATGGCTCCCTCCCCACTTTTGATCCCATCACAGAAGAAGAAGTCTCCAAGCTCTGTTGTGAATTATGTGGCTGAATTCACTCCTGTGGTCACAAGTGGTACTGCAGCTTCTGGCTTCCTCCCTCAGGTGTTCTGGTGAGCTCGTTGGCTGCCTTGTTATTTAACTCCACCTGATTCTGTCTTCCTTGCTCCTTGTCAATGTTCCAGTGTTGGATCTGAGCTTCTGGATCTTTCCTGTGGCCTGCTGCTCTGCTTAGATAAGTGCTTCTTTGCTTTTGTTGCTGTTTTTTCTGTCCAGCTTGTCTTTTCGTTTTTGCTGGAAGCTCTGAGACGCAAAGGGTGTACCGCCGTGCCGTTAGTTCGGCACGGTGGGTCTTTTTGCCCCCTTTGCGTGGTTTTTGCTTTAGGGTTTTTTATAGACTGCAAAGTTCTCTTTGCTATCCTCGCTCTATCTAGAATATCGGGCCTCACTTTGCTGAATCTATTTCATCCTTACGTTTTGTCTTTTCATCTTGCTAACAGTCATTATATGTGGGGGGCTGCCTTTTCCTTTGGGGTATTTCTCTGAGGCAAGTCAGGCTTGTATTTCTATCTTCAGGCTAGTCAGTTCCTCAGGCTGTGCCGAGTTGCATAGGTAGTTTCAGGCGCAATCCACAGCTGCCTTTAGTTGTGTTTAGGATAGGTTCAGGTATTGCTGTCTACAGAGATTCCACGTCTCAGAGCTCGTTCTATTGTTTTTGGGTTATTGTCAGATCACTGTATGTGCTCTGATTACTGGCACACTGTGTTACTGGATTGCCTTCATAACAGTACAAGGAGCCAAACTAATGATTCTCAATAGAGGGAAAAAAGAAGTTCTAACATCATTTTTTTTTCTCAGCTCTGTGTTCAGTCTTTTTTTTCCCCTAGACATTAGGGTGCTTCAGGACACAGCTGTGGACATGGATATTCAGGCTCTGTGCTCTTCAATGGATAATCTCGTTATAAATGTACAAAAGATTCAAGATACAATTGATCAGAAATCTATGCTAGAACCAATTCCTATTCCTGATTTGTTTTTTGGTGATAGAACTAAGTTTCTGAGCTTTAAAAATAATTGTAAGCTATTTCTGGCCTTGAAACCTCATTCTTCTGGTAATTCAGTTCAACAGGTTTTGATTATTATTTCTTTTTTGCGCGGCGACCCTCAGGACTGGGCATTTTCTCTTGCGCCAGGAGACCCTGCATTGAGTGGTGTCGATGCGTTTTTCCTGGCGCTCGGATTGCTGTACGATGAGCCTAATTCAGTGGATCAGGCTGAGAAAAATTTGCTGGCTTTGTGCCAGGGTCAGGATGATATAGAAGTATATTGTCAGAAATTTAGGAAGTGGTCAGTACTCACTCTGTGGAATGAATCTGCGCTGGCAGCTTTGTTCAGAAAGGGTCTCTCTGAGGCTCTTAAGGATGTCATGGTGGGTTTTCCTATGACTGCTGGTTCGAATGAGTCTATGTCTTTGGCCATTCAGATCGGTCGTCGCTTGCGCGAGCGTAAATCTGTGCACCATCTGGCGGTATTGTCTGAGATTAAACCTGAGCCTATGCAGTGCGATAGGACTATGACCAGACTTGAACGGCAAGAACACAGACGTCTGAATGGGCTGTGTTTCTACTGTGGTGATTCCACTCATGCTATTTCTGATTGTCCTAAGCGCACTAAGCGGTTCGATAGGTCTGCCGTCATTGGTACTGTACAGTCCAAATTCCTTCTGTCCATTACCTTGATATGCTCTTTGTCATCGTATTCTGTCATGGCGTTTGTGGATTCAGGCGCTGCCCTGAATCTGATGGATTTGGATTATGCTAAACGTTGTGGGTTTTTCTTGGAGCCTTTGCGGTGTCCTATTCCGTTGAGAGGAATTGATGCTACACCTTTGGCCAAGAATAAACCTCAGTACTGGGCCCAGCTGACCATGTGCATGGCTCCTGCACATCAGGAAGTTATTCGCTTTCTGGTGCTACATAATCTGCATGATGTGGTCGTGTTGGGGTTGCCATGGCTACAAACCCATAATCCAGTATTGGATTGGAACTCTATGTCGGTATCCAGCTGGGGTTGTCAGGGGGTACATGGTGATGTTCCATTTTTGTCTATTTCGTCATCCACTCCTTCTGAGGTCCCAGAGTTCTTGTCTGATTATCAGGATGTATTTGAAGAGCCCAAGTCCGATGCCCTACCTCCGCATAGGGATTGTGATTGTGCTATCAATTTGATTCCTGGTAGTAAATTCCCTAAAGGTCGTTTATTTAATTTATCCGTGCCTGAACACACCGCTGTTGTGAATTCTGTGGCTGAATTCACTCCTGTGGTCACAAGTGGTACTGCAGCTTCTGAGCTTCCTCCCTCAGGTGTTCTGGTGAGCTCGTTAACTGCTTCATTACTTAACTCCGCCTGATGCTGCTATCCTTGCTCCTTGTCAATGTTTCAGTGTTGGATCTGAGCTTCTCCTGATTGTTCCTGTGACCTGCTGCTCTGTATAGCTAAGTGCTTTTTGCTTTTTTGTTGCTTTTTTTCTGTCCAGCTTGTCTTTTGTTTTGCTGGAAGCTCTGAGACGCAAAGGGTGTACCGCCGTGCCGTTAGTTCGGCACGGTGGTTTTTTTTTGCCCCCTTTGCATGGTTTTGCTTTAGGGTTTTTTGTAGACTGCAAAGTTCGCTTTACTGTCCTCGCTCTGTCCTAGAATATCGGGCCCCACTTTGCTGAATCTATTTCATCCCTACGTTTTGTCTTTTCATCTTACTCACAGTCATTATATGTGGGGGGCTGCCTTTTCCTTTGGGGAATTTCTCTGGGGCAAGTCAGGCCTATTTTTCTATCTTCAGGCTAGCTAGTTTCTTAGGCTGTGCCGAGTTGCCTAGGTAGTTGTTAGGCGCAATCCACAGCCGCTTTTAGTTGTGTTTAGGATAGGATCAGGTGTGCAGTCTACAGAGTTTCCACGTCTCAGAGCTCGTTCTTGTATTTTTGGGTATTTGTCAGATCACTGTGTGCGCTCTGATCGCTAAGCACACTGTGTTTCTGGATTGCCTTCATAACACCTGTCATTAGCAAACATAACAGTACAAGGAGCCTAACTAATGATTCTCAATAGAGGGAAAGAAAAAGTTCTGACATAATTTTTTTTTTTTTTTTTTCTGCTCTGTGTTCACTTTTTTTTTTTTCCCCTAGACATTTGGGTGATTCTGGACACAGGTGTGGACATGGATATTCAGGGTCTGTGCTCTTCAATGGATAATCTCGTTATAAATGTACAAAAAATTCAAGATACTATTGATCAGAAATCTATGTTAGAACCAAGAATTCCTATTCCTGATTTGTTTTTTGGAGATAGAACTAAGTTTCTAAGTTTCAAAAATAATTGTAAGCTATTTCTGGCCTTGAAACCTCATTCTTCTGATAATCCTATTCAACAGGTTTTGATTATTATTTCTTTTTTGCGCGGCGACCCTCAAGACTGGGCATTTTCTCTTGCGCCAGGAGACCCTGCATTGAGTAGTGTCAATGCGTTTTTCCTGGCGCTTGGATTGCTGTACGATGAGCCTAATTCAGTGGATCAGGCTGAGAAAAATTTGCTGGCTTTGTGCCAGGGTCAGGATGATATAGAAGTATATTGTCAGAAATTTAGGAAATGGTCAGTACTCACTCAGTGGAATGAATCTGCGCTGGCAGCTTTGTTCAGAAAGGGTCTCTCTGAGGCTCTTAAGGATGTCATGGTGGGATTTCCTATGCCTGCTGGTTTGAATGAGTCTTTGTCTTTGGCCATTCAGATCGGTCAACGCTTGCGCGAGCGTAAATCTGTGCACCATTTGGCAGTACTGCCTGAGGTTAAACCTGAGCCTATGCAGTGCGATAGGACTATGACTAGAGTTGAACGGCAGGAATACAGACGTCTGAATGGTCTGTGTTTCTACTGTGGTGATTCCTCTCATGCTATTTCTGATTGTCCTAAGCGCACTAGGCGGTCCGCTAGGTCTGCCGTCATTGGTACTGTACAGTCCAAATTCCTTCTGTCCATTACCTTGATATGCTCTTTGTCGTCGTTTTCTGTCATGGCGTTTGTGGATTCGGGCGCTGCCCTGAATCTGATGGATTTGGATTATGCTAAACGTTGTGGGTTTTTCTTGGAGCCTTTGCGGTGTCCTATTCCATTGAGAGGAATTGATGCTACACCTTTGGCCAAGAATAAACCTCAATACTGGGCCCAGCTGACCATGTGCATGGCTCCTGCACATCAGGAAGTTATTCGCTTTCTGGTGTTGCATAATCTGCATGATGTGGTCGTGTTGGGGTTGCCATGGCTACAAACCCATAATCCAGTATTGGATTGGAATTCCATGTCGGTATCCAGCTGGGGTTGTCAGGGAGTACATGGTGATGTTCCATTTTTGTCGATTTCGTCATCCACCCCTTCTGAGGTCCCAGAGTTCTTGTCTGATTATCAGGATGTATTTGAAGAGCCCAAGTCCGATGCTCTACCTCCGCATAGGGATTGTGATTGTGCTATCAATTTGATTCCTGGTAGTAAATTCCCTAAAGGTCGATTATTTAATTTATCCGTGCCCGAACACGCCGCTATGCGCAGTTATGTGAAGGAATCCCTGGAGAAGGGACATATTTGCCCATCGTCATCACCACTGGGAGCAGGGTTCTTCTTTGTAGCCAAGAAGGATGGTTCGCTGAGACCGTGTATTGATTACCGCCTTCTTAATAAGATCACTGTTAAATTTCAGTATCCCTTGCCATTGTTATCTGACTTGTTTGCTCGGATTAAGGGGGCTAGTTGGTTCACTAAGATAGATCTTCGTGGTGCGTATAATCTGGTGAGAATCAGGCAAGGAGATGAATGGAAAACTGCATTCAATACGCCCGAGGGTCATTTTGAGTATCTAGTGATGCCGTTCGGACTTGCCAATGCTCCATCTGTGTTTCAGTCTTTTATGCATGACATCTTCCGTGAGTATCTGGATAAATTCCTGATTGTTTACTTGGATGACATTTTGATCTTCTCAGATGATTGGGAGTCTCATGTGAAGCAGGTCAGAATGGTTTTTCAGGTCCTGCGTGCTAACTCTTTGTTTGTGAAGGGATCAAAGTGTCTCTTCGGTGTGCAGAAAGTTTCATTTTTGGGGTTCATCTTTACCCCTTCTACTATCGAGATGGATCCAGTTAAGGTCCAAGCCATCCAGGATTGGATTCAGCCGACATCTCTGAAAAGTCTGCAAAAGTTCCTGGGCTTTGCTAATTTTTATCGTCGCTTCATCTGTAATTTTTCTAGCATTGCCAAACCATTGACCGATTTGACCAAGAAGGGTGCTGATTTGGTTAATTGGTCTTCTGCTGCTGTGGAAGCTTTTCAGGAGTTGAAGCGTCATTTTTGTTCTGCCCCTGTGTTGTGTCAGCCAGATGTTTCTCTTCCGTTCCAGGTCGAGGTTGATGCTTCTGAGATTGGAGCAGGGGCGGTTTTGTCACAGAGAGGTTCTGATTGCTCAGTGATGAAACCATGTGCTTTCTTTTCCAGGAAGTTTTCGCCCGCTGAGCGTAATTATGATGTGGGCAATCGAGAGTTGCTGGCCATGAAGTGGGCATTCGAGGAGTGGCGTCATTGGCTTGAAGGAGCTAAGCATCGCGTGGTGGTATTGACTGATCATAAGAACTTGACTTATCTCGAGTCTGCCAAGCGCTTGAATCCTAGACAGGCCCGTTGGTCGTTATTTTTTGCCCGCTTCGACTTTGTGATTTCGTACCTTCCGGGCTCTAAAAATGTGAAGGCGGATGCTCTGTCTAGGAGTTTTGTGCCCGACTCTCCGGGTTTATCTGAGCCAGCGGGTATCCTCAAGGAAGGAGTCATTGTGTCTGCCATCTCCCCTGATTTGCGGCGGGTGCTGCAAAAATTTCAGGCGAATAAACCTGATCGTTGTCCAGCAGAGAAACTGTTCGTCCCTGATAGGTGGACTAATAAACTTATCTCTGAACTTCATTGTTCGGTGTTGGCTGGTCATCCTGGAATCTTTGGTACCAGAGAGTTAGTGGCTAGATCTTTCTGGTGGCCATCTCTGTCACGGGATGTACGTACTTTTGTGCAGTCCTGTGGGATTTGTGCTAGGGCTAAGCCCTGCTGTTCTCGTGCCAGTGGGTTGCTTTTGCCCTTGCCGGTCCCAAAGAGGCCTTGGACACATATTTCGATGGATTTCATTTCTGACCTTCCCGTTTCTCAAAAGATGTCAGTCATTTGGGTGGTCTGTGATCGCTTTTCTAGAATGGTCCATCTGGTGCCCTTGGCTAAATTGCCTTCCTCCTCTGATTTGGTACCTTTGTTCTTTCAGCATGTGGTTTGGTTGCATGGCATTCCTGAGAATATTGTTTCTGACAGAGGTTCCCAGTTTGTTTCAAGGTTTTGGCGAGCCTTTTGTGGTAGGATGGGCATTGACCTATCCTTTTCCTCGGCTTTCCATCCTCAGACTAATGGCCAGACCGAACGAACCAATCAGACCTTGGAAACATATCTGAGATGTTTTGTTTCTGCAGACCAGGATGATTGGGTGTCCTTTTTGCCGTTGGCTGAGTTCGCCCTTAATAATCGGGCCAGCTCGGCTACCTTGGTTTCTCCATTTTTTTGCAATTCTGGGTTCCATCCTCGTTTCTCTTCAGGACAGGTTGAGTCTTCGGACTGTCCTGGTGTGGATTCTGTGGTGGATAGGTTGCAGCAGATCTGGACTCAGGTAGTGGACAATTTGATCTTGTCCCAGGAGAAAGCTCAACTTTTCGCTAATCGCAGACGCCGTGTGGGTCCCCGACTTCGTGTTGGGGATCTGGTTTGGTTATCTTCTCGTCATATTCCTATGAAGGTTTCCTCTCCTAAATTTAAACCTCGTTTTATTGGTCCGTATAGGATTTCTGAGGTTCTCAATCCTGTGTCTTTTCGTTTGACCCTCCCAGACTCCTTTTCCATACATAATGTATTCCATAGGTCGTTGTTGCGGAGATACGTGGCACCTATGGTTCCATCTGTTGAGCCTCCTGCCCCGGTTTTTGTGGAGGGGGAATTGGAGTATATTGTGGAGAAGATTTTGGATTCTCGTGTTTCTAGACGGAAACTCCAGTATCTGGTTAAATGGAAGGGTTATGCTCAGGAAGATAATTCCTGGGTTTTTGCCTCTGATGTTCATGCTTCCGATCTTGTTCGTGCCTTTCATGCGGCTCATCCTGGTCGGCCTGGGGGCTCTGGTGAGGGTTCGGTGACCCCTCCTCAAGGGGGGGTACTGTTGTGAATTCTGTGGCTGAATTCACTCCTGTGGTCACAAGTGGTACTGCAGCTTCTGAGCTTCCTCCCTCAGGTGTTCTGGTGAGCTCGTTAACTGCTTCATTACTTAACTCCGCCTGATGCTGCTATCCTTGCTCCTTGTCAATGTTTCAGTGTTGGATCTGAGCTTCTCCTGATTGTTCCTGTGACCTGCTGCTCTGTATAGCTAAGTGCTTTTTGCTTTTTTGTTGCTTTTTTTCTGTCCAGCTTGTCTTTTGTTTTGCTGGAAGCTCTGAGACGCAAAGGGTGTACTGCCGTGCCGTTAGTTCGGCACGGTGGGTTTTTTTTGCCCCCTTTGCGTGGTTTTGCTTTAGGGTTTTTTGTAGACTGCAAAGTTCGCTTTACTGTCCTCGCTCTGTCCTAGAATATCGGGCCCCACTTTGCTGAATCTATTTCATCCCTACGTTTTGTCTTTTCATCTTACTCACAGTCATTATATGTGGGGGGCTGCCTTTTCCTTTGGGGAATTTCTCTGGGGCAAGTCAGGCCTATTTTTCTATCTTCAGGCTAGCTAGTTTCTTAGGCTGTGCCGAGTTGCCTAGGTAGTTGTTAGGCGCAATCCACAGCCGCTTTTAGTTGTGTTTAGGATAGGATCAGGTGTGCAGTCTACAGAGTTTCCACGTCTCAGAGCTCGTTCTTGTATTTTTGGGTATTTGTCAGATCACTGTGTGCGCTCTGATCGCTAAGCACACTGTGTTTCTGGATTGCCTTCATAACACCTGTCATTAGCAAACATAACACACCGCTATGCGCAGTTATGTGAAGGAATCCCTGGAGAAGGGACATATTCGCCCATCGTCATCACCACTGGGAGCAGGGTTCTTTTTTGTAGCCAAGAAGGATGGTTCGCTGAGACCGTGTATTGATTACAGCCTTCTTAATAAGATCACTGTTAAGTTTCAGTATCCCTTGCCATTGTTATCTGACTTGTTTACTCGGATTAAGGGGGCTAGTTGGTTCACTAAGATAGATCTTCGTGGTGCGTATAATCTGGTGAGAATCAGGCAAGGAGATGAATGGAAAACGGCATTTAATA
This sequence comes from Ranitomeya imitator, assembly GCF_032444005.1. NCBI lineage: Eukaryota > Metazoa > Chordata > Amphibia > Anura > Dendrobatidae > Ranitomeya > Ranitomeya imitator. The sequence goes on along the minus strand of NC_091282.1, from coordinate 735,243,919 downwards.
CGCCCGAGGGTCATTTTGAGTATCTAGTGATGCCGTTCGGACTTGCCAATGCTCCATCTGTTTTTCAGTCTTTTATGCATGACATCTTCCGTGAGTATCTGGATAAATTCCTGATTGTTTACTTGGATGACATTTTGATATTCTCAGATGATTGGGAGTCTCATGTGAAGCAGGTCAGAATGGTTTTCCAGGTCCTGCGTGCTAATTCTTTATTCGTGAAGGGATCAAAGTGTCTCTTCGGTGTGCAGAAAGTTTCATTTTTGGGGTTCATCTTTTCCCCTTCTACTATCGAGATGGATCCGGTTAAGGTCCAAGCCATCCAGGATTGGACTCAGCCGACATCTCTGAAAAGTCTGCAAAAGTTCCTGGGCTGTGCTAATTTTTATCGTCGCTTCATCTGTAATTTTTCTAGCATTGCCAAACCATTGACCGATTTGACCAAGAAGGGTGCTGATTTGGTTAATTGGTCTTCTGCTGCCGTGGAAGCTTTTCAGGAGTTGAAGCGTCGTTTTTGTTCTGCCCCTGTGTTGTGTCAACCAGATGTTTCTCTTCCGTTCCAGGTCGAGGTTGATGCTTCTGAGATTGGAGCAGGGGCGGTTTTGTCACAGAGAGCTTCTGGTTGCTCAGTGTTGAAACCATGTGCTTTCTTTTCCAGGAAGTTTTCTGCTGCTGAGCGTAATTATGATATGGGCAACCGAGAGTTGCTGGCCATGAAGTGGGCATTCGAGGAGTGGCGTCATTGGCTTGAAGGAGCTAAGCATCGCGTGGTGGTATTGACTGATCATAAGAACCTTACTTATCTCGAGTCTGCCAAGCGCTTGAATCCTAGACAGGCCCGTTGGTCATTATTTTTTGCTCGCTTCGATTTTGTGGTTTCGTACCTTCCGGGCTCTAAGAATGTGAAGGCGGATGCTCTGTCTAGGAGTTTTGTGCCCGACTCTCCGGGTTTATCTGAGCCGGCGAGTATCCTCAAGGAAGGAGTCATTGTGTCTGCCATCTCCCCTGATTTGCGGCGAGTGTTGCAAAAATTTCAGGCGAATAAACCTGATCGTTGTCCGGCCGAGAAACTGTTCGTCCCTGATAGGTGGACTAGTAAAGTTATCTCTGAACTTCATTGTTCGGTGTTGGCTGGTCATCCAGGAATCTTTGGTACCAGAGAGTTAGTGGCTAGATCCTTCTGGTGGCCATCTCTGTCACGGGATGTACGTACTTTTGTGCAGTCCTGTGGGATTTGTGCTAGGGCTAAGCCCTGCTGTTCACGTGCCAGTGGGTTGCTTTTGCCCTTGCCGGTCCCGAAGAGGCCTTGGACACATATTTCGATGGATTTCATTTCTGACCTTCCCGTTTCTCAAAAGATGTCAGTCATTTGGGTGGTCTGTGATCGCTTTTCTAAAATGGTCCATCTGGTGCCCTTGGTTAAATTGCCTTCCTCCTCTGATTTGGTGCCTTTGTTCTTCCAGCATGTGGTTCGTTTGCATGGCATTCCTGAGAATATTGTTTCTGACAGAGGTTCCCAGTTTGTTTCAAGGTTCTGGCGAGCCTTTTGTGGTAGGATGGGCATTGACCTATCTTTTTCCTCGGCTTTCCATCCTCAGACTAATGGCCAGACCGAACGAACCAATCAGACCTTGGAAACATATCTGAGATGTTTTGTTTCTGCAGACCAGGATGATTGGGTGTCCTTTTTGCCGTTGGCTGAGTTCGCCCTTAATAATCGGGCCAGCTCGGCTACCTTGGTCTCTCCATTTTTCTGCAATTCTGGGTTCCATCCTCGTTTCTCTTCAGGACAGGTTGAGTCTTCGGACTGTCCTGGTGTGGATTCTGTGGTGGACAGGTTGCAGCAGATCTGGACTCAGGTAGTGGACAATTTGACCTTGTCCCAGGAGAAGGCTCAACTTTTTGCTAATCGCAGACGCCGTGTGGGTCCCCGACTTCTTGTTGGGGATCTGGTTTGGTTATCTTCTCGTCATATTCCTATGAAGGTTTCCTCTCCTAAATTTAAACCTCGTTTTATTGGTCCGTATAGGATTTCTGAGATTCTCAATCCTGTGTCCTTTCATCTGACCCTCCCGGACTCCTTTTCCATACATAATGTATTCCATAGGTCGTTGTTGCGGAGATACGTGGCACCTATGGTTCCATCTGTTGAGCCTCCTGCCCCTGTTTTGGTGGAGGGGGAATTGGAGTATATTGTGGAGAAAATTTTGGATTCTCGTGTCTCTAGACGGAAACTCCAGTATCTGGTTAAATGGAAGGGTTATGCTCAGGAAGATAATTCCTGGGTTTTTGCCTCTGATGTCCATGCTCCAGATCTTGTTCGTGCCTTTCATGTGGCTCATCCTGGTCGGCCTGGGGGCTCTGGTGAGGGTTCGGTGACCCCTCCTCAAGGGGGGGGTACTGTTGTGAATTCTGTGGCTGAATTCACTCCTGTGGTCACAAGTGGTACTGCAGCTTCTAGCTTCCTCCCTCAGGTGTTCTGGTGAGCTCGTTGGCTGCCTTGTTATTTAACTCCACCTGATTCTGTCTTCCTTGCTCCTTGTCAATGTTCCAGTGTTGGATCTGAGCTTCTGGATCTTTCCTGTGGCCTGCTGCTCTGCTTAGATAAGTGCTTCTTTGCTTTTGTTGCTGTTTTTTCTGTCCAGCTTGTCTTTTCGTTTTTGCTGGAAGCTCTGAGACGCAAAGGGTGTACCGCCGCACGGTGGGTCTTTTTGCCCCCTTTGCGTGGTTTTTGCTTTAGGGTTTTTTGTAGACTGCAAAGTTCTCTTTGCTATCCTCGCTCTATCTAGAATATCGGGCCTCACTTTGCTGAATCTATTTCATCCTTACGTTTTGTCTTTTCATCTTGCTAACAGTTATTATATGTGGGGGGCTGCCTTTTCCTTTGGGGTATTTCTCTGAGGCAAGTCAGGCTTGTATTTCTATCTTCAGGCTAGTCAGTTCCTCAGGCTGTGCCGAGTTGCATAGGTAGTTTCAGGCGCAATCCACAGCTGCCTTTAGTTGTGTTTAGGATAGGTTCAGGTATTGCGGTCTACAGAGATTCCACGTCTCAGAGCTCGTTCTATTGTTTTTGGGTTATTGTCAGATCACTGTATGTGCTCTGATTACTGGCACACTGTGTTACTGGATTGCCTTCATAACAAAGCTCCTCTTCTTCTCGTCCGACTACATGCACTACTGACCCCATTCCCTCTCATCTCCTCCAGTCTCTCTCTCCAGTCGTCACAACTCACCTAACTACAATCTTTAATCTCTCCCTTTCCCTGGCACTTTCCCCTCCTCCTCCGGAAGTATTTTGCTGTGTTCTGGGACATAGTGCGCCGGCGCATGTGCACTAATGGTTTTCGGCTTTGCCCACAGTTGGGCAAAGCATACTGCGCGTTCGCAAGGCAAGATTGCTTTGCGCATGTGTTAACTAGGGAGGAAAGCGAATCAACGGCAAGTCAATTTCGCGACCAGCGTGTGGCCAGCGGGAAAAAAGGGGTTAATAAAAGACCCGAAAACACTGCCCATATGACCCAAAAAAGGACCTGCCAATTTCAGGTGACAGGTTCTCTTTAATAATGGGAAAAAATGTTTTTTGAGTCCCTCCACTACGTCCCTTCAAAGGGGTATTGGAGTGCTTCCTTCTAATTTTTGGCATCCCTTGCACCTAGTGCATATGCTTTACCAGTCTAGGAGACCCACTGCTTAGTAGTTGGAAAAAATGCTTTTCTGAAGATCCACCTTTCAATTGAGGGAAACATTTTTGAAACCAAAAGAGCTGATGGGTTCCATTAGTATATGATCCAGTGCCTTTTTGTGGGCTGTCAGGTGACCCTCATATAGGGAGGTCCCACATGGCATACAGGATTTCACAGCCGGGACAGGAGAGTTTGTATAGTAAGTACGTAAGATCCAGGTCTCCTCCATATCAGACTGAGTAGATGAGAAATGTTTCACTATATTCCCCAGCAGGGTTGATGAAATAACAGTCCTTGAATCTGGCACGTTAATCTAATGGCTTTTTTATGGCTAATTCCAATAGATTCTATTCTGTAATAATACCGCTCTTATCTGCAATTCGTCTACGGCTGCTGCTTTTTTTCCATGGACTCATTGACAGATTCATGTTTTTTACAGTGATCTGTGTTCATAAATTCATCAAAGCTGGCAGTGCTACTTGCGTTCCTCCATAGTTGTTTGCTGCCACGTACAACAAAATATCTTTTCAGGGCCAGTTCAAATCAATTCTATATTCTACAATAATACTGCTCATATCTGCAATTCGACTGTGGTGAGGTGTGGCAGTAGGTATAGCGTATGATAGGCATCTAGTTAGGGATTATTGCCTTATAAATTTTAAGCCTTGCTGTTGCTTTCTTCCATGGACTCATTGACTGATTTTTTTTTTTACGGTGATCTGTACTCAGAAATTTTTCAGAGCAGGCCAAATTAATGAATTTAATGCGTCCATTCAGTTTCTTTCTAGCATCTGTATGTAAGAGGTAGAGTTGGGAGACTTTACACTTTCTGCCAGTGTATGCTGCTTCATCAGATTGAACAATTTGCTTCTCCTCTAATTAAGCCAAGTATATCATCAATTGGTGGCTCAGTGGTTAGCACTGCAGCCTTGCAGTGCTGGGGTTCAAATCCCACCAAGGACAACATCAGCAAGGAGTTTGTATGTTCTCCCCGTGTTTGCGTGGGTTTCCTCTGGGTACTCCGGTTTCCTCCAACATTCCAAAGACATACTGATAGGGAATTTAGATTGTGAGCCCCATCGGGGACAGCGATGATAATGTGTGCAAAAACTGTAAAGCGCTGCAGAATATGTTGGCGCTATATAAAAATAAAGATTATTAAAGATTAAAGAGATTATTATTATTACTGGAGCTGCAATTACAATTTCTGAATTTTTGAGTGCTTTGTTTCCATCTATTTCTGGGTGCTACTTTAAATATGTTTGGGGTCATTGTCATGCTGGAAGACCCATGACCTAGGATTCAAACCCAGCTTTCAGACATCGGGGACTGCATTGCGACCCAAAATCCTTTGGGAATCTTCAGATTTCATGATGACTTGAACACAGCCAAGGCACCCAAGGCCAGAGGCAGCAAAACAACCCCAAAATATCTTTGAACCCCCACCATAATTCACTGTAACTACTGTATTATTTTATTTGTAGGCCTCATTCCATTTACAGTAAACAGTAGAATGATGTGCTTTACCAAGAAACTCTATCTTGGTCTTATGTGTTCACAATACTCCTGCTGGCCCTCTAAATATAGTGGGGACTGCTTTCTGTCCCTCTATAAATTGTGAGAGTTGCCTGCTGGCCCTCCAATTTCAAACTTTACAGTATTAGTAGAAAAAAGAAAATTTGCCCACCTCAGATGGATAAATTATATTGCAGTAGTAATATACAGCTATGCAAAGCATAGTCATCAGCTGGCCCTCCAAAAAAGCTTAATTTTAGAGGGCCAGCAGCCAGCCCTTACTACAGTAAGGGCCGCTTGATGGCCCTCTGACAATAGTGAGAACCACCTGTTGCCCTCTAATAATAGTAATAAAAAAAGAAATTGACTTTCAAAGTCCCTCCTTCATAAATTAAACAGGATGTGTTTACTCATGTCTCACACACCACATTGACAGATAAGTTTTTAAAATAATAAAATTAAATTTTCTGTACAATGTTTTTTTCACCATTGAAAGCCATGTAAGCATGCAAAAACACTACTTGTGAACATAGCCCAAGGTGTTTATTTTGGCTTATATACAAGTCATTATTCTGGAAAGAATGTTTCTTAACATTTTTTTTCAGTCAAATCCATTTTATCTGCAGTTTTGTATGTTTTATTGTCAGTCCGTAAAAGTGGCGCAATACTTTGACAACATTGTTCCCAGCACTGACCTGGGCTCAGAGAAGCTTCCAGGGCTCTTCTCTAAGCTGTTCCCATGCCATTTCAGCACTATTTCCATCATTTTCAAGCCCCCTCCAGAACTGCGGGGGAGGGGGCACCAGAAAAATGCTGGCGTATCTCATTGACTTCCATTATACTCATTACTTCGGTTCAGCACCCGACATTACAATTTGTTCGACTCGACTAACGAGTCCCCAAGCATTTTATTGCTCGCTCATCACGATTCATAACTACAAATTTTGCTACAAAAAAAAGCAACAAAACTGTGAAAAAGTGTAGCTATGCACTCAGCAAGATTGCTCTTGAATGCACAGAGCTACACACAAGTATCGATGGAGCAGCAGATAACTAGCAAATATTTTGGGAAATTTCCCATTGAAAAGACTGTAGATACAGTAATATCCGGATAAGCAAAACATTATGAGCTTTATACAGAGATCAACCACCTCTCATAGACACTAATTTCTCTTCTTGCAGAAGCCTTCTGTCAGATTACATTTGCAAGAAAATAATTCTCCGGTGTCAACCACTTATTGGCATTTAGTGGTACCTCTTTTTTTATTTATTTATTCCAATATCTCCATCTGCTGCAGCTTGGAATTTACAGTCATGTGTTCTTGCTACCAAAAATCAGATGCTGCAGAACATAATTATAGACACAGAGGCATTGCTAGGGTTTTGGTTCAGGGGGGTGAAGCCTCTGAGTGGGCCCCTAACCAGGTAACCTTAATTACAACTGAGTGACGCGCCCTAATAGAGGAGGTGAACCTCAGCAGGTGACAACACTGTTGCTGAAAATAATCTCTATATGATGACCAACATGGATATTACCGCCATATGGTCAGTGGTAGATACCAGTCCTACAGAAGATATAACAGATCACAGCACAGTTACAGATAATGACTTACCGCTGTTGTTCTTTCTGATGAAGTTGTCACTTTTCACGTCCTTTCCATCTGGCCAAGACCGACATGACAACTTCTTCCAGCCACGTCTCGGCTGCAGAGAAAACAACAAAGACACGTTTCACGTCTGATATTTTCACCACGTCACCATCTATTCCCAACCTGCACAAACTCCTCATCCTGCTGATATCCCAATACTGAGCCGCTGCTGCCATATATGTCCCTATTACTGCACCTACTGCGTGGTTCTGTGTGCCCCCTAAATTCTAAAGCAACCCTCTATAATATAGTAATGCTGGGTGCAAGTGCCCTAGAAAACAGTGCCCATATTTTGCCCCCTAGAAAGTAATAATGCCCTGTGTGCCCCTTTGATAGTCACAGTAACCTGAGTTCCCCTATAACAATAAGTGCCCACTTAACATTGAATAATGTCCCGAGTCTCCCCCTTACAGCTCCCCTATACATAGTATGATGCTCTATATACACAATATAATGTACCCTCACTGTATAGTACCGCCCACATAGTATACTGGCCCCTTAGTAGCCCCCAAACTGTTTGATGGCTCCAACACTGCAAGACGACTGTTGTGAATTCTGCTTTTGGGTTCCCTCCAGTGGTTGTAGGTGGGAATGCAGTTGTCTCTGAGTCGCAGTCCTGGCCAGGTGTATCTGCTGATTGCAGTTCTGACTGGGATATTTAGGTGTGCAGGATTCATTAGTCCTTGCCAGTTGTCAATGTTTCTTGTGAAGTGTTGGATCTTTGTCTGGCTTCTCCTGCTTAGCTGCCAATTCAGCAAAGATAAGTGTCTGTTTCTTTTTCTGTGGCACACATGCAGTGTGCTTATATTCTGTGCTATTCGTTTTCTCTTGTCCAGCTTAGACTGTGTCAGTGTTTTCTCAGTCTTGTTGGATTCTCTGGAGTTGCAGATATACGCTCCACATCTTTAGTTAGATGGTGGAGTTTTTGTATTTTATGCTGTGGATATTTTTGGAAGGATCCTAATACTGACCACTTAGTATCCTGTCCTATCCTTTCCTATTTTAGCTAGTGTGGCCTCTTTTGCTAAATCCTGTTTCCTGCCTGCGTGTGTCTTTTCCCCTACTACTCACAGTCATTATTTGTGGGGGGCTGCCTATTCTTTGGGGTTCTACCCTGTATTGATTATCGCCTCTTGAATAAGATCACGGTCAAGTTTCAATACCCTTTACCTTTGCTTTCCGATTTGTTTGCTAGGATTAAGGGAGCTAGTTGGTTTACGAAGATTGACCTTCGGGGGGCATATAATCTTGTTCGTATTAAGCAGGGTGATGAATGGAAAACTGCGTTTAACACGCCCGAAGGCCATTTTGAATACCTTGTGATGCCATTCGGACTCTCTAATGCTCCATCTGTTTTTCAGTCCTTCATGCATGATATCTTCCGGACTTATCTTGATAAATTCTTGATTGTATATTTGGACGATATTTTGATTTTTTCCGATGATTGGGAGTCTCATGTGCAACAGGTCAGGATGGTATTTCAGATCCTTCGTGACAATGCTTTGTTTGTGAAAGGGTCTAAGTGTCTCTTTGGGGTGCAGAAGGTTTCTTTTTTGGGCTTTATTTTTTCTCCCTCGTCTATAGAGATTGATCTGGTTAAGGTTCAGGCCATTCATGATTGGATTCCGTGAAGAGCCTTCCGAAATTTTTGGGTTTTGCAAATTTTTATCGCCATTTCATTGATAATTTTTCCAGCGTGGTTAAACCCTTGACCGATTTGACGAAGAAAGGCGCTGATGTGGTGAATTGGTCCTCTGCGGCTGTCTCTGCCTTTCAGGAGCTTAAACGTTGATTTACTTCTGCTCCGGTGTTGCACCAACCGGATGTTTCTCTTCCGTTTCAGGTTGAGGTTGACGCTTCTGAGATTGGGGCAGGGGCCGTTTTGTCTCAGAGGGATCCTGTTGGTTCCTTAATGAAACCGTGTGCCTTCTTTTCCCGTAAGTTTTCGCCTGCTGAACGCAATTTTGATGTCAGCAATCGGGAGTTGTTGGCTATGAAGTGGGCGTTTGAGGAGTGGCGACATTGGCTTGAGGGAGCTAAGCACCGTATTGTGGTCTTGACCGATCATAAGAATTTGATTTACCTCGAGTCTGCCAAACGGCTGAATCCTAGACAGGCTCGATGGTCCTTGTTTTTTTCCCGTTTTGATTTCGTAGTCTCGTAACTTCCGGGTTCTAAGAATATTAAGGCTGATGCCCTCTCTAGGAGTTTTTTGCCTGATTCTCCTGAGGTCTTAGAACCGGTCAGTATTCTGAAAGAAGGGGTGGTCCTTTCTGCCATTTCCCCTGATTTACGACGGGTTCTTCAGGAATTTCAGGCTGACAATCCTGACCGCTGTCCTGTGGGGAAACTGTTTGTTCCTGACAGATGGACTAGTAGAGTGATTTCTGAGGTTCACTGTTCCGTGTTGGCTGGTCATCCTGGCATTTTTGGTACCAGAGACTTGGTTGGTAGGTCCTTTTGGTGGCCTTCTTTGTCGCGTGATGTGCGTTCTTTTGTGCAGTCCTGTGGGACTTGTGCGCGGGCCAAGCCTTGTTGTTCCCGTGCTAGTGGGTTGCTTTTGCCATTGCCAGTCCCTGAGAGGCCCTGGACGCATATTTCTATGGATTTTATTTCTGACCTTCTGGTCTCCCAGAAGATGTCTGTTATCTGGGTTGTTTGTGACCGGTTCTCTAAGATGGTTCATTTGGTGCCTTTGCCTAAATTACCTTCCTCTTCAGATTTGGTTCCGTTGTTTTTTCAGCATGTGGTTCGTTTGCATGGTATTCCGGAGAATATTGTGTCCGACAGAGGTTCCCAGTTTGTTTCTAGGTTTTGGCGGGCCTTTTGTGCTAGGCTGGGCATTGATTTGTCTTTTTCTTCTGCATTTCATCCTCAGACAAATGGCCAGACCGAGCGAACTAATCAGACTTTGGAGACTTATTTGAGATGCTTTGTGTCTGCTGATCAGGATGATTGGGTGGCCTTCTTGCCATTGGCCGAGTTTGCCCTTAATAATCGGGCTAGTTCGGCTACTTTGGTTTCACCTTTCTTTTGTAATTTTGGTTTTCATCCTCGTTTTTCTTCTGGGCAGGTTGAGCCTTCTGACTGTCCTGGTGTGGATTCTGTGGTTGACAGGTTGCAGCAGATTTGGGCTCATGTGGTGGACAATTTGGTGTTGTCTCAGGAGGAGGCTCAACGTTTTGCTAACCGTCGTCGGTGTGTTGGTTCCCGGCTTCGGGTTGGGGATCTGGTCGGGTTGTCTTCCCGTCATGTTCCTATGAAGGTTTCTTCCCCTAAGTTTAAGTCTCGGTTTATTGGTCCTTATAAGATTTCTGAGATTATTAATCCGGTGTCTTTTCGTTTGGCGCTTCTGGCCTCTTTTGCTATCCATAATGTCTTCCATAGATCTTTATTGCGGAAATATGTGGTGCCCGTTGTTCCCTCTGTTGATCCTCCGGCCCCTGTGTTGGTTGATGGAGAGTTGGAGTATGTGGTTGAGAAGATTTTGGATTCTCGTTTTTTGAGGCGGAGGCTCCAGTACCTTGTCAAATGGAAGGGTTATGGCCAGGAGGATAATTCTTGGGTTTTTGCCTCTGATGTCCATGCTGCTGATTTGGTCCGTGCTTTTCATCTGGCTCATCCTGATCGTCCTGGGGGCCCTGGTGAGGGTTCGGTGACCCCTCCTCAAGGGGGGGTACTGTTGTGAATTCTGCTTTTGGGTTCCCTCCAGTGGTTGTAGGTGGGAATGCAGTTGTCTCTGAGTCGCAGTCCTGGCCAGGTGTATCTGCTGATTGCAGTTCTGACTGGGATATTTAGGTGTGCAGGATTCATTAGTCCTTTCCAGTTGTCAATGTTTCTTGTGAAGTGTTGGATCTTTGTCTGGCTTCTCCTGCTTAGCTGCCAATTCAGCAAAGATAAGTGTCTGTTTCTTTTTCTGTGGCACACATGCAGTGTGCTTATATTCTGTGCTATTCATTTGTTTTCTCTTGTCCAGCTTAGGCTGTGTCAGTGTTTTCTCAGTCTTGTTGGATTCTCTGGAGTTGCAGATATACACTCTACATCTTTAGTTAGATGGTGGAGTTTTTGTATTTTCTGCTGTGGATATTTTTGGAAGGATTTTAATACTGACCGCTTAGTATCCTGTCCTATCCTTTCCTATTTTAGCTAGTGTGGCCTCTTTTGCTAAATCCTGTTTCCTGCCTGCGTGTGTCTTTTCCCCTACTACTCACAATCATTATTTGTGGGGGGCTGCCTATTCTTTGGGGTTCTGCTCTGAGGCAAGGTAGAATTCCTATTTCCATCTATAGGGGTATTTAGTCCTCCGGCTGTGTCGAGGTGTCTAGGGTTTGTTAGGTACACCCCACGGCTACTTCTAGTTGCGGTGTTAAGATCAGGGCTTGCAGTCAGTATACTGTAGTTACCACCTACTCCAGTGAAAGTTTTCATGCTGCTCCAAGGTCACCTGATCATAACAGATGACCCCCTCACTGTAAATTCCACACTATATGATGGCCCCCTAGATAGCCTCCATATAATATAATGCACCAGATTGTCCTCAATATAGTATAATGCACTCCCCATAGGACTCCATATAGTATAATGCACTCCCCATAGGCCTACTCTATATTGTATAATGCACCCCATAGGCAGACTCTATAACATAAGGCAGCACCCCATAGGCAGACTCTGTAGTATAGGACAGCAACCCATAGGCAGACTCTGTAGTATAAGGCAGCACCCCATAGTCAAATTCAGTAGTATAATGCACCACCCCTATAGGCAGACTCTGCAGTATAAGGCAGCCCCCATAGGCAGACCCTCTTTATAAGGCAGAACCCCATATTCTGACTCTGTAGTATAAGGCAGCACCCCATAGACAAACCCTGTAGTATAAGACGGCACCCCATAGGCAGACTTTGTAGTATAAGACAGCACCCCATAGGCAGACTCTGTAGTATAAGGCAGCACCCCATAGGCAAACTCTGTAGTATAATGCAGCACCCCCATATGCAGATTCTGCAGTATAAGGCAGCCCCCCATAGGCAGACCCTCTAGTATAAGGCTGCACCCCATAGGCAGACTCTGTAGTATAAGGTAGCACCCCATAGGCAGACCCTGTAGTATAAGACAGCACACCATAGGCAGACCCTGTAGTATAAGGCAGCACCCCCCACAGGCAGACTCTGTAGTATAAGGCAGCACCCCACAGACAGACCCTGTAGTATAAGGCAGCACCCCCCACAGGCAGACTCTGTAGTATAAGGCAGCACACCCCCCACAGGTAGGCTCTGAAGTATCAGGCAGCCCCCATAAAGAAAAACAATAAATAAATACTCACCTCTCTTCTTCCTGGTTCCTATGCTGCTCCCTGCTCCCGCTCGCCTCTAGACTGCGGGCGCCGGGCAGTGACGTCATCGCGCCCCATGTCAGTGTCAGTGACGTTAGATGCTGACAGAGGGATGATGGGAAAAGGAGCATAGTGCTCCTTCCCTCATCAATGTGGTCAGCTGTATCGGCTAGATGCCGATACAGCTGACCCTGCGATGACAGGCGGGGGGCCCACTGCTGGTACTGCCACCCGCCTGCTCAGGGGCCCATAGCGGCTGGGCGGCAGAGCAGGGAGATTCTTCTTGCTCTGCTGCAGAATGTAACTGTATCGGCACACTGTGCACGCCAATACAGTTACAGTAGCGTAGCTCCGGGTGGGTCCCCTCTGAGCACCGGGCCCGGGGCGATGGACCCCTCTGCCCCCCGGTAGCTACGCTACTGTATAGACACCTTAGATGCTGCAGACCATCAGTATACAGTAGGTACAGAAAGTATTGAGACCCCCTTAAAATTTTTCACTCTTTGTTTCATTGCAGCAATTTGTTCAAAAAAGTTCATTTTTTCTCATTAATGAACACTCTGCACCCCATCGTGACTGAAAAAAAAAAATTGAAATGTAGAAATGTTTGCAAATTAATTAAAAAAGAAAACATGAAATATCACATGGTCATAAGTATTGAGACCCTTTGCTCAGACACAAATTTAGGGGTCTGAATACTTTCCGTACTCACTGTAGATACCTCAGATGCTGCGGAACATCAGTATTGGCACCTCAGATGCTGCGGAACGTCAGTATAGATACCTCAGATGCTGCAGAACATCCGTATAGACACCTTAGATGCTGCAGAACATCAATATAGACACCTGAGATGCTGCATAAATCATTTTATACATCTAAAATGCTGACAAACTTCAGAATATACACCTCAGGTGCTGCAGAACATCACAGTATATAATTCTGGTGTTTTTTTGAATAGTCATGAGTACTTCTAAAATTCTTCTAATTTACCGTACAGGTTTATTTATCCTATATGTAGTGTATATGTAATGTTTGTATTTCCATATATACTGTTTCTGTGCCTTGTATTTTTTTAACCTTTTCACAATTTTCTACTTTCCTTCCACCAGGGATGAATAAATACTATCCTGCTTCATCGCACAGACGGACTTCTGTCACTAACATTGGTTCCAGTCGTCATATGTATTTTTATTACAGACACATGAGCTAAACTTAGGTTTGTAGAAATAAGACACTGGAATTTTCTGTGCAATACATCTCCATGCCTCCAGCCAGCAGACATTATGATGTATGTGAAAAAAAAACCCTGTCTCTTTTAACCCCTTCTCTGTCGATTGGCTTATTCAGTGTACGTCAATGTAACTTTATCCCTTGGTCCGCATAATATAAGTAGCATCATTAAACAGAAACTTTGAAGACACCAGAGTTTCCTATAATAGCGATTCTTACACACGTTCCACATGACCTAGTTCCCAGCGCCAGGATGACAGGTGGATCATTTCAGAAATGGTGACAATATTCTGCATGCTAGGCTCTGAATTAGGTGCACAGCATATAGTAGTTTTTTATATTAAGCTTGGTAACAAAATATGATCCATAACTGTTGCACCCTCAACAAGTACTTGTCTCATTTTTAATGTTCTGAGTCAGATTTGCCCTTTGGTAGGTCTATGGGTAAAGTAAGATGTGGTGGTTGCCTCCATTTTTTTAAAGAGTAGATTAGACACTAGGTGAGAAGGATGGCTACAAGAGAAAGATGGCATCTATGTAGCTACAATATAAGAATTATTACAGACAAGTAGCACAACCACAGCAATAATCTCTCAAAAGTCAACGTGTCAGATGAGACACTGATTTAGAGTCAGATTTTTATACTAGACATGGTTTTAAATCTGATGATAATCCCCATCCCATACAATAAAAAACTTCTGTATGTATTTTCATTTGTGCCACAGAAATAAATCAACCACAGAAATAAATAGCATGCATATATTCACATAATTCACTTAGAAAAGACAAGGATTAGCATCAGTGAATGGCAACATGGCCAGTCCACTTGCAGAGGTAGTTCAATCGGCACATCAGTAGCAGTGTTGAGTACCAGCTTTTCACTTCTTTCAAATCTTTTATCAAAGACGTCTTGGATTAAATCTGACACATGCAACAGAAACCTAAGTGTATCAAGCAGTATTCAACACTATCTGTAAATGATGAAAGTGACCGCATCATTGTGAGCAGTTCCGTTAAACAAAAGGAACAGAGGTCATTCCCGCCCACATGAAAAACCAAAATGATAGGAGGCAGCTTGAACAATCCTGATGTTCCTGATCCCTAGATATTGACTTTCGACAATATCTAAGGCCAGGTCAAGCCTCTGACACTCTTCGAGAAAACATCCAAACCCTGAAAATTGAGTCCTCTTCCACCCGGTTAACTCTCCACTCTCTGGGCAGCCAAAAAAATATATGAATGACCTAAAATACACACTATAGGTCTGGGTCCACCGAAGAAGAAAAAAATGTTACTAAAGCAATAAATCTGGTGTGATATACCTGGAAAAACAAGAAGAATGCCATCTGTCAATACGTTGAATCATTGACTAAACCAGCATGTGCAGCTTCTATAGCGGCCCCAATTCCTGAATGAGAAGGTACTAAAATCTTTGGGGGGGTAACCCCAGGGACAACAAACCTTTATGAAGAAGAGACTGAAATTGGAATTTTGTAAGAGAAGAACCATCTTCAAGAGAGAAAAATTAATGACCAACACGCCTAACATTTAGGTAATTGTTAACTAATGTCAGAGGGCAGATTGGACCAGGGATGAAAAACAGAAGTACCAAGGAACCAATACCAAATGGGTCAGTTTTTTATTTAAAAATGCGGATACGCAAGCCGGATTGTGCCTAGATAAAGAAACCAGCTCACTAACATGTAAAGCTCCAAAAAACATGAGGCCAAAGACAATAGAAAAAGGGCAGACTCAAAAGGAGAGGAACAGAGGGAAGGAGTGCATTTGATAAATCTCCTAAGCAAGTTGAAAGAAATGGGCCATCTACTCTCTTCCCTAATGTGACTCCTCCACCAGCCCTTAATGGCCTATTGCATAATGAAAAACTTTGTAACATTTGCCCATCAGCAAAGTTGAAATTGAAAAAGCTAAATCTGATAAACGATTCTAAGCAACCGCTCCTGGAACACCTAGGCTATGAAGGTGAAGCAGATATTGAATAGTCACCTCTAAATGAGTTGTATGAGTTGAAGAGATGGGTTTATTACCAACAAAATCATGCCACTCATTCCAAGCCTTACCATAGGATTGCCATGTTGATGGGGCCACCGAAGATCTCACCAGCGACATCAGATGTTCTCCACCACCTCCCACATGAGGGATGGGAATGAATGTTCCTCAGCCTGGGCATTGGGACAAAGCTCTCAGAATCTCTGCCAATCAAAACAAGAGAAATCAGCAACATCATTACTTGCACCTGGAATATGGCCTGTTCAAAACCAAATGGTGAAGGCTAAACATTTTAGCACCAAAAACGTGATTAACTTTATCAATGGATGATGGAACGTGATTAACTAATGGAATGGATGATGATGTTAAATGATTTATGGCATGAACGACGCTCATGTTGTCAGTCCAAAAACAAATATGCTTGTCACACAAGCAAGGACCCAAACCATACAGTGCCAAGACTCTGGCCACTGTTCAGCAAGCCACTGATTCCCTAAAATAACATCGCAAGCGGAGGAACCTATGGTGTCAGAAAAAAGGGTTAATTCCTCACTGGCTGATTCCACCGATTGGAGACAGGTGTAGCATTATAAGATGAGAGGAACTCTCTCCAAACTACCAGATCAGCTCGCAATGGGAGGGGGGCGGGCTATACGATTCCGATGTTGAGGAAGCTTGATACCTCCGGTTTAAAGAGACATGCTATGGGAAAAAATTCTACCCATATACATGACTCGTCACGCAAAAACGAGAAAGCCCAGTAAAGACTGCATTTGATGGAGGGTAACGCTTCAGACAGCGAAAAAAAAAACCTAGATCAGAGACATTCATTTTAAAATATTTTCTTCAGGCAGACAAAAAACCATAGATATCAAATCAATTTCGATATCTAAAAAGGATAAAGTAGTTACTGGGCCAAGATTTTTTTCGCTGGACATGGGAACTTTGAAATATTACATGAAAATTCAAAAAGTGTCCAACAAAAATTGACAGGAACTAGAGCCCTTTGGGCCTTCAAAAAGAAAATTGTCAAGATAGTGAATGATGGAAAGGGAGCATGTCTGGTACTTAATGACCCATTTGAGGAAAGGACTTAATAACTCAAACTAATAACAAGAAATTGAATATCCCATGGGAAGGCAGATGTCGTAATAATATTGACCATCCACAAAACAACCCAACAGGTGGTGACAGCCTGGATGAACAGGCAAAAGCCGAAAAGCTGACTCAATGTCAGATTTTGCCATTAATGCTCCCTTGCCAGCTTCCCTAATTAGAGTAACTGCCCTGCAAATGAAACATAAGTGACTGACGCATCGCTTTCTGAAATATTGTCATTCCCTGATGAACTTTTGGGGTGAGAAAGGCGATGAGTTAAACGGAACTTTCCAACTTCTTTCTTTTGGACGATTCCTAACGGAAAAACCCATAAGTTATAAAAGGAAGGAGGAGTTAAAAAAGGAACTGCAATATTGCCCAAAGATATTTCTTTTTGCATCTTCTCAGTTTGGTTATGAGGGGAATCTGTGGTTGATTTTAGGTTTGAAGCAAAGAGCGGTTGTCAGCTAAAAGTGAAAAGGGTACAGGTCGAGCCACGGCCCCATCGTGGATATGCTCACCAGAGTCCTTATCATTATTGACTGGAAGGTTTTGTTGGTAATTTTGACAGCTGTATGGGGGCCTCCGCAAACAGAACACTCATGTTTGTACTTACATAGTCTGGAAAAACAGTAGTAACTCTAGATAAACAGCCAACACGTGCCAGGTCTACGGACGGCCACTGATTCTGTGCTGGCGGTGGAACCAGAGGCTGCTGCATGAAAGGAAGTTTTGGCCTTCTGGGCCAACATTAACTGGAACCATGTACCTGTTGCTTTTATCCCCCAACCCAAATGTGGCTGCTGAGACAAATGCATTCTGAACTACTCATAATAATGCCACCAGGCACTGTCACCATGAGCTTTGTAGGAGTTATAAATGGTATTGCGATAAATGAACATTTTGGAGCAATGCTCAGGGTGCTTTCACCCATAACGCAGTCCATTACAAAAAATGCCTGCAGCCAGCTATTCATAGTTTTTGCAACATGGGTGTACACTCAAACGGTCTATCCACTGCTCAACATTATTTATATTGGTCAGTGGAAATCAGAGACAAAATATCAACATACTCAACATATCAAAATATCTTGTTGACCATTTCCTCATTTAAATGGAATCCCAGAGGGGTGATGCCGCAGAAGAATGCATCTTTGTGTATAATGGCATGAACAGAAGGTGGAAACTTCTGTTTTGAACTTGAGAATTCTGACCTAGTAAAAGAGGGTTTACTAAAACTTTTTATTTGTAGCCATACTGGGCAGCTGGCCCACAATTGATTTAAGAGCTGCTATTCCTCCTGAACCATCTCCCTATGCGCACGAATACTAGTACTCACTGCTAACTTGTTGAACCAGAGGAACAGTAGTAACTGGCACCGGTTGTGAAAAACCAACCATGCCGTGGACTGAAGAATGGACTGGATACATTTCGGATGACCTGTGACGATGTATGGACCGGTGGCATAAGCATCTATGGGGACTCACCAAGGAATCTGATTAGTCTTCCAAAGATGACAGGGAATGCCAGGATAAGGCTCTGGAGCAGCGTGACGAATGTCTGCTGTACTTGCTATGAGACCTACCAGATCGTTTGCACCAAAGGGGACTGCTGGAGAGATGGGGAATCTGAGTTGGGGTACCAGCAACTGCAGAGACATCAGCAGTGGCAACAGATGGCAAAATAGGGCCAGTAAAGGACACAGGAGCTACTGTAGGCAGAATGAGGGGTTCAGGAAAGTTGTGGAAAGAGAGGGGGTGGTGGCATGGATGCATCTTTATTAACTGCTTGGGATGCTCCATATGCTGGCTGTGCTGGGGGGGACAATATTGCACAATTGCTGTAGCAGGGGGCTGTGAGTGACCAGCCGTAGAACTCAACAGAGGAGGGTCTATAGCTAGCCTGACCACTCATGACTAATGGTTCAGGCTGAGGTGGCAGGGAAGTGGGAAACATGGCACAAGATTATGGCCCTGCATTACTCCTGCAACAGGGAAGGCATGCAGCAGCCACAAAAATTAACTGATGGCGTGTGGGCATGGCTGAGATTAGCTTGTGCTCCCTGTGATGACTCATTGCTGGGACTCAAGCGATTTGGCTGGCAGATTCACCATGTGGGCCGACGGCCACTAAGGGATGATACTCGAGCTTCTGGAGGGATCACATCCAGCTCACCAAGGATTACCTCCTGATTCTGTCCTGTATAGCTGCAACTAAATCATCCGTCATTATGATTCCGGTTCTCTCACGAACAGAAAACTGCCTCTGGGTCCCACACAATGAGGAGAGACTGGAAGAGGCATGGATAAACTTTATATAGGAATATAGCATTTGAGGAGAGCAGGAACTATTGGCTGGGGGGAAGCAAAGGAGGTGACAAACATAGGAACAAGAACGTTAACCCCTTATATCAGGGCACATCAATCAGGGGCATTCAACTGATGATTGGAATGCCCTACAATATGTGCATGTAGCACTTTCAAAGACAAGTCCAGCAAAACTTGTACATGGCCAGTTCATTCCTCCATTACTGAAAAATGAGAAAATATACAAAAGCAGCTGAAGAGTTATGGTAGATCTGAAACCTCTGTCACTCCAGCTCCATCCCCTGCCCAGCGCTGCTTACTACTGCTTGACTGACAACTCCTTTGCCTGAAGTCACACAGCATAGAGGCTTTGAGTCAAACAGGTAAAAGTGGTAGTTGGAAGGGAATATAGAGCTTGAGTGACAGAGGCTTCAGATCTGCCATAGCTCTTCAGCCTCATTTGCATATCCATTCAAATGCTGATTTCTCAGTAATGGAGGAATGGGCTGGCTATGTAATGGTATTACTGGATTTGCTTTTGAAAGAGCTTCATGTGCACGTAAGTAAAACCCAAGATAAAAACATAAAAGGCAAATACCCTGCAGTAAATAAATGAACAGTAATAGTGCATGAAAATAATATAGGGTGCTTGGTTAACAATTTTAATTAAAAAAATGAAAAAGCCATCCCACAACGTCACGGCGACCCTATTCAGGACAGTCCTAACCTCTAATATTAAAGACTTACCATTTGTCAAGTGACGAATATGTGGATAAGGACTGTGAGGACTGAACCCGGATAATGGACACCCATGCAAGGGGAACTACATGGATGCAATGTCCAGTTCAAAGAAAAGGGAGGCCACTCCTTTATTTGCACAAAATTCAAAAACACTGAAACGAAAACACCTGCAGAGATGAACTAGAATAGACATTGGTGTGCATGCAGCACGTAGGAGCATTTTTTCATGTGCATGTAAATAGTGGACAAATTCCCTTAAATAATTAAACTAACTGTCTGGTGACAATCCTTAATGGGGATTAAAGCGCTCGGTACTCGTGATGGGGGCCCAAGTGGTCAGACCACCATCAGTCTAGAAGTTATCACCTCTCATGTGAATAAGTGACCATTTTTACCTGCAGGAATAATCTTTTTAAGTTCATACTGAAACATTCAAGAAGCTCCAAAAACATTGTAACTAGGAAAACTGGACTGCGGGTACCTGAATTGAACCCGGTCCGGAACTGTCGAGGCTGCGTCCCATGTTGTCAGGTGGAAGGAATAGAGGACCAAACAGGTCACATGATCCGGGAAGATGTGCAGCAACAGTTTCCTGCCGGCAGTGTGCGCTCCGCAGGGTGACAGACAGCGCGAAGACAAGCCGCGGCAGAAATTAAGCCAGCGCCCCAGACAGACAGTGAGTGTGCAGAGCGTCACGTGCCCGGCTAGGCAGAAGGCTGTGCTTATGAGGAGGAGTGTGTGCCAGGTGCATGGTCTCAAGGTGCGTATCGATAGACGAGCAGCAGCACACGTGTTGGACAGAGACTCCCGCAGCGCTCCCTATTTTAGCTGCATAGATTCATGGACTAGGGTCTTAATGGGTAAAACTGGTGACTGTCCATTGCCGCCAGAAGCAGGACCGTGATTTGCTGGATCTACCTAAGGACGCCATGCTGGCTGTTGCCGGTACTACAACCCCCATCAGACTGTATTCGAATGAGGACCAGAGAAGACCACGATAAGTGCCATTTACATATTTGTTTTCCTTCCTTGTTACTATGAATTGGTTAATGTTATTAGCTCCCTGCGAGGAGACCATTGCTACCCTTTTTTTTGTTAGCCAATTAAACAACCTTGTTATACAGCCTGGTTCTGCAATCCCTGCGTTACTGCATTCCTGCACCTGCTTACAACATCACAAATCCACCCCTTCCATAATTTTTTTCATGTGCATGATGCTGGAAGACCTGTTGCACATTTGGAGTGCAGGGCAATGAAGGGGCAAGAATGGCTGATGAGTGGCAAAGTATTGGCAAACCCATGCTGTTTTTTTAATTTATTTATAGCACAGGCAGGGGCTGAATACTCCCTTCAGCCGTCGCATGCTCTCACTGATATCAGTTGAACACAGGGGCGGATATATCGAATGTGCAGCCAGTGCGGCTGCACCGAGGCCAGGAGGTGGAGGGGGGCCCTTGCAGGGCGGCTAGCACTGAGGGCAATCTGGTCTGTTTCTCCAGCCCCAAGGCTCTGGGGGACCTTTGGCCAGATTACCCTCATGTGCAGCCGGCAGGGAGTGATCCCTGCAGCCCCCATACCTAAAGGAGAAAATTTCAGTGGAGCAGAGCTGCAGGGATCCGTCCTCCACTTCCTGCCCGTGCTTCCTGTCTGACACAGCCATGTGGCTGGATGACATCAGAATTCAGTGTGTGTCTATGTCAGATAGAAAGCTGCCAGCGGCGATGATGCTGCAGCTGCGGGGAGACATGCGGAGAGGTGAGCGGTGGTGTGTGTGTGAATATGGAGGTGGTGGAGAGGAAAATGATGTAGGTGGTGGGGAGAACAATAATGGAGGTGATGGAGAGGGCAATGATGAGGGTGGTGGAGAGGGCAATGATGAGGATGGTGGAGAGGGCAATGATTGAGGTGGAGAGAAGGCAATGATGGGGGTGTTGGAGAGGTCAATGATGGGGTGGTAGAGAGGACAATGATGGGGTGGTGGAGAGGACAATGATGGGGTGGTGGGGAGGTCAGTGATGAGGGTGGTGGAGAGGGCAATGATGAGGATGGTGGAGAGGGCAATGAAGGGGTGGTGGAGAGGGCAGTAATGGGGGTAGGGAGAAGGCAGTGATGGGGAGGGCAATGATTGAGGTGGTAGAGAGGTCAATGATTGAGGTGGGGAGAAGACAATGATGGGGATGGCAGAGAGGGCAATAATAGGGGTAGTGCAGAGGGCAATAATGGGGTTGGTGGAGAGGGCAATGATGGGATGCAGGAGGAGGAAGACAACGAGGGATGTGGGGGATTGGGATGGGAGGAAGGAGGACTTATAATGAACTTACGAACAGAGGGAGGAGGACATTAGATATGGATGTTGTTCTGCTCATTTATGAGCAGCAGGATAAATATTCATAGCGTAATACCATTTACAACACGTAGAGGTCATTAGTTACCCATTTATCCTGTTGGTGTTTACATTAGTATTTCTCCTTTAAGAAATGGCGTGTTCTGATTAGAACCGCCCCCTTAGCTTCCCAGGGAGAAGAAGAGCGCCAGACATCTTTTCCTGGGCTTTCTGAGTCATACACGTGTGTTTCTGGCTCTCTATTCCCTACAGTCACTCCTCCTGTCCATCGGATCCCTGTGAGAGTCTTAATGCAGTTATGTGTTTGTGTCAGAATCTGTATATGCGAGACGTTATGCAGCCATCGTGTACTATATTCAGAAGTGAGGCATACTCCAGTTTAGTCATAATGCTCTTTGCACTGCATACAGATAGGTGCATTTCTGTATAAAGAAGAACAGTGTTAGCAGCAAGAACTTTGCCCTAGATAGCCATGATAACTGCATTTCTGTATTATGCTGTTACTGTGCAGCTTCTGTAATGGCCCAGTTACTGATGTTAATTGCACCCTGTATCATCCTGTTGTTTCTGTGATGTGCCAGTACTGATACACTGTTTATTCTTTGCAGTTTTTACCCATTACCGTTCACATAGATCAAGTTCACATTATCACCTCAATAAATATAGACTTAAGAATCCATACAGTCTGTTTACTGGGGAAGTGGATGAGGGTTAAGCTGTATGCTGAAATCCACACAGCATCATATGTGGAGGAAGGCAGAACAGATGTAAAATGAATTAGGTGGTGGAGGAGGGTGCTAAGCCCCTGATAGCATCCTCCCCATCTCACAATTAATTGTGATGCTATCTGGGACTTAAAATTTATTGGGGTTTGGGAGAGCAGGCGATAAGGTGCATAGGACCCTTTATAATGAATTGAAAGGTGAGAAGATGCTTTCATGGACTTGTAATGAATTGGGAGGTGGCGGAGGATGTTCTGTACCTGATAGCTTCTTTTCCCACTTCCAAATTAATTATGATGCTATGAAGTACTTATAATGAATGATGGGGACACAGGGCACGGATTACGGCTATGTGCACACATTCAGGATTTGCGGGAGAAAATTCAGCTGCATATCCTAATATATTGGCAGGAAGAAAGTTGCGTGAAATACACTATTTTTTCCCACATTTTTGCCATGCTTTTGTTACATATTTTTCCCCATTAGGAGTGAAATACGCTGCAAGAATTGTCATTATGCAGATTTTAATCTGTTGCATTTCTGCAAGGAAAAAATAAGCAACGTGTGCATGAGACTTTAAGGATCTCATTCACTTTGCTTGTACTGTAAAACCGGCATTTAGAGGTTGATCACCTCTTGGCTGCTACTTTTTCTATTTTTCCTGATTTATATGTGGGGGTATTTTAAGTGTTATATCTCACCAGTCCTAGATATGGTGTACTTGTTCCATCTATCCCTGGGTCACCATCTGTCCGTAAGGGATATATTCGCCGCCTATACATGTACATACTGGTCACTATTTGCCAATATGGGCATACTAGCTGTATATGGATTAGGATTTTTCACTATTTACTTACAATATATAGATCTGTGATATTTGTTAGATCTATTTCTATAGCTACCATTTAGGTCTACTAATAGGATCACATATTCCTTTATTAGCGCCTATTTTTTGTGTGCTGCGAGCTGGACCAGGCATATATGTTCAGGTTTATTTTCATTCTGTACTGATATGCTATGTATAGTTTTGTCATCTGTCTGAGTGTGTATCTAGAGCAGTTGTAATTTTGACCAACAAGTATTTTTGCCATCTGTATTCTTACCATACCATATATTATATATTATATGTCCAGGGGGAGGTTCCTTATAGGAATCTATGATGTTATATTTGTTTTTTTAAATGTTTTTAAACTGTAGTGTGTTGTTTTGTGTCTTTTTGGTCGACATAATAAAATATTGAAGTTATTCTTATACATTCTTGTTACTGCTTGGTGGTTCCCTTTATATAGCATGACATCTTTCTCTTGGTGTTTATGGATCTTACTGTAGGTCATGCTTTGGGTTGAACCCCTGTCCATTGTTATTATACTGGATGGTGCCCTCCACCTCTGTTTTGTATAGTAAAACCTTTTGTACCTTCCGTGTGCACATAGCCTTACAGATAATTGGGGAGAATCACAGACTGAATAATATTATTGGGAGTCAGAGATTACAGTTAATGGAGGGAACAGTGCTGCTTATCACTTTATATTTTTAACGGTGAGGTACATATCTGTATTCAGGGGGAGACACATTTATGTATACAATATATGTGTTCTTGTTATTTTCTCGGCTGTGAAGATCATTGTGACAAGACAAGTCGTGGCTGGGAGATGTCGACATGAAGGTCTGACCAGATGGAGAAGAAACCGGAGAAAGTGTCTCTAACCAGACGAGACGTCAGATGTACAGTAAGTGCCTGGATGTAAATATTACTCTGTATCTGCACTATGTGACATAGAGTGATAATGTTTGTAAAATCTCTTATTCTACATTCTCACATTTGTGTGAAATGTCCATGTGCTTCCAGGATTTTTTATCGGATTGCACGCGGACTCAAAGTTTAATTGATCCATTCACACATACATAAAAATCACAGACCTGAGAATGAGATCCGTGAGGTCAGAGAATGTCCTGTACTGATCTGATTTTGAGGATCAGAATAGGACATGCTTGGTGCGTCTGTAAAAGCTCTCAGCACATCAACACTGCGCATGAACACAGGAATGTAGCTTTATTACGTATAGCTCAGTCCCTTAGTATATATAACACCTAATAATATAAGTGTACTCACTTATTATGCATAACACCATCCTTTGTTACATAATTTCCTCTTTTATTATATATAACACCATCCCTCAATATATAGTGTACTCACTTATTATATATAGCACACTCGATTAGTATATACTGTACTCACTTATTATGTATAGCATAGTCCCTTAGTATATAGTGTAATCACTTATTATGTATAGCACAGTCTCTTAGTATATAGTGTACTCACTTATTATGTATAACACCGTCCCTTAGTATATAGTGTACTCACTTATTATGTAAAACACCATCCCTAGTAAGATAGTTTTGTCTTTTTATATGCATAACACCATCCCTTATTATGTACATCCTCTCAAGTTATATATGGTGCTGTCCCTTATTATGTAGCTTCCTCTGCGGTTATGTACAATGCTGTCTCTTACATAGTTTATTCTTGTTATTTTTGTTATTCACAGCTGATGGAGCAGTCAGTGACCAGACGAACAGTCCATCAGCACCTCCATAAGTTTTCCAATGCTCCATGGTTTGGTTGTCATTATGATTTAAAAAGAGAAAACAAAGTAGTTTGACAATAAATGGTTTCACCCAACCACTAACCATGAGTGGAGAAAAAGTTTTGGTGTTATCATTCATACTCTCTGAAAAAGGCCAAGAAAGCAAAAATTGTGCTGGGGTATGTAAACCTTTGAGCACAACTGTATATACATGTATATAGACAACAAAAGCGTCAGTAAAAATTGAAACGTGCACATATATGGCGACTCAAAATTAGATAATCAAAAATAGGAGAACCAAGAGTCAAAACTAGCCACAAAATATCACAAAAAGTAATGTTTATTAAGTAATTCTAAACAAAAATACAATAAATAATAATCAAGGGTATAAAGTGCATAGCAACTATATCCTAAAATACATCCATGTCAGCCAGGTACATAGGGCAGGACTAAATATATATGGAAAAAATCATACAATTGATCATAAACGTCAGAGTAAAGTACTATTGACACATGAGCTGCACTATCTCAGAGCTGTGGCGATCTAATTAGAAGGTGTACTCCCAGTGGCCACATATCAGAAGATTATGTGCATTCATTACTTGTTGTCTGGCTACCCACATAGGGGACATTATCGCCTGTCTGGCTTATATGCACGGGTTATTTATATTCTGCTTTTAGTATAGAATAAAAGCCTTTTCACATCAAATGTAATTCACCCATTCATCAGCAACTTGCTTGCTGTCATTATTCATTATATTTTGTTTCTGTTCCTGAGTTCTGTCCAATATTGATGGTGAGGACTGAGGACTCAGACATAGATATAGAGCATTTATGGATGCTGAGAATATATGCACATTAATGCGATATCGGCATTATTCGTTTCCACTTTATGCACTTTATAGGCACAGTCACTTTTTTGATACATAGCGGTCCCGGGTCGCGTTGTGTGGGCGTGGCGCCGGCCCGCTCACGTGACCTGGGCTTGCCGGCCGGGATTGAGGCTTGAAGCGCAGTACGGGGAAAGTCCGGCGCTTTGCGCATGCGCACTTTATAGTCATTAGTTCACATGACATGATTAACACACTATTTAAACCGGATGGAGATCCGTATTAAGCCACGCCCCCTGAGGAAGCGGTAACAATAGAACGCGAAACGCGCGTTGGGGAACGTCATCCAGGACTCGGACAGGACTCCATTGCACACATGGGTAATCCATTTATGTAAATTCTCTTTATGTGACTACTTGCACACTCAGTTTATGTGGTGATCTTCTGATATGTGGCCACTGGGAGTACACCTTCTAATTAGATCGCCACAGCTCTGAGATAGTGCAGCTCATGTGTCAATAGTACTTTACTCTGACGTTTATGATCAATTGTATGATTTTTCCCATATATATTTGGTCCTGCCCTATGTACCTGGCTGACATGGATGTATTTTAGGATATAGTTGCTATGCACTTTATACCCTTGATTATTATTTATTGTATTTTTGTTTAGAATTACTTAATAAACATTACTTTTTGTGATATTTTGTGGCTAGTTTTGACTCTTGGTTCTCCCATTTTTGATTGTATATACATGTATGTTTGTGTGTGTGGATATGTGTGTATATATATATATATATATATACAATATACAGTTCTGGCAAAAATTAAGAGACCACCACATCAAAACCCTGTCATGTGCAGTCCAATCTCCAAACCTGAACCCCATTGAAAACCTCTGCAATGTAATCAAGAGGATGATGGATAGTTACATGCCATCAAACAAGGGACGATTGCTTAAATTTTTGCACCAGAAGCAGTGTGAAAGACTGGTGGAAAGCATGCCAAGACACATGAAAGTTGTGATTAAAAATCATGGTTATTCCACAAAATATTGATTTCTGAACTCTTCCTGAGTTAAAACATTAGTTGTCATGACCCAGTCCGGGTTTTGAGTCCTGTCTGCTCTTTTCCCGGATTAATCATGTCAAGGGTTAACTTTGCTCTGCCTCATTCTGGGTTCAGGTTGGCTATTTAGCTCCGCTGCACCTTGCAGATGTGTCAGTTATATTTTCTGCCTATGGCATGTGTATCTGACTCTGGTAGTACCCTGATTGGTCCTGCTGCCCTTTCTGACCTTGCCCATGCCTATTCCTCCTTCCTTACCTGTCCTATCTTAGTGTTTCTTGATTGCTGTTGGATTTCCAGGTGTTTGACTCGGCTTTGACTCTGTTTTGGCTTTTCCTCTGGCCCCTGGTACTTCTGCCTTTTGTCTGGTATTGACCCTTTGGCTCTCCACTGACGCTGTGCTTGTTTTTTCCCTTTGTACTGCGTGGCGGTCTAGGTTTTGATGCGACTTGTTTGACTATTCTGCTGCTACCTGCTGGTACCTTCGCTGCAGCACTGCAGGTCTGCTCTTGCAGACTTGTAACTATCCTTCCATTCTATTGCCATCTAGTGGAAGTTGCAGTTACCTGCATAGGTGCAGCATGACATTAATATTGTTGTTTCTAAATTATTATGAACTTGTTTTCTTTGCATTATTTGAGGTCTGAAAGCAGTGTTTTTTTATTTTGACCATTTCTCCTTTTCAGAAAAAAAATAAAAAATGTATTGCTTGGAAATTCGGAGACATGTTGTCAGAAGTTTATAGAATAAAAGAACAATTTACATTTTACTCAAAAATATACCTATAAAGAGAAAAATCGGACAAACTAAACATTTTGAAGTGGTCTCCTAATTTTTGCCAGAGCTGTACATATATATATAAATCAAAGAAGCAGCACACCATCATTTAAGTGCAAAAAAAGCTATTTTAATAGCCCATTTGTGGGCGACGCTTCGGCTCTGTGTGTGAGCCTTTTTGAAGCAGTATACAAGTGCACATTCAGAGTATTTAAAGTATGCAGTGAAGTGAATACAATTTACATCAGTTAGTATCAACAGTACAATTTCATATCTATTACTGTATATTTGTATATAAAGTGCAGAAGAATTTTATTTGTAACACTATAAAGTGAAATACAAAAGTGCCTATAGTGCAATGTAAAATAAAAATGTATAAGCAAGTCAATTGATTGTAATCTGAACAGCTGTAAAGAATTATAATGCCACATGACTCACCCCATTTCTAATAACACTGTTACCAGCGTCCTATGAAATCAATTGCGCATGTCAGGATGAAACCACAATCCCATCTGTGCCATTCTCGGCGTCTTAAAAGATCAACTGCGCATGTCAGAAAGTAAATACCGTATATCATCAAAAGCAAAACAAAAATTTGTGTGTGCGCCATTGTGCTCCGGTGATTGCAACGCCAGTTTTATCATTAGAGATCCTACTCGCGCATGTGCTATCAAGTCTATTAATTGTTGCGATCGCAGACATGTACTTCTGCTGTTATAAGCACTCGGCGCCATCTTATTTAAGGGCACATATTTTTCCCACTAAAACTGTGTTTCAGCAGTGCAATTACAAAAGATCATCTGACCATCCACTAAAAAGACCATAGAAAAGGCAACGGATTATTACTTAAAGGAACAGGAACACCCCCTATTAGCTGGGGCTGGTAACCTGTTAACCTAGAAGGTCAATGGGAGTTCTGAAAGGTTTCTTATTTCGAAGGTGCCACACAAAAAACATCTCATCGGTGAAACCAGTGAACAGTCTCAAGACTGCAACCTTATTGTTTCAAAAACACACTGATAGCATTGGTTACTGAATAATTTCTAAACTACAGAAGATTCCAGTGAGCTCCTCTGGTGCCGGCACTTGGGAGCAGAGTGTGCAGCTCTATGTGTTGCAATGCGGCCGCACGCTCCGCTCTGGAGTGCAGGCCCCAGAGGAGGGTTTTAACCTGCGAGACACGGCCATATGTCTTGCAAGTGAAAAGGAGCCCTTCTACTATATAATTGTCTAAGGGTCACTTCCGTCTGTCTTTCTGTCTGTCACAGAAATTCATTGGTTGTGACCTCTGTCTGTCATGGAAATCCAAGTCGCTGATTGGTTGTGGCAAAACGCCCACGACCATTGCCATGACCAATCAGCGATGGCCATAGTCTGGCAGCGAAATGGCCACTGCTTTACTGTCCTGCAGTCAGCGCTGAGCGCTCACACAAGGTTAATGCCAGAGTTAACGGACCACGGTGTAATGCACTCCATTAACGCTGCTATTAACCCTGTGTGACCAACTTTTTACTATTGATGCAGCATCAATAGTAAAACGGTCTAATGTTACAAATAATGATAATAAAAAGGTTATTCTCACTCTCCGACGTCGCCTGCTGTCCTCGGCAGTGCAAAGGACAGGTTCCGGTGCCAAGGATGCTATGTGAGAAGGACCTGCCATGATGTCATGGTCATGTGACCGCGATGTCATCACAGGTCCTGCGCTCATACCAACCCTGGGACCGGAAGCTCCCGCGTGCACTGCACACAGGCGCCAGGACTTCAAGGGGTCTTCGGAAGGTGAGTATATGTTTATTTTTTATTCTAAGTCTTTTTTAACCACACATATAGTGCCCACATTGCTATATACTACATGGGCTGTGTTACATACTGCGTGGGCTCTGTTATATACTACATCTCTTTGCTATATATGATGTAGCTGGGCAATATACAACGTGACTGTGCAATATACTGTACAGCGTGACTGTCTAATATACTACTTGGCTGTGCAATATACTACGTGCTCTGTGCTATATCCTATGCAGCTGTGCAATATACTATGTGGCTGTGTCGGTTCTGTTATATACTACGTGGCAGTGCAATATACCACGATATACGATGTGGCTATGTTATATAATACGTAGCTGTGCAATACACTACGTGGCTATGTTATATACTATGTAGCTATGTTATATACTATGTAGCTCTGTTATATACTACGTACGCGGTTTTACATACTACGTAGCTCTGTTATATACTACGTCGGTTGTGTTATATACTACGTCACTGTGCAATATAGTACGTAGCCTGTGCTATATACTACCTACATATTCTAGAATACCCAATACGTTAGAATTGGGCCAAAATCTAGCATGGTCATAATCAGGAAGTGGAAAGAACATCATTTCACCAGTAACAGACCATGACCAGATGCTCCCCATCTTAGTGGAGACATTTTTTTTCTCTAGCAAGATGGCGGTGCCTGCAGAATAACATCTATCTGATTGCCGATAGGTACTGCTGCGCAGGTGCTGCTGGCTCCATTTTTAGAAAAGAAAAATGTCTTAATAAAATTTTTATCAGCAAATAAAATAATTAAATGCATATTATAGACCTCAGGTTAGCATCCTCAATAATCAGAACCTCCCACTCCCGTCTCCAAGACTTTACACGTGCTGCGCCGATTCTTTGGAATGCACTACCTAGTTAATACGATTAATCCCCAATCCCCACAGTTTTAAGCGTACCCTAAAAACTCATTTGTTCAGACTGGCCTACCGCCTCAATGCATTAACCTAACGATCCCTGTGTGGCCTATTTATAATAAAAAAAAAAAAAAAAAAAAGGTTCCTCGCATCATGTTCTCATACATTTTATGCAGTATTAGCCCTCTGTGTCTGTACTGCTACATACTGGTTCATGCAGCTTTACATGAACACCTGAGCCTTACACTATAGCTGGTCCGAATAACTAAAGCAATTGTTACCATCCACCTCTCGTGTCTCCCCTTTTCCCCATAGTCTGTAAGCTTGCGAGCAGGGTCCTCATTCCTCCTGGTATCTGTTTTGAACTGTATTTCTGTTATGCTGTAATGTCTATTGTCTGTACAAGTCCCCTCTATAATTTGTAAAGCGCTGCGGAATATGTTGACGCTATATAAATAAAAATTATTATTATTATTATTATAGATATGATCATGCTGGGGTATATGGGATATTTATACTTAATTATTTCACTATGTCTTCTGGATTTTTGGTTCTAGTCGTAAGCACTGTCACTTTTTAATGAACATGCTGCTCCACTTTAGGCTGGTTTCACACGTCCAGATAATTCCGGTACCGGAAAAAATCGGTACCGGAATTATCTGTGCCTGTGTGCCCCTACGTTTCTGTGGCACATCAGTGTGGCACACGTGCGGCACACGTGTGCCGCCTGTGTGCCCACTGGGTACCACACGCACCGTGCTGGGTACCACACGTACCAGCATCTGGTGCTGAAGCCGCGATTCATATCTTCCCTGCAGCAGCGTTTGTAAATGAGCGGCCCCACGTGACCGCATACAGGAGAAGATGCGGCCAGAACAGGAAGCAGCGACAGCCAACGAGGGAGCTGGGTGAGTATTTTCAGAACAGCGGGGGGGCGCACAGGGGGTGGGGGGGGGGGGCGGGGGGCACATAGATCTTTATTTTAAACACTATTATTCATATCTTCTCTGCAGCAAACGCTGCTGCAGGGAAGATATGAATCGCGGCTTCAGCACCAGTGGGGGAGACAGCGCTTAATGTAGCGCTGTCTCCTGCACGGCACACGGACTACACACGGACAACGTCCGTGTG
Organism: Ranitomeya imitator; assembly: GCF_032444005.1. Classification (NCBI taxonomy): domain Eukaryota; kingdom Metazoa; phylum Chordata; class Amphibia; order Anura; family Dendrobatidae; genus Ranitomeya; species Ranitomeya imitator. The sequence goes on along the minus strand of NC_091282.1, from coordinate 735,212,216 downwards.
CGGTACGTGTTTTACACGGACCCATTGACTTTAATGGGTCCGTGTAATACGTGCGCTCCCACGAACACTGACATGTCTCCGTGTTTGGCACACGGAGACACGGTCCGCAAAAAAATCAATGACATCTGCACAGATGCATTGATTTTTATGTGTCTACGTGTGTCAGTGTCTCCGGTACGTGAGGAAACTGTACCGGAGACACTGACGTGTGAAACAGGCCTTAGAGGTAATCGAATACAAAGAAACAAGGATGGAGCTGTGCAGGAATGTTTTATATCAAAGTCACAAACATATGCGTGGGAAGGAAGGGGTTCAAAGTGGTGAGTGGTTTATGTAATGATATCTGCAGAATATAACTGACGGGTTGTGTTTTCAGTGTTCGTATTGTCATGTGCACTATAGCTGGCGATACAGCATGTGAAATTATAATTAACTATAGGTAATTCATTATGTGGAAGACCCCACAATGGTTTCTGTCAAGAATCACATTTAGTATAAAACAGAACCTTATAGCTGTACAGTATGGCTATCAAGCTAAAAAATATAGTTGGAAAATATTACTTCATTGTTATTTACAAGTGGCGTCTCACTACTAAGTGTTGATTAATCTTTTCCCTTTTTAATGAAGGCAGCAAAAAGTAGCATTTCTGCAATTACTGCAAGAAATGAGACAGAACTTCTCCAGTGTTTACAAAATTACATCACTTTTTACATACATTGCATTAAGAGTGATGTGCTGATCCTGCCACAGTTCAGAGCTGGATTCACAATTCTACAGAAGAGCTGAAATCTCCCTGCATTTTATGCTGAATCAATGCTTGTACATAGTTTACCTAGCTATTTACATAATACCGACATACTAATGAGGTGAAAACACTGCATGGTAGGGGGCTGAACTAACCTATTAGGCCGGTGTCACACTTGCGTGTGTAATGCGAAAAACTCACATCAATTTCTGGCACTGCCGCCGGCGGGTCGGACTGGAGCGTTCAGCTGCATAGAAATACATTCAGCCGCACACTCCGATTCTGAGTGCCGGCAGCAGTGCCAGGAATTGATGTGATAGACTCGCGCGAGTTTCTCGCATTGCACACGCAATGACACCGGCCTTAGGGATATTTCTTATGACAAGTTTGCTGACTGTCAGCAACAATCAGTGACACCATGAAAGCAGCAATGCACTATAATAAGGTGTGTAATCCAGGACCAGAAAAATTTACAAGATTAGTATAGAAAAACACAGTCTACATGGAAATTGTAGACATCCATTATTTAAAAAGAGAGGAAATGTAAAATTATATGCTCAAGCATTACAATCTGGTTTTCCATTCTGATTCACACAGGAGGGACTTAAAAGGAATCTGTCAAAATCAACCCTCTTTAACCATCTATATGGGTTTGCAGGTCAAGAAAGGCCGTACTGGGCCCCTGGCCCTTGGGGGAGGCCGCCATGACAGGGTGACGTGGGACAAAAGGGAGCTCATAGGAAGCTGGGGGGTTATAGGGTTAACAGGAAATAAGGGGAGGGACGGAGTTTTTTGAATTTGAAAAGGAAGGAGGGTTCAGGGATGGGGCAGGGGGGGGCTGTATAAAAGGGGGTGGCCACGTGGAGGGGGCAACCATTTGGGTACACACCAGCCACAGAAGAGAAGCTCCGTTGTACCCAAAGCGATGGATGTTGAGGCCTTGCTTCAGCAGCTCCGGGTGGAAGCAGCCGCCCAAGGAACAGACTGGCTTCAGGCTTCAGTGAATAGCCTGCTTCAGGGGTCGGTAGCCGGAGCCTCCATCGCCCCTCCATCAGGACTCCGGCCGCGGAGGTCCCGGCCTCCGGCGCGCCTTAGCCCTGAGGCTACCCCCCGGGTCCGGCGCCGCATAAGGAGCCCCTCTAGGGACCCTCCAGCCAGGGCCGGTGGACGCGTTCCCCCTGCTCCCCGCCCGCAGGCTGGGAGGAATCCATCTCTCCGGCGGGACCTGCAATAGGGGCCGGGTTCCCCCCCCCCCGCGGCACAGAGACGGCGGAATTCCGGACCGGGAGCGGCGGGTATCGGCGTCCCTGCTGGCCCCGCTCGGCGTGGAGGAGCGCGAGGAGCCAGGGGGCGGGCCCCTGTGCGGCGACAACCTAGCGGCCGGCAGCCGGCCGGCCTGTCTTCAGTCACGCCGGATGGAGCGGCGCTTCGTTCTTCAGCCCAGGGGGCGGTTCGTTTGGCAGCGGGCAGCGTCCGGCTGCCTCGGTCGGCAGCGCTGCAGCGTCGCCACTCACCCAGGACTCTTCCCAAGATGGCGCCGCTGCAGGGAGTCTGGCGCCGCATGGCGGTGGTCTCCGGCAAGATGGCGCCGGAGCTGGGAGCCCAGCACCTGCGCACCAGCGCCGAGGACCTTATCAAGATGGCGGCGCCCTGTGGAGACCTCCCCAAGATGGCGGCGCCCTGCAGATCACGGCGGCAGCTCCGAGGGGCCCTGCGATTCTTGCCGGTTCGCCTGCTTCTGGCGGTGGGCAGCCGGTGAGGCAAGTTGACCCGGGAGCTGTGGAGCCACCAGCACACGGAGCCAGCATGGGACCAGCGCTCCTTCATCAGGACCCAGGACCTTCGGCTGCTGGGTTCACAGCGCCCAGGCAGCCAGGTGAGAGCCAGCATTTTTCTAATTTTAACCCCTCCGTAGCTTCCAGTGAGAGTAGGGAACGGGAGTTAATTACGGGGGAGGCTAGCGGGGGATGGGACTAATATTACATGGCCTTAGAGACCTAGCGAGATTATGGTACGGGGGCCCTCAAGGGGGGGGGGTCACCTTCAGCGGCGTGGTTAGGAATCGCTGAAGGGCCAGCGGGGATAGGCGGGTTAACAAGGGCTGAGGTGGCGTCGCAGGGTGAGGGCCAGGGAACATCGTTTTCAGCTGCGTCAGGCGGCAGTGAAGCACGAAGGGGGTCGGGGTCAGCCGACGCGGGAGGTCAGAATGAGGGGGCTAGCAAAGATAGGGAGAATGAAGACACTGTGCGTCTGGATGATTCCGCTAGGAGCGAAGTTTACGTATGTTTTGAGGGACCGCTGGGGTCACATTTGAGGGAGGAGGTGAAGGAAAAGATCTGGAAGGGGGATTACGTAGAAATTTTTTCGTTATTACCGTTGGAAAGATTTAATCTGGATGGGTTAAGAAGAGATGATTCCAAAAAAGATGACGATGAGAGGAGGAGGTACCGTCTGATCCCTCGTTCGTTTTCTAATTGGTTGCAGGCGTTTGCTATATTAGCGAGTGTGATAGGCGAAAAGGCACCCGAAAATTGTTCGGGACTTTTTTGCTATATGGATGCAATTGGGGAGGCTTACAGGGTATATGGCGGATTAGGATGGTTAAGGTACGACGAGCAATTCAGGCAGCGCAAAGCGGTACGACCAAGTATGCGTTGGGATTATAAGGATATAGCGTTGTGGATGAGAGTTACGGCACCGGTTAGAGCGAATCAGGGAACCCAGCCATTTCAAGGGGGCGCCGGGGGTTTGGGACAGTCAGGACACTCGGTCGCAATGCAGAAGGGACTGTGTTTCTCCTTTAATGAGGGGACATGTAGGTTCGGCAGCAAGTGTATGTTCAAGCACGAATGCTCAAGTTGTGGGGGTACACACGGGGCGGCTAGATGTTTCAGAGGGGGAAAAACAAGAGGGGGAGACGGTGCTGAAAAAAGGGGAGACACCGGTGCGGCTGGACGCGATGGAAGCGTATCTAAATAGATACCCAGATGTAGCAGCAGCGACACTTTTAAGGGAAGGTTTTGGTCATGGTTTTAAAATTCCGATTATTGAGCGTGATGTTTGTTTGTCAAGAAAGAATCTAAAATCGGCACTGCAGTTTCCTAGCGTTGTTTCTGAAAAATTAAAAAAAGAGGTTGATCTGGTTAGGATGGCCGGACCTTTTCCAACGGCTCCAATCAGTAAATTGGGGGTATCACCGCTAGGGGTGGTTCCGAAGAAGGAGCCTAACAAATTTAGGCTTATTCATCATTTGTCCTTCCCAAAAGGTCTGTCAGTAAACAACGGTATTGATCCTCAACTGTGTGCAGTTTCTTACATGTCTTTCGATGCAGCAATGAATCTGGTACGGTTGTGTGGTAGGGGAGCTATGATGGCAAAAACGGATATCGAGGTAGCGTTTCGCCTGTTACCAGTGCACCCGGAGAGCATGCACCTGTTAGGCTGCTTTTGGGACGGAGGTTTTTTCATTGATCGTTGCCTTCCCATGGGCTGTTCGCTATCGTGCGCCTATTTTGAAACGTTTAGTACATTCTTGGATTGGGTTGTTAAGGATGTATCTGGTTTAAATTCTTGTTTGCATTATCTTGACGATTTCTTGTTTGTAGGCCCGCCACAGTCTGCGGCTTGCTCGATTTTACTGCACACGATGGAGAGGGTAGCAAAATGTTTCGGAGTTCCGTTAGCGGCTGATAAAACTGTCGGCCCAGTGACGACACTAAGTTTTCTAGGCATAGAAATTGATACCGTGGCAATGGAATGTAGATTGCCTGATGACAAGTTGGTTGCTTTTCGGGAGGAAGTTAGAAAGGCAAGTACACGGCGCAAGATAACGCTACACGATTTGCAATCGTTGCTGGGCAAGCTGAACTTTGCTTGCAGAGTTATGCCGATGGGCCGCACATTTTGTCGCCGTTTGTCTTTGGCGACGGTGGGAGTAAAGTCTCCCCTGCATTTCGTCAGACTGACTAAGGAGTTGAAACAGGATTTGAAGGTGTGGGCTCTTTTCTTAGAGGAATACAATGGCAAATCCATTTGGATTCAAACAGTTGAAAACGCAGTGGATTTAGGTTTTAGTATTAACGTGATTGAAAAGCGTGGTTTCAGTTTGTTGTTTCGCGGGCAGGTGTTGGTGGCGGAGTGGCCACTCTATTGGCGCGAGCGAGGGTTGTTACAAAACCGGGTCCTACTACAGTTATTTCCTCGAGTAGTGGCGTTGTCAGTGTAGGGCGAGTCAGTGATGAATAAAAAGATCTGTTTTTCTTGCGAAAATGTGACTGTTGTGGAAGCCATCAATACGCTGTCTGCAGCGTCTCAAGAAACAGTTAGGGTACTGCAGCACCTGGTTTTCTTGGGGCTAAAGCTTAACTTATGGATTGTAGCAGATTGCAAGGCGAATGAGCCGACTAATGCTAATGATGTCCTTTTCCATTCACAGTGGCAGCAGTCTCAGGGGCTGAGGCCTTACTTGGACTCAGCGTGCCGGGAATGTCCAGCGGAGCTGTGGAACCTGCATTTAGGGCCGTGAGGGAGCTATTTGCTAGATCACTGTCAGAAAGGTCTTGGCTGCAGTATGAGCAGGCCTGGAGTACGTGGGAAAGTTGGAAGGGGTCTTACGGGTCCGGTATGGACGACGAGAACAGGCTGTTGTTGCTAGTAGGACATGTGTGGGAATCGGGTTGGTCGGTGTCCAAAGTGAGTAAGTTGCTAGCTGGTTTAGCATTCGGTTTCAAGGCTAGAGGTTTACAGGATGAGACGAAATCATTTATGGTGAGGCAAGTGGTAAAGGGTTTGAAAAAAGGGCAGAAGTCGTTCGATGGCAGACGCCCGGTCTCTTTTGAGGTACTGTTAACGATCGGAAGGCAATTACGCGTAGTTTGTTTTTCGGATTGGGAGATAATTTTATTCCAAGCGGCTTTTGCGTTGGCGTTTTTTGGGGCATTTCGCTTGGGAGAGTTGGTTAGCCCGTCGAGATGTAAGGCAGGGGGCTTACGGAGAGAGGATGTGGATGTTACCTCTGACAAGGTGATGGTGTTTATTAGGTCGTCAAAAACGGACGTAACTGGAAAAGGGTGCAAGTTGGTGTTATTTCAAGTTCCCAATTGTCCATTGTGCCCGGTATCCTGCGTGGATAGGCTGATGAGAAGGGGGGGTGTATTATCTGACCCGTTGTTGGCTCACGCAGATGGTTCCTTCTTGTCGCGCTACCAATTTGTTTCAGTTTTTCGGAGGTGTTTGGAGACAGGGGGAATTTCGCCAGCAAAGTATAGCGGCCATTCATTCCGGATAGGGGCTGCAACGGAGGCAGCCAGGAGAGGGTTGGGGGATGAAGTGGTTAAAAGAATTGGGCGGTGGGAATCAGAAAGATTCCGGTCTTATGTTCGCCCGGACCTAGTTTAATTTTACATGGTCTCGTATTCGGTGGGTTTTCCTGAAATGATCAAGTGTTAATGTTTATTTTCTTACAGAACACGATAGGAGGCTGGTGTGGATAATGGGACACTCGTTCGTGTTCTGGGCATCGGAGAGGGCAGCGGTTCGCCCGGATGGCCCCCAATTGGGTTTTTCGTGGGACGTCACGACACTGAGATGGATCGGAAAAAGGGGGATGACGTGGAGTCAATTTTTGCCGGAATTTCATCGTTTCGTGCGTTGGGACCAGGTCCCACAAATTTTAGTTATTCACCTGGGGGGTAATGACTTGGGGAAGAGGCCGTGCAGGGAACTCATAAAAGACATTAAGTTTGACTTGTTGAGGTTATGGGCAATGTTTCCGAAGGTCTTGGCGGTTTGGTCAGACATCGTACCGCGGAAGGTTTGGCGGGGTGCTAGGTCACTAGAGGGGGTGAACAAGGCGAGGATTAAAGTGAACAAAGCTGTTTCGAGGTTCATGGCAAGGAACGGAGCGGTAGTGGTGCGTCACATAAATTTGGAGTCCGGTACGGGAGGTTATTGGAGGTTGGATGGGGTGCATTTGAATGCAGTAGGTACCGACATGTGGTGCTTAGCGATCCAAGAGGGCATCGAAACAGCTTTGAAGGTGTGGAGGGACATAAATGGCTAAGGGGTTAGTACATTTATGTTTGTGGCTGGGGTGGTGGTCCTCGAAGTTGGTGGAAGTGGAAAATGGCGGATTGGTGGGGGGGGGATCTCAATAGGTCCTGGACTCCCCGGGGTGATTTGTAATGGTAAAAGGGGTATAGATAATCCCGTGGAGGGGATTATTAGGGGACCCACAAACTGGTGTGCGGTTTTGGCCTGGCGGGTGGAGTTTGCCTCCGAGCTGGTGCTTAGCGGCTGGGGGTAAGGCGGTTATAAGGCCAAAATAGGTGGGACGGTTGGCTGGAAAATGTTAATACTGGTTTCGGGCTTCGAGGATCATCCACTTCCGGGGTTTTACTGTTATTTAAATTGTTGTATGTTAAATGTTAATAAACGGCTGCTGTGGCCAATTAATCCAACTTATTTGTCGTGTGTTTAATAGGGGGTATTCCTATGTCGCTGGAAAGGGGGAGGTGGCCGTTATCCCGGGGTGTTATAAGGTAAGGTAAATGGTTTTACATTGGAGCTCACAGGAGTCACGGATACCCGTTGTCAAGAAAGGCCGTACTGGGCCCCTGGCCCTTGGGGGAGGCCGCCATGACAGGGTGACGTGGGACAAAAGGGAGCTCATAGGAAGCTGGAGGGGTTATAGGGTTAACAGGAGATAAGAGGAGGGACGGAGTTTTTTGAATTTGAAAAGGAAGGAGGGTTCAGGGATGGGGCAGGGGGGAGGGGCTGTATAAAAGGGGGTGGCCACGTGGAGGGGGCAACCATTTGGGTACTCACCAGCCACAGAAGAGAAGCTCCTACCCACCCTCCCTTTTTGTAGTTAAGGTTTAAGGGTAGAATTAACTGTTGTTAGTAGGAGGTTAGAGCCAGGATGCTTAACATGATGAATGTATTTATGTATATGTAGATATGGAAGATCGTATGTCGCGGCAGCATGGCTGGGGTGGTGGTCCTCGAAGTTGGTGGAAGTGGAAAATGGCGGATTGGTGGGGGGGATCTCAATAGGTCCTGGACTCCCCGGGGTGATTCGTAATGGTAAAAGGGGTATAGATAATCCCGTGGAGGGGATTATTAGGGGACCCACAAACTGGTGTGCGGTTTTGGCCTGGCGGGTGGAGTTTGCCTCCGAGTTGGTGCTTAGCGGCTTGGGGTAAGGCGGTTATAAGGCCAAAATAGGTGGGACGGTTGGCTGGAAAATGTTAATACTGGTTTCGGGCTTCGAGGATCATCCACTTCCGGGGTTTTACTGTTATTTAAATTGTTGTATGTTAAATGTTAATAAACGGCTGCTGTGGCCAATTAATCCAACTTATTTGTCGTGTGTTTAATAGGGGGTATTCCTATGTCGCTGGAAAGGGGGAGGTGGCCGTTATCCCGGGGTGTTATAAGGTAAGGTAAATGGTTTTACATTGGAGCTCACAGGAGTCACGGATACCCGTTGTCATAGGAAGGTGAAATTATACTGCCATGTCATGAAAAAGGACTGTAGGCACCTATCCGACCTCTCGAATTAGGCTATCCCTGTCCCTTGGATGGTGGAGATGCTAGGCTCTCGGACCTTGCTATGCTCCTATGTTACCCTTATTTGTTCCCTCTCCCACCTAGGTAGGTGTGATGTCGAAGTGTACAGGCAAACTCTATCCAGACAATTAGGGGTAAACAGACAGGGATTAAAGAAAGCTACAATCATACAAATACACTCACAAAACAACAGAGTGGGAAACAGGGGAGGAATAAGAAGGAAGAAACCAAATGGGAGAGGATAAGGATAAACATGCAAACCAACTCCACACAGCAATCTTCTGAAAAACTCTTCAACCGCCTACTCCAAACACTGAACTTCTCCTTCAACTACAAACCAGGTAATGGTAACTATCACTGGCCAGGTTAGAAGCAAGGAGGAGGGTTCTTATACCTGCTGGAAGCAACAAACTCAGAACAGCCCAAGACACAAAACTCCAGAAGTGCAGGTTAGCAGTTTATTCCTTGCAGCACCAGAGCAAAGAAAGTCAGGACTGCTAATAGAACAGTGAAACCGTTCTAACTATTGCAGATGTATGTGGATCGCCCCCAAGTAAGGGCAATGGGGTACTCGGTACCGGGTCCTTCAGTTCCCTCACGCCTCCTGAAGAAGCCGTCAGTGTAACGCGCGTCGGGGCAGAGGGACGCCGACGAAAGACCACACCACACACTGCGGTAATGTGTATTTGCTTTACCTTATGGAGCGCTATTTTCTGCACTTACCACTTTGGCTTTTAGAGCTCCCTTATATGGGGTACTACCGTATATGTTGTTATAGCCATAGCACAGGATAGTCTAAATCTTAGACAGGAATACACTATATATTATTTGGCTTACATTGGCCACGGCACTTTCTTCATTGTACCTAATTGGGCACCTATGTGCGGTATTTTGCCTCACTTTATCTATCTACACCGCAGTGTCACTAGATTTGGTGGCTTTCCAATGGTTTTTGTCCCTCTTTTTATTGGATCCTGCACTTTTTTGTCATTGTTTGTTATTATCATTTTTTCAGTGTATGTCCTTTCATGTTTTATTTTTTGTTTAATAAATGATATTTTGTCCAGAAAGTACCTCTTGTTTTGGGATTTACTGTTTAGTATTAATCTCCCCAAAAAATGTGATTTATGTTTTGAGTATCTAGTGGTATTTGTATCCCCAGTTTAGGGGTATCTTATTAAGGGCAACCTATGTGAATTGCATTATATTATCAGCTACGTAAACATTATTAAGGTGCAACAACCAAATATTCCCTTTAAGAGGGAAACTAGTCTTTTCTGAGGTAGTGCAAACAATCAACAAGTCACTATAAACTTTAAGACTATAGAAATTTTCACGTCGTCATCAGGAACAGTTTCTTCGCAAAGTCTTCTTGCTTGTAAAACCAGTAGAGAGCACCCTTAAGAAGGTGCAAACTATTTACAGAGAACAGTTCGGGAACCATTCACCGTCCATGATTCCAATGTTCCTTTAAAACCATGATGAACTTTGTGCAAAACTGGAACAAAATAGGGATCCCGGGTAAGCTAAGGGATCCCTTTAAGAACTAACCCTGAACGGGTTCAAAGCAGCAAAGAAAGAACAGTTAACTATGTACAGTTTTTCGAGGTTTACTCGAGTTCTGAGGGCATTTGCATCCAGGGACTGGTACGGTATCTGGTAACCTTTGGCCTCGGACAATTCGTATATATGTCCTCGTCCGCATCGATTCCATGGATCAGTTGCTCTGGCACGGTCAGGGGCTGCAAATGCGGTCTGCAGGGTGTTCACCGCATCAGCTTGTGCGGTCACGTCTTACGTGGTTGCGAGGGTGATCAAGTCAGGCTGCCAGGCATCGGGTGACAACATTAAGGGGACAATTTTTCTCACTACTCGTGCACTCCAACCATCATGTTTCCAATAGCGGTTGTACGTGACTATGTCTCCCTTTTGTGCCTCATAGGCAGCACAGTCGGTTCCCACGGGAGATGATCTTTCGTGGTCGGTGGCGGGGGCCCGATTGGTGGCTCTATCTCTTGTATATACCCCGTCCCAGTCTGGTGGGGAGAGACCACCACTACCCCCCATCGCACCAGAAGCGCAGGGGACAGGTCAGATGCAGGGCGGTGAGCGACCGCCGGGATCAGCCTGGTTCTCGGGGGCGCCGGTATCCTTCATACCTGTACTGGCCACGGTCCCCCCGGTACCGAGCCGCTCCGCCGTCTGAGATGCGGAAACTGTCAGCGGCACAGACAATAGCTCCGCCTGGGTGTTCTCTCGGGATAGGGTGGATCTCGTCGACCACGGTGCCGTAAAGCCGTGGTGCTGCGACAGTCGATGCAGCTGTTCCACCCATAGCTGCACGAAGTCGATCTCCTCTAGCGGTGGCATGTCCGAATAGTCCTCTGACGATGACTTGAGGCCGCAAGCAGGTAAGCCGCTCTCTCCCAGGTCCCCGCCGGTAGCCATCTCTGCTCTGGGATCTTCGCTCGCTCTCGCATGCAGCTCCTCCATTTTCTGGGGTTTCGGCTCCTGCATTTCTGAGCTAGTCATCCTGCAGCCGTAGTCGGAGAGGGCGGTTGCTACTTTTGGCGCCGCTTTCGCGGTCTCCTCCCATGGCACGCCCTCTTCTCCAGCGCTCCTTGTGGCGCAGTAATGACGGCGATTTTGGCTGGAATTTTTGCGGTATCCAGCAATACACAGTCCTTAAGCAATTCACAGTTCTAATACGATTCTGACACAGTTCCTAGGCGCACATGACCCGAATTCTCAGGCTTAAGTAGATCGTGATGCCAAGAATTTGGATCGCCCCCACGTAAGGGCAATGGGGTACTCGGTACCGGGTCCTTCAGTTCCCTCAGCTGAGATGTCACGGTGGCCCGACCCGGACCGTGGCCCTATGAGGAGCGCCCAATAAAAGGGGGTAGAGTTTGTAGATAACGGTAGTGTTCATGACGCCACCTGTGGTATTCGGTCAGGGTGACTGACGCTACTTAGGGGGTCCGCTGGGGTGATGGAATGGCAGCTAGATGGTATACTGTTGTGAATTCTGTGGCCAAGCTCCCTCCTGTGGTCGTGAGTGGTACTTCGGCTGGTTCTGTCTATGAGCTTCCTTTGGTGGATGAGAGTGGTACTGCAGCTTCTGAGTTTCCTTCCTCAGGTGATGAGGTTAAGTCGTTAGGTGCTGCTCTATTTAACTCCACCTGGTGCTTTGATCCTGGCCTCCAGTCAATGTTCTAGTATTGGTCTTGCTTCCTCCTGGATCGTTCCTGTGGCCTGTCTATCCTGCATAAGCTAAGTTCTGCTTGTGTTACTTTTGTTTGCTATTTTTTCTGTCCAGCTTGCTATATTGGTTTTTCTTGCTTGCTGGAAGCTCTGAGACGCAGAGGAAGCACCTCCGTACCGTTAGTCGGTGCGGAGGGTCTTTTTGCCCCTCTGCGTGGTTGTTTGTAGGTTTTTGTGTTGACTGCAAAGCTATCTTTCCTATCCTCGGTCTATTCAGTAAGTCGGGCCTCACTTTGCTAAATCTATTTCATCTCTGTGTTTGTATTTCATCTTCACTCACAGTCATTATATGTGGGGGGCTGCCTTTTCCTTTGGGGAATTTCTCTGAGGCAAGGTAGACTTATTTTTCTATCTTCAGGGCTAGTTAGTTTCTCAGGCTGTGCCGAGTTGCATAGGGAGCGTTAGGCGCAATCCACGGCTACCTCTAGTGTGGTGTGATAGGATTAGGGATTGCGGTCAGCAGAGTTTCCACGTCTCAGAGCTCGTCCTATGTTTTTGGTCAATGTCAGGTCACCGGCCGGTCTGATGGCAATTCCAGAGTCCCCCTATCCAGGTGGAAATCAGTAGCCTTCCCCTTGCGCACAGTAATGTAGTAGGTCCCTACGTGCATTAGCTCCCATAGGGTCCTCACTCTTGTTACTCTTCTCTTGGTCCCACAGATGGATAGGACAAACCCGTATGATGGTGGTGGCCTGAGGCTATTTTATAGGGACCCTAGCGTCGCCCCTCCTCTGCGTTGCCACCTTGTCTGCTTAGGTTCTTAGGTCGGGCAGCCAACTTGGAATCGACTGTCCTGCCGGACTCTGAAGTAAAGCGTAGAGTCTATTACTCCCTCGGTGTTCCGGCTACCGGATCTGCGCTCAGTGGGAGGCAGTCTGCTCCTAGCTGGTCTCCCACTGGTGTTTTACTCCTGTTGCTACGACTTCTGTGCTCACTCACTACGGCACACTTCCTTTCTTAGGAGGCTACCTCATGGGTTGAAGGCGCAGCTCCGTGTCCTTCTTTCCCTTCCTGGGCCGAGCCCAGTCTGCTCCTCTCCTCTCTTCCTGACTATCTACTTCTCCCTCCAGTCAGCTTCTCCCTCACTTCCTAACCAAACCCCCAGTTTTACCCAAGTGTGAGGAGTGGCCTAATAGATAGAACCTTTTGCTCCCCCTGGTGGCCGGCGTGTGAAGTGTGTGTGTGGCTGTGATACCTGGCAGGGTGAACTCCTTTGGTGCCATCAGACATAACATCGCTCCCCCTGGTGGAAGAACGACATTACTGCAACGACCAGGACTCTGGGGCGCTGCACATGTGTCACCAGACGCTGTGATGGTCTGACCCGTCTCTGTCATGGTATCCTCATGATAGCACCCCCTCCTAAGAGGGGAATTTGGATTCTCAGAATCCAGTTTGTCAGGATGAGAGGTTAGAAAGGCCTTAACCAACCTGGTTGCATGAACATTGGATGCTGATACCCACATTCTTTCCTTTGGACCGCAACCCTTCCAATGCCCTAAATATTGAAAAGACCAACGAACCAATCAAGAATCAACAATTGAAATTCCAGGCTCCATTAACCATGACCAGGAAGGTGGTGGTAGGGATGGTACCAAGGAGGCCACATATTTTTTGAGAATAGAATGGTAAAATACATTATGGGTCTTAAAAGTAGATTGTAAAGCAAGGCGAAACGCCACTGAATTGACAACGGCAACAATCTTATAGGGATCAACGAACCTGGGTCCTAGTTTCCAAGAAGGAACCTTTAATTTAATATTCTTCAAGAACACCACCACCAAATCACCCACTTACAGGTCCAGACCCAACAAGAGATTCCGATCGGCCATACCTTTTTGAATCCATTATTGATCCTGTGGCTGCTCCGGCAGCACAGCTGCAACAACTCAGCCTGGAGATAGTAGACGTGTGTGCTCAGTTGCTTTGCAGTGCCTATTGACTCCAAGCTTAGGGCCCACAGCTTCTGAGCAACCTCTGGTGGAGCACAAGATCGCTTTGCTGGATAGGTTCTCTGGGAGTTTGTGGTTTTTAGGGAAGCCTACAAACTATATTTTAGATTATGTCCTAACTCTTCAAGTACCAAGCGGCAACGGGTGGAGATCATAATCTCTCTTCTCCAAGGGGACTCTCAAGCCTGGGCATTTTCTCTCTTGTCTAAATCCCAGCCCCTTCAGATGGTGGAGGATTTTTTTCAGGCTCTGGGCCTTATCTATGATGACCCCTACTGTCTACATCTGCTTCAGCAGGGAGACCTGCCAATGGAGGAATATTGCTCCGAGTTCCGTAGGTGGTCTATGAATACTAAGTGGAATGACTCCGTGCTCCATAGTCAGTTTTGTCCGGGGCTTTCTGAGAGGGTAAAGGATGCCTTTGCTCTGTATGAGACACCAGTTTCCAGTCTCAGAGAGAGTGTCTAATGGAGGAACCCATGCAATTGGGGGGGGAGGGTGACTTGATGCACCAGTCCTCCAGTGGTTCGGCACAAAGGATAGTGGGTTTTTTTTGTGGGAGGATGGGTCATTTTATGGGTGCCTGCCCATCCATACGTAACTGCAAACAGCCGCCTGAAAACTAAGAAGCCCAGGTTGCGTGGAGGCTAGCAATCTGTGTGTACATATTTCCTCCGTCGGTAGGTCACAATTCTTTCTACCCACCAAAATCATTTTGAGAGTTAGGGGCATTTCATTCAGGATATACATCATCAGGTAGGGGCCATGCACACTGAATCTGTGGCACCCCAGGAGTTCAGGTACCACAGTGGTATTGCCTTCCTCTCGGGGAGGGCGATGCCATGCCTGGATACGAGGAGAATCCCTTTGGCAGATAAGCTGTACATTCAACACATTCTGACTCCAGGCCAGAAGGGGGAGCTCTGAACCCGGTTTAAGGGGAACTTCCCTATATACATTCTGATCTGGAGGAGGAGTTAGTTAGTCAGTAGCAGACAAGAGACAGTGAAGGAGCACAGGAGAGATCAGGAGATGGAGGAGAGCTGCGAGTGGGCCTCCTCTAAACTAGAGCGCAGAAACCGGGCACCGGGAGCCCGAGGTTGTGTGGAACTACAAGTCCCATTGCAGAACCGGAGAGCAAGAAACTGCAAGTGACTTGCCCACATTAGACCTGAGGTACAGCAACAACCAGAGCTCGGAGTCACCGTTAACAGAAACCCCCAAGGAAACGGCTCGAGTTGCCTACAGTGCAGGTACTGTTCTAGGGAAGGAGAGAAAGGGTATCTTGCCAGAAAGCCACAGGCAGCAAGGGACTAATATGCAATGCATAGTGGAAGGCTCCCAATCTGACCTCCCCAAGGGGGTTCAATCCATTTTCAGGCTGCATGGACTCCGTCACCTGTTGCCAGTACCCTGGACTGAAACTGACTGCCAACAGTAAACCGGCTAAAGACATGCAATCCTGTGTCCTTTGTTTATTCTGGCACCACTCACCATCTTTATCTACACACCGGGAGCCCTGGGGACCCAACTTCACCTGTGAGAGGTCATACAATCTTAGCTGCCATAACATCACCCCAGCGGACCCCTTTAAGTAGCATTGGTCATCCCTGACCGAATACCACAGGAGGCGTCATGTACACAAACTTTATTCCATAACTCTTTTAAAGACTTTCACTTTTATTTAGGTGCCCAGGGCCACGGACCAGGTCTCCGCCACCGTGACATCCCCTTTAAGTACTGGACCCGGTACTCCCCCCCAAACAAAAAAGACCTAAAAAATGACTTTAATATTAATAATTTTAAAAGTTATAAACCCCCCCAAAAAAACTACTAAAATAGCAAGGAAAATTGGAGGGTTCAATCTAGCGCTGGGTTAGTAAGCCCAACTACACACACAATATAAATTGCCATGTGTCTGTAGGAGACAAATGGTCAGCTTTTTGATATTGCACAATAAAGGAAAAATGGACTAGGGAGGATAGAAAGTGCCTTCCCCTAACAGAGTCGCTTCCTTGCAGCGGAGGTTGGCACCCTTGAAAATGATATGGCACTCCCACTCAACGTAGGCTGACCCTAGGAAACCCTCCAAAGGTATCCCTACCAAAGCCACCACCAAACACACAAGTAAAAAGTGCTGTTAGTGCTGATGTTGTTGATCTGTATGTGCTTATTAGAAAATACTTCTGAGCCACTATATTAGAGACTCAATAGAATTAGCTGTAGATTAGCTACTCCCAAGCATAATATCTCGTAATGGTGTCTTTATGTAAGAGAGTAGAAAATACAGATCAACGGTCGTTACCAAAGTTATCTAATAATTATAGACATTGATATACTGTTCTATCATACTGATAGATCACCAAACTATATAGCAGTTCAATAGACATATGGTGCAAATTTCTTGGATGATCAAGTAAATACAGTAACCAAATACTATCTGCACTGTTATCTAGACATCTAATAATGTTTTGTGCTAGATGATCTCATATACAGGCATAGAGGCATTCATGCCAAAAATATAGCTGATAGTCAAAGCAATTCAACTTTATTGTACACATTGAATAATCCAGATGCAGGTGGTTGGTATATAATTAGTAGTCACAGATCAATTTAGGTAGTCACAGGGTATGATTCTCAAAATTAGTTAGACCCATTGTATGTCCCACAACTCAAAAACTGCCTATTGATTCAGAAGGATCAAGCAGATATATAAATATAAGAATAAACAACCGGTCTAACAGCACAAGGCTGCAACAATAATTAATACCATGATGGAACATACTTATCTTAGGGGATTAGTGTCCCATCCCGATGCGTTTCCCCCCACTAGGCAATTCCCCTGATGAACTAGGGGTTCATCAGGGGAATGCCGATAGTAAGCGACAAGCAGCTGTAGATAAAAGGGCGCTGCACAGCGGTGGATAAGGAAAAGACCGCCTTCATGACACCGATGGGCCTCTCCGAACTCAACTACATGCTGTTCGGACTTTGCAACGCACTATGGACATTCCAAAGGATGATGGTGTGCGGTCTCGGCTCGGGCACAAGAATTTTGAAACGGTCCTATTGTATCTGGATGACGTCATCGTCTTCTCAAAGACCTATGAGGACCACCTGAAGCACATGGTCGAGGTGTGAGAAGCTCTGTCTAACTTTGGCCTGAAGGTAAAGCCGTCCAAGTGCCACTTATTAAAACCCAAAGTACAGTACCTGGGCCATGTGGTAAGCGCTGAAGGAGAGGCTCCAGACCCCGACAAGGTCACCGTGATCAGGGACTGGCCAAAACCCAGCAACATCCATGAAGTACGGCAATTCCTTGGGTTGGTAGGCTACTACCGAAGGTTCATTAAGGACTTCACTAAGATAGCCGCACCCCTGCAAGACCTGTTAGTGGGCCAATCTAAGAAGACCAAGAATAAGGGTCCTCCGTTTGAGTGGAACAACAGGCTGGAAGGATCCTTCACTTGGTTGAAGTTGGCTCTCACGGGAGATGAGGTACTGGCTTACCCTGACTATGACCAACCGTTTGTGTTCTACACAGACGCCAGCAATGTGGGATTGGGAGCAGTATTGTCCCAGGTGCAGAAATGCAAAGAAAGAGTAATTGCCTATGCCAGCAGGAAGCTTCGTCCCACAGAAAAGAACCACGAAAACTACAGTTCCTTCAAGCTGGAGTTCCTCGCAATAGTCTGGGCAGTGACAGAGCAGTTCAAACACTACCTGGCCTCAGCAAAGTTCACCATTTTCACAGACAACAATCCGCTTACCCACCTGGAAACTGCAAAACTAGGTGCATTGGAGCAGTGATGGCTGGCCCGGTTGTCCAACTACGAATTCACCATCAAGTACCGTGCAGGGCACAAGAATGCAAATGCCGATGCATTATCTAGGATGCCCTATTTACCAGAAGTGGGAGAAGAGCCGGAAACACTTGAAGAGATTGAGTTACCAGCTTTCCATTGCCCTGGGGTGACTCAGTACTCCCATCATGTGAAGAACAAGCGTAAAGACAGGCGAGAAGCCACGCTGAACCCATTGCCCCACCATGGATGGGCAGAAACGCAGGATAGTGACCACGCTGTCCGTCTGGTCAAAGAGCGGCTGACACAAGCCGATTCATTACCCTGGTCCAGATGCTCCACAAGAGACTCAGCAGTTGTGGAAGGAGAAGAGCAAATTGTTCATCTACGATGGTAAGCTGTGCCGCAGGACCTACATACTCACGAGCTGGTCTGGCAGGTGGTAGTCCTGAGACAAGATACGCCAATGGTTCAGGAAGCATACCACAGGAGCAGGACACTTCGGTTGGAAGAAGTTAGAGATCCTACTTCGTGGGAGGTTCTACTGGATTGGCCATTGAAAAGTGGTGCCGAGAGTGTGGCCCATGCAACCTACACAGAAAGGACCCTCCCCTACAGCCCATAGTCACCAAACAGCCACTTGAATTGATCGCTCTGGATCATGTGAAACTAACCAAAGCCGGTCAGGCTATGTCTATGCTTTGACCATAGTGGACCATTACTCCAGATTCCTGGTAGTCGTGCCTGTCAAGGACCAAACAGCAAAGACGACAGCCAAAGCATTCCAACAGCACTTTTGTCGACCACATGGTTACCCTGAAAAGGTACTCACCAACCAAGGCCCAGCCTTTGAGGCAGAAGTATTCCAGGAATTCTGTCACCTGTACGGATGTAAGAAGATCAGGCCAACACCATACCATCCACAAACCAATGGTATGTGTGAGAAGACGAATCAGGTGGTAATCGACTTACTGAAGACCTTGTCTTTAGAAGAAAGAAACCTGTGGCCAGAGAAGTTGCCAGATCTGGTAGATCTGCACAATCACATCCCGGTGAATTCCATCAACTGCACTCCAGCATATCTATTGAGAGGAACACCTAGCAAATTACCTGTTGACCTTGATATGGGAGTCCTAACACCAGAAACAACCTCACCAGATGCAGATTGGGATACTGAGTGACAGCAGAAATACCGTCAGGTACAAGAATGTGTGGAAAGAAGTCTGTCCCAGGCAAGACAAAGACAAGAAAGGAACTACAATCAACGTGCCCCTGCAATTCCCTTGTCACCAGGTGAACAAGTGCTAAAGCGGAAAAGAAGGATGCATAAGCTTGATGACCAGTGGGAAGCAGAACCATATATCATCTTACCATCAAACTTTGACAATATCAAAGTGTGTCTTATAAGCAAAGATGGAGCAGAAACCTCAACGGCGGTATCAAGGGATCATCTTAAAGTGTGCCCTGATCATCTTCCCTCATGGGCGCCATCTTCCAAAATGGCACACACATGCGCAGTGCACCCGCCAAATCTGCCGGCCGGCAGAGTCATTCATTCCAGGTACATTTTGATCACTGTGATAGACCCTATCACAGTGAACAAAATAAAAATAAAAAAAACCCTCCCTTTATCACCCCCACAGGTAGGGAAAATAATGAAATAAAGAAAATAATTTTATTTTTGTTTTTCCACTAGGTTTAGGGTTAGAATTAGGGTTAGAGTTAGAATTAGGGTTGGAATTAGGGTTAGGTTTAGAATTAGGGTTTGGGTTGGAATTAGGGTTAGGGTTAGAATTAGGGTTGGAATTAGGGTTAGGGTTAGAATTAGGGTTGGAATTAGTCTTAGGGTTAGAATTAGAATTAGGGTTGGAATTAGAGTTAGGGTTGGGATTAGGGTTGGGGTTGGAATTAGGGTTAAGATTAGGGTTATTAGAGTTAGGGTTGGGATTAGGTTTGGGGTTAGGGTTAGGCTTGTGGTTAGGGTTATGGTTAGGGTTGTGGTTAGGGGTGTGTTGGGGTTAGGGTTGTGATTAGGGTTGGGATTAGGGTGAGGGGTGTGTTGGGGTTAGTGTTGGAGTTAGAATTGAGGGGTTTCCACTGTTTAGGCACATCAGGGGCTCTCCAAACGCGACATGGCGCCACCATTGATTCCAGCCAATCTTGCGTTCAAAAAAGTCAAATGGTGCTCCCTTCCTTTCGAGCCCCGACATGCGCCCAAACAGTGGTTTACCCAAACATATGGAGGATCAGCGTACTCAGGAAAAATTGCACAACAACTTTGGGGGTCTAATTTTTCCTGTTACCCTTGAGAATATAAAACATTGGGGCAAAAAAAATTATTGTTGTGGAAAAAAAATGATTTTTTAATTTCACAGCTCTGCGCTATAAAATTCTGTGAAGCACTTGGGGGTTCAAAGTGCTCACCCCACATTCATATAAGTTCCTTGGGGGGTCAAGTTTCCAAAATGGGGTCACTTGGGGGTTTCAAATGTTTAGGCACATCAGGGGCCCTCTAAACATAACATGACGCCCGCAGACCATTTCATCAAAGTCTGCATTTCAAAACGTCACTACTTCCCTTCTGAGCCCCGACGTGTGCCCAAACAGTGGTTCCCCCCAACATATGGGGTATCAGCGTACTCAGGACAAACTGGAAAACAACTTTTTGTGTGCTCACCACACATCTAGATAAGTTCCTTGGGGGGGTCTAGTTTCCAAAATGGGGCCACTTGTGGGGAGTTTCTAATGTTTAGGCACACAGGGGCTCTCCATACATGACATGGTGTCCGCTAACGATTGGAGCTACTTTTCCATTCAAAAAGTCAAATGGTGCTCCTTCCCTTCTGAGCACTGCCGTGCACCAAAACAGTGGTACCCCCCTTCCCCCCACATATAAGATTTCAGCGTACTCAGGACAAATCGGACAACAACTTTTGGGGTCCACTTTCACCTTTTACCCTTGGGAAAATAAAAAAATTGTTGCTAAAAGATCATTTTTGTGACTAAAAGGTTAAATGTTAATTTTTTTCCTTCCATGTTGCTTCTACTGCTGTGAAACACCTGAAGGGTTAATAAACTTCTTGAATGTGGTTTTAATCAGCTTGAGGGGTGCAGTTTTTAGAATGGTGTAACGTTTGGGTTTTTTCTGTCATATTGACCCCTCAAAGTCACTTCAAATGTGATTTGGTCCCTAAAAAAATGGTTTTGTAAATTTTGTTGTAAAAATGAGAAATCGCTGGTCAACTTTTAACCCTTATAACTTCATAACAAAAAAAAAATTGTTTCCAAAGTTGTGCTGATATAATGTAGACATGTGGGAAATGTTATTTATTAACTATTTTGTGTCACATATCTCTCTGGTTTAACAGATTAAAAATTCAAAATGTGAAAATTGTGAAATTTTCAAAATTTTCGCCAAATGTTAAATTTTTTCACAAATAAACGCAAAAATTTTTAATCTAAATTTACACTAACATGAAGCCCAATAGGTCACGAAAAACAATCTCAGAATCGGTAGCATCCATTGAAGTGTTCCTGAGTTATTACCTCATAAAGGGACACTGGTCAGAATTGCAAAAAATGGCCAGGTCATTAAGGTAAAATAGGCTGGGTCATGAAGGGGTTAAGCAGTGTTGGTCATCCCTGACCGAATACCACAGGTGGCGTCATGAACACAAACTTTATTCCATAACTCCTTTACAGACTTTCCCTTTTATTTGGGCGCCCAGGACCACGGACCAGGTAGCAGCCACCAGGACATCCCCTTTAAGTACTGGACCCAGTACCAAGTAGCCCACGGCCCTGGCGGGCATTCCAAAGCGATCAAATGTTATGTGCTAGAGGGCTTGCCCTCCCCATTGGTTCTTGACCTACCTTGACTGATGTTACACAATCCTTTAGGGTATGTGCACACGTATTCTGGAGGCCTGCGGATTTTTCCACAGCGGATTTGGAAAAACCGCAGTGCAAAACCGCAGATTTATCACATTTTCTACTGCGGATTCTGCTGCGGCTTTACACCTGCAGTTTTCTATTAGAGCAGGTGTAAAACCGCATGTTTTTTTCCGCAACATGTGCACTGCGGATTTTGTTTCCCATAGGTTAACATGGTACTTTAAACTCATGGAAAACTGTTATGATCTGGTGGCCTAGGAGCAGCATATGACGTACTCTGGAGAAGGTGGTACCTGTACTGACCGCAGACCCTGAACTTAGCACCGCAACTAGAAGTAGCTGTGGGACGTACCTAACACTCCCTAGACACCTCGACACAGCCTAAGGACTAACTTCCCCTAAAGATAGAAATGGGAAAACTATCTTGCCTCAGAGAAAATCCCCAAAGGATAGACAGACCCCCACAAATATTGACTGTGAGAGGAGAGGGAAATGACATACACAGACTGAAATCAGGATTAGCAAAGGAGGCCTTTCTAGCTAAAAAGAAAGAATAGGACAGAGAACTATGCGGTCAGTATTAAAACACTAGAAAATATCCACCACAGAAAATACAAAACTCCACACCTGACTAAAGACATGGAGGGTATATCTGCATCTCTAGAGATACAGCTTGGCTGCAAAAAATCCTAACACAGACAAAGCTGGACAAGACAAAACATGAAAATGCACAGAACTATAAGGCCCACAGCATGTGGACAGCAAAAATAAAGCCAGAACTTGTTTGTTGAAAAGAACAGCAAACAGGAGAGACCAGTTAGGGATGTGAATCCTCCGAAAACAATGGACAACTGGCACTGACTAAATGATCAAGCAAGACTAAATAGCAATCTTGCCTTGCGCAGGCGTGTACTATGGAGGACAGAGAATGAACTTCAATCCAATATTGCAGCCAGCATGCAGCCAGCGGGTAAGGAAAGGGTGAATCAAACACCCAAAAACCCCGCCTCCATGGCTGAAGATTGTTCCCTCCAAATTCAGGTGACAGTGTCCCTTTAAGGGGGATGTCACGGTGGCTGCGACCCAGTCCGTGGCCATGGGCACTCATTTAATAGGGAAAGGTCTTTTAAAGGGATAAAGTTTGTTCGTGACGCCACCTGTGGTATTCGGTCAGTAGGGACCGATGCTGCGTAAAGGGGTCCTTTGGGGTGATGTTGCAGCAAGATGGTGACACTTCCCACAGGTGAAGCGGGGTCCCAAGGGATCCTAAGGTGTATGACAAGGATGGTGGGTTGCCGGTAAATAACGGGGGACACAGGGTTGTAGTCCTTACCTGGTTTACTGATAGTAATAGTCAGCCTCAGTCCAGGGTACCAGGTTCAGGTGTAGCTGTGGTCCAGCCAGCTTGGAGGCTATAGGGGATCCCTTTCCCAGGTGAAGTCCGTAAGCCTTTCTTACTTGCGCTAGTTTGCGAGGTCCCTGCTGCTTGTAGCTTGCTGGCAAGGTACCCTCTCTCTCCTGTCCTGAGACAGGTGCCTGCACAGTGGGCTTCTCAGGTTACTGCTTCACCTCAGACTTGGTGTGGGCAAATAAAGTACAGTCCTATGCCCTCCGGTTCTGTCATGCATCAGGAAATACAACACGACCTCGGGCTCCCGGTTTCTGCAATCTGGCTCTGAGGGTGTCCGGTTGCTGTTCACCTCTGAGCCCCTTTCTCTTCCACTATGCTCCTTTCCCCTTAAGCTCCACTATGATCCAACTCTTCAGGTTATCTCTCCCTTTTCCTGGGGCTGCAGTTCACACGTGGCTGCTCAGCCCCACTGTCCGCCCTCAGTCCTCACTCTTCAGTGTCTCTGAACAACTAACTAACTCCTCCTCCGGACCAGAATACCTAAAGCTGGGGAAGCTCCCCTGAATCCGGGTTCAGAGCTCCCCCTTCTGGTCTGGATTCAGAATATGTTGAATGTAGGTGCTTACCTGATAAAGGGAATCCCCCTTGCCTCCAAGCATGATATTGCCCTCCCCGAAAGGAAGGCAACATCACTGTAACAACCGATTACCTGGGGTGTTACAATAGCAAAGGTAGAAACCCTAGCATCTCCACCATCCAGGGTAATCAGGGTGACAGGGATAGCCTGGGGCACCCCTAACTGGAGGGATTGGGTGGGTGCCCACAGTCCCTTGTCATGACATTTTATCATATCAGGTCAGAAGCAAGGAGGAGGATTCTTACATTTGCTGGGAGTAACAAACTCAGAACAGCTGATACAACCCAAGACAGAGAACTCTAGGAGTGCAGCTAAGCAGTTTAACCCTTGCAGCAACAAAGCAAAGAATGCGAGAATTGCTAATACGACGGTGAAGCTGTTGTTACTATCGCAGGTGTATGTGTCACCAGACACTGCGATCGTCTGACCCCACTCTGTCTCGGTATCCCCGTGACAGATACCTTGATATCTGCAATCAGATGTCTTATTCCACAGAAATCCACGTTTTTCTTAATATGTAATATGTATATGAGCTGTTAAGATCTATGGGCTGGACATAGATCTCCCTGAGAATCTTTTCGATTAGTTAAACTCAGCTTAAACTCTGTTAGAGTTTGGAGAACCTAGTTTCTCCATTCTGTGTCTGCGGATGTCGTACTGCACTTGGATGACATCCGAGTGCAGTCTGATGTTTCACACGCACCCATAGACTTGTTTGGGTGTGCATGGTCTGATTTTCGTATACACTTGCAGTATGCTGTGACTGTTTTTTGAAGCCTGATTGGCATAAGGAAAAAAAATTGCAGATCTGCACTGCCACATCGAAGAGCACTTGGCCGTGCTATGCGCTTGTGCGAGCGAGCCCGGAAACTACGTTGTCCCTGTAAGGCTGCCGTCACACTATCAGTATTTGGTCAGTATTTTACATCAGTATTTGTAAGCCAAAACCAGGAGTGGAACAAATAGAGGAAAAGTATAATAGAAACATATGCACCACTTCTGCATTTATCACCCACTCCTGGTTTTGGCTTACAGATACTGATGTAAAATACTGACCAAATACTGATAGTGTGATGGCAGCCTAAAACATAGGTGTTTGTAATTAGGGGCAACCTGTGATTCAGACAGCATGAACCTCCGGACAGGCTGCCTTTAAAGTACAGATTAGGAGTCATAACTGGCAGCCATACAGCAGGTAAAGGATTTAATCTCTGTGTAGGAGGGAAAAGACGGAAGGCTCAGGCAGTCATGGAAACATGTTCCCTCTGCCGCTTAAGCTAGTCTCAGTATATCTGACAGTAACCTGAACTGCTTTGCTATAAGATAGCAAAAACAATTTATCGTCTACATGAAGAAGGTAATGTTATGACAACTGAATCAAGCAAATATAAACAAAAATGTATCATTAATCACTGACTAATTCTTTTATTTTCTAGCTTGACTGCACCTAACACATTTTTTGACTATACCAGTAAAGCCTGCTAACAAACAAAATTTGTATAATGTAAAGAAATGTGCATATAAAATGAAAAATCCCAAGGTCATGAAGGGGTTAATATACTCCTTGCTCATTGGCCTGCTAAAATAAAATCCTCCTGGTGGAAGTATTTTATACCTGTTTTATCAGAGACCAGTCCTCCAGGAATTCTCATTTGCAGTTGCGCATGTAAGGTGGAAACCTGCTATTCCATTAGGCCTCATCCAGATGTCCAATGTTCTAATACAAGTGGGTTTCAATGACAGCACTCATATGTGTGATAGTCTGTGACCATTCATGTGCCCGTGAGTTTTTGTGGACCAATTAGTCCACAGAAAAAAGTGGAGACATGTCCGATTTTGATTCAAGAGTTGGATCAAAATTGGTAATGCAAGTCTATGGGTCTGTGAAAAAAAATTGGACCACACTCGGATGACATCCAAGGGTGGAACAATTTTCACGGACTATCAGAGTGAAGAAGGAGGAGAAACGTTTATTTTTTGCTTCCACATATGAGAAAATACTGATTGTCAAGCTGTGACGGTCTCAAACTGTCCCTGGAACGGGGACCCTAATCCAGAGGTACTCTTGAAGGTAGAGAGGCCTGGGTCTCTGATCTTACTATGCACTTGTCAAACCCTAATATGTCCCCTCCCCTCTCACACTCACATGAGGCATGGGTCAGAAATGTAATGTAAACAAGACACAAAGACAAAACAGGGAAAGCAGAAAACCTCTATCATACAAAAGCACTCACCAACAAAAGGGAGGAGGATAGGGACAGGGGGAATTAACTAAAAAGGAATAGGGACCAGGAGATAAACACTCACGTACTTCAGCAAACTACAGCTTACTACAACTCCCGCTCTAGCTCCTCAGCTTAGCACAGGAAGAAGAATCTTTCACCGGCAAAGGAAGAGACGCACAGAGCTGGTATATGTGGGGAGTAGAGATGATTAGCAGCAGCAACAGCTGTGTGCACAAAATCTGAATGTTCCCAGCCAGCATGAAAAGAGTCATTAACCCCTTCTCTGCTGAAGGTAATGAAACCCATTTAAAATAGGACACAAATCACACTGTCTCTAAAGAGGACCTGTCATTTATTACCCTTTGTGACTTTCTAACTCCAGGTCTCCCTGGGGGACTTGACACTGATGACACTCGGACCACTTGTCAACAAATCAGTGCAGCCTTTATTGATTGAATAAACTTTGCCAGTACTCTGCTAACCTGGTTGCTGGGGAAAAGAATGATCTTTGCCCAACAAGGTTGTAACAAGTTTCCATAAGGACCCAAAGTAAATCTTAGAAATGGGCCCCTGCTCTACTATGATCTCCTTGTGAAATGAATTCAGAATATGAAAAATTTCTGATTATTTTGATCGCACATGGCTGTGTCACTGCATACAACTCTCTGTATGACAGTGGTCTAGTGGCCAGGGTAGAAATGGGGATGTTCACCCTATTCTTGTAGTTCATGGGGCTCCCAGTGAATAGTTGATAATTTGCTTACACTGGAATATCCCTAAAGGCATATTTCCATATTCTTAAAATATCCACGGATAGGGGTTACCTTACTGATCACTGGGGGTCCAAATGCTGTGAGTTTGACATTCAGTAATTCTGAGAATGGGGAACTGGAACCATAAAAATACTCTCATTAATAGAGCGGAAGTTCACATGCATGCTCCATCTATTATTTATCCAACTGCTGGAGAAGCCAAGAAAGATGCGTTCCAATTTAAAAAAAACTCTACAGTTCTCGAATTCACTTAGAAAAAAAAGAACAATTGTGTGCATGAGATTTCTGAAATCTCATAGATTTGCTGGTACTGTAAAACTCCGCTTCTCATTTCCTTGTGAAAAAATTAATGCAAAAGCGCTGCTTGTGAACATAGCTATAGAGTATAATAAAGTATCCATGCAGATAGATGGTAGAAAACGAGTTAAGTCTAGACTTGTCACGTGTCAGAACAATGAAGAAAATTATGCTTCTCATTAATGATTTTACCTTTAAAATCATTTTATAATGATTTTTTTTTGTAATTTGACATTAACGATGTACAGTATGTAGTCCGATAGCTGAACGACAAACGACAATAAAAACGCAAAAAATAATTTAATAGCCTGAATGTAATCTTTTACTAGGTCCACAAATAGTTTTCGCTCCTTCGTGCCTTACAAGACCACTTGTAGTCTTACATGCTTACACCACGCTGGGCAGAGATACTTTGGGCCATTTGGCTCTGTGCGTCTATAACGCCAATTGCTGGAGCCCTTCCCCTCAGCAGCTGCTGCATGCGAGCGACTAGAACTGTAGTGTAGACAACTGTTTTTATGGATTTCTTTCTGGTTTCAGTTGGCAGCTTTTAAACAGTCAACATGTTTGTAACACGCTCTCCTAAGAAGCAACTGCAAGGCTTTACAGCCAGTAGGTGGTACTTGGAGTATGGAAACATTACTACCTCCCTTCTTGGAAGACTGAAATTAACTGTTTGAGATAATAGTTCACTAAAAAGTTTACACAGACGTTAATGTCACAATTTGCAGATTAAAAATTCATGGGTCACATATGCAAATGCACCAATGAACGATATGGGTTGCATATGGCAAATCAGAAACAAAATATGCAGAAGGCTCAGAGTCCTGTGCAACACCCGCTAGGGCCGTGGGGTACTCGGAACCGGGTCGGACGGTTCTTAAAGGGGTGGTCACAGCAGCAGTGACCCGGATCGTGGCCCTGGGCACGCAATTAAAAGGGATGAGGGAATGTTTGTAGGGGTTTGTTCGTGACGCCACCTGTGGTATTCGGCTATAGATGGCAGACGCTGCTTAAAGGGACCGCTGGGGCCGATGGTGATGCAGCTGCGATGGTTCTGCTCCCCACAGGTGGAGCGGGGCCCCAGGGCTACTGGAACAGTCTATGAGGGGTTGTGGACATTGGGATGCAGGAATGATTGGAGGACACAGGGACCGCAGTTTCTTTACCTTTAGGGTATGTGCACACGTAGATGGAACCTCTGCGGATTTTTCCGCACCTGTTTTGAGAAATCCGCAGGTAAAAAGCACTAGGTTTTACCTGCGGATTTACCACAGATTTTGTGCGTTTTTTGTGCGGATTCCACCTGCGGTTTTACACCTGCGGATTCCTATAATGCTGCGGAATAAACAATCCAGCATTTCCGGGTGTTTTTTGCCGCAGCATGTGCACTGCAGATTTTGTTTTCCATAGGTTTACATGGTACTGTAAACTCATGGAAAACAGCTGCGAATCCGCAGCATCCAAACCACTGCAGATCCGCAGCAAAATCCGCAACGTGTGCACATACCCTTAATTGTAGGTGCAGTCTGGAGCACAAGTACAGATCGTATTGGAGATCCGGGCAGTCTGGAAGAAGTTCAGAACCCCTAGCCAGGTGGGGTTGGAAGCCATCCTACTATGCTGTTCTTTAGGTTCTTGATGCCTTAGGCTATGTTCACACTTTGCAGATTCCACTGCGGATTTTTCCGCAGCAGAATTCCCAAATCCGCAGTGAAAACCCGTCGCGGTTTTTACTGCGGATTTATCGCGGTTTTTACTGCGGTTTCTTCTGCGGATTTTCATCTGCAGTTTTCTATTGGAGCAGGTGAAAATCCGCAGAAAAGAAGTGACATGCTGCGGAATGTAATCCGCAGCGTTTCCGCGCGTTTTTTTCCGCAGCATGTGAACTGCGTTTTTTGTTTCCCATAGGTTTACATTGTTCTGTAAACTCATGGGAAACTGCTGCAGATCCGCAGCGGTCAAATCCGCTGCGGATCCGCAGCAAAATCCGCAAAGTGTGAATATAGCCTTAGGCTCTCTTCAAGTCCCGCTCTCAGTCTGTCCTTCAAGTGGAACACTACCCGCATGGCACTCAGCTCGAGCCTTTTCCCGATGTCACTCCCTCGTGGTAACTCCGGGCTCTCTAGATGGCTGTTGTGCCTTCGGGCATTAGATGTGGCCAGGAGACCTGCAATCTCCTGTTCTCTGGATTCAGTTAATGGTGCAAAGCATGAGGTCTAATTTGGCTGTATCAGAGGTATGTGACTGGGGTCTAAGTGATAACACTAGACTTCCAGTCCTCTTTCTCTCTGAAAATTTGAATATTTAATTTCACGGAGGAGCATAGCATGGCTTATAAGTCTCCTTACACTGGTATATCACTCTTCACACCCCAGTCAGAGGCCTATCAAACAGCCAAATCAGATCTCTTGTTTTGCACTGAAGAGGAGCAACACCCCTAATCAAGTGTCTGCAAATATACTATCTAGTTTGGCTCTTATCCAAAGTGTCAAGACCTGTTAAAGGGTCTAGACTGACTTTTAGGATTGCAACTTAGGCCATGTGCACACGTTCAGGTTTTTTCGCGTTTTTTTCGCGTTTTTTCGCGCTAAAAACGCTATAATAACTCATTAAAAACGCATACATTATGCATTCTATCATTTAGACTGCATTCTGCATGTTTTGTTCACATGGATCCGTTTTTTCCGCGAAAAAAACGCATCGCGGTAAAAAAAGAGCATGTTCATTATTTTTGCCGATTTTCTGCGCTTTTCCCGCAATTCTATGCATTTGGGAAAAAACGCACAAAAAACGCATCAAAAACGCATCAAAAAATGCGAAAAAAACGCATGCGGATTTCTGGCAGAAATGTCCGGTTTTTGTCAGGAAAATTTCTGCAAGAAATCCTGACGTGTGCACATACCCTTACAGTAGGTGGCGCAAAAGTTTTAGTCCTCTTCCTCTCTGAAAAGATAATTTGCATATTTATTTCCCTGTAAAGGAAACCCTAGCTAAATAATATTTTATTCTGAAAGCAGTTATTTTCAGCTCTGTCCTAAATGATTTGTGTATATACAGCTCTGGCAAAAATTAAGAGAGCACCACATCAAAACCCTGTCATGGGCAGCCCAATCTCCAGACCTGAACTCCATTGAAAACCTCTGGAATGTAATCAATAGGATGATGGATAGTCACAAGCCATCAAACAAAGAAGAACTGCTTACATTTTTGCGCCAGAAGCAGTGTGAAAGACTGGTGGAAAGCATACCAAGAAGCATGAAAGCTGTGATTAAAAATTATGGTTATTCCACAAAATATTGATTTCTGAACTCTTCATGAGTTAAAGCATTAGTATTGTTTCTAAATGATTATGAACTTGTTTTCTTTGCATTATTTGAGGTCTGAAAGCACTGGTTTTTTTTACCATTTCTACTTTTCAAAAAATAAAAACAAAATTTATTGCTTGGAAATTCGGAGACATGTTTGTTGTCAGAAGTTCATAGACTAAAAGAATAATTTACATTTTACTCAAAAATATACCTAGAAAGAGAAAAATCAGACAAACTGAACATTTTGCAGTGGTCTCTTAATTTTTGCCAGAGCTGTGTATACGGTATATATTTTTATTGTCAACCCTTAAGTGAAATGTATTTCAAAATTTTTCTAACATCCTGATTCTGGGGATAACTAGAATATTAGAAACCTAAAAAGGAGCATTAACACGTTCATTTTTATTGCAGAAAATCTATGTGAAATGATGTCTCACAGTATGAGAAGGCAAGAGACAGGAGAGGAGAGCGCCTAAATTGCTGAAAGATTGATGAAGTTTGTGGCTTGAGCATTACGTTGCCAGTTTTCCGCTAGGATCAACTTACTATTGGGTATCTGCCAAAGTTGAGGCTTGGCTTTCCATTAACCAGGGCAAAGATTCAGATCATTGCCTTAGCCTTGTGTCAAGATGGAGTGACTGGTTGGCCCAACCCCTGGCGCAGAGCTCATGAAGAAATTGCCTTGCGGCCTGCTATCAGCAATTCCCCTGTTGTGAATTCTGTGGCAGAGCTCCCTCCTGTGGTCACAAGTGGTACTTCTGCTGATTCTCTCTGTGAGCTTCCGTTGGTGGAGGGAAGTGGTACTGCGGCTTCTGAGTTTCCTCCCTCAGGTGATGTGGTGAGGTCGTTAGGTGCTGCTCTACTTAACTCCACCTAGTGCTTTGATCCTGGCTTCCTGTCAATGTTCCAGTATTGGACTTGTTTTCCTCCTGGATCGTTCCTGTGGCCTGCTGCTCTGCATAGCTAAGTTTTCCTTTGCTATTTTGTTTGTTTTTTTTTCTGTCCAGCTTATCTATTTGTTTGCTGGAAGCTCTGGGATGCAGAGGGTGTACCTCCGTGCCGTTAGTTCGGTACGGGGGGTCTTTTTGCCCCCTTTGCGTGGTTTTTAGGGTTTTGTGTTGACCGCAAAGTTACCTTTCCTATCCTCGCTCTGTTCAGAAAGTCGGGCCTCACTTTGCTAAATCTATTTCATCTCTACGTTTGTCTTTTCATCTTAACTCACAGTCATTATATGTGGGGGGCTGCCTTTTCCTTTGGGGTATTTCTCTGAGGCAAGGTAGGCTTATTTTCTATCTTCAGGCTAGCTAGTTTCTCAGGCTGTGCCGAGTTGCATATGGAGCGTTAGGCGCAATCCACGGCTGCCTCTAGTGTTTGTTGGAGAGGATTAGGGATTGCGGTCAACAGAGTTCCCACGTCTCAGAGCTCGTTCTATGTTTTTGGGTTATTGTCAGATCACTGTATGTGCTCTGACCTCTATGTCCACTGTGGTACTGAATTGCCTAATCATAACAGTACAGGAAGCCAAAAGTACTAATGATTCTCAATAGAGGGAAAAAAGAAGTTCTGAGACCATTTTTTTTTTCTCTGCACTGTGTTTTGCCTTTTTTTTCCCATAGACATTTGGGTGGTTCAGGACACAGGTGTAGCAATGGACATTAGAAGTCTGTCTTCATGTGTGGATCAGCTCTCGGCAAGAGTACAAAAGATTCAAGACACTATTGATCAGAAATCTATGTTAGAACCAAGAATTCCTATTCCTGATTTGTTTTTTGGAGATAGAACTAAGTTTCTGAGTTTCAAAAATAATTGTAAACTATTTCTGGCCTTGAAACCTCGCTCCTCTGGTGATCCAGTTCAACAGGTTTTGATCATTATTTCTTTTTTGCGTGGCGACCCTCAGGACTGGGCATTTTCTCTTGCGCCAGGAGATCCTGCATTAAGTAATATCGATGCGTTTTTCCTGGCGCTTGGATTGCTGTACGATGAACCTAATTCAGTGGATCAGGCAGAAAAAAATTTGCTGGCTCTTTGTCAGGGTCAGGATGAGATAGAGTTATATTGTCAGAAATTTAGAAAGTGGTCCGTGCTCACTCTATGGAATGAATCTGCGCTAGCAGCTATGTTCAGAAAGGGTCTCTCTGAAGCCCTTAAGGATGTCATGGTGGGATTTCCTATGCCTGCTGGTTTGAATGAGTCTATGTCTTTGGCCATTCAGATTGGTTGACACTTGCGTGAGCGTAAATCTGTGCACCATTTGGCGGTATTACCTGAGCTTAAACCTGAGCCTATGCAGTGCGATAGGACTTTGACCAGAGTTGAACGGCAAGAACACAGACGTCTGAATGGGCTGTGTTTCTATTGTGGTGATTCCACTCATGCTATCTCTGATTGTCCTAAGCGCACTAAGCGGTTCGCTAGGTCTGCCACCATTGGTACGGTACAGTCAAAATTTCTTCTGTCCGTTACCTTGATCTGCTCTTTGTCATCGTATTCTGTCATGGCATTTGTGGATTCAGGCGCTGCCCTGAATTTGATGGACTTGGAGTATGCTAAGCGTTGTGGGTTTTTCTTGGAGCCCTTGCATTGTCCTATTCCATTGAGAGGAATTGATGCTACGCCTTTGGCCAAGAATAAGCCTCAGTACTGGACCCAGCTGACCATGTGCATGGCTCCTGCACATCAGGAGGTTATTTGCTTTCTGGTGTTGCATAATCTGCATGATGTGGTCGTGTTGGGGTTGCCATGGCTACAAGTCCATAATCCAGTATTAGATTGGAAATCCATGTCGGTGTCCAGCTGGGGTTGTCAGGGGGTACATGGTGATGTTCCATTTCTGTCAATTTCGTCATCCACCCCTTCTGAGGTTCCAGAGTTCTTGTCTGATTACCAGGATGTATTTGATGAGCCCAAGTCCGATGCCCTACCTCCGCATAGGGATTGTGATTGTGCTATCAATTTGATTCCTGGTAGTAAGTTCCCAAAAGGCCGATTGTTTAATTTATCTGTGCCTGAGCACGCCGCTATGCGCAGTTATGTGAAGGAGTCCCTGGAGAAGGGGCATATTCGCCCGTCATCGTTGCCATTAGGAGCAGGGTTCTTTTTTGTAGCCAAGAAGGATGGTTCGCTGAGACCTTGTATAGATTACCGCCTTCTAAATAAGATCACGGTTAAATTTCAGTACCCCTTGCCGTTGTTATCTGATTTGTTTGCTCGGATTAAGGGGGCTAGTTGGTTCACAAAGATAGATCTTCGTGGTGCGTATAATCTTGTGCGAATTAAGCGAGGCGATGAATGGAAAACTGCATTTAATACGCCCGAGGGTCATTTTGAGTATCTTGTAATGCCATTCGGACTTGCCAGTGCTCCATCAGTGTTTCAGTCCTTTATGCATGACATCTTCCGAGAGTACCTGGATAAATTCGTGATTGTGTACTTGGATGACATTTTGATCTTCTCGGATGATTGGGAGTCTCATGTGAAGCAGGTCAGAACGGTTTTTCAGGTCCTGCGTGCTAATTCTTTGTTTGTGAAGGGATTAAAGTGTCTCTTTGGTGTGCAGAAGGTTTCATTTTTGGGGTTCATGTTTTCCCCATCTACTATCGAGATGGATCCTGTTAAGGTCCAAGCCATCCATGATTGGACTCAGCCGACATCTCTGAAAAGTCTGCAAAAGTTCCTGGGCTTTGCTAATTTTTATCGTCGCTTCATCTGCAATTTTTCTAGTATTGCTAAACCATTGACCGATTTGACCAAGAAGGGTGCTGATGTGGTCAATTGGTCTTCTGCTGCTGTGGAAGCTTTTCAAGAGTTGAAGCGTCGTTTTTCTTCTGCCCCTGTGTTGTGTCAACCAGATGTTTCGCTTCCGTTCCAGGTCGAGGTTGATGCTTCTGAGATTGGAGCAGGGGCTGTTTTGTCGCAGAGAGGTTCTGATTGCTCAGTGATGAAACCGTGCGCCTTCTTTTCCAGGAAGTTTTCGCCTGCTGAGCGAAATTTTGATGTGGGCAACCGAGAGTTGCTGGCCATGAAGTGGGCATTCGAGGAGTGGCGTCATTGGCTTGAAGGAGCTAAGCATCGCGTGGTGGGATTGACTGATCATAAGAACTTGACTTATCTCGAGTCTGCCAAGCGGTTGAATCCTAGACAGGCTCGTTGGTCGCTGTTTTTTGCCCGTTTTGACTTTGTGATTTCGTACCTTCCGGGCTCTAAAAATGTGAAGGCGGATGCTCTGTCTAGGAGCTTTGTGCCCGACTCTCCGGGTTTGTCTGAGCCGGCGGGTATCCTCAAGGAAGGAGTAATTGTGTCTGCCATCTCCCCTGATTTGCGGCGAGTGCTGCAAAAATTTCAGGCTAATAAACCTGATCGTTGTCCAGCGGAGAAACTGTTTGTCCCTGATAGGTGGATGAATAAAGTTATCTCTGAGGTTCATTGTTCGGTCTTGGCTGGTCATCCTGGAATCTTTGGTACCAGAGAGTTAGTGGCTAGATCCTTTTGGTGGCCATCTCTGTCGCGGGATGTGCGTACTTTTGTGCAGTCCTGTGGGATTTGTGCTCGGGCTAAGCCCTGCTGTTCTCGTGCCAGTGGGTTGCTTTTGCCCTTGCCGGTCCCGAAGAGGCCTTGGACACATATCTCTATGGATTTTATTTCAGATCTCCCCGTCTCTCAAAAGATGTCAGTCATTTGGGTGGTCTGTGATCGCTTCTCTAAGATGGTCCATTTGGTACCCTTGTCTAAATTGCCTTCCTCCTCTGATTTGGTGCCATTGTTCTTCCAGCATGTGGTTCGTTTACATGGCATTCCAGAGAATATCGTTTCTGACAGAGGTTCCCAGTTTGTTTCGAGGTTTTGGCGAGTTTTTTGTGGTAGGATGGGCATTGACTTGTCTTTTTCCTCGGCTTTCCATCCTCAGACTAATGGCCAGACCGAACGAACCAATCAGACCTTGGAAACATATCTGAGATGTTTTGTTTCTGCTGATCAGGATGACTGGGTGTCCTTTTTGCCTTTGGCTGAGTTCGCCCTTAATAATCGGGCCAGCTCGGCAACCTTGGTTTCGCCATTTTTCTGCAACTCTGGGTTCCATCCTCGTTTCTCGTCAGGACAGGTTGAGTCTTCGGACTGTCCTGGTGTGGATACTGTGGTGGACAGGTTGCAGCAGATTTGGACTCATGTAGTGGACAATTTGACCTTGTCCCAGGAGAAGGCTCAACGTTTTGCTAATCGCAGACGCTGTGTGGGTCCCCGACTTCGTGTTGGGGATCTGGTTTGGTTATCTTCTCGTCATATTCCTATGAAGGTTTCCTCTCCTAAGTTTAAACCTCGTTTCATTGGTCCGTATAGGATTTCTGAGGTTCTTAATCCTGTGTCTTTTCGTCTGACCCTTCCAGATTCTTTTTCCATACATAACGTATTCCATAGGTCATTGTTGCGGAGATACGTGGCACCTATGGTTCCATCTGTTCACCCTCCTGCCCCGGTTTTGGTGGAAGGGGAGTTGGAGTATATTGTGGAGAAGATTTTGGATTCTCGTGTTTCAAGACGGAAACTCCAGTATCTGGTTAAGTGGAAGGGTTATGCTCAGGAAGATAATTCCTGGGTCTTTGCCTCTGATGTCCATGCTCCCGATCTTGTTCGTGCCTTTCATGTGGCTCATCCTGGTCGGCCTGGGGGCTCTGGTGAGGGTTCGGTGACCCCTCCTCAAGGGGGGGTACTGTTGTGAATTCTGTGGCA
Organism: Ranitomeya imitator; assembly: GCF_032444005.1. Lineage (NCBI taxonomy): Eukaryota > Metazoa > Chordata > Amphibia > Anura > Dendrobatidae > Ranitomeya > Ranitomeya imitator. The sequence goes on along the minus strand of NC_091282.1, from coordinate 735,176,667 downwards.
GAGCTCCCTCCTGTGGTCACAAGTGGTACTTCTGCTGATTCTCTCTGTGAGCTTCCGTTGGTGGAGGGAAGTGGTACTGCGGCTTCTGAGTTTCCTCCCTCAGGTGATGTGGTGAGGTCGTTAGGTGCTGCTCTACTTAACTCCACCTAGTGCTTTGATCCTGGCTTCCTGTCAATGTTCCAGTATTGGACTTGTTTTCCTCCTGGATCGTTCCTGTGGCCTGCTGCTCTGCATAGCTAAGTTTTCCTTTGCTATTTTGTTTGTTTTTTTTCTGTCCAGCTTATCTATTTGTTTGCTGGAAGCTCTGGGACGCAGAGGGTGTTCCTCCGTGCCGTTAGTTCGGTACGGAGGGTCTTTTTGCCCCCTTTGCGTGGTTTTTAGGGTTTTGTGTTGACCGCAAAGTTACCTTTCCTATCCTCGCTCTGTTCAGAAAGTCGGGCCTCACTTTGCTAAATCTATTTCATCTCTACGTTTGTCTTTTCATCTTAACTCACAGTCATTATATGTGGGGGGCTGCCTTTTCCTTTGGGGTATTTCTCTGAGGCAAGGTAGGCTTATTTTCTATCTTCAGGCTAGCTAGTTTCTCAGGCTGTGCCGAGTTGCATAGGGAGCGTTAGGCGCAATCCACGGCTGCCTCTAGTGTTTGTTGGAGAGGATTAGGGATTGCGGTCAACAGAGTTCCCACGTCTCAGAGCTCGTTCTATGTTTTTGGGTTATTGTCAGATCACTGTATGTGCTCTGACCTCTATGTCCACTGTGGTACTGAATTGCCTAATCATAACATTCCCCCCCGTATTTTTTATTTTAATTGTTGTGTGGGTTTTAATATTTCATTCTTGTAAATGCCCATGTTGAATGAATCAATGTTTTTCACCATATATTGAACTATTTTTTACTACCGAAGCCAAAATATAGAAAAGATGACAACCTTTTGGCTTCAAGTATGACACATTTACGATGGTATTTCTATGTGAAAGTCACAAAAAAAGTTGCATATTCTAGAGAGCCCTATGGACTGTCTCCTACCTGTCTGAATCCCCAGCGCCTCTTCTGATTCATAGGCCCAATGTCGTCGTTCAAACATTATGCACTCATGACATTTTACTCGGCCAACTATTCGGAGGAGGCTTCGGATTGCAGGCAGATAGGAGAAGGTTCTCAGGGCTCTGGTCCAGCAGCCTCGTACTACCGACATGTTTACAAATTTTAGTGATCATCTCTAACAGTGTTCTATGTCCTTATTAAAAATAGAGTATTGTTAGACTCTTGTCTAAGTTTCATCACAATCTGAGACTATCTATTACCTAGGGAGAACCAGCTGTGGGGAGCAAGGAGAGACTGGGAGATGTTTTTAGCCCCAGAAAGAATTCCTGTATTGGCTAGTTGAGCATTGGTCCATCATCTGTAGAAATATCAAAACATTTTCTCAATGCAATGTTTTCTGATCTGCCCCTAGAACCAGTCTGGCCGTAAGACTGGAATAATCCCTTAGATGATATGGGCAGACACAGACAAAAAAGGACCTTTGGACCAGAACAGTATATGGACCCCTTTCAGTCCAAAAACTAATCAAAATACACCCCTCAATGTGTCAGTGTAAACAACTGCTTGTTGCTTTGGATCTGGAAGTGGGCCCCTTAGCTCTTGGGCCCCTGTGCAGCTGCCCAGGTTGCAGTCCCTGCCTTAGAAATTTAGTGGATCAGTTCTGGCTTCAGTTTCCCTCCAATGTGTCACTAACAGATGAGAAAAAAATATCTGACAACCTCTCAACTGGAAATGAGACCTGAAAAGTAAATTTGAGTGTTTAACTAGATATACCCATAGCTGAAAGAAGCAGCCACATACTGAAAGGTTCATAGTAACTGTGAAGGGACATGATTTACCATCCTTATATCTGAGCTTCTGTCAGCTCTTATGTTTCTGTTGAGAAGCTTTTCAGATTAGTAAGCAATTTTCTCCTCTATCTCTATAATAAAAAGGAAAATCATCTTATACTTCTGCCAAAAATACAATATCCAGCATGAAGTGAAGTTCCTGGCCCACATAAAGCCTCTTTCACACTTCCGTCGTTTAGGGGCCGTCGCAATGCGTCGTTCTGTGCAAAAAACGCATCCTGCAAAGTTGCCCGCAGGTTGCGTTTTTTGCACATAGACTTGTATTACCGACACATCGCAATGTATGGATACACGTTCCATACGTCATGCACTGGATGCGTCGGTATTTGGCGGACCGTCGTAGCGAAGAAACCTTCAAGGGGACGTTTTTTCGTACGTCGGGTCCTGCAATTCCTACCACGCATGCGCGGCCGGAACTCCGCGCCCTCCTCCCTATGACTATACAGTGGGCAGCGGACGCGTTGAAAGACTGCGTCTGCTGCCCACGTTGCACAGAATTTTCACAACATCCGTTGGTACGTCGCGCCGACGCTTAGCAACGGCCCCGTACCGATGAAAGTGTGAAAGAAGCCTAAGAGAAGAGATAAGAGCTGTACATTAAAAATGATTTCCGGCCTGAACAGAAAATTCAGATTGAACGGAAAAGTTTGCAAGTCACTCTATGTGACTGGGAACTGTGGAATCATGACATGTGCAATGTACGCACTGCGAAGATTCCACTCACGCTTATGATGGATAGGAATCCTGACAATGTGCATATGGCACACTGTTACGATTCTGTAGTTTGCAGTCACATGGCATGACCACAGAACTTTCTGTACAGTCTGGAAAACTGGAAATGTCAAAATCTTCGCAAAATTACTTTCTAACAAGGACCTGCCTATTAAAATATGGAAATATGTCATATCCTTATACTGCATGCACATGCGTCAGGAGGGTGCATGTATTTTAATAACACAGGGATCAGACCCTGCTAACTCTCTGTGTCCTGGAAAGAGCTAGGACTGAGGGGCAGCACTTCAGATCCCTGCACAGTTGGTGGCCGGGAGCTCTAAGGTGCAGAGAAAAAGGACTGCAGCTATAAGGGGCTGTTCTCACTGCAAAGTTCTCCACATTCAGGACTGCTTTGGGGTGATTTCATCTTAGGCTGGTTTCAGACTTGTGTACGGTTGAGCTGCAGATGGCAGCGTACTTCCTCACTTCTTCCTCCCTGAAACCATGCCTACGCTCTGCCAATGCCTCCTTGCGTCCTGCGGTGCCCTGTGTACCTATCTTTAACATTGAGTACGCAGAGATGTACGGTGTATGCGGATACCTCCGCATGCACTGTTTTGGCGCTGCGCCGAACACAACATGATGCATTTTGTTGCGTTCAGCGCAGTGCCAAAACGGCGCATGCGGAGGCAATGTTAAAGATAGGTATGCAGGGCACCACAGGACGCAAGGAGGCGTCGGTGGAGCGTAGGCGGAGCGTAGGTGTGGTTTCAGGGAGGAAGTACGCTGCCATCCGCAGCTCTCCCGTACGCAAGTCTGAAACCAGCCTCAATGTATGAAAAATTTAGTTAGATGTGCATCCAGCCACTCAGTTCAATTAGGCAAATGGAGTTCAAAATATGAAACTTTGTACTCTCATTTCACCTTTCTGACGTTGTCAAATGGAGTCCAAAATTTCATATTTTGAACTTTGTTTGACTCATCGAATTCAATGGCCGTTTGGGGGCTTGTCTGTATTTTACAAAAAAAAAGTGCCACAGAAGAAACAGTTCATGAAGAGGAAAGGGTTCTAGCATCAAGATCTTCAGTTAAAGCCACATTTTATTGATTAAATAATATCAATATTTTTTATTTCTATACCATCAACACATTTCGCAGCACTTTACAATTAAGCAGGGACATGTTTCGACAAAAAAAAAAAAAACCCCAATACAATGTAAGACATTTCAACGGTTACAGGAGGAGAGAGGGCCCTGCTTGCAAGCTTACAATCTATAGGAAAATATTGAAAATCGCACACCCCTGTATATGTAGTGTATGTAGCAAATGCATTTCAGACAATGGTCTTTAATCAATGCATAAGTTATCCCTATACAGGGGTTGTGATTTTTAATTCTTATCTAATAAAATGTGTTTGTATCTTGTTTTGAGACACAAGCCGCCAACTAAGTCCTGAATTGTGAGGAAAACAGATTGTTAACAGCCCCTTGTCAATCACAGTGTAGGAAAGACTAAGTGCAACACGAAGGCATGAGGGGAAGGGAGCCCAACACTAGAGAAGGGGGGAATGGAGACCCCTAGGCAGATCTAAAGTCACCCTGTCTGCTCTAAACATCTCTACGTATATAGGTTCTGCACCTATCGCCGAGCAGGAACCTAATCCCTGCCTAACCCTGGCAATAAGCCCTGCTTAGGGAACGACTGGGTGTCATTAGTTGATCCCCACTGCCACTAAAGACAGCTTGGATAGACGAACAAGGAAACACTTATCTTGAGTAGATTTAGAGATGTAAAACAGACATCCTCCAGCAGCACCAAAGAGGAAGATACCCGACTGCTATAGCTCCAAGCCTCAACAGGGGAAAATGGAAATATCACTGGCATCTCCCAGTAGCAGGCTGGGAGTCTATAGACACCCTGGTCCAGGTGTGTCAATTAGAGCCAGAGAAAGGTTGCCACTGGGTCAAAGAGTCAGAAGGGTTAAGAAGGTGTCTTCAAAGCCAAACCCAGAGGCCTTCTGTAGCTAGATGCAGTGCAACTGTCTGTAGCTTCTGACATACCCGTGACCAGGGTAGCCATCAGGGCATTACTGCCCTTACTGGTGTATGGGGCCCGGTGAGCAGAAGGAAAGAGGGGAGACTGGACATGCTGGCTGCTCAGGCCCCTTCCCTCTTTTCTTCTGCTCCCCGAGCCTCAGGAGCAAGGGAGCTGGTCACTGTCACTTAACAACAGTAACGCAGATTTACTTTTCACAACTATGCGTGCAGCATCTCGCATCTCCTGTCTTCACAGCTGCTCCCCCTCCTGGGTCGACGTGTCTGGCGCCTGCTCTTAGATCGCCTCCTTCTCCCTGCATACACTTTCAGCATGCGCAGAACGGCGTCTGCACAGTCATGGCTGGGAGGAAGCTGCTGCTGTGTGCATGGCCTCAATCACCCCATAAACAGGAGGTAAAGAACGGCCTGAATGTGTCCGATTGTTTAGCACAGTGATGAGGGTAGGCAGGCGCTGGAATCAGAGACTAGAAGCAGTGATTGCTGACTGTGACCATGGAGCTTTCTGCTGTCTGATCGGTGCAGGGATTCTTATCCACACACAGCACCGACCAGAGAGCTCAGAGCTTGGGAACACAGTCACTAAATCACTAGATGTATTCTCTGACAGGCGGCCTCCTGTCATCACCACCATAAAAAATCCAGGCTAGGACTGACCCCTGACCCCATCCCCCAGTGAAGCGTTTATTCACATATACGGTACCTGTTGTATTTATCACACAAGTACAATACATAGACACATATAACACATATAATACATAAATGTATAGTATATCACATATGCAGTAGACACAAGTGTTTATTATACATGGGTATATTCTATATGTGTGTATTATATATAGATATGTACTGTAAATGTACTTCATATATAGCTACACTGATGCATTGATATAGGTAGCTACATCATTTTTGCCTACTACTACTTGAAAAATCTCCCCAGAGTGTTTAAGCCCTTAAGGAAATTATGACATATTGGGTACGTCATATGTTGTCTCCCTGATCTTGAGGCAGGCTCGCAAGCTGATTCTGTATCTTTCCTGGCAAATGATGTCAGTGATATTCAGCCATCATCTGTCACTAACAGCCGCTGTTCACTTGTTAAACCCCGCTGTGGATCTGTGACAGCAGCATTTACAGTGTGTCTGCAGGGAAGAGTGCTGCTCTATGCACCCATTGGCACTCTCGTGATGTGATTGCGGGGAGCTGATGGGTTGCCATGAAGCCTGTTGAAGGCCTGTGCCAGTCATTACAAATTCCTGTTAAAAGCAGCCTTTAGTTGACTTTCATAGGAGATCGTGATTTTTGCAATATTCAGCAACATTGTGGCACTGCTAAATATAGCATCAGTGTTTGGATTATTGCAGGTTCAAGGCCTCTAAGTGGACAAACAAATACAGAGAAAAGTGAAAGAAAAATGCTTTGAAAAAAATGAGAAAAAAATCAAAGTACCAGAATTGCGGTTCTTGTCAGCCACAACAACATAAATAAATGTAATAAGAAGTGATCAAAACATCAAATCTGACCCAAAAATAATATCAATATAAACAACAGCTCAGGGAGCAAGAAACAAGCCCTTACACGTCTAAGTCAACAGAAAAATAAAAAAAAGTTATGTCTCCTGAAATAAGTGGAGGAAAAAAACAAAAGCGCAAAAATGAAAAATTGCCTTGTCCTTAAGGAGTGTGACAAAGTCACTGGCAGAGTGCTGGAGGAGAGATACCGTATGTTTCACTGAGGCTATTAGCTTCATTGATTTGAAACTGAGAACTTTTCTCCAGCACACTATGTGTTGAGAGGAGTTAATCGGCCATTTTAAAGGCTGGGTTTTTGTGGAAAACCATAAAGTTGATGGGAGGTTGTCCACCTTATCTCCACCTCAGGTTGTGGTCTGAGGTATTCAGTTTTCAGTGTGTCTGGTGAGGATTACTCCAGAGACGTGTTAGTGCTAACCATGTGTTTTGCTAAGCACATGGTAAGCACTAACTGAGCAGGCAGATGCCCGCTACCACAAGGACTGTGCTTTGTGTTACCACTATGTTTTTTTTTTCTGTTTTGCCCAATGGGCCGGATTTATTTTTACTTCACCACGGTTATTGCTGCATATATAATAAACCAGTGAAGATGTTAAAGGGACAGTGTACCTCTGTATACAACAGAGTGAGCCGATCTACCACAGGGGTTAAAACCCTTGTATATGTTCAATATCTATAAGCATCGATTGGAGGGACTTAGTTTGAACAGTCATTCTATACTTACAGAGTCCTTTAAAACCTAAGATCCTTGCCCCCTGTCGTATATTCACCTTCTGGTGTCTTCACCATTTTTCAGCACAGTTCCAGTCCCGCTGCTCCATCTTGTGAGCGCAGCTTCTGACTGGCAGGAAGTCAGAAGCTGCATCAAAAAGCTCACAATGCAAGTTATTAGAGCCAGAACAAGGCCTGAACAAGGTTCTCATAGACTTCATCTGGTCATGGTGTGGCGGTATTTGTCCCCTGTATGTGGTATTATTCGGTCAGTATATGGTGGTAATTTGTGGTCTGGTCACAGTGTGGGGGTATTTGTTCCTTTTATGTGGTATTATTGGTCTTGCTATTGGGGACTGTGTTGTGTATGGATGTCACTTGTTCTCCCTGATATCAATAAGGGGAAAGATTCTTGCTTTCCAATACAGATGAAATACTTGGAAGTTTAACCCCTCCCTGTCCGTGACTATTACACAGTAGAAAAGATGCACTTACAGGGGTACTCCTGTGAAAACAAGTAATCACCTATCCTAAGGCCATGTGCATACATTTTTGGTCAGTATTATACATCAGTATTTGTAAGCCAAAACCAGGAGTGGATGATAATACAGAAGTGGTGAAGTGTTTTTATTATACTTTTCCTCTGATTGTTCCACTCCTGATTTTGGCCAAAATAAAAGCTGCTGGATATGTTTGTGATCGGTGTTATTGTGTAATTGGTGAGGACGAGATGCAGAAATGGAGTTTTTCCAAGAGTGGGCAGTGAGACTGTGGAAGGTTTGAGAGGTGGAGGTGGAGCTGGGTGGAGGCTGGACGGAGTCTCAAGGGGCCTGAAAATGTTGCCAGTATGGGGCCTTGAAATACCTACTGGCAGCCCTGGTCATATTGATGAGTTAGTCAGGATTTAGCTCTCACAGTGGATCAGCAGAAAGCACTAGTGCTTTGGAGGATTGAAAGCACTGTGTTCAAATCCCACATGGGAGATATCTGCAAGGAGTTTGTATGTCTTCATGGTGGATTCCCCTTGCTCCAGTGACACATCAGTCTTCTTTTTCTTAGACCTTCCAATAGGTGCTGAGAGTCATATTGATGACTTATCCAGAGGTTACTTTTCAGGCACCACAATGACTCAGCAGAAAGCATTGGTGTATTGGAGTCCTGGGTATAAATCCCTCATGGGAGACATCTGCAAGGGGTTTGTATGTTCTCGATGTGCTTGAGGGGGGCATCCCCCTTACTCCAAGGACACATTGGTCTTCTTTTTCTAGACCTTCCCATAGGTGTTGCGAGTCATATTGTTGACTTAGCCAGAGGTTAGTTCTTGGGCACCACAGTGGCTCAGTGGAAAGCACTGGTGCTTTACAGCTTTCAAGTACTGGGTTCAATTCTGGTTTGAGATTCCATCTCCCTGGTATACTTGAGAAACTGCAACAGGAACTTACTATCCTTTTTCTAGACCTTCTCATAGGTGCTGAAATTCATAGCCAGCATTTAACTTGCAGGTACCACATTGGCTCAGTGGAAAGCACTGGTGCATTGGAGTCTAAGGTTCAAATCCCTCATCAAAGACATCTGTAAAGAGTTTGAATGTTCTCTCTCTGTCCAAGAGAGCTTCCCCATGGATTTTCTTCTTCTAGACCTTCCCATAGGTGCTGAGAGTCATATTGATGACTTGGCCAGAGGTTAGCTCTTGGGCAGCATAGTGGCTTGGTGGTTAGTGCTGTTCCTTAGTTTGAGCCTAATCAGCAATGATGATATTTTACCTCTCAGCCACATCATTGAAATCAGACCTGGAACCTGCTCTTCCTTTTCATGATTTGTCTGTAGGATGCTGATAGTCATAATGATAACTAGTTGGAGGATGACCCTCGGGCAGCGCTCTACCTCAGGGGTTATCTCCATGGCACTTGGGTCCTTAGTTCAGCTCTGACTGAGGACAATGAGATTCAACCTCTCATGTTTATGTTATAAATTGCAATCAGTAACTGCAAAGGGGACCTGCTTCATCTTCTCATGACCTGTCTGTGGGTGCTGGGAGTCAAATCAATGACTTGGTCATCAAGTAACTGCTGGGTAACACGGTAGCTCAGTTGTTAGCTCTGCTGCTTTGCTAATGTTGGAGTCCTTAGTTCAATGCTGACTGACATTCAGGAACCTTCACCTCTCTGTGATCCTTCTCTTCCTTTTCATGACAGTCCCATAGGTGCTGGGAGTCATATTGATAACTCAACCATAGGGTAGTTCTTAAACAGCACAATACATCAGTGATAATATCCATGGCTTTACAGCTCCGGGGTCCTTAGTTCAACTCTGACTAAGGCCAATGTGTTGCCACATCTTGACTAGTGGCATCTGCTCTTCCTTTTCATCACCTGTTGGTGGTCATATTGATGACCTGGCAATCAGGTAACTCCTAGCAGCATACTGGCTTAGTGGTTAGCGCTGCTGCCTTGCAACGCTGGGGTTCTCACTTAAACTCTGACCAAGGACATTGAGGTCCAACCTCAGGGGAACTTTAGAAATTGAAATCAGTGAGTGCAAACGTGGTTCTGCCCTACTTTTTCATACTCTGCCCATAGGTGTTGTGAGTCATATTGATAACTTAGTCAGAGGTTATCACATGAGCAGTACTGTAAATCAATGGTTAGCACTGGTGCTTTGCAGTATTGGAGTCCTGGGTTCAAATCCCACCATGGGTGACATTTGCAAGGAGTTTGTGCGTTCTCCCTGTGCTTGAGTGGTCTCCACCACTGCTCTAAAGACATACAGGTAGGGGCCAGTAATGGAAGTGCTGTGTCAAATGATGGTGTTACCTGAATCAAGGGCTTGTCCATCATCCAGGGGTGAAATTCCTAGGTCACAGATTGGACTCGCCTGTCCACTTAATTGGGCAAGTATCCTGAGTAGTGTCTGCCCTCATTGGGTGATTGTCCTGCTACAAGCTGAAGCCAGTTATTACTGCAATTAATTTGCCATATATTCAGCTCAGTTGCCAAAGATGGCAACTGTAGAAAGATTTATTTTTGTACTTAATACATTTTTCACATTAACCACACAATATTTCCTTTACTCCTTAACAACTAGCCTGAATATACAGCTTGGAAACTGAACCTATCACAAATTAATTGCTGGATTCTACTTGTATCAGAGACAATCATCCAATAAGGACAGACACACAACTCAGGGTTAGTGATCTGCGAGTAGCACTGTTGCTCGGGTCTCCTCGAGCATGCTCGGATGATCTCCGAGTATTGCTTGGAGATTTTGTTTTTGTGACGCAGCTGCATGATTTATGGCTGCTAGCCAGCCAGAGTACATGTGGGGGTTGCCTGGTTGCTAGGGAATCCCCTTATGTATTCAAGCTGTCTAGCAGCTGTAAATCATCAGGAAAAAGGTAGTGCAAATTCTCTTTGTCATCACTGACTTTAACACCTGAAGTATACTGTGGGTGAGAGGTGGAATTTCATTGGGCTGAGTCCAGAACTGAACCCAGGAGGCCAGCATTGCACAGTATCAGTACCAACCATTAAACCACCATGCTATCCAAGAGCTTCAACCTAAGTCATCAATATTACTTCTGTTATGTTAAATTTATATACTTTGCTTTGATTACACTGGTCTACAAAAAAAAAATTCTGGCATGGACTTTAAGAACAGTTTTAGACTAATTTGAGGGTGCTGAATTCAAATCTGATCTTATAATTTCTCTATCACATCATGTTTTTGCGCTATAGGTATATAGCCCATTTTCATAAATTCCATAATAAATATAAGTAGTGTATAAAAAGTGCCAGTTTATACGGTTCACTAAGGTAAATTTAGTTTTTATTTAGTCTCCCAATAAATATGTTTTCTTTGAACATGCATAATTCCCATTTCTTATGATAACACCCTTGTTTTCTGTGCTACTGGGACAGTAGAGCTACAGCAGAGCATTGGGTGAAAACTGAAAGGCCTCTGCGACAGAGTTTGGCATCTGGCGATAAGAATGTCATCCATGATCCTCTACTGGATAGGAAGGACATTGTCTTTCCTCCCTTACACATAAAACTTGGATTGATGAAGCAGTTCGTTAAAGCTCTCAATCACAGTGGAGAATGCTTTAACTATATATGTTCAACTTTTCCTGGTCTTAGTGAAGAGAAGAAAAAGGCTGGAATATTTGATGGACCTCAAATAAGAACACTTATGAGAGACCCAAATTTTATCACATCAATGAATGAGACAGAAGAGCTTGGAATGCATTTTGTAATGTGGTGCAGAATTTTCTAGGGAACAAGAAAGCAGACAACTATGAAGAGATTGTGGAAGAGCTACTAATGAGTCTGCAAAACCTTGGATCTAGAATGAGTATCAAGTTTCACTACTGAGCTGCTGTGCAGCAAAAGAGCTCACCACCTTGTAAGCGGGTCACAGGATGCCTTTAATACGTCCTGATTTTGTCTGTAAGTAAGTTATTTACTAGGCTGCTATGTATATATATATATATCTATATATATATATATAGATATATATATATATCTATATATATATATATAGATATATATATATATCTATAATATAACGCTGGGAGCGTCACTCTGTCCGAAGCCTTTATAGACTGCGCAGGCGCAAGCGCCGGCGCAGTCTGGGCCTCACAGAGTGACCGTCCCGGGAGATTGCACACCGCGATCTCCAACAGAGAAGCAGGGACCGCCAGGAGGGTGAGCATCGGCCATATTCACCTGTCCTGCGTTCCATCGCTGAGCGCCGCCATCTTCCCGGTCTTCGGCCTGTAACCTTCAGTTCAGAGGGCGCGATGACGCGCTTAATGCGCGCCGGCGCCGCCCTCTGACTGAACAGTCACAGCCAGGAGACCGGGAAGATGGCGGCGCTCAGCGATGGAACCCAGGACAGGTGAATATAGTAAGTGCTGGGGGGCCTGAGCTGGCGGCGATACCGGCACCTGACCCCCACAGCGCGCCGGTGTCCCCGCCTGCTCAGGCCCCCGGATGGATGCAGCACATACCAGGATGGGGACGCAGGATGGGGACGCAGCACATACCAGGATGGGGACGCAGGATGGGGACGCAGCACATACCAGGATGGGGACGCAGGATGGGTGCAGCACATGACAGGATGGGGACGCAGGATGGGGACGCAGGATGGGAGCAGCGCATCACAGGATGGGGACGCAGGATGGGAGCAGCGCATCACAGGATGGGGACGCAGGATGGGAGCAGCGCATCACAGGATGGGGACGTAGGATGGGAGCAGCGCATCACAGGATGGGGACGCAGGATGGGGACGCAGCACATACCAGGATGGGGACGTAGGATGGGTGCAGCACATGACAGGATGGGGACGCAGGATGGGGACGCAGGATGGGAGCAGCGCATCACAGGATGGGGACGCAGGATGGGAGCAGCGCATCACAGGATGGGGACGCCGGATGGGGACGCAGCACATACCAGGATGGGGACGCAGGATGGGTGCAGCACATGACAGGATGGGGACGCAGGATGGGGACGCAGGATGGGTGCAGCACATGACAGGATGGGGACGCAGGATGGGTGCAGCACATGACAGGATGGGGACGCAGGATGGGGACGCAGGATGGGTGCAGCACATACCAGGATGGGGACGCAGGATGGGTGAAGCACATGAGAGGATGGGGACGCAGGATGGGGACGCAGGATGGGTGCAGCACATGACAGAATGGGGGCGCAGGATGGAGCAGCACATGACAGAACGGGGGCGCAGGATGGGAGCAGCACATGACAGGATGGGGACGCAGGATGGGTGCAGCACATGACAGGATGGGGACGCAGGATGGGTGCAGCACATACCAGGATGGGGACGCAGGATGGGTGCAGCACATGACAGGATGGGTGCAGCACATACCAGGATGGGGACGCAGGATGGGTGCAGCACATGACAGGATGGGGACGCAGGATGGGGACGGAGGATGGGTGCAGCACATGACAGGATGGGGACGCAGGATGGAGCAGCACATACAAGGATGGAGACCATATACCAATATAAATGCTCGCCACCCGGGCGTAGAACGGGTTCAATAGCTAGTATATATATATGTATATATAGGTATAACTGTATTATAGGGTAAGTGCAGTATTAAAGTTAGCCCACTAAAGGGGGCATGTTGGGACCATATATTGATAGTACAGTAAATAGTTAATTTAAGAGGGGCCAGCTATGGGTAAGACAGGAGCATTTCCTGAATGTAGAGAGTAGAGCCAGAGCCCAGTCGTGCAGAGCTTGGAACTGACAAATTGCAGCAGCACAAGAACACAGGTGGCTCTATCATGTGGCAGCTTATTACGTGGGCAGATGCCCTATGTCTGTGCGACGCAGACAGGGGAACTTCTAAGAGTAGTAAAGCTGGACTGGGAGGACGCTGCGGTACCGGTCAAGATGGTACGGTCCGGGAACATGCTGAAGGACATGAGGGAGAGCACAGGGAAAGTGAAGGATATAAGCTGTGTGGAACCCTATGTCGATGGTGTAATTGATTTCGACGTGCTGAGGAAGGAAACCTGGAAAGTTAATCTTTTAAAGTTGGAACTGGATTCTGTCTCTATTTGTGTGCAATCATCGGGAGTGAGCCTGTAACAGACCAGAAGTGACCCTGATGGCTCGGAGAATAGAGAGACAGGTACACTGATGAAGGGACACTGTTTTCATGTGGCGGGAGACCAGGGCGTTATTGAGAAATATATGTCAGCCACGACTACGGCCCTGGCACCCCTCACAACCTCTTACATCGAAGCAGTGGCCTATGCTGTGAGCCACAGCCCTCACTGGTAAGGACAGGAGAATTGTCTCTGATTACATATGTAAAAGATATTCTACTCTATCAGCAAATTGTACCTCTATACATTTCTATATACTAAATATATGAATATTTCATTACTTTTTAAAAAAAAATATTTCCACTAATTTTTTAGATCAATACTTACATTCTATGTATATGCATAAGGTAAAGAGAAATTGATTGTTGCTGGATATATTCTTTACTTTGCAGGCATTTGTTCCATCCTGGTGTGGAATATTAGACTACAAACACCACATCCATGGCAGCCATGATGGTTCCTTCTGGTAGAGGACCTATTGTTGCTAGTTTATTCAGTAGCAGGGCCGGCGTCAGCACCCGGCGTACCCGGGCAAATGCCGGGGCCCTGGCGAGATGGGGGGGCCCATTTATGGTAGCGTACAAGTACTTCTGTACACACACATGCGCGAGTCCTGGGGCCCCGCAGCCGGACTTCATCCCTGCTGTGTGTGACTCTTACATACACAGTGACAGTCATTCACTCGCTGAGGGTTTCGCTGGCGGCAACGCTGCGCAGCTGCAATACTCACCTCCGCCGTCCCGTCACCATGGATACGAAGAGAGTCACTTCCGGGCCGGCGGTCATCTGTCCCTGTGACTTCCGGTCGGGTGAGTGAGAGTGTCTACTCTAGAGCTCGTCATCCAAGCAAGAGCTCAGAGAAGACCGTCCAGGACAGGTCCAGCAGCACTGCAGCGCCAAGCAGAACACAAGCAGCAGCTGCAGTCAGGTCACGGTGCACGGTCGGTCCCTGTGTCCACAACGGGGGGCAGCGGCGCCGCGTGAAGCAGTGAGTCTCAGTGAGTGAGTCTTCGTTCGGTCCCAATGCATTGCGGGGGCGGGGGGATGCAGTCTGCTGAACCTGGGAGCCGACTCCTGAGGACAAGGTTCGAGTACGACCTGTACAGGCGGCGGGAGTGGATAATGGTCTCAGACTCTGCAACTTGCAAGACAGACAGTACTGTCTGGGACTTGTGTGCAGCTACAATATGGTATGTTAGCGATGCTGGCTGGGACTTGTAGTCATAGACTACTGTTACTGTATATACTAAATAACTGGCTGTGTTATATACTACGTGGGCGGTGTTATATACTACGTCACGGGGCTGTGCTGTATACTGCGTGGGCTGTGTTATATACTGCACGGGCTGTGTTATATACTGCGCGGGCTGTGTTATATACTATATGGGCTGTTATATGCTACGTGGGAAGTGCTATATACTACGTGGCTGTGTTATATGCTACGTGGCTGTGTTATATGCTACGTGGGCTGTGTTATATACTACATGGCTGTGTTATATGCAATCATGAATCGTGGTATGTGTTAAAGGGGGGCCCACTGAGACTCTTTCGCCCGGGGCCCTCAAAAACCTGGAGCCGGCCCTGTTCAGTAGGTCAGTTGTGTTGAAAGTATCTGGGTGTCCCCTTTACCAGATGTTTAAGAATACTCTCTACCCATCCAGAAACCAGCTCAGTAACTACTCATATACTGAAATTAACTTTTTGGACACCATCATTAAGCTATACAGCAATGAAATAAAGACATCTCTGTACCAGAAGCCAATCGACCGTCCAACATACCTTAGATGGGACAGTTTTAATCCAAAACAAATAAAAACCTCTAATGTCTACAGCCAAGCCATCAGATACAATCTGATATGTGCCAACTCTACAGACACCTTGGTGGCCTCAGAAATACCTTTTTGAATCAGGGCTAAAATCCAAGAAAAAATGAAAGCCAGATTTCAAGAGCTACCAGAATATCAAGGAATCATCTCCTACATTAAAAACTAAAGCAGAAGCCACCGGATGCCTTTAGTTGTCACCTACAATTCAAATCTGGAGGTGCTAAGGGGAACTGCAGGGAAATTACAACCTTAACTACAAAAAGATGCCCTAAAACAATCCATATTACCAGACGTCTGTGTTTTAGGAAGCCCCAAATCTAAGAAGCATCTCCAACAGCTACAGGAACCTTTCCCTGCAGCCAGAAAAAAATGTAAAACCTCCAGACATAAAGACAACTGACAAGATAAAGTTTCCCAACTCACATCAGGACTACAAGATCCCAGGTACTCTCAGCTGCACCACAACTATTGGGGTGTACTTAATTATATGCAGGGCTGCCATCAGGGCATTACTGTCCTTACTGGCGTATAGGTCCCGATGAACAGAAAGGGCCGAGGTGGTCCCCCTCTCCCCTGCTCAGCGGTCCCCAGCGACAGAATTCTGCCACCTCAGTAACTGCCCATGCATGCTGCATTATACTATAAGGGGCCTACATTATACTAAGGGGCTGCATTATAGTACTATGGGGGTGCATTATACTACTATGGGGGTGTATTATAATATGGGGCTGCCTTATACTATATGGGGCTTGAATTATACTATGGGGCTGCATTATACTACTATGGGGGTGTAATATGCTATGGGGCTGCATTATACTATGAGGCTGCATTATACTACTATGGGGCTGCATTATACTACTATGGGATGCATTATACTATGGGAATGCATTATACTACTATAGGGCTGCATTATACTATGGGGCTGCATTATACTACTATGGGGCTGCATTATACTACTATGGAGATGCATTATACTATGGGGATGCATTATACTACTATGGCCCTGCATTATACTACTATGGGGCTGCATTATACTATATGGGGACTGCATTGTGCTATATGGGGGGATGCATTATACTATATGGGCTGCATTATACTATGGGGCTGCATTATACTACTATGGTGCTGCATTATATTATATAGGGCTGCATTATACTATGGGGCTGCATTATACTACTATGGGGGTGCATTAGTCTACATATGACAAGGGAGTGCATTATAATTATACATTATATTATGGGGCTGGATTATGCTACTATGGGGATGCATTATACTATGAGGCTGCATTATACTACTATAGGGATGCATTATACTATGGGGCTGCATTATATTACTATGGGGCTGCATTATACTATGGGGCTGCAGTATACTACTATGGGGTTGCATTATACTATATGGGGGCTGCATTATACTACTATGGGGCTGCATTGTACTACTATACTACTATGGGGCTGCATTATACTACATGGGGTTGCATTATACTATGGGGCTGCATTATACTACTATGGAGGTGTATTATACTATATATGACAAGGGGGTGCATTATAATTATACATTATACTATGGTGCTGCATTATACTACTATAGGGATGCATTGTACTGTAGGGCTACGTTATACTACTATGTGGCTGCATTATACTATGGGGCTGAATTATACCCATATGAAGGTGCATTATAACACCATGGGAGTGCAGCGCCGCAGAATCCTGGTCGTTGCAGTAATGTCGCTCTGCAACTAAGGGGAGTGATGTTATGTCTGATTGCACTAAAGGAGTTCACCTGACCAGGTATCACAGTCACACAGTACACTTCACACTCCGGCCACCAGGGGGAACAAAAGGCATTATGTATTAGGCCACTCCTCACACTGGTAAAACTGGGGGTCGGATAGGAAGTTAGAACAGAATGCAGCCTGGGAGAGCTCCAGGGAGGACCTGTCAGGGGTGGGTACCTGGCAGGTACCTAGCAGAAAGAATAGAAAGCGACGGAGCCGCGCCTGCACTACCTTGTGGCGGCATCCTAAGAAAGGACACAAAGAGAAGGATATTGTGGAGAAGTGAGAAACGAGATCAAAGCACAAAGGAGAGCCAGTAGGAGTCATGCCCCCAGAACGGCAACATCCTACTGAGGCGCGTAGCCGGTGGCCGAAACACCGAGGAAGTAACTGACTCCATGCATTACTTCAAATAACGGCAGGACAGTTGATTATAGGTTGGCTGTCTACCATGCATCACCTAAGAAGACATAGGGGGCAAGCGTGGAGAGGGGAGTCTCTAGGGTCCCAGAATAGCTCCGAGCCTTCCCGTCAAACGGGTGCGTCCTATCCAGATAAACTTGGGGGATGGAGAGAGAGAGAGAGAATGAATACGAAAGTTGTGAGGACCATCCCGAATGCTCAGCAGGGAAGAACTACAACACAGAAGGTGAAAAAAGTGTCAGAGAACCTCCAAAAGCAGATGAGTGGAAGCATGTGACCAAAAGAAGCAAGAAGACCATGGAGAAATCACCAACCACACAACTGAAGAACCGATATCAAATCTTTGTAGAGGATGAAGATGGCACACCTAAGGATGAAGCAATACCAGCAAGCAAAAAAGAAAAGGGCACACAGCAACAAGTGACAGCAAAAAGTACAGCCAAGAAGCAACGAAGAGTAGTGGTGGTGGGAGACTCACTACTGAGAGGCACAGAAGCAGCAATCTGCAGACCGGACATAACTGCAAGAGAAGTATGCTGCCTTCCAGGTGCGATGATCAAGGATGTGACCGATAGGATACCAAAGCTCTTCAACTCCAAGGACGTCCACCCATTTCTTCTGATACATGTTGGCACCAATGACACGGCAAGGAAGGACCTACCGACAATCTGCAAAGACTTTGAAGAGTTGGGGAAGAAAGTAAAGGAACTGGATGCACAGGTAGTTTTTTCTTCTATCCTTCCAGTAGACGGGCATGGCACCAGGAGATGGAACAGGATCCTTGATGCAAACAACTGGCTAAGACGATGGTGCAGACAACAAGGATTCGGATTCCTGGACCACGGTGTGAATTACTTGTACGATGGACTCCTCGCCAGAGACGGACTACACCTCAACAAACCTGGGAAACACACATTCGCCAGAAGACTCGCTACACTCATCAGGAGGGCGTTAAACTAGAAGAAGAGGGGACAGGAAGAAAAACATTAGACTTGAACAAAGAAGATCCAGGAAAACATACTCAGAAGGGAGGTAAGAACATTTCTAAAACAATCCACAGCGAGGAGATTGGAACAAAACAAAATCCTCTAAACTGCATGCTCGCAAACGCCAGAAGCCTGACAAACAAGATGGAAGAACTAGAAGCAGAAATATCTACAGGTAACTTTGACATAGTGGGAATAACCGAGACATGGTTAGATGAAAGCTATGACTGGGCAGTTAACTTACAGGGTTACAGTCTGTTTAGAAAGGATCGTAAAAATCGGAGCGGAGGAGGGGTTTGTCTCTATGTAAAGTCTTGTCTAAAGTCCACTTTAAGGGAGGATATTAGCGAAGGAAATGAGGATGTCGAGTCCATATGGGTCGAAATTCATGGAGGGAAAAATGGTAACAAAATTCTCATTGGGGTCTGTTACAAACCCCCAAATATAACAGAAACCATGGAAAGTCTACTTCTAAAGCAGATAGATGAAGCTGCAACCCATAATGAGGTCCTGGTTATGGGGGACTTTAACTACCCGGATATTAACTGGGAAACAGAAACCTGTGAAACCCATAAAGGCAACAGGTTTCTGCTAATAACCAAGAAAAATTATCTTTCACAATTGGTGCAGAATCCAACCAGAGGAGCAGCACTTTTAGACCTAATACTATCTAATAGACCTGACAGAATAACAAATCTGCAGGTGGTCGGGCATCTAGGAAATAGCGACCACAATATTGTACAGTTTCACCTGTCTTTCACTAGGGGGACTTGTCAGGGAGTCACAAAAACACTGAACTTTAGGAAGGCAAAGTTTGACCAGCTTAGAGATGCCCTTAATCTGGTAGACTGGGACAATATCCTCAGAAATAAGAATACAGATAATAAATGGGAAATGTTTAAGAACATCCTAAATAGGCAGTGTAAGCGGTTTATACCTTGTGGGAATAAAAGGACTAGAAATAGGAAAAACCCAATGTGGCTAAACAAAGAAGTAAGACAGGTAATTAACAGTAAAAAGAAAGCATTTGCACTACTAAAGCAGGATGGCACCATTGAAGCTCTAAAAAACTATAGGGAGAAAAATACTTTATCTAAAAAACTAATTAAAGCTGCCAAAAAGGAAACAGAGAAGCACATTGCTAAGGAGAGTAAAACTAATCCCAAACTGTTCTTCAACTATATCAATAGTAAAAGAATAAAAACTGAAAATGTAGGCCCCTTAAAAAATAGTGAGGAAAGAATGGTTGTAGATGACGAGGAAAAAGCTAACATATTAAACACCTTCTTCTCCACGGTATTCACGGTGGAAAATGAAATGCTAGGTGAAATCCCAAGAAACAATGAAAACCCTATATTAAGGGTCACCAATCTAACCCAAGAAGAGGTGCGAAACCGGCTAAATAAGATTAAAATAGATAAATCTCCGGGTCCGGATGGCATACACCCACGAGTACTAAGAGAACTAAGTAATGTAATAGATAAACCATTATTTCTTATTTTTAGGGACTCTATAGCGACAGGGTCTGTTCCGCAGGATTGGCGCATAGCAAATGTGGTGCCAATATTCAAAAAGGGCTCTAAAAGTGAACCTGGAAATTATAGGCCAGTAAGTCTAACCTCTATTGTTGGTAAAATATTTGAAGGGTTTCTGAGGGATGTTATTCTGGATTATCTCAATGAGAATAACTGTTTAACTCCATATCAGCATGGGTTTATGAGAAATCGCTCCTGTCAAACCAATCTAATCAGTTTTTATGAAGAGGTAAGCTATAGGCTGGACCACGGTGAGTCATTGGACGTGGTATATCTCAATTTTTCCAAAGCGTTTGATACCGTGCCGCACAAGAGGTTGGTACACAAAATGAGAATGCTTGGTCTGGGGGAAATTGTGTGTAAATGGGTTAGTAACTGGCTTAGTGATAGAAAGCAGAGGGTGGTTATAAATGGTATAGTCTCTAACTGGGTCGCTGTGACCAGTGGGGTACCGCAGGGGTCAGTATTGGGACCTGTTCTCTTCAACATATTCATTAATGATCTGGTAGAAGGTTTACACAGTAAAATATCGATGTTTGCAGATGATACAAAACTATGTAAAGCAGTTAATACAAGAGAAGATAGTATTCTGCTACAGATGGATCTGGATAAGTTGGAAACTTGGGCTGAAAGGTGGCAGATGAGGTTTAACAATGATAAATGTAAGGTTATACACATGGGAAGAAGGAATCAATGTCACCATTACACACTGAATGGGAAACCACTGGGTAAATCTGACAGGGAGAAGGACTTGGGGATCCTAGTTAATGATAAACTTACCTGGAGCAGCCAGTGCCAGGCAGCAGCTGCCAAGGCAAACAGGATCATGGGGTGCATTAAAAGAGGTCTGGATACACATGATGAGAGCATTATACTGCCTCTGTACAAATCCCTAGTTAGACCGCACATGGAGTACTGTGTCCAGTTTTGGGCACCGGTGCTCAGGAAGGATATAATGGAACTAGAGAGAGTACAAAGGAGGGCAACAAAATTAATAAAGGGGATGGGAGAACTACAATACCCAGATAGATTAGCGAAATTAGGATTATTTAGTCTAGAAAAAAGACGACTGAGGGGCGATCTAATAACCATGTATAAGTATATAAGGGGACAATACAAATATCTCGCTGAGGATCTGTTTATACCAAGGAAGGTGACGGGCACAAGGGGGCATTCTTTGCGTCTGGAGGAGAGAAGGTTTTTCCACCAACATAGAAGTGGATTCTTTACTGTTAGGGCAGTGAGAATCTGGAATTGCTTGCCTGAGGAGGTGGTGATGGCGAACTCAGTCGAGGGGTTCAAGAGAGGCCTGGATGTCTTCCTGGAGCAGAACAATATTGTATCATACAATTAGGTTCTGTAGAAGGACGTAGATCTGGGGATTTATTATGATGGAATATAGGCTGAACTGGATGGACAAATGTCTTTTTTCGGCCTTACTAACTATGTTACTATGTTACTATGTTACACAGGTGCTAGTGGTAGGCACTGATTTCCACCTGCAAAGGGAACTCTGGATGTGCCTTCGGACCTGCCGGTCTCAGCCAGCCCTGTTAGCAGTGCTCTGGATTGTGGATCCCAAAGCCTTCAGTAAAAGGTAAAGAGACTGCAACCCTGTGTCCTCGTTATTGTCCGCGCCTTACATCATCACCACCTACACCACCGGGAAGCCCTGGGGATATACTTCACCTGTGGGAAGGTATACCATCTAGCTGCCATAACACCACCCCAGTGGATCCCCAAGCAGCGTCGGTCACCCTGACCGAATACCACAGGTGGCGTCACGAAACCTTGGCCGACTTTAATCACCCTTTCATTGGACGCCCCTTAGCAGGGTCATGGACCGGATCCAGCCACCGTGACAACCCCAGAACCGAGACAGAGAGGACCGGTACCGAGTAACCCGTGGCCCTGTGTCTGGGGGCGCTCCAGGGGTGCATTATACCCCTATGGGGCTGCATTATAAAACTATGGGGCTGCATTATACTATCGGGTGCATTATACTCCTATGGGGGTGCATTATACTATGGGGTGCATTATACCACTATAACACTATGGGGTACATTATACTATGGGGTGCATTATACCACTATGGGGGGGCATTATATTATGGAGTGCATTATATCCCTATGGAGGTGCATTATACTATGCAGTGCATTATACCCCTATGGGGGTGCATTATACTCCTATGGGGGTGCATTATACTCCTATGGTAGTGCATTATACCGCTATGGGGGTGCATTATACTATTATGGATGACTATGGGGCAATATGGAAAGACATGAGGGCAGTATGGAGAGACATGAGGCAGAATGGGAGGACATGTGTGGTCCAGAATGTGCGATATTATTACTGTTTTGACCAATTAAAGCATATTATTTTTGAGGATACTGTTTTCAGTGGAGGGCAGGAAAGGTCCTATTACTGTGCAGTGCAATATATTCGCTTTTTTTCTTTATCTAGCGTAGTGTAGAGGTTTGGTAAAAATTGGGGACTGTGCTTTAGATAACTGTGTTATTTTCTGCAGAGATTAGTCCTGGCTGGAAGAAGTTATGGCGGTCTGAACTGGATGATGAAGAAAAGTGAAGATGAAGGACTTCAACTAGAGATGTCAGGGGTGAGTCAGTGTGTTAGCTGTACACTGACACTATATGCTGTATACTATATACAGAGCACCTATGTATAATGTCACTGGTGATCACTGTTTTATCTGTGCACTGACACTATATACAGAGCTCCTGTGTATAATGTCACTGGTGATCACTGTATATTATCTGTACACTGACACTGTAGACAGAGCTTCTGTATATAATGTCTCTGATGATCACTGTACACTATATGCTGTATACAGAGCTCCTGGGTATAATGTCACCGGTGATCACTGTGTTATTTGTATACGCAAATCCAAAAGCTATGATGGCTAGCACTCAACTGAGGTGAGGGTGACGGTGCTAGTGAAGGGAACCAATAGTTCCAAAGTCACTGAATATGAAGATCACTGCACACGTACAAGAGGGAGGTATGCTTGCAAGTGGAAGTTTATTTATAGTGGTTTCGAGGTAAAGCGACTGGTAAATTTTTGACGTTTCGGCCAATACATAGCCTTGGTCACAACGTCGCTGCAAAAAACATAAAGATACAACTATTTACAATACAATATTTACAAAAGACGATGAAAACATGTTCTGTACACTATATACAAGATATAAAATAAAGGGTATGGATAGTAATCATGTACAGAGAAATGACTCTGTGAGACTAAGTAGCGAAGTATGCTAAAATTGGGGTGAATCATTACCAAGGGTTGTATATAAAACTGGCGTTTTGGCGATGTGTGGAGATCCTGACACAGCCGTGTCTAGGTGGGTGCTGGCGCTGGCGTCGGGGCTCCCAGGTGAGTCCGGTGCTGACACTCCCGTGTCTTAAGCTGTGACCGGCGTGGTAGGGAATGAGACCCCTCCATGACAAGTGCTCAGATGTAGAGCGCTAATGGGGCATGTGACCGGAAGCGCTGTGGACACCGGCGCATGCGCAATAGGACGGAGTAGCGTTCCATCAGAAAGAAAGGGCGCTTGCAGAGTTGGCGCATGCGCATATCGGGTTGCAGGACAGGATGACGTTCTGACATGTAAAGGGAGCGCTGGAAATACCGGCGCATGCGTATGTGCGTAAATAGGACGGGACAGTGTTTTATCATATAAATGAAGGGGTGCATTTTCAGTATGTTGCGCATAACGGAGTCAGAGATGGTCAAATGACATAAACACATGCCATAATCCGTGTGTCTATGTAATAGAGAATGGGCACTGCGTGGAGCCTGCGTGGCAAATATCTACATAAATGTTCTATGTGCAGGGTGGTCAATAAGTGGATCCATGTATGAGGGGATATATGTATTGGGCAGTAGAAAAGATAGTATAACGACTCTATAGCATCCAATGGACTGACCACAGCTCCTTAACCGCCTTTTACGACACTATCAATGAAATCCGACCAGAGCTCAAATTTTCCATCTCGCATCATACGTTTTTGGACACCAAAGTATGTAAGGACGTTCATGGTTCCCTTACCACTGACATTTATACCAAACCTACCGAACGGAATAACCTTTTACTGTACAATAGCTGTCACCCCAAATCTACCAGAAACAGTCTCCCCCGATCCCAATTCAAAAGAGTCTCCAGAATAGTGTCTAACCCCACCGTCAGACAATCCAGACTACAAGAGATGTCCAAAAAATTTGAGGACAGAAATTACCCATGCGCACTTCTGAATACAGAGATGACCAAAGCCCTATCTGAAACAGACCCCACAGTGACTCCCTTGCCTAAACCATCCAGGTTACCCTTCGTCCATGGTCACCATCCATCCATGCAGAGGGTTCACAACTTGATCCACAAACAGTGGCCCCTTCTTTCTAGAGCATACCCCAGAATAGCGATTTTCAAAAATCCCCCTTTAATGTGCTTACGCAGACCACCAAATATAAAGGACAGACTGGTTAGGGCCGACATTGGATCTGTAAAACAAACCGTAACCCGTACACTTAGTGGACAGACTAGAAGGGGCACATTTCCATGTCTGAATTGCACATGCTGTTCTAACATCATCAAAGGGAGTGATGTGGTCCATCCTCGTACAGGGAAATCATACCCTATCAGAGATTACCATACATGTGAATCGAATTATGTGGTATACATTATCAAATGCCCATGTGGCCTACTATATGTGGGCGAAACTATTCAGGCAATCAGGGATCGAATCACAAGCCACAAATCCACGATTAGATGTGGAAAAACCTGGTTGCCCCTGCTGGCACACTTCAAAGAGGCCAGGCACAACATATCGCAATTACGATTCCAGGTTCTTGAAAAAGTACATAGACCGAGACGGGGTGGTAATCACATCCAGCTATTGAAACAGCGTGAAACGTACTGGATCTACACGTTGGACACACTCAGCCCGAGGGGCCTCAATCGTGAAATTGACTGGCTAACGTAATGCCTTTTTCTTCCCTAGACCCACTGAATAGTTGCACGCAACCACTCGGCAATCTTCTTTGTGGAGTTGGTAAGATTCCCCACCTTAGTGCAGATTTTGTCTAAGTTTCCTTCTTTTGTACT
The DNA here is from genome assembly GCF_032444005.1 of Ranitomeya imitator. Lineage (NCBI taxonomy): Eukaryota > Metazoa > Chordata > Amphibia > Anura > Dendrobatidae > Ranitomeya > Ranitomeya imitator. The sequence continues at coordinate 735,151,462 of NC_091282.1, read as the reverse complement.
AATTTTCTTCTAAGTTTCCTTTTACTTCTATGGTTTGGACTCCTACTCATTAATGTTGCGTATCACTACATATATATACATTGTGTGTCATTCACCTGCTATTCCTAACGTATTATGATGTTCATTCCATGGTATATGTATTGGGTTAACTACACCAGTCCATTGGATGCTATAGAGTCGTTATACTATCTTTTCTACTGCCCAATACATATATCCCCTCATACATGGATCCACTTATTGACCACCCTGCACATAGAACATTTGTGTAGATATTTGCCATGCAGGCTCCACGCAGTGCGCATTCTCTATTACATAGACACACGGATTATGGCATGTGTTTATGTCATTTGACCATCTCTGACTCCGTTATGCGCAACATACTGAAAATGCACCCCTTCATTTATATGATAAAACACTGTCCCGTCCTATTTACGCACATACGCATGCGCCGGTATTTCCAGCGCTCCCTTTACATGTCAGAACGTCATCCTGTCCTGCAACCCGATATGCGCACGCGCCAACTCTGCAAGCGCCCTTTCTTTCTGATGGAACGCTACTCCGTCCTATTGCGCATGCGCCGGCGTCCACAGCGCTTCTGGTCACATGCCCCATTAGCGCTCTACATCTGAGCGCTTGTCATGGAGGGGTCTCATTCCCTACCACGCCGGTCACAGCTTAAGACATGGGAGTGTCAGCACCAGACTCACCTGGGAGCCCCGACGCCAGCGCCAGCACCCACCTAGACACGGCTGTGTCAGGATCTCCACACATCGCCAAAACGCCAGGCGCAACCCAGAGGGCCATATTGCACGTCGGAGCTCTTGCATTTACTCCTGACACCACTGTGTCAGCTGTATACTGACACGCCATTCCTTGGACATATGTCTAATTTACCAGATAAGTATTCCCACAGTTCCTTTACCTTTTATCCGTTATCTAATGCCGTATATCTCATATTACTTTATTCTCTGTTAGTGGCACACACATGGGCATCGTACCCTAAGGAGCGCTAATGAAATTAGTTTGCTCTTGGACCCCATATCATATCTCCTTTGCCAAATATTTCCACAGGTCAGGTGCCTTTCTTTTCTTTAAGTGATATTAGCACCTTACTATTATGACACACCCTCATCACTATACCTTCCAACAGGCTTCTGGCACACGACCTTGATAGCCATCTACTCCATTTGTTCCAAAGAGAAATCACTCAGCCCTAATTATATGAGTTCCCATGAAAATTACATGGTAGGTCTATATTCCCATCTATATATTTCTTTATACCTTAACATATATCCAGTGAACAGTCACACTCATTTCTATGTTTTATCCTCCATTTCCACCAGGACATAACCTGTCGTCAGTACCACACTTGTAAAACCCTGAACTGAAACTTAACTCTGCGTATTAGGTGGGCCACTCTTATTTGCCTTGTGTTTTCACTTAGAAATTAATGTGATCCATTTAGATGACAGAACTCTCTAGGCCACTTTTCTGCCCTATGGACGAATTTCTAGTACATCCATGTTTTGAGTTGCATGCACTATTTTATGTACACCCATCCGTGTCAAGATGGAATCCCTTCTTTGATCTTCTTGTTTTATATACAACCCTTGGTAATGATTCACCCCAATTTTAGCATACTTCGCTACTTAGTCTCACAGAGTCATTTCTCTGTACATGATTACTATCCATACCCTTTATTTTATATCTTGTATATAGTGTACAGAACATGTTTTCATCGTCTTTTGTAAATATTGTATTGTAAATAGTTGTATCTTTATGTTTTTTGCAGCGACGTTGTGACCAAGGTATGTATTGGCCGAAACGTCAAAAATTTACCAGTCGCTTTACCTCGAAACCACTATAAATAAACTTCCACTTGCAAGCATACCTCCCTCTTGTACGTGTGCAGTGATCTTCTTATTTGTATACGGACACTGCATACTAAGTACACTATGTGGTGGTAATATGTGATCTGGTCATGGTATGGCGGTATTTGTTCTTTGTATGTGGTATTATTCAGTCACTATGTGGTGGTAATATGAAGTCTGGTCATGGCATGGTGGTATTTGTTCCTTGTATGTGGTATTATTGGTCACCATGTGGTGGTAATATGTGATTTTGTCATGGTGCGGTGGTATTTGTCCCTTACATGTGATATTATTGGTTAAAAATAAATAAACATATACCTAATATTGTATTGGATATTTTGACAAATGTTTAATAATTTACAGTAGAGCAGGGCGATGCCAAAAGAGTCTAACTTGTGGTGGCAGACTAAAAAATATTTTGGCCAAAACAAAAGCTGCTGACTATGTACAGTATGTGATCTGGTGATGGGAACTGATAATGAGTGATTGGTGAGGATATGGTGCAGAAGTGGAGTTTTTCCAAGAGAGGGTGGTGGGACTTTGGAATGCTTGAGGGGTGGAGACAGAGCTAGGGTGGAGCATGGGCAGAGTTTCAAGGGGGCCCGAAATTCCTAGTGGCAGCCCTGTCCGTGACAGTACCCCTCCTTCTACAAGTGGCCTCCGAACACTCAGGACCAGGCTTATCAAGACAAGAGGTGTGAAATGAACAAACCAGCCTGTTGGCATTCACCTCTGATGCCAAAGACCCACATCCTTTTCTCTGGGCCATAACCTTTCCAGTACACCAAGTGCTGTAGGGAGCGACATTGGAGGTGAGAATCTACAATCAAGAAATCTGAAAATCAAGATTCCATCAACCATTATTGGGGGTGGTGGTAAGGGGGAGGGCTCAAGAGGTTCCACATACTTCTTGAGCAAAGACCTGTGGAAGATATTGTGGATCTTAAGACCCTGAGGTAGCTCAAGACGAAACACTGCTGGATTAATGGTGGAAGTTATTTTATAGGGACTAATAAATCTAGGTCCCAACTTCTAGGAAGGAACTTTCAACGTGATATTCGTGGTAGACTACCACACAAAGTTATTCACAATCAGGCCCGGACTAGACAAGCGTTTTCTGTCAGCCATACGTTTGTACCGGTCACTCAAAATCTTCAAATTACTCAGAACCCCCTGCCACAAATGAGCTCCTCCCCGCTAAAGGTACCAAACTGTTGATGCACCAAAGAATGGTGACCTACTGGTAGATTCTTGACGGTGATTATTGATCGCAAATACTGCCAGCCCAATCCTCAAGATTTTGGGAGACAAAAAACACCTGAGGTAGGTGTTCAAATTCTGTTAACGCGCTCGGTCTGTACTTTGAACTGGGGTTAGAGGAAAAGACAGGTGCTCCCCCAGTCGAGAACAGAACGTCCTCCAGAACTTGGAAGCAAACTGGGCCCCCGATCTGACACCACATCAGAGGGAACCCAGTGAAGCTTCACGATCTCATTTACAAGCACCTGAGCAAGAGTCTTGGCATTCGGTAATGCCGGTAATGCGAAGAAATTAACCATTTTACTAAACCTATCTACAAACACTAAAACCACAGTCTTGCCTGCAGATACCAGTAGGTCAGTAATAAAATCCATGGAAAAGTGTGTCCATGGTCTACTAGGAATAGGCAGTGGAAGAAGGGTACCAGAAGGACGGGTATGCAATACTTTAGAACGTGCGCAGATACTACAAGCAGCTACTTGTTCAACCACATCTCGATGCAACCCCAGCCGCCAAAAATGTGAGAAAGGAGGTCCATGGTTGCCTTAGCACCTGGATGACCAGCATGCACAGAGTTGTGATGTTCCCCAATTACTTTGCGGCTAAGATTTGGTGGCATAAATAACCTTCCAGGAGGAAAGGAGGCCAGGGCATCCCCCTGGGCCTCCAACATCTCATCCTCCAGCTCAGGGTACAATGCAGAAATGACTAACACCTTCTGCAAAATTGGGACAGGGTCCTCATGGTCACCACCACCAAGGAAGCTCTGGGACAATGCATAGTCTTTGACATTTTAGACCCCTGGATAAAAAATGACTACAAAATTGAACCTGGTAAAGATCAGGGACCATCTAGCTTGCCTAGGGTTGAGACGTTTAGCCGATTGAAGATATGACAAGTTCTTATGGTCAGTGAGAACAGTAATAGGATGGACAGCCCCCTCCAACCAATGTCGCCATTCATCAAATGCAAATGTAATTACCAAAAGCTCCCTATTACCCATGTCATAATTTCTCTCAGCAGAAGAAATTTCTTTTTAGAAAAAAAGGTGCATGGACACCATTTACCAGGGGTTGGACCCTGAGACAACAAAGCCCCTACTCCCACCTCTGACGCATTAACCTCCACAACAAAGTGCTGGGAAACATCGGTTTGTCTAAGCATAGGACCCGTGGCAAAACAGCTCTTAAGGGAGGAAAAAGCCTGAAGGGCATCATCCTATCATTTGGAAAAGTCCGACCCCTTCCTTGTCATATCAATAAGGAGTTTCATAATTACTGAATAATTCCGGATGAATTTCTGGTAAAAATGAGTAAAGCCCAAAAACATTGTAGGGCCTTCAAGTTCTAGGGATGATCCCAATCAGGGATAGCATGGATCTTCTCCAAATCCAGCCAAAAACCTGAAGATGACAACAGATACCCCCAAAACTGCACCTCCTGGATGGTGAAAACACATTTTTCTAGTTTGGCACATACAGTCATGGCCAAAAGTATTAACACCCCTGCAATTCTGTCAGATAATACTCAGTTTCTTCCTGAAAATGATTGCAATCACAAATTCTTTGGTATTATTATCTTCATTTAATTTGTCTTAAATGAAAAAAACACAAAAAGAATTTTCCTAAAGCCAAATTGGATATAATTCCACGCCAAACATAAAAAAGGGGGTGGACAAAAGTATTGGCACCGTTCGAAAAATCATGTGATGCTTCCCTAATTTGTGTAATTAACAGCGCCTTTAACTTACCTGTGGCACCTAACAGGTGTTGGCAATAACTAAATCACACTTGCAGCCAGTTGACATGGATTAAAGTTGACTCAACCTCTGTCCTGTGTCCTTGTGTGTACCACATTGAGCATGGAGAAAAGAAAGAAGACCAAAGAACTGTCTGAGGACTTGAGAAACCAAATTGTGAGGAAGCATGAGCAATCTCAAGGCTACAAGTCCATCTCCAAAGACCTGAATGTTCCTGTGTCTACCGTGCGCAGTGTCATCAAGAAGTTTAAAGCCCATGGCACTGTGGCTAACCTCCCTAGATGTGGACGGAAAAGAAAAATTGACAAGAGATTTCAACACAAGATTGTGCAGATGTTGGATAAGGAACCTAGACTAACATCCAAACAAGTTCAAGCTGCCCTGCAGTCCGAGGGTACAACAGTGTCAACCCGTACTATCCGTCGGCATCTGAATGAAAAGGGACTGTATGGTAGGAGACCCAGGAAGACCCCACTTCTTACCCTGAGACATAAAAAAGCCAGGCTGGAGTTTGCCAAAACTTACCTGAAAAATCCTAAAACGTTTTGGAAGAATGTTCTCTGGTCAGATGAGACAAAAGTAGAGCTTTTTGGGCAAAGGCATCAACATAGAGTTTACAGGAGAAAAAAAGGCATTCTAAGAAAAGAACACGGTCCCTACAGTCAAACATGGCGGAGGTTCCCTGATGTTTTGGGGTTGCTTTGCTGCCTCTGGCACTGGACTGCTTGACCGTGTGCATGGCATTATGAAGTCTGAAGACTACCAACAAATTTTGCAGCATAATGTAGGGCCCAGTGTGAGAAAGCTGGGTCTCCCTCAGAGGTCATGGGTCTTCCAGCAGGACAATGACCCAAAACACACTTCAAAAAGCACTAGAAAATGGTTTGAGATAAAGCACTGGAGACTTCTAAGGTGGCCAGCAATTAGTCCAGACCTGAATCCCATAGATCACCAGTGGAGAGATCTAAAAATGGCAGTTTGGAGAAGGCACCCTTCAAATATCAGGGACCTGGAGCAGTTTGCCAAAAAAGAATGGTCTAAAATTCTTCCAACCAGGGAAGACCCAATACAATTGGGGTGGGAAGACCATCCATGACATAGCAAGGAACTATTTCAGAATGAATCGACCCCACCCTCAGTCTTGTATTCTGTACAATTTGAGTGAGAGCTTTCTGTGCAAGAGGTGCTGAGTCAATGGCAAAGATGGGAATGGGCTTAACTAAAGCACAGCAAACAAGCCCATGAGTTTTGGCGAACTCAGCATCAACCATGCTGACTCCAGCTTCACTGTCAACAAACACAGAAATCTCCTTGGTTTTGTGCTCCAGCACCACCTCTGTTGTCACGGCAAACCGGGAACTGCAGGTTGACGATAGATGCAACCCTTGCTTATTCCACTCTAGACTACCAAGGATTAAATGGGTCTCCTTTGTTTAGGGATCAAAGGACAGGCCCCAATAAAATGTCCTGTTTGTTCCACAAAAAGCACCCCCCTTTTTTTTGTGAACATCTCGGGAAGTGTACGATGCAGAGGCATCCCCTAACTGCATGGGTTCCTCCAACCACTCCCATATGGGTTCACTGCTAGACAGCTCCCCTGGCAAAGGGGCAATACCCCGAACATGAGGCTCCGGAGAAGGTGGTCTTACCCACCTATCTCGAAGGTGTCTGTCAACATGTATAGCCAACAACATAGCGGCCTCCAAGGACTCAGGGGTTTCATATACCGCCAAGGCATCTTTCAACCTATCAGTGAGACCCTGAAGAAATTGGCTCCTGAGAGCCGTGTCATTCCATTTAGTATCAGTTTCCAACCGGCGGAGTTAGGAGCTATACGTCTCCACTGACCGATTTCCCTGCTGAAGCCGACACAACCTGGACTCAGCCAAGGGGACTTGGTCAGGATCATCATAGATAAGGGCTAGAGCCCAAAAAATCCCTCCACAGACTGGAGACAAACCGAATCCTGCTGCAAAGAGAAAGCCCAGGACTGCGGATTTCCGTGTAGTAGAGAGATCACAATACTGACTTGTTGCTATTCATTTCCAGAGGAGTGAGGATGAAGTTTAAATTAAAGTTTGCAAGCTACCTTAAACACAAAAAACTTGTCTATGGGAATCCTGTCTGGGAGGGCAACCTTGGGTTCATGTTGGACCGGCTTCCCTGCAGAGACCTCAACATCAGCGACCTGCAGCCACTGTCGCTGCTGCTGAACCTCATATCAGAGGTCATTTACCTCCAGAGACAGACAGTGTAGCTGCTCTGTCAGCCCTGCGGCCAGATCCATACGAAGGGAGAAAAGAAAAAAAAAACACACATGAAAAAACACACACACAAAAAAAAATGTGTGAATTTTTAATTTATTTTATTTTTTTTTTTAAATATTCACGGCCAGTGATAATGTCACACACAGTGTAGGAAAGACTAAGGCTAGCTTCACATTTGCAGTTAAGTCCACAGCATATCGTCCGCAATCGCAAACGCATGCACAAACGCATGCAAACGTCTGGTAACGCAGCGTTTATTATCCGCATCAGCTTACACATGATGGTAAAAAAACGCAGCGTTTGCATGCGTTTTACATGTGCTTGAGCTTTTTATGCGCATGCGTTTGGTATTTCCAGGAGGGTGTGTCTTTAATGGGCATGTCTTAATCAGTTCCTGGACATGCGCAGTCCGAAGTACGCAAGCGCATCAAACGTGCAAAGACATGTGTACGCATGCGTTCCCATAGACAGTAATGCGTTTTTTTGCTGCATTCCTTGCGCTAACAACCGCATATGTTTCTAGGCAGCAAATTGACGCTTCTAAAATTACTACATGCTGCGTTTACAGCGCCAAACCACAGACGACGAAACGACGCATGCGTCGTCAAACGCGGCAAAGCGCAACTGATCGCAGACACATGCATCCCTAATGTTAAATATAGGAAAACACAACGCATGCGGATAATTGTGGAAGAAACGCTGCAGACACAACCGCAAATGTGAAACTGGCCTTAGTGCAACACGAAGGGGTGAGGGGAAGGGAGCCCAACACTAGGGAAGAGGGGAGTGGAGACCCCATAGGCAGATCTAAAGTCACCCTGTCTGCCTTAACCCCTTAGTGACCGAGCCAAATTTTTGAAATCTGACCAGTGTCACTTTATGTGGTAATAACTCTGCAACGCTTCAACAAATCCCAGTGATTTTGAGATTGTTTTTTCGTGACACATTCTACTTTATGATAATGGTAAATTTAGTTCAACATTTTTTGTGTTTATTTATAAAAAAAATCAAAAATTTGAGAAAAATGTTAAAAAATTAGCAATTTTCTAAATTTGAATGATTATCCCTTTAATCCAGATAGTCATACAACAGCAAACCATTAATAAATAACATTTCCCACATGTCTGCTTTACATCAGGACCATTTGTAAAATGTTATTTTATTTTGTTAGCTTTTTAGGAGGTTTAGCAGCAATTTTTCATTTTTTCAAAGAAATTTACAAAATTTATTTTTTTAGGGACTTATCCATGTTTGAAGTGACTTTAGGGGTCCCATATATTGGGAAACCCCCAAACGTGATACCATTTTAAAAACAGCACCCCTAAACATATTGAAAACTGCTGTCAGGTAGTTTATTAACCCTTCAGGTACTTTACAGGAATTAATGCAAAGTGGTATGACAGAAATGAAAATGTGTATTTTTACCACCTAAATGTTGCTAACTTCGAAACAGATTACTACAGCCGTCAGACTCTAAGGCCGCTATTTGGTCATGAATTGCCATGGCAAACATCAGGACCGCAAAATTATGATCTGAGGGCACCAATTGGGATAAAGAGGAAGCCCCCACACTCTGTTAACCATTTATAATGATGTAGTCACTATTGACAGCAGCATCTAAGGATTTAAACAGATTTAGAAGGTGCAAATACTGATCGTGGCTGATGCAGCAAGTTGTCAGCTATAGTGTACAGCTGACAGAGGATGGATTGTCATCTGTATGGGGATACTATTCTCTTATATCTACGGTCAGTTAAAAGACGTATTGGCGGTCATTAAGGGGTTAAACATCCCTATATAGGTTCTGCACATATCAATGAGCAGGAACCTAATCCCTGCGTAACCCTGGTGATAGGCCCTGCTTAGGCTAGGTTCATATTGCGTTAGGGCGATCCGTTTAATAGATCCATTACTAAGCGGCACTAACACTATGTAACGGATCCGTTAACGCACCCATTGACATCCATAATCGTAACGCATCCTAACGCATGTCAAAATCGGCATGCTTTAGCGATGATGCATTACTTTGTGACGCACCCTCAAATGCGGTCTACTGTGTTTTCGGGTACGTTAGGTCTAACGCACACTGAATGGATGCTGTGCATAGACCTCTATTGCTAACGCATGTCTTGCCGACGCAATGGTTAGCGCATGCATTAGCGCACTCGTAGAAAAAAAGAGATTTTATGCATCAGCGTTAGCGCATCTGTTTAATGGATCCGCATTAGTCAAGCCCCACTACCACTAAAGACTGCTGGGATAGACGAACAAGGGGAACACTTATCTAGAGTAGACTCAGAGATGTAACACAGACATCTTCCAGCAACACCAAAGAGGAAGATAACCAACTGGTATAGCTCCAAGCCTCAGTATGGGAAAATGTAAATACCACCGGCAACTCCCAGCAGTAGGCTGGGCGTCTATAGACACCTTGGTCCAGGTGTGTCAATTAGAGCCTAAGGCCGGGATCACACATGCGAGAAACACCTCCGTGTCTCACATGTGAAATCCAAGCTCTGGCGCCGGCACTCCAGAGCAGAGCGTGCGGCTCCATGTGTTGCTATGCGGCCGCACGCTCCGCTCCGAAGTGCCGGCATCAGTGCTTGGATTTCACATGCGAGACACAGACGTGTTTCTCGCATGTGTGATCCCGGCCCAAGAAAGGTTGCCACTGGGTCAAAGCGTCAGAAGGGTTAAGAAGGTGTCTGCAAAGCCAAACGCACACACCTTCTGCAGCTAGATGCAGTGTGACTGTCTGCTGCTTCTGAGAATCCCGTGACACCCCTAAAGGCATCAATGAGACCCATGCATTCAGCTGATTGCGACGGTCCAAGCAGTCAGCCCCCCACCAATCACAAAGTCAAGGCATATAGGACCTGAAATAGGGCGCTGTATGGTCTAGCTAGTGTCTGTATTTTACTGACAGGTTATAATGTACTAGAATAAATAGTTATAACACCTGTAAGACTCATGCTGGTGTGGTAGATGGAGGCAGGTATATCTCGCCCAGGTGTTTGTCCTATGTGAATTAGGCCACTCAGTATCTTCAGGGTGCTAATGGGTTAATGATTGCAGGAATAAAAGATGACCAGCTGGGTGTTTCCAGTGTCTGCCTGGGGCACACAGATTGCCTGCCTGTGTGAGACAAACGTGAGTGAAGAGCTCTGCTCAAGATCTGTGTGATGTTAGCTGGGTGGGAGAAGCCCCCCCAGTTGTTGAGATAGCAACGTATTTGTTTAGTTAGTGCCGGACAGGCTAGGATTTAAATTTATGTTTTGTTTTTTGTGTTGCTTTCACGTTAATAAATCTGACCTGAGGTCAGCCTGCTCAGAAACCTGCTGTACGCCTCAGATTCAATGCACAAACCACGTGTCGTTTGACCCCAGCAAAGGCGATCCCAGAGTGTTTTGTCACATTGTGGTGGAGAACGCGGGCATACCGTGGCACAGGCGACAGCATGGAAGACGTGGTGAAAGCCTTAGTACAGTCCACTGCCGTACAGCAGCAGGCCACTGCCGCACAGCACGAAGCTAATCGCTTGATGGCCGCACAGCTGAAGGAGTTACTGGACATGACGGTTGCAGACCGCCAACTTCTCCAACAGGTGGCGCAGCGCCTGGTGAGCATGCCTGATGCTGACCCGGAAGCAGAGTCCAGAAGGATCCATGTGAGTCGATACTGGCAAAAGCTGACTGCAGAAGATGACGTCGAGGCATACCTGACAACGTTTGAGCGGACGGCGTTGAGAGAGAAGTGGCCGAAGGCACGATGGGCCGACTTGATTGCCCCGTTTCTCTCCGGCGAGGCTCAAAAAGCTTACCATGATTTGGACCCGGAGGTCGCTCAGGACTTTGAGAAACTGAAAGCTGAGATCCTGGCCCGGCTGGGTGTGACGACAGCTGTCCGGGCACAGAGGGTACATCAGTGGACATACCAGCAAGATAAACCGGCGCGGTCTCAGATGTTCGACCTGATTTACTTAACAAAGAAATGGCTGCAACCCGAGGTACTGACAATACCCGAAATAATCCAGCGGGTTGTCCTGGACAAGTACCTGAGAGTACTACCCCCAGCGCTGAAAAGGTGGGTAAGCCAAGGAAATCCCACGACAGCGGATCAACTTGTGGAGTTGGTCGAGCGTTATTCCGTGGCAGAAGGACTTCCCGACGACACCGCCAACCCCCGGTCTGTGCCTCCTCCTCGTGGAACCGGTAAGAATGTTCCAGGGACCACGGGTGAAGGAAAATCGCTTAAAACTGTGGGGGAGGAGTCCGGGACTGCTCGCACTCCGAGACCAAGAGTATTGGACGATGGTCTCAGTAGGGGACCTGTTAGGTGTTTCCGCTGCCATGAGAAGGGTCATGTTTCTGCGAACTGTCCTGTTACCGCTGAACCCATGCAGTGCGACGTTATAGACTCTAGAAAACGCATGTCTTTGGTTACACAGCTAGTGAGTGTGAATGCGGGTTGTGACAAAACACTCTGGGATCGCCTTTGCTGGGGTCAAAGGACACGTGGTTTGTGCATTGAATCTGAGGCGTACAGCAGGTTTCTGAGCAGGCTGACCTCAGGTCAGATTTATTAACGTGAAAGCAACACAAAAAACAAAACATAAAAATAAACCCTAGCCTGTCCGGCACTAACTAAACAAATACGTTGCTATCTCAACAACTGGGGGGGCTTCTCCCACCCAGCTAACATCATACAGATCTTGAGCAGAGCTCTTCACTCACGTTTGTCTCACACAGGCAGGCAATCTGTGTGCCCCAGGCAGACACTGGAAACACCCAGCTGGTTATCTTTTATTCCTGCAATCATTAACCCATTAGCACCCTGAAGATACTGAGTGGCCTAATTCACATAGGACAAACACCTGGGCGAGATATACCTGCCTCCATCTACCACACCAGCATGAGTCTTACATATCCCCCCCCCTTGCTCAGACCACTCCGGTCGAGCAAGAACACTTTTGAAACAGTGCACTCGGGATAGGGCATCGGCGTTCCCCATCTGCACCCCAGGTCGGTGCTCCACCGTAAAAGAGTAAGCCTGCAGGGCAAGGAACCACCTGGTTACCCGACTATTACGGTCCTTGTGGAGGTGCATCCACTTGAGAGGGGCATGGTCTGTGACCAGCCTAAACTTCCTACCAGCCAGGTAATACTTGAGGGAGTCGAGAGCCCATTTAATGGCTAGGCACTCTTTTTCAACCACGGCATACCTCTGCTCATGTACATTCAGTTTCCGACTGAGATAGAGGACCGGGTGTTCGACTCCGTCCCTCACCTGGGAAAGTACAGCTCCGACACCAGTATCAGAGGCATCAGTTTGTACCACAAACTTGCTGCTGAAATCAGGAGTCACTAGTACGGGCTGAGAGCACAAAGCCCGTTTCAGGCTGTGGAAGGCCTCTTCAGCAGCTGAGGTCCATTTTACCATGACGGAACCCTTCCCCTTGGTAAGATCCGTCAAGGGAGTAGCCATGGCTGCAAAATTGGGTATGAACCGGCGATAATAGCCGGCAATCCCCAGGAAAGCCTGCACTTGTTTCTTGTTCACTGGTTGTGGCCAGCCCTGAATTGCCTGTATTTTGTCGATCTGGGGTTTAACCACTCCTCGGCCAATCACGTAGCCCAAGTATCGGGCTTCTTCAAGCCCGATGTGGCATTTCTTGGGGTTTGCCGTTAAACCTGCATCTCGCAGGTCATCAATCACGGCTTGTACCTTCTGGAGATGAGTTTCCCAGTCCATGCTGTAAATTACGATGTCATCCAGGTAGGCAGAAGCGTACTGTCTGTGAGGCCTCAAGACTCGATCCATCAATCTCTGGAACGTTGCGGGAGCTCCGTGAAGTCCAAACGGCATATAGACATACTGGAACAGACCTTCCGGTGTAGCAAATGCCGTCTTCTCTCTGGCCGCCTCGGCCAGAGGAATCTGCCAGTACCCCTTTGTTAAATCCAGGGTCGTAATGTATCGGGCTTTACCAAGCCGGTCGATCAACTCATCGACCCGGGGCATAGGGTACGCATCAAATTTAGAAACTGCATTCAGTTTCCTAAAGTCATTACAAAACCGGATGGAGCCATCCGGTTTAGGTATCAACACAATTGGACTCGACCAGGCGCTGTGTGACTCCTCAATGACTCCTAAGTCCAACATTGCCATCACCTCCCGGGAGACGGCTTCACGGCGGGCTTCCGGAATCCGGTAGGGCTTCACATGAACAGTGACGCCAGGCTCTGTGACAATCTCATGTTTCACCAACTTCGTCCGGCCAGGTTTTTCGGAGAAAAACTGTCGGTTCTGTAACAAAAATTGCTTAACCTCAGATTTTTGTCGTTCTGAGAGAGTCTCAGCAACCTGCACCTCTGGTACAGTAGGTGAACAAACCGGACAGGGCAGATCCGCCGTTAGGGCAGAGCGGTCTTTCCAGGATTTTATCAGATTCACATGATAAATCTGTTCCGGTTTTCTCTTACCCGGCTGGTACACTTTATAGTTCACATCACCAACTCTTTCTCGGACCTCAAATGGGCCCTGCCATTTCGCCAGGAATTTACTATCCACCGTAGGGATTAGGACCAACACCCTATCGCCGGGTGCAAATGTACGGACCTTAGCGCCTCTATCATAACTTTGCCTCTGGGCTCCCTGGGCCTGTAACATATGGTCCCTAACAATGGGCATGACAGCGGCAATACGATCCTGCATTTGTGTTACATGGTCGATCACCGTTTTAAAGGGAGTGACTTGACCTTCCCAGGTTTCTTTTGCGACGTCCAGGAGTCCCCGGGGACGACGGGCGTACAACAGTTCGAAAGGCGAAAATCCTGTGGAAGACTGGGGAACTTCCCTAATGGCAAACAGCAAATAGGGTAACAAGTAATCCCAGTTCTTCCCATCTTTGTCTATCGCCTTCCGGAGCATCTGTTTTAAGGTTTTGTTGAAGCGCTCAACCAGGCCATCTGTTTGAGGGTGATAGACAGACGTACGCAACGGGTCTATTTGTAAGAGCCTGCAGAGCTCCTTCATTACCCTCGACATAAAGGGAGTCCCCTGGTCGGTGAGTATCTGTTTTGGAATTCCCACCCGACTAAACACTTGTACCAATTCCTTGGCGATCGTCTTGGTAGCTGTGTTACGCAAAGGGACGGCTTCCGGGTAACGAGTGGCATAGTCCACGATGACGAGGATATGTTGGTGCCCACGTGCGGATCGGGGAAGGGGCCCAACCAAATCCATCCCAATTCTCTCAAAAGGGACCCCGATGATAGGAAGGGGTACCAAAGGGCTACGGAACTGAGATTTAGGGGCCGCGATTTGGCACTCTGGACAGGACTCACAATAGTTACGCACATCACAATGTATTCCAGGCCACACAAAACAATGCAATATCCTTTCTGTGGTTTTCTGTACCCCCAGATGTCCCCCCATTATATGTCCGTGGGCCAAATCCAGTACCTTCCGCCGATAAGGTTTGGGTACCACTAACCGTTGCACTGTGTCTTCCCCTTTTTTTTCTACCTGGTAGAGCAAATCATTTTCAAGAACCATATACGGGTACGCTAGCCTAGTGTCAGGTTCTACGGGTACCCCATCTATCATTTTTACATTTTTCCTAGCCGGAGTCAGGGTAGGATCTTTCATTTGCTCGCTGTGGAAGTCATCCACCTGGACTCCCAAATCTGGCAGGCAGGGTGCCGGATGGCTGTCTGCCTCCGCCTCTCGCTGAGGTTCCTCAGTTTCCTCTGTTTCCCCCGCCATGACGGAGAAGGGGTACTGAAGGTTAGATTCACTAACCTCCCCAGCAATATCTTCCTGTGGGGTCTCCTCTAGGGACTCGGGACCTCCAGATGGCATGGGAGAAGATTCACGGGTACAGCTACCGTGAAGGAGTAACTGATTCTCCCACAACTGCCAGAAATAGGGAAAATCCCTGCCCAGGATTACATCATGTAACAATGCGGGAACGAGTCCCACTTTGTGCTGCACTGACCCATAGGGAGTAGAAATCCATATGACCGCTGTTAAGTACGAGCGGGTGTCACCATGCACACACGTCACAGAAAACTTGTCAGACGGACCAGACGGAAGTGCCACCAGACTAGCTTTCACCAGAGTCACCACACTTCCAGAGTCTAGTAATGCCACAACATTTTTCCCATCAACAGATAATTCACACAGGTGTTTCACTGTATCATTTTGACCCGCATTCACACTCACTAGCTGTGTAACCAAAGACATGCGTTTTCTAGAGTCTATAACGTCGCACTGCATGGGTTCAGCGGTAACAGGACAGTTCGCAGAAACATGACCCTTCTCATGGCAGCGGAAACACCTAACCGGTTCCCCTACTGAGACCACCGTCCAATACTCTTGGTCTCGGAGTGCGAGCAGTCCCGGACTCCTCCCCCACAGTTTTAAGCGATTTTCCTTCACCCGTGGTCCCTGGAACAGTCTTACCGGTTCCACGAGGAGGAGGCACAGTCCGGGGTTTGGCGGTGTCGGGAAGTCCTTCTGCCACAGAATAACGCTCGACCAACTCCACAAGTTGATCCGCTGTCGTGGGATTTCCTTGGCTTACCCACCTTTTCAGCGCTGGGGGTAGTACTCTCAGGTACTTGTCCAGGACAACCCGCTGGATTATTTCGGGTATTGTCAGTACCTCGGGTTGCAGCCATTTCTTTGTCAAGTAGATCAGGTCGAACATCTGAGACCGCGCTGGTTTATCTTGCTGGTATGTCCACTGATGTACCCTCTGTGCACGGACAGCCGTCGTCACACCCAGCCGGGCTAGGATCTCAGCTTTCAGCTTCTCAAAGTCCTGAGCGACCTCCGGGTCCAAATCATGGTAAGCTTTTGGGCCTCGCCGGAGAGAAACGGGGCAATCAAATCGGCCCATCGTGCCTTCGGCCACTTCTCTCTCAATGCCGTCCGCTCAAAAGTTGTCAGATATGCCTCGACGTCATCTTCTGCAGTCAGCTTTTGCCAGTATCGACTCACATGGATCCTTCTGGACTCTGCTTCCGGGTCAGCGTCAGGCATGCTCACCAGGCGCTGCGCCACCTGTTGGAGAAGTTGGCGGTCTGCAACCGTCATGTCCAGTAACTCCTTCAGCTGTGCGGCCATCAAGCGATTAGCTTCGTGCTGTGCGGCAGTGGCCTGCTGCTGTACGGCAGTGGACTGTACTAAGGCTTTCACCACGTCTTCCATGCTGTCGCCTGTGCCACGGTATGCCCGCGTTCTCCACCACAATGTGACAAAACACTCTGGGATCGCCTTTGCTGGGGTCAAAGGACACGTGGTTTGTGCATTGAATCTGAGGCGTACAGCAGGTTTCTGAGCAGGCTGACCTCAGGTCAGATTTATTAACGTGAAAGCAACACAAAAAACAAAACATAAATTTAAATCCTAGCCTGTCCGGCACTAACTAAACAAATACGTTGCTATCTCAACAACTGGGGGGGCTTCTCCCACCCAGCTAACATCATACAGATCTTGAGCAGAGCTCTTCACTCACGTTTGTCTCACACAGGCAGGCAATCTGTGTGCCCCAGGCAGACACTGGAAACACCCAGCTGGTCATCTTTTATTCCTGCAATCATTAACCCATTAGCACCCTGAAGATACTGAGTGGCCTAATTCACATAGGACAAACAGCTGGGCGAGATATACCTGCCTCCATCTACCACACCAGCATGAGTCTTACAGGGTCAAAATGATACAGTGAAACACCTGTGTGAATTATCTGTTGATGGGAAAAATGTTGTGGCATTACTAGACTCTGGAAGTGTGGTGACTCTGGTGAAAGCTAGTCTGGTGGCACTTCCGTCTGGTCCGTCTGACAAGTTTTCTGTGACGTGTGTGCATGGTGACACCCGCTCGTACTTAACAGCGGTCATATGGATTTCTACTCCCTATGGGTCAGTGCAGCACAAAGTGGGACTCGTTCCCGCATTGTTACAGGATGTAATCCTGGGCAGGGATTTTCCCTATTTCTGGCAGTTGTGGGAGAATCAGTTGCTCCTTCACGGTAGCTGTACCCGTGAATCTTCTCCCATGCCATCTGGAGGTCCCGAGTCCCTAGAGGAGACCCCACAGGAAGATGTTGCTGGGGAGGTTAGTGAATCTAACCTTCAGTACCCCTTCTCCGTCATGGCGGGGGAAACAGAGGAAACTGAGGAACCTCAGCGAGAGGCGGAGGCAGACAGCCATCCGGCACCCTGCCTGCCAGATTTGGGAGTCCAGGTGGATGACTTCCACAGCGAGCAAATGAAAGATCCTACCCTGACTCCGGCTAGGAAAAATGTAAAAATGATAGATGGGGTACCCGTAGAACCTGACACTAGGCTAGCGTACCCGTATATGGTTCTTGAAAATGATTTGCTCTACCAGGTAGAAAAAAAAGGGGGAGACACAGTGCAACGGTTAGTGGTACCCAAACCTTATCGGCGGAAGGTACTGGATTTGGCCCACGGACATATAATGGGGGGACATCTGGGGGTACAGAAAACCACAGAAAGGATATTGCATTGTTTTGTGTGGCCTGGAATACATTGTGATGTGCGTAACTATTGTGAGTCCTGTCCAGAGTGCCAAGTCGCGGCCCCTAAATCTCAGTTCCGTAGCCCTTTGGTACCCCTTCCTATCATCGGGGTCCCTTTTGAGAGAATTGGGATGGATTTGGTTGGGCCCCTTCCCCGATCCGCACGTGGGCACCAACATATCCTCGTCATCGTGGACTATGCCACTCGTTACCCGGAAGCCGTCCCTTTGCGTAACACAGCTACCAAGACGATCGCCAAGGAATTGGTACAAGTGTTTAGTCGGGTGGGAATTCCAAAACAGATACTCACCGACCAGGGGACTCCCTTTATGTCGAGGGTAATGAAGGAGCTCTGCAGGCTCTTACAAATAGACCCGTTGCGTACGTCTGTCTATCACCCTCAAACAGATGGCCTGGTTGAGCGCTTCAACAAAACCTTAAAACAGATGCTCCGGAAGGCGATAGACAAAGATGGGAAGAACTGGGATTACTTGTTACCCTATTTGCTGTTTGCCATTAGGGAAGTTCCCCAGTCTTCCACAGGGTTTTCGCCTTTCGAACTGTTGTACGCCCGTCGTCCCCGGGGACTGCTGGACGTCGCAAAAAAACCTGGGAAGGTCAAGTCACTCCCTTTAAAACGGTGATCGACCATGTAACACAAATGCAGGATCGTATTGCCGCTGTCATGCCCATTGTTAGGGACCATATGTTACAGGCCCAGGGAGCCCAGAGGCAAAGTTATGATAGAGGCGCTAAGGTCCGTACATTTGCACCCGGCGATAGGGTGTTGGTCCTAATCCCTACGGTGGATAGTAAATTCCTGGCTAAATGGCAGGGCCCATTTGAGGTCCGAGAAAGAGTTGGTGAAGTGAACTATAAAGTGTACCAGCCGGGTAAGAGAAAACCGGAACAGATTTATCATGTGAATCTGATAAAATCCTGGAAAGACCGCTCTGCACTAACGGCGGATCTGCCCCGTCCGGTTTGTTCACCTACTGTACCAGAGGTGCAGGTTGCTGAGACTCTCTCAGAACGACAAAAATCTGAGGGTAAGCAATTTTTGTTACAGAACCGACAGTTTTTCTCTGAAAAACATGGCCGGACTAAGTTGGTGAAACATGAGATTGTCACAGAGCCTGGCGTCACTGTTCATGTGAAGCCCTACCGGATTCCGGAAGCCCGCCGTGAAGCCGTCTCCCGGGAAGTGATGGCAATGTTGGACTTAGGAGTCATTGAGGAGTCACACAGCGCCTGGTCGAGTCCAATTGTGTTGATACCTAAACCGGATGGCTCCATCCGGTTTTGTAATGACTTTAGGAAACTGAATGCAGTTTCTAAATTTGATGCGTACCCTATGCCCCGGGTCGATGAGTTGATCGACCGGCTTGGTAAAGCCCGATACATTACGACCCTGGATTTAACAAAGGGGTACTGGCAGATTCCTCTGGCCGAGGCGGCCAGAGAGAAGACGGCATTTGCTACACCGGAAGGTCTGTTCCAGTATGTCTATATGCCGTTTGGACTTCACGGAGCTCCCGCAACGTTCCAGAGATTGATGGATCGAGTCTTGAGGCCTCACAGACAGTACACTTCTGCCTACCTGGATGACATCGTAATTTACAGCATGGACTGGGAAACTCATCTCCAGAAGGTACAAGCGGTGATTGATGACCTGCGAGATGCAGGTTTAACGGCAAACCCCAAGAAATGCCACATCGGGCTTGAAGAAGCCCGATACTTGGGCTACGTGATTGGCCGAGGAGTGGTTAAACCCCAGATCGACAAAATACAGGCAATTCAGGGCTGGCCACAACCAGTGAACAAGAAACAAGTGCAGGCTTTCCTGGGGATTGCCGGCTATTATCGCCGGTTCATACCCAATTTTGCAGCCATGGCTACTCCCTTGACGGATCTTACCAAGGGGAAGGGTTCCGTCATGGTAAAATGGACCTCAGCTGCTGAAGAGGCCTTCCACAGCCTGAAACGGGCTTTGTGCTCTCAGCCCGTACTAGTGACTCCTGATTTCAGCAGCGAGTTTGTGGTACAAACTGATGCCTCTGATACTGGTGTCGGAGCTGTACTTTCCCAGGTGAGGGACGGAGTCGAACACCCGGTCCTCTATCTCAGTCGGAAACTGAATGTACATGAGCAGAGGTATGCGATGGTTGAAAAAGAGTGCCTAGCCATTAAATGGGCTCTCGACTCCCTCAAGTATTACCTGGCTGGTAGGAAGTTTAGGCTGGTCACAGACCATGCCCCTCTCAAGTGGATGCACCTCCACAAGGACCGTAATAGTCGGGTAACCCGGTGGTTCCTTGCCCTGCAGGCTTACTCTTTTACGGTGGAGCACCGACCTGGGGTGCAGATGGGGAACGCCGATGCCCTATCCCGAGTGCACTGTTTCAAAAGTGTTCTTGCTCGACCGGAGTGGTCTGAGCAAGGGGGGGGGATATGTAAGACTCATGCTGGTGTGGTAGATGGAGGCAGGTATATCTCGCCCAGGTGTTTGTCCTATGTGAATTAGGCCACTCAGTATCTTCAGGGTGCTAATGGGTTAATGATTGCAGGAATAAAAGATGACCAGCTGGGTGTTTCCAGTGTCTGCCTGGGGCACACAGATTGCCTGCCTGTGTGAGACAAACGTGAGTGAAGAGCTCTGCTCAAGATCTGTGTGATGTTAGCTGGGTGGGAGAAGCCCCCCCAGTTGTTGAGATAGCAACGTATTTGTTTAGTTAGTGCCGGACAGGCTAGGATTTATTTTTATGTTTTGTTTTTTGTGTTGCTTTCACGTTAATAAATCTGACCTGAGGTCAGCCTGCTCAGAAACCTGCTGTACGCCTCAGATTCAATGCACAAACCACATGTCCTTTGACCCCAGCAAAGGCGATCCCAGAGTGTTTTGTCACACACCACAATATAATTTTCAAGTAAAAGCATTTTATACCTATGGAAAGTAAAATATTAGTAAAAGTATAATATTGCGACAGTAAGGCTAGGTTTTCATTGCATTAATGGGACAGCGCACCCATTGGCAGCAATGTTAACGCGCATCGCTAGCGCATACCATTTTCGGCACGCGCTAGCGATGTGCCGTTCTTCTGTGACGCGCCTCGGACGCTGCTTGCAGCGTCCGAGGCGCGCCCGAGGTCCGTTCCCCGCTCTCGCAGATCGGGGATCTGCGCTAGCGGGGACGTTAAACGCGACCCCCAAAAATACATTGCATTAGCGCTATCTGCTAGCGCTATGCGCTAAACGGATTGCCCTTAACGCAATGGGAACCTAGCCTAATACAAACACAGAAGATATACCACATTTTTTCAGCAGATTTTACAATACAATTTCAATACAAGTTCTAAATATAAAAATCTACAAATTATAACGATGAGTCCTACAATAAAGTTAATATATTATTTATACCACAGAATGAACAGTGTAGCATACATATTTTAACTTTGCTCCAACTCATGCATCACAGAAAATGAAATTTTGAAAATGCAAAAAAAAAAAAATGTAGGAATAATTAATTGGAGCGTGTAGGGAGGGAAGCAAACAGAGATGAGGGTGGGCCTAAGTTGAAACTTTACCTTAGGTTAAAGAGATTGAAAACAAGTTATGATCTATCCTCGACCTGAGAAAGGGTAACTTTGTCCCAGTGAAAATGGAGCTGTAGTGAGTGGGCATGCTCGACCGCTTGTCCATTCATTTCCTACGGGGCTGCTGAGCACTACTCTAGGCTTTTCTGGCAGCCCAAGAGGGGATAAAAGTTCCCTATTAGGGCTAAAAATTCCCCAATTTCAGAGCAGTGAGATACTCTCTGATCAGCATACATCCTGCAGATAAGTGGGCATGCTCGACCGCCAGTCCATTAATTTCCTACGGGGCTGCTGACCACTACTCTACATAGTTATATAGTTATTAAGGTTGAAGGAAGACTTTAAGTCCATCTAGTTCAACCCATAGCCTAACCTAACATGCCCTAACATGTTGATCCAGAGGAAGGCAAAAAAAAACCATGTGGCAAAGAGTAAGCTCCAAATTAGGGAAAAAAAATTCCTTCCCGACTCCACATACGGCAATCAGACTAATTCTCTGGATCAACACCCTATCAAGGAATCTAGTGTATATACCCTGTAACATTATACTTTTCCAGAAAGGTATCCAGTCCCCTCTTAAATTTAAGTAACGATTCACTCATACTACTCTAGGCTTTTTCTTTCAGGCCCTTAGGGGATAAAAGTTCCCTATTAGGGCTAAAAATTCCCCAATCTCAGAGCAGTGAGACACTCTCTGATCAGCGTATATTCTGCAGATAAGTGGGCGTGCTCGACCGCTGCTTCATTAATTTCCTATGGGGCTGCCGAGCTCTACTCTCGGCTTTTTATGGCAGCCCTATAGGGGATAAAAGTTCCCTATTAAGGATAAAAATTCCGAAATCTCAGGGCAGTGGGACAGTCACCAATCAGCATATATCCTGTGGATGAGAGATAATGGGGCCACGAGACCCCAGCATTTATATCTGGTGGTCACTGGCGGTCGCTCTTTACTTCCTTGTAACAGTCGCCAGAATGTACAACTTGTCATCAGTGTAGGACCAGCAAAAATAAACTGGTAGGTAATACCAGAGTAGCGGTGATGAGTAATGTAGGTTTAAACAGGTAATTATTATTTTTTATTTCTTCAACTTTCCATCCTGCATATGCTAATTTTATAAGAAACCAGACATCCCTTACCAGATGTTTATTCTTTAAAAATGGAAGCGAGCATTCACTACTAAACAACATTTTGTCTTTAAATCTCAAGCAAAGAAAAATAACTTAAAAAATAGTTAATGCGAAGAGTTTTCAGTGTGACATTACTGACTTATAGGAAATCTTAGTTTCAGCCACTCTAAGCTCTCCGCAGATGACATATGTGTCTTTTACTCTGCTAAACAATAAGGAAAATATTGCATGTGTGATTGCTCACTCAAATCTCCACCACCTTCAAAAAGATTTCAATCATCCATGAAACCTAATTGTGCAACTAACTCTACTGAATAAATCGAGAGCTCCCACTACTGTTAAAACATACCAACTACATGATATCTTGGTATAAAAGCCCTATATGTTCAAGGTGTTGTGCAAAACTAAATGAATTTCAAACTATGTCTTTCTTTTTAACTTAAAGGGGGTGTGCAGGCTTGGGGCTCAAGTCTGCGGTCAGTTTATGTGACTACAGACTTATGAATCCTCACAGTGCAAATAGTGCACATTGTCAGGATTCTCCAGAAACAGGAAGTCATGTGACTGCAACTATGTGATTTGCAAACTTCCGGCCACATTCCAACTAGAGGTATCAGGCCTTGCCCCCTTCACTTGCATTGAGCTAGGCCACGTACGTCTAGCCTAATGACCGGATGTCTGCAAATCACATACTTGTGGTCACTTGTCCTCCTGCTCCCAGCGAATTGAGGATTCACAAGTCTGCAGTCACATAAACTTGCTTCAATATCCAACTCCTTATGATGTTTCATTTTAAATTGTGGGGACAGAAGACGCATGGACAGTAAATTAGGAATGGCATGACAGAAGCTGCAGAATAATTAAAAAAAAAAAACAGAGAGAAAGTTAGAGTATAGGAAACGTTAGGGAATTTTTGGTTTGAATTACATTAGAAAAATTGTTATACTATTGAATTAAATAGACATATAGTATCAAATTTACTTAGTTTCAGACAACCCCTTTAATAGAAGTTTCTCACGAAAAATGAAATGGTGTTGCTAAAGAGCAACATTAAAACTATAAAATAAAAAGGGCAATTATTAGCCTTAATTTTAGTAAAAAATCTGACTTAAAACTGAAATTTTGCAATTTTTTTTGCCAGTCATAGTACATTTCTTACGCTGTCGCACATTGAGGCACCAAATTCTTTAATAAGCACGCTCCTCTTATTGAATTTGACACATCTTACTCCAGCGTACCCTTTATTAAGACTGATGTCTAAAAACGTCAGTTTGGATGATCGGGGCCAATGTTTTGGAAGTATATGTTCTCATTACATGATAAACTCTGATGCAAGTGGTAGAAAATTAAATGTTCTAACTTTCAAGAGTGAGAATGGCAATCCTGTGTGGTAGTCAGGGGCGTAATGACCGGGCCTGTGGGGATGAGGGTCCTGCCAATGCCCGTACAAACTTCCCCTGGACATGCGTCCTTAGACACACATTCAGTTGAAGTGTGGCAATACATACTTCTGGCCAATCAGAGGCCAGCAGCTAAGGTTAATATAATAATAATAATCTTTATATAGCGCTAACATATTCCGCAGCGCTTTACAATTTGCACACATTATCATCAATGTCCCTGATGGGTCTCACAATCTAAATTCCCTAACAGTATGTTTTTGGAATGTGGGAGGAAACAGGAGTTCCCAGGGGAAACCCACGCAAACACGGAGAGAACATACAAACTCCTTGCAGATGTTGTCCTTGGTGGGATTTGAACCCAGGACCCCAGCACTGCAAGGCTGCAGTGCTATCCACTGAGCCACTGTGCTCGATATGCACGTGACTGGGGGAGCATGGCAGTGATATCATGCGCTCCCGTCACTTCATCGCTGAAGTCAGCTGTCAGCTTCAGAAGACGACGCCACGAGGCGAGGGAATGGAGGAGAGGCGAGTATAATAGTTTTTTTTCCTATGCATTAAAGAACAGAGGCAGAACAGGGAACATATACCAGGATGGGGGATATACAGGTCCTTCTCAAAAAATTAGCATATAGTGTTAAATTTCATTATTTACCATAATGTAATGATTACAATTAAACTTTCATATATTATAGATTCATTATCCACCAACTGAAATTTGTCAGGTCTTTTATTGTTTTAATACTGATGATTTTGGCATACAACTCCTGATAACCCAAAAAACCTGTCTCAATAAATTAGCATATTAAGAAAAGGTTCTCTAAACGACCTATTACCCTAATCTTCTGAATCAACTAATTAACTCTAAACACATGCAAAAGATACCTGAGGCTTTTATAAACTCCCTGCCTGGTTCATTACTCAAAACCCCCATCATGGGTAAGACTAGCGACCTGACAGATGTCAAGAAGGCCATCATTGACACCATCAAGCAAGAGGGTAAGACCCAGAAAGAAATTTCTCAACAAATAGGCTTTTCCCAGAGTGCTGTATCAAGGCACCTCAATAGTAAGTCTGTTGGAAGGAAACAATGTGGCAGAAAACGCTGTACAACGAGAAGAGGAGACCGGACCCTGAGGAAGATTGTGGAGAAGGACCGATTCCAGACCTTGGGGAATCTGAGGAAGCAGTGGACTGAGTCTGGTGTGGAAACATCCAGAGCCACCGTGCACAGGCGTGTGCAGGAAATGGGCTACAGGTGCCGCATTCCCCAGGTAAAGCCACTTTTGAACCATAAACAGCGGCAGAGGCGCCTGACCTGGGCTACAGAGAAGCAGCACTGGACTGTTGCTAAGTGGTCCCAAGTACTTTTTTCTGATGAAAGCAAATTTTGCATGTCATTCGGAAATCAAGGTGCCAGAGTCTGGAGGAAGACTGGGGAGAAGGAAATGCCAAAATGCCTGAAGTCCAGTGTCAAGTCCTAGAACAGCGACACGCGTTGGGCTTCTCCTCCGGTCGCATTTGCCCTGTGACTATTCAGCCTCACAGCCTCCTGCAGCAGGATTTATCCTATGGTGCTTTCTCCAGCACTATTTTCACCTTTTGACCACTCCTAGGATCAGACTATGCAGGGTATTTCAGTGTTTATATTTGGACATCTTCCCCTGTCCCTTTCTTTGGATATCTAGGGCAGTTTATTTTATCTGCTCCTCTGGGTCCATAGGGGTTTTTTTTGCTGGAAGCTGCATATTGTGGTGGGGTGTTGCATGCTATTTGCATGCTGTGTGGCTTGTATTATACTTGACTGTGTGCATATTTGTTGTTATATGGTTGTATACAGCGTGTTCATTTCAAATTTTGACTATATATAGTTACATTAATAATATTAAGTGCAGAGGGCAGGGACACGTCTGGAAGATTTCATACGTTTATATTTCTATGTATATTTTGGCATACAGTGTTCACAGGGGCGTCTGCACGGAGGTTATGTGTGATTTTAGATGTTTTTAATTATGTTCCCAATAAAGCTTATATTATTTTTATCATAACTTTGGTGGTGTGCAGATATTTTGATGGCTCTTGTTTCTTGTGCTTTTGTTACAAAACCTGCTCTCTTGGCAATAAAGAAGCTGCTTACAAAACAGGTGTCATTTGTTTGCAGGAGATGTTTAATAAAAGTATAATAGTTAGTTTTATTCACCAAAAACACTGCAAAAATGCAAAAAATGCACTGCATTTTTTTCAGTGTTTTTGCACTTTCCCATTGCTTTCTATGGTGAAAAACAAAAACACTGCAAAACGTTGAAAGATTTGACATGCTGCACATTTTAAAAAAAGCAGCAGTTTTCCAATTCAGTCAAGTAAAAAAAGCAAGTGTGTGCATGAGATTTCTGAAATCGCATGACTTTTGCTGGTCCTGTAAAAAGCAGCTTTTAATTTGCATAAGAAAATGCAGCAATAACACAGCATGTGAACATAGCCTTAGGCTACTTTCACACTAGCGCCGTGCACTGCATGTCGCAATGCGTCGCTTAGGAGAAAAAACGCATCCTGCAAAATTGCTTGCAGGATGCGTTTTTTCTCCATTGACTAACATTAGCGACGCATTGCGACGCTTTGCCACACGTGTTGTGGCGGACCGTCGGCAGCAAAAAACGTTACATGTAACGTTTTTTGCTGCGTTGTGTCCGCCATTTCCGACCGCGCATGTGCAGCTGGAACTCCGCCCCCACCTCACAACTCACAATGGGGCAGCGGATGCGCTGGAAAAATGCATCCGCTGCCCCCGTTGTGCGGCGCTTGCACAGTATGCGTCGGTACGTCGGGCCGACGCAGCGCGATGGCCCCGTACCGACGCTAGTGTGAAAGTAGCCTTAGGGAGAGATGTAACTAGTCCAGTGCTGTCTCTGGACAGCTTTTCCCTGCAATGCTTTAGTTGATTGACTGGTCTATCCCTATGTACACACTTGGGAGACACCTGTCAATCTCCAGGTGCAGGGCGGAGAGAAGTTGGTCAGGGCAGCATCGGACTAGTATCGAATCTGAATGAGAAAAAAATTGCAGCATTCACTATTTTCTTCTGTAAATCAGATGAGACTCACCGATTCAAATGTATGTGCAAAAATAAAATCGGATGCCTAAAAGAGCCACATTTGATTTTTACAGATATATTGCCTAAACAAGACTAAATGGTCTTGTAAATGTTTAACAGCTGCGGCTGCAAAAAAAAAAAAAAAACATCACACAAATGACAAGAGAGAAAAAAAAATGTTCAAGTTTTCTGCATGAAACTTTGAACTATTTTTTATATGCTTGTGTGATCTTTCATAACAGAGAATTAAAAAAAAGGAAAGGGTATTGATATTATTCTGGTGATACAGCACCATCTGCTGGAAAATGTATGAGTAGCATCTGATTGGCATGTCCTGTATAATATGATAGCAGGCAACCATTCACATTACCTGTCACGTAAATTAACAGTTCTTAAAATTTTTGCATTAGAATATGGTGAAAATGCAGAAAACAAATGAACAAAAGGATCTAGATGTCATTTTTAAAAGTGCTAATTACAGTAATGCCATATAATAACTAATGAATCCCATATATAATGAGGTCCTGTTTTTTTTCTCCATTTATTATTATTCCAGTTTTCAAGGCACTGATGGGATTTTTGACACTTTGGTGTGACCTATTTATCACCAGCCTGAGACAGCTATACCCAGCCTCCAAAAAAATGATAGTCTCATAGTGTGACTAAGTAAAAAAGTAAACAAAAAGTAAAAAGATTTTTTTAAATAATTGTAAAAATATTTAAAACAAAAAATCAAAAATAATAATAAAAATAATCAAAACATATTGTATCTATAAATAAATATTTGAATGAATAAAAATCTAAACAATAAAAGTAAACATATTTGGTATTGCCGCAACAACCAGACCTATAAAACTGTCCCACTGGTTTACTCCTTAACCCCTTTACCCCCAAGGGTGGTTTGCACGATATAGAGCGGGCCAATTTTTACAATTCTGACCACTGTCCCTTTATGAGGTTATAACTCTGGAACACTTCAACGGATCCTGGTGATTCTGACACTGTTTTCTCGTGACATATTGTACTTCATGATAGTGGTAAAATTTCTTTGATATTACCTGCGTTTATTTGTGAAAAAAAACGGAAATATGGCGAAAATTTTGAAAATTTTGCAATTTTCCAAATTTGAATTTTTATGCAATTAAATCACAGAGATATGTCACACAAAATACTTAATAAGTAACATTTCCCACATGTCTACTTTACATCAGCACAATTTTGGAACCAAAATTTTTTTTTGTTAGGGAGTTATAAGGGTTAAAAGTTGACCAGCAATTTCTCATTTTTACAACACCACTTTATTTTAGGGACCACATCTCATTTGAAGTCATTTTGAGGGGTCTATATGATAGAAAATACCCAAGTGTGACACCATTCTAAAAACTGCACCCCTCAAGGTTCTCAAAACCACATTCAAGAAGTTTATTAACCCTTCAGGTGTTTCACAGGAATTTTTGGAATGTTTAAATAAAAATTAACATTTAACTTTTTTTCACAAAAAATTTACTTCAGCTCCAATTTGTTTTATTTTACCAAGGGTTACAGGAGAAAATGGACCACAAACCTTGTTGTACAATTTGTCCTGAGTAGGCCGATACCCCATAAGTGGAGGTAAACCACTGTTTGGGCGCATGACAGAGCTTGGAAGCGAAGGAGCGCCATTTGACTTTTTAATGCAAAATTGACTGGAATTGAGATGTGACGCCATGTTGCGTTTGGAGAGCAACTGATGTCCCTAAACATTGAAACCCCCCACAAGTGACACCATTTTGGAAAGTAGACCCCCCTAAGGAACTTATCTAGATGTGTGGTGAGCACTTTGACCCACCAAGAGCTTCACAGAAGTTTATAATGCAGAGCCGTAAAAATAAAACAAAATTTTTTCCCACAAAAATTATTTTTTAGTCCCCAGTTTTGTATTTTCCCGAGGGTAACAGGAGAAATTGGACCCCAAAAGTTGTTGTGCAATTTGTCCTGAGTGCACTGATACCCCATATGTGGGGGTAACCACCGTTTGGACGCATGGGAGGGCTCGGAAGGGAAGGAGCGCCATTTGGAATACAGACTTAGATGGAATGGTCTGCAGGCGTCACATTGCGTTTGCAGAGCCCCTAATGTACCTAAACAGTAGAAACCCCCCACAAGTGACCCCATATTGGAAACTAGACCCCGCAAGGAACTTATCTAGATGTGTTGTGAGAACTTTGAGCCCCCAAGTGTTTCACTACAGTTTCTAACGCAGAGCCGTGAAAATTAAAAAAAAATATTCCCCCCAAAATTATTTTTTAGCCCCCAGTTTTGTATTTTCTCGAGGGTAACAGGAGAAATTGGACCCCAAAAGTTGTTGTCCAATTTGTCCTGAGTGCGCTGATGCCCCATATGTAGGGGGGAACCACCGTTTGGGCGCATAGGAGGGCTCGGAAGGGAAGGAGCGCCATTTGGAATGCAGACTTAGATGGAATGGTCTGCAGGCGTCACATTGCGTTTGCAGAGCTCCTAATGTACCTAAACAGTAGAAACCCCCCACAAGTGACCCCATATTGGAAACTAGACCCCGCAAGGAACTTATCTAGATGTGTTGTGAGAACTTTGAGCCCCCAAGTGTTTCACTACAGTTTCTAACGCAGAGCCGTGAAAATTAAAAAAAAATATTCCCCCCAAAATTATTTTTTAGCCCCCAGTTTTGTATTTTCTCGAGGGTAACAGGAGAAATTGGACCCCAAAAGTTGTTGTCCAATTTGTCCTGAGTGCGCTGATGCCCCATATGTAGGGGGGAACCACCGTTTGGGCGCATAGGAGGGCTCGGAAGGGAAGGAGCGCCATTTGGAATGCAGACTTAGATGGAATGGTCTGCAGGCGTCACATTGCGTTTGCAGAGCTCCTAATGTACCTAAACAGTAGAAACCCTCCACAAGTGACCTCATATTGGAAACTAGACCCCCCCACGAACTTATCTGGATGTGTTGTGAGAACTTTGAGCCCCCAAGTGTTTCACTACAGTTTATAACGCAGAGCCGTGAAAATAAAAAATCCTTTTCTTTCCCACCAAAAATGATTTTTTAGCCTCAGTTTTGTATTTTCCCAAGGGTAACAGGAGAAATTGGACCCCAAAAGTTGTTGTCCAATTTGTCCTGAGTACGCTGATACCCCATATGTTGGGGTAAACTCCTGTTTGGACACACGGGAGAGCTCGGAAGGGAAGGAGCACTGTTTTACTTTTTCAGCGCAGAATTGGCTGGAATTGAGATCGGACGCCATGTCGTGTTTGGAGAGCCGCTGATGTGTCTAAACAGTGGAAACCCCCCAATTATAACTGAAACCCTAATCCAAACACACCCCTAACCCTAATTCCAACGGTAACCCTAACCACACCTCTAACCTAGACACACCCCTAACCCTAATCCCAACTGTTGTGAATTCTGTTGTCAAGCTCCCTCCTGTGGTCATGAATGGTACTTCGGCTGGTTCTGTCCATGGGCTTCCTCTGGTGGTTGTGAGTGGGGCTGCGGCTTTTGAGTTTCCTTCCACAGGTGACGAGGTTAATTCGTTAGCTGGCTGCTCTATTTAACTCCACTTAGATCATTGCTCCATGCCACCTGTCAATGTTCCAGTATTGGTCTGTTCGCTCCTGGATCGTTCTTGTGACCTGTCTTCTCCAGCAGAAGCTAAGTTCCTGCTTGTTTTTCTCTTGTTTGCTATTTTTCTGTCCAGCTTGCTATTTTGATTTTTGTCTTGCTTGCTGGAAGCTCTGGGACGCAGAGGGAGCGCCTCCGCACCGTGAGTCGGTGCGGAGGGTCTTTTGCGCCCTCTGCGTGGTTTTTTTGTAGTTTTTGTGCTGACCGCTAAGTCACCTTTCCTATCCTCTGTCTGTTCAGTAAGTCGGGCCTCTCTTTGCTAAATCTATTTCATCTCTGTGTCTGTGATTTTCATCTTAACTCACAGTCATTATATTGTAAGAGGGTGAACTGTAGTCCCACTGAGAGGGCACTAGGACCCTGTGGTTTTTGCCTGTTGCAGCAGAGGACAGACCTCCCAGAGACAATGTGTGCTGCGGCGTGGGGTCTAGTGTCTCGAGTGTAAAGTGAAAGTAGGAAGTGAGAGCTGAGAGAGAAAAGGCGGGAAGAAAAGGAGAAGCTGCTGTGAGATCTTAAAAAGAGACTGTGTGGATTTACTGCAAGTGTTTTTGGAGGAAAAGAAGCTTTTGAGAGACTTTTTGTTGCTAACGTTCCCCTGGAGAAGAGCTAACCTTTTGTTTAACTCTGTGAGAGACTTGTGTTGCTAACGTTTCCTGGAGAGGAGCTAACCCTTTATCTAAGAAAAGACGGAGACTTTGCTAAGAACCCAGTACGAATTTGGAAGTCTGTGGATTCCCTGTGCATTGAGTGGAGGAACAAGTCTGGACAGACTGCTGATACAGAGACGGACGGATTGTCGTGGAACCATTCCTAGGAGCTACAGAAGCAGAGACTACATCGTGAGACCACTAACTAAGTCCCCGGCGTTTGGGCTCGGCATCGGCCGACAAGACAAGAGGAGCTTGCTGTAACTTATTGGCGCTGAAGATATGAACTGGCTACAGCCTCTGCGGATTCCTGCCTGAGAGGAAATCCATCTCAGGATACGGTACCATAGTTATAGATACCCGGGTATCTCTGCTCAGAGTGTTAAATTGTTACTTTAGAGGTGTATCTTATATTAGAGTTGTGTAAGTTATACTCAATGTGCCATTCCAGGGGCTCCCTTAATAACACTACATTCAATTTACACTTGTTCCTGTTTTTAGTTGCCTGTTAGGTAAATTTCTTACTAGTCTGTTGTAGTACACAGTTCTCAGGAGACCTTTGAGTGGCACAGTGATTTCAGCTGCTGCTGAATTAGTGTATCTTTGGGGTGCATCTGCCTTAATATTCTCCATATTACCTTGATTAATTTGCCTTTGAGTAAATACCGTTGGAGATTTCTGCCTTGGTCTTGGTTTGTGACTCACTGGATCTTATTCGGACCTCTGGTCATTACATTTTGTGGGGGGCTGCCTTTTCCTTTGGGGAATTTCTCTGAGGCAAGGTAGGCTTATTTTTCTATCTTTAGGGCTAGCTAGTTCCTTAGGCTGTGACGAGTTGCATAGGGAGCGTTAGGAGCAATCCACGGCTATTTCTAGTGTGTGTGATAGGATTAGGGATTGCGGTCAGCAGAGTTCCCACGTCCCAGAGCTTGTCCTGTATTATTATTAACTATCAGGTCTTTCCGTGTGCTCTTTACCACCTGGTCCATTATTGTCCTAACCACCAGGTCATAACAGTACAGGTGGCCAAAAGTATTAATGCATCTCAATAGATGGATAAGAGAAGTTCTGAGACCATTTTTTTTTCTTTGCACTGTGTTTTGCCTTTCTTTTCCCCTAGACCTGGTGTGGATATGGACATTCAAGGTCTGTCCTCTTGGATGGATAATCTCACTGCAAGGGTACAAAACATTCAAGATTTTGTGGTTCAGAATCCGATGTCAGAGCCTAGGATTCCAATTCCTGATTTGTTTTTTGGGGATAGATCTAAGTTTCTGAATTTCAAAAATAATTGTAAACTGTTTCTAGCTTTGAAACCTCGCTCCTCAGGTGACCCTGTTCAACAAGTGAAAATCATTATTTCTTTGTTATGTGGTGACCCTCAAGACTGGGCATTTTCCCTTGCGCCAGGAGATCCGGCATTGCGTAATGTTGATGCGTTTTTTCTGGCGCTTGGATTGCTTTATGATGAACCAAATTCAGTGGATCAGGCAGAGAAAATCTTGCTGGCTCTGTGTCAGGGTCAGGATGAGGTAGAGAGATATATTGTCAGAAGTTTAGGAAGTGGTCTGTACTCACTCAGTGGAATGAATGTGCCCTGGTAGCAATTTTCAGAAAGGGTCTCTCTGAAGCCCTTAAGGATGTCATGGTGGGATTTCCCATGCCTGCTGGTCTGAATGAGTCTATGTCTTTGGCCATTCAGATCGATCGACGCTTGCGTGAGCGTAAAGCTGTGCACCATTTGGCGGTATTATCTGAGCATAGACCTGAGCCTATGCAATGTGATAGGACTTTGACCAGAGCTGAACGGCAAGAACACAGACGTCGGAATGGGCTATGTTTTTACTGTGGTGATTCCACTCATGCGATCTCCGATTGTCCTAAGCGCACTAAGCGGTTCGCTAGGTCTGCCACCATTGGTACGGTACAGTCGAAATTTCTTTTGTCCGTTACTCTGATTTGCTCTTTGTCATCCTATTCTGTTATGGCATTTGTGGATTCAGGCGCTGCCCTCAATTTGATGGACTTGGAGTTTGCTAGGCGCTGTGGTTTTTTCTTGGAGCCCTTGCAGTATCCTATTCCATTGAGAGGAATTGATGCTACGCCTTTGGCCAAGAATAAGCCTCAGTACTGGACCCAATTGACCATGTGCATGGCTCCTGCACATCAGGAGGATATTCGCTTTTTGGTGTTGCATAATCTGCATGATGTGGTCGTTTTGGGGTTGCCATGGCTACAGGTACATAATCCAGTATTGGATTGGAAATCTATGTCTGTGTCCAGCTGGGGTTGTCAGGGGGTACATGGTGATGTTCCATTTTTGTCTATTTCGTCATCCACCTCTTCTGAAGTCCCGGAGTTTTTGTCGGATTACCGGGATGTATTTGATGAGCCCAAATCCAGTGCCCTACCTCCTCATAGGGATTGCGATTGTGCTATTAATTTGATTCCTGGTAGTAAGTTTCCTAAGGGCCGACTGTTCAATTTATCTGTGCCAGAACACGCCGCTATGCGGAGTTATATAAAGGAATCCTTGGAGAAAGGTCATATTCGCCCGTCGTCATCACCGTTAGGAGCAGGGTTCTTTTTTGTGGCCAATAAGGATGGTTCTTTGAGACCTTGTATTGATTACCGCCTTCTTAATAAGATTACAGTCAGGTTTCAGTATCCTTTGCCGCTGCTGTCTGATTTGTTTGCTCGTATTAAAGGGGCTAGTTGGTTCACCAAGATAGATCTTCGAGGGGCGTATAATCTTGTGAGTATTAAACAGGGCGATGAATGGAAAACAGCATTTAATACGCCCGAGGGCCATTTTGAGTACCTGGTTATGCCATTCGGGCTTTCCAATACTCCATCAGTATTTCAGTCCTTTATGCATGACATCTTCCGAGAGTACTGCATCTAGGGGTGCAGTGATCATATTGACACCACAGGTGTGTCACAGAATGTTATACCATTGGGCAGTGAAGAAAAAATAACTACATTTTTACCAGCAAAATTTTGTTTTAGCTCCAGATTTTACATTCTCACACAAGCAGGGGGTAAAAATAGCACAAAAATTTGTCCCACAATTTCTACTGAACGTAGCAATAACTCATATGTGGCTGTACATTACTACTTAGCCATACAGAGAAACTCGCGAGGAACAGAGCGCTATTTGCCTCCTGGAGCGCAGATTTTCCGAGAACAGTTTGCAGACTCCATATACAGAGCCCTTAAGTGCTAGAAGAGCAGAATCCCCGCTCAAGTGACCCCATTTTGGAAATTATAACCCTTTGGGAATATATCTACAGGTGTAGTGACGATGTTGAGTTAATGGGTATTTTCCAGAAACAAGCAACAATGAATGTTGCCAAGTGAAAACTGCAAACTGCCATTGTAGTGACCAGTACGCTGTAGTGACCCGTACGTTGCAGTAACCAGTACGTTATGCCCAGCTCATGCTTCTGGAGGCATGCACCCGTAAGTTAGGTGAGCTCTCATCACTTCAGAAATGCCAAATGTAGATGATATATATGGTTTAAGTACACTGTGAGGTTCACAAGGGAGGGGGCATTTGTATTTGAGAGCACAGAATTTGCTCAATTTCTTTTGGGGAGCAAGGAGCCATTTCGCTTTTCCAGTGCCTTTGTACTACCAGTGAAGTGGAAGCCCCTATATTTCTGTTAACAGATGACGGATTTGAATGAGGACTTGCTTTTTTGTGGATTGAGTTGAAGCTTTATTGGGAACATATTTATCCAGTGTCTACGCTGACCACTTACTTTGGGGTTTCCATCTAAATCTCTGAGTCACATGATTCAAATGAAACCCCCTAGAGATCCATTGACTATAATAAGGCAGCAGAGTTACTCTGGACTCTGTCTGGCCTCTGTTCGGCGGTGTCCTTCTTTTTAGAAGTGCACAATACTGTGGCCGACGGCACTTTTCTCACAGGTCAGACGGCGTCCACAGTGCCTCCATTTGCCTCGTTATAGTGAATCTTCTTCCAGAAGTTTAGTCTGAATCATGTATTTCAGAGATTTACATGGAAACCCCAATGCAAGTGCTCAGCGCAGGATAAATGTGCACCAAGCCTTACTGTGATTTTTGGGAGGCAGAATGAAAAAATCACCAGCAGGTGAAGAATTGGTTTTATTTTTTACACCGTTCCTCGTGCGGTATAAGTGATTAGGCGACTTTATTCTTCGTAGTAAGTTTCCTAAGGGCCGACTGTTCAATTTATCTGTGCCAGAACACACCGCTACGCGGAGTTATATAAAGGAATCCTTGGAGAAAGGTCATATTCGCCCGTTGTCATCACCGTTGCAAATCACTTGTCTCTCAAGTTTATTTCTTATAGAATTATGATTCTCAAAAAATCTATTAGACTATAATGAAGATGTGTCCTGTGTGAGCAATGAGAACATAATCATTTTCTCAGGTGGGACATGGGAACTATGTTATGACAGTGCTTATAATTTGGGAATGAGGGTCTATCACAAAATTTATCACTATATCTACATGTTAGGCCTCATTCACAATCAGTATTTTCCACGTACAAGAAAAACGGACAGATTATTTTTTTGATCACAGTGTGGTCCAAGTGCCATAAATTTTTCTTACACGTGGAGAAAACAAAAAGTCCGACTTGCCACATAAAACCTATAATCTACTTGTGGGCTGCAGGAGTAGAAGACCACACTGGGTGTCAGTCCAGAAGGTAAAACAGATGCCCATGTAGACGGTAAAATAAAATTTTGGTATACGCCACATTGAATCCTGGTTTATGCTGCCTTGAGTCAATGGTTTAGACTAGTATACTCAGAAAACATTTTCTTTAATTATGAAGTTAATAATCAAGTGCAAAAATAAAATGTTTAAAATTCTTGGCATAAAGGTAGAGCCATCAAAAATGCAAGATAGAGGACATCCTCCCACCTATGCGTTTTGAGTATGTTAATGGAGCGCCACGTCAGGGCAAGGGGGTACTCGGTACCGGGTCCTGCGGTTCACAGGATGTCATGGTGGCTGACCCGGTCTGTGGCCCTGGGACGACCGTGTAAAAGGGAAAGGTCTTTAAAGGGATATAGTTTATGTTCAGGACGCCACCTGTGGTCTCCGGTCAGGGTGACCAACGCTGCTTTAAGGGGTCCACAAACAAAGGCTCTACCCACGCCGGAAATGGGCAGAACCAGTGTGCACCATGAGGGTTCCAAACTATTTACAATTAAAGCTTTTGGGTAAGCATTGTCCATTACCTCAATGTCCATTTTAAAACTGTAACAAAGATAAGCAAGAAATTCAAACAAATAACAGCAATTATTGACATTTTTAGTCCCTGTAACAAGCTGAGATTTGACCTTTGGTACTACGAGCAGACCTGCGTAGTTCCTGATCTAACATGTCTGCTGCTTCTGTAGTGGACCCACTAGTGTGTACTATCTGTAGGCCTGCATTGTGTAGGTAAATAGGGCAAGAGTCTGCGTCTTCTTAGATTCACCATAGGTCTAACAGATTCACCAATAGCAGAGAGTGGATTTTCTGGTTCCACTGCTGGGGTGACATTTGCTGCTTGAACCTGTTGGTGCAGAGTCTCTTCTGGTTCAGGATGGTCTGGAATCACATTTTGTTCTGGTATTTCCAGCTGGGGAAAAGTCAAGACAGGTATCACGATGGCCTTGAGTCCAAGACTGGGGAAAATCTCCAAGAACAGTGCGAATCTTCTTTTCCTCTGGTTCCATGGGTGGAGATGTTCCTTGGTCTGTTTCTCTGTTTCTCAATTTATCAGGGCATATTTTGAGATGATCTCTGGACACTGCCGTCGATGTTTCTCCTCCATCTTTGCCGATAAAGCAGACTTTCGTGTTGTCAAAGTTGGAAGGTAGCAGAGTGTAAGGTTCTGCTTCCCACTGGTCATCAAGTTTGTGTAATCTCCTTTTACGTTTGAGCACTTGTTCACCTGGTAACAAGGGACTTGCAGGAGCATGTTGATTAAAGTCTCTTTCTTGCTTTTGTCTGGCTTGTGCTAAACTTCTCTCTACGCATTCTTGAACTTGGCACTACTTTTCTTTTCTCTTAGTTCCCAATCTGCATCTGGTAAGATATCTTCTGGGGTTAAGACTCCCATGTCTAGATCGACAGATAGTTAACTGGACCTTCCCCTCATTAAGTATGCTGAGTACAGTTGGTGGAATTTACTGGGACATGGTTGTACAAGTCTACCAAATCTGGTAACATTTTTGGCCATGAGTTCCTTTCATGTACAGGCAATGTCTTTAGTAGATCACTCACTATTTGGTTCATTTTCTCGCACATTCCATTGGTTTGCGGATGATAAGGAGTGGTTCTAATCTTTTTGCATCCATACAAGTTGCAGAATTCTTGAAATACCTCTGCTTCAAAGGCTGGTCCTTGATCAGTAAGCACTTTTTCAGGATAACCATGAGGTCTACAGAAATGCTGTTGGAAAGCTCTGGCTGCTGTTCTTGCTGTCAGATCCTTGACAGGTACAACCACCAGGAATCGGGAGTAGTGATCCACAATAGTCAAAGCCTAGACATAGTCTGACCGGCTTGAGGTTAGCTTCACATGGTCAAAATGCCACCAGTTCAAGTTGCTTTTTGGTGATTATGGGCTGTAGGGGAGCCCTTTGGCTGTCATGGTCCTTTCTGCGTAGGTTACATGGGCCACACTCACGGCACCACTTTTCAATGGTTTTCCTCATGCCAGGCCAGTAGAATCTTCCACGTAGCAGGATCTCTAACTTCTTCCATCCAAAGTGTCCTGCTCTGTCGTGGTACACTTCTAGAACCATGGATGCTTTTCGTCTTGGGACCACTATCTGCAAGACTAGCTCATGTGTGTGTGTGGATCAATGTTAGCTTACCATCATAGATGAATAGTTTGCCTTTTTCCTTCCAGAGTTGCTGTGTTTCTTGTGGATCATCTGGACCAAGGTGCGAGTCTGCCTATGTCAGCAGTTCCCTCACCAGATGGACTGCAGGGTCGCTATCTTGCGTTTCTGCCCATCCATGGTGGGGCAACGGATTCAGCGTGGTTTTGTGTTTGTTTTTCCGCTGGTTCCTTACATAATGAGAGTTTTGAGTTGCTCCCGAGCGATGGAATGCTGGCAGTTCCACCTCTTTAAGTTCCTCTGAATCCTCTCCCACATCTGGTAGTTGGGCATTCTGGATAATGCATCCGCGTTGGCATTCTTGTGCCCTGCACGGTATTTAATGGTGAGGTCGTAATTGGACAACCGAGCCATCCATCGCTGCTCCAAAGCACCGAGTTTTGCAGTCTCTAAGTGGGTCAGCGGGTTGTTATCCGTGTAGACTGTGAATTTTGCAGAGGCCAAATAGTGTTTGAATCTTTTTGTCACTGCCCAGACGATGACGATGAATTCCAGCTTGAAGAACCTGTAGTTCTCGGTGTTCTTCTCCATGGGGCGCAAATTCCTGCTGGCGTATGCAATCACCCTCTCTTTGCCTCTTTGTACCTGGGACAGTACCGCTCCTAATCCTACATTGATGGCATCCGTGTACAGTATAAATGGTTGGTCGTATTCTCGGTAGGCCAATACCTCTTCTACAGTGAGAGCCAACTTCAACTGGATGAAGGATTCTTCCAGTCTGTTGTCCCAGTCAAACAGGGTATTTTTACCTTTGGTTTTCTTAGATTGGCCCTCCAACAGGTCCTGCAGTGGTGTGGCTATTTTGGTGAAGTCTTTCACAAACCTTCTGTAATAGCCTACCAACCCGGGAACTGTTGGACTTCATGGAGGTTACTGGGTTTTGGCCAGTTCTTGATCACGGTGACCTTGTCAGGGTCTGGTGCCACTCTTTCGGTGCTCACCACATGGCCCAGGTACTGTATTTTGGGCTTTAACAGATGGCATTTGGATGGTTTTACCTTTTAAGCCAAAGTTGGACAGAGCTTCGAACACCTCAGCTAGGTGCTTCAGATGGTCCTCATAAGTCTTGGAGAAGACGATAACATCGTCGAGGTACAACAAGACGGTTTCGAAGTTCTTGTGCCCGAGACAGCACTCCATCATCCTCTGAAATGTTCGTGGGGCATTACACAGTCCAAACTGAATGTAATTGAACTCGGAGAGATCCATCAGTGTTGTGAAGGCGTCTTCTCCTTGTCCACCTCTGCTACGGGAACCTGCCAGTACGCACTGGTGAGATCCAAGGTAGAATAGTAATTAGCAGATTTTAATGCAGCCAATGACTCTTCTATTCTGGATAGCGGATATGCATCCATGTGTGTAATGCGGTTTATCTGCCTATAATCTACACACATCCTCATGGTGTCCTCTTTCTTTCTGACAAGGACTAATGGAGCTTCCCAGGGGCTACAACTATCTCTGATTACCCCAGCCTCCTTCATCTCTCGCAACATACTTTTGGCACACTGGTAATGAGCTGGAGGTACAGGCTGGTACCTCTCCTTAATGGGTGGCCCTGGGACATCCGTGTAAAAGGGGAAAGGTCTTTAAAGGGATAGAGTTTATGTTCGGGAAGCCATCTGTGGTCTTCGGTCAGGGTGACCAACGCTGCTTTAAGAGGTCCACTGGGGTGATGTTATGGCAGCTAGATGGTATATCTTCCCGCAGGTGAAGTATATCCCCAGGGCTCCCGGTGTGTAGATGGTGGTATGGTGAGAGGAGCAGAGAAGAACGGGGACACAGCATTTCAGTCTTTTTACCTTGTTTACTGTTGGTTTCAGCAGCCACAGGTCTTTAATCATTCTACTGCCCTAGGATAGGTACCTGTATGGCAGGCAGCTCGGGCCGTAGGTTCTGGGGTCTGTTCTTGGTGACTCCGGGCTCCTAAGTGCTGCTGTGCCACAGATAATTGTGGGCAAAGTTTTGGTATTATAATGTTCTCCGGTTCTGCTCCGTGTCGTAGAGTCCACGTGAGCCTCGGACTCCCGATTCCCGGATTCTTGCTCTGTAGCTCTTCAGAGGCCTGCTCGTGGCCTCTTGGAGCTTTCACTTTCCTCTTTGCTCCAATCCTGTCTGTCCTCGCACACAGACTCCTACTACAAACTGAGCTCTCTCCGCCTCCAAACCAAGATCTTTATTCCAGGAAAGCTGCCCTAAAACAGGGCTTGGAGCTCCCCCTCCTAGCCTGGAAGTGGA
Organism: Ranitomeya imitator; assembly: GCF_032444005.1. Lineage (NCBI taxonomy): Eukaryota > Metazoa > Chordata > Amphibia > Anura > Dendrobatidae > Ranitomeya > Ranitomeya imitator. The sequence goes on along the minus strand of NC_091282.1, from coordinate 735,111,130 downwards.
AGGTGTTGCGTGTGTGTAAACCTACTAAAGGAAATCTCACTTGTCTCCAGACATAGCACTATCCTCCCCGTGACCCAAACTCCTGGTCGGCCACATTAATCCATAGGCCATGTTCACACATTGGATTTTTGCAACATTTTGTTTATGCTAAGTTTAAACTGCTTACAAGGAGCAGGATTTACTTCATTTTTGCTGCGTTTTTGGTGCATTTTTTTACTGTATTTTTGCCAGGGTACATTTGTCTCTTGTGCATCCTGATAAAGTTTAGTGCATAAAATAATCCGATTCAACTTCATCAGGTTTTGGCACCAAAAACGCAGCAAAACCTGATACCTGCTTTTTTTGCGCTACCTATTGCTTTCAATTGCTTTGAAAAACGCTGCAAAAACACTGAAAGAAGTGACATGCTGTATTTTGCAAATACATAGCTCTCTGACAAAACAGTCAGGAAAAAAAAAACAAGCTGTGTGCATGAGATTTCTGAAATCTCATAAACTTTGCTGGTTCTGTGAAACGCACCTGAAGATTTGCATACAAAACACTGCAAAATACGGTACAAAAACGCAAAGTGTAAACATAGCCTTATGCTAGGGTCACATTGCGTTAGGGCAGTCCGTTTAGCGCATCGCGCTACGGAATGCGCTAACGCAATGTCCCAAAAGGGATCGCGTTAGCCGATCCCGCTAGCGCAGATCCCCGATCTCAAATGACGGCACATCACTAGCGCAAGCCCAATGTGGGCGTGCGCTAGCGATGCGTTCGCCATTACAGGCAATGGCGGCGTTAACGGACTACGTTACACCATGTTATGCCGCGGTGTAACGTAGTCCGTTAAACACGGTCACATAACGCAATGTGACCATAGCCTTAGTCCCTAGCTGGATCTTCCAAATATGTTTTGTTTGAAACACCAGAATGAGTAGGGTGGCTGCGATCCCTTGAAGCAATTGCTAAAGGATGTGCTACAATTGAGACGCAAAACACTATTAACAGTGCTAGTATATGTTCCCACAATTAGTATTTGGCTAGATTTTGATGCTTCAGATTTTATGCACGTAATATTAATAATAGCTTACTTGTGGTTTTGTGCACCTTTTTTTTTACACGTTTTTATCGCGTTTTTGATGCTGTGTTTTTTGTCTCCTTTTGGTGGATCATGATTTAAATAAAGCTGCTTTGTTTTTTTATTCTTTCTGGTGTTCAGCTTTGATAAAAAATTTTTTGCCATTTTTTGTACCTGTGGATTTTATGCGCCTAATGCAAATCTATGAGGAAAATTTGCATATAAGACTCAGCGTACTCGCAAGAGACTTTGACATGTTGTAGACTTGAAACACCGCAGGTCAGTTATCAGTTTTTGCTGCATAAGAAAATGTACAATGGGTATGAGATTTCTGTAAATCCCATTAACTTTGCTGGAACTATAAGGGTATGTGCACACGGTGCAGATTTTGCTGCGGATCCGCAGCAGTTTTGACGCTGCGGATCTGCAGCTGTTTTCCATGAGTTTATAGTACTATGTAAACCTATGGAAAACAAAATCCGCAGTGCACATGCTGCGGAAAAAAACATGCGGAAACACAGAGGTTTACATTCCGCAGCATGTCAATTCTTTGTGCGGATTCCTCTCCAGTCCATTCTTAACTCTGCTGCCCGACTAATTCATCTCTCTCCTCGCTACTCCTCCGCTTCCCCCTTCTGCAAATCTCTTCACTGGCTCCCATTCCCTCAGCGTATCCAGTTCAAATTATAATACTGATCTACAAAGCCATCCATAACCTGTCTCCTCCATATACCTCTGAACTAATCTCCCGATATCTTCCCTCATGTAATCTCCGGTCCTCCCAAGACCTCCTTCTCTCCTCCACACTTATTCGCTCCTCATCCAACCGCCTCCAAGACTTCTCCCGAATATCCCCATCCTCTGGAATTCTTTGCCCCAACACGTCCGACTATCAACCACATTCGGATCCTTCAGACGGAACCAGAAAACCTATCTCTTCAGGAAAGCCTACAGCCTGCACTGACCCCGCTGCCTCCTCACCACTACCGGAGATACTGCCTCACCAACCCCGGAGCTCCTGCAACCCTCAACCTATTGTCTCTTTCTCCAGCATCCTGTAGAGTGTAAGCCCGCAAGGGCAGGGTCCTCGCCCCTCTGTATCAGTCTGTCATTGTTAGTTTGCTTACTGTAAGTGATATCTGTAATTTGTATGTAACCCCTTCTCATGTAAAGCACCATGGAATCAATGGTGCTATATAAATAAATAATAATAATTCCGCTGCAGTTTACACCTGCTCCATTATAGGAATCCGCAGGTGGAATCCGCACAAAAAGCACAGTAAATACACGGTAATTCCGCAGTGTATCCGCAGGTAATCCGCAGTGCGGTATACCGGCGGATTTACAAAAACAGGTGCGGAAAAATCTGCAGATATCCCACCTACGGGTGCACGTACCCTAAGACAGTAGGTGTTTTGATGCAGCGAAAATGCACAACATCAAAAACTCACCAAAAGAGCGCTATCCCTTTAATGATGGTTATACTAGGTGGGCGATATTTGTATTATTCTTCAGGCCATTATTCAATACAGGTCTACAATAGTGTATTATACTCTATTGTGTATAGGTTATAAATGGTTGGTTTGGCCCTTTTGGTTTTCATTTGCCTCATACCCGTGATGAAGCAGTTAGAGGTGAAACGTGTTGGAAAAGCTCTTTCTCTACTTTAATAGCACCTTGTTCTTCTGGTTATTAGACATTACAAAATAGGATACAATTAGTGATGAGTGAATGTACTCGTTACTCGAAATTTCCCGAGCACGTTCGGGTGACCTCCGAGTATTTTTAGTGCTCAGAGATTTAGTTTTCATCGCCACAGCTGAATGATTTACATCTCTTTGCCAGCTTGATTACATGTGGGGATTCCATAATTCCCTAGCAACCAGGCAACCCCCACATGTACTCAGGCTGGCTAGCAGCCGTAAATCATGCAGCTGTGTCAACAAAAACTAAATCTCCGAGCACTCACAAATACACGGAGACTCCACGAGCATGCTCGGGAAATCTCAAGCCATGAGTATACTCGCTTATCACTAGATACAATCCCTGATAGTAAATAATGGACAGTTCTTTTACTCTACGCTAATTATGTAATGTGAGGAGAAGTACACCCATGTACCTACAAATAGGTAGATCTATCCATATGTATATTACAATTGAATGACTCAACTAGTGGAGCAAACTGACCGCTTGGGATTTGTTTAACCCCTTTCTGACATGGGACGTACTATCCCGTCGAGGTGGGGTGGGCCCCCATGACCACGGACGGGATAGTACGTCCAGCACGATCGGCGGCGCTCACGGGGGGAGCGCCGCCGATCGCGGCCGGGTGTCAGCTGTTTATCGCAGCTGACATCCGGCACTATGTGCCAGGAGCGGTCACGGACCGCCCCCGGCACATTAACCCCTGGCACACCGCGATCAAAGATGATCGCGATGTGCCGGCGGTATAGGGAAGCTTCCCGCAGGGAGGGGGCTCCCTGCGGGCTTCCCTGAGCCCCCCGCAGCAACGCGATGTGATCGCGTTGCTGCGAGGGTCTCACCTCCCTCCCTGCTTCCTCCAGCCCCGGATCCAAGATGGCCGCGGATCCGGGTCCTGCAGGGAGGGAGGTGGCTTCACAGAGCCTGCTCAGAGCAGGCACTGTGAAGGCTGCAGCGCTGCATGTCAGATCAGTGATCTGACAGAGTGCTGTGCACACTGTCAGAGCACTGATCTGTGATGTCCCCCCCTGGGACAATGTAAAAAAGTAAAAAAAAAATTTTCAAAATGTGTAAAAAAAAATAAAAAAAAAATATTCCTAAATAATGAAAAAAAAAAAAAAATTATTCCCCTAAATACATTTCTTTATCTAAATAAAAAAAAAAACAATAAAAGTACACATATTTAGTATCGCCGCGTCCGTAACGGCCCGACCTATAAAACTGGCCCACAAGTTAACCCCTTCAGTAAACACCGTAAGAAAAAAAAAAAAAAACGAGGCATAAAACAACGCTTTATTATCATACGGCCAAACAAAAAGTGGAATAACACGCGATCAAAAAGACAGATATAAATAACCATGATACCGCTGAAAGCGTCATCTTGTCCCGCAAAAAACCAGCTGCCATACAGCATAATCAGCAAAAAAAAAAAAAAGTTATAGTCCTGAGAATAAAGCGATGCAAAAATAATTATTTTTTCTATAAAATAGTTTTTATCGTATAAAAGCGCCAAAACATAAAAAAAGATATAAATGAGGTATCGCTGTAATTGTACTGACCCGAAGAATAAAACTGCTTCATCAATTTTACCAAACGCAGAACGGTATAAACGCCTCCCCCAAAAGAAATTCATGAATAGCTGGTTTTTGGTCATTCTGCCTCGCAAAAATCGGAATAAAAAGCGATCAAAAAATGGAACGTGCCCGAAAATGTTACCAATAAAAACGTCAACTCGTCCCGCAAAAAACAAGACCTCACATGACTCTGTGAACCAAAATATGGAAAAATTATAGCTCTCAAAATGAGGTAACGCAAAAAATATTTTTTGCAATAAAAAGCGTCTTTCAGTGTGTGACGGCTGCCAATCATAAAAATCCGCTAAAAAACCCGCTATAAAAGTAAATCAAACCCCCCTTCATCACCCCCTTAGTTAGGGAAAAATTAAAAAAATGTATTTATTTCCATTTTTCCATTAGGGCTAGGGTTAGGGCTAGGGCTAGGGTTAGGGCTAGGGTTAGGGTTGGGGCTAGGGTTGGGGTTAGGGCTAGGGTTAGGGCTAGGGTTAGGGCTAGGGTTAGGGTTAGGGCTAGGGTTAGGGCTAGGGTTAGGGTTAGGGCTAGGGTTAAGGCTAGGGCTAGGGTTAGGGCTATGGTTAGGGCTAGGGTTAAGGCTACAGTTAGGGTTGGGGCTAAAGTTAGGGTTAGGGCTATGGTTAGGGCTACAGTTTGGGTTGGGGCTAAAGTTAGGGTTGGGGCTACGGTTAAGGCTACAGTTAGGGTAGGGGCTAAAGTTACGGTTAGGGTTTAGATTACATTTTCAGTTGGGAATAGGGTTGGGATTAGGGTTAGGTGTGTGTCAGGGTTAGAGGTGTGGTTAGGGTTACTGTTGGGAATAGGGTTAGAGGTGTGTTTGGATTAGGGTTTCAGTTATAATTGGGGGGTTTCCACTGTTTAGGCACATCAGGGGCTCTCCAAACGCGACATGGCGTCCGATCTCAATTCCAGCCAATTCTGAAAAAGTAAAACAGTGCTCCTTCCCTTCCGAGCTCTCCCGTGTGCCCAAACAGGGGTTTACCCCAACATATGGGGTATCAGCGTACTCAGGACAAATAGGACAACAACTTTTGGGGTCCAATTTCTCCTGTTACCCTTGGGAAAATACAAAACTGGGGGCTAAAAAATAATTTTTGTGGGAAAAAAAAGATTTTTTATTTTCACGGCTCTGCGTTATAAACTGTAGTGAAACACTTGGGGGTTCAAAGTTCTCACAACACATCTAGATAAGTTCCATGGGGGTCTAGTTTCCAATATGGGGTCACTTGTGGGGAATTTCTACTGTTTAGGTACATTAGGGGTTCTGCAAACGCAATGTGACGCCTGCAGACCATTCCATCTAAGTCTGCATTCCAAATGGCACTCCTTCCCTTCCGAGCCCTCCCATGCGCCCAAACGGTGGTTCCCCCCAACATATGGGGTATCATCGTACTCAGGACAAATTGGACAACAACTTTTGGGGTCAAATTTCTCCTCTTACCCTCGGGAAAATACAAAACTGGGGGCTAAAAAATAATTTTTGGGGGAAAGATTTTTTTTTTCAATTTTCACGGCTCTGCGTTACAAACTGTAGTGAAACACTTGGGGGTTCAAAGCTCTCACAACACATCTAGATGAGTTCCTTAGGGGGTCTAGTTTCCAAAATGGTATCACTTGTGGGGGGTTTCTACTGTTTCGGTACATTAGGGGCTCTGCAAATGCAATGTGACACCTGCAGACCATTTCATCTAAGCCTGCATTCCAAATGGAGCTCCTTCCCTTCCGAGCCCTCCCATGCGCCCAAACAGTGGTTCCCCCCCACATATGGGGTATCAGCGCACTCAGAACAAATTGGACAACAAATTTTGGGGTCCAATTTCTCCTGTTACCCTCGGGAAAATACAAAACTGGGGGCTAAAAAATAATTTTTGTGGGAACAAATTTTTGTTTTATTTTTACGGCTCTCCATTATAAACTTCTGTGAAGCCCTTGGTGGGTCAAAGTGCTCACCACACATGTAGATAAGTTCCTTAGGGGGTCTACTTTCCAAAATGGTGTCACTTGTGGGGGGTTTCTACTGTTTAGGTACATTAGGGGCTCTGCAAACGCAATGTGACACCTGCAGACCATTCCATCTAAGTCTGCATTCAAATGGCACTCCTTCCCTTCCGAACCCTCCCATGCGCCCAAACAGTGGTTCCCCCCACATTTGATGTATCATCGCACTCAGGACAAATTGGGCAACAAATTTTGGGGTCCACTTTCTCCTGTTACCCTCGGGAAAATACAAAACTGGGGGCTAAAAAAATAATTTTTGTGGGAAAAATTTTTTGTTTTATTTTTTACGGCTCTGCATTATAAACTTCTGTGAAGCACTTGGTGGGTCAAAGTGCTCATCACACATCTAGATAAGTTCCTTAGGGGGTCTACTTTCCAAAATGGTGTCACTTGTGGGGGGTTTCAATGTTTAGGCACATCAGTGGCTCTCCAAACGCAACATGGCGTCCCATCTCAATTCCTGTCAATTTTGCATTGAAAAGTCAAACGGCGCTCCTTCCCTTCCGAGCTCTCCCATCCTCCCAAACAGTGGTTTACCCCCACATATGGGGTATCAGCGTACTCAGGACAAATTGTATAACAACTTTTGGGGTCCAATTTCTTCTTTTACCCTTGGGAAAATAAAAAATTTAGGGCGGAAAGTTAATTTTTGTGAAAAAATATGATTTTTTATTTTTACGGTTCTACATTATAAACTTCTGTGAAGCACTTGGTGGGTCAAAGTGCTCACCACACATCTAGATAAGTTCCTTAAGGGGTCTACTTTCCAAAATGGTGTCACTTGTGGGGGTTTTCAATGTTTAGGCACATCAGGGGCTCTCCAAACGAAACATGGTGTCCCATCTCAATTCCAGTCAATTTTGCATTGAAAAGTCAAATGGCGCTCCTTCGCTTCCGAGCTCTGCCATGCGCCCAAACAGTGGTTTACCCCCACATGTGGGGTATTGTCGTGCTCAGGACAAATTGTACAACAATGTTAGGGGTCTATTTTCTCCTGTTACCCTTGGTAAAATTAAACAAATTGGAGCTGAATTAAATTTTTTGTGAAAAAAAGTTAAATGTTCATTTTTATTTAAACATTCAAAAAATTCCTGTGAAGCACCAGAAGGGTTAATAAACTTCTTGAATATGGTTTGAGCACCTTGAGGGGTGTAGTTTTTAGAATGGTGTCACACTTGGGTATTTTCTATCATATAGACCCCTTAAAATGACTTCAAATGAGATGTGGTCCCTAAAATCAAATGGTGTTGTAGAAATGAGAAATTGCTGGTCAACTTTTAACCCTTATAACTCCCTAACAAAAAAAAATTTTGGTTCCAAAATTGTGCTGATGTAAAGTAGACATGTGGGAAATGTTACTTATTAAAGGGAACCTGTCACCTGAATTTGGCGGGACTGGTTTTGGGTCATATGGGCGGAGTTTTCGGGTGTTTGATTCACCCTTTCCTTAGCCGCTGGCTGCATGCTGGCTGCAATATTGGATTGAAGTTCATTCTCTGTCCTCCATAGTACACGCCTGCGCAAAGCAATCTTGCCTTGTGCAGGCGTGTACTATGGAGGACAGAGAATGAACTTCAATCCAATATTGCGGCCAGCATGCAGCCAGCGAGTAAGGAAAGGGTGAATCAAACACCCGAAAACTCCGCCCATATGACCCAAAACCAGTCCCGCCAAATTCAGGTGACAGAGTCCCTTTAAGTATTTTGTGTGACATATCTCTGTGATTTAATTGCATAAAAATTCAAAGTTGGAAAATTGCGAAATTTTCAAACTATTCGCCATATTTCCGTTTTTTTCACAAATAAACGCAGGTAATATCAAAGAAATTTTACCATTGTCAAGAAGTACAATATGTCATGAGAAAACAATGTCAGAATCACCAAGATCCGTTGAAGCGTTCCAGAGTTATAACCTCATAAAGGGACAGTGGTCAGAATTGTAAAAATTGGCCCGGTCATTAACGTGCAAACCACCCTTGGGGGTAAAGGGGTTAAACATAGGACAAATAAGAAACAGAGTGTAATTTTAATGTGCACCTATATAATTGTCTAAGGGTCACTTTCGTCTGTCTGTCCTTCTGTCACTGTTATTCATTCACTGATTGGTCTCTCCAGCTGCCTGTCATGGCTGCCGCGACCAATCAGCGATGGGCACAGTCCGGAAGAAAATCGCCGCTCCTTACTCCCCGCAGTCAGTGCCTGTCGCCCGCATACCCCCCTCCGGTCACCGCTAACACAGGGTTAATGCCGGCGGTAACGGACCGCACTATGCCGTGGGTAACGCACTCCGTTACCGCCGCTATTAACCCTGTGTGTCCCCAACTTTTTACTATTGACGCTGACCTATGCGGCATCAATAGTATAAAATGTAATGTTAAAAATAATTTAAAAAAACTAAAAAGTGCTATACTCACCCTCCGTTGCAGCTCGCGCCTACCGCCATCTTCCGTTGCAGGTTCCGTTGGCAGAAGGACCTGCCATGACGTCACGGTCATGTGACCGCGACGTCATCACAGGCCCTGCGCGCCTGCGCGACAAGGACCTGCCATGACGTCACGATCATGTGACCGCGACGTCATCAAAGGCCCTGTGCGCCTGCACTACAAAGACCTGCCGTGACGTCACGGTCATGTGACCGCGACGTTATCACAGATCCTGCGCTAATACCAACCCTGGGACTGGAACCTGCCGTGGACTACAAGGGCTCCCTCGGAAAGGTGAGTATATGTTTATTTTTTATTTTTTCACCTGTGACAAACCTGGCTGGGCAATATACTACGTAGCTGGGCAATATACTACGTGACTGGCCAATATACTACGTGGCTCTGTGCTGTATACTACTTCGCTGTGCAATATACTACGTGGCTGGGCAATATACTACGTCACTGGGCAATATACTACGTGGCTGCGCAATATACTACGTAACTGGGCAATATACTATGTGGCTAGGCAATATACTACGTGGCTGGGCAATATACTACATCACTAGGCAATATACTACGTAACTGGGCAATATACTACGTGGCTGGGCAATATACTATGTTACTGGGCAATATACTACGTGGCTGTGCAATATACTATGTAACTGGGCAATATACTATGTGGCTAGGCAGTATACTACGTGGCTGGGCAATATACTATGTCACTAGGCAATATACTACGTGGCTGCGCAATATACTACGTCACTAGGCAATATACTACGTAACTGGGCAATATACTACGTGGCTGGGCAATATACTACGTCACTGGGCAATATATTACGTTGCTGGCCAATATATTACGTCACTGGGCAATATACTACGTGACTGGGCAATATACTATGTGGCTGGGCAATATACTACGTGACTGTGCAATATACTATGTGGCTGGGCAATATACTACGTGACTGTGCAATATACTATGTGGCTGAGCAATATACTACGTGACTGTGCAATATACTACGTGACTGGGCAATATACTACGTGGGCTGGGCAATATACTACGTAACTGGCCAATATACTACGTGACTGGGCAATATACTACGTCACTGGGCAATATACTATGTGGCTGGCCAATATATTACGTCACTGGGCAATATACTACATGGCTGGGCAATATACTACGTAGCTGGGCAATATACTACGTGGCTGGCCAATATATTACGTCACCGGGCAATATACTACGTCACTGGGCAATATACTACATGGCTGGGCAATATACTACGTAGCTGGGCAATATACTACGTGGCTGTGCAATATACTACGTGGACATGCATATTCTAGAATACCCGATGCGTTAGAATCGGGCCTCCATCTAGTTTAACAATAACAAGTTATGTTTTATCTTGGATTGGTTAAAATGGGATTTTTTTGGCCTTTGGCTATTGGATTTCAAATATTAGCTAATTCCTGCCGATACTGTTGAGCAATTTTGATGTGATCACAGTTGAAGGTAGAAACAAAATGGGGAAGATTTATTAAGACAGGTATTTTAAATGCCAGCCAAAAAGGCATATACAAAAACTTAGCTCATTTAGCAGTGTCCAAAAGTTTGAAAATGAAAACCCAAATTTATTAATCAGTTTATGAACGTTTTTAGCATAAAAGAAACCTAAAATGTTCCATTTGCATGCCTGATCGTTCCCACGTTCCAGTCCACATTTCAAAAGTTGTGAGGATAGCTTAAATCATAAAAGATTTTGATGAATTCTCCCACTTTGTTTGAATATGTTTCTTTTTCTTTTTTTTAACAAAAATGATGAGAACTCAGCCTAAAGCCTCTTTCAGACATCATTGATCTACAGTATCTCATATGCAGAAGATGGAATGATTTCCATCAGTGTTTTTTAGATTAGAATTTCTCAGTATTTGATCACTGTGTCTGTTTTTACCATCAGTGCTCAGCATTTAGAGCTCTGCTAGATCTGCAGCATAAAAAACTGTGATTATATCCCACCTACTGCACTCAGTAAACTTATTGACACATCGCTGGAATCAGGGTCTCTTTACCTACATCATGCTGCATAACAAACACCAGCTGACAGCTTTTCTTTAAAAAAAAATTGCTAAGCTCCTCCTGTCCAGTACATTTATCATCACATTACAATGTTCACGGACCCATAGATCAGCCCCCATGTGATCAGCCCCATAGCATGTAATAGGTATGAGTTCTGTCCAAGAAAAACACGGATAGAACGCGTATGTGAAAAAATGATGTCTGAATGAGGCCTAATAAGTACAAATTTGCTCTTTAGGTGATAGTATACCCTGCTGTAACTAAATCAGTAAAAAAGCAAAAGTGCATTTAAATAACATAGCGTTCTTAATAAACACTGTTTTTTATCAATAAAACATAAAAGCCATCCACCAGCGCCAATGTCACCCTGTTCGGGATGGTCCTACACTGTCTTTTTGTGTTTTTTCTTTAGGTAATAGTATAACATCAGCTATGCTTTATGAGCTTTGGACAACCAGATTTAGGCCATGTTCACACAATCCTTTTTTTAATGCGGAACCGCCGCGATTTTACCTCTGTGGGTCCGCAGCTGTTTTCCATGCAGGGTACAATACAATGTACCCTATGGAAAACAGGAACTGCTGTGCCCACATTGCGGAAAATCCCGAAAAAAGCCGCGCTGAATACCTGCGGTAAAAAAGAAGTACCATGTCACTTTTTTTTGCGGAACTGCAGCGGTTCTGCACCCATTGACCTCCATTGTGAGGTCAAACCCGCAGTAAAACCCGCAGACAAAAAAAATATCTGCGGGTTTTCTGCGGTTTGTGGTGCAGAACCGCTGCAGCAGGAAGTGCGTGGGCGGAGTGTGGCTGCCCCCCTGTGCCCCAATCCCACCCCCCCATGCTCCGATGCCACCCCCCGTGCTCCGACGCCCCCCCCCCCCCGTGCCCTAATCTCCCCCCCTTATACTTACCGGGCCTCCCGGTGTCCATCCGTCCGTCTTCTCCCTGGGCGCCGCCATCTTCCAAAATGGAAGGCCGGCAGATTCGTTCCAGGCACATTTTGATCACTGTGATAACCTCACAGTGATCAAAATAAAAAAAAGGTAAATGCCCCCCCCCCTTTATCACCCCCACAAATAGTAACAATAATAAAATAAAGAATTTTTTTTTTTCCCCACTACAGTTAGAACTAGGGTTAGGGGTAGGGTTAGGGGTAGGGGTAGGGTTAGGGGTAGGGTTAGGGTTAGGGGTAGGGTTAGGGGTAGGGTTAGGGGTAGGGTTAGGGGTAGGGTTAGGGTATTTTCAGCCATTTTAACCCTAAAAAAAACTTCCTAGAAAACACACAGACTCTGCAGAGAAAACTGCATAAAAAACTGCACTAAAAACCGCATCAAAAAACGCATCAAAAAACACCAAAAAACGCACCTGCGTTTTCTGCCAAGAGCTGCGGTTTTTAGTGCAGAAAAAACAGCAGGGAAATCAGGAACGTGTGAACATGGCCTTAGACATACAACCAATAGAAATATATCTATTAATTAACCAACATTTGTTACATCTAGTATCAATAGCACCAGTTAAGCACTGGATTATCAGAAATTTTGGACTGCTCAGACAAGGGAGATTTTTACAAGGTTTATTTAGTATAGAAAGAGGTATTCACCGGACACAAAAAAATATTATGCTCTAATATTCTGCAGACGACTGGGTTAATCTTGGTAGAGTTTTAGAAGAGTCATTGATATGTATCTGTTCGGCCAGTCTTTTCTACAGTACTCCCTAAATTAAGGTTAAACCTCGGTGGGCTGCCAACTAAGATTACTCAGATTTCACCCACATGGGATGCTAGAAGGCAAGGAAAACATAAGATTGAGTGACCCCAAAATTGTCCTCCAAAAAGTATGTCTAGGATGGAGGATATGTGTTGCCACAGGCAGTCGCTTCATCTTTTGTATAAAGATAGGTAATCAGTGTGCGGGAGGCAAGAACAAATCGTCCCCATCTTCTGTACACAGCATTAAGCAGTGAGGACTCATAAGGATAAAGTGAAGATATAGATGGAGCATCCCTCGTACATGAGAAGAGAAGGATAATTTGCATGATAAGTAAAGTATGAGTTATAAGTAAATCTTCAGATATGTGATGTGTAGAATAGGTTTATTTATCATACTGCTTTCTAAGGCTATGTTCACAATTGTGGGTAAACAACTTTGTTTCAAGCATGTGATGCTCATTCAAACTCACCAGTGGCAAGTAATAGGTGTGGGTAATATGAAAATCACATCTGAAACAGATAAAAAGGGGAGAATTTCACTCAATATTTGCATGTGTGTCTGTGTGCCAGAAGCATAGAGACTAGATCACATGAAGTAATCATCCTCCTCTACTCCTCTTTGGTCAGACCTCATCTGAAATACTTTGTCCAGTTCTGGGCATCACATTTTAAAAAAGACATTGAAACACTGAAGCAAGTTTAGAGAAGAGCTACCAGGATTGTCGGTGGCCTGCAAACTACCGTATTTTTCGGATTATAAGACGTTACGGATTATAAGACAAATTTTGAGGAGAAAAATAAGAATTTATTTTTTTTATAAAATGGTGGTGCATCTTATAAACCATGTGTCTTGTTGCTCTCCGTGGGTGGTGGCTGCAGTGAAGCGGGGTCGGTGCTGGAGGAGGCAGGAGTGAGGTTATGCTGCAGGTCGCAGGCTGGGATGAGGGGGTGTTCCGATGTGCAGTGCACCGCTGTGGGGTCTCCGATGCCGCTGCGGGGCTCTTCGATGCCATTGCGGGGAGCTCCGGTGTCTCTGTGGGGGTCTCCGATGCCGCTGTGGGAGTCTCCAATGCTGCGGGGGGCTCTGCCCACATTTTGTGAAAGGCCAGAGTCCCCCACAGTTCCATGGTTTCCTGTGCAGTGGACTCTGGGAAAATGGCCGCCAAGGGGTGGTGAATGCACAGATGGAGATCTCGGCACCAAGATCTCAGGAGATGAGATCTCTCATATTTGGAGAGTCCCTGATGTGCCTAAACAGTGGAAACCCCCCACAAATGACACCATTTTGGAAACTAGACCCCTTTGGGAACTTATCAAGATGTGTATATAGAAGTTTACAACGTTAAGTGGTAAAAATAAAAAAAATCTAATTTTTTTCACAAAAATCTTTTTTAGCTCCAAATTTTGTATTTTCACAAGGGTAACAGATGAAAATATACCCCAAAAATTGTTGTGCTATTGCTCCTGAATTCACCGACACCCCTTATGACATCAAACTACCTTTGAGGCACAGTCAGTGCAAAACTCAGAAGGGAAGAAATGCCATATTATAGTGCAGATCTTGAGGGTGCCATATTACATAGACAGAGCCCCTGAGGTGCCAAGACAGCAGACCCCCCCATAAGTGACCCCATTTTACAAACTAAACCTCTCAATGAATTAATCTAGGGGTGCAATGTTTATATTGACACTACAGGTGTGTCACAGATTTTAAAACCATTGAGCAGTGAAGATAAAATAAGTTACATTTTTACTACCAAGATTGTGTGTTCCCTTTTTACATTGGGAAATGGGTAAAAATTTGTCCGACAATTTCTACTAAACATGGCAACACACAATATGTGGCTGTACAGTACTACTTAGCCATACAGAGAGACTTGGGAAGGATGGAGCTCTATTTGCCGCCTGGAATGCAGATTTTCCTAGAATAGTTTGCAGATTCCATATAAAGAGACTATAAAGTGATATAAAAGCAGAATCCCCCCTCCAGTGACCCCATTTTGGAAATTATAACCCTCTGGGAATTTATCTACAGGTTTAGTGACGATTTTGACTCCATGGGTATTTTCCAGAAACAGGCAGCAGTGAATGTTGCTTAGTGAAAACTGTAAACTGCTGTTGTAGTCACCAGCACAGTATGCCCAGCTCATGCTTCTGGAGACATGCACCTGTAAATTAGGCAGGCTCTCATCACTACAGAAATGCCAAACATGTAGGTGCTAAATGTGGTTAGGCACACTGGGGCTCAGAACGGAGGGGGGCATTTGGATTTGGGAGTGGAGAATTTGCTGAATTTATTTTGGAGGGCAAGGAGCCATTTCGCTTTTCCAGAGCCTTTGTGCTACCAGTAACGTGGAAGCCCCCTATATTTCTGTAAACAGATGACAGACATGAGTGAGGGCGTGCTTTTTTGTGGACAGAGTTGAAGCTCTTATTGGGAAACTTTTACATAACATTTATGATCACATTATCCGGCTCTCTACACTGAGCACTTACATCGGGGTTTCCATCTAAATCTCCAAGTGACATGATAGATGACAGATGAAACCCCAATGGATTCATTCACTATAATGAGGCAGCAGAGTTACTCTGGGCTACGTCTTTACTCTGTTCAGCTGTATACTTCTTTTCAGAAGTGCACAAAACTGTAGCCAATGGCACTATTATGCAATCTTAAAAAGACGGACACTGCCATATCACAGGTCCTATGGTGTCCTGTCATGATTCCAATGGCAGGGAATCACAAAAGGACAAGCACCAACGAGCTCTAGGGTGATGGAACCTGAGCTGACCGCGACCCTAAACCTGAACACACAAATAACAATAGCCGGGGAACGTGCCTACGTTGATCCTAGACGTCTCGCACCAGCCGAAGATCTCTTCCCCTATTAGAAGAAACACAGACCTCTCTTGCCTCCAGAGAAATACCCCACAGAAATAGCAGCCCCCCACATATAATGACGGTGAAATGAGAGGAAGGCACATACACAGTATGAAAACAGATTCAGCAAAATGAGGCCCGCTAAAACTAGATAGCAGAGGATACAAAAGTAAACTGCGCGGTCAGCAAAAAACCCTTCAAAAAACCATCCTGTAATTACTTGAACTCATGTTCCAACTCATGGAACATGAGGAGCAATTACAGCCCACTAGAGCAACCAGCAGCAAAGAGACAATTATATGCAAGCTGGACAAGACAAAAATAAAGCAAAACGTGGAACAAGAAAATCAAAAACTTAGCTTGTCCGGAAGATTACTGTAGCCAGAAGCTGAGGTAACAAAACACTCTGATAACCTTGATAGCCGGCGGGGAAATGACAAGAAAGCCCGGTTAAATAGGAAACTCCCAAATCCTAATAGAACAGGTGGACACCAGAGACAGCAGAACACAAATCACCCAGTACCATCAGTAACCACCAGAGGGAGCCCAAAAACAGAACTCACAACAGTACCCCCCCCCCTTGAGGAGGGGTCACCGAACCCTCACGAGAACCACCAGGGCGACCAGGATGAGCCCTATGAAAAGCGCGGACCAAATCATCAGCATGAACATCAGAGGCAACCACCCAAGAATTATCCTCCTGACCATAACCCTTCCACTTGACCAAATATTGGAGTTTCCGTCTGGAAACACGAGAATCCAAGATCTTCTCCACAACATACTCCAATTCTCCCTCCACCAGCACCGGAGCAGGAGGCTCAAGCGAAGGAACAACAGGTACCTCATACCTCCGCAACAACGACCGATGGAACACATTATGAATAGCAAACGATGCCGGGAGATCCAAACGAAACGACACAGGGTTAAGAATTTCCAAGATCCTATAAGGACCGATGAACCGAGGCTTGAACTTAGGAGAAGAGACCTTCATAGGAACAAAACGAGAAGACAACCACACCAAGTCCCCAACACGAAGTCGAGGACCCACGCGGCGACGGCGATTAGCAAACTGCTGAGCCTTCTCCTGGGACAACTTCAAATTGTCCACCACATGACTCCAAATCCGATGCAACCCATCCACCACCATGTCCACTCCAGGATAATCAGAAGGCTCCACCTGACCAGAGGAAAAACGAGGATGAAACCCCGAATTACAAAAGAAAGGAGAAACCAAGGTAGCAGAACTAGCCCGATTATTAAGGGCAAACTCGGCCAGCGGCAAAAAGGTAACCCAGTCATCCTGATCAGCAGAAACAAAACACCTCAAATAAGTTTCCAAGGTCTGATTAGTTCGCCCCGTCTGGCCATTCGTCTGAGGATGGAATGCAGACGAAAAGGACAAATCAATGCCCATCTTAGCACAGAACGTCCGCCAAAATCTAGACACAAACTGGGATCCCCTGTCAGAAACGATGTTCTCCGGAATCCCATGCAAACGAACCACGTTCTGGAAAAACAGAGGGACCAACTCAGAGGAGGAAGGCAACTTAGGCAAGGGTACAAGATGAACCATTTTAGAAAAGCGGTCACACACAACCCAGATGACAGACATTTTTTGAGAGACAGGGAGATCCGAAATAAAGTCCATGGAAATGTGCGTCCAAGGCCTCTTCGGGATAGGCAAAGGTGACAACAATCCACTGGCTCGAGAACAGCAAGGCTTAGCCCGAGCACAAACCTCACAAGACTGCACAAAAGAACGCACATCCCTCGACAAGGAAGGCCACCAAAAAGACCTGGCCACCAAGTCTCTAGTACCAAATATTCCAGGATGACCTGCCAACGCAGAAGAATGGACCTCGGAGATGACTCTACTGGTCCAACTATCCGGAACAAACAGTCTCTCAGGCGGACAACGATCAGGTTTACCCGCCTGAAACTCCTGCAAAGCACGTCGCAAGTCTGGGAAGACGGCCGACAAAATCACCCCATCCCTAAGGATACCAGTGGGCTCAGAATTTCCAGCGGAGTCAGGCACAAAACTCCTAGAAAGAGCATCCGCCTTCACATTCTTTGAACCTGGCAGGTATGAAACCACAAAATTGAAACGAGAGAAAAACAGTGACCAACGAGCCTGTCTAGGATTCAGACGCCTGGCAGACTCAAGGTAAATCAGATTTTTGTGATCAGTCAAGACCACCACACGATGTCTAGCACCCTCCAGCCAATGACGCCACTCCTCAAATGCCCACTTCATGGCCAAAAGTTCCCGATTACCCACATCATAATTCCGCTCAGCGGGCGAAAATTTTCTAGAAAAGAACGCACATGGCTTCATCACCGAGCAATCGGAGCTTCTCTGTGACAAAACCGCCCCCGCTCCAATCTCGGAAGCATCAACCTCAACTTGGAAAGGAAGCGAAACATCAGGCTGATGCAACACAGGAGCAGAAGAAAACCGGCGTTTAAGTTCCCGAAAGGCCTCCACAGCCGCAGGAGACCAATCAGCAACATCAGCACCCTTCTTAGTCAAATCCGTCAAAGGCTTAACAACACTAGAAAAATTAGTTATAAAACGACGATAGAAATTAGCAAAGCCTAAGAACTTCTGCAGACTCTTAAGAGATGCAGGCTGCGTCCAGTCACAAATAGCCCGAACCTTGACGGGATCCATCTCAATAGTAGAAGGGGAAAAAATATACCCCAAGAAAGATTGTGCCCTGTGATCAAAATGCACTTGAAACGAATCTGCCGGCTGGCAGATTCGGCGGGTGCACTGTGCATGCGCCCGCCATTTTGGAAGATGGCGGCGCCCATGGAGAAGACGGATGGACCCCGGGAGGCTCGGTAAGTATGATGGGGTGGGAGGGAGCATGGGGGGGTGGATCGTATCGCGGGGGGTGGATCGGAGCACGGGGGGTGGATCGGAGCACGGGGGTGGATCGGAGCACGGGGGTGGATCAGAGCACGGTGGTGGATTGGAGCACGGGGGTGGATCGGAGTGCAGGGGGGTGGATCGGAGTGCAGGGGGGGTGGATTGGAGTGCAGGGGGGTGGATTGGAGCACGGGGGTATGATTGGAGCACAGGGTGAGCGGACAAGAGCACGGGGGAGCGGACAGGAGGACAGAGGGGAGCAGAGCTGTGTACCGGACTGATTGGAGGACTGGGGGGATCAGTGGCGGTGGGGGGTGCAGACCGGTGTTTCCAGCCATGGCCGATGATATTGCAGCATCGGCCATGGCTGGATTGTAATATTTCACCAGTTTTAATAGGTGAAATAATACAAATCGCTCTGATTGGCAGTTTCACTTTCAACAGCCAATCAGAGTGATCGTAGCCACGGGGGGGGGGGTTGAAGCCACCCTCCCTGAGCTAAAGTACCACTCCCCCTGTCCCTGTAGATCGGGTGAAATTGGAGTTAACCCTTTCACCCGATCTGCAGGGATGCGATCATTCTGTGGCACAGCATATGCGTCACAGGTCGGATTGGCACCGACTTTCATGACGCACACGCTGTGTCACAGGTCGTTAAGGGGTTAATGATGTCTTTTTTGTGAACATGTTGATATAGAAGGGTTAATAGTTTGCCTTTAAGTGCCTTTTGCCTTTAATTGCTAGAATTACTAGAATCTGTTGATGCAGTAGTCTGATGGTCTCCGCTTCAAGGAGACTACACTTCTTATCATGTATGTTCTCAATAGTCAGCCACAACATGCTCTTGGTACGTGGTGAGGAATAAAGGTCAGTATGTCCCTGGGTGATGGTGGGGGCTACATGAAATACATTGAGAGTTACATTTGTTGTAAATGGTATAAAATACTGCCTTTTGCTGCATTAGATCAGATAAAAGTGACATGCTCACAGAATATGTGTGAGGTGTCTTTTTGTCTCCAAGCGCGCTTGTAAAATGGCGGGCGTAACCTCCTGATTTGGCCTCACTGGTGATCTGCTATGTCTGGCATTGGGTCAGAATGAAAACAGCTATGACAGTTTTGGCGCCCAATGTGGGGCCGTGTAACCAGCCTATTCGGAATCCGTATGTGGGAGCTTCCTGGGAGATTGGACATGCAAAACACCAGCTGCAGCAAGGTGAGAAATTTTATTCTTACAATCTGTTTTGCACTTGCAATCTCTCTTCTGGATCTCTCCATACCTCTTGGTAAAAGGCTGCGAATACAGTTCAAAGAATTCACATCACCAGTGAGTTTTGTGTTTTGTCTGTTTATGTCCATATGAGAGTTGAATAATAGAGATATGAGATGATAATTGTGATAATTGTTATCTGTATTTTCTGTCAATATCCTAATTGGTTGTGTATTTGTTTAGTGTGCGTGTGTAATACAGAGCTGGAATAGGCTCCGTGCAGTGTTGTTGTTTTGGTCATTTTGGATTGGCAGTACATTATATGAAGCTGTATTTTGTATAAGGCTGTGGCTTCTGTTGTTTGGCCTTAAAGTGCTTTCAGAGTGTCAGTAGACACTGCTGCAGTTTTTTTATATAGAGTTGTGTTAATTGCAAAGTGCAAAATAGGCAGGATGTGTGAACCTTGTATGTTTGTATGTCTATGAAAACCTCTGAATCAGATGAGAGGTGAGTAAATGAGTATAAGGGATAAATAAGTAAATCCCTGATTGATTAGGGGTTCCGTTAGGTGTGGTCCTCTGTATATGACAGAAGACATTATTTAAATCAATTTGAGCTGAATTAGGTGGAGTGATTGAGATAAGGGATTTTCTTCTTGTAAAATTCCCTGAATGAGCATGTATGAATGAATGATCACATAAGTATCATTACTTATCTTACTGATGTTGATTGTCCAGGATGAATGAGTTGTGAATATTTTTAATGTACATTTAATTTACATCTGAGATTCAGTGAAACCCGTGTTATATATGGTTTGATATTGAATAGGTTTCTATATGTGTTTTGGCCGGACGCAGTCAGAATCAGCTTATTCAAGTTGTGCAGTGATCTGCCTGTATAGAGAAACTGTTTTTAATTCCGAGAGGATGAATGTTTTGTAGAGATTAAGTCTGAAAACTGCTGCATTCTCTTTCTGGTTGTAAGACACCAAGCTCTTATCTGTGTTTAATACCTGATGGGAGGGGGGAAGCAAATCGCTGCGCGAATTGCTTGTGATTTCTCCTCTCTGTGCTGTGTGCCAGAGGAAGGGGGGCATGGAGCTGTGCTCTCTATATTCTGTCCTTGATGTTGTACGCGCTGGAAGATTTGTGTTTAAAGCAATAGTACTGTATGTATTGAAGTAGAAAGAAATATTGTAAGTTGAAGTTGGACGTTGAAAGTAAAAGAACTGTGCCTAGTTTTAGAAGGAAACTTGTAAGTGATTGAAAGATTGGTAAAAGATTCAACTGCTTCAAGTTGAGTGATTGATATAGCAAATTGAGGATCAACAGAGAAGGTAGCCAACTGCACGGCTGATGTAGTAGGTGAGAGTCTTCCTGCTACAGTCAGCTTATGGCACATAGGTGGTGTAACCTTGCCATTCCATGGAGCTGAGCTAGCCAGCTGATCTACCGGGTGATAGGTGGATGTAACCTTCCCCGCTAAATCCTTTAGGTCTACCGGGTAATAGGTGGATGTATCCTTTCCCGCTAAATCTTGACACTCGCTCTGACTTGTCACGTGTGGCCGCCTGGTGAAGGCAAGGCACACTAAAAATGGCATTTGCAGAATAAAGGTGAGTTGTTTGAGCGAATAAGTTGAAGCCATGGGCAGCTTGTTCTGTGTGCAGTCAGGGCCCCCAATGGGATCCAGAACCACTATACAGATTGAAAAAGGAAGCAGTGAAAGATGTGGGACCAATATTGAAAAAAGGCAAAAATGCCAGTGTGTGGATGTTTAGAGGTACAAAAAGGCACAGACAAGGGAAGAAAATAGCAAGTGAATAAATGGCGTTCGAGAGAGTGCAGCAGGACGGAAGTAAGGTGTATTATGAATGTTTTGATGCTCAAAAATCCAACTATGACCGACACATTACTGCTACAGTAATACCTCTGTATAACCAGAGACCCAGGCAAGACAGATGGACTTGTAAACATTGCGGTCAGACAAACCCAGACTGCAGAAATACTTATATGATCTCTGCTGCAACCCGACCTAAGTGAATTGCACTGAATCCTGTCCAGACAGGATCACATGTAGTGACATAAGAAGCTGACAGTAATTCTTTTGGGAAGGAGCTGTAGACCAGCATGTCATGTCACCCCCAACAGGTCATCTAGTCACCCCCACCACCAGAGAACCAACCACATCAGGTAGGGTAAGACGGATACAGGAGTATTATCCCTGGAGGCCCTCTGACTAGCTAGCTACGCTAAAACAATTGGCTGACCCTGAGAACCAACCTTTCCCATTTTACAGACAAATAATGACAATAGGATAGATGTATAAGTGCACCTGAGCAGACCTAGAGAGTTGGTGAGCACATCAGCAGGTGACTTACTAGGACGCAAATTAAGACTTTTACAGATGTGACTGACGTGACACAGCAAAAAGGAGAGAGTGTGGAGATGTACTTTGGATGGTTACAGTTAAAATGGGCAGACATGGGGTGCAGTCCAATAAATCCACTTGATGTTAAAATATTGGTAAATACATTTATTGACGCTATGACCAAAGGCTTACGAGACGCAGTACAGACAGCCAGACCTGAATGGAGAAATATAGATCCAAAGACCTCCTGAAGGTTGCTAAAGGAGTTGGACAAACTAGGACAATAAGACGATGTGTCATGTATGCTGGAGTACAAGGAAAACAGTAGAGACATAGTAAGGGACCTAAGGACAATACCCCTATGAATTTGCTGGGAGCAGAGTTGAGTGCTGTCTAGACCACTATACAGTACACTCCTGAGGGTAAAACAGTCACAAGTCCCCTTTTCAATTAAAACACTTGGGGCAGAGGGCCGCCAGGGTCTTCCACGTGCACATTATACCACAGGTAAATCATGCCCTATTATAGTTACACTTAATTCCTTTCATTTGCCAGTTTAGTAGTTTCCTTACACAAAGATGGTATAGTTACCGTGTATTTCTAGGTTGTCTTCATATGATATATAGTTTTTACCCATTTATTATATTGGATGAAACCATAATCACTGTTTTATTTGTCTTTTCCACTTCTTATACCTTATCGCAAGCAACTGGTATTTATATTTGGTATTTTTCAAATGCCTTCTTTTTGTATTTGGAACTGTTAGTTATGAATTTATATAGGGCTGCTACTTTCTTAGAATTGTGCTTTGCTGTGGCCTATGGCATTGTGCTCCCCCATTTTATGACTTGACACCTTTCGTAATTATTATATATTTTAATATATATAATTTTCTTTTGGTAACATATTTTGTGAATCAAATTTAGTTTTTTTTAAGGGATACTCTACCCAATTATACCACCTCCTCACCTCGCCCTCTATCTGTTGGAGTCCCACAAGGTTCAGTCCTTGGGCCCTTGCTCTTCTCCATTTACACCTTTGGCCTGGGACAGCTCATAGAATCTCATGGCTTTCAGTATCACCTCTATGCTGACGACACACAGATCTACATCTCTGGACCAGATATCACCTCCCTTCTAACCAGAATCCCTCAATGTCTGTCCACTATTTCATCCTTCTTCTCCGCTAGATTTCTGAAACTTAACATGGACAAAACAGAAATTCATCATCTTTCCCCCATCTCACGCGACCCCCCCCAACGAACCTATCCATGACAGTAAATGGCTGCCCACTCTCTACAGTCCCACAAGCTCGCTGCCTCGGGGTAATCCTTGACGCTGATCTCTCCTTCAAACCACATATCCAAGCCCTTTCCACTTCCTGCCGACTTCAACTCAAAAATATTTCACGAATCCGTTCATTCCTCAACCATGAATCTGCAAAAACCCTAGTCCATGCCCTCATCATCTCTCGCCTTGACTACTGCAACCTCCTGCTCTGTGGCCTCCCCTCTAACACTCTCGCACCCCTCCAATCTATTCTAAACTCTGCTGCCCGACTAATCCACCTGTCCCCCCGCTATTCCCCGGCCTCTCTCCTCTGTCAATCCCTTCACTGGCTCCCCATTGCCCAGAGACTCCACTACAAAACCCTAACCATGACGTACAAAGCCATCCACAACCTGTCTCCTCCATACATCTGTGACCTCGTCTCCCGGTACTTACCTACCCGCAACCTCTGATCCTCACAAGATCTCCTACTCTACTCCCCTCTTATCGCCTCTTCCCACAATCGTATACAAGATTTCTCTCGCGTATCACCCCTACTCTGGAACCCTCTACCACAACACATCAGACTCTCGCCTACCATCGAAACCTTCAAAAAGAACCTGAAGACCCACCTCTTCAGACAAGCCTACAACCTGCAGTAACCACCGATCGACCAAACCGCTGCATGACCATCTCTACCCTCACCTACTGTATTCTCACCCATCCCTTGTAGATTGTGAGCCTTCGCGGGCAGGGTCCTCATTCCTCCTGTGCCAGTTATGACTTGTATTGTTTAAGATTATTGTACTTGTTTTTATTATGTATACCCCTCCTCCCATGTAAAGCGCCATGGAATAAATGGCGCTATAACAATAAATAATAATAATAATAATTAAATACGGGTATAAATAATATTTGGACATTAATGTGTGATTTATATAAACACTTGTGTAATATGGCAGAAATGGTGTATATGGCAAGAGTAGTGAAAGTAACACCTGACACCAGAATGTCTGAGGACAGGGAAAAGAGTCAGGTACCATTCCCCCTGTCATGATAAATTAAAAGAAGGAACCACTCCTCTTTGGTTGGCCTTCCTCTAGTGTTAGCTTTCTGTTACTCTTTCTTATGTTAACGGGTCGGTTTTGACCCGTGTCTTAAATCACCCCTAGGATACCCTAAAAACAGTTATTTATGATCCAATTTGTCTCTTACCTCTTAGTTACCTTGTTAGGTTTTCTCATCCATGGAAGGATTGATTTTAATATTTTTGTTGTGGCCCCCTGGGCCTTTGATTTGAGAGCATACCCTTCATTTTCAATATAAAAATATTGTCAAATGAACCTCAAGAGAATAATATAAACTATACTCTGCAAAGTACCAACTCTAAGCTGATTTGGCCATACATGCCTGGACATGTCCCTAACTCAATTTGTTGGAGGTAGAGCTGGCTGTGGGCTGTGGGTTTATATTGTGTTTATGAGTTCAGTTTTGGGACTTATTGTTTTTTTACTGTTATATTAGACCTGGGTCGAAATTGACCACAACAACACAAATGTTATAATTTTAATAAGAGCATTTTACAATTTAGTAAAATAGTTTTATTTTATTGTATTTTGTTTAACAATAAGTTCCTGAAAAAGTAAAAAAGTCTTGATGCAATAAACGTATGTAGAATTTGTATGCATTTAAAACCTAAAACGGGTCGGTCACGACCCTAACACTAGTTAAAGCAACGACGGCACGATCCGTGACGCTCCAGCATCGTAACAATATCGCTCCAGCGTCGTAGACTGCTGTCACACTTTGCAATGTACGACGCTGGAGCACAGCACAGCACAACCCAGGTAAAACAGTAAAAATCCCTAAGAAAGCGACACCCAGGCCTCTCTACCCGTTTCAGAGACTGCAGACTGGCTACATACAGCTACCCAAGGTAGGAGTGTGTGAAAAATGTGCTAGTATATGTAGATCTCTTCTCTGGTTGGCTGAAAGCCTATCCAGTAAAATGTGCAAATACTAAAGCGACTGCAGACAAACTGATGAAAGAACTGATCTGCAGGTATGGTGTCCCAGAAACCATAGAAAGCGATAGGGGTACACACTTCACGGGAGAAATAATGAGGGAAGTCATGCAGGCCCTGGGAGTACAGCAAGCATATCATGCACCATATAGACCACAAAGTAGTGGGAAAGTGGAGAGACTAAACGGGACACTTAAACTGAAAAATCAAAGGCCACGGCAGACACAGGAAAGAGCGGGGTAGAGTGCTTGTCTCTTGCACTCTCTCTTTTCAGTCAGACACACTCCAAAAAGAAAGACAGGCTTGTCTCCTTTTGAAGCCCTTTATGGTAGCTTGCCAAAGACTGGTCTGTACTTCCCACAGGTGCTACAAATGCAACACGGTGCTATGACAGCCCATGTCTAGGCCTTGCAGAAAAGACTTAATGTGGTGCATAAACATGTGTTTTCATCCATTCCAGATCCTAATGCCAGTGCAGACGTACATCAGCTGAATCCAGGTGATTGGGTGGTCATACACAGACACGTGAGAGGGAGCCTAGATCCACAGTTTGACAGCCCGTTTTAAAGTCCATCTGACCACATTCACCTCAGTGAAACTTGAGGGAAAGCCCACCTGGGTCAATGCCAGTCACTGCAAAAAGATCTTTTCACCAGCAGAATGACTGTTGTCCTAATCACCGTGCTGGCAGTTGTAGGATTTTTGCACCTTACAGAGACACTGGATAAACTTTTAAGTGTTGCCAAGGACAACAACTTATTCAACATCTTGCTTTTCTTATAAAAGACGCAGAAGGACAAAAACTGCTGGACTGTTGGATCTGTATACACAGCCCAGTATCTGCAAGGACTATGCTGTACTTAGACTTACCCCAGGAGCCAAGGAAGGTATTAACACCACACTGCATGCACAGTGAGACTTGGACTCAGATTTTCTTGGTTCCTTAAGGCTCTTAATGAGACAAATACAATATAGAGACTCCTTTTTAATCCAGCCAATTGGCTTAGCGGCCTAGCGGGATGGATTATTTTTGGTGTTTTACAGACTTGTATGCAAATGGTGTTGCTTTGCTTATTGTCTTATGTAGCCATAAAAGCGCTAATATATGTATTACCTTAACTATAGAAGAGTGTATGTTTAAGGAAGGAATCTAAGGCTGTGCCATCCATAGCGTATCATAGAACCCGGATAACCACTGCTGACTGAGGAAGTGAGTGTCCACACTGAGGGTGGATGGGCGAAGCAGGTAGAAAGCCCCCTTGTGGGTACTAGACCCATGAGACAGTAGCTCCTTTGTGGACATCAGGTGACCCGTGGCAGAGGTTATACCATTTACAAAAGGGGGAAATTGATATAGAAGGGTTAATAGTTTGCCTTTAAGTGCCTTTTGCCTTTAATTGCTAGAATTACTAGAATCTGTTGATGCAGTAGTCTGATTGTCTCCGCTTCAAGGAGACTACACTTCTTATCATGTATGTTCTCAATAGTCAGCCACAACATGCTCTTGGTATGTGGTGAGGAATAAAGGTCAGTATGACCCTGGGTGATGGTGGGGGCTACATGAATTACACTGAGAGTTACATTTGTTGTAAATGGTAAAAAATACTGCCTTTTGCTGCATTAGATCAGATAAAAGTGACTTGCTCATAGAATATGTGTGAGGTGTCTTTTTGTCTCCAAGCGCGCTTGTAAAATGGCGGGCGTAACCTCCTCATTTGGCCTCACTGGTGATCTGCTATGTCTGACATTGGGTCAGAACGAAAACAGCTATGACAATGTTTTTTATGTTTTCCTATTTTTCTGTAATAAAGTTATTTTGGTGAAATATTGAAAATGTCTTTTTGTTTTTTAACACATATTTTTGGTGTATATTTATTGTGGTATTCATTGGCATTTGTAATACTATAGAATCATGTTGGTACTTTTTTGTAATATTGGTTGTATATAAATTTATTTGAAGGTCTGGGGTATGTTTTAGTTTAAGGATTGGGTGTGGAGATTGAATTTGTTAAGAGGTTGCATTTATTTGGGTTTAGTTTTTTGGGTTTAAATTGGGGCCTGAATTTGTAGTCATCAGGAGGAGTATTCACGGGATAGGTGGAGAGCAGAAAGAGCAGAAAAGCGCATATTGTTTTACCAGAATGAAACATGACAGCGCAAAAACTGGGTTTTGCCATAACAGGGGATGAATAAGCAAAAGGGGCCCCGAGTAAGGGGAACATCCATGGACTTATAGTCTGCCACTGTCTGAAAGCTTCACACTGTCAGTGTATGCTGGGAGATCTAGCTTGAATCCAGTTTGAATCTAATGATGATGGTGTTTTGGATTATTTCTTGTATACTTGGACAATAAGTAATGGTTAAAAAAGAATTGTAAAGATCTGCAAACTGACCTGCGTTCTCTGTACTTCAGCTTGCAGCAATACTAGACAAAAGCACACCAAAAAGAAGATACTTGAGCTCTTTCCTGTCAATTTGTCCTTCCTTTGGGCTCATTCAAAGCAAAAGACAGCCTTTGGGAGACAACAATGGCAAGTCAATAAAGTATAGTGCCCAGTGGCGTAACTAGAAAGTTATGGGCCCCGATGCAAACTTTCAAATGGGGCCCCCCCAACCATGCAAAAATATTTTCCACCCAAATTCAGATTTTCCCTATTCATTTCGCACACTATAGCTTTTCTGCAAAGTTGTATAGTGACCTCAGTGGCGTAACTATCCGGTGCCCCATCCTGGTATATATCTGTCCCCCATACTGCCATTGTTATGTAATTTATAACAGAAAATAAACCATTATACTCATCAGGGGCTTACATAGAAGTCATGGGGATCCATATATGAAGTATAATGCACCCCCATAGTACTCCTTATAATATAATGCACCCCCCTAGTCCTCTATATAATATACTGCAAAGTTCATAGTCATCCATATAGTATAATACACTCTCCATTGTCATCCGTATAGTATAATACACTCTCCATAGTCCTCCGTATAATACAATAGTATAATACACTCCCTATAGTCCTCCATATAGTATTATACACTCCTCGTAGTCCTCCATATATTAAAATACACTCCTCATAGTGCTCCATATAGTGTAATACACTGCTCAGTCCTCCATATAGTAAACTACACTCCTCAGTCCTCCATATAGTATACTACACTGCTCATAGTGCTCCATATGGTATAATGCACCCCTCATAGTCCTCCATATATTAAAATACACTGCTCAGTCCTCCATATAGTATAATACGCTCCTCATAGTGCTCCATATAGTATAATGCACCGCCATCGTCATCCAAGTCGTACAATTCATTTCTCATAGTATAATGCACCCCATAGTATTTAACATAGTATAATGTATTCCCCGTAGTCCTCGATACAGTATAACGCAGCCCATATATAGTATAATGCAGCCGCCCCACAGAGTTTAATGCAACCACCCCACAAAAGTATAATGCAGCCCCACCATACAATATAATGTAACCCCATAGAATATAATGCAGCCCCCCTCATAGTATAATGCAGCCACTCCATACAGGTGCAGTGAGAAAGACACGGGCAAATGGTGACTATGGGGCAGGGGAGAAGGACACAAGGGGGCTAAGGGAGATGGGCACAATGGTGACACGGGGGCTAGGGAGCAAGGAAGACAGGCACAAGGGGACACATGCGGGCTAGGAGACAGGGGAGAAGGGCACAAGGGGACTAGTGGGCAAGGGAGACTGACAAAAGGGGACACACAGGGACAAGGGACTCATGTGCAAGGGGACAAAGGAGACAGGCACAAGGGGACAAACAGGGACTAGTGGGCAAGGGAGACTGACACAAGGCTACACACGGGAACAAGGGACACAAGAACAAGGGGACTTATGGGGACCAGGAAGAAGAGGAGAAGGACACAAGGGGACACACGGGGACTAGGGGGCAAGGGAGACAGGCACAAGAGGACACAAGGGGACTCTTAGGGCAGAGTAGATAGGGACGCAAGTAGACGGAGTTGCAAGGGGACAGGGGGAGACTTGGGACCAGGGAAGAAGGGGGCACAGGGATTACGAGGACAGGGTAGATGGGGAACACACGGTGAGAAAGGGGACAGGGGAGACTTGAGAGAAGGGCAGACGGGTCACATGGGGACAAGGGGCTGGGAATGCATGGAGGGAGCAGGAGAACTCAGGGCATGGGAGATGGGGAGCATTGGGGGACCAGGGGAGGAGTGACAAGGAGCATACGGGGCCTGGAGGAGCACAATGACCTGAACCTGGGGAGCTACGAGGACATGGGGCACGGGAGAGCAGGGAGGAAACGGGGCTGGTGTCACAGGAGGCCGGAGATGCTGGGGCCGAAGACGGCGACACCCGGGCAGCAGACACACCTCACTGCCGCTGGTTCTGTACACCTCCATATTCATCCCTGGATCCTCCACATGGCTGAGTGGCTGCCGCATGCCCCTCCTAGGTGGATCGGTCCACGTGCCCCCCGCCAGATCTGGAGCCGAATGTTCCTCGGACCCAGCAGCCACCACAGGCTCTGCCAATATGGTGGTCGCCATCACCTGTGCAGATGCTGCACTGCCTGGGTCCTGCAGAGAGCGGGTGCGCGATGAAGTGATGTCATCATGCACCCGCAGTGTCAGAGGGGAATGCTTTGAACTGTATTGGCGTCTACAGATCACACACACACACACACACTACAGATCACACACACACACACTACAGATCACACACACATACTACAGATCACACACACACATACTACAGATCACACACACACACACTACAGATCACACACATACTACAGATCACACACACGCACACACTACAGATCACACACACGCACACACTACAGATCACACACTACAGATCACACACACGCACGTACACTACAGATCACACACACACACTACAGATCACACACACATGCACACACTACAGATCACACACACACACACACACTACAGATCACACACACACACATACAGATCACACACACACATACTACAGATCACACACACACGCGCACACTACAGATCACACACACACGCACACACTACAGATCACACACATACTACAGATCACACACACACGCACACACTAAAGATCACACACACACACTACAGATCACACACATACACACTACAGATCACACACACTACAGATCACACAAACGCACGTACACACTACAGATCACACACACACACTACAGATCACACACACGCACACTACAGATCACACACACATACTACAGATCACACACACACGCACACTACAGATCACACACACTACAGATCACACACACTCACACACTACAGATCACACACATACTACAGATCACACACACATACTACAGATCACACACACGCACACACTACAGATCACACACACGTACACACTACAGATCACACACACACGTACACACTACAGATCACACACACACGTACACACTACAGATCACACACACGCACACACTACAGATCACACACACACGTACACACTACAGATCACACACACACTACAGATCACACACACTACAGATCACACACACACTCACACGCACACACTACAGATCACACACACATACTACAGATCACACACACACACTACAGATCACACACACGCACACACACTACAGATCACACACACGTACACACTACAGATCACACACATGCACACACTACAGATCACACACACGTACACACTACAGATCACACACATGCACACACTACAGATCACACACACGCACACACTACAGATCACACACACGTACACACTACAGATCACACACACAAAGGGGAGGCTGATATAAATGTGCAGCTCCTCAGCATCTCCTGCTCACAGAAGCTCTGCCTGTCACGCACTTCCCCCCTGCCTTCTGTCCCCGGCTGCAGAGCTCAGGAGAAGCTCTGTCTCACCGTGCTGACCGGAGCTGCTTCCGAATCCTTTCTCTCACATGCCCTGGCTGACCGCTCCCCCTAGATACGCCTCGGACTGTTGCTGTGAGGGAGAAATCTCCTGCACTGCAACATGATGTCGGGTGCTTCGGACCTCTTCCGGGCCCCTGACCAGATGGGCCCGGTCGCAATGGCGACCTCTGCGACCGTGGTAATTACGCCCCTGATAGTGCCGAACCAAATATATGGATGTGGTTAGATAATAAAAATTTAGCAAACTTATTGTTAATGCTAGCGGAACGCACCAAATATAAAGACAGATAGAGTATGGTGCGTTCGCAGCCCGGGGTCCACCGTGCAGAGATGGAACCTGCTGCCAAGTAACGACGGACTATATGGCGGTACTCATAAGTATACACACGTGGGTTAAACTTCACCCAACGTGAAGGAAGCGATCCTGTTGCGTCACAGGACCGCGGTACCGCACATAGAGCGCGAGCAAGTAGTCAGCGAACTCAACCCCAACTAGGATTGAAGTCCGATTAGACCCTTGCTGGCATAACACCGCAACTGGGTGTGTAAGGAAACCAGATAACGATTTTAAGGCACAAGAGTGCATGCGGTGCCGCACTGACGAACGCCACTAACCACCCAGGCTTGGGTAAGGAAAGCACAGAGGAAGTGCACGGCGCCGTACTGGCAGTCACAGCAACTGGACGCTGTAATGTGTGATTCGTGCTGTAGGCTAAGTCGGGCGCTAGATAGCAACCATACACCTTCCGCGAACAGACATTCAATAGGGTAGGGGTATCCAAGGACGACTTGCACTCACAACATACACACATTAACAATTGTACACTAGCGCATGGCCGTGCGGTCATGCGCAGTTTATATAGTTGCAGCACAGGAAGTGGCCACAGAAACTTTGCCCTTCCAAGACCTGCCAAGAGGACCAATGGAATGTGCTGCAGAGCCTGAGCACATGACCCTCGATCTCCAACGGGAGATCTTGCCCTGGGCATGCTCAGTGTGTGCAGACAAGGACTTAGTCCCAGAGAAGTCTGCTCGCTGCTGACCAGCACTGAATTTAATGGCAGAAGCTGAAGAAGCAGCAGTAACTCTCTGTACAGCGTGAGACTGAGCAAGATGCTGGGACCGATGTCCCTGCTGAGCAGACTCCACTGCGGCTGGATAAGAATGGGAGACCGCAGCGGAGATGGCTCGAGATTCCCCCTGTGCAGAAGCGGGAACTCGAGACCTAACATTACCCCCCCTCCTAGGACCCCCCCTCCTTGGGCCTCGCTACGCTCGAAGGCAGCAATGAGCTGTGGGGCCCGAATGTTTTCAGCAGGCTCCCATGACCTGTCCTCTGGGCCATAACCCTTCCAATCCACCAGATAGAAATTTTTGCCGCGTACCACCTTGCACCCCAAAATAGCGTTCACCTCGTAATCGTCCGTAGACGAACCCAATGTCCCGGCAGATGACTCGGAAAACCGGGACATGTATACGGGTTTCAAGAGGGACACATGAAAGGTGTCGGTGATACCCAAGCGTGGAGGAAGAGCCAAACGGTAGACCACAGGATTAACCTGTTCGAGAACCTTGAAGGGACCCAAGTAGCGAGGAGCAAACTTAGTGGACTCAACTCGCAGCCTGATGTTATGGGCTGAGAGCCACACCAAGTCGCCAGGAGCAAAGGTCGGAGCGGGACGCCGATGAACATCGGCGGAGGACCTCATTCTCTCCTTGGAGGCCCGAATGGCATCCTGCGTGCGGTCCCAAATGTCCCGTGCCTCCACAGCCCAGTCTGCCACCCTGGAGTCAGCAGAAGACACAGGCATGGGCACAGGAACACGCGGATGCTGGCCGTAATTTAGGAGGAATGGAGTCTGACCGGTAGAGTCGGCTACAGCATTGTTAAGTGCAAACTCTGCCCACGGTAGCAAGGATGCCCAGTCATCCTGCCTGGCAGAAACAAAATGTCGTAAATATGTGACCAAGGTCTGGTTGGCCCTCTCTACCAACCCATTCGTCTCGGGATGATATGCCGAAGAGAGATTCAACTCAATGCTGAGTAGATGACAAAGCTCTCTCCAGAATCGAGACGCAAACTGGGGACCCCGGTCACTAACAATTTTGTCTGGCATACCGTGTAGGCGAAAGATATGCTTGACGAACAAGACAGCCAACGCCCGTGCAGAAGGTAGCCGTGGAAGAGGCACCAAGTGCACCATTTTGGAAAAATGGTCGGTGATCACCCAGATAATGGTGCAGTTACGAGACTTGGGTAAGCCCACCACAAAGTCCATCCCGACCATCTCCCAGGGCCTGTCCGCCACCGACAGAGGATAAAGCAAACCAGCTGGCCGTTGCCGAGGAGTCTTGTTCTTGGCGCAAGAGACACACGCCCGAACATACTCTGCGACATCACGAGCCATATGCGGCCACCAGTACGTCCTCGCCAGTAACTCAGATGTCCTTTTGGTACCAAAATGTCCACCCACCCTGGACGAGTGTGCCCAAGAGAGAACCTCCGGTCGCAAATTGGATGGAACAAAAGTCTTGACCGGGGGCACAGACTCTAGCGAAACCGGGGCCACAGTTCTCAAGCTCTCGGTGGGGACAATAAGCCGAGGCTCCTCCTCCTCCTCCGCAGATGACACAACGGAGCGAGAGAGAGCGTCGGCCCGAATGTTCTTCTCCCCAGAAAGAAAATGGAGGGTGAAATGAAACCGGGAGAAGAATAAGGACCATCTGGCCTGGCGAGAATTCAACCGCTGGGCTGTCTGCAGGTACACCAAATTTTTATGGTCTGTGAAGACTTGGAAGGGAAAACGTGCACCCTCCAAGAGATGTCTCCACTCCGAGAAAGCCAACTTCATGGCTAGCAACTCCCTGTCCCCGATGGAATAATTCCTCTCTGCTGGTGAGAAGGTCTTGGAGAAAAAGACGCAAGGATGCTTCCGACCTTGAGCATCCTTTTGGAAGAGGACTGCTCCAGCACCAACAGAAGAGGCATCCACCTCCATGATAAATGGCTTATCAACATCGGGGCGATGTAGAATGGGAGCGCTAGCGAAGTGTGACTTTATAGAGTTAAATGCCTTGGAGACCTCCTCAGACCACAATTTGGGATTCGCCCCCTTCTTGGTGAGGGCAACCAAGGGAGCTACCAAAGTTGAGAAGTGCGGAATGAACTGGCGATAATAATTAATGAACCCCATAAAGCGCTGCACCGCTTTAAGAGAATGGGGTTCCTGCCAGTCCATCACAGCCTGTAGTTTGGCAGGATCCATAGCCAATCCCTGGGCAGAGATGATGTAGCCTAGGAAAGGTAAGGACGCCTGCTCAAACATACACTTCTCCAACTTGGCATAGAGGGAGTTTGCCCGTAGGAGGTCGAAGACTTTGCAAACATCTCTCCGGTGGGAGTCAATATCTGGAGAGTAGATGAGAATATCATCCAGATAGACTACGACCGAGGTGGAAAGCATATCCCGGAAGATATCGTTCACAAAGTCTTGGAACACGGCTGGGGCATTACAGAGCCCGAAGGGCATCACCAGATATTCATAGTGCCCATCCCTGGTGTTAAAAGCCGTCTTCCATTCGTCCCCCTCACGGATGCGAATCAGGTTGTAAGCACCCCGCAGATCTAATTTAGTAAATACCCTTGCTCCCCGAAGCCTATCGAAGAGCTCAGATATCAAGGGCAAAGGATACTTGTTCTTAACGGTGATGGCGTTAAGACCCCTGTAGTCTATGCATGGACGCAATTCTCCATTCTTCTTCTGCACGAAGAAGAACCCTGCCCCAGCAGGTGACACTTACTTCCTAATGAATCCTCTTGCCAGATTTTCCTGGATGTACTGTGACATTGCCTCCGTCTCCGGGAGAGATAGCGGATAGACTCGACCCCAGGGAGGCTCAGCACCAGGCAAGAGATCAATAGGACAGTCATAGGGGCGATGGGGTGGAAGGATCTCCGCCGCCTTTTTGGAGAACACGTCTGCATAAGACCAATACCGCTTGGGGAGAGAGGAAAGATTTGCGGGTACCTCTGTAATGGCAACCTGAACGCACTCCCTCTGACACCTACCCCCACAAGATTCGCCCCATCCCAGGATTCTGCCAGAGGACCACTCGATATGAGGAGAGTGGTACCGTAGCCAAGGTATTCCCAACAGGACCTCATCAATTCCCTCAGGAATGACGAGCAGAGATATAATCTCCTGATGAGATGGCGACATGGACAGAGTAAAAGGGATGGTCTGGTGTGTTATCTGTGAGGGCAGTGCCGACCCATTCACCACTCGTACCGTTACTGGTTGAGCTAGCATAACCAGGGGTATTGCGTGACGTTGAGCGAAGGCAGAAGACATAAAATTGCCCTCCGCCCCAGAATCCACGCAGAGCTCTACCGAGTGGGAGAATGTTGTGAATTCTGTGGCAGAGTTCACTCCTGTGGTCACAAGTGGTACTTCGGCTGATTCTCTCTGGGATCTTCCGTTTGTGGAGGAAAGTGGTACTGCAGCTTCTGAGTTTCCTCCCTCAGGTGATCTGGTGAGCTCGTTAGCTTCTTCTCTACTTAACTCCACCTGATGCTTTGATCTATGCTTCCTGTCAATGTTTCAGTGTGGGACTTGTTTTTTCCCTGGATCATTCCTGTGGCCTGCTGCTCTGCAAAGCTAAGTTTTGCTTATGTTATTTTGTTGCTATTTTTCTGTCCAGCTTGCTTTATTGGTTTTTCTCGCCTGCTGGAAGCTCTGAGACGCAGAGGGACCACCTCCGTACCGTTAGTCGGTGCGGAGGGTCTTTTTGTCCCCTCTGCGTGGTTTTTTATAGGTTTTTGTGCTGACCGCAAAGTTATCTTCCCTATCCTCGTTCTGTTCAGCTAGTCGGGCCTCACTTTGCTAAATCTGTTTCATCTCTATGTTTGTGTTTTCATCTTACTCACAGTCATTATATGTGGGGGGCTGCCTTTTCCTTTGGGGAATTTCTCTGAGGCAAGGTAGGCTTATTTTTCTATCTTCAGGATTAGCTAGTTTCTCAGGCTGTGACGAGGCGCCTAGGTTCTGGTCAGGAGCGCTCCACGGCTACCTTTAGTGTGGTTTGATAGGCTTAGGGATTGCGGTCTGCAGAGTTCCCACGTCTCAGAGCTCGTTCTATTATTTTGGGTTATTGTCAGTTCACTGTATGTGCTCTGACCTCCATGTCCATTGTGATTCTGAATTGCCTTTTATAACAGTACAGGAAGCCAAAAGTGCTAATGATTCTCAATAGAGGGAAAAAAGAAGTTCTGAGACCATTTTTTTTTCTTTGCACTGTGTTCTGTCTTTTTTTTCCCCTAGACATTTGGGTGGTTCAGGACACAGGTGTAGCAATGGACATTAAAGGTCTGTCTTCATGTGTGGATCAGCTCACGGCAAGAGTTCAAAATATTCAAGATTTTGTGGTCCAGAATTCTTTGCTTGAACCGAGAATTCCTATTCTAGATTTGTTTTTTGGAGATAGAACTAAATTTCTGAGTTTCAAAAATAATTGTAAACTATTTCTGGCTTTGAAACCTCGCTCTTCTGGTGACCCAATTCAACAGGTTAGGATCGTCATTTCTTTTTTGCGCGGCGACCCTCAGGACTGGGCGTTTTCTCTTGCGTCAGGAGATCCTGCATTGAGTAATATCGATGCGTTTTTCCTGGCACTTGGGTTGCTGTACGATGAGCCTAATTCAGTGGATCAGGCAGAAAAAAATTTGCTGGCTCTTTGTCAGGCTCAGGATGAGATAGAGGTATATTGTCAGAAATTTAGAAAGTGGTCAGTGCTCACTCAATGGAATGAATCTGCGCTGGCAGCAATATTCAGAAAGGGTCTCTCT
The DNA here is from genome assembly GCF_032444005.1 of Ranitomeya imitator. NCBI lineage: Eukaryota > Metazoa > Chordata > Amphibia > Anura > Dendrobatidae > Ranitomeya > Ranitomeya imitator. Next base: position 735,074,177 of record NC_091282.1, on the reverse strand, counting down.
GAAGCCCTTAAGGATGTCATGGTGGGATTTCCTATGCCTGCTGGTTTGAATGAGTCTATGTCTTTGGCCATTCAGATCGGTCGACGCTTGCGTGAGCGTAAACCTGTGCACCATTTGGCGGTATTACCTGAGCTTAAACCTGAGCCTATGCAGTGTGATAGGACCTTGACCAGAGTTGAACGGCAAGAACATAGACGTCTGAATGGTCTGTGTTTCTACTGTGGTGATTCCACTCATGCTATCTCTGATTGTCCTAAGCGCACTAAGCGGTTCGCTAGGTCTGCCACCATTGGTACTGTACAGTCAAAATTTCTTCTGTCCGTTACCTTGATCTGCTCTTTGTCATCATATTCTGTCATGGCATTTGTGGATTCAGGCGCTGCCCTGAATTTGATGGACTTGGAATATGCTAAGCGTTGTGGGTTTTTCTTGGAGCCCTTACAGTGTCCTATTCCATTGAGAGGAATTGATGCTACGCCTTTGGCCAAGAATAAGCCTCAATACTGGACCCAGCTGACCATGTGCATGGCTCCTGCACATCAGGAGGTTATTCGCTTTCTGGTGTTGCATAATCTGCATGATGTGGTCGTGTTGGGGTTGCCATGGCTACAAGCCCATAATCCAGTATTAGATTGGAAATCCATGTCGGTGTCCAGCTGGGGTTGTCAGGGGGTACATGGTGATGTTCCATTTCTGTCAATTTCGTCATCCACTCCTTCTGAGGTCCCAGAGTTCTTGTCTGATTACCGGGATGTATTTGATGAGCCCAAGTCCAATACCCTACCTCCGCATAGGGATTGTGATTGTGCTATCAATTTGATTCCTGGTAGTAAATTCCCAAAAGGTCGATTGTTTAATTTGTCCGTGCCTGAGCACACCGCTATGCGCAGTTATGTGAAGGAATCCCTGGAGAAGGGGCATATTCGCCCGTCATCGTCGCCATTAGGAGCAGGGTTCTTTTTTGTAGCCAAGAAGGATGGTTCGCTGAGACCTTGTATAGATTACCGCCTTCTTAATAAGATCACGGTTAAATTTCAGTACCCCTTGCCATTGTTATCTGATCTGTTTGCTCGGATTAAGGGGGCTAGTTGGTTCACAAAGATAGATCTTCGTGGTGCGTATAATCTGGTGCGAATTAAGCAAGGTGATGAATGGAAAACTGCATTTAATACGCCCGAGGGTCATTTTGAGTATCTCGTGATGCCGTTCGGACTTGCCAATGCTCCATCAGTGTTTCAGTCCTTTATGCATGACATCTTCCGAGAGTACCTGGATAAATTCCTGATTGTGTACTTGGATGACATTTTGATCTTCTCGGATGATTGGGAGTCTCATGTGAAGCAGGTCAGAACGGTTTTTCAGGTCCTGCGTGCTAATTCTTTGTTTGTGAAGGGATCAAAGTGTCTCTTTGGTGTGCAGAAGGTTTCATTTTTGGGGTTCATCTTTTCCCCTTCTACTATCGAGATGGATCCTGTTAAGGTCCAAGCCATCCATGATTGGACTCAGCCGACATCTCTGAAAAGTCTGCAAAAGTTCCTGGGCTTTGCTAATTTTTATCGTCGCTTCATCTGCAATTTTTCTAGTATTGCTAAACCATTGACCGATTTGACCAAGAAGGGTGCTGATGTGGTCAATTGGTCTTCTGCTGCTGTGGAAGCTTTTCAAGAGTTGAAGCGTCGTTTTTCTTCTGCCCCTGTGTTGTGTCAACCAGATGTTTCTCTTCCGTTCCAGGTCGAGGTTGATGCTTCTGAGATTGGAGCAGGGGCTGTTTTGTCGCAGAGAGGTTCTGGTTGCTCAGTGATGAAACCATGCGCTTTCTTTTCCAGGAAGTTTTCGCCTGCTGAGCGTAATTATGATGTGGGCAACCGAGAGTTGCTGGCCATGAAGTGGGCATTCGAGGAGTGGCGTCATTGGCTTGAAGGAGCTAAGCATCGCGTGGTGGTATTGACTGATCATAAGAACTTGACTTATCTCGAGTCTGCCAAGCGCTTGAATCCTAGACAAGCTCGTTGGTCGTTGTTTTTTGCCCGTTTTGACTTTGTGATTTCGTACCTTCCGGGCTCTAAAAATGTGAAGGCGGATGCTCTGTCTAGGAGTTTTGTACCCGACTCTCCGGGTTTATCTGAGCCGGCGGGTATCCTCAAGGAAGGAGTAATTGTGTCTGCCATCTCCCCTGATTTGCGGCGGGTGCTGCAAAAATTTCATGCTAATAAACCTGATCGTTGCCCAGCGGAGAAACTGTTTGTCCCTGATAGGTGGACGAATAGAGTTATCTCTGAACTTCATTGTTCGGTGTTGGCTGGTCATCCTGGAATCTTTGGTACCAGAGAGTTGGTGGCTAGATCCTTTTGGTGGCCCTCTCTGTCGCGGGATGTGCGTGCTTTTGTGCAGTCCTGTGGGATTTGTGCTCGGGCTAAGCCCTGCTGTTCTCGTGCCAGTGGGTTGCTTTTGCCCTTGCCGGTCCAGAAGAGGCCTTGGACACATATCTCTATGGATTTTATTTCTGACCTTCCCGTTTCTCAAAAGATGTCAGTCATTTGGGTGGTCTGTGATCGCTTTTCTAAGATGGTCCATCTGGTACCCTTGTCTAAATTGCCTTCCTCCTCTGATTTGGTGCCTTTGTTCTTCCAGCATGTGGTTCGTTTGCATGGCATTCCAGAGAATATTTTTTCTGACAGAGGTTCCCAGTTTGTTTCGAGGTTTTGGCGAGCCTTTTGTGGTAGGATGGGCATTGACTTGTCTTTTTCCTCGGCTTTCCATCCTCAGACTAATGGCCAGACCGAGCGAACCAATCAGACCTTGGAAACATATCTGAGGTGCTTTATTTCTGCTGATGAGGATGACTGGGTGTCCTTTTTGCCTTTGGCTGAGTTCGCCCTTAATAATCGGGCCAGCTCGGCTACCTTGGTTTCACCGTTTTTCTGCAATTCTGGGTTCCATCCTCGTTTCTCTTCTGGACAGGTTGAGTCTTCGGACTGTCCTGGTGTGGATACTATGGTGGACAGGTTGCAGCAGATTTGGACTCAGGTAGTGGACAATTTGACCTTGTCCCAGGAGAAGGCTCAACTTTTCGCTAATCGCAGACGCCGTGTGGGTCCCCGACTTCGTGTTGGGGATCTGGTTTGGTTATCTTCTCGTCATATTCCTATGAAGGTTTCCTCTCCTAAGTTTAAACCTCGTTTTATTGGTCCGTATAGGATTTCTGAGGTTCTTAATCCTGTGTCTTTTCGTCTGACCCTTCCAGATTCTTTTTCCATACATAACGTATTCCATAGGTCATTGTTGCGGAGATACGTGGCACCTATGGTTCCATCTGTTGAGCCTCCTGCCCCGGTTTTGGTGGAGGGGGAATTGGAGTATATTGTGGAGAAGATTTTGGATTCTCGTGTTTCAAGACGGAAACTCCAGTATCTGGTTAAATGGAAGGGTTATGCTCAGGAGGATAATTCCTGGGTTTTTGCCTCTGATGTCCATGCTCCCGATCTTGTTCGTGCCTTTCATGTGGCTCATCCTGGTCGGCCTGGGGGCTCTGGTGAGGGTTCGGTGACCCCTCCTCAAGGGGGGGGTACTGTTGTGAATTCTGTGGCAGAGTTCACTCCTGTGGTCACAAGTGGTACTTCGGCTGATTCTCTCTGGGATCTTCCGTTTGTGGAGGAAAGTGGTACTGCAGCTTCTGAGTTTCCTCCCTCAGGTGATCTGGTGAGCTCGTTAGCTTCTTCTCTACTTAACTCCACCTGATGCTTTGATCTATGCTTCCTGTTAATGTTTCAGTGTGGGACTTGTTTTTTCCCTGGATCATTCCTGTGGCCTGCTGCTCTGCAAAGCTAAGTTTTGCTTATGTTATTTTGTTGCTATTTTTCTGTCCAGCTTGCTTTATTGGTTTTTCTCGCCTGCTGGAAGCTCTGAGACGCAGAGGGACCACCTCCGTACCATTAGTCGGTGCGGAGGGTCTTTTTGTCCCCTCTGCGTGGTTTTTTATAGGTTTTTGTGCTGACCGCAAAGTTATCTTTCCTATCCTCGTTCTGTTCAGCTAGTCGGGCCTCACTTTGCTAAATCTGTTTCATCTCTATGTTTGTGTTTTCATCTTACTCACAGTCATTATATGTGGGGGGCTGCCTTTTCCTTTGGGGAATTTATCTGAGGCAAGGTAGGCTTATTTTTCTATCTTCAGGATTAGCTAGTTTCTCAGGCTGTGACAAGGCGCCTAGGTTCTGGTCAGGAGCGCTCCACGGCTACCTTTAGTGTGGTTTGATAGGCTTAGGGATTGCGGTCTGCAGAGTTCCCACATCTCAGAGCTCGTTCTATTATTTTGGGTTATTGTCAGTTCACTGTATGTGCTCTGACCTCCATGTCCATTGTGATTCTGAATTGCCTTTTATAACAGGAGAATGAGCCTATAGTAATTGTCCCCTTAAAGGACAATTTAGAGGCAAACGTCGCCGTGTTTAGTGTACCTCCACCTACTACCACTAAACGCTGACGTTTCCTCGATCGCTGAGAACATCTAGTGGCTAGATGTCCTGACTGCTGGCAAACATGACAGACCTTGAGTGCACAAGTGGTCCAGGACTTAGATCCCGCTTGTGACACTTCCCTGGCCTCATGTAACTCAGGAACCAGGACCGGAGATTCCAGAGGTTTGGCGAAGGTAGGAGCCAGCCGAAACCTCTGCCTACACTGGGCTCGCTCTAACCTCCGCTCGTTAAAACGGAGGTCAATTCGAGTGGAGACAGTTATTAACTCCTCCAGTGTGGCAGGAATCTCCCTAGTGGCCAGAGCGTCCTTAACGTGGTCAGCCAGGCCCCTCCAAAATATGGGGATAAGAGCTTTATCCGACCAATCCAGCTCAGAAGCTAAAGTGCGGAATTGGACGGCGAATTGACTGACCAAGGACTCACCCTGAGTTAATGCCAGCAGTTGGAGCGCCGTATCATGGGTGGCTTGAGGTCCTAAAAAGACCTGTTTCAGAGTGCTCAGAAACAGCGGAGCACTCTGCACCACATGATCGCCACGCTCCCTCAGCGGCGTAGCCCATTCCAACGCTCTGTCCGACAAGAGAGACACTATAAATCCCACCTTAGACCGCTCTGTGGGAAAACGTGCAGCCAGGAGCTCGAGGTGAATAGAGCACTGACTCACAAATCCCCTACAAAACTTGCTATCACCAGAAAATTTTTCTGGCAGCGGGAGGCGAGAAAATGTCGGAGCAGGGGTGGCAATGGACAGGGTTGCTGCAGCCACGCTAGCAGCCTGTACAGCAACCGCGGTAACATCCACAGCTGAGGTTGCGCTCTCAAGAGCCGCCAACCTACCCTCCAGCTGCTGGATATACCGCAAGGATTGCTGTTTGTCCGTCATTACTAGCCAGACCCTGGCGCTAGTGTAATGTTAGGGCTAGCGGAACGCACCAAATATTAAGACAGATAGAGTATGGTGCGTTCGCAGCCCGGGGTCCACCGTGCAGAGATGGAACCTGCTGCCAAGTAACGACGGACTATATGGCGGTACTCATAAGTATACACACGTGGGTTAAACTTAACCCAACGTGAAGGAAGCGATCCTGTTGCGTCACAGGACCGCGGTACCGCACATAGAGCGCGAGCAAGTAGTCAGCGAACTCAACCCCAACTAGGATTGCAAATGGTGTTGCTTTGCTTATTGTCTTATGTAGCCATAAAAGCGCTAATATATGTATTACCTTAACTATAGAAGAGTGTATGTTTAAGGAAGGAATCTAAGGCTGTGCCATCCATAGCGTATCATAGAACCCGGATAACCACTGCTGACTGAGAAAGTGAGTGTCCACACTGAGGGTGGATGGGCGAAGCAGGTAGAAAGCCCCCTTGTGGGTACTAGACCCATGAGACAGTAGCTCCTTTGTGGACATCAGGTGACCCGTGGCAGAGGTTATACCATTTACAAAAGGGGGAAATTGATATAGAAGGGTTAATAGTTTGCCTTTAAGTGCCTTTTGCCTTTAATTGCTAGAATTACTAGAATCTGTTGATGCAGTAGTCTGATTGTCTCTGCTTCAAGGAGACTACACTTCTTGTCATGTATGTTCTCAATAGTCAGCCACAACATGCTCTTGGTATGTGGTGAGGAATAAAGGTCAGTATGACCCTGGGTGATGGTGGGGGCTACATGAATTACACTGAGAGTTACATTTGTTGTAAATGGTAAAAAATACTGCCTTTTGCTGCATTAGATCAGATAAAAGTGACTTGCTCATAGAATATGTGTGAGGTGTCTTTTTGTCTCCAAGCGCGCTTGTAAAATGGCGGGCGTAACCTCCTCATTTGGCCTCACTGGTGATCTGCTATGTCTGACATTGGGTCAGAACGAAAACAGCTACGACAATGTTTTTTATGTTTGCCTATTTTTCTGTAATAAAGTTATTTTGGTGAAATATTGAAAATGTCTTTTTGTTTTTTAATACATATTTTTGGTGTATATTTATTGTGGTATTCATTGGCATTTGTAATACTATAGAATCATGTTGGTACTTTTTTGTAATATTGGTTGTATATAAATTTATTTGAAGGTCTGGGGTATGTTTTAGTTTAAGGATTGGGTGTGGAGATTGAATTTGTTAAGAGGTTGCATTTATTTGGGTTTTGTTTTTTGGGTTTAAATTGGGGCCTGAATTTGTAGTCATCAGGAGGAGTATTCACGGTGGTTTGGGATAGGTGGAGAGCAGAAAGAGCAGAAAAGCGCATATTGTTTTACCAGAATGAAACATGACAGCGCAAAAACTGGGTTTTGCCATAACAGGGGATGAATAAGCAAAAGGGGCCCCGAGTAAGGGGAACATCCATGGACTTATAGTCTGCCACTGTCTGAAAGCTTCACACTGTCAGTGTATGCTGGGAGATCTAGCTTGAATCCAGTTTGAATCTAATGATGATGGTGTTTTGGATTATTTCTTGTATACTTGGACAATAAGTAATGGTTAAAAAAGAATTGTAAAGATCTGCAAACTGACCTGCGTTCTCTGTACTTCAGCTTGCAGCAATACTAGACAAAGGCACACCAAAAAGAAGATACTTGAGCTCTTTCCTGTCAATTTGTCCTTCCTTTGGGCTCATTCAAAGCAAAAGACAGCCTTTGGGAGACAACAATGGCAAGTCAATAAAGTATAGTGCCGAACCAAATATATGGATGTGGTTAGATAATAAAAATTTAGCAAACTTATTGTTAATGCTAGCGGAACGCACCAAATATAAAGACAGATAGAGTATGGTGCGTTCGCAGCCCGGGGTTCACCGTGCAGAGATGGAACCTGCTGCCAAGTAACGACGGACTATATGGCGGTACTCATAAGTATACACACGTGGGTTAAACTTCACCCAACGTGAAGGAAGCGATCCTGTTGCGTCACAGGACCGCGGTACCGCACATAGAGCGCGAGCAAGTAGTCAGCGAACTCAACCCCAACTAGGATTGAAGTCCGATTAGACCCTTGCTGGCATAACACCGCAACTGGGTGTGTAAGGAAACCAGATAACAATTTTAAGGCACAAGAGTGCATGCGGTGCCGCACTGACGAACGCCACTAACCACCCAGGCTTGGGTAAGGAAAGCACAGAGGAAGTGCACGGCGCCGTACTGGCGGTCACAGCAACTGGACGCTGTAATGTGTGATTCGTGCTGTAGGCTAAGTCGGGCGCTAGATAGCAACCATACACCTTCCGCGAACAGACATTCAATAGGGTAGGGGTATCCAAGGACGACTTGCACTCACAACATACACACATTAACAATTGTACACTAGCGCATGGCCGTGCGGTCATGCGCAGTTTATATAGTTGCAGCACAGGAAGTGGCCACAGAAACTTTGCCCTTCCAAGACCTGCCAAGAGGACCAATGGAATGTGCTGCAGAGCCTGAGCACATGACCCTCGATCTCCAACGGGAGATCTTGCCCTGGGCATGCTCAGTGTGTGCAGACAAGGACTTAGTCCCAGAGAAGTCCGCTCGCTGCTGACCAGCACTGACTTTAATGGCAGAAGCTGAAGAAGCAGCAGTAACTCTCTGTACAGCGTGAGACTGAGCAAGACGCTGGGACCGACTCCACTGCGGCTGGATAAGAATGTGAGACCGCAGCGGAGATGGCTCGAGATTCCCCCTGTGCAGAAGCGGGAACTCGAGACCTAACACTTATCTTTTGCAGGTAAATTGCAAAACAATGTTGTAAATTAATAAAATAAATAAAATGTTACGATTGCAGAGATGAGCCAGAGGACCAAAGTGTCTGATTTCATGTATTCCTGCACTGGTTAGATGCACTTCACCTTCATATTAAATAGTGCAGGTTTTTCATTGCTAGCAGTGCAAGGGTTTATCTGTTCAGTTGAGAGCTTCTGAAGCCTCCCCACTTTGATGGTCTCAGCTGTTCACTCCCTCTGCTATATATGCTGCCTCTGGCATTCAGGGATTGCCAGTGTTAGTTCATACTGTCTGGTTCTTAAGTTGTTGAAGTTGGTTGTTTGAGAGTGTTATTCAGAAGATTGTTGCTTGGAATTTTGTCTGTGTGCATATCCTCATCCTCTCCTATTTGTTTTTTTTATTTTCCTTACCTTACTCCTCAGCGTTCCTTACTTTACTCCCCGGTTGTTTGTGAGTGCATATTTGTATGTTGATAATCACATGATTGCTCGTGGTTTACGGTTAAAAAAAATGCCGACCACAGTGTATGATGATGAATTTGTGAAATTATGGAATGACATTTTATCAAACTGTTCACCAAAATTAAATCAGCTTATTTTGAAATATGAACAGTCTAAGCTTGAGGAACTAGAAAAAAAAACATCAAAGAAATTGAAATCTCTGTTATCCCTCATGCCAATTCACCAACATACACTACTTTTCAAAAGAAAATCATTGAGAATCTTACTAAATTAGAAGATGACATAACAAAAATGAAACAAAATAAATTCCAATGGGATTCAATTGATTATTCTACAAATCATGTGTATGATTAGCATAACCAAAGACGCAAGGAAAAGTCTTCAAAATCCATTCTGAAAAGAGGATATCACAAAAGACAATTTGGGGAAAAAACTCTACAAAGAGTTATTTTTAGTTACACGGAAATACACTGTGTGCAGAATTATTAGGCAAGTTGTATTTTAGATTATTTTTATTATTGATCAACAACTATGTTCTCAATCAACCCAAAAGACTCATAAATATCAAAGCTTAATATTTTTGGAAGTTGGAGAAGGTTTTTTTTTTAGATTTGGCTATCTTAGGAGGATATCTCTTTGTGCAGGTAAATATTACTGTGCAGAATTATTAGGCAACTTAATAAAAATAAAATATATTCTCATCTTACTTGTTTATTTTCACCAGGTAAACCAATATAACTGCGCACAATTTAGAAATAAACATGAAAAAACAAAACCCAAAAAAATTAGTGACCAATATAGCCACCTTTCTTTATGATGACACTCAACAGCCTTCCATCCATAGATTCTGTCAGTTGCTTGATCTGTTTACGATCAACATTGCGTGCAGCAGCCACCACAGCCTCCCACTGTTCCGAGAGGTGGACTGTTTTCCCTCCCTGTTGATCTCACATTTTATGAGGGACCACAGGTTCTCTATGGGGTTCAGATCAGGTGAACAAGGGAGCCATGTCATTATTTTTTCTTCTTTGAGACCTTTACTGGCCTGCTACGCTGTGGAGTAGTTGGAGGCATGCGATTGAGCATTGTCCTGCATGAAAATCATGTTTTTCTTGAACGATACCGACTTCTTCCTGTACCACTGCTTGAAGAAGTAGTCTTCCAGAAACTGGCAGTAGGTCTGGGAGTTGAGCTTCACTCCATCCTCAACCCAAAAAGGTCCCACAAGTTCATCTTTGATGATACCAGCCCCTACCAGTACCTCACCTCCACCTTGCTGACGTCTGAGTCGGAGTTGAGCTCTCTGCCCTTTACTGATCCAGCCTCTGGCCCATCCATCTGGCCCATCAAGAGTCACTCTCATTTCATCAGTCCATAAAACCTTTGAAAAGTCAGTCTTAAGATATTTCTTTGCCCAGTCTTGAAGTTTTATCTTATGTTTCTTGTTAAAAGGTGGTCGTTTTTCAGCCTTCCTTACCTTGGCCATATCCCTGAGTATCGCACACCTTGTGCTTATTGTTACTCCAGTAATGTTGCAGCTCTGAAATATGGCAAAACTGGTGATAAATGGCATCTTGGCAGCTTCACGCTTGATTTTTCTCAATTCATGGGCAGTTATGTTGTGCCTTTTTTGCCCAACATGCTTCTTGCGACCCTGTTGGCTATTTGCCATGAAACGCTTGATTGTTCGGTGATCACGCTTCAAAAGATTGGCAATTTCCAGACTGCTGCATCCCTCTGCAAGACATCTCACAATTTTGGACTTTTCAGAGCCCGTCAAATCTCTCTTCTGACCCATTTTGCCAAAGGAAAGGAAGTTGCCTAAATATTAACCACACCTTATATAGGGTTTTGATGTCATTAGACAACACCCCTCCTCATTACAGAGATGCACATCACCTGATTTACTTAATTGGTAGTTGGCTCTCAAGCCTGAACAGCTTGGAGTAGGACAACATGTATAAAAAGTATCATGTGATCAAAATACAACTTGCCTAATAATTCTGCACACATTGTAGACTCTAGTGATTAGTGATGAGCAAGTATACTCGTTGATCTGGTGATCTCCGAGTATTTGTTAGTGTTCAGAGATTAAGTTGTCATCGCTGCAGCTGAGTTATTTACAGCAACTAGCCAGCTTGATTACATGTGGGGATTCCCTAGCAACCAGGCAACCCCCACATGTACTCAGCCTGGCTAATAGCTGTAAATCATTCAGCTGAGATGAAAACTTAATCTCCGAACACTAACAAATACTCGGAGATCACCCGAGCGTGCTCAGGAAAACAAGCAACAAGCTGCGCGCGCCGATACAGTTACAGTAGCGTAGCTCCGGGTGGGCCCCCTCTGAGCTCCAAGCTCGGGGAGCCCGCACCCTCTGACTCCCCAATAGCTATGCTACTGATGGTAAACATGGTATTAAAACACAGACGTACCATACGATGTCACGAGATGTATTATATATCTATTTATATCCGAAATAAGTCATATATCAATCCCAGGTACTCTGTGCAATTGTGTGATTACCATCACCACGTGGAGTGAAACATCCCAAACACCCTGATTATAGACACACCAGAGATTAGCACCACACCAGGAATAATATTAAAAAATCTGCTTTTATTACACAATTCAAATAGCAACAAATAATTCATTAAAACATGTATCATATAAAATCAAATATTAGTACGTACCACAGGACATATAAGAATGGTAAAATAACAGCACACCCAATATTGCATCAATAGATCCCAACCAAAGTAAAAACTGTGCAGTATAACGTAAAAAATATATATTTCATAATTCACACAATATAAAGTGCAACATATTAAAAGGATTAGATTGCATATATATAAAAAGTGCGTGCATGTAACTAGAAATCATAAGCCCTACTGAAAGGTGCTATGTGCCAAAAGTAAAATACATATGCTCCTAAAGGTGCTTACATGTTCCTGAGCATAAAAAAGTGCTAGGTACTATGCATATGGCCAGCAATCATAAGCCCAGCAAAAAAGTGCTATGTGCAAAGAATAACATGTGCTCCTAGAAGCGCTTATATGCTCCAACAGACCTGAGCCCAAAAAAACTAAGTGTACAAAAGTGCACGGAGGGGACCTAAAATAGTATTAATGTCGGTAAATACCTTGGGTAGCTGTGTCCTGTGGTAACGCACCGCATACCCAAGGTATTTACCGACATTAATACTATTTTAGGTCCCCTCCGTGCACTTTTGTACACTTAGTTTTTTGGGGCTCAGGTCTGTTGGAGCATATAAGCGCTTCTAGGAGCACATGTTATCCTTTGCACATAGCACTTTTTTGCTGGGCTTATGATTGCTGGCCATATGCATAGTACCTAGCACTTTTTTATGCTCAGGAACATGTAAGCACCTTTAGGAGCATATGTATTTTACTTTTGGCACATAGCACCTTTCAGTAGGGCTTATGATTTCTAGTTACATGCATGCACTTTTTATATATATATGCAATCTAATCCTTTTAATATGTTGCACTTTATATTGTGTGAATTATGAAATGTATATTTTTTACGTTATACTGCACAGTTTTTACTTTGGTTGGGATCTATTGATGCAATATTGGGTGTGCTGTTATTTTACCATTCTTATGTCCTGTGGTACGTACTAATATTTGATTTTATATGATACATGTTTTAATGAATTATTTGTTGCTATTTGAATTGTGTAATAAAAGCAGATTTTTTAATATTATTCCTGGTGTGGTGCTAATCTCTGGTGTGTCTATAATCAGGGTGTTTGGGATGTTTCACTCCAACTGATGGTATACATGGACACTAAATTGTATGAAATGCAAGTTTGTGAAATGCTGAACGATTCATCTATATTCAAGTCGCTAACTTCTGATCCAACTAACACAGTACGGATCCAACTAAATACAATATTACATGAAGGAGAGCATCTGCGAATCTTGGACCAGAAACAAGTTCAATTTTTCAGCCCTCTCAAACCAAGAGTACCTCTTTTCCATGCACTGCCTAAGTTACATAAAGGGGTATTTCCATCCCCACCGTTTGTTTCAAGTATTGATTCTGTGTCTGAACACTTATGTGATTGGATTGATGAGAGACTTCAACCTTTAACACAATGTTCCCCCAGTTTTGTTCAGGATTCTAAACATGTATTAAATATCATGAATACTTTGGAATGGACAACCGATAATAGCTGGCTTACATGTGATGTAAAAAGCATTATATTCTACGACCGCACACATTTTAGCTCTTTATGCGATATGCATTTATATGGAGAAATATTCCAAGTATAGCATAAGCTTGTAAGACTTTATACTATGCTACTTGGTTTTTGCTGAAAAATAATTACTTCAGATTTTCAAACAATTTTGTTCTCCAACAGCAGGGCTACTCCATGGGAGCGAAATCTTCCCCTTCTATTGCTATTATTTTTATGAATTGGTGGGAGGATAATTATATCTATACAGAACTAAATGCATTTTAACCTTCTCTGTATTGTTATATGAGATATATAGATGATGGTTTAATAATAATATGGTCTGGTTCTGATGAGTCAGTCTATGATTTTGTCCAACACATCAATAACAACCCATTTAATATGTTTTTCACCTTCCAACATGAAAAAAAGTTGATTCCATATCTGGACATTAATCTAAGCGGTCAATTACAACTGGCAGAATTGAGTGCTCCTTATTCCTAAACCTACTGCTGGGAACTCGATACTGCATGCTAACAGCTGCCATCCAAGGCATGTTGTTAATAATGTCCCAACAGGAGAGTATATTCAAGCCAAAAGATGTTGTACTAATAAAGAAGATTTTTTGAAGGCGTAGGCTGCTATTGACCGCAGATTTAAAAACCGTGGCTATACAACCAGTGTGCTAGAAAAGGCAAGGATTAAGGCGGATAGTAAAAGCAGAGCAGAATACTTGCAGCCGAAAAAAACTGCACACAAGAATCTGGCTAAGGCTGGTTTCACACTTGCGTTTTGATCTGCAGCGTTTTTAACGCATTTAAAACGCATGCAAAAACGCATGTAAACTCGTGTCAACGCTGCGTTTTTTTGCCGCATGCGTTAACGCATGCTTCTAAAAAACGCAGCGTTGACACGCGTTTACATGCGTTTTTGCATGCGTTTGCGTTTTTTGTGCACATATCCAAAAATATCAAAGGAGCCAAACAAAGATAACCTGACACCACCAATGGGAATAGAGAGGGCGTATATGATGGGCTCTCTATATATAGACCCTAGGGGTACTGAAATTTTAACAGCTTGCTACTGTTTCCTGTGTCATGATGGATCTTTCCATGGAGAGCTTTTATTTCAACCTGGATTTCAGCTTCAAGATTTTTCTGGCCTGTGCTTTTGCTTGGGAGCAAGACCGAAACTGCGAAAGATGGAGAAGGAGACAACGTAGGCGTTTTTGGAGGCACCCCATAATAGAAGTGCGTGAGAGCCGTGGAGCCTATCACACACACTCTATGCCGAGCTGAATGACAACCCGGAGAAATTCCAGGAGTACACGAGAATGTCGCAAGAATCGTTCTGGGATTTGCTGTCTCGTGTCCAAGGAGCCATACGGCGACAGGACACCCAGCTCCGTAGAGCGATTCCACCCGAGGAACATCTGCTGGTGACATTAAGGTACGTTCAAAATCTAAACCAATGACAGTCCCAATTTTGTTTATTATGACTTATTTTTGTGTGTTTTACTCTTTTTTTTTTTTTAACCACACCATAAAAAGAGTAGATTGTAATGTTGTTTTTTGGTGTGTTTTTCTTCTAGATTTCTTGTCACAGGGAAGAGTTTATTTTCCCTCCATTTCCAATATCGGCTTGGAATATCCACCCTGTCCGGAATAGTTGTGGACACCTGTCGGGCGTTATGGAATGTACTCCGTGAGGAGTTTATACCAGTACCCACCGTGGACATGTGGCGTGAAATTGCAGATAAATTTTTGAATGTGTGTGATTTCCCCAACTGTTTAGTGGCGGTGGATGGAAAGCACATCCGCATTATCAAACCTGCCAGAACCGGATCGGAGTTTTTCAACTACAAAAAATATTTTTCTGTAGTGCTCATGGCAATAGCAGATGCGGAATGTTGCTTCATCGCCGTGGACATTGGAGCTTTTGGCCGTGGCAATGATTCCCAGACTTGCAAGTGCTCGGATATGGGCCGTTATGTGTATGGCAACAATTTTAATTTTCCCCCTCCACAGCCTCTCCCCAACACTCAAGGCCCACCGCTGTCATTTGTTATGGTTGGGGATGAGGCCTTCCAGATGTGTGAAAATCTACTGAAGCCATATTCTAGTCGGGACTTGGACCACACTAGAAGGATCTTCAACTACAGACTGACCAGGGCCCGGAGAACAGTAGAGTGTACCTTTGGCATTCTGGTTGCTAAATGGCGCATTCTTGCAACAGCCATAAATCTAAAAGTGGAAACAGTCGACGAGGTGGTCAAAGCCTGTGTGGTTCTCCACAATTACATAATTACTAAGGAGCGACCCCACATTGAACTGGATGAACCAGTTGCACACCCACTGCCTGATTTTCAGCATCACCCGCTGCGGCCAACTGCAGCCGTTGGTCTCATGCGGGACCAATTTGCGGCCTATATTGTTTCAGATATTGGACGGGTGTCATGGCAGGACAATGTTGTGTAAATGTCCTGTTGTATCTTTATCTTTACCAGTAATTTTCTACAATGAAAAAAATATTTCAAATTAATAAACTTTAGTGTTGGTTGTGTTGACCGTGTCTCCTATCTTTTTCCTCTCCAAACAAAGGTTGACCAAAAACGGGCAGTAGATATGTATGTAATATCATATTTTGTAATCCAAAACCAGGAGTGGGTGATAGAGGCAGAGGTAATAGTTATTATTTTAATATCATAATTGACCTCTTATTGTTGCACTCCCTATTTTGGTTTACAAATAATGATACAAAACACTGGCCACATACTTCTAATAATGGCAACCATGTTGATTTATTGGTAATCTTGTTGACGTCATTGCGTCAAGACTGAGACAATCACTGTCATGCTATATATACCCATCAAGTCAAGTGTCAGAAATAATGAATTCATGATAAACATATACAGGCTCATGAATTCACAATTTCTTACACCTGGGCAGGTGAGCATAGATATGTAGCGTGTGACAACCATTGTCACCTCAATTGGTGTGTAATAGATTAGGTATAAAGAAGAGAATATGATGAATATACAAAGCAGTTATCAACTCAATAGGTCAGGTGTCCTAACTTATGAGTTTTTGGACACCTGACCTGTTCAGTAGAGGACTGAACTGGATTTACACCATTTTCTCTTCGTACTGTCACACTAGGCATATACAAAAACAGAGTATGGAAATAAATGTTATATTTTTTGGGCCACCTCATATCTCTATACTAAAGACACACATATAGCTGCAGTCTTGTATTTTAAACTACTGGAGATATGTTGTGGCCCAAAGAATACGTGTGTGGCGAAGTTTCTTGGCGCACGGTGTGTATTGCGGGCGGCAATAGACACAATAAACCAAACATAATTGTGGCAAATTAAATTTTTTTTATTTAGTTAACAAATTAAAAAACTTATTTTTTGGTACCGCGATGGGTTGTACCACGACGGCTTGGGGTAGAGTGATGTAAACGGGGGGTGTGAAGAACTGAAGCCTGGCTAACCGTGGAGGAGGCAGAGGTGGCAGGAGAAGGGGCAATGAAACTGGAAGGGTCTGGAAGTTCGGGGATGGGGCTTGACACATGAGAGGCTTGAGACGCACTGGAAGGGTGAGACAAAACTGACAATACAGACACATCGGTAGGTGATGGGGAGGAATACTAAGAGTTTTTTGTTGTTTTTTTTCTGAGTTTTTGTTTGTATTTGCCTGGTAGGGGGACGTCTTGGTGGGCTCATATGCTGTAGCGTGGTGGCGGGAGACACGTCAGGGTCTGGCTGTACTGTCTCACAGTCCATTGCGCTTGTCGATCGCTCGGCCACGCCAGAGTCCTGCTGCATCGCAGTGGGGGGGAACATAAAGCCCTGCCAGGGTCCTGCTGCATCGTTGGGGGGGAACATAAAGCCGTGCCAGGGTCCTGCTGCATCGTGGGGGGGGACATAACGTCCTGCCAGGGTCCTGCTGCATCGGGGGGTCCTGCCCGGAAAGCCATGCCTGGGTCCTGCTGCATGGGGGGGTCCTGCACAGAAAGCCATGCCTGGGTCCTGCTGCATCGGGCTGGGTCCTGCCTGGAAAGCCATGCCTGGGTCCTGCTGCATCGGGGTGGGTCCTGCCCGGAAAGCCATGCCTGGGTCCTGCTGCATCGGGGTGGGTCCTGCCCGGAAAGCCATGCCTGGGTCCTGCTGCATGGGGGGTGGTCCTGCCCGGAAAGCCATGCCTGGGTCCTGCTGTATCAGGGGGGTGTCCTGCCCAGAAAGCCATGCCTAGGTCCTGCTGCATTGGGGGGGGTGGTCCGATACGCCATGCCTGGGTCCTGCTGCATCGGGAGGGGGCCGGTCCAAAAAGCCACGCCAGGGTCCTGTGGCATCGTGGTGTCAGTGGAGGAGGTCCAAGCCGGAGCAGCGGTTGTCACGGTGGTGGCGGTGGGATGTCCAACAGCACTCGTCATGGTGTTGGCGCTGTAGTGGAGTACACCTGTGGAAGGAATTGAGGTGGCCGTGCAGTGGTATGCAGCAGAGGTAGGAATGGAGGTTAATTGTGACAGTGACGGCACAGTTGGATATGCCGCCACTGTCTGCTGTAAATTGCGACTCTGCTGCATAGCCTGCACAAAAGCAGCATTGCAGGCCTGCATCACACTGAGCTGGAGATCAGGGCTAAGGTGTTCCGACATGCCCTGCTCAATTTGGTTGAAAAAATGATGAGCTGGCCTCTGGAGGTCGGCTTTCACTTGATCAAGGCTTTTGGTGACCTCCTGGATACGGCAATTCAACAGGTTATGAGACACATCCATTCGGTCACCTAAAGCCTTGATTGCTTCGTGTAAAACCGAGCTCAAGTGCAAAAACTCGGGCATGAGTGACCTGTCCAAAGCCCTCTGTCGCTGCCGGGATGAGCCCGCAAAAAAGGGTGCAGTGAAAGAGGACTGCGAAAGGGGAAGACCTGATGGGCCAGCTCCCTGGTCTCCAGTTAACCCCTTCCCGACCTTTGACGCATACGCTGCGTCATGAAAGTCGGTGCCATTCCGACCCATGACGCAGCATATGCGTCATGGAAAGATCGCGTCCCTGCAGATCGGGTGAAAGGGTTAACTCCCATTTCAGCCGATCTGCAGGGACAGGGGGAGTGGTAGTTTAGCCCAGGGTGGGTGGCTTCACCCCCTCGTGGCTACGATCGCTCTGATTGGCTGTTGAAAGTGAAACTGCCAATCAGAGCGATTTGTAATATTTCACCTAAAAAAATGGTGAAATATTACAATCCAGCCATGGCCGATGCTGCAATATCATCGGCCATGGCTGGACACACTAATGTGCACCCACCCCACCCCTCCGATCGCCCCCCCAGCCCCCCGATCTGTGGTCTGCTCCCCTCGGTCCTGTGCTCCGCTCCCCCGTCCTCCTGCCCGCTCCCCCCGTGCTCCAATCACTCCCCCCGTGCTCCAATCAAACCCCCCGCACTCCGATCCCCCCCCGCATAGCGATCCCCCCACCCGCACAGTGATTCCCCCCGTGCTCCAATCCACCCGCCCGCACAGCGATCCCCCACTCCGTGCTCCAATCCACCCCCACGTGTTCCGATCCACCCCCCCGTGCTCCGACGCCCCCCCCCCCCCGTGCCCTGATCTCCCCCCCTTATACTTACCTGGCCTCCCGGGGACCGTCCGTCTTCTTTCCTGGGCGCCGCCATCTTCCAAAATGGCGGGCGCATGTGCAGTGCGCCCGCCGAATCTGCCGGCCGGCAGATTCGTTCCAGAGTGAATTTTGATCACTGAGATATAACCTATCTCAGTGATCAAAATAAAAAAAAAAGTAAATGACCCCCCCCCCCTTGTCACCCCCATAGGTAGGGACAATAAAAAAATAATTTATTTTTTTTTCCACTAAGGTTGGGGTAAGAACTAGGGTTAGGGTTAGGGTTAGGGGTAGGGTTAGGGTTAGGGGTAGGGTTAGGGGTAGGGTTAGGGTTAGGGGTAGGGTTAGGGTTAGGGTTAGGGGTAGGGGTAGGGTTAGGGTTAGGGGTAGGGTTAGGGTTAGGGTTAGGGTTTCGGTATGTGCACACGTATTCTGGTCCTCTGCGGATTTTTCCGCTGCGGATTTGATAAATCCGCAGTGCTAAACCGCTGCGGATTTATGGCGGATTTACCATGTTTTTTCTGCGCATTTCAATGCGGTTTTACAACAGCGATTTTCTATTTGAGCAGTTGTAAAACCGCTGCGGAATCCGCAGAAAGAAGTGACATGCTGCGGAATGTAAACCGCTGCGTTTCCGTGCAGTTTTTCTGCAGCATGTGTACAGCGATTTTTGTTTTCCATAGGTTTGCATTGAACTGTAAACTCATGGGAAACTGCTGCGGATCCGCAGCGTTTTCCACAGCGTGTGCACATACCTTTAGAATTAGGCTATGTGCACACGGTGCGGATTTGGCTGCGGATCCGCAGCAAATTGGCCGCTGCGGATTCGCAGCAGTGTTCCATCAGGTTTACAGTACCATGTAAACATATGGAAAGCCAAATCCGCTGTGCCCATGGTGCGGAAAATACCGCGCGGGAACGCTGCGTTGTATTTTCCGCAGCATGTCAATTCTTTGTGCGGATTCCGCAGCGTTTTACACCTGTTCCTCAATAGGAATCCGCAGGTGAAATCTGGACAAAAAACACTGGAAATCCGCGGTAAATCCGCAGGTAAAACGCAGTGCCTTTTACCCGCGGATTTTTCAAAAATGGTGCTGAAAAATCTCATACGAATCCGCAACGTTGGCACATAGCCTTAGGGCTAGGGTTGGGTTGGAATTAGGGTTGTGGTTAGGGTTAGGGGTGTGTTGGGGTTACGGGTGTGTTGGGGTTAGGGTTGTGATTAGGGTTACGGCTACAGTTGGGATAAGGGTTAGGGGTGTGTTGGAGTTAGAATTGAGGGGTTTCCACTGTTTAGGCACATCAGGGGGTCTCCAAACGCAACATGGCGCCACCATTGATTCCAGCCAATCTTGTATTAAAAAAGTCAAATGGTGCTCCCTCACTTCCGAGCCCCGACGTGCACCCAAACAGTGGTTTACCCCCACATATGGGGTACCAGCATACTCAGGACAAACTGCGCAACAATTACTGGGGTCCAATTTCTCCTGTTACCCTTGTGAAAATAAAGAAATGCTTGCTAAAACATCATTTTTGAGGAAAGAAAAATGATTTTTTATTTTCACGGCTCTGCGTTGTAAACGTCTGTGAAGCACTTGGGGGTTCAAAGTGCTCACCACACATCTAGATAAGTTCCTTGGGGGGTCTAGTTTCTAAAATGGGGTCACTTGTGGGGGGTTTCTACTGTTTAGGCACACCAGGGGCTCTGCAAACGCAATGTGACGCCCGCAGACCATTCCATCAAAGTCTGCATTTCAAAAGTCACTACTTCCCTTCTGAGCCCCGACGTGTGCCCAAACAGTGGTTTACCCCCACACATGGGGTATCAGCGTACTCAGGAGAAACTGGACAACAACTTTTGGGGTCCAATTTCTCCTGTAACCCTTGGGAAAATAAAAAATTCTGGGCTAAATAATTATTTTTGAGGAAAGAAAACGTATTTATTATTTTCACGGCTCTGCATTATAAACTTCTGTGAAGCATTGGGGGTTCAAAGTGCTCACCACACATCTAGATAAGTTCCTTTCGGGGTCTAGTTTCCAAAATGGGGTCACTCGTGGGGGGTTTCTACTGTTAAGCCACATCAGGGGCTCTGCAAACGCAACGTGACGCCCACAGAGCATTCCATCAAAGTCTGCATTTCAAAATGTCACTACTTCACTTCCGAGCCCCGGCATGTGCCCAAACAGTGGTTTAACCCCACATATGGGGTATCAGCGTACTCAGGAGAAACTGGACAACAACTTTTGGGGTCAAATTTCTCCTGTTACCCTTTGTAAAATAAAAAATTGCAGGCTAAAAGATCATTTTTGAGAAAATAATTTTTTTTTTTTATTTTCATGGCTCTGCGTTATAAACTTCTGTGAAGCACTTGGGGGTTCAAAGTCCTCACCACACATCTAGATTAGTTCCTTTGGGGGTCTAGTTTCCAAAATGCGGTCATTTCTGGGGGATCTCCAATGTTTAGGCACACAGGGGCTCTCCAAACGTGACATGGTGTCCGCTAATGATTGGAGCTAATTTTCCATTTAAAAAGCCAAATGGCGTGCCATCCCTTCCGAGCCCTGCCGTGCGCCCAAACAGTGGTTTACCCCCACATATGGGGTATCAGCGTACTCAGGACAAACTGGACAACAATATTTGGGGTCCAATTTCTCCTATTATCCTTGGCAAAATAGGAAATTCCAGGCTAAAAAATCATTTTTGAGGAAAGAAAAATTATTTTTTATTTTCATGGCTCTGCGTTATAAACTTCTGTGAAGCACCTGGGGGTTTAAAGTGCTCAATATGCATCTAGATAAGTTCCTTGGGGGGTCTAGTTTCCAAAATGGGGTCACTTGTGGGGGAGCTCCAATGCATAGGCACACAGGGGCTCTCCAAACGCGACATGGTGTCCGCTAACAATTGGAGCTAATTTTCCATTCAAAAAGTCAAATGGCGCGCCTTCCCTTCCGAGCCCTGCCGTGTGCCCAAACAGTGGTTTACCCCCACATGTGAGGTATCGGCGTACTCGGGAGAAATTGCCCAACATATTATATGATCCATTTTATCCTATTGCCCATGTGAAAATGAAAAAATTGAGGCGAAAAATTTTTTTTGTGAAAAAAAAGTACTTTTTCATTTTTACAGATCAATTTGTGAAGCACCTGAGGGTTTAAAGTGCTCACTAGGCATCTAAATAAGTTCCTTGGGGGGTCTAGTTTCCAAAATGGGGTCACTTGTGGGGGAGCGCCAATGTTTAGGCACACAGGAGCTCTCCAAACGCGACATGGTGTCCGCTAACGATGGAAATAATTTTTCATTCAAAAAGTCAAATGGCGCTCCTTCCCTTCCGAGCCTTACCATGTGCCCAAACAGTGGTTTACCCCCACATGTGAGGTATCGGCGTACTCAGGAGAAATTGCCCAACACATTTTAGGATCCATTTTATCCTGTTGCCCATGTGAAAATGAAAGAATTGAGGCTAAAAGAATTTTTTTTTTCTTTAAAAAGTACTTTTTCATTTTTACGGATCAATTTGTGAAGCACCTGGGGGTTCAAAGTGCTCACTATGCATCTAGATAAGTTCCTTGGGGCGTCTAGTTTCCAAAATGGGGTCACTTGTGGGGGAGCTCCAATTTTTAGGCACACGGGGGCTCTCCAAACGTGACATGGTGTCCGCTAAAGAGTGGAGCCAATTTTTGATTCAAAAAGTCAAATGGCGCTCCTTCCCTTCCAAGCCCTGCCGTGCGCCCAAACAGTGGTTTACCCCCACATATGAGGTATCAGCGTACTCAGGACAAATTGGACAACAACTTTCGTGGTTCAGTTTCTCCTTTTACCATTGGGAAAATAAAAAAATTGTTGCTAAAAGATCATTTTTGTGACTAAAAAGTTAAATGTTCATTTTTTCCTTCCATGTTGCTTCTGCTGCTGTGAAGCACCTGAAGGGTTAATAAACTTATTGAATGTGGTTTTGAGTACCTTGAGGGGTGCAGTTTTTAGAATGGTGTCACTTTTGGGTATTTTCAGCCATATAGACCCCTCAAACTGACTTCAAATGTGAGGTGGTCCATAAAAAAAATGGTTTTGTAAATTTAGTTGTAAAAATGACAAATCGTTGGTCAAATTTTAACCCTTATAACTTCCTAACAAAAAAAAAATTTGTTTCCAAAATTGTGCTGATGTATAGTAAACATGTGGGAAATGTTATTTATTAACTATTTTGTGTCACATATCTCTCTGGTTTAACAGAATAAAAATTCAAAATGTGAAAATTGCGAAATTTTCAAAATTTTCGCCAAATTTCCGTTTTTATCACAAATAAACGCAGAATTTATTGACCTAAATTTACCACTATCATGAAGCCCAATAATGTCACGAAAAAACAATCTCAGAACCGCTAGGATCCGTTGAAGCGTTCCTGAATTATTACCTCATAAAGGGACACTGGTCAGAATTGCAAAAAACGGCAAGGTCTTTAAGGTCAAAATAGGCTGGGTCATGAAGGGGTTAAGGTACCTTCACACATAACGATATCGTTAACGATATCGTTGCTTTTTGTGACGTAGCAACGATATCGTTAAGGAAATCGTTATGTGTGACAGCGACCAACGATCAGGCCCCTGCTGGGAGATCGTTGGTCGCTGAACAAAGTCCAGAACTTTATTTCGTCGCTGGATCTCCCATGGACATCGCTGGATCGGCATGTGTGACACCGATCCAGCGATGTCTTCACTGGTAACCAGGGTAAACATCGGGTAACTAAGCGCAGGGCCGCGCTTAGTAACCCGATGTTTACCCTGGTTACCAGCATAAAAGTAAAAAAAAAAAACACTACATACTTACCTACCGCTGTCTGTCCCCGGCGTTGTGCTCTGCATTCCTCCTGTACTGGCTGTGAGCGTCGGTCAGCCGGAAAGCAGAGCGGTGACGTCACCGCTCTGCTTTCCGGCCGCTGTGCTCACAGCCAGTACAGGAGGAGTGCAGAGCACAGCGCCGGGGACAGACAGCGATAGGTAAGTATGTAGTGTTTGGTTTTTTTACTTTTACACTGGTAACCAGGGTAAACATCGGGTTACTAAGCGCGGCCCTGCGCTTAGTAACCCGATGTTTACCCTGGTTACCCGGGGACTTCGGAATCGTTGGTCGCTGGAGCTGTCTGTGTGACAGCTCTCCAGCGACCAAACAGCGACGCTGCAGCGATCCGGATCGTTGTCGGTATCGCTGCAGCGTCGCTTAATGTGAAGGGGCCTTTAGTGTGGAAGGCCCACCTGCTGCTGCGCTGCTGGATGGCTGGGACGGGTCCGTGGCTGCCGGCTGAAGGACCGCTCCAGAACCTGGGGCGACAGTTGTGCTGTGTGTGCTGTGAAAAAAGGAAACAGAAAATTAATACCAAAAAATAACAAGACGCTAAATCCTGTGGAATTTGAAAATACATATTATGTCAATGCAATACAACCGGAAGCATGTGAGAAATACTTACGTTCTCTGGAGAAGGATCGGTCTTAAAAATGACATCACATGATGGTATTTGTACAGTCTGTGCCTTGCTCCTGAACCACTTGCAGCACGACTCTCTTCGCACAGGTCCTTGTTGAAGCAGTCCTTCATGGAACGCCAACGTGTTCTTATTTTGTCCACTGTTAAATAAAAATAAAATATAATGGTCAGTAAATGGACTTTTGGCCGTGCAAAGACAACTGTGTGTGAAGAAAGAAACTCCGAAGAGAGCACTGCCAAGGTCTCTGCTGCTTCACACTGCAGTGCAATACTTACCAAATGCATTACGGACCCGTGGCGTGGCATTGTCCCAGCCATCCCACAACGCTTGGGCCACCTCACTTCCATAAACGGTGGAGCGTACTGTTCATTGAATGCTGTGGATCCCGGCTGTCCCACAATGGAACTCGCTCCTGGACCAGGCTTATCAGGAGGTCGTTGTCGATACGGTCATCGTCCCGTCGTGAAACCTAAAATTAAAAGAAAATCATTAAAGTTTGCTCAATCACATAAGGAAAAGAAAGAAAACAGATGATGAGAAATGGCATGAATATGAAAGTCTACATACAAAAGGATTCCAGAAGAAAAATTTAAAGAAATTCAAGGGTAAAGAAAGGAAGATTCAAGAATAGTACAATGAGGACAGTCAGCCTTGTATACATACCTGCTGCCGTCTTCCCACCGGACCTTGACTCCGCTGCTCCGGCCCTGTCTGTGCCTCAGTAGAAGTGCTCTAAAAAAAAGGAAAAATCAAATTGTCACATGTGTCGATGTGACAGTGAATACTTACCAAACTGACGGGGCAAAAACTCAGCTCACTGACATGCTCCACTTCCGACTGACGTGGCTGATATTCCTCATCAGATGAAGACTCCGCAGAAGACATTCTGATGCATGTAGAAAGAAATAAATGGAAGAAATTAGGACATGTAGAGCCAAAAAATAGAAAATAAAGGCATTGGCTAGGATATACTCACATTGATCTGGGTCTTGTCCTCCAAAATGCGGCCTGACAGTGTCTTGTCTTCTAGAGAGTCTGATGACAAGTGTCCTGAAACTTCCCCCAAGCTCCCTTTTATCCCCTTGATGCTAGGGGGTGGCTTATCAGTGTCTAGACCTCCTTATCTTAATTGAAACGCATGCATTCAAAAACGCATGCAAACGCATGTACGTAATAAACGCATGCGTTTCCATAGACTCCAATGCATTTTTTGACGCAAAAAAACTGCAAACAAACGCATGCGTTTTTATGCGTCAAAAAAGCCTCTGAAAATTACTACATGTTGCATTTCTGCAAATAAACGCATGCAGCAAAAAAACGCATGCATTGTAAAACGCGACCAAATGCGTATATAAAAAGCATGCGTTTTTAATGTTAAAGATAGGGAAAAAAACGCATGCTTTTTTTGCATTACAAATGCTGCAGATCAAAACGCAAGTGTGAAACCAGCCTAATTTAACCTTTTCAACTACATATAGTAACAATTTTCATCAAGTAATTGATGTGATTAAAAAATACCTTCCTCTGTTGCATGCTGATGACATCTTGAAAAAAACTGTTGGACAAAAGTGTAAATTTTGTATTCAGGAGATGAATTACTATTGGTAACATGATATCATTTTTTGACCACACAGTAAGGCAAAAGGTTAAAACAAAACCCAACTGGTTATCCCTATCTGGTTCATATAAATGCGGTAAACGCCAGTGTGGCTCATGTCGATATATGGACAATTCAAAAGAAATCAAAGCCACAGCTGCTCCTTATACACACAAGAATCTACATTTATTAATTGCAGCACAACTTATGTGGTTGATGTTATTACGTGCGCACAGTGGAGTCTTCAATATGTCGGATGCACTACATGATCTCTCAGGACTAGAATAGCGGCACATATATATGATGATGATATGAAGATTGTTGCTTGGAGTTTTGTCTGTGTGCATATCCTCATCCTCTCCTCTCCTTTTCCTTACCTAACTCCTCGGCGTTCCTTACTTTAGTCCCCGGTTGTGGTTGTTTGTGAGTGCATATTTGTATGATTGGTATTTTCATTTATCCCTGTCCGTCGTCCCGTTTGCTTCTGATTGGTGTATTTTTATACATCACTAGTCCCCAATTCCATGGGTAGGGGAAGGGACAGATCAAGGCTGATATAGGAGCACAGCAAGGCACATGACCCTGGCGTCTTCACTATCAGAAGTAATCGAGGGAGCAGGGATAGGCTAGGGCACCCCCTAGCTTGAGGGATAGAGGAGGAGCCCCGGGAATTCCTGCTAATGAGCAGTGACATAAAACTTATCTTATTTATCCCCCAACACTCTTGTTCCAACACTGCTGAAGTCCTAGTCTGTATTATTTTTTCAGCCCAAACATGTGACTGCTGCCTCCAATTGCTAACCACAGTGACCAAAGTGTAACTGCTGCTGTTAGTGATTGGCTGCAGCAGTCAGTAGTCCATATGGATTGAGGAGAAACTAGACTGCTGTCATCTGTTCTTCCAGTTCCATCCAGACACAGAACAAAAGTAGTGAGGAATTACTAAGGTGAGTATTTTTTTTAAAGGTAATCTGTTAGTAGGATCATATGTCATATGTAGATCAGAAGGGCAGACTGACAGTCATTACATGTCTCACACTGGTTATGCTGAGCTGGCTATCAGTCAGTGCCAGGGTGTGATTACAGCTTCTGCTCACTATGCAATGAGCAGTGACTGAAGCCGTGCCAGCTCACCCCTACGACTGAAAGCCAGAGACTTCCGGGAGGAATAAAGATCTATTTTGTCCAGCAGTGGAGCTCTCAGTACGGACACTGGGCACAGAACACTATTAGCCTGTGAATTAATTCCATATCTGCAGGTTAAATGCTCTAATTTTTCTATCACAGAAGAAAAATCTGACTAGAGGCTAATGTATTAGTTGTCTGTGAAGGAGCTTTTTGATATTACCTTCACCATCTTCAGATCCACACAAAATCAATTTTGGCAGTATGTTTAAAGAAACAACAAGCAAAATTGCTAATTTTCATTTATTGTTGCAATACAATAACATGCACTTCCATCCTTAAAAAGGCATAAACCTTGGAAATTAGACTTTAATTAATTTCCCTAATTTGTCTTTGGATTTCTGCAGAAATGCACAGACATAAAAAAGCCTAAACTATGATATTGTCAGAAAATGTAAAATCATAGAACAAAGTTCACTGTACTTTTTTTCCAATGTGTTTGACATTTATGTGAATAATCTAATTAAATAGATCAAATAATTGCCAAAAAATTAATAGAATCTTGAGAGCTGATGATAAAAAGTACCCTCATTCAGGTGTGATGAATGCATTTATATATTACAAACTGTGAATGCGTTTTTTTCTTCATTGTCCTAAATTAATTCAGCTACTGACAGCTAATTTTACATAATTTAAAAAAAAAAAATTTGTATCATTTTTAGAATTGAGAGTCCTCAATTTTTTGTATCATTTTATAATTTTAGAGAAGCGATATTATTAAAGGTGTTGTTCAGGACTTTGATATTGATAACTGATCTTCAGAATAGGTCATCGATGTCAGATTTGGAACCTCTAGTGATCAGCTGGGATTCTGTTTTCTTTTTATTTATTTTTTATTTTCTAACAAATTTATAACAAATGCTTATTTAAAAAAAGGCATAATCAAACATATACAGTAAAATAAGTTTTCAGCCTCATTTGCACATCTGTTTTTTGCGTGTTTACATGTTCTATTCATATTTTTTATGGACAGAATATTTACCAATCAGGCTACTTTCCTACTAAAAGTATTTGGTGAGTTTTTCATGATGCAGATTTTCGGCATAATTTCTGCACCAATTTGCTAAATTGCATTACTTGAGTTATTAAATGTATTTTTTAAACGTGTTTTTATTGCATTTATAATAATAATAATAATAATCTTTATTTTTATATAGCTCTAACATATTCCGTAGCGCTTTACAGTTTTGCACACATTATCATCACTGTCCCCGATGGGGCTCACAATCTAAATTCCCTATCAGTATGCCTTTGGAATGTGGGAGGAAACCCAAGCAAACATGGAGAGAACACACAAACTCCTTGCAGATGTCCAAGGTGGGATTAGAACCCAGGACTCCAGCGCTGCAGTGCACTGAGCCACCTTGCATTTGTGAACCTGTTTCTTGTTGGTGTGTCATGCTTGAAATAAACTGCTTTATTCGTGATACTTCCTTTTATTTGTCTTCAACAAAACTTCATTGATGCAGTCATGTGCGAATTACAAGCGTTTTTACCTGTGGATTTTCTGCATCTAATGGAATTCTATGGAGAAAATCTGTACATAAAACTCAGCATACCCGCAAGACAAATTGACATGTTGCGGATTTGAAACACGCACGGCAGGTCAGTTTGCGCTGCATAAATAAAAAGCAAAGTGGGCATGAGATTTCAATCAGTCCCATTCACTTTGCTAGAGCTGTAATAACTGGTACCGTAGCTACCGGGGGCAGTTGAGCTTGGAACATTCTCAGAAGGAGTTACAGTTACCCTTAACTGTATCAGCGTGCACAGCATACCAATGCAATTAAGCTCTGCAGTTGAGCAGATCCTTGTACTACAATTCAGGACTTCGGTCATGGCAGGATGATGCCTTGGCTGAGGCGCAGGCGCACATGTAGGATGCCAGAGTTCCAGTAAAATCATCGCGCCACATCGGGACTCTGATGTCCTGTGCATGTGTGAGGGATGGCCAGGGCTGTAGCCATGGCCACCAACATCTGCAACAATGTGCCCTGGCCTCCCATCACATAAACATGTTGCTCATCACACAGCATACCTGCAGTGCCTTCTTCAGCTCCATCAGGGACCTCAGCATGTTTCAGGAGGTTCTCTGGATCCAGTTTGGAATAAACGGAGTCACAGTCCATTCCAACTTTAACAAGAACTTCTTTACTAGGATTTGTGCACAGTATATATATATATATATATATATATATATATATTCATATTCGTTACAGTATCATCACCATCAAGGGTTACAGCAATTAACTCCTCTTCTGTCCCTTTCCTTCTCTTCCTGTCGCTAAGCTCGCTTCCGGGACATACCATACCTTTTGATCCCTCAGCGTCCTCTCTGTCCAGATTCCTTGCCTCATATGGGGGTTCCTTCAACAGCTGCTTCGCCTCAGCTCCGAGGGCGTTAGCCCACACAATCATCTGCCACATGATGAGCAACCTGCCCATACTGCTTAGCCTTTTCTTCTAGCAACTGCAGACCCACTTAACTGCACTGCTGCTGTATCTTCCTCCTGTGACAATCCAGGTCCCGAATATCTGCTGGGTTCTGTGCCTTAATAACGTTGTGTGACACGGTGTTGCCCAAGGCTAGCTAGCCCCCAAGTGAGCTGCACGGGCGCCCAGGCCCCAACTGAGAACTATCAGGAAGTCCCTTCTGTCTTATCCCACCGTGCCCCTCCTATGTTTAACTATTTCTATACTATGTCCTATAGTTCCCCATCTAGTGGCCCATCTAAGGCAATGCTCCACTTTTACATTATGCCCCATCTAATGGCCGACCCAAGGTAACACACTTTCCCTAAATATAACATGTATATTATACATAATTTACATAGTAGTAACACATCATAGCAGCATGCAAATATACTTAAAGGGGTTGAGGACAATAAAAAATTAAAGCAATAAAAAAAGGGTACAAAAAGGCAGTCATTGAAAATAAAAATAAAATAGGTCAGAGACTGAGATGGTAATTTGGGGGAGCATTTGGATTTGGGAGCACAAAATTTGCTGGATTTTTTTTGGGTGTCGAGGAGCCATTTTGCTTTTTCCAGAGCCTTTATACTATGACTAACATGGAAGCCCCCTATATTTCCATTAACAGATGATAGACCTGAGTGGGAACTTACTTTTTTGTGGATTAATTTGACACTTTTGTTGGGAACATTTTACATAACGTTTCTCATTACATTTATCTGGCACTGTACTCTAGGCACTTACTTTGGGGTTTCCTAAATCTCCGAGTGATGTGATTCCGATGAATCCCTCCTGGGATCCATTCACTATACTCAGGCAGCAGATTTACTCTGGACTCCGTCTGGACTCTGTTCAATGTTGTTCTTACTTTTCAGAGGTGCACAAAACTGTGACCTACTGCGCTTTTATGCCCGCCCAAAAAGGCATGCACCCTCACATCATACAACAGACAGCGTCCACAGTGCTTCCATCTGCCTTATTATAGAGGATATTCCTCCAGGGATTCCATATGAATCACGTATTTCAGAAATTGACACAGCGCACAGCGCAGGATAAATATGAGCCAAACCTTACAGCGATCTTTGGGAGGCAGAATGAACAAATCAACAGCAGGTGAAGAATTATTACTTATTTTTTACACCGTTCTTCATGTGGAATATGTGATTAGATGACTTTGGGTTGGTTAGCTTACAGTGATACCAGATTTATATTGGATTTTTCTGTTTGACTACTTTCATATACTAAAAGACACTTTTTTTGCAAAAACAAGTGTTTGCATCCCTATATTTTGAGAACTACAATTTTTCCATATTTCTGCCGACACAGTCATGTGACAGCTTGTTTTTTGCTGGATGAGTTGTCTTTATTTATTGCTACCATTTTTGGGCACACAACATTTTTTGATTGCTTTCTATTCCAATTTTTTAGAGGCAGAATGAACAAACCACAGAAATTCAGGACTTGTTTTTTGGAGGTTTTATTTATGCTTTTCTGTGTGTGGTAAAATTGCTAAGGCTTTATTCTTGGAGTCAATACCACATTTATATTTTTTGTGTGTTTTTGCGCTTTTACGCAATAAAAACAAATTATAGAAAAAATTATTATTTTTGCATCGCTTTATTCTGAGAACTATAAGTTTTTATTTTTCCACTGATCGAGCTGTATGTCAGCTTGTTTATTGCAGGAAAAGATGTTTTCAGCGATATCATTTTTATTTATAGTTGTCTCTTTGATCACGCTTTATTCCACTTTTTATTCAGTTTGATGAAAAAGCATCATTTTATGCCTCTTTTATTTTTTTACTGTGTTGACTGAAGGGGGAGCTGATTGGAGTGCAGTGGGGGCTCCCATCCTTCTGTATGCCTGCTAAATGCTGCAATCGCAGTATTTAGGGGTTAACCCCTTAACAGGGCCGGCGTTAGGGGCAGGCAGACTAGGCAGTTGCCTAGGGCCCCTGCTGCCCTAGGGGCCCCCAGCCAGGGTTGGAAATACTGCTGATGGCATGGCACTGCTCCAGGGCCCAGAGGTGGAGGGGGGCCCTGCAGGCAGGCCCAGTATCATGCAGGATCAGGCCCCTTTCACTCCCTCCTGTAATCATGGAACACCCAGTGCCGGAGAGAGAGCGGGGAGCGAAGTGCAGGAGTTCAAAGAGGTGGCGTGTCATGCAGGGAGAGACGCTAGCCAATGAACGCTTTCCCCACCAGACTGAGGAGAGCGCTCACTGGCTGCCGTCTGTCCTCTTGCATGGCGTGTCCCAATGGTGACTGGTGAGTACTCACCTGTGGTCGGGGGCCCCGGCTGCACAGTACACAGGGACAACAGTGGAGGACGAGCAGGACTTACAGTGTGTCTTCTGCTCCCTCCACTGTTCTATTCGGAGCAGGCTGCGGCATCTCCTCAATGTGAAGAGATGGGGGATGAACTCACTGCACGGGACAGCACTGCAGAACCAGGGGGCTGATATCAGTCTGCTCTGTGCCCCATCCCCCACAGTTGTTTCTGCAGCCCTCTCCAGCTGAACTATGTGACCTCATCCAGGGCTCATCTGATCACCTGATATCACAGATTAGCATGTGTGTATATACAGTAGGTATGTGTGCATCTGTGTATGTACAGTATGTGTGCATCTATTTATGCACAATATGTGTGCATCTATGTTTATGCTTCTATCTGTGTATGTATGGATGTATGTATGGTATATTTGTGTGGCTGTGTGTGTATGCCTGTACAGTGTGTGTGTGTGTGTGTGTGTGTGTGTGTGCGTGCGTGCGTGCGTGCGTGCGTGTGTGTGTGTGATTGGTTTTGAACAAAAATCATTCTCATCAGCACATCGCCCAGTGAAAACTGCAGATATGCTGGTAAGATGATACTGTATAGGGACAGATCGATCTACTAGTGATCATTCTGTCCCCATCATTATTCCTCAACAGGTATAAAGAGGCTGGGAAACAAGTGGCGAATGACTTCAATATTGTTGATCACACTCGCTTAGTGGCCTGAAATCAGCGCATGTAGCTACAACCAAAATGTTTCTGTGTGATGTGCAATATGTCAGTATTTGGGGCCTCATTTTAAACTTTTGCCTAGGGCCCCACTTTGCCTAAAACCGGCCCTGCCCCTTAACTACCAGAAGTATTTTTGGTTTTACATTTTCATTTTTAGCTTCCCTTCTTCCCAGAGCCATAGCTTTTTTATTTTTGGTCAGTATGGCCATGTGAGAGCTTGTTTTTTGCAGGATGAGTTGTACTTTTGAATGACACCATTGGTTTTATCATGTCATGTACTAGAAAACAGGGAAACAATTCCAAATCCGGTGAAATTGCAAAAGAAGGGCAATCCCACACTTGTTTTTGTTTGGCTTTTTTACTAGGTTCACTAAATGCTAAATCTGACCTGTCACTATTATTCAAAAGGTCATTACGAGTTCATAGACACCAAACATGCCTAGGTTCTTTTTTAGCTAAGTGGAGAAAAAAAGTCCAAACTTTGTTAAAACATTTTTAAAAATTGCGCTATTTTCCGATACCTGTCGCATCTCCGTTTTTCGTGTTCTCGGGTTGGGTGAAAGCTTATTTTTTGTGTGCCGAGCTGACGTTTTTAATTATACCATTTTGGTGCAGATACGATCTTTTGATCGCCCGTTATTGCATTTTAAGTCAGTGTTTGACAGCGGTGTTTAATGGGTTAATAGCTGTGTGTGGATCGCGATTCTACCTGCGGCTGTTTCAGGCACATGTCAGCTGTTCAAAACAGCTGATATGTGCCAGGAAAGATGTGGGCTCACCGCCGGAGCCCACATCAAAGGGAGGGAGTCTGACACCCGACAACCGACACCCGATGATGGAAAGACCCCTTTCACATTGACATTAACAATAGATCATACATCATCTCCTTATGTGGCCCCTTTAGCAGGGTCGGCACCAGCACTCAGCTAACCTTAATAAGTCCCGTTAGCCTCAGCACCTGGAGTGCCCATCTTGCCCAGGTATCAACAGGTGACACATACATGTATAACGGATTCGATCTGATTTTAACATCTTAGCTGTCAATCATGACAGCTGCATTCAAGAAGATCGTAATGGCAAGAGTTGTCTCTTCAAATGCCTATCGGCCTCCAGCAACGTGATAGCAGGGTACCGTTGGCATTGTCATGTCAGTCAGAGAGCCTAATGGAGGCTTTGGCATCTGCTATGTTTGTGCACCTATAACTTGCAGCCAGGGCCTGACTGGGACTAAAATTCAGCCCTGGCATTTGAAGTTACACAGGCCCACTTATCACATGGTGACTGTATAATGTCTTTGTACACGTGTAGGATACAAGAAGGAGTGTAACACGACTATATAACATATAATTACAGCTGTAGCCAGCATTACAGCTCAGTCCGATTTATTGCTTTTAGTTGCAGTACCAAGAAAACATTTCAAAAACCTGACCTGCACATCCAAACATAGACTAAGTGTGAACAGGTGCTGAACCTAGAGTCGCCACTGCAGCGCTAGAACACACAAACTTGAAATACGAAATTTGAACTGCATTACTGCACTAGAAATATGAAAAATGAGAGCGTTTAGCGCATAAAAATGGCCAATTTTATGTGTACCTGGTAGCCACTTTACGGCATCTCTCTTATACCAGGTCCTACGCTTGCCCTACCATTTTTATGCATAAAAATGGTAGGGCAAGCGTAGGACCTGGTATAAGAGAGATGCTGTAAAGTGGCTACCAGGTACACATAAAATTGGCCATTTTTATGCGCTAAACGCTCTCATTTTTCATATTTCTAGTGCAGTAATGCAGTTCAAATTTCGTATTTCAAGTTTGTGTGTTCTAGCGCTGCAGTGTGCTGCCTTATTTATTTAACTATATACGAGTTGGCGACTCTAGGTTCAGCACCTGTTCACACTTAGTCTATGTTTGGATGTGCAGGTCAGGTTTTTGAAATGTATTCTCTAGCCTTCTGATCGTGCACTCCGCCTTCTAGCCACAGGTGTTTTAATTACAGCAGGTCCAATACCCCTCCATAGAGAGAGAGAATTTTAGTCTAGGAAGAGGTTTCACATGTACCCATTTAGATGGAGACGTTTATTCTCAGCGAGGTAGGGCAAGCGTAGGACCTGGTATAAGAGAGATGCCGTAAAGTGGCTACCAGGTACACATAAAATTGGCCATTTTTATGCGCTAAACGCTCTCATTTTTCGTATTTCTAGTGCAGTAATGCAGTTCAAATTTCGTATTTCAAGTTTGTGTGTTCTAGCGCTGCAGTGTGCTGCCTTAATTATTTAACTATATACGAGTTGGCGACTCTAGGTTCAGCACCTGTTCACACTTAGTCTATGTTTGGATGTGCAGGTCAGGTTTTTGAAATGTATTCTCTAGCCTTCTGATCGTGCACTCCGCCTTCTAGCCACAGGTGTTTTAATTACAGCAGGTCCAATACCCCTCCATAGAGAGAGAGAATTTTAGTCTAGGAAGAGGTTTCACATGTACCCATTTAGATGGAGACGTTTATTCTCAGCGAGGTAGGGCAAGCGTAGGACCTGGTATAAGAGAGATGCCGTAAAGTGGCTACCAGGTACACATAAAATTGGCCATTTTTATGCGCTAAACGCTCTCATTTTTCATATTTCTAGTGCAGTAATGCAGTTCAAATTTCGTATTTCAAGTTTGTGTGTTCTAGCGCTGCAGTGTGCTGCCTTATTTATTTAGCAGTACCAAGAAAAGCCGCTACTTTACCTACATAACTGGATCTCGTAGATAATGAAGGGATGAGATGACGAAAGGCTATGGAACCTCATTCTGATGCTCCAATAAACTTTGCCTACAGCCACTTTTGGTTCCGCTGCGCAGCACGAGACCCGGTGACTCTGAAGAGCGGTGACATCAGTAACGTCACTGCTCTTCAGATATTCCGGGTCTTGCGCTGAGCTCGGGGACTGTGAAGAGCGGTATTGTTACTACCGTCACCGCTCTTCAGAGTCGCTGGGTCTCGCCAGGTCTGGGCTAGTAGTGGGGGTGTCTGATAGACACCTCTCCATTACATACACCAGGGATTGATAGCAGCTGATATTACACAGCTGACATCAACCCTAAAAATCATTACACATACCAGAATTAAATGCTTTGGTGGCTGGGAAAAGCATTAGAGTTAGCGCTATTCCCAGGCTCTGGGTGCTAACTACAATTGTCATCATCCTTGCCTGGTCTCCCTGCAAAGCATTTCTGTTGTATTTACATGCGCTGATTTCAGGCCGCTAAACGAGTGTGATCGACAATACTCAAGTTGTTCGCTTTTTTCCCGGCCTCTTTACATTAACTGAGAAAGAATGAAGGGAACAGAACAATTACAATTAGATCAATCTGTCCCCATACAGTATCATGTTATCAGCAGCATAACTACAGTTTACACCGGCGATGTGCTGCTGAGAACAAGGATTTCTGTTCCCACATAAACAATCCAATCACTCAACGAATAGGCAGCATTTTGCTTGTTTAGTATAATCCATGCTATAGTCCTCCATATCTTATAATGTGCACCTCAGTCCTCCATATAGTATAATACACTCCTCAGTCCTCCATACAGTATAATACACTCCTCAGTCCTCCATATAGTATAATACACTCCTCAGTCCTCCATATAGTATAATGCACTCCTCATAGTCCTCCATATAGTATAATACACTCCTCATAGTCCTCCATACAGTATAATACACTGCTCAGTCCTCCATATTGTATAATACACTCCTCATAGTGCTCCATATAGTATAATGCACCGCCATAGTCATCAATGTAGTACAATTCACTTCCCATAGTATAATGCACCCCATAGTTCTTTATATAGTATAATGTATTCCCTTTAGTCCTCGATACAGTATAATGCAGCCCACATATAGTATAATGATACCAACCCAGAGTTTAATGCAGCCACCCAAAAGAATATATTGAAGCCCTGAGTATAATGTAACCCCCCCCAGAGAATATAATGCAGCCCCCTCATATAGTATAATGCAGCCCCTGCATATATAATATATGGTAGCTCCCTCATAGAGCATAATGCAGCCCCCCATAGAATATAATGTAGTCCCTCCATAGAATACAATGCAGCCCTCCTCATGTAGTATAATGCAGCTCCCCATAGAATATAATGGAGCCCCCTCATAGAGTATGATGCAATCACCCCTCATAGAATATAATAAATTTAATACATAGAATACATTTAATATAGAAAATAATACA
Organism: Ranitomeya imitator; assembly: GCF_032444005.1. Taxonomy (NCBI): domain Eukaryota; kingdom Metazoa; phylum Chordata; class Amphibia; order Anura; family Dendrobatidae; genus Ranitomeya; species Ranitomeya imitator. The sequence continues at coordinate 735,037,753 of NC_091282.1, read as the reverse complement.
GCCTACCTCCCCATAGAATATAATGTTGCCCCATAAAAGAGTATGATGTAATCCTCCCTCATAGAATGTAATACAGCCCCCGATAGAATATAATACAACCCCCCATAGAATATAATACAGCCCACCATAGAATGTAATACAGCCCCCACAGAATGTAATACAGCCCCCCATAGAATGTAATACAACCCACTATAGAATGTAATACAGCCCCCCATAGAATATAATACAGCCCCCCCATAGAATGTAATGTAGCACACCCCCCAATAGCTCCACAATCCAGTTATCACTCATTGATATATTAAAAAAAAAACATACAATCCTCACCTCTCCTCATGTCCCCTACTCCTGGCTCTGGTCTCAACAGCTGCAGTCTGCCTGGCACACAGCAGGTACGCGATGATATGATGTCATCTCGCACCCGCAGTGTCAGAGTCAGAGCGGAGAATGATGGGAGAGGGAGCGTCAGCAGACACTCTCTCCTCCATCACTGCATTCAACTGGACTGGCGTCATAGAATGAAAGGATAGTAACACAGATTGTTGACTGATCAATTGACCCACAGTAGAACACTTGGCACAGTCAGCCATGGGCCTTGCATAAGGTATCAGGGTCTGGCCCAGCATTTACAGCTTTGAATTTAAATTTTAATAAAGGCAAGGTGGGTAAGAGACTGGTGTAGACCTGCTGTGTTGGGAACTCTGATACCTCATGCAACAGCTTAAACTGCTTTTTTGCTCAGCCACACTCAAGTCAGCTTGTTAGACCACAAATGTTATAAAGATTTAAGGATAGCAACACAGGTAACATCCTGTGACTGAAAGCAAGTGCAGGCCTGCCGGTCTGGGAAACCTACTGCTACAGACAACACACATGAAGGAGAGCCAACTTGATGTGCAAACATTTAAAAAAAAATTTGTCACACACCATTAAAGTGACATCAATTTCCCCAGAGTTGAAATAGTATAATAGGTCTCTGACACCCCTTCCACTACAAACAACCCACCAGATGAAAGCCACCACAAAATGTGGCACAGACTGCAATAACGTAAGATCAATGCATGACACTAAAAACAACACCATCTCCTAGTCTGCCCAGTCTGCAAGTGAGGTGCAGAAGTCATTGGAGTTTCATGGATTGTTCAATTTGATGAAAGTTAGGTGGTCTACACTTTCAGGGGACAGCCAGGTGCGCTTATCCATCAGGACATCACCAGCAATGCTGAAGACATGTTCTTAGAGAATGCTGGTTGCCGGCCATGACAAAACCTCCAAGGTGTGACAGGCAAACTAAGGCCACTCTTCCTTTTTTGAAAACCAAAATGGCAAAGGGGCCAAAATCCCCCTGACGGCATTGATACTGAGCTCGAGAATCTCCTGTACCATCCTCTCCAGTCGTTGACAACGTGTCAGACTTATACTCTGTTGTGCTGGTACATCTGTCTTACTCTTATACCGTGGATCTAAAAGAGTGGCAACCCAGTAGTCAGCACTATTTGAAATCCTAACAATACGGGCATCATGTTGCAGAAATGAGCACCTTCTTGCTTCTGTGTTGGGCGCTTCCATGAGGTCCAGGTCCATGATGTGTGGTGGCGGGGTAACACTCAATCTTGCTTCCTCTATCCCCTCCCACCAATCACAGACAACAGAGAGGGGATCATTATCGTCTTCATCTCCTGACTATTGCGCGCCCATCTCCTCTTCCTTGTCCTCCTCCTCCTCCATTTGTTCCTTGGCTCCTGCACCTTCAGTAACAGTTTGTATGGCATCATGATCCCCCCTCAATCATGGAAATCCACCCTCCCAAATAGAGAACAAGACCAGCACATCCAAGCTAGTGTGAACAGGCGCCAACCAAAAAAACATACAAGTTGAAAAACGATAAAGGTTGCACCATTATTTACCAAGAATGATTACTCTAGAACATTGAAAATACATTACTGCCATAGAAAATTGCTATGAAAAAAAGAAGGTAATTCGAGCCCAATTGCCATGTCAATGCGTCCTGTCTTGTTCTCTATTTGTATTAAGCCTTTTTGGACATGGAGGTTTTGGAGAGGTGTGACCCGCAAGTCCTAGGGATTCCAAGATGTGTGGAGCAGCCTCTTGCCTGTCTGCCCCACAGCCAACAGTCACTCAGTGTTCAATCAGTGAATCAGTGAAAATTAATGCCCCTGCCCATGTTTGCTCGTCCAGGTGTCAGTGGTGAAATGCACCCTGGCAGACATAGACTTTTTCAGGGAACGGGTGATGTCTGTGACGTGCTGGTGTATCGCAGGCACAGCTTTCTTAGAAAAGTAATGCCAACTGGTACTGGGGGACTGTGATGGCCATCAACTTTCAAAATCCATCTGTATCCACCAGGTGGAAAGGCAGCAGTTCTGTGGCCAACAGATTGGAGATAGTGTATTTCAAGCTCTTAACTTTGGCATGTCTTGGAGGAAGCATTCTTTTACGTGACCACAACTGCAGGACACTCGGTCATCTCCCTCTGCACTCGGCTGGCTGCTGGACTGTGAGCAAGGTGCAGAGGGATATGTTATGGTGGATTGAGAAAGATGTGTTGTGCTTAGCGAAACAAAAACAGTAGGCATCTCCATTTTCATAATAGCTGACGGGCTCTCACTCATCCTCACTGTAGAGAGTTAACAAGTGGAGGTTCTGCGGCCATAGATCTGTGTGAGAATCGTGACGGAGGAGGAAGCAGCAGATGCCGTTGATGGAACAGCTGATGGTTGGTGAGGCCCGCTAGTCTGCATTTCAGCACAGTGTGATTCCCAGACTAAGGCATGTTGATTGCGCATGTGCCAGTTCATGCCTGTAGTAGTCAAATGATTGCAATTTTTGCCTCTACTGAGTCGTTTTTTGAAAAGTTGGCAGGTAACATGAGTTGGCTCATCCTTTACAGGCTCAACAAATGCCTAGGCTAGGCAACCCTTGCTGCTCCTGCGAACTGTAGACTCGTGAACGGTGCTAGCTTCAGCCACAGTTGTGGCTGAGGATGCAGTGCATGTCGTGGTTGCATCACTCTTTGTCTGTGCGGCAAGCCGCAACGAAACCTCCTCATCTTCCTCTTCCTACACCTCCTCTGCTGAGCTACTCAGCTGCGTGCCTCTGGATTCACACCAAGTAGGATGTACAACCTCATCGTTATGCTCTCTGTTCTCCCAGTCCTCACCCTTAAAAGTCACCCTCCTCCTCTTCCTGCCCTGACAGCACATTGCAGTCTGCATGTGCCTCAGGTATTTGAGTCTCATCAGTATTACCTCCACTCCTGGGAGTTAACATCTAGGGACGAGGGTCTGGATTCTGCTCGCACCCTACTTCGCCCAGCCCCAGATCCAAAAAAAAAAATTTGGGCATTGGTGCAGATGCTTTCCTCCTCTGGATTCTCTTTGGAGCAGACCTCTGATGCCCATGGAATATAATGTGTGAACAGCTCTGCAGACAGGCCCATCTGTGGTTCCCCACAGTCAGATCGGTGGTTGGAAAGTTGTGACACGGGGCAAACAAGGGTAATTGAGTGCCACTTCTGAGGATTGTTCTGTGTGATATTAAGGTGGAAGAAGAGGAAGAGAGGCCACTTGATGCAGCGCTTGCCAACGACTGGAGCACATGCTTTTTTTGACCCTCATCTACAAGGCATACTGTTGTGAAGCTGCCAAAGAAAGGGAATTAAGCAGCCCATCCAGTAATAGATGTAGTCAGTTGTCTTTGAATAGGACGAGACAGTGTTCAGTAGAGTTTTCAGTAACAATACCACTTAAACCAAGAACACTTTAAACACCAAGCCTATTCCCCTTCCCACCATGACCTCACTTTTTCCCACTCGTGTTGTATGTATCCTTTCCCTCTTTTAACCAGCTGTTTCACAACCCTAGGCCCACACTTGTCAGTCACCTGTCACTAAATGAACAATCAGTATTTATTTTCTGAGATAGTGTGGCTGAAAAACAATATTAGCCCTGACGATTTGATTTGCAAATGTGGCCTGGTGACTGAACCCCAATATTAGCCCTAACTATTTTGATTAGCAAATGGGGCCTAGTGCCTGCACCCCAATATTAGCCCTAACGATTTTAATTAGCAAATGGTGTCTCCTGGCTGCACCCCAATATTAGCCCCAATGATTTTGATTAGTAAATGGGACATGGTGCCTGCACCCCAATATTAGCCCTAACAATTTTGATTAGCAAATGGGACCTAGTGCCTGCACCCCAATATTAGCCCTAATGATTTTGATTAGCAAATGGGGCCTCCTGGCTACACCCCAATATCAGGCATAATGATTTTGATTTGCAAATGGATCCTGGTGCCTGCACCTCAATATTAGCCCTAACAATTTTGATTAGCAAATGGGGTCTCCTGGCTGCACCCAAATATCAACCCTAACAATTTTGATTAGCAAATAGGGCCTGGTGCCTGCACTACAATATTAACCCCAACAATTTTTATTAGCAAATGGGGCCTCCTGGCTGCAACCCAATATTAGCCAAAAGATTTTTATTAGCAAATGGCGCCTGGTGCTTTCACCCCAATATTAGACCTAATGATTTTGATTACCAAAAGGGGTCTCCTAGCTTCACCCCAATATTAGCCCTAATAATTTAAGTTAGCAAATAGGGCCTCTTGGCTGCTCCCCAATATTAGCCCTAACAATTTTGATTAGTAAATGGGGCCTGGTACCTGCACCCCAATATTAGTCCTAACAATTTTGATAAGCAAATGAAGCCTCCTGGCTGCACCCAAAATCAGCCCTAATGAGTTCAATTAGAAAATATGACCTCCTGAGCCCTGACTGCAACACAGTATTAGCCCAAACAATTTAGATTAGGAAATGTGGACTCTTGCCTGCACAACACTAATATCACAAACTGGTTAGATGTTGGAAGGTCGATTTCACACAGGACAGGATCCTATCTAACTATATTACAACTTGCAGCAGGAGAAGCCTCTCTTTGCTGTTACACTGAGAAAATGGAGCTAGCAGACAACATGTCCACTTTTTATATGGAGAGGGACATGTATCTTCAGCAGCCAATGAAAGAAGCCCTTGTGTCTGGACATTGTGGATGGTTTTGGCACCTTTATTGGTTGCTGAAATGTACAAACATTAAGTTAATAGAATTTAAAAAAATTGCAGTCCGCCTTTCCTCTGACCTATACACACTTCCTCCCCTCATAATACACATCCCCCGACTCATCCCACCTATTATACAGAACCACTATCCTAGCCAAAGTACTAACAAAAGCATTAGTGGAAACAAGCTCATTTACCAAACTGCGACTGAATTTTGGCAACTTTGAGTAAAAATGCTCGGGAAACCGAACACAGATCCGAATGTGCAACGTTTGTGCCAAATTTGAGATTGGCGAACGTTTTCCGAGCAAGTTCGCTCATCTCCAGTGATAAATAATACAGTTTGTACTAGGCTATAGCTCTTTGATGCCAAGGAGGAAAAATAAAAAAAGGAGATATCTACTGGGAATCTCTAACCAAAAGGCAGCATGGCCAATAGCTATAGTTGTTCATAAATATCTGAATTAATTAATATATTTACCACTTCTAAAATAAATAAAGAATTGGGAAATAGTACAATTGTAAAAATTGTATCCCATAAAAATGCAAAGATTCCAGTAATTGATGGTATACTTTATTAATAACACCAGAGGGCACTGTTGCACTGAAAATAAGTTTTGTTACTGAATGATCCTGTCCAGAGTATTTTTTAATCTTAACATGGCTGCTTCACAGCCAACATCAATGATGGAGCTGCATCAGTACCGCAAGACTTACTATTATTCTTAGCTAAAATTCCTTGTATTTGCTTACATTATTGTAGACAAAATTCCCCACTAGAGGTGTAGTTATAAGTGTAATTTTGTAAAATCAGACCGTAAATTGTCCTTAAATAAGAAAAAGAAATCTTGAAATATAAAAGATCAAAATACTTATTTCTACCAGTAAATTACGTTTTTATATTTCAGAATCAAACATCAAATCTTTAATTTGACTAAATGCATCACACTTGTATATGAAATTACAGATTGAATTAACATTTTTTTTAACGTTTAATTAATTACTTTATCTGTTTTTGCTGCATATTATCTCCTAATGTATCCCTTTTTTATCCATAATTAGTTGTTTGATAAAGGATTAACAATTTGCTGGTGTTTTTTGTAATATTGGAGAAATACAGGTGATAAATACAACACAAATTTTCTCATAAAAACTATGTAAAAAGATTTTGCAGCAATCATTGCCTCTATGAGGGGCTCTGTCAGCAGGTTTTGCTATGTAATCTGTGAACAGCATGATGTAGGAGCAGAGTCCCTGATTCCAGCGATGTGTCACTTGCTGTAATTTTCATACAATTACAGTTTTCTCTTTTCCTTGCAGATCTAGCAGAGCACAAATGCTGAGCCCTGTAAAACCTGGCCCACACCTCTAATTGGCAGCTTTTTTTGTACACTGTATATTGACAGAAAGCTGCCAATTAGTGGTTGGGGGTTGGGTTATGCAGAGTAATTGACTATGAGGCACAAGACACCTTGTCCTGTAGTGATAATCTTAATTCTCTGACCAAGATGAACAGAGACCACTCCTCTCTGCTTCACACCTGAATGCACTTAGTTGTATACATATATTGCATAGCACAAGTCTGCAATGACTTTAGTCTGCTGTGTGTATCCTATTAGTGTGTCCTAGAAGTGTGAAGATTAATAGTAACATAGTTAGTTAGTAAGTAAGGCCGAAAAAAGACATTTGTCCATCCAGTTCAGCCTATATTCCATCATAATAAATCCCCAGATCTACGTCCTTCTACAGAACCTAATTGTATGATACAATATTGTTCTGCTCCAGGAAGACATCCAGGCCTCTCTTGAACCCCTCGACTGAGTTCGCCATCACCACCTCCTCAGGCAAGCAATTCCAGATTCTCACTGCCCTAACAGTAAAGAATCCTCTTCTATGTTGGTGGAAAAACCTTCTCTCCTCCAGACGCAAAGAATGCCCCCTTGTGCCCGTCACCTTCCTTGGTATAAACAGATCCTCAGCGAGATATTTGTATTGTCCCCTTATATACTTATACATGGTTATTAGATCGCCCCTCAGTCGTCTTTTTTCTAGACTAAATAATCCTAATTTCGCTAATCTATCTGGGTATTGTAGTTCTCCCATCCCCTTTATTAATTTTGTTGCCCTCCTTTGTACTCTCTCTAGTTCCATTATATCCTTCCTGAGCACCGGTGCCCAAAACTGGACACAGTACTCCATGTGCGGTCTAACTAGGGATTTGTACAGAGGCAGTATAATGCTCTCATCATGTGTATCCAGACCTCTTTTAATGCACCCCATGATCCTGTTTGCCTTGGCAGCTGCTGCCTGGCACTGGCTGCTCCAGGTAAGTTTATCATTAACTAGGATCCCCAAGTCCTTCTCCCTGTCAGATTTACCCAGTGGTTTCCCATTCAGTGTGTAATGGTGACATTGATTCCTTCTTCCCATGTGTATAACCTTACATTTATCATTGTTAAACCTCATCTGCCACCTTTCAGCCCAAGTTTCCAACTTATCCAGATCCATCTGTAGCAGAATACTATCTTCTCTTGTATTAATTGCTTTACATAGTTTTGTATCATCTGCAAATATCGATATTTTACTGTGTAAACCTTCTACCAGATCATTAATGAATATGTTGAAGAGAACAGGTCCCAATACTGACCCCTGCGGTACCCCACTGGTCACAGCGACCCAGTTAGAGACTATACCATTTATAACCACCCTCTGCTTTCTATCACTAAGCCAGTTACTAACCCATTTACACACAATTTCCCCCAGACCAAGCATTCTCATTTTGTGTACCAACCTCTTGTGCGGCACGGTATCAAACGCTTTGGAAAAATCGAGATATACCACGTCCAATGACTCACCGTGGTCCAGCCTATAGCTTACCTCTTCATAAAAACTGATTAGATTGGTTTGACAGGAGCGATTTCTCATAAACCCATGCTGATATGGAGTTAAACAGTTATTCTCATTGAGATAATCCAGAATAACATCCCTCAGAAACCCTTCAAATATTTTACCAACAATAGAGGTTAGACTTACTGGCCTATAATTTCCAGGTTCACTTTTAGAGCCCTTTTTGAATATTGGCACCACATTTGCTATGCGCCAATCCTGCGGAACAGACCCTGTCGCTATAGAGTCCCTAAAAATAAGAAATAATGGTTTATCTATTACATTACTTAGTTCTCTTAGTACTCGTGGGTGTATGCCATCCGGACCCGGAGATTTATCTATTTTGATCTTATTTAGCCGGTTTCGCACCTCTTCTTGGGTTAGATTGGTGACCCTTAATATAGGGTTTTCATTGTTTCTTGGGATTTCACCTAGCATTTCATTTTCCACCGTGAATACCGTGGAGAAGAAGGTGTTTAATATGTTAGCTTTTTCCTCGTCATCTACAACCATTCTTTCCTCACTATTTTTTAAGGGGCCTACATTTTCAGTTTTTATTCTTTTACTATTGATATAGTTGAAGAACAGTTTGGGATTAGTTTTACTCTCCTTAGCAATGTGCTTCTCTGTTTCCTTTTTGGCAGCTTTAATTAGTTTTTTAGATAAAGTATTTTTCTCCCTATAGTTTTTTAGAGCTTCAATGGTGCCATCCTGCTTTAGTAGTGCAAATGCTTTCTTTTTACTGTTAATTGCCTGTCTTAGGCTGGTTTCACACTAGCGTTTTTGAACGCATGCGTTTTTACAAAAAAAAACGCATGCGTTTTTTTCCCTATATTTAACATTAAAAACGCGTGCGTTTTTTGATGTCCGCGTTTGTCCGCGTTTGTGAACGCATGCGTTTTTTAACTGCATGCGTTCACTTTCTAAAATGCAACATGTAGTATTTTGCAAAGCGTTTTTTTTTTCCAAAAAAACGCATGCGTTCACATGCGTTTTTTTTTGGAAAAAAATTGCATTGGAGTCAATGGAGACGCATGCGTTTTTTTGGACATGCGTTTGCATGCGTTTTTTTTTACGCATGCGTTTTTTTGAAGCATGCGTTTTTTTTGGCACCATAGTTAGATAAGGTTGTCTAGACACTGATAAGGCTCCCCCATAGCTGAAGGGTTATAAAAGGAAGGCTGGGGGAAGTTTCTGGTCACTTCTCATCAGACTCCAAGGAAGACAGCACCCTGCCCGGACGCATTGTTGGACAAGACACAGAGCAATGTGAGTATATCCTTGCCAATGCATTATTCTTCAATTTTTTGGATCTACATGTCCTAATTTTTTCAATGTTTTTCTTTCAACACGCATCAGAATGTCTTCTCCGGTTTCTTCGTCTGATGATGAATTCCAGCCACGGCAATCAGAAGTGGATCACGTGAGCGAGGTAATTTTTTGTTCCGTCAGCTTGGTAAGTATTGACTGTCACATCGACACGAGGCAATTATATTTTTTTTATTCTATAGAGCACTTCAACTGAGGGACAGAGAGGTACGGAGCAGCGGAGTCAAGGTCCAGGTGGAAGACGGCAGCGGGTATGTATACCAGGCAGACTGTCCTTATTTAAGTTGTCTTTCATATTTCTGCCCTTTCTCATTTTTTTTATTTTTTTTTTTAAATGTGGTTGAGCAAACTTAATTTTTTTTAATTAAATTTTAGGTTTCACAACGGGACGATGACCACATCGATAATGACCTGCTAATCACTCTGGTACAGGAGCGAGTCCCGTTGTGGGACAGCCGGGATCAACAGCACTCCGTCAATAGTGTTATCCGTCGTTTGTGGAGTGAGGTGGCCCAAGCGTTGTGGGATGGCTGGGAGAATTCAACGCCACGGGTCCGTAATGCATTTGGTAAGTATTGCACGATAGTGTGAAGAAACAGACCTTGGCCATGCTCTCTTGACTGTGTGTGATGACAGAAACTTTTCGTAGTTTCTGTCATCACACACAGTCACGAGAGCATGGCCAAAAGTCCTGATTCTGACCATTATATTTTATTGTTATTTCACAGTGGACAAAGTAAGAACACGTTGGCGTTCCATGAAGGACCGCTTCAACAAGGACCTGCGTGCAGAGAAGAGTGCAGCTAGTGGTTCCGGAGCAAGGCACCGGCTGTACAAGTACCACCGTGTGCTGGCCTTCCTGAGACCGGTCCTTCTCTTGAGAACGTAAGTATTTGTCACATGCCTCCGGTTGTATTGCATTGACATAATCTGTCATTTTTAATTGGGCAGCACGGTGGCGCAGTGGATAGCACAGCAGCCTTGCAGCGCTGGAGTCCTGGGTTCTAATCCCACCTTGGACAACATCTGCAAAGAGTTTGTATGTTCTCTCCGTGTTTGCGTGGGTTTCCTCCGGGCACTCCGGTTTCCTCCCACATTCCAAAGACATACTGATAGGGAATTAAGATTGTGAGCCCCGTCGGGGACAGCGATGATAATGTGTGCAAACTGTAAAGCGCTGCGTAATATGTTAGCGCTATATAAAAATAAAGATTATTATTATTATTATTAATTCCATAGGATGTACCGTCTTGTTATCGTTTGGTATTAATTTTCTGTTTTATTTTTTCACAGCACACACTGCACGACTGTCGCCACAGGTTCTGGAGCGGTCCTTCAGCCGACAGCCACGGACCCGTCCCAGCCATCCAGCAGCGCAGCACCAGGTGGGTCTTCCACAGTCACTGGAGACCAGGGAGCTGGCCCATCAGGTCTTCCCCTTTCGCAGTCCTCTTTCGCTGCACCCATTTTTGCGGGCTCTTCCCGGCAGCGACAGAGGGCTTCGGATAGGTCCCTCATGCCCGAGTTTTTGCACTTGAGCTCGGTTTTACACGAAGCTATCAAGGCTTTAAGTGACAAAATGGATGTGTCCCATAACCTGTTACAGTGCCGCATCCAGGATGTCGCTAAAAGCCTTGATCAAGTTAAAGCCGACCTCCAGAAGCCAGCTCATCATTTTTTTAATAAAATCCACCAGAGCATGTCGGAACACCTTAGCCCTGATCTCCAGCTGAGTGTGATGCAGGCCTGCAATGTTGCTTTGGGGCAGGCTATGCAGCAGAGTCAGAGTCGTAATGTGGCGGCATATCCAACTGTGCCGTCACTGTCCGAAGTAAACACCATTCCTACCTCTGCTGCATACCACTGCACGGCCACCTCTATTCCCTCAACAGGTGTTCTCCAGTACAGCGCCAACACGATGACGAGTGCTGTTGGACATCCCACCGCCACCACCGTGACGACCGCTGCTCCGGCTTGGACCTCCTCCGCTGACACCTCTATGACGCAGGACCCTGGCGTGGCTTATCGGCCCGGCAACCTCCCGATGCAGCAGGACCAATCCATGCAATATCGGACCGGCCCACCCCCGATGCAGCAGGACCCATCCATGCAATATCGGACCGGCCCACCCCCGATGCAGCAGGACAGAGGCCTGGCATATCTGACCGGACCCACCCCGATGCAGGAGGACCGAGGCCTGGCATATCGGACCGGACCAACCCCGATGCAGCAGGACCGAGGCGTTGCTTTCCGGGCAGGAAACCCCCCGATGCAGCAGGACACATCCATGGCGTATCGCACCGGGCACCCCATGATGCATGACCAAGCCATACGTTTCCGGGCAGGACCCACCCCGATGCACCAAGAACCATCCATGGCTTTATGTTCCCCCCCACCAGCAATGCAGCAGGACGCTGGTATGGGATTTGTTTCCCCCCCCCCCAACGAGGCACCAGGATCCTGGGAGGGTTTTTGTTTCCCCCCCCCCAACGAGGCACCAGGACCCAGGCGGGACTTTATCTTTCCCCCCATTGGACTCAGAGATTGCCGAGCGCTCCACAATGGAGACTGACTGTGAAATTGTGGAGCCGGGTCCTGACGTGTCTCCCACCCAAAGTTTACACCCTAGCCCCAAAATACTTCCCCCAACCCGGAAAACACAGAAAACTGGCAAAACCCATAAGATACAGAAAACTTTGTTTATTCCTCCCCCATCACCTTCCGATGTGTCTCAACCGTGCAGTTTGTCTCAAGCCCCTCATGTTTTAAGCCCCATCCCCGAACTTCTAGACCCTTCAAGTTTTGTTGCCCATTCTCCTGCAACCTCTGCCTCCTCCACGGTGAGCCAGGCTTCAGTTCTAAATACCCCCCAGTTACGGCACTCAACCCCAAGCCGGCGTGGTTCAACCCGGCGCGGTAAAAAAAAATAAATTTGTGTTTTTCCCCAATAAAAAAAAGTTTATTTTCAACAATTATGTTTGGTTTATTGTGTCTTTCACCGCTCTAAATACACACCAATAAACTGCGTTTACACACTTTTATTCTTTTGGCCTACACATATCTCCAGTAGTATAAAATACCAGACAACATCTATATGTGTTTCTTTAGTATACAGATATGAGTTGGCCAAAAAAATAGTAGTTATTTCCATACTCTTATTTTTAATTTTTAACTGGTGTAGTGTCACTGTACAAAGAGAAAATGGTGTAAATCAAGTTCAGAACTCAACTGAACCGGTCAGATGTCAAAATAGACACCTGACCTGTTTAGTTGATTACTGACTTGTATATTCATCATATTCTATATAGCACATTATGTGACAATGTTTGTCAAACTGATGGGACAATGGTTGGCACACGCTAACTATCTATCCTCACCTTGGCAGGTGTAAGAAATTTTGAATTCATGATCATGTTTATGTTCATCATGAATTCATTATTTCTTACACTTGACTTGACGGGAATAGAGAGCGTGCCAGTCGTGACGCAATGACGTCAAGAAGATTACCAATAAAGAAATTTAAATCTGGTTACATTATAAGTATGCGTGTTTATATCATTGTTTGTAAACCAAAATAGGGAGTGCAACAGAGGTCAATTATGATTAAAAAAATCAAATTATTACCTCATCAACTATCACCCACTCCTTGTTTTGGATTAAAAATTATGATATACTACTACTGCCCATCTTTGTTCAACCTTTAGAGAAGAAAAAGACAGGAGACCTGGTGAACACAAAAAAGTTTATTAATTTGAAAAATTGGTATCAGTATTTAATATTTGGTAAACATTAACATACAACAGGACATTTAAACAACATTGTCCTGCCATGAAACCCGTCCAATATCGGACACAAAATAGGCCGCAAATTGGTCACGCATAAGACCAACGGCTGCAGTTGACCTCATCGGGTGATGATGAAAATCGGGCAATGGGTGTGAAATTGGTTCATCAAGTTCAATGTGGGGTCGCTCCTTAGCCATTATATAATTGTGTAGAACCACACAGGCTTTGACCACCTCATCCACTGTTTCCACTTTTAGATTGATGGCTGTTGCGAGAATGCGCCATTTTGCAACCAGAATGCCAAAGCTGCACTCTACGGTTCTTCTTGCCCTTGTCAGTCTGTAGTTGAATATTCTGCGAGTATGGTCCAAGTCCCTACTAGAATATGGCTTCAGGAGATTTTCACACATCTGGAAGGCCTCATCCCCAACCATAACAAATGGCAGCGGTGACCCTTGAGTGTTGGGGAGAGGCTGTGGAGGTGGGAAATTAAAATTGTTGCCATACACACGGCGGCCCATATCAGAGCTCTTGAAGGTCTGGGAATCATTGCCACGGCCAAAAGCTCCAACGTCCACGGCGATGAAGCGACACTCCGCATCCGCTATTGCCATGAGCACTATCGAAAAATATTTTTTATAATTAAAAAACTCAGATCCGGTTCTTGCAGGTTTAACAATGCGGATGTGCTTCCCATCCACCGCCCCTAAACAGTTTGGAAAATCACACACGTTCAAAAATGTTTTGGATATTTCCCGCCACATGTCCACGGTGGGTACGGGTATAAACTCCTCACGGAGTACATTCCATAACGCACGACAGGTGTCCACAACAATTCCGGACAGGGTTGAGATTCCAAGGCGGTATTGGAAGTGCAGGGAAGATAAACTCTCTCCTGTGGCCAGAAATCTAGAAGGAAAAGAAACCAAAAAAAACATTATAAAACGGCTCTTATTTTATGTTGTTTTTCAATAAGAAAAATTTTAAAAAAACAACCCAAAATACATGTCATAACCCCAAAATTTGACTATCATTGGTTTATTTTTGGAACGTACCGTAATGTCACCAACAGACGTTCCTCGGGTGGAATTGCTCTACGGAGCCGTGTGTCCTGTCGCCGTATGGAACCTTCGACACGAGACAGTAATTCACGGAAAGAATCTTGCGACATTCTGGTGTAATCCTGGAATTTCTCCGGGTTGGCATTCAGCTCTGCATACAGGGTGTGATATGCTCCGCGGGTCTCACGCACTTCAATGATGGGGTGCCTCCAAAAACGCCGACGCTGTCTCCTTCTCCATCTTTGGCGGTTTCGGTCTTGCTCCCAAGCAAAAACACAGGCAAGGAAAATCTTGAAGCTGAACTCCAGTTGGAAATTAAAGTTCGCTATTGAAAGATCCATCGTGACACCGGAAACAGTAGCAAGCTCTGAAACTTTATGTACCCCTAGGGTCTATATATTGAGTCCCAATCATGTACGCCCTCTCTAGCCCACTCTATTCTCATAGGTTGGTTATTGTAACCTTTTTTTTTTTTTTTTTTTTTTCCCAAAAATGCACAAAAAACGCAAACGCATGCAAAAACGCATGTAAACGCGTGTAAACGCTGCGTTTTTTTTACGCACGCGTTTAACGCGTGCGTCAAAAAAACGCAGCGTTTACACGCGTTTACATGCGTTTTTGTACCATGCGTTTTTTTAAAAAAACGCATGCGTTCAAAAACGCTAGTGTGAAACCAGCCTTACTTCTTTGTTTAGCCACATTGGGTTTTTCCTATTTCTAGTCCTTTTATTCCCACAAGGTATAAACCGCTTACACTGCCTATTTAGGATGTTCTTAAACATTTCCCATTTATTATCTGTATTCTTATTTCTGAGGATATTGTCCCAGTCTACCAGATTAAGGGCATCTCTAAGCTGGTCAAACTTTGCCTTCCTAAAGTTCAGTGTTTTTGTGACTCCCTGACAAGTCCCCCTAGTGAAAGACAGGTGAAACTGTACAATAGTACAATATTGTGGTCGCTATTTCCTAGATGCCCGACCACCTGCAGATTTGTTATTCTGTCAGGTCTATTAGATAGTATTAGGTCTAAAAGTGCTGCTCCTCTGGTTGGATTCTGCACCAATTGTGAAAGATAATTTTTCTTGGTTATTAGCAGAAACCTGTTGCCTTTATGGGTTTCACAGGTTTCTGTTTCCCAGTTAATATCCGGGTAGTTAAAGTCCCCCATAACCAGGACCTCATTATGGGTTGCAGCTTCATCTATCTGCTTTAGAAGTAGACTTTCCATGGTTTCTGTTATATTTGGGGGTTTGTAACAGACCCCAATGAGAATTTTGTTACCATTTTTCCCTCCATGAATTTCGACCCATATGGACTCGACATCCTCATTTCCTTCGCTAATATCCTCCCTTAAAGTGGACTTTAGACAAGACTTTACATAGAGACAAACCCCTCCTCCTCTCCGATTTTTACGATCCTTTCTAAACAGCCTGTAACCCTGTAAGTTAACTGCCCAGTCATAGCTTTCATCTAACCATGTCTCGGTTATTCCCACTATGTCAAAGTTACCTGTAGATATTTCTGCTTCTAGTTCTTCCATCTTGTTTGTCAGGCTTCTGGCGTTTGCGAGCATGCAGTTTAGAGGATTTTGTTTTGTTCCAATCTCCTCGCTGTGGATTGTTTTAGAAATGTTCTTACCTCCCTTCTGAGTATGTTTTCCTGGATCTTCTTTGTTCAAGTCTAATGTTTTTCTTCCCGTCCCCTCTTCTTCTAGTAGAAGAATTAAAACCAGAATTGAACCAGAAGGGAACTGAAAGTAACTGGACACAGTCACTGTAAACAATGTTTCTGTTTGTTTTCACTTTCACCCTTATAGTCCTTCACTTTCTGCTAACTCCCCTAATCCCTACACCTAGTAAGGAACTGTTCATCTCTTCTTCAATCCTCCCCATCCATCTCCCCTCCTCCTCAAAACTGTTCCTCAACAAACAATCCTCTATCTCCAAACACAGACAGCCACCTCATGCCCTCTCCTGCTCCCACTTGCTAACACTTTCTCTGCTCCTTCTCACTGCTGGTGATATCTTTCCAAATCCTGGTCCTCCTCACCACAGTCCCACAATAAGTTCTACCTCCCATCCATGCTCCATTACAAATTTCCATAACCTCTCTTACCTTATACCCATTCACCCAGCCCCCGCTTCCCCGGTCCCACTAACAGGAGCTCTGTGGAACGCTCGCTCTGTCTGCAACAAGCTTTCCTACATCCACGATCTTTTTGTTACTACCAAACTTTCCTTCCTCGCCATCACCAAAACCTGGCTTACCCCTCTGATACAGCCTCTCCTCCTGCACTTTCGTATGGTGGCTTCCACCTTTCTCACACACCCCGCCCCAACAGCAAGCATGGCTGAGGAGTTGGTTTTCTCCTGTCAGATAACAGCTCCTTCACCCTAATCCCATTGCCATCATTTGTTACACTCCCTTCCTTTGAGGTGCACTCTGTGCACATCTACTCCCCCTCCAACCTCCAACTGGCTGTCATTTACCGCCCTACAGGGCCAGCTACCACCTTTGACCACTTTACCATCTGGCTACTTCATTTCCTTTCTGCGGACATCCTCACTATCATCATGTGTGACTTCAACATCCCCATTGACACTTCCCTCTCAGCTGCCACTAAACTTCTTTCTCTCACTTTCTCCTTCGGCCTCACTCAATGGTCTTCTGCAGCCACTCACAAAGATGGTCACACACTGGACTTCATCTTCACCTGCCTCTGCTCCCTATCTAACCTCTCTAACTCACCTCTTCCTCTTTCTGACCACAATCTACTTACATTCTCTTCCCTCTCCACTCCTTGTTTACAATCCCCACCGCACAAACTTGCACACCCTCGCAGAAATCTTAAACACCTTGATCTACACTCACTCTCTGAATCCCTCCTCCTTCTCACAGACATCACAGCTGTAGCTTTGGAATCTCTTGCCCCTCTGACACATACCAAAGCTCGCAAAATCAACAGACAGCCCTGGCACACCAGCCTCACCAAAGAACCGAGTCGAGCTTCCAGGGCTGCTGAGCGGAGATGGAAAAGATCCCACTCCAATGAGCACTTCATTGCATTCAAACAGTCCCTCACTACTTTCAAGTATCATACTTTTTCTGTTATTTTAGGTGGTGAAAAAAAAATTGGAAGTTCGTAAAAGAAAAAACATTGCTTGTGTTACCAATTTCCAAGACCCACAATGTTTTATTTTGCAGTCTGTATGAGGGCTTATTTTTTACATGGCAAGATGTTTTTATTGGCATCATTGTGGGGTAGATACGTTTTAATCAATTCCAAATGGATTTTTTTTGCTTCGATTTTGTGGTTAAAAAAAAAATATTGGCATTATGATTGATTTTCATTATTATTTTCTTTACGTTGTGATTTCCTATTTTGATATATTGGACTTTTACAGGCACAGTAATACCATATATGTGTATTTTTGTACAGTTGTGGCCAAAAGTATTGACACCCCTGCAATTCTGTCAGATAAATACTCAGTTTCTTCCTGAAAATGATTGCAATCACAAATTCTTTGGTATTGTTATCTTCATTTAATTTGTCTTAAATGAAAAAAACACAAAAGAGAATGAAGCAAAAATCAAAACATTGATAATTTCACACAAAACTCCAAAAATGGGCCAGACAAAAGTATTGGCACCCTCAGCGTAATACTTGGTTGCACAACCTTTGGCCAAAATAACTGCGACCAACCGCTTCTGGTAACCATCAATGAGTTTCTTACAATGCTCTGCTGGAATTTTAGACCATTCTTCTTTGGCAAACTGCTCCAGGTCCCTGATATTTGAAGGGTGCCTTCTCCAAACTGCCATTTTTAGATCTCTCCACAGGTGTTCTATGGGATTCAGGTCTGGACTCATTGCTGGCCACCATAGAAGTCTCCAGTGCTTTCTCTCAAACCATTTTCTAGTGCTTTTTGAAGTGTGTTTTTGGGTCTTTGTCCTGCTGGAAGACCCATGACCTCTGAGGGAGACCCAGCTTTCTCACACTGGGCCCTACATTATGCTGCAAAATTTATTTGTAGTCTTCAGACTTCATAATGCCATGCACACGGTCAAGCAGTCCAGTGCCAGAGGCAGCAAAGCAATCCCAAAACATCAGGGAACCTCCACCATGTTTGACTGTAGGGACCGTGTTCTTTTCTTTGAATGCCTCTTTTTTTCTCCTGTAAACTCTATGTTGATGCCTTTGCCCAAAAAGCTCTACTTTTGTCTCATCTGACCAGAGAACATTCTTCCAAAACGTTTTAGGCCTTTTCAGGTAAGTTTTGGCAAACTCCAGCCTGGCTTTTTTATGTCTCGGGGTAAGAAGTCTGGTCTTCCTGGGTCTCCTACCATACAGTCCCTTTTCATTCAGACGCCGACGGATAGTATGGGTTGACACTGTTGTACCCTTCGACTGCAGGGCAGTTTGAACTTGTTTGGATGTTAGTCGAGGTTCTTTATCCAACATCCGCACAATCTTGCGTTGAAATCTCTTGTCAATTTTTCTTTTCTGTCCACATCTAGGGAGGTTAGCCACAGTGCAATGGGCTTTAAACTTCTTGATGACACTGCGCACGGTACACACAGGAACATTCAGGTCTTTGGAAATGGACTTGTTGCCTTGAGATTGCTCATGCTTGCTCACAATTTGGTTTCTCAAGTCCTCAGACAGTTCTTTGGTCTTCTTTCTTTTCTCCATGCTCAATGTGGTACACACAAGGACACAGGACAGAGGTTGAGTCAACTTTAACCCATGTCAACTGGCTGCAAGTGTGATTTAGTTATTGCCTACACCTGTTAGGTGCCACAGGTAAGTTACAGGTGCTGTTAATTACACAAATTAGAGAAGCATCGCAGTGCCAATACTTTTGTCCACCCCCTTTTTATGTTTGGTGTGGAATTATATCCAATTTAGCTTTAGGACAATTCTTTTTGTGTTTTTTCATTTAAAGGGACACTGTCACCTGAATTTGGAGGGAACAATCTTCAGCCATGGAGGCGGGGTTTTTGGGTTTTTGATTCACCCTTTCCTTAGCCGCTGGCTGCAATATTGGATTGAAGTTCATTCTCTGTCCTCCATAGTACACGCCTGCGCAAGGCAAGATTGCCTTGTGCAGGCATGTACTACGGAGGACAGAGAACGAACTTCAATCCAATATTGCAGCCAGCATGCAGCCAGCGGGTAAGGAAAGGGTGAATCAAAAGAGTCTACCTTGTCGTGGACAGTTTGAGAGCCCTGAATAAAGGTATGCTGAGGCTTACTATTCTCTGCTGCTTGATTTATAATATCTCTTAAAACATCTATTAACTGGGACTTGTGGTTCTCTTCCTCATTGTAACGTCCTTCAATACATAGTAAGGGAAGTAAAGTAACAGTGAGGGCAGTTACCCATAGCAACCTATCAGCACACTGCTTTCATTTCCGAAAGCACATTTGAGTAATGAGAGCTGGAATCTGATTGGTTGCATCTACTTTCTCTTTGCTGCAGTTTTGCTGTCTCTCTGGGCCTGGACTTATTTTTCTGGCTCCTTGCTGTAATGTTCACTGTTATCCCTTCATGGCTGGGGCTACATGGTGACTTTGACAGCAAGGGCTGACACCAGGAATTTCAGGGCCCCATATTGGCAACATTTTGGGCCCCTTGAGACTCTGGCCAGGCTCCATCCCAGCTCTGCCTCCACCCCTCGAACCTTTAACAGACCCACGACCATACCTCCAAACCTTCTCAGATCCAGCAGGACAGTCCCGATATTGAAACTATGTCCCACTGTCCCGGTCGGGATCTTACATTTCCTGCACTGCACTTTCTATGTTATCTTCTATCTACCTATCCTTTCATCTATCGCAAATGTAATATAACGCAATGCTGCAGATTTGTACAATTCTGTAGCATGACGTTATATTGCATTTGTTTGCTAAATGGACATAAACACTGCAGTCACCATTTGCCTAGGCATTTCAACAAACGCATACTTGGAAATGCATGTCTATTTTGACATGTGTTTGGATGCATTTACTGAATGCAAGCCTATGGAGGCGCTAATGTGTCCGTTACATTGCGTTTTTGCTGCTGTCAAACAGATGCGTTAAACGGACAGCAGAAATGCAATGTGAACATACCCTTAAAGTGACAGGTATTATCTCCGTTAAGGTCACAAATGGCACAAATAATAATGTGATCTTGGTTAACTGGGGTTATCCATCCAGGACTAGTGTTGAGCATTCCGATACTGCAATATCGGGTATCGGGCGATATTCACTGAATCAGAGTTCCAATACTGAGTTCCGATTCTTTTACAATATTGAATACCGGAATCGGAAGTTCCCATAATGCAATGAGCCAGTTTTATTCTATTCAGCCAATGAGGATCCTGAGAAGTGTGTGAACATCCTGTTAGGCATGTTAGCCATGTTAACTAATGGCATGGCTGTGATTGGCTGCTCAAATGATGTCATGATGCACTATAATGGAGTGTGGGTGGTGCGTGGGCGGAGACTGCGTGTCTGTGTGTGCGAGCGGGGTCTGTACGGGCCTCTCGGGGGTCTGTGCTGGCCTTCCGGGGGTCTGTACGGGCCTCTCGGGGGTCTATGCGGGGCTGCTGGGGGTCTGTACGGGCCTCTCGGGGGTCTGTGTGGGCCTGCCGGGGGTCTGTACGGGCCTCTCGGGGGTCTGTGCGGGCCTGCCGGGGGGCTGTACGGGCCTCTCGGGGGTCTGTGCGGGCCTGCCGGAGGTCTTTGTGTCTGTGTGCCGGCATCATCCGATGGGACTACAAGTCCCATCGGGCTATGCCTGCTACAATGACAGTGATTGGCACATTAGCCAATGATGGGACAGTAGTAGTCCCATCATCCGGCTAATGTGTTGAATGTAAAAAAAACACAAACATACATACTACATACAACAAACTACATACATACTACACACATATAACATACTACATACATACGACATACTATATGCTACATACATACTACATACATACATACAACATACTACATACATACTACATACATACTACATACATACTACATACATACAACATACATGCAACATACTACATACATCATACTATATACTACATACATACTACATACATACATACAACATACTACATACATACTACATACATACAACATACTATATACTACATACATACTACATACATACAACATACTACATACATACTACATACATACATACAACATACTACATACATACAACATACATACTACATACAACATACTACATACAACATACTATATACTACATACACACTACATACACACATACAACATACTACATACATACTACATACATACATACAACATACTACATACATACTACATACAACATACTACATACAACATACTATATACTACATAGATACTACATAAATACATACATACAACATACTACATACATACTACATACATGCAACATACTATATACTACATACATACTACATACATACAACATACTACATACATACAACATACATACAACATACCACATACATACAACATACATACAACATACAACATACATACTACATACAACATACTATATACTACATACATACGACATACTACATAGATACTACACACATACAACATACTATATACTACATACATACTACATACATACTACATACATACATACAACATACATACAACATACTACATACATACAACATACATACAACATATTACATACATACAACATACATACTATATACATACAACATACATACATAATACATATATATATACTACATGCATAGTACATACATACATACTACATACATACTACATACAATACATTCATACATTGCATACAATACATATATAAAGACATACAGTACATATAACATAGAGTACATACTCACCATCACTTGTCACTTTGTTCCCCGAAGCCAGTGTCATCTGTAAAAAATCTTAAAATAACAAACAAACAATATACTCCCTGATCCGCAGAAATCCACGAGTGTCCCACAACGATCTCCCGTGTAGAACAGCAGCATCAGCTGATGCGACCGCTCTTTAGGGGCTCCAGGAATACAATGACAGGAGGGAGGTATCTGTTGTGAGTTCTGTTTTTGGGCTCCCTCTGGTGGTTACTGATGGTACTGGGTGATTTGTGTTCTGCTGTCTCTGGTGTCCACCTGTTCTATTAGGATTTGGGAGTTTCCTATTTAACCGGGCTTTCTTGTCATTTCCCCGCCGGCTATCAAGGTTATCAGAGTGTTTTGTTACCTCAGCTTCTGGCTTCAGTAATCTTCAGGACAAGCTAAGTTTTTGATTTTCTTGTTCCACGTTTTGATTTATTTTTGTCTTGTCCAGCTTGCATATAATTGTTTCATGACAGTATAGCCGGCCAAAAATGTTTGGGCTGAAGTAGGAGGAAAAGTAGTCTGAGGAAGTTTTTTTTTTTTCTCCTCTGAGGTTGCTGCCTAGCCCTAATTGCAGCCTGGCTGATTTTTTTTTTTTTTTTCCTCCTCTTAATCCTTGAATGGCTCTGACCTTAGCTGTTTATCATGGACGTCCAGAGTTTAGCTTCCAGCTTGAATAATCTTGCTGCTAAGGTTCAAAATATACAAGATTTTGTTGTACATGCTCCTATGTCTGAACCTAGAATTCCTATTCCAGAGTTCTTTGCTGGAGATAGATCTAGTTTTCTGAATTTTAGGAACAATTGCAAGCTGTTCCTTTCTTTGAAATCTCGCTCTTCTGGAGACCCTGCTCAGCAGGTTAAGATTATTATATCTTTCCTGCGGGGTGACCCTCAAAATTGGGCATTTGCATTGGCACCAGGGGATCCTGCGTTGCTTAATGTGGATGCGTTTTTTCTGGCATTGGGTTTGCTCTATGAGGAACCTAACCAAGAGATTCAGGCTGAAAAAGCTTTATTAGCTCTCTCTCAGGGGCAAGATGAAGCAGAAATATATTGTCAAAAATTTCGGAAATGGTCAGTGCTTACTCAGTGGAATGAGTGCGCCCTGGCTGCAAAGTTCAGAGATGGCCTTTCTGAGGCCATTAAAGATGTTATGGTGGGGTTCCCTGCGCCTACGGGTCTGAATGAGTCTATGACTATGGCTATTCAGATTGATCGGCGTTTACAGGAGCGCAAACCTGTGCACCATTTGGCGGTGTCTTCTGAACAGGCACTTGAGACAATGCAATGTGATAGAGTCAGTCTAGAAGTGAACGGCAAAACTATAGGCGGAAAAATGGGTTGTGCTTTTATTGTGGTGATTCAGCTCATGTTATATCAGCATGCTCTAAACGCACAAAAAAGGTTGATAAGTCTGTTGCCATTAGTACGTTACAGTCTAAGTTCATTCTGTCTCTGACTCTGATTTGCTCATCCATTTCCGTCGATGCCTATGTAGATTCAGGCGCTGCCCTGAGTCTTATGGATTGGTCATTTTGCCAAGCGATGTGGGTTTAGTCTTGAGCCTCTGGAAGTCCCTATTCCTTTGAAGGGAATTGACTCTACACCTTTAGCTATGAATAAACCTCAGTACTGGACACAAGTGACCATGCGTATGACTCCCGTTCATCAGGAGGTGATTCGCTTCCTGGTGTTGTATAATTTACATGATGTTCTAGTACTTGGTCTGCCATGGTTACAAACTCATAATCCAGTCTTTGACTGGAAAACAATGTCTGTGTTAAGCTGGGGATGTCAGGGGGTTCATGATGATGCACCTCCGATTTCTATCGCTTCATCTACTCCTTCTGAGGTTCCTGTATTTTTGTCGGATTATCGGGATGTTTTTGAGGAGCCTAAGCTCAGTTCGCTTCCTCCTCACAGGGATTGCGATTGTGCTATAGATTTAATTCCTGGTAGTAAATTTCCTAAAGGTCGTTTGTTCAATCTGTCAGTGCCAGAGCATACTGCTATGCGGGATTATGTTAAGGAGTCCTTGGAAAAGGGACATATCCGTCCATCTTCGTCCCCTTTGGGAGCAGGTTTTTTTTTCGTGGCCAAGAAAGATGGGTCCTTGAGACCTTGTATAGATTATCGTCTTTTGAATAAGATTACTGTAAAATATCAGTATCCTTTGCCTTTGTTGACTGATTTGTTTGCTCGCATTAAGGGGGCTAAATGGTTCACTAAGATTGATCTCCGGGGTGCGTATAATCTTATACGAATAAAGCAAGGTGATGAGTGGAAAACCGCATTTAATACGCCTGAGGGCCATTTTGAGTATTTGGTAATGCCTTTCGGACTTTCTAATGCTCCTTCAGTCTTCCAGTCCTTTATGCACGATATTTTCCGTGAATATCTGGATAAATTTATGATTGTGTATTTGGATGATATTTTGGTTTTTTCTGATGACTGGGAGTCTCATATTCAGCAGGTCAGGAAGGTGTTTCAGGTCCTGCGGGCTAATTCCTTGTTTGTAAAGGGCTCAAAGTGTCTCTTTGGAGTCCAGAAGATTTCTTTCTTGGGGTATATTTTTTCCCCTTCTACTATTGAGATGGATCCCGTCAAGGTTCGGGCTATTTGTGACTGGACGCAGCCTGCATCTCTTAAGAGTTTGCAGAAGTTCTTGGGCTTTGCTAATTTCTATCATCGTTTTATAACTAATTTTTCTAGTGTTGTTAAGCCTTTGACGGATTTGACTAAGAAGGGTGCTGATGTTGCTGATTGGTCTCCTGCGGCTGTGGAGGCCTTTCAGGAACTTAAACGCCGGTTTTCTTCTGCTCCTGTGTTGCGTCAGCCTGATGTTTCGCTTCCTTTCCAAGTTGAGGTTGATGCTTCCGAGATTGGAGCGGGGGCGGTTTTGTCACAGAGAAGCTCCGATTGCTCGGTAATGAAGCCATGTGCGTTCTTTTCTAGAAAATTTTCGCCCGCTGAGCGGAATTATGATGTGGGTAATCGGGAACTTTTGGCCATGAAGTGGGCATTTGAGGAGTGGCGTCATTGGCTGGAGGGTGCTAGACATCGTGTGGTGGTCTTGACTGATCACAAAAATCTGATTTACCTTGAGTCTGCCAGGCGTCTGAATCCTAGACAGGCTCGTTGGTCACTGTTTTTCTCTCGTTTCAATTTTGTGGTTTCATACCTGCCAGGTTCAAAGAATGTGAAGGCGGATGCTCTTTCTAGGAGTTTTGTGCCTGACTCCCCTGGAAATTCTGAGCCCACTGGTATCCTTAGGGATGGGGTGATTTTGTCGGCCGTCTTCCCAGACTTGCGACGTGCTTTGCAGGAGTTTCAGGCGGGTAAACCTGATCGTTGTCCGCCTGAGAGACTGTTTGTTCCGGATAGCTGGACCAGTAGAGTCATCTCTGAGGTCCATTCTTCTGCGTTGGCAGGTCATCCTGGAATATTTGGTACTAGAGACTTGGTGGCCAGGTCTTTTTGGTGGCCTTCCTTGTCTAGGGATGTGCGTTCTTTTGTGCAGTCTTGTGAGGTTTGTGCTCGGGCTAAGCCTTGCTGTTCTCGAGCCAGTGGATTGTTGTCACCTTTGCCTATCCCGAAGAGGCCTTGGACGCACATTTCCATGGACTTTATTTCGGATCTCCCTGTCTCTCAAAAAATGTCCGTCATCTGGGTTGTGTGTGACCGCTTTTCTAAAATGGTTCATCTTGTACCCTTGCCTAAGTTGCCTTCCTCCTCTGAGTTGGTCCCTCTGTTTTTCCAGAACGTGGTTCGTTTGCATGGGATTCCGGAGAACATCGTTTCTGACAGGGGATCCCAGTTTGTGTCTAGATTTTGGCGGACGTTCTGTGCTAAGATGGGCATTGATTTGTCCTTTTCGTCTGCATTCCACCCTCAGACGAATGGCCAGACGGAGCGAACTAATCAGACCTTGGAAACTTATTTGAGGTGTTTTGTTTCTGCTGATCAGGATGACTGGGTTACCTTTTTGCCGCTGGCCGAGTTTGCCCTTAATAATCGGGCTAGTTCTGCTACCTTGGTTTCTCCTTTCTTTTGTAATTCGGGGTTTCATCGTTTTTCCTCTGGTCAGGTGGAGCCTTCTGATTGTCCTGGAGTGGACATGGTGGTGGATAGGTTGCATCAGATTTGGAGTCATGTGGTGGACAATTTGAAGTTGTCCCAGGAGAAGGCTCAGCAGTTTGCTAATCGCCGTCGCCGCGTGGGTCCTCGACTTCGTGTTGGGGACTTGGTGTGGTTGTCTTCTCGTTTTGTTCCTATGAAGGTCTCTTCTCCTAAGTTCAAGCCTCAGTTCATCGGTCCTTATAGGATCTTGGAAATTCTTAACCCTGTGTCGTTTCGTTTGGATCTCCCGGCATCGTTTGCTATTCATAATGTGTTCCATCGGTCGTTGTTGCGGAAGTATGAGGTACCTGTTGTTCCTTCGCTTGAGCCTCCTGCTCCGGTGCTGGTGGAGGGAGAATTGGAGTATGTTGTGGAGAAGATCTTGGATTCTCGTGTTTCCAGACGGAAACTCCAATATTTGGTCAAGTGGAAGGGTTATGGTCAGGAGGATAATTCTTGGGTGGTTGCCTCTGATGTTCATGCTGATGATTTGGTCCGCGCTTTTCATAGGGCTCATCCTGGTCGCCCTGGTGGTTCTCGTGAGGGTTCGGTGACCCCTCCTCAAGGGGGGGGTACTGTTGTGAGTTCTGTTTTTGGGCTCCCTCTGGTGGTTACTGATGGTACTGGGTGATTTGTGTTCTGCTGTCTCTGGTGTCCACCTGTTCTATTAGGATTTGGGAGTTTCCTATTTAACCGGGCTTTCTTGTCATTTCCCCGCCGGCTATCAAGGTTATCAGAGTGTTTTGTTACCTCAGCTTCTGGCTTCAGTAATCTTCAGGACAAGCTAAGTTTTTGATTTTCTTGTTCCACGTTTTGATTTATTTTTGTCTTGTCCAGCTTGCATATAATTGTTTCTTTGCTGCTGGTTGCTCTAGCGGGCTGTAATTGCTCCTCATGTTCCATGAGTTGGAACATGAGTTCAAGTAATTACAGGATGGTTTTTTGAAGGGTTTTTGCTGACCGCGCAGTTTACTTTTGTATCCTCTGCTATCTAGTTTTAGCGGGCCTCATTTTGCTGAATCTGATTTCATACTGTGTATGTGCCTTCCTCTCATTTCACCGTCATTATATGTGGGGGGCTGCTATTTCTGTGGGGTATTTCTCTGGAGGCAAGAGAGGTCTGTGTTTCTTCTAATAGGGGAAGTTAGATCTTCGGCTGGTGCGAGACGTCTAGGATCAACGTAGGCACGTTCCCCGGCTATTGTTATTTGTGTGTTCAGGTTTAGGGTCGCGGTCAGCTCAGGTTCCATCACCCTAGAGCTCGTTGGTGCTTGTCCTTTTGTGATTCCCTGCCATTGGAATCATGACAGGTATCCTTCAGCACTGTATTCCTCTGCCACTGTAAAAAATTAGTCCCTAGTCTCACTTTTGGCATTGCTGTGTGAGAAAGTTCCCACGCAGCTTTTGCCATAAAGTGAGACCAGTGAACTAAGCACGGTGGCGCAGTGGTTAGCACTGCAGCCTTGCAGCGCTGGAGTCCTGAGTTCTAATCCCACCCTGGACAACATCTGCAAAGAGTTTGTATGTTCTTTCCGTGTTTGCGTGGGGTTCCTCCGGCTACTCCGGTTTCCTCCCACATTCCAAAGACATACTGATAGGGAATTTAGATTGTGAGCCCCATCGGGGACAGCGATGATAATGTGTGCAAGCTGTAAAGCGCTGCGGAATATGTTAGCGCTATATAAAAAAAAATAAAGATTATTAAAAAAGAATAAAGAACCTCTCAGTGATGCACTGCAGGAGCCATTGTCTCCTGTCAGTGTGTCACCGAAGGTCCTATAGAGCAGTGACATCACCCGATGTCACTGTTCTATAGGGGAGATCGTCGTGGGACACTCGTTATTAATTGGACTGCGTCGGACAGGGAGTATACGGTTTATTATTTTACGCTTTTTGCAGGTGCTGAAGTATGGTTAAATTAAGAATATTAAAATACTTTTTTCTGGCTGTGTCTTTATTTTTTTTTACTCTTTCACTACTGTAGGATTAATAATGGATAGGAGTCTTATTGACGCCTCTCCATTATTAACCTGACTTAATGTCACCTTACAATAGCAAGGTGACATTAACCCCTTATTATCTCATATCCCACCGCTACACGGGAGTGGGAAGAGAGGGGCTAAGTGCCGGAATTGGCGTATCTTACAGATGCACCATTTCTGGGGCAGTTGCGGACTGGTATTTGTAGCCGGGGGTGGCCAATATCCATGGCCCCTCTCTAGGCTAAGAATATCAGCCCGCAGCTGTCTGCGTAGCCTTTCTGGCTATAAAATATAGGGGGACCCCACGTCATATTTTTTTTGGGGTCCCCTATTTTAATAGCCAGTAAAGGCTACGCAGACAACTGCGGGCTGATATTCATAGCCCGGGAGGGGCCATGGGTATTACCCCCTTCCCAGGCTACAAATATTGGCTCCCGGCTGTCGGCTTTCCCCCTCTGGCGCAGAAAATTGCACGGGAGCCCACGCCATTTTTTTCCCGTTTTTTCTTTATGTTCATTTATCAACATCGGCCTATCTATGGATATATCTATCTATAGATATATCTATAGATACATAGATGTTTCTATCCATATATCTATCTGGCTAATTTCACACATCAGGTTTTTGCCATCAGGCACAATCCGGCGAGTTTTGAAAAAAACAATCCGCTTTTTTTTTCTGCTGTATCCGTTTTTTCTGATAGAGTTGTATTAGCGCCGGATTGCACCTGATGGCCACACGTTTCATCCATTTTTTGCCGGATCCGTCGCTGTGCGTTTTTTCCCTGGATAGAAAAACCATTCCTCTGCATGTGTTTTCCGTCCGGTGGAAACAGCTTTTTTGATGGATCCGGCAAAAAACGGATGAAACGTGTGGCCATCAGGCGCAATCCTGCATTAATACAACTCTGAGAAAAAACGGATCCAGCAGAGAAAAAAATGGATTTTTTTTTTCAAATCTCGCCGGATTGTGCCTGACAGCAAAAACCTGATGTGTGAAATTAGCCAGATAGATATATGGATAGAAACATCTATGTATCTATAGATAGATATATCCATAGATAGGCCGATGTTGATAAATGAACATAAAGAAAAAAACGTGAAAAAAAACGGTGTGGGCTCCCGCGCAATTTTCTGCGCCAGAGGGGGGAAAGCCGATGGCCGGGGGCCATTATTTGTAGCCTGGGAAGCGGGTAATACCCTTGGCCCCTCCCAGGCTATAAATATCAGCCCGCAGCTGTCTGCGTAGCCTTTACTGGCTATTAAAATAGGGGGACCCCCCCAAAAAATGACGTGGGGTCCCCCTATATTTTATAGCCAGAAAGGCTACGCAGACAGCTGCGGGCTGATATTCATAGCCTAGAGAGGGGCCATGGATATTGGCCCTCCCCGGCTACAAATACCAGTTTGCAGCCGCCCCAGAAATGGCGCATCTGTAAGATACGCCAATTCCGGCACTTAGCTCCTCTCTACCCACTCCCGTGTAGCGGTGGGATATGGGGTAATAAGGAGTTAATGTCACCTTGCTATTGTAAGGTGACATTAAGCCGGGTTAATAATGGAGAGGCGTCAATAAGACGCCTATCCATTATTAATCCTACAGTAGAGAAAGAGTTAAAAAAAAAATAAAAAAGACACAGCCAGAAAAAAGTATTTTAATATTCTTAATTTAACCATACTTACCATACTTCAGCACCTGCAAAAAAGTAAAATAATAAACCGTATACTACCTGTCCGCCGTAGTCCAATTAATAATGAGTGTCCCACGACGATCTCCCCCATAGAACAGTGACATCGGGTGATGTCACTGCTCTATAGGACCTTCAGTGACACACTGACAGGAGGCAATGGCTCCTGCAGTGCATCACTGAGAGGCAATGGCTCCTGCAGTGCATCACTGACAGTGCATTCCTGGAGCCCCTAGAGAGCGGTCGCATCAGCTGATGCTGCTGTTCTTCACGGGAGATCGTCGTGGACACTCGTGGATTTCTGTGGATCAGGGAGTATATTGTTTACTTGTTATTTTAACATTTTTTACAGATGACACTGGCTTCGGGGAACAAAGTGACAAGTGATAGTGAGTAAGTAAGTACTCTATGTTATATGTACTGTATGTCTATATGTATGTATTGTATGTAATGTATGAATGTATGTATGTAGTATGTATGTAGTATGTATGTAGTATGTATGTAGTATGTTGTATGAATGTTGTATGTATGTAGTATGTTGTATGTATGTTGTATGTATGTTGTATGTGTGTAGTATGTGTGTAGTATGTTGTATGTATGTTGTATGTATGTATATAGTATGTATGTTGTATGTAGTACGTATGTATGTATGTAGTATGTATGTAGCATGTATGTATGTATGTAGTATGTATGCAGTATGTTGTATGTATGTTGCATGTATGTGTGTAGTATGTACTGTATGTAGTTTGTTGTATGTAGTATGTATGTTTGTGTTTTGTTTTTTTTTGACATTCAACACATTAGCCGGATGATGGGACTACTACTGTCTAGGGTTGAGCGAAACGGGTCGGCCAGATTCAGAAGTCGCCGACTTTTGGCAAAGTCGGGTTTCATGAAACTCGACTCGACCCCTGTGTGGGGTCGGCCATGAGGTCGGCGATCTTCTGATCTGGAATCGGAATTCCGATACCGAGTTCCGATATGTTTAAAATATCGGGAATCGGTATCGGAATTCATATTTAAGTGTAAAATAAAGAATAAAAAGGGCCTTCGATGACGTCTCGGCTTGTGATTGGTCGCGTGAGCGGTCACATGGGCGGTCATGCGACCAATCACAAGCCGCGACGTCATCTAAGGTCCTTCAGGCGTTAATTCTTAGGAAGGAAGCGTCCGAAGGCGCGTCCGAGGGTGAGTATATTCCTAATAGGTATATACTCACCCTCGGACGCGCCCTGGTTCTAACCGGCAGCCTTCCTTCCTAAGAATCAGTGCCTGAAGGGCCTTTGATGACGTCGCGGCTTGTGATTGGTCGCGTGACGCCCATGTGACCGCTCACGTTGTGACCAATCACAAGCCGCAACGTCATCGAAGGTCCTTCAGGCGCTCATTCTTAGGAAGGAAGGCTGCCGGCAAGAACCAGGGCGCGTCCGAGGGTAAGTATATCAATATTTTTTACTTTGATTCTTTATTTTACACTTAAATATGGATCCCAGGGCCTGAAGGAGAGTTTCCTCTCCTTCAGACCCTGGGAACCATTAGAAACCCAATGCACTGCATTGGGTTTCGTGTTTCGGCCGACCCCGACTTTTCTATAGGATCGGCCGATTTCACTCGACCTGACTTTTGAAAAAGTCGGGTTTTGTGAAACCCGACCCGATCCTATAAAAAGAAAAGTCGCTCAACCCTACTACTGTCCCATCATTGGATAATGTGTCAATCACTGTCATTGTAGCAGGCATAGCCCGATGGGACTTGTAGTCCCATTGGACGATGCCTGCACACAGACACAAAGACCCCAGGCAGGCCCGCACAAAGCCCCGAGAGTCCTGTACAGCCCCCGGCAGGCCCGCACAGACCCCCGAGAGGCCCGTACAGACCCCCGGCAGGCCCGCACAGACCCCCGAGAGGCCCCAACAGGCCCCGGCAGGCCCGCACAGACCCCCGAGAGGCCCATACAGACCCCCGGCAGGCCCGCAAAGACCTCCGAGAGGCCCGTACAGACCCCGCCCACACACAGACACACACAGTCTCCACCTTCGCACCGCCCACACTCTTCCCCCCTCCCGAACTGGATGTGCAAGGAAAGAATGGGTTTATTTTCTTTCCGATATTTGTGTCCCATTGACTTGCATTGGTTTTCGGTATCAGAATCGGCGATATCCGATATTTTTGGGGTATCGGTCCGATCCGATCCGATATTTCCCGATATCAGAAGGTATCGCTCAACACTATCCAGGGCCTTTGTATTTTTTTTCTTAAGGGGCTAAGAATTCATAGGCAAGTAGTTAACTACTTGCCTGTTCTGCCAGGTACGGATTTGTGGTCACAGACGGTCCTGCTGGTCATTCTGCTTAATTTGACCTCACTGTTGAGAGAGGTTAGGGTAATGCTTCTCATGATTTCAGCAGATATGCAGAACAATAAGTTATCTGAGTCGCTCACCAGGGCCGTGGGGTACCTGGTTCGTCGCTCTGGGCACCCATGTAAAAGAAAAATTGAATAAAGTTTATGTTCGTGACGTCACCTGTGGTATTCGGTCAGTAGGGACTGACGCTGCTTAAAGGGGTCCACTTGGGTGATGTTATGGCAGCTAGATGATATAACTTCCCACAGGTGAAGTATGTCCCCAGGGCTCCTGGTGTATAGACGGAAGATGGCGAATGGCGCAGTAAAGAACGAGGACACAGGTTTGCAGTCTCTTTACCTGGTTTACTGTAGACTTCAGGCAGCCACAGTCCAGGGTACCAGATCCCAGGATAGGCAGAGGATAGGCAGAGTCCGGCCGGCTTGGAGGCAAGTTGGGAGTCCCCTTATCCAGGTGGAGTTAAAAGCCTTCCTTTAGCAGGGTGGTGTTGTAATCCCTTACTGCCTATGGCTTCTGATAAGGTCCTCACAGTTCTTCTCTCTGTCCCCCATTTAGGATAGGATGCAAACCCGTATGACAGGTGATTCGAGCCTTTTTACAGGTTCTCTATCATGACCCAGGCTCCATGCGTCACATTGGAGTCACCTAGAAAAAGGTTCAAAAGCTCCCCCTTGTGGCTTGGAGTGTGAACATGTTGCATGTTTGTGATTACCTGATAAAGAGACATCCTTCATCGCTTTCAAGCGTAACATTACTCTCCCCGTGAGGAAAGCAATGTCACTGACAACCAGGACCCTGGGGCAGCACACATCTATTCTCTAATTACACCCATCAACCAATAGCACAATAGTGTTAAAAATATTTTATCTAATAGAGTGGATCTGTTATGTATTGTGCTGATTTTACATTCTAATTTAAAACAAATATTATTACCAAGTTTGCATTAATACTAATTCATTACTTGTAAATAAATTTATTTTTTCTGATTTATAATTATTGTTTGTGAAATAGTGTGATCAGCAGTGCTAAATGGGTGTGGTTGGGATGTGGATATAGGTGTGACTAGTTGTGAAATGGGTGTGGCCAAAAAAATTGCAGCAGCGCGCCGGAAGCTTTGTCCCTCTTTCCTTTCTTCAAAAGTTGCGAGGTATGGAGGGGGGCGCACCTCCATGTTCACCTCGATGCAGGGAGCTGACTGACCCAGGAAGTAGTAGCACTGCAACTTCCGGGGCCAGAGAGGGCTCTGCATCCCAGGTGCTGCAGCGTCTGTGCATGTGAGGAGGACACAAGAGCAGGTGAGCGCTCATAGAACTGAAGATGGGGGGGAAGCTGGTGATGGAAGGCTGTGCTGTATACTGGTGAGAGGAGGCTGGTCACAGGGGAGGCTGTGATATATACTGTTGAGAGAAGGCTGGTGATGGGGGGCTGTGCTATATACTCGTGAGAGGAGGCTGGTGCTGCTGTATACTGGGGAACAGGGGAGGTTGGAGCTTCTATATACTGGTGAGAGGAGGCTGGAGCTGCTATATACTGGTGAACAGGGGAGGCTCGAGCTGCTATATACTGGTGAACAGGGGAAGCTGGTGCTGCTATATACTAGTGAACATGGGAGGCTCAAGCTGTTATATACTGGTGAACAGGGGAAGCTGGTGCTGCTATATACTGGTGAACGGGGGAGGCTGGTGCTATGCAGGCTGGGGATTTGGGGGAGGCTGATGCTTTAGAATGGGGATTAGGGGGCATATTCCTATAGAATTGTTTTTATTGGTGCTATAAAGTTAAATCTACTTTATTTAATATGCAAATGAAGGTGTTTTGCAGCACTCTCGTATTTGTATACTAAAGCTTGTCTTTATTGTCAGCGCTCCGTTAGTAAAAGTGAGTGCTGTCTAAAATCAGCTTGTAAGTCTGCACTTACTTCCTGAGGCTGGTTTCACACTTGTGTCTTTTTCAAGTCAGGCAAAATCAGGTTTTTCAGCCAAATCCTGATCCTTTCAGGATCCAGTTTTTGTCCATTCACTTTAATGGTGTCAGGAAGCAACCTGAAGTAACTGGATTCTACCTGACACCATTAAAGTGAATGGGCAAAAATTGGATCCTGAAAGGATCAGGATTTGGCTGAAAAACCTGATTTTCCTGATTTGAAAAAAAAAATGCAAGTGTGAAACTAGGGACACCTCTGGTGCCTGCTACCTGTCTGCTCTTGCATTCCCTTAGAACACCCTCAGTAAAGAGGAGGGGTGAATGAGCAGACAGCATGTCTCTATATCATTAGGCCTCTTCTCAATCAAGAAATGGTTAAGCTACCTATTTTAGGGTATGTGCACACGTCAGGATTTCCTGACAATAACCGGGCATTTCTGCCAGAAATCCGCATGCGTTTTTTTGCGTTTTTTCATGCGTTTTTGACGCGTTTTGGTGCGTTTTTGGTGCGTTTTTTCCCAAATGCATAGAATAGTGGGAAAAACGCAGAAAATCTGCAAAATTAATTAACCCCTTTCTGACATCGGACGTACTATCCCGTCCATGTGGGGTGGGCCCCTATGACCATGGACGGGATAGTACGTCCAGCCCGATCGCGGCCGGGTGTCAGCTGCCTATCGCAGCTGACATCCGGCACTATGTGCCAGGAGCGGTCACGGACCGCCCCCGGCACATTAACCCCTGGCACACCGCGATCAAAGATGATCGCGATGTGCCGGCGGTGCAGGGAAGCACCGCGCAGGGAGGGGGCTCCCTGCGGGCTTCCCTGAGCCCCCCGCAGCAACGCGATGTGATCGCGTTGCTGCGAGGGTCTTACCTCCCTCCCTCCCTGCTCGAGCCCCGGATCCAAGATGGCCGCGGATCCGGGTCCTGCAGGGAGGGAGGTGGCTTCACAGAGCCTGCTCAGAGCAGGCACTGTGAAGCAGCCTGCACTGCTCTCAGATCGGTGATCTGACAGAGTGCTGTGCAAACTGTCAGATCACCGATCTGTGATGTCCCCCCCTGGGACAAAGTAAAAAAGTAAAAAAAAAAATTTTCAAATGTGTAAAAAAAAATTAAAAAAAATATTCCAAAATAATGAAAAAAATATATATATTATTCCCATAAATACATTTCTTTATCTAAATAAAAAAAACAAAAAACAATAAAAGTACACATATTTAGTATCGCCGCGTCCGTAACGGCCCGACCTATAAAACTGGCCCACTAGTTAACCCCTTCAGTAAACACCGTAAGGAAAAAAAAAAAAAACGAGGCAAAAAACAACGCTTTATTATCATACCGCCGAACAAAAAGTGGAATAACACGCGATCAAAAAGACAGATATAAATAACCATGGTACCGCTGAAAACGTCATCTTGTCCCGCAAAAAACGAGCCACCATACAGCATCATCAGCAAAAAAATAAAAAAGTTATAGTCCTGAGAATAAAGCGATGCCAAAATAATTATTTTTTCTATAAAATAGTTTTTATCGTATAAAAGCGCCAAAACATAAAAAAATGATATAAATGAGGTGTCGCTGTAATCGTACTGACCCGAAGAATAAAACTGCTTTATCAATTTTACCAAACGCGGAACGGTATAAACGCCTCCCCCAAAAGAAATTCATGAATAGCTGGTTTTTGGTCATTCTGCCTCACAAAAATCGGAATAAAAAGCGATCAAAAAATGTCACGTGCCCGAAAATGTTACCAATAAAAACGTCAACTCGTCCCGCAAAAAACAAGACCTCACATGACTCTGTGGACCAAAATATAGAAAAATTATAGCTCTCAAAATGTGGTAACGCAAAAAATATTTTTTGCAATAAAAAGCGTCTTTCAGTGTGTGACGGCTGCCAATCATAAAAATCCGCTAAAAAACCCGCTATAAAAGTAAATCAAACCCCCCTTCATCACCCCCTTAGTTAGGGAAAAATTAAAAAAATTTATTTATTTCCATTTTCCCATTAGGGCTAGGGCTAGGGTTAGGGCTAGGGTTAGGGCTAGGGTTAGGGCTAGGGTTAGGGTTAGGGTTAGGGCTAGGGCTAGGGTTAGGGCTAGGGTTAGAGTTAGGGCTAGGGTTAGGGCTAGGGTTAGGGCTAGGGTTAGGGCTAGGGTTAGGGCTAGGGTTAGGGTTAGGGCTAGGGTTAGGGCTAGGGTTAGGATTAGGGTTAGGGCTAGGGCTAGGGCTACAGTTTGGGTTGGGGCTAAAGTTACAGTTAGGGTTTAGATTACATTTACAGTTGGGAATGGGGTTGGGATTAGGGTTAGGGGTGTGTCTGGGTTAGAGGTGTGGTTAGGGTTACTGTTGGGATTAGGGTTAGGGATGTGTTTGGATTAGGGTTTCAGTTATAATTGTGGGGTTTCCACTGTTTAGGCACATCAGGGGCTCTCCAAACGCGACATGGCGTCCGATCTCAATTCCAGCCAATTCTGCGTTGAAAAAGTAAAACAGTGCTTCTTCCCTTCCGAGCTCTCCCGTGTGCCCAAACAGGGGTTTACCCCAACATATGGGGTGTCAGCGTACTCAGGACAAATAGGACAACCACTTTTGTGGTCCAATTTCTCCTGTTACCCTTGGGAAAATACAAAACTCGGGGCTAAAACATATTTTTTGTGGGAAAAAAAAAGATTTTTTATTTTCACGGCTCTGCGTTATAAACTGTAGTGAAACACTTGGGGGTTCAAAGTTCTCACAACACATCTAGATTAGTTCCCTGGGGGGTCTAGTTTCCAATATGGGGTCACTTGTGGGGGGTTTCTACTGTTTAGGTACATTAGGGGTTCTGCAAACGCAATGTGACGTCTGCAGACCATTCCATCTAAGTCTGCATTCCAAATGGCGCTCCTTCCCTTCCGAGCTCTGCCATGCGCTCAAACGGTGGTTTCCCCCAACATACGGGGTATCAGCGTACTCAGGACAAATTGGACAACAACTTTTGTGGTCGAATTTCTCCTCTTACCCTCGGGAAAATACAAAACTGGGGGCTAAAAAATAATTTTGGGGGGAAAGATTTTTTTTTTTAATTTTCACGGCTCTGCGTTACAAACTGTAGTGAAACACTTGGGGGTTCAAAGCTATCACAACACATCTAGATGAGTTCCTTAGGGGGTCTAGTTTCCAAAATGGTGTCACTTGTGGGAGGTTTCTACTGTTTAGGTACATTAGGGGCTCTGCAAATGCAATGTGACACCTGCAGACCATTCCATCTAAGTCCTCATTCCAAATGGAGCTCCTTCCCTTCCGAGCCCTCCCATGCGCCCAAACAGTGGTTCCCCCCCACATATGGGGTATCAGCGCACTCAGGACAAATTGGACAACAAATTGTGGGGTCGAAGTTCTCCTGTTACCCTCGGGAAAATACAAAACTGGGAGCTAAAAAATAATTTTTGTGGGAAAAAATGTTTGTTTTATTTTTACGGCTCTCCATTATAAACTTCTGTGAAGCCCTTGGTGGGTCAAAGTGCTCAGCACACATCTAGATAAGTTCCTAAGGGGGTCTACTTTCCAAAATGGTGTCACTTGTGGGGGGTTTCTACTGTTTAGGTACATTAGGGACTCTGCAAACGCAATGTGACACCTGCAGACCATTCCATCTAAGTCTGCATTCAAATGGCACTCCTTCCCTTCTGAGCCCTCCCATGTGCCCAAACAGTGGTTCCCCCCACATATGGTGTATCATCGCACTCAGGACAAATTGGGCAACAAATTTTGGGGTCCAATTTCTCCTGTTACCCTCAGGAAAATACAAAACTGGGGGCTAAAAAAATAATTTTTGTGGGAAAAAAATTATGTTTTATTTTTACGGCTCTGCATTATAAACTTCTGTGAAGCACTTGGTGGGTCAAAGTGCTCACCACACCTCTAGATAAGTTCCTTAGGGGGTCTACTTTCCAAAATGGTGTCATTTGTGGGGGGTTTCAATGTTTAGGCACATCAGTGGCTCTTCAAACGCAACATGGCGTTCTATCTCAATTCCTGTCAATTTTGCTTTGAAAAGTCAAACGGCGCTCCTTCCCTTCCGAGCTCTCCCATCCGCCCAAACAGTGGTTTACCCCCACATATGGGATATCAGCGTACTCAGGACAAATTGTACAACAACTTTTGGGGTCCAATTTCTTCTCTTACCCTTGGGAAAATAAAAAATTGGGGGCGAAAAGATAATTTTTGTGAAAAAATATGATTTTTTATTTTTACGGTTCTACTTTATAAACTTCTGTGAAGCACTTGGTGGGTCAAAGTGCTCACCACACCTCTAGATAAGTTCCTTAGGGGGTCTACTTTCCAAAATGGTGTCACTTGTGGGGGGTTTCAATGTTTAGGCACATCAGTGGCTCTTCAAACGCAACATGGCGTCCCATCTCAATTCCTGTCAATTTTGCATTGAAAAGTCAAACGGCGCTCCTTCCCTTCCGAGCTCTCCCATCCGCCCAAACAGTGGTTTACCCCCACATATGGGCTATCAGCGTACTCAGGACAAATTGTACAACAACTTTTGGGGTCCAATTTCTTCTCTTACCCTTGGGAAAATAAAAAATTGGGGGTGAAAAGATAATTTTTGTGAAAAAATATGATTTTTTATTTTTACGGTTCTACATTATAAACTTCTGTGAAGCACTTGGTGGGTGAAAGTGCTCACCACACCTCTAGATAAGTTCCTTAGGGGGTCTACTTTCCAAAATGGTGTCACTTGTGGGGGTTTCAATGTTTAGCCACATCAGGGGCTCTCCAAACGAAACATGGCGTCCCATCTCAATTCCAGTCAATTTTGCATTGAAAAGTCAAATGGCACTCCTTCGCTTCCGAGCTCTGCCATGCGCCCAAACAGTGGTTTACCCCCACATGTGGGGTATTGGCATACTCAGGACAACAATGTTTGGGGTCCATTTTCTCCTGTTACCCTTGGTAAAATAAAACAAATTGGAGCTGAATTAGATTTTTTGTGAAAAAAAGTTAAATGTTCATTTTTATTTAAACATTCAAAAAATTCCTGTGAAGCACCAGAAGGGTTAATAAACTTCTTGAATATGGTTTTGAGCACCTTGAGGGGTGTAGTTTTTAGAATGGTGTCACACTTGGGTATTTTCTATCATAT
This sequence comes from Ranitomeya imitator, assembly GCF_032444005.1. Classification (NCBI taxonomy): domain Eukaryota; kingdom Metazoa; phylum Chordata; class Amphibia; order Anura; family Dendrobatidae; genus Ranitomeya; species Ranitomeya imitator. The sequence goes on along the minus strand of NC_091282.1, from coordinate 734,998,511 downwards.
AGACCCCTCAAAATGACTTCAAATGAGATGTGGTCCCTAAAATAAAATGGTGTTGTAGAAATGAGAAATTGCTGGTCAACTTTTAACCCTTATAACTCCCTAACAAAAAAAAATTTTGGTTCCAAAATTGTGCTGATGTAAAGTAGACATGTGGGAAATGTTACTTATTAAGTATTTTGTGTGACATATCTCTGTGATTTAATTGCATAAAAATTCAAAGTTGGAAAATTGCGAAATTTTCATAATTTTCGCCAAATTTCCGTTTTTTTCACAAATAAACGCAGGTACTATCAAAGAATTTTTACCATTGACATGAAGTACAATATGTCACGAGAAAACAATGTCAGAATCACCAGGATCCATTGAAGCGTTCCAGAGTTATAACCTCATAAAGGGACAGTGGTCAGAATTGTAAAAATTGGCCCGGTCATTAACGTGCAAACCACCCTTGGGGGTAAAGGGGTTAACATGCTGCTTTTTTTACCGCGATGCGTTTTTTTCGCGGAAAAAATGCATCATGTGCACAAAACATGCAGAATGCATTCTAAATGATAGGATACATAATGTATGTATTTTTAATGCAAAAAAAAGCGAAAAAACCTGTGCACATAACCTTAATCTCTTGATGACTTTGAAAAGTTGAAGGTGTTAAAAAAACACTCAAAAGACTGAACCTCTGCACAGCAAGTGCAGACGTTCATTCTTTTAGTGTTTAATTAGCGCTTTTTAAAGCATTTTACAGAGTAGATCTGCCTTATATAGATGTCGTGTGCACAGACTCAGTGTGTGATGTCAGTAAGAGGCGTGACCACGAAAAGTGTGTACGGTAGCATGAAGGCCAAATACGGCCCTGCTTATCACCCATGGCCTGTAATACTCTGCTCACACGTCCTGCCCTTGGGCAAGCTGCCCGTGTGTCTGACAGAACCCGGAAGTATCTGTCCTATACCTCCCTGCTCTGTGACTCCTCCCATCTACTTAACCCCTATGCTGTCTATACCTTACTAGTCTTACATCTATCCTATGCTCTGTCTCTACTGTGCCCCTTCTATTCTATTCCCTCTATGGTCCTGCACTACTTACTAATCTATCCCTCAGCTAAAGCACATTACATCACATTACAGTACATGACAAATACATTTCAGTGCCCCAATAGTAAAACATTAATAAAACATCAGGTGCCCGGTGTTAAGGAGAGAGGAAGCAAATGAGGGTCCCAACCACCTCCTTACACTCCTCCCTCCTAAAATATGATCATTCACGACTATAGCGAAACCTAATAATGTTAGAATATTTTTTTAAAATAATATATACAATTAGAACAGTCTTTATTTTGTGACTTTGGTTGGGTCAACCATGACCTAGGCTCCACTCGGTTGGAGCCCCGAAACAGATAGTTCAGTCTCTTTTAACTCGGGTCCGACTGACCCCAGTCCCCTTGCTCCTGGGACTCAGACAAATACGGTGTCGCACAACAACGATTTGGGCCAGTAATTTTCCTCTCTAGGTAGCCAAACACAGGAAGTCTCTTAAAACACATGGCCAATTGGCCATCTCAGCAGTTCATTCAGTCCTGACCCTGCTTGCTCCTCAGGTCCTCCTGCTCAGGTTTTTCCCCCTTCCTCCTTTTAGTGTAGTTTGGTCCCTTAACAACAGATGGGCTGTTTTTACCAGGGAACAGTTCAGGATTAACCCCTTTACCCCCAAGGGTGGTTTGCACGTCAATGACCAGGCCAATTTTTACAATTCTGACCACTGTCCCTTTATGAGGTTATAACTCCGAAATGCTTCAACGGATCCTGGTGATTCTGACATTGTTTTCTCGTGACATATTGTACTTCATGATAGTGGTAAAATTTCTTTGATAGTACCTGCGTTTATTTGTGAAAAAAACGTAAATTTGGCGAAAATTTTGAAAATTTCGCAATTTTCAAACTTTGAATTTTTATGCAATTAAATCACAGAGATATGTCACACAAAATACTTAATAAGTAACATTTCCCACATGTCTCCTTTACATCAGCATAATTTTGGAACCAATTTTTTTTTTTGTTAGGGAGTTATAAGGGTTAAAAGTTGACCAGCAATTTCTCATTTCTACAACACCATTTTTTTTTAGGGACCACGTCTCATTTGAAGTCATTTTGAGGGGTCTATATGATAGAAAATGCCCAAGTGTGACACCATTCTAAAAACTGCACCCCTCAAGGTGCTCAAAACCACATTCAAGAAGTTTATTAACCCTTCAGGTGTTTAATAGGAACTTTTGGAATGTTTAAATAAAAATGAACATTTAACTTTTTTACACAAAAAATTTACTTCAGCTCCAATTTGTTTTATTTTACCAAGGGTAACAGGAGAAAATGGACCCCGAAAGTTGTTGTGCAATTTGTCCTGAGTACGCTGATACCCCATATGTGGCAGTAAACCACTGTTTGGGCGCATGGGAGAGCTCGGAAGGGAAGGAGCGCCGTTTGACTTTTCAATGCAAAATTGACAGGAATTGAGATGGGACGCCATGTTGCGTTTGGAGAGCCACTGATGTGCCTAAACATGGAAACCCCCCACAAGTGACACCATTTTGGAAAGTAGACCCCCTAAGGAACTTATCTGGATGTGTGGTGAGCACTTTGACCCACCAAGTGCTTCACAGAAGTTTATAATGCAGAACCGTAAAAATAAAAAATCATATTTTTTCACAAAAATGATATTTTTGCCCCCAATTTTTTATTTTTCCAAGGGTAAGAGAAGAAATTGGACCTCAAAAGTTGTTGTCTAATTTGTCCTGAGTACGCTGATACCCCATATGTGGCAGTAAACCACTGTTTGGGCGCATGGGAGAGCTCGGAAAGGAAGGAGCACCGTTTGACTTTTCAATGCAAAATTGACAGAAATTGAGATGGGACGCCATGTTGCGTTTGGAAAGCCACTGATGTGCCTAAACATTGAAACCCCCCACAAGTGACACCATTTTGGAAAGTAGACCCCCTAAGGAACTTATCTGGATGTGTGGTGAGCACTTTGACCCACCAAGGGCTTCACAGAAGTTTATAATGCAGAGCCATAAAAATAAAACAAAATTTTTTTCCCACAAAAATTATATTTTAGCCCCCAGTTTTGTATTTTCCCGAGGGTAACAGGAGAAATTGGACCCCAAAAGTTGTTGTCCAATTTGTCCTGAGTACGCTGATACCCCATATGTGGGGGGGAAGCACCGTTTGGGCGCATGGGAGGGCTCGGAAGGGAAGGAGCGCCATTTGGAATGCAGACTTAGATGGAATGGTCTGCAGGCGTCACATTGCGTTTGCAGAGCCCCTAATGTACCTAAACAGTAGAAACCCCCCACAAGTGACACCATTTTGGAAAGTAGACCCCCTAAGGAACTCATCTTGATGTGTTGTGAGAGCTTTGAACCCCCAAGTATTTCACTACAGTTTATAACGCAGAGCCGTGCAAATAAAAAATATTTTTTTTTCCACAAAAATTATATTTTAGCCCCCAGTTTTGTATTTTTCCAAGGTTAGCAGGAGAAATTGGACCCGAAATGTTGTTGTCCAATTTGTCCTGAGTACGCTGATACCCGATATGTGGGGGGGAACCACCGTTTGGGCGCATGGGAGGGCTCGGAAGGGAAGGAGCATCATTTGGAATGCAGACTTAGATGGATTGGTCTGCAGGCGTCACATTGCGTTTGCAGAGCCCCTAATGTACCTAAACAGTAGAAACCCCCCACAAGTGACCCCATATTGGAAACTAGACCCCTCAATGAACTTATCTAGATGTGTTGTGAGAACTTTGAACCCCCAAGTGTTTCACTACAGTTTATAACGCAGAGCCGTGAAAATAAAAAATATTTTTGTTTTCCCACAAAAATTATTTTTTAGCCCCAAGTTTTGTATTTTCCCAAGGGTAACAGGAGAAATTGGTCCACAAAAGTTGTTGTCCAATTTGTCCTGAGTACGCTGATACCCCATATGTGGGGGGGAACCACCGTTTGGGCGCATGGGAGGGCTCGGAAGGGAAGGAGCGCCATTTGGAATGCAGACTTAGATGGAATGGTCTGCAGGCGTCACATTGCGTTTGCAGAGCCCCTAATGTACCTAAACAGTAGAAACCCCCCACAAGTGACACCATTTTGGAAAGTAGACCCCCTAAGGAACTCATCTTGATGTGTTGTGAGAGCTTTGAACCCCCAAGTATTTCACTACAGTTTATAACGCAGAGCCGTGCAAATAAAAAATATTTTTTTTTCCACAAAAATTATATTTTAGCCCCCAGTTTTGTATTTTTCCAAGGTTAGCAGGAGAAATTGGACCCGAAATGTTGTTGTCCAATTTGTCCTGAGTACGCTGATACCCGATATGTGGGGGGGAACCACCGTTTGGGCGCATGGGAGGGCTCGGAAGGGAAGGAGCATCATTTGGAATGCAGACTTAGATGGATTGGTCTGCAGGCGTCACATTGCGTTTGCAGAGCCCCTAATGTACCTAAACAGTAGAAACCCCCCACAAGTGACCCCATATTGGAAACTAGACCCCTCAATGAACTTATCTAGATGTGTTGTGAGAACTTTGAACCCCCAAGTGTTTCACTACAGTTTATAACGCAGAGCCGTGAAAATAAAAAATATTTTTGTTTTCCCACAAAAATTATTTTTTAGCCCCCAGTTTTGTATTTTCCCAAGGGTAACAGGAGAAATTGGTCCACAAAAGTTGTTGTCCAATTTGTCCTGAGTACGCTGATACCCATATGTGAGGGTAAACCCCTGTTTGGGCACACAGGAGAGCTAGGAAGGGAAGGAGCACTGTTTTACTTTTTCAACGCAGAATTGGCTGGAATTGAGATCGGACGCCATGTCGTGTTTGGGGAGCCCCTGATGTGCCGAAACAGTGGAAACCCCCCAATTATAACTGAAACCCTAATCTAAACACACCCCTAACCCTAATTCCAACGGTAACCCTAACCACACCTCTAACCCTGACACACCCCTAACCCTAATCCCAACCCTATTCCCAAATGTAAATGTAATCTAAACCCTAACCCTAACTTTAGCCCCAACCCTAACTGTAGCCCCAACCCTAACCCTAGCCCTAACCCTAACCCTAGCCCTAACTCTAGCCCTAACCCTAGCCCTAACCCTAGCCCTAGCCCTAACCCTAGCCCTAACCCTAGCCCTAGCCCTAACCCTAGCCCTAACCCTAGCCCTAACCCTAACCCTAACCCTAGCCCTAACCCTAGCCCTAACCCTAGCCCTAGCCCTAACCCTAGCCCTAACCCTAGCCCTAATGGGAAAATGGAAATAAATACATTTTTTTTTATTTTTCCCTAACTAAGGGGGTGATGAAGGGGGGTTTGATTTACTTTTATAGCGGGTTTTTTAGCGGATTTTTATGATTGGCAGCCGTCACACACTGAAAGACCCTTTTTATTGCAAAAAATATTTTTTGCAATACCACATTTTGAGAGCTATAATTTTTCCATATTTTGGTCCACAGAGTCATGTGAGGTCTTGTTTTTTGCGGGACGAGTTGACGTTTTTACTGAAAACATTTTCGGGCACGTGACATTTTTAGATCGCTTTTTATTCCGATTTTTGTGAGGAAGAATGACCAAAAACCAGCTATTCATGAATTTCTATTGGGGGAGGCGTTTATACCGTTCCGCGTTTGGTAAAATTGATAAATCAGTTTTATTCTTCGGGTCAGTACGATTACAGCGATACCTCATTTATATCATTTTTTTATGGTTTGGCGCTTTTATACGATAAAAACTATTTTACAGAAAAAATAATTATTTTTGCATCGCTTTATTCTCAGGACTATAACTTTTTTATTTTTTTGCTGATGATGCTGTATGGCGGCTCGTTTTTTGCGAGACAATATGACGCTTTCAGCGGTACCATGGTTATTTATATCTGTCCTTATGATCACGTGTTATTCCACTTTTTGTTCGGCGGTATGATAATAAAGCGTTGTTTTTTGCCTCGTTTTTTTTTTTTTTTTCTTACGGTGTTTACTGAAGGGGTTAACTAGTGGGACAGTTTTATAGGTCGGGTCGTTACGGACGCGGCAATACTAAATATGTGTACTTTTATTGGTTTTTTTTTTATTTAGATGAAGAAATGTATTTATGGGAATAATATTTTTTTTTTTTTCATTATTTTGGAATATTTTTTTTTTATTTTTTTTACACATTTGGAAATTTTTTTTTTAACTTTTTTACTTTGCTCTGAGCAGGCTCTGTGAAGCCACCTCCCTCCCTGCAGGACCCGGATCCGCGGCCATCTTGGATCCGGGGCTGGAGGGAGCATGGAGGGAGGTGAGACCCTCGCAGCAACGCGATCACATCGCGTTGCTCCGGGGGTCTCAGGGAAGCCCGCAGGGAGCCCCCTCCCTGCGCGGTGCTTCCCTGCACCGCCGGCACATCGCGATCATCTTTGATCGCGGTGTGCCAGGGGTTAATGTGTCGGGGGCGGTCCGTGACCGCTCCTGGCACATAGTGCCGGATGTCAGCTGCGATAAGCAGCTGACACCCGGCCGCGATCGGCCGCGCTCCCCCCGTGAGCGCGGCCGATCGGCTATGACGTACTATCCCGTCCAGGGTCAGATAAGCCCAGGGCACCTCGACGGGATAGTACGTCTAAGGTCACAGAGGGGTTAAAGTCCATTCCCGTTTCCAAGGGTGACTAACCCCTTCAGGGTTCACTCCCGCAATCCAGCAGGGGTATGCAACCATGTGCATATAAGGAGGAGGTGGTGTGGACCCTCATTTCCCTTCTCTCTACTATGCACTGAGTCCATGCGGCACCTCAATGGTTCCCAGGTGTTTACATTGTTATGCCATGTTTAAGTGTACTGTGTGATGTTTATTATATGTAATTGTATGCCTTTCTATTGTATAAACTGTACTGCATTGAATATGTTGAGATTAGGGAAAGAAGGAGTTAATCAAGGGGGGCTGGATTAACAGCCTAAAAGAAGCAGGACGTTCCTGCTTCCAGCAGAGCCCAGGCAGGCTTGCCCCAGGCAGGACCTGCTGCACTGTTGGGAGCAGGGTATACCCCTGGAGGAGAATAACTTACTGCCAAGGACTGTCAGTGGGAACGGGCACTGGAACTTTGGAAGTGCCCACCAAAAGACTGTTGGCTCTCAGTGACCGGAGGAGAGCCGACCATGCTGCATATTTTGATAGGGAAAGCGCAGGAAGTGTTACCTCATTCATCTCATCTTTATTAAAAGTTTTCTACTATTGGAACTGAAGCGTGCCATGTGGTGCATCCGGAGGATGCCGTTCCAGTAAGGCGAACAACCGTGTGCTGGAGGTAACTGACTATGCAAGGGGGTACAGGTCACCACCGACACTCAGACCTCGTGACATCCAGGGCTCACTGCTCCTCCAGAGACGTGGAACAGTCTCACATATTTTGGTGCAACCGGCACAACACTTACTTCAAAAAGAGGCCGCCCTCATTCCTTGCAGCCGGAATAATGGGCCACACTGTGGCCCAAAGACCCACTAAAGGATGACTCATCACTGTTTTCTCCGGCTTTCTGTAGTGTCCACGTGTCATTTGGCCGGACATGCTTCCTTCTCCTGGCCGCTGCAGCTCCTTAAAAATTCTGCACTCCAGACATTTCATTTCTTTTATAACTTACTTCACCCACCAAGCCTCTCTCACTATCGGGGCCCAGAACTAGACTAGGTAGCCGCCATGGGGAGAAACAGGGACTGGGGTGAGGGTCGGTGTCACGCTTACCGCAACTGCAGTTGGCTGCGACGGTCCTCCACTGTGGCCGTGTGAACTTGGGATTACGAGACGGTCCCTCTCTCCACAACTTCCACTGAATGACCTACTCCGCTGCTGCATTCAGACAGGTGTCTCACTTGGCAATGGTGTCTCTCTTCCGGTCACGCCAGCTTGCTCTTCTGGACTCTGCCCATTCGTGGGTATAGTTACTTCCAGCTGCTCCACCCATTTCCTCACACTCTGTTGGAAAGGCTGAAGCTTCTTCTTCGCCCGGGCGGACATTAATCATAGTGGGATGTGGCATCGGCTCAGACCACGGCCTCCTTTATTTGGTGCCATTTTCTTTCTAGGACACCCACAAAAGGCGGCACCACCCTACATCTTTGCGCCATTGACTGTCTCCTTCTTGACAGTGTTTTGCACCATCTTGGACCACAATTCAGTCATCAGTTCACAAGCTCTGTAGCTGCAGGGTTTATGGATTTAATCCTGCTGACTACGCCAAATGTAACAAGGTAACACGGGGCGGTAGTCATGGGCGAGTTCACTAAGCAACAGTCAGTGAGCACCCCAGCACCTTGTACATAAAAAGATAAATAAAGTCCCATCATGGCACACTCACAAGCTCTGTCAGATTCCCCTCAGCTGCTGCCATGCCGGCTCCGCAAATCACTTCAGAGATTAGGTGTTTTTCCTACAGCATAAGTTTACTAGACGACAGCGTATTCATCACATAGGCAGCACAAGTCAAACACAGAGACATCTTCTTATCTGCACTCTTCACACAGGCAGCACAAGATAGACACAGAGAAATATTATCTTTCCCTGTCATCCGGACAGACTTTTTCTTCTGCATTAAGGTACCTTTACACATAACGATATCGTTAACGATATCGTTGCTTTTTGTGACGTAGCAATGATATCGTTAAGGAAATCGTTCTGTGTGACAGCGACCAACGATCAGGCCCCTGCTGGGAGATCGTTGGTCGCTGAGGAAAGTCCAGAACTTTATTTCGTCGCTGGATCTCCCGCTGACATCGCTGGATCGGCGTGTGTGACACCGATCCAGCGATGTCTTCACTGGTAACCAGGGTAAACATTGGGTTACTAAGCGCAGCGTAAAAGTAAAAAAAAAACAAAACACTACATACTTACCTACCGCTGTCTGTCCCCGGCGCTCTGCTTCTCTGCACTCCTCCTGCACTGGCTGTGAGCGTCGGTCAGCCGGAAAGCAGAGCGGTGATGTCACCGCTCTGTTTTCCGGCCGCTGTGCTCACAGTCAGTGCAGGAGGAGTGCAGAGAAGCAGAGCGCCGGAGGACAGACAGCGGTAGGTAAGTATGTAGTGTTTGTTTTTTTTACTTTTACGCTGGTAAGTGGCCTCCTGTATATAGTGCAGCTCCACCCTGTGCTCTGGGCCTGTGCAATGTGTTAGCTCAGTTAGTGTTTAGCTGCTGAGTTTGCCTGGCCTTGCTCTGAGTTTCTCCCTCTCTGGAGGCTTTTCTCTGTGCTATTGCTGCAGCGATCGACATCGTTGTCGGTATCGCTGCAGCGTCGCTGAGTGTGAAGGTACCTTAAGCTTCCCTTTCCTGGCAAGCTCAACTATATCTCTGGACAATCCGTCTCCTACCTGTTTCCTTGGACAATCTCTGTCCCAGTCATGCTCGAAGCACACCAGCTTCCTGCCGTTTCCCTGGTCTGGCTGCGAGTTATAGGGTAACGGGCTCGCCGACTCAGCTGCCTCCTAATCCAGCAGCTAGCTTCAGATCCTTCCTTGTAACGGTTCTGTATACTGTAAGCTGGTGACCGCCTGCACGATTTTCAGCCTGGGGGCCGCTTACTGTCATCTGCAGACTTATCCCCCACGGCCTGTAAGGGTATGTGTCCACCTTCAGGATGTCCGGCGGTTTAGTCGGAGCGGCAAACCCGCTCCGCGCTAAGCTCCGACCCCTTCTGGGACGCGATGATGCCGGATGTGTTCATAGCACACATTCGGGATCATCGCACTCCACAAATAGGGCCCTGTGTTATACCTTGCGGCGACGCAGCATCGCCGCAAGGTATACGGACATGCTGCAATCTTAAAAGACGCGCCGCATGTCCGGAGTCGCAGGGCCGCCGCGTGCGTGTTACCATGCATAGTGGAGACGGGATTTAATTCAATCCCCTCCACTATGCTGTAACATCTGGACGCTGCGTGTTTGAAGCTGAGTCTCTATGCAGCGTCAAACACGCAGCGTTTACTGCACGTGGAAACATACCCTAATAGTCTGCTCACACGTCCTGCCCTTGTGCAGGCTGACCAGGCGACTGACAGAGCCAGGAAGTATCTGTCCTATATTCCCCTGTTCTGTGCTGCTCTGCTGTGTGACTCCTCCCATCTACTGTACTTAACCCCCTATGCTGCCTATACCTTACTACTCTTACATCTATCATATGCTCTGTCTCTACTGTGCTCCCTCTATTCTAATACCCCTATGGTCCTGTACTACTTACTAATTCATCCCTAAGCTAAAGCACATTACATCACATTACAATACATGACAAATACATTATAGTGCACCAATAGCAAAACATTAATAAAACATCAGGGTTCAGCACATGACACATGTGCACGGTGTTAAGGAGAGAGGAAGCACATGAGGGTCCCTGCCACCTTCTTACAGCTGACTTGAGACTGGGGCATAAGTTCACTTTCCATCGAGACCACAAGTAGGGATGAGCGGACCCATGGAAGTTCGGGTTCTGGTACCCGACCCGAACTTTATTCCAAAGTTTGGATCGGGTACCAGTACTGCATCAGAACTTGAACCAGAACCCCATTAAAAACAATGGACGTTTGAGATGGAAAATTCTCTCTCTCTTTTTCTCTCTTGCTCCCCAACGGACTTCCAAACATTGCAACAGACTTCCGGGAGAAGTCCGTGTTCAGTATTTAGCAGCATTTAGCAGCGGGCACTAACTGTCTGGTACGAACCTCGAACTTTTAAGTTTGGGTTCGCTTATCTCTAATCATGACCCTAAACATACTGCCAGAGTTACAATGGATGGTTTAGATCAAAGCATATTCACGTGATGTGTGTGAAAGGCCCAGTCACAGTGGAGAGCTAAATCTCATTGAAAACTTGTGGCAAAACTTGAAAATTGCTGTTGACACCTCCATCCAATCTCACAGAGCTAGAGCTAGAATGGACAAAAATTTCAACCTCTAGATGTGCAAAGCTGGTAAACACAGACCCCAGAAGACTTGCAGCAGGATGGCTGAATACAAATGCACATCACAATTTTCAGATTTATATTTTTATAATAATTAGAATGTATCATTTCCTTTACACTTGAGAATAATCACTTTACGTTGATATATCACATATGATCCCAATAATATACATTTGAGTTTATGGGTGTAACATGAAAAATGTAGAAAAGTTTACGGGGTATGAATACTTTCTCAAGGCACTGTATAATCATATTGTTTCAATTATATACATGATGTATTTAGCCAACGTTCTGCAAAAGTATCAGTAATGTCCAACCTATAAGGGTATGTGTCCACGCTCAGGATTGCATCAGGATTTGATCAGGATTTGTCGCAGGTAAAATCTGCACCAAATCTGCACCTGAGGTCACTGGCAGGTCACCTGCGTTTTTCATGCGTTTTTTGACGCGTTTTTTCATGCGGATTTGTGTGTGTTTTTGTAAGCTCAATAAAGATATACCAAAAAGGGATGTCATTTCTTGTCCAACCTCTTCATTTACATACTCCATTGAAGAATAATGTTTACACACACAGACAGATAGATGATAGATAACAGATAGATCGATAGATAGATAATAGATGATAGATAGATGATAGATATGGGATAGATAGATAATAGATAGATAATAGATAGATCTATCGTATCTATCGTATCTATCGTACTGTATCTATCGTATCTATCATATCTATTATCTATCTATAAATATATCTATCAATAGATATATCTATAGATAGCTAGATATATATATACATCGATAGATAGATAATAGATAGATGATAGATAGATAATAGATAGATGACAGATAGATAATAGATAGATACGATAGATAGATAGATAATACCAGATGTTTAGTATATCTATGTATCTATAATTATATCTATCTATAAATATATCTATAGATAGATTATCCATCTATCTATATAATCATCTAAGGGGTACTTCCGTCTGTTTGTCTGTCTTTCTGTCTGTAACGGAAATCCCGAGTCGCTGATTGGTCCGGCCGCGAATTGGCCCCTCCCTACTCCACATCCTGGACCAACTTTTTTACTATTGATGCTGGCTATGCAGCATCAATAGTAAAAAGATATAATGGTAAAAGTAATTAAAAAAAATAAAAACTCATGCTATTCTGACCTTCCGTCGCCTCCGCAGCTTTCCCGCTCCTGCGGATGCTCTCGGCAGCTTCCCAGAGATGCATTGCAAAATTACACAGATGACTTAGCGGTCTCTAACAAAGACCGCTAAGTCATCTGGGTAATTTCGCAATGCATCTCTGGAACCGAAGCTGCCGGCCGCATCGCGAGGAGCGGGACAGCTTCCGTGGACGACGGAAGGTGAGTATGCAGCGCCCCAGAGATCTGGTCGTTGCATGACACTCTGCCACTAAGGGGAGTGATGGTATGTCTGATGGCACTGAAGGAATTCTACTGACCAGGTATCACCAGCACACATTACACTTCACACTCCGGCCACTAGGGGGAGCAAAAGGCTTTATTTATTGGGCCACTCCTCACACTGGTAAAACTAGGGGTTGGATAGGAAGTTAGTCAGAAGCTGACTGGGTTGGATTCAGGCAACATCCCGTGGCAGGGGGTGTTGCAGGGAAAAGACACAGGGGGGTCCCTGTCAGGTGTGGGAACCTGGCAGGTGCCTAGCAAACAGAGCAGAACGATACGGAACCGCACCTGCACACCCCGCGGCGGTATCCTAAGAAAGAGACACGAAGTGAAGGATATTGTGGAACAGTGAGAAACGAGATCAAGCACAAAGGAGAGCCAGTAGGAGTCGTGCCGTGAGACTGAGGCAACATCCTACTGAGGCGCGTAGCCAGTGGCCGGAACACCGCGGAAGTAACTGACTCTAGGCCTTACTTCGAACTCCGCAGGACAGTTAATTATAGGTTGGCTGTCTACCTTAAATTTCCTACGAAGACATAGGGGGCAACGCGTGGAGAGGGGTGTCTCTAGGGTCCCGGAAGAGCTCCGAGCCTTCCCGTCATACGGGTGCGTCCTAGCCATAACATACTGGGGGACGAGAAACTAGTAACATCTGGAACAAGCGAGAGAGAATTAGAAAGAACGAACGAACGAGAACAGCAGTTGTGAGGACTATTCCGAATGCTCAGCAGGGTAGCACTACAACACACAGGCGCTAGTGGTAGACACTGATTTCCACCTGCAAAGGGAACTCTGGAAGTGCCCATCGGACCGGCCGGTCTCAGATAGCCCTGTTAAGCGTGCTCTGAATTGCGGATCCTGAAGTCTTCAGTAAAGAGGTAAAGAGACTGCAACCTTGTGTCCTCGTTATTGACTGCACCTCACACCATCACCATCTACCTTACTGGGAAGCCCTGGGGACATACTTCACCTGTGGGAAGGTATACCATCCAGCTGCCATTCCATCACCCCAGCGGACCCCACAGCAGCGTCGGTCACCCTGACCGAACACCACAGGTGGCATCACGAATCCCTGATAGACTGTACCACCTTTATTGGACGCCCCTTAGCAGGGTCGTGGACCGGGTCTAGCCACCGTGACAGCCTCAGAACCGAACCAGAGTGGCCCGGTACCGAGAACTCGTGGCCCTGTGTCTGGGGGCGCTCCAAGTATATAACTATTTTTTATTTTCATTCTTTTTGTGGGTTGTGCTATTTACTACGTGGCTGCTATATACTACGTGGCTGTGCTATCTGCTGCATTGGTTGTGCTATATACTACGTGGCTGTGTTATATATTATGTGGGCTGTGCTATATACTACGTGGCTGTGCTATCTACTGCGTGGGCTGTGCTATATACTATGTGGGCTGTGTTATATACTACATCGCTGTGCTATATACTATGTGGCTGTGCTATATACTACGTGGCTGTGCTATATACTACGTGGCTGTGAAATATTCTACGTGGCTGCTATATACTACGTGGGCTGTGTTATATACTACATCGCTGTGCTATATACTACGTGGGCTGTGTTATATACTACATTGCTGTGCTATATACTACGTGGCTGTGCTATATACTACGTGGTTGTGCTATATACTACATGGCTGTGCTATATACTACGTGGCTGTTATATACTACGTGGGCTGTGTTATATACTACATTGCTGTGCTATATACTATGTGGCTGTGCTATATACTACGTGGCTGTTCTATAAAAACTCATGCTATTCTGACCTTCCGTCGCCTCCGCAGCTTTCCCGCTCCTGCGGATGCTCTCGGCAGCTTCCCAGAGATGCATTGCAAAATTACACAGATGACTTAGCGGTCTCTTGCAAAGACCGCTAAGTCATCTGGGTAATTTTGCAATGCATCTCTGGGAACCGAAGCTGCCGGCCGCATCGCGAGGAGCGGGACAGCTTCCGTGGACGACGGAAGGTGAGTATATAACTATTTTTTATTTTCATTCTTTTTGTGGGCTGTGTTATTTACTATGTGGCTGCTATATACTACGTGGCTGTGCTATCTGCTGCGTTGGCTGTGCTATATACTACGTGGCTGTGTTATATATTATGTGGGATGTGCTATATACTACGTGGCTGTGCTATCTACTGCGTGGGCTGTGCTATATACTATGTGGGCTGTGTTATATACTACATCGCTGTGCTATATACTACGTGGCTGTGCTATATACTACATGGCTGTGCTATCTACTGTGTGGGCTGTGCTATCTACTGTGTGGGCTGTGTTATATACTACATGGGCTGTGTTATATACTACATCGCTGTGCTATATACTATATGGCTGTGCTATATACTACATGGCTGTGCTATATACTATGTGGCTGTGAAATATACTACGTGGCTGCTATATACTACGTGGGCTGTGTTATATACTACGTGGCTGTTATATACTACGTGGGCTGTGTCATATACTACATTGCTGTGCTATATACTACGTGGTTGTGCTATATACTACATGGCTGTGCTATATAGTACGTGGCTGCTATATACTACGTGGGCTGTGTTATATACTACATTGCTGTGCTATATACTACGTGGTTGTGCTATATACTACATGGCTGTGCTATACAGTACATGGCTGCTATATACTACGTGGGCTGTGTTATATACTACATTGCTGTGCTATATACTACGTGGCTGTGCTATATACTACGTGGCTGCTATATACTACGTGGGCTGTGTTGTATACTACGTGGATGTGCTATATACTATGTGGCTGTGCTATATACTACGTGGCTGTGCTATATACTACGTGGCTGCTATATACTACGTGGTTGTGCTATCTACTGCGTGGGCTGTGTTATATACTACGTGGGCTGTGTTATATACTACATCGCTGTGCTATATACTACGTGGCTGTGCTATATACTTCGTGGCTGCTATATACTACGTGGCTGCGCTCTCTACTGTGTTGGCTGTGCTATATACTACGTGGCTGTGTTATATACTATGTGGGCTGTGCTATATACTACATCGCTGTGCTATATACCACGTGGTTGTGCTAGATACTACGTGGCTGTGCTATATACTATGTGGCTGTGCTATATACTACGTGGCCGGCTGCGACCAATCAACGATTCTGCCGCGAAATTTAACCCCCACTCACAGCGCGACGTACATACATACATACATACATATTCTAGAATACCCGATGCGTTAAAATTGGGCCACCATCTAGTAGATATGTAATAGCAAGGCCGATGTTTATGAATGAACATTTAATTTAAACAAAAAAATGGGAAAAAAACGGCGTGGGCTCCTGCATAATTTTTTGCACCAGAGGGGGAAAACTGACGGCCGGGGGCCAATATTTGTAGCCTGGGAAGGGGGTAATACCCTCTCTAGGCTATGAATATCAGCCCGCAGCTGTCTGCGTAGGCTTTCCTGGCTATAAAGATAGGGGGACGCCCCAAAAAAAGATGACGTGGGGTCCCCCTATATTTTATAGCCAGAAAGGCTATGCAGACAGCTGCGGGCTGATATTCATAGCCTAGAGAGGGGCCATGGATATTGGCCCCCCTCGGCTACAAATACCTGCCCCCAGCCGCCCCAGAAATGGCACATCTGTAAGATGCGCCAATTCCGCAACTTAGCCCCTCTCTTCCCACTCCCGTGTAGCAGTGGGATATGGGGTAATAAGGGGTAAATGTCACCTTGCTATTGTAAGGTGACATTAAGCCGGGTTAATAATGGAGGGGCGTCAATAAGGCGTCAATAATCCTAGAGTAGTGAAAGAGTTAAAAAACAAAATAAAGACACCGCCAGAAAAAAAGTATTTTAATATTCCTAATTTAACCATACTTACCATACTCGATCACTTGCAAAAAAATTAAAAATAATAAACCGTATACTACCTGTCCGCCATAGTCCAATTAGTAACGAGTGTCCCACGACGATCTCCCCTATAGAACAGTGACATCGGGTGATATCACTGCTCTATAGGCCCTCCAGAGACACACTGACAGGAGACAATGGCTCTTGCAGTGTATCACTGAGGTTACCTCAGTTCAGGGTCTCACTTTATGGCTTTGCTGCATGGGAACTTTCTCACACAGCAGTGCCACAAGTGAGACTAGGGACTGTTTTTTACAGTGGCAGAGGAATACAGTGCGGAAGGATACCTTCCTTCGATGTATTCCTGGAGCCCCTGGAGAGCGGTCGCATCAGCTGATGCTGCTGCTCTCCACGGGAGATCGTCGTGGGACACTCGTTTTAATTGGATTTCTGCAGATCAGGGAGTATAGTGTTTGTTTATTAATTTAGTATTTTTTACAGGTGACACTGGCTTCGGGGATCAAAGTGACAAGTGATGGTGAGTATGTAATCTATGTTTAATGTACTGTATGTCTATATGTTTGTAGTGTATTTATGTGTTGTATGGTGTATGTTGCATGTCGCATGTTGCATTTTGCATGTTGTCGCATGTTGCATGTCGCATGTTGTTGCATGTCGCATGTTGTTGCATGTTGCATATCGTATGTTGTTGCATGTTGCATGTTGTTGCATGTGGCATGTCGCATGTTGTCGCATGTTGTCACATGTCGCATGTTGTCGCATGTGGCATGTCACATGTGGCATGTCGCTGCATGTTGCATGCTGTTGCATGTTGTTGCATGTTGCATGTCACATGTTGCATGTTGTTGCATGTTGTTGCATGTCGCATGTTGCATGTCACATGTTGTCGCATGTAGCATGTTGTCGCATGTTGCATGTTGTTGCATGTCACATGTTGCATGTCGCATGTTGCATGTCGACGCAGCTTGTCGCATATTGTCGCATGTTGCACGTCACATATTGTAGCATGTTGTAGCATGTCGCATGTTGCATGTTGTCACATAATGTTGCATGTTGCATGTTGTCGCATGTCGCATGTTGTACATTGCATGTTGTTGCATGTTGTATGCTGTCGCATGTTGTCGCATGTTGCATGTCATCGCATGTTGCATGTTGTTGCATGTTGTTGCATGGTGTATGTTGTATGGTGTATGGTGTATGTTGTGTGTTGTATGTGCACACAGTGTAGACGAGTCCGGCTCTGTTACATCTGGATGCCTGACATCTAGATGTAGCAGAGCCGGTAGATGATCGCCGGAGATAACTCTCCAGCGATCACCTACACTACAGCGTTCTAGCAAGCAGCTGATGAGCTGTTTGCGAGAACCAGACTAGTGACCGGAGATAAGTCCCGGTCACGTGCACGGCAGTTCTCGCGATAACATAAATTGTCTCGAGAACTGCAGTGGACGAGGGACTTCCGGCGGCGGGACAGGTGAGCCGGCAGACATGCATAATAAGCTGTATTTACGCAATTTCTACGCATGTGACTAATCATTTTATCACATCTAATGATAGTCTATGGTAAATTTACGGCGCGTCGACGGAGCGTCGTCGCATTGTAAACAGACATCCTGCGTTCTGAAAAGATGCGCCGCATGTCCGTTTACGCGGGTCTGCCGCCTGCATGTTTTACTGCATAGTGGAGATGGGATTTCATGAAATCCCCTCCACTATGCTGTAACATCTGGACGCTGCGTGTTTGACGCTGCGGCTCTACGCAGCATCAAACACGCAGCGTTTCCGGAATGTGGAAACATACCCTAAAAGAAGTGCTGTGAGTGTTTATTACATCTGTGACATCCCCATGGTGAATGTTTATTACATCTGATTCTGAACCACCTCCAATGTTAATATTTTTTTTGTTACATCCTCCAAGTCGTACGTTTGATTTTTGTATTTTGTAATTTTCTTTTCAATGGAAATTAGAAAATGGCAAATGTTCTACAGGTTTTGACATATAAGGTTTACAAATCTTTCTACCATTTTTTGCTTAAAAATGAAAAATTAAGTTCCTGCTCAAATGCAACTACATTGACCTGAGCGTGACACCTGTGACCCCTTTACCAAACACCAGTGTACTCATGTGGTCCTCCCTGACCTTGTTTTTACCTAGCGCTACACATATCAATATGGTGTGATTCAGCACTCATACCGTTTCTAGGAATTAATAAGTCTTCCCGCATGATTATTTTTAGATAACACTGACTCGTTTTATTTTTTTTTTGTTCTTCCTACTACCAAATGTAAACATTTGATTTCTCTGTAATCAGGAATCTGGAAAACACCTCTGAATGTGTTAGTATAAAAGTAACCTTGATTTTGAGGGTCTACGAGACAAAGGAAGATCTTTATCCAACAATGGAGGCATTGAAGATGACACATAGACAGCAGATGTGTAATATGTTCCATAATGTGGCAGAAACTGTTCTTCTATAAACCTTGAACTCACAGGAAAAAAAGGGGTTGCCTACTTCCGTCTTTAAATTTTAACATCTATTATGGCAGCATTCACGTATCACATGACCACTGAGGATAACATAATGTGTGGAATACGCGCATACAATATTTTGACACAAAAGGGTTGATGCACAAAGCTGTGAATAGATCTTTGCTGGAAGGCTCATGCTTTGCCAGTCACAAATATCCCATTGCTACTGCACAGCACCGACCTCTTGTACAATGTATTGAAACCCTGTTTAGTACTATGTACCCTATATTGCACCATTTTTCCTAATGATTATCATCAAAACCATGGTTTTATAGGAGTGTAGCATACTGTCTTATACAGTGCCTTGTGAAAGTATTCAGCCCCTTGGAACTTTTCATCCTTTTCCCACATATCATGCCTCAAACATAAAGATACAAAATGTAAATTTTTGGTGACGAATCAACAACAAGTGGAACACAATTATGAAGTTGAACGAAATTTATTGGTTATGTTAAATCTTTGTGGAAATTCAAAAACTGAAAAGCGGGGCGTGCAATATTATTCGGCCCCTTTACTTTCAGTGCAGCAAACTCACTCCAGAAGTTCATTGTGGATCTCTGAATGATCCAATGTTGTCCTAAATGCCCAATGATGATAAATATAATCCACCTGTGTATAATCAAGTCTCCGTATAAATGCACCTGCTCTGTGATAGTCTCAGGGTTCTGTTTGAAGCACAGAGAGCATCATGAAGACCAAGGAACACAACAGGCAGGTCCGTGATACTGTTGTGGAGAAGTTTAAAGTCCGATTTGGATACAAAATGATTTCCAAAACTTTAAACATTCCAAGGAGCACTGTGCAAGCGATCATATTGAAATGGAAGGCGTATCATACCACTGCAAATCTACCAAGACCCGGCCATCCCTCTAAACTTTCATCACAAACAAGGAGAAGACTGATCAGAGATGCAGCCAAGAGGCCCATGATCACTCTGAATGAACTGCAGAGATCTACAGCTGAGGTGAGACAGTCTGTCCATAGGCAGTCGTACCCTGCACAAATCTGGCCTTTATGGAAGAGTGGCAAGAAGAAAGCCATTTCTCAAAGATATCCATAAAAAGTGTTGTTTAAAGTTTGCAACAAGCTACCTGAGAGACACATCAAACATGTGGAAGAAGGTGCTCTGTTCAGATTAAACCAAAATCGCACTTTTTGGCAACAATGCCAAATGATAAATTTGGCGTAATGACAACACAGCTCATCACCCTGAACTCACCATCCCCATTGTCAAACATGGTGGTAGCAGAATCATGGTTTGGGCCTTCTTTTCTTCAGCAGGGACATGGAAGATGGTTAACATTGATGGGAAGATGGACCAAGCCAAATACAGGACCATTCTTGAAGAAAACCTGTTGGAATCTGCAAAAGATCTGAAACTGGGACGGAGATTTGTCTTTCAACAAGACAATGATCCCAAACATAAAGCAAAATCTACAATAGAATGGTCCAGGTTTTAGAATGGCCAAGTCAAAGTCCAGACCTCAATCCAATCGAGAATCTGTGGAAAGAGCTGAAAACTGCTGTTCACAAATGATCTCCATCAAGCCTCACTGAGCTCGAGCTGTTTGCCAAGAAAGAATGGGCAAGAATTTCAGTACAAAACTGATAGAGACATACCACAAGGGACTTGCAGCTGTAATCGCAGCAAAAAGTGGCGCAACAAAGTATTAAGTTAAAGGGGCCGAATAATACTGCAAAACCACTTTTCCGTTTTTGAATTTCCCTGATGAAGAGACCTGTGTAGTCTCGAAAGCTTGCAATTTGTTACCATCTTTTCAGTTAGCCATTAAAAGGTATCAACCACTGAGGACTCTCAATTCTAAATATTTTTCTATCTACTGGCTAACACGGTACCAAGATATATATCTTTCCTGAATTTCCACAAAAATTTAAAATAACCAATAAATTTTGTTCAACTTCACAATTGTGTTCCACTTGTTGATTCTTCACCCAAAATTTATATTTGGTATCTTTATGTTTGAAGCATGATATGTGGGAAAATGTTGAAAAGTTCCAGGCGGCCGAATACTTTCACAAGGCACTGTACATACCATCTGATGGGACAGGCTGCAATTTTTTATTATGGTGTAGGTTCTATATAAAAAATAAACAGGCATACGCAGGATTGGTATCATGCAGGAGACTGTAGAGATCTCGAACAGTCAATTATCTCTTGACAAGTCTCCTAATAATTTTTTTTTCATGCATTGTTCTATTTCTCTGTAAGGCCTCATTCAGATGTCCGTTTTCTGCCTATGAGTGCTATCCAAGTTTTTCCCAGATATCACACATACTGTAACTATGATAGCCTATGGTGCCTTCAAATGTCTTTGATTTTTCGTGGACTGAGCGATCCATGGAAAATCACGAAGACATGTCTGATCTTGATCCCAGAGTCGGATCAAAATCGTCAACACAAGTCTACGTGTCTGATTTTCACTGACTATGTCACATAGGAGAAAGTGGAGAAACTGATGAATGAGAAAAACTGATGACACACTGATTAAAAAGGGGGTGGACAAAAGTATTGGCACCCATGTGATGCTTCTCTAATTTGTGTAATTAACAGCACCTGTAACTTACCTGTGGCACCTAACAGGTGTTGGCAATAACTAAATCACACTTGCATAAATATACAAAAAAGGATGCACTCTATTGTGCAAAAGCATGTCTAATCTGAAATATATTTTTGTCATTTTTTTGTCATTTTTTTTGTCATTTAAATCACACTTGCAGCCAGCTGACATGGATTAAAGTTGACTCAACCTCTGTCCTGTGTCCTTTTGTGTACCACATTGAGCATGGAAAAAAGAAAGAAGACCAAAGAACTGTCTGAGGACTTGAGAAACCAAATTGTGAGGAAGCATGAGCAATCTCAAGGCTACAAGTCCATCTACAAAGACCTGAATGTTCCTGTGTCTACCGTGCGCAGTGTCATCAAGAAGTTTAAAGCCCATGGCACTGTGGCTAACCTCCCTAGATGTGGACGGAAAAGAAAAATTGACAAGAGATTTCAACACAAGATTGTGCGGATGTTGGATAAAGAACCTCAACTAACATCCAAACAAGTTCAAGCTGCCCTGCAGCCCGAGGATACAACAGTGTCAACCTGTACTATCCGTCTGCGTCTGATTGAAAAGGGTCTGCATGGTAGGAGACTGTTGTGAATTCAGCTTTTGGGCTCCCTCCGGTGGTTGTAGAGGGTAATGCAGTTGTGCCTGGACTGCAGGAGTGGACAGGTGTATCTACTAATTGCAAAACTGACTGGGGTATATAGCTTTGCAGGATCCTTTAGTCAGTGCCAGTTGTCCATTGTTCTGGAAGGATTCACTTCCCTGCTGGTCTCTCCAGTTTGCTGTGCTTTTCTACAAAGATAAGTCCTGGCTTTGTTTTTGCTGTCCACCTGCTGTGGACCTATAGTTCTGTGCATATTCATGTTTTTGTCTTGACCAGCTTAGCCTGTGAAGGATTTTTTGCAGCCTAGCTATTTCTCTGGAGATGCAGATATACCCCCCATGTCTTTAGTCAGATGTGGTGATCCGTATTTTCTGCTGTGGATATTTTCTAGTGTTTTTATACTGACCGCATAGTACTCTGTTCTTTTCTTTCTTTTTAGCTAGTATGGCCTCCTATGCTAAAATCTGATTTCATATCTGCGTATGTTATTTCCCTCTCCTCTCACAGTCAATATTTGTGGGGGGCTATCTATCCTTTGGGGATTTTCTCTGAGGCAAGATAGGTTTCCTGTTTCTGTCTTTAGGGGTAGTTAGATCTTAGGCTGTGCCGAGGGGTCTAGGGAGTGTTAGGTACCCCCACGGCTACTTCAAGTTGTGCTGCTAGGTTCAGGGTTTGCGGTCAGCACAGGGACCACCTTCTCCAGAGTCCGTCTCATGCTGCTCCTAGACCACCAGATCATAACAGTACAACTGGCCAACAATGAGTTAATTGCATCTCAGAAGAAGGGCGGGAAGCTTTTGAGCCATTTTTTTTCCTTAGTCTGTTTGGTATTTTCCTCCCTCTTTACCTCTGGGTGGCTACGGAGTCTAGTATTAACATGAATGTTCAGGAGTTATTTTCTCGGGTGGATCAGCTTGCTGCTAGGGTACAGGGTATTTCAGATTTCATTGTTCAAACTCCTGCCTTAGAACCTAAGATTCCCACTCCTGATTTATTCTTTGGTGACAGATCCAAATTTTTGAGTTTCAAAAATAACTGTAAACTGTTTTTTGAATTAAGACCCCGGTCTTCTGGTGATCCTATTCAGCAGGTTAAAATCATCATATCTCTGCTGCGTGGTGACCCACAGGATTGGGCATTTTCCCTGGAATCTGGCAATCCTGCTTTGCTTAATGTTGATTCGTTCTTTCAGGCATTGGGGTTGTTGTATGATGAGCCTAATTCTGTGGATCAGGCTGAGAAAATCTTGTTAGCCCTGTGTCAAGGTCAAGAAGCGGCAGAATTGTATTGCCAGAAATTTAAAAAATGGTCTGTACTGACTAAATGGAATGAGGATGCCTTGGCGGCAATTTTCAGAAAGGGTCTTTCTGAATTCGTTAAAGATGTTATGGTGGGGTTCCCCACGCCTGCTGGTCTGAGTGATTATATGTCTCTGGCCATTCAGATTGATCGGAGCTTGCGCAAGCGCAGAGTTGTGCACACTGTGGCGTTGCCCTCTGAGCGGAGCCCTGAGCCTATGCAGTGTGATAGGATTTTGTCTAGAGCTGAACGTCAAACATTCAGGCATCAGAATAGGTTGTGTTTTTACTGCGGCGATTCTGCTCATGTTATTTCTGATTGCCCTAAGTGTACTAAGATAATCACTAGTTCTGTTGCCATCAGTACTATACAACCTAAATTTCTGTTATCCGTGACCTTGATCTGCTCATTATCATCATTTTCTGTCATGGCATTTGTGGATTCAGGCGCTGCTCTGAACTTAATGGACTTAGAATTTGCCAGACGTTGTGGTTTTCCCTTGCAGCCTTTGCAGAACCCTATTCCTTTGAGGGGCATTGATGCTACACCGTTGGCTAAAAATAAACCTCAGTTTTGGACACAGCTGACCATGCGCATGGCGCCAGCCCATCAGGAAGATTGTCGTTTTCTGGTGTTGCATAATTTGCATGATGATATTGTGCTGGGTTTTCCATGGTTGCAGCTACATAATCCGGTGTTAGATTGGAAATCCATGTCTGTGACTAGTTGGGGTTGTCAGGGGGTTCATGATCAGGTTTCTTTGATGTCAATCTCCTCTTCCCCCTCTTCTGAAGTTCCTGAGTTTTTGTCTGACTTCCAGGATGTATTCGATGAGCCCAAATCCAGTTCCCTTCCACCGCATAGGGACTGTGATTGTGCTATTGACTTGATTCCAGGTTGTAAGTTCCCTAAGGGCCGACTTTTCAACCTGTCTGTGTCTGAACATACCGCCATGCGGAGCTACATTAAGGAGTCTTTGGAGAAAGGGCATATTCAGCCATCTTCTTCACCGCTGGGAGCGGGGTTCTTTTTGTTGCCAAGAAGGATGGCTCCTCGAGACCCTGTATTGATTATCGCCTCTTGAATAAGATCACGGTTAAATTTCAATACCCCTTGCCTTTGCTTACTGATTTGTTTGCTAGGATTAAGGGGTCTAGCTGGTTTACTAAGATTGACCTTCGAGGGGCATATAATCTTATTCGTATCAAGCAGGGTGATGAATGGAAAACTGCATTTAATACGCCCGAAGGCCATTTTGAATACCTTGTGATGCCATTCGGACTCTCTAATGCCCCATCTGTGTTCCAATCCTTCATGCATGATATCTTTCGGAGTTATCTTGATAAATTCATGGTTGTATATTTGGATGATATTTTGATTTTTTCCAATGATTGGGAGTCTCATGTGAAACAGGTCAGGATGGAATTTCAGATCCTCCGTAATAATGCTTTATTTGTGAAGGGGTCAAAGTGCCTCTTTGGAGTGCAGAAGGTTTCTTTTTTGGGTTTCATTTTTTCTCCCTCATCTATAGAAATGGATCCGGTTAAGGTTCAGGCCATTCATGAATGGATTCAGCCCACATCTGTGAAGAGCCTTCAGAAATTCTTGGGCTTTGCTAATTTTTATCGTCGTTTCATTGCCAACTTCTCCAGTGTGGTTAAACCTCTAACCGATTTGACCAAGAAAGGCGCTGATGTGACGAATTGGTCCTCCGCAGTTGTTTCTGCCTTTCAGGAGCTTAAACGCCGATTTACTTCTGCCCCTGTGTTGCGTCAGCCAGATGTTTCTCTTCCATATCAGGTTGAGGTTGACGCGTCTGAGATTGGGGCAGGGGCCGTTTTGTCTCAGAGGAATTCTGATGGTTCCTTGATGAAACCGTGTGCCTTCTTTTCTCGGAAGTTTTCGCCTGCGGAACACAATTAAGATGTCGGCAATCGGGAGTTGTTGGCTATGAAGTGGGCATTTGAGGAGTGGCGACATTGGCTTGAGGGGGCCAAGCACCGTATTGTGGTCCTGACCGATCATAAGAATCTGATTTACCTCGAGTCTGCCAAACGGCTGAATCCTAGACAGGCTCGATGGTCCCTGTTTTTCTCCCGTTTTGATTTTGTGGTCTCGTACATTCCTGGTACTAAGAATGTTAAGGCGGATGCCCTCTCTATGAGTTTTTTTCCTGATTCCCCTGGGGTTCTTGAGCCGGTCGGCATTTTGAAGGAAGGGGTGATTCTTTCTGCCATCTCCCCTGATTTGCGACGGGTTCTTCAGGAATTTCAGGCTGATAAGCCGGACCGCTGTCCTGTGGGGAAACTGTTTGTTCCTGATAGATGGACTAGTAAAGTGATTTCTGAGGTTCATTGTTCTGTGTTGGCTGGCCATCCTGGGATTTTTGGTACCAGAGATTTGGTTAGTATGTCCTTTTGGTGGCCTTCTTTGTCACGGGATGTGCGTTCTTTTGTGCAGTCCTGTGGGATTTTTGCGCGAGCTAAGCCTTGCTGTTCCCGCGCTAGTGGGTTGCTTTTGCCATTGCCGGTCCCTGAGAGACCTTGGATGCATATTTCTATGGATTTTATTTCCGATCTTCCTGTTTCCCAAAGAATGTCGGTTATCTGGGTTGTCTGTGACCGATTTTCTAAGATGGTTCATTTGGTGCCTTTGCCTAAATTGCCTTCTTCTTCTGATTTGGTTCCGTTGTTTTTTCAGCATGTGGTGCGTTTGCATGGTATTCCGGAGAATATTGTGTCCGACAGAGGTTCCCAGTTTGTTTCCAGGTTTTGGCGGGCCTTTTGTGCCAAGCTGGGCATTGATTTGTCATTTCATCCTCAGACAAATAGCCAGACTGAGCGAACTAATCAGACCTTGGAGACCTATTTGAGATGCTTTGTGTCTGCTGATCAGGATGATTGGGTGGCTTTTTTGCCATTGGCCGAGTATGCCCTTAATAATCGGGCTAGTTCGGCTACTTTGGTTTCACCTTTTTTTTGTAATTTTGGTTTTCATCCTCGTATTTCTTCTGGGCAGGTTGAGCCTTCTGACCTTCCTGGTGTGGATTCTGTGGTCGACAGGTTGCAGCAGATTTGGGCTTATGTGAAGGACAATTTGGTGCTGTCTCAGGAGGAGGCTCAGCGTGTTGCTAACCGTCGGCGGTGTGTTGGTTCCCGGCTTCGGGCTGGTGATCTGGTTTGGTTGTCTTCCCGTCATGTTCCTATGAAGATTTCTTCCCCTAAGTTTAAGCCTCGATTTATTGGTCCTTATAGGATTTCTGAGATTATTAATCCGGTGTCCTTTTGCCTGGCGCTTCCGGCCTCTTTTGCTATTCATAATGTCTTCCATAGATCTTTGTTGCGGAAATATGTGGAGCCCGTTGTTCCCTCTGTTGATCCTCCGGCCCCTGTATTGGTCGATGGGGAGTTGGAATATGTTGTTGAGAAGATTTTGGATTCCCGTTTTTCGAGGCGGAAGCTTCAGTACCTTGTCAAGTGGAAGGGTTATGGCCAGGAGGATAATTCTTGAGTTTCTGCCTCTGATGTCCATGCCGTTGATTTGGTTCGTGCCTTTCATCGCGCTCATCCTGATCGGCCTGGGGGTTCTGGTGAGGGTTCGGTGACCCCTCCTCAAGGGGGGGTACTGTTGTGAATTCAGCTTTTGGGCTCCCTCCGGTGGTTGTAGAGGGTAATGCAGTTGTGCCTGGACTGCAGGAGTGGACAGGTGTATCTACTAATTGCAAAACTGACTGGGGTATATAGCTTTGCAGGATCCTTTATTCAGTGCCAGTTGTCCATTGTTCTGGAAGGATTTACTTCCCTGCTGGTCTCTCCAGTTTGCTGTGCTTTTCTACAAAGATAAGTCCTGGCTTTGTTTTTGCTGTCCACCTGCTGTGGACCTATAGTTCTGTGCATATTCACGTTTTTTGTCTTGACCAGCTTAGTCTGTGAAGGATTTTTTGCAGCCTAGCTATTTCTCTGGAGATGCAGATATACCCCCCATGTCTTTAGTCAGATGTGGTGATCCGTATTTTCTGCGGTGGATATTTTCTAGTGTTTTTATACTGACCGCATAGTACTCTGTTCTTTTCTTTCTTTTTAGCTAGTATGGCCTCCTATGCTAAAATCTGATTTCATATCTGCGTATGTTATTTCCCTCTCCTCTCACAGTCAATATTTGTGGGGGGCTATCTATCCTTTGGGGATTTTCTCTGAGGCAAGATAGGTTTCCTGTTTCTGTCTTTAGGGGTAGTTAAATCTTAGGCTGTGCCGAGGGGTCTAGGGAGTGTTAGGTACCCCCCACGGCTACTTCTAGTTGCGCTGCTAGGTTCAGGGTTTGCGGTCAGTACAGGGACCACCTTCTCCAGAGTCCATCTCATGCTGCTCCTAGGCCACCAGATCATAACAGGAGACCCAGGAAGACCCCACTTCTTACCCTGAGACATAAAAAAGCCAGGCTGGAATTTGCCAAAATTTACCTGAAAAGGCCTAAAACGTTTTGGAAGAATGTTCTCTGGTCAGATGATACAAAAGTAGAGCTTTTTGGGCAAAGGCACCAACATAGAGTTTACAGGAGAAAAAAAGAGGCATCCAAATAAAGGAATACGGTCTCTACAGTCAAACATGGCGGAGGTTCCCTGATGTTTTGGGGTTGCTTTGCTGCCTCTGGCACTGGACTGCTTGACCGTGTCCATGGCATTATGAAGTCTGAAGACTACCAACAAATTTTGCAGCATAATGTAGGGCCCAGTGTGAGAAAGCTGGGTCTCCCTCAGAGGTCATGGGTCTTCCAGCAGGACAATGACCCAAAACACACTTCAAAAAGCACTAGAAAATGGTTTGAGAGAAAGCACTGGAGACGTCTAAGGTGGCCAGCAATGAGTCCAGACCTGAATCCCATAGAACACCTGTGGAGAGATCTAAAAATGGCAGTTTGGAGAAGGCACCCTTCAAATATCAGGGACCTGGAGCAGTTTGCCAAAGAAGAATGGTCTAAAATTCCAGCCGAGCATTGTAAGAAACTCATTGATGGTTACCGGAAGCGGTTGGTCGCAGTTATTTTGGCTAAAGGTTGTGCAACCAAGTATTAGGCTGAGGGTGCCAATACTTTTGTCTGGCCCATTTTTGGAGTTTTGTGTGAAATGATCAATATTTTATTTTTTGCTTCATTCTCTTTTGTGTATTTTCATTTAAGACAAATTAAATGAAGATAATAATACCAAAGAATTTGTGATTGCAATCAGGGGTGTCAATACTTTTGGCCACAACTGTAGTCCTCCTGGAAATGTGTGACTAAGTTGAAAAAGGGTATTTGAACTTTGGGAGGGTGTACATGCGCAGTGCGGCATGGTCCAAATCAGTGCTGACAGTATGCAAGGATGCATTCTATTGAGGGCACATTCAGACTTCCGTATAAATCGGACTGAGATCGGAACGCAGTGCATGGACTGGCCGATGGCTCTCCCGACCCAAACATGACAGCTACATAGAAATACATGAGCTGTCATGCAAAGGTCAGGAAAACTGCCGGTCAATCAGTGCACTGTGTTCCGATCTCTGTCTGATTTTATGGCTATCTGACTGCACCATAGCAGAGCAAAATGTAACACACAGTTGTTAATTTATTCATAAATTCCATGATGAATAAAAGCGGACGGCATAACAAACACACAACGTGATGAAAAAGGGGAGAGGAAGGCCCTACCGATAGGGAAATGAGGGATGGACCCCAACTGAGCGGAAACCTGAGCCTGTCCCTGCACTCCCCTAACACCCTAAGTGGGTCCTTCCCCAACTGCAACCAGGAACCTCATCCATCGCTGTCACCTCACACTGCCCTGGCTAGTGCACTGGCCAGCAAGGGAGCTAGCCTCACCACTGGAGATGGTACCACACAGGAGACAGTGACAAACGCGATATAGACAAGGAATAAACACAACACTCAGCTTCCAGACTCTGCTACCAAGCTCCACACTGCAGATGACACAGAAACAGGACTCCAAACTCCAGAAGTAGCCAACACCAGAGAGCTGCAACTGTACGACTGGTCTCAATGGAATAGATAAACTCTATCACCAGCAGTCAGCTAATGCATCAGGTGACCATTTAAAGGATGTGGGAGTGGTCACCACCTACATCAGCTGACCTAGCCACTCTGCAGTTGTAGCAGGCTGCCAGCGGGTGAAGCTAACATTAACCCCCGCTGGTCCTGAAAGGAAAAAAAATAAATTTAAAACATAGTGGAACCAGAGCTGCCACGCATCAAAAAATTGGATCGTGACAGTAGGAGAAGCATTGTCATTTTTTTTCATACGTGAAAATCCCTAATGGACCACTGATGATAAAAACTGACACACAAGCCAAACACTGATGAAACTTGCATGTAAAGCACTAACACTTGGGACCTTGTTTTTTTTTGCATGTGTGCATGTGTGAAAAGTCACAGACAAAAACTTATTCTAGGGTCATGCAATATAGTGCGTAGCAGTAGCCATGGGGGAGGTACTCATCTTCGGAGTTCCAGCACACTACATAAAATGGGGTCCCCCATTCAAGGGGATACCTCAACAGAGAGGGGCCAGATAATCACAGCATCTGGTTACACGAACTCCAGCACTTATTAAAACTGCTTCACCATCCTATTAAACAGTGCAGGTTTCCTTGCTGTCATGGCAAGGGTGGATCATTTCAGTTGATCTCCTGGAGCCCTCCGTCCTGAATTGTCTTACCTGTTCTATGTTGGACACCCCCCTCTGGTATATATGCTCGCCACTGACATTTAGAAGTTGCCAGTGTTAGTTCTACTTCCTAGTTTGATGGTGAAAGAGAAAGTTCAATGTTTGAAGTTGGCAGTTGGAGAGTTTTTCTGGAGACTGCTCCATAGATTTGATTTGCATGCTTTTCCTTATCCTCTCATACTTGGTTCCCCCTCCCCATACCTCCTCTGCTTTCCACTCTGTTGTTTTGTGAGTGTATTTGGATGATTGTAGTTGTCTTTTATCCCTGTCTGTTAACCCTGTCTGTCTGGTTCGTGTTTTCCTATACACTTCAGCCCTTCATCTCCCTGAATGGGGGAGGGATCAGATAAGGGTTAAGTGAGGAACATAAATAGGTATGAGAACCCGGTGTCTCCACCTTAAGGAGTAATCCGGGGAACAGGGATACACCAAGGCACCCCTAGGATTCGGGTAGTTGCCCACAGTCCCTTGTCACTACATGACATCTGCAATTATTCTTTCCATCCATTGGCCAGACCTACAGTTAACCCTATCACCTCTGTCTAAGAGGAACTGCAGCCTCCCAGAGAGTAACACATGCAATAAAGTACTGTACATTTTCATACATTTAAAAAAAAACAGGGGTCTCCAGAGAGGGACCCCGTCATCCTCTCCACCCGTACAGTCATAGGAGCGTATATTCTCTCTTCTGAGAGAATCGGGTCGATTATGCTAATCACACTCTGATCAAACTCTGAGCAGAGTTTGATCAAAGTGTTATAATAGTGTGATTAGTTTCTCGCGGATGAGGAGAAAATTTCTTCATTTTATCCATTATGTCAGTCCGTGGAAATCGGACTGCACTCAGATATTATACAAGTCATGACAAAATCTGACATGTGCATGGCCCCATAAAGTAACATTGGTCTGACTACAATATAATATTTTGTCGGATTGCACTCAAATTGAGAATACGGCCATGTGCATGAGCCTTTAGATGATCTATTTAATTGCGATTCTATATTAGTTTAACATTTATATTTTAGAAAAGTCTTCAAATCCTTGTTCTGTTCCAATACTAGCTAAGAATATTAAGACTTTTTGAATAATTATTCTTACTTTTTCTGGATTGCAACATCTGGACCTAAAATTTGTACTGTAACTTTCCTCTTTTTAGCTATCTTAACTAGTGTTGAGCCACCTCCCTAGTGTCCGGGTTCGGTTCGGTTTGTCGATCAGGGAGGTGTTCGCCGAACTGTTCGTCGAACGTTCGACGAACACCGTCGAACCCCATTGAAACCAATGGCAGGCAAACACAAACACATACAAACACATGGAAAACACTTGGAAAACACCTTAACAGGTGTCCAAAAGCTGACAAACTGCTCAGAAGACACAACAAACATGGAAAAGTCACAACTACATATAGTCATGCGAAAAGAAAAGAGGTGGAGGAGTAAAAGGAGGAGGAGACACAGATATAGGCATGTCATGCCCTTCTAAAAGCAAGAAAGGCTGGAGTAAAAATCTAAACTCACTCTACCAACACCCAGACGTCTTGACAAAAAAAATAAAAAAATATCTTTAGGTAGAATGGCGGCGGGTCCATTCAGAACACTTTAAACGACAGTAAACTACAACATCGACGCGGAACCAAGTACAGTACTATGTACTGTACCTCCTTTGACGAGGCAATCAGGCGGGTCAAGAAGTTGGTAAGGGGCACCCTAATGGCCAAAACAGACATTGAGGGGGCGTTCCCGTTACTACCTGTGCCTCCGAATAGTGTCCTCCCATTGGGCTGCGTCTGTGAAGGAGCATACTACATAGATCGCTGTTTGCCCATGGGGTGCTCTATATCCTGCTCACTATTTGAGGCGTTTAGTTGCTTCCTCGAATGTGTGGTCATGGACGTTTGTAAGGCGGCACATATTATCCATTACCTTGCCCAAAAGATTCGCCACAGTGTGAAAACACGCGGTAGTCCACCTGTGAGAAGGAGAGAGCTGGAGGGAGAGTGGACACGCCAGAGCCGAGGGGTTAGATTGAGAAAGAAAGAAGGCGGTGTAGCTTGCTTCATGGGTGGGGTACGCTGCTGAGTAGCACTAAATTCTACTAGGCCCAAACGGATTTCCTGGGCTAGATGCCGTTACAAAATAGTAGTTAAGTAAACAGGTGGTGTAGCTTGCTTCATGGGTGGGGTACTCTGTTGAGTAGCACAAAATGCTATTAGGTACAAAACGATTTCCTGGGCTAGATGCAGTTAAAAATTAGTAATTAGATCAACAGGCGGTGTAGCTTGCTTCATGGGTGGGGTACGCTGCTAAGTAGCACTAAATTCTACTAGGCCCAAAAGGATTTCCTGGGCTAGATGCCGTTACAAAATAGTAGTTAGGTAAACAGGCGGTGTAGCTTGCTTCATGGGTGGGGTACGCTGCTGAGTATCACTAAATTCTACTAGGCCCAAAAGGATTTCCTGGACTAGATGCCGTTACAAAATAGTAGTCAGGTAAACAGGCGGTGTAGCTTGCTTCATGGGTGGGGTACGCTGCTGAGTATCACTAAATTCTACTAGGCCCAAACGGATTTCCTGGGCTATATGACGTTACAAAATAGTAGTTCGGTAAACAGGCGGTGTAGCTTGCTTCATGGGTGGGGTACGCTGCTGAGTATCACTAAATTCTACTAGGCCCAAAAGGATTTCCTGGGCTAGATGACGTTACAAAACAGTAGTTAGGTAAACAGGCGGTGTAGCTTGCTTCATGGGTGGGGTACGCTGCTGAGTATCACTAAATTTTACTAGGCCCAAAAGGATTTCCTGGGCTAGATGCCGTTACAAAATAGTAGTTAGGAAAACAGGCGGTGTAGCTTGCTTCATGGGTGGGGTATGCTGCTGAGTATCACTAAATTCTACTAGGCCCAAATGGATTTCCTGGGCTAGATGCCGTTACAAAATAGTAGTTAGGTAAACAGGCGGTGTAGCTTGCTTCATGGGTGGGGTACTCTGCTGAGTAGCACAAAATGCTATTAGGTTCAAAACGATTTCCTGGGCTAGATGCAGTTAAAAAATAGTAATTAGATCAACAGGCGGTGTAGCTTGCTTCATGGGTGGGGTACGCTGCTGAGTATCACTAAATTCTACTAGGCCCAAAAGGATTTCCTGGACTAGATGCCATTACAAAATAGTAGTCAGGTAAACAGGCGGTGTAGCTTGCTTCATGGGTGGGGTACGCTGCTGAGTATCACTAAATTCTACTAGGCCCAAACGGATTTCCTGGGCTAGATGACGTTACAAAATAGTAGTTCGGTAAACAGGCGGTGTAGCTTGCTTCATGGGTGAGGTACGCTGCTGAGTATCACTAAATTCTACTAGGCCCAAAAGGATTTCCTGGGCTAGATGACGTTACAAAACAGTAGTTAGGTAAACAGGCGGTGTAGCTTGCTTCATGGGTGGGGTACGCTGCTGAGTATCACTAAATTTTACTAGGCCCAAAAGGATTTCCTGGGCTAGATGACGTTACAAAATAGTAGTTAGGAAAACAGGCGGTGTAGCTTGCTTCATGGGTGGGGTATGCTGCTGAGTATCACTAAATTCTACTAGGCCCAAATGGATTTCCTGGGCTAGATGCCGTTACAAAATAGTAGTTAGGTAAACAGGCAATGTAGCTTGCTTCATGGGTGGGGTACTCTGCTGAGTAGCACAAAATGCTATTAGGTTCAAAACGATTTCCTGGGCTAGATGCAGTTAAAAAATAGTAATTAGATCAACAGGCGGTGTAGCTTGCTTCATGGGTGGGGTACGCTGCTGAGTATCACTAAATTCTACTAGGCCCAAAAGGATTTCCTGGACTAGATGCCATTACAAAATAGTAGTCAGGTAAACAGGCGGTGTAGCTTGCTTCATGGGTGGGGTACGCTGCTGAGTATCACTAAATTCTACTAGGCCCAAACGGATTTCCTGGGCTAGATGACGTTACAAAATAGTAGTTCGGTAAACAGGCGGTGTAGCTTGCTTCATGGGTGAGGTACGCTGCTGAGTATCACTAAATTCTACTAGGCCCAAAAGGATTTCCTGGGCTAGATGACGTTACAAAACAGTAGTTAGGTAAACAGGCGGTGTAGCTTGCTTCATGGGTGGGGTACGCTGCTGAGTATCACTAAATTTTACTAGGCCCAAAAGGATTTCCTGGGCTAGATGACGTTATAAAATAGTAGTTAGGAAAACAGGCGGTGTAGCTTGCTTCATGGGTGGGGTATGCTGCTGAGTATCACTAAATTCTACTAGGCCCAAATGGATTTCCTGGGCTAGATGCCGTTACAAAATAGTAATTAGGTAAACAGGCAATGTAGCTTGCTTCATGGGTGGGGTACTCTGCTGAGTAGCACAAAATGCTATTAGGTTCAAAACGATTTCCTGGGCTAGATGCAGTTAAAAAATAGTAATTAGATCAACAGGCGGTGTAGCTTGCTTCATGGGTGGGGTACGCTGCTAAGTAGCACTAAATTCTACTAGGCCCAAAAGGATTTCCTGGGCTAGATGCCGTTACAAAATAGTAGTTAGGTAAACAGGCGGTGTAGCTTGCTTCATGGGTGGGGTACGCTGCTGAGTATCACTAAATTCTACTAGGCCCAAAAGGATTTCCTGGGCTAGATGCCGTTACAAAATAGTAGTCAGGAAAGCAGGCGGTGTAGCTTGCTTCATGGGTGGGGTACGCTGCTGAGTATCACTAAATTCTACTAGGCCCAAACGGATTTCCTGGGCTAGATGACGTTACAAAATAGTAGTTAGGTAAACAGGCGGTGTAGCTTGCTTTATGGGTGGGGTACGCTGCTGAGTATCACTAAATTCTACTAGTCCCAAAAGGATTTCCTGGGCTAGATGCCGTTACAAAATAGTAGTCAGGTAAACAGGCGGTGTAGCTTGCTTCATGGGTGGGGTACGCTGCTGAGTATCACTAAATTCTACTAGGCCCAAACGGATTTCCTGGGCTAGATGACGTTACAAAATAGTAGTTAGGTAAACAGGCGGTGTAGCTTGCTTCATGGGTGGGGTATGCTGCTGACTATCACTAAATTCTACTAGGCCCAAAAGGATTTCCTGGGCTAGATGACGTTACAAAATAGTAGTTAGGTAAACAGGCGGTGTAGCTTGCTTCATGGGTGGGGTACGCTGCTGAGTATCACTAAATTCTACTAGGCCCAAAAGGATTTCCTGAGCTAGATGCCGTTACAAAATAGTAGTCAGGTAAACAGGCGGTGTAGCTTGCTTCATGGGTGGGGTACGCTGCTGAGTATCACTAAATTCTACTAGGCCCAAAAGGATTTCCTGGGCTAGATGACGTTACAAAATAGTAGTTAGGTAAACAGGCGGTGTAGCTTGCTTCATGGGTGGGGTACGCTGCTGAGTATCACTAAATTCTACTAGGCCCAAAAGGATTTCCTGGGCTAGATGACGTTACAAAATAGTAGTTAGGTAAACAGGCGGTGTAGCTTGCTTCATGGGTGGGGTATGCTGCTGAGTATCACTAAATTCTTCTAGGCCCAAATGGATTTCCTGGGCTAGATGCCGTTACAAAATAGTAGTTAGGTAAACAGGCGGTGTAGCTTGCTTCATGGGTGGGGTACACTGCTGAGTAGCACAAAATGCTATTAGGTTCAAAACGATTTCCTGGGCTAGATGCAGTTAAAAAATAGTAATTAGATAAACAGGCGGTGTAGCTTGCTTCATGGGTGGGGTATGCTGCTGAGTATCGCTAAATTCTACTAGGCCCAAACGGATTTCCTGGGCTAGATGCTGGTACAAAATAGTAGTTAGTAAACAGGTGGTGTAGCTTGCTTCATGGGTGGGATACTCTGCTGAGTAGCACAAAATGCTATTAAGTACAAAACAATTTCCTGGGCTAGATGACGTTACAAAATAGTAGTAAGGTAAACAGGCGGTGTAGCTTGCTTCATGGGTCGGGTACGCTGCTGAGTATCACTAAATTCTACTAGGCCCAAAAGGATTTCTTGGGCTAGATGCCATTACAAAATAGTAGTTAGGTAAACAAGCGGTGTAGCTTGCTTCATGGGTGGGGTACTCTGCTGAGTAGCACAAAATGCTATTAGGTACAAAATGATTTCCTGGGCTAGATGCAGATAAAAATTAGTAATTAGATCAACAGGTGGTGTAGCTTGCTTCATGGGTGGGGTACGCTACTGAGTATCACTAAATTCTACTAGGCCCAAACGGATTTCCTGGGCTAGATGCCGTTAAAAAATAGTACTTAGGTAAACAGGCGGTGTAGCTTGCTTCATGGGTGAAGTACGCTGCTAAGTAGCACCAAATTCTATTAGGCCCAAAAGGATTTCCTGGGCTACATGCCGTTAAAAATAGTACTTAAGTAAACAGGCGGTGGGTGGCTGGGCTACTCTGCTGACTAGCAGACACTGAAGCTTTGGAGCAGACCTCTGAATCCCAGGCCATAGTATGAGGAAACAACTCTGCAGACAACCCCACCCACCTTGAATTGACAATGGCAACGTCATGTAAAACTCAGCAAGGGGACTAAATAAAAGATTCTCCTTTTTTTCCAAAAATTCGGCCACAGACACCACTTAAGTGGCATCAATTTCGCCAGAGTTTTTTAAAACGGTTGGTGAGGTGATTTTCAAAAATCATCAAGCTTTTAGTCTCCCCAAGATGACACAGGGGTAGAAAAGTCCTTGCGGATCCAGGATTTGTTCATCTTGATGAACGTTAGTCTGTCTACATTGTCACTGGACAGCCGTGTGCGCTTATCTGTCAGCACACCACCAGCAGCGCTGAACACACGTTCAGAGAGAACGCTGGCTGTGGGGCACGACAAGATCTCCAAGGCGTGAGTCGCGAGCTCAGGCCATTTTTCAAGATTGGAAGCCCAAAATGAGCAAGGGTCCAGTTCCACAGTCATGGCATCGATGTTAACATGGAGATACTCTTGTACCATCCTCTCTAGGCGTTGGCTGTGCGTCAGACTTCTTGTCTCCTGTGGCCTTGCAAAGGATGGTCTAAAAAAAAATCAAGAAACGATTGGAAAAATTGCTGTTACCACCAGTTACGATGTTACTGTTACGGTTTGAGTGATGACTCGATAGTCCCACAATTGGCAAGTTAGAACTCAGAGATTCACTACGTGCACCACTGGTGTTTTGTGGAAAAGCAGATGTAAGATTCTGTAACAGTCTCTGCTGATACTCCTGCATGCGTGAATCCCTTTCTATGGCAGGAATTATTTCACCAAATTTGCTTTTGTACCGGGGATCTAAGAGTGTGGCAACCCAGTAGTCGGCATTACTTCGGATTCTGACAATCTGAGGGTCATGTTACAGGTAGTGCAGCAAGAAGGCACTCATGTGTCTTGCGCATCCAGGAGGACCAAGTCCTTGTTGTCTTGGTGGTGGCGAGGTGAGGATCATGCTTCCTACGTCTACCTCTCCCCCCAACCTCGCACAACAGAAATTTGATCAAGGTCTCCCTCATCTGATGAGTCTTCCATGTCCAGCGCCAGTTCATCCTCCACTTCTTCCTCGCCTCCTGCACCTTCCTCAACAGTTTGGCTACTACCATGTGCCCTCGGTAACCCCTCTCCCCCAGCCTTCAATGCCAGCCGCCTTGGTGCTGCCAACCTTCTTGACCTTGGAGATATGATCCCTTCCGCATACGACTCCTCGTGTTCCTCCTCCTCCTCCTCCTCTTGTTCCACCACCTGACTCCGTACACTGTGTAAGGTGTGCTCCAGCATGTAAATCACTGGAATGGTCATGCTGATAATGGCATTGTCAGCACTAAACATCTTCGTTGCTATTTCAAAACTGTGCAGAAGGGTGCATAGGTCCCTGATCTGAGACCACTCCTGCAGCGTGATTTGCACGACCTCTTGATCTTGTTGGCCCAGGCTATACGTCATAACGTATTGCACCAGGGCTCGTCGGTGCTGCCACAGTCGCTGCAACATGTGCAGAGTTGAATTCCACCATGTGGGCACATTGCATTTCAGCCGGTGAACCGGCAGGCCCAACGACTTCTGTAGAGATGCAAGTCATCGAGCTGCGGAATGCGAACGGCGGAAGTGAGCGCACAGCGACCGTGCCCTCTGCAGAAGCCCATCTAGTCCGAGATAGTGGGATAAAAATTGCTGGACAATCAGGTTCAAAACGTGAGCCATACAAGGCACGTGTGTGACATTGCCCCGGCGAAGGGCTGCACCCAGGTTTGCAGCATTGTCGCACACAGCCTTCCCTGGCTGCAGGTTGAGTGGAGACAACCATTGATGGAACTCGGTCTCCAGAGCTGACCACAACTCCTCTGCTGTGTGACTCACATTTCCCAGACATTTCAATGTAAACACTGCCTGATGCCGTTGAGCCCTGGAGATAGCATAGTGAGGAGGTGTGCAGGATTCCTTCTGCACAGTTACAACACGGGTGGCATTACCAGACAGGCTTTAGGTGCAGGTGGAGGACCGAGAGGAGGTTGAGGAGGCAGAAGCAGTGGAGGAACTTCTAGATACAGAGGATCGATGAGCAACTCATGCATGGCGACGGCAAGACTTGGACAGCAGCCCCTTCTCCTGATGTCGCCGTAGTTACCCAGTGCCCAGTCACCGGCATGTAATGCCCCTGTCCATGTCTACTCATCCAAGTGTCTGTGGTGAAATGCACCCTGTCACACACAGAGTTTCTCAAGGAAGCGGTGATGTTGTGTGCGACATGCTGGTGTAGCGCAGGCACAGCTTTCTTTGAGAAGTAGTGGCGACTGGGCATCTGGTACTGGGGCACTGCGACAGACATAAGGTCTCGAAAATCCTCTGTGTCCACCAGGCGGAAAGGCAGCATTTCTGTAGCCAACAGCTTGCTGATGGAGAAATTCAACCTCTTAGCTTTGTCATGGCTAGGAGGAAATGGTCTTTTACTTGTCCACATCTGAGGGACTGAGGGGTGGCTACCGTGCTTAGACGGAGTTGAGTAGGGTGTCCCCGGCAAACTGCTGGTCTGTGAGGAAGGTGCAGGCGGAGATGTTATGTTGCCTTGATCAAAATATGGTGTCGATGTCGGAGAGAACTCAACACCAGCAGGTGTTTCCACTAGCAAATGTCCTGATGACCTGCCAATCACACTGGCTGTTGCGGGTAAAGAGGTGGAAGGTCTGCATCCAAAGCCATGTGCGACTGCTGTCCCCACAGTCACAGAGGATGAAGAGGACTCGGATGCACTTGATTGGGCAGACGGTGGTTGACCCGGCCCACTAGGCCGCATTGTAGCACAGTGAGCTTCCCACTGCAACTTATGCCTCATATCCATGTGACGATTCATGCATGAAGTACTCAAGCTAGTGATTTTTTGGCCTCTACTGAGATTTTGTTGACAAATCTTACAGACAACATGAGTTGGGTCATCCTTTGCGATGTCAAAAAATGCCCAGGCTATGCAAGGCTTAGAGCCCATGCGACCTGAAGAGCCACCACGACTTCTAGTCTGAGGCACAGTTGGGGTTGAGGATGCAGTTGTTGACGTGCTTCCAGTACTCCGTCTCTGTCCAGGAAGGTGCACCGTTACCTCGTCGTCAGACTCATCACTAGAATCCTCCTCCACGTCCTCTGCTGACCTCATGGACTGGCGGACTGTGGGTTGACAGTAAGTGGGGTCTACAACCTCGTCATCATCATCCTGTGTGTTCTAACACCCGTCGTCCTCAGAGCCAACCTCTTCCTGCCCCGACCGAAAAGTCAAGTTTTCGTTCCAATCAGGTATCTCAGTCTCATCATCATCTTCCAGTTTGGGAACGAGGGTCTACTGTTGTGAATTCTGTTGTCGAACTCCCTCCTGTGGTCGTGAATGGTACTTCGGCGAGTTCTGTCCATGGACTCCCTCTGGTGGCTGTGAGTGGAGCTGCTGCTTCTGAGGTTCCTTGCACAGGTGACGTGGTTTATCCTTTGCTTGGCTGCTCTATTTAACTCCACTCAGATCGTTACTCCATGCCAGCTGTCAATGTTCCTGCATTGGTTCAGTTCGCTCTTGGATC
Source organism: Ranitomeya imitator (assembly GCF_032444005.1). NCBI lineage: Eukaryota > Metazoa > Chordata > Amphibia > Anura > Dendrobatidae > Ranitomeya > Ranitomeya imitator. Next base: position 734,958,506 of record NC_091282.1, on the reverse strand, counting down.
TTTCTGGTGACCAGTCTACTCCAGCAGAAGCTAAGTTCCTGCTAGTTATTATTTGTTCATTGTTTCCTTGTCCAGCTGGATTTCATGATTTTGCCTTGCTAGCTGGAAGCTCTGGGATGCAGAGTGGCATCTCCGCACTGTTAGTCGGTGCGGAGGTCTTTTTGCACACTCTGCGTGGTCTTTTGTAGTTTTTTGTGCTGACCGCAAAGATACCTTTCCTATCCTCTGTCTGTTTAGTAAGTCTGGCCTCCCTTTGCTGAAACCTGTTTCATTTCTGCGTTTGTGACTTTCATCTTTACTCACAGTCAATATATGTGGGGGGCTGCCTTTTCCTTTGGGGAATTTCTCTGAGGCAAGGTAGGCTTTATTTTCTATCTCTAGGGCTAGCTAGCTCTTAGGCTGTGAAGAGGCGTCTAGGGAGTGTCAGGAACGCTCCACGGCTATTTCTAGTTGTTGTGATAGGATTAGGGGTTGCGGTCAGCAGAGCTCCCACATCCCAGAGCTTGTCCTGTGTGAGTTTAACTATCAGGTCGTGCCGGGTGCTCCTAACCACCAGGTCCATAACAGTACAGCTGGCTCAAAGTATTAATGCATCTCAATAGAGGGATAAGAGAAGTTCTGAGACCATTTTTTTTTTCTTTGCACTGTGTTTTGTCTTTCTTTTCCCCTAAACCTTTGGGTGGTTCAGGACACAGATGTAGATATGGACATTCAAGGTCTGTCCTCTTGTGTGGATCATCTCACTGCAAGGCTACAAAACATTCAAGATTTTGTGGTTCAGAATCCGATGTTAGAGCCTAGAATTCCTATTCCTGATTTATTTTCTGGGGATAGATCTAAGTTCCTGAATTTCAAAAATAATTGTAAACTGTTTCTAGCTTTGAAACCCCGCTCCTCTGGTGACCCCGTTCAACAAGTAAAAATCATTATTTCTTTGTTGCGTGGTGACCCTCAAGACTGGGCATTTTCCCTTGCGCCAGGAGATACTGCATTGCGTGATGTTGATGCGTTTTTTCTGGCGCTTGGATTGCTTTATGATGAACCAAATTCAGTGGATCAGGCAGAGAAAATCTTGCTGGCTTTGTGTCAGGGTCAGGATGAAGCGGAGGTGTACTGTCAGAAGTTTAGAAAGTGGTCTGTGCTTACTCAGTGGAATGAGTGTGCCCTGGCGGCAATTTTCAGAAAGGGTCTTTCTGAAGCCCTTAAGGATGTCATGGTGGGATTTCCCACGCCTGCTGGTCTGAATGAGTCTATGTCCTTGGCCATTCAGATCGATCGGCGCTTGTGTGAGCGCAAAGCTGTGCACCATTTAGCGGTATTCTCTGAGCATAGGCCTGAGCCTATGCAGTGTGATAGGACTTTGACCAGAGCTGAACGGCAAGAACACAGACGTCGGAATGGGCTGTGTTTTTACTGTGGTGAATCCACTCATGCTATCTCCGATTGTCCTAAGCGCAGTAAGCGGTTCGCTAGGTCTGCCACCATTGGTACCGTACAGTCTAAATTTCTTTTGTCCGTTACTCTGATTTGCTCTCTGTCGTCCTATTCTGTTATGGCATTTGTGGATTCAGGCGCTGCCCTGAATTTGATGGACTTGGAGTTTGCCAGGCGCTGTGGTTTTTTCTTGGAGCCCTTGCAGTATCCTATTCCATTGAGAGGAATTGATGCTACGCCTTTGGCCAAGAATAAGCCTCAGTACTGGACTCAATTGACCATGTGCATGGCTCCTGCACATCAGGAGGATATTCGCTTTTTGGTGTTGCATAATCTGCATGATGTGGTTGTTTTGGGGTTGCCATGGCTACAGGTCCATAATCCAGTGTTGGATTGGAAATCTATGTCTGTGTCCGGCTGGGGTTGTCAGGGGGTACATGGTGATGTTCCATTGTTGTCAATTTCGCCTTCCACTCCTTCTGAAGTCCCTGAGTTTTTATCAGATTACCGGGATGTACTTGAAGAGCCCAAATCCGGTGCCCTACCTCCTCATAGAGATTGCGATTGTGCTATTAATTTGATTCCTGATAGTAAGTTTCCTAAGGGCCGACTGTTTAATTTATCTGTGCCAGAGCACGCTGCTATGCGGAGTTATATAAAGGAATCTTTGGAGAAGGGTCATATTCGCCCGTCGTCGTCACCATTGGGAGCAGGGTTCTTTTTTGTGGCCAAGAAGGATGGCTCTTTGAGACCTTGTATTGATTACCGCCTTCTTAATAAGATCACAGTCAAATTTCAGTATCCTTTGCCGCTGCTGTCTGATTTGTTTGCTCGGATTAAGGGGGCTAGTTGGTTCACCAAGATAGATCTTCGAGGGGCGTATAATCTTGTGCGAATTAAACAGGGCGATGAATGGAAAACAGCATTTAATACGCCCGAGGGCGATTTTGAGTACCTGGTTATGCCATTCGGGCTTTCTAATGCTCCATCTGTGTTTCAGTCCTTTATGCATGACATCTTCCGAGAGTACCTGGATAGATTCATGATTGTATATTTGGATGACATTTTGGTCTTTTCGGATGATTGGGAGTCTCATGTGAAGCAGGTCAGAATGGTGTTCCAGGTCCTTCGTGCGAATTCCTTGTTTGTGAAGGGGTCAAAGTGTCTCTTTGGAGTTCAGAAGGTTTCATTTTTGGGTTTCATTTTTTCCCCTTCTACTATCGAGATGGACCCTGTTAAAGTTCAGGCCATTTATGATTGGACTCAGCCGACATCTGTGAAGAGCCTGCAGAAGTATCTGGGCTTTGCTAATTTTTACCGTCGCTTCATCGCTAATTTTTCTAGTATTGCTAAACCGTTGACTGATTTGACCAAGAAAGGTGCTGATGTGGTCAATTGGTCCTCTGCGGCTGTAGAGACTTTTCAGGAGTTGAAGTGTCGTTTTTCTTCTGCCCCTGTGTTGTGCCAGCCAGATGTTTCGCTCCCGTTTCAGGTCGAGGTTCATGCTTCTGAGATTGGAGCAGGGGCTGTTTTGTCGCAAAGAAGTTCTGATGGCTCGGTGATGAAACCATGTGCCTTCTTTTCTAGAAAATTCTCGCCTGCTGAGCGCAATTATGATGTTGGCAATCGAGAGTTGTTGGCCATGAAGTGGGCATTCGAGGAGTGGCGACATTGGCTTGAAGGAGCTAAACATTGCGTGGTGGTCTTGACGGATCACAAGAATTTGACTTATCTCGAGTCTGCCAAACGGTTGAATCCAGAAAAAAATCTTTATTAAACTTGATTAAAAAATGCCACCAACCTGTGGCTGCACCAGAAAAAAATATACAAAAACACAAAAAAAAAACACAGTGAAAAAACTAGGGAGGGGGAAAAGGACCAATCCCTAGAATATACCTAGGTCACGCCTACCTACCAGCGGGGGTTGGCACCCTATGGAGAACGATGTGGCGCCCCCGCTCCGCGTCGGCTGAACCCTAGGGTCCCTGATAAACCGTAATGATCCCCAAAGGGTCCCTCTACCCACACAATGGTGTACTAAAGGTACCCCTCGAAGCTAGACATATAACAACTATATCTAGGGAAGCCTCAAACCCCACACCTGTGAGTTAAAAACAGTAAGAGAACATGCAGAGGGCTATTGACAGTCACATGTTGCCACTCTCACGTATGATGTGTGACCTATGTGGCAACAAATATACACACTTGCGCAGATGATACTGCCTGTGCTTCAATCAAAACTGTGGGGGGTATGCCACTGCAAAACTCCACCCCACCATAACAAATGCAGATGAATATATCATGCCTCATGCCCCAAATCCATTGACCAATACAGGCATAAATGTATAGCGATACTCATCATAACATTCTGCGCCGTCAGCCCACTGTTCCTAATAGCCTCAACGCGTTTCGCCTCCCTGGCTCATCAGGAGGCCCGATTTCTTATCATGTGTCTCGATGGTGCAAAGATGTCTAAAGAGTTCTGATGAATATTACCTCAGTTTTAAACAAAGTCCGCCGGAAAACCGCGCCACCATCCACTTCCTGTGTAGATCCGGAAGCAGAATGGATACTCGGCTCTGATTGCTGAAGCAGGGAACTGTCTCTGCGGTTGCGCACCGTGGACCGAAATATGCGTGTTACCTCATACCAAACACTGGCAATAAGTGTATCGTCACCTGCGCCTGCGCTCCCCTGAGGGGCGCAATCCTGATTGGTGGACCGGGAAACACATTACTGCAGTTACGCGGCTCGTACATATCAGTCTGAGCTCTGATCAAGAGTGGGCGTATACAACGGCAAAAAACACCGCCCTTTTGCCTTGCTGCGGCTGTGCACACCTATAGGACAACCTCCTCTCCAAAGTGCCATCCAGATTAGTTGGACGGAGATGATTTTCTACGATTGCGCAGCTTAAGCAACAACCTACGTGTCGCCCGTAGCTCAGATATAAAGTGGGCGTGTGCAAAGACCGACGCGCAGCCCAGATAGTGTTACCAGCGGCTGCGCATATCTGGACCAAAACCCTCCTCTCAGAGGCGCAGTCTTGATTGATTAAACGGAGGAGCCATTACTGCGATACCGCGACCTAAGCCGCAGGCTCCGTGTCACCCGGAGCTCTGCTAAAGGATGGGTATATGATAAAACAAAGGGACAGTCCATCCATATCTAAATATAGGCTGCGTTTGCTGCAGACATACAGACCGGATCCCAGCACTCTATGTCAATATCCAAAAGTATCTGTCATATGTAGTGGGGTGCCAAAAATAGTAATAGTAATGTAAGGCAACTCCTCGACTAGCAACCTCACACCCCCTACATGGACATATCATTCCACCACAAGAACGTTTGAAGTACATATAGAGGATGGACATCACCAATACCCGGTCCCCGCAGGATTCTTCAGAGACCTCTGCGTATCAAAAAAGTACATAGATACATAGATTCCACTTAATCTTACCCGGTCTAGTTCCAATAGGCGAACGCTAAAAACTGAGGATTTCTATTCCAACTCTCACACACACACCGATCTGTGTATTACCCCCACTACACGGGGCATAAATATAGGGTAGAACATGAGAAACACCTAACTTATGGCAAAAGAAGATGTCCCATACTCTCCTTATCCAGAGTAAATTATGCATAATGTATACTTTTGTGAAGAATACAGATCCAGGCAAACAGCGGGCACCAGAAAATCATAGACATGCTACAAAAAGCATGCAAAGGATTGTTGTTCATTAAGGCCTTTTGGGCTAATTGAGTCCATCCTAAAAATCCACTCACATTCTCTCTGTAAAATGATTTTATCGAGGTCCCCTCCCCTCGGGTTGGGCTTTACCACCTCTATTACAGTGAATTTTATATTCAAAAATCCTGTGGATGTTTTAATCTCATGTGTCTAGCCAATGGAGTGTCCCTCTCATGTCTTACATCCCCCAGATGTTCCCCCACACGCCTTCGAAACTCTCTTTTTGTTTTCCCGATATAGTCCAGGGGGCAAGGGCACGAAGCCCTGTACACCACCCCCGTTGATTTACAGTTGGAAAAATCACGTTGAAAGAAGCACTTCCCTGAGGAGGAGCTACTAAAGGATTTATTGGGAGTCATTAGCTTACAGAATTGGCAGTTACCACACCGATAGAACCCGCAAGGTCTTCTCTCTAGCCATGTACCACCCAATTTTGGTTTCATATAGTGGCTATGAACTAGCGAGTCCTTCAAAGATCTCCCCTTCCTAAAGATGATGTCTGGACGTGGGCCCAATAGATCCTTCAGGTCCGGGTCCATTCTCAGGATGTCCCAGTGTTTATTGAGAACATCTCTCACCCTCTGATGTTGGCAATCGAAGGTGCCTATGATCCTGATGATATCGTTTTCTATTGGGTCTTTCTTTTTCTGTAGCAATTTCTGTCTATCGATGTTAGCCGCAGTTGTGTATGCTGTGTGCAGCACATGTGGAGGATAATTTTTCTCTCTAAACCTATTGAACATATCCTTTGCTTGGCTGTGAAACATCCCAGTTTCCGAGCAGTTCCGCCTCAGTCTAATGAACTGGCCCTTTGGGATCCCCTTTTTAAGGGTGATCGGGTGATGACTATTCCAGTTCAGCAGACTATTGGTGCTCGTTGGTTTGCGGTATATGCTCGTCATTAGACTTCCATTTGGTGTCCTCTTTATCAGGACATCCAAAAAAGCCAATTCCTCTTTTTGAATTTCCGAGGTGAACCTCAGGCTGATCTGATTACAATTCAGCTCTGTGATGAAGTTGTTGAACTGATCAATGGTGCCCGTCCAGATGACAAAGACGTCGTCTATGAATCTGAGCCATATTGCTACAAATTAATTCCACCATTTTTTCTCATCCCCAAAGACGACAGTTTCCTCCCACCAGCCCAGGGACAAATTTGCATACGACGGGGCACAGGGGCACCCCATCGCAGTGCCCCTGAGCTGGTGGTAGTACTTACCGTCAAATTTAAATGCATTGTGGGTAAGAATGTACTTTAATAAAGACATCACAAAGCTGTTATGTTCCCTACAGGCCACCGATCTCTGTTGGAGAAAATATGAAACTCCCCTCAGACCCACTTCATGTGGGATACTACTATAAAGGGCTTCCACATCAATTGACCCCAACAAAAAATTGCCATCAAGTTGCAGACCCTCTAGTTTCTGCAATAGATCTGTGGTGTCCCTAAGATATGAGGGAATGGCGGTGACAAAAGGCCTTAGGATCTTCTCCAGATACAGACCACAGTTTTGAGTAAGGGAGTCCACACCCGACACAATGGGATGTCCCTTCAGGGGGGTCACCCCCTTGTGTATTTTAGGTAGGGTGTAGAAGGTGGCCTGTAGGGGAAAACTTAGGGAGCAAAAAATCAAATTCAGATCTAGACACAAGTCCATTGGTCAAGGCCTCATCGAGGATCTCCTTCAATTCCGTTTTATAGGCTCCTGTTGGATCGGAGCACAAGATTTCATATGTGCTCCTATCTTGTAGGATGTTATGGCACATTTCCCGGTATATTTTATGGTCCATAATGACCAGGTTACCACCCTTATCGGATGCTTTAATTATAACCTGGTCATTCCCTTTGAGAGCTTCCAATGCTTCCCTCTCTATATTAGTGAGATTATACAAAGTGTTCACATCATGAGCTTTGATTTTTCTAAGGTCCCTCTCAACCAATTGTAAGTAGATATCAATATTCATTGTTTCACTCTATGGTGGCATCTTCACGCTCCTGTTTTTTAGCTTTGTGAAGGGACCTTTACCTGTGTCTGTTCTTTGTGCATTCTCCTCTAAAAGCCCAACTAGAGCTTGAAAGCTATCCAAATCATCTTCCTGTAGCCCTTGTTGAAGGCACTCCTCTCTACCGTTATGTAGGAAGAATTTTTTCCACTTTAACTTTCTACAAAAAAGGTTAAGATCTTTCACCCACCCAAAGCAGTTAAAGCTACTGGTCGGTACAAAGTTAAGGCCTCTCTGTAGAATACGATGTTCCTCCCTGGTGAGGGTATGGGTGGATAGGTTTATGATTTGTCCTCTCTCTAGTTGGGCTTTGTTCTCAGGAAGTACCCTGTTCTCATCCCTTGTTCCAAAAAAGAGGAGGATGGAGCAGACGAGGAGCCAGGCATCGGGGTATCTTTTGGAGTTGCATATGTGGTCTTTGGTGGACCCTCTCCGTACCTGTGATATCCCCTCCCCTTCTTTCCATACCTTCCTCATCCCTGTTGCCATTTTGATTGTCTGAAAGATTGTCCCCTACTAAAAAAACCTCCTCTCCCTCCTGTTTCTGTCCTCTCCGTATCTGAGGTGTTGATATCAGAGGAGGAAATTTCTCCCGATTTTCCTCCCTGAATATCGAACGCCTTATTGTCTGCAAAGTTTTTAGATCCTTCTGGAACTGTATCTGTTTCCTTTCTTTCAATAAGGCCTGATATTTCTCGACCGATGTCTGCAAAAGCCCCTCTCTCCTATTAAATTCTGGATCTGATTTAAACTTAAGCACTTTTTCTATGAGGCTATTCAAGTTATTAGTTGATTTTTCAAGTAATTTATTCTCCTCTGCCAATAATAATTGCATGAATCGTATTGATGAGTCGATTGACTCTTTTAGTTTTTTCACTGTGGTTTTTTTTTTGTGTTTTTGTATATTTTTTTCTGGTGCAGCCACAGGTTGGTGGCATTTTTTAATCAAGTTTAATAAAGATTTTTTTCTGGGTCTATATGATTCCTATATTGATAGAAGCCAATTTACATATACTTTTTTGAGAATTTACAAACGGTTGAATCCTAGACAGGCTCGATGGTCGCTCTTTTTCTCCCGTTTTGATTTTGTGGTTTCATACCTTCCGGGATCTAAGAATGTGAAGGCTGATGCCTTGTCAAGGAGTTTTGTGCCTGACTCTCCGGGTGTTCCGGAGCCGGCGGGTATTCTTAAAGAGGGGATAATTTTGTCTGCCATCTCCCCTGATTTGCGGCGCATGCTGCAGAAGTTTCAGGCTGATAGACCTGACCGTTGTCCAACGGAGAAACTGTTTGTCCCTGATAGATGGACTAGTAGAGTTATCTCTGAGGTTCATTGTTCGGTGTTGGCTGGTCATCCTGGAATCTTTGGTACCAGAGATTTGGTGGCTAGATCCTTTTGGTGGCCTTCTTTGTCACGGGATGTGTGTTCTTTTGTGCAGTCCTGTGGGACTTGTGCTCGGGCTAAGCCCTGCTGTTCTCGTGCCAGTGGGTTGCTTTTGCCCTTGCCGGTCCCGAAGAGGCCCTGGACGCATATTTCCATGGATTTTATTTCTGATCTCCCTGTTTCTCAAAGGATGTCGGTCATTTGGGTGGTTTGTGATCGCTTCTCTAAGATGGTCCATTTGGTACCCTTGTCTAAATTGCCTTCCTCCTCTGATTTGGTGTCATTGTTTTTCCAGCATGTGGTTCGTTTGCATGGCATTCCGGAGAGCATCGTCTCGGACAGAGATTCCCAGTTTGTTTCGAGGTTTTGGCGGTCCTTTTGTGCTAAGATGGGCATTGATTTGTCTTTTTCTTCGGCTTTCCATCCTCAGACTAATGGCTAAACCGAACGAACTAATCAGACTTTGGAAACATATCTGAGATGCTTTGTTTCTGCTGATCAGGATGATTGGGTGTCCTTTTTGCCTTTGGCTGAGTTCGCCCTTAATAATCGGGCCAGCTCGGCTACTTTGGTTTCTCCTTTTTTCTGTAATTCTGGTTTCCATCCTCATTTCTCTTCAGGGCAGGTTGAGCCTTCGGACTGTCCTGGTGTGGATTCTGTGGTGGACAGGTTGCCGCAAATTTGGACTCATGTGGTGGACAATTTGACATTGTCCCAGGAGAAGGCTCAACGTTTCGCTAACCGCCGGCGCTGTGTTGGTCCCCGACTTCGTGTTGGGGATTTCGTTTGGTTGTCATCTTGTCATGTTCCTATGAAGGTTTCCTCTCCTAAGTTTAAGCCTCGTTTCATTGGGCCATATAAGATTTCTGAAGTTCTTAATCCTGTGTCATTTCGTTTGGACCTTCCAGGTTCTTTTGCCATCCATAATGTGTTCCATAGGTCGTTGTTGCGGAGATACGTGGTGCCTATGGTTCCCTCCGTTGATCCTCCTGCCCCGGTGTTGGTCGAGGGGGAGTTGGAGTATGTGGTGGAGAAGATTTTGGATTCTCGTGTTTCGAGACGGAAACTCCAGTACCTGGTCAAGTGGAAGGGTTATGGTCAGGAAGATAATTCCTGGGTTTTTGCCTCTGATGTTCATGCTGCCGATCTGGTTCGTGCCTTTCATTTGGCTCATCCTGATCGGCCTGGGGGCTCTGGTGAGGGTTCGGTGACCCCTCCTCAAGGGGGGGGTACTGTTGTGAATTCTGTTGTCGAACTCCCTCCTGTGGTCGTGAATGGTACTTCGGCGAGTTGTGTCCATGGACTCCCTCTGGTGGCTGTGAGTGGAGCTGCTGCTTCTGAGGTTCCTTACACAGGTGACGTGGTTTATCCTTTGCTTGGCTGCTCTATTTAACTCCACTCAGATCGTTACTCCATGCCAGCTGTCAATGTTCCTGCATTGGTTCAGTTCGCTCTTGGATCTTTCTGGTGACCTGTCTACTCCAGCAGAAGCTAAGTTCCTGCTAGTTATTATTTGTTCATTGTTTCCTTGTCCAGCTGGATTTCATGATTTTGCCTTGCTAGCTGGAAGCTCTGGGATGCAGAGTGGCATCTCTGCACCGTTAGTCGGTGCGGAGGTCTTTTTGCACACTCTGCGTGGTCTTTTGTAGTTTTTTGTGCTGACCGCAAAGATACCTTTCCTATCCTCTGTCTGTTTAGTAAGTCTGGCCTCCCTTTGCTGAAACCTGTTTCATTTCTGCGTTTGTGACTTTCATCTTTACTCACAGTCAATATATGTGGGGGGCTGCCTTTTCCTTTGGGGAATTTCTCTGAGGCAAGGTAGGCTTTATTTTCTATCTCTAGGGCTAGCTAGCTCTTAGGATGTGAAGAGGCGTCTAGGGAGTGTCAGGAACGCTCCACGGCTATTTCTAGTTGTTGTGATAGGATTAGGGGTTGCGGTCAGCAGAGCTCCCACATCCCAGAGCTTGTCCTGTGTGAGTTTAACTATCAGGTCGTGCCGGGTGCTCCTAACCACCAAGTCCATAACAGTCTACATTATGCTCAGAACCTTCTTCATCTGGGCCTGGATCCGACTCACAAAGATTCTGGGCATCAGTCCAGATCATTTCCTCATCTGGATTCACAGAAGCTCTGGAGCTGACCTCTGATTCCCAGGCTATAGTATGCGTAAACACCTCTACAGACTCAACCATGTGTGTTACCCCATGCTCAGACGGGCAGCTGGAGACTTGGGAGGTGTGAGGAAGCAAGTGCGATTGGGGTGACAACTCTGAGGACTGGAGTAGTTGTGATGTTGAAGTTGACATGGAGGAGAGCCCACTTGAACGAGCACTTGATATCCGTTCAAGCACCTGCTGTTTTTGTGCCTCATCTGAAATTTTTGGCGATGCTTGTAGCGATGGTCGTAAGAAAGGGATTATATCAGATTGTCCATGAAAAGAAGTAGACATCTTACTTTGGCTGGAAGATGGTCTTTCTTCTGCAGATGTTACTGTTGCTTTACCACCTACCCCATGGACACAACCTTTTTTCCCTTTCCAACACACCTATTCCCATTTCCACCAGCAGCAGGCCTTTTGCCACTCATTTTAGTGCTTAACTAATTGGCAACTCTGTATCTGTAGTTGTTGGCACAACAACCGGTGGATGAAACCCGAGCAGAACTTAGTGGCCAAACTGTGGTACTAGGCCCAAAACTAATAAGTAGATTAGATGCAGTGAAAATTGAGATACACAGGCGGTATAGTTTGTTTCACAGGCGAGCTACTCTGCTGACGTGCAGACACTGCTCCTAGGCCCAAAACTAATAACTGGATTAGATGCAGTGAAAATAGAGATACACAGGCGGTATAGTTTGTTTCACAGGCGGGCTACTCTGCTGACGTGCAGACACTGCTCCTAGGCCCTAAACTATTAACTGGATTAGATGCAGTGAAAATAGAGATACACAGGCGGTATAGTTTGTTTCACAGGGTTCTACTCTGCTGACGTGCAGACACTGCTCCTAGGCCCTAAACTAATAACTGGATTAGATGCAGTAAAAATATAGATACACAGGCGGTATAGTTTGTTTCACAGGCAGGCTACTCTGCTGACGTGCAGACACTGCTCCTAGGCTCTAAACTAATAACTGGATTTGATGCAATGAAAATAGAGGTACACAGGCGGTATAGTTTGTTTCACAGGCGGGCTACTCTGCTGACGTGCAGACACTGCTCCTAGGCCCTAAACTATTAACTGGATTAGATGCAGTGAAAATAGAGATACACAGGCGGTATAGTTTGTTTCACAGGCGGGCTACTCTGCTGACGTGCAGATACTGCTCCTAGGCCCAAAACTAATAACTGGATTAGATGCAGTGAAAATAGAGATACACAGGTGGTATAGTTTGTTTCACAGGCGGGCTAATCTGCTGACGTGCAGACACTGCTCCTAGGCCCTAAACTAATAACTGTTGTGAATTCTGTGGCAGAGTTCACTCCTGTGGTCACAAGTGGTACTTCGGCTGATTCTCTCTGGGATCTTCCGTTTGTGGAGGAAAGTGGTACTGCAGCTTCTGAGTTTCCTCCCTCAGGTGATCTGGTGAGCTCGTTAGCTTCTTCTCTACTTAACTCCACCTGATGCTTTGATCTATGCTTCCTGTCAATGTTTCAGTGTGGGACTTGTTTTTTCCCTGGATCATTCCTGTGGCCTGCTGCTCTGCAAAGCTAAGTTTTGCTTATGTTATTTTGTTAATATTTTTCTGTCCAGCTTGCTTAATTGGTTTTTCTCACCTGCTGGAAGCTCTGAGACGCAGAGGGACCACCTCCGTACCGTTAGTCGGTGCGGAGGGTCTTTTTGTCCCCTCTGCGTGGTTTTTTATAGGTTTTTGTGCTGACCGCAAAGTTATCTTCCCTATCCTCGTTCTGTTCAGCTAGTCGGGCCTCACTTTGCTAAATCTGTTTCATCTCTATGTTTGTGTTTTCATCTTACTCACAGTCATTATATGTGGGGGGCTGCCTTTTCCTTTGGGGAATTTCTCTGAGGCAAGGTAGGCTTATTTTTCTATCTTCAGGATTAGCTAGTTTCTCAGGCTGTGACGAGGCGCCTAGGTTCTGGTCAGGAGCGCTCCACAGCTACCTTTAGTGTGGTTTGATAGGCTTAGGGATTGCGGTCTGCAGAGTTCCCACGTCTCAGAGCTCGTTCTATTATTTTGGGTTATTGTCAGTTCACCGTATGTGCTCTGACCTCCATGTCCATTGTGATTCTGAATTGCCTTTCATAACAGTACAGGAAGCCAAAAGTGCTAATGATTCTCAATAGAGGGAAAAAAGAAGTTCTGAGACCATTTTTTTTTCTTTGCACTGTGTTTTGTCTTTTTTTTCCCCTAGACATTTGGGTGGTTCAGGACACAGGTGTAGCAATGGACATTAAAGGTCTGTTTTCATGTGTGGATCAGCTCACGGCAAGAGTTCAAAATATTCAAGATTTTGTGGTCCAGAATTCTTTGCTTGAACCGAGAATTCCTATTCCAGATTTGTTTTTTGGAGATAGAACTAAATTTCTGAGTTTCAAAAATAATTGTAAACTATTTCTGGCTTTGAAACCTCGCTCTTCTGGTGACCCAATTCAACAGGTTAGGATCGTCATTTCTTTTTTGCGCGGCGACCCTCAGGACTGGGCGTTTTCTCTTGCGTCAGGAGATCCTGCATTGAGTAATATCGATGCGTTTTTCCTGGCGCTTGGGTTGCTGTACGATGAGCCTAATTCAGTGGATCAGGCAGAAATAAATTTGCTGGCTCTTTGTCAGGCTCAGGATGAGATAGAGGTATATTGTCAGAAATTTAGAAAGTGGTCAGTGTTCACTCAATGGAATGAATCTGCGCTGGCAGCAATATTCAGAAAGGGTCTCTCTGAAGCCCTTAAGGATGTCATGGTGGGATTTCCTATGCCTGCTGGTTTGAATGAGTCTATGTCTTTGGCCATTCAGATCGGTCGACGCTTGCGTGAGCGTAAACCTGTGCACCATTTGGCGGTATTACCTGAGCTTAAACCTGAGCCTATGCAGTGTGATAGGACCTTGACCAGAGTTGAACGGCAAGAACATAGACGTCTGAATGGTCTGTGTTTCTATTGTGGTGATTCCACTCATGCTATCTCTGATTGTCCTAAGCTCACTAAGCGGTTCGCTAGGTCTGCCACCATTGGTACTGTACAGTCAAAATTTCTTCTGTCCGTTACCTTGATCTGCTCTTTGTCATCATATTCTGTCATGGCATTTGTGGATTCAGGCGCTGCCCTGAATTTGATGGACTTGGAATATGCTAAGCGTTGTGGGTTTTTCTTGGAGCCCTTGCAGTGTCCTATTCCATTGAGAGGAATTGATGCTACGCCTTTGGCCAAGAATAAGCCTCAATACTGGACCCAGCTGACCATGTGCATGGCTCCTGCACATCAGGAGGTTATTCGCTTTCTGGTGTTGCATAATCTGCATGATGTGGTCGTGTTGGGGTTGCCATGGCTACAAGCCCATAATCCAGTATTAGATTGGAAATCCATGTCGGTGTCCAGCTGGGGTTGTCAGGGGGTACATGGTGATGTTCCATTTCTGTCAATTTCGTCATCCACTCCTTCTGAGGTCCCAGAGTTCTTGTCTGATTTCCGGGATGTATTTGATGAGCCCAAGTCCAATACCCTACCTCCGCATAGGGATTGTGATTGTGCTATCAATTTGATTCCTGGTAGTAAATTCCCAAAAGGTCGATTGTTTAATTTGTCCGTGCCTGAGCACACCGCTATGCGCAGTTATGTGAAGGAATCCCTGGAGAAGGGGCATATTCGCCCGTCATCGTCGCCATTAGGAGCAGGGTTCTTTTTTGTAGCCAAGAAGGATGGTTCGCTGAGACCTTGTATAGATTACCGCCTTCTTAATAAGATCACGGTTAAATTTCAGTACCCCTTGCCATTGTTATCTGATCTGTTTGCTCGGATTAAGGGGGCTAGTTGGTTCACAAAGATAGATCTTCGTGGTGCGTATAATCTGGTGCGAATTAAGCAAGGTGATGAATGGAAAACTGCATTTAATACGCCCGAGGGTCATTTTGAGTATCTTGTGATGCCGTTCGGACTTGCCAATGCTCCATCAGTGTTTCAGTCCTTTATGCATGACATCTTCCGAGAGTACCTGGATAAATTCCTGATTGTGTACTTGGATGACATTTTGATCTTCTCGGATGATTGGGAGTCTCATGTGAAGCAGGTCAGAACGGTTTTTCAGGTCCTGCGTGCTAATTCTTTGTTTGTGAAGGGATCAAAGTGTCTCTTTGGTGTGCAGAAGGTTTCATTTTTGGGGTTTATCTTTTCCCCTTCTACTATCGAGATGGATCCTGTTAAGGTCCAAGCCATCCATGATTGGACTCAGCCGACATCTCTGAAAAGTCTGCAAAAGTTCCTGGGCTTTGCTAATTTTTATCGTCGCTTCATCTGCAATTTTTCTAGTATTGCAAAACCATTGACCGATTTGACCAAGAAGGGTGCTGATGTGGTTAATTGGTCTTCTGCTGCTGTGGAAGCTTTTCAAGAGTTGAAGCGTCGTTTTTCTTCTGCCCCTGTGTTGTGTCAACCAGATGTTTCTCTTCCGTTCCAGGTCGAGGTTGATGCTTCTGAGATTGGAGCAGGGGCTGTTTTGTCGCAGAGAGGTTCTGGTTGCTCAGTGATGAAACCATGCGCTTTCTTTTCCAGGAAGTTTTCGCCTGCTGAGCGTAATTATGATGTGGGCAACCGAGAGTTGCTGGCCATGAAGTGGGCATTCGAGGAGTGGCGTCATTGGCTTGAAGGAGCTAAGCATCGCATGGTGGTATTGACTGATCATAAGAACTTGACTTATCTCGAGTCTGCCAAGCGCTTGAATCCTAGACAAGCTCGTTGGTCGTTGTTTTTTGCCCGTTTTGACTTTGTGATTTCGTACCTTCCGGGCTCTAAAAATGTGAAGGCGGATGCTCTGTCTAGGAGTTTTGTACCCGACTCTCCGGGTTTATCTGAGCCGGCGGGTATCCTCAAGGAAGGAGTAATTGTGTCTGCCATCTCCCCTGATTTGCGGCGGGTGCTGCAA
Organism: Ranitomeya imitator; assembly: GCF_032444005.1. Taxonomy (NCBI): domain Eukaryota; kingdom Metazoa; phylum Chordata; class Amphibia; order Anura; family Dendrobatidae; genus Ranitomeya; species Ranitomeya imitator. The sequence continues at coordinate 734,942,843 of NC_091282.1, read as the reverse complement.
AAATTTCAGGCTAATAAACCTGATCGTTGCCCAGCGGAGAAACTGTTTGTCCCTGATAGGTGGACGAATAGAGTTATCTCTGAACTTCATTGTTCGGTGTTGGCTGGTCATCCTGGAATCTTTGGTACCAGAGAGTTAGTGGCTAGATCCTTTTAGTGGCCCTCTCTGTCGCGGGATGTGCGTGCTTTTGTGCAGTCCTGTGGGATTTGTGCTCAGGCTAAGCCCTGCTGTTCTCGTGCCAGTGGGTTGCTTTTGCCCTTGCCTTTCCCGAAGAGGCCTTGGACACATATATCTATGGATTTTATTTCTGACCTTCCCGTTTCTCAAAAGATGTCAGTCATTTGGGTGGTCTGTGATCGCTTTTCTAAGATGGTCCATCTGGTACCCTTGTCTAAATTGCCTTCCTCCTCTGATTTGGTGCCTTTGTTCTTCCAGCATGTGGTTCGTTTGCATGGCATTCCAGAAAATATTGTTTCTGACAGAGGTTCCCAGTTTGTTTCGAGGTTTTGGCGAGCCTTTTGTGGTAGGATGGGCATTGACTTGTCTTTTTCCTCGGCTTTCCATCCTCAGACTAATGGCCAGACCGAGTGAACCAATCAGACCTTGGAAACATATCTGAGGTGCTTTGTTTCTGCTGATCAGGATGACTGGGTGTCCTTTTTGCCTTTGGCTGAGTTCGCCCTTAATAATCGGGCCAGCTCGGCTACCTTGGTTTCACCGTTTTTCTGCAATTCTGGGTTCCATCCTCGTTTCTCTTCTGGACAGGTTGAGTCTTCGGACTGTCCTGGTGTGGATACTGTGGTGGACAGGTTGCAGCAGATTTGGACTCAGGTAGTGGACAATTTGACCTTGTCCCAGGAGAAGGCTCAACTTTTCGCTAATCGCAGACGCCGTGTGGGTCCCCGACTTCGTGTTGGGGATCTGGTTTGGTTATCTTCTCGTCATATTCCTATGAAGGTTTCCTCTCCTAAGTTTAAACCTCGTTTTATTGGTCCGTATAGGATTTCTGAGGTTCTTAATCCTGTGTCTTTTCGTCTGACCCTTCCAGATTCTTTTTCCATACATAACGTATTCCATAGGTCATTGTTGCGGAGATACGTGGCACCTATGGTTCCATCTGTTGAGCCTCCTGCCCCGGTTTTGGTGGAGGGGGAATTGGAGTATATTGTGGAGAAGATTTTGGATTCTCGTGTTTCAAGACGGAAACTCCAGTATCTGGTTAAATGGAAGGGTTATGCTCAGGAGGATAATTCCTGGGTTTTTGCCTCTGATGTCCATGCTCCCGATCTTGTTCGTGCCTTTCATGTGGCTCATCCTGGTCGGCCTGGGGGCTCTGGTGAGGGTTCGGTGACCCCTCCTCAAGGGGGGGGTACTGTTGTGAATTCTGTGGCAGAGTTCACTCCTGTGGTCACAAGTGGTACTTCGGCTGATTCTCTCTGGGATCTTCCGTTTGTGGAGGAAAGTGGTACTGCAGCTTCTGAGTTTCCTCCCTCAGGTGATCTGGTGAGCTCGTTAGCTTCTTCTCTACTTAACTCCACCTGATGCTTTGATCTATGCTTCCTGTCAATGTTTCAGTGTGGGACTTGTTTTTTCCCTGGATCATTCCTGTGGCCTGCTGCTCTGCAAAGCTAAGTTTTGCTTATGTTATTTTGTTGCTATTTTTCTGTCCAGCTTGCTTAATTGGTTTTTCTCACCTGCTGGAAGCTCTGAGACGCAGAGGGACCACCTCCGTACCGTTAGTCGGTGCGGAGGGTCTTTTTGTCCCCTCTGCGTGGTTTTTTATAGGTTTTTGTGCTGACCGCAAAGTTATCTTCCCTATCCTCGTTCTGTTCAGCTAGTCGGGCCTCACTTTGCTAAATCTGTTTCATCTCTATGTTTGTGTTTTCATCTTACTCACAGTCATTATATGTGGGGGGCTGCCTTTTCCTTTGGGGAATTTCTCTGAGGCAAGGTAGGCTTATTTTTCTATCTTCAGGATTAGCTAGTTTCTCAGGCTGTGACGAGGCGCCTAGGTTCTGGTCAGGAGCGCTCCACGGCTACCTTTAGTGTGGTTTGATAGGCTTAGGGATTGCGGTCTGCAGAGTTCCCACGTCTCAGAGCTCGTTCTATTATTTTGGGTTATTGTCAGTTCACCGTATGTGCTCTGACCTCCATGTCCATTGTGATTCTGAATTGCCTTTCATAACAAATAACTGTATTAGATGCAGTGAAAATATAGATACACAGGCGGTATAGTTTGTTTCACAGGCGGGCTACTCTGCTGACATGCAGACACTGCTCCTAGGCCCTAAACTATTAACTGGATTAGATGCAGTGAAAATAGAGATACACAGGCGGTATAGCTTGTTTCACGGGCGGGCTACTCTGCTGACGTGCAGACACTGCTCCTAGGCCCTAAACTAATAACTGGATTAGATGCAGTGAAAATAGAGCTACACAGGCAGTGTAGTTAGTTTCACAGGTGGGGTACTCAGATGACTATCAGACAATGCTACTAGCCCAAAAGGATTGGCTGAGCTAGATTACACCAAATGCTGTGACAAACACTTGCACAGCACTGGCACAGACCTGCCTGGCAAACAGTGCTATGAACTGCTGTAACCTACCCTGAAAAGGGCTGATATTACAACTAGTCCCGACTCCTTCCGACTCCCTAAACCTATCTCTCTGACAATTCGCTCCAAAAAAACACTCTTTGTCTGTATAGCGGCCACAGCAGCAGCGGTGCTTTCCAACACTAAGCTGCAGCAGTGAGGAAATGGTGGCGACAGGGCAAATGGCTGGTTCTTATAGGGCAAGGACATGTGACATACACAGCCAATGACACATGCTCTTGCTTGTGTGCATCACATACACATTGCTGTGTGTGTGTGCACTGCTGATAGGCTGAGAGACTGCACCACCCCACTGTAAATGCGGGAAAGAAAAAAAAAATGGAGATCGGCGTTATTTCAGCACAGATCTATCCCCCCCGCGCCCACTATACACTGAAACAGTCTATTAACAATGATATACAGTTTTAATGTGCAAGTCAAGCGAGGCTTTTGCTGAACGAACAGTTATTGAACAGAAACTCGAACAGCCGAATTTTAAGCAAATTGTTCGGGTTCATCAAACGACTCGAACACCGCCAAAAACAGCTCTTATTTGAGATTGGCGAACAGTTTGACTCAAACACCGCTCATCTCTAATCTTAACCCCTTTACCCCCAAGGGTGGTTTACACGTTAATGACCGGGCCAATTTTTACAATTCTGACCACTGTCCCTTTATGAGGTTATAACTCTGGAATGCTTCAACGGATCCTGGTGATTCTGACATTGTTTTCTCGAGACATATTGTACTTCATGATAGGGGTAACATTTATTTGATATTACTTGCGTTTATTTGTGAAAAAAAATGGAAATTTGGTGAAAATTTTGAAAATTTTGCAATTTTCCAAATTTGAATTTTTATGCCCTTAAATCACAGAGATATGTCACACAAAATACTTAATAAGTAACATTTCCCACATGTATGCTTTACATCAGCACAATTTTGGAGCCAACATTTTTTTTGTTAGGGAGTTATAAGGGTTAAAATTTGACCAGCAATTTCTAATTTTTACAACACCATTTTTTTTCTTAGGGACCACATCACATTTGAAGTCATTTTGAGGGGTCTATATGATAGAAAATACCCAAGTGTGACACCATTCTAAAAACTGGACCCCTCAATCTGCTCAAAACCACATTCAAGAAGTTTATTAATCCTTCAGGTGTTTCACATGAATTTTTGGAATGTTTAAAAAAAAAAAGAACATTTAACTTTTTTCACAAAAAATTTAATTAAGCTCCAATTTGTTTTATTTTACCAAGGGTAACAGGAGAAATTAGACCCCAAACGTTGTTGTACAATTTGTCCTGAGTATGCCGATACCCCATATGTGGGGGTAAACCACTGTTTGGGCGCATGGCAAAGCTCGGAAGGGAAGGAGCGCCATTTGACTTTTTCAATACAAAATTGACAGGAATTGAGATGGGACGCCATGTTGCGTTTGGAAAGCCCTTGATGTGCCTAAACATTGAAACCCCCCACAAGTGACACCATTTTGGAAACTAGACCCCCTACGGAACTTATCCAGATGTGTGGTGAGCACTTTGACCCACCAAGTGCTTCACAGAAGTTTATAATGCAGAGCCGTAAAAATAAAAAATCATATTTTTTCACAAAAATGATCTTTTCGCCCCCAATTTTTTATTTTCCCAAGGGAAAGAGAAGAAATTGGACCCCAAAAGTTGTTGTGCAATTTGTCCTGAGTACGCTGATACTCCATATGTGGGGGTAAACCACTGTTTGGGCGCATGGCAGAGCTCGGAAGGGAAGGAGTGCTGTTTGACTTTTCAATGCAAAATTGACAGGAATTGAGATGGGACCCCATGTTGTGTTTGGAGAGCCCCTGATGTGCCTAAACAGTGGAAACCCCCAATTCTAACTGAAACCCTAACCCAAACACACCCTTAACCCTAATCCCAAACACACCCCTAACCCCAACCACACTGCTAATCCCAACACAACCCTAACCCTAATCCCAGCCCTAACCACATCCCTAACCCTAATCCCAACCCTAACCACACCCCTAAACCCAATCCCAACCGTAAATGTAATCCAAACCCTAGACCTAACCCTAGCCCCAACCCTAACCCTAGCCCTAACCATAAACGTAGCCTTAACCCTAGCCCTAACCCTAAGCCTAGCCTTAACCCTAACCCTAATGGGAAAATGGAAATAAATACATTTTTTTAATTTTTTTATCTTTCCCTAACTAAGGGGGTGATGAAGTGGGGTTTGATTTACTTTTATAGCGGGTTTTCTAGCGGATTTTTATGATTGGCAGCCGTCACACACTAAAAGACGCTTTTTATTGCAAAAAAATTTTTTTGCGTTACTACATTTTGAGAGCTATTATTTTTCCATATTTTGGTCCACAGAGTCATGTGAGGTCTTGTTTTTTGCGGGACGAGTTGACGTTGTTATTGGTAACATTTTCGCGCACGTGACTTTTTTGATTGCTTTTTATTCCGATTTTTGTGAGGCAGACTGACCAAAAACCAGCTATTCATGAATTTCTTTTGGGGGGGAGGGGGCGAATATACCGTTCCACATTTGGTAAAATGGATAAAGCAGTTTTATTCTTCGGGTCAGTACGATTACAGCGATATCTCATTTATATCATTTTTTTATGTTTTGGCGCTTTTATAAGATGAAAACTATTTTATAGAAAAAATAATTATTTTTGCATCGCTTTATTCTGAGGACTATAACTTTTATTTTTTCGCTGATGATACTGTATGGTGGCTCGTTTTTTGCGAGACAAGATGACGTTTTCAGCGGTACTATGGTTATTTATATCCATCTTTTTAATTGCGTGTTATTCCACTTTTTGTTCGACAGTATGATAACAAAGCGTTGTTTTTTGCCTTTTTTTTTTTTTTACGGTGTTCACTGAAGGGGTTAACTAGTGGGTCAGTTTTATAGGTTGGGTCTTTACGGACGCGGCGATACTAAATATGTGTACTTTTATTGTTTTTTTTATTTAGATAAAGAAATGTATTTATGGGAACAATATTTTTTTTAGGAATTTTTAAAAAATTTTTTACACATGTAAAAAAATTTTTACACTATAACACTGCCCTGGGGGTGGGGGCATCGTGTTATAGTGTAAGATCGCAGATCTGACACTTTGCTGTGCACTCTGTCAGATCAGCGATCTGACGTGCACTCCTGGAGGCTTCCCGGCGCCTACTCTGAGCAGGAGACCCTCGGAGCAACACGATCACATCGCGTTGCTCCGAGGGTCTCAGGTAAGCCCGCAGGGAGCCCTCTCCCTGCGAAATGCTTCCCTATACCGCCAGAACACTTTCGATCATGTTTGATCGCAGTGTGCCGGGGGTTAGTGTGTTGGGGGCGGTCCGTGACTGCTCCTGGCACATAGTGCCGGATGTCAGCTGCGATAGCCAGCTGACACCCGGCCGCGATCGGCCGCTCTCCCCCCGTGAGCGTGGCCGATCGCTATGACGTACTATCCCATCGGTGGTCATACGGGCCCACCCCACCTCGACGGGATAATACGTCTAATGTCAGAAATGGGTTAAGGTCCAATCTAATTTATTAACCCCTAAAGGACCCAGCCAAATTTAGTTTCTGCATTCTCATTTTTCCTTCCCTATTTTCAAATAGCCATAACTTTCTTTTACTTTCCATCAATATAGCCATATTAGATCTTGCTTTTTGCATGACAAGTTGTTTTGATTGACATTAGTTTACCTTAAAAAATAAAGGAGAAGGGTACAAAAAATTCCAATTAGGTGAAATGTTGAAAAAATTCAGTTCTGACATTAATTGTGCAGTAAAAATGATCTGACAACATGATTCTCCAGGTCAGTATGATTACGCTGATCCCAAACATGTATAGTTATTTTGCTATTTTAGTGGCTTTAAAAAATTATGAACTTTGTAAACAAAATATGGTTCTACCACGATTTTCCAAGCTTAATAACTTATGTATTTATTCATCAATGCTGATTGAGGGAGTGTTTTTTTTGTAGCAAGCTAGTTTTTTTATTTATACCATTTTAGGGTAGATATAACATTTTGACTGTTTCTAATTGCGTTTTTTTTACCATGTTGCGGCAACCAAAAAACTGCAATTCTAGTATTTCAATTTTTTCCCATTTCATGGCATCTTCCAATCTAGTTAATTAATTTTATATTTTGATAAGCTGGACTTTTTCAGACACTGCAATACCAAATACATGTTTTTTTTATTTTTTACATTTCTTTATTTTTAACTGGGAAAAGTTGGGGTGACTGAAATTTTTAATTTTTTAACGTTTAACAAATATTTTTATATATAAATGTTTTAATCTAAGAGACTTGAACCTGTAATCTGTTTGATCACATCAATTATATATTATATGTGGGAACAGTGGGCCATGGGCGTCAAAATGAACAGTCAACCAGATTACGGTACTTAAATGCCGCTGACAGTGATTGACTTTAGTATTTAACTCCTTAACGACTGCCGATACGCCTGTTAACAGTGACAATTAAGGGCACTTATTCCTCAGCTCGGGGCTGAGAAATAGAGAAATAAGTGTATAGCGCCCCCCCATTATCAGATTTTCTCCGTGGTCTCGGCTACCGAGGTAGCGGAGACCCCAGAGAACATGATTCGAGTCAATTTTTACCGACCTCAGTGTTGCGATCACCGTTATTAATGGTATAACGGCGACCGCAAAAAGAAAGTCTGATTTCCCATTTAATTTCTCTCTCCTCTGATGTAATCGCACATCAGATGAGAGAGAAATGGAGTCCCCCGATCTCCCCCGATGTCCTTGGACCCTCCTGCCTTTCCTCGATCCTATACCCCGCCCGTTGGCATCTTCTCCCAGGAAGAAAATGGTGGACTCATGTGCAGTGCGCCCACAAAGATCTGGAGGCTGGCACCCAGCAACAATAGGAAGTTTTTCCTATTGGTTCATTTTGATGACTGTGCTAGACCCTATCACAGTGATAAAAAAAAAATAGTAAATCAAACCCCATTTATCACTCAATTAGCTAGGTAAAAATAATAAAATTTAGAAAATGTATCTATTTCCATTTTCCTTTAGGGTTAGAGTTGGGCTAAAGTTAGGTTGGGATAAAGTTAGGGTTGGGCTAGGGATGGAGTTGGGCTAAAGTTAGGTTGGGATAAAGTTAGGGTTGGGCTAAAGTTAGGTTTGAGCTAGGGTTAGGGTTTTGGTTATGGATGGGATTACGGTTAAGGTTGGGATTAGGGTTAGTGGTGTGTTAGGGTTAGGTTTGTGGTTAGGGTTATGGTTAGGGTTCGGATTAGGGCTAGGGGTGTGTTGGGGTTAGGGTTGAAGTTAGAATTGGGGGTTCCACTGTCTAGGTACATCAGGGGGTCTCGAAAATCCTCCAGAAAATTGAAAAAAATCACAGAGAAAAAAGCAGAGATGATTACCTGCTGAAGCCTCCAAACAAATGCACTAGCAGGGCGCATCGGACCCGATTAATCATCTCTGCTTTTTTCTATGTGATTTTTTTCAATTTTCTGGAGGATTTTCAAGTCCTCTTTTTGTGTCTGTGAGCTTTTACTCAATGTTTAGCGTTAGGACCGGCAAAAATGTAAGGACTCTTGACGTGGGTTGCCGGCTTACGTATTGAGGCCCCAATATAAACTAATACCTTGCATACATTGATATGTGTTTTTTTTTTGCACTTTATCTTGCAGGGCGCGGTCGGACCAAGATGGCTCTGTAAACTGTAGGCCTCTATTCACACAACATGCATTTTGTAGCACTGGGCGGCCCGCTTGTATGTGCGTTAGTAATAGGCTGTAAACCAGATGCTGTGCATTGCCTGTGTGAACAATGCCACATACAGACTATTATCTCTTATCTTTTTGTGCACTAATGCCAAACAGCCAATACTGGATTGAAAATGGTTGTTTCATAGGTATTTTTTGCACCTGTGTTTTTGCCATCATTAATCAGGTCCGATGCGCCCTGCTAGTGCATTTGTTTGGAGGCTTCAGCAGGTAATCATCTCTGCTTTTTTCTCTGTGATTTTTTACATCGGGGTCTCCAAACATGACATGGAGCTCTCCCTTTTGAGCACTGCCAAACAGTGCCATTCCCCCACATGCGAGGTATTGGCGTACTCAGGAGAAATTGTACAACAAATTTTGTGGTCCATTCTCTCCTGATACTATTGTGAAAATAAAAAAATTGGTTCCAAAGTAATTTTTTTGTGAACATGCAGTAGCAACAGACACTAGGACTGAGGAGGTGCCTTCAAGAGACTGTTAGCTCCCAGGAGCCGATGAAGCAGCATCTTTGAATTGGGACAGCTCAGGAATTGTTATCTTCTTTACATCACTGTTATTAAACAAGTTTGCCACTGTTAGAACCGAAGTGTGACGTGTGGTGCATCCAGAGGACGCCGTTCCCATATGGAGAGCAACCGTGTGTCAGAGGTAACCAATTGTGCCATAGGACTGGGAGTTGAACTGCCTTTTCATGCACAAGGGGCCGAAGTGCTCACTGACTGTGACCTAGTGATTCACCCATGACTACCACCCCTTGCCACCTTGTTACATTTGGCATATTAGGCAGGATTGAAACCAGCAGCCCTGCAACAAGACTGATAGAGAAGATTCCCGAGATTTAGATTTGTGAATTGTTGACCGCCGTGAAAGAGTTAAAGATGGTGGCTGACAGTGACTTTAAGATGGTGTCAAACACTGACAAGGAGACAGAGGTTAGTGGTGCAAAAATGAAGTATAGTACCGCCTGTCATGGGTGTCAAAGAGGAAATTTAGTGCTGAAATGGAGAAGGCTGCATCCCCTGTGAAGAATGCCCACCCTAAATGGATGCAGGTGAAGAAGCTGCCGCCCTTCCAGCCTGATCAGCAGAAACGGGTGGAGCAGCAGGAAGTGACTCCGCCCATGAATGGGTGGAGCCCAGGAGAGCAAGACAGTGTGATGAGAGTGGAGATGCCATTGCCGGACAGCATGCAGAGGCAGAGTATGTCCTTTCGCGGTGGAATCGGCCGCCACGACTGGCAATGATCTAGGGCCCGAGCAAAGATGGGCCTGCAATTGGAAGCCTGGTGGACGGAGAAGAGGCGCCCTTGCCGACAGTGGGAGAAGCAGGTGGAGTGCCCCCAGACACAGGGCCATGCGTTCTCAGTACCGGGCGTTCTCGGTACCTGGTTCGGTTCTGAAGCTGTCACGGTGGCTATACCCGGTCCGTGACCCTGCTAAGGGGCGTCCAATAAAGGTGGTACAGTCTGTCAGGGATTCGTGACGCCACCTGTGGTGTTCGGTCAGGGCGACCGACGCCGCTGTGGGGTCCGCTGGGGTGATGGAATGGCAGTTGGATGGTATACCTTCCCACAGGTGAAGTATGTCCCCAGGGCTTCCCAGTAAGGTGGATGGTGATGGTGTGAGGTGCAGTCAATAACGAGGACACAAGGTTGCAGTCTCTTTACCTCTTTACTGAAGACTTCAGGATCCGCAATCCAGAGCACGCTTAACAGGGCTATCTGAGACCGGCCGGTCCGATGGGCACTTCCAGAATTCCCTTTGCAGGTGGAAATCGTTGCCTACCAATAGCGCCTGTGTGTTGTAGTGCTACCCTGCTGAGCATTCGGAATAGTCCTCACAACTTCTGTTCTCGTTCGTTCATTCTTTCTAATGTGTTCCAGATCTTTCTAGTTCAACGTCCCCCAGGTATGTATGACTAGGACGCACCCGTATGACGGGAAGGCCTGGAGGTCTTCTGGAACCCTAGAGACGCCCTTCTCCCACTGTTGCCCCCTATGTCTTCGTAGGTGTTTAGGTGAGACAGCCAACCTATAATTAACTGTCCTGCGGAGTTCAAAGTAAGGCGTAGAGTCAGTTACTCCCTCGGTGTTCCGGCCACCGGCTACGCGCCTCAGTAGGATGTTGCCTCGGTCTCACGGCACGACTCCTACTGGCTCTCCTTTGTGCTTGATCTCGTTTCTCACTGTCTCACAATATCCTTCGCTTCGTGTCTCTTTCTTAGGATACCGCCGCGGGGTGTGCAGGTGCGGTTCCTTAACGTTCTATTCTGGTCGCTAGGTGCCTGCCAGGTTCCCACGCCTGACAGGGACCCCCCTGTGCCTTCTCCCTGCAACACCCCCTGCCACGGGATGTTGCCTGAATCCAACCCAGTCAGCTTCTGACTAACTTTCTATCCAACCCTAGTTTTACCAGTGTGAGGAGGGGCCCAATAAATAAAGCCTTTTGCTCCCCCTAGTGGCCGGAGTGTGAAGTGTATATGTGCTGGTGATACCTGGTCAGTGGAATTCCTTCAGTGCCATCAGACGTACCATCACTCCCCTTAGTGGCAGAGTGTCATACTGCAACGACCAAATCTCTGGGGCGCTGCACAGGCTATGGAGGACAAAAGGTTTTTGGGACTGATGGAGCCCAAACTAGAGTCGGAAACAGCCCAGAAGAACCTGAAGGCTGCACTGAGGGGAGTCGTCGCGGCCGCAATCATCGGATTCTGCAGCCGTGCAAGGAGATAGTCACTGGGGGCTGCGGCGATGAGTAGAAGGTCGGAGCCCGACCAGATGGCCGCACCAGTTCCTATCTCCTCACCCCCTCCAGCCCTGTTGATATTGCCAAGTCCCGCTGCCCCATCTAGTGCCTGGCTGGAGGAGGTCCAGGAGCGCTCTCCTTAAGAGGTCCGGTGGATCCAGGAGGTGAAAAGAGAGAAAAAGTGGCGTGAACACCATGTTGTGGGAGAATTGTAGTGCCCCGGCAGGGAGCTATAACCAACAAGTTTACCCACGGTGCCATCTCGTATTTTAACCCCGTGAGGGGTTATGGTTTCATCCAGGAGGCCGTCACTGGGGGAAAATCTGCGTAAATATCGGCTCCATCACCCCTAAGGGCCCCCTTCGATTGGACTACGTCACCTTCGTGAACGAGCAAGGACCCTGAGGGCAATATGCAGTGGCCGTGAAAATGGCCTCCAGTCTGGAGGAAGGACGACCACAGGAAGTCCAAAGTCATGAGCTGCCGGCTGTAGCAGTAAGGCGGCGGGAAGCAGCGGCGCCTGGACCAAGTGTGGTGGCTGCAGCTGGGCTGCCGGAGCAGATAACACTGGGCGCTATGGGGCTGCTGCTGGAGGGGGCACAGAGCAGGAGAAATAGTGGCGACTTCTCCTCCAAAGGATCCTTGTCCCACATGTACACTGTAGTGCAGGGTACGCATGTGGCCCACTATACAAATTAGCAGCCGCACGTTGATTGATGTGACCCCTTTAAAAAAAATGTGCCGATTGCACCTAAGGAAAATGTGAAGAGACTGTTCTGCGTCTCTTAAGGGCAAGGAGTCCAGTATGGCACCAGGACTGAGGTGCCAGTGGTGGCCAATACAGTCACGGATGATTGACTTTTTGTTTTCCCCCACCTCCAAATTTATTTGTGCATGGTTGTGCACCCCCTGCTGGATCAATGGGGCTGAAACCCTATGAGGGTTGGTTGTCATAAACTTTGTGTCCAGCAGATGACTGTGTGTACAACAAAGACTGAACTGCTTTAACTCTGAAGTTTGGCCAATTTTAACCCTGGACTAGCCCCCGTTAAGCGCTGCACCCAAATATGTTAGTGGGCCCATGATCTGGTCAAAATACAGAGGGGAAAGCCGATCAGTAGGACCCGAGGTGTGAGCCGGTCAGGACTGTGTGGACCATGGATAAGTTGGCCGTCGGGCCAGTGTATTTGTTTGTGGGTCCCAGGAGCAAAGGGACCAGGGTCAATCAGACCCTCACTAGGAGAATTTGAACTCTCATTAACTTTACTGTTTTTTACACATATTGTTTTACAGGCACCATGGTTAAGGACGACCATAGTTTAAGAGGGAAGGGTGTAAGGAGGTGGCGGGGACCCTTATTTGCCTCCTCTCTCCTATGCACTGTGCCCAATGGTTCCTGTATGTTTAAGAGTATTAATGCGTCATGTCTAATATGTAATGTTTTATATATTCAATGTTCTTGTATATTCTATGTTATGACAATTGTTCCAAGTTAGTGTAGGGATAGAAAGGGTTAAGCAAAAAGGGGGTTGGGCCAGCAGGCTGAAGAGGCTGCAATTTCCTGCTTCTGCAGCAGAGCCCGGGCAGGTTTGCCCATGACAGGACGTGCTCCCCTGCTGGGAGCAGAACACACCCCTGGAGGGGAGAAAGGACCGCCACCGGACTGCCGGGCAGTAGGAATGGGCACTAGGACTGAGGAGGTGCCCCCCAAGAGACTCTTAGCTCCCAGGAGCCGATTGGGAGCTGATGCTTCTGATGCTGCTGCTGATGGAGCAACCTCTTTGAATAGGGACAGTTCAGGAATTGTTATCTTCTTTACTTCACTGTTATTAAACATGTTTGCTGCTGTTGGAACTGTGACATGTGGTGCATCCAGAGGACGCCGTTCCCATATGGAGAGCAACCGTGTGTCAGAGGTAGCCAACTGTGCCATAGGGCTGGGAGTTGAACTGTCTTTTCATGTGCAAGGGTCCAGGGTGCTCACTGACTGTGACCTAGTGGACTTGCCCATAACTACCACCCCGTGCCACCTTGTTACACTTGCATGGACATCAGTGATCTCACTATTACGAAGCATACGAGTCACATCCACCGTCGTGTTTGTCGCAGCAGAACCGATAGACCTTGGGATGAGCCAACTTGTTGACTCCGATTTTTTGCGTGGATGTCCACCTTCTGGCTTCTGAATGGATGGATGGACTTCATTTTGTATTGTTCCAACTGTCATGGCAGTCACATGATGCAGTTTGGCAATTTTCCTGGCAGAAAGACCACTTTCAATGAGCTGGATGATGCTGTTTCTCTTTTCTTGGGACATCTTCATCATGGATGTTCCTCGCTTCTAACCAGTGACTTTTCACTTGGGAATCAACCTAATAATACACTGAGCTATTAGGGAATGTGAGAACAGGTTGTAATTTGTAGTTTTCAGGAAGAAAAATTTCCACCACCTTGAGCAAAACAATAGCAATGCAGTGCCATGATAAGAATCTGCATAACTAATCATATGCTAAATAGTTGCAAGTCAAATTTATGTATAAGATAGCCATGATGATTGTCTATAAGATGATGGTAGCCTCACAATCAAAGCAGTAGTGGATGGTGAGATATGCAGCCTGAAAGTCAAAAGTTCACAATATTGTTACCCTTTTGCTCTTCACTGTACATTTTGAGTTGTTTGGTTATTATTCTCACTTTACCAGATGCAAATAAACAATTGAGATGGGAAAATATAGATTTTTCATTTAGTTCCACAATAATTCTGCATATTAATAGTTGTCCAAAAATTCTGCACACAAATATTCTCCTAGAAAAGAAAAAAATTAGTTTCATGTTCTTATATATTCAGGTTTATTAACCTTTAGGATTGACCCGGAGCACTGTAGTTGTTCAATAATTCAATAATAAAATTAATAATAAAAAATGCAATTTGACTAAAAGCTGTGCACACCTTGTAGGAATATAAAGTATTTGGGAATATTTAAATAAAAATACCAACAATTAACATAAATCAATATGTTGGTATAACCCTATGTTTCTTTATCTGTTGTTTTTGTTGTTATTATTATTTTTAGATGAAAAACTCTAGTTCTCTTTTGAAACATTAGAACAAATCCCGAAAGAAATATGAAGGTCAATATAGAATTATGTCAGCCAGAAAAAAAAAATCTCTAATCATCCTCCAATTAGATCAGAATAAGAGAGTATTCAAACCTAAATGAGCTCTATTAGCCTTTATTTAGTCATGAAAATGTTTTGTCACCTGTGTTAAAATGTTTCTATCATTAACTCAAGAGGGGCCCTGGTCCTTTGTGCCGGAGACTCAGACCTGGCATTGTTTTATACCATTACTAGGGGTAAAGGTTGTTATAATAGTTGGGGAGGTTACACGGGCTCTGAAAAAAAGATTGACTAGATCACCAAATTCAGATTGACCAAATGAAATGAGGCAGAAGGGAGCTGTCAGCTGGGGACCAGATCAACTAAGTTGTCAGGGCACACAAGGCTCTTCTACAGAGAAAGAGAAACGGACATTACAAGCAATAGAAGGTTGATGGAAATATCTACATCACAGAGTTGAGAGATCATGTTAATAATTCATTTGTCTCCTAAATTTACAAAGTTTGGAAGTCACACTGAGTTTTATATAGGAAGAAATATTATCACATACAAATAGGCACGCAACTGGCAAGCAAATAGTCTAATAATAAGAGTAAAATTAAAAATAGCCCAAATAAAAAAATAATAATATTTTGCAATTAAAAAAATTGGCAGATTGGCAAGCAATTTAGATTCCCTGGTGAATTAATTTTCCAGGTTTGAGAAATATATGTCTGTAATATTTAAGAGAATAAATAATCTCCCAGAATGTATGTAATGTCTCCCATTCATGTAACTACTATGTAATTACAATGTTAAGTGGGGGGTGTAACATGTGTTATTGCAGAACTAGACAACTGGTAAATGTAATAAAAGCTAGAATGGGTTTAAGCCTTGTCTTGTCTTGTAATAGATCGTTAAATTGGATGGATGGATGGATGGATGGATGGATGGATGGATGGATGGATGGATGGATGGATGGATGGATGGATGGATGGATGGATGGATGGATGGATGGATGGATGGATGGATGGATGGATGGATGGATGGATGGATGGATGGCCACCAAAAATTGCAGTGATAAATAGTCTTTTAAAAAAATTATCCTCTAAAGAATATATGATAGATAGATAGATAGATAGATAGATAGATAGATAGATAGATAGATAGATAGATAGATAGATGGATGCTTTTATGAGATGGCGACTCAAAATTGTAATGAAAAATAGTATTCTAATAGGGTTTTGTTTTTGTTGAGGAACTGAAACGTTGCCACATGGGCTAAGAAAAAGTCCCTCATTGTTTTCATTTTTTAGGAGTGCTGCTTATTTGTCTATATACTGTATATTATATTGGGCTAGTAGGTTATAGGTCCAAAAAGCTTTGCATCCATATTATAGTATTTTTGGCACTGCTTCACAATGTTTCTTCTAGAAGATTAGACACACTTGAAATAGTGGAAAGATACATAAATAGATACTGTAGATAGATGATAGACAGATAGATAGAAAGATAGATGAATAGATAGATAAATATGGAATAAATAGGTAGATAGATAGATAGATAGATAGATAGATAGATAGATAGATAGATAGATAGATAGATAGGCTAGTGTTCAGCTCTAAAACTCAATGATTAGAGCTAGACTCCTCTGGTACATACAGTAAGCACCATTAATTTCTCTTCTAGCATCAGGTACCTCTACATTTTGTGATGTTTTAAACATCAGGTGTTTCATTTGTGCTGTAAATCCCACCTAAACTAATCATTTAGGATCGGGGCAGTGAAGGCACAATGAAGGTTTATCTCCTTATTAGTGCAGGTCGGGGCATATATTTTCTTCCATTTACTGTATTTCTTTGAAAAATTACAAACAGGTGATGTCTAATCCATTAACGCAGCAGAATCCACAAAGTGTATCTAATGTGTTTATGGTGAGTGGCTACTAGGTAAAAGCTAACGGAAGCCTGATCCTTACAGTTAATTGGATGCCTCAATGGTCCAAAATTAAAAGCTCCTTCTTTTTTTTCCTAAGATCCAAATAGTGTAGATTTATAAAGGCTTAACAGATGTCATTTTCAATGGACAACTGATCTGCAAAATTCTCCCTCAAATATTTTTTTAGGCAAATATTCAACTGACTAAAAATAAGGAAAACCAAATATTTTAATCTAGGAGAAAAAGCAATGAGTACTGTGGAAAGAGCCACTTTATTATGAATGTTACTAAATGAGCTATTAGCCTCCCTCCTAAGCCCTCTCCTATAGAGTTTCATACATTTACAGGTAATTAGTGATGTCCTGAGTTGAAGTGTTTGGCAGAAAGGGGAACACAAACCTCTAATCGCTTTCTTGTGCATTATTCAGCTTCAGCCTTGCACGGTAACAACAGATAAATGGATAGATCGATAGATAGATAGATAGATAGATAGATAGATAGATAGATAGATAGATAGATAGATAGATAGATAGATAGAAATGAGATAGATAGATAGATAATAGATAATAGATATGGGATAGATAGATAGATAGATAGATAGATAGATAGATAGATAGATAGATAGATAGATAGATAGATAGATAGATATGAGATAGATAGATAATAGATAATCGATAATAGATAATAGATATGGGATAGATAGATAGATAGATAGATAGATAGATAGATAGATAGATAGATATGGGATAGATAGATAGATAGATAGATAGATAGATAGATAGATAGATAGATAGATAGATAGATAGATAGATATGGGATAGATAAATAACAGATAATAGATATGAGATAGATAGATAATAGATAATAGATATGGGATAGATAGATAGATAGATAGATAGATAGATAGATAGATAGATAGATAGATAGATAGATAGATAGATAGATATGGGATAGATAGATATGGGATAGATATGGGATAGATAGATAGATAGATAGATAGATAGATAGATAGATAGATAGATAGATAGATAGATAGATAGATAGATAGATATGGTATAGAGAGATAGATATGGGATAGATAGATAGATAGATAGATAGATAGATAGCTAGCTATGGGATAGCTACATAGATAGATAGATAGATAGATAGATAGATATGGGATAGATAGATTTCACCTCCAAGGAGGAGGAAGAGAAACTGCTGATAATACTGGGGGAAGAGGAAAGTGCAGTGGCCGTAGCAGCGGAATATGTCAGTGCCTGCCACAGACTAAGAGGAGCCTGATATGTCATGGACTCCCGTACCCCAACACTGGACATATCCCTATCCCCCGACTAAAGAGCCCGATATGTCATGGACTCCTATACCCCACCCTGGAAACATCCCCTATCCTCTAAAAGGAATTTGATATTCCCTGGACCTCTATATGCCCCCCCTCCCCCACCCCCGTATTTTTACCATATGCTTTGGCAATGCTAACATGTACTTAGTCCTGCCAATAAAGCTCATTTGAATTTGATATGGGATAGATAGATAGATAGATAGATAGATAGATAGATAGATAGATAGATAGATAGATAGATAGATAGATAGATAGATATGGGATAGATAGATATGGGATAGATAGATATGAGATAGATAGATAGATAGATAGATAGATAGATAGATAGATAGATAGATAGATAGATAGATATTGTTTGATAGATACATACAGATAGATAAATAAATAGATACAAAGATGTGGAGACAGATAGACATAGATAAAATATACATAGACAGATGGAATAGAAGAAAGAAAGAAAGAAAGAAAGAAAGAAAGAAAGAAAGAAATCAGTCAGTGCTGTACCAACAAAAGAGAGAGTGGTGCAAAAGCCTCTTAGGCATAAACCAATCCACCAATATAGGCAAACAATAGAGGCATCACATCCAACATAGAAAATATGAAGAATCTAATGGCCCATAGTGATGGCAACTTTTCGGTCCGATTGAGTACATTTATCAAACCTCGAGTAAGGTCCTCACTTGGCAGAAAGGTTGCCAACACTATGGGCCATTAAACTCTTCATATTTTCTACGTTGGATGTCATGCCTCTACTTTTTTGCAAATAGCTAGGTAGACAGACAAATAGATAGATAGATAGATAGATAGATAGATAGATAGATAGATAGATAGATAGATAGATAGATAGATATGGGATAGATAGATAGATATGGGATAGATAGATAGATAGATAGATAGATAGATAGATAGATAGATAGATAGATAGATAGATATGGGATAGATAGATAGATATGGGATAGATAGATAGATAGATAGATAGATAGATAGATAGATAGATAGATAGATAGATATGGGATGGATAGATAGATAGATAGATAGATAGATAGATAGATAGATAGATATGGGATAGATAGATAGATAGATAGATAGATAGATAGATAGATAGATATGGGATAGATAGATAGATATTTTATTATAGGATGAAAATAAGTTTTGTTGAAAGAGCCACTTATGAATGTTCCTAAATGAGCTAGAACCCTCTCCTCTAGAGTTTCATACATGTACAGGTAATTAGTGATGTCCTTCCTTGAAGTGTTTGGCAGGGAGGGGAGCACACACCTGTACCCGCTTCCTGGGCATTACCCCGCCTAGCTGTGTGTACCGGAGCTCTGCACAGTGACCACTCTTGTAGCCATTGCGCACTGAATGCACTGTACAATGTTATGCTCACACTTGTATGCGGGTAGGGGGGCCTTGGCTGCCCCCAGCTGCCATAGGACTTAGGCTGGTCTCAACCTGTAACACTGCCTTTTCTTTTCTTTTTACTTTGGCTAAATCAATCTGTTGACAGCTAACTCATTTTCCCCTGAAAACGTATTAGCCATTCAGCCTCACAAAACACTCTGAGCCCCCTTTTGTCCAGAAGAGGACTCCAAACCCCATCATTAGCGCTTATTACCCTGAGCAGTTTGACAGCCTCATAGACCTGCTTACAAGACGTCCCATTCATGTCTGCCCAGATCGGCCCCAGCATTGAAAAGAAACGGAAATATTCCACCATGTTGCAAGCTGAATAGAGGGGGAAACGCTCCCTCCCTTCACTCTTGTTCACATTACTTTTGACACAATATTTTTTTCTGTTTTTGTTTAAAAGACACACAACTCACAATGGGCGCACAATGGGCGCTCGGAGCACCTATGGGCTATGGGCACAACTGTTTACTGTCAACAGCCATATTCCTGCCTACCTACAACAATGGGACAATGAAATGTTTAGTGTGGATTTGTACATGCATCAAATAATGGGAAAGCTGCTTATCAGCTTCAGGTTCAGGAGCACAACTTAATGCTTTATATATATATACTACATGTTTGGAACCCTGAGGGTTAATTAGGATAATAATTTCTGCTGCTTCCTGCTAATTATCAGGTTCTCCAGATTCTTTAATATTGTAATTGCTAGAAATCGTAGAAGGCTGAAGAGCCCACCTGAGAAGAGCATCTCCTCTGCATGGCTGTTACATATGGAGCAGCCATGTACACAGTTGCAGGAATGTGGTGATGGAGAAAGCTGGAATCACAATATCACACACTGGATGATGGAGATTCTCTTTGTCTTTCCGTCTGACTAAGCATTCCTGCACCCAGAGACAGATGCAGCATGGCATCATCCTTGCCAACAAGAAATACAAGGCAGGGATATATATACATATTATATATATATATATATATATATATATATATATATATATATACACACACATATATATGTATAAGTGTATGTATATATATATATATATATATATATATATATATATATATACATACACACATATATATTATTGCACCAATATAAACGTGTATGTGCAAAAAGATTTACCATCCTTAACTGAGGTGTGTATATAGCAAAAATATAGAGAATGCGAATCAAATAAATACATTTGACAGATTGGAATCGGCCATAGCAAAATGGGAATGTGAAATTATTACATGCATATGAGGGGTAAATGCAAACAGGCTGATAGAAATTATAATAATAAAATGTATCAGAAAGAGTGTATGCTAATGATAAAACCCTGGATTGTTTATACACCCACCACATAAAAAGTATCATTATTATTGTTCCCCAGGTTGAGGAGCAGAATTACAACAGAAAAAGGTTTAAAAAAATATGCATCTATGCATCGGACACATAATAATAATTACTACTATTACTGTATTTATATATATTTGTGAGTGTATATATATATATATATATATATATATATATATAGTGCTAAATCTACACAATAATAATACTAAACATACAGTATATTGTGCTAACAATATTAAATATTATTATTATTGCCGTTATTTGTAAAAAATCAAGCTGAAAATCACATTGTACTCTATATTTGCTACCTGGGCATTTTAATTTTTTTTTTAATACAGCTACGTAAAGTACAGTGCTGTGCAAATTAATTGGGACAAACCAAAAAACTAAAATGTTATAAAACACTGTTACATACTAATTCTGAAAATTACCTTTTTCCACTGGCTAGTTGACCAAGATTTATTTATTATATATTAAAACTGGTTTGAATCACTGACTGGAAACCAACTTACGATTTTACTTTAAAAAAAATGCTTTGTCCCAATAAATTTGCACAGCACTGTATTTGTCTTTAAAATAAGGTTACATTTTATTTTTTATTTTTTTATTCCAGGCCTGATCTATTCCATTCTAAGCTAATTGCTATGATTTCTATGAATAAAATAACCTTAAGTTAAATTAAAGAAAAAAAAGGAAGGATAGTGGAAAAAAATGTAAGTTGTTAAAATAATTTAGAGGCATATAAATTGTTTCTATTGGTATAGTCAGAAAATAAAAGCTTCCATTCCTATCCTGGCACTTCATACCACTGATATTCTGTTCATGTTCATTTGGTTATCAGTCCCTGAAAATCAGTAGGAAACAAACCCATATATTGAAGAAATAATGCTCTTAAAGTAGTAAAGAATTCTCAGTACATATTTTATTGTAGCTTCTTCATTGGATCCATAGATTTGGTGCACATGCGTCTACAAGTCACCTGCGCACATACAGACAAGCAAAGGAAGTCTAACATTGGCAATCCTTTAAATAAGTCATCATCATATAATATATATATATAAAAAAAAAATAAAACGAAGCAAAAAAAAATAATATTATAACAGCGTCTTTTTTTCCAACATGAAATACCCACTGGATGTGTATGGGCAGGCGCTTAGACACTTGGCAACTTGGCATTAAAGGCGTCATCAAGGTCCCCAAAAGAAAGGTGATAAAGCCTCGCAGTCCTCAATAATGTAAGGAGGAGTGTGACATTGGGATCAGCACTCCCTGGTGTCCTGACAGCCCCAGTGTGTCGTCCCTGTGGCCACGGCTGTTCTGCTTAGTCAGGCACCGTTCTGAGTCTGATCTCCTGGTTTTTGCTGCGTTAAGTATGCCCCATAGGTCAGATGTCACATTCACTGTCGCTGGATGTGATGGAGATGGCAGAGGTGGCCGCTTTGCTGGACAGGCTAGCTGCAGGACTGGAGGCTGAGCCCAACTGTTCCCCTCTCTCGTCTGGGCCCAATGAGCGTCCAGATCCCTGGGACAAGACCTGCTGCTGCAGCCTGGCAAGACAAAACAGGAAGGGACAGTCACCATAAGCCACAGCGTGTGAGAATGGGTGCGCCCTACAACCATGGCACCCACCAAATGCCCTCTGTGCACCCCGACATTTCAGAGTTAGCTGTGCAGACATTGTAGAAGCAATTCATCATTCAAGCCCCCGACAATTTGCTGGCTCTACGAGGGGAAACACAGACGAGGGCTTGGTGTGCAGAAGATGGGGTGTCAGTAACCAGGGCGGCATATAGAGCATCAAGTGCTCCCAAAGTCATTGGTGACCCCTATGTGTGAGTATATAGGCACAGAGCTACTGCCAGGGCCAGAAGCAGGAGGCTTAGTGCTCTGCACAACCATACGAGACAGCTAACAGGATTAAATAGATCACTGCATCATTATAGAAGGAACACCTTCATTGCCAGGAAATACAAATGCAGTACATCAGATATGTTTAATTCTACTTTATCTATCTATCTATCTATCTATCTATCTATCTATCTATCTATCTATCTATCTATCTATCTATCTATCTCTATCTATTATCTATCTATCTATCTATCTATCTATCTATCTATCTCTATCTATTATCTGTCTATCTCATATCTATCTATTCCATATCTATCTATCTATACCATATCTCTCTCTATCTATCTATTATCTATGTATCACATATCTATCTATCTATCTATCTATCTATCTATCTAGTATCTATCCTATATCTATCTATCTGTTATCTATCCCATATCTATCTATCTATCTATCTATCTATTCCATATCTATCTATCTATACCATATCTCTCTCTATCTATCTATTATCTATGTATCACATATCTATCTATCCCATATCTATCTATCTATTATCTATCTATATATATATCTACCCCATATCTATCTCTCTCTACCTATTAATCTATCCCATATCTATCTATCACAAATCTATCTATCTATCCGTCTATCTATTATCTATCCCATAGCTATCTATCCTATATCTATTATATATCTATCTATCTCATATCTATCTATCTATCTATCTATCTATCTATCTATCTATCTATCTATCATCTATCCCATATCTATCTATCTATTATCTATCCCATATCTATCTATCTATCTATCTATCTATCTATCTATCTATCTATCTATCTATCTATTCCATATCTATCTATCTATACCATATCTCTCTATCTATCTATTATCTATGTATCACATATCTATCTATCCCATATCTATCTATCTATTATCTATCTATATATGTATCTACCCCATATCTATCTCTCTCTACCTATTAATCTATCCCATATCTATCTATCTATCTATCTATCTATCTATCACAAATCTATCTATCTATCTATCTATCCGTCTATCTATTATCTATCCCATATCTATCTATCTATCTATTTATCCTATATCTATTATCTATCCCATATCTATCTATCTATTATCTATCCCATATCTATCTATCTATCTATCCATCCCATATCTATCTCTCTATCTATATATCCATCTACCCCATATCTACCTCTCTCTACCTATGAATCTATCCCATATCTATCTATCTATCTATCTATCTATCTATCTATCTATCTATCTATCTATCACAAATCTATCTATTCATCTATCTATCTATCAATTTATCTATCTATCCTATATCTATTATCTATCTATCTATCTCATATCTATCTATCTATTATCTATCCCATATCTATCTATCTATCTATCTATCTATCTATCCATTTATCTATCTATCCTATATCTATTATCTATCTATCTCATATCTATCTATTATCTATCCCATATCTATCTATCTATTATCTATCCCATATCTATCTATCTATCATCTATCTATCTATCTATCCCATAGCTATCTATTTATTTATCTATCCCATATCTATCTATTTATTTATCCCATATCTATTATCTATCTATTTCATATCTATCTATTATCTATCCCATATCTATCTATCCCTCTATCTATTATCTATCCCATATCTAACTATCTATCCCATATCTAACTATCCCATATCTAACTATCCCATATCTATCTATCTATCTATCTATCTATCTATCTAGCTATCTATCTATCTATCTATCTATCTACTGTATCTATCTGTCTATCTATCTATGCATGTATCTATCTATTCAGCTATCCATCTAATTTATCTTTCTTTCTTCTTTATTTTTTATTTGCTCGTCCCTACTGTCATTAAAATCTATCTCTCTACAGTATTTATCTATCTAATTTATCTTTCTTCTTTTTTTTCCCTCTAGCTTTCCATATTTATTTTTCATTCTTTACGTAGTTCTCTCTCTAAAATCTATTTTCTCCCTCTCTTTATATATATATATATATATATATATATATAAATACATACATACATTCATCTATTCATCTAATATTTCTTTCTTTTAGCTTCCTTTCTTTTTATTATTCTTTCATTCCCACTGTCTTTAAAATCTATCATTATCTATATTATCTTTATTCCTTTGTTTATTCTAGCTCTAAAATCTATCTATCTATCCCATATCTATGTATTAATCTATTATCTATCTATCCCATATCTATCATCTATCTATCCCATATCTATCTCATATCTATCTATCTACCTATCTAGATTTGGTATTTTTCCATGCAAATAGTCTTAGTACTAACAGTGCAAAAAATTAAAACCTCAATGACTGCTGTAAAACATAGATAAATAGATATATAGATAGATAGACACGTGTCCTTGTGTAAAGCCAATACTGACCAATTATCAAAGATGTAATTACGATATGGGTGGTAGCTAATGCTTATGGAAGCGTATTTGTCTCTTTATAAGAAATTTCTGATATATATATATATATATATATATATATATATATATATATATATATATATATATATATATATATATTCACGCTATATATGACAAAACCAGCGCACAGCGCATGTAGCAATACTAAGGCCATCATGAAATAAACATGCTTTTAAAATATAGTTTACAAGCAGGGTGGAAAGGTTTATAGTAGAATTATTTAAATATGATATTGTGAAACTAATCATATATATATCTATATATCTCACCAATGTAAAGCTGTGATACCTGTCACATACCTGTTCTTGGCTGCTGCTGCTCTGTCTCTTTGCCTCCGATTTTTGAACCAGTTTCCTACTTGTGTTGGGGTAAGTCCAGTCGCCTGGGCCAGTTCTCTCTTTTTGCTCGGGTTTGGGTAAGGGTCTTGGAGATACCACTCCCTAAGCAAGTGTCGTGTTCGTTCTTTAAAGCAGTGTGTCTTCTGCTCCCCGTCCCAAATAGTTCTGGGCAGAGGGAACTTCTTCCTGACCCTGTACTTGTCCACTGGCCCTAAGGGTCTCCCCCTCAGCTTCTCCGCCTCCTGGTAGTGAGCTTCCAGCCACAGTGCTTGCAGTTTAGTATGGGAATCCTTGGTGAATTTGTGATTTTCCAGAATGTGATAGAGTTCTCTAAAGTTCCCTGTGTGGAAAGCCACGATGGCCCTGGCACGTAGCACGGACTCATTTTTATTAAGAGCCTCGCAAGCTGCAGGAGCCACTGGCAGAGACCAAAGGAAGCGACCCAATCGCTCAATATCCCCGCTTTCCTCCAGGGTCTCACACACCCCGGCCACTTGCTGGGGGCTGAAGTTCAAAATCGGCAGCTGAAACATTGAAGCCGCTTGTGTCTCCCCCTTGGAGACGACGATCTCTTGGATGCACTCGCCAACTCCAAGAGCCAGGCTTAGGTATCACAGCCGATCTGCTGTTAAAGGGAAGAAGCTGCCGCGAGCCAACAAACCATTTTCTATTGGACTTGGCAGATTGGCTGCTGGGTTGCCATGGCTTCTTGTCAATCAGTGTCAGCCTTTGCCAATCAAAGGAGAGGGCGAGGGTGATGTTTCAGCACCTCCCAGTGCAGCGCAGGGAACGCACATCACCTCCATGCTGGCTCCTCGGCCCGTCTCTGTGACCCACACACACACATTGGACATGGAGAGAAGATTAGGCGAAAACACCCAGAGCATTGCCCAACTGGCATCCAATGAGAGAGGTGACTGTACAGATCCAAGTCCTGAGGATGCAGTGGCACTGGATGCTTCATCCTGCGCTGTAAGGCAGGCTTGGAAGGGTTAATCTGCGATCGCCCATGGCACATATATATATATATATATATATATATATATATATATATATATATATATATATATATATCCCTTACTGATACATTGTCATCGCCTAAATATTTATCAGACTCATGTTCAAAATGTGCAGTAAAAAAAAAAAAAAGCAAAAACCGAGAAGAGCTGCAGAGGGTGAGAAGTCATTTGTAGGTCATCGTGCACAGAGTGGAGCAGGCAGGAAGCAGACCCTTTAACCCTTCCTTATACTGCCTGACAAATTATTATTATTATTATTATTTATTTCTATAGCACCAGTGATTCCATGATGCTGTACACTAGAAGGGGTTACATACGAATTACAGTAAGCAAACTAACAATGACAGGCTGATATAGAATGGAGAGACCCTGCGCCCCATTCTAAATCAAAGGGATATTATATTAACCATTTATGCCATGTGAACATGTGAAGGCTGGATATTCTTTACATGGCGTACTTGTGATTATGCTCATAGTCATCCATATCCCCACAGAGCAGCCTAGGCTTTATTGTCGGGATTTCTAAGATGATGTCAAGTCTTGTGTATGGTTAAGAGCTGTAACAAATCTAGAAGCATCTCTCTTCTTCATTGCTACATCCCGACCTACAAAAGGAAAAGGGAGGGATCTCAGGCTATATTATTATTATTATTATTATTATTATTATTATTATTATTGTTATTATTTGCATCCGATAAGCATTAGGCTGCTTGGTTTTTTTTTCAAATGCATTATGTCAAGAATATTCTTCATTCTGTCTGGTAGGTCTGGGCTTTCCCCCCCATAAAGATGAAACAATTGCTGCTAAGAGAAGAGACGAAGAAGAGACTCCTCTATCCCCCCTGCTCTCCGGCCGCCTTCCGCTGTGGATGAAGCAGCATTATGAGGTATGCAAGCGTCTTTTATTTAGTATCAAGAACAATTTGTCTTTTGCTCGTGAAGATTTGGTAAATAAGAAGGCAGATAGATACCGCAGATGGTTGGAGGTGTCGGGTCGGATTAGGATACGCCTCAGTACAGTGCTAAGCTCATTCTGACGGAAAACCCTGATATTATTTTCACAGATCCACGCAGTTCACTTGAAAAAAAAAAAACCCTCCGAGCCATTTACATCATTTATGGGAGGCTCAGAGCTGGCGGGATGAGAAGGCTTTCAGTGCTGCTCACTTTCATAGAATCCGACAGCAAAACCACAAGATCCCAGCCGGATTTCATATTAATTATTGAATCAAGGATCTCCTCTTATCCTTTGTAGCAAGCTGACTTATTATTTGTCTCATATTGAAGGGGGAATATTATATGTTAATGAATCTGTGGGGAAGGATTATCTATCTATCTACCTATCTGTCCCATATCTATCTATCTATCTATCTATCTATCTATCTATCTATCTATCTATCTATCTATCTATCTATCCCATATCTATCTATCTATCCCATATCTATCTATCTATCTATCTATCTATCTATCTATCTATCTATCCCATATCTATCTATCTATCTATCTATCCCATATCTATCTATCTATCTATCTATCCCATATCTATCTATCTATCTATCTATCCCATATCTATCTATCTATCTATCTATCTATCTATCTATCTATCTATCTATCTATCTATCTATCTATCTATCTATCTATCCCATATCTATCTATCTATCCCATATCTATCTATCTATCTATCCCATATCTATCTATCTATCTATCCCATATCTATCTATCCCATATCTATCTATCTATCTATCTATCTATCTATCTATCTATCTATCTATCTATCTATCTATCTATCTATCCCATATCTATCTATCCCATATCTATCTATCCCATATCTATCTATCTATCTATCTATCTATCTATCTATCTATCTATCTATCTATCTATCTATCTCATATCAAATTCAAATTCAAATTCAAATGAGCTTTATTGGCAGGACTAAAGCTCATTTGAATTTGAATTTGAATTTGAATTTGATATGAGATAGATAGATAGATAGATAGATAGATAGATAGATATGGGATAGATAGATATGGGATAGATAGATAGATAGATATCTATCTATCTCATATCTATCTATCTCATATCTATCTATCTCATATCTATCTATCTATCTATCTATCTATCTATCTATCTATCTATCTATCTATCTATCCATCCATCCATCCATCTATCCCATATCTATCTATCTATCTATCTATCTATCTATCTATCTATCTATCTATCTATCTATCTACCCTTTAATTATAAAGATACTTGGATAGATATAACTGTATATATACATAAAGTAATAAGGTAATAGAACAATTTCCCAAACACAAAATTCTCCTTTTTGTATACTATGTGAACATTATATGTAGCCGAGAATTCACATTTAATCCTATCCTTAGATAAGTGTACATGCAGCTTCCTAGTAATCGATATCCTTGTACTTTGTTGCAAAATCCGATGCGGTAACTGCATTAAAAATAAAATCAGTGAAGAAGTAAAGTACAATACTACCGAATTTTGCATATTTTTAGTGGATGCCTTGGATATTTCAATCCACAGCATGCCCATATTATTTTGCTATATCTGGGCTTAGATATTGCGATTCTTATAGATGCATGTAAGAAACTGTATGTGCAACAGAGAAGCATTATGTTTTTTTATAAGCCTTCCTAGGTGAACTGATTAAATACTGCACATTTCGGGACATTGCTTGTATAACACATAATGATAGTGACTGATTTGCTGATATGATTAGAGAATATATTTGCTGCAGAAATGAGATTTCTTTAATTGAGTCCTTATTGCTCCCCTAATTCTGCACAATTCTACTATAACTTCTGCCTAACAGGACACAGACGGTGAGCAGAGCTAAGGATTCGCCGCATTTTGTTTTATTTGCCACTAAATCTAGCGATGGCATTGCTTTAAGAAATGATACATCACTTTAATGCAAAAAAAAATAATATTTCTATTGCATACATTTGTTTTTTTTTTAGGTTTAGGTTATTTGTTTAAACCAGAGATAAGTAATAACAAAAGAGCGACTTATGCCATAAATATATTTAGAGTGGTCATTTTGTTTCCTATACACTGGGGTAGAGTTTTATAGTTTATGCCAGGAACAACATGTTAAGCCAAAGAATCTAAAAATCAATGAAAATATGTATAAATATATATTGCAGCTATATGAAAATAACATTAGATTTCAGGAGGTGAGACATTAGCAATCAGGTTTACAGTGGTGCAAAGTGCAAGGCTGCAATTCCATTCAATGGCCACAGGTTGTCTGGATTTGCTAAACTGCTGTGCCAGAGAATCAGTGACCTCTCTGCTGTATGTGAGGATGGCAAATGTAGGGCAGGACACAACACTGGGTTGGCAAAGGTTCACTTAGTTTCTATGGGTGGTTGCTGAAATGCTAGGTCAGACTATTAAGTTTATAAATTACAATTTTCCAGCTAATCTTTCCTTTTCCATCCCAATATAGCTAAGAAGATTTATTTCACACTTAGAACCTCGAGGCACAGACAAATCTTTATATCATTGTGGATTGTACATAGAAATTGGTATTCTACTTTTTTTTTGTTATTTATCTAACATATTTTCTATAGTCTGCACATATGCACCGCTGACAACTAATCTGAATAGTCTCACACTAACTTATGTGTTTATAAACATTTTTTATTATTTTGTATTTTTCTAAATTAGTGGGGAAAAAATAACTTAAAATAAATAGTTATATATGTTTTATCTCTCAGCATTAATCTGCACATTCTTAGGCCTAATAAGTTCAGAATTAAATTTACATTTTGAAAGCTACTTGAACGAATAACCATAGATATAATCAGCAAGTAAAATAACATAAATGTGGCATTTTATAGTGCAAATAAGATGTCACGTGTATCATAATGAAAAAGTACAAACTTCCATCTACTTAAAACCTCTGAGGAAGTTCAAGGAGGAATAAATGCATTCATTGCCTAGGAAAAGCATACAGTCAATCATTTTATACACAACAACACAATGGAGGGTGCATATTTTCACAGTTTTTATTTATTTATTCATTTAATTACTTGGCATACCTTAAGCAAGACATGGAAGGGAAAACCTAAAATGTCTCCACCTTTTTTACCCTATAAAACTGGTGCTAAGTAAGAAGACAAACACTTTGCAGCTATGACTCACTGAACACCTTGCAGTTAAAATGCATTTTCCATTGATTTGCCTGTAAATAATATTTGTATAATCACCACATTCTGATGTCAGCACCTGAGGATTACTCACAGATGAGATGGCATTTGGAAATGATGTTTTTTTGGGCTCTGCAGACACTTAGGCTGCCGCCACACTATCAGTATTTGGTGAGTATTTTCCATCAGTATTTGTAGCCAAAACCAGGAGTGGATGATAAATACAGAAGTGGTGCATATGTTTCTATTATACTTTGCCTCTATTTGTTCCACTCCTGGTTTTGGCTTACAAATACTGATGTAAAATACTGACCAAATACTGCTAGTGTGACGGCAGCCTTAGAGAACAATTAATCATGGAAGATTTCAGCTCTAAAGTCAGCAGAGTTCTGAATGCAGCACTCGAATATGCATGCAAAAGCCAGGCCTACTGTATCGTTATTGTTTTAGGACAGCTATGTGTATATGCTGCTATAGAGATTATGTATGTATAGACTATGGCTG
Source organism: Ranitomeya imitator (assembly GCF_032444005.1). Classification (NCBI taxonomy): domain Eukaryota; kingdom Metazoa; phylum Chordata; class Amphibia; order Anura; family Dendrobatidae; genus Ranitomeya; species Ranitomeya imitator. The sequence continues at coordinate 734,912,226 of NC_091282.1, read as the reverse complement.
TGCTATTATATACTGTAGTATATGAGATCTATGCAACAGTGAATATAAATAGCCTATTTATCATCTATCTATCTATCTATCTATCTATCTATCTATCTATCTATCACAACTTGTAGAAAAGTTTCCCCGTGTCACTTTCTATAGGGGAAAATAGAAGCTACTGGTATTCCCATGCTCTCATGAATACTTACAATTGCATGTTGCTATTGAGATGCTTGCATTATTTTCAGATTGTAATGTTCATGTAAAAACACAAATGAATAAGAATAGCCTCAGCCCTGTGGTGTTACAGCATCAGCCCATGTTCAATATCTGGTCAGTATTTTACATCAGTATTTGTAAGCCAAAACCAAATAGAAACACGTCACCACTTTTGTATTATTCACCCACTCCTGGTTTTGGCTTACAAATACCGATGTAAAATACTGACCAAATATTGACTGTGTGAACGTGGCCTTAAATTGCACCTATGATAACCATTTGATATACTGTATGGAGAAATTAGAGTGACTTCGCAAATATACATTAAGTAACTAGTATTATAATTATCGTATATTGTAATCTGTGTTATATCCCAGAGCTACATTCACAGTTCAGCTGGATGTTTTTGGAAACAAATCAACAAACTTGTTATTACACACATTTCTAATAGTTTAGCTGAACTGCCATATTCAAAAACTGCACTATGTACACTACTCAAATAGTTAACATCCAGCGCCTCTTTGGATGAATGATCCCAGGAAATCCAAGATTTCTTAATATGAAGAAATAAATAGATGTTTTAAAAACAAGTAACATTGATTAAGACCTGCCTGGGTTGAAACATGTTGGTCTCTATGCCTTTTTATTAATCATGAGTGTATCCAAACTGCCTGACCTTTTTTGTTACTTGTTTTTAATATGAAGAAATAAATAGATGTTTTAAGAAATCTTGGATTTCCTGGGATCATTAGTCTAAAGAGGCGCTGGATGTTAGCTATTTGATGCATATCAACCTTCACCCAGTGGATCCATGCAGCCTGGAGGACATATTAACCAAAGGAGGAGGTGAGCTGACACTCTCATCTAATATATACATGTACACTACTGGTGCATCTGCCCATTGTTCCACCTAAATCAATAGAAGTGGTATTCAAAGAGTATTTGAATCAGTTTGTAAAGCAAAATCTGCTCCAAAATCCTTGCCAAAACACTCTATGTACATACCCTAAAGACTACATGTGTGTTTTATCCACACACTGAAGATATTTCTGTAACTGTACCAGTCATTTCCATGGGTTTACGGAAATCCGTATACTTGCTTCCACCATAAACCTATGTAGAAGCAAGAAAAAGATCTGTCAGTCAGGTGAACTCATGGCCCATGCCAGCCCACCCTTAGAAATCAAAGCATTAAACTAATCCTGTGTGGACATTGAGGCAGCAACAAAAGCTGAGCCTAAATCTGCATCCTACAGATCTGAAAATTTCGCATTGAACTGTAGTGCATACTGTAATTTAATATAACTTCTGTAGATTAATGCATATTTATGGTTTCTAGAAATAAAGTTGTATGGGCACAAAATCCAACATAAAGCTTTCAAATATATCAACCACAGAAATTGTCATGTTTGTGTCTACGTAAAGCCATGCACACAGTTGATCAAGGAGGAAGTTGTGAACCACAGTACTGAAATAGGAGGGAACCACTACAGTAGGAATATTTGAACTTGGTGCCTACAGAATTTTACTCAACCTCTTTATCTCTATTTGGTGTCCAAAATGGCATACCTGACAAAGCTTGTGCTAAACACACATTGGGGTCCTAGACATAAGTTCAGTTTAACAATTTGGTGGATAATTATTGCTGTGATTTTTGTACATTTGCATTGTAGATAAAGGTGTACTTTATGGAATTTAGGACTAATTAGCCCCCATAATTTATTTACTGTAGATATTGATTAATTTACTATGCCGTTTTATTCTGCATCCTGTACTGTCTGATATCTTATTTTTAATGTCATGTTTTTCCTTTTTTTTTGCAAAATAGAAAATGGCTGAAGTGTTATAACTTGTATATATGATTACCTATGGTTTACACGGTGATATTATAGGTTTAGTGACTTTATTGCTTGGTTCCCTAACCTAGGTTTAGGTGATGTTGTCCTATCCACTCTGCAGTCTTAAAAATGCCACCTCCACCTTTAAGATGTTTTTATAAAATAGGGTAAGCAAGGGCTCACGCAGTTCACTGCTCAAAAGACTATTAATTTACAGTACATAAAAGTGACTGGAGAATAGGGTGAATAAGGGTCCAAAAAGTCAGAACTAAAGATTAACTACTGATTGGTAATCATTTAATAGCCTGTTTAATAACCCATTCTGTGGCACATAGGCTGCCAATGTTCTCGGAAGCCCAGGTCCTGTTTACACATGACGATGCATTGCTGAAAAATGATTCCTAGGGCAAACCAAAAAATCATTTTAGCCAAATAACGAAAGTTTGGCTTGTTCTTCAGCAACCAATTTATGTTCAATCACCCAACAACGCCATGTATGACGGTACATAGACTAAGAAATTAAAAGCACCATATTCACCTCTAGAACACAATTGGACATGTTTATCAATACTGTCATATTCTTAGTGCAAAATTAGACTACAGAATCTTAAATTGAGAGCTTAGGGAGCATTATCACATTCAGTGGGATATTGAAAGGGCATTATTACTCATGGGTTATAATTAATTGTTAAGAGGGCACTGAGGGGGAATTAATATCCATTAGGGGCTCTCAGAGAATAATTGTCTAAAGTGGACTCTTAAGGTGCATTAATACTTATAGGAGCATTTGGGGTATTATAACTATTAAGGGGGCACACATGGGACAATATTACTCTTGGGGGGACAAAAAGAGGGCACTATTATTTTGTAGAGTACTCACAGGTGGCATTAATATTTTCTAATGAGGTGTTTTTTGCCTATATAGAGGGCATTATTGCCATGTAAGGGGTATAGTGGTGGGCATTATTGCTATGTGGGGCAGTAAGAGGAACACTGTTTGTTGCAAAAAAGTGAATAGTTTATGCAGGTTTGCAGTAGATGGGGGTGTTGTAAATGTGAGTTGTGACATATGTCTTTGCGGTAAACTCTGAAGACGAGTTGTAGCTGGAAGAGAAGATGGGTCCATGAGTACTGGGCTACAGCACCTATTAGAAAATGTTAAAACATAACTTTTACCGTACAATTAAAACATGGTAAGAAAAAGCAAAAAAAGATTACAAAGATTAAGGATCCATTATCTTACACGTTTCAGGCTAGCAACTCTTATTCATACAGTAGATGCTAAACCTAAACGTAGAAGTTTATTGATACTTAATCTTTTTTGTCTTTTTGTTTTGTTTTTTTCTTACCATGTTTTTAATTGTACAGGAAAAGTTATGTTTTAACATTTTTTCATTGGTCCTGCAGCCCAGTTCTCATGGACCCTTCTTCCATTTCTGGCCTGGATACCAGGCTGGTGTATTCCTACAAACCCCGACCAAACAAGATCTACCAGGGTTACTATGTGAATACAAGTGGATTTCACACTGAATTGTCCTCCCTGGAAGTGATTATCCTTTTTTCCTACCCTACATAGCTGGAAGAAGTCATCATGTTGGTTTCAGCCAAAAGTAAAAGACCGGGAAAAATGAAGGACCTCATCAGGAAGAACATCAGATGTAAGCCACTATACATATAACCATATTGTAATCTCTCATTTTTGTCTGCAGGACTGGTATCTACCACTGTATGGTTAATTGTGTGGCAGTGGTCTTTGTATAGTGATTTGTATTCAGTAATCTGCTGAGATGCCCACTATAACCATGGAGTGCTTCCGCTTTTGTAAACTTGGTTACCTAGATTAACGTCCACTCAGATGTGTTTTGCTACTACTGTGCTAAAGCCCTAGTTAGGCTAAGTTCACATTAGCGTTCGGGGGCTTTGCAGAGGGCTGCGTACGTCCTCTGCTAAGCCCCACCTACTTCCACATATGTCTGCATGCGTCCTGCGTACCCATCTTTAACGCAGGACATGCGGATGTATGCAGATGCATTGTTTTGATGCGCCTACCGACTTCACGGGAATGCAACAAGTTGCGTTTTGTGCGGACAAAGGGCGCGTCAAAACGACGCATCCGCATACATCCGCATGTCCTGCATACCCAATGTTAAAGATAGGTACACAGGACGCATGCAGAAGTATGTGGAAGTAGGCGAGGTTGAGCGGGGGACGAACGCAGCCCTCTGCAAAGCCCCCACAAGCTAATGTGAACCCGGCCTTACTCCTCAGACTCTCATACAACCAGAAAATCCAGTCCAAGGGGAAAATGTATTACAACTAATAGTCCAGTGTTTATTCTATTCCAGGTAACATGATAATTATGTAGTACATATTTCTATCCGCATGCTTTGTTATAAGAATTAGCAAGATCTAAATTCCCTTTTTACTCATTGCCCCCATAGAAAAGTAATGTCAGTGTGAGTTGATCACATCATTAAATAAATATGCAGGCCCTTCATTATCTTCATTATCACATTGTCTGCAGAATTGAAGCACAAATCCTTGATCATTATTTGTCTGAAAAGCCAGATAATTTTGACTTTTTTTTTGTTTGTTATACACCTGACACCTTTTTTTCTTGCTTAAAAACAGCCCTGACTTCCCCTAAGCGTTGCCAATACTTCCCTTAATGCATTCACTAACTCAATACAGGGTGTGCATTAAATGATTTAAAGCTTGCCCCTTTTCCTTGTAAATGATAAATGCTTTTAATGCAGAGCATGAATGTTTTAATAAAAAAAAATCTGGTCTGTGCTTTTAAAATTCCAAAAAGGCACCTTTAATCCTCATGTTTTTAACTTTCATTATGCCACACACGCTTTTTTTTTATCAAGCAGAATAAATATATTTTAATAGTGTGTGCTAATGGAAGCATCAATACATGGGATAATGCGCGCTGAGGAAAATACTACAAAACATGCCAGAAACTTATCAGATTAGGGGTCAATCAAGTAAGCTAATTAAAGAGAATGACTGAGCCGAAAATATAACTATACAAAAACATGAAAGGACATTGTTCTATAATTATCTGAAGAAATATGCAACTAGAAAGACAATGCTGCCAAACAATGCTTCCTCCTTGTTCTTCTAGCATTCAGGGAATCTGTGCCAACAGGGTGTGAACTGCCCGCGTGATCCATGAAATGTCCAGGGACAAGGTTAGAGAGTCTTTAAATCAAATCTTGTGTTCAGGCTTCATTTTACAATAGATGTTCATGTTGCAGAACATGTGTACTCTGCTATGTGATGAAAAATCAGCGGGTAACTATTATTTGCTGACAGCGGTCAAGCATTCACAGATAATGCACTACGTTTACACATCTCTGGGTTTATGTGCTATCTAAAATCATGGTTTTTATATGTTGTGGGTAATGGATGCTCTTCCTGTCGTGTTACCTACATCAGGGGCGGACGCAGACAGAAGAGGACAGGGCCCCTGTGCAAGAACAATATATAGGTCCTATACAGACCACAAGATCATCATTTTACACAATACCACATTCTGTGGAGATACTAGTGGCCCCCTGACCTCCTGGGGCCCTGGGCAGCCCTGACCTGCATGTTTAATGATGAATACATTGGCAATTAAATAATATTGAAGCAGATCATTGGAAAACATACCGTATAAAGTATTAAGGGTTAGTTGCTTAAAGGGAGTCTGTCACCACATTTGACCTACCTAAAGTTAATACTTTAAAGTTAATTAACTTCTTCATGACCCAGCCTATTTTGACCTTAAAGACCTTGCCGTTTTTTGCAATTCTGACCAGTGTCCCTTTATGAGGTAATAACTCAGGAATGCTTCAACGGATCCTAGCGGTTCTGAGATTGTTTTTTCGTGACATATTGGGCTTCATGTTAGTGGTAAATTTAGGTCAATAAATTCTGCGTTTATTTGTGATAAAAACGGAAATTTGGCGAAAATTTTGAAAATTTCGCAATTTTCACATTTTGAATTTTTATTCTGTTAAACCAGAGAGTTATGTGACACAAAATAGTTAATAAATAACATTTCCCACATGTTTACTTTACATCAGCACAATTTTGGAAACAAAATTTTTTTTTGCTAGGAAGTTATAAGGGTTAAAATTTGACCAGCGATTTCTCATTTTTACAACGAAATTTACAAAACCATTTTTTTTAGGGACCACCTCACATTTGAAGTCAGTTTGAGGGGTCTATATGGCTGAAAATACCCAAAAGTGACACCATTCTAAAAACTGCACCCCTCAAGGTACTCAAAACCACATTCAAGAAGTTTATTAACCCTTCAGGTGCTTCACAGCAGCAGAAGCAACATGGAAGGAAAAAATGAACATTTAACTTTTTAGTCACAAAAATTTTATTTTAGCAACAATTTTTTTATTTTCCCAATGGTAAAAGGAGAAACTGAACCACGAAAGTTGTTGTCCAATTTGTCCTGAGTACGCTGATACCTCATATGTGGGGGTAAACCACTGTTTGGGCGCACGGCAGGGCTTGGAAGGGAAGGAGCGCCAGTTGACTTTTTGAATCAAAAATTGGCTCCACTCTTTAGCGGACACCATGTCACGTTTGGAGAGCCCCCGTGTGCCTAAAAATTGGAGCTCCCCCACAAGTGACCCCATTTTGGAAACTAGACGCCCCAAGGAACTTATGCATAGTGAGCACTTTGAACCCCCAGGTGCTTCACAAATTGATCCGTAAAAATGAAAAAGTACTTTTTTTTCACAAAAAAATTCTTTTAGCCTCAATTTTTTCATTTTCACATGGGCAACAGGATAAAATGGAACCTAAAATTTGTTGGGCAATTTCTCCTGAGTACACGGATATATGTGGGGGTAAACCACTGTTTGGGCACATGGTAAGGCTCGGAAGGAAAGGAGCGCCATTTGACTTTTTGAATGAAAAATTATCTCCATCGTTAGCGGACACCATGTCGCGTTTGGAGAGCTCCTGTGTGCCTAAACATTGGCGCTCCCCCACAAGTGACCCCATTTTGGAAACTAGACCCCCCAAGGAACTTATTTAGATGCCTAGTGAGCACTTTAAACCCTCAGGTGCTTCACAAATTGATCTGTAAAAATGAAAAAGTACTTTTTTTTTCACAAAAAAATTCTTTTCGCCTCAATTTTTTCATTTTCACATGGGCAATAGGATAAAATGGATCATAAAATTTGTTGGGCAATTTCTCCCGAGTACGCCGATACCTCATATGTGGGGGTAAACCACTGTTTGGGCACTCGGCAGGGCTCGGAAGGGAAGGCGCGCCATTTGACTTTTTGAATGGAAAATTAGCTCCAATTGTTAGCGGACACCATGTCGCGTTTGGAGAGCCCCTGTGTGCCTAAACATTGGAGCTCCCCCACAAGTGACCCCATTTTGGAAACTAGACCCCCCCAAGGAACTTATCTAGATGCATATTGAGCACTTTAAACCCCCAGGTGCTTCACAGAAGTTTATAACGCAGAGCCATGAAAATAAAAAATAATTTTTCTTTCCTCAAAAATGATTTTTTAGCCTGGAATTTCCTATTTTGCCAAGGGTAATAGGAGAAATTGGACCCCAAATGTTGTTTTCCAGTTTGTCCTGAGTACGCTGATACCCCATATGTGGGGGTAAACCACTGTTTGGGCGCACGGCAGGGCTCGGAAGGGAAGGCACGCCATTTTGCTTTTTAAATGGAAAATTAGCTCCAATCATTAGCGGACACCATGTCACGTTTGGAGAGCCCCTGTGTGCCTAAACATTGGAGATCCCCCAGAAATGACCCCATTTTGGAAACTAGACCCCCAAAGGAACTAATCTAGATGTGTGGTGAAGACTTTGAACCCCCAAGTGCTTCACAGAAGTTTATAACGCAGAGCCATGAAAAAAAAAAAAAATTATTTTCTCAAAAATGATCTTTTAGCCTGCAATTTTTTATTTTCCCAAGGGTAACAGAAGAAATTTGACCCCAAAAGTTGTTGTCCAGTTTCTCCTGAGTACGCTGATACCCCATATGTGGGGGTAAACCACTGTTTGGGCACATGCCGGGGCTCGGAAGGGAAGTAGTGACGTTTTGAAATGCAGACTTTGATGGAATGCTCTGTGGGCGTCACGTTGCGTTTGCAGAGCCCCTGATGTGGCTTAACAGTAGAAACCTCCCACAAGTGACCCCATTTTGGAAACTAGACCCCGAAAGGAACTTATCTAGATGTGTGGTGAGCACTTTGAACCCCCAAGTGCTTCACAGAAGTTTATAATGCAGAGCCGTGAAAATAATAAATACGTTTTCTTTCCTCAAAAATAATTATTTAGCCCAGAATTTTTTAATTTTCCCAAGGGTAACAGGAGATATTTGACCCCAATATTTGTTGTCCAGTTTCTCCCGAGTACGGTGATACCCCATATGTGGGGGTAAACTACTGTTTGGGCACATGCCGGGGCTCGGAATTGAAGTAGTGACGTTTTGAAATGGAGACTTTGATGGAATGCTCTGCGGGCGTCACGTTGCGTTTGCAGAGCCCCTGATGTGGCTAAACAGTAGAAACCCCCCACAAGTGACCCAATTTTGGAAACTAGACCCCGAAAGGAACTTATCTAGATGTGTGGTGAGTAGTGTTGAGCATTCCGATACCGCAAGTATCGGCCGATACTTGCGGTATCGGAATTCCGATATCGAGATCCGATATTTTTGTGGTATCGGGTATCGGTATCGGAGGTGTAAAATAAAGAATTAAAATAAAAAATATTGTTATATTCACCTCTCCGGCGGCCCCTGGAACATCACCGCGAGTCACCGGCATCCGGCAGGCTTCTTTGTTCAAAATGAGCGCCTTTAGGACCTGCGGAATGACGTCGCGGCTTCTGATTGGTCGCGTGCCGCCCATGTGACCGCCACGCGACCAATCAGAAGCCGCGACGTCATTCCGCAGGTCCTAAAGGCGCTCATTTTGAACAAAGAAGCCTGCCGGACACCGGTTCCTCGCGATGATGTTCCAGGGGCCGCCGGAGAGGTGAATATAACAATATTTTTTATTTTAATTCTTTATTTTACACCTCACTATGGATCCCAGGGCCTGAAGGAGAGTTTCCTCTCCTTCAGACCCTGGGATCCATCAGGATACCTTCCGATACTTGGTGTCCCATTGACTTGTATTGGTATCGGATATCGGTATCGGCGATATCCGATACTTTTCGGGTATCGGCCGATACTATCCGATACCGATACTTTTAAGTATCGGACGGTATCGCTCAACACTAGTGGTGAGCACTTTGAACCCCCAAGTGCTTCATAGAAGTTTATAATGCAGAGCCGTGAAAATTATAAATACGTTTTCTTTCCTCAAAAATAATTATTTAGCCCAGAATTTTTTATTTTCCCAAGGGTTACAGGAGAAATTGGACCCCAAAAGTTGTTGTCCAGTTTCTCCTGAGTACGCTGATACCCCATGTGTGGAGGTAAACCACTGTTTGGGCACACGTCGGGGCTCAGAAGGGAAGTAGTGACTTTTGAAATGCAGACTTTGATGGAATGGTCTGCGGGCGTCACGTTGCGTTTGCAGAGCCCCTGGTGTGCCTAAACAGTAGAAACCCCCCACAAGTAACATAGTAACATAGTAACATAGTTAGTAAGGCCGAAAAAAGACATTTGTCCATCCAGTTCAGCCTATATTCCATCATAATAAATCCCCAGATCTACGTCCTTCTACAGAACCTAATTGTATGATACAATATTGTTCTGCTCCAGGAAGACATCCAGGCCTCTCTTGAACCCCTCGACTGAGTTCGCCATCACCACCTCCTCAGGCAACCAATTCCAGATTCTCACTGCCCTAACAGTAAAGAATCCTCTTCTATGTTGGTGGAAAAACCTTCTCTCCTCCAGACGCAAAGAATGCCCCCTTGTGCCCGTCACCTTCCTTGGTATAAACAGATCCTCAGCGAGATATTTGTATTGTCCCCTTATATACTTATACATGGTTATTAGATCGCCCCTCAGTCGTCTTTTTTCTAGACTAAATAATCCTAATTTCGCTAACCTATCTGGGTATTGTAGTTCTCCCATCCCCTTTATTAATTTTGTTGCCCTCCTTTGTACTCTCTCTAGTTCCATTATATCCTTCCTGAGCACCGGTGCCCAAAACTGGACACAGTACTCCATGTGCGGTCTAACTAGGGATTTGTACAGAGGCAGTATAAGTGACCCCATTTTAGAAACTAGACCCCCAAGGAACTTATCTAGATATGTGGTGAGCACTTTGAACCCCCAAGTGCTTCACAGACGTTTACAACGCAGAGCCGTGAAAATAAAAAATCATTTTTCTTTCCTCAAAAATGATGTTTTAGCAAGCATTTTTTAATTTTCACAAGGGTAACAGGAGAAATTGGACCCCAGTAATTGTTGCGCAGTTTATCCTGAGTATGCTGGTACCCCATATGTGGGGGTAAACCACTGTTTGGGCACACGTCAGGGCTCGGAATTGAGGGAGCACCATTTGACTTTTTGAATACGAGATTGGCTGGAATCAATGGTGGCGCCATGTTGCGTTTGGAGACCCCTGATGTGCCTAAACAGTGGAAACCCCTCAATTCTACCTCCAACACTAACCCCAACACACCCCTAACTCTAATCCCAACTGTAGCCACAACCCTAATTCCAACCCTAATCCTAAGGCTATGTGCCCACGTTGCGGATTCGTGTGAGATTTTTCAGCATCATTTTTGAAAAATCCGCGGGTAAAAGGCTCTGCGTTTTACCTGCGGACTATCCGCGGATTTCCAGTGTTTTTTGTGCGGATTTCACCTGCGGATTCCTATTGAGGAACAGGTGTAAAACGCTGCGGAATCCGCACAAAGAATTGACATGCTGCGGAAAATACAACGCAGCGTTTCCACGCGGTATTTTCCGCACCATGGGCACAGCGGATTTGGTTTCCATATGTTTACATGGTACTGTAAACCTGATGGAACATTGCTGCGGATCCGCAGCCAAATCCGCACTGTGTGCACATAGCTTAATTCTAAAGGTATGTGCACACGCTGCGAAAAACGCTGCGGATCCGCAGCAGTTTCCCATGAGTTTACAGTTCAATGTAAACCTATGGGAAACAAAAATCGCTGTACACATGCTGCGGAAAAACTGCACAGAAACGCAGCGGTTTACATTCCGCAGCATGTCACTTGTTTGTGCGGATTCCGCAGCGGTTTTACAACTGCTCAAATAGAAAATCGCAGTTGTAAAACCGCAGTGAAATGCGCAGAAAAAACGCGGTAAATCCGACATAAATCCGCAGCGGTTTAGCACTGCGGATTTATCAAATCCGCAGCGGAAAAATCCGCAGAGGACCAGAATACGTGTGCACATACCGAAACCCTAACCCTAACCCTAACCCTAGCCCTACCCCTTACCCTAGCCCTAACCCTAGCCCTAACCCTACCCCTAACCCTACCCCTAACCCTACCCCTAACCCTATTCTAACATTAGTGGAAAAAAAAAATTCTTTATTTTTTTTTATTGTCCCTACCTATGGGGGTGACAAAGGGGGGGGGGTCATTTATTATTTTTTTTATTTTGATCACTGAGATACAATCTATCTCAGTGATCAAAATGCACTTTGGAACGAATCTGCCGGCCGGCAGATTCGGCGGGCGCACTGCGAATGCGCACGCCATTTTGGAAGATGGCAGCGCCCGGGAGGAAGACGGACGGACCCCGGCAGGATCGGTAAGTATGATGGGGTGGGGGGGAGCACGGGGGGGGGGGGGATCGGAGCATGGGGGGGTGGATCAGAGCGCGGGAGGGGTGGAACGGAGCACGGGGGGTGGAACGGAGCACGGGGGGGGGAACGGAGCACGGGGGGGTGGAACGGAGCACGGAGGGGGGTGGATGGGAGTGCAGGGGGGGTGATTGGAGCACGGGGAGGGTGATTGGAGCACGGGGGAGCGGACAAGAGCACGGGGGGAGTGGAGCACAGGACGGAGGGGAGCCGGAGCAGTGTACCGGACAGATCGGAGGGCTGGAGGGGCGATCGGTGGGGTGTGGAGGGGGCACATTAGTGTTTCCAGCCATGGCCGATGATATTGCAGCCATGGCTGGATTGTAATATTTCACCAGTTATAATAGGTGAAATATTACAAATCGCTCTGATTGGCAGTTTCACTTTCAACAGCCAATCAGAGCGATCGTAGCCACGGGGGGGTGAAGCCACCTCCCCTGGGCTAAACTACCACTCCCTCTGTCCCTGCAGATCGGGTGAAATGGGAGTTAACCCTTTCACCCGATCTGCAGGGACGCGATCTTTCCATGACGCCACATAGGCGTCATGGGTCGGATTGGCACCGACTTTCATGACGCCTACGTGGCGTCATGGGTCGGGAAGGGGTTAACACATTAATACATGTCCATACTGGTTATAAACTTCTGAAAAGAGTCCTACCTGTGTGCCTTATATCAGATGCCTTTTTGTTGAGAAATCATTTTTTATCTGTCATGCTCATGGATTCAATCCCTTGAGTGTGTGTCAGAGGTGTAGCTAGGGTTTTGGTTCAGGGAGGTCGAAACTTCTGAGTTGGCCACTAACCAGGTACCCTTGATTACAACTGGGTGACGCACCCTAATGGCGGAGGAGAACCTCAGCATATGACTGCGCTGTTGCTGAAAATAATCTCTATATAAATAGTCAAGACTAATATTGATATTACTGCCATATGGTCAATGGTAGATACCAGACCTACAGAACACATAAGAGATCACAGCACAGTTACAGATAATGTCTGACCGCTGACGTTCTTTCTGATGAAGTCGTTCACTTCTCCCATCTTTTCCATCTGGCCCAGACAGACATGACAATTTCTCCCAGTCAGGACTCGGCTGCAGAGAATACACCAAAGACACGTTTCACATCTCACATTTACAGCCATCACCATCTATTCCCAACCTGCACAAACTCCTCATCCTGCTGATATCCCAATACTGAGCCGCTGCTGCCGTATGTGTCCCTATTACTGCACCTGCTGTGCGGTTCTCTGTGCCCTCTAAATTCTACAGCAAACCTCTAGAATATAGTAATGCCGTGTGCAAGTGCCCTAGAAAACAGTGCCCACATTTTGTCCCTTAGAAAGTAATAATGCCCTCTGTGTGACCCTTTGATAGTCACAGTAACCTGAGTTCCCCTTTAACAATAAGTGCCCACTTTACATTTAATAATGTACCGAGTCTCCCCCTGTACTGTTCCCCTATACACATTATGATACTCTCTTATACACAGTCTAATGCCCCTTCACTGTATATATACTGACCCCTTAGTATCCCCCAAACTGTTTGATAGCACCAACACTGTAATCTCCACACCGTATGATGGCCCCCTAGATAGCCTCCATATAGTATAATGCACTATACAATCCTCAATATAGTCCTCAATATAGTATAATGCACTCACCATAGGCCTCCATATTGTATAATACACCCCTCCATAGGCAGACTCTATACAGTAGTATAATGCACTTCTTATAGGCAGACTCTATATAGGGTAATGCACCCCATAGGCAGACTCTATAGTATAATGCAGTCCTTAATATAATGCACCCCACATAGACAGACTCTATAGTATAATGCAGCCCCTAATATAATACATCCCCATAGACAGACTCTATAGGATAATGCAGCCCCTAATATAATGCACCCCATAGGCTGGCTCAATAGTATAATGCAGCCCCTAATATAATGCATCACCATAGGCAGACTCTATAGCATAATGCACCTCTCCTCCTTGTTTCTCCAATGCTCGTACATCTCCAGACCACAGGCGTCGAGTAGTGATGTTATCGCAGCCCCTTGTCACTGTCGGCGTCGATGACATCAGACGCTGAGAGGGGGATGATGGGAGAGGGAGCGTAACGCTCCTTCTCTCATCAATGCGGTCAGCTGTATCAGCATCCAGCCGATACAGTTGATCTTGCAACGACGGGCGGGGGTCAAATGCTGGCACCGGGTCCCCCGTCTGCTCAGGGGCCCAAAGCGGCCGGATGGCAGAGCAGGGAGATCGATTCTCCGTGCTTTGCTGCAGAATGTAACTGTATCGGCGTGCTGCACACCGATAAAGTTACAGTAGCGTAGCTCAGGGTAAGCCCCCTCAGAGCACAGGGCCCAGGGCGACCGCCACATCTGCCCCCGGTAGCTACACTACTGGTGTGTGTTCTGTAGTCGGCTTTGCTTTCTGCCGAGCCACGAGTCGCACCTTTTCTCTTGGTGCTTGGGTTCTGTTTTGTGGCTGCAGTCTGTTTAGCTTAACACAGATGTTTTCATTTGTGTGCCTATCACCTTTTGGCTGCAGCTTTATAGTATGTCCCCCTATTGGCGTTTCCTGCTGGTGCTAGATTCATTTGGATGTTCTGATATTCTGTTGGTGTTTGAAGCCCTTTTCTGTTTCTTTGATATACTTTGCACCTATCTTCTGTTTATCATTAGGAAGTAGGCAGTATATTTGTTAACAGTACTTGTGGAGCGCCCCCAGTAGGGCAGTGGAGTACTCGGAGCCGGGCCCTTCGGTTCTCAAGGAGGATGTCACGGTGGCTTACCCAGTCCGTGGCCCTAGGGATGTCTGTTGTAAATGGGGGAAAGGTCTTTAAAGGGATAATGTTCGTGACCCCACCTGTGGTATTCGGTCAGGGTGACTGATGCTACTTAGGGGTCCATTGGGGTGATGTGATGGCAGCTAGATGGTATACCTTTCCATAGATGAAGTATGTCCCCAGGGCTTCCCAGAGGTGTAGATGGTGAATAGTGGATGATGTGAGGCGCAGTGAAGAACGAGGACACAAGGTTGCAGTCTCTTTACCTTTTACTGAAGGCTTCAGCATCCACAGTCCAGAGCACCAGATCACAGGGCAGGAAGAGTCCGGTGTTATGATCTGGTGATTAGGGAGCGACATGCGTCTAGCTCTGAGCAGGTGGCAACTATACTGACCGCAGTCCCTAAGCTCAACACAACACTAGAAGTAGCCGTGGAATGCTCCTAACTTGGCCTAGGCATCTCGTCACAGCCTAAGAGCTAACTACCCCTAAAGATAGAAGCAGGAAAACTATCTTGCCTCAGAGAAAATCCCCAAAGGATAGATTAGCCCCCCACAAATAATGACTGTGAGAGGAGAAGGAAATGACATACGTAGTATGAAACAAGATTTAGCACAGGAGGCCACTTCTAGCTAAATAGAAATAGTACAGAACAGAACGCTGTGCGGTCAGTAAAAAAAACTAGAAAAAGTCCACCGCAGAGAAAAGCAAAAAATCTCCACACCTGACTAAAGGTGTGGAGGGCAAACTCTGCTGTCCAGAGCTTCCAGCTTAAGCGAATAGATCCATACTGAAAAGCTGGACAAATGAACAAAAACAAGAGAACCGCAAAAGGACAAGCAAGGACTTAGCTTTGATGAACTGGACAGAGTGTCAGGAAAGTCCTAAGAGCAATGACTCCAGGCAGGAACAATTGACAACTGGAATTGAATGAGGGATAAGGCCAGACTAATATAGCCGAGCCAGAAAGACGATCAGTGAAAACAGCTGCTGAAGCTAACTCCAAGAAGCAGCCATACCACTAAAAACCACAGGAGGGAGCCAAAGAGCAGAACTCACAAAAATGCTACTTACAACCACCGGAGGGAGCCCAAGAGCGGAATTCACAACAGTACCCCCCCCTTAAGGAGGGGTCACAGAACCCTCACCAGAGCCCCCAGGCCAATCAGGATGAGCCAAATGAAAAGCACGAACCAAATCGGCAGCATGAACATCGGAGGCAACAACCCAAGAATTATCCTCCTGGCCATAACCCTTCCACTTGACAAGATACTGAAGCTTCCGTCTCGAAAAATGAGAATCCAAAATTTTCTCAACCACATATTCCAACTCCCCCTCAACCAACACCGGGGCAGGAGGATCAACAGATGGAACAACGGGCACCACATATCTCCACAACAAAGATCTATGGAAAACATTGTGGATGGCAAAAGAGGCTGGAAGGGCCAAACGAAAAGACACAGGATTGATAATCTCAGAAATCTTATAAGGACCAATAAACCGAGGCTTGAACTTAGGGGAAGAAACCTTCATAGGAACATGACGAGAGGACAACCAAACCAAATCCCCCACACAAAGCCGAGGCCCAACACACCGACGGCGGTTAGCAAAACACTGAGCCTTTTCCTGGGACAACGTCAAATTGTCTACCACATGAGCCCAAATCCGCTGCAAACTGTCCATCACAGAATCAACACCAGGACTATCAGAAGGCTCAACCTGCCCTGAAGAAAAACGAGGATGGAAACCAAAATTACAAAAGAAAGGCGAAACCAAAGTAGCCGAACTGGCCCGATTATTAAGGGCAAACTCGGCCAACGGTGTTGTGAATTCTGTGGCTGAGTTCACTTCTGTGGTCACAAGTGGTATTGCAGTCTCTGGGCTTCCTCCCTCAGGTGTTTTGGTGAGCTCGTTGGCTGCCTTGCTATTTAGCTCCACCTGAGTCTGTCTTCCTTGCTCCTTGTCAATGTTCCAGTGTTGGATCTGAGCTACTGCATCTTTCCTTGGGCCTGCTGCTCTGCTAGATAAGTGCTTCTAGTTTGTTTTCTGTTTTTTCTGTCCAGCTTGCTATTAACTTTTGCTGGAAGCTCTGAGAAGCAAAGGGGTGCACCGCCGTGCTGTTAGTTCGGCACGGTGGGTCTTTTTGCCCCTTTGCGTGGTTTTCGTTTTAGGGTTTTTTGTAGACTGCATAGTTCTCTTTGCTATCCTCGCTCTGTCTAGAATATCGGGCCTCACTTTGCTGAATCTATTTCATTCCTACGTTTGTCTTTTCATCTTGCTAACAGTCATTATATGTGGGGGGCTGCCTATTCCTTTGGGGTATTTCTCTGAGGTAAGTCAGGCTTGTATTTCTATCTTCAGGCTAGTCAGCTCCTCAGGCAGTGCCGAGTTGCATAGGTAGTGATAGGCGCAATCCACTGCTGCTTATAGTTGTGTGAGGATAGATCAGGTACTGCAGTCTACAGAGATTCCACGTCTCAGAGCTCATCCTATTGTTTTTGGTTATTGCCAGATCTCTGTATGTGCGCTGATTACTGCACGCTGTGTTGCCTGATTGCCAGCCATAACAGTACAAGGAGCCCCACCAATGATTCCCAATAGAGGGAAAAAAGAAATCCTGACATCATTTTTTTTTCTTAGCTCTGTCTTCAGTCTTTTTTTTCCCCTAGACATTAGAGTGCTTCAGGACACAGCTGTGGACATGGATATTCAGGCTCTGTGCTCCTCAATGGATAATCTCGTTGTAAATGTACAAAAGATTCAAGATACTATTGATCAGAAATCGATGCTAGAACCAAGAATTCCGATTCCTGATTAGTTTTTTGGTGACAGAACTAAGTTCCTGAGCTTCAGAAATAATTGTAAGCTATTTTTGGCCTTGAAACCTCATTCTTCTGGTAATCCTATTCAACAGGTTTTGATTATTATTTCTTTTTTGCGCGGCGACCCACAGGACTGGGCGTTTTCTCTTGCACCAGGAGATTCTGCATTGAGTAATGTTGATGCATTTTTCCAGGCGCTGGGATTGCTTTACGATGAGCCTAATTCAGTGGATCAGGCTGAGAAAAATCTGCTGGCTTTATGCCAGGGTCAGGATGATGTAGAAGTATATTGTCAGAAATTTAGGAAGTGGTCAGTACTCACTCTGTGGAATGAATCTGCACTAGCGGCTTTGTTCAGAAAGGGTCTCTCTGAAGCTCTTAAGGATGTAATGGTGGGATTTCCTATGCCTGCTGGTTTGAATGAGTCTATGTCCTTGGCCATTCAGATCGGTCGTCGCTTGCGCGAGCGTAAATCTGTGCACCATCTGGCGGTATTGTCTGAGAGTAAACCTGAGCCTATGCAGTGCGACAGGACTATGACTAAAGTAGAACGGCAAGAACACAGACGTCTGAACAGACTGTGTTTCTATTGTGGTGATTCTACTCATGCTATTTCTAATTGTCCTAAACGCACTAGGCGGTTCGATAGCTCTGCCGTTATTGGTACTGTACAGTCCAAATTCCTTTTGTCCATTACCTTAATGTGCTCTTTGTCATCGTATTCTGTCATGGCGTTTGTGGATTCAGGCGCTGCCCTGAATCTGATGGATTTGGATTATGCTAAACGTTGTGGATTTTTCTTGGAGCCTTTGCGGTGTCCTATTCCGTTGAGAGGAATTGATGCTACACCTTTGGCCAAGAATAAGCCTCAGTACTGGGCCCAGCTGACCATGTGCATGGCTCCTGCACATCAGGAAGTTATTCGCTTTCTGGTACTGCATAATTTGCATGATGTGGTCGTGTTGGGGTTGCCATGGCTACAAACCCATAATCCAGTATTGGATTGGAACTCTATGTCGGTAACCAGCTGGGGTTGTCAGGGAGTACATGGTGATGTTCCATTTTTGTCTATTTCGTCATCCATTCCTTCTGACATCCCAGAGTTCTTGTCGGACTTTCAGGATGTATTTGAAGAGTCCAAGTCTGATGCCCTACCTCCGCATAGGAATTGTGATTGTGCTATCGATTTGATTCCTGGTAGTAAATTCCCTAAGGGTCGTTTATTTAATTTGTCCGTACCTGAACACACCGCTATGCGCAGTTATGTGAAGGAGTCCCTGGAGAAGGGACATATTCGCCCATCGTCGTCACCATTGGGAGCAGGGTTCTTTTTTGTAGCCAAGAAGGATGGTTCGCTAAGACCGTGTATTGATTACCGCCTTCTTAATAAGATCACTGTTAAGTTTCAGTATCCCTTGCCATTGATTTCTGACTTGTTTGCTCGGATTAAGGGGGCTAGTTGGTTTACTAAGATTGATCTTCGTGGTGCGTATAATCTGGTGAGAATCAGGCAGGGAGATGAATGGAAAACGGCATTTAATACGCCTGAGGGTCATTTTGAGTATCTGGTGATGCCGTTCGGACTTGCCAATGCTCCATCTGTTTTTCAGTCTTTTATGCATGACATTTTCCGTGAGTATCTGGATAAATTCTTGATTGTTTACTTGGATGACATTTTGATCTTCTCAGATGATTGGGAGTCTCATGTGAAGCAAGTCAGAATGGTTTTCCAGGTACTGCGTGCTAATTCCTTGTTCGTGAAGGGATCAAAGTGTCTCTTCGGTGTGCAGAAAGTTTCATTTTTGGGGTTCATCTTTTCCCCTTCTACTATCGAGATGGATCCGGTTAAGGTTCAGGCCATCCAGGATTGGACTCAGCCGACATCTCTAAAAAGTCTGCAGAAATTCCTGGGCTTTGCTAATTTTTATCGTCGCTTCATCTGTAATTTTTCTAGCATTGCCAGACCATTGACCGATTTGACCAAGAAGGGTGCTGATTTGGTTAATTGGTCTTCTGCTGCCGTGGAAGCTTTTCAGGAGTTGAAGCGTCGTTTTTGCTGTGCCCCTGTGTTGTGTCAACCTGATGTTTCTCTTCCGTTCCAGGTCGAGGTTGATGCTTCTGAGATTGGTGCAGGGGCGGTTTTGTCACAGAGAGGTTCTGGTTGCTCAGTGTTCAAACCATGTGCTTTCTTTTCCAGGAAATTTTCTGCTGCTGAGCGTAATTATGATGTGGGCAACCGAGAGTTGCTGGCCATGAAGTGGGCATTCGAGGAGTGGCGTCATTGGCTTGAGGGTGCTAAGCATCGCGTGGTGGTTTTGACTGATCATAAGAACCTTACTTATCTTGAGTCTGCCAAGCGCTTGAATCCTAGACAGGCCCGTTGGTCGTTATTTTTTGCTCGTTTTGATTTTGTGATTTCATACCTTCCGGGCTCTAAAAATGTGAAGGCGGATGCTCTGTCTAGGAGTTTTGTGCCCGACTCTCCGGGGTTATCTGAGCCGGCGAGTATCCTCAAGGAAGGAGTCATTGTGTCTGCCATCTCCCCTGATTTGCGGAGAGTGTTGCAGAAATTTCAGGCTAATAAACCTGATCGTTGTCCGGCCGAGAAACTGTTCGTCCCTGATAGGTGGACTAGTAAAGTTATCTCTGAACTTCATTGTTCGGTGCTGGCCGGTCATCCAGGAATCTTTGGTACCAGGGAGTTGGTTGCTAGATCCTTCTGGTGGCCGTCTCTGTCACGGGATGTGCGTGCTTTTGTGCAGTCCTGTGGAATTTGTGCTAGGGCTAAGCCCTGCTGTTCACGTGCCAGTGGGTTGCTTTTGCCCTTGCCGGTCCCGAAGAGGCCTTGGACACATATTTCGATGGATTTCATTTCTGACCTTCCCGTTTCTCAAAAAATGTCGGTCATTTGGGTGGTCTGTGATCGCTTTTCTAAAATGGTCCATCTGGTGCCCTTGGTTAAATTGCCTTCCTCCTCTGATTTGGTGCCTTTGTTCTTCCAGCATGTGGTTCGTTTACATGGCATTCCTGAGAATATTGTTTCTGACAGAGGTTCCCAGTTTGTCTCGAGGTTCTGGCGAGCCTTTTGTGGTAGGATGGGCATTGACCTATCTTTCTCCTCGGCCTTCCATCCTCAGACTAATGGCCAGACCGAACGAACCAATCAGACCTTGGAAACATATCTGAGATGTTTTGTTTCCGCTGACCAGGATGATTGGGTGTCATTTTTACCGTTGGCTGAGTTCGCCCTTAATAATCGGGCCAGCTCGGCTACCTTGGTCTCTCCATTTTTCTGCAATTCTGGGTTCCATCCTCGTTTCTCTTCAGGACAGGTTGAGTCTTCGGACTGTCCTGGTGTGGATTCTGTGGTGGACAGGTTGCAGCAGATCTGGACTCAGGTAGTGGACAATTTGACCTTGTCCCAGGAGAAGGCTCAGCTTTTCGCTAATCGCAGACGCCGTGTGGGACCCCGACTTCGTGTTGGGGATCTGGTTTGGTTATCTTCTCGTCATATTCCTATGAAGGTTTCCTCTCCTAAATTTAAACCTCGTTTTATTGGTCCGAATAGGATTTCTGAGATTCTCAATCCGGTGTCTTTTCGTCTGACCCTCCCAGACTCCTTTTCCATACATAATGTATTCCATAGGTCGTTGTTGAGGAGATACGTGGCACCTATGGTTCCATCTGTGGAGCCTCCTGCCCCTGTTTTGGTGGAGGGGGAATTGGAGTATATTGTGGAGAAGATTTTGGATTCTCGTGTCTCTAGACGGAAACTCCAGTATCTGGTCAAATGGAAGGGTTATGCTCAGGAAGATAATTCCTGGGTTTTTGCCTCTGATGTCCATGCCCCAGATCTTGTTCGTGCCTTTCATGTGGCTCATCCTGGTCGGCCTGGGGGTTCTGGTGAGGGTTCGGTGACCCCTCCTCAAGGGGGGGGTACTGTTGTGAATTCTGTGGCTGAGTTCACTTCTGTGGTCACAAGTGGTATTGCAGTCTCTGGGCTTCCTCCCTCAGGTGTTTTGGTGAGCTCGTTGGCTGCCTTGCTATTTAGCTCCACCTGAGTCTGTCTTCCTTGCTCCTTGTCAATGTTCCAGTGTTGGATCTGAGCTACTGCATCTTTCCTTGGGCCTGCTGCTCTGCTAGATAAGTGCTTCTAGTTTGTTTTCTGTTTTTTCTGTCCAGCTTGCTATTAACTTTTGCTGGAAGCTCTGAGAAGCAAAGGGGTGCACCGCCGTGCTGTTAGTTCGGCACGGTGGGTCTTTTTGCCCCTTTGCGTGGTTTTCGTTTTAGGGTTTTTTGTAGACTGCATAGTTCTCTTTGCTATCCTCGCTCTGTCTAGAATATCGGGCCTCACTTTGCTGAATCTATTTCATTCCTACGTTTGTCTTTTCATCTTGCTAACAGTCATTATATGTGGGGGGCTGCCTATTCCTTTGGGGTATTTCTCTGAGGTAAGTCAGGCTTGTATTTCTATCTTCAGGCTAGTCAGCTCCTCAGGCAGTGCCGAGTTGCATAGGTAGTGATAGGCGCAATCCACTGCTGCTTATAGTTGTGTGAGGATAGATCAGGTACTGCAGTCTACAGAGATTCCACGTCTCAGAGCTCGTCCTATTGTTTTTGGTTATTGCCAGATCTCTGTATGTGCGCTGATTACTGCACGCTGTGTTGCCTGATTGCCAGCCATAACACAACGGCAAGAAAGTCACCCAATCATCCTGATCAGCTGACACAAAGCATCTCAAATAGGTTTCCAAGGTCTGATTAGTTCGCTCAGTTTGGCCATTGGTCTGAGGATGGAACGCCGAAGGAAAAGACAAATCAATACCCATCCTAGCACAAAAGGCCCGCCAAAACCTGGAAACAAACTGGGAACCTCTGTCAGACATAATATTCTCCGGAATGCCATGCAAACGAACCACATGCTGAAAAAACAATGGAACCAAATCAGAGAAGGAAGGCAATTTAGGCAAAGGTACCAAATGGACCATTTTAGAGAATCGGTCACAAACCACCCAGATAACAGACATCCTCTGGGACACAGGAAGATCCGAAATAAAATCCATGGAAATATGCGTCCAAGGCCTCTCCGGGACGGGCAAAAGCAACCCACTAGCGCGGGAACAGCAAGGCTTGGCTCGGGCGCAAGTCCCACAGGACTGCACAAAAGCACGGACATCACGCGACAAGGAAGGCCACCAAAAGGACCTAGCAACCAAATCTCTGGTACCAAAAATCCCAGGATGACCAGCCAACACTGAACAATGGACCTCAGAAATCACCTTACTCGTCCATCTATCAGGAACAAACCTCTTCCCCACAGGACAGCGGTCAGGCCTATCAGCCTGAAATTCCTGAAGCACCCGCCGCAAATCAGGGGAGATGGCAGAAAGAATCACCCCTTCCTTAAGAATGCCAACCGGCTCAAGGACTCCAGGAGAATCCGGCAAAAAACTCCTAGAGAGGGCATCCGCCTTAACATTCTTAGATCCTGGAAGATATGAGACCACAAAATCAAAACGGGAGAAAAACAGGGACCACCGAGCCTGTCTAGGGTTCAGCCGCTTGGCCGACTCAAGGTAAATCAAATTCTTATGATCGGTCAAGACCACAATGCGGTGCTTGGCTCCCTCAAGCCAATGTCGCCACTCCTCAAATGCCCACTTCATAGCCAACAACTCCCGATTGCCGACATCATAATTGCGTTCTGCAGGCGAAAACTTTCGGGAAAAGAAGGCACATGGCTTCATCAAAGAACCATCAGAATTCCTCTGTGACAAAACGGCCCCTGCCCCAATCTCAGAAGCGTCAACCTCAACCTGAAAAGGAAGAGAAACATCCGGTTGACGCAACACAGGAGCAGAAGTAAATCAGCGTTTAAGCTCCTGAAAGGCCTCAACAGCCTCAGAGGACCAATTAGTCACATCAGCGCCTTTCTTCGTCAAATCGGTCAGGGGTTTAACCACACTAGAGAAGTTGGCAATGAAACGGCGATAAAAATTAGCAAAGCCCAAAAATTTCTGAAGGCTCTTCACAGATGTGGGTTGAATCCAGTCATGAATGGCTTGGACCTTAACAGGATCCATTTCTATAGACGAAGGAGAAAAAATAAACCCCAAAAAAGAGACCTTCTGAACTCCAAATAGGCACTTAGACCCCTTCACAAATAGAGCATTATCAGGAAGGATCTGGAATACCATCCTGACCTGCTTCACATGAGACTCCCAATCATCGGAAAAAATCAAAATATCATCCAAATACACAATCAGGAATTTGTCAAGATAATTGCGGAAAATATCATGCATGAAAGACTGGAACACAGATGGAGCATTAGAGAGCCCAAATGGCATCACAAGGTATTCAAAATGGCCTTCGGGCGTATTAAATGCAGTCTTCCATTCGTCACCCTGTTTAATACGAACAAGATTATATGCCCCATCTCTAAAGACTCCTTAACATAGCTCCGCATGGCGGCATGCTCTGGCACAGACAGGTTGAAAAGTCGGCCCTTAGGGATCTTACAGCCAGTAATCAAGTCAATAGCACAATCACAGTCCCTGTGTGGTGGAAGGGAACTGGACTTGGGCTCATCGAATACATCCTGGAAATCTAACAAAAATTCAGGAACATCAGAAGAGGGGGAAGAGGAAATTGACATCAAAGGAACGTCACTATGTACCCCTTGACAACCCCAACTAGTCACAGACATTGATTTCCAATCCAGCACTGGATTGTGTACTTGCAACCATGGAAAACCCAGTACAACAACATCATGTAAATTATGCAACACCAGAAAACGGCAATCTTCCTGATGTGCAGGAGCCGTGTACATAGTCATCTGCGTCCAGAACTGAGGTTTATTCTTGGCCAATGGTGTAGCATCAATACCCCTCAAGGGTATGGGACTCTGCAAAGGCTGCAAAGAAAAACCACAGCGCCTAGCGAATTCTAAGTCCATTAAGTTCAGAGCAGCGCCGGAATCCACAAATGCCATGACAGAAAAAGATGACAATGAGCAAATCAGGGTCACAGACAGGAGAAACTTAGGCTGCACAGTACTAATGGTAACAGATCTAGCGACCCTCTTAATACGCTTAGGGCAATCAGAAATAGTATGAACAGAATCACCACAGTAAAAACACAGCCCATTCTGACGTCTGTATCCCCTCTGTTCCGCTCTAGTCAAAATCCTATCACATTGCATGGGCTCAGGACTTTGCTTAGAGGACACTGCCATATGGTGCACCACTTTGCGTTCGCGCAGGCGCCGATCAATCTGAATGGCCAGAGACATAGATTCGCTCAAACCAACAGGCGTGGGAAACCCCACCATAACATCTTTAAGGGCTTCAGAAAGACCCTTTCTGAAAATTGCTGCCAGAGCGTCCTCATTCCATTTAGTGAGCACAGACCATTTTCTAAATTTCTGGCAGTATAATTCTGCCGCTTCCTGACCCTGACACAGGGCCAACAGTGTTTTCTCAGCATGCTCTACAGAGTTAGGTTCGTCATACAATAATCCGAGCGATTGAAAAAATGCATCTACATTAAGCAATGCCGGATTCCCTGACTCAAGTGAGAATGCCCAGTCCTGAGGGTCGCCACGCAGTAGAGAAATAGCTATCTTTACTTGCTGAACGGGGTCACCAGAGGAACGGGGTTTCAGAGCAAAAAACAATTTGCAGTTATTTTTAAAGTTCAAAAACTTAGATCTATCCCCGTAAAACAAATCCGGAGTAGGAATTCTAGGCTCTATGGCCGGACTCTGAACCACATAATCTTGAATACTCTGTACTCTTGCAGCAAGCTGATCCACACGAGAAAACAAACCCTGAACATCCATGCCTGCATCCAAATCCCGAATCACCCAGAGATCAAGAGAAAGGAAAAAGACAAAACAAACTAAAGAAAAAAAAAATGGCTCAGAACTCTTTCTCTTCCTTCTTTTGAGAGGCATTCAGCTCATTTTTGGCCAGTTGTACTGTTATGATCTGGTGATTAGGGAGCGACATGCGTCTAGCTCTGAGCAGGTGGCAACTATACTGACTGCAGTCCCTAAGCTCAACACAACACTAGAAGTAGCCGTGGAATGCTCCTAACTAGGCCTAGGCATCTCGTCACAGCCTAAGAGCTAACTACCCCTAAAGATAGAAGCAGGAAAACTATCTTGCCTCAGAGAAAATCCCCAAAGGATAGATTAGCCCCCCACAAATAATGACTGTGAGAGGAGAAGGAAATGACATACGTAGTATGAAACAAGATTTAGCACAGGAGGCCACTTCTAGCTAAATAGAAATAGTACAGAACAGAACGCTGTGCGGTCAGTAAAAAAAACTAGAAAAAGTACACCGCAGAGAAAAGCAAAAAATCTCCACACCTGACTAAAGGTGTGGAGGGCAAACTCTGCTGCCCAGAGCTTCCAGCTTAACTGAATAGATCCATACTGAAAAGCTGGACAAATGAACAAAAACAAGAGAACCGCAAAAGGACAAGCAAGGACTTAGCTTTGATGAACTGGACAGAGTGTCAGGAAAGTCCTAAGAGCAATGACTCCAGGCAGGAACAATTGACAACTGGCATTGAATGAGGGATAAGGCCAGACTAATATAGCCGAGCCAGAAAGACGATCAGTGAAAACAGCTGCTGAAGCTAAATCCAAGAAGCAGCCATACCACTAAAAACCACAGGAGGGAGCCAAAGAGCAGAACTCACAAAAATGCTACTTACAACCACCGGAGGGAGCCCAAGAGTGGAATTCACAACAGTCCGGCTGGTCTGAAGGCAAATCCAGAGTCCCCTTATGCAGGTGGAAATCAGTAGCCTTCCTCTAGCGCCTGGATGTTGTAGTACCTTACTGCTAAGCTTCTCATAAGGTCCTCACAACTGATGTTGGTGTTCTAGATGTTATGTCTTTGCCTCTCTGTCCCCCAGATGGATAGGAACAACCCGTATGACTGGTGGCCTGAGGCTTTTTACAGGAGCTCTAGGATACCCCAGCCTCCACAGTTGCCACCGTGCTTCCTGGGTAAAGGTCGGGCAACTAATATGGAATTAGCTGTCCTGCCGGTCTCTGGAGGAGGCTTGGAGATGATGACTCCCTCGTTGTTCCGGCTACTGGATCCTGCGCCTCAGAAAGGAGGCAGCCTTTTACAGGGCAGAACTCCTTCTGGTTTTTGCTCTCCTTTTGCTATGACTTCGTTTCTCACTCTCTGCAACACAATTCTACTTCAATGTCTCTTTCTTAGGATGCTGCCGCACGTCGGGCCGACGCAGCTCCGTGGCCTTCTGTCTAGGCCTCTGACAGGATCCCACCCCTGTCAGGGATCCACTACCTGAGTGGAGCTCAGATAGCAGCTAACTGGGTGAAGCCCAGCTCGCTTCTGCCTTGTTATGCCTGGGTCAAACCCCAGTCAGCTTCTGACTAACTTCCTATCCAGACCACCAGTTTTACCTAATTGTGAAGAGTGCCCTACTAAATAGGAGCATAGCTCCCCCTGGTGGGCTGGAGTGTGAAGTGTGTTGTGTGGTTTGTGATACCTGGTAAAGTGATCTCCTTTATTGCCTTCAGACGTAACATCACTCCCCCTGGTGGAAGAATGACATTACTGCAACGACCAGGACCCTGGGGCGCTGCACTTGCTTTATTCTTTGTTTGGTATTTTGTTATTTACTTTCCTCAGTTTGAGTTCTTTCCTTTGTTTTACTGATCTATGTGCAGCAGCTTCTGAAGGTGAAGACCTGGAGACTAGGGATGAGCAGACCTGTGGATGTTTGGGTTCTGGTACCCAACCCAAAGTTCGGTTTGGGGACCAAAACTGTACCCGAACTTCAATCAAAACCTGAATCCCATTGAAAACAATGGGGAACCAAACTTTTGAGCTGGAAAATGCTCTTTTTCTCTGCAACGAACGGACGTCACTCGGAACTCTGAATATTGCAACGGAGAAGTCTGTGTTTGTCAATTAGCACCGTATACTAACTGTTCGGTACAAACCCTGAATTTTTAAGCTCTGGTTCACTCATCTCTACTGGAGACAGCTAAGGCATGTGACCTACAAGTGAGTGTAACGCACGCTACACGTGACCTCACATTTGAACTAGGACATGATTTTTCTATACAGTGCCAGGGCAACATAGAGCAGCAGCTTACCTACGACTACCGCCCTCTGGCACTGTACAGTGTGACAAGTAACTGTTATGATCTGGTGGCCTAAGAGCAGCATGAGATGTACTCTGGAGAAGGTGGTACCTGTACTGAACTTAGCACCGCAACTAGAAGTAGCCGTGGGGAGTACCTAACACTCCTTAGACCCCTTGACACAGCCTAAGAACTAACTTCCCCTAAAGACAGAAACGGGAAAACTATCTTGCCTCAGAGAAAATCCCCAAAGGATAGACAGCCCCCCACAAATATTGACTGTGAGAGGAGAGGGAAATAACATACGCAGACTTGAAATCAGGATTTAGCATAGGAGGCCATTCTAGCTAAAAAGAAAGAATAGGACAGAGTACTATGCGGTCAGTAATAAAACACTAGAAAATATCCACCACAGAAAAGACAAATCTCCACATCTGACTAAAGACATGGAGGATATATCTGCATCTCCAGAGAAACAGCTTGGCTGCAAAAAAATCCTTCAAAGACAAAGCTGGACAAGACAAAACATGAAAATGCACAGAACTATAAGGTCCACAGCAGGTGGACAGCAAAAACAAGCCAGAACTTATCTTTGTTGAAGAGAACAGCAAAACAGGAGAGACCAGGTATGGATGTGAATCCTCCAAAAACAATTGGCAACTGGCACTGACTAAAGGATAAAGCAGGACTAAATAGCCCAGCCCAAATTGCAAAAAGTGAATACACCTGATAAATGCTGCGATCCAAAGACAGCAGCACTACCACTCATAACCACCGGAGGGAGCCCAAGAGCAGAATTCACAACAGTACCCCCCCTTGAGGAGGGGTCACGAACCCTCACCAGAGCCCCCAGGCCGATCAGGACGAGCCAAATGAAAGGCACGAACCAAATCGTCAGCATGAACATCGGAGGCAACAACCCAAGAATTATCCTCCTGGCCATAACCCTTCCATTTGACCAGATACTGAAGCTTCCGCCTCGAAAAACGAGAATCCAAAATCTTCTCAACCACATATTCCAACTCCCCATCAATCAACACCGGGGCCGGAGGATCAACAGAGGGAACAACGGGCACCACATACTTCCGCAACAAAGATCTATGGAACACATTATGGATGGAAAAAGAGTCTGGAAGGGCCAAACGAAAAGACACTGGATTGATAATCTCAGAAATCCTATAAGGACCAATAAACCGAGGCTTGAACTTAGGGGAAGAAACCTTCATAGGAACATGACGGGAAGACAACCAGACCAAATCCCCAACCCGAAGCCGGGAACCAACACACCGACGACGGTTAGCAAAACGCTAAGCCTCCTCCTGAGACAACACCAAATTGTCCACCACATGAGCCCAAATCTGCTGCAGCCTGTCAACCACAGAATCCACACCAGGACAATCAGAAGGCTCAACCTGTCCTGAAGAAAAACGAGGATGAAAGCCAAAATTACAAAAAAAGGCGAAACCAAGGTAGCAGAACTAGCCCGATTATTAAGGGCAAACTCGGCCAATGGCAAGAACGCCACCCAATCATCCTGATCAGCAGATACAAAGCATCT
The DNA here is from genome assembly GCF_032444005.1 of Ranitomeya imitator. Classification (NCBI taxonomy): domain Eukaryota; kingdom Metazoa; phylum Chordata; class Amphibia; order Anura; family Dendrobatidae; genus Ranitomeya; species Ranitomeya imitator. The sequence goes on along the minus strand of NC_091282.1, from coordinate 734,883,098 downwards.
CAAATAAGTTTCCAAAGTCTGATTAGTTCGCTCGGTTTGGCCATTTGTCTGAGGATGAAATGCGGAAGAAAAAGACAAATCAATGCCCAGCCTAGCACAAAAGGCCCGCCAAAACCTAGAAACAAACTGGGAACCTCTATCGGACACAATATTCTCCGGAATGCCATGCAAACGAACCACATGCTGAATAAACAACGGAACCAAATCAGAAGAGGAAGGCAATTTAGGCAAAGGTACCAAATGAACCATCTTAGAAAACCGGTCACAAACCACCCAGATAACCGACATCCTCTGGGAAACCGGAATATCTGAAATAAAATCCATAGAAATATGCGTCCAAGGTCTCTCAGGGACCGGCAAAGGCAGAAGCAACCCACTAGCGCGGGAACAGCAAGGCTTGGCCCACGCACAAGTCCCACAGGAGTGCACAAAAGAACGCACATCCCGCGACAAAGAAGGCCACCAAAAGGACCTAGCAACCAAATCTCTGGTACCAAAAATCCCAGGATGGCCAGCCAACACAGAACAATGAACCTCAAAATCACTTTACTAGTCCATCTATCAGGAACAAACAGTTTCCCCACTGGACAGCGGTCAGGTTTATCAGCCTGAAATTCCTGAAGAACCCGTCGTAAATCAGGGGAGATGGCAGAAAGAATCACCCCTTCCTTCAGAATGCCGACCGGCTCAAGGACCCCAGGAGAATCAGGCAAAAAACTCCTAGAGAGGGCATCAGCCTTAACATTCTTAGAACCCGGAAGATACGAGACCACGAAATCAAAACGGGAGAAAAACAGGGACCATCGAGCCTGTCTAGGATTCAGTCGTTTGGCAGACTCGAGGTAAAATCAGATTCTTATGATCGGTCAGGACCACAATACGGTGCTTGGCCCCCTCAAACCAATGTCGCCACTCCTCAAATGCCCACTTCATAGCCAACAACTCCCGATTGCCGACATCATAATTGCGTTCCGCAGGCGAAAACTTCCGAGAAAAGAAGGCACACGGTTTCATCAAGGAACCATCAGAATTCCTCTGAGACAAAACGGCCCCTGCCCCAATCTCAGATGCGTCAACCTCAACCTGAAATGGAAGAGAAACATCCGGCTGACGCAACACAGGGGCAGAAGTAAATCGGCGTTTAAGCTCCTGAAAGGCAGAAACATCCGTGGAGGACCAATTAGTCACATCAGCGCCTTTCTTCGTCAAATCGGTCAGAGGTTTAACCACACTGGAGAAGTTGGCAATGAAACGACGATAAAAATTAGCAAAGCCCAAGAATTTCTGAAGGCTCTTCACAGATGTGGGCTAAATCCAATCATGAATGGCCTGAACCTTAACCGGATCCATTTCTATAGATGAGGGAGAAAAAATGAAGCCCAAAAAAGAAACCTTCTGCACTCCAAAGAGGCACTTCGACCCCTTCACAAATAAAGCATTATTACGGAGGATCTGAAATACCATCCTGACCTGTTTCACATGAGACTCCCAATCATCGGAAAAAAACAAAATATCATCCAACTATACAACCATGAATTTATCAAGATAACTCCGAAAGATATCATGCATGAAGGATTGGAACACAGATGGGGCATTAGAGAGTCCGAATGGCATCACAAGGTATTCAAAATGGCCTTCTGGCGTATTAAATGCAGTTTTCCATTCGTCACCCTGCTTAATACGAATAAGATTATATGCCCCTCGAAGGTCAATCTTAGTAAACCAGCTAGCCCCCTTAATCCTAGCAAACAAATCAGTAAGCAAAGGCAAAGGGTATTGAAATTTGACCGTGATCTTATTCAAGAGGCGATAATCAATACACGGTCTCAAGGAGCCATCCTTCTTGGCAACAAAAAAAAAACCTGCTCCCAATGGTGAAGAAGATGGCCGAATATGCCCCTTTTCCAAAGACTCCTTAATATAGCTCCGCATGGCGGCATGTTCTGGCACAGACAGGTTGAAAAGTCGGCCCTTAGGGAACTTACAACCTGGAATCAAGTCAATAACACAATCACAGTCCCTATGTGGTGGAAGGGAACTGGATTTGGGCTCATCGAATACATCCTGGAAATCTGACAAAAACTCAGGAATTTCAAGGACTCCTTGAAAAAGCCACTTAGGCGAAACGTACGTTGGAGTCGGAGTCCTAGAGGGTCACAGATCATCTTTACACTGGTACTAGTATTGCTCCAGAGGTTTTATGCACTTTTAGTCTAGATTAGACTATTTATTATGAATGCATATGCACTTTACTGAGATGGATTGCCCATTTTTGCTGTCATCCATCTTTTGCACTTTGGAGGGTTATATATTATTTTTCTAGTATATATATTTTTCTATATTCACACTATTTTGCTCAATATTCTCAATGCCCTTCCCATCTGGGGGACTTAGTACCACCACAAAAATTATTTCACATAAGGCTTGATCACATGATAAGAGAAAATAAAGTGAGCTAGACCATGGTACTGATAAAACTAACAGTTTATTGAAAATTTTTTTTTTAAAACCAGTATATAAATACTACAAAAGAGAGGTATTGGACCAAAAATGAGGGACACAAAAAGCCATAGGCTACACCTAAATCGTGGACTGACATAACATATAGGCTTAAAAAATACACCAATAGGAACTATACCCTGTGTGCATAATATCATATGATGAATAAGTCATCCACAAAAATGTGCTTGTTATTGTCTGTATTATTCAGAGGTGAACTGTACTCATCCTCTAGTGTGGCACATGATTGTCAATATCAGGCATAGAGTCTTATATTGGAATAGGTATATTTACCTTAACCCCTTAAGCCCCGAGGGTGGTTTGCACGTTAATGACCGGGCCAATTTTTACAATTCTGACCACTGTCCCTTTATGAGGTTATAACTCTGGAACGCTTCAACGGATCTTGGCAATTCGGACATTGTTTTCTCGTAACATATTGTACTTCATTTTAGTGGTAACATTTATTCGATATAACTTGCGTTTATTTGTGAAAAAAACGGAAATTTGGCGAAAATTTCGCAATTTTCCAACTTTAAATTTTTATGCCCTTAAATCACAGAGATATGTCACGCAAAATACTTAATAAGTAACATTTCCCACATGTCTACTTTACATCAGCACAATTTTGGAACCAAAATTTTTTTTTGTTAGGGAGTTATAAGGGTTAAAAGTTGACCAGCAATTTCTCATTTTTACAACACCATTTTTTTTAGGGACCACATCTCATTTGAAGTCATTTTGAGGGGTCTATATGATAGAAAATACCCAAGTGTGACACCATTCTAAAAACTGCACCCCTCAAGGTGCTCAAAACCACATTCAAGAAGTTTATTAACCCTTCAGGGGTTTCACAGGAATTTTTGGAATGTTTAAATAAAAATGAATATTTACCTTTTTTTCACACAAAATTTATTTCAGCTCCAATTTGTTTTATTTTACCAAGGGTAACAGGATAAAATGGATGCCAAACATTGTTGTACAATCTGTACTGAGTACGCTGATACCCCATATGTGGGGGTAAATCACTGTTTGGGCGCATGGCAGAGCTCGGAAGGAAAGGAGCGCCATTTGACTTTTCAATGCAAAATTGACAGGAATTGAGATGGGACACCTTGTTGCGTTTGGAGAGCCCCTCATGTGCCTAAACATTGAAACCCCCCACAAGTGACACCATTTTGGAAAGTAGACACCCTAAGGAACTTATCTAGATGTGTGGTGACCACTTTGACCCACCAATTGCTTCACAGAAGTTTATAATGCAGAGCCGTAAAAATAAAAAATCATATTTTTTCACAAAAATGATCTTTTCGCCCCCAATTTTTTATTTTCCCAAGAGTAAGAGAAGAAATTGGACCTCAAAAATTGTTCTCCAATTTGTCCTGAGTACGCTGATACCCCATATATGGGTGTAAACCATTGTTTGGGCGTATGGCAGAGCTCGGAAGGGAGGGAGCGCCATTTTACTTTTCAATGCAAAATTGACTGGAATTGAGATGGGATGCCATGTTGCGTTTGGAGAGCCCCTGATGTGCCTAAACATTGAAATCCCCACAAGTGACACCATTTTGGAAAGTAGACCCCTTAAGGAACTTATCTAGAGGTGTGGTGAGCACTTTGACCCAACAAGTGCTTCACAGAAGTTTATAATGCAGAGCCATAAAAATAAAAAATCATATTTTTTCACAAAAATGATCTTTTCGCCACCAATTTTTTATTTTCCCAAGGGTAAGAGAAGAAATTAGACCACAAAAGTTGTTGTGCAATTTGTCCTGAGTGCGACGATACCCCATATGTGGGGGTAAACCACTGTTTGGGCGCATGGCAGAGCTCGGAAGGAAAGGAGCGCCATTTGACTTTTCAATGCAAAATTGACTGGAATTGAGATGGGACGCCATGTTGCGTTTGGAGAGCCCCTGATGTGCCTAAACATTGGAACCCCTCACAAGTGACACCATTTTGAAAAGTAGACCCCTTAAGGAACTTATCTAGATGTGTGGTGAGCACTTTGACCCAACAAGTGCTTCACAGAAGTTTATAATGCAGAGCCATAAAAATAAAAAATCATATTTTTTCACAAAAATGATCTTTTCGCCACCAATTTTTTATTTTCCCAAGGGTAAGAGAAGAAATTAGACCACAAAAGTTGTTGTGCAATTTGTCCTGAGTGCGAAGATACCCCATATGTGGGGGTAAACCACTTTTTGGGCGCATAGCAGAGCTCTGAAGGGAAGGAGCGCCATTTGACTTTTCAATGCAAAATTGACTGGAATTAAGATGGGACGCCATGTTGGTTTGGAGAGCCCCTGATGTGCCTAAACATTAAAACCCCCCACAAGTGACACCATTTTTGAAACTAGACCCCCTAAGGAACTTATCTAGATGTGTTTTGAGAGCTTTGAACCCCCAAGTGTTTCACTACAGTTTATAATGCAGAGCCGTTAAAATAATTGTTTTTTTTTTCGCAAAAATTATTTTTTAGCCCCCAGTTTTGTATTTTCACAAGGGTAACAGAATAAATTGGACCCCAAAAGATGTTGTCCAATTTGTCCTGAGTACGCTGATACCCAATATGTGGGGGGGAACCACTGTTTGGGCGCATGGCAGAGCTCGGAAGGGAAGGAGCGCCATTTGGAATGCAGACTTAGATGGATTGGTCTGCAGGAGTCACGTTGCATTTGCAGAGCCCCTGATGTACCCAAACAGTACAAACCCCCCACAAGTGACCCCATATTAGAAACTAGACCTCCCAAGGAACTTATCTAGATGTGTTGTGAGAACTTTGAACCCCTAAGTGTTTCACTACAGTTTATAACGCAGAGCCGTGAAAAATAAAAATTCTTTTTTTTTTTCACAAAAATGATTTTTTAGCCCCCAGCCTTGTATTTTTACAAGGGTAACAGAATAAATTGGACCCCAAAAGTTGTTGTCCAATTTGTCCTGAGTACGCTGATACCCCATATGTGGGGGGGAACCACTGTTTGGGCGCATTGCAGAGCTCGGAAGGGAAGGAGCGCCATTTGGAATGCAGACTTAGATGGATTGGTCTGCAGGAGTCACGTTGCATTTGCAGAGCCCCTGATGTACCCAAACAGTACAAACCCCCCACAAGTGACCTCATATTGGAAACTAGACCTCCCACGGAACTTATCTAGATGTGTTGTGAAAACTTTGAACCCCCAAGTGTTTCACTACAGTTTACAACGCAGAGCCGTGAAAATAAAAAATCCTTTTTTTCCCCACAAAAATGATTTTTAGCTCCCCAAATTTTTATTTTCCCAAGGATAACAAGAGAACTTGGACCCAAGAAGTTGTTGTCCAATTTGTTTCGAGTACGATGATACCCCATATGTTGGGGTAAACCCCTGTTTGGGCGCACGGGAGAGCTCGGAAGTGAAGGAGCACTGTTTTACTTTTTCAATGCAGAATTGGCTGGAATTGAGATCGGATGCCATGTCGCGTTTGGAGAGCCCCTGATGTGCCTAAACAGTGGAAACCCCCAATTATAAATGAAACCCTAATCCAAACGCACCCCTAACCCTAATCCCAACTGTAACCCTAACCACACACCTAACCCTGACACACCCCTAATTCTAATCCCAACCCTAATCCCAACCGTAAATGTAATCCAAACCCTAACCCTAGCCCTAACCCTAGCCCTAACCCTAGCCCTAACCCTAACCCTAGCCCTAACCCTAATGGGAAAATGGAAATAAATACATTTTTTTTAATTTTATTATTTTTCCCTAAGGCTAGGTTCACATTGCGTTAGGGAAATCCGTTTAGCGCTAGCGGATTGCGCTAACGCAATGTCTTTTTAGGTGTCGTGTTTAGTGGTCGCGTTAACGTCCCCGCTCTGGAAGATCGGGGATCGGACCTCGGGCGCGCCGCGGACGCTGCAAGCAGCATCCGAGGCGCGCCACAAAAGAACGGCACCTTGCTAGCGCGAGCCGAAAATGGCACGCTCTAGCGATGCGCTACACCCGAAAATCACATTGCTGTCAATGGGTGTGCTAACGGACCCGTTGCGCGGTGTTAATTGTGACATTTTCGCCGTGCAACGCTGTCCGTTAGCGTTAACCCATTAACGCAATGTGAACCTAGCCTAACTAAGGGGGTGATGAAGGGGGGTTTGATTTACTTTTATAGCGTTTTTTATATCGGATTTTTATGATTGGCAGCCGTCACACACTAAAAGACGCTTTTTATAGCAAAAAAGTTTTTGCGTCTCCACATTTTGAGACCTATAATTTTTCCATATTTTGGTCCACAGAATCATGTGAGGTCTTGTTTTTTGCGGGACGAGTTGATGTTTTTATCGGTTACATTTTCGGACACGTGAGAGTTTTTGATCGCTTTTTATTCCGATTTTTTGTGAGGCAGAATGACCAAAAACCAGCTATTCATGAATTTCTTTTGGGGGAGGCGTTTATACCGTTCCGCGTTTGGTAAAATTGATGAAGCAGTTTTATTCTTCGGGTCAGTACGATTACAGCGATACCTCATTTATATCATTTTTTTTATGTTTTGGCGCTTTTATACGATAAAAGCTATTTTATAGAAAAAATAATTATTTTGGCATCGCTTTATTCTGAGGACTATAACTTTTTTATTTTTTTGGTTATGATGCTATATGGTGGCTCGTTTTTTGCGGGACAAGATGATGTTTTCAGAGGTACCATGGTTATTTATATCCGTCTTTTTGATCGCGTGTTATTCCACTTTTTGTTCAGCGTTATGAAAATAAAGCGTTGTTTTTTGGCTCGTTTTTTTCTTTTCTTACGGTATTCACTGAAGGGGTTAACTAGTGGGCCAGTTTTTTAGGTCGGGTCGTTACGGACGCGGTGATACTAAATACGTGTACTTTTATTTTTTTTTAGATAAAGAAATGTATTTATGGGAATAATATTTTTTTTTTCTTCTTTATGTAGGATTTTTTTTTTTTTTTTTTTACACGTGTGGAAATTTTTTTTTTTACTTTTTCACTTTGTCCCAGGGGGGGACATCACAGATCACCGATCTGACAGTGTGCACAGCACTGTCAGATCGGTGATCTGACATACAGCCGGGCAGGATTAGAGCTGCAGCTGCAGCCTGATCCTGACCCGGAAGTGCTCCCTGCAGGACCCGGATGCAGCCCCGCGGCCATTTTGGATCCGGGGCTGCAGGAAGAAGACGCTCGGTACACGGTGAGTACATCACCGTGTACCGATCGTCTCAGGGAAGCCCGCAGGGAGCCCCCTCCCTGCGCGATGCTTCCCTGCACCGCCGGCACACCGCGATCATCTTTGATCGCGGTGTGCCGGGGGTTAATGTGCCGGGAGCGTTCTGTAACCGCTCCTGGCACATAGTGCTGGATGTCAGCTGCGATAGGTAGCTGACACCCGGCCGCGATCGGCCGCGTTTCCCCCGTGAGCGCGGCCGATCGCATATGACGTACTATCCCGTCACTGGGAATTAAGTCCCAGGTCACCTGGACGGGATAGTACGTCATATGGGATTAAGGGGTTAAAGTCAGCCACGTGGGTGAGTTCCCCCGGCGTCCCTCTGCCCCGACGCGCGTTTCGCACTGCTTCTTCGGGAGGCGTGTCAGGGCAGGGGGCTGGCCAGTTTAAATATGGTGGGCATGATGTTAATTGGACCCCAGGCACTAAAATCAAGTGGATGTTAATAGCCGTAAGTGTTTACGCTGCCAAATAGCCGAATCTCGGCGCATTGTTATGCAGCAAGCGGAGACGCTAGATAGGAAGTTCCCATATCGCAATGCTGTACGGACACCGGAAGTCCCATATCCGTGGTGTACGAATACCGGAAGCATTGCTGCATAACAATGCGCCGAGATTCGGCTATTTGGCACCGTAAACACTTACGACTATTAACATCCACTTGATTTTAGTGCCTGGGGTCCAATTAACATCATGCCCACCATATTTAAACTGGCCAGCCCCCTGCCCTGACACGCCTCCCGAAGAAGCAGTGTGAAACGCGCGTCGGGGCAGAGGGACGCCGGGGCACTCACACACGTGGCTGACTTTAAGGTAAATATACCTATTCCAATATAAGACTCTATGCCTGATATTGACAATCATGTGCCACACTAGAGGATGAGTACAGTTCACCTCTGAATAATACAGACAATAACAAGCACATTTTTGTGGATGACTTATTCATCATATGATATTATGCACACAGGGTATAGTTCCTATTGGTGTATTTTTTAAGCATATATGTTATGTCAGTCCACGATTTAGGTGTAGCCTATGGCTTTTTGTATCCCTCATTTTTGGTCCAATACCTCTCTTTTGTAGTATTTATATACTGGTTTTAAAAAATTTTTTTCAATAAACTGTTAGTTTTATCAGTACCATGGTCTAGGTCACTTTATTTTCTCATATCATGTGATCAAGCCTTATGTGAAATATATATTTTTCTAGTATTTTTTATTATTTATATGGATCTGGTCTCCTCATTCGGTATATCCTTTATATGCTGTAGTATCACTGGTTGTTTTCTTTTTCTTTTTTGTATTATTTTTTTGTTATATTTTCTGTAATAAAATTATATTTTTATACTTTATTGTGATCATTTTGTTATGTTCACTTTGATATTGGTTTTATAAAAACACAACCTATTCTGATGCCTGAATCCTTGTCGTTCAGCTCTAGACAAAATCTTATCACACTGCATAGGCTCAGGGCTCCCCTCGGAGGACAACGCCACAGTGTGCAGAACTCTGCACTCGCGCAAGCACCGATCAATCTGAATGGCCAGAGACATAGAATCATTCAGACCAGCAGGCGTGGGGAACCCCACCATAACATCTTTAACGGATTCAGAAAGACCCTTTCTGAAAATTGCCGCCAAGGCATCCTCATTCCATTTAGTCAGTACAGACCATTTTCTAAATTTCTGGAAATACGATTCTGCCGCTTCTTGACCCTGACACAGGGCCAACAAGATCTTCTCGGCTTGATCCACAGAATTAGGCTCATCATACAATAATCTCAATGCTTGAAAGAAAGAATCCACATTAAACAAAGCAGGATTGCCAGATTCCATGGAAAATGCCCAATCCTGTGGGTCACCACGCAGCAGGGATATGATGATTTTAACCTGCTGAATGGGATCACCAGATGACTGGGGTCTCAATGCAAAAAACAGTTTACAGTTATTTTTGAAACTCAAAAATTTGGATCTGTCACCAAAAAATAAATCAGGAGTGGGAATCTTAGGTTCTAAGGCAGGAGTCTGAATAATATAATCTGAAATACCCTGTACCCTAGCAGCAAGCTGATCCACCCGAGAAACTAACTCCTGAACATTCATGTTATTACTAGGTTCCGTAGCCACCCAGAGATTAAGAGGGAGGAAAAGACAAAACAGGCTAAGGAAAAAAAAATGGCTCAAAACCTTTCCTCCCTTCTTCTGAGATGCAATTAACTCATTGTTGGCCAGTTGTACTGTTATGATCTGGTGGCCTAGGAGCAGCATGAGACGTACTCTGGAGAAGGTGGAACCTGTACTGACCACAAACCCTGAACTTAACAGCGCAACTAGAAGTAGCCGTGGGGAGTACCTAACACTCCCTATACCCCTCGACACAGCCTAAGAACTAACTTCCCCTAAAGACAGAAATGGGAAAACTATCTTGCCTCAGAGAAAATCCCCAAAGGATAGACAGCCCCCCACAAATATTGACTGTGAGAGGAGAGGGAAATAACATACGCAGACTTGAAATCAGGATTTAGCATAGGAGGCCATTCTAGCTAAAAAGAAAGAATAGGACAGAGTACTATGCGGTCAGTATTAAAACACTAGAAAATATCCACCACAGAAAATACAAATCTCCACATCTGACTAAAGACATGGAGGGTATATCTGCATCTCCAGAGACACAGCTTGGCTGCAAAAAAATCCTTCACAGACAAAGCTGGACAAGACAAAACATGAAAATGCACAGAACTATAAGGTCCACAGCAGGTGGACAGCAAAAACAAGTCAGAACTTATCTTTGTTGAAAAGAACAGCAAAACAGGAGAGACCAGGTATGGATGTGAATCCTCCAAAAACAATGGACAACTGGCACTGACTAAAGGATAAAGCAGGACTAAATAGCCCAGCCCAAATTGCAAAAAGTGAATACACCTGATAAATGCTGCGATCCAAAGACAGCAGCACTACCACTCATAACCACCGGAGGGAGCCCAAGAGCAGAATTCACAGCAAGTAACTAATACAGAACAGGATAACTGAAATTTGTCTTCTTGCAAACACATTTTATGCTTCTCTCTGAGCTCTGCTGTACTGCAACAATATTGCAACCCAGTTTGCCTGTGAGAAGGAAGCTGAAGCTGAGAAGTACCTGCAGATGTGTCAGGTATAATCAAACATAGCTCTGCAGTATATCAGGAGAGCAGAGAGCGGCCATTACACATCACACTGATAATGACCCCTTTCATGTAAAATAATCTCTGGAGGCAGACTTATCTTCTAAGCAGCGTCTTCCCCAGAGCCCGGAAGAGGTCATTTACACACGTGGTCAAAATTGATAATATAAGATCTAGAATGCTGCAAAGACCCATATATCTTACCAACATGCAGGTGGGGGCTAAGTCCAAATTTTGCATCGGGCCTCATCGGACTACAGTTAAAGGGAGTCTGTCACCACATTTGATCTATCTAAACTATTAATATAGGCATGCAGATTATAGAATGCTGAAAAATTATTCCTGTATGCCTTACATCAGATGCCTTGTTGCTGATAAATCATCTTTTATCACTGTATATAGTATGGAGCACCCCCAGTAGGGCAGTGGGGTACTCGGAGCCAGGCCCTTCGGTTCTCAAGGGGAATGTCACGGTGGCTGACCCGGTCCGTGGCCCTAGGGTCGTCCGTTGTAAAAGGGGGAAAGGACTTTAAAGGGGAAATGTTCGTGACGCCACCTGTGGTTTTCGATCAGTGTGACCGACGCTGCTTAGGGGTCCGCTGGGGTGATGTGATGGCAGCTAGATGGTATACCTTCCCACAGGTGAAGTATGTCCCCAGGGATTCCCAGAGTGTAGATGGTGGATGGTATGAGGCGGAGTGAAGAACGAGGACACAAGGATGCAGTCTCTTTACCTTTACTGAAGGCTTCAGCATCCACAGTCCAGAGCACCAGATCACAGGGCAGGCAGAGTCCGGCCGGTCTGACGGGAAATCCACAGTCCTCTTATCCAGGTGGAAATCAATAGCCTTCCTCTAGCGCCTAGGCGTTGTAGTACCTTACTGCTGAGCTTCTCATAAGGTCCTCACAAATGTTGTTCGTGTTCTAGATGTTATGTCTTTCTCTCTGTCCCCCAGATGGATAGGAACAACCCGTATGACTGAAGGCCTGTGGCTTTTTACAGAGACTCTAGCATGCCCTGGCCCCCACAGTTGCCACCCTGCCTCCTGGGTAAAAGGTCGGGCAACTAATATGGAATTAGCTGTCCTGCCGGTCTCTGGAGCCAGGCTTGGAGACGATGACTCCCTCGGTGTTCCGGCTACCGGCTACTGCGCCTCAGAAAGGAGGCAGCCTTTTACAGGGCAGAACTCCTTCTGGTTTCCTCTCCTTTTGCTAGGACTTTGTTTCTCACACTCTGCAACGCAATTCTCCTTCAATGTCTCTTTCTTAGGATGCTGCCACACGTCGGGCCGATGAAGCTCCATGGCCTTCTGTCTAGGCCTCTGACAGGATCCCACCCCTGTCAGGGACCCACTACCTGAGCGGAGCCCAGATAGCAGCTCACAGGGTGAAGCTCAACTCACTTCTCCCTAACTTCCTATCCAGACCACCAGTTTTACCTAATTGTGAAGAGTGCCCTACTAAATAGGAGCATAGCTCCCCCTGGTGGACTGGAGTGTGAAGTGTGTTGTGTGGTTTGTGATACCTAATAAAGTGATCTCCTTTATTGCCTTCAGACGTAACATCACTCCCCCTGGTGGAAGAACAACATTACTGCAACGACCAGGACCCTGGGGCGCTGCATAGACACACGTGGTCAAAATTGTTGGGATTCCTCGTTTAATGACAGAAGAACCCACAATGGTCACAGAAATAACTTGAACCTGACAAAAGTAATAATAAATAAAAGATCTATGAAAATGAACAAATGAAAGTCAGATATTGCTTTTCAACCATGCTTCCACAGAATTAAAAAAAAAATAAACTCATGAAATAGGCCTGGACAGAAATGATGGCACCCCTGAAAATAATGTGACAAAAGAGATATGTTAAATCAAGGTGTGTCCACTAACTAGCATCACAGGTGTCTGCAATCTTGGAATCAGTGAGTGGGCCTGTATATAGGACTACAGATACTCACTGTGCTGTTTGGTGACATGGTGTGCATCACACTCAACATGGACCAGAGGAAGCGAAGGAAAGAGTTGTCTCAGGAGATTAGAAAGAAAATTATAGACAAACATGTTAAAGGTAAAAGTTATAAGACCGTCTCCAAGCAGCTTGATGTTCCTGTGACTACAGTTGCACATATTATTCAGAAATTTAAGATCCATGGGACTGTAGCCAAACTACCTGGACGTGGCCACAGGAGGAAAATGGATGACAAAATCAATGAAACGGATAATACGAATGGTAAAAAAGAGCCCAGAAAAACTTTTAAACAGATTAAAGGTGAACTTCAAGCTCAAGGAACATCAGCGTCAGATCGCACCATGCGTCATTGTATGAGCCAAAGTGGACTTCATGGGAGACGACCAAGGAGGACACCATTGTCGAAAAAAAATCATAAAAAAGCCAGACTGGAATTTGCCAAACGACATGCTGACAAGCCACAAAGCTTCTGGGAGAATATCCTATGGACAGATGAGACAAAAATGGAACTTTTTGGCAAGGCACATCAGCTCTATATTCACAGACGGAAAAATGAAGCATATCAACAAAAAAGAAGAAAAGAACACTGTCCCTACTGTGATACATGGAGGAGACTGTTATGTTCTGGGGCTGCTTTGCTGCATCTGGCATGGAGTGTCTAGAATCTGAGAAGGGTACAGTGAAATCTCAAGACTATCAAGTGATTCTAGAGAGAAATATGCTGCCCAGTTTCAGAAAGCTTGGTCTCAGTCGCAGGTCATAGGTCTTGAAACAGGATACTGACCCAAAACACACAGCTAAAAACACCCAAGAATGGCTAAGAGAAAACATTGATCTATTCTGAAGTGGCCTTCTATGAGCCCTGACCTAAATCCTATTGAGCATCTTTCGAAAGAGCTGAAACATGCTGTCTGGAAAAGGGAACCTTCAAACATGAGACAACTGGAGCAAATTGCTCTTGAGGAGTAGACCAAAATACCTGTCGAGAGGTGCAGAAGTCTCATTGACAGTTACAGGAATCGTTTGATTGCAGTGATTGCCTCAAAAGGTTGTGCAACAAAATATTAAGTTAAGGGTACCATAATTTCTGTCCAGGCCTATTTCATGAGTTTTATTTATTTTTTTTTAATTCTGTGGAAGCATGGTTGAAAAGCAGTGTCTGATGTTCATTTGTTTCATTTTCATTTTTATTATTACTTTTGTCAAGTTATTTCTGTGAACATTGTGGGTTTTTCTGTCATTAAACGAGGAGTACCAACAATTTTGACCACGTGTGTATATACAGTGATAAGAGATGATTTATCAGCAACAAGGCATCTGATATGAGGCATACAGGAATGTCTTTTCAGTATTCTATAATCTGCATGCCTATATTAATAGTTTAGATAGGTCAAATGTGGTGACAGATTCCCTTTAACTGTAGTCCGATGAGGCACGATGCAAAATTTGGACCAGGCCCCCACCTGCATGTTGGTAAGATATATGGGTCTTTGTAGCGTTCTAGATCCTATAAAGACATACGCATTCACCTCTTGTGTAGTAATATCCTCCGTCCTGGCACCTTCTTGTAATAATCTCCCCAATCCTGGGCCCCATGCCACAAAATTTTCCCTCATCCTGAGCTCCTTTCTGATATAATGTCCTCATCCTGGCATAATGTCCCCATTCTGGTATAATGTCACAATCCTGGTATAATGTCCCCATTCTGGTATAATGTCACGATCCTGGTATAATTTCAAAAACCTGACCTGCACATCCAAACATAGACTAAGTGTGAACAGGTGCTGAACCTAGAGTCGCCAACTCGTATATAGTTAAATAAATAAGGCAGCACACTGCAGCGCTAGAACATACAAACTTGAAATACGAAATTTGAACTGCATTACTGCACTAGAAATATGAAAAATGAGAGCGTTTAGCGCATAAAAATGGCCAATTTTATGTGTACCTGGTAGCCACTTTACGGCATCTCTCTTATACCAGGTCCTACGCTTGCCTTACCTCGCTGAGAATAAACGTCTACATCTGAATGGGTACATGTGAAACCTCTTCCTAGACTAAAATTCTCTCTCTCTATGGAGGGGTATTGGACCTGCTGTAATTAAAACACCTGTGGCTAGAAGGCGGAGTGCACGATCAGAAGGCTAGAGAATACATTTCAAAAACCTGACCTGCACATCCAAACATAGACTAAGTGTGAACAGGTGCTGAACCTAGAGTCGCCAACTCGTATATAGTTAAATAAATAAGGCAGCACACTGCAGCGCTAGAACATACAAACTTGAAATACGAAATTTGAACTGCATTACTGCACTAGAAATATGAAAAATGAGAGCGTTTAGCGCATAAAAATGGCCAATTTTATGTGTACCTGGTAGCCACTTTACGGCATCTCTCTTATACCAGGTCCTACGCTTGCCTTACCTCGCTGAGAATAAACGTCTACATCTGAATGGGTACATGTGAAACCTCTTCCTAGACTAAAATTCTCTCTCTCTATGGAGGGGTATTGGACCTGCTGTAATTAAAACACCTGTGGCTAGAAGGCGGAGTGCACGATCAGAAGGCTAGAGAATACATTTCAAAAACCTGACCTGCACATCTAAACATAGACTAAGTGTGAACAGGTGCTGAACCTAGAGTCGCCAACTCGTATATAGTTAAATAAATAAGGCAGCACACTGCAGCGCTAGAACATACAAACTTGAAATACGAAATTTGAACTGCATTACTGCACTAGAAATATGAAAAATGAGAGCGTTTAGCGCATAAAAATGGCCAATTTTATGTGTACCTGGTAGCCACTTTACGGCATCTCTCTTATACCAGGTCCTACGCTTGCCTTACCTCGCTGAGAATAAACGTCTACATCTGAATGGGTACATGTGAAACCTCTTCCTAGACTAAAATTCTCTCTCTCTATGGAGGGGTATTGGACCTGCTGTAATTAAAACACCTGTGGCTAGAAGGCGGAGTGCACGATCAGAAGGCTAGAGAATACATTTCAAAAACCTGACCTGCACATCCAAACATAGACTAAGTGTGATCCTGGTATAATGTCCCCATTCTGTTATAATGCCCCCATCCTGGTATAATGTCCCCATTCTGGTATAATGTTCTGTATTCTGGTATAATGTTCACCATCCTGGTATAATGTCCCCATTCTGATAAAATGTCCCCATCCTGATATAAGGTCCCCATTCTGGTATAATGTTCCCATTCTGGTATAATGTGTAAATACAGAAGTGGGAAACAGAGCACACAATATGGTGATACCCTATGAAGGAATAGTAGGAGAGTGCTGGTTATGTTCACCTGATGGAGTTGTGACAGGCCCAACTCCTATGTAAGCATGAAGAAAAATAGCTGCTCCTGCCTTGTGCTGGTGGATAAATCCTCTAGGAGATATTGGATCCAGTTGGATGGACACGTAGGTGGGCTGAGCTGCTGGAATGACTCAATTCTTCAGATATGATGATGAGGAAAAGGCTTTTTATTTACAACGCTTTCCAACACTGTTCCAGTGTCTTTTTCAAGTGGAAAAAAACAAATGACATTTTTAGCCCGCCTATGTGTTCATCCAACTTTTTCCATTCTGGTATAATAACTTCCATCCTCTTATAATGTCCCTATTCTGGTATTATGTCCCCATCATGGTATAATATCTTGAAATCCAGCACATTTTTAAACAAAGAAATTATTCTACAAGTCATTGGCAAGCTGACGTCTGCTACCTGCCTCTGATTGGCTGGTGGCATGAATTGCAATGCAGGGAGCCAGCAGGTCTCTGTGCCACAATATGTTACATGAATATGCGTCTGAGGATGGACATCCAGGGTGAAATTGGTGTCAGTGGGCCCCTATTACCGACAGTTCCAGTCACGGTCGCACCCTCTGTGACCGCAATTGTTATGCCCCTGTTACAGGTACATTCCCTTTATGTATGCCTGCTATTAACCTCCTGCAGCAAAAATCCCACAGCAAAATCTGCAGTGGTCAGGCTGCACATTTCACCCTTTGCATTGCTTTTCAAGTCCATCTCACCTGTCAATTTATCCTATAGATATCCTCTATAGTGTGTGCAGAGAATATCACTGCGATTTTCTAGCCGTAAAATCTGTTGCCTTTGCCCCAGGAGAAAGGTACCACTAAAGCGGCTGGCCAGGCTTTTCATTAAAGTTTTCTATACCCAAATATTTTATTAACATTTTGAAATTCTTTAAACAAAGCATTTTTCAGTAGATTGTAATATGCTTCATATCTGAGGAAAATTGGGGAGGGAATGGGAAGGGAGGGGTGAGGAAGAGGTGCTGGGAGAGGAAGAGTAAAATAGGTATGTAAATACCATACCTAGAAGAAACCATAAATTTAAACCTTGAATTTTGGCCCACTGACCTAAATAGGTAAAAGAGATTAAATAATTGAGAGCCCCCAAAAATGTATTTAACTGTAATTATAAACTAATATTTATCAATTTATTTAAGTCGTCAACAGCTCCTGCAGTCTATTGATTATTCTGTTGGTTTTGGAATTTAATGTTCCATTTGTTCCATTTTTTATTGTATTTGTGTAAATATCCATTCGCTATTGAGAATTTAAAGTCTAATGAATTGTGTAAATTTAGATTGTCCACAATGTTAGAGAAACTCGGAACTTCTGATCTCTTCCACATAGCTGCAATTTTGTTCTTAACTATCAACAAGAGGTGAATTGTAACAAACCTTATTGAATAATGCAGCTTTTCAGTATCTATGGAAAGGAGTGCTGTTTGAGGTGTAAGGACAGAGTCCCTATTTAGAAGTGTGCCTATGTATCTGGATACTTGTTTCCACAGATCTGTAGTTTTTGGGCAGGACCAAAAGATATGAAACAAGTCTCCTATAATTCCACATCCCCTCCAACACAAAGGCGAGGAGTTTCCTCCAAAGTGAGAAATTCTGTTCGGTGTAAGGTACGACCTTGTTAGTAGCTTATAATATGTTTTGTGTAATTATAGGGAAATGTTTGAGGAGTAGGTGTTTTTGATTGCATCTTCCCATTGGTCCTTGCTTATATTTAGTTTTAATGATTTCCCCCATTTTATCATATATTTGTTTTTTTGAAATTTGTAGTCTTTATTAAAGATATTGTATAGATACTTTGTACTCCAAAATACCTTGGATTAGTATTTTTAATTAGTAAATAAGTTGATTCTGTTTTTGGGGGAAGCTTAGAGACAAAATCTTGAAGACACTCTTAAATAATATAATAATGAATTAATTCTGATGAAGGAATATTATATTTTTGTTTGATTTCTGAAAAATTTAATAATTTGTTATTTGCAAGCAGATCTCCTAATTGTTTTATGCCTTTTTGTTCCCATAAGTCTGGTATTTGATGTCCGAACATTGAGACTGTTAGTGAAATTGGAATGTTTTCTCCAAATGCATGTTTATCCTTTTTTCCAGAGGGATTAGCCAATTGGTCCCATGTTTGAATGATAGCTGAAATTATTGGATGATTAGATTTATATTTGTTTAAGTTAAAGATATGTTTGAGAAGAAGGTTTTCCAAAGAAATTGATTTACGGAGGGATGTTTCCATTTCCAGCCATACTGGGTTCTCTTTTTTATTTAACCAGTTTTGGCTTTGCTTTATTAGATTTGCATTATGATATGCCAATAGATTTGGAAGACCCAACCCCCCATTACTTTTACTTTTATAAAGAATGTCCCTGGAAATCCTCACTTTTTTCCCATTCCAAATGAAATATAATATTTTTTTGTGACAGTTTTTAAAGAAATCTGGAGGAAATTTCAATGGCAGAGCTCTGAAAATATATAATATTTTTGGGAGGATAATTGATTTGATTGCCAATACTTTGCCCATCCATGAGAGGCCGATTTTGCCCCATGATTGGAGGTCTTTTGTTATTGTAGATAGGATATGTTCCCCATTAGTATTGGCTAATGTATATATTTTCTTTGTAAATAGGATACCCAGATATGGGATCTGGTCTTTTTCACAAGTAAAATTTACTAGTTTTTTTAATGAGTTAATATTTTCTTCAGGTAGGTTAAATTGGAGAATTTTTGATTTGGAGTTATTTATTTTGAATAGAGAAATCAGAGAGAATTCGTCCAATATTTCTAGAAGATTTTTAATAGAATTGAGGGGATCTGTAAGAGTTAATATCATGTCGTCTGCGAATAAGCTTACTTTATATTGTTTATGTCCTATATCAATTCCCAAGATATTTTTGTTTATGTGGATTGTTTCCGCTAGGGGCTCGATTGCCAGGGCGAATAGAAGGGGAGAGAGCGGGCAGCCCTGTCTTGTTCCATTGCTTATTGGAAATGCCTTTGATAGGTTATTATTAACATACTAGATGGTGGCCCGATTCTAACGCATCGGGTATTCTAGAATATGCATGTCCACATAGTATATTGCACAGCCCACATAGTATTGCCCACGTAGTATATTGCACAGCCCACATATTGCCCAGTGACGTAGTATATTGGCCAGCCATGTAGTATATTGCCCAGTCACGTAGTATATTGCCCAGCCACGTAGTATATTGCCCAGCCACGTAGTATATTGCACAGCCACGTAGTATATTGCCCAGTCACGTAGTATATTGTCCAGCCACGTAGTATATTGCCCAGACACGTAGTATATTTCCCAGTGACGTAGTATAGTTCTGTCGGCATTATACTGTGTATAGGGGAGCATTGGGCTCATACTATCTATAGGGGAGCAAAGGGATCATACTGTGTAAAGGGGAGCAGTGGGAACATCATACGGTGTATTGGGGAGTTATAGAATCATCATACTGGGTATAGGGGAGCTGTGGGGGCCTTATACTGTGTATATGGAAGCTTTGAGCTCACCATACTGTGTATAAAGGAGCAGTACATGGGGGAACTTAGGGGACATTATTAAATGTTAAGTGGGCACTTAAGCATCATTGTTATAGGTGCACTCAGAGTATTGTGACCATCAAAGTTGCATATGGTCACAATATGGTGGTAAAGTCAATGTTTGTTTTTGTATATAGATTTATTTTCAATAACAGTGCGGTCATATTCTGAGGTTCCACTATAGTCATAATTAGAGTGCGCAACCGTAGCTGTAATCAGGGTTAGCTGGTTAGGGGCCCACTCAGATGTTTCGCCTCCCCCCCCCCCCCCTAAGTTGAAACCCTAGCTACGCCTCTGGGCCAGCAGCAGAGAGGCATCACCGCAGGTCCTCCAATTACATGGGGGAAAATGGATTAAATGCGGTCACGTGATCTAACCTTGTGACCGGAGAGAGGCGCGTCCACAGGTCCTTCAGCTCAGCAGCACCGAAGGTGCGAGTGTGAGTGTCTGAGTGCTGCAGCTTGCGGTTTTTAAGCCTAAGAAGCTGCAAGCCCTTGCTGCATCTTCCTCCTCCTGCTGCCGAAGGGTCCCTCAGGCCTCCAATCTGCACCTGTCCTCCTGTTATTAGCAGCCAATCGGTGCCAGTAGCTGTGCGCAGACATTGTAGGTGAGTAGTGGCGGGAAGCTTCCTCGTCGCTTTCAGTCATTCCCTGTTCCTGACTAAGTAGTCTGCGGGACTGGCTGCTAGGAGGTAATAGACTCTCGTCGACTCGTGAGTGAATGTGGTGCAGTGTATACAAGTGGCGGCAGGGCGAACACCGTTAGTGTACATATCTACAACTGCAAGTCCCAGCAGGAACGTAGACAAGAACCAACAATTTCTACATAGAGCAGCGTGGGTCAAAATACTACAGGGCTCCTTATGTGACTACGCAGCCAATCATAGTACTACTTTTAAAATCAGTTTTTCTTTAGTTCTATGAGAGCTGTGAGCTGATTGGTTGCTTAAGTCACTGCCACTGTAATGTGAGGTATTAGGTATTATAGTAGTTATATTCTTGTAAATAGGGGCAGTATTATAGTAGTTGCACTTAAGCATTTTATATTTGTGAATTAAAATAGTTTTTTGACTTATGAATAATTTTATGAGTGGAATTACCAAGGCATTATTGCTATCTGTAAACTAATATATGTCACTCGTATTTTGGGTACCATTTTTGATCTGTATTTGACAGGAAGCATCATCATTAATTATTTTTTTTGCGAAATACTGTTGGATTTTTATGATATAAATAAAGTATATATTTTAACAATACATTCTTTTGCCTGACCATTATTGTGGGAGGTTTGGTATATAGATTGTAATTGAATGTGTTTCTTTGCTATCATAAATTTAATGGACTAAAATGTATACATGGATGACTATGAACTGTGCAGTATATTATATAGAGGACTATGGGGGTGCATTATACTTCTTATATGGATCCTCATGACTTCTGTGTAAGTCCCTGATGAGTATAATGGTTTATTTTCTTTCATACATTACAGAACAATGGCAGAACGTGGGACAAATATATACCAGGATGGGGCACCGGATAGTTACGCCACTGAGGTCAGACTATACAACATTGCAACAAAGCTATAGTGTGCGAAATGAATAGGGAAAATGTGAATTTGGGTGGAAAATATTTTGGCATGGTGGGGGGCCATTTGAAAGTTCGCACCGGGGCCCATTACTTTGTAGTTACGCCACTGAAAACATAATTTTAGGGACTTGGTGCCACTGATGAAGTCTTGCCCTGTGCATAAGGCTTAAACAGAACCTGTCATGTGCCTAGCGATAGCTATCCTACCACCTTAATAAAAGCGCAGATTTCAGGAGCAAATGAACTTTACTCCTCCCGGTGGCCGCGCTTTCGGTACAACAGCTGTACAGTCATTGGCAGACACAGACAGAAAAGGGCCTCTGTGCAAGAACAATATATTGCACCTGGAGGTATAAATGGGCCCCTTTACTTCTTGGGCCCCTGTGCAGCCATACAGGTTGCAACAATGATATGTCCACCCTTGGGTACAGTTATTAACCTGCAGATTAATCCCGGATCTGTAGGGTAACAGTGTTTGAGGACATGACAGGTTCCCTTTTAGTTTGTGTTTTTGAATTTATTGAAAATATTATCATTATTTTTCAGTCATTATAGGAACGTGCTAAAGTGTAAACCTCATCTCACAAATTGAAGCATTCCCAACATCAAATTAGAAAACCTGCTCCACGTATAAATGTATTAAAACTCAATGTGTTTTTCCACTGTGGGTCCAGAAGACAAGCTTCACCCTGCGTAATACAGTAAGTGCTCCAGCTCTGGATGCATCGGTTCAGATTTCATTATAGATGGAGGAAAAGCAAACAGTAAGAAACATATTATGCTGGAAATAATGCAACAAAAACAGCACTGGGAGCTGTCCATGAGACCCGATATCTCCAGATGGCTCTTCCCTCTTGACAATGCAGCCGCAGAAACAGAAAAAAAAACAAGTAAGATGAAGCCAAAAGTTATAAAACTGAAGGAGCAGAACGGCTATCACGTGGATTATAACCATACCATGCTTTTGATCAAAACTCACTAATCAGAAAACTTGTAGGTTTACCCTAGTTCACTCACTTGGAACTCTGGAGCTTAGTATTGGGGTCCATCTCATTAAAGTTTCAGTAAACCTGTTTCCTCGAGAAATGCTATTTACCTCCAGATATGGGGTTAATCTGACAATAAGCAGTGTTTGAACCCTGTGTAGCCAGCTGACTGGGAGAGCGGTGACAGAGAAAATGATGTTATACTCTCCCTACCACCTCTCCTTTCCAGTCATCGGGATGGTGAACGGAATTGGTTAGAGTCATCAATCACTACACAGTGAGTGCGACTGTATTGACTCCCCGTCACTTTGATTGATAGCCCACAGTGCAGATCTGACTGTCACTCAAAGTGTCAGAGAGTGAATACAGCTGCGCTCATTGCCGATGACATGCTGATTGACAGCCGGCTCAATACTACCTAACTGGAGTGAGGCAGCTGTAAATCAGCATGACATTGCTAGTGATGTCCCGTTAACAAAGCAGAGCAGAGCTGCTCTCTTGACGTGAGAGTCACCGCCAGAGCCGAGAGAGATCATCACAGTAAATTAGACAGGTATAAGCTGTCCTGTGTGTGTACATTAGGAATAACACTATTTCTGGCCATTATATGACTTGCATACTGTATTTTTTACAAGTTTTCTCCTATGGAAACAGGAACACATGGGCTACTTGCACAGTGAACAAGTCTGTATGATCATGTTCACACACCACCAAGAAACCTGAAGACACAAAAAAGAATAGTAAAACCAAAAACGCTCAGTTTGAAAAAATGTTGCAGTAATCCGCAAGTGCTAGTAAAAGATGTAAAAAACAGGGTATTTGGTTGATACGTTTTTTGCAAAAAATGTATACTAAGCTGCTCTACCAATCTTCACGGTATACCCTTATCAGAGCAGTCCTAACTAATGTATGCAATCCCTATCTGATGTATTTAAAAACCTGATCATCTGTATATAACCTGTGTGAACAGGGTTCAGAGAGGAAAAATCCATGTGTGCATACAGGGTAGAACAGCTTTTGTGCAGATAGCCCAAGAGGAGTGGTGGAACTCCCCAGTTTTTGCAAAAAACGTATCAACCAAATACCCTGTTTTTTACATCTTTTACTAGCACTTGCAGATTACTGCAACATTTTTTCAAACTGAGTGTTTTTGGTTTTACTATTCTCTTTTGTGTCTTCAGGTTTCTTGGTGGTGTGTGAACATGATCATACAGACTTGTTCACTGTGCAAGTAGCCCATGTGTTCCTGTTTCCATAATTGTTCTCTTGTGTCTACAAGACTGGGGAGTTCCACCACTCCTCTTGGGCTATCTGCACAAAAGCTGTTCTACCCTGTATGCACACATGGATTTTTCCTCTCTGAACCCTGTTCACACAGGTTATATACAGATGATCAGGTTTTTAAATACATCAGATAGGGATTGCATACATTAGTTAGGACTGCTCTGATAAGGGTATACCGTGAAGATTGGTAGAGCAGCTTAGTATACATTTTTTGCAAAAAACGTATCAACCAAATACCCTGTTTTTTACATCTTTTACTAGCACTTGCGGATTACTGCAACATTTTTTCAAACTGAGTGTTTTTGGTTTTACTATTCTCTTTTGTGTCTTCAGGTTTCTTGGTGGTGTGTGAACATGATCATACAGACTTGTTCACTGTGCAAGTAGCCCATGTGTTCCTGTTTCCATAATTGTTCTCTTGTGTCTACAAGACTGGGGAGTTCCACCACTCCTCTTGGGCTATCTGCACAAAAGCTGTTCTACCCTGTATGCACACATGGATTTTTCCTCTCTGAACCCTGTTCACACAGGTTATATACAGATGATCAGGTTTTTAAATACATCAGATAGGGATTGCATACATTAGTTAGGACTGCTCTGATAAGGGTATACCGTGAAGATTGGTAGAGCAGCTTAGTATATATTTTTTGCAAAAAACGTATCAACCAAATACCCTGTTTTTTACATCTTTTACTAGCACTTGCGGATTACTGCAACATTTTTTCAAACTGAGTGTTTTTGGTTTTACTATTCTCTTTTGTGTCTTCAAGTTTTCTCCTATGCAGGTTGCATCTGTAATTGTCAGTAGTCTCTGAGCAGATGGATAGAGACTAGGGATCCCTGCTCTTCTTTCTCTGTAGTACACAGATAGAAGTAGTTGCAGCATGAAAGACATTACACATCAGTACTGAGCAGTGAATCTGTGAAACCAGCACTGAAGCGAAATGCATTTGTCATAAGCTGCTGTCAGGCAGCAACAGGCGACAGCTCTTCCCTCTGAGCTTTTCAGCTCGCTGGACAGTTCCTTGCTAAATCAGATACTAGTACCTGTGTTGTTACTGATAGTCTCCACCCTGAGTTCCTGATTGGCTCAACCCTGTGATCTCCTGATTGCTCATCCTACTTATACCTGGCACTGCACTTCCTTCCTTGCAAGATTATTGAACTCCCAGCATTTAGTCAAGCTTCTTTACACCTGCTGCTTATCCTCAAGATTCTACTGCTGCTCGGTGTACCCACCTCTGGCTATCTCCTGACTACGATACCTGCCTATCCTCCCAACTACACTGCTGCTCCATGTACCGATCTCTGGCTATCTCCTGACTACGATTCCTGCTTATCCTCTGAAATACACTGCTGCTCCGTGTACCGACCTATGGCGATTCCCTGGCTATGCTACCTGCTTATCCTCCCAACTATACTGCTGCTCTGTGTACCGACCTCTGGCGATTCCCTGGCTATGCTACCTGCTGGTACTGCGGATAGTGGTTGCAATATCACTACTCCAACTCAGGTCAGCCCATAACTTTGCAGCATATTCTGCCTGTAGACCCTCCCAATGTTGAGGGCTCATCTCTTCTTCTTCCTCCTATGCGCTCTATAGAATTTAGAGGGAATACGTCAGCAGGTTTTTGCTTTGTAATTTGACAGCAGCATGAGGCTATGACACAGACCCTGATTCTAGTGATGTATCACTTTGTTTACCGGGAGCAGCTGCTTTCTCTGCAGATCATAGTGTTAACAAGTGGAGAAAATAAAGAGGATTTCTGTGATGAGATATATTACAAAGTTTCTTACATTCACTTGTAGTGTTGGTTTCTGATAAGTTTGTTGAAACAAAAGTGACCATTTACGGACTTTTTGCATCTGTCAGCAAAATATTACCGTAAAATACCATAGTGTAATAAGGTAGTGTAACACCTATGGTTATGTATCACAGACTTGCGAACAGGTGGCACTTTATGGTGCATGCTACTTTCATGAAACGCTGTATTCTCCTCCTTAAAGGGGTCATTTCATCTCCAAGACCCTACCCCAATATGTAGTAGGTGTCACATTAATATTAGCAAATACCTCCAATTAGAAATGTAGTATAGTTATTCTGATTCACTATGTCTCTTCTCTCATGTGCAGGGATTGCATGATCTTAGGTATCCATGGTTACGACCACAGATATAGCGACAGTCAGCTAGTTGCTAATGGTCATAACCATGGATATCTAAGGTCCTGCAATACCCTGCTTGTGAGGAAAGAGACACAGCGAATCAGAAAAACTATACTACTTCTGTAATTGGAGGTTTTTGCTAATATTATTATTACACCTAACACATATGGGATAGGATCTTAGAGATTGGAATACCCCTTTAAACCCTATTTCATCTAGAAAACAATACTTTTATGACATCCACATCATCAAAAGTGCCATGTACATGAGCCCTTATCTATAATATATAGATATACTAGCTGAAGAGCCCGGCGTTGCCTGGGCATAGTAAATATCTGTGGTTAGTTATAGCACCTCACGTCTCTTATTTTCCCATCATGCCTCTCATTTTCTCCCTTACACCTCTCATTTTCCCCCTCACTCCTCTTATTTTCTCCCTCACTCCTCTCATTCCCCCTAACACTTGTCATTTCGACCTCACATCTGTCATTTTCCGATCACTCCACTATTTTCCCTCACTCCTCTCATTTTGCACTCACACCTTTTCATTTTCACCTCACACCCCTCATTTTCACCTCAGTATATACATGTCATCTCCCTTATACTGTATATAGTATACACATGTATGTCTTCTCTTGTATATAGTATATACCTGTATGTCATCTCCCCTGTAAATAGTATATACCTGCTGTATGTCATCTCCTCCTGTATATTGTATATACCCATGTGTCATCTCCTCTTGTATATATTATATACCTGTATGTCATCTCTTCTGTATATACCTGTATGTCATCTCCACCTATATATAGTATATACCTGTATGTCATCTCCTGTATATAGTATATACCTGTATGTCATCTCCCCTGTATATAGTATATACCTGCTGTATGTCATCTCCTCCTCCATATACCTATGTGTCACCTCCTCTTTTTTATAGTATATACCTGTATGTCATCTCCTCCTGTATATAGTATATACCTGTGTATCATCTGCTCCTGTATATAGTATACAGGTAGTAGTATATAGTATAGTATATAGGTGCCAATCCGACCCATGACGCCTATGTGGCGTCATGGAAAGATCGCGTCCCTGCAGATCGGGTGAAAGGGTTAACTCCCATTTCACCCGATCTGGAGGGACAGGGGGAGTGGTAGTTTAGCCCAGGGGGGGGTGGCTTCAACCCCCGTGGCTACGATTGCTCTGATTGGCTGTTGAAAGTGAAACTGCCAATCAGAGCGATTTGTAATATTTCACCTATTAAAACTGGTAAAATATTACAATCCAGCCATGGCCGATGCTGCAATATCATCGGCCATGGCTGGAAACACTAATGTGCCCCCACCCCACCCATCGCCCCCCCAAGCCACCGATCTGTCCGGTACACTGCTCCGGCTCCCCTCCGTCCTGTGCTCCGCTCCCCCCGTGCTCTTGTCCGCTCCTCCGTGCTCCAATCACCCCCCGTGCTCCGATCCAACCCCCCGTGCATCATCCACCCCCCGTGCTCCGATCCACCCCCCCGTGCTCCGTTCCACCAAACCGTGCTCCGTTCCACCCCCGCGCTCCGATCCCTCCCCCCATGCTCCGATCCCCCCCCCGTGCTCCCGCCCACCCCATCATACTTACCGATCCTGCTGGGGTCCGTCCGTCTTCTCCCTGGGCGCCGCCATCTTCCAAAATGGCGGGCGCATGCGCAGTGCGCCCGCCGAATCTGCCGGCCGGCAGATTCGTTCCAAAGTGCATTTTGATCACTGAGATATAATCTATCACAGTGATCAAAATAAAAAAAATAATAAATAACCCCCCCTTTGTCACCCCCATAGGTAGGGACAATAAAAAAATAAAGAATTTTTTTTTCTCACTAAGGTTAGAATAGATTTAGGGTTAGGGCTAGGGCTAGGGTTAGGGTTAGGGATAGGGCTAGGGTTAGGGTTAGGGTTAGGGCTAGGGCTAGGGTTAGGGTTAGGGTTAGGGCTAGGGTTAGGGTTAGGGCTAGGGCTAGGGTTAGGGCTAGGGCTAGGGTATGTGCACACGTATTCTGTTCCTCTGCGGATTTTTCCGCTGCGGATTTGATAAATCCACAGTGCTAAACCGTTGCGGATTTATGGCGGATTTACAGCGGTTTTTCTGCGCATTTCACTGCGGTTTTACAACTGCGATTTTCTATTGGAGCAGTTGTAAAACCGCTGCGGAATCCGCAGAAACAAGTGACATGCTGCAGAATCTAAACCGCTGCGTTTCCGTACAGTTTTTCTGCAGCATGTGTACAGCGATTTTTGTTTCCCATAGGTTTACATTGAACTGTAA
This sequence comes from Ranitomeya imitator, assembly GCF_032444005.1. Taxonomy (NCBI): domain Eukaryota; kingdom Metazoa; phylum Chordata; class Amphibia; order Anura; family Dendrobatidae; genus Ranitomeya; species Ranitomeya imitator. Next base: position 734,855,018 of record NC_091282.1, on the reverse strand, counting down.
ACTCATGGGAAACTGCTGCGGATCCGCAGTGTTTTCCGCAGTGTGTGCACATACCTTTAGAATTAGGCTATGTGCACACGGTGTGGATTTGGCTGCCGATCCGCAGCGGATTGGCCGCTGCAGATTCGCAGCAGTGTTCCATCAGGTTTACAGTACCATGTAAACATATGGAAAACCAAATCCGCTGTGCCCATGGTGCAGAAAATACCGCGCGGAAACGCTGCATTGTATTTTCCGCAGCATGTCAATTCTTTGTGCGGATTCCGCAGCGTTTTACACCTGTTCCTCAATAGGAATCCACAGGTGAAATCCGCACAAAAAACACTGGAAATCTGTGGTAAATCCGCAGGTAAAACGCAGTGCCTTTTACCCGCGGATTTTTCAAAAATGATGCTGAAAAATCTCACACGAATCCGCAACGTGGGCACATAGCCTTAGGGTTCGAGTTGGAATTAGGGTTGTGGTTAGGGTTGTGATTAGGGTTATGGCTACAGTTCGGATTAGGCTTAGGGGTGTTGGGGGGCATAGTGTTGGAGGTAGAATTGAGGGGTTTCCACTGTTTAGGCACATCAGGGGTCTCCAAACGCAACATGGCGCCACCATTGATTCCAGCCAATCTTGTATTCAAAAAGTCAAATTGTGCTCCCTCACTTCCGAGCCCCGACGTGCGCCCAAACAGTGGTTTACCCCCTCATATGGGGTACCAGCGTACGCAGGACAAACTGCACAACAAATACTGCGGTCAAATTTCTCCTGTTACCCCTGTGAAAATAAAAAAATGCTTGCTAAAACATCATTTTTGAGGAAAGAAAAATGATTTTTTATTTTCACGGCTCTGCGTTGTAAACGTCTGTGAAGCACTTGGGGGTTCAAAGTGCTCACCACACATCTAGATAAGTTCCTTTTGGGGTCTAGTTTCCAAAATGGGGTCACTTGTGGGGGGTTTCTACTGTTTAGCCACATCAGGAGCTCTGCAAACGCAACGTAACGCCCGCAGAGCATTCCATCAAAGTCTGCATTTCAAAACGTCACTACTTCACTTCCGAGCCCCGGAATGTGCCCAAACAGTGGTTTACCCCCACATATGGGGTATTAGCGTACTCAGGAGAAACTGGACAACAACTTTTGCGGTCCAATTTCTCCTGTAACCCTTGGGAAAATAAAAAATTCTGGGCTAAATAATTATTTTTGAGGAAAGAAAACGTATTTATTATTTTCACGGCTCTGCATTATAAACTTCTGTGAAGCACTTGGGGGTTCAAAGTGCTCACCACACATCTAGATAAGTTCCTTTTGGGGTCTAGTTTCCAAAATGGGGTCACTTGTGGGGGGTTTCTACTGTTTAGCCACATCAGGGGCTCTGCAAACGCAACGTAACGCCCGCAGAGCATTCCATCAAAGTCTGCATTTCAAAACGTCACTACTTCACTTCCGAGCCCCGGCATGTGCCCAAACAGTGGTTTACCCCCACATATGGGGTATTAGCGTACTCAGGAGAAACTGGACAACAACTTTTGGGGTCAAATTTCTCCTGTTACCCTTGGGAAAATAAAAATTTGCAGGCTAAAAGATCATTTTTGAGAAAATAATTTTTTATTTTTATTTTCATAGCTCTGCGTTATAAACTTCTGTGAAGCACTTGGGGGTTCAAAGTCCTCACCACACATCTAGATTAGTTCCTTTGGGGGTCTAGTTTCCAAAATTGGGTCATTTGTGGGGGATCTCCAATGTTTAGGCACACAGGGGCTCTCCAAACGTGACTTGGTGTCCGCTAATGATTGGAGCTAATTTTCCATTTAAAAAGCCAAATGGCGTGCCTTCCCTTCCGAGCCCTGCCGTGCGCCCAAACAGTGGTTTACCCCCACATATGGGGTATCAGCGTACTCAGGACAAACTGGACAACAACATTTGGGGTCTAATTTCTCCTATTACCCTTGGCAAAATAGGAAATTCCAGGCTAAAAAATAATTTTTGAGGAAAGAAAAATTATTTTTTATTTTCATGGCTCTGCGTTATAAACTTCTGTGAAGCACCTGGGGTTTTAAAGTGCTCAATATGCATCTAGATAAGTTCCTTGGGGGGTCTAGTTTCCAAAATGGGGTCACTTGTGGGGGAGCTCCAATGTTAAGGCACACAGGGGCTCTCCAAACGCGACATGGTGTCCGCTAACAATTGGAGCTAATTTTCCATTCAAAAAGTCAAATGGCGCGCCTTCCCTTCCGAGCCCTGCCGTGTGCCCAAACAGTGGTTTACCCCCACATATGAGGTATTGGCGTACTCGGGAGAAATTGCCCAACAAATTTTAGGATCCATTTTATCCTATTGCCCATGTAAAAATGAAAAAATTGAGGCAAAAAGAATTTTTTTGTGAAAAAAAAGTACTTTTTCATTTTTACAGATCAATTTGTGAAGCACCTGAGGGTTTAAAGTGCTCACTATGCATCTAGATAAGTTCCTTGGGGGGTCTAGTTTCCAAAATGGGGTCACTTGTGGGGGAGCTCCAATGCTTAGGCACACAGGGGCTCTCCAAACGCGACATGGTGTCCGCTAACGATGGAGATAATTTTTCATTCAAAAAGTCAAATGGCGCTCCTTCCCTTCCGAGCCTTACCATGTGCCCAAACAGTGGTTTACCCCCACATGTGAGGTATTGGTATACTCAGGAGAAATTGCCCAAAAAATTTTAGGATCCATTTTATCCTGTTGCCCATGTGAAAATGAAAAAATTGAGGCTAAAATAATTTTTTTGTGAAAAAAAAGTACTTTTTCATTGTTATGGATCAATTTGTGAAGCACCTGGGGGTTCAAAGTGCTCATTATGCATCTAGATAAGTTCCTTGGGGCGTCTAGTTTCCAAAATGGGGTCACTTGTGGGGGAGCTCCAATTTTTAGGCACACGGGGGCTCTCCAAACGTGACATGGTGTCCGCTAAAGAGTGGAGACAATTTTTCATTCAAAAAGTCAAATGGCGCTCCTTCCCTTCCAAGCCCTGCCGTGCGCCCAAACAGTGGTTTACCCCCACATATGAGGTATCAGCGTACTCAGGACAAATTGGACAACAACTTTCGTGGTTCAGTTTCTCCTTTTACCATGTTGCTTCTGCTGCTGTGAAGTACCTGAAGGGTTATTAAACTTCTTGAATGTGGTTTTGAGTACCTTGAGGGGTGCATTTTTTAGAATGGTGTCACTTTTGGGTATTTTCAGCCATATAGACCCCTCAAACTGACTTCAAATGTGAGGTGGTCCCTAAAAAAAATGGTTTCGTAAATTTCGTTGTAAAAATGAGAAATCGCTGGTCAAATTTTAACCCTTATAACTTCCTAGCAAAAAAAAAATTTGTTTCCAAAATTGTGCTGATGTAAAGTATACATGTGGGAAATGTTATTTATTAACTATTTTGTGTCACATAACTCTCTGGTTTAACAGAATAAAAATTCAAAATGTGAAAATTGCGAAATTTTCAAAATTTTCGCCAAATTTCTGTTTTTATCACAAATAAACGCAGAATTTATTGACCTAAATTTACCACTAACATGAAGCCCAATATGTCACGAAAAAATAATCTCAGAACCGCTAGGATCCGTTGAAGCGTTCCTGAGTTATTACCTCATAAAGGGACACTGGTCAGAATTGCAAAAAACGGCAAGGTCTTTAAGGTCAAAATAGGCTGGGTCATGAAGGGGTTAATTTAATACTCTGTTCACACAACTATTTCTCTTCTCAAAACAGCCAGCACCACAGCAGAACATAGCAGTCCCACACTGCAAGTCAACAGAGTCCACTGGATGTCATTGGTATCCATCTGTTCATAATGGAAGTTATGACATTATAAACAGAAGCCATAGCCTTATATCTTTCTTCTTATTATGAGTTTTGGAAAGTTCCTTGTACAAAAAACAAACACCAAAACAACAAACAACATTTTTCATACTGCTTTGCTTCTGTTCACCACCTTACTAACTGGTTTTTTTCATCAGACTTTCACCTGATATGTTGAATTTGCACCAAGGACATTCAGTGACCAGAAGTTTATCAGACCTCCATATTATTTTACTGTCACTGAATTATCGTATAAGTAGGCATTACGGCATGTATTGGTGCACACTGATTATTATGGGGGACACTATATGTATTGTACGCTGATTTAATGTATCCATAAGTATTATGTTATTTTACAGATATAATAATTGTCTGTTAGTCATGAATATGGATACAAAGTACTAGTCTGTGCTGTAAAATGCACAGGACAACTACAAGTCCTAGCAGAGCCCTCCTGAATATAGGGAGCTGGCAGCCATTTTGAGAAAGAGAGCTAGCAGCCATTTTGAAACATGGAACGGGCAGCCATTTTGATACAAGGAACAAGCTGCCATTTTGATACAGGGAGCTAGCAGCCATTTCCCGAGAGAAAGCTACTCTGTAGATACTTTAGGGCTCATAGTTAAGAACCAGTGGACATAGTAACAGTGGAGTTGTCAATGACAGCCAATCAGAAAGCAAATCACCTCAGGCTGACTTGAAAGCACATTGTTGATTGGCTGACATCACCAACACCACAATTTTTCCTTCATGAGCCCTATTGCTCAATGGGGCAGATATATTAATATATTCTGATCTTATTTTTCTGTCAGAAAACACCACATTCGGTCAAAGCGCCATATTTGTAACGTCTCTGCACCAAATATGGTTAGCGCTTCAAGTTTATGCCAAACAGCACTCATGTATGAAAGCTTTATACATCACCCCTACAGATACAAGATGGCTGCCGTTACCTCCTGTTGTTTACAATGAATATAAATGATGGAAGCCACGACGTGCTACACAACAGCCATGTTTAACCCCTTAGTGACAGAGCCAATTTGGTACTTAATGACCGAGCCAATTTTTACAATTCTGACCACTGTCACTTTATGAGGTTATAACTCTGGAACGCTTTAACAGATTCCGCTGATTCAGAGATTGTTTTTTCGTGACTTATTGTACTTCATGTTAGTGGTAACATTTCTTCAATATTACTTGCGATTATTTATTAAAAAAACGGAAATATGATGAAAATTTTTATAATTTAGCGATTTTGAAACTTTTTATTTTTATGCCTTTAAATCAGAGAGATATGTCCCCAAAAATAGTTAATAAATAACATTTGCCACATATCTACTTTACATCAGCACAATTTTGGAAACAAAATTTTTTTGTTGGGGAGTTATAAGGGTTAAAAGTTGACCAGCAATTTCTCATTTTTACAACATTATTTTTTAGGGACCACATCACATTTGAAGTCATTTTGATGGGTCTATATGATAGAAAATAACCAAGTGTGACACCATTCTAAAAACTGCACCCCTCAAGGTGCTCAAAACCACATTCAAGAAGTTTATTAACCCTTTACATGCTTCACAGGAACTGAAACAATGTGGAAGGAAAAAATTAACATTTTACTTTTTTTGCAAGCATTTTACTTCAGAACCATTCTTTTTATTTGCACAAGTGTAAAAACAGAAATTTTACAATAAATTTTGTAGTGCAATTTCTCCTGAATACACCGATACCCCATATGTGGGGGTAAACCACTGTTTGGGCGCACCGCAGAGCTTGGAAGAGAAGGAGCGCCGTTTGACTTTTTCAATGCAGAATTGGCTGTAATTGAGATCGGATGCCATGTCACGTTTAGAAAGCCCCTGATGTGCCTAAACAGTGGAAACGCTCCACAAGTGACACCATTTTGGAAACTAGACCACTTAAGGAACTTATCTAGATGTGTGGCGAACACTTTAACCCCCAAGTGCTTCACAGAAGTTTATAACGTAGAGCCGTGAAATAAAAAATCGCATTTGTTTACACAAAAATGATTTTTCGCCCACAAATTCTTATTTTCACAAGGGTAACAGGAGAAATTAGACCACAAAAGTTGTTGTGCAATTTCTCCTGAGTACGTCGATACCCCATATGTGGGGGTAAACCACTGTTTTGGCGCATCGCAGAGCTTGGAAGAGAAGGAGTGCCATTTTACTTTATCAATGTAGAATTGACTGGAATTGAGATCGGACGCCATGTCGCGTTTGGAGAGCCCCTGATGTACCTAAACAGTGGAAACCCCTCACAAGTGACACCATTTTGGAAACTAGACCCCTTAAGGAACTTATCTAGATGTGTGGTGAGCACTTTAAACCCCCAAGTGCTTCACAGAAATTTTTAAAGTAGAGCCGTGAAAATAAAAAATCCTTTTTTTTTCCTCAAAAATTATTTTTTAGCCTGCAATTTTTTATTTTCTCAAGGGTAACAGGAGACATTGGACCGCAAAATCTGTTGAGCAGTTTGTCCTGAGTATGCTGATACCCCATATGTGGGGGGGGGCACTGTTTGGGCACCCATCGGGGCTCGGAAGGGAAGGAGCGCCGCTTGGAATGCAGACTTTGATGGGATGGTTTGCGGGCATCATGTTGCATTTGCAGAGGTCCTGATGTACCTAAACAGTAGAAACCCCCCCACAAGTGACCCCATTTTAGAAACAAGACCCTCCAAAGAGCTTATATAGATGTGTGGTGAGCACTATGAACCCCCAACTGCTTCACAGAAGTTTATAATGTAGAGCCATGAAAATAAAAAAAATAATATTTTTTCCACAAAAATGATATTTTCACCCCCAAATTTTTACTTTCACAAGGGTAACAGGAGAAATTGGACCCCAAAATTTATTGTGCAATTTATGCTGAGTAGGCTGATACCCCTTATTTGGGGGGACCACTAATTGGGCGCATGGCAGAGCTCGGAAGGGAAGGAGCGCCGTTTTGGAATGCAGAATTTGATAGAATGGTCTGCGGGCGTCATGTCACATTTGGAGATGTGCCTAACAAGGGAAACAGTGGAAACCCCTCACAAGTGACCACATTTTGGAAATTAGATCCCCCAAGGTATTTATCGAAATGTGTGGTGAATACCTTGAAGTCCCAGGTGCTTCACAGAAAATTATAATGTTTAGTTGCAAAAATATAAAAATTACATTTTTCTACAAAAATGATCATTTAGACACAAATGTTTTATTTTCATTAAGAGTAATGGCGCGCCCCCAGACGCAGGGCCACGGGGTACTCGATCCGGGGTGGTCACGGTGGCTAGACCCGGTCCGTGACCCTGCTAAGGGGCGTCCAATAAAAGGTGATAGTGCGTGGTGCGGAACGCGAGGAATAACGAGGACACAGGGTTGCAGTCTCTTTACCTTTTACTGAAGGCTTCGGTATCCACAATCCAGAGCACTGCTAACAGGGCTGGCTGAGACCGGCCGGTCCGAAGGCACATCCAGAGTTCCCTTTGCAGGTAGAAATCAGTGTTTACCTTCTGGCGCCTGTGTGTTGTAGTCCTTCCCTGCTGAGCACCACGGGATAGTCCTCACAACTGTTGTATCTGTTCTTTCTCTCTCCATCCCCCAGTTTATCTGGCTAGGACGCACCCGTATGACAGGTGGGCCTGGAGTTATTCTGGGACCCTAGTGTTGCCCCTCTCCCACGATTGCCTCTGATGTCTGCTTAGGTGATTTTAGAGAGAAAGACAGCAAACCTGTAATCAACTGTCCTGCCGCTGTTTGAAGTAATGCGTAGAGTCTGTTACTTCCTCGGTGCTCCGGCCACCGGCTACACGCCTCAGAAGGATGTTGCCATGGTCTTAGGGGAACGACTCCTTCTGGTTCTATCTCCTTCTCACTCCTCCACAATATACTTCGCTTCGTGTCCTTTCTTTGGATACCGCCGCAAGGTAGTGCAAACGCGGCTCCACAACGATCTGTCCTTTCTGCTAGGCCCCCGTCAGGAACCCACTTCTGACAGGTCCTCCCTGGAGCTCTCCCAGGCTGCTTTCTGTTCTAACTTCCTATCCAACCCCCAGTTTTACCAGAGTGTGAGGAGTGGCCTAATACATAGTGCCTGTTGTGAATTCTGCTTTTGGGTTCCCTCCAGTGGTTGTAGGTGGGAATGCAGTTGTCTCTGAGTCGCAGTTCTGGCCAGGTGTATCTGCTGATTGCAGTTCTGACTGGGATATTTAGGTGTGCAGGATTCATTAGTCCTTGCCAGTTGTCAATGTTTCTTGTGAAGTGTTGGATCTCTGTCTGGCTTCTCCTGCTTAGCTGCCAATTCAGCAAAGATAAGTGTCTGTTTCTTTTTCTGTGGCACACATGCGGTGTGCTTATATTCTATGCTATTCATTTGTTTCCTCTTGTCCAGCTTAGACTGTGTCAGTGTTTTCTCAGTCTTGTTGGATTCTCTGGAGTTGCAGATATACGCTCCACATCTTTAGTTAGATGGTGGAGTTTTTGTATTTTCTGCTGTGGATATTTTTGGAAGGATTTTAATACTGACCGCTTAGTATCCTGTCCTATCCTTTCCTATTTTAGCTAGTGTGGCCTCTTTTGCTAAATCCTGTTTCCTGACTGCGTGTGTCTTTTCCTCTACTACTCACAGTCATTATTTGTGGGGGGCTGCCTATTCTTTGGGGTTCTGCTCTGAGGCAAGGTAGAATTTCTATTTTCATCTATAGGGGTATTTAGTCCTTCGGCTGTGTCGAGGTGTCTAGGTTTTGTTAGGCACACCCCACGGCTACTTCTAGTTGCGGTGTTAAGATCAGGGTTTGCGGTCAGTATAGTTACCACCTACTCCAGTGAAAGTTTTCATGCTGCTCCATGGTCACCTGATCATAACAAGTGCCTTTTGCTCCCCCTGGTGGCTGGAGTGTGAAGTGTAATGTGTGACTGTGATACCTGGTCAGGTGAACTCCTTTAGTGCAATCAGACATAACATTACTCCCCTTAGTGCCAGAGCGACATTACTGCAACCACCAGACTCTGGGGCGCTGCAGTAACAGGAGAAAATGAACCCTTAAATCTGTTGTGCAATTTCTCCTGAGTGTGCTGATGCCCCATATGTGGAGGAAAACCACTGTTTGGGAGCACGGCAGGGCTCATAAGGGAAGGAGTGACATTTTGGAATGCAGACATTAGAGACAGCCCCTGATGTGCCTAAGCAGTGGAAACCCCAACTAGAAATCCCCACCATGTATTGGAACTGATTGAGTATTTTCCTGGTATGTGAATATTGTGGTGCCATACATGAGTTATGTAGTGCACGGAGGGACGGTTATAGGCAAAGTGGGGCCTTGGGCAAAAATGTTTTAAGTAGGGCTCCATATGCTCACATATTGCCACATCACACAGAAACATTTTGGTTGTATTTTTATGCACTGAGTTTATGCCATTAAATGAGTGTGATTGACAATATTGAAGTAGTTTGATGCTTGTGTCCTGGCCTCTTTACACCGGCTGAGGAACAATGATTTGGCAGAACGATTACATATCTGCAGTTTTCACCAGGCGATGTGCTGCCGAGAACAAGGATCTCTATTCCGGCACAAGCAATCCAATCACTTGATGAATAGGCAGTATTTTGCATGTTTAGTATAATACAGCCCATAGTCCTCCACATAGCCTAATGCACCCCATAGGCCTCCACATAGCATTATGCAGCCCACAGTCCTCCATAAAGTATAATGTGCACCACAGTCCTCCATATTGTATAATGCACACCTCATAGTCTTCCATATAATATAATGTGCCCCATAGTCCTCCATATAGTATAATACACTCTCCATAGTCCTGAATATAGTATAATACACTCCCCATAGTCCTCAATATAGTATAATACACTCCCCATAGTCCTCCATATAGTATAATGTGCCCCATAGTCCTCCATATAGTATAATACACTCCCCATAGTCCTCAATATAGTATAATACACTCCCCATAGTCCTCAATATAGTATAATACACTCCTCATAGTCCTCCATATAGTATAATGCACCTCGATAGTGGCTTTTCATGCGGCCAGCGGGAAGGTCCCTGGAGTCCTTAATGTCCAGGCGGCAGCCACATCCTGCCAGCGCTTTAACTCCAAGTGCATGGCCCCGGTATGCTCTCCCATCCTTCTGTCCCGGAAGAGCAGCTGCTGCCAGCCAGAGAGTCGAGAGCAATTTCTGTGCTGGCATCTCTGTGTCTGCAGGTGATCTGTGTCCCTCAGCTATGTGCCCCCTGTGATCTCTTTGCCTCTCTGCTATGTGCCCCAGTATGCTGGCACCCCATGTGTGGGGGGACCACTGTTTGGGCGCACGGCAGAGCTCGGAAGGGAAGGAGCGCCGTTTTGGAATGCAGCCCTTGATAGAATCGTCTGTGGGTGTTATGTTGCGTTTGCAGAGCCCTGATGTACCGTAACAGTAGAAACCCCCACAAGTGACCCCATTTTGGAAACTAGACCCCCCATGGAACTTATCTAGATGTGTGGTGAGAACTTTGAATGCCCAAGTGCTTCACAGAAGTTTATAATGCAGAGTCATGAAAATAAAAAATATTTTTTTTTCCACAAAAAAGATTTTTTAGCCCCCAAGTTTTTATTTTCACAAGGGTAACAGGAGAAATTGGACCCCAAAAGTTGTTGTCTAATTTATTCCAAGTACGCTGATGCCCCATATGTGGGGGTAAACCACTGTTTGAGCGCACGGCAGAGCTCAGAAGGGAGGGAGCACCATTTGACTTTTTGAGCGCAAAATTGGCTGTCGTGTTTGGAGACCCCCTGATGTACCTAAACAGTGGAAACCCCCCAATTCTAACTCCAACCCTAACCCCAACACACCCCTAACCCTAATCCCAACCCGATCCATAATCCTAATCACAACCCTAACGATAATCACAACCCTAACCCCAAAACAACCCTAATCTCAACCCTAACCATAACCCTAATCAAAACCCTAAATCCAACACACCCCTAATCCTAACCTCAACCCTAACCTCAGACCTAACCCTAATCCCAATACACCCCTAACCCTAATCCCAACCCTAACCTTAACCCTAATCCCAAACCTAACCCTAATCCCAAGCGTAACCCTAATGCCAACCCTAACCCTAATACCAACCCTAATCCAAACCCTAACCCTAATCTCAACTCTAACCCTAACTTTAGCCGCAATCCTAGCCCCAACCCTAACCCTAGCCCTAACCCTAGCCCCAACCCTAGCCCTAACTTTAGCCCCAACCCTAACCCAAGCCCTAACCCTAGCCCAACCCTAACCCTAGCCCTAACTTTAGCTCTAACCCTAAGGCTACTTTCACACTTGCGTCGTGTGGCATCCGTTGCAATCCGTCGTTTTGGACAAAAAACGGATCCTGCAAATGTGCCCGCAGGATGCGTTTTTTGCCCATAAACTTGTATTGCCGATGGATCGCGACGTATGGCCACACATCGCTTCCATCGTGCACTGGATCCGTTGTGTTTTGGCGGACCGTTCAATGTAACTTTTTTTTGTACGTCGCGTCCACCATTTCCGACCGCGCATGCGTGGCCGTAACTCTGCCCCCTCCTCCCCAGGACATAGACCGGGCAGCAGATGCGTTGAAAAAGTGCATCCGCTGCCCACGTTGTGCACAATTTTCACAACGTGCATCGGTACGTTGGGCCGACACATTGCGACAGCCCCGTACTGACGCAAGTGTGAAAGAAGCCTAACCCTAACCCTAACTCTAGCCCTAACCCTAAATTTAGCCCCAACCCTAACCCTAAATTTAGCCCCAACCCTAACCCTAAATTTAGCCCCAACTACTCTAGCTGCCGGCCGGCAGATCATGGCAGGCGCATTGTGCATGCGCCCGCCATTTTCTTACTGGATGAAGAAGCCGGCGGGCAGGAGGGGATGGAGGAGGACCCAGGGACACCGGTAAGTATAACAGGGTCCCCGAATCCCCCGATTTCAGAGGACAGAGAATGACACATAGCTTTTTTTTTTTGCGGCCGCCGGTAAACAGTTAATTACCGGCGATCGCAAAAAAGGGGTCGGTAAAACCGACCACTATCATGTTCTTTGGGGTCTCGGCTACCCCTGGCAGCCGAGACCCCAAAGATCTTCCCGCTGCCGGCCGACGGGCACACTGCGCATGCGCCCGACATTTTTTCCCCGGAACAAGATGGCGGCGCCCATCGGGAGCCACGAGGAGCACCGGGGAGACAGGTAGGTATCAGGGGGCTATCGGGGACCCCATTTCTCTGTCCTCTGATGGGCGATCACATCGGAGGACAGAGAAATTAAATGTGAAATCGCGTTTTTTGGGGTTTTTTTGCCACCGTAAACTGTTAATTACCGGCGATCGCAACCCAGGGGTTGGTAAAAAAAAACCCTGAATCATGTTCTCTGGGGTCTCGGCTACCCCCGGCAACCAAGACCCAAGAGAAAATCCAACTCTGGGGGGCGCTATTCACTTTTTCCACAGTGCCATTAATCAACGGCGCTGTGGTTTAAGTACCCTTTAAGGTACCGTCACACTAGACGATATCGCTAGCGATCCGTGACGTTGCAGCGTCCTCGCTAGCGATATCGTCCAGTGTGACAGGCAGCAGCGATCAGGCCCCTGCTGTGCTGTCGCTGGTCGGGGAAGAAAGTCCAAAACTTTATTTGGTCGCTGGACTCCCCGCAGACATCGCTGAATCGGCGTGTGTGACACCGATTCAGCGATGTCTTCACTGGTAACCAGGGTAAACATCGGGTAACTAAGCGCAGGGCCGCGCTTAGTAACCCGATGTTTACCCTGGTTACCATCCTAAAAGTAAAAAAAAACAAACACTACATACTTACCTAACGCTGTCTGTCCTCCAGCGCTGTGCTCTGCACTCCTCCTGTACTGGCTGTGAACGTCGGTCAGCCGGAAAGCAGAGCGGTGACGTCACCGCTCTGCTTTCCGGCCGCTGTGGTCACACAGACAGTACAGGAGGAGTGCAGAGCACAGCGCTGGAGGACAGACAGCGTTAGGTAAGTATGTAGTGTTTGTTTTTTTTACTTTTAGGATGGTAACCAGGGTAAACATCGGGTTACTAAGCGCGGCCCTGCGCTTAGTTACTCGATGTTTACCCTGGTTACCGGCATTGTTGGTCGCTGGAGAGCTGTCTGTGTGACAGCTCTCCAGCGACCAAACAGCGACGCTGCAGCGATCCGGATCGTTGTCGGTATCGCTGCAGCGTCGCTAAGTGTGATGGTACCTTAACTGAAAGGACTAAGGTGGCGGCCATGGTGGCCTTGAACAGGATCCTGGCTGCTATGCTAACCCATCAGCTATCTTCAGTCATGTTGCGGGGAACACAGAGAGCTTGTAGGAGCACACATCACCAAAGATGTTAAGGGGTTAAGATGTATTAACCCTTTGAAGACCGAGCGATTTTTATTTTTTTGCACTTTTTTTTCCTGTTTTTTTCCTCCCCTTCTCTTTAGGCCCATAACAATTTTATTTTTCCACCACATTTTTTTTTTCCAGTCCATGTGATTATGTGAGGAGGTGTTTTTTGCATACTGAGCTGACGTTCTTATTGATACCATTGTGTGGTAAATACATTTGGATCGCTTATTGCATTTTTTTCGGTGATAATACATTGACATAATAGCAATTTTTTAATTTTCTTTTTGGCAATTATTTTGCAGTTTCAATAATTTAACATTTTGATAAGATCGGACTCTTATGAACACAATGATACCAAATATATTTATATGAGGGGCAGGGCCAGGGCTGTAGTCATGGCTGAGAATATCTGATATCTGACTTTACACGTGCTGTGCCGATTCTTTGGAATGCACTACCTAGGTTAATACGATTAATCCCCAATCCCCACAGTTTTAAGCGTGCCCTAAAAACTCATTTGTTCAGACTGGCCTACCGCCTCAATGCATTAACCTAACGATCCCTGTGTAGCCTATTTATAATAAAAAAAAAAAAAAAGGTTCCTCGCATCATGTTCTCATACACTTTATGCAGTATTAGCCCTCTGTGTCTGTACTGCTACATACTTAGGCAGGTAACTGGTTCATGCAGCTTTACATGAACACCTGAGCCTTACACTATAGCTGGTCCGAATAACTAAAGCAATTGTTACCATCCACCTCTCGGGTCTCCCCTTTTCCCCATAGTTTGTAAGCTTGCGAGCAGGGCCCTCACTCCTCCTGGTATCTGTTTTGAACTGTATTTCTGTTATGCTGTAATGTCTATTGTCTGTACAAGTCCCCTCTATAATTTGTAAAGCGCTGCGGAATATGTTGGCGCTATATAAATAAAATTATTATTATCTGATTAAGCACGCCCTGGCCTCCCGCCACATGTAAACAATGTCCCTTTTCTTGCATACCTTCTGCTGCACCCTCAGCACCGTCAGGGTCCCATTGGGGCTGCTGAAGCTTGGCTGCTGATGTTGTTGAGCACAAAGAGACAGAGTCCATTTCAACTTTAAACAAAGAACTTTACTTGGTTCCAATTGTAGCACATCCACATCAGTTACAGCATCAGCACAGAGTATGACATAGTTCACATCCTTTTCTTTCCCTGTATCTTCACTTATTCCTCCCAGAGTATCCTGGGACATACCGACCCGTTCGGTACTGCAGCGTCCTCCCTGTTCAGCATGACTACTCCTAGGATTCCCTCGTCTGTTTAGACCCAGACAGAAGGGCATCTACCCACGTAGAAAGCTGCCACATTTACGAGCGACCTGCATCTATATCCTGCTGCAATTCTTTAGCTGTAACTTGCTGACCCACTGGCACTGGATGGCTGGGCCCTTTTCTTCAAATGTTACGGAGCTGCTGCGCTGTCCAGGGCTCTTAAGCCCTTCAGGATGCCTGGGGCTCCCTGGCCCCCTCTGAGCTGTACCAGCTCCCTGTCTTCACTGAACTCTAACAAAGAAGTCCTCCTATCTTATCCCATAGTGGCCCCTCCTATGAGTTAACTATATACATTATTGTTCCCAATCTAGTGTCCCAACTGAGGTACTACACTTTCGCTATAGTAAAGTAATATACACTGCTAAAAAAAAGGGAACACTTAAACAACAGAATATAAATCCAAGTAAATCAAACTTCTGTGAAACCAAACTGTCCACTTAGGAAGCAACACTGTTTGACTATCAATTTCACATGCTGTTGTGCAAATGGAATTGACAACAGATGGAAATTATTGGCAATTATCAAGACACACTCAATAAAGAAGTGGTTTTGCAGGTGTGGACCACAGACCACATCTCAGTACCAATGCTTTCTGGCTGATGTTTTGGTCAATTTTGAATGTTGGTTGTGCTTTCACACTCGTGGTAGCATGAGATGGACTCTACAACCCACACAAGTGGCTCAGGTAGTGCAGCTCATCCAGAATGGCACATCAATGCGAGATTTGGCAAGAAGGTTTGCTGTGTCTGTCAGCGTAGTGTCCAGAGGCTGGAGGTGCTACCAGGAGACAGGCCAGTACACCAGCAGGAGATGTGGAGGGGGCCGTAGGAGGGCAACAATCCAGCAGCAGAACCGCTACCTCAGCCTTTGTGCAAGGAAGAACAGGAGGAGCTCTGCCAGAGCCCTGCAAAATGACCTCCAGCAGGCCACAAATTTGCATGTGTCTGCACAAATGGTTAGAAACCAACTCCATGAGGATGGTCTGAGTGCCCGACGTCCACAGATGGGGGTTGTGCTCACAGCCTAACAACATGCAGGATGCTTGGCATTTGCCACAGAACACCAGAATTGGCAAATTTGCCACTGGCACCCTGTGCTCTTCACAGATGAAAGCAGGTTCACACTGTGCACATATGACAAAGTCTGGAGACGCCATGGAGAGCGATCTGCTGCCTGCAACATCCTTCAGCATGACCAGTTTGGCAGTGGGTCATTAATGGTGTGGGGTGGCATTTCTTTGGAGGGCTGCACAGCCCTCCATGTGCTCGCCAGAGGTAGCCTCATTGCCATTAGGTACCAAGATGAGATCCTCAGACCCCTTGTGAGACCATATGCTGGTGAGGTTGGCCCAGGGTTCCTCCTAATGCAGGACGATGCCAGACCTCATGTTGCGGGAGTGTGTCAGCGGTTCCTGCAAGATGAAAGCATTGAAACTATGGACTGGCCCATCTGTTCCCCAGACCTGAATCCGATTGAACACATCTGGGACATCATGTCTCACACCATCCACCAACATCATGTTGCACCACAGACTGTCCAGGAGTAGGTGGATGCTTTAGTCCAGGTCTGGGAGGAGATCCCGCAGGAGACCATCCGCCGCCTCATCATGAGCATGCCCAGGTGGTGTATGGAGGTCATACAGGCACGTGGAGGCCACACACACTACTGAGCATCATTTCCTTGTCTTGAGGCATTTCCACTGAAGTTGGATCAGCCTGTAACTTCATTTTCCACTTTGATATTGAGCATCATTCCAACTCCAGACCTCCGTGGGATATTAGTTGTGATTTACGTTGATAGGTTTTAGGTTTTATTGTTCTCAACACATTCCACTATGTAATGAATAAAGATTTACAACTGGAATATTTCATTCAGTCATATCTAGGATGTGGGATTTTAGTGTTCCCTTTATTTTTTTGAGCAGTGTACAGCAGCAGAACATGAACATATCTGCAATTACAATCATATAAAACACCCACATATTACAATTATGAACTTGGTCAGTTCTTAAAGGGGTAGGGGTGAGTACCAGTCCTTAGAGCCCCTTACATTTATGTTTTACTTTTTTTTTTTTAACAGGGAAAATGGGTGATTTAACTTGTTATAATATTTTTTTTAGATGTTTACTTCATTTATTTAATCTTCCTAGAGGACTTCAACCTACAATCATTTGACCACTCATACTATTTACTGCGATACTATGGTATTGTAGTGTACAGTCTAAAGGTACCGTCACACTAGACGATATCGCTAGCGATCCGTGACGTTGCAGCGTCCTCGCTAGCGATATCGTCCAGTGTGACAGGCAGCAGCGATCAGGCCCCTGCTGTGCTGTCGCTGGTCGGGGAAGAAAGTCCAGAACTTTGTTTGGTCGCTGGACTCCCCGCAGACATCGCTGAATCAGCGTGTGTGACACCGATTCAGCGATGTCTTCACTGGTAACCAGGGTAAACATCGGGTAACTAAGCGCAGGGCCGCGCTTAGTAACCCGATGTTTACCCTGGTTACCATCCTAAAAGTAAAAAAAAACAAACACTACATACTTACCTACAGCCGTCTGTCCTCCAGCGCTGTGCTCTGCACTCCTCCTGCTCTGGCTGTGAGCGTCGGTCAGCCGGAAAGCAGAGCGGTGACGTCACCGCTCTGCTTTCCGGCCGCTGTGCTCACAGCCAGTACAGGAGGAGTGCAGAGCACAGCGCTGGAGGACAGACGGCTGTAGGTAAGTATGTAGTGTTTGTTTTTTTTTACTTTTAGGATGGTAACCAGGGTAAACATCGGGTTACTAAGCGCGGCCCTGCGCTTAGTTACCCGATGTTTACCCTGGTTACCAGCATCGTTGGTCGCTGGAGAGCTGTCTGTGTGACAGCTCTCCAGCGACCAAACAGCGACGCTGCAGCGATCCGGATCGTTGTCGGTATCGCTGCAGCGTCGCTAAGTGTGACGGTACCTTAACTGAAAGGACTAAGGTGGCGGCCATGGTGGCCTTGAACAGGATCCTGGCTGCTATGCTAACCCATCAGCTATCTTCAGTCATGTTGCGGGGAACACAGAGAGCTTGTAGGAGCACACATCACCAAAGAAACCACTTAAAAGCTGCTGACAGTGATTGATAGCATCATTTGAAAAGTTAAACAGCATTGGAGCTAGGTTGCTGCTTTTACAGGCAGATGATGGCTGTGTAACATAATCAGTATCTCACATTATGGGGCAGTGTTAGCAATTAAGCTCACTCCTTAAACTCTGAAAAACGTGACCCAGAGGCACAGCTAAGGCTACTTTCACACTTCCGTTTATTTATATCCGTCACAATGCTTCGTTTTGGGAAAAAAACGCATCCTGCAAATTTGCCCGCAGGATGTGTTTTTCCCCTAGACTTGTATTGCCGACGGATCGCGACGTATGGCCACACATTGCGTCCGTCGTGCACTGGATGCGTCGGGTATTGGCGGCCTGTCGTCTCGGAAAAACGTTGAAGGGAGCGTTTTTCTGTACGTCGCATCCAGTTTTGCCGTCTGCGCATGCCCGGCAGAAAATGTCTCTCTCCTCTCTGACTCTTTCCTGCCCACCAACGCAGATGGAAATGTGAAAGCAAACACTTCCGTCGGTACGTCGCGCCGACGCTTTGTAACGGGCGACTACCGACAAAAGTGTGAAAGAAGACTAGGCCTCTTTCACACTTCCGTCCTTGAGCTCCCGTCAAAATCTGTTGATTTTTGAAAAAACAGGATCCAGCAATATTGTATTAGGGACAGATTGTGACGGATGGCCATCTATTTCATCTGTTGTGCACTGGATCTGTCGGAAAATCGCTGTCTGTCGGGCGAAGAAAACGTACAGAGGAACGTTTTATCTGCACGTCGGAAAATCGCTCAGCGACAGATCCTGAGCTGACCGTCGTTGGCTATAATGGAAGCCTATGGGTGCAGGATCAGTCACTGACTGTAAAAAGCAGGAATCCAGCGACAGGTTCTGTCTTTTGAAACTGAGCATGCGTCCAGTCAGGGAATATCTCTCTCGCTTGCTCTCTTTTTACTATTGATGCTGCCTATGCAGCATCAATAGTAACAAGATATAATGATTAAAAAAAAATAAATCACAATATTCTTACTCCATCTGCGCTAGCAGTGATGGACCCGGAAATGCTGCAGCCCGCGTCTCGGGTCCGTCACTCAAATGATGGCACATCGCTAGCGCACGCCCATTGTGGGCGTGTGCTAGCGATGCGTCCGACATTGCATTCAATGGCGGCGTTAACGGACTACGTTACACCGCGTTATGCCGCGGTGTAACGTAGTCCGTTTAACGGTGTCACTGAACGCAATGTGAACCCAGCCTAATAGTGGAGGAGAACCTCAGCAGATGACCGCACTGTTACTGAAGATAATCTCTATATAAAGACCAACATGGATATTACCGCCATATGGTCAGTGGCAGATACCAGCCCTACAGAACATATAAGAGATCACCGCACAGTTACAGATAATGAATTACCCTGACATTCTTTCTGACGGAATCATTCATTTTTCCCATCAGGACCAGACTGATATGACAACTTCCAGCCAGTACTCGTCTGCAGAGAATACAACAAAGACACGTTTCACTTCTCACATTCCAGCCATCACCATCTATTCCCAACCTGCACAAACTCCTCATCCTGCTGATATCCCAATACTGAGCCACTGCTGCCATATGTGTCCCTATTACTGCACCTGCTGTGTGGTTCTCTGTGCCTTCTAAATTCTAAAGCAACCCTCTATAATATAGTAATGCCGGGCGCAAGTGCCCTAGAAAACAGTGCCTATATTTTGCCCCCTAGAAAGTAATAATGCCCTGTGTGCCCCTTTGATAGTCACAGTAACCTGAGTTCCCCTATAACAATAAGTGCCCACTTTACATTGAATACTATCCCGAGTCTGCCCCCTGTACAGCTCCCCTATACACAGCATGATGCTCTCTATTACACAGTATAATGGCCCCTCAATGTATAGTACCACCCACACAGCATACTGACCCCTTAGTAGCCCCCAAACTGTTTGATGGCTCCAACACTGTATGATGGCCTCGTCTTCACTGTAATCCCCACACTGTATGATGGCCCCCTCACTGTAATCTCCACACTGTATGATGCCCCCTTAGATAGCCTCCATATAGTATAATGCACCAGATAGTCCTACATGTAGTATAATGCACTCCCCATAAGCCTCCATATAGTATAATGCACTCCCCATAAGCCTCCATATAGTATAATGCACTCCCCATCAGCCTCCATATAGTATAATGTACGCCCCATAGGAAAACTCTATATTGTATAATGCACTCCCCATAGGCAGACTCTATTGCACAAGGCAGCACCCATAGGCAGACTCTATAGCACAAGGCAGCACCCATAGGCAGACTGTGTTACGGCTGGCGGAACGCACCAAGTATACAGTTAGGTCCATATATATTTGGACAGAGACAACATTTTTCTAATTTTGGTTGTAGACATTACCACAATGAATTTTAAACAAAACAATTCAGATGCAGTTGAAGTTCAGACTTTCAGCTTTTATTAGAGGGTATCCACATTAAAATTGGATGAAGGGTTTAGGAGTTTAAGCTCCTTAACATGTGCCACCCTGTTTTTAAAGGGACCAAAAGTAATTGGACAATTGACTCCAAGGCTATTTCATGGACAGGTGTGGGCAATCCCTTCGTTATGTCATTCTCAATTAAGCAGGTCAAAGGCCTGGAGTTGATTTGAGGTGTGGTGCTTGCATTTGGAAGGTTTTGCTGTGAAGTAAACATGCGGTCAAAGGAGCTCATCCATACAAGCCATCCTTAAGCTGCGAAAACAGAAAAAACCCATCCGAGAAATTGCTACAATATTAGGAGTGGCAAAATCTACAGTTTGGTACATCCTGAGAAAGAAAGAAATCACTGGTGAACTCATCAATGCAAAAAGACCTGGGCGCCCATGGAAGACAACAGTGGTGGATGATCGGAGAATAATCTCCATGGTGAAGAGAAACCCCTTCACAACAGCCAACCAAGTGACCAACACTCTCCAGGAGGTCGGCGTATCAATATCCAAATCTACCATAAAGAGAAGACTGCATGAAAGTAAATACAGAGGGTTCACTGCACAGTGCAAGCCACTCATAAGCATCAAGAAGAAAAAGGCTAGACTGGACTTGGCTAAAAACATCTTAAAAAGCCAGCACAGTCCTGGAAGAACATTCTTTGGACAGATGAAACCAAGATCAACCTCTACCAGAATGATGGAAAGAGAAAAGTATGGGGAAGGCGTGGTCCAGCTCATGATACAAAGCATACCACATCATCTGTAAAACACGGCGGAGGCAGTGTGATGGCTTGGGCATGCATGGCTGCCAGTGGCACTGGGTCACTAGTGTTAATTTATGATGTGTCACAGGACAGAAGCAGCCGAATGAATTCTGAGGTATTCAGAGCCATACTGTGTGCTCAGATCCAGCCAAATGCAGCCAAACTGATTGGTCGTCGTTTCAAACTACAGATGGACAATGACCCAAAGCATAAAGCCAAAGCAACCCAGGAGTTTATTAAAGCAAAGAAGTGGAATATTCTTGAATGGCCAAGTCACCTGATCTCAACCCAATTGAGCAGCATTTCACTTGTTAAAGACTAAACTTCAGACAGAAAGGCCCACAAACAAACAGCAACTGAAAACCACCGCAGTGAAGGCCTGGCAGAGCATCAAAAAGGAGGAAACCCAGGGTCTGGTGATGTCCATGAGTTCAAGACTTCAGGAAGTCATTGTCAACAAAGTGTTTTCAACCAAGTACTAAAAATGAACATTTTATTTAAAATTATTGAATCTGTCCAATTACTTTTGGTCCCTTTAAAAACAGGGTGGCACATGTTAAGGAGCTGAAACGCCTAAACCCTTCATCCAATTTTAATGTGGATACCCTCAAATGAAAGCTGAAAGTCTGAACTTCAACTGCATCTGAATTGTTTTGTTTAAAATTCATTGTGGTAACGTCTATAACCAAAATTAGGAAAATGTTGTCTCTGTCCAAATATATATGGACCTAACTGTATATATATATGAGTTGTTATAGGTGCATTCGCAGCCCTGGGTCTACCGTGCAGGAGAAGAACCTGCTGCTAGTAGTTGGTGGCATTATATGGCAATATAAGCGAACTCTGTTACTTCACAGAGTCGCCGAGAAGGAAAACGCTGTGCCCTGTTAACCGAGGATCACAGCTAACTAACTGAGCAGGTAGCAGTCAGCGGTCATGCAGTCAGCATAGCACACAACAACTCCTCTCCGGTGGAGCCAGAAATCTAGTGGCTATACGCCAGCTCTGAATTCATACACACAACTCTTCACCGGAGGTGCCGGTATTCTAGGGGCTTATTTCAGCCAACCCTAACCACAAGCAAGCATGACCACAATACAGCAAAGCTCAGACATAGGTTGATACTAGCGCATGGCCGTGCGGCCATGCGAACCTTTTATAGCTGCAGCAGACAAGGACCTTCCTATTGGTCCAATAGGAGCTGCTACAGGACCTGAGCGTGTGACCCCAGACCTCCAATGAGAGGTCTTCCCTTGGCCATGCTGGGACCGACGTTTCTACTGAGCAGGCTCCACTGCGGCTGGAGAAGAATGGGAGACCGCAGCGGATGTGGTTCGAGATTCCCCCTGTGCAGCGGGAACTCGAGACCTAACACTCTGTTTCTACAGCACCCCATAGGCAGACCCTGTAGTATAAAGCAGTACCCCATAAGCAGACCCTGTAGTATAAGGCAGCACACCCATAGGCAGACCCTGTAGTATAAGGCAGCACCCCCATAGGCAGACCCTGTAGTATAAGGCAGCACCCCATAGGCAGACCCCATAGTATAAGGCAGCATCCCCATAGGCAGATCCTGTAGTATAAGGCAGCACCCCAAATGCAGGCCCTGTAGTATAAGTCAGCACCCCCATAGGCAGACCCTGTAGGATAAGGCAGCACCCCATAGGCAGACCATGTAGTATAAGACAGCACCCCCATAGGCAGACCCTGTAGTATAAGACAGCACCCCTATAGGCAGACCCTGTAGTATAAGACAGCACCCCCATAGGCACACCCTGTAATATAAGGAAGCACCCCACAGGCAGACCCTGTAGTATAAGCCAGCACCCCACAGGCAGACCCTGTAGTATAAGACAGCACCCCCATAGGCAGACCCTGTAGTATAAGGCAGCACCCCATAGGCAGACCCTGTAGTATAAGGCAGCACCCAACAGGCAGACCCTGTAGTATAAGACAGCACCCCCATAGGCAGACCCTATAGTATAAGGCAGCACCCCCATAGGCAGACCCTGTAGTGTAAGGCAGCACCCCACAGGCAGACCTTTTAGTAAAAGACAGCACCCCATAGGCAGACCCTGCAGTAAAAGGCAGCCCCATAAAAACTAAATACCTCTCTTCTTCCTGGTTCCTCCGCAGCTCTGAGCTCCTGCTCATCTCTTGACAGTGGGAGCCGGGCAGTGATGTCATAGTCCTCCATATAGTATAATGCACCCCATAGCTCTCCATATAGTATACTACTCTCCCCATAGTCCTCCAAATAGTATAATGTACTCCCCATACTGCTCCAAATAGTATAATGCACTCCCCATTGTCCTCCATACAGTATACTGCACTTCCCACTTCTACAGAGCTATTCACTTAAATGGGTCGTCTACTTTATTTTTTTTCATAAAAATGTATTGGGGTTATGATTTTGTGTCACTTACTAATATACAAGTATTAGGCTGTGTGCACACGTTGCGTTTTTTTGGCATTTTTTCCCGATAAAAACGCTATAAAACCGCAAAAAAACGCATACAATAAGCATCCCATCATTTAGAATGAATTCCGCATGTTTTGTGCACATGACGCATTTTTTTCCGTGAAAAAAAACGCATCGCGGTAAAAACCGCAGCATGTTAATTAATTTAGCGTTTTTTTTGTGGATTTCCCACTACAAAATGCATTGGGAAGTGTCCGGAAAAAAACGCGGAACAAACGCGTCACAACCGCGGCAAAAACGTGTCAAAAACGCGGCAAAATCGTGGAAAAAACGCATGCGGTTTTCTTGTGGATTTCTTGCAGAAAATGTCCGGTTTTTCTCAGGAATTTTCTACGAGAAATCCTGAACGTGTGCACATAGCCTTACAGATTCTCTTCCTTTGTCTTGTTAGTGACGCCATCTTTGCAGACTACACAGCTCTCTTGTCCACAAAATGGCTGCCGATAGAAGAGCTTGTGACCAGACCTGACCATTTGCCTCCTCCAATGGAAAAACATTTCCATGTGCAGAGCTATTCCATTGGAGGATGCTGATAGTAAGGTCCGGTCACATGTTCCTTCATCACCTGCCATTTTGAAGGTAGGAGAGCTGTGCAGTCTGTGTGGAAAGCTGCATTAAGTAGAGAAGGAAGGAAAATTTGAAATAATGATATATTAGTAGGTGTCATAAAATCATGTCCCCGACACATCTGCTGAGATAAGGATAAAATAGACGACCCCTTTTAAGATTGGCATTGGCCATTTCCAAGTTGATAGTCACACACCAGCCACTGAATGGGCCAAGAAATGTCAGTTTATGAGGTGTAGAGCAGTCGACAAAGAATTTATGGTCCATTTCAGCCATTAAAACAGACCTTTTAAAATTATTTTCTGCCTGATCCGGGTTACAAACTCAGCATCTGCAGTGGGCACTGATTATTTTGGAGTGTCAGATAACCGAATTGGAAGTAAGCTAAAAAAAAAATAAAAAAATATCCAAAGGATGTATAACGTGTCCTATCACCGAGTCCCTATGGATTTGGGGACTGTGCGACAGTAATTGAATAGTTCAGGTGTGATCGGCCTCTTACTGCAATTCTCATAGTGGACACTAGAGGGAGCACTTTCATTCCAACTTACTGAACCATCCCTGGTTTTTACTGCCAGCCATGTTTCCCGCCTTTTTCGTTACCTCAGAGGAATCAGCACCCAGTTTATCCTCCACATCTGTGTAAATATGAAGTAACAAAAAAAACTGGCAGCCTGCATAATACACACAGTGAAGAGATTATTGGTTATGATGAGGTCGATATGGCAATATTATGGGGCCACCATCTTTTTTTTTTTTTTTGGAGGGTGGGAACATCGAAAAGGGACATAATGAAATAACATATGCCCCCCCATATTGTTTATTGGCGTGTGCCACTTTTTATTTCCTCTTACAGACTGGCATACTGCACTCTGCTGCACCAGTCTTAAAGGGGTTGTCCCCATCTGACTTTGGGAGCAAAGAGATGTGACTACTGGCTGAGGGATATAGATGCCAATCTAATTAATGGTACCAGTGCACAATACTCCCTAGGCGTTGCTTGATTGCCTCGATAACTGTACTGACCAGTGTGCAGTTATGTTGGTCAACATGGCGTTCTTATTTGCTGGCCAGGTGAGTATATATTGGATATGTAGTACAGGAGTCCAGTGGCGGTCCTATCACCATCCTTTAAAATGGGGACTGCGTTTCCATTATTTTGGGTGCTCTATGGTCAGAACAGCACAGCTAGCCCTCTACAACTTGTGTTGTGAAACTACAAGTGATGGCATGTTCTGTTTATCTCAAGCATGCTGGGAACTGTAGTTCTGCTGTGTGTATTACAATTATAATTAAAACACACTAGATCTATAAGGGTATAGTATATATAAAATCTACCAAATAAAATCTACCAACTAAAAATTTTTTTATATAAAAAATATATATACTATATAAATAAATAAGATAGTATAAAATCAAACTACCATATACCAATATATACCATATACCAATGTGTCAAAAGTGTAGTATAACACTACTAGACACTAAAGAGAAAAACGTGCTTGTACAGCTATAGATATAAAATATATATATATATATATATATTTTATATATATGTGCAAAACCTGTATGTGCAAAAATATATAGCAATACGCTTATAAAGGGTGCACTAATTAAAGTGCTATAGTGAAAAAGGTGCTAGTGCAATAAGTGCAAAAAAAGCTAAAGATATATAAGGTGCTACTAGTTAGAATCAATACATCCAGTCACTTACTATAGCACTTTAATTAGTGCGCCCTTTATAAGCGTATTGCTATATATTTTTGCACATACAGGTCTTTTTTGCACATGTTTTTAGATATACCCCCCGCTTTTTTAGTACTATTTTTCCATATATTCAGTCTCTACAGCTATATATATTTTCTCTTTTGTGTGTATTACAAGACAAACTGGATGCATACATACAGTGTGTATATATATATATATATATATATATATATATATATATATATATATATACACACAAGCTATTGAACCCGTTCTACGCGCGGGTGGCGAGCATTTATATTGGTATATGGTCTCCATCCTGGTATGTGCTGCTCCATCCTGCGCCCTAATCTTGTCATGTGCTGCTCCCATCCTGTGTCCCCGTTCTGACATGTGCTGCTCCCATCCTGCACCCCCATTCTGACATGTGCTGCTCCCATCCTGCGCCCCCATTCTGACATGTGCTGCTCCCATCCTGCGTCCCCATCCTGTCATGTGCTGCTCCCATCCTGCGTCCCCATTCTGACATGTGCTGCTCCCATCCTGCGTCCCCATCCTGTCATGTGCTGCTCCCATCCTGCGCCCCCGTTCTGTCATGTGCTGCTCCCATCCTGTGCCCCCGTTCTGTCATGTGCTGCTCCCATCCTGCGCCACCGTTCTTTAATTTGCTTCTCCCATCCATATGCCCCATACGCTGCTCCATAAAGGTTTATGGCCCCCATATTATATATATATATATATATATATATATATTAGAAATAGGCCCGATGCTATTGCATCGGGAGTGAAATGAACATCTGTGTATCCTTAGTGGTGCTAACAGGAGCAGTGGACATGTGTCACACCTTCACATCAGCTGCTAGCAGCTGTTTGGTTGCCAGCCTTGGCGGGGGATTCAAATCCCACGCTGCAACACTCATTGGCTCAGCCGGCGGGGGATTTGAATGAGCTAATGTGCCGTGCCAAGGGCTTGTCTCACTTTCTATGTTCAGGGAGCACCATTCTTCAGGCCCCCCACCCCCTGGCTTCCTGAAGTTTGCCAGGTGGGCCCTGCTGCATGGCTTTGCTGTCAGTCTGAACTGTGCACTCTCGGGGGCTGTGAGCACAGACCCCTTTGCCTCTGTTTTTGTGAACGGAGAGTTTGAATAAAAAGTAGCTTTTTTTATTTTGGGCGGTTTTATCCACTTAATAAGACAAAATAACATCTATAATAAAAAGTTGGAGACCACTCCCTGGACACTTACTCCTCTCTGCCCACTGTCTGTCCGCAGCATCTTGCCTTGTGAGACCCCAAAAAATAGGGTGATAGTTGTATCTCTCAGGGTGACCGGGTAACAGGCTGACAACAGGGTGCTTCCTGTAACACCAGGTAAGATAGCACATCTGTTATTACGGAGCACAATGCATTTTATAACAAAGGTCTTCACCAATACATACGCTGGTAAATAGGCCGTAATAAAAACCTGGTAAAATATGACAAATTTGATGCGTTTTTGACTATTGGGTGGGTAAAAAAGATGCACATTATTACGCACAACTGGCGTGCACCAAATTTCATCTTTTTTATGGCAGCATTCTCTGGCGTTATGTCAATAATTGATTCCCACACAGTCTTTTTTGCATAACCCTTGTTTTGTTTGACATACCGGTTTGGAAATTCTGCTCTAAGTTTGAGAATTTAGACCAGTTATTTTGGTTCATTGATTAAGCTGCAAGACTTTTTCTTTTAAGCACATTGCTAAGGGACTTGTCTACAACATGGACAATTCTTTTATGAATCAGCAGATGATGTTATTTAATGCCCGAGTTACTCTGAGCAAGGTAAATGGTGATCCCAACCCTTATAGTAAGCATTAATCACCGGAGGTTTTCGAAGATACTTCATTGTTGCATTTACCCTTAAGCGCTGCAAACAAACACTGCAAATACTCTGACACATTTTATATGAATATGTATATGATTATATTTTATTTTTCAATTGAAACCATTTTTTTCTGTTGCCCATTGACCCTTTTCATATTTTTGCAGGTTTCTTGATGTAATTTAATGGTTCATTCTGTCCAAAATGAATGAAGTGGACTTCAGCGATTTTGACAAGTTTCTGTTAGAACTAGGTATGCGCTTTATGTGACACCTTTGCACATCTCAATTTTCTTCTGTTCTAATACCTGTCCTTAGTCTTTCAGAATGAGCAAGAATCTGAGAATAAGAGAACAACCAAGGAACTAATTCAACGTAAGTGTCAATAATTGCGAATAACTAGTACTAGCAACATTCATCTTGGTGCGATTTGCAAACTCACCTATCTATGTACGCCATTAGCTGTATTTGCTCCTTTACTACTACTGCAAAAAAATCAGAAAATGACCCGATTAATAAGAAATATAAATAAATGTCTCGGGAGACTATTGGAAGAATTATTCCTTGACACTATTTATATTTAGTAAAAGTTTGCCCAATCTTCCGGAAAATAATTAGCATTGTTAGGTTGGATTCATATTGACAGTTGGTGTATTCACCACTTAAATACCCACAGCTAAAAGTCTTGCTTGCAAATTTGCCACCAAATGCTACAGAATTAACAAGGATGAAATCCACTGCAATTCTGCAGCATTTCCATATCAAATCCACATGGACTTTCAATTTTGGTCCAGAAAAGTGGGACAAGTGTGATGTGTTTTTCATTCGAGTACATTCTTATTTTTAAAGGCCCCTTCACATTAAGCGACGCTGCAGCGATACCGACAACGATCCGGATCGCTGCAGCGTCGCTGTTTGGTCGCTGGAGAGCTGTCACACAGACCGCTCTCCAGCGACCAACGATGCCGGTAACCAGGGTAAACATCGGGTAACTAAGCGCAGGGCCGCGCTTAGTAACCCGATGTTTACCCTGGTTACCATCCTAAAAGTTAAAAAAACAAACAGTACATACTTACCTACCGCTGTCTGTCCCCGGCGCTCTGCTCTGCACTCCTCCTGTACTGTCTGTGTGAGCACAGCGGCCGGAAAGCAGAGCGGTGACGTCACCGCTCTGCTTTCTGGCTGACCGACGCTCACAGCCAGTGCAGGAGGAGAGCAGAGCTCAGCGCCGGGGACAGACAGCGGTAGGTAAGTATGTACTGTTTGTTTTTTTACTTTTAGGATGGTAACCAGGGTAAACATCGGGTTACTAAGCGCGGCCCTGCGCTTAGATACCCGATGTTTACCCTGGTTACCAGTGAAGACATCGCTGGATCGGTGTCACACACGCCGATCCAGCGATGTCCGCGGGAGATCCAGCGACGAAATAAAGTTCTGGACTTTGTTCAGCGACCAACGATCTCCCAGCAGGGGCCTGATCGTTGGTCGCTGTCACACATTTCATTAACGATATCGTTGCTACGGCACAAAATGCAACGATATCGTTAACAATATCGTTATGTGTGAAGGTACCTTAACACCTAGCATCAGATTTACACGTGACTGAGATCCGATTGCAATGCAATTTTTACATTAGCGTTTACATGGAGCAATTCTCTATGTCCCGTAATTTACACATAGTTTTCCAAGGAAATATTCTTCAAGATTATATATATATATATATTGAAGAATATTTCCTTGGAAAACTATGTGTAAATTACGGTACATAGAGAATTGCTCTATGTAAAAGCTAAAGTTAAAATTGCATATTTATAGAGAGATAGATAGATAGATAGGTAGATAGATAGATAGGTAGATAGATAGGTAGATACAGAAAGATAGCTATAAGTATATGAGTGAGATATATAATGAGTGCTTTGCACGTCTAGTTTACTGTTCATGTATTATCACCAAATAAATTATTTTCTGAAAAAAATGGTGTGGGGTCCCCCAACATTTAATTAACCAGCAGATGGAAAGTGGACAGCTGGAGGCAGATGTTTATCACCTGGGAAGGGGGTAATACCCATGGAGCTTCTCAGGCTATTAATATGAGCTCACAGCTGTATACTTAGTTTTTACTGGTTATTAAAATAGGGGACTCCCCCAAAAAAATTACATAGGGTGCCCCATTTCTAGGGTGGCTGAGAGCTGATGTTTTTAGTCTTGGGGGGGCACTATTCATGGCCCCTTCATAGGCTATTAATATCAGCCTGCAGCTGTCTGGCTAGCCTTTACTGGTTATTATAAGAGTACCCTACATCATTTTTTGGGGGGGTCCCACATTTTAATTACCAGGAAAACCTAAGTATACAGCTGTGAGCTGATATTAATAGCCTGTGAAGCTCCATGGGTATTACCCACTTCCCAGGATATAAACATCTGCCCCCAGCTGTCCACTTTCTCTCTGCTGGTTAATAAAATATCGGGGGAATCCCACATCATTTTTTTCAGAAAATAGTTTATTTATTAAAAAAAATACAAGTACAGTAAGCTTCACAAGCACTGTACTAATTATATGTGTGACTAACATCTTTATATTTATCTATCCTATGTGTATACAGTTTATCTATTCTATCTATTCTATTTTGTCGGGTCACACTGATTTTACTGTACATGGCTCCGGGTTTTCAAGGACATGGGTGGGTAAAAATCAGGCTGCACTCACATAGTCCAAGTGCCATGTGATTTTTTTTTTCTCACACTCATTGACATGCATTGATGAGTCTCATCCGAGATTCAAGGACAATCGCAGCATGCTGCAATTTTTTTCTCAGTCCTATATCAGCTGAGAAAAAAACAAAAATCACAGATGAGCAGAGAATCATAGATTTTTTAATTGGATTGCACTCGCCTGTTTTACTCGCAGATGATTATGAGCTCTCAAAGAGAATCTTTCACCGAGTTTTTGCTACACCTTCAGAGAGCAGCATGAGTTCAGGACAGAGACCCTGATTCCAGCAATGTAGATCTTGCTGGGCTGCTTGCTGCAGTTTTATCTGCTGCAGATCTAGCGGTTCTCCGAATGCTGAGCTCTGTATAACCCCGTCCACACCACTGATTGGCTACTGACTATGTACCCTGTGCATAGACTGAAAGCTGCCAATCATTGGTTGGTGTGGGGTTTACAGACCTCATGAATATGGAGGACTACATGGCAGCCAGTTTTCTAGTCCTCTAGTGATAATCTCCTGCTGATAAAACAGTGATTTTATCAAATTTACAGCAAGCAGCTCAGAAATTCATACATTACTGGGTCTGCAGGGTCTCTTGATAATAGGGGATAATATACTGATCGTTGGGGTCTGACTGCTGGGACCACAACTGATCCTCAGAATGGGGCTCCTTTCAGTAGAATGGTGTTTCAGCAGGCACACCGCCAGATCTTCCTGAGATAACTAAGCACTGCGCTTATCTTAGCAAAAGAATCTGTTCTCAACATTGGTGGGGATCCTAATAGTGAAAACCCCAGCAATCAATACATTTTCCCATATTCTATCGAGAGGGGATAACTTTGTCCCAATGGTCAGAGCCCCGTGATCAGTAAATTACACATTATCCTGTGACTAGTTGAAAACTTACCAGTTAGGTACAAAGTTAAAACCCTTTCATTATCAGTTAAACGCTTCTTAGTGTAGATGCTACATTTCCAAAATTCACCCTTATTACTGTATTTTTTTCTTACAGGATATAGAGCTAAAATTTTACATGAAAAAGAACAAGTTCTAGTCTTGAAAAAGGAAATAAGTTTAAGCGATGAAGTTATTTTGGATTTACAAAGATATGAAAGAAACAGTGACAGCCTTATGATGTAAGTACAGCAAAATATATTTCACTGCATAAAAAGGACTCTAACATACCCTCAGCTCGGTATATGGCTACTGTAGGGATTGTACTCACTTAGGTGCATCAGGAGAAAGACAGGAGGCAAGTTCCTTTCAAAGTCCATATGGGTTTATTTGCTTCATAACCCCGGAAGCACCAACAGAAAGGAAAACCAGCCTTTAGGGCAGGCAAAAACAAAGCATCAGTGTCCATAGCACAGTCCTCTAGCTCCTCCGAGAGCTATGTGGGAGTTCCTGCTCTCCCAAGACACCAACAGCCACTAACAACACACATGGTCAGGTCACATGATCCTGACCTCACACAGGTCCTGGCAGGATCCTGCTCCCTCATTCCTGTGAGCACACAGGCTGGGGTAATGTCCAGCACTCAGGCTAGGTCTGGAGCCACATACACAGAAAGACTTCTCCCTCTCTGCACACAGACCATTGAGGTCTCCACGCCTCCAGCCACAGCCCCTGTGCTAAACAGTCTCCAATACATAATAATAATAATCTTTATTTTTATATAGCGCTAACATATTCCGCAGCGCTTTACAGTTTGCACACATTATCATCACTGTCCCTGATGGGGCTCACAATCTAGAATCCCTATCAGTATGTCTTTGGAATGTGGGAGGAAACCGGAGTGCCCGGAGGAAACCCACGCAAACACGGAGAGAACATACAAACTCTTTGCAGATGTTGTCCTGGGTGGGATTAGAACCCAGGACCCCAGCGCTGCAAGGCTGCAGTGCTAACTACTGCGCCACCGTGCTGTAACCACACCCAAAGAGGAATTATATGGGTAGCCAGAACGGCCCATCTGTCATAGCTACCCGCAACCTGGACCTAGGTGCACTAAACGACATTTTAGTGCTCTTGTGCACTAAAACAAAATACTGAGGGTTGCATCGCAGGGAGCAGCCATCTCTGCGACACATACCTCCCATCGATTATACGGCCATTAGCCTCCTTAAACTACCCATACCACTGGGTTTCCATCATTACGTCTTCACTGGTCGCATCTCTGTGTTGTAGGTTTTGTCCCCCACAATCTGGGTTATCCTCCTTAATGTGCGCTACCTTCACTGAGGTTACATTGCACACACTATTAGAAGGGTTTCTTGATAATAAGCCGTTTACAAAATGCATCCCTTCTGGGACCTGAGCAAGACAGAACAGGTCCTCCAAAGCAAGAAATGTTTTTGGTTACCTGTCTTCATACAAGCCAAGAGATGAGGATCTTAAATAGAGAATTTCCCATAACCCCTTTAATTAGTGATGAGCAAACTGTTTTACACTACCCAGGTTCTGTGTCCAGAACTCCATGAGAGTCTGCTCAGGGCACTGTAAACTCCCATATCCGGCCCTCATGATGTCATGATGTCACAGGGGCTTTATAAATGCAAGAGACACATAGGATGTCGGCATTGGAGTGCCAGCCGAGGTAGTTCGCTCTGCTCTGGTCCAAATGCCATGGAAGACTGAAGTGAACATTGGATCAGTGTAATGAGAATCTTTTTGTTCATCTCTAATTTTAAAACATCAATATTTTTTTTTCCGCATGTTGCAGGAAATAAGAGAAAACCCTTCAAACAATAGAAGAGCATACAAACTGCATCTGCAGATGAATTCTTAGATTGGATATAGACCAAAGAACCCAATTCTGCAAAACAACAGTGCTAATTTAAAATCGTTAAAAATTTAAATTCTGCTTTTTGTCTTATTGTCTCAGATGCACATCAACATCTGCAATGCTTAAACGAGAGGAAGAATGTCTGAAAATCCAGTTGGAAAATGCTTTAAAAATATCTGAAAATGATAAGTATGGAGATTCAATGTATAATCTTATTGTACATTCACATCACATTTATTCGTAGAATATGAATGGCAGGTCAAGGTCCATCTACTGTATGCTTCACATGCCTTTTTTCATACACACGCATGTGACAGAGATCTTGGGATTTTTTTCTCTTGCACATCCATGCGGTCCCACAAATTGCTATATTAAAGGGGTTGTCTAGGACTATGCACATCCTACTTTGTATGGACTTCCTGCTCAGTCTGGAATGAGCAGTCACTGCTGCTGCTAGTACTTGGCTGCAATGATCGCTCATCTGTCACTGTCAGCATGCAACAGAAAGTATAGAACCAGTCACTGTGCTTCCTGCTGGATACTGAAGGACATGTGATAATTGCAACCAATCACATATTGGAAGTACAGAGAAACCCAGGCAACACTGGAATGGGAGCAGAAGGGGGTCGGTATTTTAATACTTTTCAAGATTTTGAAAAGTTTTTTTTTATATTTTGTAAAAACTGGAAACTGGAAAGAAAGGAGTTTTTTGGTCTTTTTTTACATTGAAGTTAATATAGCGGATATAAAGGGAATGTCTTACATTAGCATCTATTATCTATTCTGTTTAAAGGAAATGGACACCTTTGTGGACAATATTTTTTTAAATCTAAATCGCATATAATTGGAGCTAAAAATAATTTCTGCATTTGGATTTCGTTAAAAAATTTGCACCGCTGGCTTTTAAAAGCCCTTTATTTCCTTGCTCGTAGCTGTCTGCAGAAAGAATTCACTCAGAGTCTCACAGTTAGCTCATTTTGTCATGAGAGTATGTCTTTTTTTTAGCTCCTCTTTGCTAATTTATGATCACATTAAAGGGAATCTGTCACCCCAAAACTCGTATATGAGCTAAGGCCACCGGCATCAGAGGCTTATGGAGCGCCCACAAGGGCTAGGGGGCACTCGGTACCGGGCCCTTCGGTTCTCAGGTTGATGTCACGGTGGCTGACCCGGTCCGTGGCCCTTGGGACGTCCATTGTAAAAAGGGAAAGGTCTTTTAAGGTATATGTTCATGACGCCACCTGTGGTATTCGGTCAGGGTGACCGACGCTGCTTTAAGGGGTCCGCTGGGGTGATGTTATGGCAGCTAGATGGTGTACCTTCCCACAGGTGAAGTATGTCCCCAGGGCTTCCCAGTGTGTAGATGGTGGATGGTGAGAGGCGCAGTGAAGAACGAGAACACAAGGTTGCAGTCTCTTTACCTTTAACTGAAGACTTCAGCATCCACAGTCCAGGGCACCAGATCACAGGGCAGGCAGAGTCCGGCCGGTTTGGAGGCAAATCCAGAGTCCCCTTGTCCAGGTAGAAATCAGTAGCCTTCCTCTAGCGCCGTGGTGTTGTAGTACCTTACTGCTAAGCTTCTCATAAGGTCCTCAGAACTGTTGAAGATGTTACAGATGTTATGTCTCTCTCTCTCTCTCTGTCCCCCGGATAGGATAGGACAAACCCGTATGGCCGGTGGCTTGAGGCTTTTTACAGGGACTCTATCATGCCCCGGCCTCTAAGCGGTGCCACCTTGCCTCCTGGGTGTAGGGGTGGACAGGTAACGTGAAATTAGCTGTCCTGCCGGTCAATGGAGCCAGGCATAAAGGTCTGTTGCTCCCTCGGTGTTCCAGCTACCGGGATCTTGCGCATTAGAAGGAGGCAGCCTGTGCAGGGCAGAACTCCTCTGATATCCACTCCTTTGCTACGACTTCTTCACCCTCTCTACAATACAGTTCTCTTTCCGTGTCTCGTTCTAGGAAGCTGCCGCACTTAGGGCAGGCACAGCTCCTTTTTCTTCTGTCTCAGCCTCTGGCAGGATCCCACCCCTGTCAGGGACCAACAAACTGAGCGAAGCTCAGCCAGCAACTGCCTAACTTCCTCCCCAGGCAACCACTTTTACCTAAGTGTGAAGAGTGCCCTAATAAATAGGAGCATAGCTCCCCCTGGTTGCCCGGAGTGCTAAATGTGTTGTATGTTTGTGTTACCTGGATTCGGTTGTCCTTCTTTGCCTCCAAATGCAACATCACTCCCCCCTAGAGGAGAACGATATTACTGCAACGACCAGGACCCTGAGGCACTGCACTTATCTTACAGCATTCTGTAATGCTGTAGATAAGCCCCCGATGTAACCTGAAAGAGAAGAAAAACAAGTTAGATTATACTCCCCCAGGGGCAGTCCGCTGCGGTCCGGTCCGATGGGCATCGCGGTCTAGGTCCGGCTCCTCCTATCTTCATACGATGACATCCTCTTCTTGTCTTTCTGCCGCGGCTCCGGCGCAGGCGTACTTTTGAGGGCAGAGCAAACTACTGCAGTGTGCAGGCGCCGGGCCTCTCTGACCTTTACCGGCGCCTGCGCACTGCAGTACTTTGCTCTGCCCTCAATAGGGCAGATAAAGTACACCTGCGCAGGAGCCGTGGCAAGAAGAGAAGAAGAGGATGTCATCGTATGAAGATAGGAGGCGCTAGACCCGGACCGCAATGCCCATCGGACCCGAATCAAACTAGGACCGCCCCTGGGTGAGTATAATATAACCTGTTTTTCTTACCTTTTAGGTTACACCAGGGCTTTTCTGCAGCATTACAGAATGCTGTAGATAAGCCCCTGTGTTATGATCCGGTGACCTTGGAGCTGCATGAGAACTTTCACTGGAGAAAGTGGCCACTATACTGACCGCAACCCTGAACTTAACACCGCAGCTAGAAGTAGCCGTGGAGTGTACCTAACACACCTAGACACCTCGTCACAGCCTGAGGACTAAATACCCCTAAAGATGGAAATCGGAATACTATCTTGCCTCAAAGAAAATCCCCAAAGGATAGACAGCCCCCCACAAATATTGGTGGTGAGTCGGAGAGGAAAAAACATACACAGGCAGAAAAAACAGGATTTAGCACAGGAGGCCACTCTAGCTAGATAGGACAGAATAGGACAGAGTTCTGTGCGGTCAGTATTAAAACCCTTCAAAAAATCCACAGCAGAATATACAAAAAACTTCCTACATCCAACTAAAGATGTAGGAGCGTATATCTGCAACTCCAGTGAAACCAACCAGACTGAGAAAACACAGACAAAGTCTAATCTGGACAAGAGAAAAACAAACGAACAGTACTGAAAATAAGCACACTGCATGTGTGCCACAGGAAAAGAAACAGACACTTATCTTTGCTGACCTGGCAGATAAGTAGGAGAGGCCAGGCAGAGATCCAACACTTCCAAAGAAACATTGACAACTGGCAAGGGCTAAAGGATTCAGTACACCTAAATATCCCAGTCAGAATTGTAATTATCCGATACACCTGGC
The DNA here is from genome assembly GCF_032444005.1 of Ranitomeya imitator. NCBI lineage: Eukaryota > Metazoa > Chordata > Amphibia > Anura > Dendrobatidae > Ranitomeya > Ranitomeya imitator. The sequence continues at coordinate 734,818,566 of NC_091282.1, read as the reverse complement.
CAGGACTGCGAGTCAGAGACAACTGCATTCCCACCAACAACCACTGGAGGGAACCCAAGAGCAGAATTCACAACACCCCTGATGCCGGTGGCCTTAGCTCATATACGATTTTTGGGGTGACAGATCCCCTTCAAAGTTCATAAAATCTATCATTAGGTCTATGGACATAAATCAGCACAGGAGAACTTAAGGAAAAGAGTTAGGTCAGTTTCACATATTCGACTGTCAAGTTCAATGTATGGATCACAATGTAAGGTCCTGGCCGCAAGTCTCGTGACTCAAACACCCCAGCCTAAAGGAAAGGTCACACGGATGTATACAGGGGTGGATTAAGGGTAGCCAGGGCCCCGGGCTGTTCAGACACTGTGGGCCCCCCGGTCATGTGACCGGGTCATGTGACGGGGTCATGTGATGGGGTCATGACGGGGTCATCATATACCTGAACCAGATTATTCCAGATAAATAGTTGCTGTGTGAAACTATAACATGTCAAACATCCATTGATCTAGTCAATTTACCCTTCAGTTCAGTATATAGTATACAGTGTATAGTGTCAGTGTATAGGTAACACTAACTCACCAGTGACATCTCTAGGTGAAGTCCTTCATCTTTCATCCAGCACAGACCGCCATCACTTCATCCAGCCAGGACTCGTCTCTGCAGGAAATAACAGTTATCTCGAGCTCCGCTTGTAGAATACATTACTTAATTTTTCCCAACTTCTACGTGACACCACATGAAGAAAAAGAGGCGAAATAGTGTCACTCTACACAGTAAAAGGACCAGCCCCCATTTAAAACAGTTTCCTCAAAAAATAAAATAAATACATCACTGCAGTAATAATATCCCTTAATTAGCCCCTATGGAAATAATAATATCCCCCATCCTGGCCCCATGTATCTCATTCCTGGCTCCAGCCATATGTTCTCCCATCCTGCCCTCATGAGTATCCATCCTGCTCCATATTATCTCCCCATCCTGCCCCATCAGTCTCCATCGTATCCATCCGGCTCCATGATCCTGCATGATCTGTCTCCAATCCTGCCCCATGTCTTTCATTCTGCCCCGTGTCTCCAATCATGCCCCGTATCTACATTCTGCCAATGTCTCCAGTCCTGCCCCCAGTGTGTCCAGCATCTCTGCCCCCAGTGTCCAGCATCTCTGCCCCCAGTGTCCAACATCTCTGCCCCCAGTGTCCAGCATCTCTGCCCCAATGTGTCCAGCATCCTGCCCCCCGATGTGTTTAGCATCCTGCCCCCAATGTGTCCAGCATCCTGCCCCCAATGTGTCCAGCATCCTTCCCCCAGTGTGTCCAGCATCCTGCCCCCAGTGTGTCCAGCATTTTTCCCCCAAAATGTCCAGCATGTTGCCCCCAGTGTCTCCAGCATATTGCCCCAGTGTCTCCAGCTTATTGCCCCCAGTGTGTCCAGCATTCTGCCCCAGTATGTCCAGCATATTGCCCCCAGTCTGTCCAGCAATCTGGCCCAATGTGTCCAGCATTTTGCCCCCAAAATGTCCAGCATGTTGCCCCCAGTGTCTCCAGCATATTGCCCCAGTGTCTCCAGCTTATTGCCCCCAGTGTGTCCAGCATTCTGCCCCAGTGTGTCCAGCATATTTCCCCCAGTGTGTCCAGCAATCTAGCCCAGTGTGTCCAGCAATCTGCCCTAGTGTGTCCAGCACATTGCCCTAGTGTGTCCAGCAATCTGCCCCAGTATCTGACTCCAGCATATTGCCCCCAGTGTGTCCAGCAATCTTCCCCAGTGTCTCCAGCATTGCCCCCAGTGTGTCCAGCATTCTGCCCCAGTGTCTCCAATATTGCCCCAGTGTGTCCAGCAACCTGCCCCAGTGTCTCCAGCATTGCCCCCAGTGTGTCCAGCAATCTGCCCCAGTGTCTCCAATATTGCCCCAGTGTGCCCAGCAATGTGCCCCGGTGTGTCCAGCTTTGCACCCAGTGTGTCCAGCAATCTGCCCCACTGTCTCCAGCATTTCCCCCAGTGTGTCCAGCAATCTGCCCCAGTGTCTCCAACATTGCCTCCAGTGTGTCCAGCAATCTGCCCCAGTGTGTCCAGGCTCATATTTCCCCGGGCCCCCCGGATTGCCATTCGCAAAAAAAACAAAAAAAAAACGAGTTCTCCTCACCTGACCGCCGCTCCAGCGGTGAGCTCCCTCCAGCACCGCGGACTCGCCGGCGACTGACAATGACGGCAGACGCCGGTGACCTGTGCGCTGCGCCTGCGGCCGACTTCAGCTGCCAGCCCCCAATTGGCTGGCGGCTGTTGTTAACTATTGACGTGCGGGCACGCGCCCGCACATCAATAGGTGAAACTGCCGCAGCGCCGGTAGGGGCCCGGTGAGCAGATGAGACGGGGCCTGATGTGGGCCCCCTCTGCCCACCGGGCCAATACGCCAGTCAGGGCAGTAATGCCCTGATGGCGGCGGGCAGTCTGAGCGGTAGCCCAGGGCCCCCCCACACCACTGGACCCTGGGCTACCGCCCAAATTGACCCTATTATAATCCGCCCCTGGATGTATAACTCGGACAAGGATCGCCACGCAATGCTCAGACTGGCCGTTGGCTCAACTGACCCAAGCATGGTAGCATGTATATCTATGCAGTTTTCATGCTCGGGTCGGTAAAGCCAATAGCAAGGCCATGCATGGACCATAAAAATAAAATGTGTGAAATCCCCCCTACAAACTTACCATCTTAATGAGCTGACTGACATATTCTACAGTCAGTATTGTGCAGTGAGACCTGTAAAAGCTAATTGGTGTAATATTTTTAATTAAATCAGTTTGTAAAAAACATTTTCAGCCCCAAATATATGGATTTAAGTTAAAAAAAAATTGCCCCGAAGGTGTCCATATATTTTAATGTATCGATGTTAACTACTGTGCACTTAATTAAATGGATCTATTAAGACCAGAAAGGAATTTCTGATGTTAACATAGACTAATGGATAATTATGATTGTTAGTTTGGAAATATTTGTGACATGAACATACACAATTTGACATATATATGCGCTGATGAGCAAGAGGATATATATTTCCCTAAAAATCAATTTTTATTTTAATGAAAACTGTAAAAAAAACAAAACTATTCCCAGTTGTATGTAACATACAATAGTATAAAAAGGAGGGTCATCACCTAAGGAACAATTGTGTCCTTATACAAGTTGGGAAAGACCACTCAAATAGATAATATATCAAAGAAATAGGAATTAGTGGATGGTTTCCGCGCGGCTGAAAGTATTGAGATGAATATCCCGGTAAAAGTTGAAAAGGTGGTGGTTTATTCGACACGTATCAAAGTACAGAGTTACTTCTTCCTCAGGAATGACCGCATCCTCGATACATGTGGTCATTCGTGAGGTAGAAATAACTCTGTACTTTGAAACACGTCGAATAAACAACCACCATTTCAACTTTTAAAGGGATAAACGTCTCAATACTTTCAGCAGCGCGCAAACCGTCCACTAATTTTTTTTTTCTTTCATTGTCTAATGGTCACTTGCTGACCTGTACAGTAGATATGCTGCAGCTGACGTCTAACATTACATGACTTCCTAGCGGATTAATAAGGTTAGTTTAATCTGAGCTAAAGCTTATTGTATCTCTCCGATAAGACCCTATTTTTGTGCTGATTTCTCCTGCATCACGTTTAAAAAGATGATATAGACAGATATCATACTTAGCTTACCAATCTAGATAAGAATTAGTCCTAGTACTCCCTAACTTATAACCTAATGTAGTAATACCTGACAGCGGAGGCACACGTTTCAGATTTGTCTGCAGAATTTTCTGCACAGAATCTGCATCACTTGGCAGAAAATGCAGATAAAAATCTGCAAATTTTTGATGCGTTTTTGGTGCGTGTTTGTAATGCGGATTTTCATGCGGATTTGTATGCGTTTTTTGTTGGCCAAATTTAAAATCTAATATTTAACAAAAAAAAAATATTGTGATGTCATTTCTTGTCCAACCTCTTCATTTACATACTTCATTGAAGAATAATGTTTACATACACACACACACACAGCTAGATAGATGATAGATAGATAGATGATAGATACAGTAGATCTATAGATAGATCGACAGATCTATCTATAGATAGATCTATCTATCATCTATCTATTATCTATCTATCTATAGATCTATCAATCTATCTATAGATCTACAGTACAGACTAAAAGTTTGGACACACCTGTAAAAGAACCTAGAATATAAGACATAATTTCAGTTGTTTCACACTTTTTTGTTAAGTATATAATTCCACATGTGTTAATTCATAGTTTTGATGCCTTCAGTGTGAATGTACAATTTTCATAGTCATGAAAATATAGAAAAATCTTTAAATGAGAAAGTGTGTCCAAACTTTAAGCCTGTACTGTATCTATAGATAGATATATCTATAGATAGATGGATAGATATATCTAGAGATAGATAATAGCAAGACCGATGCTTAGTAATAAAATTAAATAAATAAGGCAGCACACTGCAGCGCTAGAACATACAAACTTGAAATATGAAATTTGAACTGCATTACTGCACTAGAAATATGAAAAATGAGAGCGTTTAGCGCATAAAAATGGCCAATTTTATGTGTACCTGGTAGCCACTTTACGGCATCTCTCTTATACCAGGTCCTACGCTTGCCTTACCTCGCTGAGAATAAACGTCTCCATCTGAATGGGTACATGTGAAACCTCTTCCTAGACTAAAATTCTCTCTCTCTATGGAGGGGTATTGGACCTGCTGTAATTAAAACTACTGTGGCTAGAAGGCGGAGTGCACGATCAGAAGGCTAGAGAATACATTTCAAAAACCTGACCTGCACATCCAAACATAGACTAAGTGTGAACAGGTGCTGAACCTAGAGTCGCCAACTCGTATATAATTAAATAAATAAGGCAGCACACTGCAGCGCTAGAACATACAAACTTGAAATATGAAATTTGAACTGCATTACTGCACTAGAAATATGAAAAATGAGAGCGTTTAGCGCATAAAAATGGCCAATTTTATGTGTACCTGGTAGCCACTTTACGGCATCTCTCTTATACCAGGTCCTACGCTTGCCTTACCTCGCTGAGAATAAACGTCTCCATCTGAATGGGTACATGTGAAACCTCTTCCTAGACTAAAATTCTCTCTCTCTATGGAGGGGTATTGGACCTGCTGTAATTAAAACTACTGTGGCTAGAAGGCGGAGTGCACGATCAGAAGGCTAGAGAATACATTTCAAAAACCTGACCTGCACATCCAAACATAGACTAAGTGTGAACAGGTGCTGAACCTAGAGTCGCCAACTCGTATATAATTAAATAAATAAGGCAGCACACTGCAGCGCTAGAACATACAAACTTGAAATATGAAATTTGAACTGCATTACTGCACTAGAAATATGAAAAATGAGAGCGTTTAGCGCATAAAAATGGCCAATTTTATGTGTACCTGGTAGTCACTTTACGGCATCTCTCTTATACCAGGTCCTACGCTTGCCTTACCTCGCTGAGAATAAACGTCTCCATCTGAATGGGTACATGTGAAACCTCTTCCTAGACTAAAATTAATAATAATAATAATAATTTTTATTTATATAGCGCCAACATATTCCGCAGCGCTTTACAAATTATAGAGGGGACTTGTACATACAATAGACATTACAGCATAACAGAAATACAGTTCAAAACAGATACCAAGAGGAGTGAGGGCCCTGCTCGTAAGCTTACAAACTATGAGGAAAAGGGGAGACACGAGAGGTGGATGGTAACAATTGCTATAGTTATTCGGACCAGCCATAGTGTAAGGCTTGGGTGTTCAAAATTCTCTCTCTCTATGGAGGGGTATTGGACCTGCTGTAATTAAAACACCTGTGGCTAGAAGGCGGAGTGCACGATCAGAAGGCTAGAGAATACATTTCAAAAACCTGACCTGCACATCCAAACATAGACTAAGTGTGAACAGGTGCTGAACCTAGAGTCGCCAACTCGTATATAATTAAATAAATAAGGCAGCACACTGCAGCGCTAGAACATACAAACTTGAAATATGAAATTTGAACTGCATTACTGCACTAGAAATATGAAAAATGAGAGCGTTTAGCGCATAAAAATGGCCAATTTTATGTGTACCTGGTAGCCACTTTACGGCATCTCTCTTATACCAGGTCCTACGCTTGCCTTACCTCGCTGAGAATAAACGTCTCCATCTGAATGGGTACATGTGAAACCTCTTCCTAGACTAAAATTCTCTCTCTCTATGGAGGGGTATTGGACCTGCTGTAATTAAAACACCTGTGGCTAGAAGGCGGAGTGCACGATCAGAAGGCTAGAGAATACATTTCAAAAACCTGACCTGCACATCCAAACATAGACTAAGTGTGAACAGGTGCTGAACCTAGAGTCGCCAACTCGTATATAATTAAATAAATAAGGCAGCACACTGCAGCGCTAGAACATACAAACTTGAAATACGAAATTTGAACTGCATTACTGCACTAGAAATATGAAAAATGAGAGCGTTTAGCGCATAAAAATGGCCAATTTTATGTGTACCTGATAGCCACTTTACGGCATCTCTCTTATACCAGGTCCTACGCTTGCCTTACCTCGCTGAGAATAAACGTCTCCATCTGAATGGGTACATGTGAAACCTCTTCCTAGACTAAAATTCTCTCTCTCTATGGAGGGGTATTGGACCTGCTGTAATTAAAACTACTGTGGCTAGAAGGCGGAGTGCACGATCAGAAGGCTAGAGAATACATTTCAAAAACCTGACCTGCACATCCAAACATAGACTAAGTGTGAACAGGTGCTGAACCTAGAGTCGCCAACTCGTATATAATTAAATAAATAAGGCAGCACACTGCAGCGCTAGAACATACAAACTTGAAATACGAAATTTGAACTGCATTACTGCACTAGAAATATGAAAAATGAGAGCGTTTAGCGCATAAAAATGGCCAATTTTATGTGTACCTGGTAGTCACTTTACGGCATCTCTCTTATACCAGGTCCTACGCTTGCCTTACCTCGCTGAGAATAAACGTCTCCATCTGAATGGGTACATGTGAAACCTCTTCCTAGACTAAAATTCTCTCTCTCTATGGAGGGGTATTGGACCTGCTGTAATTAAAACTACTGTGGCTAGAAGGCGGAGTGCACGATCAGAAGGCTAGAGAATACATTTCAAAAACCTGACCTGCACATCCAAACATAGACTAAGTGTGAACAGGTGCTGAACCTAGAGTCGCCAACTCGTATATAATTAAATAAATAAGGCAGCACACTGCAGCGCTAGAACATACAAACTTGAAATACGAAATTTGAACTGCATTACTGCACTAGAAATATGAAAAATGAGAGCGTTTAGCGCATAAAAATGGCCAATTTTATGTGTACCTGGTAGCCACTTTACGGCATCTCTCTTATACCAGGTCCTACGCTTGCCTTACCTCGCTGAGAATAAACGTCTCCATCTGAATGGGTACATGTGAAACCTCTTCCTAGACTAAAATTCTCTCTCTCTATGGAGGGGTATTGGACCTGCTGTAATTAAAACACCTGTGGCTAGAAGGCGGAGTGCACGATCAGAAGGCTAGAGAATACATTTCAAAAACCTGACCTGCACATCCAAACATAGACTAAGTGTGAACAGGTGCTGAACCTAGAGTCGCCAACTCGTATATAATTAAATAAATAAGGCAGCACACTGCAGCGCTAGAACATACAAACTTGAAATACGAAATTTGAACTGCATTACTGCATTAGAAATATGAAAAATGAGAGCGTTTAGCGCATAAAAATGGCCAATTTTATGTGTACCTGGTAGCCACTTTACGGCATCTCTCTTATACCAGGTCCTACGCTTGCCTTACCTCGCTGAGAATAAACGTCTCCATCTGAATGGGTACATGTGAAACCTCTTCCTAGACTAAAATTCTGCAGGTCCAATACCCCTCCATAGAGAGAGAGAATTTTAGTCTAGGAAGAGGTTTCACATGTACCCATTCAGATGGAGATGTTTATTCTCAGCGAGGTAAGGCAAGCGTAGGACCTGGTATAAGAGAGATGCCGTAAAGTGGCTACCAGGTACACATAAAATTGGCCATTTTTATGCGCTAAACGCTCTCATTTTTCATATTTCTAGTGCAGTAATGCAGTTCAAATTTCGTATTTCAAGTTTGTATGTTCTAGCGCTGCAGTGTGCTGCCTTATTTATTTAATTATATACGAGTTGGCGACTCTAGGTTCAGCACCTGTTCACACTTAGTCTATGTTTGGATGTGCAGGTCAGGTTTTTGAAATGTTTGCGATGTTTAGTAATAAACATAATAAAATGTACTAAAGAGTTAAATAAAGACACACACACAAAATCTGCGTTAGGCCGGGGTCACACTTGGGAGAAACTCCACGAATCTCGCACCTCAGACCGGAGCTTTCAGCTACATAGAAATACATACAACCACATGCTCCGGTCCTGAGTGCTGGCGGCAGTGCCCGGTATTGATGCGAGATGGATATTGGCCCCCCTGGCTACAAACACCAGCTCACAGCTGCCCCTGAAATGGAGTATCTGTAAAAGATGTGCCAATTCCGGCACTTAGCCTCTCTCTTCCCACTGCCCTGTAGCAGTGGCATATGGGGTAATAAGAGGTTAATATCACCTTTGATTGTAAGGTGACATTAAGTCTGGTTAGCAATGGAGAAGTGTCAATAAGTCACCTATCCATTACTAATCCTATACCTATCCATTACTAATCCTATAGTAGTGAAAGGGTTAAATATAGACACAGTCAGAAAAAAAGTATTTTAATATTATTAATTTCACCATACTTACAACCACAGCTAATTTCCTGAAGCCATCGATCACCTGCAAAAAATAAAAAATAATAAACCAACACAAATACTCCCTTGGTCCGACACAGTCCATTTAATAACAAGTGTCCCACGACGATCTCCCCTATAGAGATGTCACATCAGGAGATGTGACAGGTCTATAGGCCTCCAATGACCCACTGACAGGGGACAATGGCTCCTGCAGTGTTATCACTGAGAGTTCAATGGCCTCTCACTTTGTGGCACAGCTGCGTGAGAATTTTCCCACGCAACGGTGACGCAAGTGACAGTATGAACTATACTGTACTCCCAGCGTCGGAGGGATACAGTGCAGAAGGATACCTTCTGTCATTGTATCCTGGAGCCCCTGGAGAGCGGTCGCATTTGCCGATGTGACAGCTCTCCACGGGAGATCGTCGTGGGACACTCGTTATTACATGGATTACATCGGATCATGGAGTATACTGTTGGTTTATTATTTTTATTTTTTTACAGGGGATCAAGGGCTTCGGGGATTAGCTGTATGGTGAGTATATACTGTATGTTGTATGTACTGTATGTCTATATTTGTGTATGTGTTTTTCTTTTTTTACACTTGAACACAGTAGCCGGATAATGGGACTACTATTGTCCCATCATCCGGTTACCTGTCACTGTAGCAGGCATAGCCGGATGGGACAGGTAGACCTATCTGATGATGCCTGACACACACCCACGCACACACACACACCCCTGCACACACACACATACAGCCCCGCACACCCACACAGATACACACAGACATACACAAACATCCGCACACAGCCCCGCACATCTTCTCCGCACACACACAGTATTCCGCCCACACACACAGTCTCTGCCCACACTCTGCCCACACACTCTTCCCCCTCCCAATCTGCAGTATTTCTTGCAGGCACATCCGCAGCAAAATCGCAAACCTTTTTCGAACCTGCGGCTTTGCTGCGGATTTCCCTGACACAATGGAAGACAGTGGGTGCAGAAACGCTGCAGATCTGCAAAAAGAATTGACATGCTGCGGGAAAAAAATTCTGCGATTCTGCGCGTTTTTTTCCACAACATGTGCACACCAAATGTCAATTTCACATAGACTAACATTGCTTGTGCACTACACTGCGGATGTAATGCAGTTCCGCGCATCCAAAAAACGCTGCGGATCTGCATCAAAATCTTCAACTTGTGCACATACCCTAAGAGATACGAGACTGGCACCCCTGCTTAACGACAGCTCTACCTCTCCCTACAAGGTCCAAATGTGGCTTAAGGGCAGGTGGGAGTATAGGTGAAGTGAAAGATTAAAAAATAATGATATTCATATAATTCAGCATGTTTTATAAAATATATATATATATAAATAAGAAAAACTGGTACCGGGACCAGTAGATACAAAAAACTGACCCCAATTATGGTAATACATACATTACTGGATTAGTAATAAAGATGTAAATAGTGTAGACAGTATGGGTTTATGAAAAAGTTTTAACCTCTTCCGGACATTTGCAGTACATGTACGTCATGATCGGAAAGGACTTCCCGACTGATGCAGTACATGTACGTCATGTCAATTGTGACCACCGCAACTAATCGCACGGTGATCACTTGATTGTCCCTGCAGTTTTTCACAGCAGGGAACATGGCGCCTTCATTCCTGGGGGGATGGTGATGACCCCCTGCAACTACGATCGCTATGATAGGCTATTAAATCCTGAACAGAGCAGCCAATCACAGCGTTTCACAGCAATCAGATTGCCTGAAACACGGATGTCCAGCCTAGGATTGGTACTGAAAGAGCACAGATCATAGGTTGGTGCCTGTCAACTATGGCAGGGGTGTCAAACTGCATTCCTTGAGGGCTGCAAACAGGTCATGTTTTCAGGATTTCCTTGCATTGCAAAGGTGATAATTTAATCACCTGCAGAGAATGATTCCAGCACCTTGTGCAATGCTAAGGAAATCTTGAAAATACGCATGGTTTGAGGCCCTCGAGGAATGCAGTTTGACACCCCTGAACTATGGCGTCATCAGGGCCAGCTCTGATTGGTGCTGTGATCTACAAAGTGACCGCCCTGTACATCCTCAGCCTAGCTCCGGATTTGCATTGTGCAGTCACACTGTCTGTCTGTGCGCCATGCTGGGCCTTGTGGTGCCATGAAAGTCTGTGCCATCACTGAGATTGCTGCTGCTTGCCTGTGCCCCTGGTGATCCTGCTGAGAGAGAAAAAAGAAAGAAGAGTCCATTCCTTCCTCCTTTGCACCACCTCCGTGCGTGCATCCTGCAGCTTCCGAGAGTGAAGCTTCCGAGAGTTGATCATTGACGCAAATCAATGATCCTCACTCGTGTTCTATATTTTCCAGAACTTTTTTTTTCACTAACTATTTGCCCCCTCTCAGTCTCTACCCCATTCAACACTCCGTGTCTGCGTCCTATAGCTGCTCAGCCACTAATCAGACTTGCACCAATGATTAGCATCCGTGCTCATTTTTGCAAAGACTTTTTTTTCCCTCTCTATTTTTTGTATCACCTTTTGCACCACATGTGGTCTACAGCCATCGAGTGCTGGTTGGTGACAAACATCCCTGACCCGACCTCCGGTTGTTGGCATGGACACACTTTGAGGCCATCTGTCACAGGGTCCTTCTCCGATACCACACAATCAACAGAGCAAGAGAACAATTCCAAAAGCTTTATTTAGGCAAAAACACGAAAGGTCCATATACGATCCACCACACAAAGGATAAGATAGTCCAGAAGCTGAATGCAGTTCAGTAACCGGGTAAATGTCCAAGGCGATGAGAGTCCAATAATCCAGCAGACAGAGGATAAAAAATGGTCCATATGCTTCCCCTTCTCTCTGACATGCTGTGTTCACATCATCATTCCACACAAGACTGATCTGTGTCTCACCTCCCTGATATTTACAAGTCCCCCTCCTCTTCACAGGTCAGGAGGGGGAAGGTCTCAGGGGCTCATTGTTTCAACAAGCTAGGTCAACATGTCATTAGCATATTAGCAAACAGTACTGTGGGGGCTGATATCAGATGGCAGCAACAGCCATTCATCAATTAGCAAATAACTCCTTCTACAAGAGAACACCATGAAAATAAAGAAAATAGAAATATACACACAAATGATACCCACAGAGCATATCACACCATCACAACCTCTCCCCCCTAATAATAAGTGAGCATGCTATGAGGTCTACACAGACCTCTGGCCTGCTCAATTTAGTCCACATTGCTCAATAGTTTATAGTTCCTTGTACAGTGGCAGGGGTTGTAATAATCATGAGCACTTGTCCATAAATTCCCGAGTCGTGGCTTTATGGTCATACCAGGCTTTTTGACTGGACTGGGCCATTCGCTGATGTTCATTAGCCAGTGGCTGAACTCTAGAACGTAGGGAATGATTGGCATTCCAGTATCTGCAATATCTCCCTCCAATTGTTCTTTCAGAAGAGTGAGAGGCCCATGGACCTTCTGCTCCCACAAAATGACTTTGTAACTCACCAATGTCATTTCCAAGGAGGATATCTGCAGGAGGTCCTCTCATATCTCAAATCCAACACAGTTTTTCTCCAAAACCATAATCCAAACGTACCAAAGCTTGCTGTATATATTTGCGGACACCCCACGCCAGGACAATGGGAATTCACGGGCCCTGGTGAATTGCCTCGGGTCGAACCACACGGGGGTCAGCGATAGTCAGGAATGCCCTCTTGTCTCTAAATCCTGACACTTTGTATCCATCAATTAAGACATCCAGCAGGTGGCAATGCCGTGGCAATGCCGTTGCTCTGTATTTCTGATGGACAAAGGCCGGAGTCCGTACACTCCAGGAGGGGTATCTATGGTGCCGTGGTCGGTGGTCCACTCTGGTGAGGGTGGTGGTAGCTCTTCCTCAGGTGGGATGGAGTGCACAAGATGTACTGGTCGAGGTGGGGCTGCATGGGGTTCCCTCCGAATCCTTGAGGGACAGCCAGACTGCAAATGTCCAGGTTGCCCACACCCATAATATATCCTCTTTGTGATACCCCCAGGTCATGGTCACAACTGTTGGGGCCCAGGATTGTGAGGTGTGATTGTCATCGGCTTGCGACTAGGTGGAAGGACAGATATAATCGTAGGGGGGCAGGGTGCAGGAGAAGGCCGTGGTTCATTGTCCAGAAGCCTCATCCATTGCGGTCAGATGGTAAGGGCTTTATCGGCCAGGGCTGCAGCTCTATCCACAGTACACCACGTGCGCTCCCAGACCCATTCCCGTACCTCTGCGGGGAACTTAGCAAGAAATTGTTTTATAAGGAACACCTGTATAACATCTTCCACAGTAAAGGCGTTTTCTGCTTCCAGCCATCTCCGACATACTTTGGACATCTTATGTGTATACATCCTAAACGATCCCCCCGTGGTGCATGGAAGGTCTCGGAACTTGGCCCTATAGGAGTCTGGGGTGATAGCATGGTAATCCAGGATAGTCCGCTTTACAATGTTATAATCCCGGTTCCGCTGACAGTCAATGGTTCGGTAAGCCTCTGCCATGCTACCGTTCAGGAGTCCCACTAACAAACGCATCCAGCCAGAGTGGGGCACCTCCATCACAGCACACTGCTGCTCAACGTACTTGAAGAAGCCCTCCACATCTCCGGAAACCTCATCAAATGGCTTAAAGTGTGTCAAGGTGATCCATACAGGCTCCCGGATCGTGGGGTTTACACTGCACATTGCATTACTCCCTATTTCGATCTCCATTGCTTCTTGTCTCCGCTGCGCCCAGCGGGCAGCCTCCTCCTTGTACTCCTGAGAGACGCCTGGGCCCAGAACCGCCATCTCTTCTTCGTACCACACCACCCACTGGCTTTTTGGGATGGGGATCCCTGTCTCCTGCGCTTGTCCTTCAGACATATGGGAGGAGGTGGTCTGGTTAGCACCCACCACAAGATCAATTAAGGCTTCTTTAGTCAGTCCCTGGTAGTTCAGGCCCAGGTCTCCGGCTCTCTCATGTAAACTGCATACAGTCCAATTTCTGTACTCACTCTGTGTGTGGTTCTCCATTAGGTTACACTCAGTTGATCCCTCTGCTTGCCACCAGTTGTCACAGGGTCCTTCTCCGATACCACACAATCAACAGAGCAAGAGAATAGTGAACAATTCCAAAAGCTTTATTTAGGCAAAAACACAAAAGGTCCATATACAATCCACCACACAAAGGATAAGATAATCCAGAAGCCGAATGCAGTTCAGTAACTGGATAAATGTCCAAGGAGATGAGAGTCCAGCAGACAGAGGATAAAAAATGGTCCATATGCTTCCCCTTCTCTCTGACTTGCTGTGCTCACATCATCATTCCACACAAGACTGATCTGTTTCTCACCTCCCTGATATTTACAAGTCCCCCTCCTCTTCACAGGTCAGGAGGGGGAAGGTCTCAGGGGCTCATTGTTTCAACAAGCTAGGTCAACATGTCATTAGCATATTAGCAAACAGTACTGTGGGGGCTGATATCAGATGGCAGCAACAGCCATTCATCAATTAGCAAATAACTCCTTCTACAAGAGAACACCATGAAAATAAGTAAAATAGAAATATACACAAAAATGTTAGGGTACCATCACACAGTGCCATTTCGATCGCTACGACGGTACAATTCGTGACGTTCCAGCGATATCATTACGATATCGCTGTGTCTGACACGCAGCAGCGATCAGGGATCCTGCTGAGAATCGTACGTCGTAGCAGATCGTTTGGAACTTTCTTTCGTCGCTGGATCTCCCACTGTCATCGCTAGATCGGTGTGTGTGACACCGATCTAGCGATGCGATCTAGCGATGCGTTCGCTTGTAACCAGGGTAAACATCGGGTTACTAAGCGTGGTCCTGCGCTTAGTAACCCGATATTTACCCTGGTTACCCGGGGACCTCGGCATCGTTGGTCGCTGGAGAGCTGTCTGTGTGACAGCTCCCCAGCGACCACACTACGATTTACCTACGATCACGGCCAGGTCATATCGCTGGTCGTGATCGTAGGTAAATCGTATAGTGTGACGGTACCCTTACCCACATAGCATATCACACCATCACACCATCTACAAATTCTTGAATTACAGTGATAATGCGCAATGTCCTCCCTGAGATGACTCCCACTTTGGCAGACTTTTCTAAGTTTAGCCGGTCATTATTATTTATTATTATTATTATTATTTATTTATTTATATAGCACCATTAATTTCATGGTGCTGTAAATGAGAAAGGGGTTACATACAGGGCTATAGATATCGTTTACAGTAAACAGGTTTACAGTGACAGACTGGTACAGAGGGGAGAAGACCCTGTCCTTGCAGACTTACATTCTATGGGATATTAGGGAAGAGACAAAAGGTAGGGGTGAGGCGGCGGCTCTGGCGGAGGTGAGGCGGCGGCTCTGGCAGCGGTGAGGCGGCAGCTCTGGCGACGGCTCTGGTGGGGGTGAGGCGGCGGCTCTAGCGGCAGTGAGGCTCTGGCGGCGGTCATTGAGCACTTCAGCAACAAGTTTGCTGAAGTGTACAACCCCAAAGGGACATCTGTGTGGATGAGTCCCTAATCCATTTCCATTTCAAGGGGGTGCTCACATTCTGGCAATACCTACCAAGTAAGAGGGCCAGGTATGGAATTAAGCTGTGCAAACTGTGCGAGAGTACATCACGGTACACCCATAAGTTTAAGGTTCATGAAAGGAAGGACACCCGGATTCAAATCCTTGAATGCGTCCCTGTCCTGGGAGTGAATGGGAAAATTGTGTGGAATTTGGTGCACCCACTGCTGGATCAAGGTTTTTACCTCTATGTAGATAACTTATACCAACATCCCAATGTTCAAGTCCCTCTCTGCGCGAGCTACCGCAGCCTGCGGTACGGTCCATAAAAATCAGAGTCCTCCCTAGGATGCATATTGGGCAGCTGCTGAGAAAGGACGAGAGCAGAGCCAAATGTAGCAAAAACATACTGGTGGACAAGTACAAGAACAAGAGGAATGTCCTTTTCTTGACCACAAAACATGGTGATGGAAGCACCCCCAGCACTATACGAGGTACCTCTACACAGGTCCACAAACCACATTGTGTACTGGGGTACAACAATAAAATGGGGTGAGTTGATCTCTTTGATCAAGTCCTCCAGCCATACAGTACCATGAGAAAAGCCAAGGTTTGGTACAAGAAGCTGACCATGCCAGACATGGATTTTCCTTCAATTCCAGGAACTACTGATCAAGACCCTAATATTTGGCAGTCAAGAAGAAGTGAGCCACAGTACTTCCGGAACTGAAAGCGCCCGTGTCATACCAGGCCAACATTTTCCCGGTGAGGTCCCTCAAACTGCAAAGAGAGGAAGGATGCAAAAAAGGTGCAAACTGTGTTACAGCAGGGGAATATGAAAGGACACCACTTATCAGTGTGACACCAGCCCTGACAAGTCTGGTATGTGTACTAAAGACAGTTTCAGAGACTACTCATCCACAGACTAATAAATCTATTTCTGATTTTCACAACTCACATATGCCAACCTGACGTAAACCACACCACTCATATGTCAATTTGATGCACTCTACACTACTCACACATGCCAACCTGATGTACATTCAGGGCTGGCATTAGGGGCAGCCAGACTAGGCAGCTGCCTAGGGCCCCCACTCACCCAAGGGCCCCCAGCTAGTGGAGTGCCACTAATAGCGGCACACCATGCGGCTTCTTTTAGGCCTGTGAATCGGGGGTTAGGTGCCAGCGCCGCCCCCACACGCTCTGCATTCAACTGTATTGGCATCATAAATGCCAATACATTTGAAAGCAATAATGGAGGAGATAGCATCAGATGATACTCCCTCCTCATCATTGCCCTCTTGCGTCTGACACGGCTGGAGCACAATGATGTCACTTCATCGCGCACCCGCTGTGTGCCAGGCAGCTGCTGAGACCAGAGCGAAGCTGGGATCAGCGGGGGAACGAGAATAGGTGAATATTGTGTATATATATATATATATATATATATATATATATATATATATACATGGTATATATCGGTGAGTGATTGTGGAGCGCCCCCAGGCACAGGGCCACGAGTTCTCGGTACCGGGCCTTTCTGGTTCGGTTCTGAGGCTGTCACGGTGGCTATACCCGGTCCGTGACCCTGCTAAGGGGCGTCCAATAAAGGTGGTGCAGTCTGTCAGGGGTTCGTGACGCCACCTGTGGTGTTCGGTCAGGGTGACCGACGCTGCTGTGGGATCCGCTGGGGTGATGGAATGGCAGCTGGATGGTATACCTTCCCACAGGTGAAGTATGTCCCCAGGGCTTCCCAGTAAGGTGGATGGTGATGGTGTGAGGTGCAGTCAATAACAAGGACACAAGGTTGCAGTCTCTTTACCTCTTTACTGAAGACTTCAGGATCCTCAATCCAGAGCACGTTTAACAGGGCTATCTGAGACCGGCTGGTCCGATGGGCACTTCCAGAGTTTCTTTCGCAGATGGAAATCGTTGCCTACCACTAGCACCTGTGTGTTGTAGTCCTACCCTGCTGAGCATTCGGAATAGTCTTCACAACTGCTGTTCTCGTTCGTCGTTCTCTACAGCTCTCTCTCTCTTTAGTTCCAGATGTTGCTAGTTTCTCGTCCCCCAGATATGTTATGGCTAGGACGCACCCGTATGACGGGAAGGCTTGGAGGTCTTCCGGGACCCTAGAGACGCCCCTCTCCCACTGTTGCCCCCTATGTCTTCATAGGAAATTTAATGTAGACAGCCAACCTATAATTAACTGTCCTGCGGAATTCAAAGTAAGGCCTAGAGTCAGTTACTCCCGCGGTGTTCCGGCCACCGGCTACGCGCCTCAATAGGATGTTGCCTCGGTCTCACGGCACGACTCCTACTGGTACTCCTTTGTGCTTGATCTCGTTTACACTGTTCCACAATATCCTTCCCTTCGTGTCTCTTTCTTAGGATACCGCCGCAAGGTAGTGCAGGCGCGGTTCCGTTACGTTCTGTTCTGTTCGCTAGGCACCTGCCAGGTTCCCACACCTGACAGGGACCCCCCTGTGTCTTCTCCCTGCAACACCCCCTGCCATGGGATGTTGCCTGAATCCAACCCAGTCAGCTTCTGACTAATTTCCTCCCCAACCCCTAGTTTTACCAGTGTGAGGAGTGGCCCAATAAATAAAGCCTTTTTCTCCCCCTAGTGGCCGGAGTGTGAAGTGTAAAGTGTTCTGGTGATACCTGGTCAGGAGAACTCCTTTAGTGCCATCAGACGTACCATCACTCCCCTTAGTGGCAGAGCGTCATACTGCAACGACCAGGTCTCTGGGGCGCTGCAATTGAGTATGTGGTAGCCATAATACTGTAGGACTGTGGGCTGGATTATAATCTATGGGGGGCTACATTATAATCTATGGTGGAGGCTGCATTATACCCTATGAGGGGGCTAAATTATACTCTCCCTTTGGGGGCTGCATTATACACTATGAGGGGGCTTCATTACATTCTATGGGGGCTGTATTATATTCTATGGTGTGGCTGTATTATACCCTATGAGAGGGCTACATTCAGCATTGGACTGGAGCACCTTGGGTCCACCAGAGAAAATCGTTCCTGGGGCCTACTATGTAGCTGCATAGAAATAAATTCAAGACCATCAATTCTGTGGTAAAACATGCTAATATCAGGGTATAATATAAGGTAGTATACATCTTAATTATGTAGTAGTCCAGAAAGATGAAGGCAGCACTCCAGTAGAAAAAATAAGAGTATTTTATTGGCCCATGTGCACATGGGCCAATAAAATACTCTTATTTTTTCTACTGGAGTGCTGCCTTCATCTTTCTGGACAATAGCATGAGGTTTGGTATATACCTGGAAGGATTTTTTGCACCCTCTGTCTTCTTTTGGTGCTGCTTTTTGTTTTCTTTTTCTTTAATTATGTAGTAGGGATTGGGGAAGACTAGCTCCCTCATGGAATATAAAGTAGCCCCCTCATAGAATATAATGTAGCCTCCCTCATGAAATATACAGCCCCTATCATAGGGTATAATACAGCACCCCACAAAATATAATGCAACCCCCTCATAAGGTATAATGCAGCCCCCCATAGAATATAATGTAGCACCCCATAAGGAAGTTGGGGGTGGCGGTGGCATGTGGTGTGGGGTTAGAACAATTAATAATTTAAGAAAGAATAGACGTACAGAGAGATACATAAAGTGCATGTATACTAATGCCAGAAGCCTCGCCTACAAAATGGCCGAATTAGAATTAATGTTGTTGGAGCATAATTATGACATGGTGGGGATATCTGAAACATGGCTGGAAGAGAGCCATGACTGGGCTGTTAACTTACAGGGCTATAGTCTGTTCAGAAATGACCAAATAGATAAGCGAGGGGGAGGTGTGTGTCTATATGTAAAATCATCCTTAAAACCCATCCTGCGTGATAGTATAGGTGAATCTAATGAAAATGTAGAGTCCCTGTGGGTGGAGATAAGGGGTGGGGAAAAAATAGTAAATTACTGATAGGGGTTTGCTATAAGTCTCCAAAGATAATGTAAGCAACGGAGAATATCCTCATAAAGCAAATAGATAAAGCTGCGACTCAAGGAGAAGTCATTATTATGGGGGACTTCAACTACCCTGAAATAGATTGGGGGACAGAAACCTACAGTTCCAGCAAAGGTAATCGGTTTTTGACAACTATGAGAGACAATTACCTTTCACAACTGGTTCAGGACCCAACAAGAAGGGGGGCACTGGGGGGCGTGGCCTAACTGCTGATGGAGTAGGTCACACAGAGTGGGAGCTCCGTGTCCAGGAATCCTAAAGCGGCTCTTATCTACCTCTCCGGCGCCCTTCTGCTCCTCCTCGATCTTGATTCCGGTCCCTGGTACGGTGGTGAGTGTATGGGGAAATCCAAAACGCGCTCCCGTGACCCCACCAGGAGAATTCCTGACTTCTTTGCGGCCTCCTCACAGCTACCGCCGGAGTCCAAGATGGCGCCGCCCTCCCCCAGATCTTCCCGCTCTTCACAACGCAACGCTCAGGCGTCGCAATCGAGCGCTGCAGCGTCGCATTCAAGCGGAGCAGCGTCGCATTTAGGCGGAGAGGCGTTGCATTCAAGTGGTACAGCGTCTGATTCGGCTGATGGCCCGGTGACTGCTTCTCTCCTCAAGGGTTTGCTGGGAGACCTTAGGACCTCCATCCAGGAAGATATACGCACTATGCTGGCTGAACTGAGAGGGGAGGTGGTTGAGCTGGGTAACCGCACTGACCGTTTGGAACGCAAAATGGCGGAGCTGGTCTCTTCTCATAATGAACTTTGGGACGCTCATGAGACCCTGCAAATCATGGCCACTAAAACCCATGCTAAAGCCTTGGACCTGGAAGATAGGTCCAGGAGAAACAACGTCAAACTGAGAGGCATTGAGGAATCTGTCCTGGCGGCAGATTTGAAGATATTTCTGCAGGAATTTATGGCCGCAGCTCTCCCGCAGTTGGCCCCAAAGGACATTATAATTGACCGCGTGCACAGGATCCCTAAACCGTCTGGCCTGGGGCCCTCCATCCCGAGAGATGTCCTGGCACGCATACACTTCTTCGAGATGAAGGAGGATTTTCTCCAGGCCCTAAGGAAGGGTCCAGCTCTTCCTGAAAAGATTTGCAAGCATCTCCGTCTTTCCAGATCTCTCCCCGGGCACGTTGGCTCTACGGAGGGCCTTTGCCCCCTACACTACCATCCTCAGAGAGAAAGGCATCCTGTACCGCTGGGGGTTTCCACCAAGCTCCTCATCTGTAAAGATGGATCAATCACCACCTGCCTGACTCCGGCACACGCAGCTACTGCTTTCACCAAATGGGGATTCTCAACTCCGGACTCTCCGACCGCCGTGACCCTTCCTAAGCGTGGAGCTGGTGGAGGTCTCAGGGCCCGCATCACACCGGACTGGGAGGTGGCCTGAGCCCACTGCAACTTTGGTTCCTGGCCATTTTCCCGCACGGATTCATTTGGTTTTCTTTTTTCTTTTTTTAAGCTGCGTTGGTTCCTCTCTCGAGAGTATCCGCAGCATTTGTTTGCCCCATAGGTGAATTGTTTTCCTGATTCTCACCTCTTGGACTCAGGGTATCCCTGATGGACCTCGGTCCACTGGTTGACTTGTTGTATGTCTTGTTTGCTCCCCTTTTTCCCCTTCTCTCCTTCTGGTCCCCCCTTACTTACTTTTTTGCCACAAGTACTAGACTTTTTTACACAGGTTATTGGTGTCCTGAAGTTGCAAAACTGTTTACATGTTCTCATTATGAGTATATCGCTGTATTCAATTAATGTTAATGGTCTCAATTCGCCGGGCAAGAGGTCTGTGGTATGGCGTCAGTTGGGTAAATCCCGTCACGACATTCTGTGTCTTCAGGAAACACACCTACTGGAATGTGATAATCTCAGAATGCAGTCAGGCTTATACCCGCATCAATTTTTTGCCAACGGCCCGTCAAAAAAGGCGGGAGTAGCCATTTTTTTCAGTAGGTCCAACGCCTTCCAGCTGGTTCGCTCCATAGCGGATCCGTTGGGTAGGTTTATTGTGGTCCTATGCCTCATTAATAACGCCCCCTATACCATCGCCTCGATCTACGCCCCCAATGTAGGGCAGCTTAGGTTCCTGGAGGGGGTCTTTGAAACTTTGCGTGATATCCAACATGGTCATAAACTGATTGCTGGTGATTTCAATGCTCCAATGTTTAGAGACTTGGACTGCTCTGCCTCTTCCCTGTCAAGATGCGAAGCAGGTCCTCTGACTAACTCTTTTAACCTGCATGATATCTGGAGATATTTGCATTGCGGCGAGAGAGACTACACGTTCCTGTCTCCCAGGCACGGTTCCTATAGCAGGATTGATTTTGTGCTGGTAAATGACGTGGCTCTCCCTCACTGCATTTCAGCAGATATAGGCAGTATCACATGGTCAGACCATGCCCCGGTGTCCCTTACACTGAGAGATCCCTTGGCTATTAGACCCCCCTTGCACTGGCGTCTCAACCCCCATCTCCTCGCTGACCATTCCAACTCTCGGTGTATTGAGGAGGCTTTGGGGGAATTTTTCACCTCCAATGATACTCCTGACATAGGCGACGACACCCTTTGGTTTGCCCACAAGGCGGTAATTAGGGGTCACTTTATTAAACTGGCGGCAAGGGCCAAAGGAAAGTATAATGCAGCTCTCCAGTCTTCCCTAGATGAATTAAGGCGCCTGGAGTCCGCGCACAAATTATCTCCTACCCCGGCGCTTCTCTCCGACCTCTCCAAAGCACGCATGCATGTTCGCAATTTGCTTCTCCATAAGGCTGAGAGGGCCCTGAGGAAAACTAGGGCTAAATTTTACACAATGGGCGATCGAGCGGGTGCTGTTCTGGCCAGACGTGTTAGGAAGAGAGAGGCTCAATCCAAGATTCCATTTTTGCTCAAGCCTGACGGCTCCCGGGTGTATAATCCGATTCATATCGCGGAGGAATTTGCATCTTATTACTCCTCGCTCTATGACCTCGGGTCTGACCTTGGGATTCCTCAGCCTTCGCGGGAGTCAATTTTGGCGTTCTTGGAGAAGGCTAATCTCCCCTCGGTCACCCAGGAACAGCTCTCCTTCCTAAACTCTCCCATTGTTGAGTCTGAACTCTCGCAGATTGTCAGAGAGGCCAACAAGGGTTCTTCCCCGGGGCCTGATGGTTTTTCTTTTCTCTACTATGCTCAGTTCTTCCCTGCCCTCTCCCCCTACCTCTTGCGCCTTTTTAATAATTGGCTGTCGACGGGCAGTATTAGGGCTGAGGGGTTGGAGGCATCCATAGCGACTCTCCCCAAACAGGGGAAACCCCCAACATCCCCGGGGAACTTTCGTCCGATAGCACTTTTAAACTGCGACGTTAAGATTTATGCAAAAATATGGGCCAACAGACTGTTCTCGGTTCTCCCTGGTCTCTTCCACCCCGACCAAGTTGGGTTTGTTCCTGGCAGACAGACCAGGGATGGCACCAGGCGCCTGATAGATCTTTTAGATGTGGTCGAGAGGGGGAGCCTTCCCAGTGTATTTCTCTCGCTTGATGCCGAAAAGGCGTTCGACAGGGTACACTGGAGTTATATTGAACTCACGCTGGAAAAATTTGGGCTCACCGGGCAAATTAGTAGAGCGGTTATGGCATTATACTCCAATCCCTGCGCGTCGGTTCGTTCGGCAGGATTTAGATCTCTGACATTTTCTATTCGGAATGGCACTCGTCAGGGCTGCCCCCTCTCGCCTATCATTTTTGCTCTGGTCATGGAGCCTTTGGCTTCCATGGTCAGACAGAGTGCGGACATTGAGGGAATCCGGGTGGGGGGAATCGAACCCAAAATTGGCCTCTATGCCGACGACGTGGTCCTGACTTGTGCCTCACCGTTAGCATCGTTGAACGCGATTACCTCTATTTTAACTGAGTTTTCGGCGGTTTCGTATTATAAACTTAATCTGACCAAATCCACAATTTTCCCCCTTTTTCTCCCGGCCCCCCTTCAAATCCAAATTCAATCCCAATACGAGTTCATTTGGGCTCCCCTGGGCTTTACGTACTTAGGCATCAGGATAACTAGGCTGGATAATATAGTTCGTGTAAATTGTGAGGAAACTCTTGCGGAAGTCAGGAAGAGCATGGATCATCTGTCGGGTGCACTGCTCTCCTGGATGGCCCGCATACAAACGGCGAAAATGCTATTCCTACCCAAAATAATGTATCTCTTCCGATGCCTCCCCCTTTTTATCCCTTCGAAGTTTATTTCAGCTTTTCAATCTCTTATAGATCGGTTTATTTGGAATGGGAAACCTCACAGGATTAAGCGTCGGATTATGTCCCTACCGTATTCTATGGGTGGGTTGGGCGCACCTGCAGTGCTTTCATACTATAGGGCGGCGATCCTTGAGCCCCTTAAAATATGGTGGGAGGGGAACTCATGTTTACCCTGGTTTCTGATTGAATCGCATTTTGCCCCCAAAAACTCGCTTAGATTGCTCTTGGAGTTTCAGCTGCTTAAGGTACCTCTAGTTGGCCCTTGTCTCCGTTCTATTAGGAATGCTTCTAAATTGTGGGCGCTACTCAGCACTTCCCATCTAATATTTATGCTTGACTATGTTTCTTTGCAGGCTTTGGAGTATGCTATCGGGCACATTTCTCTTTCCTCCTGGACGGACCGCGGGGTGCTCCGGGTGGCAGACCTTTTCGGCTCAAATGGCCTTCTGTCGTTTGAGGACCTCTCAGGGAGATTCTCCCTTACTGGGTCTGACTTCTATCAATACCTGCAGCTCCGTAGCTTTCTCAGGTCACGTCGGTCATTCGGAGTGCCCCCGCCTCTGACAGAGGACCCGGCTCATAGATATTTCAGACCGGCCACCATATTGCCCCATGGCATCTCCATAATCTATAAAGCTCTCACCTCCTATGGTTCTGCTGACAAGCTCCCTTTCATGACCGCCTGGGAGTCCTCGCTGGGTTTTCGAGGCCTCCCTGGAGGACTGGCAATTTGCTATGGTGCACCCTTCCAGGTTCTCCACATGTCTTGGCCACTTGGAGCAGGTGAAAAAAATTCAACTGCATTGGTACTTTACCCCTGTCCGCCTGGCGAAGGTTTTCCCGTCTTCCTCCCCTCTGTGTTGGAAGAAGTGCGGCGCCTTGGGGTCCTCCTCTCATGTATGGTGGTCGTGCCCGCAGATCCGGGTTTTCTGGCGTTAGGTGGAGGCTTTGATTGTCGATCTGACACGTCTCCCCCTTGCGCTGAGTGGTCAACTAGCTGTCCTGGGTATTTCCCTCATGGGTCTCCCTTCCCCTCTCTGGCCCATAATTTCAAATATCCTAGTTGCCGCTAGACAATGTATAGCGAAACATTGGAAATCCTCGAGTCTTCCCTCCAGAGCCGAACTGATCGCCAGAATTGACTTACACTTCTGCTATGAGGCTATCATGGCACAGGATCTATCGAGGAGAACTAGGGTCCTCTCGTGGTGGGATCCCTGGGTGTCCTCGGCACATATATCTCAGTCTGCTCTTGCCCTCATTTAAATCGTTTGCTTCTCAAGTTTTGACACTGTATCTGTGTGTATTATACTGTTCATATTGTGGTCTTTAACTTGGGCGCTGGTCCTTTTTTTCCCACATCCCCCTTCCCCCCCCCCTGTTTACCCTTGTCTCCCTCCCCCTCTGAAGTTTACTGATGTGTTGTTTAATATGCAAAATTTCAATAAATATCTATTGGTTAAAAAGAAGGGGGGCACTGCTAGACCTAATATTAACCAACAGGCCAGACCGCATAGCAAATATAAGGGTTGGGGGTCACTTGGGGAATAGTGATCACAAAAAAATAATTTTTAATGTATCCTTTAATAAGCTGTGTAGTAGAGGGGTTACAAGGACACTAAACTTCAGGAGGGCAAATTTCCAACGGATGAGAGATGATCTTGGTGCAATTAACTGGGACGATATCCTGAGACATAAAAATACACAAAGAAAATGGGAGACGTTTATTAGCATCCTGGATAGGACCGGTGCACAGTATATACCGTATGGGAATAAACATACTAGAAATAGGAGGAAACCACTATGGCTAAATAGAGCTGTAATAAGTGACAAAAAGGAAGCATTTAGAGGATTAAAGGAAGTAGGTAGTGATGAGGCATTAAATAAATACAGAAAATGAAATCAATTCTGTAAAAAGCAAATCAAGGCAGCAAAGATTGAGACAGAGAGACTCATTGCCAGAGAGAGTAAAAATAATCCCAAAATATTCTTTAAAGGGACACTGTCACCTGAATTTGGAGGGAACAATCTTCAGCCATGGAGGCGGGGTTTTTGGGTGTTTGATTCACCCTTTCCTTACCCGCTGGCTGCATGCTGGCTGCAATATTGGATTGAAGTTCATTCTCTGTCCTCCATAGGACATGCCTGTGCAAGGCAAGATTGCCTTGTGCAGGCATGTACTACGGAGGACAGAGAATGAACTTCAATCCAATATTGCAGCCAGCATGCAGCCAGCGGGTAAGGAAAGGGTGAATCAAACACCCAAAAACCCCGCCTCCATGGCTGAAGATTGTTCCCTCCAAATTCAGGTGACAGTGTCCCTTTAACTACGTAAACAGTAAGAAGCTAAAAAATGATAGTGTTGGCCCCCTTAAAAATAGTCTAGGTGAAATGGTGGATGAGGATGAGGAAAAAGCTAAATGACTTTTTTTTCATCAGTATTTACACAAGAAAATTCCATGGCAGACAATATGATCAGTGATAACAAAAATTCCCCATTAAATGTCACCTGCTTAACCCAGCAGGAAGTACGGCGGCGTCTAAAAATCACTAAAATTGACAAATCTCCGGGCCCGGATGGAATCCACTCCCGAGTACTGCAGGAATTAAGTACATTCATTGATAGACCATTATTTTTAATCTTTAAAGACTCCATAATAACAGGGTCTGTACCACAAGGACTGGCGTATAGCAAATGTGGTGCCAATATTTAAAAAAGGGGACAAAAACTGAACTCGGAAATTATAGGCCAGTAAGCTTAACCTCTACTGTGGGTAAAATCCTGGAGGGTATTCTAAGAGATGCTATGCTGGAGTATCTGAAGAGGAATAACCTCGTGACCCAATATCAACATGGGTTTACTAGGAACCGTTCCTGTCAGACAAATCTGATCAATTTCTATGAAGAGGTAAGTTCCGGACTGGACCAAGGGAACCCAGTGGACGTACTGTATATGGACTTTTCAAAAGCTTTTGATATGGTGCCACACAAAAAGTTGATACATAAAATGAGAATAATGGAGGTAGAGGAAAACATGTGTGAGTGGGTTAAGAGCTGGCTCAGGAATAGGAAACAAAAGATGGTCATTAGTGGAGCACACTCGGACTGGGTCACGGTTAGCAGTGGGATACCACAGGGGTCAGTATTGGGCCCTCTTCTTTTTAACATATTAATGACCTTGTAGGGGACATACAGAGCAGAATTTCAATATTTGCAGATTACACTAAACTCTGCAGGGTAATCAATACAGAGGAGGACAATTTTATATTACAGGATGATTTATGTAAACTAGAAGCTTGGGCTGATAAATGGCAAATGAGGTTTAATGGGGATAAATGTAAGGTCATGCACTTGGGTAGAAGTAATAAGATGTATAACTATGTGCTTAATGCTAAACCTCTGGGCAAAACCGTCAATGAAAAAGACCTGGGAGTATGGGTGGATGACAAACTCACATTTAGTGACCAGTGTCAGGCAGCTGCCACAAAGGCAAATAAAATAATGAGATGCATTAAAAGAGGCATAGATGCTCATGAGGAGAACATCATTTTACCTCTATACAAGTCACTAGTTTGACCACACTTAGAATACTGTGCACAGTTCTGGTCTCCGGTGTATAAGAAAGACATAGCTGAACTAGAGCGGGTGCAAAGAAGAGTGACCAAGGTTATTAGAGGACTGGGGGGGGGGGGGGGGTCTGCAATACCAAGATAGATTATTACACTTGGGGCTATTTAGTTTGGTAAAACGAAGGCTAAGGAGTGATCTTATTTTAATGTATAAATATATGAGGGGACAGTACAAAAACCTTTCTGGTGATCTTTTTAATCATAGACCTGAGACAGGGACAAGGGGGCATCCTCTACGTCTGGAGGATAGAAGGTTTAAGCATAATCACAGATGCGGATTCTTTACTGTAAGAGCAGTGAGACTATGGAACTCTCTGTGAGTGGAGCTGCTGCTTCTGAGGTTCCTTACACAGGTGACGTGGTTTATCCTTTGGTTGGCTTCCCTATTTAACTCCACTCAGATCATTTCTCCATGCCAGCTGTCAATGTTTTAGCATTGGTTCAGTTCGCTCCTGGATCTGTCTGGTGTCCTGTCTTCTCCTGCAGAAGCTAAGTTCCTGATTGTTATTATTGTTCTTGTTTCTTGTCCAGCTGGTTATCTTGATTTTGTCTTGCTAGCTGGAAGCTCTGGGATGCAGGGTGGCACCCCCGCACCGTGAGTCGGTGCGGAGGACCCTTTTGCACACTCTGCGTGGTCTTTTGTAGGTTTTTGTGCTGACCGCAAAGATTCCTTTCCTATCCTCTGTCTATTTAGTAAGTCGTGCCTCCCTTTGCTGAAACCTATCTCATTTCTGCGTTTGTGACTTTCATCTTTACTCACAGTCATTACATGTGGGGGGCTGCCTATTCCTTTGGGGAATTTCTCTGAGGCAAGGTAGGCTTTATTTTCTTCTCTAGGGCTAGCTAGCTCTTAGGCTGTGACGAGGCGCATAGGGAGCGTCAGGAGCGCTCCACGGCTATTTCTAGTGTGTGCGATAGGATTAGGGCTTGCGGTCAGCAGAGCTCCCACATCCCAGAGCTCGTCCTGTATGAGTTTAACTATCAGGTCTGGTGCTCCTAACCACCAGGTCATAACAGTACAGCTGGCCCAAAGTATTAATGCATCTCAATAGAGGGATAAGAGAAGTTCTGAGACCATTTTTTTTTCTTTGCACTGTGTTTTGTCTTTCTTTTCCCTTAGACCTTTGGGTGGTTCAGGACACAGGTGTAGAGATGGACATTCAAGGTCTGTCCTCTTGTGTGGATCATCTCACTGCAAGGGTACAAAACATTCAAGATTTTGTGGTTCAGAATCCGATGTTAGAGCCTAGAATTCCTACTCCTGATTTATTTTCTGGAAATAGATCTAAGTTTCTGAATTTCAAAAATAATTGTAAACTGTTTCTAGCTTTGAAACCACGCTCCTCTGGTGACCCCGCTCAACAAGTAAAAATCATTTTTTCTTTATTACGTGGTGACCCTCAAGACTGGGCATTTTCCCTTGCGCCAGGAGATCCTGCATTGCGTGATGTTGATGCGTTTTTTCTGGCGCTAGGATTGCTTTATGATGAACCAAATTCCGTGGATCAGGCAGAGAAAATCTTGCTGGCTTTGTGTCAGGGTCAGGATGAGGCGGAGGTGTACTGTCAGAAGTTTAGAAAGTGGTCTGTGCTTACTCAGTGGAATGAATGTGCCCTGGCGGCAATTTTCAGAAAGGGTCTTTCTGAAGCCCTTAAGGATGTCATGGTGGGATTTCCCACGCCTGCTGGTCTGAGTGAGTCTATGTCATTGGCCATTCAGATCGATCGGCGCTTGCGTGAGCGCAAAGCTGTGCACCATTTGGCGGTGTTCTCTGAGAATAGGCCTGAGCCTATGCAGTGTGATAGAACTTTGACCAGAGCTGAACGGCAAGAACACAGACGTCGGAATGGACTGTGTTTTTACTGTGGTGACTCCACTCATGCTATCTCCGATTGTCCTAAGCGCACTAAGCGGTTCACTAGGTCTGCCACCATTGGTACGGTACAGTCAAAAATTCTTTTGTCCGTTACTCTGATTTGCTCTCTGTCGTCATATTCTGTTATGGCATTTGTGGATTCAGGTGCTGCCCTGAATTTGATGGACTTGGAGTTTGCCAGGCGCTGTGGTTTTTCCTTGGAGCCCTTGCAGAATCCTATTCCATTGAGAGGAATTGATGCTACGCCAAGAATAAACCTCAATACTGGACGCAATTGACC
This sequence comes from Ranitomeya imitator, assembly GCF_032444005.1. Lineage (NCBI taxonomy): Eukaryota > Metazoa > Chordata > Amphibia > Anura > Dendrobatidae > Ranitomeya > Ranitomeya imitator. Next base: position 734,789,121 of record NC_091282.1, on the reverse strand, counting down.
ATGTGCATGGCTCCTGCACATCAGGAGGATATTCGCTTTTTGGTGTTGCATAATCTGCATGATGTGGTCGTTTTGGGGTTGCCATGGCTACAGGTCCATAATCCAGTGTTGGATTGGAAATCTATGTCTGTGTCCAGCTGGGGTTGTCAAGGGGTACATGGTGATGTTCCATTGTTGTCAATTTCGCCTTCCACTCCTTCTGAAGTCCCTGAGTTTTTATCAGATTACTGGGATGTATTTGAGGAGCCCAAATCCGGTGCCCTACCTCCTCATAGGGATTGCGATTGTGCTATTAATTTGATTCCTGGTAGTAAGTTTCCTAAGGGCCGTCTGTTTAATTTATCTGTGCCAGAGCACGCTGCTATGCGGAGTTATATAAAGGAATCCCTGGAGAAGGGTCATATTTGCCCGTCGTCGTCACCATTGGGAGCAGGGTTCTTTTTTGTGGCCAAGAAGGATGGATCTCTAAGACCTTGTATTGATTACCGCCTTCTTAATAAGATCACAGTCAAATTTCAGTATCCTTTGCCGCTGATGTCTGATCTGTTTGCTCGAATTAAGGGGGCTAGTTGGTTCACCAAGATAGATCTTCGAGGGGCGTATAATCTGGTGCGAATTAAACAGGGCGATGAATGGAAAACAGCATTTAATACGCCCGAGGGCCATTTTGAGTACCTGGTTATGCCATTCGGGCTTTCTAATGCTCCATCTGTGTTTCAGTCCTTGATGCATGACATCTTCCGAGAGTACCTGGATAGATTCATGATTGTATATTTGGATGACATTTTGGTCTTTTCGGATGATTGGGAGTCTCATGTGAAGCAGGTCAGAATGGTGTTCCAGGTTCTTCGTGCTAATTCCTTGTTTGTGAAGGAGTCTAAGTGTCTCTTTGGAGTTCAGAAGGTTTCATTTTTGGGTTTCATTTTTTCCCCTTCTACTATCGAGATGGACCCTGTTAAGGTCCAGGCCATTTATGATTGGACTCAGCCGACATCTGTAAAGAGTCTACAGAAGTTCCTGGGCTTTGCTAATTTTTACCGTCGCTTCATCGCTAATTTTTCTAGTGTTGCTAAACCGTTGACTGATTTGACCAAGAAAGGTGCTGATGTGGTCAATTGGTCCTCTGCGGCTGTAGAGGCTTTTCAGGAGTTGAAGCGTCGTTTTTCTTCTGCACCTGTGCTGTGCCAGCCAGATGTATCGCTTCCGTTTCAGGTCGAGGTTGATGCTTCTGAGATTGGAGCAGGGGCTGTTTTGTCGCAAAGAAGTTCTGATGGCTCGGTGATGAAACCATGTGCCTTCTTTTCTAGAAAATTCTCGCCTGCTGAGCGCAATTATGATGTTGGCAATCGGGATTTGTTGGCCATGAAATGGGCATTCGAGGAGTGGCGACATTGGCTTGAAGGAGCTAAACATCCCGTGGTGGTCTTGACGGATCACAAGAATTTGACTTATCTCGAGTCTGCCAAGCGGTTGAATCCTAGACAGGCTCGATGGTCGCTCTTTTTCTCCCGTTTTGATTTTGTGATTTCATACCTTCCGGGATCTAAGAATATGAAGGCTGATGCCCTGTCAAGGAGTTTTGTGCCTGACTCTCCGGGTGTTCCGGAGCCGGCGGGTATTCTTAAGGAGGGGGTAATTTTGTTTGCCATCTCCCCTGATTTACGGCGCGTGCTGCAGAGGTTTCAGGCTGATAGACCTGACCGTTGTCCTACGGAGAAACTGTTTGTCCCTGATAGATGGACTAGTAGAGTTATCTCTGAGGTTCATTGTTCGGTGTTGGCTGGTCATCCTGGAATCTTTGGTACCAGAGATTTGGTGGCTAGCTCCTTTTGGTGGCCTTCTTTGTCACGGGATGTGCGTTCTTTTGTGCAGTCCTGTGGGACTTGTGCTCGGGCTAAGCCCTGCTGTTCTCGTGCCAGAGGGTTGCTTTTGCCCTTGCCGGTCCCGAAGAGGCCCTGGACGCATATTTCCATGGATTTTATTTCTGATCTCCCTGTTTCTCAAAGGATGTCGGTCATTTGGGTGGTTTGTGATCGCTTCTCTAAGATGGTCCATTTGGTACCCTTGTCTAAATTGCCTTCCTCCTCTGATTTGGTGCCATTGTTTTTCCAGCATGTGGTTCGTTTGCATGGTATTCCGGAGAACATCGTCTCGGACAGGGGTTCCCAGTTTGTTTCAAGGTTTTGGCGGTCCTTTTGTGCTAAGATGGGCATTGATTTGTCTTTTTCTTCGGCTTTCCATCCTCAGACTAATGGCCAAACCGAACGAACTAATCAGACTTTGGAGACATATCTGAGATGCTTTGTTTCTGCTGATCAGGATGATTGGGTGTCCTTTTTGCCTTTGGCTGAGTTCGCCCTTAATAATCGGGCCAGCTCGGCTACTTTGGTTTCTCCTTTTTTCTGCAATTCTGGTTTCCATCCTCATTTCTCTTCAGGGCAGGTTGAGCCTTCGTACTGTCCTGGTGTGGATACTGTGATGGACAGGTTGCAGCAGATTTGGACTCATGTGGTGGACAATTTGACATTGCCCCAGGAGAAGGCTCAACGTTTCGCTAACCGCCGGCGCTGTGTTGGTCCCCGACTTCGGGTTGGGGATTAGGTTTGGTTGTCATCTCGTCATGTTCCTATGAAGGTTTCCTCTCCTAAGTTTAAGCCTCGTTTCATTGGGCCATATAAGATTTCTGAAATTCTTAATCCTGTGTCATTTCGTTTGAACCTTCCAGCTTCTTTTGCCATCCATAATGTGTTCCATAGGTCGTTGTTGCGGAGATACGTGGCGCCTATGGTTCCCTCCGTTGATCCTCCTGCCCCAGTGTTGGTCGAGGGGGAGTTGGAGTATGTGGTGGAAAAGATCTTGGATTCTCGTGTTTCGAGACGGAAACTCCAGTACCTGGTCAAGTGGAAGGGTTATGGTCAGGAGGATAATTCCTGGGTTTTTGCCTCTGATGTTCATGCTGCCGATCTAGTTCGTGCCTTTCATTTGGCTCATCCTGATCGGCCTGGGGGCTCTGGTGAGGGTTCGGTGACCCCTCCTCAAGGGGGGGGTACTGTTGTGAATTCTGTTGTCGAGGTTCCTCCTGTGGTCATGAATGGTACTTCGGTGAGTTCGGTCCGTAGGTTCCCTCTGGTGGCTGTGAGTGGAGCTGCTGCTTCTGAGGTTCCTTACACAGGTGACGTGGTTTATCCTTTGGTTGGCTTCCCTATTTAACTCCACTCAGATCGTTTCTCCATGCCAGCTGTCAATGTTTTAGCATTGGTTCAGTTCGCTCCTGGATCTGTCTGGTGTCCTGTCTTCTCCTGCAGAAGCTAAGTTCCTGATTGTTATTATTGTTCTTGTTTCTTGTCCAGCTGGTTATCTTGATTTTGTCTTGCTAGCTGGAAGCTCTGGGATGCAGGGTGGCACCCCCGCACCATGAGTCGGTGCGGAGGACCCTTTTGCACACTCTGCATGGTCTTTTGTAGGTTTTTGTGCTGACCGCAAAGATTCCTTTCCTATCCTCTGTCTATTTAGTAAGTTGTGCCTCCCTTTGCTGAAACCTATCTCATTTCTGCGTTTGTGACTTTCATCTTTACTCACAGTCATTACATGTGGGGGGCTGCCTATTCCTTTGGGGAATTTCTCTGAGGCAAGGTAGGCTTTATTTTCTTCTCTAGGGCTAGCTAGCTCTTAGGCTGTGACGAGGTGCATAGGGAGCGTCAGGAGCGCTCCACGGCTATTTCTAGTGTGTGCGATAGGATTAGGGCTTGCGGTCAGCAGAGCTCCCACATCCCAGAGCTCATCCTGTATGAGTTTAACTATCAGGTCGGGTGCTCCTAACCACCAGGTCATAACACAATAGTCTCGGGAAATGATTCCATTATGCAGAAGTGTGGCATTTACATTGATAAAGTGCTCAGGGAGTTCGTGACAGCCCTACCTTCGTACATACGAGACACCTCTGATCTTTTGTTAAAAATAGAGGACATCATAGTCGGAGAGGACACTTTTTTAGCGTCAATAGATGTGGAGGCGTTGTACAGCAGTATCCCTCATGATGTGGGTTTACGGGCTATTGAATTTTTTCTGAAATCCAGAGGGGTCCAGTTTGCCAGGCACAATAATTTTATAGGTCGTCTCCTTCGGTTCATTCTTACCCACAATTATTTCCTCTTTGACGGTAAGTTCTACCACCAACTCAGGGGCACGGCTATGGGTAGCCCCTGTGCGCCCACCTACGCCAATCTGCTCCTGGGTTGGTGGGAGGACACCGTGGTATTTGGTGAGGAGAGGCCGTCTTGGTGGTGTCCCCAGATTTTATTCTGGGGACGATATATTGATGACGTCCTGATTCTGTGGACAGGTGATGTTGGTTCTTTCAACACCTTCATTCAAGATCTAAATAAAAATGACATTGGACTTAGATTCACATCAGAGATCGACACAAGAACAATTAACTTCTTGGACGTCACAATTAGTAAAGACAATGAGGGGCGTCTAGGGACTACTATATACAGAAAGCCCACCTCGACAAGCAATTTGCTAAAGTGGAGCAGTCATCATCCCTATGGGCTCAGGAGGGGAATGCCCAAAGGACAATATCTGAGGGCAAGGAGGAATTGCTCTTCAGAATCGTCATTCTATACTGAGGCACGTGATTTGAGACACAGGTTTTTGGAGAGAGGGTATCCGAACAATGTCCTCCAGGACACTTTTAAGTATGTTGAATCAATACCAAGAGTTAGTCTCCTACAACCTAAATCCAAAGAGATACAGGATCCCCTTGTGAGGCTCATCGGGAATTCCCTTTAGCCATATCGCCACAGGGAACCGCTTTGCTAGTGCGAGTACGGGTCAAATATTTCTGAGTAGGCACTTCGCAAACTGTAAGACAAGTGGTCTGGTATATCTGTTTACGTGTACCTGCCCCATGAATTATGTGGGGAAGACTAGAATGGAACTGAGGAGAAGGATAGGGGATCACCTGGGGGACATCAGGCATGCCAGGGATACCCCTATATCGAGGCATGTTCGTGGGGTCCACCATGGAGACCTCAGTTCCTTCTCTTTCTGCGCAATTGAAGTGGTGGCTCCGTCAATTCGAGGTGGAAACCTGGATAAGAGAATTTTGCAGAAGGAACTCAAATGGATCCATAGACTGGACACTGTCTCTCCAAGAGGGCTAAATGAGCAGATGAATTTTGGTTGTTACCTATGATGTCTCTGTTGATGAAGTTGGCAATAAGTAAACCTGCGATATTGACCGAAATGGGTCACACGAATGTTAATATGGTTCCTTATAAAAGGGTTTTATATATCTTGAAATATCTGTCAAAATTATCTGTTGACAGTAATTAGGTCCTGCACACATATATATCCCGTTATTTGATGTATTATATATAGTTTTTGATATTATTGTTGTTCGTCTAAATCTTTAGGTCATAATAATTGTATAGTATTAGTATGCAGACACTATCTTCTTTATAATTTTTCTATATTAGCAATCTAGTTGGCATCAGCATAATTTACTCATGCTGGGTTTAATGCAAAATCAAGTAGGCGTGGGTTGCATCTTCGGACGGCAATATAGGCGCAATTAAGGAGAAATAAATGTGTATTTGCGCTAGCGTATTGTATCGCATAAGCACAGCAGATAAACCTTGCTAAATTAACTATGTGCGCATAGGCGCAGTGATGATGCGATTCATGGAGAATCGGTGACCTCCGTGTATAGCGCAGGCGCAGTGGCTGACATGCATAGGTGGAACGCAGGAGATACTGCGCAGGCGCAGCCGTTCACGTATGCGCGTGATGGTCATTCGATTTATGGCGTCTTTTAAATCTAAGGACTTGATGGAGTGTTAGCGCATGCGTACAAGGAATGTAGGCGGGGCTCATGGGTCTGCGTAATCCCTTGGCGCGACACTTGTGTAATGGCTGAGGCGCAGGGATTACACACAGTGAGCTGGCGCTTGCGCTGTCGTCCTCATGTGCGCCCTTGGAGCGGCGTGTGGAACGCAATATGGAAGCCGGTGATGGCGCTGACACGCACGCCGATGAAACAGGTGTTCTGATTGTGTTCATGATGATCGGGATATATAAGGTGTGTAGGTGGGCACTTACTCCAAGGCATTGTATCAATAGGGTATCCACCCTGTGGTGCTGAGGATTATATCATGAAACCGGCCATCTATGAATAAGATAAGTAGTCCTGTGGCACGTATGTTTGTTACTCCTGATGAACCTCATATACTTTCAGAGGGGAAACGCGTCGAGTTAGTTGTGTAAAGGACATGCCTATCAGTGATATTTGTGAAAGGGGTATTCAGAGTGTGTCTTAGGGTTATTATTGCGAGAACACATGCAGTTGCTAAAAACATTGATATCATCTATTTTGAGTAGTGTTGTTTGCTATATGGTCCATGATTCAACTGGTACTTTGTTCCTGTCGTATAGATGATTTATGAATGACTGGTATACGAAGGTAACCCACTTATATATATATGTACAGGACACCCTGATATTCCTTTCTGTAAGCACTTTAAAGCACTTATGCACCTTGCCTAAGGATCTCTCTGCCTTTTTCTGCCTATCTAGGGATACAAGAGGTTATCAGCCGCCGAGGAGTGGGGGCGCCAATCACGCATGATTAGGGTGCCAACCCCCGCTGATAGGCATGGACAGATAAGGGACAGCCCCATAGTGTCAGGATGTCCTAAAATAATCTCTGAATAACTAAGAGATAGCACGTTGAGTGTGTATGAGCAAATATTCATCCCACCCTGAGAGGGCCTGATAGGGGTAGCAGGGTGAGCCGACATGGAGCGGGGGCGCCATTTGCGCAGGCGGTAGGGTGCCAACCTCCGCTGGTAGGCAGGGCGCATATAGCATAAGTGCAGGGTTAGGCACCACCTGGGCCTTTCCTATTGATTGTTGTTGTGTTGGTGATGGTTTTTTTGTAGTGCACTATTTGGGGTTATTCCTTTTAAAAAAGAAGTTTATTAAAAGTCAAGTTTTAATCAATTAAAAAATTGGGTCTTTTTCTTGAACAGTTTGCTTAATATATTCCCAAGCCTATATCTTCTTTTTCTGTGAATATTATACTAGATGTACTACAGTATATGGGACCTGCATTATACTGTATTGAGGACTATAGGGAATACATTATACTATATGAAGAGCTATGGGGAGCATTATACTATTAGGAGTGCATTGTACTACACGGAGGACTGTGGGGTTCATTATACTATATGGAGGACTATATGGAGTGTATTGGGGGTCTGCATTATACTCTGAGGGGGCTACATTATATTCTATGGGTGCTGCATTATACCCTATGAGAGGACTGCATTATGCTCTATTAGGGGCTACATTATATTCTTTTGGGGACTGCATTATACTCTAGGAGGGTGCTACATTATATTCTATGGTGGGGCTTCATTATACTCTATGGGGCTACATTGTACCCTATGTAGGGGTTGCATTATACTCTATGTGGGGCTACATTATGTTCTATGGAGGGGCTGCATTATACTCTATGAGGGGGCTACATTATATTATTTGGGAGGCTGCATTATATTCTATGAGGGGGCTGCATTATACTATATGAGGGGGCTGCATTATATTCCATGAGAGGAATACATTATATTCTATAGAGGACTGCATTATATCCTATGGGAGGGCTACATTATATGGGGGTACATTATACTCTATGGGGTGGCTGTATTATGCTCTATAGGGTGGCTGTATTATGCTCTATGGGGTGGCTGAATTATGCTTTATGGAAGGCTGAATTATACTGAGATGGGCTGCATTATACTCTATCGGAATATGCCTAGTGCATTATACTATATGTACTATATGGGACCTGCATTATACTGTATTGAGGACTATGGGGAATACATTATACTATATGAAGAACTATGGGATGCATTATACTATGGGGAGTGCATTGTACTACATGGAGAACTATGGGGGTGCATTATACTTTATGGAGGACTATGTGGAGTGTATTGGGGTCTACATTATACTGTGAGGGGGCTACATTATATTCTATTTGGGGATGCATTATACCCTATGACGAGGCTGCATTAGACTCTATTAGGGGGCTATATTATACTCTAGGAGGGGGCTACATTATATTCTATGGAGGGGCTACATTATACTCTATGTGAGGGCTACATTGTACCCTATATAGGGGCTGCATTATACTCTATGGTGGGGTTACATTATATTCGATGGAGGGGCTGCATTATACTCTATGAGGGGGCTACATTATATTATTTTGGAGGCTGCATTATATTCTATGAAGGGGCTGCATTATACTATATGAGGGGGCTGCATTATTTTCTATGAGAGGAATACATTATATTCTATGGAGGACTGTATTATGTTCTATGGGAGGGTTACATTATAGGGGGGTAAATTATACTCTATAGGGTGGCTGCATTATGCTCTATGGGGTGGCTGCATTATGCTCTATGGGGTGGTGTCAGTATTCCAGGTTTTTCAAATCACCTTGTGAATGAACTTGCCCTTTGTTAAGATGGAGTTTGCTGTTTTTGTCTGCCCTACTTTCTGTTCGTTTATCTAAAACCCGATTCAGGTGTCAGCTTCCTTGCTGGAGTATTCTGCTTCTGTTCCCCTTCAGCACAGCTGCTTGTTCTGAGTGTGCCTCTACCCCTGGCTCTGGACTTTCTCTGCATATGTAAGCTACACTCTCTATGTTATCATTAGTCTGTTGACTTTGGAACTTAACCCTTGGTTCACTCTTCCTGGTAAGAACTGTGTTTTTTAAATTATGTTTCTGGACTGTGTTTCTGGACTGATTGTTGCTACTTAATCCTTCATTTACTCCCCTGGTGGGAGCTGTTGGAAACAACACCAGTATAATACTTTAATGTGAACCTGTTTCTGGACTTACCCGTGTTTATGCCACATCTGGAATCAACTTGTGAACTAGTTTCTGGACTTACCCGTGTTCATGCCATACCTGGGATTAACCTGTGGACTTGTTCTGGACTTCCCTGTGTTTACTTCATACCTGGATTTGACCCTTTCTGCACCGACAGTGTTTTGGATCTGCACCACGTCCCTCTCACCTTTTGATCCCCTTGCTGAGGACTCTGTCTTAAGAACTCTGCCGTTTTGCTGTATATGGTTCAAGGACTTGTTTCATTGCAGGTCACTGTGGGTTATTAGTATATTGCTTTGGGTGTTATTGCTGCTGTACAAATACACTATTTGCACTGAAGAAACCCGTCTCTGTCTGTTCATTGCTCCACGCTATCAGAATCCTCGAGTTCCTACAATAGTATTACAGGTGTTTGTATTATGCTCTATGGGGTGGCTGAATTATGCTTTATGAAAGGCTGAATTATACTGAGATGGGCTGCATTCTACTCTATCGGACTATGGGTAGTGCATTATACTATATGTACTATATGGGACCTGCATTGTGCTGTATTGAGGACTATGGGGAATACATTATACTATATGAAGAACTATGGGATGCATTATACTATGGGGAGTGCATTGTACTACATGGAGGACTATGGGGGTGTATTATACTATATGGAGGACTATGTGGAGTGTATTGGGGTCTGCATTATACTCTGAGGAGGCTGCATTATACTCTAGGTGGGGGCTACATTATATACTATGGGGGGCTTCATTATACTCTATGTGAGGGCTACATTGTACCTTATATAGTGGCTGCATTATACTCTATGATGGGGCTACATTATATTCTATAGAGTGGCTGCATTATACTCTATGAGGGGGCTATATTGTATTCTTTGGGAGGCTGCATTATACTATATGAGGGGGCTGCATTATACTCTATGAGGGGGATACATTATATTTTAAAGGGGACTGCATTATGCTCTATGGGGTGGCTGCCTTATACTCTATGGGGTAGCTACATTATGCCCTATGGCAGTGTTCCCCAACTACAGTCCTCAAGAGCCACCAAGAGGTCTTGTTTTCAGGATTTCCTTAGTATTGCGCAGGTAATGGATTTGTTGCCTTTGCAGGTTCTGCAATTATCACCTGAGCAATATTAAGGAAATCCTGAAAACCTGACCTGTTGGTGGTTCTTGAGGACTGGAGTTAGGGAACACTGCTCTACGGGATGGCTGCATTATACTCTATGGCAGGGGTGGGGAACCTTTTTCCAGCCGAGGGCCATTTGGAAATTTCAACCATCTTCCGGGGGGCCACATAAAAATGATCCCAATATATTTAGTCAATATAAATAACAAAGCAGGCGGGCACCATCGCCAGGGATCACCTAAAGCATGCTACAAGACAACATGGCATATAAACAGAGAAAGAGAAAAGCGTAGCATGCAAAAAAAGGGATCACCACCGAGAATATATATCAAAAAGGTATGAATTTTTATTAAACCACACAAAAAACACTACACAAAATGGTTAAAAGCACTTAAAATTTGCACAAAACATAGCAAAGAAACAATGAAAAAACAGACCTGTAATAAGGTCAAACCACAGTGCCACCCATATAGCTATCCCAGAGTACAAAATAACAATTCCCCTAGTGGCCCTAGAGTAGCCAGAATATAGGGCATCCTATGCTACCTGCCAGAAATATATTAGGTTTCCAAGATAGCATCCCACAGAAGCGGTAAGGGCAATCAGAGATAGTGAGATAGATGGGTGGCACCGGGCACAGGTGCCCAACGCGTGTCGCCAGAGAACTGGCTTCTTCAGGGGCAGTAGTGGTAGTGTCTAGATGCGGTGGTTAAATACCTTATGGGTGATAGAAAGAGTAGACTCAGCTGGAGACAGGAGGTGTGCGGGCTATGGTTGGGTATTAGGCATACAGCCCGGGACCGGAAGTATCTGAAAAATGCCCACGGCTGCGCAGTAAAGAGAAAGTGCAACATACCTGCTCCCTGTTGTCCACCCACACAAAGACGTGTGGACGGCGCACGCTCACTACGCAAAGAGTGGGTGGCTATGAGTGAGACCCACAAGATAGCGCTTGCGTAGTGGAGCGCCTGAAGTCCCCGTCCCCCATACCAAAGGTGTCCGCCCCCGATCCACCGCTCACGCGCGGATCCGCGCACATGCAATGGGCCGGGAATGGACCACCCCCCCAAAAAGCAAGCGCGCAGGCACCAAAACGGCGCACGCGCACCGCACAAGGGGCGGGCAGATACAGGCGGAGGACATCTGTATTAGGGACCCACAGTCAGGCGCCTGCGCACTAGAGCACCTGAAGTCTAATACACCGATCCCAAGATGTCCACCCCGGGTCCACCGCGCACGCGCGGAGCCGCGCACGCGCAGTGGGCTGAGAGCGGACACCAAGAAGACAGGAGCAGACATCATTGCAGGCGAGGAGGTGTACACTGATTAGAGGGCAAACGTGCCCAATACATGCAACAGAAACTGCAAATGAGAACATGTGTCCAGGTACCATAAGACCCCCCATTATTTTCTCATAGTGACCATCCCCGACCCAGAGCGCAAGCGCACGAACAACGCATACGCAGTGGGCAGAGAGGGGCACCAGAGATACACTGGACAAGAGGAATCACCACAGGATAAGGCAAGGGGCAACAACAAGGGAAAAGCCCGCATATATCAAAAAGGGGTCTATGAATAGACCAAGATAGAAAATAGCATAAAGCTTATTCAGAGACATTCAAAAGGTATAATGATACAACCTATGCATGTTGTGATATGTTACGTCCCAGACCAAAGTATCTGATGCCAGTGACGACATTAGGACTCATAATATAACAAAAATTGCTAATATATGAAAAAAGTAGCAGAAAACCATGGTTTTCAACGGATAGAAACTAGTTCATCCGTAAAAAATAGCCCAAACGAGTAAGGTGCATAGTAGAAGAATATTAAGACCTGAGGAGAATAATAAAGTTAAGTACACATAGCACACCTCCATACTTTGTTGTTATTTACCTAGACATAATGCAATTATTACAATTGTTTATAGTAGCCAGTAAAAAGCAACTCCTCGTTCAGTCCATGTGGTGCAAGAGTGTTCAAATTGTGGATCCATTTCGATTCACATCTTAGCAATTTCCGGACAACGTCACCGCCTCGAATATTACGTGGGATATCCTCAAGTCCCATAACCTTCAATCCCCTGGTCCGTCCCCCATGAAAGTCCAAGAAGTGTGCAGCAACAGATGTAATACTCTTGCCCCTTTCACGATCCCTAGCCGCTGTAGAGATGTTGGATAGATGTTGCTGAGTTCTTCTTCGCAATTCTTGCGTGGTCTGTCCCACGTAGATTTTCGAACAATCGCAGATCAAGGCATACACGAGATAGCGTGTCTTGCAATTGAAGAACGTCCTTTTTGGAGTGATCTGAAAGCGAGAAGAAGTAAGTAGAAGGCCATCCTGAGCCACCATATATTGACAAACGTTACAGCTACCACATGGGAAGGTTCCAAAGGTCCTAGTCCCCCTGTTTAAACTCGATGTGGGGCGTGTAAAATGACTGTGGCAAAGCATATCTTTCAAATTCCTTGCCCGTCCGGCTATCAACTTGGGGGTGGGCGAGATGTATGGTGTTAACCTGGGCTCACACAACAAAGTGCCGCAACTCCGGTTAAGTATCCTGTAGATATCCTGCCACTGATTATTAAAAGTAGTCACAATGCCAAGTGGTGTATCCAACTCACATGTTTTTCTCTGGAGTAAATCTATACGTGGGCTCATCCGAGCCCTCTGAAACGCAGTAGAGATGACCTTCTTGGGATAGCCCCGATGTTTGAAACGGGCCGTAAGGGACTTTGCTTCATTCCGGAAATCCAAAGGTAGGCTACAATTTCTCTTCAAACGCAGAAATTGACCGGTTGGAATGCCATCCTTGAGGTGCCTAGGGTGGAAACTAGAGTAGTGTAACAAACTATTTGTCGCCGTTGGCTTACGATACAAGGTAGTAACAACATTGGAGTCTACCAGGCTTACTTTTAAATCCAAAAATTCCACCGTGGTATGCGAAATATGTGACGTAAGCCTGATGTTGAGGGAATTTTCATTCAAATCAGCAATGAACTGGTTACAGTCCTCTTCGGTACCTGTCCAGAACAACAAAATGTCATCGACGTATCTAAGCCATTTGAGGCACTTCCCCCTAAATGCCTCATGTTTGTACACTACTAACTCCTCCCACCATCCTAAGAAAAGATTCGCGTATGAAGGTGCACACCGTGCCCCCATAGCGGTCCCCTTAACTTGCCTATAAAAGTTTCTGTCGAAGACAAAATAATTTTTGTCAAGGACAAAAAGCAAGAGGTCAAGGAGGAATTGATCATGTTCCCTGTCCCCCGTGGTGTTAGAGTCCAAGAAAAAGGAGACCGCTTCCAGACCAACATCATGCTTGATGTTGGTATAAAGGGACTCGACATCTAAAGTGATCAAAATCGTGCCAGATGGTGAATTAAGATTTTGAAGAAGTTGGATAAGATGTGTCGAGTCCCTTAGGTAAGATCTAAGTTTCATGGCCAATGGTTGCAAGAAGAAGTCTAAATATGTACACGGCTTCTCAAATAGACTGATAATGCCAGACACTATTGGCCTACCTGGGGGATTTTCCAACGATTTGTGCACCTTCGGGAGAAGGTACAAGGTCGGCACGACAGGGACATCTGTTGTGAGGAAATCCACCTCTTTTTTATTCAGGATGCCGCGACCCGCTGCTTGTCCAATAAGTTGGTCCAGTTTTCCTTTAAAGAAATCCGTAGGGTCCGATGGAAGGCGTGAGTAGCAAGTGGGGTCCCCCAGTTGACGTCCAACCTCCTGTAAATAGAGGGGATAAGTCCAGAGAACAATATTGCCCCAATTGTCCGCTTTACGGACAAGAAACTCGCTACTGCCCTGCAAACCCCTAAGTGCCCTACGTTCAGACAGATTTAGGTTATTGTTCCTATTACCATCAGTGTGCAGGGCCTGGATCTCTCTGCACGTTTGGTTAAAGAAGATCTGGACCTCCGGGAAGAGGGAAAGAGAAGGAGTAGCCTGCGAGGGTAGTCTCCCACCAAAGCGTTTCCTCATGGGTGCCGTTTCATTTTCATGCAGGAGGTCCATAAGGTCTCTAAGAACCTGTCGCTCGTCATTCGGAAGTTGATCTAATGAGGAAGGATGATGGTACAGAAGCTTAAACGTTAATTGGCGGCAAAATAAATAGACATCTTTGACCAAAGTGAACTTATCCAAGACATTCATAGGGGCAAAAGAAAGACCCTTCCCCAAGATATGTTTTTCAAATTGAGTCAATACATGTGTGGATAAATTGATGATCTGTAAATTACCCGAGTCATCATGCGGATTTGATTGCTCCAGAGATGTTCGGGAAGTCAGGTCTAACGCTTCCTGTAGTTGTATCTCGTTTCCCGTTTGTATGCTGGGGACAGGTTCTTGAACCCCCTGGTACGTTTCTTTGTTGTTATGCCCCCTGGCCTTACGTCTGCCCTGCCTACAGCTCCTTCTAGATCGCTTAGGTCTGACGATAAAAAATCGCTGGAAGAAACTTCCAGTCTAGTGTGGGCGCTGGTTTGAGTATTAGTCTCGGAGGGTACAATTCTTTTATTGCCCCGATGGCCCCACTTATAGGCCCGACCACTTGTATAATCAACTTTATCCCTATAGAATTTGCGTCGTTTACCCTCAGTAATTTCTTTTTCAAACTTATCAATGATGTTTTTAAGTTGTTGTTTGAATGCAGCCACTGAGGATGCTTCAAAAGTGGCAAGTAAGGCCTCCCTATCCTTAATATCCTCCTTAAGTTTATTCAGGAGGGCCTGATCATGGGCTATGAGCATATCCATTAATATGGAGGAACATTTCATTAAACCAGCCTCCCAAGTGTTTTGGAATGGAGTATCCACCTCCCAAGCAGGGAAGATCTGCACCCTCAGACCACGGGGGACAAAACCCGTGACCTTATACTCTTCCAGACTTCTTATATTCCACCACACCTTCGTCAGGGTTTTATGCAGGTTAGTCAATTCATTAGAGACTTTGGAAAAGCCACCATCATTACTTGCAGAGTCCGTAACACAGCTGCTACCACTATCAAAAAGCCCTTGAGCCCTCTGGCTCCAAGCAGTCTCTCTAGTCTGGAGATCCATGTGAATATACGGATCAAAAAATATATAATTATATACAACAAAAATTTGCAATTTGAACACAGTGTGCCACACGCCTAGAAACGAGGGACCACAAGGCCCTCAAAACAAGCCGATATAAATAACAAAGCAGGCGGGTACCACCGCCAGGGATCACCTAAAGCATGCTACAAGACAACATGGCATATAAACAGAGAAAAAGGAAAGCGTAGCATGCAAAAAAAGGGATCACCACCGAGAATATATATCAAAAAGGTATGAATTTTTATTAAACCACACAAAAAACACTACACAGAATGGTTAAAAGCACTTAAAATTTGCACAAAACATAGCAAAGAAACAATGAAAAAACAGACCTGTAATAAGGTCAAACCACAGTGCCACCCATAAAGCTATCCCAGAGTACAAAATAACAATTCCCCTAGTGGCCCTAGAGTAGCCAGAATATAGGGCATCCTATACTACCTGCCAGAAATATATCAGGTTTCCAAGATAGCATCCCACAGAAGCGGTAAGGGCAATCAGAGATAGTGAGATAGATGGGTGGCACCTGGCAGAGGTGCCCAACACGTGTCGCCAGAGAACTGGCTTCTTCAGGGGCAGTAGTGGTAGTGTCTAGATGCGGTGGTTAAATACCTTATGGGTAATAGAAAGAGTAGACTCAGCTGGAGACAGGAGGTGTGCGGGCTATGGTTGGGTATTAGGCATACAGCCCGGGACCGGAAGTATCTGAAAAATGCCCACGGCTGCTCAGTAAAGAGAAAGTGCAACATACCTGCTCCCTGTTGTCCGCCCACACAAAGACGTGTGGACGGCGCACGCGCACTACGCAAAGAGCGGGTGGCTATAAGTGAGACCCACAAGATAGCGCTTACGTAGTGGAGCGCCTGAAGTCCCCGTCCCCCATACCAAAGGTGTCCGCCCCCGATCCACCGCGCACGCGCAATGGGCCGGGAACGGACCCCCCCCCAAAAAGCAAGTGCGCAGGCGCCGCGCGCACCACACAAGGGGCAGGCAGATACAGGTGGAGGACATCTGTATTAGGGATGTCCTCCGCCTGTATCTGCCCACCCCTTGTGCGGTGCGTGTGCGCCGTTTTGGCGCCTGCGCGCTTGCTTTTTGGGGGGGGTGGTCCGTTCCCGGCCCATTGCGCGTGCGCGGTTCCGCGCGTGCACGGTGGATCGGGGGCGGACACCTTTGGTATGGGGGACGGGGACTTCAGGCACTCCACTACGCAAGCGCTATCTTGTAGGTCTCACTTATAGCCACCCGCTCTTTGCGTAGTGCGCGTGCGCCGTCCACACGTCTTTGTGTGGGCGGACAACAGGGAGCAGGTATGTTGCACTTTCTCTTTACCGCGCAGCCCTGGGCATTTTTCAGATACTTCCGGTCCCGGGCTGTATGCCTAATACACAACCATAGCCCGCACACCTCCTGTCTCCAGCTGAGTCTACTCTTTCTATCACCCATAAGGTATTTAACCACCGCATCTAGACACTACCACTACTGCCCCTGAAGAAGCCAGTTCTCTGGCGACACGCGTTGGGCACCTGTGCCCGGTGCCACCCATCTATCTCACTATCTCTGATTGCCCTTACCGCTTCTGTGGGATGCTATCTTGGAAACCTGATATATTTCTGGCAGGTAGTATAGGATGCCCTATATTCTGGCTACTCTAGGGCCACTAGGGGAATTGTTATTTTGTACTCTGGGATAGCTTTATGGGTGGCACTGTGGTTTGACCTTATTACAGGTCTGTTTTTTCATTGTTTCTTTGCTATGTTTTGTGCAAATTTTAAGTGCTTTTAACCATTCTGTGTAGTGTTTTTTGTGTGGTTTAATAAAAATTCATACCTTTTTGATATATATTCTCGGTGGTGATTCCTTTTTTTGCATGCTACGCTTTCCTCTTTCTCTGTTTATATAATATATTTAGTCAAACAATTACGGTAGCTCACTCTTAGGCCGGCTTCACACTCAGCGTATGAAAATACGGTCCGTATATTACCGCCGTAATACGCTGAAATGTCCCGAAAATAGTGGTCCGTAGCTCCTCCGTAGGCAGGGTGTGTCAGCGTTTTTTGCGCATGGCATCCTCCGTATGTAATCCGTATGGCATCCGTACTGCGTGGTTTTCTCGCAGGCTTGCAAAACCAACATACCGCTATAGAAGTGATCCATGTGTCCCAAAAAGAAAAAAAAAAATATATATATACTGTATATATATATATATATATATATATATATATGTCAGTAGACACATATATGTATATATATTAATATTTTTTCCAGCGCTATACAGCTTGAAAGCCGGTAATTCAATTACCGGCTTTTTCCTTCTCCTTCCTAAAACCCGACATGATTTGAGACATGGTTTACATACAGTAAACCATGTCTTCTCTCCATTTTTTTTGCAGATTCCACACTACTAATGTCAGTAGAGTGTATCTGCAAAATTTGGCCGTTCTAGCTCTTAAAATAAAGGGTTAAATGGCGGAAAAAATTGGCGTGGGCTCCCGCGCAATTTTCTCCGCCAGAGTAGTAAAGCCAGTGACTGAGGGCAGATATTAATAGCCTGGAGAGGGTCCATGGTTATTGGCCCCCCTCCTGGCTAAAAACATCTGCCCCCAGCCACCCCAGAAAAGGCACATCTGGAAGATGCGCCTATTCTGGCACTTGGCCACTCTCTTCCCATTCCCGTGTAGCGGTGGGATATGGGGTAATGAAGGGTTAATGCCACCTTGCTATTGTAAGGTGACATTAAGCCTAATTAATAATGGAGAGGCCTCAATTATGACACCTATCCATTATTAATCCAATTGTCGTAAAGGGTTAAATAAAACACAAACACATTATTTAAAATTATTTTAATGAAATAAAAACAATGGTTGTTTGAGTATTTTATTCTACGCCCAATCCAGTCACTGAAGACCCTCGTTCTGTGAAAGAAATAACATAATAAACCAACAATATACTTACCCTCCGCAGATCTGTAACGTCCAACGATGTAAATCCTTCTGAAGGGGTTAAAACATTTTGCAGCAAGGAGCTTTGCTAATGCAATGCTACTCCTCGCTGCAAAACCCCGGGGAATGAGTCTAAATATAGATCAATGAGCTATATTTAGCTTCATTTGCGGTGAGGCGCCCTCTGCTGGCTGTTCATAGATCGTGGGAACTTTCCTAGAAAGCCTGGGAGCTTTCTAGGTAATTTCCCACGATCTATGAACATCCAGCAGAGGGCACCTCACCGCAAATGAAGCTAAATATAGCTCATTGATCTATATTTAGACTCATTCCCCGGGGTTTTGCAGCGAGGAGTAGCATTGCATTAGCAAAGCTCCTTGCTGCAAAATGTTTTAACCCCTTCAGAAGGATTTACATCGTTAGACGTTACAGATCTGCGGAGGGTAAGTATATTGTTGGTTTATTATGTTATTTCTTTCACAGAACGAGGGTCTTCAGTGACTGGATTGGGCGTAGAATAAAATACTCAAACAACCATTGTTTTTATTTCATTAAAATAATTTTAAATAATGTGTTTGTGTTTTATTTAACCCTTTACGACAATTGGATTAATAATGGATAGGTGTCATAATTGACGCCTCTCCATTATTAATTAGGCTTAATGTCACCTTACAATAGCAAGGTGGCATTAACCCTTCATTACCCCATATCCCACCGCTACACGGGAATGGGAAGAGAGTGGCCAAGTGCCAGAATAGGCGCATCTTCCAGATGTGCCTTTTCTGGGGTGGCTGGGGGCAGATGTTTTTAGCCAGGGGGGGGCCAATAACCATGGACCCTCTCCAGGCTATTAATATCTGCCCTCAGTCACTGGCTTTACTACTCTGGCGGAGAAAATTGCGCGGGAGCCCACGCCAATTTTTTCCGCCATTTAACCCTTTATTTTAAGAGCTAGAACGGCCAAACTTTGCAGATACACTCTACTGACATTAGTAGTGTGGAATCTGCAAAAAAAATGGAGAGAAGACATGGTTTACTGTATGTAAACCATGTCTCAAATCATGTCGGGTTTTAGGAAGGAGAAGGAAAAAGCCGGTAATTGAATTACTGGCTTTCAAGCTGTATAGCGCTGGAATAAATATTAATATATATACATATATGTGTCTCACTGACATATATATATATATATATATATATATACCTATTCTATGTGTACACATTTATTCTACCTATTCTACTGTAAGCTGTCAGTGTGATTTTACTGTACACCGCACTGAATTGCCGGCTTTTATCTCTAACAGCGCTGCGTATTTCTCGCAAGTCACACTGCTTGTCCGTGTGTAATCTGTATTTTTCACGCTTCCATAGACTTTCATTGGCGTATTTCTTGCGCAATACGGTGACAAACGCAGCATGCTGCGATTTTGTACGGCCGTAGAAAGCCGTATAATACTGATCAGTAAAATACGGCAGATAGGAGCAGAGGCATAGAGAATAATTGTGCCGTATTTTTTGCGAGTTTTACGGACGTAGTTTCTGCGCTCTTACGTCCGTAAAACTCGCAAGTGTGAAGCCGGCCTTAATGTGACAGCTGGAGCTGCTTCTATTTGGTGTAGTTGTGATGTTAGGTGATGCTAATCAGGTTGCTTCTCACAGCTGCTTTTCCAGGGGTGGCACAAAGTTGACAGGGGGGTACAGAAATCACAGGGGGGCACAAAGATCAAAGGAGGGCTCATAGCTGGGGGCACAGAGATCACGGAGTGGCACATAGCTGGAGGGGTCAGAGATAACGGGGCGCAAATCACATGGGAGCACAAATAGCACAGGGGGTGTATAGCAGGGGGCAAAGGGATAACGGGGGCACAAAGCTGGGTGCCACCGAGATCACCGGTTGCACATAGCTGGGGGCACAGAGATCATAGGGGGATATAGCTGGAGAGCACAGAAATGACAGGGGGGCACAAAGATCAAAGGAGGGCACCTAGCTGGGGGGCACAGAGATCACAGAGGCACACATACAGTAGCTGGGGGCACATAGCTGGAGGGGACAGAGGTGACATGGGGCACAGATCACATGGGAGCACAAATATCACAGGGGGTGTATAGCAGGGGGCAAAGGGATAACGGGGGCACAAAGCTGGGTGCCACCGAGATCACCGGTTGCACATAGCTGGGGGCACAGAGATCATAGGGGGATATAGCTGGAGAGCACAGAAATGACAGGGGGGCACAAAGATCAAAGGAGGGCACCTAGCTGGGGGCACAGAGATCACAGAGGCGCACATACAGTAGCTGGGGGCACATAGCTGGAGGGGACAGAGGTGACATGGGGCACAGATCACATGGGAGCACAAATATTGCAGGGGGGTACATTTCAGGGGGCACAGGGATCACGGGGGGCATATATCACAGGGGGTACAAAGCTGGAAGCCACAGAGATCATAGGGATGCACATCGCCGGGGGGCACAGATTACAGGGGGCAATAGGCGGAGGGCACAGAAATCATAGATGGAACAGAGATCACAGGGGGTACATAGCTGGGGACACAGAGATCACAGGGGGCATATAGCTGGAGGGGCAAAGAGATCTCATGGGGAACAGAGATCACAGGGGGCACATAGTGGGGGGCACAGAGATCACAGGGGCATATAGCTGGAGGGCACAGAAATCACAGGGGCATATAGCTGCAGGGGGCAGAGAGATCACAGGGGAAACAGAGATCACTGGGGTGCACAGAAATCACAGGGGGGCGGGGGCACATAGCTGGGGCACAGGGATCACAGAGATGACATGGGGGCACATAGCTGGGAGGCACAGAGATCAGAAGGGGTTATAGTTGGGGGAGCAAAGAGATCATATTGGGGCACATAGCTGAGGGGCACGGGGATCACAGGATGGGCACAGAGATTACATGGGGACACATAGCTGAGAGGCACAGAGATCACAGGGGAGCATATAGCTGCAGGGCACATAAATCATACAGGGTACATAGCTGAGGGGCACAGAGATCACAGGGGGCATATAGCTGGGGGCACAGAGATCAAAGGGTGGGATATAGCTGGAGGGCACAAAGCACAGGGGGAACAGAGATCACAGGGGGTACATAGCTGGGAAGCAGAGAGACCATAGGGGGTGTATAGTTGGAGCAAAGAGATCATATTGGGGCACATAGCGGGGGCACAGATCACAGGGGGCACATAGCTGAGGGGCCCCGGGGTCACGGGAGGGGCACAGAGATGACATGGGCCACATAGCTGGGAGGCACAGAGATCACAGGGGGCATATAGTTGGGGGAGCAAAGAGATCATATTGGGGCACATAGCGGGGGGCCACAGATCACAGGAGCACATAGCTGAGGGACCCCGGGGTCACAGGAGGGGCACAGAGATGACATGGGGCACATAGCTGGGAGGCACAGAGATCAGAGGGGGCATATAGTTGGGGGAGCAAAGAGATCATATTGGGACACATAGCAGGGGGCACAGATCACAGGGAGCACATAGCTGAGGGGCCCCGGGATCACAGGAGGGGCACATAGATGACATGGGGCACATAGCTGGGAGGCAAAGAGATCACAGGGGGCACATAGTTGAGGGACACAGATCACCTGCAGACAGAGAGCTGCCAGCACTGAAATTGCTCTCGACTCTCTGGCTGGCAGCAGCTGCTCTTCCGGGACAGGAGGATGGGAGAGCATACCGGGGCCATGCACTTGGAGTTAAAGAGCTGGCAGGATGTGGCTGCCGCCCAGACATTAACCCCTTCATGACCGGGGGATTTTTCGTTTTTCCGTGTTCGTTTTTCGCTCCCCTCCTTCCCAGAGCCATAACTTTTTTATTTTTCTGTCAATTTGGCCATGTCAGGGCTTATTTTTTGCGGGACGAGTTGTACTTTTGAACGACATCATTGGTTTTAGCATGTCGTGTACTAGAAAACGGGAAAAAAATTCCAAGTGCGGTGAAATTGCAAAAAAAGTGCAGTTCCACACTTGTTTTTTGTTTGGCTTTTTTGCTAGGTTCACTAAATGCTAAAACTGACCTGCCATTATGATTCTCCAGGTCATTACGAGTTCATAGACACCAAACATGACTAGGTTATTTTTTATCTAAGTGGTGAAAAAAAATTTCAAACTTTGCTATAAAAAAAAAATAAAAAATTGCGCCATTTTCCGATACTCGTAGCGTCTCCATTTTTCATGATCTGGGGTCGGTTGAGGGCTTATTTTTTGCGTGCCGAGATGACGTTTTTAATGATAGCATTTCGGTGCAGATACGTTCTTTTGATCGCCCGTTATTGCATTTTAATGCAATGTCGCGGCGACCAAAAAAACGTAATTCTGGCGTTTCGCTGTTTAGCGATCAGGTTAATACTTTTTTTTAATTGATAGATCGGGCTATTCTGAGCGCGGCGATACCAAATATGCGTAGATTTGATATTTTTTTTATTGATTTATTTTGATTGGGGCGAAAGGGGGGTGATTTAAACTTTTATGTTTTTTTTATTTTTTTCACATTTTTTTAAACTTTTTTTTTTAACTTTTGCCATGCTTCAATAGCCTCCATGAGAGGCTAGAAGCAGGCATAGCACGATCGGCTCTGCTACATAGCAGCGATCTGCTGATCGCTGCTATGTAGCAGAATTGCACGTGTGCTGTGAGCGCCGACCACAGGGTGGCGCTCACAGCGACGGGCAATCAGTAACCATAGAGGTCTCAAGGACCTCTATGGTTACCATTCACAAGTATCGCCGACCCCCGATCATGTGACGGGGGTCGGCGATGACGTCATTTCCGGCCGCCCAGCCGGAAGCGGTAGTTAAATGCCGCTGTCTGCGTTTGACAGCGGCATTAAC
Source organism: Ranitomeya imitator (assembly GCF_032444005.1). NCBI lineage: Eukaryota > Metazoa > Chordata > Amphibia > Anura > Dendrobatidae > Ranitomeya > Ranitomeya imitator. Next base: position 734,766,199 of record NC_091282.1, on the reverse strand, counting down.
TAGTTAATAGGTGCGGGCAGATCGCGATTCTGCCCGCGCCTATTACGGGCACATGTCAGCTGTTCAAAACAGCTGACATGTCCCGGCTTTGGTGCGGGCTCACCGCGGAGCCCTGCATCAAAGCAGGGGAGCCGGCATCGGACGGTATAGTACGTCCGATGCCGGTAAGGGGTTAAGGACTCCAGGGATCTTCCCGCTGGCCGCATAAAAAGCCACTATGGGGGTGCATTATACTTTATGGAGGACTATGAGGAGTGTATTATACTATATGGAGGACTCTATAGGGAGTGTATTATACTAGATTGAGGACTGTGGGGAGTGAATTATACTATATAGAGGACTATGGGGAGTGTATTATACTTTATGGAGGACTATGGGGCACATTATATTATATGGAGGACTAAGGGGCACATTATATTATATGGAAGACTATGAGGTGTGCATTATACAATATGGAGGACTGTGGTGTACATTATACTCTATCGAGGACTGTGGGCTGCATAATGCTATGTGGAGGACTATGGGGTGCATTAAGCTATGTGAAGGACTATGGGCTGTATTATACTAAACAAGCAAAATACTGCCTATTCATCAAGTGATTGGATTGCTTGTGCCGGAACAGAGATCCTTGTTCTCGGCAGCACATCGCCTGGTGAAAACTGCAGATATGTAATCGTTCTGCCAAATCATTGTTCCTCAGCCGGTGTAAAGAGGCCGGGACACAAGCATCAAACGACTTCAATATTGTCAATCACACTCATTTAATGGCATAAACTCAGTGCATAAAAATACAACCAAAATGTTTCTGTGTGATGTGGCAATATGTGAGCATATGGATCCTTACTTAAAACATTTTTGCCCAAGGCCCCATTTTGCCTATAACCATCCACTACATAACTCATGTATGCCACCACAATATTCACATACCAGGAAAATACTCAATCACTTCCAATACAGGGTGGGGATTTCTAGTTGGGGTTTCCACTGTTTAGGCACATCAGGTGCTCTCTCTCTAATGTCTGCATTCCAAAATGTCACTCCTTCCCTTCCGAGCCCTGCCATGCTCTCAAACAGTGGTTTTCCTCCACAGATGGGGGATCAGCATACTCAGGAGAATTTGTGTCTAAATTATAATTTTTGTGGAAAAATGTAATTTTTGTACTTTTGCAACTAAACATTATAATTTTCTGTGAAGCACCTAGGGTTTTAAGGTTTTCACCACACATTTCGATAAATACCTTGGGGGACCTAATTTCCAAAATGTGGTCACTTGTGAGGGGTTTCCACTGTTTCCCTTGTTTAGGCACATCTCCAAACGTGACATGACGCCCGCAGGCTATTCCATCAAAGTCTGCATTCCAAAATGTCACTCCTTTCCTGCCGTGCGCCCCAAACAGTGGTTTTCCCCTACATATGGGGTATTAGTGTACTCAGGAGAAATTGTGCAACAACTTTTGGGGTCCAATTTCTCCTGTTACCCTTGTGAAAAAAAATATTTGGTGCTAAAAGATAATTTTTGTGGAAAACATTGTTTTTCTTTTTACGGCTCTACATTGTAAACTTCTGTGAAGCACTTGGGGGTTCAAGGTGCTTACCACACACCTAGATACATTCCTTGGGAGGTCTAGTTACCACTAGGTCATTTGTGGGGGTACCACTGTTTAGACACATCAGGGTCTCTCCAAGCGCAACATGGCGTCCGCTAATTATTCAAGCAAATTTTGCATTCAAAATGTCAAATGACGCTTCTTCCCTTCTGAGCCCTGCCGTGCTCCCAAACAGTAGTTTTCCCCCACATATGGGGCATTGGCATGCTCAGGAGTAATTGCACAACAACTTTTGGGGTCCATTTTTTCCTGTTACCCTTGTGAATATGTAAAAAAAAATGGTTCTTAGTGAAAAAAAGTTAAACGTTAATTTTTTCCTTCCACGTTCCATTAATTCCAATTAAGCATCTAAAGTGTTAATAAACCTCTTGAATGTGATTTTGAACACTTTGAAACACCTTGAGGGGTGCAGTGCTTAGAATGATGTCACTTTTGGGTATTTTCTGTCTTTTAGACCCCTCAAAGTCACTTCAAATGTGATGTGGTCCCCCAAAGAAATTGTTCGTAAATTTTGTTGGAAAAATGTGAAATCGCTGGTCAACTTTTAACTCTTATACCTTCCTAATAGAAAAACATTTTCCAAAATTGTGCTGATGTAAAATAGATATATGGGAAATGCTATTTATTAACTATTTTGTGTGACATAACTCTGATTTAATTGGGTTGAGGTCTGGTGACTATGATGGCCAGTCCAACACAGCTACTCCATTTTCATTAAACCATTTCTCCGCTAATCTTAAAATATGTTTTGGGTCATTGTCCTGCTGGTACACTATGTCATCGTTTTCATACCTGTTGTTGTCGATTTGAAGTAATTTGTCTTGTAGGATACTCACATATAGCACAGCATTGAGACCACTGTCAATCCTGGTCAAGTATCCAAAGCCTTTGGCTGTGAAACAACCTCATATCATCAGGTTTCCTTTACCAAACATGACAGTTCCTTCAATTTCTTAATCCATCAGTCACTTTTTCCCTTGTTTCTTCCAGATCTGTTTGCATCCATCAGAGTCTAGTCTAGTGACTTTCTTCTCATTGCGCCAAATCACTCGTTTCCAATCTTCAGCTGTCCACTTTTCATACTCGAGCCAATGTTACATATGAAGATATTGAAGGCGAGGTTTCTTCACCTTTTTCGGGCCACCATTCCAGACATGTGTAATACGCATCACATTGTGCTAGCATGAATGTCTGTGATCTCACTATTACGAATCATACGAGCCACCTCCACTGCTGTGTTTGTCGTGCGAGAACTGATAGACCTTGGGATGAGCCAACTTGTTGACGCCGATATTTTGCCTGTACGTTCAACTCTTGGATTTTGAATGGATGGACTTCATTTCGTATTCTTCCATCTGTCATGGCACTCACATGATGCAGTTTAGTCATTTTCTTGGTCGAGACTGCTATCGATGAGCTGGATGATGATGTTTCTCTTTTCTTGGGAAATCTTCTTCATGGCTGCTCCTCGATTTGAACCAGTGACCTTTCACTTGGGAATCAACCTACTGTGCTATTAGGGAAATTGATTGTCTATAAAATGATTGTAGTTTCACATTCAAAGCTGAAGTGGATGTGAGATATGAAGCCTGAAAGTCAAAAGTTCAAATCCATGTTACCATTTTGCTCATCACTGTATATATATATATATATATATATATATATATCTATATATCTTGCTGGATAACTTCTGAAATTATTGTTGTAAAATACAGTACATATTTCAAACTATTAAACAAATGTTTTTCATCAATTTCAGATATCCACCGTTGCACTCTATATTATGTATAATACCAAGCAATTTAAAACTAGCTTTTTTGGTTTGGGCCGGACGAGTCTCAGGAGGTTGATTGTGGTAGAGGAATTGATGAAAACCACTTAGGAAACTCTTCAGTATGGTACATACCTTTTCAAGTGAAAGGGAAATTGAATCCCAAGAGAGGCTGGATTTATTATTGAAAATGTATTTTTTTTCTTTGAGTGGGCTACAACATTATTGAACTCAACATTGGCAATCAACTTTGGCAAAACAGCGATTGATCCTAAAAATAATAACTGCGCAGTGCGCAACGATTGTGTACTAGGCTTGCTGTCATTTGTTCAAATAAGTAAAAAACTGACTTGGTTACAATTTTTCAAAACTTTTCTAAAGTTTGGATTGAAATGTTAGTATAAGGTCATTCAATGAATACACTATTGTTTTGGAGTGATGTAGTATTTCAACCCTGCTTTAGGCTCAGGCACAATAGGCCTGACAGGCACAGTTCACACATTTTTGTTTCCCACTCCTCTTCACAGCAGCAGGGAATCCCATCCCATCACAGTACCTTCCTATCTTTAGATGCTGCTTGAAACACCCCCATTTCAGTTTTACCACTGTCCTTGCAAAACGCACCTGCGACCTCCATTGCCTCTCAGGCTCATTGAGCCTGAAGGTTCTCACTTTTGACGGTTTGTACTTTCTGGGTTTTTTCCACACAAGAAAGATGTATATCTTTATACTGTGTTAGCCAGTAGATAGAAAAATATTTAGGCGTGAGAGTCCTCAGTGGTTGATAAATTTTAATGGCTAACTGAAAAGATGGTATCAAATTGCAATCTTTTGAGACTATGCAGGTCCCTTCATCAGGCAAAGACTAATTCAAATTCTGAAGAATCACATACTTATACACAACACAGCTAGAAAGAAGGCAATAGATAAGACAAGTGATGTGAAGCAGAATTATCATTATGTGAGAGGGATAGACATAGATATTGGAACAGTTCATAGATAAGAAAGTCTTAATGTTTTATGGTCCTCTGAATGGGTCTGGTTCTATGTTATGATGACCCCAGAAGGTCTGAAGAACAAATTCCTTAATTAATAATAATAATAATAATCTTTATTTTTATATAGCGCTAACATATTCCGCAGCGCTTTACAGTTTTGCACACATTATCATCGCCGTCCCCGATGGGGCTCACAATCTAAATTCCCTATCAGTATGTCTTTAGAATGTGGGAGGAAACCGGAGTGCCCGGAGGAAACCCATGCAAACACGGAGAGAACATACAAACTCTTTGCAGATGTTGTTCTGGGTGGGATTAGAACCCAGGACTCCAGCGCTGCAAGGCTGCTGTGCTAACCACTGCGCCACCGTGCTGCATATGAAAAGACATAAATCCATGCAAAACATTCATTCCTGTACTGAGTGTGTTAAAGGTCCTCATGAGTTTATACTCACAGATTCTTCTGTCTTTCTGAGATTTTAAATTACCTTTTAAAACAAATAATTTCATGTCCATGATGCTATGACCGGGAATACAAAAATGTTTTGCTACCGGTAGGTCCATTCTTTTTTCTCTTATTGTGTGGCGATGAGAATTCATCCTTGTTCTAAGTTTTTGCCCTGTCTCCCCACATACAGACCCCCAGTTAGACATTTAGTACAAATAATTAAATATACCACATTAGATGTGATGCAGCTGAAAGTACCTTGGATCTTGTAGTCCTGATGTGAGTTGGGGATCTTTATCTTGTCCGTGGTCATTATAAATGGACAAGTTTTATGTTTTTTTCTGGTTGCACGGAAGGGTTCCTGCAGGTGTTTGAGAGGACAGGGAGCTTCTGACAATGATGCTTATTAAATTTGGGGGCTGCCTAAAACACAGTAGTGGGGGGTCTGGAAAAACGGATTGTAATCGAGCATCTTTTTGTAGTAAAGGTTGTAATTTCCGTGTAGCTCCCCTTAGCACCTCCAGACTTGGATTGTAAGTGACTACTAGAGGCACCCGATTATTTTCTTCCTTAGCTTTGTAATGTAGCAGGTGATTCCTTGATATTCTGGTGGCTCTTGTAATTTTGTTTTCAATTGTTCTTGGATGGTAGCCCTGATTCAAAAAACTCTTTTTGAGGCGACCAAGGTGTTTGTGTCTATCCATGGGGTTGGAACATATACGATTGTATCTGATGGGTTGGCTGTAGACAATAGCGTTTATGTGTTTTGGATGGAAACTGTGCCATTTAAGTATGTTGGACAGCCGATTGGCTTCTGATTTCATTGTTCGTTAGCTTAATGATGGTGTCCAAAAAGTTAATCTCAGTGCTGGAGTAGTTGAGTGTTAAGTTGATGGTGGGATGAAATTGATTAAACTGTTCTTGGAACGTCTTTAGCTGTGGCTCAGACTCCGTCTAGATAATTAAAATATCATCAATGTAGTGGTAGTAGGCCAGAGGCCTGATGGGACATGAGGACAAAAATTCACTTTTAAGCTTGGCCATGAAAAGATTTGCATACTGTGGAGCCATTTTACTTCCCATAGCTGTACCAGTCTCCTGTAGATAAATCTTGTTGTCAAATTCAAAGTATTTGTGGGTTAGGATGAAATTTTGTGAGTTTCACCAAAGAATCAGCATCATTTCATGTGTTTTCCAAGAAGAATTTGCAGGCATTTAATCCATCCTGGTGTGGGATATTGGAGTACAAAGATTCCACATCCATGGTGGCCTGGATGGTTCCTTCTGGTAGAGGACCTATTGCTGATAGTTTATTCAATAGGTCAGTTGTTCTCTGAATGTAGCTGGTTGTATCCTTTACTAGGGGTTTAAGAATACCCTCTACCTATCCAGATACCTGCTCAGTAAGGGTGCTCACACATGAGATAATTGGCCTCCCTTGATTTCCAGATTTGTGGATTTTGGGAAGCATGTAGAATGACCCTATTCTTGGACTCTCTGGTATCAGGTCTTCAGCTCTTATGGATTCGTCAAGCAGACAAGATACCAACTTGTTTAGTTCCTTGTAATAGTCCTGTGTAGGATCCAACTCCAATTTTTTGTAGTAGTGTGTGTCCATAAGTTGTCTGTTTGCTTCTTTCATATAGTCTGATGTGTTCATCATGACTTTTGCACTATTGCACTATTGTTTTTTTCCATCACTATTGTTTATTTTGCTTGCTTTATGAATGAATAACACAAATTTTGTGGATATTTCATAGAAATAAGTAGGGTTTTCAAACAAATAAGAGGGGTTTGGCGATAGTTGTGAAACTTAGGTACTTTTTGTTTTATTACATTTATAGTTATTAAATGGGTTTTTTTGCATCTGATTTTTTGTACTCTCCTTTAATACATCACTATGAAGGTCACTGATTACTTTTAGAGCCCAGAAATTTAGATGATTAGATATTATAGGCGTTTTTTTCACTTGTGTCTGTCAGGCGCACTGTACCTGAACTCGGGAGCCAGGGTTAAGAAGTATAAATATTTTTTTACTATTAATAATTTTCATGTTTTTGGTGCATTATGGATTCATGTACATGTTATTATGGTAGCCATAGACCCTGTATGTTGAATTCCATATAAATCCCAAATAATGGCATGCTCCACCAGACACCTTAAAGGGAATTGGTCAGCAGAATTTCACTATGTAATCTGAGAGCAGCATGATGGTAGGGCAGAGTACTTGATTCCAACGATGTGTCACTTACTGGGATGTGTGTTGCTAAATCAATAAATTCAGTGTTTTATCAGCAGGAGATTATCACTACAGGACTAGTTGTCTCATACCTCATGGTCTTGCCAAGCTCCCACCACGGATTTGCTGTATACATCTATACAGGAAGCTGCCCATCAGGGGTGTGTGGGGGGGAGGGGGTGCGGGATACAGGGCTCAGCATTAGAGCTCTGCTAGATCTGCAGCAGAGAAAACAGTGATTGTATCAAAATGACAGCAAGCAGCCCAGCAAGTGCCCATCATTGTAATCAGGGTAAAAACCTTCTGACCCATTCCCTTTAACACTAAACTATCTTCCCCAAGAAGTATAGCACTGTAAGGCTTATGTGAACACCCCTCTGTACCAGTCTGTCACTGTAAACCTGTTTACTGTAAATGATATCTATAACCCTGTATGTAGCCCCTTCTCATGTACAGCACCATGAAATTAATCGTGCTATATAAATAGATAATAATAATAATAACACATCTTTAATACAACATTTTGCTATTCTTTCTTTCACAAAGCTGCTGAAGCAGCTACAGCGGGAGTTTCGCGGTCGTCTTTGGAGCATCTTCGTCCTACATCTTGTATTATAGAGAGTGGTCAACTTCTATACAAAACCACCCAAAGAATGAAGATGTTACTTCTTTTAATTGCTTCACAGCTTTACGTCCTTTCATTGCTGCGGTTTTGCTGCACTTTTTCAGGCGGATTCTGGGCAGCATCCTCCTGAAAACAACGTCACGTGCACATACCCCATGGTCATATTTTGTTGGCATTTCTACCTGTGTTTTTTTTTTATTTAACGTAAAAAATCTGCCCAGCAACTGTTATTTTAACTCATTTGTTTTTTCCTCACACCCCCCCCCCCCCCCCCTTTCTTCCAAGATCCATCATTTTGTTTTCTGTCAACTTAGGTATTAATGGGTTTATTTTTTGAGAGATTAGTTGCACTTTACTAGACAATGTATTGGAAAAAAAAATTCCAAGTGCGATAAAATTTCGCATTTTTTTTCCCAAGCAAAAACTATCAAGAATCTGTGAACAAATGTAAAGATACATTAAAGCAACATGAAGATAAATATAGGGAATTCACATTTGCAAAGGAATACCATGCAATGAAAGAAGAGCTCGATAATGTGCTGAACGTCATCCAAAAATACGATGAGCAGCGAGAAAAGAAGGCCAGGATCCTTCAAGATATTTTGGGTACGTGATTTAATCTTTTTTTTTTTTTCACCGCATTTAATTTACAAAATTATATTTTGACTTTTATGAATTCTAATGACATTTGATTTTTTCCTTTTTTCTTTTGTTAGAGCCTGCTTCATTTGGATCCTATATTGACTGGAGTTTGAGGCTGTATCCATTTTGCTGCTTCAAATACTTAGTGACTGAACTGACAAGAGGCATATAAGTTTAAAGGGGTTGTCCAGGCATATTATATTCATAGCCTATGATTTGGATAATTCATCAATATCAGATCTGTGGGAGTCGGACAAATGGCACCCACACTGATCAACTGTTATAAGCTGCTGGAAGAAACACTGAAGACTACAGCTCTGTTCAACGTGTAGCAGCCGCTGTCGAGAACTACACATCAGCTCTAATTTAAGAAAGCAGGAGATAATCTGCAGCACTCGGCAGTGGCTCCCTATTTATGAGAATACGAGCTGATCTGTAGTTCTCAGGAGCAGATGCTCCACATTGAACAGACACCCACCAATCTGATATTGTGGACTTATCCAAAGGATAGGCCACCTATATTATGTGCCCAGACAACGCTTTTAAGTGAGAGACAGAATTTAAAAGTTATCCTGGAATTTAACTTCATGGTCTTTCCTTAGAAAAGGCCATCAGTATATGATCACATGGATCCGATCCCCAAAAAGGGGCTAAGATGTAGAACTAGGCACAGCCAAATAAAGCTGCAGGAGCTGGGGGATTCTGAGCTTCACATGTGTGAAAGAAATAAGCAATATATATTATACAAAGGATTGTTAGAGCAGGGGGTGACTAGATGGGTTTAGGTTAATGAGTTTCCATTAAAAAAAACTTATTATATTGAACGAGGGTACTGGAGTAATTTCTGAATCCCTTAACTTGGCCAACAAATTAGTTTTTGCCACTACTGCCCTATATTGGTTTGTTTTCTCTGTAGCATAAAATTATACAGTGGTTTCTTTCTAATACCATTGATTGTAGTAATTTCAGCAACACTGTAAAAAAAAAAACACAAAACGTCACACTGTTTTCCAAGACCCGTAACTTTTTATCTTCTTGTTCATGGAGCTGTTTGATGGCTTATGTTTTTGCTTGCGGAGCTGGCTTTTTTATTCATTTTAAGGGTACATATGATATTTTGGTAAAAAAAAAAATTACTATATTGTTTGGGGGGAGCAGTGACTGAATAGCAGCTATTCTGGAGTTTCAATTTTTCTTTCTTGTTGCTGTTTTAACGTATGGTTCAATAACTTAATATGTTGATTGGACGTTTTCTTGACAATACCAAATATGTCATACAAGGGTATTGTAGTATAGAATAATATCGTCGTTCTCCCATGAAGCTCAGCCTGTGGCTGGGCTTCACAGTAGGACCAAGATGGTAGTAATAGGAGCCTTCAGAAGGCTCCCAGCTGCCATGTTATCCCAGTGGTTCTCCACTATGTGGGGAGCCGGTGACGTTATTTCGATGCTGCTGTCAGAGATTGACAGCAAGATTTTATTGGTTAAACTGTGGCAATCAGAGCTGCAGTTAAAGGCATAGATTTAACACAGTCGGCATCTTCCATGTGTAAAGCAGACTGAACTCCTGAGCTTCTTACATTCCTTATAGACCTGTGACAAAGATATAGATAGTTAATGGGTTAAGTTTATAAAATCGATGTGTATTGTATTGCATAGAAGGAAATGAGAAGGTTGAGTTCCCTAGTAATCGCCGCACAGTTTGATTTATGTAATGACAAAATACAAGTTATTCTTTTACTTACCTTGTAAGTGCAACCCTAAGAAAAAACACCAATGAAACCATCCATCTTATTTCTCAAACTTCACATACAACATCCGAAATGATGCAGAAAATCGATCAACTTGAAGAGAAGATAAAATATATTAATGAGGTAAATTTAAATATAAAAAGAAAAGTACATATCTTTACTTGAAACTTTGTGCTGTGTCACTCTGCCCAATGCAAGGAACCTATACGACAGCACATTTCAGCCACAAGGCCCCTTCAGATGGCCATGAACATTTGATGGCTGTTGTCAATTCTTTGGCCAATCATTCAGCTCACAACCATCTTGGCCAACTCTCCCATACACAGCAATACTTGTCCGCTCCGCCGATGTTCTCTATGAGAAAGCTGTCCGCTGTCATGTCGGCCAGCGGCTAACTCAGGGAGAACAATGTGATGAGCCGTCCAAAATCGGACATGACTGATCAACATTTTCCTCAACAATCAGTCGGCCTGTGCATCCATACACATTAGACCACCTACCAAAGCTGGTGATATCTATCTTTCTGTATGTGGGCCTTAAAGGGGTATTCCCATCTCCAAGATCCTATCCCAATATGTACTAGGTGTAATATTAATGATATTAGCAAATACCTCCAATTAGAAATGTAGTATAGGTTTTCTGATTCACTAGTTTCTGAGGCACTTTCCCCATGTGCAGGCATTGCAGGATCTTAGGTATCCATGATTAACGACCCCTGATATAGTAACAGTTAGTTAGCTAGTTGTTCGATCCTCACAAGATCTCCTTCTCTACTCCCCTCTTATCTCTTCTTCCCACAATCACATCCAAGACTTCTCCCGTGCTTCCTCCCTACTCTGGAACTCTCTACCCCAATACATCAGACTCTCGCCTACCATGGAAACCTTCAAAAGGAACCTGAAGACTCGCCTCTTTTGACAAGCCTACAACCTGCAGTGATCCTCAACCTACTGAACCACTGCACAACCAGCTCTACCCTCTCCTAGTGTATCCTCACCCATCCCCTGCAGACTGTGAGCCCTCGCAGGCAGGGTCCTCCCTCCTTCTGTACCTGTTAGTGCCTTGTTTTTGCTCATGTTTATTGTATTTGACTATATTTGCCCCCTTTTTCACATGTAAAGCGCTATGGAATAAATGGCGCTATAAAAATGTATAATAATAATAATACATAGTAACATAGTAACATAGTTAGTAAGGCCGAAAAAAGACATTTGTCCATCCAGTTCAGCCTATATTCCATCATAATAAATCCCCAGATCTACGTCCTTCTACAGAACCTAATTGTATGATACAATATTGTTCTGCTCCAGGAAGACATCCAGGCCTCTCTTGAACCCCTCGACTGAGTTCGCCATCACCACCTCCTCAGGCAAGCAATTCCAGATTCTCACTGCCCTAACAGTAAAGAATCCTCTTCTATGTTGGTGGAAAAACCTTCTCTCCTCCAGACGCAAAGAATGCCCCCTTGTGCCCGTCACCTTCCTTGGTATAAACAGATCCTCAGCGAGATATTTGTATTGTCCCCTTATATACTTATACATGGTTATTAGATCGCCCCTCAGTCGTCTTTTTTCTAGACTAAATAATCCTAATTTCGCTAATCTATCTGGGTATTGTAGTTCTCCCATCCCCTTTATTAATTTTGTTGCCCTCCTTTGTACTCTCTCTAGTTCCATTATATCCTTCCTGAGCACCGGTGCCCAAAACTGGACACAGTACTCCATGTGCGGTCTAACTAGGGATTTGTACAGAGGCAGTATAATGCTCTCATCATGTGTATCCAGACCTCTTTTAATGCACCCCATGATCCTGTTTGCCTTGGCAGCTGCTGCCTGGCACTGGCTGCTCCAGGTAAGTTTATCATTAACTAGGATCCCCATGGATACCTAAGGTCTCGCAATGCCTGCATATGAGGAAAGAGACATAGCGAATTAGAAAAACTATACTACATTTCTAATTGGAGTTATTTGCTAATATTATTTATACTATACCTGCTACATACTGGAATAGGATCATTTTGATGTGAACACCACTTTCAGTCCTGTAGAAAGCAGGTGTACACATTTAAGTTGGTATCAAAATCATATTTAATAAGGATAAACTTTTTTCTTTCTCCAGCATAACAAAGATATATCTGACAAGGAAAATGAAACTAGAAGAAAAGAAACTAACACAAATAACACGACTGAAGTGTGAGGTTTCCAATTAACTAATTACCGTGCATAACTTTGTAGATTATTTCTAAAGTTTTATAACTGTTTTTGTGTGTTTCCATCATCTATTTTTGCTGCATTTTAGGAAGAAACAGTGAAACAAATAGATAAGTTATCATCTCTTGAAGTTGTCCACCTCTGGGGATATTGTTTGTATTTTTTGTCTATTTAAATGCATGTATTCGTGGCTAAAAACTATTATTGCAATTTGGTATAATTAAACATGTAGCTTTTTCAGGCCCTTTGTTGCCTGTGCATTCAAATTTCAAATGGTCTGTGGTCATAAATCAGCTGAGAGGAGCTAAAAAAGACACAAGAGTTACAAACTTACCCATTGGACCATCAGAACAAGCCCACTGATGGATTCTCAGTTAACTCATTCTTCAGCCACCAATAGACCGGGCAACACAGAGGCAACAGATGGAAAAAATGGTGCAAAATTTTTAATGAATCTCAGTGATGAATATTATTATTAGGCAAAAATACATCCATTTACGTAAGAAGAAAAATGTCCCGAAGGTGAACAACTCCTTTAATCTCAATAAATTGAAGGTAGCTAAGCATCTAAACCTTTTTTTAAGAAAGCAGCTAAAATTCCATCTGGCATTGCATATCCTTTGGTTATGCTATAAATATTTGATAGGCGGGGGAGCTGCTCATCATCCCCACTAATCAGTTCTGTCAGTGGTGTATAAGGAAATCATGAGTCCCCATAGCGAAACTCCAAAATGAGCACCTTTGCGTAGGAGCAGCGAGACCATCTGAGGAGTCATGGCAGGGTCATGTCCAGGGGCAAAAAATCCATTGGTGCAACCTGTGCATCCCAGAGACCCAAGAGGTAAGGGAGACACTACCACCTCTAAAGCAGTAAGCAACTTTTGTCACAGACTCATTGAGGGGCCATCTTCTCTCTGTGTCCACCACTGGTCATGGCATAGGGCATAGTCAAAGAAGGTTGGCCAGAAATGTCAGAAGACTTGGCTGACCATCAGCAAGCAAAGCATCTCTCTGCGGAATCTGTTGACATGTCTGTCCACAGGGCATGCCGAGTCCCTGGGAATTGGGAACAGACTTAAGGTACCTTCACACATAACGATTTTGTTAACGATATCGTTGCAACGTCACACTTTTTGTGACGTAGCAACAATCCCGCTAACGATCTCGTTATGTGTGACAGCGACCAACGATCAGGCCCCTGCTGGGAGATCGTTGGTCGTTGGGGAATGATCAGGACCTTTTTTTGGTCGCTGATCACCTGCTGTCATCGCTGGATCGGCGTGTGTGACGCCGATCCAGCGATGTGCTCACTTGTAACCAGGGTAAATATCGGGTTACTAAGCGCAGGGCCGCGCTTAGTAACCCGATATTTACCCTGGTTACCATTGTAAAAGTAAAAAAAAACCAGTACATACTCACATTCCGATGTCTGTCACGTCCCCCGCCGTCAGCTTCCCTGCACTGACTGTCAGCGCCGGCCGTAAAGCAGAGGACAGCGTTGACGTCACCGCTGTGCTCTGCTTTACGGCCGGTGCTGACACAGTCAGTGCGGGAAGCTGACGGCGGGGGACAAGACAGACATCGGAATGTGAGTATGTACTTTTTTTTTTTTTAACTTTTACAATGGTAACCAGGGTAAATATCGGGCTACTAAGCGCGGCCCTGCACTTAGTAACCCAATGTTTACCCTGGTTACCCGGGGACTTCGGCATCGTTGGTCGCTGGAGAGCTGTCTGTGTGACAGCTCCCCAGCGACCACACAACGACTTACCAACGATCACGGCCAGGTCGTATCGCTGGTCATGATCGTTGGTAAGTCGTTTAGTGTAACCGTACCTTTAGAGAAGTGAGCGGACTCCAAGCAGGGGGTGAGTCCCTCCCCCAAACTCACAGACCCCAGAGCAACTGCGCAGTCTGCCTCTATTGGAGATATGCCAATGAGTCCCTTTCCTTGGCAGAGACATGGGTGAGCATTCCTGGTCAAACTTTATTGCAATGAATGGACCTTCCCCAAAGCATTGTCTCAGTCATTTCCATGTGTCCCATTACTGATTATGGAGAATGGCCACATAAGGAGTCACCTATCCTCCTCTCCACCAAAAAAGGGCCAAAGAAACATTCTCCAGATCAATAAAGAAATCTAATGAATACAGCATAAACATCTGTAATGAACCAAACCCTTTTAAAAATAATATTCAAATATCTTGTTAAAGGGAACCTGTCACCCCCAAAATCGATGGTGAGGTAAGCTCACCGTCATCAGGGGCTTATCTACAGCATTCTGTAATGCTGTAGATAAGCTGCCGATGTATCCTGAAAGAAGAGAAAAAGACGTTAGATTATACTCACTCAGGGGTGGTCCTGCTCTGATGGGTGTCTCAGGTCCGGAACACCACCTCCCATCTTCATTCCATGACATCCTTTTCTGTTCTTTACGCCGCGGCTCCGGAGCAGGCGTACTTTGTCTGTCCTGTTGAGGGCAGAGCCAAGTACTGCAGTGCGCAGGCGCCGGAAAGGTCAGAGAGGCCCGGCGCCTGTACACTGCAGTATTTTGCTCTGCCCTCAACAGAGCAGACAAAGTACGCCTGCGCCGGAGCCACGGCATGAAGACCAGGAGAGGACGTCATGGAATGAAGATAGGAGGCGCCAGAGCGGACCTGAGACACCCATCTGACCGGACCGCAGCGGGACCGCCCCTGGGTGAGTTGTTGTGAATTCTGTGGCAGAGCTCCCTCCTGTGGTCACAAGTGGTACTTCGGCTGATTCTCTCTGTGAGCTTCTGTTGGTGGAGGGAAGTGGTACTGCGGCTTCTGAGTTTCCTCCCTCAGGTGATCTGGTGAGGTCGTTAGGTGCTTCTCTACTTAACTCCACCTAATGCTTTGATCCTGGCTTCCTGTCAATGTTCCAGTGTTGGACTTGCTTTTCCCTGGATCATTCCTGTGGCCTGCTGCTCTGCATAGCTAAGTTCTTCTTTGCTATTTGTTTGCTATTTTTTCTGTCCAGCTTGTCTAATTTGTTGCTGGAAGCTCTGGGACGCAAAGGGTGTACCTCCGTGCCGTTAGTTCGGTACGGAGGGTCTTTTTGCCCCCTTTGCGTGGTTTTCTTTAGGGTTTTGTGTAGACCGCAAAGTTACCTTTTCTATCCTCGATCTGTTAAGAAAGTCGGGCCTCACTTTGCTGAATCTATTTAATCTCTACGTTTGTCTTTTCATCTTAACTCACAGTCATTATATGTGGGGGGCTGCCTTTTCCTTTGGGGTATTTCTCTGAGGCAAGGTAGGCTTATTTTCTATCTTCAGGCTAGTTAGTTTCTCAGGCTGTGCTGAGTTGCATAGGCAGAGTTAGGCGCAATCCACGGCTGCCTCTAGTGTTGTTTGGAGAGGATTAGGGATTGCAGTCTGCAGAGTTCCCACGTCTCAGAGCTCGTTCTATGATTTTGGGTTATTGTCAGATCACTGTATGTGCTCTGACCGCTATGTCCATTGTGGTACTGAATTGCCTTTCATAACAGTACAGGAAGCCAAAAGTACTAATGATTCTCAATAGAGGGAAAGGAGAAGTTCTGAGACCATTTTTTTTTCTTTGCACTGTGTTTTGCCTTTTTTTTCCCCTAGACATTTGGGTGGTTCAGTACACAGGTGTAGCGATGGACATTAGAAGTCTGTCTTCATTTGTGGATCAGCTCTCGGCAAGAGTACAAAAGATTCAAGACACTATTGATCAGAAATCTATGTTAGAACCAAGAATTCCTATTCCTGATTTGTTTTTTGGAGATAGAACTAAGTTTCTGAGTTTCAAAAATAATTGTAAATTATTTCTGGCCTTGAAACCTCGCTCCTCTGGTGATCCAGTTCAACAGGTTTTGATTGTTATTTCTTTTTTGCGCGGCGACCCTCAGGACTGGGCATTTTCTCTTGCGCCAGGAGATCCTGCATTGAGTAATATCGATGTGTTTTTCCTGGCGCTCGGATTGCTGTACGATGAACCTAATTCAGTGGATCAGGCAGAGAAAAATTTGCTGGCTCTTTGTCAGGGTCAGGATGAGATAGAGGTATATTGTCAGAAATTTAGAAAGTGGTCCGTGCTCACTCAATGGAATGAATCTGCGCTGGCAGCTATGTTCAGAAAGGGTCTCTCTGAAGCCCTTAAGGATGTCATGGTGGGATTTCCTATGCCTGCTGGTTTGAATGAGTCTATGTCTTTGGCCATTCAGATCGGTCGACGCTTGCGTGAGCGTAAATCTGTGCACCATTTGGCGGTATTACCTGAGCTTAAACCTGAGCCTATGCAGTGCGATAGGACTTTTACCAGAGTTGAACGGCAAGAACACAGACGTCTGAATGGGCTGTGTTTCTACTGTGGTGATTCCACTCATGCTATTTCTGATTGTCCTAAGCGCACTAAGCGGTTCGCTAGGTCTGCCACCATTGGTACGGTACAGTCAAAATTTCTTCTGTCCGTTACCTTGATCTGTTCTTTGTCATCGTATTCTGTCATGGCATTTGTGGATTCAGGCGCTGCCCTGAATTTGATGGACTTGGAGTATGCTAAGTGTTGTGGGTTTCTCTTAGAGCCCTTGCAGTGTCCTATTCCATTGAGAGGAATTGATGCCACACCTTTGGCCAAGAATAAGCCTCAATACTGGACCCAGCTGACCATGTGCATGGCTCCTGCACATCAGGAGGTTATTCGCTTTCTGGTGTTGCATAATCTGCATGATGTGGTCGTGTTGGGGTTGCCATGGCTACAAGCCCATAATCCAGTATTAGATTGGAAATCCATGTCGGTGTCCAGCTGGGGTTGTCAGGGGGTACATGGTGATGTTCCATTTCTGTCAATTTCGTCATCCACCCCTTCTGAGATTCCAGAGTTCTTGTCTGATTACTGGGATGTATTTGATGAGCCCAAGTCCGATGCCCTACCTCCGCATAGGGATTGTGATTGTGCTATCAATTTGATTCCTGGTAGTAAATTCCCAAAAGGTCGACTGTTTAATTTATCCGTGCCTGAGCACGCCGCTATGCGCAGTTATGTGAAGGAATCCCTGGAGAAGGGGCATATTCGCCCGTCATCGTCACCATTAGGAGCAGGGTTCTTTTTTGTAGCCAAGAAGGATGGTTCGCTAAGACCTTGTATAGATTACCGCCTTCTAAATAAGATCACGGTTAAATTTCAGTACCCCTTGCCATTGTTATCTGATTTGTTTGCTCGGATTAAGGGGGCTAGTTGGATCACCAAGATAGATCTTCGTGGTGCGTATAATCTGGTGCGAATCAGGCGAGGAGATGAATGGAAAACTGCATTTAATACGCCCGAGGGTCATTTTGAGTATCTAGTGATGCCATTCGGACTTGCCAATGCTCCATCAGTGTTTCAGTCCTTTATGCATGACATCTTCCGAGAGTACCTGGATAAATTCCTGATTGTGTACTTGGATGACATTTTGATCTTCTCGGATGATTGGGAGTTTCATGTGAAGCAGGTCAGAACAGTTTTTCAGGTCCTGCGTGCTAATTCTTTGTTTGGTGAAGGGATCAAAGTGTCTCTTTGGTGTGCAGAAGGTTTCATTTTTGGGGTTCATCTTTTCCCCTTCTACTATCGAGATGGATCCTGTTAAGGTCCAAGCCATCCATGATTGGACTCAGCCGACATCTCTGAAAAGTCTGCAAAAGTTCCTGGGCTTTGCTAATTTTTATCGTCGCTTCATCTGCAATTTTTCTAGTATTGCCAAACCATTGACCGATTTGACCAAGAAGGGTGCTGATTTGGTCAATTGGTCTTCTGCTGCTGTGGAAGCTTTTCAGGAGTTGAAGCGTCGTTTTTCTTCTGCCCCTGTGTTGTGTCAACCAGATGTTTCTCTTCCGTTCCAGGTCGAGGTTGATGCTTCTGAGATTGGAGCAGGGGCTGTTTTGTCGCAGAGAGGTTCTGATTGCTCAGTGATGAAACCATGCGCTTTTTTTTCCAGGAAGTTTTCGCCTGCTGAGCGAAATTATGATGTGGGCAACCGAGAGTTGCTGGCCATGAAGTGGGCATTCGAGGAGTGGCGTCATTGGCTTGAAGGAGCTAAGCATCGCGTGGTGGTATTGACTGATCATAAGAACTTGACTTATCTTGAGTCTGCTAAGCGGTTGAATCCTAGACAGGCTCGTTGGTCGCTGTTTTTTGCCCGTTTTGACTTTGTGATTTCGTACCTTCCGGGCTCTAAAAATGTGAAGGCGGATGCTCTGTCTAGGAGTTTTGTGCCCGACTCTCCGGGTTTGTCTGAGCCGGCGGGTATCCTTAAGGAAGGAGTAATTGTGTCTGCCATCTCCCCTGATTTGCGGCGGGTGCTGCAAAAATTTCAGGCTAATAAACCTGATCGTTGTCCAGCGGAGAGACTGTTTGTCCCTGATAGGTGGACCAATAAAGTTATCTCTGAGGTTCATTGTTCGGTGTTGGCTGGTCATCCTGGAATCTTTGGTACCAGAGAGTTAGTGGCTAGATCCTTTTGGTGGCCGTCTCTGTCGCGGGATGTGTATGCTTTTGTGCAGTCCTGTGGGATTTGTGCTCGGGCTAAGCCCTGCTGTTCTCGTGCCAGTGGGTTGCTTTTGCCCTTGCCGGTCCCGAAGAGGCCTTGGACACATATCTCTATGGATTTTATTTCTGATCTTCCCGTTTCTCAAAAGATGTCAGTCATTTGGGTGGTCTGTGATCGCTTTTCTAAGATGGTCCATCTGGTACCCTTGTCTAAATTGCCTTCCTCCTCTGATTTGGTGCCATTGTTCTTCCAGCATGTGGTTCGTTTACATGGCATTCCAGAGAATATCGTTTCTGACAGAGGTTCCCAGTTTGTTTCAAGGTTTTGGCGAGCCTTTTGTGGTAGGATGGGCATTGACTTGTCTTTTTCCTCGGCTTTCCATCCTCAGACTAATGGCCAGACCGAACGAACCAATCAGACCTTGGAAACATATCTGAGATGCTTTGTTTCTGCCGATCAGGATGACTGGGTGTCCTTTTTGCCTTTGGCTGAGTTCGCCCTTAATAATCGGGCCAGCTCGGCTACCTTGGTTTCGCCATTTTTCTGCAATTCTGGGTTCCATCCTCGTTTCTCTTCAGGACAGGTTGAGTCTTCGGACTGTCCTGGTGTGGATACTGTGGTGGACAGGTTGCAGCAGATTTGGACTCATGTAGTGGACAATTTGACCTTGTCCCAGGAGAAGGCTCAACGTTTCGCTAATCGCAGACGCCGTGTGGGTCCCCGACTTCGTGTTGGGGATCTGGTTTGGTTATCTTCTCGTCATATTCCTATGAAGGTTTCCTCTCCTAAGTTTAAACCTCGTTTCATTGGTCCGTATAGGATTTCTGAGGTTCTTAATCCTGTGTCTTTTCGTCTGACCCTTCCTGATTCTTTTTCCATACATAACGTATTCCATAGGTCATTGTTGCGGAGATACGTGGCACCTATGGTTCCATCTGTTGATCCTCCTGCCCCGGTTTTGGTGGAGGGGGAATTGGAGTATATTGTGGAGAAGATTTTGGATTCTCGTGTTTCTAGACGGAAACTCCAGTATCTGGTTAAATGGAAGGGTTATGCTCAGGAAGATAATTCCTGGGTTTTTGCCTCTGATGTCCATGCTCCCGATCTTGTTCGTGCCTTTCATGTGGCTCATCCTGGTCGGCCTGGGGGCTCTGGTGAGGGTTCGGTGACCCCTCCTCAAGGGGGGGGTACCGTTGTGAATTCTGTGGCAGAGCTCCCTCCTGTGGTCACAAGTGGTACTTCGGCTGATTCTCTCTGTGAGCTTCTGTTGGTGGAGGGAAGTGGTACTGCGGCTTCTGAGGTTCCTCCCTCAGGTGATCTGGTGAGGTCGTTAGGTGCTTCTCTACTTAACTCCACCTAATGCTTTGATCCTGGCTTCCTGTCAATGTTCCAGTGTTGGACTTGCTTTTCCCTGGATCATTCCTGTGGCCTGCTGCTCTGCATAGCTAAGTTCTTCTTTGCTATTTGTTTGCTATTTTTTCTGTCCAGCTTGTCTAATTTGTTGCTGGAAGCTCTGGGACGCAAAGGGTGTACCTCCGTGCCGTTAGTTCGGTACGGAGGGTCTTTTTGCCCCCTTTGCGTGGTTTTCTTTAGGGTTTTGTGTAGACCGCAAAGTTACCTTTTCTATCCTCGATCTGTTAAGAAAGTCGGGCCTCACTTTGCTGAATCTATTTAATCTCTACGTTTGTCTTTTCATCTTAACTCACAGTCATTATATGTGGGGGGCTGCCTTTTCCTTTGGGGTATTTCTCTGAGGCAAGGTAGGCTTATTTTCTATCTTCAGGCTAGTTAGTTTCTCAGGCTGTGCCGAGTTGCATAGGCAGAGTTAGGCGCAATCCACGGCTGCCTCTAGTGTTGTTTGGAGAGGATTAGGGATTGCGGTCTGCAGAGTTCCCACGTCTCAGAGCTCGTTCTATGATTTTGGGTTATTGTCAGATCACTGTATGTGCTCTGACCGCTATGTCCATTGTGGTACTGAATTGCCTGTCATAACTGTGAGTATAATCTAACCTCTTTTTCTCCTCTTTCAGGATACATTGGGGGCTTATCTACAGCATTACAGAATGCTGTAGATAATCCCCTGATGACGGTGAGCTTACCTCACCATCGATTTTGGGGGTGACAGGTTCCCTTTAACCCCTTTACCCCCAAGGGTGGTTTGCACGTTATGGACCGGGCCAATTTTTACAATTCTGACCACTGTCCCTTTATGAGGTTATAACTCTGGAACGCTTCAACGAATCCCGGTGATTCTGACATTGTTTTCTCGTGACATATTGTACTTCATGATAGTGGTAAAATTTCTTTGATATTACCTGCGTTTATTTGTGAAAAAAACGGAAACATGGCGAAAATTTTGAAAATTTTGCAATTTTCCAACTTTGAATTTTTATGCAATTAAATCACAGAGATATGTCACACAAAATACTTAATAAATAACATTTCCCACATGTCTACTTTACATCAGCACAATTTTGGAACCAAAATTTTTTTTTGTTAGGGAGTTATAAGGGTTAAAAGTTGACCAGCAATTTCTCATTTTTACAACACCATTTTATTTTAGGAACCACATCTCATTTGAAGTCATTTTGAGGGGTCTATATGATAGAAAATACCCAAGTGTGACACCATTCTAAAAGCTGCACCCCTCAAGGTTCTCAAAACCACATTCAAGAAGTTTATTAACCCTTCAGGTGTTTCACAGGAATTTTTGGAATGTTTAAATAAAAATTAACATTTAACTTTTTTTCACAAAAAAATTACTTCAGCTCCAATTTGTTTTATTTTGCCAAGAGTTACAGGAGAAAATGGACCCCAAACCTTGTTGTACAATTTGTCCTGAGTACGCCGATACCCCATAAGTGGAGGTAAACCACTGTTTGGGCGCATGACAGAGCTTGGAAGCAAAGGAGCGCTATTTGACTTTTTAATGTAAAATTGACTGGAATTGAGATGGGACGCCATGTTGCGTTTGGAGAGCCACTGATGTGCCTAAACATTGAAACCCCCCACAAGTGACACCATTTTGGAAAGTAGACCCCCTACGGAACTTATCTAGAGGTGTGGTGAGCACTTTGACCCACCAAGTGCTTCACAGAAGTTTATAATGCAGAACCGTAAAAATAAAAAAAAATTTTTTTTTCACAAAAATTATCTTTTCGCCCCCAATTTTTTATTTTCCCAATGGTAAGAGAAGAAATTGGAACCAAAAAGTTGTTGCACAATTTGTCCTGAGTACTCTGATACCCCATATGTGGGGGTAAACCACTGTTTGGGCGCATGGGAGACCTCGGAAGGGAAGGAGCGCCGTTTGACCTTTCAATGCAAAATTGATAGGAATTGAGATGGGACGCCATATTGCGTTTGAAGAGCCACTGATGTGCCTAAACATTGAAACCCCCCCACAAGTGACACCATTTTGGAAAGTAGACCCCCTAAGGAACTTATCTAGAGGTGTGGTGGGCACTTTGACCCACCAAGTGCTTCACAGAAGTTTATAATGCAGAACCGTAAAAATAAAAAATAATTTTTGTGAAAAAAAATGATCTTTTCGCCCCCGATTTTTTTATTTTCCCAATGGTAAGAGAAGAAATTGGAACAAAAAAGTTGTTGCACAATTTGTCCTGAGTACGCTGATACCCAATATGTGGGGGTAAACCACTGTTTGGGCGCATGGGAGAGCTTGGAAGGGAAGGAGCGCCGTTTGACTTTTCAATGCAAAATTCACAGGAATTGAGATGAGATGCCATGTTGCTTTTGGAGAGCCACTGATGTGCCTAAATATTGAAACCCCCCATAAGTGACACCATTTTGGAAAGTAGACCCCCTAAGGAACTTATCTAGATGTGTGGTGAGCACTTTGACCCACCAAGAGCTTCACAGAAGTTTATAATGCAGAGCCGTAAAAATAAAACAAAATTTTTTTCCCACAAATATTATTTTTTAGCCCCCAGTTTTGTATTTTCCCAAGGGTAACAGGAGAAATTGGACCCCAAAATTTGTTGTCCAATTTGTCCTGAGTGCGCTGATACCCCATATGTGGGGGGGAACCACCGTTTGGGCGCATGGGAAGGCTCGGAAGGGAAGGAGCGCCATTTGAAATACAGACTTAGATGGAATGGTCTGCAGGCGTCAAATTGCATTTGCAGAGCCCCTAATGTACCTAAACAGTAGAAACCCCCCACAAGTGACCCCATATTGGAAACTAGACCCCCAAAGGAACTTATCTAGATGTGTTGTGAGAACTTTGATCCACCAAGTGTTTCACTACAGTTTCTAACGCTGAGCCGTAAAAAAAAAAAAAAAAACCCCCCAAAATTATTTTTTAGCCCCCAGTTTTGTATTTTCTCGAGGGTAACAGGAGAAATTGGACCCCAAAATTTGTTGTGCAATTTGTCCTGAGTGCGCTGATACCCCATATGTGGGGCGGGAACCACCATTTGGGCGCATGGGAAGGCTCGGAAGGGAAGGAGCGCCATTTGAAATACAGACTTAGATGGAATGGTCTGCAGGCGTCACATTGCGTTTGCAGAGCCCCTAATGTACCTAAACAGTAGAAACCCCCCACATGTGACCCCATATTGGAAACTAGACCCCCAAAGGAACTTATCTAGATGTGTTGTGAGAACTTTGAGCCCCCAAGTGTTTCGCTACAGTTTATAACGCAGAGCCGTGAAAATTAAAAAATCTTTTTTTTCCCACAAAACTTATTTTTTAGCCCCCAGTTTTGTATTTTCCCAAGGGTAACAGGAGATATTGGACCCCAAAAGTTGTTGTCCAATTTGTCCTGAGTACGCTGATACCCCATATGTTGGGGTAAACTCCTGTTTGGGCACACGGGAGAGCTCGGAAGGGAAGGAGCACTGTTTTACTTTTTCAACGCAGAATTGGCTGGAATTGAGATCGGACGCCATGTCGCGTTTGGAGAGCCCCTGATGTGTCTAAACAGTGGAAACCCCCCAATTATAACTGAAACCCTAATCCAAACACACCCCTAACCCTAATTCCAACGGTAACCCTAACCACACCTCTAACCCAGACACTGTCATGATCCCAATGGAAGGGAAACACAAAAGGACAAGCACAAAAAACAAAACAAGCTCTAGGGTGATGGAAACTGAGCTGACCGCGATCCTGAACCTAAACACACAACTAGCTGTAGCCGGGGAACGTGCCTACGATGATTCCTAGACGTCTCGCGCCAGCCGAAGGACTAACTTCCCCTATTAGAAGAAACACAGACCTCTCTTGCCTCCAGAGAAACACCCCACAGAAATAGCAGCCCCCCACATGTAATGACGGTGAAATGAGAGGAAAGCACATACGTAGTTATGAAAACAGATTCAGCAAAAAAAGGCCCGCTAAAGCTAGATAGCAGAGGATACAAAAGTGAACTGCGCGGTCAGCGAAAAACCCTACAAAAAACCATCCTGAAATTACTTGAACTCATGTGCCAACTCATGGAACATGAGGAGTAATATCAGCCCACTAGAGCAACCAGCAAAAAGGAATCACACATCAGCAAGCTGGACTAAGACAAAAATTAAGCAAAACGTGGAACAGGAAAATCAAAAACTTAGCTTGTCCTGAAGATTACAGAAGCGGGAAGCAGAGGTAACAAGACACACTGATTACATTGATAGCCGGCGAGGAAATGACAAGAAAGCCAGGTTAAATAGGAAACTCCCATGTCCTGATAGAACAGGTGGACACCAGAGACCGCAGAGAACACAAGTCACCCAGTACCATCTGTAACCACCAGAGGGAGCC
Source organism: Ranitomeya imitator (assembly GCF_032444005.1). Lineage (NCBI taxonomy): Eukaryota > Metazoa > Chordata > Amphibia > Anura > Dendrobatidae > Ranitomeya > Ranitomeya imitator. Next base: position 734,741,623 of record NC_091282.1, on the reverse strand, counting down.
CAAAAACAGAATCCACAACAGTACCCCCCCCTTGAGGAGGGGTCACCGAACCCTCACAAGAACCACCAGGGCGACCAGGATGAGCCCTATGAAATGCACGGACCAAATCAGCAGCATGAACATCAGAGGCAACCACCCCAAGTCCCCAACACGAAGTCGAGGACCCACGCGGCGACGGCGATTAGCAAACTGCTGAGCCCTCTCCTGGGACAACTTCAAATTGTCCACCACATGACTCCAAATCTGATGCAACCTATCCACCACCATGTCCACTCCAGGACAATCAGAAGGCTCCACCTGACCAGAGGAAAAACGAGGATGAAACCCCGAATTACAAAAGAAAGGAGAAACCAAGGTAGCAGAACTAGCCCGATTATTAAGGGCAAATTCGGCAAGCGGCAAAAAGGTAACCCAGTCATCTTGATCAGCAGAAACAAAACACCTTAAATAAGTTTCCAAGGTCTGATTAGTTCGTTCCGTCTGGCCATTCGTCTGAGGATGGAATGCAGACGAAAAGGACAAATCAATGCCCATCTTAGCACAGAACGTCCGCCAAAATCTAGACACAAACTGGGATCCCCTGTCAGAAACGATGTTCTCCGGAATCCCATGCAAACGAACCACGTTCTGAAAAAACAGAGGGACCAACTCAGAGGAGGAAGGTAACTTAGGCAAGGGTACCAGATGAACCATCTTAGAAAAGCGGTCACACACAACCCAGATGACGGACATTTTTTGAGAGACAGGGAGATCCGAAATAAAGTCCATGGAAATGTGCGTCCAAGGCCTCTTCGGGATAGGCAAAGGTGACAACAATCCACTGGCCCGAGAACAGCAAGGCTTAGCCCGAGCGCAAACTTCACAAGACTGCACAAAAGAACACACATCCCTCGACAAGGAAGGCCACCAAAAAGACCTGGCCACCAAGTCTCTAGTACCAAATATTCCAGGATGACCTGCCAACGCAGAAGAATGGACCTCGGAGATGACTCTACTGGTCCAATTATCCGGAACAAACAGTCTTTCAGGCGGACAACGATCAGGTTTATCCGCCTGAAACTCTTGCAAAGCACGTCGCAAGTCTGGGGAGACAGCCGACAAAATCACCCCATCCCTAAGGATACCAGTGGGCTCAGAATTTCCAGGGGAGTCAGGCACAAAACTCCTAGAAAGAGCATCCGCCTTCACATTCTTTGAACCTGGCAGGTATGAAACCACAAAATCGAAACGGGAGAAAAACAGTGACCAACGAGCCTGTATAGGATTCAGACGCTTGGCAGACTCAAGGTAAATCAGATTTTTGTGATCAGTCAAGACCACCACACGATGTCTAGCACCCTCAAGCCAATGACGCCACTCCTCAAATGTCCATTTCATGGCCAAAAGCTCCCGATTACCAACATCATAATTCCGCTCAGTGGGCGAAAACTTTCTAGAAAAGAACGCACATGGCTTCATCACTGAGCAATCGGAGCTTCTCTGTGACAAAACCGCCCCCGCTCCAATCTCGGAAGCATCAACCTCAACCTGAAAAGGAAGCGAAACATCTGGCTGACGCAACACAGGAGCAGAAGAAAACCGGCGCTTAAGTTCCTGAAAGGACTCCACAGCCGCAGGAGACCAATCAGCAACATCAGCACCCTTCTTAGTCAAATCCGTCAAAGGCTTAACAACACTAGAAAAATTAGTTATGAAACGACGATAAAAATTAGCAAAGCCCAAGAACTTCTGTAGACTCTTAAGAGATGTAGGCTGCGTCCAGTCACAAATAGCCTGAACCTTGACGGGATCCATCTCAATAGTAGAAGGGGAAAAAATATACCCCAAAAAAGAAATCTTCTGGACTCCAAAGAGACACTTTGAACCTTTTACAAACAAAGAATTGGCCCGCAGGACCTGAAACACCTTCCTGATGAACGGGAGTCATACGCATGGTCACTTGTGTCCAGTACTGAGGTTTATTCATAGCCAAAGGTGTAGAGTCAATTCCTTTCAAAGGAATAGGGACTTCCAGAGGCTCCAGACTAAACCCACAGCGGTTGGCAAATGACCAATCCATAAGACTCAGGGCAGCGCCTGAATCCACATAGGCATCGACGGAAATGGCTGATAATGAACAAATCAGAGTCACAGACAGAATGAACTTAGACTGTAAAGTACTAATGGCAACAGACTTATCAACCTTTTTTGTGCGTTTAGAGCATGCTGATATAACATGAGCTGAATCACCACAATAAAAACACAACCCATTTTTCCGCCTATAGTTTTGCCGTTCACTTCTGGACTGAATTCTATCACATTGCATTGTCTCAGGTGCCTGTTCAGAAGACACCAGCAAATGGTGCACAGGTTTGCTCTCCCGTAAACGCCGATCAATCTGAATAGCCATAGTCATAGACTTATTCAGACCTGTAGGCGCAGGGAACCCCACCATAACATCTTTAATGGCCTCAGAAAGGCCATCTCTGAATCTTGCAGCCAGGGCGCACTCATTCCACTGAGTAAGCACCGACCATTTCCGAAATTTCTGACAATATATTTCTGCTTCATCTTGCCCCTGAGAGAGAGCCAATAAAGCTTTTTCAGCCTGAATCTCTAGGTTAGGTTCCTCATAGAGCAAACCCAATGCCAGAAAAAACGCATCCACATTGAGCAACGCAGGATCCCCTGGTGCCAATGCAAATGCCCAATTCTGAGGGTCACCACGCAGGAAAGATATAACAATCTTGACTTGCTGAGCAGGGTCTCCAGAGGAGCGAGATTTCAAAGAAAGAAACAACTTGCAATTGTTCCTAAAATTCAGAAAACTAGATCTATCTCCAGAAAAAAACTCTGGGATAGGAATTCTAGGTTCAGACATAGGAGCATGTACAACAAAATCTTGTATATTTTGAACCTTAGCAGCAAGATTATTCAGGCTGGAAGCCAAACTCTGGACGTCCATGATAAACAGCTGAGGTCAGAGCCATTCAAGGATAAAGAGGAGGTAAGACGCAGCCAGGCTGCAATTAAGGCTAGGCAGCAAACTCTGAGGGGAAAAAAAAAAAAAAAAAACTTCCTCAGACTACTTTTCCTCCTACTTCAGCCAATACGATTACCACTTTTGGGCCGGCTATACTGTCATGATCCCAATGGCAGGGAATCACAAAAGGACAAGCACAAAAAACAAAACAAGCTCTAGGGTGATGGAAACTGAGCTGACCGTGATCCTGAACCTAAACACACAACTAGCTGTAGCCGGGGAACGTGCCTACGATGATTCCTAGACGTCTCGCGCCAGCCGAAGGACTAACTTCCCCTATTAGAAGAAACACAGACCTCTCTTGCCTCCAGAGAAACACCCCACAGAAATAGCAGCCCCCCACATGTAATGACGGTGAAATGAGAGGAAAGCACATACGTAGTTATGAAAACAGATTCAGCAAAAAAAGGCCCGCTAAAGCTAGATAGCAGAGGATACAAAAGTGAACTGCGCGGTCAGCGAAAAACCCTACAAAAAACCATCCTGAAATTACTTGAACTCATGTGCCAACTCATGGAACATGAGGAGTAATATCAGCCCACTAGAGCAACCAGCAAAAAGGAATCACACATCAGCAAGCTGGACTAAGACAAAAATTAAGCAAAACGTGGAACAGGAAAATCAAAAACTTAGCTTGTCCTGAAGATTACAGAAGCGGGAAGCAGAGGTAACAAGACACACTGATTACATTGATAGCCGGCGAGGAAATGACAAGAAAGCCAGGTTAAATAGGAAACTCCCATATCCTGATAGAACAGGTGGACACCAGAGACCGCAGAGAACACAAGTCACCCAGTACCATCTGTAACCACCAGAGGGAGCCCAAAAACAGAATCCACAACAGACACACCCCTAACCCTAATCCCAACCCTATTCCCAACCGCAAATGTAATCCAAACCCTAACCCTAACTGTAGCCCCAACCCTAGCTGTAGCCTTAACCCTAACTGTAGCCTTAACCCTAACTGTAGCCTTAACCCTAACTGTAGCCTTTACCCTAACTGTAGCCTTAACCCTAGCCCTAACCCTAGCCCTAACCATAACCCTAGCCCTAACCCTATCCCTAATCCTAGCCCTAACCCTAGCCCTAGTCCTAACCCTAACCCTAACCCAAGCCCTAACCCTAGCCCTAACCCTAACCCTAGCCCTAACCCTAACCCTAATGGGAAAATGGAAATAAATACATTTTTAAAAATTTTTTTATTTTTCCCTAACTAAGGGGGTAATGAAGGGGGTTTGATTTACTTTTATAGCGGCATTTTTAGCGGATTTTTATGATTGGCAGCCGTCACTCACTGAAAGACGCTTTTTATTGCAAAAAATATTTTTTGCGTTACCACATTTTGAGAGCTATAATTTTTCCATATTTGAGTCCACGGAGTCATGTGAAGTCTTGTTTTTTGCGGGACGAGTTGACGTTTTTATTGGTAACACTTTCGGGCACGTGACATTTTTTGATCGCTTTTTATTCCGATTTTTGTGAGGCAGAATTAGCAAAAACCAGCTATTCATTAATTTCTTTTGGGGGAGGCGTTTATACCGTTCCGCGTTTGGTAAAATTGATAAAGCAGTTTTATTCTTCGGGTCAGTACGATTACAGCGACACCTCATTTATATCATTTTTTTATGTTTTGGCGCTTTTATACGATAAAAACTATTTTATAGAAAAAATAATTATTTTTGCATCGCTTTATTATGAAAACTATAACTTTTTTATTTTTTTGCTGATGTTGCTGTATGGTGGCTCGTTTTTTTGCGGGACAAGATGACGCTTTCAGCGGTACCATGGTTATTTATATCTGTCTTTTTGATCGCGTGTTATTCCACTTTTTTTTCGGCGGTATGATAATAAAGCGTTGTTTTTTGCCTCGTTTTTTTTTTTTTTTTCTTACGGTGTTTACTGAAGGGGTTAACTAGTGGGCCAGTTTTATAGGTCGGGTCGTTACGGACGCGGCGATACTAAATATGTGTGCTTTTATTGTTTTGTTTTTTTAATTTAATTAAAGAAATGTATTTATGGGAATAATATATTTTATTTTTTTTTCATTATTTAGGATTTTTTTTTTATTATTTTTTTTACACACTTGTAAAAACTTTTTTTAACTTTTTTACTTTGTCCCAGGGGGGGACAATACAGATCGGTGATCTGCCAGTTTGCACAGCACTCTGACAGATCACCGATCTGTCAAACAGCGCTGCAGCGTTACCAAGTGCCTGCTCTGAGCAGGCACTTGGTAAGCCACCTCCCTCCCTACAGGACCCGGATCCGTGGCCATCTTGGATCCGGGACTTGCTGCAAGGAGGAAGGTAGGAGACCCCTGGAGCAACGCGATCACATCGCGTTGCTGCGGGGGTCTCAGGGAAGCACGCAGGGAGCCCCCTCCCTGCGCAATGCTTCCCTGCACCGCCGGCACATCGCGATCATGTTTGATCGCGGTGTGCCGGGGGTTAATGTGCCGGGGGCGGTCCGTGACCGCTCCTGGCACATAGTGCCGGATGTCAGCTGCGATAAGCAGCTGACACCCGGCCGCAATCGGCCGCTCTCCCCCCGTGAGCGCGGCCGATCGCCTATGACGTACTATTCCGTCCTTGGGAAGTAAAGCCCACCCCACATGGACGGAATAGTACGTCTAACGGCAGAAAGGGGTTAAATCAGAAAATATATGACGATCAATACAAATTTAGGAAAATCAATATTGTATTGACAGACAACTACAAAGTGTGCACATTGAATACATATAATAGCTGGCATGTAAAAAGCAGTACAAAATATAAAAAATGAAATACATCAGCACAAAAATAGAAAAGTGTTAATAAATCATGTACGATCAGACATGCATCAGTTATCTTTTCCAATGTGATTTTTCTCCTAAGTCTAATGTCATAATAATAAATATGGTATAAATTGACTTTGCTCTCTGCATATCACTAACTTCTAGTTAATCACACTGCAGTATGCAGTAGGGTGGATTGCAGAAATGTCATTCATCTGACACAGAAGAAAATAATGGTTTGCTTTGTATTAGATCACTTCAGCAGTCCTAGCCTTATTAGATCCTGTTGAGTGCTTTTTGTGCTTTCTATATCTGGAGAATACTTAGGGATACGACTTCAGATATTTTGTGCTAGAAAGAATTACTACAAGTTCATCTTGTCCAAGCAATGTATAAATTCACTTTATATCAAGAACTGAAACCCCACATTATACCGGGCAGAATGTTCTGTGCCTGCACATCCAACGTGAAAAGGTCAGGTGTAGCAGAAGAGTAGAACATTGTGTATGTTTTAGATACAGGTTGTCACTTGTGATATGATAGAACAGTTAACATCTTGCTATATTGCTACAGCCTTTCTATGCTTCTATAATGTAGTTGGTTGTAAGGCTTATGTAGTTGCACATTCATTGCTTTTTTTTTTAACTTTTTCCACCTTGAGATCGCTGGGTTTTTAAAGTGAAAAAGCTGTTATACATTTTATTCATTATTAGCCCCTTTAAGATGCAGTCCTTTTTCGTTTGAGTTTTCGTTTTTCGCTCCCCTCCTTCCCAGAGCCATAACTTTTTTATTTTTCAGTCAATATGGTCATGTGAGGCTTATTTTTGCGGGATGAGTTGTACTTTTGAACGACACCATTGGTTTTACCATGTCTTGTACTAGAAAACGGGAAAAAAATTCCAAGTGCGGTGAAATTGCAAAAAAAGTGCAATCCCACACTGTTTTTTTGTTTGGCTTTTTTTGTAGCTTCACTAAATGTTAAAACTGGCCTGATATTATGCTTCTCCAGGTAATTATGAGTTCATAGACACCAAACATGTCTAGGTTATTTTTTATCTAAGTGGTGAAACAAAATTCAAAACTTTGCTTAAAAAAAAAAAAAAAGCGCCATTTTCCGATGCCCGTAGCGTCTCCATTTTTCGTGATCTGGGGTTGGGTGAAGGCTTATTTTTTGCATGCTGAGCTGACGTTTTTAATAATACCACTTTTGTGCAGATATGTTCTTTTGATCGCCCGTTATTGCATTTTAATGCAATATCGCGGCGACCAAAAAAACGTTTCTGGCGTTTCAATTTTTTTTTCGCTACGCTGTTTAGCGATCAGGTTAATGCTTTTTTTTTATTGATAGATCGGGCGATTCTGAAGCGGCGATACCAAATATGTGAAGGTTTGATTTTTTTTTATTGTTTTATTTAGGATGGGGCGAAAGGGGGGTGATTTAAACTTTTATATATATATTTTTTTTCATATTTTTAAAAACATTTTTTTTTACTTGCGCCACGCTTCAATAGCCTCCATGGGAGGCTAAAAGCTGGCACAACTCGATCGGCTCAACAGAGACCCTAATCAGAGGACAGTAAAACAATCCTTATTTAAGAACTGGCCCAATATTTATGGACATAACTGTTTATCACTCATGGTAATTCTGCTTCATGTCACCTGTCTTATCCATGGTTTTTCCTTTTTTTTTCTTCTGTGCTATATTGTGCATAAATATGTGATTCTCCAGATTTTCTTTTAGTCTTTGCCTGAGGCCGGTTTCACACGTCAGTGGCACCGTTTGTGAGGTGACAGTTTCCTCACGTACAGGAGACACTGACTCACGTAGACACATTAAAATCAATGTGTCTCTGCACATGTCAGCATGTTTTCACAGACTGTGTGTCCGTTTGAAAAACACAGAGACAAGTCAGTGTTTGTGGGAGCGCACGTATCACACGGACCCATTAAAGTCAATGGGTCCGTGTAAACACGTACCGCACACGGATGCTGTCCGTGTGCTGACTGGGTACCACACACACTGTGCAGGAGACAGCGCTAGAGTTAAGCGCTGTCCCCTGCTTTGGGTGCTGAATCCAGAATTCATTCCTTCTTCCCACAGGGGTGGAGCCACATATTCATCACTGTAATGTGCGGCACCACGTGACCGCTCATACAGGACAAGCAGCGACACTGAGAGGAAGCATCGAGGGAGCTGGGTAAGTATTTTAATGCCAGCGGGCGGGCGCACAGGGAGAGGGAGGCGGGAGCTGACCGGGAAATTTATTTTAAACACACACACAAAAAACCCCTTATTTTTCATTCCTTCTCTGCAGCGAACGCTGCTGGGAAGAAGGAATGAATTCTGGATTCAGCACCCAAAGCAGGGGACAGCGCTTAACTCTAGCGCTGTCTCCTGCACGGTGTGTGTGGTACCCAGTCGGCACACGGACGGCACACAGCTGCCGCACATGTGCCACGTGAGCACACGGATAACTCCGGTACCGATTTTTCCGATACCGGAATTATCTGGACATGTGGGATAGGCCTTATGAAGAGACCTGTGTAGTCTCCAAAGCTTGCAATTTGTTACCATCTTTTCAGTTAGCCATTAAAAGGTATAAACTACTGAGGACTCTCAATTCTAAATATTTTTCTACAGGAAACACAAATCGACTGGCGCATGTGAGGAAGACAATTCACATAGCCAGCGCCATCTTGGTTGCTAGAATGCTCGCACTGAGAATCCTGGTATCATCAGAGTAAACAACAACCGATATATGGGTAATGGAGTATAGATTGTAATAGCGCCATCTAGTGGGCAATGGAGTAAAAAACCAAAGGAATCAAACACATCTTTAAAGGAGTATAAACACTCTCAATACAACAGTATGTGTATATTCCTATTGGATAACTCCCATGGAATAGGTTCAAGTCCCAACATTAAAGGAGATGGTTATAGTTAACCCAAAATGGTACGTACACCCCCCATTAGCTGGGGCTGGTTACACACCATGAAAGGATCCAAGGGAGACCAATGCCCTTTGACAGACACAATCGCAGCCTCGGTAACCACAGGGAAACACCAACCAGAGCTCCATCAAAATGTTGGAAGAGAGAACCACCATGAAAGCCCATTCAGATTCCATTTTTATTTATGTGCAAAGTCAGATAACAATTTAATAAAAGAAAAAAACACTTTAATGGAAAAAAGTATTCCAATAGTTGACTCCATGAATAGGGTAAGTCATGAATTATGATCTTCAGAAAGAATACTTTTCACATTTCACAATATATAAGAAACAAAAAAAAAGAAAATAATTTATAGTTAATACCATCAAATTGCTACATCCATAAGAGAGGCAAGATCCCAAGTTAAAATATAAGGGAATATATACTGCAACCTATCATAATGTCACTTGCAATTTAAAATCCACATTTAAACCATGTGGTTTTAATGTACGGTATTTAGTTTTCGAATCCACTTAAGTTCTCTAATCTTTAAAAGTTTAACCCTATCACTTCCCCATCTCAGTGGGGGTATATGATCAATAATCCTGAACTTCAAATTTTTTCTGTATGCCCATATTCCGTAAAATGTTTGGAAACTGGTAAGTCAATTTTTTTCTTTCGTATGGTATATCTGTGGTGATTTATACGGGTTTTAAAATCCCACGTAGTTTCACCCACGTACCATAATTTGCATGGGCATTCCAAGAGATAGATTACATAATCACTAGAGCATGTCAAAAAATGATTAATAAACATATTATTGCAATTGATACAACTAAGACAAGGATAACATCCTACTCGACTTTTTCAAGTAAGGGAAGGCTGAAATGAGGATCTTCTAGGACCCATATCTGAACGAACAAGTCTATCTTTTCTATTTTTGGATCGTTTGTAAGATATAAGTGGTGGATTTTTATATTCAGTAATCTCAGGAAGGCAACGACCTATCATTGGCCAATGTTTTTTAACAATACCCACTACTGCATTCCTCTCGTCACAATAAGTTGTGACTTAAGGAATTCTTTTCATATTTTTTTCTTTTTTTATCTCTGCATAAAAGGGTATCTCTATCCATATCCTTTACCTTATTCTCCCATTTTTTAGAACTCTATTGGGATAACCCCTTTGTCTAAATTTTTTAGTCATCATCTCAAGGGAATTTGCCAGATTTTTATCATCACTTACTATTTTCTTAACTCGTAAATATTGACTATAAGGTAATGCTTCTATTAATCTGCGAGGATGATGACTATCGTATTTTAATACACTATTTCTATCAGTCTATTGATCTAAAGCAACTATGCAAAAAATTATAAAACTGAACATGAGGTTCTTAGTTTAACATTCTGATCAGATTGTATGATGCCCACTTCCATGTCACAATGAACCTCCCATCCGCTCCCCACCACACGGCATCCTCTTCAGCGTACAAGTGGTGGGAGCGCATGATGTCATGTCATGAGCCCCCAGTCATGTGCACGCCAACTTCCGCTGCTGGCCTCTGAGTGGCCAGGTAGCGTGTATTGAGGCACACGGACTAGACGAGTCTCTGCTCCACAACACACTTCAGCTGAATGTGCGTCTGAGGACACACATCCAGCTGAAGTATTTGCTGGCATTACCAGGCCTCTGACCCGCTGTGCCCGGCCGTGGTGGCAACCATGGTAGTTATGCCCCTGTGAATGGTATATTCTGTGTTATCTACTGTATATAGAGGTGCTATCAGTCATTGTACAGTAGGAAGAGGTGAGTTGTGACATCACCAATTGTAAATGGTGGATCGTGTGTTATCTACTTTATATAGAGGTGTTACCAATAATGAAGCATCTGAAAATTCTTCTTTAAAGAACAGCACATATGAGTCTAAAATTGAAAGATTTGTATTTATTTTATAATAGAGATTGTGATGTGAAAAAAAGATTGTATACATTCATAACACATTCAATACAAAAACTTGATTTAAAAGCAATTTTGGGGGAAAGAAATTTACTACAAAGCTTGATTGGCAAGGAGGTGCAATATATTTGAGGCTGTAACTTCTTCAGATTGGTGGGGTTTGAGTAATGAGACCCCCTGACTAGTACAAGCTGGCTGTGCCCCTTTTCGTTCAAATATTGTTTCCCCATGAGATCCATGCAGAGCGACATAGGGGCTCATACAAAACTATCTAGCCAATACTTGTCTAACTCCATCTTTCTAAGGATACAGGCACTAAGAGCCATAGTGGACAAAGGGACATACGGTAGTAATCAGCAAAGCTGTTCTGCCTCTCAACCACTATGACATATAAGAGGAAAATTATCCTTAAAAAGGGTCTGTCATAGTGTCAGAGCCAGATAGTAAAATTAAAGGGGTATCCCCATCTCCAAGATCCTATACCAGTGATGGCGAACATTTTAGAGACCGAGTGCCCAATATGTAACCCCAAACCCTCTTTTTTTATTCCAAAGTGCCAACATGACAATTTAACCAGAATACTGAGGTTTTAGTTTAGAAAAAAATAACTCACACATAGAACAGGCAGGGGCAGCAGGAAGCAGGTGGGGAAAGCAGAGAGCAGGCAGGGAAAGCAGAGAGCAGGCAGAAGTATCAGAGCAGGTAGCAGAACAGAGAGCAACCAGAGAAAGGAGCATGGGTACCAGACTGCAGATAGAAAGAAATATGCTCCCTCTCCTGTTATATGCTCCCCCATCGTAGTATATGACCCTCATTTTGGTATATGCCACCCATACTTGTATATTCCCCTCATTCTTGTATATGCCCTGCATCTTTGTATATGCCCCCTATCCTGGTATATGCCCGCATCATGGTATATTCGCCCCCATCCTGACATTCATATGTTAATATGTTATCTCATCCTTGTATGTGCCCCCACATTTTTATATGTGCCCCCAATCCTGGTATATCCCCCATCCTGGTATATTCCCTTCATCCTTGTATATGCCCCCTATTCTAGTATATGCCCTTCATCCTTGTTTATGCCTGCCATCCTGATAAATGCCCTTCATCCTGGTATATGCCCCCCATCTTGGTATATGACCCCCATCCTTTTTATATGCCCCCCCATCCTAGTATATACCTCTCCATTCTGGTATATACAGTGCCTACAAGTAGTATTCAACCCCCTGCAGATTTAGCAGGTTTAATAAGATGCAAATAAGTTAGAGCCTTCAAACTTCAAACAAGAGCAGGATTTATTAACAGATGCATAAATCTTACAAACCAAAAAGTTTTGTTGCTCAGTTAAATTTTTATAAATTTTAAACATGAAAGTGAGGGTCAATTATTATTCAACCCCTAGGTTTAATATTTTGTGGAATAACCTTTGTTTGCAATTACAGCTAATAATCGTCTTTTATAAGACCTGATCAGGCCGGCACAGGTCTCTGGAGTTATCTTGGCCCACTCCTCCATGCAGATCTTCTCCAAGTTATCTAGGTTCTTTGGGTGTCTCATGTGGACTTTAATCTTGAGCTCCTTCCACAAGTTTTCAATTGGGTTAAGGTCAGGAGACTGACTAGGCCACTGCAACACCTTGATTTTTTGCCTCTTGAACCAGGCCTTGGTTTTCTTGGCTGTGTGCTTTGGGTCGTTGTCTTGTTGGAAGATGAAATGACGACGCATCTTAAGATCCTCGATGGAGGAGCGGAGGTTCTTGGCCAAAATCTCCAGGTAGGCCGTGCTATCCATCTTCCCATGGATGTGGACCAGATGGCCAGGCCCCTTGGCTGAGAAACAGCCCCACAGCATGATGCTGCCACCACCATGCTTGACTGTAGGGATGGTATTCTTGGGGTCGTATGCAGTGCCATCCAGTCTCCAAACGTCACATGTGTGGTTGGCACCAAAGATCTCGATCTTGGTCTCATCAGACCAGAGAACCTTGAACCAGTCAGTCTCAGAGTCCTCCAAGTGATCATGAGCAAACTGTAGACGAGCCTTGACATGACGCTTTGAAAGTAAAGGTACCTTACGGGCTCGTCTGGAACGGAGACCATTGCGGTGGAGTACGTTACTTATGGTATTGACTGAAACCAATGTCCCCACTGCCATGAGATCTTCCCGGAGCTCCTTCCTTGTTGTCCTTTGGTTAGCCTTGACTCTTCGGACAAGCCTGGCCTCGGCACGGGAGGAAACTTTCAAAGGCTGTCCAGGCCGTGGAAGGCTAACAGTAGTTCCATAAGCCTTCCACTTCCGGATGATGCTCCCAACAGTGGAGACAGGTAGGCCCAACTCCTTGGAAAGGGTTTTGTACCCCTTGCCAGCCTTGTGACCCTCCACGATCTTGTCTCTGATGGCCTTGGAATGCTCCTTTGTCTTTCCCATGTTGACAATGTATGAGTGCTGTTCACAAGTTTGGGGAGGGTCTTAAATAGTCAGAAAAGGCTGGAAAAAGAGATAATTAATCCAAACATGTGAAGCTCATTGTTCTTTGTGCCTGAACTACTTCTTAATACTTTAGGGGAACCAAACAGAATTCTGGTGGGTTGAGGGGTTGAATAATAAATGACCCTCTGAAAAGACTTTTCACAATTTAAAAAAAAAATAAACAAAGAAATAACATTCTTTTTTGCTGCAGTGCATTTCACACTTCCAGGCTGATCTACAGTCCAAATGTCACAATGCCAAGTTAATTCCAAATGTGTAAACCTGCTAAATCTGCAGGGGTTGAATACTACTTGTAGGCACTGTATGTCCCCATCGTCCCCATCCTGACATATATCTCCCATACTTGTATATGCCCCCATCCCTGTATGTGATGCCCCTATCCTTGAATATGATGCCCCCATCATGGTATATATTCCCCATCCTTGTATATGCCCTTCCATCCTTGTATATGCTATCCCATTCTTGTATATGCCCCCTCAATTCTTGCATATGTTCTCTAAAGAGATGTTTTTCCTTGGCTCCAGTACTCATTTCACAATCATTTATTTTAGATTTTGATGTGTCTGAGGTGGGGTTGGGGCCATTTTGTCACAGCGGCCATCTACTGGTAACTGGCGCCCCTGCACATTCTTCTAAAAAAAAAAAAAACTATCACTAGCTGAAAAAAACTATGGCATTGGTAATAGATTAATTTTGGCTAATAAGTTGGCCTTTGAAGAGTGGCGTCATTTTCTGGAGGAGGCAGCTCAAAAATTTGTTGTACTCAGAATCCACTAAACATCTCACTCTGAGGCAAGCCAGCTGGTCTTTATTTTGCACTAGGTTATTATTATTATTCATTTTTATAGCACCATTTATTCCATGGCACTTTACATGTGAAAAAAGAGCATACATAGACAAGTACAATCAACATGAGCAATACAATGCACACACAAGTACAGAAGGAGAGAGGACCCTGCCAGCTAGGGCTCACAGTCTACAGGGGCTGGATGAGGATACACTAGGAGAGGGTAGAACTGGTTGTGCGGCGGTTCAGTAGATTGAGGATCACAGCAGGTTGTAGGCTTGTCGGAAGAGGTGGGTCTTCAGGTTCCTTTTGAAAGTTTCCATGGTAGGCGAAAGTCTGATGTGTTGTGGTAGAGAGTTCCAGAGTATGGGGGAAGCACGGAAAAGTCTTGTATGCGGTTGTGGGAAGAAGAGATAAGAGGGGAGTAGAGAAGGAGATCTTGAGAGGATCGAAGGTTGCGTGTAGGTAAATACCAGACAACCATGTCACAGATGTATGGAGGAGACAGGTTGTGGATGGCTTTGTATGTCAAAGTTAGGGTTTTTGAACTGGAGCCTCTGAACAATAGGAAGCCAGTGAAGGGCTTAGCAGAGAGGAGAGGCTGGGGAATAACGAGGAGACAGGTGGATTAGTTGGGCAGCAGAGTTTAGGATAGATTGGAGTGGTGAAAGATTGCTAGAGGGGAGACCAGAGAGCAGGAGGTTGCAATAGTCAAGGCGGGAGATGATGAGGGCATGCACAAGCGTTTTTGCAGTTTCTTGGTCAAGGAATGTACGGATCTGAGAAAGGTTTTCGAATTGAAGTCGGCAGGAGGAGGCAAGGGCTTGGATATGTGGCTTGAAAGAGAGGGCAGAGTCGAGGATCACCCCGAGGCACTGAGCATGCAGCACTGGGGAAAGTGAGCAGCCATTGACATTGATGGATAGGTCTGGTGAAGGGGTAGAGTGAGATGGGGGAAAGATAATAAATTCAGTTTTGTCCATGTTCAGTTTTAGAAAGCGAGTAGAAAAGATGAAATAGCAGACAGACATTGTGGGATTTTGGTCAGTAAGGAGGTGATGTCAGGTCCAGATGGGTAGATCTGCGTGTCATCGGCGTAGAGATGATACTGCAGACTGTGGGATTCTATGAGCTGTCCCAGGTCTGTTAGATAAGACGAAATCCAGGATAGGGCCAAATTTGTGATGCCAACAGATGACAGGATCTCTAGCAAGAGGGAATGGTCCACAGTGTCAAAGGCAGAAGACAGGTCCAGGAGGAGGACAGAGTAGTGTCAATACTTTGGTTTAGTTTCTTTGTAAATTACCTTCCTGGAGTTAAAAATGTCAAGGCGGATGCCTTATCCAATAGTTTCCCTGGGGGAGTAGTACTGAGGACTCTGTTACTATTCTTTAACAAGAAGTGGCTATTCCTACTGTAGGCTCAAATCTTGAGGATGAGATATTGAGGGCTCAGGGGGGAACACTCCTGCTTCATCTTCTTCAGGGAAATTATTTGTGCCTTTACATTTGCATCTAAAAATTTTAGAACATTATCACTCGGTGCATGCAGGTCATCCAGGTAGTAAAGCCACTTTGGACCTCATTTCTCATCTTGTTTGATGGCCTAGTTATATCAGAAAGTTGTTGATTTTGTGTCTACCTGCAGTAATTGTGAGCCTTCCCAGACCCCGCATACTCGTCCGTCTGGGTCTCTCCTACCATTAGTTATTCCTGTAGACCGTGGACAAATCTGTCTATGGATTTTATTACTGATCTTCCTCCATCTACTGGAAAGACAGTGATCTTAGTGGTGGTGGATGTTAGGAGTCGAGTTTCCTCTGCTGCACAGGGGGAATCTCGATCCCTGTCTGCTGCGGTCTCCCATTCTGTACCGGCCGCAGTGGGGCCTGCTCAGCGGAGGTGTCGCTCCCAGCGTCTTGCTGGGACTGATTCTGTGCAAAGGGTTACTGTTGCCTTTTCTGGCTCTCCTGTTGTACCCTGCACTGATCTGCGGCGAGCGGGCTTCTCTGGGACTAAGTCCTTATTTGCACACACTGAGCATGCCCAGGGCAAGATCTCCCGTTGGAGATCGAGGGTCACATGCTCAGGTACTGCAGCACATTCCATTGGTCCTCCAGGAAGGTCCTGAAAGGGCAAAACTTCAGTAGCAGCTTCCTGTGCTGCAACTATATAAACTGCGCATGACCGCACGGCCATGCGCTAGTATTGTCTTGATAATATGTGTGTGTGTTGTGTGTGAAAGTCGCTCTTTAAAATACCCTCCCTATTGGATGACTGTTCGCAGAAGGTGTATGTTTGCTATCTAGTGCCCGACTTATCCAACAGCACGTTACACACATAACAGCGTCTAGTTGCTGTAACCGCCTGTACGCCGCCGTGCGCTTCCTCTGCGCTTTCCTTACCCAAGCCTGGGTGGTTAGTGGCGTTCGTCAGTGCGGCACTGCATGCACTCTCGTGCCTTTACATACTATTTTAATAGTTTCCTTACACATCCAGTTGCGGTGTTGTGCCAGCAAGTGGTCTAATCGGACTTCAATCCTGTGTTGGGGTTGTGTTCGCTGACTTCTTGTTCGCGCTCTATGTGCGGTACCGCGGTCCTGTGACTCAACAGGATCGCTTCCTTCACGCAGGGTGAAGTTAACCCGTGCGTGTATACTTTTAGTACCGCCATATAGTCCGTCTTACTAGCGGCAGGTTCTTCCTGCACGGTGGACCCCGGGCTGCGAACGCACCATTTATAATAAATATCTATTTCTACTCGGTGCGTTCCGCTAGCCCTAACATAATTCTAGCGCCAGGGTCTGGCTAGTAAATGGTGGACGGTCAGCGTCTACAGCGGTACATCCAGCAGTTGGAGGGTAGGTTGGCGGCTCTAGAGCGTGCAACCTCAGCTGTGGACGTTACTGCTGTCGCTGTTCAGGCTGCAAGTGCAGCTGCAGCCAGTTTGTCCGCTGCCACCCCTGCTCCGACCTTATCCCGTCTCCCGCTTCCAGACAAGTTTGCTGGTGACAGTAAGCTATGTCGGGGATTCGTGAGCCAGTGCTCCATACATCTCGAGCTGCTGGCTGCACATTTTCCTACGGAACGGGCGAAAGTGGGATTCATTTTATCTCTTTTGTCGGGCAGGGCGTTGGAGTGGGCAACGCCGCTTTGGGAACGTGGTGATCGTGTGGTACAGAGTGCTCCTATCTTCCTGGACGCTCTGAGGCAGGTCTTTTTGGGACCCCGTGTCACCCACGATACCGCGCTCCAATTGTTGGCAATTACTCAGGCTTCGTCCATGGTCAGCCAGTTCGCCATCCTATTCCGGACTCTAGCTTCTGAGCTGGAATGGCCGGATAAAGTCCTTATTCCGGTGTTCTGGAAAGGACTGGCAGATCATGTAAAGGACGCCTTGGCCACCAGGGAGATTCCAGCCACACTGGAGGAGCTTATTACTATAGCTACCCGCATCGATCTCCGTTTTAGCGAGCGGAGGTTGGAGCGGACCCAGTGTAGGCAGAGGTTTCAGCTGGCTCCCACCTTTGCCAAACCGCTAGAATCTCCTGTTATGGCGTCCGACTCCCATGAGGCCATGGAGGTTTCTCGAGCGGGACCTAGGTCTCAGACCGCTCGAGTACCTGTGGTGTGTAAAAATTGCCAGCAACCGGGACATTACGCTAATAAATGTCCACGGCGGTCGGGAAAACGATCGCGTCTAGTGACCATTGGAGGAGGTTCACTGGACACAGCGGCATTTTCCTCCAAATTGTCCTTTAAAGGGACAATCCTGTTAGGCACATCCACTCTTACAGTTGAGCTTTGTGTGGATTCAGGAGCAGAGGGAAATTTTATGTCTTCTGCTTTTGCTCTGCGCCACGCAATACCTCTGGTTATGCTTGCCAAACCAGTCACCGTTAGAGTGGTGAATGGGTCGACACTTCCGTTACAGATCACACATCAGACTGTCCCTTTCACGTTAGCCATGTCCCCATCCCACCAGGAGATTATTTCCCTTCTTGTCCTTCCCGAGGGAATGGATGAGATTCTGCTGGGAATACCCTGGCTCCGTTTCCACTCCCCACATATTGAGTGGACCTCTGGGAGGATATTGGGTTGGAGTGAATCCTGCAAGGGCAGATGTGTGAAAGAGTGCGTTCAGGTTTCCACCACTCAGATACCCGCAGATCTCTCTACTCTCCCCAAATACTATTGGTCCTATGCAGACGTCTTCTCCAAAAAGGCCGCGGAGACCCTTCCGCCTCACCGTCCCTATGACTGTCCTATAGATCTCTTGCCTGGAGCAGAACCTCCTCGGGGACGTGTCTATCCCCTCTCTCTCCCGGAAACGGAGGCTATGTCCCAATACATCCAGGAGAATTTGGCAAGAGGGTATATTAGGAAGTCAGTGTCACCAGCAGGGGCAGGGTTCTTCTTCGTACAGAAGAAGAATGGAGAGTTGCATCCGTGCATAGACTACAGGGGTCTTAACGCCATCACCGTTAAGAATAAGTACCCGCTGCCCCTGATTTCTGAGCTTTTTGATAGGCTACGGGGAGCTAAGGTATTTACCAAATTAGATCTGCGGGGAGCTTATAACCTGATTCGCATCCGTGAGGGGGACGAATGGAAGACGGCGTTTAACACCAGAGATGGGCACTATGAGTATCTGGTGATGCCCTTCGGGCTCTGTAATGCTCCAGCCGTTTTCCAAGACTTTGTCAACGACATCTTCCGGGATATGCTTTCCACCTCGGTCGTAGTTTATCTGGATGATATTCTCATCTTCTCTCCAGATATTGACTCCCACCGGAGAGATGTTGGCAGAGTCTTCGACCTCTTACGGGCAAACTCTCTTTATGCAAAGTTGGAGAAGTGTGTGTTTGAGCAGGAGTCTTTACCTTTCCTGGGCTATATCATCTCTGCCCAGGGATTGGCTATGGATCCTGCCAAACTACAGGCTGTGATAGACTGGCAAGGACCCCATTCACTTAAAGCAGTGCAGCGCTTTATGGGGTTCATTAATTATTACCGCCAGTTCATTCCCCATTTCTCAACTTTGGTAGCTCCCTTGGTAGCCCTCACCAAGAAGGGAGCAAATCCCAAAGTGTGGTCTGAAGAGGTCTCCAGGGCCTTTTCTTCTACTAAGTCTCATTTTGCTAGCGCTCCCATCCTACATCGTCCCGATGTCGACAAGCCGTTTATAATGGAGGTGGATGCCTCTTCCGTTGGTGCTTGAGCAGTCCTCTTCCAAAAGGATGCTCAAGGTCGGAAGCATCCGTGCTTCTTCTTCTCCAAGACCTTCACACCAACGGAGAGGAATTATTCCATCGGGGACAGGGAGTTTCTAGCGATGAAATTGGCTTTCTCAGAGTGGAGACATCTCTTGGAGGGGGCTCGTTTTCCCTTTCAAGTTTTTACAGACCACAAAAATTTGCTATATTTGCAAACAGCCCAGCGGCTAAATTCTCGCCAGGCCAGATGGTCCTTATTCTTCTCCCGATTCCACTTCACCCTCCATTATCTCGCTGGGGAGAAGAACATTCGAGCTGATGCTCTTTCACGCTCTGTTGTGTCATCTGAGGAGGAGGAAGGAGAGCCTCAGCTTATTGTTCCTTCTGAGAGCTTGAGAACCGTGGCTCCGGTGTCGCTTGAGTCTGTGCCTCCGGGCAAGACTTTTGTGCCCATATATTTGCGACCGGAGGTTCTCTCTTGGGCTCATTCCTCCAGGGTGGGTGGACACTTTGGGACAAAAAGGACATCTGAGCTGCTGGCGAGGCCGTACTGGTGGCCGCATATGCTCCGAGATGTCAGAGATTATGTTCTGGCGTGTGTCTCATGCGCCAAAAATAAGTCTCCTTGACAACGGCCGTCTGGGTTACTCTATCCCTTGCCGGTGGCAGACAGGCCCTGGGAGTTGGTCGGGATGGACTTTGTAGTGGGTTTGCCCAAGTCTCGCGGCTGTACCGTCATTTGGGTTATTACCGATCATTTCTCGAAAATGGTGCATTTGGTGCCGCTCCCACGGTTAGCTTCTGCACAGGCCTTGGCAGCGTTGTTCATAAGACACATCTTCCGCCTACATGGCATGCCAGACAAAATTGTCAGTGACCGGGGTCCCCAGTTTGCGTCTCGGTTCTGGAGAGAGCTTTGTTGTCTTCTCAGCATTGAGTTAAATCTCTCTTCCGCATATCATCCCGAGACGAATGGGTTGGTAGAGAGGGCCAATCAGACTCTGGTCACATATCTATGACATTTTGTTTCTGCCAGGCAGGATGACTGGGCATCTTTATTACCATGGGCAGAGTTCGCCCTTAATAGCGCTGTAGCCGACTCCACCGGTCAGACTCCTTTCCTCCTTAATTATGGCCAGCATCCGCGGGTTCCTGTGCCTATGCCCGTGTCCTCTGCTGACTCCAGGGTGGCAGACTGGGCAGTGGAGGCATGGGACATTTGGGACCGCACTCAGGATGCCATTCGGGCCTCTAAGGAGAGAATGAGGTCCTCCGCCGATGCTCATCGGCTCCCCGCTCCGACCTTTGCTCCTGGTGACTTGGTGTGGCTCTCCGCCCGTAACATCAGGCTGCGAGTTGAGTCCACTAAGTTTGCTCCTCGCTACCTGGGTCCCTTCAAAGTGCTCGAACAGGTTAATCCTGTGGTTTATCGCTTGGCTCTTCCGCCACGCCTGGGTATCACCGACACCTTTCATGTGTCCCTCCTGAAACCCGTGTACATGTCCCGGTTTTCCGAGTCATCTGCTGGGACATCGGGTTCGTCTTCGGACGATTATGAGGTGAATGCTATTTTGGGGTGCAAGGTGGTACGTGGCAAAAAAATTTTTTGGGTGGACTGGAAGGGTTATGGTCCTGAGGACAGGTCCTGGGAGCCTGCTGAGCACATTCGGGCTCCGCAGCTCATTGCTGCCTTCGAGCGTAGCGAGGCCCAAGGAGGGGGGGCCCTAGGAGGGGGGGTAATGTTAGGAGTCAAGTTTCCTCTGCTGCACAGGTGGAATCTCGATCCCTGTCTGCTGTGGTCTCCAATTCTGTACCGGCCGCAGTGGGGCCTGCTCAGCGGAGGCGTCGCTCCCAGCGTCTTGCTGGGACTGATTCTGTGCAAAGGGTTACTGTTGCCTTTTCTGGCTCTCCTGTTGTACCCTGCACTGATCTGCGGCGAGCGGGCCTCTCTGGGACTAAGTCCTTATTTGCACACACTGAGCATGCCCAGGGCAAGATCTCCCGTTGGAGATCGAGGGTCACATGCTCAGGTACTGCAGCACATTCCATTGGTCCTCCAGGAAGGTCCTGAAAGGGCAAAACTTCAGTAGCAGCTTCCTGTGCTGCATCTATATAAACTGCGCATGACCGCACGGCCATGCGCTAGTATTGTCTTGATAATATGTTTGTGTGTTGTGTGTGAAAGTCGCTCTTTAAAATACCCTCCCTATTGGATGACTGTTCGCGGAAGGTGTATGTTTGCTATCTAGCGCCCGACTTATCCAACAGCACGTTACACACATAACAGCGTCTAGTTGCTGTGACCGCCTGTACGGCGCCGTGCGCTTCCTCTGCGCTTTCCTTACCCAAGCCTGGGTGGTTAGTGGCGTTCGTCAGTGCAGCACTGCATGCACTCTCGTGCCTTTACATACTATTTTAATAGTTTCCTTAAGGTACCTTCACACATAACGATATTGTTAACGATATCGTTGCTATTTGTGACGTAGCAACGATATCGTTAATGAAATTGTTATGTGTGACAGCGACCAACGATCAGGCCCCTGCTGGGAGATCGTTGGTCGCTGAATAAAGTCCAGAACTTTATTTCGTCACTGGACTCCCTGGAGACATCGCTGGATCGGCGTGTGTGACACCGATCCAGCGATGTCTTCACTGGTAACCAGGGTAAACATCGGGTAACTAAGCACAGGGCCGCGCTTAGTAACCCGATGTTTACCCTGGTTACCATGCTAAAAGTAAAAAAACCAAACAGTACATACTTACCTACCGCTGTCTGTCCTCCAGCGCTGCGCTCTGCTCTCCTCCTGTACTGGCTGTGAGCCGGAAAGCAGAGCGGTGACGTCACCGCTCTGTTTTCCGGCTCCCAGACAGTACAGGAGGAGAGCAGAGAAGCAGAGCGCAGCGCTGGAGGACAGACGGCTGTAGGTAAGTATGTACTGTTTGTTTTTTTTACTTTTAGCATGGTAACCAGGGTAAACATCGGGTTACTAAGCGCGGCCCTGCGCTTAGTTACCCGATGTTTACCCTGGTTACCGGCATCGTTGGTCGCTGGAGAGCGGTCTGTGTGACAGCTCTCCAGCGACCAAACAGCGACGCTGCAGCGATTCGGATCGTTGTCGGTATCGCTGCAGCGTCGCTAAATGTGAAGGGGCCTTTACACACCCAGTTGCGGTGTTGTGCCAGCAAGTGGTCTAATTGGACTTCAATCCTGTGTTGGGGTTGTGTTCGCTGACTTCTTGTTCGCGCTCTATGTGCGGTACCGCGGTCCTGTGACTCAACAGGATCGCTTCCTTCACGCAGGGTGAAGTTAACCCGTGCGTGTATACTTTTAGTACCGCCATATAGTCCGTCTTACTAGCGGCAGGTTCTTCCTGCACGGTGGACCCCGGGCTGCGAACGCACCATTTATAATAAATATCTATTTCTACTCGGTGCGTTCCGCTAGCCCTAACAGTGGACAGGTTTAGCAAGATGCATGTATCATTCCTTTTCTGGCTCTCCCGAATGCTAACACTTTGGCCCTGGTGTTTATCAGTGAGATCATGAAGCTTGACGGGGCTCCCTCCATTGTGGTCTCAGATCGAGGGACCAAGTTTGTGTCTAAGTTTTGGGGGGCTTTTTGTTCCCGCCTGGGAGTACATCTATCTTTCTCCTCGGCTTGTCATCCTCAGGCGAACGGTCAGACCGATCGTATGAACCAAAGTCTAGAGACATACCTTAGGTGTTTAGTTTCTGAGAACAAGGAAGTTTGGTCATCATATTTACCTTTGGCTGAATTTGCGCTGAACAATTGTTGCCATCAGTCCACTGGTAAGTCACCTTTTTTGGTGCATACTGTTTCCATCCTCAGTTCAGTAGTTTTAGTAGGGAGAAGTCTTCGAGGGTTCCTGAGGAGGGGCATTTTTCTTTGTCGCTCTCTGTGTGGCAATGGGTTCAGAACAACTTGAAGGTGATGGGTGATAGATATAAATGTATGGCTGAAAAAAAACATATGCCAGGTCCAGATGTTTATGTGAACGACTTTGTATGGTTATCCACCAAAAACATTAAATTGAAAGTTCCTTCCTGGGAACTGGGTCCCAGGTTCATTGGTCTGTGTAAGTCAATAGCCATCATAAATCCTTTGGCTTTTCGCCAGGAGTTACCACAAGCTCTTAAGATTCATAATGTTTTTCATAAATGTTTGCTCAAAAATATTTTGCCTTGTTTGATCAGGCACCCTTACCACCGCCCCCAATCATTATGGATGGTAATTTAGAATTTCACGTTGCTAGAATTGTTGATTCTCATTTTGTCCACTGCTCCCTTCAATACCTGATGCATTGGAAAGGTTATGGTCTGGAGGAGAGATTTGTGGGTACCAGCGTTAAAAGTGAATGCTGGTAGATTAATTCATTCTTTCTATGTATTCCATCCAGATAAACTTGGTCCTGAGGCCCTTCTTAGAAGGAGGGGTACTGTCATAAATGTGCCACACTCTGCTGGGACCTTTGGTGCATCTGGGATTAGAAGATCACAGTGGTTAGCTGATAACAGGCCTCTTTGGTATCTGCGTAGCCATTCATAGTAACATAGTAACATAGTTAGTAAGGCCGAAAAAAGACATTTGTCCATCCAGTTCAGCCTATATTCCATCATAATAAATACCCAGATCTACGTCCTTCTACAGAACCTAATAATTGTATGATACAATATTGTTCTGCTCCAGGAAGACATCCAGGCCTCTCTTGAACCCCTCGACTGAGTTCGCCATCACCACCTCCTCAGGCAAGCAATTCCAGATTCTCACTGCCCTAACAGTAAAGAATCCTCTTCTATGTTGGTGGAAAAACCTTCTCTCCTCCAGACGCAAAGAATGCCCCCTTGTGCCCGTCACCTTCCTTGGTATAAACAGATCCTCAGCGAGATATTTGTATTGTCCCCTTATATACTTATACATGGTTATTAGATCGCCCCTCAGTCGTCTTTTTTCTCATTCATGAGTTTCTCATTCATGAGTTTAGGGTTTCTCTTGGTATGGAAAGGGTCAAGAATTCCTTGTTTAAACTCTGCTGTTTTCCATTGGCACCTTTGTGGCTTATTGGGATTACTCCTCTTTCATTGGCTTAGTGGTTAGCACTGCAGCCTTGCAGTCCTGGAGTCCTGGGTTCAAATCCCACCAAGGACAACATCTGCAAAGAGTTTGCATGTTCTCTCCGTGTTTGCGTGGGTTTCCTCCGGGCACTCCAAAGACATACTGATAGGGATGTTAGATTGTGGGCCCCATTGGGGACAGCGATAATAATGTCTGTAAAGCGCTGCGGAATATGTTAGCGCTATATAAAGATTATTATTATTATTATTATTTAAATCCTCTCTTAGATTCCTCCCATGTCAGTTATAGAGTTTCTATCCTGTGCCTTACTTACTGGAGAAATTGTTCCTGGAGAAGCTGCTGTGTTTCTTCTGAGACGTGTGAAGTTCCATTTGTGTTTTTACCCTGTCTGTTTCTTTCTCAGTGTGGTCTTATCATAGTAATAAAACTAGTGTCTTGCTGCCCTTCACACTATCCAAGACTAAGTCCAGGGTGAGCCAGGGCTTAGACAATTGAGAGCACTAATATGTAGGGCGATAGGTAGCACAGGGTTAGAATTAGGTTAGAGTTTAGGGGTCACCAATAGGGTTGAGCGAAACGGGTCGTTCATTTTCAAAAGTCGCCGACTTTTGGCAAAGTCGGATTTCATGAAACCCGATCCGACCCCTGTGCGGGGTCGGCCATGCGGTACGCGACTTTCGCGCCAAAGTCGCGTTTCAATGACGCGAAAAGCGCCATTTCTCAGCCAATGAAGGTGAACGCAGAGTGTGGGCAGCGTGATGACATAGGTACTGGTCCCCACCATCTTAGAGAAGGGCATTGCAGTGATTGGCTTGCTGTCTGCGGCGTCACAGGGGCTATAAAGGGGCGTTCCCGCCGACCGCCATGTTACTGCTGCTGATCTGAGCTTAGGGAGAGGTTGCTGCCGCTTCGTCAGAAGCAGGGATAGCGTTAGGCAGGGTCCATTAACCCCCAAACCGCTTGTGCTGTAGCGATTTCCACTGTCCAACACCACCTTCGGTGTGCAGGGATAGTGGAAGCTACATTTTTTTTCTCAGCGCTGTAGCTCATTGGGCTGCCCTAGAAGGCTCCCTGATAGCTGCATTGCTGTGTGTACGCCGCTGTGCAAACCAACTGCTTTTTTCAAAGCACAAATCCTCTTGTTCCTTCCTTTCTGCACAGCTATCTTTTTTGTTTGTCCACACTTTTTATTTAATTTGTGCATCAGTCCACTCCTTATTGCTGCCTGCCTACCTGGCTGAGATTACTGCAGGGAGATAGTAATTGTAGGACAGTCCCTGTTTTTTTTTTTTTTGTAGGAGATTAAGATTGGCATTTCTGCTAGAGTGCCATCCCTGTGTGTGCCATCTCTCACTCAGTGGGCCATAGAAAGCCTATTTATTTTTTTGCTTGATTTGGGTTCTAAATTCTACCTGAAAAAATCAATACATCAATCAGTGGGAGAAAAATATTGGCCTCTGGGCTTGTGTGCCACTCCTGACTCCTGTGTGTGCCATCTCTCACTCAGTGGGCCATAGAAAGCCTATTTATTTTTTTGCTTGATTTGGGTTCTAAATTCTACCTGAAAAAATCAATACATCAACCAGTGGGAGAAAAATATTGGCCTCTGGGCTTGTGTGCCACTCCTGACTCCTGTGTGTGCCATCTCTTACTCAGTGGGCCATAGAAAGCCTATTTATTTTTTTTATTTGGTTTCTAAATTCTCCCTGAAAAAAATCATTTTATTTTATTTGGTTTCTAAATTCTTCCTGAAAAAATCATTTTATTTTATTTTGTTTCTAAAGTCTCCCTGAAAAAAAAAAATCAGTGGGAGATTAATATTGCCCTTTCTGCTTGTGTGCCAGTCTTGACTCCTGGGTGTGCCATCTCTCTCTCTCTCAAATAGTGGGCCATAGAAAGCCTATTTATTTTTTTGCTTAATTTGGGTTCTAAATTCTACCTGAAAAAATCAATAAATCAATCAGTGGGAGAAAAATATTGGCCTCTGGGCTTGTGTGCCACTCCTGACTCCTGTGTGTGCCATCTCTCACTCAGTGGGCCATAGAAAGCCTATTTATTTTTTTTATTTGGTTTCTAAATTCTCCCTGAAAAAATCATTTTATTTTATTTGGTTTCTAAATTCTTCCTGAAAAAATCATTTTATTTTATTTTGTTTCTAAAGTCTCCCTGAAAAAAAAAAATAAAAAATCAGTGGGAGATTAATATTGCCCTTTCTGCTTGTGTGCCAGTCTTGACTCCTGGGTGTGCCATCTCTCTCTCTCTCTCTCTCAAATAGTGGGACATAGAAAGCCTATTTATTTTTTTGCTTGATTTGGGTTCTAAATTCTACCTGAAAAAATCAATAAATCAATCAGTGGGAGATAAATATTGGCCTCTGGGCTTGTGTGCCACTCCTGACTCCTGTGTGTGCCATCTCTCACTCAGTGGGCCATAGAAAGCCTATTTATTTTTTTTATTTGGTTTCTAAATTCTCCCTGAAAAAAATCATTTTATTTTATTTGGTTTCTAAATTCTTCCTGAAAAAATAATTTTATTTTATTTTGTTTCTAAAGTCTCCCTGAAAAAAAAAAAATCAGTGGGAGATTAATATTGCCCTTTCTGCTTGTGTGCCAGTCTTGACTTCTGGGTGTGCCATCTCTCTCTCTCTCTCAAATAGTGGGCCATAGAAAGCCTATTTATTTTTTTGCTTGATTTGGGTTCTAAATTCTACCTGAAAAAATCAATAAATCAATCAGTGGGAGATAAATATTGGCCTCTGGGCTTGTGTGCCACTCCTGACTCCTTTGTGTGCCATCTCTCACACAGTGGGCCATAGAAAGCCTATTTATTTTTTTTATTTGGTTTCTAAATTCTTCCTGAAAAAATCATTTTATTTTATTTTGTTTCTAAAGTCTACCTGAAAAAAAAAAATAAAAAAAAATGGGAGATTAATATTGACATTTGTGCTTGAGTGACAGTCCTGCGTGTGTGGCATCTCTGTGATTTGGTGCCACAGAAAACAGAGTGTGTAACATTGTGCCTGATTTTCCTTGCGGTCTCACCAACCTGTAAAGGGATATCGAAATCATACTGAAGTTATAGCTCACCTTGTAAGTTGTTTGACAGCAACAAATAAAGTTACTTTGGTTAAGTTTTTAAAACAATGAGGAAGTCTGGTGCAAGAGGTCGTGGCCGTGGGCGTTCATTGTCAGCTGGTAATGATGGTAGTGGTAGTGGAGCATCAGGTGGTCGTGGGAAAAAAAATATTCCACCTAAGTCTGGAGCTGTGGAGCCAGGTTCGTCGTCTGGCTACACAAGGCCTCGAACGCTCTCTTTTCTGGGAGTAGGAAAACCGCTTTTAAAGCCGGAGCAGCAACAGCAAGTTTTGGCTTACCTTGCAGACTCAGCCTCTAGCTCTTTTGCCTCCTCTTCTGAAACTGGTAAATGTAAAAGCAGCGCGTCGTTTGTGGATGTTCACGGTCAGGGACAAGTCGCTTCCTTGTCCTCTTCAGCAAAAACAACAACAAGAGAGAAGGATGCAGCAGGCGACACAACGGGTTACTCCATGGAGCTCTTTACACATACCGTCCCTGGCTTAGAAAGTGAAACAGTTAACAGGCCATGCCCATTACAAGTAGATTCTGACATGGATTGCACTGATGCACAGCCACAGCCAGACTACTATGCTGGTCCTTTGACTCAGACCACAACATTGCCCTCTCAGGGTACTGATCCACAATCAGACCCTGATGAGACTATGTTGCCCCATCACGAACGCTATACCACCGACCGACACGGTGACACAGACGAAGTTGCACACGAGCTAGAAGAGGAGGTAATAGATGACCCAGTTGTTGACCCCGATTGGCAGCCATTGGGGGAACAGGGTGCAGGCGGCAGTAGTTCTGAAGCGGGGGTGGAGGAGGGGCCGCAGCAGGCATCAACATCGCAACAGGTTCCATCTGCCGGGCCCGTATCTGGCCCAAAACGCGTGGCAAAGCGAAAACCTGTTGGAGGACAGCGTGGCCATCCGGTTAAAGCTCAGTCTGCAATCCCTGAAAAGGGATCCGATGCTAGGAAGAGTGCAGTCTGGCATTTTTTTAAACAACATCCAATTGATCAGCGCAAAGTCATCTGTCAAAAATGTTCAACTAGCTTAAGCAGAGGTCAGAATCTGAAAAGTCTCAATACAAGTTGCATGCATAGACATTTAACCACCATGCATTTTCAAGCCTGGACTAACTACCAAACGTCCCTTAAGGTTGTAGCACCCTCGGCCAATGAAGCTAGTCAGCAACGCAACATCCCTTCCGTCACTGTAAGGCCACCATTTTCCGCACCACCGGCAGTATCTGTGCAGGTTTCTTTGCCAGCCAAAAGCAGTCAGGGTCTGGGAATCACCAGTTTTGTAGGAGGAAATATTGCATCTAGGGCACCGGCGGAAACAATACCGTCTCCAACCGTCTCTCAGTCTGCCATGTCCACCGGCACACCCGCTAGTTCCACGATCTCCAGCTCTCCAGTCCAGCTCACCCTACATGAGACTCTGGTTAGAAAAAGGAAGTACTTATCCTCGCATCCGCGTACACAGGGTTTTAACGCCCACATAGCTAGACTAATCTTGTTAGAGATGATGCCCTACCGGTTAGTTGAAAGCGAAGCTTTCAAAGCCCTGATGGAGTACGCTGAACCACGCTACGAGCTACCCAGTCGACACTTTTTTTCCAGAAAAGCCATCCCAGCCCTGCACCAGCATGTTAAACAGTGCATCGTCCATGCACTCAGGCAATCTGTGAGTACAAAGGTGCACCTGACTACAGATGCATGGACCAGTAGGCATGGCCAGGGACGTTACGTGTCCATCACGGCACACTGGGTGAATGTGGTGGATGCAGGGTCCACAGGGGACATCAATTTCGGGACAGTTGTGCCTAGCCCACGGTCTAGGAAACAGTTGGCTGTAGGCGTTCGCACCCCCTCCTCGTCCTCCTGCAGAAGCGAGAGCTCTTCCACAGACCGCAGTCGGCCAACCACTCCATCGGCAGCTGACACTGTTGCACACCAGTTGTCCCATTATGGGCCAGCTACTGGCAAGCGTCAGCAGGCTGTATTGGCTATGAAGTGTTTGGGCGACAACAGACACACCGCGGAAGTTCTGTCCGAGTTCTTGCAGCAAGAAACGCAGTCGTGGCTGGGCACAGTAGATCTTGAGGCAGGCAAGGTAGTGAGTGATAACGGAAGGAATTTCATGGCTGCCATCTCCCTTTCCCAACTGAAACACATTCCTTGCCTGGCTCACACCTTAAACCTGGTGGTGCAGTGCTTATTGAAAACTTATCCTGGGTTCTCCGACCTGCTCCTCAAAGTGCGTGGACTTTGCTCACATATCCGCCGTTCGCCTGTACACTCCAGCCGTATGCAGACCTATCAGCGGTCTTTGAACCTTCCCCAGCATCGCCTAATCATAGACGTTGCAACAAGGTGGAACTCAACACTGCACATACTTCAGAGACTGTGCCAACAGAGGCGGGCTGTTATGTATTTGTGGGAGGATACACATACACGGGCAGGCAGTTGGATGGCAGACATGGAGTTGTCAGGTGTGCAGTGGTCGAAGGTACAAGAATTGTGTCAAGTCCTTCAGTGTTTTGAGGAATGCACACGGCTGGTTAGTGCAGACAACGCCATAAGCATGAGCATCTCCCTAATGCGTCTGCTGATGGAAAGTTGGACGCACATAAAGGATCAGGCGTCTGCACCAGAGGAAGAGGAAAGCCTTGATGACAGTCAGCAATTGTCTGGTCAGGGCAGTGTACAGGACGAGGTAGCTGGCGAAGAGGAGGTGGAGTACGAAGAGGATGATGGGGATGAGTATATTTTTAATGAGGAAGCTTTCCCGGGGGCACTGGAAATTGGTTGCGTGGCAAGGCCGGGTTCTGGTTTTTTGAGGGACACAAGTGACGTAGATTTGCCTGAAACTGCCCCTCAACCAATCACAACCGCAGATTTGACAACTGGAACTTTGGCCCACATGGTGGATTATGCCTTACGTATCCTCAAAAGGGACACACGCATTACTAAAATGATGAACGATGACGATTACTGGTTGGCCTGCCTCCTTGATCCTCGCTATAAAGGCAAATTGCAAAATATTATGCCACATGAGAACTTGGAACTAATATTAGCAACCAAACAATCAACTCTTGTTGACCGTTTGCTTCAGGCATTCCCAGCACACAGCGCCCGTGATCGTTCTCACACGAGCTCCAGGGGGCAGCAGACCAGGAGTGTTAGGGGTGCACACATCAGAAGTGGCGTTGGACAGAGGGGTTTTCTGACCAGGTTGTGGAGTGATTTTGCTATGACCGCAGACAGGACAGGTACTGCTGCATCAATTGAAAGTGACAGGAGACAACATTTGTCCAGTATGGTTACAAACTATTTTTCATCCCTTATCGATGTTCTCCCTCAACCGTCATTCCCATTTGATTACTGGGCATCAAAATTAGACACCTGGCCAGAATTGGCAGAATATGCATTGCAGGAGCTTGCTTGCCCGGCAGCTAGTGTCCTATCAGAAAGAGTATTCAGTGCTGCAGGTTCAATACTAACAGAAAAAAGGACTCATCTGGCTACCCAAAATGTAGATGATCTAACCTTCATTAAAATGAACCACAACTGGATTTCGAATTCTTTTGCGACACCTAGCTTTCCTATGAAAAGCTCTTGCCTGTGGACTACTGTGAATTACTTTTCTAATGTCTAATTTGCTGCAGCTGATTGTCCAGCATACGACATGTTTACACCACCCTAAATGGCCAAACTCCCCACACGGGGCCGTGGTATCGTGACTTGGCGCAAGCACCCGTGAGAGTGCTGTTTGTCTGAAGAGGTGGGTGTGCCCGCTTTTGGTCGACAGCACTGCCACTGGGTCCCTCATAGTACAATAAAGTGTCTCTGGCGGTGACAGACTGTTGTAACATGAGGGGCCCTGGGCCTGTACCGCTGGCCACAAGAGAGTTCACCCACCCCCAGGTCAAACATTGCTCTACCACTTCCACAGTTATCTCTCACACTTCCACCAATGTTTAGTCTATGCGCTGACATCCTTCCATTCCTGCCACTGACAATACCATTGTGTTGACATGTATGATGGTACTTAACATAGTCAGGGGCAGTGTCCTCTATTTACCACAGTAAATACTTTGTGCTAAATTAGAAGGTCTGAAACTACGCAAAGGATCCCACCCCTGTACCTAATGATTGAACCCTTTAGTGTTTTCGTTTTGTTTTAATGCGAGACATTCACATTTATTTATTGTTTTGGACTACTAACTGGCAGACACTCATTACAATCGGCCTCCGCTGACCAGACCACTGCTGCCCGTGTACCCCTGGAACCAATTTTAAATTGCCTACAGCCAGCCCAATTTATTATGTTAGGCCTTCGAAGCCTGTCTGCGGTCCCTCCTTCCACTAGGCCTCCACTGACCTGTCTACTGCTGCCCGTGTACTCCTGGAACCAATTATAAAGTGCCTACAGCCTGTCCAATTTTATTATGTTAGGCCTTCGAAGCCTGTCTGCGGTCCCTCCTTCCACTAGGCCTCCACTGACCTGTGTACTGCTGCCTGTGTACCCCTGGAACCAATTTTAAATTGCCTACAGCCAGCCCACTTTATTATGTTAGGCCTTCGAAGCCTGTCTGCGGCCCGTTCTTTCAACTACTACTACACTGACCTGTCTACTGCTGCCCGTGTACCCCTGGAACCAATTATAAAGTGCCTACAGCCTGTCCAATTTTATTATGTTAGGCCTTCGAAGCCTGTCTGCGGTCCCTCCTTCCACTAGGCCTCCACTGATCTGTGTACTGCTGCCCGTGTACCCCTGGAACCAATTTTAAATTGCCTACAGCCAGCCCAATTTATTATGTTAGGCCTTCGAAGCCTGTCTGTGGTCCCTCCTTCCACTAGGCCTCCACTGACCTGTCTACTGCTGCCCGTGTACTCCTGGAACCAATTATAAAGTGCCTACAGCCTGTCCAATTTTATTATGTTAGGCCTTCGAAGCATGTCTGCGGTCCCTACTTCCACTAGGCTTCCACTGACCTGTGTACTGCTGCCCGTGTACCCCTGGAACCAATTTTAAATTGCCTACAGCCAGCCCAATTTATTATGTTAGGCCTTCGAAGCCTGTCTGCGGTCCCTCCTTCCACTAGGCCTCCACTGACCTGTCTACTGCTGCCCGTGTACTCCTGGAACCAATTATAAAGTGCCTACAGCCTGTCCAATTTTATTATGTTAGGCCTTCGAAGCCTGTCTGCGGTCCCTCCTTCCACTAGGCCTCCACTGACCTGTGTACTGCTGCCCGTGTACCCCTGGAACCAATTTTAAATTGCCTACAGCCAGCCCAATTTATTATGTTAGGCCTTCGAAGCCTGTCTGCGGTCCCTCCTTCCACTAGGCCTCCACTGACCTGTCTACTGCTGCCCGTGTACTCCTGGAACCAATTATAAAGGGCCTACAGCCTGTCCAATTTTATTATGTTAGGCCTTCGAAGCCTGTCTGCGGTCCCTCCTTCCACTAGGCCTCCACTGACCTGTGTACTGCTGCCCGTGTACCCCTGGAACCAATTTTAAATTGCCTACAGCCAGCCCAATTTATTATGTTAGGCCTTCGAAGCCTGTCTGCGGTCCCTCCTTCCACTAGGCCTCCACTGACCTGTCTACTGCTGCCCGTGTACTCCTGGAACCAATTATAAAGTGCCTACAGCCTGTCCAATTTTATTATGTTAGGCCTTCGAAGCCTGTCTGCGGTCCCTACTTCCACTAGGCCTCCACTGATCTGTGTACTGCTGCCCGTGTACCCCTGGAACCAATTTTAAATTGCCTACAGCCAGCCCAATTTATTATGTTAGGCCTTCGAAGCCTGTCTGCGGCCCGTTCTTTCAACTACTACTACACTGACCTGTCTACTGCTGCCCGTGTACCCCTGGAACCAATTGTAAAGTGCCTACAGCCTGTCCAATTTTATTATGTTAGGCCTTCGAAGCCTGTCTGCGGTCCCTCCTTCCACTAGGCCTCTACTGACCTGTGTACTGCTGCCCGTGTACCCCTGGAACCAATTTTAAATTGCCTACAGCCAGCCCAATTTATTATGTTAGGCCTTCGAAGCCTGTCTGCGGTCCCTCCTTCCACTAGGCCTCCACTGACCTGTCTACTGCTGCCCGTGTACTCCTGGAACCAATTATAAAGTGCCTACAGCCTGTCCAATTTTATTATGTTAGGCCTTCGAAGCCTGTCTGTGGTCCCTACTTCCACTAGGCCTCCACTGACCTGTGTACTGCTGCCCGTGTACCCCTGGAACCAATTTTAAATTGCCTACAGCCAGCCCAATTTATTATGTTAGGCCTTCGAAGCCTGTCTGCGGTCCCTCCTTCCACTAGGCCTCCACTGACCTGTCTACTGCTGCCCGTGTACTCCTGGAACCAATTATAAAGTGCCTACAGCCTGTCCAATTTTATTATGTTAGGCCTTCGAAGCCTGTCTGCGGTCCCTACTTCCACTAGGCCTCCACTGATCTGTGTACTGCTGCCCGTGTACCCCTGGAACCAATTTTAAATTGCCTACAGCCAGCCCAATTTATTATGTTAGGCCTTCGAAGCCTGTCTGCGGCCCGTTCTTTCAACTACTACTACACTGACCTGTCTACTGCTGCCCGTGTACCCCTGGAACCAATTGTAAAGTGCCTACAGCCTGTCCAATTTTATTATGTTAGGCCTTCGAAGCCTGTCTGCGGTCCCTCCTTCCACTAGGCCTCTACTGACCTGTGTACTGCTGCCCGTGTACCCCTGGAACCAATTTTAAATTGCCTACAGCCAGCCCAATTTATTATGTTAGGCCTTCGAAGCCTGTCTGCGGTCCCTCCTTCCACTAGGCCTCCACTGACTTGTCTACTGCTGCCCGTGTACTCCTGGAACCAATTATAAAGTGCCTACAGCCTGTCCAATTTTATTATGTTAGGCCTTCGAAGCCTGTCTGTGGTCCCTACTTCCACTAGGCCTCCACTGACCTGTGTACTGCTGCCCGTGTACCCCTGGAACCAATTTTAAATTGCCTACAGCCAGCCCAATTTATTATGTTAGGCCTTCGAAGCCTGTCTGCGGTCCCTCCTTCCACTAGGCCTCCACTGACCTGTCTACTGCTGCCCGTGTACCCCTGGAACCAATTATAAAATGCCTACAGCCTGTCCAATTTTATTATGTTAGGCCTTCGAAGCCTGTCTGCGGTCCCTCCTTCCACTAGGCCTCCACTGACCTGTGTACTGCTGCCCGTGTACCCCTGGAACCAATTTTAAATTGCCTACAGCCAGCCCAATTTATTATGTTAGGCCTTCGAAGCCTGTCTGCGGTCCCTCCTTCCACTAGGCCTCCACTGACCTGTCTACTGCTGCCCGTGTACTCCTGGAACCAATTATAAAGTGCCTACAGCCTGTCCAATTTTATTATGTTAGGCCTTCGAAGCCTGTCTGCGGTCCCTCCTTCCACTAGGCCTCCACTGACCTGTGTACTGCTGCCCATGTACCCCTGGAACCAATTTTAAATTGCCTACAGCCAGCCCAATTTATTATGTTAGGCCTTCGAAGCCTGTCTGCGGTCCCTCCTTCCACTAGGCCTCCACTGACCTGTCTACTGCTGCCCGTGTACTCCTGGAACCAATTATAAAGTGCCTACAGCCTGTCCAATTTTATTATGTTAGGCCTTCGAAGCCTGTCTGCGGTCCCTCCTTCCAATAGGCCTCCACTGACCTGTGTACTGCTGCCCGTGTACCCCTGGAACCAATTTTAAATTGCCTACAGCCAGCCCAATTTTTTGTTAGGCCTTCGAAGCCTGTCTGCGGTCCCTCCTTCCACTAGGCCTCCACTGACCTGCCTACTGCTGCCCGTGTACCCCTGGAACCAATTATAAAGTGCCTACTGCCTGTCCAATTTTATTATGTTAGGCCTTCGAAGCCTGTCTGCGGTCCCTCCTTCCACTAGGCCTCCACTGAATTGTGTACTGCTGCCCGTGTACCCCTGGAACCAATTTTAAATTGCCTACAGCCAGCCCAATTTATTATGTTAGGCCTTCGAAGCCTGTCTGCGGTCCCTCCTTCCACTAGGCCTCCACTGACCTGTCTACTGCTGCCCGTGTACTCCTGGAACCAATTATAAAGTGCCTACAGCCTGTCCAATTTTATTATGTTAGGCCTTCGAAGCCTGTCTGCGGTCCCTCCTTCCACTAGGCCTCCACTGACCTGTGTACTGCTGCCCGTGTACCCCTGGAACCAATTTTAAATTGCCTACAGCCAGCCCAATTTATTATGTTAGGCCTTCGAAGCCTGTCTGCAGTCCCTCCTTCCACTAGGCCTCCACTGACCTGTCTACTGCTGCCCGTGTACTCCTGGAACCAATTATAAAGTGCCTACAGCCAGCCCAATTTATTATGTTAGGCCTTCGAAGCCTGTCTGCGGTCCCTCCTTCCACTAGGCCTCCACTGACCTGTCTACTGCTGCCCGTGTACTCCTGGAACCAATTATAAAGTGCCTACAGCCTGTCCAATTTTATTATGTTAGGCCTTCGAAGCCTGTCTGTGGTCCCTACTTCCACTAGGCCTGCACTGACCTGTGTACTGCTGCCCGTGTACCCCTGGAACCAATTTTAAATTGCCTACAGCCAGCCCAATTTATTATGTTAGGCCTTCGAAGCCTGTCTGCGGTCCCTCCTTCCACTAGGCCTCCACTGACCTGTCTACTGCTGCCCGTGTACTCCTGGAACCAATTATAAAGTGCCTACAGCCTGTCCAATTTTATTATGTTAGGCCTTCGAAGCCTGTCTGCGGTCCCTCCTTCCACTAGGCCTCCACTGACCTGTGTACTGCTGCCCGTGTACCCCTGGAACCAATTTTAAATTGCCTACAGCCAGTCCAATTTATTACGTTAGGCCTTCGAAGCCTGTCTGCGGTCCCTCCTTCCACTAGGCCTCCACTGACCTGTCTACTGCTGCCCGTGTACCCCTGGAACCAATTATAAAGTGCCTACAGCCTGTCCAATTTTATTATGTTAGGCCTTCGAAGCCTGTCTGCGGTCCCTCCTTCCACTAGGCCTCCACTGACCTGTGTACGGCTGCCCGTGTACCCCTGGAACCAATGTTAAAGTGCCTACAGCCCAATATTTTTTTATGTTAGGCCTTCGAAGCCTGTCTGCGGCCCGTTCTTTCTACTACTACTACACTGACCAGTCTACTGCTGCCCGTGTACCCCTGGAACCAATGTTAAAGTGCCTACAGCCCAATATTTTTTTATGTTAGGCCTTCGAAGTCTGTCTGCGGCCCGTTCTTTCTACTACTACTACACTGACCAGTCTACTGCTGCCCGTGTACCCCTGGAACCAATGTTAAAGTGCCTACAGCCCAATATTTTGTTATGTTAGGCCTTCGAAGCCTGTCTGCGGCCCGTTTTTTCTACTACTCCTACACTGACCAGACCTCTGCTGCCTGTGTACCCCTGGAACCTATTTAAAAGTGCCTACAGCCCAATATTTTTTTATGTTAGGCCTTCGAAGCCTGTCTGCGGCCCGTTCTTTCTACTACTACTACACTGACCAGACCACTGCTGCCTGTGTACCCCTGGAACCTATTAGAAGTGCCTACAGCCCAATATTTTTTTATGTTAGGCCTTCGAAGCCTGTCTGCGGCCCGTTCTTTCAACTACTACTACACTGACCAGTCTACTGCTGCCCGTGTACCCCTGGAACCAATGTTAAAGTGCCTACAGCCCAATATTTTTTTATTGTATGCCTTCGAAGCCTGTCTGCGGCCCGTTCTTTCAACTACTACTACACTGACCAGTCTACTGCTGCCCGTGTACCCCTGGAACCAATGTTAAAGTGCCTACAGCCCAATATTTTTTTATGTTAGGTCTTCGAAGCCTGTCTGCGGCCCGTTCTTTCTACTACTCCTCCACTGACCAGACCACTGCTGCCCGTGTACCCCTGGAACCTATTTTTAATTGCATAGAGCATCCTTTTTTTAATAGTAGGCGTACAAAGTCTGTCTGCGGTCCACTATTGAAATTGTCCTCCACTGCCCAGAGCAATGCTGCCTGTGTACCCCTGTAACCTTTTTTAAGCTGCAGTGAGCCACATTTTTGGTTTAAGGCCTACTACCTGTGTCTGTCTGCGCCACTCAATACAGCTGTGTTCCTTTGAAAAAAGCTGAGCGTCAATAGTCTTGTTTTCAGCCTCTAGGAATGTTAAAACTGCATTGGGGCTACAACTTTGGTAGGGCCTACTAACGGTGTCTGCCGCCCCAAGGTGTGCCCCAGGTTTCATCCACATTGCTTCGATCAGACTACTCTCGTTTAGTAGTTGTTGCAAACTACACTGCATTAGGCCTACAAATTGGGTATGGGGTGTAGAGACGGTGTGTTCCACTCCAAGGTGTTCCCCAGGTTTCCTCTCCATTGCTTCAATCTTAATGCTCTCGTTTAGTAGTTGTTGGAAACTACACTGCATTAGGCCTACAAATTGGGTATGGGGTGTAGAGAGACGGTGTGTTCCACTCCAAGGTGTTCCCCAGGTTTCCTCTCCATTGCTTCAATCTTAATGCTCTCGTTTAGTAGTTGTTGGAATCTACACTGCATTAGGCCTAGAAATTGGGTATGGGGTGTAGAGAGACGGTGTGTTCCACTCCAAGGTGTTCCCCAGGTTTCCTCTCCATTGCTTCAATCTTAATGCTCTCGTTTAGTAGTTGTTGGAAACTACACTGCATTAGGCCTACAAATTGGGTATGGGGTGTAGAGAGACGGTGTGTTCCACTCCAAGGTGTTCCCCAGGTTTCCTCTCCATTGCTTCAATCTTAATGCTCTCGTTTAGTAGTTGTTGGAAACTATACTGCATTAGGCCTACAAATTGGGTATGGGGTGTAGAGACGGTGTGTTCCACTCCAAGGTGTTCCCCAGGTTTCCTCTCCATTGCTTCAACCTTAATGCTCTCATTTAGTAGTTGTTGGAAACTACACTGCATTAGGCCTACAAATTGGGTATGGGGTGTAGAGACGGTGTGTTCCACTCCAAGGTGTTCCCCAGGTTTCCTCTCCATTGCTTCAATCTTAATGCTCTCGTTTAGTAGTTGTTGGAAACTACACTGCATTAGGCCTACAAATTGGGTATGGGGTGTAGAGAGACGGTGTGTTCCACTCCAAGGTGTTCCCCAGGTTTCCGCTCCATTGCTTCAATCTTAACCCCTTTCTGCCATCAGACGTACTATTCCGTCCATGTGGGGTGGGCTTTACTTCCCACGGACGGAATAGTACGTCATAGGCGATCGGCCGCGCTCACGGGGGGAGCGCAGCCGATCGCGGCCGGGTGTCAGCTGCTTATCGCAGCTGACATCCGGCACTATGTGCCAGGAGTGGTCACGGACCGCCCCCGGCACATTAACCCCCGGCACACCGCGATCAAACATGATCGCGATGTGCCGGCGGTGCAGGGAAGCTTCCCGCAGTGAGGGGGCTCCCTGCGGGCTTCCCTGAGACCCCCGCAGCAACGCGATGTGATCGCGTTGCTCCGGGGGTCTCTCACCTCCTCCCTGCAGAAAGTCCCGGATCCAAGATGGCCGCGGATCCGGGTCCTGCAGGGAGGGAGGTGGCTTACCAAGTGCCTGCTCAGAGCAGGCACTTGGTAACGCTGCAGCGCTGTTTGACAGATCGGTGATCTGTCAGAGTGCTGTGCAAACTGGCAGATCACCGATCTGTATGGTCCCCCCCTGGGACAAAGTAAAAAAGTTAAAAAAAAATTTTACAAGTGTGTAAAAAAAAATAAAATAAAATCCTAAATAATGAAAAAAAAAAAAATATTATTCCCATAAATACATTTCTTTATCTAAATAAAAAAAAAACAAAACAATAAAAGAGCACATATTTAGTATCGCCGCGTCCGTAACGACCCGACCTATAAAACTGGCCCACTAGTTAACCCCTTCAGTAAACACCGTAAGAAAAAAAAAAAAAAACGAGGCAAAAAACAACGCTTTATTATCATACAGCCAAACAAAAAGTGGAATAACACGCGATCAAAAAGACAGATATAAATAGCCATGGTACCGCTGAAAGCGTCATCTTGTCCCGCAAAAAACGAGCCACCATACAGCATCATCAGTAAAAAAATAAAAAAGTTATAGTCCTGAGAATAAAGCGATGCAAAAATAATTATTTTTTCTATAAAATAGTTTTTATCGTATAAAAGCGCCAAAACTTTAAAAAAATGATATAAATGAGGTGTCACTGTAATCGTACTGACCCGAAGAATAAAACTGCTTTATCAATTTTACCAAACGCGGAACGGTATAAACGCCTCCCCCAAAAGAAATTCATGAATAGCTGGTTTTTGCTAATTCTGCCTCACAAAAATCGGAATAAAAAGCGATCAAAAAATGTCACGTGCCCGAAAGTGTTACCAATAAAAACGTCAACTCGTCCCGCAAAAAAACAGACCTCACATGACTCTGTGGACTCGAATATGGAAAAATTATAGCTCTCAAAATGTGGTAACGCAAAAAATATTTTTTGCAATAAAAAGCGTCTTTCAGTGAGTGACGGCTGCCAATCATAAAAATCCGCTAAAAAACCCGCTATAAAAGTAAATCAAACCCACCTTCATTACCCCCGTAGTTAGGGAAAAATAAAAAAAATTTAAAAAATGTATTTATTTCCATTTTCCCGTTAGGGTTAGGGCTAGGGCTAGGGCTAGGGTTAGGGCTAGGGTTAGGGTTAGGGTTAGGGCTAGGGTTAGGGCTAGGGTTAGGGTTAGGGGTAGGGTTAGGGTTAGGGCTAGGGTTAGGGCTAGGGTTAGGGTTAGGGCTAGGGTTAGGACTAGGGTTAGGGCTAGGGTTAGGGCTAGGGTTAGGGCTAGGGTTAAGGCTACAGTTAGGGTTAAGGCTACATTTAGGGTTAAGGCTACAGTTAGGGTTAAGGCTACAGTTAGGGTTAAGGCTACAGTTAGGGTTGGGGCTACAGTTAGGGTTAGGGTTTGGATTACATTTGCGGTTGGGATTAGGATTAGGGGTGTGTCTGGGTTAGAGGTGTGGTTAGGGTTACCGTTGGAATTAGGGTTAGGGGTGTGTTTGGGTTAGTTATAATTGGGGGGTTTCCACTGTTTAGACACATCAGGGGCTCTCCAAACGCGACATGGCGTCCGAACTCAATTCCAACCAATTCTGCGTTGAAAAAGTAAAACAGTGCTCCTTCCCTTCCGAGCTCTCCCGTGTGCCCAAACAGGAGTTTACCCCAACATATGGGGTATCAGCGTACTCAGGACAAATTGGACAACAACTTTTGGGGTCCAATTTCTCCTGTTACCCTTGGGAAAATACAAAACTGGGGGCTAAAAAATAAGTTTTGTGGGGAAAAAAAAGATTTTTTAATTTTCACGGCTCTGCGTTATAAACTGTAGTGAAACACTTGGGGGCTCAAAGTTCTCACAACACATCTAGATAAGTTCCTTTGGGGGTCTAGTTTCCAATATGGGGTCACTTGTGGGGGGTTTCTACTGTTTACGTACATTAGGGGCTCTGCAAACGCAATGTGACGCCTGCAGACCATTCCATCTAAGTCTGTATTTCAAATGGTGCTCCTTCCCTTCTGAGCCTTCCCATGCGCCCAAACGGTGGTTCCCCCCACATATGGGGTATCAGCGCACTCAGGACAAATTGCACAACAAATTTTGGGGTCCAATTTCTCCTGTTACCCTTGGGAAAATACAAAACTGGGGTCTAAAAAATAATATTTGTGGGAAAAAATTTTGTTTTATTTTTACGGCTCTGCATTATAAACTTCTGTGAAGCTCTTGGTGGGTCAAAGTGCTCACCACACATCTAGATAAGTTCCTTAGGGGGTCTACTTTCCAAAATGGTGTCACTTGTGGGGGGTTTCAATATTTAGGCACATCAGTGGCTCTCCAAACGCAACATGGCGTCTCATCTCAATTCCTGTGAATTTTGCATTGAAAAGTCAAACAGCGCTCCTTCCCTTCCGAGCTCTCCCATGCGCCCAAACAGTGGTTTACCCCCACATATGGGGTATCAGCGTACTCAGGACAAATTGTACAACTACTTTTTGGTTCCAATTTCTTCTCTTACCATTGGGAAAATAAAAAATCGGGGGCGAAAAGATCATTTTTTTTCACAAAAATTATTTTTTATTTTTACGGTTCTGCATTATAAACTTCTGTGAAGCTCTTGGTGGGTCAAAGTGCTCACCAAACCTCTAGATAAGTTCCGTAGGGGGTCTACTTTCCAAAATGGTGTCACTTGTGGGGGGTTTCAATGTTTAGGCACATCAGTGGCTCTCCGAACGCAACATGGCGTCCCATCTCAATTCCAGTCAATTTTGCATTAAAAAGTCAAATGGCGCTCCTTCGCTTCCAAGCTCTGTCATGCGCCCAAACAGTGGTTTACCTCCACTTATGGGGTATTGGCGTACTCAGGACAAATTGTACAACAAGGTTTGGGGTCCATTTTCTCCTGTAACTCTTGGCAAAATAAAACAAATTGGAGCTGAATTAAATTTTTTGTGAAAAAAAGTTAAATGTTAATTTTTATTTAAACATTCCAAAAATTCCTGTGAAACACCTGAAGGGTTAATAAACTTCTTGAATGTGGTTTTGAGAACCTTGAGGGGTGCAGCTTTTAGAATGGTGT
Source organism: Ranitomeya imitator (assembly GCF_032444005.1). Lineage (NCBI taxonomy): Eukaryota > Metazoa > Chordata > Amphibia > Anura > Dendrobatidae > Ranitomeya > Ranitomeya imitator. Next base: position 734,699,643 of record NC_091282.1, on the reverse strand, counting down.
CACACTTGGGTATTTTCTATCATATAGACCCCTCAAAATGACTTCAAATGAGATGTGGTCCCTAAAATAAAATGGTGTTGTAAAAATGAGAAATTGCTGGTCAACTTTTAACCCTTAAAACTCCCTAACAAAAAAAAATTTTGGTTCCAAAATTGTGCTGATGTAAAGTAGACATGTGGGAAATGTTATTTATTAAGTATTTTGTGTGATATATCTCTGTGATTTAATTGCATAAAAATTCAAATTTGGAAAATTGCAAAATTTTCAAAATTTTCACCATGTATCCGTTTTTTTCACAAATAAACGCAGGTAATATCAAAGAAATTTTACCACTGTCATGAAGTACAATATGTCACGAGAAAACAATGTCAGAATCACCGGGATCCGTTGAAGCGTTCCAGAGTTATAACCTCATAAAGGGACAGTGGTCAGAATTGTAAAAATTGGCCCGGTCCATAACGTGCAAACCACCCTTGGGGGTAAAGAGGTTAATGCTCTCGTTTAGTAGTTGTTGGAAACTACACTGCATTAGGCCTACAAATTGGGTATGGGGTGTAGAGAGACGGTGTGTTCCACTCCAAGGTGTTCCCCAGGTTTCCCCTCCATTGCTTCAATCTTAATGCTCTCGTTTAGTAGTTGTTGGAAACTACACTGCATTAGGCCTACAAATTGGGTATGGGGTGTAGAGAGACGGTGTGTTCCACTCCAAGGTGTTCCCCAGGTTTCCTCTCCATTGCTTCAATCTTAATGCTCTCGTTTAGTAGTTGTTGGAAACTACACTGCATTAGGCCTAGAAATTGGGTATGGGGTGTAGAGAGACGGTGTGTTCCACTCCAAGGTGTTCCCCAGGTTTCCTCTCCATTGCTTCAATCTTAATGCTCTCGTTTAGTAGTTGTTGGAAACTACACTGCATTAGGCCTACAAATTGGGTATGGGGTGTAGAGAGACGGTGTGTTCCACTCCAAGGTGTTCCCCAGGTTTCCTCTCCATTGCTTCAATCATAATGCTCTCGTTTAGTAGTTGTTGGAAACTATATTGCATTAGGCCTACAAATTGGGCATGGGGTGTAGAGACGGTGTGTTCCACTCCAAGGTGTTCCCCAGGTTTCCTCTCCATTGCTTCAATCTTAATGCTCTCGTTTTGTAGTTGTTGGAAACTACACTGCATTAGGCCTACAAATTGGGTATGGGGTGTAGAGACGGTGTGTTCCACTCCAAGGTGTTCCCCAGGTTTCCTCTCCATTGCTTCAATCTTAATGCTCTCGTTTAGTAGTTGTTGGAAACTACACTGCATTAGGCCTACAAATTGGGTATGGGGTGTAGAGAGACGGTGTGTTCCACTCCAAGGTGTTCCCCAGGTTTCCTCTCCATTGCTTTAATCTTAATGCTCTCGTTTAGTAGCTGTTGGAAACTACACTGCATTAGGCCTACAAATTGGGTATGGGGTGTAGAGAGACGGTGTATTCCACTCCAAGGTGTTCCCCAGGTTTCCTCTCCATTGCTTCAATCTTAATGCTCTCGTTTAGTAGTTGTTGGAAACTACACTGCATTAGGCCTACAAATTGGGTATGGGGTGTAGAGAGACGGTGTGTTCCACTCCAAGGTGTTTCCCAGGTTTCCTCTCCATTGCTTCAATCTTAATGCTCTCGTTTAGTAGTTGTTGGAAACTACACTGCATTAGGCCTAGAAATTGGGTATGGGGTGTAGAGAGACGGTGTGTTCCACTCCAAGGTGTTCCCCAGGTTTCCTCTCCATTGCTTCAATCTTAATGCTCTCGTTTAGTAGTTGTTGGAAACTACACTGCATTAGGCCTACAAATTGGGTATGGGGTGTGGAGACGGTGTCTTCCACTCCAAGGTGTTCTCCAGGTTGCCTTTCCTGAGCTTCTATCTTCAGGCTCTTGTTAAATAGTGGTTAAATGGAACAACTGCATTTGGCGTACTAGTTGGTTTGGGGCCTACTAACAGTGTCTGCCGCTCCTTGCTGTTCTCCTGGTTTCCTGTCCTGAAATTCCATTTTCAGGCTCTCGTTAAGAAGTTGTTAATGTTAGACTGCATTTGGCCTACTAGTTGGGTTGGGGCCTACTATCGGTGTCTGCCACTCCTTGCTGTTCTCCTCCACTGAACAAAGCTGTGCCGCCTGTTTACTACGGTTGCCAATTTTGAACTGCATTTCGACTACTTACTGATTTGGGCCTACTCTCTGTGTCAGCCTCTCATTCCAGTTGTCCTCCACTGCAATGCCCCCTGGTTAGTCCTGTGTTACCAATTTTGAACTGCATTTAGCCAACTTTATTCTTTGGGCCTATATCTGTGTTTCCTCCTCATCCTGCCCATTGCCCAGCCAGTGATAGATGAGTCTGCTGGTACATTGACCCATAACGCAACATTCCCCGTGCACGCTACACAAAAAGATTGTGACCCTGCTGAAAGTCAGGTTCCTCTTCCCGCATACCATACCACCTTACACGGGGACAAAGAGGAAGGTGCAGATGAAAGTGCAGGTTCCTTCATCAGGTGGGGGGAGGAATACTAGTTGGCGACGTCACTGGCACAGGGCCTCTCATAGTACGCAAAAGTGTTGCTGCCGGTGGGAGGCACCCCGCCGTGCAAACACACCGCTGTACTTTGAGGGGCCCTGTGCCAGTGCCAATGCCAACGAGTGGGCCCCCCCTGCTTGCTCAGGATCACAGCACTTGCAAAGTTGAAATACTTACCTCTCCCTGCTCCACTGCCGTGACGTGGTCCAGATTTCCTGGGCCCACTAATTACTTGAACCAGCCATACCCCCCACAACTTTAGCCAAATGACCCCCAATTTCAAATGCCTTCAAATTATTATAAGGTAAATTACGATTGACAAGCTTCTGTAACAAGAATGGATGTTTTTGCCATTAAAATGGGCAGTGTAGGTGTTTTCCTGGCCTCCACTCACTGCCGACTATGCTCCCCCATTGACTTGCATTGGGTTTCGTGTTTCGGTCGATACCCGACTTTTCGCGATAATCGGCCGATTCCACTCGACTCGACTTCTAAGATAGTCGGGTTTCGCGAAACACGGCTCGACTCTAAAAAGGTCAAGGTCGCTCAACCCTAGTCACCAACCTTATCCTCTCCCTATCGTCAGGGCTCCCCTTTTCCTGTTTCCCCTTGGTGTGACGCTCGGCAGGGATGTTGTTTTAAACATCTTGGAAAACTAACCACAGATTTTCTGTGTATGAGGCTTGTGCAAATCCTTCTGTGTCTTCATGTAATTCCAGACAGACTGGATGATGCTGAGATCAGGGCTCTGTGTGGCCTTGATTATCACTTCCAGGACTCCTTGTTTTCCTTTATGCTCAAGATATTTTGTAATGACATAACCTGTCAGCTGAAGAATAAATTGGCGCCAATCAGACTTCTCCCTGGTGGTACTGCATGATGGATAAGTATTTGCCTGTTTCTGAGCAAGCTTAGTTCTCCAGAATACAGTGACCATGATCAATAAGTGGAACAGGCTGCCACGAGAGGTTTCAGTGGAAGTCTTTAAACAGAGGCTGGACAGACATCTGTTTGAGATGGTTTAGTGAATCCTGTGCTGCATTGAGCAGGGGGTTGGACACGATGTCCTTTCCAAATCTAACATTCTATGATTCTATGAAGATCTGCAATTAGTTCTCCAAGATGTTTGGAGCAAACTCCCTGATGAATTCTTTGAAAAACTGTGTACAAGTCCAAGTACCTAGAAGAACTTATGCTGTCTTGAAGGCAAAGAGTGGTCACATTAAATATAGATTTGATTTAAACTTCTTGCTTGTTCATTTATTTTGCATTTTAATCATTGATAAAAAAAAACGTTAATGTTACTTATTAAGTATTTTGTGTGACATATCTCTGTGATTTAAGGGCATGAAAATTCATTATACATACATACAGTACAGACCACAAGTTTGGACACACCTTCTCATTTAAAGATTTTTCTGTATTTTCATGGCTATGAAAATTGTAAATTCACACTGAAGGCATCAAAACTATGAATTAACCCATGTGGAATTATATACTTAACAAAGTGTGAAACAACTGAAATTATGTCTTATATTCTAGGTTCTTCAAAGTAGCCATCTTTTGCTTTGATGACTGCTTTGCACACTCTGGGCATTCTCTTGATGAGCTTCAAGAGGTAGTCACCAGGAATGGTCTTCCAACAATCTTGAAGGAGTTTCACTCTGCAGTCCAGCTCACCCCAAACCATTTTGATTGGGTTCAGGTCTGGTGACTGTGGAGGTCAGGTCATCTGGCGTAGCACCCATCACTCTCCTTCTTGGTCAGATAGCCTTTAGACAGCCTGGAGGTGTGTTTGGGGTCATTGTCCTGTTGAAAAATAAATGATGGTCCAACTAAACGCAAACCGGATGGAATAGCATGCTGCTGCAAGATGCTGTTGTAGCCATACTGGTTCAGTATGTCTTCAATTTTGAATAAATCCCCAACAGTGTCACCAGCAAAGCACCCCCACACCATCACACCTGCTCCTCCATGCTTCATGGTGGGAACCAGGCATGTAGAGTCCATCCGTTCACCTTTTCTGCGTCGCACAAAGACACAGTGGTTGGAACCAAAGATCTCAAATTTGGACTCATCAGACCAAAGCACAGATTTCCACTGGTCTAATGTCCATTCCTTGTGTTCTTTCGTCCAAACAAGTCTCTTCTGCTTGTTGCCTGTCCTTAGCAGTGGTTTCCTAGCAGCTATTTTACCATGAAGGCCTGCTGCACAAAGTCTCCTCTTAACAGTTATTGTAGAGATGTGTCTGCTGCTAGAACTCTGTGTGGCATTGACCTGGTCTCTAATCTGAGCTGCTGTTAACCTGCAATTTCTGAGGCTGGTGACTCGGATAAACTTATCCTAAGAAGCAGAGGTGACTCTTGGACTTCCTTTCCTGGGGCGGTCCTCATGTGAGCCAGTGTCTTTGTAGCGCTTGATGGTTTTTGCCACTGCACTTGGGGACACTTTCAAAGTTTGCCCAATTTTTCGGACTGACTGACCTTCATTTCTTAACCCCTTTACCCCCAAGGGTGGTTTGCACGTCAATGACCAGGCCAATTTTTACAATTCTGACCACTGTCCCTTTATGAGGTTATAACTCTGGAACGCTTCAACGGATCCTGGTGATTCTGACATTGTTTTCTCGTGACATATTGTACTTCATGATAGTGGTAAAATTTATTTGATAGTACCTGCGTATATTTGTGAAAAAAATGGAAATTTGGCGAAAATTTTGAAAATTTCGCAATTTTCAAACTTTGAATTTTTATGCAATTAAATCACAGAGATATGTCACACAAAATACTTAATAAGTAACATTTCCCACATGTCTCCTTTACATCAGCATAATTTTGGAACCAAATTTTTTTTTTGTTAGGGAGTTATAAGGGTTAAAAGTTGACCAGCAATTTCTCATTTTTACAACACCATTTTTTTTTAGGGACCACGTCTCATTTGAAGTCATTTTGAGGGGTCTATATGATAGAAAATGCCCAAGTGTGACACCATTCTAAAAACTGCACCCCTCAAGGTGCTCAAAACCACATTCAAGAAGTTTATTAACCCTTCAGGTGTTTAATAGGAATTTTTGGAATGTTTAAATTAAAAATGAACATTTAACTTTTTACACAAAATATTTACTTCAGCTCCAATTTGTTTTATTTTACCAAGGGTAACAGGAGAAAATGGACCCCAAAAGTTGTTGTCCAATTTGTCCTGAGTACGCTGATACCCCATATGTGGCAGTAAACCACTGTTTGGGTGCATGGGAGAGCTCAGAAGGGAAGGAGCGCCGTTTGACTTTTCAATGCAAAATTGACAGGAATTGAGATGGGACGCCATGTTGCGTTTGGAGAGCCACTGATGTGCCTAAACATTGAAACCCCCCACAAGTGACACCATTTTGGAAAGTAGACCCCCTAAGGAACTTATCTGGATGTGTGGTGAGCACTTTGACCCACCAAGGGTTTCACAGAAGTTTATAATGCAGAGCCATAAAAATAAAACAAAATTTTTTTCCCACAAAAATTATTTTTTAGCCCCCAGTTTTGTATTTTCCCTAGGGTAACAGGAGAAATTGGACCCCAAAAGTTGTTGTCCAATTTGTCCTGAGTACGCTGATACCCCATATGTGGGGGGGAACCACCGTTTGGGCGCATGGGAGGGCTCGGAAGGGAAGGAGCGCCATTTGGAATGCAGACTTAGATGGAATGGTCTGCAGGCGTCACATTGCGTTTGCAGAGCCCCTAATGTACCTAAACAGTAGAAACCCCCCACAAGTGACACCATTTTGGAAAGTAGACCCCCTAAGGCCTCTTTCACACTTCAGTCTTTTGGCGTCAGTCACTACCGACATAGTGACGGATTGACGGATCCGTCACAATTGTTGCGAAAACGGTTCTAACGGATCCGTTTTTTTGACGGATCCGTTACTTGGGGGTTGTCTGGGAGAAGTATCTACTTTTTGGAGCATGCGCAATTGAAAAAACGGATTGGGGCGACGGATCCGCCGAAAAAACGGTTGCGGCGGATCCGTCACCCATAGGCGCCCATTCTATGGAATGGCGGACGCGACGGATTCGTCGCGATCCGCCATTTCGGCGTTGACAAAAAACGTTCCAATGTCCGTCTATTTTCAGAAAACGTCCGCCAAATGTCGACGGATCCGTCGCATGGCGGATGGAACGGACGACCATCCGTCACAATCCGTCACTAATGCAAGTCTATGGGAAAATAACGGATCCGTCAAAAAAAATGACGGATCCGTTATTTGAGGAAAATGGCGGTTTTAGACTGACGCCAAATAACTGAAGTGTGAAAGAGGCCTAAGGAACTCATCTTGATGTGTTGTGAGAGCTTTGAACCCCCAAGTATTTCACTACAGTTTATAACGCAGAGCCGTGCAAAAAAAAAATTTTTTTTTTTTCCACAAAAATTATATTTTAGCCCCCAGTTTTGTATTTTTCCAAGGTTAGCAGGAGAAATTGGACCCTAAATGTTGTTGTCCAATTTGTCCTGAGTACGCTGATACCCGATATGTGGGGGGGAACCACCGTTTGGGCGCATGGGAGGGCTCGGAAGGGAAGGAGCATCATTTGGAATGCAGACTTAGATGGATTGGTCTGCAGGCGTCACATTGCGTTTGCAGAGCCCCTAATGTACGTAAACAGTAGAAACCCCCCACAAGTGACCCCATATTGGAAACTAGACCCCTCAATGAACTTATCTAGATGTGCTGTGAGAACTTTGAACCCCCAAGTGTTTCACTACAGTTTATAACGCAGAGCCGTGAAAATAAAAAATCTTTTTGTTTTCCCACAAAAATTATTTTTTAGCCCCCACTTTTGTATTTTCCCAAGGGTAACAGGAGAAATTGGTCCACAAAAGTTGTTGTCCAATTTGTCCTGAGTACGCTGATACCCTATATGTGAGGGTAAACCCCTGTTTGGGCACACAGGAGAGCTCGGAAGGGAAGGAGCACTGTTTTACTTTTTCAACGCAGAATTGGCTGGAATTGAGATCGGACGCCATGTCGTGTTTGGAGAGCCCCTGATGTGCCCAAACAGTGGAAACCCCCCAATTACAACTGAAACCCTAATCTAAACACACCCCTAACCCTAATTCCAACGGTAACCCTAACCACACCTCTAACCCTGACACACCCCTAACCCTAATCCCAACCCTATTCCCAACTGTAAATGTAATCTAAACCCTAACCCTAACTTTAGCCCCAACCCTAACTGTAGCCCCAACCCTAACCCTAGCCCTAACCCTAACCCTAACCCTAGCCCTAACCCTAGCCCTAATCCTAGGCCTAACCCTAATCCTAGGCCTAACCCTAGCCCTAACCCTAACCCTAGCCCTAACCCTAGCCCTAGCCCTAACCCTAGCCCTAACCCTAGCCCTAACCCTAGCCCTAATGGGAAAATGGAAATAAATGCATTTATTTTTTATTTTTCCCTAACTAAGGGGGTGATGAAGGGGGGTTTGATTTACTTTTATAGCGAGTTTTTTAGCGGATTTTTATGATTGGCAGCCGTCACACACTGAAAGACCCTTTTTATTGCAAAAAATATTTTTTGCAATACCACATTTTGAGAGCTATAATTTTTCCATATTTTGGTCCACAGAGTCATGTGAGGTCTTGTTTTTTGCGGGACGAGTTGACGTTTTTATTGAAAACATTTTCGGGCACGTGACATTTTTTGATCGCTTTTTATTCCGATTTTTGTGAGGAAGAATGACCAAAAACCAGCTATTCATGAATTTCTATTGGGGGAGGCGTTTATACCGTTCCGCGTTTGGTAAAATTGATAAATCAGTTTTATTTTTCGGGTCAGTACGATTACAGCGATACCTCATTTATATAATTTTTTTATGGTTTGGCGCTTTTATACGATAAAAACTATTTTACAGAAAAAATAATTATTTTTGCATCGCTTTATTCTCAGGACTATAACTTTTTTATTTTTTTGCTGATGATGCTGTATGGCGGCTCGTTTTTTGCGGGACAATATGACACTTTCAGCGGTACCATGGTTGTTTATATCTGTCCTTTTGATCGCGTGTTATTCCACTTTTTGTTCGGCGGTATGATAATAAAGCGTTGTTTTTTGCGTTTTTTTTTTTTCTTACGGTGTTTACTGAAGGGGTTAACTAGTGGGACAGTTTTATAGGTCGGGTCGTTACAGACACGGCGATACTAAATATGTGTACTTTTAATGGGTTTTTTTTTTATTTAGATGAAGAAATGTATTTATGGGAATAATATATATATTTTTTTTCATTATTTTGGAATATTTTTTTTTATTTTTTTTTACACATTTGGAAATTTTTTTTTTACACTTTTTTACTTTGTCCCAGGGGGGGACATCACAGATCAGTGATCTGACAGTTTGCACAGCACTCTGTTAGATCACTGATCTGACATGCAGCGCTGCAGCCTTCACAGTGCCTGCTCTGAGCAGGCTTTGTGAAGTCACCTCCCTCCCTGCAGGACCCGGATCCGCGGCCATCTTGGATCCGGGGCTGGAGGAAGCAGGGAGGGAGGTGAGACCCTCGCAGCAACGCGATCACATCGCGTTGCTGCGGGGGGCTCAGGGAAGCCCGCAGGGAGCCCCCTCCCTGCGGGAAGCTTCCCTATACCGCCGGCACATCGCGATCATGTTTGATCGCGGTGTGCCAGGGGTTAATGTGCCGGGGGCGGTCCGTGACTGCTCCTGGCACATAGTGCCGGATGTCAGCTGCGATAAGCAGCTGACACCCGGCCGCGATCGGCCGCGCTCCCCCCGTGAGCGCGGCCGATCGGCTATGACGTACTATCCCGTCCAGGGTCAGATAAGCCCAGGGCACCTCGACGGGATAGTACGTCTAAGGTCACAGAGGGGTTAAAGTAATGATGGCCACTCGTTTTTCTTTACTTAGCTGCTTTTTTCTTGCCATAATACAAATTCTAACAATCTATTCAGTAGGACTATCAGCTGTGTATCCACCAGACTTCTGCACAACACAACTGATGGTCCCAACCCCATTTATAAGGCATGAAATCCCACTTATTAAACCTGACAGGGCACACCTGTGAATTGAAAACCATTCCCAGTGACTACCTCTTGAAGCTCATCAAGAGAATGCCAAGAGTGTGCAAAGCAGTCATCAAAGCAAAAGGTGGCTACTTTGAAGAACCTAGAATATAAGACATAATTTCAGTTGTTTCACACTTTTTTGTTAAGTATATAATTCCACATGTGTTAATTCATAGTTTTGATGCCTTCAGTGTGAATGTACAATTTTCATGGTCATGAAAATACAGAAAAATCTTTAAATGAGAAGGTGTGTCCAAACTTTTCGTCTGCACTGTATATATATAAAACATTTTTTTGTAAATTATTGGTACCTTTATGGCTAGCCTTTCTTGAAAGGAGTCAAGTGCAAGTGAAAACAGTTTCACAAAATTACATTAACACCCTCTGGAAAAATCAGTTGACATGAGATTTCTTCCTCAACTTGATGTAGATATAAAACATTGTTTTGTGAAGGGTGAAATCAGCTTTAAAATCTGCCTGCAAATTAGCATGGCAATACACGCAGAGCTTCCAAGGACACTGCTGAAAATTCATCTGCACAGGAAAGGGTTATTCCCATCATTGACCGTTATATTTACTTATCTTCAGTACAGCTGATAACTTGAGACCCATATATCCAGAGAAAAGAGGCTCTAAAATGCACTGCTTTATGAATTGTCTGTGGGACTGCTGGAAAAAGCCAAGTGCTGTACTCCACTATCTCCAGCAATAATGCTGACAGTGAACAGAGTGGTGGTGTTCATTTGTGGCCACATCTCCATTCTGATGGGCCATTTTAAAGCACTGTTCTCAGCAGCATTGATGTCCCTAACTGATCAGAAAGTTAACTCTTATCCTTTGATTAGGTGATGACTTTTAATTTTGGGAATAACCATTTATTATTTATCTCTAAAAAACTGTTCTATTTCTTAAAATAGGGATGTCAATAAAGATGAAACAAGACTAAACCAATCAAAAGAAAAGAAATCACACTTGTTACACCTCCCAGGCTTGCCAAAAAAGTTAATGAGACAGCTTAGAGAAACTAAGTTATCTGTTCACTTCAGTGAGACAGGTATTATTCACTTTCTTCTTATATCTTATATATTTACTGAACATTGAATAGGTGGCATCATTGTAACACATGCTGCACATACATTCTGCTTATTTTTATATCTATTGCAATCTTTTCATGCAGGAACAGACAAAGGAGGAAATGTTGGTGACCCCCAAAATAGCAACCGCATTGTTTCAAACCAAGAGAAGAGTGTGGAAATGGACATTGAGGTCATCTTCTTCTTGTTTTTACATTTATAAGACAAAAAGCTCTTTTTCTGTGGTCAAACTATGGCCCTGTTTTCCAAGTCTTCTATAAGGAAGCCTGGCTGTTGGATGGGTCCATCACTCTTTGCAGTGGCTCTCTGCTCTGGCTAATACAGGGGAGACCCAAATAGTTCACCATATAACATATTATGTATAGAATAATGGTGACAAATCGATATAAGACAAATGAGAACCTATCTTTGGATCTTAGAAAATTGCATATGCAGCAATATTGTAGTACAGCTCCAATGTAGGAAGCTCTCTGTTTCTAGGAATAATGCATTTATACAGAACAATAGCTATGGGGAAAGCAAATTCATAATGCCTTGAATGCAGCACATCAGCTTGTATTAAGCAAGTTTGTGTAGGCTCTCTAAGGTACACAAAGCTCACTAACACCTTAGTATTTAAAAGCTATGCTCATCTTTCCATGGAATTATTATTGCTCTTATAGTCTTAGAGATAATATCAAAGAGGGTCAAGCGGTTGTACAGATTTCAAGAGTGAAGAGAGGGAAAAGTATCTACAGTCTCAGGGAAGGCAGCTAAAACAGACTATAGAAAAGGAGGAAAGAACATGAAAAGGTAATAAGTGCAGGATCGAAGCTGTGCTAATATATGAGCTCATGAAGACAGAAGGACCCTGGATACACATAGACCTCATATACAACCAATATTACTGGATGAATACTCCCACAAGTTGCATATTAGGTGATCTAAAAAACATTATTTAGGAATGAACACTACAGACTGAAATTAAACGCAATTTTAATAATTAAAGGTAACATATTTAACAATAGTTTATCCACTTCAAATGTATTCATATCATATGAGCTTTGATATGGCGGAATTGTCACAGATTTATTGTGTGTTTCTTTGACAGTTTACAGTGTGATAAATTTAGATATGTTTTTGCAAACCCCATCCACGTATAACAGAAAATCTGTTCAGAACGCAGGGCACCGTGTAATTATCAAATCTGCCCCATGCTCATTGCAGAAATTTAGCTTATTTTCACATGGATTTTCACAAATCTGCAGCAAAATATGAACGAAGCACAATACAATAATCACTGTCTGACCTATGTCTTAATGACTTTACATATCTGCATAAAATATTTGGAGTGTAAAGTTATGATTCTTTTTCATCAGGAGCCATTAATGAATAATATTACTAAAGACTTGATTCCAGCAACTACAAATTTGCAGTGTCATGGTCAACTAAGGTAAGAGTTGTAAACATTGTGTAAGTTGGTACATATAACATAATTATGGAGAGAATACTGCTCCCCTCACATAAAAGGTGTAGCACAAGGCCAGGAAAGTTGTGTGTATCTGTGCATTAGGACTCATGAACACAACGGATTCTCTTGTACATGGTTTTAACATGTCTGATTTTCCTCAGTGTGGTTTGCAGGAAAAAAAATTGGAGATGGAGACTAGTCCGATTTTGATCTGAGTGTCTGATCAAAATAGGCAATGCAAGTCTACGGGTCCAGGGAAAACATTTTCACATACTAATAGACTGGAGAATTTTTTTTTCCTCTCCACATCTGAGAAAAACTGATGCCAGGCCACTTTGATCAAAGTCTGATCAGAATAATTGGACCGTTTTTTCTCAGATGTGGAGAAATCAGTCATGTAAATCTACACTTACAGCAAGAGAATCGCTATGCAAAAAAAGTCTGTATTCATACATATTAGTTGTGTCTGGTCACTTGTTTTATGATGGAGCAGAATGCAAACAAATGAGTAAAGATTTGCACTTTGTTCAGTGGCCAAAGCAGGAAAAACCCATTGCAGTATTTTTCAGTGGGTTTTTTTGACGAGTCGAGGGGCAGTAGCGGTGGGTGAAGTACTCATCTTCAGTGCCTGGCATATTACATGAAGATGGGGATCCTGGCTGAGTTGTTGACTTGTGCTGTGAGGGCACTACACCCATGCAGGCCGCATGTAACCGGTGGTGTGGGCTTGCCAGGACTAAGTGTTCCAGACAGTTCAATGATGGAGACCACCATTTAAAAATAAACTCTTCACTAAACAGTAACTTGGTCACCAGTTTTGGTTGATATGAAGTAAGGCCACCATCTTTCGGGGCTTATATACAGCATTCTATAATGCTGTATATCGGCCCCCTCCAACCCAACCTGTAAGAGAAGAAAAATAACCTTTATTATACTCACCTGCGGGGCGGTCCTGTCCAAGGGGTTTTGCTGATATTGGTCCGACACCTCCCTTCTTCTTGTGGCCGTCCTCTTTCTTGGTTCTTGTGGATGATGTTTCCCTGTTTCTACACAGCACAGCACTCCTGCACAGGCATACTTTTTTGCCCTGTTGAGAGCAGAGAAAGGTACTGCAGTGCGAATGCACCGGGGCTCTTTGACCTTTCCCGATGCCTGTATACTGCAGTACTTTGCTCTGCCATCAACAGATCAGAGAAGTACGCCTGCGTAGGAGCATGATGCCGGGGAGACTTTGTGGATGACATAGGGACACGTCATCCACATGAAGCAAGCAGGAGGATGGCGATCGTAAGAAGATGGAAGGCACAAGACCAATAAGAGCGACACTCCTCAGACCGGGTCACCCTACAGGTGAGTATAATAAAAGTTATTTTTCTTCTCTTACAGGTTGGGTTGGGGGCCGATACACAGCATTATAGAATGATGTATGTCAGCCCCCAAAGGTGGTGGCCTTACTTCATAGCGGCCAAAACTGACGACAGGTTCCCTTTAAAGTTGGGTTGTGGAGAAGTAGGGAGAAACAGTGTGCTTCACCGTCCCTGGAGTAGACTACAGAGGACGGATACTGTGGGGAAAATGCAGGTTCCCTTTAATGCCACAGTCCTGATCTGCAAGTCTTCTTATTTGTTCAGTTGTTCCGCGTCCTCTTTCTTCCACTACTGGCACCCTGGAACCCTTGCAGTTTCCCTTCAGAGTTTTTGTACTGCAACACAAAAAACAAACCTGAATGTTGGGAAATATGTGAGGAACCAATTATAGGATATTTTGTGGAAATTCATAACTTATCTAATCTGTATGAATTGTCTACAGATCTATACTTAGATGCAAATGTTAATACTTTACAGGTTTAGTCTCATTCAAAAGCAAATCCATTCAAAGCCGAATATCAAAGAAACAGGTAATTAGGATGTTAAACCTTTTTTCTATATTTATCTTATGTTGTTTCCTATTTTAAGGGGGCGTTAAATGATTTTTCCAGTAAAAATATACATAAATCAACATTAAGTAGTAAGGTACTACTAATGTATAATTAACTTAGACCGGGTGTCCCAAACTTATGGTAGCAGCATTTTGATTTATAACCTAGCAAAAAGGTAGTACTTATTCTCTTCATTCATTTCTAGGTTTAGTATGCATATACAGTAGTATATTATATGAATAGCATAAGTTACATTTTCGTGTGTTTTTGTTCAAAAGAGCAAGTCATAATACAGCAGTCTCCGGAAATCCCAGATACTTCCAAAGACTCCGGTTATTTTTCTCAGGTACAGAGTTTATGTTTGATAATTTGGCAAGGACTCCGTAAATTAATTTTGCCACTATTACTATAATTACAGAATTATCACTGTACAAAATGTACAAAATCTCCAAGGCCACAGTTATCATAGGGGGTAATTTATCAAGGATTTTTCAACAATTTTTTTTTTCTTCAAAACGTCACTCTTTTTTTTGCCAAAATGTTAAACTTTTTTCAATTTGATGCAGCTTTCACCACTTTGAAAAGTGGGTGTGATTAGCTATGAAACTGATGTTTAAAACCCCTTTCTGACATTAGACGTACCATCCCGTCGAGGTGGTATCGGCCCATATGACCACCGACGGGATAGTACATCTAACGCGATCAGCCGCACTCACGGGGGGAGCACGGCCGATCGCAATCGGGTGTCAGCTGACTATCACACATCCGGCGCTATGTGCCAGGAGCAGTCACAAACCACGGAACACTGCGATCAAACATGATCACAGCGTCCCGGCAGCATAGGGAAGCATCGCGCAGGGAAGGGGCTCCCTGCGTGCTTGCCTGAGACCCTAGGAGCAACGTGATGTGATCTCGTTGCTCCGAGCATCTCCTCCATCCTCCTCCCTGCAGGCCCCGGATCCAAGATGGCCACGAGGCTCCTTCCAGGTCCTGCAGGGAGGTGGCTTGCAAGCGCCGCCCGTAACGACCCGACCTATAAAACTGTCCCACTAGTTAACCCCTTCAGTGAACACCTTGTTCACTGAAGGGGTTTTTTTAGAATAAAAAAACTAGGCAAAAAACAATGCTTTACCATCATACAGCCAAACAAAAAGTGGAATAACACGAGATCAAAAAAACAGATATAAATAAACATTGTACCATCGAAAACGTCATCTTGTCCCGCAAAAAACAAGCCACCATACAGCGTCATCAGCAAAAAAATAAAAAAGTTATAGCCTTCAGAATAAAGTGATGCAAAAATAATTATTTTTTCTATAAAAGTTTTTATTGCATAAAAGCACCAACACATAAAAAAAGATATAAATGAGGTATCGCTGTAATCGTACTGACGGGAAGTAAAAAACCTGCCATATCAATTTTACCAAATGCGGAACGGTATAAACGCCCCCCCAAAAAGAAATTCACGAATTACTGTTTTTTGTTCATTCTGCCTAACAAAAATCGGAATAAAAAGCGATCAAAAAATGTAATGTGCCTGAAAATGATACCAATTAAAATGTCAACTCGTCCCGCAAAAAACAAGACCTCAAATGACTCTGTGTACCAAAATATGGGAAAATTATAGCTCTCAGAATGTGGTAACGCAAAAAATATTTTTTACAATAAAAAGCGTCTTTTAGTGTGTGACAGCTGCCAAACATAAAAATCTGCTATAAAAACCGCTATAAATAGTAAATCAAACCCCCCATTATCACCGCCTTAGTTAGGGAAATATAATAAAATAAAAAAATGTAGTTATTTCCATGTTCCCATTTGGGTTAGGGTTGGGGCTAAAGATAGGGTTGGGGCTAGAGTTGTGGTTAGGGTTTGGATTACGTTTACGGTTAGGATAGGGGTGTGTCAGGGTTAGGGGTATGGTTAGGGTTGGAATTAGGGTTGGGGGTGTGTTTGGGGTTAGGGGTCTGTTGGGGCTGGGATCAGGGTTAGGGGTGTGTTGGGGTTAGGGGTGTGGTTATGGTTGGGATTAGGGTTAGGGGTGTGTTGGGGTTAGGGGTGTGGTTAGGGAAGGGATTAGGCTTAGCGGTGTGTTGGGGATAGGGTTGGAGTTTGAATTGTGAGGTTTCCACTGTTTAGGCACACCAGGGGCTCTGCAAACGCAACATGATGTCCGATCTCAATCCATACAATTCTGAATTGAAAAAGTAAAACATTGCTCCTTCCCTTCCGAGCTCTACCGTGCGCCCAAACAGTGGTTTACCCCCACATATGGGGTATCAGCGTACTCAGGACTAATTGCACAACAACTTTTGGGGTCCAATATCTTCTGTTACATTTGGGAAAATAAAAAATTGGGGCAAAAAGATCATTTGGTGGGTCAAAGTACTCAGGACAAATTGGACGACAACTTTTGGGGTCCAATTTCTCCTGTTACCCTTGGGAAAATACAAAACTGGGGGCTAAAAAATTATTTTTGTGGAAAAAAAATTATTCTCTATTTTCACGGCTCTGCCTTATAAACTGTAGTGAAACACTTGGGGGTTCAAAGTTCTCACAACACATCTAGATAAGTTCCGTGGGGGTCTAGTTTCCAATATGGGGTCACTTGTGGGTGGTTTCTACTGTTTAGGTACATCAGGGGATCTGCAAATGCAACGTGACGCCCACAGACCATTCTAACAAAGTCTGCATTCCGAAACGCCACTTCTTCCCTTCCGAGCTCTACCATGCGCCCAAACAGTAGTTTTCTCCCACATATGGGATCTTAGCATACGACATGGCGTCCTCTCTCAATTCCAGCAAATTTTGCATTGAAAAGTCAAATGGCGCTCTGTCCCTTCTGAGCTCTGCCATGCGCCCAAACAGTGGTTTGCCCCCACATATGGGGTATCAGCGTACTCAGTACAAATTGTACAACAACTTTTGGTGTCCAATTTCTCGTTACCCTTGGTAAAATAAGACAAATTGGATCAGAAGTAAAAGTTTTGTGAAAAAAAGTTAAATGTTTATTTTTTTTTTAACATTCCAAACATTCCTGTGAAACACCTGAAGGGTTAATAAACTTCTTGAATGTGGTTTTGAGCACTTTGAGGGGTGCAGTTTTTAGAATGGTGTCATACTTGGGTATTTTCTATCATATAGACCCCTCGAAGTGACTTCAAATGTGATGTGGTCCCTAAAAATAATGGTGTTGTAAAAATGAGAAATTGCTGGTCAACTTTTAACCCTTATAACTCCCTAACAAAAAACTATTTTGGTTCCATAAGGCTAGGTTTCCATTGCGTTAATGGGACAGCGCTAATGGATGGCGTTGCACAGCGAAATTAACACCGTGCAACGCGTCCATTAGCGTGACCATTAACAGCAATGGGAACGCGCATCACTAGCGCGTGCCATTTTCAGCACGCGCTAGCGATGTGCCGGTGTTTTGTGGCGCGCCGCGGACGCTGCTTGCAGCGTCCAAGGCGCACCCGAGGTCCGTTCCCCGCTCTCGCCGATTGGAGATCTGCGCTAGCGGGGACGTTTAACGCGACCCCTTAAAACACATTGCGTTAGCGCAATCCGCTAGCGCTAGGCACTAAACGGATTGCTCTAACGCAATCTGAACCTAGCCTAATTGTGCTGATGTAAAGTAGAAATGTGGGAAATGTTACTAAGTATTTTGTGTGACATGTCTCTGTGATTTAAGGGCATGAAAATTCAAAGTTGGAAAATTGCGAAATTTTCAAAATTTTCACCAAATTTCTGTGTTTTTCACAAATAAACTCAAGTAATGTCAAGGAAATTTTATCAGTAACAATATATCCCGAGAAAACATTGTCAGAATTACCGGGATCCGTTGAAGCGTTCCAGAGTTATAACCTCATAAAGGAACAGTGGTCAGAATTGTAAAAATTGGCCGGTCATTAACATGCAAACCACCCTTGTGGTTAAAGACAGGTTTATGACTTAGGATTTTTTAAAAAAAAAAAAGGTTCACAAAGTTGTAAGTTTTCACAAAAGGAGTGTTGAATAAAAAATGGAGTAACAGTTCTAGACAGATGTAACATAGTAACATAGTAACATAGTTAGTAAGGCCGAAAAAAGACATTTGTCCATCCAGTTCAGCCTATGTTCCATCATAATAAATCCCCAGATCTACGTCCTTCTACAGAACCTAATAATTGTATGATACAATATTGTTCTGCTCCAGGAAGACATCCAGGCCTCTCTTGAACCCCTCGACTGAGTTCGCCATCACCACCTCCTCAGGCAAGCAATTCCAGATTCTCACTGCCCTAACAGTAAAGAATCCTCTTCTATGTTGGTCGAAAAACCTTCTCTCCTCCAGATGCAAAGAATGCCCTCTTGTGCCCGTCACCTTCCTTGGTATAAACAGATCCTCAGCGAGATATTTGTATTGTCCCCTTATATACTTATACATGGTTATTAGATCGCCCCTCAGTCGTCTTTTTTCTAGATTAAATAATCCTAATTTCGCTAATCTATCTGGGTATTGTAGTTCTCCCATCCCCTTTATTAATTTTGTTGCCCTCCTTTGTACTCTCTCTAGTTCCATTATATCCTTCCTGAGCACCGGTGCCCAAAACTGGACACAGTACTCCATGTGCGGTCTAACTAGGGATTTGTACAGAGGCAGTATAATGCTCTCATCATGTGTATCCAGACCTCTCTTAATGCACCCCATGATCCTGTTTGCCTTGGCAGCTGCTGCCTGGCACTGGCTGCTCCAGGTAAGTTTATCATTAACTAGGATCCCCAAGTCCTTCTCCCTGTCAGATTTACCCAGTGGTTTCCCATTCAGTGTGTAATGGTGATATTGATTCCTTCTTCCCATGTGTATAACCTTACATTTATCATTGTTAAACCTCATCTGCCACCTTTCAGCCCAAGTTTCCAACTTATCCAGATCCATCTGTAGCAGAATACTATCTTCTCTTGTATTAACTGCTTTACATAGTTTTGTATCATCTGCAAATATCGATATTTTACTGTGTAAACCTTGTACCAGATCATTAATGGATATGTTGAAGAGAACAGGTCCCAATACCGACCCCTGCGGTACCCCACTGGTCACAGCGACCCAGTTAGAGACTGTACCATTTATAACCACCCTCTGCTTTCTATCACTAAGCCAGTTACTAACCCATTTACACACATTTTCCCCCAGACCAAGCATTCTCATTTTGTGTACCAACCTCTTGTGCGGCACGGTATCAAACGCTTTGGAAAAATCGAGATATACCACGTCCAATGACTCACCGTGGTCCAGCCTATAGCTTACCTCTTCATAAAAACTGATTAGATTGGTTTGACAGGAGCGATTTCTCATAAACCCATGCTGATATGGAGTTAAACAGTTATTCTCATTGAGATAATCCAGAATAACATCCTTCAGAAACCCTTCAAATATTTTACCAACAATAGAGGTTAGACTTACTGGCCTATAATTTCCAGGTTCACTTTTAGAGCCCTTTTTGAATATTGGCACCACATTTGCTATGCGCCAGTCCTGAGGAACAGACCCCGTCGCTATAGAGTCCCTAAAAATAAGAAATAATGGTTTATCTATTACATTACTTAGTTCTCTTAGTACTCGTGGGTGTATGCCATCCGGACCCGGAGATTTATCTATTTTAATCTTATTTAGCCGGTTTCGCACCTCTTCTTGGGTTAGATTTGTGACCCTTAATACAGGGTTTTCATTGTTTCTTGGGATTTCACCTAGCATTTCATTTTCCACCGTGAATACCGTGGAGAAGAAGGTGTTTAATATGTTAGCTTTTTCCTCGTCATCTACAACCATTCTTTCCTCACTATTTTTTAAGGGGCCTACATTTTCAGTTTTTATTCTTTTACTATTGATATAGTTGAAGAACAGTTTGGGATTAGTTTTACTCTCCTTAGCAATGTGCTTCTCTGTTTCCTTTTTGGCAGCTTTAATTAGTTTTTTAGATAAAGTATTTTTCTCCCTATAGTTTTTTAGAGCTTCAATGGTGCCATCCTGCTTTAGTAGTGCAAATGCTTTCTTTTTACTGTTAATTGCCTGTCTTACTTCTTTGTTTAGCCACATTGGGTTTTTCCTATTTCTAGTCCTTTTATTCCCACAAGGTATAAACCGCTTACAGTGCCTATTTAGGATGTTCTTAAACATTTTCCATTTAATATCTGTATTCTTATTTCTGAGGATATTGTCCCAGTCTACCAGATTAAGGGCATCTCTAAGCTGTTCAAACTTTGCCTTCCTAAAGTTCAGTGTTTTTGTGACTCCCTGACAAATCCCCCTAGTGAAAGACAGGTGAAACTGTACAATATTGTGGTCGCTATTTCCTAGATGCCCGACCACCTGCAGATTTGTTATTCTGTCAGGTCTATTAGATATTTAAATCTTAAAATGTGACAAATTTATCGAACATAATGCAACACTATATCGGGAACAAAGTCACAAGCAAAACGAATTTTAAAAATTTCCCTCGTACTAAATTCCCTTTGTAGGTTTTTTTCCTTTAAAGCACAAGAGCTACATTTTAAACCACTGCACAAGGAAAAGTTGGCGTCAGGAGAGTATCGACTGAATCAGCCAATTTTGGCGGGGAAACCGGTGAACCATCTAATGTATATAAATGTGTCCCAACTCTCCCCATTCAACAGATTCAGGGGAAGAGAAGATCTAAAGCATGTTGGATTTTAACATACTTGATCATTAGTTCTACAGCAAGGTGTTTGTCAGCGTTTCCACCTCCCTTCTGAATAAAAGCACAAGCACGCTCAGCTGAGTTGAAAGTACATTTGTATAGGGGATTTGTGATGCAGCTATGTAAAGTGTATTGTTACATACAATGTTAGGCCGGTTTCACACGTCAGTGTCTCCAGTACATGTGGTGACAGTTTTCTCACGTACCGGAGACAGTGACACAGGTACACCCATTCAAATGAATGGTTCTATGCACATGTCAGCGTGTTTTCATGGACCGTGTGTCCATGTGCAAAACACGCTCACATGTCTGTTTTTGAGCAACAGCATGGATCACACGGACCCATACAAGTCAATGGGTTCGTGCAAACATGTACTTCACACGGATGGCGTCCGTGTCCGTCCGTGTGCATTTTTAAAGTCATAGGGTTAAAATTGAAACAAATTTTTTCAATACATGGACATGGACACACGGACAGCACAGGGACAGCACATGGATGGTAAACACGGACACACGGATAGCAAACGGATGTGACCAAACGGACACATAGATACACTGACACGGATATCTCCGATATCGTTTTTTCCGGTATCGGAAATATCAGGACATATGAAACCAGCCTTAAACAGCAACTTGCTTGCTACCTTAGTTTTTCTTTACTCCAATTCACACAGTATTTGTATGAACAGTTGGCAGAACTGCATGTTCCACTGTATGTAGCCCCACATTAAATGGAACCTGTAAGCAGGTTTTTGCTATATTATCTGACAGCTGTATGATGTAGGGACTGAGAACCTGATTCCAGCCATGTGTCACTTACTATTCTGATTTATGTCATTTTAACACAATCACTATTTCCTCTGCTGCAGATCTAGCAGAGGTGGGAATGGTGAGCCCTGTATAGCCCCACCTACAGCACTGATTGCAACAAATATAGAACAACACTGGAACCATCAGTAACAAATAGCTACATAAACCAAACACCCTGTGGTGAGGTCTATAGCACATTTATATAGGACACTCCTGGTTAGAGTAATAATACAGAAAAAATGGAGTAATGTCCGCAACAGGTATTTCAGTAAAAATGTATAAATTTATTAAGTATACCTCAAAATAACATTAATCAGTAATACCAATAAATAACATCAAGCTTTAGAATCAGGTAGACATGTGGCAGCAGTGACCGCGACAATTAAATCATCAGTATCGATATAATATCATAGTTTAAATATATGTCAGAGTAAGTGGGGGAAGAATATCCTATCAACTAATATCCCAGCTAAAGTGCATATAATAATTCTTCAATCCTCAAACAACCCCCCAAATCCCATAGCTGTCTGTAAGCGCTTACCCATGATAGATAGAGCCGGACCCGCGCCATGCCTCTGTCGACGCGTGTTTCGCAGACGCTTCTTCAGAATGCGGTAATGTTCAATGTGCCAAGCCAAGATATAAATACCCTTATCCACAGGTGTCCATCATCTCGGCGCATGTGTCCGGGAGTACGCACCGCAGGTTGCATCACTTCCGGCAAGGTCCGATGACGCCGCGTGTCAGAGACGCCAGTATGACATCACTGACACGCACACATCATCCCTCAGCGCCATCAGCAATACTCCAGAATGCAGTAAACCAGAAACATGCGCACAAGGACCCCGAAGGGCAATATCAAGTAAGTGAATCATGTGCCACCAATCCATAGTAATATTATACAGTGTATCATATACCGAGAGCAGTATGTGCACATTAATATTAATATAGATTAATATCTATAATTAACTGCTCACAACATGAAATATTTAAAAATCAGAATCATTAAATCCGTAACTAATAGATATAACATACATAACAATATAGATACCTACATATATCCAATATACATCAATCAGCATATCAAAGACAATACATTTGTGTCAAAACATAAAGTGACAAGAGACAGATAGTAATATAAATATAAACATCCATTAGAAATGACATCACAATAAAAGACAAACAGAGAAAATGAGAAGAATGGACGTATGACGGCAATATTCATTTCAGGGCTGGCCCAAAAAGTCTTTCTTAATTCACCCCTTAGAGTTACATAGTAACATAGTAACATAGTTAGTTGTTAGGACTGGCGGAACGCACCAAGACAGATGATAAAGGTGCGTTCGCAGTCCGGGGTCCACCGTGCAGGTGAGAACCTGCTGCTAGCAATTTGCAGACAATATGGCGGTACACTAAAGTATACACGCGTGGGTTAAACCTCACCCAGCGTGAAGAAAGCGATCCTGTTAATTCACAGGACCGCAGTACCGCACTAGTGCGCGAGCAAGTGGTCAGCGGACTTAACCCCAGAAGGGATTGGAGCCCGATTAGACCCTTGCTGGCGTAACACCGCAACTGGGTGTGTAGAGAACCTTAAGAAATCTATGTGCACAAGAGTGCGAGCGATGCCGCACTAACGGACGCCACTAACCACCCAGACTCGGGTATGGAAAGCGCAAGGCAGGCGCACGGCGCCGTACTGGCAGGCACAGCTACAGGACGCTGTGATGTGTGTTTAGTGCTGTAGGCTAAGTCGGGCGCTAGATAGCAGCCATACACCTTCCGCGAACAGACATTCAATAGGGTAGGGGTTTCCAAGGACGACTTGCACTCACAACATACACACATAAGCAATTGTAAGACAATACTAGCGCATGGCCGTGCAGTCATGCGCAGTTTATATAGCAGCAGCACAGGAAGTGGCCACAGCACTTTTGCCCTTCTAGGACCTGCCAAGAGGACCAATGGAATGTGCTGCAGAGCCTGAGCACATGACCCTCGATCTCCAACGGGAGACCTTACGCTGGGCATGCTCAGTACATGCAGACAAGGACTTAGTCCCAGAGAAGTCCGCTCGCTGCTGACCAGCACTGACTTTAATGGCAGAGACTGGAGAAGCAGCACTAACTCTCAGAACAGAGTGAGAATGAGCAAGACGCTGGGACCGACGTCCTTGCTGAGCAGGCTCCACTGTGGCTGGACAAGAATGGGAGACCGCAGCGGAAGTGGCTCGAGATTCCCCCTGTGCAGAAGCGGGAACTCAACCCCTAACATTACCCCCCCTCCTTGGGCCTCGCTACGTTCGAAGGCAGCAATGAGCTGCGGAGCCCGAATGTGCTCAACAGGCTCCCAGGACCTGTCCTCAGGGCCATAACCCTTCCAGTCCACCAAATAAAATTTTTTACCACGCACCACCTTGCACCCCAAAATAGCGTTCACCTCATAATCGTCCGTAGACGAACCCGATGTCCCAGCAGATGACTCGGAAAACCGGGACATATACACGGGTTTCAAGAGGGACACATGAAAGGTGTCGGTGATACCCAGGCGTGGCGGAAGGGCCAAACGATAGACCACAGGATTAACCTGCTCGAGGACCTTGAATGGGCCCAAGTAGCGAGGAGCAAATTTAGTGGACTCAACTCGCAGCCTGATGTTACGGGCGGAGAGCCACACCAAGTCGCCAGGAGCAAAGGTCGGAGCGGGGCGCCGATGAGCATCAGCGGAGGACCTCATTCTCTCCTTAGAGGCCCGAATGGCATCCTGAGTGCGGTCCCAAATATCCCGTGCCTCCACAGCCCAGTCTGCCACCCTGGAGTCGGCGGAAGACACGGGCATAGGCACAGGTACCCGTGGATGCTGACCATAGTTGAGGAGGAATGGGGTTTGTCCAGTGGAGTCGGCTACGGCGTTGTTCAGTGCAAACTCTGCCCATGATAGCAAGGATGCCCAGTCATCCTGCCTGGCTGAAACAAAATGTCGCAGGTATGTGACCAAGGTCTGGTTGGCCCTCTCTACCAACCCATTCGTCTCGGGATGATAAGCGGAAGAGAGATTCAACTCAATACTGAGAAGACGACAGAGCTCTCTCCAGAACCGAGACGCAAACTGGGGACCCCGGTCACTGACAATTTTGTCTGGCATACCATGTAGGCGGAAGATATGTCTAATGAACAACGCTGCCAAGGCCCGTGCAGAAGGTAACCGCGGCAGCGGCACCAAATGCACCATTTTTGAGAAATGATCGGTGATGACCCAAATGATGGTACAGCCGCGAGACTTGGGCAAACCCACAACAAAGTCCATCCCGACCATCTCCCAGGGCCTATCTGCCACCGGCAAGGGATAGAGCAAACCAGCTGGCCTTTGACGCGGAGATTTATTTTTGGCGCAGGAGACACACGCCAGAACATAATCCCTGACATCCCGGACCATATGCGGCCACCAGTACGTCCTCGCCAGTAGCTCAGATGTCCTCTTTGTCCCAAAGTGTCCACCCACCCTGGACGAATGAGCCCAAGAGAGAACCTCCGGTCTCAAATTAATGGGCACAAAAGTCTTGCCCGGAGGCACAGACTCTAGCGAAACCGGCGCCACGGTTCTCAGGCTCTCGGAAGGGACAATAAGCCGAGGCTCCTCTTCCTCCTCCTCAGTTGACATAAGGGAGCGAGAGAGAGCGTCAGCACGGATATTCTTCTCCCCGGCGAGATAATGAAGGGAAAAGTGGAACCGGGAGAAGAACAGGGACCATCTGGCCTGGCGAGAATTTAGCCGCTGGGCTGTCTGCAAATAGACCAAATTTTTGTGGTCCGTGTAAACTTGGAAGGGAAACCGCGCACCTTCCAGAAGGTGTCTCCACTCCGAAAAGGCCAACTTCATTGCTAGCAACTCCCTGTCCCCGATGGAGTAGTTCCTCTCCGCTGGCGTGAAGGTCTTGGAGAAGAAGAAGCATGGATGCTTCCGACCTTGAGCATCCTTTTGGTAGAGGACTGCTCCAGCACCAACGGACGAGGCATCCACCTCCAGTAGGAATGGCTTATCCACATCGGGACGATGTAAGATGGGAGCGCTAGCAAAGTGGGACTTAATAGAAGTGAAGGCCTTGGAGACCTCTTCCGACCACAATTTGGGATTCGCTCCCTTCTTGGTGAGGGCTACCAAGGGAGCTACCAGAGTTGAGAAGTGGGGAATGAACTGGCGGTAATAGTTTATGAACCCCATAAAGCGCTGCACCGCTTTAAGAGAATGGGGCTCTTGCCAGTCCATCACAGCCTGTAGTTTGGCAGGATCCATAGCCAATCCCTGGGCGGAGATGATATAGCCCAGGAAAGGTAAGGACTCCTGCTCAAACACACACTTCTCCAACTTTGCGTAAAGAGAGTTTGCCCGTAGGAGGTCGAAGACTCTGCCAACATCTCTCCGGTGGGAGTCAATATCTGGAGAAAAGATGAGAATATCATCCAGATAGACTACAACCGAGGTGGAAAGCATATCCCGGAAGATGTCGTTGACAAAGTCTTGAAAAACGGCAGGTGCATTACAGAGCCCGAAGGGCATCACCAGATACTCATAGTGCCCATCTCTGGTGTTAAATGCCGTTTTCCATTCGTCCCCCTCACGGATGCGAATCAGGTTGTAAGCACCCCGCAGATCTAGTTTCGTAAACACTCTAGCTCCCCGAAGCCTATCGAAAAGCTCAGATATCAACGGCAAAGGGTACTTGTTCTTAACTGTGATAGCATTAAGACCCCTGTAGTCTATGCATGGACGTAGTTCTCCATTCTTCTTCTGCACGAAGAAGAACCCTGCCCCAGCAGGTGACACTGACTTCCTGATGAACCCTCTTGCCAGATTCTCTTGTATGTACTGAGACATTGCCTCCGTTTCCGGGAGAGATAATGGATAGACTCGACCCCGGGGAGGCTCAGCACCAGGCAAGAGATCGATAGGACAGTCATAGGGGCGATGGGGCGGAAGGGTCTCCGCCGCCTTCTTGGAGAACACGTCTGCATAAGACCAATATTGCTTGGGGAGAGAGGATAGATCTGCGGGTACCTCAGTAGTAGCAACCTGAACGCACTCTCGGTGACACCTACCCCCACATGATTCACCCCATCCCAGAATTCTGCCTGAGGACCACTCGATGTGAGGAGAGTGGTACCGTAGCCAAGGTATCCCCAACAGGACCTCATCAATACCCTCAGGAATGACGAGCAGAGAAATAATCTCCTGATGGGATGGCGACAGGGACAGAGTAACAGGGATGGTCTGATGTGTTATCTGTGCGGGGAGTGTCGACCCATTCACCACTCGTACCGTTACTGGTTGGGATAGCATAACCAGGGGTATTGCGTGACGTTGGGCGAAGGCAGAAGACATAAAATTGCCCTCCGCCCCAGAATCCACGCAGAGGTCTACCGAGTGGGAGGATGAGCCAAAGGTAATTGTCCCCTTAAAGGACAATTTGGAGGCAAACGTTGCAGTGTCTAGTGCACCTCCACCTACTACCACTAGACGCTGACGTTTCCTCGACCGCTGATGACATCTGGTGGCAAGATGTCCTGACTGTTGGCAAACATGGCAACCCTGGAGTGCACGAGCAGTCTGGGACTTAGATCCCGCTCGTGACACCACCTTAGGTTCCTGGAACTCAGGAGCCTGAACTGGAGATTCCAAAGGTTTGGCGAAGGTGGGAGCCAGCCGAAACCTCTGCCTACACTGGGCTCGCTCTAACCTCCGCTCGTGAAAACGGAGGTCAATGCGAGTAGATACTGCTATTAACTCCTCCAGTGTGGCGGGAATCTCCCTAGTGGCCAGAGCATCCTTAACGTGGTCAGCCAGCCCCCTCCAAAATATAGGGATAAGGGCTTTATCCGACCACTCCAGCTCAGATGCCAGAGTGCGGAAATGGACGGCAAAAAGGCTGACCAAGGACGAGCCCTGAGTCAGTGCCAACAGTTGGAGCGCCGTGTCATGGGTGACACGAGGTCCTAGAAAGACCTGTTTCAGAGTGCTCAGGAATAACGGAGCACTCTGCACCACATGATCGCCACGCTCCCACAGCGGCGTAGCCCACTGCAACGCCCTGTCCGACAATAAGGAAATTATAAAGCCCACCTTAGCCCGCTCTGTAGGGAAACGAGAGGCCAGAAGCTCGAGATGTATTGAGCACTGACTCACGAAACCCCTACAGGACTTACTGTCACCAGAAAATTTCTCTGGTAGCGGGAGGCGAGATAGCGTCGGTACAGGAGCGGCAGTGGACAAGGTAGCTGCAGCCACACTTGCAGCCTGAACAGCGACAGCAGTAACATCCACAGCTGAGGTTGAACGCTCAAGAGCCGCCAACCTTCCCTCCAGCTGCTGGATGTACCGCTGTGAACGCTGATCGTCTGCCATTTTACTAGCCAGACCCTGGCGCTAGTATTCTGTTAGGACTGGCGGAACGCACCAAGACAGATGATAAAGGTGCGTTCGCAGTCCGGGGTCCACCGTGCAGGTGAGAACCTGCTGCTAGCAATTTGCAGACAATATGGCGGTACACTAAAGTATACACGCGTGGGTTAAACCTCACCCAGCGTGAAGAAAGCGATCCTGTTAATTCACAGGACCGCAGTACCGCACTAGTGCGCGAGCAAGTGGTCAGCGGACTTAACCCCAGAAGGGATTGGAGCCCGATTAGACCCTTGCTGGCGTAACACCGCAACTGGGTGTGTAGAGAACCTTAAGAAATCTATGTGCACAAGAGTGCGAGCGATGCCGCACTAATGGACGCCACTAACCACCCAGACTCGGGTATGGAAAGCGCAAGGCAGGCGCACGGCGCCGTACTGGCAGGCACAGCTACAGGACGCTGTGATGTGTGTTTAGTGCTGTAGGCTAAGTCGGGCACTAGATAGCAGCCATACACCTTCCGCGAACAGACATTCAATAGGGTAGGGGTTTCCAAGGACGACTTGCACTCACAACATACACACATAAGCAATTGTAAGACAATACTAGCGCATGGCCGTGCGGTCATGCGCAGTTTATATAGCAGCAGCACAGGAAGTGGCCACAGCACTTTTGCCCTTCTAGGACCTGCCAAGAGGACCAATGGAATGTGCTGCAGAGCCTGAGCACATGACCCTCGATCTCCAACGGGAGACCTTACGCTGGGCATGCTCAGTACATGCAGACAAGGACTTAGTCCCAGAGAAGTCCGCTCGCTGCTGACCAGCACTGACTTTAATGGCAGAGACTGGAGAAGCAGCACTAACTCTCAGAACAGAGTGAGAATGAGCAAGACGCTGGGACCGACGTCCTTGCTGAGCAGGCTCCACTGTGGCTGGACAAGAATGGGAGACCGCAGCGGAAGTGGCTCGAGATTCCCCCTGTGCAGAAGCGGGAACTCGACCCCTAACAGTTAGTAAGGCCGAAAAAAGACATTTGTCCATCCAGTTCAGCCTATATTCCATCATAATAAATCCCCAGATCTACATCCTTCTACAGAACCTAATAATTGTATGATACAATATTGTTCTGCTCCAGGAAGACATCCAGGCCTCTCTTGAACCCCTCGACTGAGTTCGCCATCACCACCTCCTCAGGCAAGCAATTCCAGATTCTCACTGCCCTAACAGTAAAGAATCCTCTTCTATGTTGGTGGAAAAACCTTCTCTCCTCCAGACGCAAAGAATGCCCCCTTGTGCCCGTCACCTTCCTTGGTATAAACAGATCCTCAGCGAGATATTTGTATTGTCCCCTTATATACTTATACATGGTTATTAGATCGCCCCTCAGTCGTCTTTTTTCTAGACTAAATAATCCTAATTTCGCTAATCTATCTGGGTATTGTAGTTCTCCCATCCCCTTTATTAATTTTGTTGCCCTCCTTTGTACTCTCTCTAGTTCCATTATATCCTTCCTGAGCACCGGTGCCCAAAACTGGACACAGTACTCCATGTGCGGTCTAACTAGGGATTTGTACAGAGGCAGTATAATGCTCTCATCATGTGTATTCAGACCTCTTTTAATGCACCCCATGATCCTGTTTGCCTTGGCAGCTGCTGCCTGGCACTGGCTGCTCCAGGTAAGTTTATCATTAACTAGGATCCCCAAGTCCTTCTCCCTGTCAGATTTACCCAGTGGTTTCCCATTCAGTGTGTAATGGTGATATTGATTCCTTCTTCCCATGTGTATAACCTTACATTTATCATTGTTAAACCTCATCTGCCACCTTTCAGCCCAAGTTTCCAACTTATCCAGATCCATCTGTAGCAGAATACTATCTTCTCTTGTATTAACTGCTTTACATAGTTTTGTATCATCTGCAAATATCGATATTTTACTATGTAAACCTTCTACCAGATCATTAATGAATATGTTGAAGAGAACAGGTCCCAATACCGACCCCTGCGGTACCCCACTGGTCACAGCGACCCAGTTAGAGACTATACCATTTATAACCACCCTCTGCTTTCTATCACTAAGCCAGTTACTAACCCATTTACACACATTTTCCCCCAGACCAAGCATTCTCATTTTGTGTACCAACCTCTTGTGCGTTGAAGTGCATGTTCCTTTATGAGACTAAAGATAATACATAATAAAAATAAAAAATTAATAAAAACAGACACACATAAACATTCTCCTTTTTTTAATAAGTCTGGAGACAAATCTGTCTATAAAAATGAGCTAAAGCTCAATTGCTCATTTAGACCTGCCGGGGTCACGGTATCAAGTACCACAATCCAACGACATTCTCTTTGAGCTAGTACCCGCTTTGTGTCACCTCCCCTAATGCCGTCACGAATCCTATCAATTCCCCAAGCTTGTAAGTTGTATGGATTGCAATTATGTTTAAGTCTAAAGTGGTTTGGAATCGGCTTGAGGGAACTCACATCCTCCACGTCTCGGGCGGATACAATGTCCCTGACATGTTCACGTATGGAAATACGCAATTCACGGGAACTCAGGCCGATATAAATCAAACCACAGGGTCACACCACATAGTAGACCACAAATGTAGTACTACAAGTGATGTATTCCCTGATCTTGTACTCCTTATGGTCGTCCGATGACGTGAAGGACATGGCCCGCCTCAAGTTTTTGCAAGCCAGACAATCACCACATGGATAGAAACCTATCCTAGGTTTCCCAGCTTTGAAGTAATCAGGAGTTTTTGCCACATAATGGCTTTCAACCAAAATGTCTCTTAAATTATTACTTTTTTGCGCCGTCATAAGGGGATGTTGTGGAAGGCATCTCTGCAGCACGGGATCTGTCTTCAACACAGGCCAATGGCGATTCAAAATTTGATGAATAATATCCCATCTATGATTGTAAGTTGAGATATATCTTAACTCAACATCTTTTTTAGCAGTTCCCATCAGTTTACATTACCATCAGAGAGAGATCTTGTTCCTGGATATTTTACTTAAAGTTCAGGAAGATGGTTCAATACACACCAACTTGTATCGTAAAGAGACCTCGGTTAATGCCCTATTGCACGCATCATCCTCACATCCGCATTCCACGATCAGAGCCATCCCCACTGGACAATTCCTCCGTGCAAGGAGGATATGTACCACTGATACACTATTTGAAGAGCAGGCTGTGGATCTTGGGGAGAGATTTAGACAAAGGGGCTATAAGTAGAAGGTCCAAAAGGTACATGAGAGCCAAAAAAGCCTCTAGAGGTGATTTTCTGGGGAATAGGTGGAAAGAGCCAACTGCTAAAAAAGATGTTGAGTTAAGATATATCTCAACTTACAATCATAGATGGGATATCTCTTGTTGATAAAAGACTAGTCGTATTGAAACAACTGCACATGAGCTCAGTAAGTGACACATCGCCGGAATCAGGGTCTCAGCCCCTACATCATGCTGCACTTAGATTGCATAGCAAAAACTTGCTGACAAATTCCCTTTAAAAAGATCGGTTCATTTTTGCTTAAAAATGTAAGATGTGCTTTCACCCATTGTCCATTTCAATTGCGCAGGGAAACTCCGTAAGTTTCGAAGACATGGACTGCACAACTGTTGGAGGAACATCACCAAATGAAGTATTTGCATTACCAAGGATCCCATCACCATTCATCAAACCTGATCCTCCATCGAGCTCAACAAATACACTCATTAGAAAAAGTGAACGGAACAAAGGGAAAAAAATGAAGAACGTTGCAAAATCTACAATGGATTTGTATGTAGTGTTCAGAGCAAGAAGACGCTAATATACTTATATACTAACAAAATTATTACAAATCCATCTTTTTTGAGTTTTTAAACTATGTCTTGATATTAGCTACAATTGCCCGGTTTCTGTTGGCAAATTTTTTAAGGAACACAGACTGGAACACCATTTTTTCAACAATGCTCCAAATAGATTGCATAGATTACAGGGGTTCGGTGTTAAATTTGTAAACTTCACAGCAGAAGTTCTACTCCCCTCTCCTGAGCTGCTGCTCCTACAGTCTCCACTGGACCAAAAGTGACGACACCCTGACCACCAGCCATCTGACTTTGAGGTCAGTCAGTGGCCTCAACAACCAGATCACTGATTGCTGTGACGTCATCACTCCTGGTGAAGTGTTCACAGTGGAAGCAGTAGCTCTGAAGTGGAAGTGGTATCCAGTGGCAAGTAGGTTTTTGTTTTTTGCTTTATTTTAAGCAAGCTGGGTTTTTTGTGAATCTTAAACACATTTTAGCAGAGAACATCTTTAAATTGTAAAATTCCTGTTTTCTGAAGACAATACTGGGGAAAGTTTATGATCTTTTTGCAAACAGCTCATTATCATCAGTTGAATAAAAAGAATCCAGCTTAATTTACTACCACTGATCCCCTGAGCATAATGTTTTGTTTTCCATAAACGTCATATGGTTTCAGAGATACGAAACGTCATATTTAGTGCTGCTTTTTATGGTATTCACCACCGCCCACTTCGTAAAGGCCATAAAAATTAGCACCAAATAAAAATTATGAGATCTTTGGAATCAGATTTTGGCAGATTTAAAAAAAAAATAATAAAAAAAACCCTGAACAAACTACTCAGGGGAGCAGCGGGAATAAAATAAGAGCAGAAACTGGCCACTTTTAAAGGGACACTGTCACCTGAATTTGGAGGGAACAATCTTCAGCCATGGAGGCGGGGTTTTGGGGTTTTTGATTCACCCTTTCCTTACCCGCTGGCTGCATGCTGGCTGCAATATTGGATTGACGTTCATTCTCTGTCCTCCGTAGTACATGCCTGCACCAGGCAATCTTGCCTTGCACAGGCTTGTACTATGAAGGACAGAGAATGAACTTCAATCCAATATTGCAGCCAGCATGCAGCCAGCGGGTAAGGAAAGGGTGAATCAAAAACCCCAAAACCCCGCCTCCATGGCTGAAGATTGTTCCCTCCAAATTCAGGTGACAGTGTCCCTTTAAGCTGGTGATCGGTCCTCTTTAAGAAAAGGATTTGAAGCACTGTTCAATTGCTGTAAACATATATTTGGAAAAATTGGTTAAGGGTGGACATTTGCCCTCATTACAGTTTGCAGGTCCCCCTGCTAGTAAGTCATGAAAATGGCTCTTATCTTAGGCGCTATATTCAGTTGCTATTGATGAAAGAATTGCAAACTAAATGATCACTCAGACATGCACTCTTCCAGATAATTATCTGCATTCAATTTTAGCTTTGTTTCCCTTCCATAATCCACCAATATCATCTTGCGCACTACATAATGGCCATTAGTATGTGATACACATATGATTGTCATTGGTGGCAAATTGAAGGGGGGGGGGGAATTATATAAAGGTCTTTTTTTCCCAAAAAACTTAAAAGCTAGATTCACAGTAATACTCGGCTCTCCGTCGAGCACTATGTCAGGGTTCCTGTCGAAATCCTTGAAAAAGTGAATTCTAACAAAAAACTTTAACACATGGTTATTTTAATGGTGTTTTTGTGGATACCTGAAAAACATAAATACTACCAGGAGGAAGGCCAGACAGTGTCCACAGCTTCATTCAAGTGAATGGCTATGTTGGGGGCCCCTTCAGGAATAAAGTTTTTTGAGGATCCTGAAAAACTCCAATGTGCTTAACGAAGAGCACAATACTAATGTAAACCTAGCCTAACTGCTACTAAAATAAATATTTTCTTCATTTCTTAAATTATGCTATTAATTTCTCGCCAGATTCTCCCGAAACAAAGCACAAACATCTCCTTGTTTAAATCTTTTTAAGACCTCCACTCCTAAAACCCCGAATCTTTGCAACTTTGAATCATTTACAACAGAACGTTTTCAAGACCAGGTAAAAATTAATACGTAACTGGAACAGACAGTTATTGTTTATTTTCAACAAAGGTAAAAATAAAATCTATTTAAAAGGGGTTGTCCCATCAGTGATGTAAAACAAAAGTTGCTTATTTAAGCAATGTGCCAAATTGCTCAGAGTAGGAACCCCTGGTTAGAGCGGCTGCATACTCTTTCTAAGGCCGGCCTCACACTAGCGTGTTTTAAGGACGTAAGAGAGGTGCTGAAAATACGGATTGCATACGGTACAATGCTTCTCTATGCCCCAGCTCCTATCAGCCGTATTTTACTGATCCGTATTATACGGTGTTCTACGGCCGTAGAAAAACGCAGCATGCTGCGTTTGTCACAATATTGCGCAAAAACTACGACAATGAAAGTCTATGGGGGCCAGAAAAATACAGATTACACACGGACCAACAGTGTGACTTGCGATAAATGCGCAGCGGTGTTCTATGGAAAAGCCGGCAATTCAGTGCCGTGTACAGTACACACTGACAGGATAGAATAGAATAGTTAAGATAAATGTCTACATATAGTATAGGGGTATTTATATATATATGTCAGTGAGACACATATATGTATATATATTAAGATTTCATACAGCGCTAGATAGCTTAAAAGCCGGTAATTCAATTGCTATCTCCTTTCCAAACCCGACATGATATGTGACATGGTTTACATACAGTAAACCATCTCATATCCCTTTTTTTTGCATATTCCACAGTACTAATGTTAGTAGTGTGTATGTGCAAAATTTGGGCGCTCTAGCTATTAATTTAAAGGGTTAAATTGCGGGAAAAATTGGCGTGGGCTCCCGTGCAATTTTCTCGGAGAGAATGGTAAAGCCAGTGACTGAGGGCAGATATTAATAGCCTGGAGAGGGTCCATGGTTATTGCCCCACCTAGCTAAAAACTTCTGCCCCCAGCCACCCCAGAAAAGGCACATTTGGAAGATGCGCCTATTCTGGCACTTGGCCACTCTCTTCCCATATCCAGGTGGGATATGGGGTAATGAAGGGTTAATGTCACCTTGCTATTGTAAGCCAGATTAATAATGGAGAGGCGTCATTTATGACACCTATCCATTATTAATCCAATAGTATGAAATGGTTAAAAAACACACACACATTATTAAGCCTTTAATGAAATAAATACACAGGTTTTTGTAATATTTTATTATACTGGTAATCCACCTGAAGACCCTCGTTCTGTAAAAAAGGTAAAATAAAAAAACAACAATATCCCATACCTTCCGTTGTTCTGTCACGTCCAACGATGTAAATCCATCTGAAGGGGTTAACTAATTTTACAAGCAGAAGCTCTGCTAATGCAGCTGTGCTCCTGCCTGTAAAACACCAGGAAATGAATGGAATGTAGGTCAATGACCTGTAGTTACCTTCAGTTGCGGTGATGCGCCCTCTGCTGGATGTCCTCATATGAACTCGAGCGTGGGAGAATATTCAGAAAAGTTCCCAGGCTCGAGTCATGTGACTTTTCTGCGTATTACGGCCATAAATTACGGACCGTATTTTTATACGCTGAGTGTGAGGCTGGCCTAATAGAGTGTCAGGAGTCTAGAACAAGGGACCCCTTTAAAAAAACAAAAAAAAAACTTGAAAATGGCAGGGATGGTTTTATACCAATTAATTAAGGCATACTGACCTTCTCGATTACCCATCGATCCAGCAACGGCTGCTTTAATGGTTATATGGTTACTTGACCACTGCAGCCAATGAAAGGTCTCAGGAATCATGAGATTGAAGAACAGGATGTCATCAATTTCTGTCCTGACACAGAGCAGCCAACGTTTGATCCACGGGTTTTAGATTGGGCGAGTATGCCTCAAATTATTTTAGTTTCAAACCTTCTATACCATTTGCAAGATTTTTTTTAAAGTAGTACAACCCCTTTAAGTTTGTAATTCAATATGATATGCACAGAACATGAATATTGGAGGGAAAAGGAAGCAACACATAATTTGCATTTCTTTATCGCTTCATTGGGGGACACAGATAACCGTGGGTGTATGCTGCTGCTGCTGACACTATGCAAAAAAGGAAAAGAACAATAGCCCCTCCCCGGCAGTATACACCCACCGACAGGCACTGAGCACCTCAATTTGTGCTTAGTGTCTGTAGGAGGCGGACCTGGATCTCCCAGATCCGCAGCTAATCATTTTTTGCTTTCGCAGATTTGTTGTTTTACTAAATATTTATTTTGTTTTTCAGATTCAACTTCTAGGGAATCAGGGTGTTAATTTACTCTGCCTTTACATTATTAGCGGCTGAGCGAGCAGTGTGGTGTCACCCACATCGCAACACTCAGGCCTGCTGGCAGGACATTTCTCCCCTGTGCCTTCATTGGTGCCTCAGGGTGAGTTTGGTGGCCGGTCCTTGCCGAGTTTCCTCCTCACCCCTCTCCTCGGAGAGGGCTGAGAGGGAGACGGTAGTCACCAGCGGTGACCTTCCCCCCTTTTTTCCCTAAGGGGGTTGATGCCGTCTCCTGGAAGAGGGTTCTTCTCTCCAGCGTCCCTGCCTTCCCTTGGGCCCCTGGACGACCCTCATACAGCGCTGAAGATCAAGGTAATGAAGATATATCGGGGGGAAGGGGATTGTTGTTTGTATTACACACTGGCTCCCTCCCTTGGACCTGTCAGCGCTGCCCTGCCATCTATTCCATGCGTTGTCCATTCAGCGCCGTGGCTTCCCTTTTTTACTTTCACTTTCCCTCAGTTTGGGCCAGTCGGCCGCGCCTCCTAATCGCCCGCGCTTTCTTGGCGCCCAGTGATATTTTAATACAGCTCACATGCCCCCTTCTGCCGCTGGAAGGGGTTTCTCTCTTCCCGGTCATTTGCCGTACGCTTAACCACTCCCCCTCTTCCCTACGAGGCCTCTATTCCTCCTCCATCTTGGATTCTGCTTCCTATCCGGACGCTACTCCACTTTTGGGGCACAGATACCGGCTCGGCTGCAGCTCCGTACCGTAGCAACCCTCCCCTGCAGTATATCATACTCCGGAGGCAGCGCTGCAGTAGTTTAGGCTTACACAGGCAGAGCTTTCCAACCCTTTTTTTCCTACTAGAAGCTCACAGCCTACATATGTCCAACTCTATTGGGGCTTCTGTTTCCAAACCCACCATCATTCATTACGCTTGCTCACGCTGCAAGAAAAAGTGATCAGCAGGTCAGTCGTCACCCTTCTGCCAATCCTGCAGTCCGCCTACCATGTCTGCTCCACAGGAAGCTTCTGAATCTCGGGATGAGTGCACTCCCCCTCCCCCAGAGTGGGCAGTTGCTATGTCTCAGTCAGTCTCTGACTTGACTAAAGTATCCCAATCTCTGGTCCAAGCGCTTGAACGACTTCCACATCTAGCTATTGCCACCAGTGCTCCGACCATCTCTCATGGCGAGTCGCACGCACCTGTTATCGACCCTCAGAAGAACGCTCCAGCCGGCCGTTCTAGAAAGAGGTCCCTGTCTGGCTCCTCTTCTAGCTCTCCGGGTCCCTCAGCAGTTCCCAAGCTGCTCACCTCTTCCCAATTCCCCTCTTGGGAGGAGGACCTTGGGTCGGACATAGATTCCCAGTCCGGGTCTGACTCTGACTCAGACCAGACGTCTGGCATACAGGCTATTGTGGATAGTCTCATCTTGGCTATCTTCCAACTCTTAAGCTTAAACAGGACGAGGTTCCCTCACAGGATCCTTCTGTCTCCTTCAAATGGGTCAAGCGTCCTTTTCGCTCCTTTCCCAATCACTAGGAATTTGAGTCTACCCTGTCTAAGCACTGGGAACATCCTGAGAAGCGCTTCCCAGGTAGAAAACACTCATTTAGTGCTGACCTTTTTGCCAAATGGGCAGAATCTCCAAAAGTGGACCCGCCGGTTTCCCGTCTTTCATCCAAGACTGTCCTGTCCTTACCTGACGGTGCGTCGCTTAATGACGCTACGGACACACAGATTGAGACTCTAGCCAAATCAGCTTTCGAGGCATCAGGAGCTTCCCTCTGCCCCAGTTTCGCCTCCACCTGGGTGGCAAAGGCCATTCCGCCTGTGCCAAGATTCTTCGATGAGGCATTTTGGCTTCGGCTTCCCCACAGGAACTGGCTGATTTGGTGGACCAGATTGGCCACACGGGCAAATACGTTTTGGCTGCCTCCTTGGATGCAGCGGCCTGTTCCGCAAGGGCAAGTAGCAACATCATTGCTATAAGCCACATTCTTTGGCTCAAAGCATGGAGCGCAGATACAACTTCTAAGAAGTCTCTCACCAACCTAGTCTTTCAGGGTTCCAGACTCTTTGGCTCTCGCTTAGACCAGATCATTTCTGATGCCATGGGAGGAAAAAGTACTTCCCTCCCTCAGTCTATACCAAAACATTTCTTCAATAAAAAGGGCCCTAGGCCTTTTAGGCACTTTCGTCAATTTCGGACCTCTGACTCCTCTTCCCAGCAGGAGCAACCTTCCGCTTCAGGAGAGCGGAGGAGACCCTCTTACAAGCCTGCCCCCAGATGGAGAACTAAGAGCCACCCTTTCAGGTCCTGTGGCTCCCGTTCTGATAGATTTCATTCCAAGTGACGGGTCGCCCCCACCTGGAATGACTTCCAGGATGGGAGGCAGACTTCTTTCCTTCCGGGACGCCTGGCTGTCTGTAGTCAACGACGCCTGGGTCAGAGAGGTAGTTACCTCCGGTTACAAGATCGAATTTTCTTTCCTTCCGGAAAATCGTTTCTTCCTCTCTCATCCACCAAGGCAACCGTCTCAACTGCCCGGGTTTCTTCAGGCCATCTCTTCCCTGGTCACAGCTGGCGTAGTCATTCCTGTCCCTTCAAACAAGCGTTTTTCGGGGTTCTACTCTAACCTCTTTGTAGTCCCCGAGAAGGACGGTTCCCTTCGCCCAATTCTGGATCTCAAGTTTTTGAACTGCCATGTTCGACTCCGCCACTTCAGGATGGAGTCCTTGCGGTCTGTGATTGCCGCCATGGAGCCTGGAGAGTTCCTGTGTTCGGTGGACATTCAGGATGCGTACCTTCATGTTCCTATCTGCGTATGGCACCAGAGGTACCTTTGGTTTGCTATCTAGGAAGAGCACTACCAATTCATGGCCCTCCCGTTTGGCCTGGCATCGGCCCCCAGGGTCTTCACCAAGATCATGGCGGCGGTCATGGCCATCCTTCGTTCCAGGGGGATTCTCATCATCCCCTACCTGGACGATCTTTTGATCAGTGGTTCTTCTCATCGAGACTGTGCGCAAAGCCTCCATATCTCTCTGGACACTCTGACTCGCCTCGGGTGGATCATCAACCGGGACAAGTCCTCTCTGATTCCCTGCCAGCGTCTGTCCTTCCTGGGCATGGAATTCGACACGAATTTGGCTCGGGTCTTCCTCCCACTGGACAAGTTCTCCGGTCTCCGCAAGGCAGCCCGATCTCTCAAACACCCAGCTCTTTGCTCGCTTCAGTTCTGCATGGCAGTCCTGGGAAAGATGGTTGGCTCCATGGAGGCCGTTCCCTTTGCCAAATTCCACACACGTCCCCTCCAACTGTTTCTTCTCTCCACTTGGAATAGATCCACGACCTCACTGGACCGCCCCGTTCATCTGCCTCAGCAAGTTCGGCAGTCACTGACCTGGCGGACCCTGTCTTCTTCGCTCCTCAGAGGGACGTCTTTCCTTCCGCTTCAGTAGCAGGTCATCACCACAGATGCCAGCCTGCTTGGTTGGGGAGCGGTCTTCCGACATCTCACAGAGCAGGGTCGCTGGACCCATCAGGAGGCTCTTCTTCCTATCAACTTACTGGAGATCATAGCAATCTTCCTTGCCTTACTCCACTGGCAATCATTCCTGGCCGGTCGTCCCGTCCGCATCCAGTCGGACAACGCCACGGCCGTTGCGTACTTAAACCACCAGGGCGGGACACGCAGCAGTCAGGTAATGGCAGAGGCAGCAAGGATACTTTATTTGGCAGAACGTCATGTTCCGGTCATTTCAGCTGTCCACATTCCTGGCGTCGAAAATTGGGCAGCCAACTTCCTCAGCCACCAGGGCCTGGTGGCGGGCGAATGGTCTCTCCATCCCTCAGTATTCTACCAGATTTGTCTTCATTGGGGCACCCCAGACGTTGACCTCATGGCGTCTCGGATGAACCACAAGGTTCCTCAGTTTGTCGCCAGATCCCAGGACCCTCTGGCCATCAGCCACGATGCCCTGGTAATCCCCATGGTCGCAGTTTCAGTTTCCTTACCTGTTTCCCCCACTTCCCTTGATCCCAAGGGTAGTAAAAAAGATAAAAGTTAGAGGGGATTCCTGTCATACTCATAGCTCCAGAATGGCCAAGGCGCCCCTGGTACGCGGAGCTGGTCAACATGCTTGCGGATACCCCTTGGAGACTCCCAGACCGCTCAGATCTTCTCTCACAGGGCCCACTCTTCCACCAGAGTTCTCAGTCCCTGCATTTAACGGCATGGCTGTTGAGGCCGCGGTTCT
This sequence comes from Ranitomeya imitator, assembly GCF_032444005.1. Lineage (NCBI taxonomy): Eukaryota > Metazoa > Chordata > Amphibia > Anura > Dendrobatidae > Ranitomeya > Ranitomeya imitator. Next base: position 734,659,314 of record NC_091282.1, on the reverse strand, counting down.
GAGGGAGTCTGGTTTTTCTCATCAGGTCATACAGACCATGATCAGAGCCAGGAAGCCAGCTTCTTCTCGCATTTACCACAGGTACTGAAAGGCTTTCTTCCGGTGGTGCGAGACACACAATGTCTTTCTGATGACTCTTTCCCTTCTGGACTTCCTGCAGTCGGGTCTCGACTCGGGTTTGTCCTTCAGTACCCTAAAGGGCCAAGATTCCGCCTTGTCCATTCTTTTCCAAGGGGACTTGGCTTCCGTCTCTCAAGTGAAGACTTTTCTGCAAGGAGTTGCTCATCTTGCTCCTCCTTTTTGTCCTCCACTGGAAAATTGGGACCTCAATTTGGTTCTCAGTGCCCTTCAGACCGTTCCTTTTGAACCGCTTCAGGACGTCTTTTTTTCCTTTCTTTCCAGGAAGGTGGCCTTCCTCATTGCCATCACTTCAATTAGAAGAGTTTCCGAGTTGGCAGCATTATCCTGCCGCTCCCCCTTCCTGATTCTTCATCAGGACAAGGTCGTTCTAAGACCTGTCCCCGAATTTCTTCTCAAGATGGTTTCCACTTTCCACATCAATGAGGATATCATTCTTCCTTCTTTTTGCCCTTCTCCTGTTCACCCCTTGGAGAAGTCTCTTCACAAGCTTGACGTTGTCAGGGCCGTTCGGATCTATCATTCTAGAACTGTCCATTTTCGCAAATCCGACTCTCTGTTTGTCATTGCTGAGGGTCGCCAGAAAGGCCTTCAAGCGTCCAAATCCACTATTTCTCGCTGGATTCGTTCTGCTATAATGGAATCCTACTGTGCTCGAGAGACACAGCCCCCTCCTGGGGTACGGGCCCACTCCACCAGAGCTGTCGGTGCTTCCTGGGCTGTTTGTCACCAGGCCTCTGCTTTGCAGGTTTACAAGGCTGCCACCTGGTCGTCTTTACATACGTTCACGAGGTTCTACAGGGTTCATACCCAGACTTCGTCAGATGCAGGTTTTGTTAGGAAGGTACTGCAGGCGGCGGTCGCACACCGGCCGACCTGAGCCCTTTTCTCGCTTCCTTTCTACCCACCCTTTTCCGGGACTGCTTTTGGACGTCCCATGGTTATCTGTGTCCCCCAATGAAGCGATAAAGAAAGAGGGATTTTTGGTACTCACCGTAAATCTCTTTCTTGGAGCCTTCATTGGGGGACACAGCACCCTCCCTGGTTATTTGTTCTTGGTACCGTGTTTGGGCCTACAATTCCTGATTGAGTTGGTACTCATGTGTTCTCAGGTATGGTTGTCTCTCCTACTGCTTTTTTCACCAACTGAGGTGCTCAGTGCCTGTCGGTGGGTGTATACTGCCGGGGAGGGGCTATTGTTCTTTTCCTTTTTTGCATAGTGTCAACCTCCTAGCAGCAGCAGCATACACCCACGGTTATCTGTGTTCCCCAATGAAGGCTCCAAGAAAGAGATTTTACGGTGAGTACCAAAAATCCCTCTTTTATCTCCATGTAAGTAAGTATTTTCAACTATAACAACAGTGGGAGTTTGTAAATTCTGCATAAAAGCGAGTGCAGGAAATCAGTGCTGCCAAAAGTAACCAGAAAACCCCGATGATGGGTGAATCTGGCCAACACTGGCACTGTTGCCTGCTCAGGTTTTAGTTTTGCATAGTGCTCACTAATTTTAATGTGAAATAATAAGTAATTAATTATGTAAGTAATATATTTTACTATTTTCTGTGTGTTTTGGATATTATATATTTTTTTCATTTTAGCAAGAAAGTTTTACTGCAGCAAATACCAATACACCATCACCTGCAACAAACATAGGTTAGTATCATTACATGCATAAGTAATGCTGAAACTCACACACTTTACCTCCTTACAACACATTATGGATGTGTTATCAATATTTACACCAAGAATGGCACAAGTTGAACAAGACTACCGAGTATTAACAAGTTCCTTTTCTGGAGCACTTGAGGCTTGTATCGGTCTAGCAATTGATGACTGTATATACAAAAATACATTCAGAATATCTACTTTTTATATATAATTGTACGTTTTCCAATTTAAAAAAAATCCTTTAAATCCCTTTTTTAGGAAATCTGTTCCAGAAAATGGAAGGAGATGATGATTTTGCATTTTTATTTCCTTCAAAGTCTTCACAAGCTTCAGATGATGACAAAGAAGACTTTGGTTTTATGTTACCATTTGGAGAGGATTCAAGAAACTCCATGGAACTGGAATCTGCTCCAAACCAAACAGAATTTACATTTTTTTAGGTCCATATTTCTCCTGTATTTCAATATCTCGAAATGGTCGTCTCTCAGATATGCAATTTTCATTCATTTTTAATAATCTGCGTTAAGCATGTTACATTTTTAATGATAAATATAATTTGACCTGTTAAACATTCTAGTAAAAAAATCCTCTAAACCCCCATCACTCCTGTGCCACCATCATGATGGACTCCACTGGGACCTGAAGAGATGATGCCCAGTCCATTTAGTCACCTGACCTGACCACTCAGGCCACTGATTGGCTGCAGAGTCAGGTGACTGATGGACAGAACATCATCACTTCCATTGAGCTCAGTGGCCTCTGTGGTTGGGTAGGTAACTAAATGACCTGGAAGTCATCACTTTCAGTCCTGACAGAGACAACTGGATCAGTGGTGCTAGAGCTGTGGGGGTTTGGAGAGTTATTTAGCAATCTCTTTCTATATTTTAGGGCTCAGTCAGAAGACCATAAAAATTGGACCGCAATGGCCACGGCTTTCCTGACTCAAGCCTGACAGTCACGCTCGGATCGGGAGAGTCGCCAGCCAGTCTGTGTATTGCGGTCTAATCTCGGTGCGATTTATATGGTCGTCTGAGTAATAATGATAATGATATGATCTGTTCCCAATCTGGTTACTTTTCAAAAAGTACTGGAAAATACCTTTAGTCAAGAGAAATACTGCACCATATATACAAAGTTACCAAACGTTTTATTTATCTTATGCCGCTTAAAAGCAGTTACACCTTAGTTTAAATGTTTGCAATTTAGCCTTCCTTTAGATCGGAGCATGTGAGTTCAAGCAGAAATATTAGTACGGGATCAAAGAAACATAGTTGCTTTGTTCCATAAACAGCACCACTTTTATTGATTCTCAGCTCTTACAAATGGGGTTAACGGCTGACCTACAATAGCAGACATAATCCATAAATGGAGGACAGTGGAGATAGATGCAAAGTAAGTAGGTGGGAAAGTACACCCAACTGTTTGGCTTTACCAAGAGGTCACCAAGCAACTGTAGGTTTGAACAGTCATTCTATGCTGATAGACTCCCTTTAAAATTAGCCAGACAGTAGCATTTTGCCTTTTAGTCTTACACTAGCAGACGTAAGGGTAGGTTCACTGAACTGGTGTCTCCACATCTGAGAAAAATGGTCCGATTATTCTGATCAGACCTTGCTCAGATTTTGATCAGTTTTTCTCAGACATGAACAGAAAAAAAATAAAGTTTTTCCCAACTTCTCCTATGTGACAATCCATGAAAATCAGACTGCACTAGGATGTCATCTGAAGATTTTTTTCATGGACCCATAGAATTAAATTTCTGATTTTGATCTGACACTCGAATCAAATGCGGACATGTCTTCAATTTTTTCCGCGAACCACTCCGCCCAAGAAAATAAAAACGGACCTGTGCATAGCCCCATAGAATAGCACAGGTACGAGTGCAATCGGTGAAAATCACAGATAGCACTCATGAAAATCGGTCATGTGCACAAGCTCTTCGGCAGAGCCAAAAAAAGGCAGTTGTGTAGCAGAATTTGATTGCCATGTGTTTTCCTTACTATCAGCATTGCTTCATTTCATTAAATGTAACAATTCAGGAAATAGATTTTTCATATACTGCTGTATATGCAATGTGTTTCATGTCCAGGTTCAGGTTCACCAAATGTTTAGTATATGTGAAAGGACCGAGTATTTAATTGTTGTCTTGTTAATTGTCATTCAGTTTTGCTTGTATTTATTAATACATGATTAATAAAGATGCCTTTGTTTTGTTGATATTCAATATTTTCAACTCTATATTGTAGATTTCTGACGCTAAAACATAATGGACAATACAAACGGATCTGCATTTACATAACAAGCAGTAAGAATTGCAGGCTGTATGATTTACTAATACTTGACCATTTTTACATTTTGTGTGGAAAGCGTAACTGTGAAAATCTGATATCTTTTTTTCAACTTTTTGTCCAGTTATGGAGTTTAGGTTCCTGTAAAGGTATATGCACCATAATATACCAATACCAGGCAATCACAGATTAAAGGGACACTGTCACCTGAATTTGGAGGGAACAATCTTCAGCCATAGAGGCGGGGTTTTCAGGTGTTTGATCCACCCTTTCCTTACCCGCTGGCTGCATGCTGGCCGCAATATTGGATTGAAGTTCATTCTCTGTCCTCCATTGTACACGCCTGCGCAAGGCAAGATTGCCTTGTGCAGGCATGTACTACAGAGGACAGAGAATGAACTTCAATCCAATATTGCAGCCAGCATGCAGCCAGCGGGTAAGGAAAGGGTGAATCAAACACCCGAAAACCCCGCCCCTATGGCTGAAGATTGTTCCCTCCAAATTCAGGTGACAGTGTCCCTTTAAAGGAGTTGTCTGGCCTTGGAGTACAAGTCTGCGGTCACTCTTTGTGAGCTCTGGGCGCTGTGAGAATTCTCCAGTACTAGCACTGGTCAACACTCCCATCCACAGAAAAGTTGAAGACTTGTAAATCAGTGGTGGGTTTGAATGCTGGAACCCCTCCGATCTGGAGAAAGGGGCTCTGAAATACCCTGATTGCACTGGATGGTTGGGGAGCAGGTAAGCCACTGCTCAACCATTCTTGCTCTGTAGGTGATGGCAAAGTACTGTACTTTGCTATCTTTAACAGTCCAATTGATAATGAGAAAGTTTGATGAACAGTTGTATAATATGTAACAATTCCTATGCTTCTACCCATGAGTAGGTAACGGTCTATAGTGCAGTAATCTCGCCTTTTTCTATAACAATAGTGAAACAACTACCGTTTTAATGTGCTTAAGTATTCTAGGAAAATAAATCGTAAATGCTACTTACTGCAGCAGATTGAAATGTGTAGATTTACTGAATTAGAAATTGTAAGCTCCCTCTACATGGTTGATTGCACTGGTAGTATGAGTTAGTTAATCCGCTTCGGTCAATGAAATAAAATAAGGATTAGTTTTTCATTTACTGCTACTGAGTAGGTCATTAAAACCACATAGACACTAATGAGTCTGAACAGGTGATTTGGTTCTCCTTCTACACCAACGACGTATAACCAGGAGGTTATTCATTGGATTAACTGCTACATTATCATGGTTCTTCTTTTCTCCAAAAGTAACTAAACTTAAGAATAAAGACAGTTATAGTATATTTGTCAGTAATATTTTTTTTTCCAGGAAAAGATATATATGTATATGGCTAAATTGCGTAAATCGGAAACCGAACAGCTCATTTATAAACCTGTCATCTACAATTTATGGACTGCTAAAAAAAACAGTCACAAGTAATCAAGCAAATTTCCTTGAACACAGGAGTCATGACCTCTTAATTATGACTCACACCGAGGTTTCTTTAAGATTAGCAGCTATTCTTTCTGATCCAACGGTTTGTGTTCTAATGGTACATACCAAGCAAGAGTGGACTCAGACAGAAAAGGGTTCTTGTGCCAAAACAATATACGACCCCCTTGCCTTCCAATAGCTCATCAAAATGCCCAATTCCACCTGTTTTGAAAGCTGTAGTGGCCCACTTACCAACTTGGACGTTATCTATCTCTCTCAACTCCATCATATACATAAACAATTGGCTTGGCCTGTCATTTAATTGATTGGAAAGGGGAAAGCGAAGGAAGAAGCTGCTAGGCAGCTCTGGCAGCATCTTATCTCTTGAATACCAAATGGTTTTGGCATTAAAATTCAAACGTTTTCTCCATTGACATCACCTGCTGGGAGAGTCAAGGGGCCTCAATGCTCATTAGACAGTTGGCCAATTATGCTGATATCGGCCGACTTTTGTCTCTTGTTATAGAGCAGGGGAAGCTGAACAGATTCATATATATTCTTTATGGGAAAAGTTTCAGTAAAACTTGCATTTTATTCATTTACAGTGAAACCTTGGATTTGTTCCGGGAATATGCTTGTAATCCAAAACACTTGTATATCAAAGCAAATTTCCCATGAGAAAGAATTGAAATGCAGTCGATTCGTTGCACAACACGAAAATATTTACTCATAAATAATTATTAATACAAAATAAAACATAAAACAAATTAAACTGCACTTTACCTTACAATAGAATTGTTGGTGTGAGGGATACAAGAGAGATGGCATGAAAAAGGTTATTGTATAGCACGACTTTCACTAACTGAATCACTGCTATCTCTTGGCTCAAGAGATTTTTTTTCTTTTCGTGGGACTTTAATAACGAAGGACCTGTCCAATGACTGTTGCTTTTGCCTCTTTTTGAGGATTCCACAGAAATGTGACATTGCATTGTTGTTGAACATATTCATCGCTCGCACTACTACAGCCTTATTCGTGTGGTGTTTTTCTACAAAGTCTTGCAGTTTCCCAAATTTTGCACATCTCCCGAATCTCATTTGAATTGAGAGATTCCTCTGACTTGTCTTCATCCTTTTCCCCAGACACGATCATCTCCATAACCTCCTTCTGTTGCTCACGATGCCAATCCATAGGTCCGTTGGTGGTTAGCTCCTGACCATGTTCCTCCACCAGCTCTTCAATGTTGGCCTCATTCACCTCCAGCCCCATGGTCTTCCCCAAAGACACAATTTCATCGACAATTGGCTCAAACCCATCAAATGCCTCAATGTCATTTCCAAGGACGCTGTCAGATCACAGTTTGCCCCAAACAGAAGTGAGGGTTCTCTTTGTGACCCCATCCCATGCTTTATCAATGATCTTGAGACCGTTCACAATGTTGAAATAATTTTTCCAAAACTCTGGCAGGGTAAAGTTTGTTCCTTCGGTCACTTCAAAGCATCACTGAAACAGTGCTGTGGTGTATAGCTTCTTAGAATTTGAAATTACCTTTCTGATCCATAGGCTGCAGTAGTGGAGTGAAGTTGGGAGGAAGGTACTTGTCCTTAATGAATTTGAATTCCTCCAGTAAGTCGTCCTCAAGGCCTTGAGGATGGGCAAGAGCATGTCCACAACCAGCAAGACTTTGAGTGGTAGATTCCTTTCTAAAAGGTATTTCTTTACTTCCAGACAGAAGACCACGTTCATCCACTCAACAAATAAACTACAAGTGACCCAAGCCTAAGGGTATGTTTCCACGTTCAGGAAACACTGCGTTTTTGATGCAGCATTGAGCTGCAAAATATAAAAGATAACTTTTATTTCAACCTTTTGAAAAACTACCCATTAAAAACTGTGTTCAAGTGCGAAATCCATAGGCACTTGACTATACATGTCCAATCGGACCAGACACCATAGGAATCCTGAATACAAATAAACAGGACCCTATCTAATATGATTAAGACCAGTTCCATGACCACCGAGAGCCCGTGAGCTAGAGAGGAGGAACTGCTGTATTTTCTCTAAGCTAGCTATGTACCCTAACGTAGTGTGAGGTCCCCTGAAGAGTCTACACATTGATGAAACGCGTCGGGACGTACAGGAATGGTTAGGGCTATTTCACAAAAGGGTTAGCTGTGGACTGCCCTTGTAAGGGCGGGAGTAATTTGGGGTCAGGGCCGCAATAGCCTATACAGGGCACAATAGGGCAAGAGGACCTCATCTCTCCCAGCTTGCAGAGCGGTTTCTTGGAGGGGAAGAATCATTGATCATCACCAGAGCTGTTAATGGGTGAGATCTTTCCAATTTACCTGCTTTGTGTGTAAAAACTGTGGGTATGTGTGTAACTACCCAAATAAGCTAGTCCACATAGAGACTGTGATTTTCGTAACTTAAATGTCGCACATGACAAAAAGACCTTTATCCTACAGTCTAGAAATGCATATGATTTGATATCTAATCTTAATGTGGTTTAAAATTGGAACTGGTCATATTCATATTAGATAGGGTCCTGTTTATTTGTATTCAGGATTCCTATGGTGTCTGGTCCGATTGGACATGTATAGTCAAGTGCCTATGGATTTCGCACTTGAACACAGTTTTTAATGGGTAGTTTTTTTAAAAGGTTGAAATAAAAGTTATCTTTTATATTTTGTTTTCTCTGTGCTACTGGCAATTTGAATTAGAGAGATTTTTGGGATACGTTGTCCCTGTGCTGCTTTTCTTGATAAAGCATTGAGCCGCAGCATCAAAAATGCAGCGTCCAGATGTTACAACATACTGGAGGGGATTTCATGAAATCCCGTCTCCACTATGCATTAAAAGGCGCATGCGGCATACCTGCAAAAACGCACATGCGGCGCGTCTTTTAAGATTGCAGCATGTCCTTACATTGCAGACACAATGCAAGGACAACGCAGGTGACCTGCCAGTGACCTCAGGTGCAGATTTGGTCAGGATTTTGCCTGCATAAAATCCTGACCAAATCCTGATGCAATCCTGAACGTGGACACATACCCTTAAGGCCCCGTCACACATAGCGAGATCGCTAGCGAGATCGCTGCTGAGTCACAAGTTTTGTGACGCAACAGCGATCTCAGTAGCGATCTCGCTATGTGTGACACGTAGCAGCGATCAGGCCCCTGCTGTGAGATCGCTGCTCGTGTCGGAATGGCCTGGGCCATTTTTTGATTGTTGAGGTCCCGCTGACATCGCTGAATCGGTGTGTGACGCCGATTCAGCGATGTCTTCGCTGGTAACCAGGGTAAACATCGGGTTACTAAGGGCAGGGCCGCGCTTAGTAACCCGATGTTTACCCTGGTTACCATCGTTAAAGTAAAAAAAACAAACGCTACATACTTACCTACCGCTGTCTGTCCCCGGCGCTGTGCTTCTCTGGTCTGGCTGTGAGCGGCGGGCAGCCGGAAAGCAGAGCGGTGACGTCACCGCTCTGCTTTCCGGCCGCTGTGCTCACAGCCAGACCAGAGAAGCAGAGCGCCGGGGACAGACAGAAGTAGGTAAGTATGTAGCGTTTGTTTTTTTACTTTAACGATGGTAACCAGGGTAAACATCGGGTTACTAAGCGCGGCCCTGCGCTTAGTAACCCGATGTTTACCCTGGTTACCGGGGACCTCGGAATCGTTGGTCGCTGGAGAGCTGTCTGTGTGACAGCTCTCCAGCGACCAAACAGCGACGCTGCAGCGATCCGGATCGTTGTCGGTATCGCTGCAGCGTCGCTAAAGTGTGACGGTACCTTTAGTGTTGGGCCTTCAGATAACGTTTAATTGGCTCTTCTGCACCACAGGCTTGCGGATTCTCAGAATGATACACAAGCAGTGGATTTACTTTTAAATCTCTACTTGCTTTAGCACACAACAAGGGTGAAATGGTCCTTCATGGATCTGTGACCGGACATTGCATTCTGTTCTTCTGGAATGCAGATCCTCTTAGGAAGCTTTTTTTTAACTTTTGCAGCATCTCCATGCCTCACAACACATCGGATGCCACTTTTCTTCCTAAAGGGAACATGTCAGCAGGATTGTGCACAGTAACCTACAGACACTGTCAGGTTATACCAATTAAAATGATACCTGGGTTCATGAAATCTGTTTTGTGGTTGTTCAGTTTTGAGTTAATGATATACTCCTGTTCCGGGGCAGCTGCTTAGCTATTCATAATGCAGACTGCTGACAGGTCACTGATCCCTCAGTAACCTGCCCTCTAGTTTTTATAATGAATATTATATATACATATTGAAAAGAAAAAAAAACCTTCTGCAGGCAGGTGCCAGCCGTGGCACCTGTGCTGCAGCATTACCACATGTGTACTGTGAATATGATTAATATGTTTGAGGTTATCCTGATATTCAAAAAAAAAAAAGAAATCCATTTGAAAATGGTGCCCACTGCACCTGCGGAGTAGCAGCGATTGGTGAGCCGATAGCTGCTACTGCACAGGCGTCCTCGTTCCCAGAACACCCTGTCCTTATCAGTCACGGAGGTGGGCGTCTCGGCGAGTTGTCTAAAACTCTCTAGGCTCGAATCTGCGCGCAGAGCGGCCTGAAACTCCTGGCTAGGGGAAGCCAGAAGTGATATCAGGGTCCCTTCCCCACGGGAACCCTCTGGGACCTGCTCTGGGTCCACCTCTGGTTCAGTCACAATGATGACTGAGGAGGGTTCGGAAGGCAGACAGTTATCTGCGTTCCGGGCACTCTGAATGCGGGTGACAGCAGCTACGTAGGCTGTCTCCCCAGGGATTTCTACAAACCCATCAGCCGACGCTGCTATGGGTACTACTTCCCCATCCACCCCCAACACTCCAGGGGCAGTACTACTTATGGGCCAGTTACCTTCCTCGGTGGCACTGGTCAATTTCATGGCATCACCTTCTTCACGGTTCCCATGCATCTCCCCATTTCCTGTAGCACCGACACTTGCCCCTGCTAGGGGTTCCTCAACCATCACACTCCGCAGAGCGACGTGGCTGAGCACACCTGTACCTATGGACACATTAACCTTCACAGAAAAATCATTATCAGGTTCAGTTGGCACAGGTACAACATTTTCACCATCAATCCTAGGGAAAAATGGTTATCAGATGCATCATTACATGATAAAGCATGGTCAGGTAACACATGCGATTTCCCATCATCATCATCAGGGTTAATGTTACCCTTATTAGCAGATTTGGGAGGGGTGTCAGGGACGTAGTATGCAACTATCCTCCCCAAATCAGTCCCCAACAGAACATCAGTGGGCAAATTATCAGACAGCCCCACTTCCTTCACCCCGCTCCCGGCACCGAAATCAATATAAACCCGGGCCATTGGTAAGGGACAGCTGATGCCCCCAATCCCAGTGACAGTTAGGGTTTTCCCCGGAATGATTTCTTCAGGGGCCGCCAGTTCAGGTCGGATGAGGGTTCGTTCAGCCCCGGTGTCCTTGAGGCCTGTAGCGACATGGCCTCCCACAGTGACGTGCTGTACGTTGTCACACACCCTCCCAGCCACACCACCCACCAAAAGAACTGCTGCATTAGGCCCTGGGGCCTTGGATGGGGGTGTCTTTGGCCTGTCTGGACAGTGGGGACGGATATGACCAGTCCGCTTGCAGAAGAAACACTGGCGAGGTTTGGTGGTAGGTCTGGTGCTGTTGGCCATGGGGACAGGACCTCTAGTGTGTTGGCTGGCAGGGGTACTGGTGTTGGTTGTAGGCTTACCCCCTCTCCAGCTGGTGGTGATTGGCTTCCGCACTTCCGATCTACGGTTGGCCTCATAGGCATCGGCAATCTGCGCTGCTTTCGTCACGTCTTTGGGTTCTCTGTCCATCACGAACTGTCGCACCTCAGCTGGGCAAAGATGTTTGAACTGATCTTTGATCATCAGGTCTCCCAGCTGCTCAAAGGTGGTCACTGACAGTCCTGGGATCCACTGGTTAAAGTGGGTCCTGAGTCCATGCACCACATCGCCGTAGCTGTCGTGTGGGCCACGCTGGAGGTTCCGGAACTTTCTACGGTACACCTCGGGTGTAAGCTGGTACTTGGCTATCAGGGCCTGTTTGATGGCCTCATAGTCACCATCATGTTCTTGCGGGAGGGCAGCAAACGCCTCCAGAGCTTTGCCTCTCAGCCCTGGGGTCAGGTATCGTGCCCATTCTTGAGTAGGCAGCTGGTACTGCCTGCAGGCTTTCTCAAAGGCCCGCAGAAAAGTGTCTAAGTCCCCGTTCTTTTCCATAACAGGAAAGTGATCGGGTCGGGGCTTTGGTATCTGAGCGCTGCTGGGCTCACGCCTCCGGGCGGTGGAGGATATCCCCTCCTGCCGGAGCATCTCCAGTTCATATACTCGCTGGGCTTGGCGCTCTGCTCTCTCAGCCTCCCGCTCAGCTCGCTGAGCCTGGGCCTCTCGCTCGGCTCGCTCCTGGTATTGCTGGATCAGCTGCTGACGTCCATCACGGTCATCGGCGGGGAGTAGCTCCAAGACCGTCAGCAGGTGGGGGTCCAATTCGCCCTGATTGCTAATAGGCCGGCGTTCAGTGGTTGGACCTCTGCTGCAGCACCATGTTCGCTTGTGCTGGCTTCTGCGGCCACTGGCCTCTGTGACATTTCAGTCTCAGATTGGATATCTGAGTTGTCAATCAAAATACTGACAGCTTCAACACACCTCTATTTTAGATTGGACGGCCGAGCTGTCAGTAACTGCATCCCAGACACGATAAGGGGTGGAACCGTGACAGTACCCCCTCTTCTGGGGGGGCAAGGAAATTTTAGATGGAAGGCCCTAACTAATCGATCGGCCTTCACATTTCAAGAAGGAACCCAGGATCGCTCCTCTGGTGAGTTTCCCCTCCAGTGAATGAGGTACTGGAGAGAATTACGGACCCTCCTAGAATCCAGAAGCTTCTGGACCTCATACTCCAGGCCACCGTCCACTGAAAGTGGAGGAGGAGGGGATGAGGGAAACAAAGCAGAAGGGACATACTCCTTTAATAGGGATTTATGGAATACGTTAGGGATGCGAAGGGATGGAGGAAGCTTTAATCTAAATGCCACAGGATTGACCACCTCCAGGAACTCATAAGGACCAATGAATTTTGGACCCAACTTCGCCAATGGCACTTTAACATTTGTTGTAATATACCTCGATGACATTCTAATTTACCCGCTGGAACTGGTAAATTAGAATGTCATTGAGGTATATTGCAACAAATCTTAAAAACAGGACTCTCACAGTTCCACCCCTCAGCATGTCTGGGATGCAGTTAATGACAGCTCGGCCGTCCAATCTGGTATAGGGGTGTGCTGAAGCTATCAGTACTTGATTAACAGCTTGACCATCCAATCTGGTGCAGGAGCATGCTGAGCTGTCAGAGTGCTGATTGACAGCTCAGCTATGCAATCTTAGACTGTGAGGCGTCAGCTGTCTCATGTGTTCACTATTCCAGTTAATGGCCATGCTTCTTAACTGAGCAGTGAGTCAGAGTGGTCAAAGAGTCCAAGGTCAGAAGCCAGGAGGGTACTGTTATGATAAGATAATTCAGTACCACAATGGACATAGAGGTCAGAGCACATACAGTGACCTGACAATAACCCAAAAACATAGAACGAGCTCTGAGACGTGGGAACTCTGCTGACCGCAATCCCTAATCCTCTCCAACAACACTAGAGGCAGCCGTGGATTGCGCCTAACGCTCCCTATGCAACTCGGCACAGCCTGAGAAACTAGCTAGCCTGAAGATAGAAAATAAGCCTACCTTGCCTCAGAGGAATACCCCAAAGGAAAAGGCAGCCCCCACATATAATGACTGTGAGTTAAGATGAAAAGACAAACGTAGAGATGAAATAGATTTAGCAAAGTGAGGCCCGACTTTCTGAACAGAGCGAGGATAGGAAAGGTAACTTTGCGGTCAACACAAAACCCTACAAAAACCACGCAAAGGGGGCAAAAAGACCCTCCGTACCGAACTAACGGCATGGAGGCACACCCTCTGCGTCCCAGAGCTTCCAGCAAGCAGAAAAAAACAAATAGACAAGCTGGACAGAAAAAACAGCAAACAAAATAGCAAAGCAGAACTTAGCTATGCAGAGCAGCAGGCCACAGGAACGATCCAGGAGGAAACAGGTCCAATACTAGAACATTGACTGGAGGCCAGGATCAAAGCACCAGGTGGAGTTAAATAGAGCAGCACCTAACGACTTCACCACATCACCTGAGGAAGGAAACTCAGAAGCCGCAGTACCACTTTCCTCCACCAACGGAAGCTCCCAGAGAGAATCAGCCGAAGTACCACTTGTGACCACAGGAGGGAGCTCTGCCACAGAATTCACAACAGGGTACGTCATGAACAAAAGGAAAAGACAAAAGCATAGTTAGGTAATGTTCTGAGGTCAGAGTACCAGGAGGGTAATGGATCAGAGCTGAAGGGGTTAAACAGGCAGATGGTCAGAATGAAGTCCAAGATCAGGCAGCAGATCAACCATACAGAACTCAAGGCACAGAGAGCACAGCACAAATCTCCAAGATGAATGTACGTCTGGCAGTGTTCAGGGAAACTCAGCTCAGTTAAGAAGCATGGCCATTAACTGGAATAATGAACACATGAGACAGCCAATGCCTCGCAGTCTCAGATTGGATAGCCAAGCTGTCAATGAACACACTGATAGCTCAGCACGCCCCTGCACCAGATTAGATGGTCAAGCTGTGAATCAAAGTACTGACAGCTTCAGCACACCCCTATACCAGATTGGACTGCAGAGCTGTCAGTAACTGCATCCCAGACACGCTGAGGGGTGGAACCGTCACAGTTATTCATTTTTTAAGCACTCATCTCTTAGTACTGAACATAGTTGGTTATTTCTCAATCTCTGATGCTCTCGGATCTTATTTTTCTGAAATGCTTATCTTTGAGATCAGGGGTTAAAAACATTTAAAGCAAAAGTGCATCTTTTCTTTATTTTCCCCTTCTTCTGGGGAACTTAGTGTACATGCAAACCGTGGTATGCTGCCGCCATTAGGCATCATTATTTTCCCAGATGCAATGCCGCCAAGGTATTGCCTCTATAATGCACCACTCATTGCTGTACCCGAAAGTAAAAAAAAACCCTCATTAAATAATCTAAGCAAACAGAAGTGTAGTATGGGCCAAGGAGATCCTATATTCATGATCCATATGACAAGAATCTCAAATATGGTGCTGTGGATGAGACTGCCAATTTTTTACTTCTTACTACAGAGACGGAAAGAGATGCGAAAACAAGAATCTAGAATATTTATGTATGTAAGGATAATATTTTTATTCACTTGTATGAAACTTATTGATGCGATGTACATGTTGGCATAGAATCAAAGATATAACAGTAATAAAATTAGATGCAAAAAAATTATTTAATAGCATCAAGAACAATTAGGAATACAATTATGTCATTCATCATATATTCCACATTTCTAAATCTTAATTATTTAATAAATTAACTGCTACTTCTGGCATTACCATTAACCTGTCCCACTGCACCATCCAGCATCACTCTTAACAGGGGTTAAGATAAATCAAGCAATTAAACAGCTACTGACAGCTTCAAAAGTGTAATTAAATGTCTAATGATTTGCTTTGATTAATAGGACAATCAACATCTGCTCTGCGTAATAGGGATTAGTAATCCCAGACTGTTTTTCTCACAGCAGAAATACATTCCCGCTATTCTGGCCCGCCTATAGCAACATATGTTTACATACAAACAAAAAGCAAAAAAAAAACAAAGAACATTTGCATTAACTTCATACCGGAATCCCGCAAGGATTTTAATTATAAAACTAAAAAAAATATCTATTTTGTTTTATTTTATTGGGGTGCAGTGACATTGCATAATTAATATTAACCAATTAGAAAATTGTATGAAAAATCTGAATCAATCTTCAGAGTCTTATTGCTTGATACAAAAATATTGTTTTCTTCGCTGACATGTAGCATCATTAAAAAAAAAAGATAAATACAAGAATTCTGTCCCAGTTCTCTCCGTGCTGCTATTTTCCTTTATTCCTCAGCAACAGTTATCCCACAGCAACAGGGAGAACAGCAAACAAATCTTCCAGGCTAATGATCTGACCTGGTACTTATCTCCTTGTTAAGGTATTGATTCTAAAGTCCTTCAGATAAAGGATAGTTGGATTCTAGAGATAATCCAATAGGATAAGAGAGATCCCCATATGGTCGACCACCAGATTTTCCCTAAGCCAATCAATAATCACTTTGATGAAGAAAACACAAGATATTTTTCTACAGATACCACTTGATTACTGCTTCTCATTCAAATAGGGGAGGATAGTACTGTATTCAATATTATTTCTAGACACGAGTCGTACCAGTCTATCAAGTTGTTTATTGAGAGAACATTATCTAGACATATAGTGGCTTGCAAAAGTATTCACTCCCTTCCCTTGGCTTTTTACCTAATTTGTTACATTACAACCGGTGTTTAAATATTGTTGTAATCCGATTTGTGTGTTATGCATCAGCAATAAATAGTGAGAAGTGAAGTGAGAAAAATATAGGCATAAATTACATTTATGGGATCAAATCACTAACAATTGGCATGTGCATATGTATTCACCCCTTTTGCACTGAAGCCCCTAAAATTTTCTGGTGCAAGCAATTCCCTTCATTAGTCACATGCTTAGTGACAGGACGCACACCTGTGTGGAATCTAAGTGTCACATGTCTGCCAGTATATACATTTTACCTTTTCTGAAAGGCCACAGAGGCTGCAACACCATTAACTAGAGGCACCACTAGCCAAACAACACTATGAAAACCAAGGAGATCTCCAAGCAAGTCAGGGACAAAGTTGTTGACAAGTACAAGTCAGGATTGGGTTAGAGAATAAACCATGAAGCACAATCAAATGGAAAGAACATGGTACTACAACAAACCTGCCAATAGGTGGCTGCCCACCAAAACCTTCAGCCCGGGCAAGGAGGGCATTAATCAGAGAGACAGCACAAAGCCCAAAGGTAACCCTGAATGAAATGTAGAGTTCCAAAGCAGAGACTGGAGTATCTGTCCATAAAACCACAATAAGCTGTATACTCAATAGAGGTGGCCTTTATGCAAGAGTGGGTAGAAAAAAATCCTTTAATTACACACAAAAATAGTATGGCTTGTTTTGAGTTTTCCAAAATACATGCAGGAGACTCTCCAAAGTATGGAGAAGGTGCTGTGGTCAGATGAGACCAAAATTGAACTTTTTGGCCGCCAAGGTAAACGCTATGCTTGGCACCAAACCAACACAGCTCATCACCCTAAGAACACCATCCCTACAATGAAGCATGGTGATGGCAGCATCACGCTGTGTGAATGTTTTTCTGCAGCAGGGACAGGGAAACATGGCACAAGTTGAGGGGAAGATGGATGGTGGGAAATACAGGGATATTTTTGAGCAAAGCCTATTTCAGTCTGTCAGTGATTTGAGACTGGGATAGAGGTTCACCTATCAACAATACAATGACCCAAAGCATACTGCTAAAGTAACACTCCAGTGGTTTAAGAGGAAATGTCTAAATGTTTTGGAGTGGCCTAGTCAAAGCCCAGACCTTAATCCAATTGAGAATCTGTAGTCAGACTTGAAGATTGCTGTTCACCAGACAAAACCATCTAATTTGAAGGAGCTGGAAAGGTTTTGCCTTGAGGAATGGGCAAAAATTCCAGTGGCCAGAGGTGGAAAGTTCATAGAACATAGAGACTTATCCAAAGGGATTTGCAGCTGTAATTGCCATAAAAGGAGGCTCTACAAAGTACTGACTTTATGGGGGTGAATAGTTATGCCCACTGAAGTTTTCAGTTATTTTGTCCTATTTGTTGTTTGCTTCACATTAAAAAGAAAAGCAAATATTCACAGTTGTAGGCTTCTTCTTTACATGATCTGATGCAAACCCTCAGAAAACAAGTTAAATTACAGGTTATGAGGTAGCAAAACATGAAAGGGGTGAATACTTTTGTGAGCCACTGTAGAAATGGTTACAAATAGACAAAAGAAACATAATAGTCCTCATAATTGAAATTTCAACCTTAACCCCTTTCTACCATCTGACGTACTATTGCGTCCATGTGCCCTGGGCCCGCCTGACCATGGACGGGATAGTACGTCATAGTACATCATAGCGATCGGCCGCAGACATGGGTGGTGTGTGGCTGATAGGGGCCAGGTGTCAGCTGATTCTCACAGCTGACACCCGGTCCTAGGTGCCAGGAGCGGTCACAGACTGCTCCTGGCACTTTTAATCCCCAAAATGACGTACACGATCGCAGCATTCCGAAGCCTGCACAGGGGCTGACAGCCCCTCTGTCTTTGGATCGGAGACCCTGCGGCACACCACGGGGTCCCGATAGCTACCACGGAGGCCCGATGTCATCATGACGACATCCGGGTCTCCAGAGCTGAGAAACCTCCTGTTATGTGCAGTGCATATCAGGAAGTCTCTCAGGTTAGTGCACAGAAACTGGCTAAAAGAATTAACAAAAAGGGTGAAAGAATTAACAAGCTGCAGATTATTATTATTATTATTTATTTATATAGCACCATTAATTCCATGGTGCTGTACATGAGAAGGGGTTACATCAAAATTCAGTCAGTGTTAGTAGTTTAAACGGTATAGGCTGGGAAATTGGGAGCCAGTGAAGGGATTTGCAAAGAGGGGAAGCAGGAGTGTAGCGAGGAGAGAGATTAATTACCGTATATACTCGAGCATAAGCAGACCCGAGTATAAGCCGACCCCCCTAATTTTGCCCCAAAAAACTGGGAAAACTTAATGACTCGAGTATAAGCCTAGGGTGGAAAATGCAGCAGCTACTGGTAAATTTCAAAAATAAAAATAGATACCAATAAAAGTAAAATTAATTGAGACATCAGTAGGTTAAGTGTTTTTGAATATCTATATTGAATCAGGAGCCCCATATAATGCTCCATACAGTTTATGATGGGCTCCATAAGATGCTCCATATTAAAATATGCCCCATATAATCCTGGATAAAGGTTAATAATGGCCCCATAAGATGCTCCATAAAGATATTTGACCCATATAATGCTGCACAAATGTTGATTATGACCCCATAAGGTGCTCCATACAGACATTTGCCCCCATATAATGCTGCACATGGCCACATAAGTTGCTCCATACAGATAACTTCCCCATATAATGCTGCACATGGCTACATAAGATGCTCCATACAGATATTTGCCCCATATAATGCTCCACAAATGTTGATTATGACCCCATAAGATGCCCCATACAGATATTTGCCCCCATATAATGCTGCACATGGCCCCATACAGATGCCCCATACAGATATTTGCCCCATATCATGCTGCACATGGCCACATAAGATGCCCCATACAGATATTTGCCCCCATATCATGCTGCACATGGCCACATAAGATGCCCCATACAAATATTTACCCCCATATAATGCTGCACATGGCCGGATAAGATGCCCCATACAAATATTTGCCTCCATATTATTCTGCACATGGCCACATAAGATGCTCCATAGAGATATTTGCCCCATAAGCTGTTGCTGCGATTAAAAAAATAAAAAAATTACATACTCACCTCTCCGGCCCCCGGCACTTGCTATACTCACATTTCCCGTTCCACCGCTGACTGCCGCTGTGTCTTCCCATCCTCTGCAATGACATTCAGGAAGAGGGCGGCGCACACTAATCGCGACACCGCGCCCTCTGACCTGAGCATCACTGCGGAAGACACAGCGGCGCTGACGGTGGAACGAGGAGCAAGTGAGAATCGCGCACTGCTCCCATCATACTTACCTGCTCCTGGCGCCGTCGCTGCACTTCTGTTCCCCGGCGCCGCATTTTCTTCCTGTAGTGAGCGGTCACTGTTACCGCTCATTACAGTAAGGAATATGCGGCTCTACCTCTATAGGAGGTGGGGCCGCATATTCATTACCGTAATGAGCAGTACCATGTGACCGCTCCCCCTCCCCTGCCGACCCCTGGGTATAACTCGAGTATAAGCCGAGAGGGGGACTTTCAGCCCAAAAAAGTGGGCTGAAAATCTCGGCTTATACTCGAGTATATACGGTAGTCGGGCAACAGAGTTAAGTACGAACTGGAGGGGTACGAGGGTGTTAGAAGGTAGGCCACAGAGGACGATGTTGCAGTAGTCGAGGAGGGATATGATTAGGGCATACACAAGCATTTTGGTAGATTGAGGGTTGAGGAAAGGACAGATTCTGGAAATATTTTTGAGCTGGAGGCGACAGGAGGTAGCGAGAGCTTGGATGTGTGGTTTGAAGGACAGGGCAGAGTCAAGGGTTACTCCGAGGCAGCGGATTTTGGGGACAGGGGAAAGTGTGATTTCATTTATTTTGATAAATCAGGTAGCCAATATTTGTGAGATGGAGAAGAGATAATTAGTTCAGATTTGTCCACATTGAGCTTGAGGAAGCGAGAGGAGAAGAAGGAGGATATGGCTGATAGACACTCTGGGATTCTGGAGAGCAAAGAGGTGACATCTGCGCCAGAGAGGTAGATCTGAGTGTCATCAGAATATAGATGGCAATGGAAGCCATAGGACCTTATGAGTTGTTCCAGGCCGAGTGTATAGATTGAGAATAGTAAGGGCCCAAGGACAGAGCCTTGAGGGACACCAACAGAGAGGGGGCGAGATGAAGAGGTAGTATGGGAGTAGGAAACGCTAAATGTGAGGTTGGTAAGGTATGAGGAGATCCAAGATAGGGCAAGGTCTTTGACATCAAAGGAAGAGAGGATCTGTAGTAGGAGGCAGTGGTCAACTGTGTCGAAGGCAGAGGACAGGTCTAGAAGGAGGAGTATAGAGAATTGTCTGTTAGCTTTGGCTGTAAGTAAGTTGTTAGTAATTTTGGTCAAGGCAGTCTCAGTGGAATGGTGGGGACGGAAGCCAGATTGTAGGTTGTCAAAGAGAGAGTAAGATGCAAATTAGGCTACGTTCACATAAGGCTACGTTCACATTAGCGTCGCGTCGCCGTTGCGTCGGCGACGCACGGAAAAACGCGCGCAAAAACGCGCGCGTTTTGCGACGCGTGCGTCGTTTTTTGCCGAAATCGGACGCAAGAAAAATGCAACTTGTAGCGTTTTCTTGCGTCCGACGCTAGCGTCTAAAACGACGCACGTGTCGGAAAACGCGTGCAAAAAGACGCACGCGTCCCCTATGTTAAACATAGGGGCGCGTCGCCGCTGCGTCGCCGCTGCGTCGCCGACGCAACAGCGACGCACATTAGCGTAACGCTAATGTGAACGTAGCCTTAGCGTTACGCTAATGTGCGTCGCTGTTGCGTCGGCGACGCAGCGGCGACGCGCCCCTATGTTTAACATAGGGGACGCGTGCGTCTTTTTGCACGCGTTTTCCGACACGTGCGTCGTTTTAGACGCTAGCGTCGGACGCAAGAAAACGCTACAAGTTGCATTTTTCTTGCGTCCGATTTCGGCAAAAAACGACGCACGCGTCGCAAAACGCGCGCGTTTTTGCGCGCGTTTGCGCGCGTTTTTCCATGCGTCGCCGCTGCGTCGCCGACGCAACGGCGACGCGACGCTAATGTGAACGTAGACATAGAGGAAAGTTCAGCATGGACGTGCTGCTCAAGGTGTTTGGAAGCAAATGGGAGCAAAGATATGGGGCGATAGCTGGACATAGCCCTTGAGTCATGGATGGCCTTTTGAGGATAGGTGTGATTGTGGCATGTTTGAAAGTGGAGGGGAAGGTACCAGAAGTTAGTGATAAGTTGAAAAGATGGGTTAGGGATGGGATTAGTGTGGTGGTGAGGTTGGGGAGGGGGTGGGATGGGATGGGGTCAAGTGCACAAGTGGTGAAGTGGGATTTGGAGAGATGAGCAAGCTCCCCTTCAGTGATTTTGGAGAGGGAAGTTATGGGGTTTGGGCATTGGCCTGGTACACAAAGGGGTTGTGGTGGTTTGACATCAAAGACTTGTCTTGTTTGGTCTATCTTATTTTTGAAGTGTGTGGCAAAGTCCTCGGCAACGATTATGGAACTCGGAGGGGGCAGTGGTGGGCAGAGGAGGGAGTTAAAAGTGTTGAACAACTGTTTGGGGTTGTGGGATAAGGAAGATACAAGAGTTGTGAAGTAGGCCTGTTTAGCAGAGGTGAGAGCTGATTTGAATGCGAGTGTTGCTTGTTTGAGTGCAGTGAAATCATCTTGCGAATGCGAGGAGTGTGGGTGAAGTGAAGGCCACCGTAACATAGTGCAGCAGGGGAGGCTGTGTCAGAGGATGTCAGCCATGTTTGGGTGATGCCCAGAAAGAAAAGATTACGAGAAGTAAAGAGGTCGTGAATCATGTGGAGTTCATTGCAGATGGAGCAGGCATTCCATAGTGATCCAGAGAGAGGGTGCAGAGGGGTGGGCGTCATGGGCACGGATTTGAGGTAGGCAAGATTTCTGGTGTTTATATTGGGTTGGGAGGGATAGGAGGAGGTAGTAATGGGAGGTATGAGCTGTGGGGGTCTAGGATTGGGAGATATGTTGCCAGCAGTGAGGAGAAGCAGAGAGAGACAGAGCAGGTGGGAGAAGGAGTGGGTGGCTTGTTTTGTGTTTTATTAGGAGAGATCTGAGGTTGAGGAGCAGGTCAGCAGAGGAGGTCAGGTGGGGAGGCAAGAGGAATGAGGAGATTGTTACTTGGTTAGAGGGTGCTGGGGTTTGGGGATAGCAAAGGAGACAGAGGAGTAATGGAGCCAAAACAGTTAGAGCGTATGTCAGCATGATGAGAGTAAGTGCGGTGGAAGGGGAAAGAAGTTTAGTACATTTATTAACAGTGGTTAGTCTTACCTTCTGTTCACTTCTGGTTCATTTCTGGCATATTTCTGCTGTCATCTTTGCTATTATCCTTTTAGAGATATCCTTCTAGAGAGACCACGGTATCTAAGATTTCAAACTGCTTCAAAGTTGCAAATAAAAATAAGCTACATATGCATGAGATTTCAGAAATCTCACACACGAACTTAGTTTTTTTTTCAATTTGCGTTATTTTTGGACTGTGGGGAATTTAAAAAAAATCTGAAGCTTGTCAATACTTTCGGTGTTTTGCAGCATTCTCCACGTCCTGCATGAGGGAACGTCACACCAGTCCTAGGATTATGGTGTGATGTGGCATAATGTACAGTAGCAGGACTCCATCTGTCTTCATTCCAGTTGCACTAACAGCTAATGTTACATTAATTTAGTATGGAGCCAGTGGTACAGCCAATTCTACAGTGTTTCTGGAACGGTTTTTCAACATGACAACACCATGCACATGTTGCCCATGCTAATGTGAGTTCAACACATCTTATGTAAGCAAACATCACAATAGTTACTATATGGGATATAAAAATCCTGTGATGTCAATGGACATGAACTGGAAATATGTCGCACAATAAATGAGCAACAAAGAACAAACCACAACAAAAAAAAACTTCCAATAGAAAAAGCCATAAATTGCAAAAAATCATTTTATTAAAGTGACCAAATACAGATGACATGGGAGAAAAGAGGGGGGGAGGAAAGAGAAAAGTACACCCTCTCACACATGTCAGAGTCAGACGCCCACAGAAATATATAATATTATAAAAAAGGTCTATGGATTTAAACTAATTTAAAATAAACAAAACATTATTGCACATTAGCCCATATAGCCTATAGAAAAGATCCGGCAACCATATATAGCAAGTAGAAGTATAGCCGAAAGGCTGTTATAATTACAAATGGAACCGGAGATATAACTGTGAGCGTCCTTCCCGACGCGCGTTTCGGCGGTGTGGCCTTTCTCCCCTTGACATGTCCCCTTGACATCTTTCCCGTCACATGTCAGCTGTTTTGAACAGCTAACACGTGCCTCTAACAGCCATGGGTGGAATCACGATCCACCCCCGGTTGTTAACCTGTTAAATGCCACTGTCAATCTCTGATAGCAGCATGTAACTCGCGCTTCTGGCAAGCGCATCAGAAATCCCGCCCATCGGTGACCCCGTCACATGATCGCGGGTCACCGATGTGTTGGCATAACAGCCAGAGGTCTCCAGTAGACCTCCATGGTTGTCATTGCCCCCTCGCAAACGATGTCACTGGTCTCTGCATGCTGGGAATTCTGACACCAAACTGTTGCTGGCTGGTTAATACTGATTTAGGCCGGCTAAGGACTGATATCTATCATTCTATGGTGACCGTATGGTGGTAATATAAGTGTTGGTCTTTGTATAGTGATTTTTTTTCAGCTATAGCATGGTCATCTGCTGATGCTCCCCTATACCTACAATTAGGGTGTGACACTATAGTTGTAATCAGGGTTACCTGGTTAGGCCAGAGTCACACTAGCGTATAACACGGACGAGTGCTATGCGATAAAAAAATCGCATAGCAGTGTTAATCTATGGGGCAGCTCCCATCACCGTTCTCGGGCGTATTCTACGTGCGAGTGAAATCGCAGCATGCTGCGATTTTAAGCGTATATTGGCCGAGTCTCACCAATGCAAGTCTATGGTGCGATAAAAAGAAAAAAAATCGGACACCACACGGACCATCAGTGTGACTTGCGAGAAATACATTACCATTTTCCTCATTATGGCCCATTGAACCATTAAATTCATAGGGGAAAAGCAGTGAGAAATGTAAAGCCATACGGAGGTCATACGGATACATAGATGAAAGAAAATCGCATCATCGCATTGCAAACGTATTACACACGGATGCCCATAAGGAGAATATTTGTGCAACTCTCGGCCGAGAGAATCGGACCTATTTTTCATACGTTAAGTGTGACGCCAGCCTTAGGGACTCACTCAGATCATTCGCCCTGCCTGAGCTGAATCCTTAGCTACGCCTCTGATTTCAGCACACATTCTGTACATATACAAAACTTTATCTGCTTATGCATTTGTATAAAATTTTTGTTCTCTTCATGCAGAACAACAAAATAGTCTTTGCCTCTGAGTGACAATGAGGGATTATAGGGGCTGTCTGGTCTATAATGAAATGTCTGTATTCACTCGGTGTGACTGCAGACTTATGAATCCCCCCAGCACACACAATGTGCGCTGCAAGGATTCCCTAGGTTTCTGAGCCGGGAATGGGAGCGATGTATGCGTTATTCATACTGCCGGGAAGAAGCGGTCTAATGGGCACAGCCTTGCTCCATATACTTCTATTGAGCGAGTGCTTTGGCTGTCCAGTGGGCTACCTCACAATCTTGAATTTCACAGTTTGTTTTTTTTGAGCGTTTGCATCAGTTTATGAAAAAGACATACCTACAACTGTGAACATTTGATTTTCATTTTATTGTGAAGCAAACAACAAAAAGGACAAAATAACTGAAAAATTCAGTGTGCATAACTTTATTCACCCTCCTAAAGTCAGTACTTTGTAGAGCCTCCTTTTGCCGCAATTACAGCTGCAAGTCGCTTTGAATAAGTCTCTATGAGCTTTCCGCATCTAGCCACTGATATTTTCGCCCATTCCTCAAGGCAAAACCTCTCCAGCTTCGTCAAATTACATGGTTTCCTCTTGTGATCAGCAATCAAGTCTGACCACAGATTCTGAATGACGGCACATCGCTAGCGCATGCCCATTTTGGGTGTGCACTAGCAATGCATCCGACATAGGGCTTAATGGCGGCGTTAACAGACTAACAGACTGGGGAAACGTAATGTGAACCCAGCCTAACAGATGTAAATCATTCAGCTGCGGCGATGAAAACTAAATCTCCGCGCACTAAAAAATACTCGGAGGTCACCCGAGCGTGCTCCGGAAATCTCGAGTAACGAGTATATTCGCTCATCACTAATAATGAATTTGATGGTGCTCTGGGGGATCATCAGAGATTGGGATATTTTTTTTATTTTTTTTTTACTTTTTATAACCCAACCTTGACTTGTATTTCTCAACAATTTAGTCCCTGACTTATTTGGAGATCTCCTTGATCTGTTTTGTGTGTGTGTGGCCTCCACATGCCTGTATGACCTCACCACAAAGCCTGGACATGCTCCTGATGAGGCGGCGGATGGTCTCCTGAGGGATCTCCTCCCAGACCTGGACTTAAGCATCTGCCAACTCCTGGACTGTCTGTGGTGTAACGTGACGTTGGTGGATGGTGCGAGACTTGATGTCCCAGATGTTTTCAATCGGATTCAGGTCTGGAGAACAGGAGGACCAGTCCATAGCTTTAATGCCTTCATCTTGCAGGAACTGCTGACACACTCCAGCCACATGAGGTCTGGCATTATCCTGCATTAGGAGGAACCCAGGGCCAACCGCACCAGCATATGGTCTCACAAGGGGTCTGAGGATCTCATCTCGGTACCTAATGGCAGTCAGGCAACCTCTGGCGAGCACATGGAGGGTTGTGCAGCCCTCCAAAGAAATGCCACCCCACACCATTACTGACCCACTGCCAAACCGGTTATGCTGAAGGATGTTGCAGGCAGCAGATCACTCTCCACAGCATCTCCAGACTCTGTTACGTCTGTCACATGTGCTCAGTGTGAACCTGCTTTCATCTGTGAAGAGCACAGGGCGCCAGTGGCAAATTTACCAATCCTGGCGTTCTGTGACAAATGCTAAGCGTCCTGCACAGTGTTGGGCTGTGAGCACAACCCCCATCTGTGGACGTCGGGCACTCAGACCATCCTCATGGAGTCGGATTCTAACCGTTTGTGCAGACACATGCACATTTCTGGCCTGCTGGAGGTCATTTTGCAGAGCTCTGGCATTGCTCCTCCTTGCACAAAGGCTGAGGTAGCGGTCCTGCTGCTGGGTTGTTGCCCTCCTACGGCCCCCTCCATCTCTCCTGGTGTACTAGCCTGTCTCCTGGTAGCCCCTCCAGCCTCTGGACACTACGCTGACAGACACAGCAAACCTTCTTGCCACAGCTTGCATTCATTCTGGATGAGCTGCACTACCTGAGCCACTTGTGTGGGTTGTAGAGTCTGTCTCATGCTACCACGAGTGTGAAAGCACAACCAACATGCAAAAGTCAGATGTGGTCTGTGGTCCCCACCTGTAGAACCACTCCTTTATTGAGTGTGCCTTGATAATTGCTAATAATTTCCATCTGTTGTCTATTCCATTTGACCAATTGTGAAATTGATTGTCAAACAGTGTTACTTCCTAAGTAGACAGTTTGATTTCACAGAAGTTTGATATACTTGGAGTTATATTCTGTTGTTTAAGTGTTCCCTTTATTTTTTTGAGCAGTGTATACAACCCCTGGCAAAAATTATGTAATCACCGGCCTTGGAGGATGTTCATTCAGTTGTTTAATTTTGTAGAAAAAAAGCAGATCACAGACATGGAACAACACTAAAGTAATTTCAAATGGCAACTTTCTGGCTTTAAGAAACACTAAAAAAAATCAAGAACAAAAAATGTGGTAGTCAGTAATGGTTACTTTTTTAACCAAGCATAGGGGGAAAATTATGGAATCACTCAATTCTGAGGAAACAATTATGGAATCATGAAAAACAAACAAACAAAAAAAACACTCCAACACATCAGTAGTATTTTGTTGCACCACCTCTAGCTTTTATAACAGCTTGCAGTCTCTGAGGCATGGACTTAATGAGTGTCAAACAGTACTCTTCATCAATCTGGCTACAACTTTCTCTGATTGCTGTTGCCAGATCAGCTTTGCAGGTTGGAGCCTTGTCATGGACCATTTTCTTCAACTTCCACCAAAGATTTTCAATTGGTTTGAGATCTGGACTATTTGCAGGCCATGACATTGACCTTGTGTCTTTATTCAAGGAATGTTTTCACAGTTTTTGCTCTATGGCAGGATGCATTATCATCTTGAAAAATGATTACATCATCCCCAAACATCCTTTCAATTGATGGGATAAGAAAAGTGTTCAAAATATCAACATAAACTTGTGCATTTATTGAAGCCATCTCCCCAGTGCATTTACCGGTCATGCAGCCCATATCATCAATGACTGTGGAAATTTGCATGTTCTCTTCAGGCAGTCATCTTTATAAATCTCATTGGAGTGGCACCAAACAAAAGTTCCAGCATCATCACCTTGCCCAATGCAGATTCGTGATTCATCACTGAATATGACTTTCATCTAGTCATCCACAGTCCACGATTGCTTTTCCTTAGCCCATTGTAACCTTGTTTTTTTTCTGTTTAGGTGTTAATGATGGCTTTTGTTTAGCTTTTCGTTTAGGCGGTTTCTTAAAATACATTCACAGACATTGACTCCAGTTTTCCAGTTTCCACCCATTCATTCCTCATTTGTTTTGTTGTGCATTTCCTGTTTTGGAGACATATTGCTTGAAATTTCCGATCTTGATGCTTTGATGTCTTCCTTGGTCTACCAGTATGTTTGCCTTTAACAACCTTCCCATGTTGTTTGTATTTGGTCCAGATTTTAGACACAGCAGACTGAACAACCAACATCTTTTGCAACATTGCGTGATAATTTACCCTCTTTTAAGAGTTTGATAATCCTCTCCTTTGTTTCAATTGACATCTCTCATGTTGGAGCCATGATTCATGTCAGTCCACTTGGTGCAACAGCTCTCCAAGGTGTGATCACTCCTTTTTAGATGCAGACTAACAAGCAGATCTAATTTAATGCAGGAGTTATTTTTGGACATGTAAATTTACAGGGTGATTCCATAATTTTTTCCTCAGAATTGAGTGATTCCATAATTTTTCTCCTATGCTTGGTTAAAAAAAGTAACCATTACTGACTACCACATTTTTTGTTCTTGATTTCCTTTAGTGTTTCTTAAAGCCAGAAAGTTGCCATTTGAAATTACTTTAGTTTTGTGCCATGTCTGTGATCTGCTTTTTTCCTACAAAATTAAACAACTGAATGAACATCCTCCAAGGCCGGTGATGCCATAATTTTTGCCAGGGGTTGTATATGTATATATAATGTTCTCTCCTGAAATGGCTAGCCCTTGTTAATATTCTGCCTCCCAGTATGTGCTGTTAAGGTACCGTCACACTAGATGATATCGCTAGCGATCTGTGACGTTGCAGCGTCCTGGCTAGCGATATCGTCCAGTGTGACAGGCAGCAGCGATCAGGCCCCTGCTGTGATATCGCTGGTCGGGGAAGAAAGTCCAGAACTTTGTTTCGTCGCTGGATCTCCCGCTGACATCGCTGAATCGGCGTGTGTGACGCCGATTCAGCGATGTCTTCGCTGGTAACCAGGGTAAACATCGGGTTACTGAGCGCAGGGCCGCACTTAGTAACCCGATGTTTACCCTGGTTACCATAGTTAAAGTAAAAAAAACAACCACTACATACTTACCTACCGCGGTCTGTCCCTCGGCGCTGTGCTTCTCTGCTCTGGCTGTGAGCACAGCGGCCGGAAAGCAGAGCGGTGACGTCACCACTCTGCTTTCCGGCTGCCCGGCGCTCACAGCCAGAGCAGAGAAGCAGAGCGCCGGGGACAGACAGCGGTAGGTAAGTATGTAGTGGTTGTTTTTTTTTTTTACTTTAACGATGGTAACCAGGGTAAACATCGGGTTACTAAGCGCGGCCCTGCGCTTAGTAACCCAATGTTTACCCTGGTTACCGGCATCGTTGGTCGCTGGAGAGCTGTCTGTGTGACAGCTCTCCAGCGACCAAACAGCGACTCTGCAGCGATCCGGATCGTTGTCGGTATCGCTGCAGCGTCGCTAAGTGTGACGGTACCTTTACTGTCACACCTCAAAATCAATTAAATGGTTTGCCGTATAAATTACCTATTCACAAGATGCATGATCTATTTACGATCACTGGGGATTCAGCTGATCATAACCTCGACCAATCATGAGTTCAGGGGTCTCAAAAGTCCCCTGTGTGAAGGCAGTGGCAGTGACCATGTGCCACCCCTGCTCCTTTCACTGCCTAAAAGCGTAGTAATCACAAAAACTCACTACCACACCATTGACAAAGACGACTTTGGGTCCCCCATTTAAGGGATCGGTGGTGATCTCAGTGGTCAGACCCCCCCCCCAATCATCCATTCTTTAATAAGTTATATATTGGGACTCCACTTTGAAAGGAAACTTGTTTTTCATAATATAAATTAAAGCTGCCATCTTTGACTCCTCTTGTACCGCAGTCGATCTAAGAAACACTAACTGCTCTGGCATTTCCCCACAAATGCCTTTTATAAGTCTCCTGTGCCATACGCTAATCAACACGGTCTTGTCTGATGGACGTCGCTGGTCTGCTCTATCAGCAGAATTGCTGTCCTTTTGTATTGATTGATGTTGATAATGCATGCCACGTCATTCACAGATTGCTGCAAATCTTGCACAGGCACACTTTGCTCTGCACTAATAGGTCAATGGCAAAGTTTTGTAATGCACATGAGCAGGCGCCGATTTCACACCTGGTTAAAAGGCACTTGTGCATTATAGACCTTTGTTGTACCCTTAGTAGAGCTGAGCAAAATCTGCCTGCGCTTTAACTGCAGAGGCGCAGGATTAGCATACCTGTGGATGACACGGAACACGTTATCCACATCAATCAAGGCAGGAGGACAGCCATTCTGCTGATCGAGGTGGCACAGACCAGCGATGCCCATCAGACTGGACCATACTAATTAGCACATAATTTTTGGGATCTGCAGAGGGAGTTAGTGGCTTTTATACAGGTTGATAGACTGTGGTAATAGACGAGGTGCCAGTCAGTCCTCCCCTCTCTGGTCAAATGCAGAATATGTTGTGCCAATATTGAAAAGAGAGAAGTGAAATTCCCAAGAATGCCAGATGAGTGCCAGTTTGATATTTACATCACCGCAAAGCGGGATGATACATTTCCTGGACTGTATATAGGATTGCTATTAGATTTCCTATTGTCAGGCTATAGGGATTTGCAGCTGGTTGCAAGGATTTCAAGACTGTTTCTTCATCCTATTACAAGGCAGCATTATTATGGTGAGTGAATCACTGAGCACGGTGTAAAGGTCACCGCTGACAGAAGAGCTAGGCTATTAGACTCAACTGTGTGCTAAAGTTAAGTAACAAGGTTTTAAGGTCTTTATATTCAGAAGGTCGTCATGATCTTCATTAATGTGCTAGAACAGGTTCAACAACTGATAAATCCATTAAAACCGTAATGTCACGTTGGCAATAACACCCACTGTTATAAAGAATTGTGCTCTTTGGCAATCAATGTCAGTTAATTTTGAAATAATATATATATTATACAGACAAAACTATAACAGTTTGTACCGGGTAAAAGCATTATATATACTTACAGTATATAGAGGGAGAACGAGAGCGCACTATTCTGTGTGTATGCTGAGAAGCATGACCTTTATCTCAAGCAAAAGACTCAAGTGGTTGTCAGTATGCATTCAGTCCAGACATAATTGCTAAATGTAATATATGACAAATGAAAAATAAAAATGAGCACTTTTAACGCTTTTATTATTGCAGACATATTTTGCAAACTTTGGTGTTGTAGCAAAATTACTAAGATGAAAAAATGGAAAAATACATCCAGGATCGATTTTTAATTTTGATTTAAAGCAGATGCATTATGGTAATTTTACAGACTCCAATTTTCCTTTTTTACTGTGATGTGCAATGCAAAATGTAAGGCTGGAGTCACACGATTGTATAAAAAATGGCTCTGATTTTCAGCCTCGTGAGTTGTCCGAGTGAAATCCATTTTTTATTGCTTATGTACTGCGAATGCAATCTGAGTATGGGATTGTTTTCCTCACATGCATGCAGGGCCGGACTGGCCATCTGGCAATTCTGGCAGAAGGGCCTGTCTGGTCATGGGCTGCCTTGTCTGCTACATTGTTTTGCAGAATCTGTGTTCTCAAGACACCCATATGGTTAAGAGTTGTGATGGAGCACAAAGTCGCTGACTCCGTCACTTACCCCAGCAGGCCACATGTATCATAAAGGTACCGTCACACTGAACGATATCGCTAGCGATCCGTGACGTTGCAGCGTCCTGGCTAGCGATATCGTTCAGTTTGACACGCAGCAGCGATCTGGATCCTGCTGTGATGTCGCTGGTCGCTGCAGAAAGTCCAGCACTTTATTTCGTCGCTGGACTCCCTGCAGACATCGCTTAATCAGTGTGTGTGACGCCGATTCAGCGATGTCTTCACTGGTAACCAGGGTAAACATCGGGTTAATAAGCGCAGGTCCGCGCTTAGTAACCCGATGTTTACCCTGGTTACCATCGTAAAAGTTAAAAAAAACAAACACTACATACTTACCTTTCGCTGTCTGTCTCCCGCTGTGCTTCTCTGCACTGGCTGTGAGCGCCGGCCAGCCGGAAAGCACAGCGGTGACGTCACCGCTCTGCTTTCCGGCCGCTGTGCTCACAGTCAGTGCAGGAAACAGACAGCGAAACAGACAGTGCGGGGACAGACAGCGGAAGGTAAGTACCGTATATACTCAAGTATAAGCCGAGATTTTCAGCCCACTTTTTTGGGCTGAAAGTCCCCCTCTCGGCTTATAGTCGAGTCATATACCCGGGGGTCGGCAGGTGAGGGGGAGCGGGGGCTGTGTAGATATACTTACCTGCTGCGGCGCGGTCCCTGCAGTCCCTGGCTTCCCCGACGCTGCAGATTCTTCCTGTACTGAGTGGTCACATGGCACCACTCATTACAGAAATGAATAGGCGGCTCCACCTCCCATAGGGGAGGAGCCGCATATTCATTGCTGTAAATGATTGGTAACTGTGACCGCTCAAATACAGGAAGAAGCTGCAGCGTCGGGGAAGCCAGGGACTGCAGGGACCGCGCCAGAAGCAGGTAAGGGGAGCGCAGCGCTGCGCGATATTTACCTGCTCCTCGCTCCGGTTCGCCTCCGTCTGCAGCGTCCTCTAGCAGTGACGCTCAGGTTAGAGGGCGCTGTGACGTAGTCAGTGCGCGCCCTCTGCTGAGCGTCAGTGCTGGAGACGGAGCCGCACGAGGAGCAGGTAAATATTTTTTATGGCAGCACCAGCAGCATTCTATATGGCACAGCTTTATATGGCA
Source organism: Ranitomeya imitator (assembly GCF_032444005.1). NCBI lineage: Eukaryota > Metazoa > Chordata > Amphibia > Anura > Dendrobatidae > Ranitomeya > Ranitomeya imitator. The sequence goes on along the minus strand of NC_091282.1, from coordinate 734,626,763 downwards.
CATCTATGGGGCCATAAAGAACGGTGCAGAGCACTATATATATGGCACAGCATTATATAAGGAGCATCTATGGGGCCAAAAAGTACGGTGCAGAGCATTATATATGGCACAGCTTTATATGGCACATCTATGGGGCCATAAAGAACGGTGCAGAGCATTATATATGGCACAGCTTTATAAGGAGCATCTATGGGGAAATAATGAACGGTGCAGAGCAATATACCGTATATGGGGCACAGCTTTATAAGGAGCATCTATGGGGCCATAATCAATGGTGCAGAGCAATATACCTTATATGGGGCACAGCTTTATAAGCAGCATCTATGGGGCCATAATCAACGGTGCAGAGCAATATATATGGGGCACAGCTTTATAAGGAGCATCTATGGGGCCATAATCAACGGTGCAGAGCAATATATATATGGCACAGCTTTATAAGGAGCATCTATGAGGCCATAATGAATGGTGCAGAGCATTATATGTGGCACAGCTTTATATGGAGCATCTATGGGGCCATAATCAACAGTGCAGAGCATTATATGTGGCACAGCTTTATAAGGAGCATCTATGAGGCCATAATGAACGGTGCAGAGCATTATATGTGGCACAGCTTTATATGGAGCATCTATGAGGCCATAATGAACGGTGCAGAGCATTATATGTGGCACAGCTTTATATGGAGCATCTATGGGGCCATAATCAACGGTGCAGAGCATTCTATATAGCACAGTTGTATATGGAGCATCTATTAGGCAATAATGAACGGTATGGAGCATCTATTTTTATTTTTGAAATTTACGAGTAGCTGCTGCATTTTCCACCCTAGGCTTATACTCGAGTCAGTAAGTTTTCCCAGTTTTTTGTGGCAAAATTAGGGGGGGTCGGCTTATACTCGGGTTGGCTTATACTCGAGTATATACGGTATGTAGTGTTTGTTTTTTTAACTTTTACAATGGTAACCAGGGTAAACATCGGGTTACTAAGCACGGCACTGCGCTTAGTAACCCGATGTTTACCCTTGGTACCGGCATCGTTGGTCGCTGGAGAGCTGTCTGTGTGCTGAATTTCAGCCCCAGTCCGTACCTGCATGCATGGCATATGCCATCCATATACAATGTGTTTTTAACATGACCTTTTACATACTGTATGTGAATTTAAGCTATTTTCCCCCAAAAAATAAAGCAATCTTGTATAAAGATATAGATATAAAGATGCTAGATGGAATAGATATATATCATGTTGCTATTTAATCTTACAAACCCCTACATGTAATAAACTAGCACCATTTAGTGCCTTTTATTGTGGCGCTAAAGGGTGTCTAACCTTATTTAAATTATTAAATAAATAATTTAAAAAATTACGTGGAGTCCCTCTATTTTTGATCACCAGCCAAGATGAAGCAGACAGCAGCAGGTTTTTATTATCAGGTTGGGAAAGTCCCTGGTTATTGGGCCCTGCCCAGCCTAAAAATACCAGCATGCAGCCACTCCAGTATTGACACATCACATGAGATGTGCCAATTCAGGCACTTTGCCTGGCTCTTCCCGGTTGCCCAAGTGCTGTGGCAATCGGGGTAATGGTTTATGGGGTTGATAGCAGCTGTGATTTGTCAAAATTCACCAATGGCATCAAGCCATGGGGTTAGTAATTAAGAGGTATCTATCAGACACCCATATTACTAACTCAGTATGTAAAAATAAAAAGAAACACACACAGAAAAAAAAGTTTATTTGAATAAAGACTACCCCACTCATTCCCTGGTTCATCAATTTATTAAAAAAAAAAAAAAAACAAATAAAACAGTGCAGGTTTGCCATAGTCCGGGCAATCCGCTGTAGTCTACCGAATCTGCCATAGTCCACAAATCGATACCTAAAAGACATAAAAAGCGAGAAAAATAAACAATACTCTCTCACTCATTCACCAATTTATTGCCAAAAACATTGCCACGCAGATGTGACGTAATCCAGGGTTCTTTGAATCTGGTGCCGGCAACTATAAATTGCAAGAACGATATACTGCTATTTACAAGCGCCGGGTACTGACGTCACCACTAATCAAAGTTTCCAGCTACCGCGAGACCCGGTGTCTCTGAATAGCAGTAATGTCAGCAACCATACTGCTCATCAGAGTCACTGAATTCCGCTGCCCTCTATGAGTCTTAGTGACTCTGATGAGCGGTGTAGTTACTGATGTTCTGAGCCGCTGGGTCTCGCAGAGCACAGTGGGAGATGGCAACTCTGATTAGCGGTGACGTCAGTACCTGGCGCCTGTGAAAAGCAGTATCATATTATATAACAATGGTTAGAGTGCAATGCCTTGTTTTCTTGCATTGCACTCGTTCAATGTATATGCTAATATGAGCGAATCATAAAGGTGAACTGTTTGTGCAAACTTTCAGCTCTTAGTAGGGCTTCCATGGACAGAGGAACCCTGGGATAGTGTCAGAAGAGAATCATCAGGCAAATGGAGGGTTAAATCACTTCAGAGTCAGCAATGGGTATCAAGTAAACCAGGTCAGATACCATTGAATACCAGGAGTAAAAAAAATCAGCGTCAGTAAACACCACTAACTGGCGGAGTCAACATACACCACTAACTGGCAGCATCAGTATACACCACTAACTGGCAGAGTCAGTATACACGACTAACTGGCAGCGTCAGTATACACCACTAACTGGCAGAGTCAGTATACACCACTAACTGGCAGCGTCAGTATACACCACTAATTGGCAGAGTCAGTATTTGTGGCGCCCCAGGGTCCTGGTTGTCACAGTGGTATTGCTTTCTTCTCGGGGAGAGTGATGCTACATTTGGAGGCAAAGAAGGATAACTGCATGCAGGTACCACAAACATGCAACACTTCACACTCCAGGCCACCAGGGGGAGCTTTTGCTCCTATTTATAGGTCACTCCCCACATACAGTATAAATAACTGGTAGTCTGTAGGGAGAGTTAGTCAGTTCCAAACAGAAGTTGGTTGCTGGCGGAGCTCAGCTCAGCTAGCTCCAGACAGTCGTCTGAAGAGGATATAAGGTCCATGGAGCTGTGCATGCCCTAAGAGCTGCCGCTCCCAGAAAGAGACATTGAAGACCAAATTGTTTGCAACAAGCGTGCAGGAGAGGAAGCACAGGAGAGGATACCAGAAGGGGACCAGCCCCGAGCAGGCTGCCTCCTTCTGAGGTGCAGAAACGCCAGTAGCCGGAACACCAAGGTTATGAGGACCTCTATGGAGCGCCCCCAGTAGGGCAGTGGGGTACTCGGAGCCAGGCCCTTCGGTTCTCAAGGGGGATGTCACGGTGGCTGACCTGGTCCATGGCCCTAGGGGACGTCCGTAGATAAATGGGGGGTAGGTCTTTAAAGGGATAGTGTTCGTGACGCAACCTGTGGTATTCGGTCAGGGTGACCGACGCTGCTTAGGGGTCCGCTAGGGTGATGTGATGGCAGCTAGATGGTATACCTTCCCACAGGTGAAGTATGTCCCCAGGGCTTCCCAGAGTGTAGATGGTGAATGGTGAATGCTGTAAGACGCAGTGAAAACGAGGACACAAGGTTGCAGTCTCTTTACCTTTACTGAAGGCTTCAGTGTCCACAGTCCAGAGCACCAGATCACAGTGTAGGCAGAGTCTGGCCGGTCTGAAGGCAATTCCAGAGTCTCCTTATCCAGGTGGAAATCAGTAGCCTTCCTCTAGCGTCTGAGTGTTGTAGTACCTCCCTGCTGAGCTTCTCAGTGAGGTCCTCACAACTGATGTCGGTGTTCTAGGTGTTCTGTCTCTTTCTCTCTGTCCCCCAGATGGTATGGATAGGACAAACCCGTATGACTGATGGCCTGAGGCTTTTTAAAGGGACCCTATGACGCCCCAGCCCCCACAAGTTGCCACCGTGCCTCCTGGGTGTAAGGTCGGGCAGCTAACGTGGAATTAACTGTCCTGCCAGTCTCTGAAGCAAGGCTTGGAGATGACTGCTCCCTCGGTATTCTGGCTACCGGCTTCTGCACCTCAGAGGGAGGCAGCCTGTTACAGGGCAGAACTCCCTCTGGATTCCTCTCCTTGTGCTAGGACTTTGTTTCTCACTCTCAGCAACGCAATTCTCTTCATGTCCTTTCTTAGGATGCTGCCGCACGTGGGGCAGGTGCAGCTCCATAACCTTCTAGCTCGGCCTCTGACAGGATTCCACCCCTGTCAGGGCCCTCTCTGTCTGCAGCTCTTTGATGTTCATCCTTCCCCTGTCTGCCTGACAGGTGCTGCCTTGGTGAAGCCCAGATTCTGCCTCGGTCAATTCCCAGCCAGCTTCTGCCTAACTTCCTATCCAAGCCACCAGTTTTACATAATTGTGAGGAGTGCCATACTAAATAGGAGCATAGCTCCCCCTGTTGGACTGGAGTGTGAAGTGTGTTGTGTGGTTTGTGATACCTGGTAAAGAGATCTCCTTTATTGCCATCAGACGTAACATCACTCCCCCTGGTGGAAGAACAACATTACTGCAACGACCAGGACCCTGGGGCGTTGCATCTACACCTTACAGCAAAGACCGTCAGGACAGCTAATTGCACGTTACCTGTCCACACCTACACCCAGGAGGCACGATGACACCCATAGAGCAGGGTCATCTAAGAGATCTTATAAAAAGGCTCAAGTCACCAGTCATACAGGTTTTGTCCTATCCGGGGGACAGAGCGAGAGATAACATCTGTGAGGGCCTTATGTGAAGCCATAGGCAGTAAGGGACTACACCACTACAGCACAAAGGAAGGCTTTTATTCCCCACCTGGACAAAAGGACTCTGGACTTACCTCCAAACTGGCCGGACCCTGTGTCCGGTGCCCTGGACTGCGGATGCTGAAGCCTTCAGCAAAGGTAAAGAGACTGCAACCCTGTGTCCTCGTTCTTTTCTGCGCTACTCACCATTCACCATCTATACACCGAGAAGCCCTTGGGATACACTTCACCTGTGGGAAGTTATACCATCTAGCTTCCATAACATCACCGCAGCGGTCCCCTTAAAGCAGTGTCGGTCACCCTGACCGGATACCACAGGTGGTGTCATGAACATAAACTTTATCCCTTTAAAGACCTTTCCCTTTTATACGGACGTCCCAGGGCCACAGACCGGGTCAGCCACCATGACATCCCCCCCCGTGAACCGAAGGACCCGGTACCGAGTAACCCCTTGACCTGACGGGGCGCTCAATATACATCACAAACTGGCAGAGTCAGTATACACCACTAACTGGCAGCGTCAGTATACACCACTAACTGGCAGCGTCAGTATACACCACTAACTGGCAGCGTCAGTATACACCACTAACTGGCAGCGTCAGTATAAACCACTAACTGGCAGTGTCCGTATACACCACTAACTGGCAGAGTCAGCATACACCACTAACTGGCAGCGTCAGTATACACCACTAACTGGCAGAGTCAGTATACACCACTAACTGGCAGCATCAGTATACACCACTAACTGGCAGAGTCAGTATACACCACTAACTGGCACAGTCAGTATACACACTAATTAGCAGCGTCAGTGTACACCACGAACTGGCAGAGTCAGTATACACCACTAACTGGCAGCGTCAGTATACATCACTAGCTGGCAGAGTCAGTATACACCACTAACTGGCAGCGTCAGTATACATCACTAGCTGGCAGAGTCAGTATACACTACTAACTGGCAAAGTCAGTCTACACCACTTACTGGCAGTGTCAGTATACACCACTAACTGGCAGAGTCAGTATACACCACTAGCTGGCAGAGTCAGTATACACCACTAACTGGCAGAGTCAGTATACACCACTAGCTGGCAGAGTCAGTATACACCACTAACTGGCAGCGTCAGTAGACACCACTAGCTGGCAGAGTCAGTATACACCACTAACTGGCAGAGTCAGTACACACCACTAACTGGCAGAGTCAGTACACACCACTAACTGGCAGCGTCAGTATACACCACTAGCTGGAAGAGTCGGTATACACCAATAACTGGCAGAGTCGGTATATACCACTTACTGGCAGTGTCAGTATACACCACTTACTGGCAGCGTCAGTATACACCACTAACTGGCAGCGTCAGTATAGACCACTAGCTGGCAGAGTCGGTATACACCACTAGCTGGCAGATTCAGTATACACCACTAACTGGCAGCGTCCGTATACACCACAAGCTGGCAGAGTCGGTATACACCACTAACTGGCAGAGTCAGTATACACCACTAACTGGCAGTGTCAGTATACACCACTAGCTGGCAGAGACAAAATACATCACTAGCTGGCAGAGTCAGTATACACCACTTACTGGCAGCGTCAGTATACACCACTAACTGGCAAAATCAGTATACACCACTAACTGGCAGTGTCAGTATACACCACTAGCTGGCAGAGTCAGTACACACCACTAACTGGTAGCATCAGTATACACCACTAACTAGCAGCGTCAGTATACACCACTAGCTGGCAGAGTCAGTATACACCACTAACTGGCAGAGTCAGTACACACCACTAACTGGCAGCGTCAGTATACACCACTAGCTGGCAGAGTCGGTATACACCACTAACTGGCAGAGTCAGTATACACCACTAACTGGCAGTCAGTACACACCACTAGCTGGCAGAGTCAGTATACACCACTAACTGGCAGAGTCAGTATACACCACTAACAGGCAGCATCAGTATACACCACTAACTGGTCACAACTACTTCACACACTTGGCTGGTCCATACCTGTGTTGGGTAATGATGCTGGCATTGTTGCCATCACCATTGTCAGGACCGCCAGCAAAGTAAATGCAGCTATGGCTGGCGACAGAGGCAGATGTTGCTAGAGCAGAGTCATGTAAGGATATAAGAGAGAATATGCAAAATTATGTGTTTTTGGAGCAGTGTGTTAGGGATTTTGAAGGGTATAACAGGGGGCACAACAGGTATAGATTCCTGCAGAGGGTGGCCCTAATCAGGGCAGAGGGTCGCCCTAATCAGGGCAGAGGCTCTGTACTGTTTATCACAAAAGGGTCTGCGGGGACAGGGTAGGGAACAGAGAATTTCAACACCCAATCCTTTTGTTTTCAGGGGAGATAAGCCGCTGCGGAGCACTCATAGCATATGGGAATCAGGAAAGATACCTTTTAGTGATGAGCGAACGTGCTGGGATAAGGTGTTATCTGAGCATGCTCGTGTGCTAACTGAGTGTCTTTGGCATGCTCGAATAATATGTTCGAGTCCCCGTGGCTGCATGTCTCACAGGATGTTTGACAGCCACAACACATGCATGAATTGCCTGTTTGTTAGACAATCCCTTCATGTGTTGTGGCTGTCAATCAGCCACGAGACATGCAGCCACGGGGACACAAACATATTATTCGAGCATGCCGCAGATAACTAGCACACGAGCACATTCGCTCATCACTACTATTTACTGTTCAATGAACATATATGGCCAGATTTAGTGCCCCATCTATCCTTATTTCATATTCAAGTCTGGCATTCCTACCTATAGCACCAATTAATTGTTTCTTATACGTTATTGTATTGATGACCGGCCTTATTTTCTACTTTTTTTATGTTTATTTAAATTTATTTTTATGAATTTACTATCATTGCAACATTAGTACATTATTTCTGAATTTGGTGGGAAAAAAAGCTTACTGCTAATAACGTCCCACGCAAATCCAATCTTATAGAAGCAGAACCATTTACTTTTCTCCAATAAAATGATGCACGATTTCCATAATGCCCAGAGAATGGTATGGATGTCCAGCCCTCACGATCAACCATCACTCCATAAAATTGGGAGGGAAAACCTTACTAACGTGAATCACTTATACTATGGAATATTGATAAATGTTGATTGTTGAAAAATCCATTTAAAAAATGAAAACCGTACTATATTAGGGGACATCTCTAATAAAATAACATTTTGTGTGCTCAGATCTTTATTTTTTTCTATTAATGTACTTTTGAAAGGGGAAAGGAACCATAGTTAGCCATCATAAAATCTACAGAGGCTTATCAAGGCTCGATTAGTAATCCAGCAGTCAAAAATCATTAGTAGAAACTACTCTCGCTTCCCATCTCTGTGTATTTCCGACAGTCTTGCGATCCCTCCATGCTTCCCCATAACTTTGCCCCATGCACTGTGGATGCTAGCAACGCAAACCCTTCATCTGAACGAATTATGTTCATGGTTACAAGGTTTATGGGGTATATTTAAAAAGCTTTGTGATTCATACGTCAGTGTACAACAAAGATCAATTTTAGTTTGCGTCAAACTTACAAAAATGTGGAAATGTCTTAATAAATGTTGCAAATTTTGGCACTGTCTAAAAGTCAGAAAATAAAGTCTCATCCTATTATGGGCTTCTGTTAATTTCCAGCTTTCACTGTAATACATGTATCTTTAAAGGGAATCAGTCATCAAATTTAACCCATGTAAAGCATTAACACAGGCATATGGGTCATAAAATGATGAACGAAGAAACACCTTTATGTCTTTCATCTGATGCGTTGTTGTAGAGAAATCCTCTTTTAACTTGCTTGTTCCAAACTATGGGCAGGACATTGGCAGGTAGATAAGTCTGCCTCCACGCTCCAGTTACATATTTTGCGCCTCCCAAGATCCCTTCTCTGGTCTTACAATATGCAAAAAACAGAGTGCTCGTCCAGGAGATTCAAAAAAATACAAAACAATACTTTCTTGCGCTATACAGATAGTTAAAATCAACGTTTTGACCTTTTATGAAGCTCCTCCTTCCCCGTTCCTATGACTTCCGGCACTGCAGAGGAAATCTTGGGCTTATGCAGAAATCTCCTCTCCTTGCATATACAGAGTAGCTCTTTTCTATAGGCAAAGGCTTCAGGTGCCAATTCGAGGAGAGGAGATATGTGAGCATGTGTGAGATTTCCTCAGTAGCGGCTGATGGTCACGGGAACGGACAAGGGATAATGGAAGGCACAAAATATGGAAATGGAGGGTGGAGGCAGACTTATCTACCTGCCGATGTTCTGCCCATAGTTCGGAACAAGTCATTTACATAGCAAGATAAAAAAGGATTTCTCTGCAGCAACGTATTGGATATAAGACATAAAGGTATCACTTTATTCATCGTTATTTGACCTGTATGCCAATGTAAATGGGGTAAGTCTGATGACAGATTCCCCTAAACATAGAAGCCAGGCCTTGTCATTGAGATTATACTCTCCCTTTTTTGGTGGTTGTGCTGTAAAAAGTGAAAATTTTAGTGCAGTATTGGCAGATGTGATCAGTGTCAATTTTTAGCTCAGACTTGGTCAAAACCTGGCACAAATACATTGATAAATATTGGCCATGGTCTTTTCATATGGAATATGGTCTCACCTAGTTAACAGACTGTAAAGTAAGGGTGTATGTATGTAGTCTATGGAGACCATGGAGAGTGGAGACCTATCCCTTGTTAGGAAGATTCCCTTTGCTATCGGTAGGTGAAGGAAAACTGGCTCAAGGAACACCAAAATCGTGAGCCAAGTTTGATCTTTGCTATGGAGCCATATTTCTTCTTTGTAACCTACAGGATAAATGGGAGCAATGGATATAATGAAAAGTGTGGATGCAAAAAAAGGAAAAAAAGGTCACAAAACCTCACTCTCATCAATCAAGATTTCCTACCAATGTCCATATCTTGTAGGCAATAAGTGGCTTGAACTCAACCTTTCCTCATATAACAGGATGAGACTCCAGGATATTAATGTTAGTTTCCCCTTGATAATGTTAATCGTAGTGAAATACTTCAATCTGAAATTAAATCTATTACCTTTCTTCTTTGATTTTAAATGAAGAAAACAGCCATTCTTTTATATCTTCTGTCTGCACAGGCCTCTTATGTATCTTCTAAATGACTTCGAGAGAATATTTTCTTTAGCATACATACTTGTAACACCCAATCTTCATCATCTCAATTATGACTTCTAACAATTAACATTAAACTTATGGATTTTTTTTTTGCTGAGACAAAAATGGAAATTCTATACTTGACTAACAATGATAGCTAAATGAACTTGGTGGGAAAGGGAAGGGGTTGTAAATGGGTTTTTGTGAAAAACGTATTGATTGCTTTTGCTTAGGATAGGCAATCATTGTATGAAAGTGGGGGAGAAAGGGGTGTTAGACCGCCATGATCATCAAATTAGGAGAATGACGAAGGCATGACTTTTGCAAAGAAGCTTTATGGCACTGTTTAGTTGCCTAGGGGTTTTGGATCGTCTTGATAGGTCTCCTGCTGCCAATTTTGCATGCGAAAAACGTTATAATATACATTATTTCAGACACATATTATAGATCCAGGTTGGGAACGAAGGTACATAGCCCCCCTTAAATGATCATACTGAGTAAACGGTGAAGCACTCCCATAATATAAATATACCCAAAAGACCAAACGAGAATGGAGTAAACAAAAGACCACCAACCAATGAATAAATAAAATCACCTTTTATTAACTATATTTTAATACACAGGCTAAGAAAAAAAAAAACACTGCATTGCTGCTTTTCTTTCAAGGAAATCACAAACGGAGTAGCATTATTTTTTTTACCCGGCAATCACATATGAACTGACGTAACCCAATCAGACCTGCACCACGTACAGAAAGCTCTGATAAGACAGTTCGACCAACAGATGTTTTAACTGAAGTGCGGAATTATTTTTTTTACTCCCCTTTGTACATCCAGAAAGAATTCTCAATCTATTTTAAATTGGTAACATGTTATTGTCCCATTTAGTAATAACTGTTATCATCAATTTAAATATAAAATTATGTTAATCACCCCAAAATTATAATAAAAGAAACATGAAAAATATTTGCGACCGATAGATACAGCACAAATTTCAACATTTACAATGTAGAAATGTAAACATTGAAGTTATCCCCACATGAATGCAGGGAAATGACCCCCAAATACCCACTTTTGGGAGTTGCTTTGCCAAGCCTTGCCCCTTCTGCGGGCCGGTTTGGTTTACAGGACTGTGGCAAGTATGATAAAGCTTCCATGTGTGTAATCTTTTATGATCAAACACGATTGTCTCATTATTCAGGTACAGAATGCTCACTAACGGAGTTGCCCATTATCCCCCTAGCAGAGGCGTAGCTAGAGCTTTTGCCGCCCGGGGCTGTTCCCGAGTTTGGCGCCCCCCCCCGGCTCAATACACACAAAGGTTACCAAAAATGGTTTTCCTGTTTTGTAGAACTTAAACTGGGCCTAATGGTGTCACCCCCACATGCCACACCTGTGACTTAATACCACCACACCATGACCAGGCCACATAGTGACCGAATAATACTACATACAAGGGACAAATACCACAACACCATTTCCAGACCACATAGTGACTGAATACTACAATACTGATCAGTAATAAAAAAAAAAAAAACACAATACTATCACCATAAGTGCCAGTATTCACAGGAGATCTGTACTTAGTATGCAGTGTCTGTGTAGAGGTAATACAGAGATCACTGGTGACATTATACACAGGACCTCTATATAGTATACAGTGTATAGTGTCAGTGTATAGGTAACACTGACTCACCAGTGACGTCTCTAGGTGAAGTCCTTCATCTTTCATCCAGCACAGACCGCCATCATTTCTTCCAGCCAGGACTCGTTTCTGCAGGAAATAACACAGTTATCTCGAGCTCCGCTTGCAGAACACATTACTTAATTTTTCACAACTTCTACATTACATCACATGAAGAAAAAAAGGTGATATAGTGTCACTCTGCACAGTAACAGGACCGCCCCCCCATTTAAAACAGTATACTCAAAAAATAAAATAAATACATCACTGCAGTAATAATATCCCTTAATTATCCCCTATGGTAACACTATTCCCCACCCTGGCCCCGTTTATCTCATTCCTGGCTCCAGCCATATGTTCTCGCATCCTGCCCTCATGAGTATCCATTCTACCCCATATGATCTCCCCATCCTGCCCCACCAGCCTCCATCGTATCCATCCTGCCCCATGATCCAATCCTGCCCCGTGTCTCCAATCATGCCCCGTATCTACATTCTGCCCATGCCTCAAGTCCTGCCCCCAGTGTGTCCAGCATATTACCCCCAGTGTGTCCAGCAATCTGCCCCAGTATGTCCAGCACTGCCCCCAGTGTGTCCAGCCTTTCCCCAGTGTGTCCAGCAGTCTGCCCCAGTGTGTCCAGCATATTACCCCCAGTGTCCAGCATTGCCCCAGTATGTCCAGCATATTACCCCCAGTGTGTCCAGCAATCTGCCCCAGTGTCCAGAAGTCTGCCCCAGGGTCTCCAGCATTGCCTCAATGTGTCCAGAAATCTGCCCCAGGGTCTCCAGTATTGCCCCAGTGTGTCCAGCAATCTGCCCCATGGTCTCCTGTATTGCCCCAGTGTGTCCAGCATTCTGCCCCATGGTCTCCAGTATTGCCCCGGTGTGTCCAGCAATCTGCCCCATGTCCAGCATATTACCCCCAGTGTGTCCAGCAATCTGCCCCAGTGTCCAGCATTGCCCCAGTATGTCCAGAAGTCTGCCCCAGGGTCTCCAGCATTGCCTCAATGTGTCCTGAAATCTGCCCCATGGTCTCCAGTATTCAGTTTGTCCAGCAATCTGCCCCATAGTCTCCTGTATTGCCCCAGTGTGTCCAGCATTCTGCCCCATGGTCTCCAGTATTGCCCCAGTGTGTCCAACATTCTGACCCATGGTATCCAGTATTGCCCCAGTGTGTCCAGCAATCTGCCCCATGGTCTCCTGTATTGCCCCAGTGTGTCCAGCATTCTACCCCATGGTCTCCAGTATTGCCCCAGTGTGTCCAGCAATCTGCCCCATGCTCTCCAGTATTGCCCCAGTGTGTCCAGCATTGCCCCCAGACAGTCAGACATAAAGAAAAAAAAAAGTAAAATCCTCACCTCTCCCGTTCCTAGCGCAGGTCCGGTGCAGCCAGTCAGCGTCTCTCCGGCTCTGCGACGCTCAGGACAGAGAGGCTGAGCGGCGCACACAGTAGTGACGTCATCGCGCCCTCTGCTCTGAGACGTCACAGAGTCAGAGGACGCTGAAGCCGCAGGAACCAGGAGAGTTGAGTATTAGAGCGGGGGGCGGGGGCGGGGGGCGGGGGTGGGGGGAGCTGGCCCTGGTCGTGGCGGCGGACGGCGCCGCCCAAAGATTTAAAGGGGCGTCTTTTTTTTTTTTTTTCCTTCTCCTGCAGCGCCGGCCGCCCCCCGCATTGTGCCGCCCGGGGCGGACCGCCCCCCCCCCCGCACCCCCCTTCCTACGCCACTGCCCCCTAGTCCACCAGGCTTTTCCCTTTTTTTTTTATTTATTCTACAATATGGAAAGAGCCACCATTTATCTATGTCTGTTCTTGAGAGAAAAAAATGGTAGCATATAATTAAATATAGTTAATTTAACAGTTTAAAAATAACATTTTTACCCTTTAGCCCACCAGGCTTTTTCACAATTTTTTTTTAAATTCCATAATATCTAGAGAACCCCCCAAATCTGGCCTTTAGATGCAATATAGTAATATTTATGGATATTTATTTAACTAAAAAAAGAACATATTTCCCTCTAGCACACCAGTTTTTTTTTTTAAATTCCACAGTACCTAGAGAACCCTCCCAAATCTAGTCTTTAGAAACAACATAGTAACATATATTTATCTTTATTAAACTAAAAAAAAATAACAATTTCCATCAAGGCCACGAGTTGTTTTTTTATTCCATACTACCTAGAAAATCCCCCAACTCTGGCCTTTAGAAACAACATAGGAACATATATTATTTATTAAATTAAAAAAAAAACATATTTCCTTCTAGCCCACCAGGCTTTTTTTGTATTTCACAATCCCTAGAGAACCCTCGTTCCTTCCTAAGTCTGGCCTTTAGAAACAACATAGTAACATATATTGATACTTATTAAACTAAAAATAATAACATTTTCCCTCTAGCCCACCAGGATGTTTTTCCGTTTTGTTTTGTTTTTATTCCATGATACCTAGAGAATCTTCCAACTCTGGCCTTTAGAAACAACATAGGAATATATGTTGATATTTATTAAACTAAAAAAATAGTATATTTCCCTCTAGCCCACCAGGCTTTATTTTTTTTCATTCCACAATACCTACAGAATCCCCCCAACAATATAGGAACATATATTGATTTTTTTTTTAATTAAACAATATCGACTTTTGCTCTAGCCCACTCGTCTATTTTTTTTAATGAAAAGCATAAAATGTATTAAATTAAAAAAGGACCAAACTTAAACAAGGTGGACAAACCTAAGCCTGGCAAATTTTGCAATCCTGACTCATGATTTCCTTAGGCTTGCACAGAAGAAAAACAACAACTTACTACATACATGGATACGAGTTGTTACTGTACTACTTACTCTGGCTGTGATTGGTCCATCTGGCCCCCGATCACTATAGGGGTAGACGCTGTATAAAACATTGTACTGCTGTTTTGCTTAATCCGAGTAAGTAGAGAAGAAAAAATGATGCATGGAATTAACAGAGTTAATTAAAGATACAGATTAAAAAAAAAAAAAAGAAAAAAAAGAAAAGCAAGATTGAGCAGTGGGGGGAAAAAGGACAGAATAACCTCCGGCATGGAGACACGGACATGCAGCAGTTGTCAGTCACCTAGCAACAAGTTTCCTATCCCCGCTGTGCTGTTTAATTCAGCAAATCTGCTCAGGATGTTGGGCTGTTCTCCTGACAAAAAGCATTATGTAGCAGACTGAAGGATACAAAAATCCACTGTACACAACACTCTGCTCCCTATTGACCACTGATCCTTTCTCTCAACCCACAAAAGAGCCTGGCACAATGCACTGAAAGGGAAAAAGTCTCAACAGAGAAAACATTAGCTTGTAATGGAGATTGACTACATAATGAAAATGATGTTCTTTTTTAAATTCTGCTTGTTGAAGCCACACTTTTTTGTCTACCGGCACTCAACCAACATCCCTGCTGGGAAAAGGGGCAAATATTGAAAAAACTCAAAACTGTGCTTTTTATTTTCATTGAAAACACACATTTTGTAACAAGATGTCTGCATTTGTCAATCCAGAACTTAAACAAGAAAAAAAAAAAAGCAATAGAGGGGGAACAAAAAAAACTTGTATAGAAGACATTTAGAAATAGGCTTGTTTAAAGAGAGAGGCCGACAGCAACGTATAAAGTCATTCATTGCACGGACAATGGGCACAGACAAGTCTTGCCAGTCGTGCACACACATAACGTTGCAGCTGCCACTTGCAATCTTGGCAATCAACAGCACAGAGCATTGCAAAGGTAAATTACAAAGAGTCATGTCTTATGTTGTATAGTTTAAAACTGTGACCCCCAAATTAAAAAAAAAACCAGGACCCTATGTAACAAGTAAAAAAGTAAGAATAATGATTTGTAAATCTCTTATCGCCTTATTTTATTCACATATTAGTAAATGAGCGTCGGACATTTTTCCATGCCGACATCTATGCGTCATGTCTCCCACATGCCTCATCTAATAGATCGCTTTCCTTTGCCTCCTGATGAAGTACAGGTTATCTTTATTAAAGGTTATCTTTTATATGAAGATTTTTTTTGTATATGTTAAAGTCTATAATCCTCCAAATGCATCCATATTTTTTGTTAGCCATTTTTCCGTTCCATTTGAAAGAGTAACAAATAAAGAAATTGATGGCTGCGACGCATCTCAAAATAGTTGGTCCTGGACCACATCTACCATTGTGCAGCATCCCCTCTTTTTTTTTTTATAACAGTCTGTAAACATCTGGGAAGTGAGGAGACAATTCTTGCAGCTTTTTTTACTCCAATAATTTTTATTGTTTTAAATTTTAACAAGGAAGGACATGAGTACAACATTTCTAAATAAAAGGGAAAGGAGGGGGAAGGAAAGAAGGAGGGAAGGGAGATAAGTAATAGGTTAACAGGATATCAAAAATGGGAAGTGGAACAAACAAAGGGAAAGTGGTTAAGAAGATATAATAAAAGACGAATTGTTAACTAAAATGACATTAGTTCATGCATGCATGTATCGTTGGAGCTTTGGCAGAGGAATGTTGTCTTAATATTGTCTGATGTAGTATTCTTGTTGCTCCACAGTCTGGGATTTTTGCAAAATGTTAATTTCTTAATGTGCCAAATATGTTTTCTTTTGGTGAAAGGGCTGGACTGCAGGCTGCCGTTTCATCACTCGAACTCTTCTTCTCTGAATACATGCTGTTGTCATCGATGCAGTATATGGTTTAATATTGTCTTGTTGTATTATGCAAGGCCTTCTCTGAAAAAGACATTGTTTGGATGGAGGACATGTTGCTCTAAAACCTCTATATAATGCTATGTCTTGATATTGCAGTGCCTTTACAGATGTGTAAACTGCCCATCACATAGCTACTAATGTAGCTCCATACCATGAGAAATGCAGGAACTGAGCGCTGATAACAAGCTCGATGGTCCCTCTCCTCTTGAGCGTGATTCATCTGACCACAAAATCTTTTTCTATTTTACCTCAGTCTATTATAAATGAGCTTTGGCCTAGAGAAGTCGACAGCATTTCTGGATTGTGTTGATATACTCTTATGATATTAACTTACATTTGTGAATTGCAGAATGAACTGTGTTCACAGACCATTATTTCTAGAGTACTCCTGAACCCACACAGTGATTTACATGACTGAATTATGACTGCTTTTAAAGCAGTGCCACCTCAGAACCTGTAGATCATGAGCATCCAATATTGACAGTTGGCCTTGTCCCTCATGCCCATGGATTTCTCCAGAATCTCTGAATCTTTTGATGATATCATGTGCTGCAGATGGAGAGATATTAAAAGTCTTTGAAATTTTACATTGAGGAACATTTTTCGAAAATTGTTACACAATTCTAGATGCAGTTGTTTACTGATTAGTGAACATCGGACAATCTTTGCTTCTGAGAGACTTTGCCTCTCTAAGGGTATGTTTCTACGGGCAGAAACCGGCAGCGCTTTGGATGCAGCACATGTCCGCTTTGTCCAAAGCGCTGCCGACTTTTGAATGCCGGTGATTCCGCATGTGTTCATTGAACCATGTGGAATCACCGCATCCTATACATTGCACGGAGCATCTCCACAAGATCAATAGACATGCTGCGGTCTGGAAAGATGCGCCACATGTCTGTTTACGCAGGGAAGTCAGAGGCATTCCTGCACGCATAGTGGAGATGTAATGACTCTATATAATATACGAGATTCACTTTTTGTATTGAAGAACTGAAATAAATTAACTTTTTAATTTCAATAAAGCTTTTATTTAAACATTTTAAATTGGACACAGCTTTACAATAATGATTTTTTTCCCTCTCAGGGGAGATTTACATTTTTACATCATTAACAATAAAACATTCAACATAGGAGTAGACAGGACAATGACGAGGGGAGGATAAAACAAGAGGGAAGAGACAATAAATCCACAGTGTGTAAGTTAACATTCGGTATACATACTCATTAAATTAACCTTGAAGTTTGCTCTAGTCTATTCATGATCGAACTGGAAATCTAGAGTGGACAAAGAATAGATGTACATTGTAAATCGAGACCCCCTCATCCCAACTCCCCTTGCCTCAAAGAACTATGGGGAGAGGCGTAAGACTCGATCTAATTGTATATTTGACGCCAGTTCCATCCAGGGGTTCCAGAGTTTAAAAAAGGGTTCCCCCATGTCATTCCTGGTAGCCTCAATGCGTTCATATATAAATTAACTTTTTTATAATATTCTAATTTTGTGAGATGCTCCTATAAATGTAATTTTCATTCTTAGTATAGATGTCTGGCTCCATATATTATTGGAAGCTTTAGTAAACGTTTGGCATATATGAAATATTTAGTAAATATTTGGTACATATGCTAAGAAAATCTCCACACTTATAAAATTTGACATATGTTTCTCTGGTATTTGTAAAAAAAATTAAAAAAACACTTTCAGCTATATGTAAAGTAAAATGCATACCTTGTATTATACATTTTTTTAAACACCTGAATGGGCTATATTCTCATTCAGTGTTTTTGATGTCTTTTTTCTTGCTGCTTTTTTTAAATGAAAATCTGCTTTTAAAAGCACTGGCAAAACTATGAGATTTCAGAAATCTCATGCACACGCTTGTTTTTTTTTCATGACTGAATTTGAAAAATGCAGGGGTTTTTTAAAAAAAAATTTTGTTTTTATCTGCAGCATATTAATTGTTTTAGTGTTTTTTTCACTCATAGAAAGTGATGAGAAAGTGAAAAAAGCTGCAAAAAGAAAAAAAAAGCAACAAACATTTTTGCCGTGTTTTTCCATACTTGACAATTGCTCACGTTTCACACCAAATAGCAGGTTGAATTAATTCTCCAAGTCATTAGGTTTGGGTAAGTACCTAACACATTTAGTTTTTTTGTTATATATAAAACAAATAAAATTTATCATATATGAAAAAAAAATGTGTTTTTTTTTTATTTCTTTTTATAGTGGTTACTTTGATTTTGAATTTTCTTGCAGGTGTTTTATAGTATATTGCATCTCTCCAGGAATCCTGGGAAGAAGACTGAAGCATTTTTTTTCTAAGCGGTATATATATGAACCCAGTGTCTCTGCGATGCCGTCAGACACCCGCCGACCATGTGGTCACCAGAACCTACGAGAGTATAACCTATGAACACTATGTAGGCAGCAAAAGAGAAGACAGGAGTGGTAATAAACTGCTTCAGTCTTCTCCCAAGGGTTCCCTGGCTTTGTCTGATAGCTATGTACCAGACTGGCTAGATTGCAGGAGCTGTAATCCTGTGCCTAAAGGTACCATGACACTCAGCAACTTTGCAACGAGAACGACAACAATCCGTGACGTTGCAGTGTCCTGGATAGCGATCTCGTTGTGTTTGACACGCAGCAGCGATCTGGATCCCGCTGTGACATCGCTGGTCGGAGCTAGAAGTCGAGAACTTTATTTCGTCGCCAGGTCAGCGTGTATCGTCATGTTTGACATCAAAAGCAACGATGCCAGCAACGTTTTACATGGAGCTAACAACCAGCGAGAACGATAAGTACGTCACTGGATCGCTCCTGCATCGTTCTGGTCTTGCTGTGTTTGACCTCTCTACAGCGACCTAAACAGTGACGCTGCAGCGATCAGCTCGTTGTCTATATCGCTGCAGTGTCGCTGAGTGTGACGGTACCTGAAGTCCAGAACTTTATTTCGTCATCAGGTCGGCGTGTATCGTCATGTTTGACAGCAAAAGCAACGATGCCAGCAACGTTTTACATGGAGCTAACAACCAGCGAGAACGATAAGTGAGTCGCCGTTACGTCACTGGATCGCTCCTGCATCGTTCTGGAGTTGCCGTGTTTGACGTCTCTACAGCGACCTAAACAGCGACGCTCCAGCGATCGGCTTGTTGTCTATATTGCTGCAGCGTCGCTGAGTGTGATGGTACCTTAACATTTACAACAGCATGAGGTTATGGTACAGGACCAAACACAATGTCAGGTATTTTATCAGATTAATAGGAATCAATGATAAATGTATGTAACAGCCCAGACACAAATGTGCATGGCCGGCCATGTGTTTGGCAAAGAATGGCATTGACCTAGTCTTACTTTTATGGATCAGGACCTGTTGAAACATTGTTCCACGTGAAACGTCCGTCATCAACAGCGTTGCCTGCATCCATGTTTTTACCATAATGTGAATAAAGTTTTTTTGATGGGATGGTCAGTGCCACCTTTTCAAATCTAGGCTGATTTCACTCTTATGGACTAGTATTAAAGAAGTAAAGCAGAACAAAAATATGAACATTAAGTATATTCGCCAGTAAGGATCATGAACATGGTACATTTTTAATATCTGTTTTATCAACTTTTATTGTCACAATGGACAGTTATACTGTCCCTGACATGTTCTCGAAAACTGAAAGTCCACAGGATCCAAGAACAATGTACTTATTCCAGTGCTTGGAAAATTCATGGCCCATATTCTGATAGACTGACGATCACATATGGTTTATTCCTTGATGGACAGTGCGAAGAGAGATAGTGGTAGAAAGGACTTTATTTTGGGCTTCTTTTTTGTTATACAGTATATCATAATGTATTATCTTTATTACACTTTAACATGAACATATCTGATTGAAAAACAAGCAAACAAAAAAAAAGACTGCAGTTACAAAAGAGATTATGACTTCCCACGCAGCATCCCTAGTAGGTAACAGATGTGCATGGCTCTCCACGCAGCGTTAATTCACATACTCCTCATCCAAATATTATATACTGTATATACACAGGGTGGACCATTTATACGGATACACCTAAATAAATGGATATCTGACCCCTTTAGACTTTTATCTTTGGGGTCATCTGAAAGCAATTGTCTATGCTGTGAAGATATGAGATGTGCAGCATCTGAAACAACGGATACTGGAAGCCTGTGCTGGCATTTCTTCTGCGGTGTTGCTATCAGTGTGTCAAGAGTGGGAGAAGAGGGTTGTATTGACAATCCACCACAATTGGCAGCACTTTAAACACATTTTATAAGTGGTCATAAACATGTAACTAACTCATGAAATAATAAAGTTACGTTAAAACCAAGCACACCACTGTTTTTCTTGTGAAATTCTCAATAAGTTTGATGTGTCACATGATCCTCTTCAAAATTGCCGTTATGGTCACCATCCATCTTGAAAAGTTTTCCCCCTCCCATATACTAATGTGCCACAAACAGGAAGTTGATATCATTAACTATTCCCATTTTATTTAGGTGTATCCATATAAATGGCCCACCCTGTGTGAGTATATATATAGTGTAAATTGCTTGCATCACAATTAGTGCTTGTTTACACTGCCGTATTTTAACAGACAGCAGTCGGACCAATGTTGTTCAAAGGGGCAGTACAGAAGAGCAATTTTTTTCATTCATTGAATCTGAGTGTGAAAAAAAATCACAGTATGTACTGCCTTCTTCTAAATCAGATGACACTTGCCTATTCAAGTCTATGGGTGCGCAAAAAAAATAACGGTTGATGTATGGAGCCACAGTATAGCATCCGATTTTGACGGCTATATTGCAATTCTGTAACATAAAAAATTGTAAATTGTCTTGTAAATTATTACATTATATATTATATATATATAATAGTTATAAATAATGTTATATATTATATTATATATGATTATATGATTATATTAATAAATTATAAATATGCTGTGAAAAACAGATTGCATAAAATGACAAGTGTGAAAATTTTTTTTGTTTTTTTAGATGAAACTGGATGATTTTTTATATGCGCGTGTGAACCTACCCTTAGACAAAAATTCATTTATGTTCCCCTCCCTAAATTTGTCTATGACCTTTCATGTAAATCCATAAAATATGTAAATAATAAGCATGAGGAGTGCAAGCAATGATGCAAACAATTAAGAACCACTATGCCATCTATGTTAGCAAAAAGCTAATAAATAAAAACTTACCCATGCACTTGATGCCCAAAAACGCATTAGCGGTGAGACTACATTTAATCTACGTTGTATTTAATGCAATTTGTCCTAAATTTGGCATAATTACATTACAGCTACAAAATGTATATTTCCTTAGTAGACAATCTATAAAATTTACCGTACATATTTTTTAAATTAGTCTGTCGCATAGAAATTAATCTGAATTACTTAATTCTCTGATTCTTATGTACAAAAACTTTTTTGATTAGTTTACTGTACATTAAACTTACCAAAATATATCAGAATGGGTAGAAAAAAAAATGCTGTGCTCTTGAAAGTCAAGGTTTCCCACTCCTTAAGGTACCGTCACATTAAGCGATCTAGACAACGATCCCGATGGGTGCAGCGTCGCTGTGTGGTCGCTAGAGAGCTGTCACACAGACAGCTCTCCAGTGACCAACGATGCCGGTCCCCTGGTAACCAGGGTAAACATTGGGTTACTAAGCGCAGGGCTGCGCTTAGTAACCCGATGTTTACCCTGGTTACCAGGGTAAACGTAAAAAAACCCAAACACTACATACTTACATTCCGGTGTATGTCCTCCGGCGCTGTGCTTTCCTGCACTGTCAGCGCCGGCCAGCCGTAAAGCAGAGTGGTGACGTCACCGCTGTGCTTTACGGCTGGCCGGCGCTCACAGTCAGTGCAGGAAAGCACAGCGCCGGGGGACAGACACCGGAATGTAAGTATGTAGTGTTTGTTTTTTTTACATTTACGCTGGTAACCAGGGTAAACATCGGGTTACTAAGCACGGCCCTGTGCTTAGTAACCCGATATTTACCCTGGTTACCAGTGAAGACATCGCTGAATCGGCGTCACACACGCCGATTCAGCGATGTCTGCGGGAGGTCCAGCGACGAAATAAAGTTCTGGACTTTCTGCTCCGACCAACGATGGCACAGCAGGATCCAGATCACTGCTGCCTGTCAAACTGAACGATATCGCTAGCCAGGACCCTGCAACGTCACAGATCGCTAGCGATATCATTCAGTGTGAAGGTACCTTTAGGCTTCATTCAGATGTTTATGATTTTCCAAAAGCAAAAAAATGGTCCAAATGTCATCAGTTTTTGCATCCAACTTTCATCAGTGTTTGGTCAGTGTTTCAATTCAGCATCAGTGTTTTATCAATGATTTTCATGTATAAATAAATAAACCAGATACAAAGATTCTCTTACTCCATGACAATGATAAAAATCGGACACATATCTGTAAACTTTGCATGGACACCAGTCATGTGGACAGCCCCATAGACTATAATGGGCCCGTGTTATATCCATGTATATCTCGGATAGAATACATAGGTGAAAAACGGACATCTGAATGAGGCCTTGCAGTGATTTTAGTATCACTAGACTAACATTTTTATTTATTTATACATTTTTACTGCACAATTTTATATATTTACCATGATGAAGCCAAGCTAGATAACGAATTGATAACACACTACCAGCCATTGGAAAATAAACCTTTTTTTTTTTGCACAGGGCTCCAAAAAACAAAAAATAATTTTCAAAACTTTTATAAACTGTTAACATGTAAATTAATATCTGAAACATTAATCCCTTCACACCCGAGCCTGTTTCCACCTTCATGACCAGAACAAATTTTACAATTCTGACCACTCAATTTATGTGGTAATAACTCTGGAACGCTTCAACAGATCCTACTGATTCTGAGAATGCTTTTTCATTACATGTACTTCATGATAGTTATAAAATTTCATCTATGTGACTTACGTTTATTGGTGAAAAATTGTACGTTTGGCAAAAATTTTGAATATTTAGCATTTTTTAAATTGTAATTTTTATGCCCTTAAATCAGAGAGTTATATCACACAAAATAATTAACAAATAACATTTACCACATGTGTGCTTTACATCAGCATGATTTTTGAAACATAATTTTTTTTTGTTAGGAAACTAAAAGGGTAAAAAGTTGACCTGCGATTTCTAATGTTTACAACAAAATTTACAAAACCATTTTTTGGGGGGACCACATCACACTTGAAGCGACTTTGAGGGGTCTATATGACAGAAAATACAAAAAAAAGTGACACCATTCTAAAAACTGCACCCCTCAAGGTGCTCAAAACCACATTCAAGAAGTTTATTAACCCTTCAGGTGCTTCACGAGAACTAAAGCAATATGGAAGGAAAAAATGAACATTTAACTTTTTTCGCAAACCTTTTAATTTAAACCCACATTTTTATTTTCACAAGGGTAAACAAGACCCTAAAATTTGTTGCATGCCAATACCTTATATGTGAGGGAAAACTACTGTTTTGGCGCATGGTAGAGATTGATAGGAAAGGAGCGCCATTTGACTTTCTGAATGCAAAATTTGCTATAATAATTAATGAACATCATGTCACATTTGAAGGGCCCCTTATGTGCCTAAAGAGTGTAAACCCCCACAAGTGAACCCATTTTGGAAACCAGAACCCTCAAGGAACTTATTTTGTTTTGTGGTGAGCACCTTGAACTTCCAAGTGCTAAAAGAAGTTAATGACGTTGAGCCGTGAAAAAAGAAATCAAATTTTTCCCACAAAATTTCTTTTTTAGCCTCAAATGGCCTCAAATGTTTTATTTTCACAAACAACAGGAGAAAATAGACCTCAAAACTTGTTCTGGAATTAATCCTGAATACTCCAATAGCCTTTATTGAGGGAAAATTATTGGTGGCACACTACAGAGCTTTTAGAGGTTAAAATTGGCTGAAATCATTAGCAGATGCCATGTCGCCTTTGGAGAGCCGCTGGTGTGCCTAAACAGTGGAAACACCCAAGTGACTCAATTTTGGAAACTATACCTCTCAAAGAATGTATCTACATGTGTGGTGAACACTTAACACCCAGGAACTTCACTGAAATTTATAATGTTGGGCCATGAAAATAAATAAAATCACATTTTCACATAAAAATGTTTTTAGCCCCACATTTTTTATTTTCACAAGGGTAACAGAAAAATTGGACCCCAAAATCTGTTTTCTCTTTTTCCCGAGTACCTCATATGTGGGGGAAAACTACTGATTAGGTGCACAGCAGGGCTCAGGAAGGAAGGAATGATGTTTTGGAACGCAGATTTTGATGGATTGTTCTGCAGGTGTCATGTTGCATTTGGAGAGCTCCTTATGTGCCTAAACTGTGGAACCCCCACAAATGACCCCATTTTATAAACTTAGACCCCTCAAGGAATGTATCCTAATGTGTGGTGATTGATGAAAATAAGAAAAAAAATTTTTCATTTTCACAAGGATTAGAGAAAATGGACACCAAAATGTGTTGTGCAATTTCTCCTGACTACATCAATACCCCATATGTGGTTGAAAACTACTTTTGAGGCACAGTACAAAGGTCAGAAGGGAATGAGCGCCATATTGGAGTTTAGATTTTGCTGGACTGGATTCAGGGTGCCATGTCACATTGGCAGAGCCCCTGAGGTGCCAGAACAGCAGGACCTCAAAACATGATACCATTTTACAAACTACACCTCTCAATGAACACTAGTGGTGCAGTGATCATATTGACTCCACAGGTGTGCCACAGAATATTATACCATTAGGCAGTGAAGAAAAAATTATACTCCTTTGGGAATTTATCTACAGGTGTACTGGTGATTTTGACTAGGTGTTTCCCAGAAGCAAACATCATTAGATATTGCTGAGTGAAAATTGCAAACTGCCATTACAGTACACAGTACATTGTTGTCACCTGTATGCTGTAGCGCCTAGTACGTGGCGCATGCTTCTGGAGACATGCTTCCATAAATTAAGCGGTGTCTTTGCTACAGAAATGCCAGACATGTGGGAGCTAAATGTTGTTTAGGCACACTGAGGCTCAGAAGGGAGCGGGGCATTTGGATTTGGGAACAGAGAATTTGCTTGATTTCTTTTGGGGGTTGAGGAGCGATAGTGCTTTACAGAGCCTTTGTGCTACCAGTAACATGGAAGCACCCTATATTTCCATTAACAGATGAAAGACCTGAGTGGGGACTTGCTTTTTTTGTGGAGTTAGTTGAAGCTTTTATTGGGAACATTTTTCATAACGTTTGGGATCACAATTATCTGGCACTCTACACTGAGCACTTACATTGGGGTTTCCATCTAAATCTCTGAATGACATGATGCAGATGAAACCCCTGAGGGATCCATTCACTATAATGAGGCAGCAAAGTTACTCTGGACTCCGTCTGGCCTTTGTTCAGCATTGCCCTTCTTGCCAGAAGTGCACAAAACTGTGGCCGACGGCACTTTTATGCAGTCCTAAAAAGACAGACACCGCCTGATCACAGGTCCTATGGCGCCCACAGTGCCTCCATCCACCTTATTATAGGGAATCTTCCGCCAGGGGTTCCATCTGAATCACGTATTTCAGAGATATACATGTAAATTCCTGTGTAAGCATTCAGTGTAGAGTGCAGGATAAATGTGTGCCAAGCCTTACTGCGATCTTTGGGAGATAGAATGAAAAAAAAATTGGAGTATGTCAAGAATTGGTTCTATTATTTTTTATGCCATTTCTCGTGTGGTACAAGGGATTAGATGACTTTAGTCTTAGGGTTGGTGCAATTACAGGGATACCAGATTTATATCGGGTTTTTATGTTTGGCTTCTGTCACACACTGAAAGACACTTTTTATTGTTAAAAATTTTTTTGCTTCACCATATTTTGAGAGCTATAATTTTTCCATATTTCAGTTCACAGAGTCATATGAACGCTTGTTTTTTTGTGGGATGAGTTGACATCTTTATTGGTACCATTTTCAGTCACATGACATTTTTTGATCGCTTTCTATTCTAATTTTTGGGAGGCAGAATGAAAAAAAAAACAGCAATTCACAATTTTGGGGGGGGGGGGGGGGGGTTATGCCTGCATCACTCCTGGCAGTGAGTGCTGGATGTCCGCTGTCATATCAGCTGAACACCCGGTGGAAAATTGCCATGCCCATGACCATGACATATATATACCACATTGGTCGAGAAGAAATTAATCGTTCTGGATCATAATTGTTTTTTTTCTTTTTATCAACATTTGGACTTCTTCAACAGAAAATATAAATCGCTAAAAAAGGCACCAAAAAATGGAATATTGTCCTTCAGCTAAAAATGTATGGGAAACTGTGGCTGGTGTTGTGAATTCTGCTCTTGGGCTCCCTCCGGTGGTTATGAGTGGTAGTGCTGCTGTCTCTGGATCGCAGCATTTATCAGGTGTGTTCACTTTTTGCAATTTGGACTCAGCTATTTAGTCCTGCTTGATCCTTTAGTCAGTGCCAGTTGTCCATTGTTTTTTGGAGGATTCACATCCCTTTCTGGTCTCTCCTGTTTGCTGTGCTTTTCTACAAAGATAAGTCCTGGCTTTGTTTTTACTGTCCACATGCTGTGGGCCTTATAGTTCAGTGCATTTTCATGTTTTGTCTTGTCCAGCTTGTCTGTGTAAGGATTTTTTGCAGCCAAGCGGTATCTCTGGAGATGCAGATATACCCTCCATGTCTTTAGTCAGATGTAACATAGTAACATAGTTAGTAAGGCCGAAAAAAGACATTTGTCCATCCAGTTCAGCCTATATTCCATCATAATAAATCCCCAGATCTACGTCCTTCTACAGAACCTAATAATTGTATGATACAATATTGTTCTGCTCCAGGAAGACATCCAGGCCTCTCTTGAACCCCTCGACTGAGTTCGCCATCACCACCTCCTCAGGCAAGCAATTCCAGATTCTCACTGCCCTAACAGTAAAGAATCCTCTTCTATGTTGGTGGAAAAATCTTCTCTCCTCCAGACGCAAAGAATGCCCCCTTGTGCCCGTCACCTTCCTTGGTATAAACAGATCCTCAGCGAGATATTTGTATTGTCCCCTTATTTACTTATACATGGTTATTAGATCGCCCCTCAGTCGTCTTTTTTCTAGACTAAATAATCCTAATTTCACTAATCTATCTGGGTATTGTAGTTCTCCCATCCCCTTTATTAATTTTGTTGCCCTCCTTTGTACTCTCTCTAGTTCCATTATATCCTTCCTGAGCACCGGTGCCCAAAACTGGACACAGTACTCCATGTGCGGTCTAACTAGGGATTTGTACAGAGGCAGTATAATGCTCTCATCATGTGTATCCAGACCTCTTTTAATGCACCCCATGATCCTGTTTGCCTTGGCAGCTGCTGCCTGGCACTGGCTGCTCCAGGTAAGTTTATCATTAACTAGGATCCCCAAGTTCTTCTCCCTGTCAGATTTACCCAGTGGTTTCCCGTTCAGTGTGTAATGGTGATATTGATTCCTTCTTCCCATGTGTATAACCTTACATTTATCATTGTTAAACCTCATCTGCCACCTTTCAGCCCAAGTTTCCAACTTTAGAGAATACTATCTTCTCTTGTATTAACTGCTTTACATAGTTTTGTATCATCTGCAAATATCGATATTTTACTGTGTAAACCTTCTACCAGATCATTAATGAATATGTTGAAGAGAACAGGTCCCAATACTGACCCCTGCGGTACCCCACTGGTCACAGCGACCCAGTTAGAGACTGTACCATTTATAACCACCCTCTGCTTTCTATCACTAAGCCAGTTACTAACCCATTTACACACATTTTCCCCCAGACCAAGCATTCTCATTTTGTGTACCAACCTCTTGTGCGGCACGGTATCAAACGCTTTGGAAAAATCGAGATATACCACGTCCAATGACTCACCGTGGTCCAGCCTATAGCTTACCTCTTCATAAAAACTGATTAGATTGGTTTGACAGGAGCGATTTCTCATAAACCCATGCTGATATGGAGTTAAACAGTTATTCTCATTGAGATAATCCAGAATAACATCCCTCAGAAACCCTTCAAATATTTTACCAACAATAGAG
Organism: Ranitomeya imitator; assembly: GCF_032444005.1. Classification (NCBI taxonomy): domain Eukaryota; kingdom Metazoa; phylum Chordata; class Amphibia; order Anura; family Dendrobatidae; genus Ranitomeya; species Ranitomeya imitator. The sequence continues at coordinate 734,598,406 of NC_091282.1, read as the reverse complement.
GTTAGACTTACTGGCCTATAATTTCCAGGTTCACTTTTAGAGCCCTTTTTGAATATTGGCACCACATTTGCTATGCGCCAGTCCTGCGGAACAGACCCCGTCGCTATAGAGTCCCTAAAAATAAGAAATAATGGTTTATCTATTACATTGCTTAGTTCTCTTAGTACTCGTGGGTGTATGCCATCCGGACCCGGAGATTTATCTATTTTAATCTTATTTAGCCGGTTTCGCACCTCTTCTTGGGTTAGATTGGTGACCCTTAATATAGGGTTTTCATTGTTTCTTGGGATTTCATCTAGCATTTCATTTTCCACCGTGAATACCGTGGAGAAGAAGGTGTTTAATATGTTAGCTTTTTCCTCATCATCTACAACCATTCTTTCCTCACTATTTTTTAAGGGGCCTACATTTTCAGTTTTTATTCTTTTACTATTGATATAGTTGAAGAACAGTTTGGGATTAGTTTTACTCTCCTTAGCAATGTGCTTCTCTGTTTCCTTTTTGGCAGCTTTAATTAGTTTTTTAGATAAAGTATTTTTCTCCCTATAGTTTTTTAGAGCTTCAATGGTGCCATCCTGCTTTAGTAGTGCAAATGCTTTCTTTTTACTGTTAATTGCCTGTCTTACTTCTTTGTTTAGCCACATTGGGTTTTTCCTATTTCTAGTCCTTTTATTCCCACAAGGTATAAACCGCTTACAGTGCCTATTTAGGATGTTCTTAAACATTTTCCATTTATTATCTGTATTTTTATTTCTGAGGATATTGTCCCAGTCTACCAGATTAAGGGCATCTCTAAGCTGGTCAAACTTTGCCTTCCTAAAGTTCAGTGTTTTTGTGACTCCCTGACAAGTCCCCCTAGTGAAAGACAGGTGAAACTGTACAATATTGTGGTCGCTATTTCCTAGATGCCCGACCACCTGCAGATTTGTTATTCTGTCAGGTCTATTAGATAGTATTAGGTCTAAGGTTATGTTCACACCTTGCGTCGGGTCCCTGCGGGTTCTCCCGCAGCGGATTTGATAAATCTGCAGGGCAAAACAACTGCGGTTCTCCCTGCAGATTTATCGCGGTTTGTTCCGCGTTTTCCACTGCGGGTTTCCGCCTATACTATTGATGCTGCATATGCAGCAATATGCAGCATCAATAGTAATGTTAAAAATAATAAAAATTGGTTATACTCACCCTCTGATGTCCGGATCTCCTGGGCGCTGCACCCGGCGGTCCGGTTCCTAAGATGCTGTGGGAGAAGGACCCTTCGTGACGTCACGGTCATGTGACCGCGACGTCACCGCAGGTCCTGGTCGCACAGCATCTTAGGAACCGGACCGCCGGGTGCAGCGCCCAGGAGCTCCGGACATCAGAGGGTGAGTATAACCAGATTTTTTATTTTTTAACCCCAAATATGGTTCCCAGGGCCTGGAGGAGAGTCTCCTCTCCTCCACCCCGGGTACCACCCGCACATTATCCGCTTACTTCCCGCAACGTGGGCACAGCCCCATGCGGGAAGTAAGCGGTTCAATGTATTCCTATGGGTGCAGAATCGCAGCGATTCTGCACAAAGAAGTGACATGCTGCGGGTTGTAAACCGCTGCGTTCCCGCGCGGTTTTTCCCGCAGCATGTGCACAGCGGTTTGCGGTTTCCATAGGGTTTACATGTTACTGTAAACGCTATGGAAACTGCTGCGGACCCGCAGCATCAAAATCGCGGCGGTTCCGCGGTAAAAACCGCTAAGTGTGAATATAGCCTAAAAGTGCTGCTCCTCTGGTTGGATTCTGCACCAATTGTGAAAGATAATTTTTCTTGGTTATTAGCAGAAACCTGTTGCCTTTATGGGTTTCACAGGTTTCTGTTTCCCAGTTAATATCCGGGTAGTTAAAGTCCCCCATAACCAGGACCTCATTATGGGTTGCAGCTTCATCTATCTGCTTTAGAAGTAGACTTTCCATGCTTTCTGTTATATTTGGGGGTTTGTAACAGACCCCAATGAGAATTTTGTTACCATTTTTCCCTCCATGAATTTCGACCCATATGGACTCGACATCCTCATTCCCTTCGCTAATATCCTCCCTTAAAGTGGACTTTAGACAAGACTTTACATAGAGACAAACCCCTCCTCCTCTCCGATTTTTACGATCCTTTCTAAACAGACTGTAACCCTGTAAGTTAACTGCCCAGTCATAGCTTTCATCTAACCATGTCTCGGTTATTCCCACTATGTCAAAGTTACCTGTAGATATTTCTGCTTCTAGTTCTTCCATCTTGTTTGTCAGGCTTCTGGCGTTTGCGAGCATGCAGTTTAGAGGATTTTGTTTTGTTCCAATCTCCTCGCTGTGGATTGTTTTAGAAATGTTCTTACCTCCCTTCTGAGTATGTTTTCCTGGGTCTTCTTTGTTCGAGTCTAATGTTTTCCTTCCCGTCCCCTCTTCTTCTAGTTTAACGCCCTCCTGATGAGTGTAGCGAGTCTTCTGGCGAATGTGTGTTTCCCAGGTTTGTTGAGGTGTAGTCCGTCTCTGGCGAGGAGTCCATCGTACAAGTAATTCACACCGTGGTCCAGGAATCCGAATCCTTGTTGTCTGCACCATCGTCTTAGCCAGTTGTTCGCATGAAGGATCCTGTTCCATCTCCTTGTGCCATGCCCGTCTACTGGAAGGATAGAAGAAAAAACTACCTGTGCATCCAGTTCCTTTACTTTCTTCCCCAACTCTTCAAAGTCCTAGCAGATTGTCGGTAGGTCCTTCCTTGCCGTGTCATTGGTGCCAACATGTATCAGAAGAAATGGGTGGACGTCCTTGGAGGTGAAGAGCTTTGGTATCCTATCGGTCACATCCTTGATCATCGCACCTGGAAGGCAGCATACTTCTCTTGCAGTTATGTCCGGTCTGCAGATGGCTGCTTCTGTGCCTCTCAGTAGTGAGTGTTGTGAATTCTGTGGCCGAGTTCACTTCTGTGGTCACAAGTGGTATTGCAGTCTCTGGGCTTCCTCCCTCAGGTGTTTTGGTGAGCTCGTTGGCTGCCTTGCTATTTAGCTCCACCTGAGTCTGTCTTCCTTGCTCCTTGTCAATGTTCCAGTGTTGGATCTGAGCTACTGCATCTTTCCTTGGGCCTGCTGCTCTGCTAGATAAGTGCTTCTAGTTTGTTTTCTGTTTTTTCTGTCCAGCTTGCTATTAACTTTTGCTGGAAGCTCTGAGAAGCAAAGGGGTGCACCGCCGTGCTGTTAGTTCGGCACGGTGGGTCTTTTTGCCCCTTTGCGTGGTTTTCGTTTTAGGGTTTTTTGTAGACTGCATAGTTCTCTTTGCTATCCTCGCTCTGTCTAGAATATCGGGCCTCACTTTGCTGAATCTATTTCATTCCTACGTTTGTCTTTTCATCTTGCTAACAGTCATTATATGTGGGGGGCTGCCTATTCCTTTGGGGTATTTCTCTGAGGTAAGTCAGGCTTGTATTTCTATCTTCAGGCTAGTCAGCTCCTCAGGCAGTGCCGAGTTGCATAGGTAGTTGATAGGCGCAATCCACTGCTGCTTATAGTTGTGTGAGGATAGATCAGGTACTGCAGTCTACAGAGATTCCACGTCTCAGAGCTCGTCCTATTGTTTTTGGTTATTGCCAGATCTCTGTATGTGCGCTGATTACTGCACGCTGTGTTGCCTGATTGCCAGCCATAACAGTACAAGGAGCCCTCCAATGATTTCCAATAGAGGGAAAAAAGAAATCCTGACATCATTTTTTTTCCTTAGCTCTGTCTTCAGTCTTTTTTTTCCCCTAGACATTAGAGTGCTTCAGGACACAGCTGTGGACATGGATATTCAGGCTCTGTGCTCCTCAATTGATAATCTCGTTGTAAATGTACAAAAGATTCAAGATACTATTGATCAGAAATCGATGCTAGAACCAAGAATTCCGATTCCTGATTTGTTTTTTGGTGACAGAACTAAGTTCTTGAGCTTCAGAAATAATTGTAAGCTATTTTTGGCCTTGAAACCTCATTCTTCTGGTAATCCTATTCAACAGGTTTTGATTATTATTTCTTTTTTGCGCGGCGACCCACAGGACTGGGCGTTTTCTCTTGCACCAGGAGATTCTGCATTGAGTAATGTTGATGCATTTTTCCAGGCGCTGGGATTGCTTTACGATGAGCCTAATTCAGTGGATCAAGCTGAGAAAAATCTGCTGGCTTTATGCCAGGGTCAGGATGATGTAGAAGTATATTGTCAGAAATTTAGGAAATGGTCAGTACTCACTCTGTGGAATGAATCTGCACTAGCGGCTTTGTTCAGAAAGGGTCTCTCTGAAGCTCTTAAGGATGTAATGGTGGGATTTCCTATGCCTGCTGGTTTGAATGAGTCTATGTCCTTGGCCATTCAGATCGGTCGTCGCTTGCGCGAGCGTAAATCTGTGCACCATCTGGCGGTATTGTCTGAGAGTAAGCCTGAGCCTATGCAGTGCGACAGGACTATGACTAAAGTAGAACGGCACGAACACAGACGTCTGAACAGACTGTGTTTTTATTGTGGTGATTCTACTCATGCTATTTCTAATTGTCCTAAACGCACTAGGCGGTTCGATAGCTCTGCCGTTATTGGTACTGTACAGTCCAAATTCCTTTTGTCCATTACCTTAATGTGCTCTTTGTCATCATATTCTGTCATGGCGTTTGTGGATTCAGGCGCTGCCCTGAATCTGATGGATTTGGATTATGCTAAACGTTGTGGATTTTTCTTGGAGCCTTTGCGGTGTCCTATTCCGTTGAGAGGAATTGATGCTACACCTTTGGCCAAGAATAAGCCTCAGTACTGGGCCCAGCTGACCATGTGCATGGCTCCTGCACATCAGGAAGTTATTCGCTTTTTGGTACTGCATAATTTGCATGATGTGGTCGTGTTGGGGTTGCCATGGCTACAAACCCATAATCCAGTATTGGATTGGAACTCTATGTCGGTAACCAGCTGGGGTTGTCAGGGAGTACATGGTGATGTTCCATTTTTGTCTATTTCGTCATCCATTCCTTCTGACATCCCAGAGTTCTTGTCGGACTTTCAGGATGTATTTGAAGAGTCCAAGTCTGATGCCCTACCTCCGCATAGGAATTGTGATTGTGCTATCGATTTGATTCCTGGTAGTAAATTCCCTAAGGGTCGTTTATTTAATTTGTCCGTACCTGAACACACCGCTATGCGCAGTTATGTGAAGGAGTCCCTGGAGAAGGGACATATTCGCCCATCGTCGTCACCATTGGGAGCAGGGTTCTTTTTTGTAGCCAAGAAGGATGGTTCGCTAAGACCGTGTATTGATTACCGCCTTCTTAATAAGATCACTGTTAAGTTTCAGTATCCCTTGCCATTGATTTCTGACTTGTTTGCTCGGATTAAGGGGGCTAGTTGGTTTACTAAGATTGATCTTCGTGGTGCGTATAATCTGGTGAGAATCAGGCAGGGAGATGAATGGAAAACGGCATTTAATACGCCTGAGGGTCATTTTGAGTATCTGGTGATGCCGTTCGGACTTGCCAATGCTCCATCTGTTTTTCAGTCTTTTATGCATGACATTTTCCGTGAGTATCTGGATAAATTCTTGATTGTTTACTTGGATGACATTTTGATCTTCTCAGATGATTGGGAGTCTCATGTGAAGCAAGTCAGAATGGTTTTCCAGGTACTGCGTGCTAATTCCTTGTTCGTGAAGGGATCAAAGTGTCTCTTCGGTGTGCAGAAAGTTTCATTTTTGGGGTTCATCTTTTCCCCTTCTACTATCGAGATGGATCCGGTTAAGGTTCAGGCCATCCAGGATTGGACTCAGCCGACATCTCTAAAAAGTCTGCAGAAATTCCTGGGCTTTGCTAATTTTTATCGTCGCTTCATCTGTAATTTTTCTAGCATTGCCAGACCATTGACCGATTTGACCAAGAAGGGTGCTGATTTGGTTAATTGGTCTTCTGCTGCCGTGGAAGCTTTTCAGGAGTTGAAGCGTCGTTTTTGCTGTGCCCCTGTGTTGTGTCAACCTGATGTTTCTCTTCCGTTCCAGGTCGAGGTTGATGCTTCTGAGATTGGTGCAGGGGCGGTTTTGTCACAGAGAGGTTCTGGTTGCTCAGTGTTCAAACCATGTGCTTTCTTTTCCAGGAAATTTTCTGCTGCTGAGCGTAATTATGATGTGGGCAACCGAGAGTTGCTGGCCATGAAGTGGGCATTCGAGGAGTGGCGTCATTGGCTTGAGGGTGCTAAGCATCGCGTGGTGGTTTTGACTGATCATAAGAACCTTACTTATCTTGAGTCTGCCAAGCGCTTGAATCCTAGACAGGCCCGTTGGTCGTTATTTTTTGCTCGTTTTGATTTTGTGATTTCATACCTTCCGGGCTCTAAAAATGTGAAGGCGGATGCTCTGTCTAGGAGTTTTGTGCCCGACTCTCCGGGGTTATCTGAGCCGGCGAGTATCCTCAAGGAAGGAGTCATTGTGTCTGCCATCTCCCCTGATTTGCGGAGAGTGTTGCAGAAATTTCAGGCTAATAAACCTGATCGTTGTCCGGCCGAGAAACTGTTCGTCCCTGATAGGTGGACTAGTAAAGTTATCTCTGAACCTCATTGTTCGGTGCTGGCCGGTCATCCAGGAATCTTTGGTACCAGGGAGTTGGTTGCTAGATCCTTCTGGTGGCCATCTCTGTCACGGGATGTGCGTGCTTTTGTGCAGTCCTGTGGAATTTGTGCTAGGGCTAAGCCCTGCTGTTCACGTGCCAGTGGGTTGCTTTTGCCCTTGCCGGTCCCGAAGAGGCCTTGGACACATATTTCGATGGATTTCATTTCTGACCTTCCCGTTTCTCAAAAAATGTCGGTCATTTGGGTGGTCTGTGATCGCTTTTCTAAAATGGTCCATCTGGTGCCCTTGGTTAAATTGCCTTCCTCCTCTGATTTGGTGCCTTTGTTCTTCCAGCATGTGGTTCGTTTACATGGCATTCCTGAGAATATTGTTTCTGACAGAGGTTCCCAGTTTGTCTCGAGGTTCTGGCGAGCCTTTTGTGGTAGGATGGGCATTGACCTATCTTTTTCCTCGGCCTTCCATCCTCAGACTAATGGCCAGACCGAACGAACCAATCAGACCTTGGAAACATATCTGAGATGTTTTGTTTCCGCTGACCAGGATGATTGGGTGTCATTTTTGCCGTTGGCTGAGTTCGCCCTTAATAATCGGGCCAACTCGGCTACCTTGGTCTCTCCATTTTTCTGCAATTCTGGGTTCCATCCTCGTTTCTCTTCAGGACAGGTTGAGTCTTCGGACTGTCCTGGTGTGGATTATGTGGTGGACAGGTTGCAGCAGATCTGGACTCAGGTAGTGGACAATTTGACCTTGTCCCAGGAGAAGGCTCAGCTTTTCGCTAATCGCAGACGCCGTGTGGGACCCCGACTTCGTGTTGGGGATCTGGTTTGGTTATCTTCTCGTCATATTCCTATGAAGGTTTCCTCTCCTAAATTTAAACCTCGTTTTATTGGTCCGTATAGGATTTCTGAGATTCTCAATCCGGTGTCTTTTCGTCTGACCCTCCCAGACTCCTTTTCCATACATAATGTATTCCATAGGTCGTTGTTGAGGAGATACGTGGCACCTATGGTTCCATCTGTGGAGCCTCCTGCCCCTGTTTTGGTGGAGGGGGAATTGGAGTATATTGTGGAGAAGATTTTGGATTCTCGTGTCTCTAGACGGAAACTCCAGTATTTGGTCAAATGGAAGGGTTATGCTCAGGAAGATAATTCCTGGGTTTTTGCCTCTGATGTCCATGCCCCAGATCTTGTTCGTGCCTTTCATGTGGCTCATCCTGGTCGGCCTGGGGGTTCTGGTGAGGGTTCGGTGACCCCTCCTCAAGGGGGGGGTACTGTTGTGAATTCTGTGGCCGAGTTCACTTCTGTGGTCACAAGTGGTATTGCAGTCTCTGGGCTTCCTCCCTCAGGTGTTTTGGTGAGCTCGTTGGCTGCCTTGCTATTTAGCTCCACCTGAGTCTGTCTTCCTTGCTCCTTGTCAATGTTCCAGTGTTGGATCTGAGCTACTGCATCTTTCCTTGGGCCTGCTGCTCTGCTAGATAAGTGCTTCTAGTTTGTTTTCTGTTTTTTCTGTCCAGCTTGCTATTAATTTTTGCTGGAAGCTCTGAGAAGCAAAGGGGTGCACCGCCGTGCTGTTAGTTCGGCACGGTGGGTCTTTTTGCCCCTTTGCGTGGTTTTCGTTTTAGGGTTTTTTGTAGACTGCATAGTTCTCTTTGCTATCCTCGCTCTGTCTAGAATATCGGGCCTCACTTTGCTGAATCTATTTCATTCCTACGTTTGTCTTTTCATCTTGCTAACAGTCATTATATGTGGGGGGCTGCCTATTCCTTTGGGGTATTTCTCTGAGGTAAGTCAGGCTTGTATTTCTATCTTCAGGCTAGTCAGCTCCTCAGGCAGTGCCGAGTTGCATAGGTAGTTGATAGGCGCAATCCACTGCTGCTTATAGTTGTGTGAGGATAGATCAGGTACTGCAGTCTACAGAGATTCCACGTCTCAGAGCTCGTCCTATTGTTTTTGGTTATTGCCAGATCTCTGTATGTGCGCTGATTACTGCACGCTGTGTTGCCTGATTGCCAGCCATAACAAGTGAGTCTCCCACCACCACCACTCTTCATTGCTTCTTGGCTGTACTTTTTGCTGTCACTTGTTGCTGTGTGCCCTTTTCTTTTTTGCTTGCTGGTATTGCTTCATCCTTAGGTGTGCCATCTTCAACCTCTACAAAGATTTGATATCGGTTCTTCAGTTGTGTGGTTGGTGATTTCTCCATGGTCTTCTTGCTTCTTTTGGTCACATGCTTCCACTCATCTGCTTTTGGAGGTTCTCTGACACTTTTTTCACCTTCTGTAGAGATGCTTCTGTTCTGTCTAGGAAGTCTTCATTCTCTTTGATGAGTTTCAAAGTTGCTATTCTTTCTTCCAGACTCCGCACCTTTTCTTCTAAAAGGGCCACTAGTCTACACTTCTGACAGGTGAAATTCGATTCTTCTTCTGGTTGATCTGTGAACATGTAGCACATGCTGCAGCTCACCATGTAGGTTGCCACATTTGCCATGTTGCTCCTAGATCCTGCTGACTTGCTGTGTGTTTTCCTTCTTGTGTAATCTACTCAGCCAAGCTTTCTTACAATAATGTCCTACAGGCAAAAATTTGCGCGCCTTGCGGCGCGCGGTTTGATGATGCTTTCCAAGCAGCTGGTCCCGGCTGTACCCAACGATCTTCTAGCTGAGGGAGACTCTTCGCTTTTCCCAGAAGGCCCCTGGAATATGCAAATTATCCTCCTGAAGCTTGAATCCCTGGTTTGGTGATGCTTTCCAAGCAGCTGGTCCCGGCTGTACCCAACGATCTTCTAGCTGAGGGAGACTCTTCGCTTTTCCCAGAAGGCCCCTGGAATATGCAAATTATCCTCCTGAAGCTTGAATCCCTGGTTTGGTGATGCTTTCCAAGCAGCTGGTCCCGGCTGTACCCAACGATCTTCTAGCTGAGGGAGACTCTTCGCTTTTCCCAGAAGGCCCCTGGAATATGCAAATTATCCTCCTGAAGCTTGATGTGGAGTTTTGTATTTTCTGTGGTGGATATTTTCTAGTGTTTTAATACTGACCGCATAGTTCTCTGTCCTATTCTTTCTTTTTAGCTAGTAAGGCCTCCTTTGCTAATCCTGATTTCAGTCTGCGTTTGTCATTTCCCTCTCCTCTCACAGTCAATATTTGTGGGGGGCTGTCTATCCTTTGGGGATTTTCTCTGAGGCAAGATAGTTTTCCCGTTTCTATCTTTAGGGGAAGTTAGTCCTTAGGCTGTGTCGAGGTGTTTAGGGAGTGTTAGGTACATCCCACGGCTATTTCTAGTTGCGCTGCTAAGTTCAGGGTTTGTGGTCAGTACAGGTACCACCTTCTCCAGAGTACGTCACATGCTGCTCCTAGGCCACCAGATCATAACAGGCTGGTACTTGGGATAAGTTGTGGTTGACACCTGCTAGGTGGAAAATTTGCTTCTTAGAGGACATTTAGTTGGAAATGGGTGATGTGACTGGTTCTTGGGTATGCTGTGACTGACACTGTGGATATTTTAGCTAGTAATGGGGCACAATAGAGCAAGTCTTTGATGACAAATTATTGGGGCTGCCATAGTGGAACAGAATATGACAGCTATAACTAGACGGAGCTTGTAAACTAATTGTGTCCTGTGTAACATTGAGAACATTACCGTATTTACACAGTATGTAGTCAACTTCTAAGCGTCATCTAATGGTGGTTTCAGGTAGCAAAAATGTTAACTTTTACATTTCCATGCAATATAGAAATCTTATCCCTATAAAGATGTATCCTCTAAGGCTGGAATCACACTAGACCATAATACGGACGAGTGCTATACGATAAAAAAAATCACATAGCACTCGGACCAATGTTAATCTATGGGGCAGCTCCTATCATCCGTTGTTTTCTTGGTCGTATTATACGTGCGAGAGAAATCGCAGCATGCTGCGATTGTCACCATATTACACCCGAAATACGCCAATGAAAGTCTATGGGTGCGAGAAAAACTCGCACACCAGGCGACAAAGTACGCCTGCGTCGGAGCTGCAGCGTGAAGACAAGAAGAGGACGTCATCGTAAGAAGATGGGAGGCCCTGGACCGCGACGCCCATCAGATCGGAGCGCCCGCCCAGGTGAGTATAATCTAACCTTTTTTTCTCATCTTTCAGGTTACATCAGAGGCTTGTCTACAGCATTCCAGAATGCTGTAGATAAGCCCCTGATGCCGGTGGGCTTAGCTCACCTTCGATTTTGGGGGTGACAGGTTCCCTTTAAGCCTGGTTAGTAATGGAGAGGTGTCAATAAGACTCCTATCCATTATTAATCCAATAGTGTGAAAGGGTTAAAAATACACACACATTAAGAATAAAGTATTTTAATGAAATAATTAAACACACAGGTTTAACATCTTTATTGCACTCTCAATCCAAGCGAAGCCCTCGTTTTCGTGTAAAAAATTCCAAGTTTAAAAAGCAACAATATCCCATACCTGTCCACCATACAGTCAAGTCCCATGCTGTAATCCATCTCAAGGGGCTAAATAGTTTACAACCCGGAGTGATGCTAATGCTACCAGCCGGGCTGTAAACCAGGGAGGAAAGAATGAAAAGCTGCCTGCGCAGCCTCCCCGCCTGTACATGAACTCTGTAGCATGGGAAAGTTTCTGAACCTTTTCCCGCGCTGTCAGTTCACCACAGGTCAGGTGGGGAGTCTGCGCATGCTCAGTGACGTCAGCGGTAGTCGGCCCTGCCTGACCTGAGGTGAACTTGACAATGTGGGCATTAGCACCGCTCCAGGTTGTAAACTATTTAACCCCTTGAGATGGAATATAGCGTGGGATATTGTTGCTTTTTTATTTTGGAATTTTTTACACGAGAACGAGGGCTTCGCTTGGATTGAGTGTGCAATAAAGATGTTAAACCTGTGTGTTTAATTATTTTGCTAAAATACTTTATTCTTAATGTGCCTGTGTGTATTTTTAACCCTTTCATACTATTGGAGTAATAATGGATAGGTGTCTTATTGACACCTCTCCATTATTAACGAGGCTTAATGTTATCTTACAATAGCAAGGTGCCAATGCTACATGGCAGTGGGAAGAGAGAGGCTAAGTGCCGGAATAGGAGCATCTTTTCTGGGGTGGCTGGGGGCAGATGTTTTTAGTTAGAGGGGGGCCAATGACCATGGACCCTCTCCAGGCTATTAATATCTGCCCTCAGTCACTGGCTTTCCCTCTCTAGCGGAGAAAATTGCACGGGAGCCCACGCCAGTTTTTTCTGTGAATTAATCCTTTAATTTAACACCTAGAGCTCCCAAATTTTACAAACACATAGTACTAACATTATTGGTGAGGGACATATCAAAATCTAATGGTTCTGCAATGGTTTACTGTATGTAAACCATGTCTCATATCCTGTCGGGTTCTGCAATGATTTTACAGAACCCGACAATTGTATTATCGGCTATTCTGCTATCTACTGTATCTCCTAATGAAATATATATATATATATATATGTGTGTATGTGTCTCACTGATTATATATATATATATATATATATATATATTTATATATATAGAGAGAGAGAGAGAGAGAGAGAGACTGTATATATGTTTTCAAGAATATTTGAGGCCATGGATCCATTATATGTCCATTTTGCAAGCCAGCGAGAAAATCTTGGCATACGGATGTCACACGGATGCTTACATGCGAAAAAATTGCATCCTCGCACTGCACACGGATGACATACGGATCACTGTCCATGAAACATTTGTGCGATTCTCGTCCATGAAAAACAGAACAATTTTTTTTATACGTTGTGTGTGACGTCGGCCTAAGAAAGATATATATTCTCTAATGCCCTAAAATATCAATTAGAACCAGATAGTCAGTTTGTCAACCTACAAAAATAAAAAATGTGTCCAAGGGTGGAAATTTGCTGCAATTTAAAAAATGTTAAACTTTATAACAGGTCATAGTCAATTCTATCATAGCGACTACACTAAGGGTCTGTTTACATGGACCGACCAGTGGCTCGATACAACAGTAACTTTTGCTGATTGGTGGTCGTTTAAAGGAAACCTATCATCGGGTTTTCCCAATATAAAAGTATGAGCAGCTGTGACGCTAGTCACTACTCACGGACAGGCTGTGGAGGCAGAAGAGTCAGATGTTCTGAAGTTAATACCAAGAGAGTATGTACATAACCAAGGGAAAAGACAAAGGCGTAAGTCAGGTCACAGTCCAGGGTCTATAACAAGAGATAACTGATCAAAACCAAAGGACAAGTCAAAGGGATAGTCAGAACATGGTCCAAAGGGTCAGGCAGCAGAAGATCAGAAGTCAGAGCAACAGAGTCAGGCTAACACTCACCAAGAAGCACAAACTACAGTATGTCTGGCAAGGATCAGGGGCAGACAGCTCAGTTAAGTAGCTATGCAATCACCAGAACACTGAACATCTGCAGAAAGTCCCGCATGTCCCAGTCACAGAGATGTCAATCAATACACCGACAGCTCCGCAAGCCCATCACAGTATTAGACAACCAAGCTGTCAATCAAGACACAGAAAGCTCAGCTGGACAGTTTCTATAGAACAACAAAGCAATCATTCACTAAGCAGAGGAATCGTGACAGCAGCATCTTTAAGCCCTCTTTTACAGCATAGTAGTATGCTGAAGGTATGTCCCAAATCCCCTCTGCAAGGCACAAAAAGAACTTTTATTATATTTACAGACGGTGCAGTCAGATCCACTAGGCGTTTCTGGTCTTGATCCAGCACCTACTCTCTTCTTATGATCAACATCCTCCTTCCCTGCTTCGTGTAGATGAGGAGTCCTATATCATCGACACAGTGTAACATAGTAACATAGTTATTAAGGTTGAAGGAAGACTTTAAGTCCATCTAGTTTAACCCATAGCCTAACCTAACATGCCCTAACATGTTGATCCAGAGGAAGGCAAAAAAAAACCCATGTGGCAAAAAGTAAACTCCACACTGGGGAAAAAAATTCCTTCCCGACTCCACATACGGCAATCAGACTAGTTCCCTGGATCAACACCCTATCAAGGAATCTAGTATATATACCCTGTAACATTATACTTTTCAAGAAAGGCATCCAGTCCCCTCTTAAATTAAAGTAATGAATCACTCATTACAACATCATACGGCAGAGAGTTCCATAGTCTCACTGCTCTTACAGTAAAGAATCCGCGTCTGTTATTATGCTTAAACCTTTTTTCCTCCAGACATAGAGGATGCCCTCTTGTCCCTGTCTCAGGTCTATGATTAAAAAGATCATCAGAAAGGTCTTTGTACTGTCCCCTCATATATTTATACATTAAAATAAGATCACCCCTTAGCCTTCGTTTTTCCAAACTAAATAGCCCCAAGTGTAAAAACTTATCTTGGTATTGCAGACCCCCAGTCCTCTAATAACCTTGGTCGCTCTTCTCTGCACCCGCTCTAGTTCAGCTATGTCTTTCCTTTACACCGGAGACCAGAACTGTGCACAGTATTCTAAGTGTGGTCGAACTAGTGACTTGCATAGAGGTAAAATTATGTTCTCCTCATGAGCATCTATGCCTCTTTTAATGCATCCCATTATTTTATTTGCCTTTGTAGCAGCTGCCTGACACTGGCCACTAAATGTGAGTTTCCTCCATTGAGCTCCTGCGCAGGCACCTTCTCTCTGCCCTACTGAAGGCAGAACAAAGTTCTGTACAGTACACTCATTGAGAAAGACCACAGAGTGCCGATGACCCATAAAGCCATTACATGCGCACTACAGTGCTTTGCTCTGCCTCTCGGCAGGGCAGACCGAAGTGCGTCTGCGTAGGAGCACGATGGGAGACACTTTGAGGATGACATAGGATGTGTAATCCACAAAAAGCAGTAAAGGAGGACATTGATCGCAACAAGAGAGGAGGCACAGGATCAACGCCAGAGACGCCCATCGGACCAAAGCACACTGTCTGAGTATAATAAAAGGTCTTTTTTTGTGCCTTGCAGAGGATATTGGGGACATACATACTAGTATGCTGTAAAAGAAGGCTTAATGTTGCTAGCTGTACTTTATCTGGGGAAAACCTGGTGACAGGATCCCTTTAAACGCCTGTTTACACACACAGACCAAAGTAAACGATATGCACTGAGCAACCTATACTAGATCACTCTCTGCAGCACGGGTACTAATCACACAGGACAACGAGCTGCCAAGAAAGACAATTTTGTTGGCACTGCTCAAAAGAATTTCACCCAAAGAATAACATATATGCTAGCCACCTTAGGGAGAGACCCAAGTTGGGCTAAATGTAGCGGGACGAAAGAGACCGAAAATCCCTCTACTTAAAGGAAATACATAGTGGATGCTTTCCTGAAACGGAAAGTACTTGCAAGCAGCATAATACAAAGAATAGCAGGAATACCAAAGAATAAGCATTTTACGGTGCAAGATAATCATGAAACGAGCGTTGTTGACAATGCTCCTTTACGATTACCTTGCAGTGTAAATGCAGCTTAAGTTACATCTGCAGGCAAACAGGTGAAGGAAACAATGCTGTGACACGATGAGACATTGCAGTATTGCTTTAATGTCCGATGGTAATGTAAATGGGACCAACAAAATGATGAAGCAGTAGACTAACGCTTATATTCTGTAGAGAGTAAGCTCCTCTGGTCTCTGTCCCCTTCTCTTTTGTCTCATTGGTTATGTTCCCTGTTTCCTGCTTTCCTTGTAAAGTGCCATCGAATATGTTAGTGCGATATAAATAAAGGCCATTACTATTATTATTGCAGCAACGAAGGAGGCCAGGAGAGCTGCAGGCTACAGATGTCACCATGCAGTACTTGACCGAATTCTACAGGCGCTGCTATATCAAGCACCTGTTCCTGGCCTTCTGCTGGGTGCTGCTCCCCTCCAGACACCTACTGTGCCACTTCTGTATTGTTTCTTAATGCCTTCTAACAAAAAATAAAAGTGAGGCAGACACAGTAAGTGTACATTATGCCTGCATTAGTCAGCTAGGCGATGCACAGAAAGATATTGTGGACTGCTTTGTGTATGTATGGTCTGGTCTACAGACTATTAATTATTAAGACCTCTTGATGGCATGTGCATTGTCTCTAACACTTACAAATAAAGCCTTCATTTTAAAGCTACATTTTTTATGTTATCAACATTGCATTTCCTTATAAAAATGTACTAAAGCCACTGGTATATTACAACCTCTATCAATCTCATGTTTCCTTTTCTTCAGTTTTCTTGCAGTTAGTAAACTTTTATCTTTCGCAAAACTAAAAGCTTTGAAAAATTAAAAAAAATGATTTAATTTGCTTGGCAAAAGGGGTTTGAACTACTCTTATTGGTTGTCATTGGTATTGCAACACTCACTATAGTCGGATACAATACTATTGTCGGAGGAGTGATATTTGATTTGTCGGTGACACTAAATACTTGTAGTATACAAAAGTAGCTGTGAGACTTATCCTAATTTTTAGGTCCAATGAAAGTCATAAGTGACGGTGCAGCATACAGGAGTGTATCTTTGAGTTTTCTTCCCGGCTTAGGATGAAGCTTTAACCTTGACATTCCCTTACCTAAACTCTCATAGCGCCTATTAGACATAAGAACCTATTTGATGCAAATCAAATTTATGTCTAATTTTATTACATTTGCAGGTCCAAGCAAATTTCACACAATGCAGAAGTTTGCATTAGCCACAAATAGTTCACAACCTCAGACGTAATCGCCCAGGCTTCCCCATAATGCTTTGCAGGTGTCAAGTACGAGGATATAGCGTAACCAATTAAATGAGACTATCATTTCATGCACAAAAGCCTAGGCAAGGAATGCAGCAACATTTTTAGGAGGATTTAGGATAGTGAGATGATGCCAGAGCTCACATCTTAGCAATAGATACAGGGAGAGAAAGCCATAAAATATTGGATAAATACTCCAGACAGTATATGTTGTACAATTGCAGTACCAAAGATTATGAGAGTAGCAGTCTAAGAATAATATTTAGATTCAATTGATAAGGGGAGAGAGTGATAGGATACGTTCCACCAGCAGTACAGTACCAGACTTAGTGTGATTGACCAATGATATGACATTTCTTGGATTTGTCCTGCTGCACTTTAATTTCAATTCCATGCTTTGCTCTTCAGTCTTAGTGCACTAAAAAGCAGCAGCAGGTGAGAAGAATATTTTTTACAGAAGAAAAAAACTGAAATAAGTCTCAGTCAGAGAATGTGTGTTTGTCACCAGCGACTGTACGGAGTTGCATTTCTTGTGCAATTCTTTTTGTCAATGTGGAATTTATTTTGTTTTTCTGTTTTGTTTTTGAAATACAAAAGAAAATTCCCCAAAATTCAGACATGTACGTTAACTACAACTGACTACCTCACAAAGTGTCTCTACATGCCACATTAATACAGTGCCCTGTTGCAGGTGCTGGCTTTCTGGATGTGTACCTACCTAGCATTTCTAAATAAAAAAAAAATTTCTGAGGGAAAAGGGTTGCACAACTGTTTTACATATTTGATAACTGTACTCACTGCACCTACACTGTGGTCTGTTGTCACATCTTGCCATCTAAATAAATAAATAGTAGTATACAGCACTGAAGTGAACTACAAGAGTTAGGTACTGTCCTGATTGGGGTACACCTTGATGCTGCGGGATCCCATTTATGTTTTCTTGATTAAAACAACGATAACTAAGTGTAGTTAAAAAAAAAGTGACAAAGTTGAGCGGTTTCTAGAGACTAAGAACACAGCTTCATCATGCTCCACTTGACAATAACAACTGATCCTCTGTCATTTTCCATGCATGGACAGATCTAACAGTTCTACCAGAGGATTATCTGTGTTTCACCTATCCAAGTTTTACTTAAAAGGTGAACAGTTCATGACTTAAAGCTAGGAGCAAACAATTAACAATTCCTTGTGTCTATGGCCGAGATGCAGAAGGCTTTGTCTTCTTAGGCAAGGAGTTGTAATGAGCCTGTGGTGCATTGTTAAGACTTGTTTCATCTGTTTAGTGAATGGGGCCAGCAAAATTAGTCTGTAGGTGTTTTCCAGGATTCTATTATAAAGAGACCTTCTGACACCAATTAAAGAGATTATGTCATCTAGTGAAGAAAGAGTCATTGCCTTATTTGCTAATGCTGCGATTAGTTGTGGCAGGATCATTGGACTCCGTAGGACACAGGGAGATCTTGGTACAATCACCTTTGCAGCTCAATTCCTAATTAACTGTTTTCATTTAACCTTTTGAGTTGTCTCTTAAGCATTTATTTGTTACAAGCAATCGGGGGAAAAAATAAAGTCACATTATTTATCGAGTAAGGATAAGAAGAGGTTAACTTCCTATGGGGCAAAATACAAAGTCCAATCCTGAATTGTGATGGTAGTTTTAGAAATTAAATAAGTGTATGGTTGATTACACGTGTATTCTTACACTGTTGACTTTCCTTCTGAATTTTTGGGTGTAAAAATCTGAAATGGATTAAAAGAGTAGCAAAATTGATTAGATTTTTCCAAATCTCAACTAGGTGACGCAAAAAGAATCAGGGCAGAATTGGCATGGAAATTGACCTGGGGTTTAAGGGTGATAATTATTACATCAGCCTGGGTCCTACTGCTTAGACTTCCACCAGTCGTCAGAACTATGCTTGGTTATCATTGAGAAGGAGAGGAGCGTCATGGTGCACAAGAGATGGGTCGCTTCTTTCAACTTTTCTTGGATGTGGTCTTGCAGGCAAGGGTTAACTACTGTAGGAAAGAATGGTGGAAGACCCACTCCGAATTAACAATTGCCAGCTATTCAATGGATAGATGGCATTTCTTGGAGAATGTAATACCCGAGCAGCACCCTTCAATAGCAGCTGATCTGCAGTACCCGAGAGCCTCCACTACAGTGTGGTGTTACACATCCATATATTGTTTACTTCTAAACTCCAGGGGACCTTATACCAGCTGATTGGTGGGAAAACTACATGTCAGACCCCCTCCGATCTAATATTGATGACCTAGGGTTAGGATTGGCCATCAATGTGAAGGTTCAGGAAAACCCCTTTAAGGAGTATGTTGAGAACTTGAAAGGCTTAGGATTATTTTTGCTCTCCCCAGTGCACACAGTAAAGTCACAATACCGTAATATCGCCCACAGTGACGTTACAGTGAAGGAGCAATACACGTGGTGATAACACAGGGCATGAATAATAGATGTCACAATGAATAATGGAATGAACGCAGGAATGATTTGCATAGTGAAGTTACAGCACAAGGATGAAGTGTTCAGTGATGTGACAGTACAAGGACAATACACACCATGATATCAGCACAAGAATAACACAGAAAAAAAGGTTACATGTATTGTACCTGTGACCTCATGGCATTGGGAAAAAAAGCACATAATGATGTCACACGCAGGCACGTTGCACATATGATGTGACAGTATGGAGGTTTTACTGTGATGGACACAGCAAAGGAAAAAAGGAAAAAGTAAGGGATAACGCACTCAAGTTAACCGTGGGGTCTTTGACTGGGAATGAATCCCCTCAGTTTTTGGCATATGCATATATACACAACCATAGTCTTATTACCAGTGATGAGTGAACAAGCTAAGATAAGGCCTCTTTCACACTTACGTCTTTGAGCCCCCATCGAAATCCGTTGATTTTTTAAAAAAAACAGGATCCAGCTAATTTTTCTACTGGATCCTGTTTTTTCTCAGACTTGTATTAGCGACAGATTGTGATGGATGGCCTTCCGTTTCATCCGTCGTGCACTGGATCCGTCGGAAAATCGCTGTCCGTCAGGCGGGGACAACGCACAGAGGAATGTTTTTTTCTGTACGTTACAAAAACGCTCAGCAACGGATCCTGCCCGTCGTTGGCTATAATGGAAGCCTATGGACGCAGGATCCGTCGCTGACTGTAAAAAGCAGGAATCCAGCGACGGGTTCCGACTTTTGAAACTGAGCATGTGTGGAAGAATTTCCTGTTAAGGAAATTCTCTCTCGCTTGCTCTCTCTCTCTTTTTGCCTATGCAGCATCAATAGTAGCAACTAGCAAGATATAATGTTAAAAATAATTTTCAAAAATTTAAAAATCGCAATATTCTTACCTTCTGGCATCCCGTGCAGCGTTACCGATGCTCGCGATACTCCCGGCAGCTGGCGTTCCCAGTAATTCATACTGCGGTGACTTTAACATATTTTTCGAGCACGCTGAAAACACTCGCTTAGCACCCAAGCATGCTTAGATAACACTGTATCCCAGCATGTTCCCTCATCACTAATTATTCTGTACTGATAATGATAAGTACACCTAGCCTGAGAGGCAAAGAGTAAAACAAATCATAACATCACTGCCATGATAAGAATAGATCTAATATATTATGATTATGACATCTAAAGAACTCCCAATAGAAAGTCAACAAAACTAGGTCGCTCTTCTTCCTTAAACAACCACTCCCAGCAAAGTTTTTATCCTCTTAATATATTGCAATCATAATATTATAGCGCATTGTGTACTTACAATTGCTCATTTTGCTTCTCTACCCAGTTAGAGAGGATATCCAGGAATTTTGGAAAAAAGGCATGTAGTTGCTAACAGAGGCAAGTACGTGTCTGTTATACCCGGCACCAGTCATTGACCACTCCTGCCAGAGATTCGGCTACTCCATATCAACTAAGCAGCAGTTTCTTTTCCTGTTGACAGGGTGAGATTACTGCTGTCATGCTGACTGACAGGTGGCTTCTGCTGCCTAATGGGCGGAAGCCAGCTGTTTTCTACATCCTTTTCTACACACGGGAGCCCTGGGGATATACTTCACCTGTGTGTGAGCAATTGTAAGTATACAGTGCTATATAATATGATGACTGCAATATATTAAAAGAATTAAAAATGTGATGTGAGGAGGAGTGCATCTTTAACCCATTTATGGGGATCAATGTTTCCCCATTTGATTCCCCATTTCCCAGAAAAGTCACTGCAAATGATGTCAGCCAAAAACATGACAAAATTGATGGTACATACAGTGGGTACGGAAAGTATTCAGACCTCTTTAAATGTTTCACTCTTTGTTTCATTGCAACCATTTGGTAAATTCAAAAAAGGTCATTTTTTTCTTATTAATGTACACTCTGCACCCCATCTTGACTGAAAAAAAAACAGAAATGTAGACATTTTTGCAAATTTAATGAGAAAGAAAAACTGAAATATCACATGGTCATAAGTACTCATAACCTTTTGCAGCGCCCCAGAGATGTGGTCGCTGCAGTATGACGCTCTGCCGCTAAAGGGAGCAGCGGTACGTCTGATGGCACTGAAGGAATTCTACTGACCAAGTATCACCAGAACACATTACACTTCACACTCCGGCCACTAGGGGGAGAAAAAGGCTTTATTTATTGGGCCACTCCTCACACTGGTAAAACTAGGGGTTGGATAGGAAGTTAGTCAGAAGCTGACTGGGTTGGATTCAGGCAACATCCCGTGGCAGGGGGTGTTGCAGGGAAAAGACAGAGGGGGGTCCCTGTCAGGCGTGGGAACCTGGCAGGTGCCTAGCGAACAGAGCAGAAGGTTACGGAACTGCGCTTGCACACCCCGCGGCGGTATCCTAAGAAAGTGACACAAAGGGAAGGATATTGTGGAACAGTGAGAAATGAGATCAAGCACAAAGGAGAGCCAGTAGGAGTCGTGCCGTGAGACCGAGGCAACATCCTACTGAGGCGCGTAGCCGGTGGCCGGAACACCGCGGGAGTAACTGACTCTAGGCCTTACTTCGAACTCCGCAGGACAGTTAATTATAGGTTGGCTGTCTACCTTAAATTTCCTACAAAGACATAGGGGGCAACGCGTGGAGAGGGGCGTCTCTAGGGTCCCGGAAGAGCTCCGAGCCTTCCCGTCATACGGGTGCGTCCCAGCCATAACATACCTGGGGGACGAGAAACTAGTAACATCTGGAACAAGAGAGAGAGGATTAGAAAGAACGAACGAATGAGAACAGCAGTTGTGAGGACTATTCCAAATGCTCAACAGGGTAGCACTACAACACACAGGCGCTAGTGGTAGGCACTGATTTCCACCTGCAAAGGGAACTCTGGATGTGCCCATCGGACCGGCCACTCTCAGATAGCCCTGTTAAGCGTGCTCTGGATTGAGGATCCTGAAGTCTTCAGTAAAAAGGTAAAGTGACTGCAACCCTGTGTCCTCACACCATCACCATCCACCTTACAGGGAAGCCCTGGGGACGTACTTCACCTGTGGGAAGGTATACCATCCAGCTGCCATTCCATCACCCCAGTGGACCCCAAGCAGCGTCGGTCACCCTGACCGAATACCACAGGTGGCGTCACAAAACCTTGACAGACTCCTATCACCTTTTATTGGACGCCCCTTAGCAGGGTCACGGACCGGGTCTAGCCACCGTGACAGCCTCAGAACCGAATCAGAGAGGCCCGGTACCGAGAACTCGTGGCCCTGTGTCTGGGGGTGCTCCACTTTGCTCAGACACTCATATTTAAGTCACATGCTGTCCATTTCCTTGAGATGCTCCTTGAGATGGTTCTACTTCTTCATTGGAGTCCAGCTGTGTTTAATTAAAATGATAGGATTGATTTGGAAAGGCATACACCTGACTATATAAGACCTCACAGCTCACAGTGTATGTCAGACCGAATGAGAATTAGGAGGTCAAAGGAACTGGCCAAGGAGGTCAGAGACAGAATTGTGGCAAAGCACAGATCTGGCCAAGGTTACAACAATTTCTGAAGTGCTCAATGTTCCTAAGAGTACAGTGGCCTCCATAATCCTTAAATGGAAGAAGTTTGGGACGACCAGAAGTCTTCCTAGACATTGCCGTCCAGCCAAAATGAGCTATCGTGGAAGAAGAGCCTTGGTGAAAGAGGTAAAAAAGAACCCCAAGATCACTGTGGCTGAGCTCCAGAGATGCAGTAGGGAGATGGGAGAAAGTTCCACAAAGTCATCTATCACAGCAGCCCTCCACCAGTCAGGCCTTTAAGGCAGAGTGGCCCGACGGAAGCCTCTCCTCAGTGCAAGAAATATGAAAGCTCACATAGAGTTTGCTAAAAAACACATGAAGGATTCCCAGACTATGAGAAATAAGATTCTCTGGTCTGATGAGACAAATGTAGACCTTTTGGTGATAATTCTAAGCGGTATGTGTGGAGAACACCAGGCACTGCTCATCACCTGCCCAATACAATCCCAAAAGTGAAACATGGTTGTGGCAGCATCATGCCATGGGGGTGTTTTTAAGCTGCAGAGACAGGACGACTGGTTGTCATTGAAGGAAACATAAATGCAGCCAAGTACAGAGATATCCTGGATAAAAACCTCTTCCAAAGTGCTCAGGACCTCAGACTTGGCCAAAGGTTCACCTTCCAACAAGACAATAACTCTAAGCAAATAAAAATAACAAAGAGAGAAAAATTTAAAGGGGTATGAATACTTTCCATACCCACTGTAGGTCTTGAGTGATGGGTAGGACAGTATTGATCTCAGGAACAATGATCATTCAACACGTTTCTGGAGACTAAAGGTACCGTCACACTAGACGATATCGCTAGCGATCCGTGACGTTGCAGCGTCCTCGCTAGCGATATCGTCCAGTGTGACAGGCAGCAGCGATCAGGCCCCTGCTGTGCTGTCGCTGGTCGGGGAAGAAAGTCCAGAACTTTATTTGGTCGCTGGACTCCCCGTAGACATCGCTGAATCGGCGTGTGTGACACCGATTCAGCGATGTCTTCACTGGTAACCAGGGTAAACATCGGGTAACTAAGCGCAGGGCCGCGCTTAGTAACCCGATGTTTACCCTGGTTACCATCCTAAAAGTAAAAAAAAACAAACACTACATACTTACCTACAGCCGTCTGTCCTCCAGCGCTGTGCTCTGCACTCCTCCTGTACTGGCTGTGAGCGTCGGTCAGCCGGAAAGCAGAGCGGTGACGTCACCGCTCTGCTTTCCGGCCGCTGTGCTCACACAGACAGTACAGGAGGAGTGCAGAGCACAGCGCTGGAGGACAGACGGCTGTAGGTAAGTATGAAGTGTTTGTTTTTTTTTACTTTTAGGATGGTAACCAGGGTAAACATCGGGTTACTAAGCGCGGCCCTGCGCTTAGTTACCCGATGTTTACCCTGGTTACCGGCATTGTTGGTCGCTGGAGAGCGGTCTGTGTGACAGCTCTCCAGCGACCAAACAGCGACGCTGCAGCGATCCGGATCGTTGTCGGTATCGCTGCAGCGTCGCTAAGTGTGACGGTACCTTTAGCTCCCTTAATCATGACCATTAGTCATGATTAAGGGAGCTTAGTCTCCAGAAACGCGTTGAGATTCTTACCCATATGGTTTGTGCTGAAGTTTGTATCCTCCATATTTAAGTTTGTGAATAAAGAAAACTTTTTTTCATGGATTCAGTGAAACTGGACATTTTCTTCTCAATATAATTATAAAGGAAGTCATAAAAACACAGTGATCCCCAATAAGTAGATCCCAGCATGAAGCTGCCTAGTTGGAGGCATCTGCAGATACTTTGTGAGTTAAGTTATTGCCTTACTGAAACTTAGCAGAAAGGTCAAAACCAGAACAGAAGGTGTTAAACTGATGATCACATTGATAGATATTTCCCTTAAAGGTAAGGTGCCATCAAAAAAAATTTTTTTTCAGAAATTGTAAAAATGTAAAGAATTAATGATTATATTTTCTTAAAAAATATTATCATTTGTTTATAATTTAGTAAAATATGAAAAATAATTTGAAAAGTTTTGGAATTTCCACTTTTCAACACTAGGGGGAGCAGCTGCTGAAATTTCAGAAAAACCTAGTGTACAAATAGCTCACATTACTGCACTGCAGTAATTATGGGCGGAGTCTGCTGACGTGTGTGATGTCACTCCTCTCCTCCCCTTCTGGGTGTTTGCTAAGGGATTAGAGAGGATGATATTCAGGAACCCAGTGAGCAGCCATTTTGTTGGTGACTGCAGAGTATGGCTGCCGTCACACTAGCAGTATTTGGTCAGTATTTTACCTCAGTATTTGTAAGCCAAAACCAGGAGTGGAACAATTAGAGGAAAAGTAATAGAAACATGTGCACCACTTCTGCATTTATCACCCACTCCTGGTTTTAGCTACAAATACTGAGGTAAAATACTGACCAAATACTGAGCGTGGATGGCAGCCTTAGGCTACTTTCACACTAGCGTTGTTGGCTGTACGTTGCAATGCGTCGTTCAGAAGAAAAAAGCATCCTGCAAAGTTGTCTGCAGGATGCGTTTTTTCCCCATAGACTAACATTACCGACGCATTGCGACATATTGCCACACGTCGTAACTGTCGTGCGACGGTTGCGTCATGTTTTGGTGGACCGCCGCCACAAAAAAAGTTACATGTAACGTTTGTGCGTCGAGTCCACCATTTTCGACCGCACATGCACGGCCGAAACTCCGCCCCCTCATGCCCAGACCTTACAATGGGGCAGCGGAAGCGTCATAAGACTGCTTCTGCTGCCCACGTCGGACATTTCTTTCACAGCATGCTTCGGTACGACGCACTGCGACGGGCCCGTACCGATGCTAGTGTGAAAGCAGCCTTATACTGACAAGTCTACGGTCACCGAGGATGGCAGGCAGCAAGGATTCTGGGAGATATGTGGTGGAGGGAGCAGGGTGACAGCAGCACAAAGTATTTCAGGAGAGCAGTGTGCTGGTCTATGGGGCCCCCTGTTTGGTGCGCGGAGCAGCCAGGGATTGTACATAGGGCGCTGTCTTTTATACTCATGGATGGACCATCTGCTTGTTTGCTCCACAGAGATCCAGGAAACATTTCTGCGGATTGATGGCCTGTTCTGATCCAGACTTTGCATACAGACCCCATTCCCCTCCTCAGATCCTGTCTTCCCCATCCTGTCCTGGCGATGTGTGAAAGCAAGGTGACAGGCGCAGTCTGGGGTGACGCTGGGAAGGAAATGTAGCCATATAGTAACAATAAAAATGAGACCCCTCTCTTCAGCTGCCTCACCAGCCCTGACTGCACCTAACTGGAGGTCATGCTGCCCCCTCTATTACCCCAGACCCGCGTGCAGGTGCTCAGCCAGAACCACCATAGAATGGGTCCGCTTTCTGAAGATAATACTGCCATAGTGTTCTCACATAATACCGCCATATAGATCACACATACCGCCAGTGTTCTCACATACCACCATATAGATCACACATAATACCGCCAGTGTTCTCACATACCACCATATAGATCACACATAATACTGCTATAGTGTTCTCACATAATACCGCCATATAGATCACACATACCGCCAGTGTTCTCACATACCACCATATAGATCACACATAATACTGCCATAGTGTTCTCACATAATACCGCCATATAGATCACACATAATACTGCCATAGTGTTCTCACATAATACCGCCATATAGATCACACATATTACCGCCATATAGATCACACATAATACTGCCATAGTGTTCTCACATAATACCGCCATATAGATCACACATAATACTGCCATAGTGTTCTCACATAATACCGCCATATAGATCACACATATTACTGCCATATAGATCACACATAATACTGCCATAGTGTTCTCACATACCGCCATATAGATCACACATAATACTGCCATAGTGTTATGAGATACGGCCTTCCCAAAACCCTGTCTGATGACAAATGCACACTAAGCAGGATGCAGCAGGCCTCCACTGATAAAGGCTAGGGGCGGCACAGGTGCAAACTACTTGATAAAAACAACCACCCCAACCAAACATTGCAGGGGTTGGCTGCCTAGCAGAAAAAATGCACATTGATATGACTCACATAGGACGCCAGTCACATTGATAAGTGTGGTGCACAGTGTCTGTATGCAACCTATTGATGACGCCCCTTGTATTAACAGGCGGGCTGCCCAGCACTAAAAAAATGCAGCACACAGTGACAGACGCCCCAGAAAAACCTAGCCAACATAAAGAGGCCTGGCCACATCCTGCAAAAAAGGATATGATAAAGTGCAAAAAAATGCATGCATATGATAAATGCATACACTATATGGGGTATTGGTTTAATATTTTGGCCAAAATAAAGTAAGCCCGCAACCCAACGCCAAGGGTCCCCATAATATTGCGGGTCCTACCACTAATATCAAAAACAGCTAACATAGAAAAAGGCCTGCTGCATCCTGCTTAGTGTGCATTTGTCATCAGACAGGGTTTTGGGAAGGCTGTATCTCATGGTATGTATTTTTTCTGAGTTTTTTCTATGTTAACTGCCATAGTGTTCTCACATAATACCGCCATATAGATCACACATAATGCTGCCAGTGTTCTCACATAATACCGCCATATAGATCACACACAATACCACCATATAATTCTCACAATACTGATCAAGCATAATACCACCATACAGATCACATAATACCGTCATATAGATCTCACATAATGCCATAATACAGCATGACGCCCGCAGCTCCTGTTATCGCACGCATTGAGTTGTGTGTGCAATGGGGAAAGATATGCAGGGGGGAGAGGAGTGCATAGAGGTGGATTAGATACACGGCTCAGCAGACAGTATCACACAGGAGAGGATTAGATACATGGCTCAGCAGACAGTATCACACAGGATAGGATTAGATACACGGCTCAGCAGACAGTATCACACAGGAGAGGATTAGATACACGGCTCACCAGACAGTATCACACAGGAGAGGATTAGATACACGGCTCAGCAGTCAGTATTCCACAGGATTAGATACACAGGTCAGCACAGGATAGGATTAGAAACACGGCTCAGCAGACACCATCACACAGGAGAGGATTAGATACACGGCTCAGCAGACACTATCACACAGGAGAGGATTAGATACACGGCTCAGCAGACACTATCACACAGGAGAGGATTAGATACACGGCTCAGCAGACAGTATCACACAGGAGAGGATTAGATACACGGCTCAGCAGTCAGTATTCCACAGGATTAGATACACAGGTCAGCACAGGATAGGATTAGATACACGGCTCACCAGACAGTATCACACAGGAGAGGATTAGATACACGGCTCAGCAGTCAGTATTCCACAGGATTAGATACACAGGTCAGCACAGGATAGGATTAGATACACGGCTCAGCAGACACTATCACACAGGAGAGGATTAGATACACGGCTCACCAGACAGTATCACACAGGAGAGGATTAGATACATGGCTCAGCAGTCAGTATTCCACAGGATTAGATACACAGGTCAGCACAGGATAGGATTAGATACACGGCTCAGCAGACACTATCACACAGGAGAGGATTAGATACACGGCTCAGCAGTCAGTATTCCACAGGATTAGATACACAGGTCAGCACAGAATAGGATTAGATACACGGCTCAGCAGACACTATCACACAGGAGAGGATTAGATACACGGCTCAGCAGACAGTATCACACAGGATAGGATTAGATACACGGCTCAGCAGACAGTATCACACAGGGGAGGATTAGATACACGGCTCACCAGAAAGTATCACACAGGAGAGGATTAGATACACGGCTCAGCAGTCAGTATTCCACAGGATTAGATACACAGGTCAGCACAGGATAGGATTAGATACACGGCTCAGCAGACACTATCACACAGGAGAGGATTAGATACACGGCTCAGAAGTCAGTATTCCACAGGATTAGATACACAGGTCAGCACAGGAGAGGATTAGATACATGGCTCAGCAGACAGTATCACACAGGAGAGGATTAGATACACGGCTCAGCAGTCAGTATTCCACAAGATTAGATACACAGGTCAGCACAGGATAGGATTAGATACACGGCTCAGCAGACACTATCACACAGGAGAGGATTAGATACACGGCTCAGAAGTCAGTATTCCACAGGATTAGATACACAGGTCAACACAGGATAGGATTAGATACACGGCTCAGCAGACAGTATTACACAGGAGAGGATTAGATACATGGCTCAGCACAGTATAGTGATAGATGCAGGGTCTGATGTCCTGTGAGGAGCTGCAGTGAGGTCGAGCAGCACAGAGCCTCCCCCATCCCCCTCTGTTACCTCTCTGCAGCTCCTGATAAGAGAACATCAGACCCCAGCACTTCAGACTCTCTAGCGATTCTAGAGATTCAGCCACACACCAGGCAGCAGAGGACAGGGAACGGCCGCTGAGTGTGAGGGGAGACAGATGGAGCTGCCCCTCCAACAGCACAGCTCAGTCACAGTGGAGCTCACAGGTACACTCCACTGTAGACTGAAGCAAGATGGCGCCGATCTCCTGCCTCTGCTGTGATGTGGAGACAGCCCAGGGGGCGTGGCCACATCAGAGCAGAGAGAAGCTTACAATGCTAGCTATGGGGTCGCCTTCCGACTACAGATGTCTATGTCCAGGGCTGCCGTATGTGAAGACTGTAAGTGTCGTGCAGCTACACTTACAGTCCTGCAAATGAAAATGGCGGCGCCCAGTGGCAGAAAAAAAAATGAATAAAAAAAAAAACAATAAATACTGTGCACTTGAAAATAACTTATAAAAATAAGGAATTAAAGTTGTTGTTTTTTTTACAATATTAAAACGCGGCACCTTCCCTTTAAGGCTGGAGTCACACCATCATATGGCATCTGATGGGATATGCTAATGACCCTCGGCTCCAGCTCTGCAGTGAGCAGGAGGCGAGTGTCATGCTATTGTGCTCAGATTCTCTCGCATGAGAGGATCACAGGACAGGTGCGGAGAAGATGGAGAAAGTAATTTCTCCATCTCCTCCATGGCCTGACTACATTGGGTTGACATTCGATTGCAGTCCGATGTTTCACTCGCACCCATAGACTTGTGTGGTTGCAAGTGAGCGGAGTCTCGCTGCCACTCACAGCATGCGGAAATTGTTCTCTCATGACAAATCAGCATGAGAAAATAATCGCAGCTCTGAGCTGCCCCATAGTATAACACTGGGCAGAGTTCTTTGTGATGTTTTATCGCATAGCACTCATCCGTCTTATACGGTAGTGTGACTCCAGCCTTATAACCATGGCTGCTCAACACTTCCTGCCTTACACCAAATCATCTCATGCCAATGGTTTGGGACATCTAATGTAAGATATAGATCTATATAATCACTTTGAAGCAAATTAAATTATCTTTGAAATTTCACAATAAATTCTGATTTGCCAGAATCCAATTTTTTGTGGTTTGATTTGTGCCAACATTCAAAAAAGCAAAGTAAGGGTTAAAAATTAAACAAAAAAAGTTATTTTGGCCCTCATCTGTCTTCTTCTGGTAAGCTGACTGGTGTGGTCTTCAATGAGTGTCTAACGATGCCTACTTGCAACTTTGGCGTTTGCTGCACTGACTACACAGGAGGGGCTGAAGATGTCGGACATCAGAGATTCCAAAGATGGCGCAGTGATGACTGTGCTGAAGAAGACAATCGGACCGTAGCAGGGCTGTGCAGCAAGATAAAGCGGGGATGAGCAAGTATGCAAGTATAATTTTATTTATTTTTTTTACACGGTTATTATGCTTTGGAATCTGGAAAAACCTTGAAGCATAATAATATACGGTACATGTGATTTGCATCAAATTTCATTGTGGATTGAATTTCTTGGACCAATTTGCGAAATTGTAATTTCAGCAGATACACTCATCAATAATATTTAAAGGGAACCTGTCACCTGAATTTGGCGGGACTGGTTTTGGGTCATATGGGCGGAGTTTTCGGGTGTTTGATTCACCCTTTCCTTACCCGCTGGCTGCATGCTGGCTGCAATATTGGATTGAAGTTCATTCTCTGTCCTCCATAGTACACGCCTGCACAAGGCAAGATTGCTTTGCACAGGCGTGTACTATGGAGGACAGAGAATGAACTTCAATCCAATATTGCAGCCAGCATGCAGCCAGCGGGTAAGGAAAGGGTGAATCAAACACCCGAAAACTCCGCCCATATGACCCAAAACCAGTCCCGCCAAATTCAGGTGACAGGTTCCCTTTAAAGAAATCGTGCAAGTTTACCTGCAGGTTTGTGACACCAGGACAGTCATTAAAATTCATAAAAATAAATGAATTAATCAAATTTGCAGTGCAATGTAGTTGTAGCATTTAGAAAGATGTGCCCGGAATGAATCGTGTACAATGCTTTGCTAACCAGAGATAAAGAATAAATCCCTGTTAAGTCAGCAGCTGAAGGTATTTCCTGCCCGGGCCTCAGTATTGCACTCCTGACGTCTATACAAGGAGCTGCTGTTTGACACTAATACCTTAATGATATTAGAAGTTGGGTGTCAAGTCATTGTGGAAATACCTTTCCTAGTTGATACACGATTAGCCACCGGGGTAACTTAATACTGTATGAAGCGGTCTACTGAGCCCTGTAATTTGTCACGTGAAACGTATTTAGTGTGTTATAATCATGTACTGTTATATAGAGTGACTGTAAGGGATTGACGAAAGGATTCACAATGAAATCACTTGTTACCAGATATTTGTGTTGGCTTAATAATGATGTAGCAGACCATATGTTGGCGGCAAGTGTTCTTTTCCCGCATAACATATGTCTTAAACTTCAGTAGTGCTCTCTCTAATTTGTAAAGATTGCCATTGTTAAAAGGTTACTCCAACCAAAATGCATAATTCCTAGTTTCCACCACTGAAACTTCCTATTTATTAGAAAAAATTATAGCGGTGTTCTAAGAAACCTTGGGGTTTAGCCAGTGGCGTAACTACAAAGTTAGGGGCCCCGGTGCGAACTTCCAAATGGGGCCCCCCCCCCTGCAGCCCTGCCATACAACTCAATGTAACCCCCATAGAATAATGGCCACACATGATGCTCAATACTGTATAACGGCCACCACACATGATGCTGCATACTGTATAATGGCCACACATGATGCTGCATACTGTATACTGGCCACACATGATGCTCCATAGTGTATAATGGCCACACATGATGCTCCATAGTGTATAATGGCCACACATGATGCTCCATAGTGTATAATGGCCACACATTGCTCCATACTGTATAATGGCCAGACAGTGCTCCATACTGTATAATGACCACCCACACATAGTGCTCCATAGTGTATAATGGCCACACAGTTCTCCATACTGTATAATGATCCCACATAATGCTCAATACTGTATAATGACCACAAATGATGCTCCATACTGTATAACGGCCACACATGATGCTCAATACTGTATAATGACCCCCCTCCTGTATGCATGGCTCATCTCCCTCCTATCCCATATACATAGCTCATATTACCCCTCCTGCATGCATGACTCATATCTCCCCCTGTATGCATGGCTCATATTCCCCCCCTGTATGCATGGCTCATATTCCGCCCCTGTATGCATGGCTTATATTCCCCCCTGTATGCATGGCTCATATTCCCCCCCCCCCCCCCGTATGCATGGCTTATATTCCCCCCTGCATGGCTCATATTCCCCCCTGCATGGCTCATATTCCCCCCTGTATGGCTCATATTCCCCCCTGCATGGCTCATATCCCCCCCTGCATGGCTCATATTCCCCCCTGCATGGCTCATATCCCCCCCTGCATGGCTCATATCCCCCCCTGCATGGCTTATATTCCCCCCTGTATGCAGGCTTATCTCTCCGCTCCTGCTCGGCGCCGGCTTATGTCCTCCTTCATCCCCCGTCCCTCATACTCACCTGTCTTCCCACTGCACGGCCGTGCCGACATCCCTCGCGCTCTGTCCCGACTCCAGGCGCCGGCGCAGCACCTTCTTCCTGCTTGAGCGGTCATGTGACACCGTTCATTAAGATCATGAATATGCGCATATTCATGATCTTAATGAGCGGTGTCACGTGACCGCTCAAGCAGGAACGAGCTGCAGTGCAGACGCCGAGACCATCGCTGGAGCAGGGTGAGTATTCAAGGCAGCGGCGGCGGTGGCAGCGGCGGCGGCGGGGGGGGCCCTGGAGCGGGGGAGGCACTGCGAGTCCGAGCCTGCCTGCCGGGCCCGGGCCCCTGACCTGCCGGGCCCGGTCGCACTGGTGACCGCTGCGACTGCGGTAGTTACGCCACTGGGTTTAGCGGATATTCACATTTTAGATATTTATGCCATATGCACAGGATAGAACATAAATGCCTGATAGATATGAGTCCTACATATAGAACTTGTAATTATTTTTATAAGGCCGGTTTCACACTCGCAACTGCAATGCGACAAACTAGCGTGAGTCTCTAGCCTCAATACCCGGCAGCACTTGGGACCAGAGCGTTCAGCTGCATGCAAATATATGCAGCCGCACACTTCGGTCCCGAGTGCCGGTGGCAATGCCAGGTATTGAGGCGAGTTTCTCGCATTGCAGTTGCAAGTGTGACACCGGCCTAACAGGCTTTGTCTCACAACATCAAGAACAAAGAAGTGACTGCGGCTGTTTCCGGTATTCCAATGGAAGTCTTTGGAGAAAACGATGCATGTGTGGCCACCTCCCCATAGACACAGGTACTGCCATGTAGGCCCTGTGCATGATAGACTGGCAGCTGTTAATAGGGCCTCCACGGACAGGCTTAGCGCTAGCCACTGTCTACCAGATGTCAACGGTTGCTCTTGCCTTTACGCATTAAACCCTGAATAGGGATCTGAACTTACACAGCGGCTCCTGGGTTGAGGCCATAGAGTATGTCGCTGGACAGTGGAGCAAGCAGGTGTCAAGAAGGGTCAATGCAAACGGGTGGCCAGAATACGAGGTAAGGTCAGAAAACAGAATGATCAAATAGCAACATGGAAGTAGAGACCAGGTCAAGCTGAACTTTATAAGTGGCAGTGTGGAGTTTAAATGGCCAGCAGCCTTGCCCATGTCTAACAGAAATAGAGGAGGCATGCCCAGACACAGATGTCACCGGTGTAAAATGGGGCCCCTTTCTTAAGATATGTACATGTCCAAGAATTGAGTCTTACAAAATGTGCAAGTTGGCCAGAACTTCTATCTGCAATAAATTAGCTTATAAAAATGGTTAGGTTCTTCTCTCTCCCCTATGCCTATGCTTTTTACTCAGCCTTTAAGTGATTGATCAACAATTCTCTTTATATTCCAATCTCTTTCCCTATCCACATCTATCTCCTGCACACACATATGAGGCTTTTGTACCAACTAGATGGAGTCCCCATTAGCCACTAAATTATGCCTTCTGGTGTAGCAGTTACACCCATGTGCAGGCCCGGATTGCTAATCTGCCCAGCCGAGCAGATTCCTGGTGGACTGGTGGCTCTGCACTGCAAAGTGGGCAATCACCGGCCCTTTAAATCAGGGGTGGGGAACCTCTGTCTAGCGGGCCACATGCGGCACGCAGGCAGGTCCCCGGAGTCCACAATGCTCCAGTGGTAGCACTGTCCTGCCAGCTGCCACACATGAATTGTGATGTCATTGGGATGGGCGGAGTTAGCTCTGAGTGGACGGGGTTACCACAGAGTGGGCGGGGTTAGTGCCGGCTTGGGCGGGGTTAGCGCCCAATGCTCTCCCGTCCTCCTGTGCAGGAAGAGGATTTGCTGCCAGAGAGTCTAGTGAACTCTGTGCTGGCAGCTCAGTGCCTGTCTACAGGTGATCTGTGCCCCTCAGTTATGTGTCCAAATATAATCTCTGTGCCCCCATGTGATCTATGTGCCCACTAACTATATGCCTCCCTGTAATCTCTCTGGCTCCCAGCTATGTGCCCCCATGTGATCTCTGTGCCCCTTGTGATCTTTGTGGCCCTAGCTATGTGCCCCCCATGATCTCTGTGCCCCCAGATTTCTATCCCCTGTGATCTCTGTGCCCCATAGCTATATGTCCCCCTCTGATCCCTGTGACCCCAGCTATGTGCCCCCTGTGATTTCTGTGCTCCTAGCTATATTCCCCCTGTGATTTCTATGCCCTCCAGCTATTTGCCCCCCTGTGATCTCTGGCTCCCAAATTTCTGCCCCCGTGATCCCTGTGCCCCCCTGCTATGTACCCCTGTGATATTTGTGCGCCCATGTGATCTCTGTCCCCTCCAGCTATGTGCCCCTCCATGATCTCTGTGTCCCACTGTGATCTTCGTGCCACCACCCTGTGATCTCTGTGTCCCCCGGTGATCTATGAGCCCCACCCAGTGATCTATGTGCCTCCCCGGCGATGCCTGTCCCTCCAGGGCTGAATATCCCACTATTTTTGTTTCCTGCTCTACTCACCATCGGAGCCAGTGACCCGCTCCTGTGCACGCCAGACGATGGACGCACCTCAGCTCTTTATCCTCCCCCCATCTCAGGGACCTGGGTGAGTCCCAATATGGAAACTTTGTTTTATGTATATACAGCACTTGCACTATCACCTGTATACTGTATATAGACTGCTGTATATACATTATATAGGTGATATTGGCTGTTAAATCTGTGTAATCACGGTATCACCTATATAATGTATATACAGCAGTCTATCTATATATATAATTGTCTAAGGGTTTTTCCGTCTGTCTTTCTGTCTGTCTGTCCTGGAAATCCCACGTCCCTGATTGGTCGATGCCGCCAGGCCTCAACCAATCAGCGACGGGCACAGTATCGACGTAGAAATCCCGCGTCTCTGATTGGTCGAGGCCGCCAGCAACGGGCACAGCGACGATGATGTCATAATGGTTGCCATGGCAACGATGATGTC
Source organism: Ranitomeya imitator (assembly GCF_032444005.1). Classification (NCBI taxonomy): domain Eukaryota; kingdom Metazoa; phylum Chordata; class Amphibia; order Anura; family Dendrobatidae; genus Ranitomeya; species Ranitomeya imitator. The sequence continues at coordinate 734,563,183 of NC_091282.1, read as the reverse complement.
ATAAAGGTTGCCTCGATCAATCAGTGATGGACACAGTCTGCCACGAATTCTGGAATCATCATTGTCCATATACTATGGGGACATGCATATTCTAGAATACCCGATGCGTTAGAATCGGGCCACAATCTAGTCTACTATATAATTGTCTAAGGTTCAATTCCGTCTGTCTGTCTGTCCCGGATATTCATTGGTCGCGGCCTCTGTCTATCATGGAATCCAAGTCGCTGATTGGTCTCGCCAGCTGCCTGTCATGGCTGCCGCGACCAATCAGCGACAGCCACAGTCCGATTAGTCCCTCCCTACTCCCCTGCAGTCAGTGCCCGGCGCCCGCTTCATACTCCTCACAGTAACCGCTCACACAGGGTTAATGCCAGTGGTAACGGACCGCGTTATGCCGTGGGTAACTCACTCCGTTACCGCCGCTATTAACCCTGTGTGACCAAATTTTTACTATTGATGCTGCCTATGCAGCATCAATAGTAAAAGGATCTAATGTTAAAAATAATAAAAAAAATAAAAAATCAATATATACTCACCTTCCGCCGCCTTTCCCGCTCCTCGCGACGCTCCGGTAACCGCTCCATGCAAGCGGCAGGTTCCGGTGGCAAGGATGGTATGCGACAAGGACCTGCCATGACGTCACGGTCATGTGACTGCGACCTCATCACAGGTCCTGCGCGCCTGCACAAGAAGGACCTGCCATGACGTCACAGTTATGTGACCGCGACATCATCACGGGTCCTGGGCTACCAACCCTGGGACCGGAAGCTGCCGAGTGCACCGCACACATATTGCCCAGTTACATAGTATATTGCCTAGTGATGTAGTATATTGCGCAGCCACGTAGTATATTGCCCAGTTACGTAGTATATTGCACAGCCCACATAGTATATTGCCCAGTGACGTAGTATATTGCACAGCGAAGTAGTATACAGCACAGAGCCACGTAGTATATTGGCCCGTCACGTAGTATATTTCCCAGCTACGTAGTATATTGCCCAGCCAGGTTTGTCACAGGTAAAAAAATAAAAAATAAACATATACTCACCTTTCCGAGGGAGCCCTTGCAGTCCATGGCAGGTTCCGGTCCCAGGGTTGGTATTAGCGCAGGACCTGTGATGACGTCGCGGTCACATGACCGTGACGTCATGGCAGGTCACTGTAGCGCAGGGCCTGTGATGACGTCGCGGTCACATGACCGTGACGTCATGGCAGGTCCTTCTGCCACCGGAACCTGCAACGGAAGATGGCGGCCGGTGTGAGCTGCAATGGAGGGTGAGTATAGCAGGTTTTTGTTTGTTTTTTTATTATTTTTAACATTACATTTTTTACTATTGATGCCGCATAGGCAGCGTCAATAGTAAAAAGTTGGGGACACACAGGGTTAATAGCGGCGGTAACGGAGTGCGTTACCCGCGGCATAACGCGGTCCGTTACCGCCGGCATTAACCCTGTGTTAGCGGTGACCGGAGGGGAGTATGCGAGTGACAGGCACTGACTGCAGGGAGTAAGGAGCGGCCATTTTCTTCCGGACTGTGCCCGTTGCTGATTGGTCGCAAATGAATAACAGTGACAGACAGAAGGACAGACAGACGGAAGTGACCCTTAGACAATTATATAGTAGAGTTGTGCGTATATGTATATATATCTATCTATAGATATATATATATATATACATATATAAAAAAAAGGAAAAAAAGGAAAAAAGGAACAGCACAACGCTTGTACTTATCTTCAGGTGCAGGGCCCCAGGCAACCAGTCCAATGATTGCACCAGATTCACAGAGATTCAAAGAAGAGGCAGCACTCCATTGTTAAAGTGAAAAAAAGTGGAAGGTTTTAATCAACCCACATAGCCGGGCGACGTTTCAGCTCCATCTGAGCCTTTTTCAAGGCAAAAAGGCTTGAAAAAGGCTCAGATGGAGCTGAAACGTCGCCCGGCTATGTGGGTTGATTAAAACCTTCCACTTTTTTCACTTTAACAATGGAGTGCTGCCTCTTCTTTGAATCTCTATATATATACATATCACACATCATTCTCCAAATGATTATGCCAATTGGACTTAAGTGTCAAAGATTTAATTGCTTTGTTTTTCAAATACACTCATGGATGGTATTGTGTCTCAGGGCTCAATGGATCACTGAAATCAATCTTAGGCCGGTTTCACACGTCAGTGTCTCCGGTACGTGAGGTGACAGTTTCCTCACGTACCGGAGCCACTGACACACGTAGACACATAAAAATCAATGCATCTGTTCAGATGTCATTGATTTTTTGCGGACCGTGTCTCCGTGTGCCAAACACGGAGACATGTCAGTGTTCGTGGGAGCGCACGTATTACACGGACCCATTAAAGTCAATGGGTCCGTGTAAAGCACGTACCGCACACGGACGTTGTCCGTGTGCAGTCCGTGTTCCGTGCAGGGGACAGCGCTACATTAAGCGCTGTCCCCCCCCCACTGGTGCTGAAGCCGCGATTCATATCTTCCCTGCAGCAGCGTTTGCTGTAGAGAAGATATGAATAAGTGTGTTTAAAATAAAGATCTATGTGTCCCCCGCCCCCCCGCTGTTCTGAAAATACTCACCCGGCTCACTCCCTCGCCAGCGCTGCTTCCTCTCCTGGCCGCATCTTCCCCTATATGCGGTCATGTGGGGCCACCGATTACAATCATGAATATGCGGCTCCACCTCCCATAGGGGTGGAGCCGCATATTCATTACTGTAAATGAGCGGCCCCACGTGACCGCTCATACAGTACAAGGTGCGGCCAGGACAGGATGCTGCGAGGGATCCGGGAGCTAGGTGAGTATTTTAATCACAGTGGGGGGGGGTCGCACAGGGGGTGGGAGGGGGATCTGCATTTTACACACTAATATTCATATCTTCTCTACAGCAAACGCTGCTGCAGGGAAGATATGAATGGGGCTTCAGCACGATGCCGGGGACAGCGCTAAACTTAGATGCATCTACATATCAAGGCCTCCTGATGATCCACTGGGGTGAAACGCGTAGAGGCGTATGAAATATCAACACTGATAAGTATCGGTCTCACCCTCTGTTTACCATGCATATATCTAAAGGTACCTTCACACATAACGATATTGTTAACGATATCGTTGCTATTTGTGACGTAGCAACGATATCGTTAATGAAATCGTTATGTGTGACAGCGACCAACGATCAGGCCCCTGCTGGGAGATCGTTGGTCGCTGAATAAAGTCCAGAACTTTATTTCGTCGCTGGACTCCCTGAAGACATCGCTGGATCGGCGTGTGTGACACCGATCCAGCGATGTCTTCACTGGTAACCAGGGTAAACATCGGGTAACTAAGCGCAGGGCCGCGCTTAGTAACCCGATGTTTACCCTGGTTACCATGCTAAAAGTAAAAAAAAACAAACACTAGATACTTACCTACCGCTGTCTGTCCTCCAGCGCTGTGCTCTGCACTCCTCCTGTACTGGCTGTGAGCCGGAAAGCAGAGCGGTGACGTCACCGCTCTGCTTTCCGGCTCACAGACAGTACAGGAGGAGTGCAGAGAAGCAGAGCGCAGCGCTGGAGGACAGACGGCTGTAGGTAAGTATCTAGTGTTTGTTTTTTTTTACTTTTAGGATGGTAACCAGGGTAAACATCGGGTTACTAAGCGCGGCCCTGCGCTTAGTTACCCGATGTTTACCCTGGTTACCGGCATCGTTGGTCGCTGGAGAGCGGTCTGTGTGACAGCTCTCCAGCGACCAAACAGCGACGCTGCAGCGATCCGGATCGTTGTCGGTATCGCTGCAGCGTCGCTAAATGTGAAGGGGCCTTAAGCACTAGGCTATCTTCGGCTGAAGATAAGGGTTTTTTTTTTTTTCTTTTTCTCCCTGCAGCTATATATGTTTTTGTGCCTTGCCATTTTTGTGTATTTACACATCTGTGTCTGATCATTATCAGGCTGGGATTTAATATTAGGGCTTCACAGGGCCAGTCGTCGCTGAGTGGGGGCGCCATTCCGCTGACCAGTAGGGTGCCAACCTCCACAGCTAGGCAGGCTGCACAGCAGTAGGGTACAGAGGTAGTGAGGCCTATTTTTAATACACGAGCACTTTTTTGTTATGCACATTGTTGGTCTTTAGTCCGTGTATCTCAACCTGTCACAAACCTAGCTTATATATATGATTATTCATAAATATATATATATACACAATCAGCCAGTTAGTCTGCCTATCTTTTTCCTGTCTAGTGTAAGTGCTGGTCTGTATGTGACACCTATATTAGGATCCATACTAGGAGACATAGGGACAGCCGACGGTGAGTGGGGGCGCCAATCTCGTATCTGTGTTTAGGGTGCCAACCTCCACTGATAGGTAGGCAGTACTAAGAGGTATTGTTTGGCAGGGTTATCCCAGAGTGCACGGTTGTGTGTTTTATGTGTTTATCTGGTTGTATTTGTGGCATGGTTTTAATTGGTATATTAATTAAAAGCTATATTTTATCTGTTATCTTTAGTACATAAAGGGTTCCTATTGGTATAATATAGATTGTCGTTGACCTTTAAGTAGCTGCTAAGACAGCTCCAAGTGGTGTTGGGTGGGAGGCAGTTCACATCAAAACAGCAGCTCTGGGAGGCTATTCTGCCTTCATGCAAAGAAAAACAAGCTGAAACTCTCCAAAAGCTCACAAGTTCAATGGAAGCAAGAATTGACGGTGATATAAAAGAAGGGTTCCTATGTTAACATGCAACTTGTTCTGTTAGGATGTTTTGGAGTTAAATAGCTTTTTTGGTCAGTGAATGTGACCTCCTGATGCTGCAAATTCAACAAATGAGCATTTTCAGTTCTTTAAAACATATCAAATGTTTAGAAATTCTACTGTGCCTAATAATTTGGAGCAGTGCATTTTGAGTTTTTATTCATTTTGGGGATTATACTGTTATCATTGGGAGGCTTCTTCAATAAAATTCGATACTCTAATGGGTGATGACTTATTAGACTGACTGTCATTTGCACCGACCATTTAGGAAAATCCAAGAAAAATGTAATTTGCATAATAATTTGGAACATGGTGAGTATATATATATATATATACTAGATGGTAGCCCGATTCTAACGCATCGGGTATTCTATTATATGTATGTATGTATGCATGTATGTATGTATATAGTAGCCACATAGTATATAGCACAGGCCACGTAGTATATAGGAGCCATGTAGTATATAGCAGACAAATACTACGTGGCCTGTGCTATATACTAGGAGGCTGCTATATACATGCATACATACATATTGTAGAATACCTGATGCATTAATACAGGCCACACAATATATAACAGTGGCCACGCAGTATATAACACAACCCAAATAGTATATAACACAGCCCACGCAGTATATAGCAGCCACGCAGTATATAACACAGGCGACGTAGTATATAACACAGGCCATGCAGTATATAACAGTGTCCACGTAATATATAGCACAGGCCACGCAGTACATAACACAGCCCACATAGTATCTAACACTGGCCACATAGTATATAGCAGCCACGCGGTATATAACGCAGCCCACGTGGTATATAACACTGCACACGTGGTATATAACACTGCCCACGTAGTATATAACACTGGCCACGTAGTATATAGCAGCCACGCGGTATATAACACTGCCCACATAGTATATAACACTGCCCACGTAGTACATAGCAGGCACGCTGTATATAACGCAGCCCACATGCTATATAACACTGCCCACGTAGTATATAGCAGTGTGGGCACATATCCGTGTTAAAAAAGATAATTAAAATAAAAAATAGTTATATACTCACCCGCCGGGATCCAGCGAAGCTGTCCCTATGAGTGTGGCTGCTGCCATCTTCCGTTCCCAGGATGCATTGCGAAATTACCCAGATGACTTAGCCGTCTGGCGAGACCGCTAAGTCTTCTGGGTAATTTTGCAAAGCATCTCTGGGAATGGAAGCTGGCGGCAGCCGCGAGCGCATCGTTGGACTACGGAAGGTGAGCATAGCAGGTTTTTTAACATTACATCTTTTTACTATTGATGCTGCATAGGCAGCATCAATAGTAAAAAGTTGGGGACACACCGGGTTAATAGCAGCGTTAACGGAGTGCGGTACCCGCGGCCCGTTACCACTGGCATTAACCCTGTGTGAGCGATGAGTGGAGGGGAGTATGCGGGCGCCGGGCACTGACTGCAGGGGAGTAGGGAGGGACTAATCGGACTGTGCCCGTCGCTGATTGGTCGCGGCAGCCAAGAAAGGCAGCTTGCGAGACCAATCAGCGACGCGGGATTTCCGTTACGGAAGTACCCCTTATATATATCTATATATCTATATATATAATTGCCTAAGGGTTTTTTCGTCTGTCTGTCTTTCTGTCTGTCTGTCTGTCCTGGAAATCCCACGTCTCTGATTGGTCGAGGCCGCCAGGCCTCGACCAATCAGCAACGGGCACAGCGACGATGATGTCATAAAGGACGTAGACATCCCGCGTCTCTGATTCAGCGACGGGCACAGTATCAACGTAGATGTCATAATGGTTGCCATGGCGACGATGATGTCATAAAGGTTGCCTCGACCAATCAGCGACGGGCACAGTCTGCCGCAAATTCTGGAATCATCATTGTCCATATACTACGGGGACATGCATATTCTAGAATACCCGATGCATTAGAATCGGGCCACAATCTAGTATATACAGTTAGGGCCAGAAATATTTGGACAGTGACACAAGTTTTGTTATTTTAGCTGTTTACAAAAACATGTTCAGAAATACAATTATATATATAATATGGCTGAAAGTGCACACTCCCAGCTGCAATATGATAGTTTCCACATCCAAATCGGAGAAAGGGTTTAAGAATCATAGCTCTGTAATGCATAGCGTCCTCTTTTTCAAGGGACCAAAAGTAATTGGACAATGGACTCTAAGGGCTGCAATTAACTCTGAAGGCGTCTCCCTCGTTAACCTGTAGTCAATGAAGTAGTTAAAAGGTCAGGGGTGGATTCCAGGTGTGTGGTTTTGCATTTGGTAGCTGTTGCTGTGAGCAGACAACATGCGGTCAAAGGAACTCTCAATTGAGGTGAAGCAGAACATCCTGAGGCTGAAAAAATCCATCAGAGAGATAGCAGACATGCTTGGAGTAGCAAAATCAACAGTTGGGTACATTCTGAGAAAAAAGGAATTGACTGGTGAGCTTGGGAACTCAAAAAGGCCTGGGCGTCCACGGATGACAACAGTGGTGGATGATCGCCGCATACTTAATTTGGTGAAGAAGAACCCGTTCACAACATCAACTGAAGTCCAGAACACTCTCAGTGAAGTAGGTGTATCTGTCTCTAAGTCAACAGTAAAGAGAAGACTCCATGACAGTAAATACAAAGGGTTCACATCTAGATGCAAACCATTCATCAATACCAAAAATAGACAGGCCAGAGTTAAATTTGCAGAAAAACACCTCAAGAAGCCAGCTCAGTTCTGGAAAAGTATTCTATGGACAGATGAGACAAAGATCAACCTGTACCAGAATGATGGGAAGAAAAAAGTTTGGAGAAGAAAGGGAACAGCACATGATCCAAGGCACACCACATCCTCTGTAAAACATGGTGGAGGCAACGTGATGGCATGGGCATGCATGGCTTTCAATGGCACTGGGTCACTTGTGTTTATTGATGAAATAAGAGCAGACAAGAGTAGCCGGATGAATTCTGAAGTGTACCGGGATATACTTTCAGCCCAGATTCAGCCAAATGCTGCAAAGTTGATTGGACGGCGCTTCATAGTACAGATGGACAATGACCCCAAGCATACATCCAAAGCTACCCAGGAGTTCATGAGTGCCAAAAAGTGGAACATTCTGCAATGGCCAAGTCAATCTCCAGATCTAAACCCAATTGAGCATGCATTTCACTTGCTCAAATCCAGACTTAAGACGGAAAGACCCACAAACAAGCAAGACCTGAAGGCTGCGGCTGTAAAGGCCTGGCAAAGCATTAAGAAGGAGGAAACCCAGCGTTTGGTGATGTCCATGGGTTCCAGACTTAAGGCAGTGATTGCCTCCAAAGGATTTGCAACAAAATATTGAAAATAAAAATATTTTGTTTGGGTTATGTTTATTTGTCCAATTACTTTTGACCTCCTAAAATGTGGAGTGTTTGTAAAGAAATGTGTACAATTCCTACATTTTCTATCAGATATTTTTGTTCAACCCTTCAAATTAAACGTTACAATCTGCACCTGAATTCTGTTGTAGAGGTTTCATTTCAAATCCAATGTGGTGGCATGCAGAGCCCAAATCGAGAAAATTGTGTCACTGTCCAAATATTTCTGGCCCTAACTGTATATAATTGTCTATCTATATATATATTTATAATGTACGTTGCTGTGAATATAGTGTGGAATCCACACTATATACACTGGCCCATCTCTACACTATATACACAGCCCCTCTCTATACAGTGCCTTGCGAAAGTATTCGGCTCCCTGGAACGTTTCAACCTTTTCCCACATATCATTTCATCCAGTCATCCACAGTCCACGATTGCTTTTTTTTAGCACATAGTAACCTTGTTTTTTTATGTTTAGGTGTTAATGATGGGTTTCGTTTAGCTTTTCTGTATGTAAATCCCATTTCCTTTAGGCAGTTTCTTACAGTTCGGTCACAGACATTGACTTCAGTTTCCACCCATTCGTTCCTCATTTGTTTTGCTGTGCATTTCCTGTTTTGGAGACAGAGTGCCTTGCGAAAGTATTCGGCTCCCTAGAAATTTTCAACCTTTTGCCACATATCATGCTTCAAACATAAAGATACCAAATGTAAACTTTTGGTGAAGACTCAACAACAAGTGGAACACAATTGTGAAGTTGAACGAAATTTATAGCTTATTTTAAATTTTTGTGGAAAATCAAAAACTGAAAAGTGGGGCATGCAATATTATTCAGCAGGTTGAGGTTGCGTGAAGGAAAGTACCGGGAGACGAAGTCACAGATGTATGGAGGAGACAGGTTGTGGATGGCTTTGTATGTCATGGTTAGGCTTTTGTACTGGAGTCTCTGGGTAATGGGGAGCCAGTGAAGGGATTCACAGAGGGGAGAGGCCGGGGAATAGCGGGGGGACAGGTGGATTAGTTGGGCAGCTGAGTTTAGAATAGATTGGAGGGGTGTGAGAGTGTTAGAGGGAATGATGACAATGATGAGACAATGATGAGAGACAATGATGATTCCAGAATTCGCGGCAGACTGTGCCCGTCGCTGATTGGTCGAGGCAACCTTTATGACATCATCGTCGCCATGGCAACCATTATGACATCTACGTCGATACTGTGCCCGTCGCTGAATCAGAGACGTGGGATGTCTACGTCCTTTATGACATCATCGTCGCTGTGCCCGTTGCTGATTGGTCGAGGCCTGGCGTGGGACGTGGGATTTCTACGTCGATCCCGAGAGCCGGGATTTCCAGGACAGACAGACAGAAAGACAGACAGACGGAAAAACCCTTAGACAATTATATATATAGATGGAGCATCATGTGTAGCCATTATACAGTATGGAGCACTGTGTGGCCATTATACAGTATTGAGCATCATGTGCGGTCATTATACAGTATTGAGCATCATGTGTGGCCATTATACAGTATTAAGCATCATGTGGGGCCATTATACAGTATTGGGCATCATGTGTGGTCATTATACAGTAGAGCATAATGTGCGGTCATTATACAGTATTGAGCATCATGTGCGGCCATTATACAGTATTGAGCATCATGTGTGGTCATTATACAGTATTGAGCATCATGTGCGGTCATTATACAGTATTGAGCATCATGTGTGGCCATTATACAGTATTGAGCATCATGTGTGGCCTTTATACAGTATTGAGCATCATGTGCGGTCATTATACAGTATTGAGCATCATGTGTGGCCATTATACAGTATTGAGCATCATGTGTGGCCATTATACAGTAATAGATTGTGGCCCGATTCTAACGCATCGGGTATTCTAGAATATGCATGTCCCCGTAGTATATGGACAATGATGATTCCAGAATTCGCGGCAGACTGTGCCCGTCGCTGATTGGTCGAGGCAACCTTTATGACATCATCGTCGCCATGGCAACCATTATGATATCTACGTTGATACTGTGCCCGTCGCTGAATCAGAAACGTGAGATGTCTACGTCCTTTATGACATCATCGTCGCTGTGCCTGTTGCTGATTGGTCGAGGCCTGGCGGCCTCGACCAATCAGAGACGCGGGATTTCTACGTCGATGCTGTGCCGGTCTCTGATTGGTCGAGGCCGCCAGGCCTCGACCAATCAGAGAGCCGGGATTTCCAGGACAGACAGACAAAGACAGACAGACAGAAAAACCCTTAGACAATTACATATATAGATTGAGCATCATGTGCGGTCATTATACAGTATTGAGCATCATGTGTGGCCATTATACAGTATTGAGCATCATGTGTGGCCATTATACAGTATTGAGCATCATGTGTGGCCATTATACAGTATTGAGCATCATGTGTGGCCATTATACAGTATTGAGCATCATGTGTGGTCATTATACAGTATTGAGCATCATGTGAGGTCATTATACAGTATTGAGCATCATGTGTGGCGATTATACAGTATGGAGCATCATGTAGGGCCATTATACAGTACTAGATTGTGGCCCGATTCTAACGCATCGGGTATTCTAGAATATGCATGTCCCAGTAGTATATGGACAATGATGATTCCAGAATTCGCGGCAGATTGTGCCCGTCGCTGATTGGTCGAGGCGACCTTTATGACATCATCGTCGCCATGGCAACCATTATGACATCATCGTCGCTGTTCCCGTTGCTGATTGGTCGAGGCCTGGCAGCCTCGACCAATCAGAGAGCCGGGATTTCCAGGACAGACAGACAGACAGACAGAAAAACCCTTAGACAATTATATATATAGATGTGGAGCACTGCGTAGCCATTATACAGTATGGAGCACTGCGTGGCCATATTTTTTTGGTTTTAATTATTGTATATGAAACAGTGTGATCCTTTACACCTTTTTCCCTTCTTCAAAAATTGGGAGGTATGGTACCGCATTTCCCAGATCACAGCAAGTACCGCAAATCCCATAGGGAATGAATGAAACCAAACGCAGTGTTGCCGTAAGTGATCCGTTACACGGCAGATGCAGAAAAACTGCCCGATCTGCTGCAAAAGGCGACTTTCACATCAGCGATTCTTGCCAAAGTCACTGCGGATAGTGTCATACTCCCCAATGGGGGAGGCAGCACTAAAAGTGCCTAGAGCAGCAGAAACTCTAAATACGGCCCTGGGTGCCACACAAAATGTTGATACATAAAATGAGAATAATGGGGATAGGGGAAAATATGTGTAAGTGGGTTAAGAGCTGGCTCAGGGATAGGAAACAAAGGGTGGTCATTAATGGAGCACACTCGGACTGGGTCGCGGTTAGCAGTGAGGTACCACAGGGGTCAGTATTGGCCCCTCTTCCTTTTTAACATATTTATTAATGACCTTGTAGGGGGCATTCAGAGCAGAATTTCAATATTTGCAGATGACACTAAACTCTGCAGGGTAATCAATACAGAGGAGGACAATTTTATATTACAGGATGATTTATGTAAACTAGAAGCTTGGGCTGATAAATGGCAAATGAGCTTTAGTGGGGATAAATGTAAGGTCACGCACTTGGGTAGAAGTAATAAGATGAATAACTGTGCTTAATTCTAAAACTCTGGGCAAAACCGTCAATGAAAAACACCTGGGTGTATGGGTGGATAACAAACTCATATTCAGTGGCCAGTGTCAGTCAGCTGCTACAAAGGCAAATAAAATAATGGGATGCATTAAAAGAGGCATAGATGCTCATGAGGAGAACATAATTTTACCTCTATACAAGTCACTAGTTCGACTACACTTAGAATACTGTGCACAGTTCTGGTCTCCGGTGTATAAGAAAGACATAGCTGAGCGGGTGCAGAGAAGAGCGACCAAGGTTATTAGAGGACTGGGGGGTCTGCAATACCAAGATAGGTTAATACACTTGGGGCTAATTAGTTTGGAAAAACGAAGACTAAGGGGTGATCTTATTTTAATGTATAAATATATGAGGAGACAGTACAAAGACCTTTCTGATGATCTTTTTAATCATAGATCTGAGACAGGGACAAGGGGGTATCCTCTACGTCTGGAGGAAAGAAGGTTTAAGCATAATAACAGACGCGGATTCTTTACTGTAAGAGCAGTGAGACTATGGAACTCTCTGCCGTATGATGTTGTAATGAGTGATTCATTAATTAAATTTAAGAGGGGACTGGATACCTTTCTGGAAAGTATAATGTTACAGGGTATACATACTAGATTCCTTGATAGGGCGTTGATCCAGGGAACTAGTCTGATTGCCGTATGTGGAATCGGGAAGGAATTTTTTCCCCAATGTGGAGCTTACTCTTGCCACATGGGTTTTTTTTGCCTTCCTCTGGATCAACATGTTAGGGCATGTTAGGTTAGGCTATGGGTTGAACTAGATGGACTTAAAGTCTTCCTTCAACCTTAATAACTGTTACTATGTATGGAGCATTATATGGGGCTCATTATTCAGTATGGACCAATACATAGTGCTCCATACAGTATAATGAGCCCCAGGTGGTACCCATAATACTGTATGGAGCATTATATGGGGCTTATTCTGTATGGAGCAATATATAGGGCTCATTATACAGTATGGAGCATTATGTGGTACCCATAATACTGTATGGAGAAATATATGGGGCATATTATTCTGTATGGAGGGCTATGTGGTGGCCACAATACTGTATGGAGGACTATGTGGTGCCCATAATACTGTTTGTAGCAATATATGGGGTTCATTATACTGTATGGAGCAATATATGGAGCAAGGTATTCTGTATGGAGTGCTATGTGGTATCCATAATTCTGTATGGAGCAATATATCGGGCTCATACTGTATGGAGCAATATATGGGGCATGTTATTCTGTATGGAGGACAATGTGGTGGCTACAATACTGTATGGAGGACTATACTGTTTGATTTATGACCTATTGTAGAATGTACAATACATATCACTGATGTAATGTAAGAAGTGAAATCTTTGGCATTGTACGATACCTATATTTCTCTGCTGTATCTGTGCATTATAAATTGTGGTATGTGTTTAAGGAGCCCACTGAGACTCTCACCTGGGGCCCACAAAAACCTGGAGCCGGCACAGTATACACTGCACAGTACCACTTCTCCTGTCCTGTTATTGAAGAGGCGATATTGGACTTTGGGAGGGTCAATATTGGTTTAGTATTTTCAACTTTCAAAGTTAGTATTTTCAATATTACTATGGCCAAATAAAAATAAAATGTTGGAAAAGCTGTTTAAATGGATTATCCCAAGTAATCCCCTCTCCTCTGGATAGGAGATCTGACTGCTGGGACCTCCATGATTGTGAAAATCGGAGCTCTGTAGAGCACCATGTACGAGCTCGTAAATGCAGCGGTTTTTGATCATATGCACTGTGGCCATGTGGTTCTTCAAATACCTCCTTTTAGGAGAGTGTGGGGCACAACAAAGTAAAGTAAAATTCACTGATCGGGGGTGAGGAGTGTTATAGTTTGTGGGCTGGTGGGGTTTCTGTGGCAGGGCTGCTTTTTTGTCCCAGTCCGGCCTTACCCATGTGTATAAGTTGGCGCAAAAGTCCTAAACCAATGGCTTACAAATATCCACTAGAAGCTACTCCAAACACCCAAACCTAAGGTAAAACACACTCAATGCAAAACATGGTGTTGCTCTCCACTAGCTGCATCATGAAAGTCTATCAAGACGTTTGAAATATGAAACAATACTTTTTGCAGCAACTTTATAGAGGTTTGTTTGTTTGTACTAAGTGAATGATAGAGTATACAGGTGTACATGATCTATAAAAATAGATCTTAAGGGTCTAAACATACTAAGAAATTGGTTTCCCTTAAAAATTGGTCCTAGTGTATGTTCCACTGGGGACAGAAACTAGAGTGAGTTTGGTTAATCTCTAAAAGGAGGTTGCAATGTTCAAAATGGTCTCCTAGGGTTGTAACTGGCAAGAGTTCCCATGGAAGAGAGTAGCAAAGAAAGTTGGAAAGTTGGGTAGTGAGTAAATTATGGATGCTGTAAAAGAGTGCACAGTGTAAGTGTATAGATGCTATTGAACAGTATGGTGTGTAAACCAATGATGGATCCTATGGGAGATTACAAGATCCAACAGAACACCTGCTATTGTAGTTGTAGTAGCTGTCTAAGTGAATGATACATTTCAAAGATGAGCACAGAGTATAACCAAGAAAGAAAACCCCAACTGCAAAAAGCTTTGGCGCAAACGGCTTATAGCAAGTTGTAGAACATCCCACATTACCCAAAGCTAATATATCATGACTGGAGGAAAGACAGCAATAAATTCCCAGTGATGATAAAAGAAAAAACAACTTATAACTATCATTTTAAATCATTTGTTTTTGTTATTTCTCCTACAAAGTTCTCCAAACACTTGTTCAAATAAATACAAATGTTTGCTCCGTCCTTGTGCAAAAGGTAAAGAAAATTATTTCCAAACAGCTGCAATTACATCCAAATTCAATTCCTATTCACCGCACATTTTTTTTCTTTTTTTTTTTTTTAACCAGGGATAGAACCTAGGATTACACATTTCCACTCTGTATAAAGAAGTTATGATTGCCTGAACCTTTGCATGCTGCCTGCCCTGAATGTGCTCCCGAATTGCCTTATTATGAAGCTGTTCCCCTCCAGCCTGCATTTGTCCGTTGAAAAAAAAAAAGAAAAAAATCTTGCTCTTTGGACCACCCATGAAAGCATGTTTTTATTCTCCTGATTGTGCCAGTGAAAAGAAAATAGATACTCCTGCCTTTTAGCTGCTCCCAGCCTGCTATGTACTTGTTCTTTTCAAGCTAATTAGGTTAACTCATTGACATTATAACACAGGTGTACAAACACCTGCATGTCATACAGAAAAGTTTCATTATATAGAACAATGCTTAAATATGACTAGAGAGCGGGAAGAGATTGAGGCTTTTTATTCGACAAAATTCATTTGATGAAATATAAAAAAAAATAATGTGCAATCGTAACGATTCGAAAAGAAAATGATAAAAATGGCTTGTTTGTACTGAAGCATGCAGCTGAATCAATCCAATCTAATGTATCAAGGGCAAAGTTATTTTATTACTTAATATTTTGTATTTTATAGCAGTGTTTTTTTATATGTTCAGTCAATTTTAGTTTAGTCACTCTGGAGACTTATTTAAATATTTTTTCTTAATTATATTTAATCTTAACTAATATTGTCAAAACATTAAAGCTAAAGGTTTGCAAGCACTAACGTAGTTATATAGACCCCACAGATGAAAGGACTGTGTGCCAGAAGAAAAGAAAGGTATGGACAATGTTAACTTTATTGATGTGGAACTTAAAGGGGTTATCAGGGACTATTGTTTTTCCCACAATGTACCTTAGCACTAATAGGCAGGTAGTTGCTAAGTACCTGGCTGTTGTGTCTGGTGGCGATCTCTGACAGCACAGAGCAGTCAAACTGCTCCTTGTTCAGCAATTCAGTGGCTTCCACTGACATCACATTCACAGATCACCAGCTTCTCTTTTGCTCTACTCTGTTGATGGGGCAAGACTGCCAGTGTCACACTGATTGACAGCTGGCTCCATGTTGGCTAACTGTGGGAAGCCGGTTGTCAATCAGCGTGACATCAGCAGGGACACCCGGACAACTGCGCAGCCCGGAAGAAAAACAGCTCCTCTGACGTGCTGCTCTGTATTGCTGGCAGGAGCGGTCGGTGATCTCTCTATACAGACAGGTAAGTTAACAACTATCTGCCTGTTAGTTTTTAGTCCCACAGTGAAAAAAAAGTCCTGGACAACCTGTTTAAAGGACAACTAACAACAAAGAAATAATGAACACTATAATGATGTCTGAAGATCCAAAACATAGTGGAGGAATTTGGTTAATCCCCTTAACCCTGAGGGTGGTTTGCATGTTAATGACCAGGCCTATTTAAACAATTCTGACCACTGTCCCTTTACAGTGGGTACGTAAAGTATTCAGACACACTTTATTTCATTGCAGCCATTTTGTAAATTCAAAAAAGTTAATTTTTTTCTCAGTAATGTACACTCTGCACCCCATCTTGACTGAAAAAAAACAGAAATGTAGTAATTTTTGCAAATTTATTAAAAAAGAAAAACTGAAATATCACATGGTCATAAGTATTCAGACCCTTGGCTCAGTATTGAGTAGAAGCACCCTTTTGAGCTAATACAGCCATGGAGTCTTCTTGGAATGATGCAACAAGTTTTTCACACCTGGATTTGGGGATCCTCTGCCATTCTTCCTTGCAGATCCTCTCCAGTTCCGTTAGGTTGGATGGTGAACGTTGGTGGGCAGCCATTTTCAGGTCTCTTCAGAGATGCTCAATTGGGTGTAGGTCAGGGCTCTGGCTGGGCCAGTCAAGAATGGTCATAGAGTTGCTCTGAAGCCACTCCTTTCTTATTTTAGCTGTGTGCTTAGGATCATTGTCTTGTTGGAAGTTGAACCTTCGGCCAAGTCTGAGATCCAGAGCACTCTGGAAGAGGTTTTCATCCAGGATATCTCTGTACTTGGCCGCATTCATGTTTCCTTCAATGGCAACCAGTCATCCTGTCCCTGCAGCTGAAAAACACCCCCATAGCATGATGCTACCATCACCATGTTTCACATTTGTGATTGCATTGGGCAGGTGATGAGCAGTGCCTGGTTTTCTCCACACATACCGCTTAAAATTATCACTAAAAAGGTCTGTCTTCGTCTCATCAGACCAGAGAATCTTATTTCTCATAGTCTGGGAGTCCTTCATGTGTTTTTTTTTAGCAAACTCTATGCAAGCTTTCATATGTTTTGCACTGAGGAGAGGCTTCCGTCGGGCCACTTTGCCACAAAGGCCGGATGTTGGAGGGCTGCAGTGATAGTTGACTTTGTGGAACTTCCTCCCATCTCCCTACTGCATCTCTGAAGCTACAGTGATCTTGGGGTTCTTCGCTACCTCTCTCACCAAGGCTCTTCTCCCACGATTGCTCAGTTTGGATGGACGGCAAGGTCTAGGAAGACTTCTGGTGGTCCCAAACTTCTTCTATTTAAGAATTATGGAGGCCAATGTGCTCTTAGGAACCGTGAGTACTGCAGAAATTCTGTTGTAACCTTGGCCAGATCTGTGCCTTGCCACAATTCTGTCTCTGAGCTTCTTGGCCAGTTCCTTTGACGTCATGATTCTCATTTGGTCTGACATGCACTGTGAGGTGTGAGGTCTTATATAGACAGGTGTGTGCCTTTCCAAATCAAGTCCTATCAGTTTAATTAAACACAGCTGGCCTCCAATGAAGTAGTAGAACCATCTCAAGGAGGATCACAAGGAAACGGACAGCATGTGACTTAAATATGAGTGTCGGAGCAAAGGGTCTGAATACTTATGACCATGTGATATTTCAGTTTTTCTTTTTTATTAAATTTGCAAAAATGTCTACATTTCTGTTTTTTTCAGTCAAGATGGGGTTCAGAGAGTACATTAATGTGAAAAAAATGAACAGTTTGAATTTACAAATGGCTGCAATGAAACAAAGAGTGAAAAATTTAAAGGGGTCTGAATACTTTCGTACCCACTACGAGGCAATAACTTCAATGCTTCAATGGATCTCGGTGATTCTGAGAATGTTTTTTTCGGGACATATTGTACTTCATGATAGTGGTAAAATTTCTTTGATATGACTTGCGTTTATTTTTGAAAAAAAAAGAAATTTGGGGAACAGTTAGAAAATTTCGCAATTTTCCAACTTTGTGATTTAAGGGCATGAAAATTTAGAGATATGTCACACAAAATACTTAATAAGTAACATTTTCCACATGTTTACTTTACACCAGCACAATTTTGGAACCTTTTTTTTTTCTTAGGAAGTTATAAGGGTTAAAAGTTGACCAACAATTTCTCATTTTTACAACACCATTTTTTAAATTTTTTTGGGAGGTGCTCAAAACCACATTCAAGAAGTTTATTAACCCTTCAGGTGCTTCACAGGAATTTTTGGAATATGGACAAAAATGAACATTTAACTTTTTTTCACAAAAAAATAATTTCAGATCCAAATTTTTTTTATTTTGACAAGGGTAACAGGAAAAAATGGACTGTAAATTTGTTGTGTAATTTCTCCTGAGCATGGTGATACCCCATATAAGGGAGAAAACCACTGTTTGGACGCACAGCAGGGCTCGGAAGGGAAGGAGCGCCATTTGGCTTTTTTTAATGCAAAATTTGCTGGAACAGTTGGCGGACGCCATGTCGCATTTGGAAAGTCTCTGATGTGCTTAAACAATGAAAATCCTCCACAAGTGACACCATTTTCCTCACAAAAATTTAATTATAGCCCCAATTTTTGCATTTTCATAAGGGTAACAGGAGAAATTGCACCATACAATTTGTTGTGCAATTTCTTCTGTGTAAGCCAATACCCTATATATGGGGGAATACTACTTTTAAGGCACAGTGCAAAGCTCAGAAGGGAGGAAGTACCATATTGGAGTTCAGATATTGCATATTTTGATGGTTTGAGGGTGCCATGTCACATTGGCAGAGTCTCTGAGGTGCCAGAACAACAGAAACCCCCTATTTGTGAACTCCTTTTACAAATTACACTCCCCAATGAATTCATCTTGGGGTTTAGTGATCATATTGACACCACATGTGCCTCACAGAGTTTGATACCACTGAGCAGCGAAGAAAGAATAAATTACATTTTTATGACTAAAATGTTGTTTTAGCCCCAAGTTTTTAATTTTTCTAAGGGCTAATAGAATTTTTTTTTTTTCAACAAACTGAGGTTCATTTTTTTCCTGAGTGCACCAATACCCTACAAGTAATCATGAAATATTTTTCTGGCACAGTGCAAAGCTCAGAAGGCAATGAGCACTAGATTTTACTGTCATGGTTTGCATATGCCATGACCCAATGAGGTGTGAATACTGAAGAACCCCTCATAAGTGACCCCATTTTACAAACTACACCTCAATGAATTCATCTAGGGGTGTAGTGATCATATTGACACCATGAGTGTGTCACAGAATTTTATACCATTGGCCAGTGAAGACAAAATAACTACATATTTACCACCTAAATTTTATTTAACATTTTCACACAAGAAGTGGATAAGAATGGCACCAAAATTTGTCCCACAATTTCCACTGAACGTGGCAATAGCCGATATGTGGCTGTACAGTACTACTTAGCCTTAGGCTGCCGTCACACTAGCAGTATTTGGTCAGTATTTTCCATCAGTATTTGTAAGCCAAAACCAGGTGTGGGTGATAAATACAGAAGTGGTGCATATGTTTCTATTATACTTTTCCTCTATTTGTTCCACTCCTGGTTTTGGCTTACAAATACTGATGTAAAATACTGACCAAATACTGCTAGTGTGAGAGCAGCCTTACGGAGAGACTCAGGAGGAACAAAGCGCTATTTGCCTCCTGGAGCGCAGATTTTCCTAGAACAGTTTGCGGACTCCATATACAGAGCCCCTAATTGCTAGAAGAGCAGAATCCCCCCTCAAGAGACCTTATTTGCAAAACTATACCCCTTGGGGAATTTATCTACAGTGTAGTGACCACTTTGACTCCATGGGTATTTTCCAGAAACAAGAAGCAATGAATGTTGCTGAGTGAAAATTGCAAACTGCCGTTGTAGTGACCAGTATGTTGCAGTCACCAGCACAGTATGCCCAGTTCATGCTTCTGGAGACACGCACCTGTAAATTAGGCGGGCTCTCATCACTACAGAAATGCCAAACATGTGTGCACCTAATGTTGTTGAGGCACACTGGGGCTCAGAAGGGAGGGGCATTTGGATTTGGGAGCGCAGAATTTGACAAATTTCTTTTGGGGAGCGAGGAGCCATTTTGTTTTTCCAGAGCTTTTATACTACCAGTAACGTGGATGCCCTCTATATTTCTGTTAATAGATGACAGATCTGAGTGGGAATTAATTTTTTTTGTGTATTGAGTTGAAGCTTTTATTGGGAACATGTTGCATAACATTTGGGATCACATTTATCTGGCGCTCTACGCTGAGAATTAACTTTGGGGTCTCCATCTAAATCTCCGAGTGACATGACAGATGAAACCCTCGAGGGATCCATTCACTATAATGTTACTCTGAATGTTAGTCTGGACTCCATCTGTCCTCTGTTCAGCGGTTTCCTTTTCAGAAGTGCACAAAACTGTGGCCGACGGCACTTTTATGCAATCCTAAAAAGATGGACACTGCCAGATCACAGGTCCTACGGCATCCATAATGCCTCCATCTGCCTCACTATAGGTAATTTTCCGCCGGGGGTTCTGTCTGAATCACGTATTTCAGAGATTTACACGGAAACCCCAGTGTAAGCACTCAGGGCAGAACGCAGGATAAATGTCCGCCAAGCCTTAGGCTGCCGTCACACTAGCAGTATTTGGTCAGTATTTTACATCAGTATTTGGAAGCCAAAACCAGGAGTGGGTGATAAATGCAGAAGTGTTGCATATGTTTCTATTATACTTTTCCTCTAATTGTTCCATTCCTGGTTTTGGCTTACAAATACTGATGTAAAATACTGACCAAATACTGCTAGTGTGACGGCAGCCTTACTGCGATCTTTGGGAGGCAGAATTAAAAAATCAACAGCATGTGAAGAATTGGTTTTATTTTTTACGCTGTTCCTTGTGCGGTATAAGTGATTTGGCGACTTTATTCTTCGGGTCCATGCGATTACAGCGGGTTTTTATGTTTGACTTCTGTCACACACTAAAAGACGCTTTTTATTCCGAAAACTAGTTTTTGCATCACCATATTTTGAGAGTTATAATTTTTTCATATTTCGGCCAACAGAGTCATGTGATGGCTTGTTTTCTTCGGGACGTGCTGACATTTTTATTGGTACCATTTTCTGGCACATGACTTTTTTATCGCTTTCTATTCTGATTTTTGGGAGACAGAATGAACAAAAACCAGCAATTCAGAAATTGCATTTTTTTTTCTTATACCATTCTGTTTTTTTTAAGTTTTGTCACTTTTACACAATAAAATCTATTTTATAGAAAAAATAATTATTTTTGCATTGCTTTATTCTGAGAGCTATAACTTTTTTACTTTTCTGCATATGGAGCTGTATAGCAGCTTGTTTTTTGCGGGACAAGATGATGTTTTCAGCGGTACCACTTTTATTTACATCCATCTTTTTTATCGCATTTTATTGCACTTTTTGTTCGGCGATATGATTATAAATAAAAAACTAGGCAAAAAACAATGCTTTTTTTTAACGATGTTCACTGAAGGGTTTAACTAGTGGGACAGTTTTCTAGAGTGGGTCGTTACGGACGCGGCGTATTATTTATAAATAAATGTATTGGAAAATGTTTTTTTCCATTATTTAGGGATTTTTTTTTTTTTAAATTTACACTTTTTTTTTAAACTTTTTTTTACATTGTCCCTGGATGGGACATTACTATATTGAATCAGATTGCTGATCTGACACTGCACTGCAGAGTATCAGATCAGCGACCTGACCGGCAGGGAAGAAGGCATGCCAGTGATTGCTCCCAGCAGACGCTCACAAGCCACCTTCCCTGCAGGACCCAGAAGGACCCCACGTCCATCTTGGAGCCGGGTGTCTCCATGGAGACCATCAGGACAATGCGACCACAACACGTTGTCCTGATGGAAGAGCGCAGTTAGCCCCTTTCCTGTGCGATGCCCCTCGATGTCATTGTCACTAATGACAGGGCCATCAGAAGGGTTAAATACCCAGGATCGGTGCCAGTACCGATCGTGGGCATTGCTGCAGGGTGTCAGCTGTCACATACAGCTGACACCTGCACGTGATTGCTGCGGCGCTCAGCATGAGGCCACGTGATCATGCTACCATACTTGTACTGCTGTTTGTGGGAATGCACCTCCCACACAGCAGTACTAGTACACCGCATGTCAGGAAGGGGTTAAGGGGATTATTCATAAGTTATTAAATTGCTTTTGTTAGCTAGACAGCATGAAAATAAGTAAGTTTACAATTGACTTGATTTGCATATCTGCTGTCATTCTGCTGCTGTGAGAGCTTTTATCTTACATATGTACAGCTGTATTCAATGGAGTTCGCCCACTAGTGCTTGCACAGATCCTGGCTGAGATTGCGTAGTAGTTACATACCAGGAGAGAGGTTAACTCCCAATATCACAGCCACCTCTCTCCAGCTCACTGATTTCTATACACCAATTAGCTGCACACCTCCCTACATCTCAGCTTCTGACAAGCTGCTGCTATAAATCACCAGCCCCGCAGCTTTCAGAGTAGGTCTCCAAATCACTGCTCAAGGAGGAGAGCTCACCCTGCCAGATAGTGAGCGACTTGAAAGCTGTATGCTGCTCAAGAGACAACCTGAGAATACCCCTATAAGAACATATCTATGCAATTTGGAGAAACACACTGCTCCAACCATTATAAAAAATCTGGCATCTATCATGTCCTCTTGTTGTAACGCTAAATCATACGATTCATTCTGTATCTGGGGTGGATTTCTTATGTTTGTATGTTGAAATTATTATTTAATATGCTTTGTTTATATATCTCCATTAATTCCACAGCACTTTACAGACTTAGTAACATAGTTAGTAAGGCCGAAAAAAGACATTTGTTCATCCAGTTCAGCCTATATTCCATCATAATAAATCCCCAGATCTACGTCCTTCTACAGAACCTAATAATTGTATGATACAATATTTTTCTGCTCCAGGAAGACATCCAGGCCTCTCTTGAACCCCTCGACTGAGTTCGCCATCACCACCTCCTCAGGCAAGCAATTCCAGATTCTCACTGCCCTAACAGTAAAGAATCCTCTTCTATGTTGGTGGAAAAACCTTCTCTCCTCCAGACGAAAAGTATGCCCCCTTGTGCCCGTCACCTTCCTTGGTATAAACAGATCCTCAGCGAGATATTTGTATTGTCCCCAATGGGGTTCACAATCTAGATTCCCTATCAGTATGTCTTTGGCGTGTGGGAGGAAACCAGAGACCCCGGAGGAAACCCATGCAAACACAGGGAGAAAATACAAACTCCTTGCAGCTGTTGTACTTGGTGGGATTTGAACCCAAGGCTACTGTTATTGCTGAAGATGAAACACATGCGGTGGCTAGTAGCCACAGACAAAAATGTACAACCAGTGGTCACTGCAGGTGAGTGGAGTTTTGACTACGTGGCTGGCTGCACCATGTGCCCTCAACCTTAAATGGGTGGTCGACTGGAAAAACACTTATTAATGGGCACAGGAAGGTTTTGCCCTCAGCTCAGACACTCAGACAAAATGCAGCTGTAAAGTGGCCATCCATCCCTTATCCCATCGGATATTGATCTCCGCAGACTAGTGGGTGACCAAGTGCTGATTAAGGAGCAGTGATGCCGGTCCAGAAGATGAGTATTAATTTTTTTTTACTTCCTGGACCAATAAAAAGGACTATCCAGTAGTGGACAGCCACTTTAAGTGTTACACTGTCTTACATGAAATGCGTTTTATACTGTAACCTCAACCTGACTCATTTTCAAACAGCTAACGGTATTTAGGGCATATAAAAAGAGCTGTAACTTTGTAAATTAAAAATTCAATCTTAAGTGCTTATCATTCTAGTTATATTTTTCATATACCGTATGTACCTATTGATTATATATTAATAAAACCTTGTCTGGATGTTCATATTTAGAAAAACCCTGCACCCCTCAGTGACCTTATATTTTACATAGCCTAGCTGAGCACTTTTTATCTGTACCCTATAGAAATCATGTGTGTAAACAGTAATATTCACACCCGTGCCCTTTGTGTGACTTCTGCATGTGGAGTGACAAGGGACTGAACAGCTACATCGCATCAGTTTAATGTTCCAAAAAAAGGAGCTGCCGCCCCCTAGTGTTTGATGCCCACAAGACTGTAACCTAGATTGCATACAGAGTCTCATAAAAAAATATATCCCTAATGAAAAACATATTTATGCTTGCCAGGATCAGGGAAAAAAACAACATATTTTAATAGAGAGGAAGACTATATAGCTCAATATAAACACAATTGTGAAAATAGGTTATAAGTTTCAAATGCAGTTTCTGCTTCATTAGCCAAAGCCTCTCTCATGGCTATCCAGGGAAGCATCTCTGTACAATGCGTGGTGCGGTAATAATGTAGCCGAGCCCCCAGGGCCCTATAATCTCATTCGGACAAGCCATGCATAAAATGAGACACATTACAGCCATATCCAGATGTGATTACATCTGCTATTATTTCAAAAAGGAAAAAGCTACTCAGACAATCAATTTCTAAGATTAGACTTTCAACCATTTTTATGCATTAATTGGTATTTCAATGCGATTGTAATAGAGGTGTCAAAAATATGTCTAGATTTTAGCATCTACATACAAAACATTATTATTTTACATCTATCTATTCATATCTATCTTTCTATATAGAGCACTGGCAAAAATTAAGAGACCACTGCAAAATGTTCAGTTTGTCTGATTTTTTTTTTTAGGTATATTTTTGAGCAAAATGTAAATTGTTATTTTATTCTATAAACCTCTGACAACAGGTCTCTGAATTTCCAAGCAATAATTATTTTTTTTTCTGAAAAAGAAAAATGGACAAAATTTAAAAAAACAACCCAGGGCTTTCAGACCTCAAATAATGCAAAGAAAACAAGTTCATAATAATTTAGAAATACTAATGTTTTAACTCAGGAAGTGTTCAGAAATCAGTATTTTGTGGAATAACCATGATTTTTAATCACAGCTTTCATGCGTCTTGGCATGCTTTCCATCAGTCTTTCACACTGCTCCTTGCGGTGCAAAAATGTAAGCAGTTCTTCATTTGATGGCTTGTGATTATCCATCATCCTCTTGATTACATTCCAGAGGTTTTCAATGGGGCTCAGGTATGGAGATTGGGCTGCCCATGACAGAGTTTTGATGTGGTGGTCTCTTCATTTTTGCCAGAGCTGTATATCGTTTTACTTACCGGAATGTCATTTACATAGAAGTAATTCCATGAGTACATTGTACTAGACTAAGCATTGTTTTAATTTGTATTTCCTAAATCAATAAAACGCAAAAATAAGCAACTTTGTAATATATCTTACCAAAGAAATCTGCTTCTTTGTTCTCCTGGATTTATATTTCTCTCTGAGTTCAGGGTTAAAGTCTGAATTCAGTGAAGACAGACTTACCCATGAGATAGCAGATGACAGTTGGTGCTTATAAGATTCTATAGAAAGGGGAGGCGCTAGAGGCCGACAGACATTCTGCTGCAAGTTCTCCTGAAACGAGTTACACTTTAACTTTCTTTACCATAGATGTAAACTATTTGTCGTTTCAGGAGAACTTGCAGCAAAATATCTGAGTCTGCGTTTAGCTCCTCCCTCGTTCTCCTCCCCTCACCGTACAGTTTTTTAAGAACCAACTGTCATCTGTTATTTTTGTAATATAAAAGCCTCCCATCATTTAATACAGATTTTACCCCTGAACTCAGAGAAAGATCCACCCAGGAGGAGAAATATGTATTCAGTAAAGGAAGCTTATACTCTACAGTAGAGAGAGAGAGCAAGAGGAACCCGCTGATCATAAGAGCTTACACACTACGAGAGAGAGAGAGAAAGAGGACCCCGCTCAGGGTCGGGCTGGACCGGGTGGCAGGAATGCATATGCCCCCGGCCAGTGACTGAGCAGCTGCACATGGCCGCTGGAGGACTGGCAGAGATTTTAATGCATAGCGCATCCCACCAGCCGGCCCTTTATATCTTGAGTAAGCCAGGTCCTGTGTGCGCCCATTGCCAGCACTGACAAGTGCCGCGGTGGCCCTCGCTAGTGCGCAAGCACGGCCGCGGTCCTAGTTCCTGCGCTGGCTCGTCAGTTGCCCATGTCAGCGTGGGCAAGCAGGAGACCACACGCGCACATGGTGATATTTGAAAAGGCCAATGAGCATAAGGCACCTCCATCTGACTGTGTCTGATGCTGACCGGCCTGTACCAGCGTCAGAGAAGACTGCTCTCCTCACCAATGCCTGGGATGATCCTTTCCTCTTCACCACCAATGCTGGACACGACCCGACCCACCTCAGCTCTTCATCCTCCTGACCTCCCCCCATCTTGAGTCCCAAGATGAATTTCTTTTTAATGTATATACAGCAGTTGCATCTATACAATGTGTATAGACTGCTATATATACATTATATAGGTGCTGTATATAATCACTATACCACCTATATAATGCATGTACAGAAGTCTATATACATTAAATAGGGAATACTGCTACTGATTATATTATATAGGTGACACTGCGGTGTGTGTTTGTATATATGTATGTATATATATGTATACACAGCAGTATCACCTATATAATGTATATCCATTATTCTAAACCGCCCTCCCCCCAAAGAAGAACTAGAGCGAAACGTGCGTTGGGGTCTCTCTTCCACGTCCAGTCTACAGGTTGGTTTTGCCCTCACTTCTGTACTGTTATCCCGTGTTATCTATTCATTCTACATGTATGTACCTCTGCGACAAAGGTGATGGTTTAGAATAATGGATTTATTATTGACATCAGATTATTTGTCTGTGGTTCCTCACACTTTATTGTGCTGATTGGTTTTGCACTTACTTATATACAATATTGTGCATCGCACTTAAATATTCTGTCTGTGCTTATATTCAGCTTTAAATCTTACTAGGTATTTATTATTTTTTACTATTACTTGGTCACCATTGTATCAGTGTACAGAAGATCTTTATTATAACACCATTGGGACAGTCTTTGACTTTGTTGTTTGTGCATTGCATACCCACTTCACCGGACTTGGCACTTAGGTGTCACTGCCCCAGCTATTTTGTATTTGTTTTAATGACATTTTTCTTGTTTGGGTAATAAACTATACACATCAGTCACAGTATCAACTATATATTGTAGGTATATACAGTAGTTTCAATGTGATATATATTCAGCAGCCTCGATGTCTCCTATGTGATGTATGCATCATAATATAGTATAATGCTTTCCTAATTATATTGTGTGTGTATATATACATATATATATATATATATATATATACATACATACACACATATATACATATATATACATACATATATATATACATAAATATACACAGTACAGACCAAAAGTTTGGACATACCGGTAACTCATTTAAAGATTTTTCTGTATTTTCATGACTATGAAAATTGTACATTCACACTGAAGGCATCCAAACTATGAATTAACACATGTGGAATTATATACTTAACAAAAAAGTGTGAAACAACTGAAAATATGTCTTATATTCTAGGTTCTTCAAAGTAGCCACCTTTTGCTTTGATGACTGCTTTGCATACTCTTGGCATTCTCTTGATGAGCTTCAAGAGGTTGTCACTGGGAATGGTTTTCACTTCACAGGTGTGCCCTGTCAGGTTTAATAAGTGAGATTTCTTGCCTTATAAATGTGGTTGGGACCATCAGTTGTGCTGTGCAGGAGTCTGGTGGATACACAGCTGAGAGTCCTACTGAATAGACTTTTAAAATTTGTATTATCGCAAGAAAAAAGCAGCTAAGTAAAGAAAAACAAGTGGTCATCATTACTTTAAGAAATGAAGGTCAGTCAGTCCGAAAAATTGGGAAAACTTTGAAAGTGTCCCCAAGTGCAGTGACATAAGCCATCAAGCGCTACAAAGAAACTGGCTCACATGATGACCGCCCCAGGAAAGGAAGACCAAGAGTCACCTCTGCTTCTGAGGATAAGTTTATCAGAGTCACTGCCTCAGAAGTCGCAGGTTTACAGCAGCTCAAATTAGAGACCAGGTCAATGCCACACAGAGTTCTATCAGCAGACACATATCTACAACAACCGGTAAAATAGCTGCTAGGAAACCACTGCTAAGGACAGGCAACAAGCAGAAGAGACTTGTTTGAGATAAAGAACACAAGGAATGGACATTAGACCAGTGGAAATCTGTGCTTTGGTCTGATGAGTCCAAATTTGAGATCTTTGGTTCCAACCACCGTGTCTTTGTGCGACACAGAAAAGGTGAACGGATGGAATCTACATGCCTGGTTCCCACCGTGTGGCATGGAAGAGGTGTGATGGTGTGGGGGTGCTTTGCTGGTGACACTGTTGGGGATTTATTCAAAATTGAAGGCATACTGAACCAGCATGGCTACCGCTACCACAGCATATTGCGGCGGTATGCTATTCCATCTGGTTTGCGTTTAGTTGGACCATCATTTATTTTTCAACAGGACAATGACCCCTAACACACCTCCAGGCTGTGTAAGGGGTATTTGACCAAGAAGGAGAGTGATGGGGTGCTACGCCAGATGACCTGGCCTCCACAGTCACCAGACCTGAACCCAATCGAGATGGTTTGGGGTGAGCTGGACCGCAGAGTGAAGGCAAAAGGGCCAACAAGTGCTAAGCATCTCTGGGAACTCCTTCAAGATTGTTGGAAGACCATTCCCGGTGACTACCTCTTGAAGCTCATCAAGAGAATGCCAAGAGCAAAGCAGTCATCAAAGCAAAAGGTGGCTACTTTGAAGAACCTAGAATATAAGACATTTTCAGTTGTTTCACACTTTTTTTGATAAGTATATAATTCCACATGTGTTAATTCATAGCTCTGATGCCTTCAGTGTGAATGTACAATTTTCATAGTCATGAAAGTACAGAAAAATCTTTAAATGAGAAGGTGTGTCCAAACTTATGGCCTGTACTGTGTGTGTGTATATATATATATATATATATATATATATATATATATATATATACATACATACACATATACCGTATATACACACACATAGATAGATAGATAGATATTCACATGCTTGCAGTCACAAGACCACCTGTTCCCGGAGCCGACACCAGAGAATCATCACAGCATACAGTGCGCACGATATAAGGATTCACACATAGTGACTGTAGACATGTAGCTTAAGATCTGACAACCCCTTTAAGGATGAGCCACTGCTCATGGGCCACTGCTGTGTTCTTGCCCCCCGGGGCTAAAATTTTCCAGCCAGCCCCTGACACCGCTGATAATAAGAGCTTACACTCTACAGGAGAGAGGGGACCCTTCTGACCACTCTACAGGGGGTGAGAGAGAGAGAAAGAGAGAGATTACCCTACTGATCATAAAGGTGCATTCACCTATATTTTACCCTGGTTACTATTGTAAAAGTTAAAAAAAAAAAAAAACAGTACATACTCACATTCTGATGTCTGTCACGTCCCCCGCCGGCATCCACAGGGTTAAAACTGCTTTCTGCTGCCGAGAGCTTCCCTGCACTGACTGTGTCGGCGCCGGCAGTAACAGCGTGTGCTCTGCTTTACGGCCGGCGCTGACACAGTCAGTGCAGGGAAGCTCTCGGCCGGAGCGCGTACATTAGCAGCGCTCCTGCCGAAAGCAGTTTTAACCCTGTGGACGCCGGGGGACGTGACAGACATCAGAATGTGAGTATGTACTGTTTTTTTTTTTTACTTTTACAATGGTAACCAGGGTAAATATCGGGTTACTAAGCGCGGCCCTGCGCTTAGTAACCCGATATTTACCCTGGTTACAAGTGAACACATCGCTGGATCGGCGTCACACGATCCAGCGATGACAGCGGGTGATCAGCGACCAAAAAATGGTCCTGATCATTCCCCAACGACCAACGATCTCCCAGCAGGGGCCTGATCGTTGGTCACTGTCACACATAACGAGATTGTTAGCGGGATCGTTGCTACGTCACCAAAAGCGTGACGTTGCAACGATATCGTTAACGATATCGTTATGTGTGACTCCAGCTTAAGAGCTTACACACTACAGGAGAGAAAGATAAAGAACCCCGCTCATAATAAGAGCTTACACTCTACAGGAGAGAGAGAGGACCCCGCTGATCATAAGGGCTTACACTCTACAGGTGAGAGAGAAAGGACTCTACTGACCATAAGAGCTTACACTGTACAGGAGAGAGGACCCTGCTGACCTTAAGAGCTTACACTCTATGGCAGAGAGAGAGAGAGAGAGGACACCGCAGATCATAAGAGCTTACACTTTACAAGAGAAAGAATAGTTTTCCAGATACAGTATGCTACTTACTATAGGATGACCTCTATAGAGAGGTTGTCCAGGCTGCAGGCATTTTATTTGTATGCGATGTGCACACTGTCATGATTCCCATATATTCCCCATGCAGATGTGCAGACACGTGACCTCATGTACGCAATTGAATACTTTTGGGCACTTGCTGACTAAGACTCCTATGCTTCTTTCAATTCTCTAACCACCCACACGAGGAATACAGGAGCATTGTGACAGTATGCGTTGCGCACACTGTCCCAATTCGGCAGTCTGCAGACACATAGAATGACTGCAGACTTTTTCTCCTGAGACTGGACAAACCCTTTAAGTAACTATAATTTAGTATAATTTTTTTCAGCGCTCCATCTACAGACAAGAATACAAAATATGATACCACCACTTTTCTAACCACGTCCTTATACTTCTATTCAGCGTCCCTACAACAACCTTCCCCTCACTGGCCTCAGTCCATTTATGAAATCAAAAAATCCTGACCTTTACTAACTGCCTGTGATCAAATCACTGTAAAGATGGAGGTAAAGGTAAATATAGCTTTCCATTCAATGCGCTATAATGTCAATTTCCAGCTCTGAAGGAGGATTTAACTCTATTGAGAACACCAGGAAGAAAATCTTCTCTAACGCAAAGGAGAGATTTCATCTCATAATAAAAATGGACCGCCGAGATAAATCTTGCACCGATGATGGGGGAAGTCTTAGTTCCATTGGTCGGTTCACCGCGGCGCGCAGAGGAAGCAGAGGGATTAAGGACAAATTGAGAGAAACCTGGCGTGTAAGGAGAAAGCCGAGGCTAAGGAGGTGGGGAGGGAAAAGGTTTGCTAGTTTTTATCAAAACTCTTGATCTGTAGGAACACATTTGTCTTTCGATCTGCAAAAAATGTCCTAATCCAAAACAATCAATGTGGCATTTGGCTTGGCTCTTTACCTTGCATGTAGTCTTTTTTTCCCCCGTTACAAGCATATAATTATTTACACCAGGTGCAACACCGCCATACGTCTCTTATGACTTTACTATTCACAGGCACATGAATTGTAATTTGCCAGCCTTTACTTAAGTTTCTTTGTGTAAAAATCTTTTACCCTGGGTGTACTGTTACTTTGACAAGTAGCACAGTACAATGGAAGGGAAACAGATTTGAGTCTGTTAACAATGGGTATTAGCGCTCCCTGCCATAAGCCCCAGGTGACTGTACAAAAAAAGATTACAGGCTCTCTAGTGCTAAGAGAACTGTGTCATATTAAAACGTCAATACTACAGAGGTAAAACATGGATAAATAGTTTAAAACGTGTATATATAAAATTATGTTAACGGAACTAATAAAGCCTTTTGTATGAGCCTGACACAAACAATGTCTTCTAAGCAGTATTCAAATGAAATAAGTATGGTTAGCTGATAATGATCGCACTATAATCAACTCCGCATTTCTTTCCCTTTTGCTTTGCACTGTAATGTGGTGCCCGATTCCTTTAATGTCAATGTTCGTGCTCGGACACTATTTTGATTTTTTTAATCTAAATAACTTTTGATATTGTGCGGTCCAATTTCTTAATTTGATGTTATAACAATTGACCTTTTTTCTCGTAGAGGTCTCCAAATTCCCTGCATACATATAGATGATAGGGTGATTAAAATATGATAGTTTGGGCCCTCCATCTCTAAAAACAAACAAGTGAACTGTGTACCCTGTTGGAATAGCGCAGTGAGATCATTTTGTATCACCTTTCTCCAAGAACCAGGATTTCTTTGTTAATTTTTTTCCATCGGCATAGCTGTTGTAATTTTTATTGACAATATTTAATTCCGAATATAATTTGATGAACATCTGAAAAACAAATCTATGTGAAGTGAAATAGAAAAAATAAAACATCAATCTCATCATTTGGTCACAGTTTTTAAGATTTACTTTTAGAATAAAAATGAAAACACTCGGACATTGCGTAATCATTATCAGACGGCTCACTGAGGAATAGAGATCAGCGAATTTGCTTAGGTTCCCTCTAAGGGTATGTGCACACGATGCAGATTTAGTGCAGAACTGCAGCAGATTTTTCTGCAGCAGAAACGCTGCAGAACTGCACTGTGATCACAGTACAATGTAAATCAATGTGAAAAAAAAAAGCTGTGCACATGGTGCAGAAAAATCTGCGCAGAAACGCTGCAGATTTCAAAGAAGTGCCTATCACTTCTTTTGTGCAGTTCTGCAGCGTTTCTACACCCCTCCATAATAGAAATCTGCAGGTGCGTTTTTGATGCGTTTTTGATGCGTTTTCTTGTGCAGATTTGTGCTAAAAAAACGCATCAAAAACGCATAAAAACGCACCTGCAGATTCTGCCAGGAGATGCAGCTTTAGTGCAGAACTGCAGCAGATTTTTCTGCACCAAATCTGCATCGTGTGCACACAGCCTTATTCAGCAAGCTATAGCGCTTGCCGAATAAGCTGCAGAGGGAACCCAGCTTCCTGGATCGCACCGGCCGATCAGTGCCGCAGTTTCATGTGTCACGGCTGTGTCACATAGATAAAAAGAACCCGGCACTCAACTTAAGTCAAACTCGTGGTATTTTATTTTGTAGTACGAAAAACGTTTCGGCCTGGTCTGGCCTTCGTCAGTTACTACAATGTTACAAAAAAAGATACAAATAATAAATACATCCGTGACTACATCTGTAAATACATCTGTAAGTACATATGGTATGGAATAAATAAAAAAAAAAAAAAGGAAACAGAAGAACAGAAAATAGAAAAAACAAGGTATATACAGTGTGTCAACAGGTCATGATATATCACTGTTAGAAAGAAACAATATAAGGAGACAACTAGTCTATCCCAGCCCCCCTGGTGGTGAATAGAGTACAAAAGAACTAGGTGCCGCTCATCGTACCGTACTGAGAAGTGTTTGAGGATTTGCTCTGTAATCGTGATTAATTCCTGGGTAATCCCTAAAATGAGGGAGAAAAGACCCCGCAATATAAGCTGCCATTAATATATTGTAATATACCAGTGCCAGTGATGACCCAGGTGAGTGCCAGTACCTTAGGAAAGAATATGCCTTAGGAAGGAGAACGCCTCCGGTGAAAGGCTCGGCTGTATGCTGTAAGGGTAGAAGGGCTAATATCAGGGCTAATACTATGTGCCGTTCTGGCCCAGGAATGTCACAGGCTAGGTAGCATCGCAGCCCCTTCAAGCGGGGGCTGAAGGCAGGATAAGAGAATTACCTGAAGGAGGACGGTCAGGACGCGGTGTCCACCGCTGTCGGTGAGGATGCCCGAGTGAAGGGACGCCAGTGCGGCGTTCCTTATGTGCGCGCCGGCAGAGCCGGACGTGACGTACCGGAAGTGACCGCATATTGTTGCCTAGGATTGACAGGAGTGAGCCGGCCAATAGTGGGACTCTAGAGGAGGGAGGCGGGACTTTACAAGGTGTGCACTGTGTACGTGGATCGGCTGGAAAACCTCAGATGGTACGGATAAAGTGATAGCGCCTTATCAGCGCCGCTATCACTTTATCCGTACCATCTGAGGTTCTCCAGTCGATCCACGTACACAGTGCATGAACAGCCTATAATTTTAAGGGTAGGTTAATTTTAACGTTGAGAGATAGAATATCAAAAATAAAATCCAGAAAATCACATTATATAAATTATATAAATTTATTTGCATTTTGCAGTGAGAAATAAGTGTTTGATCCCCTACCAACCATTAACCCCTTCATGACCTTGGGATTTTTCGTTTTTCCGTGTTCGTTTTTCACTCCCCTTCTTCCCAGAGCCATAACTTTTTTATTTTTCCGTCAATTTGGCCATCAAAGCAGGGGATCTGACCTCGGACGTACTATCCCATCCAAGGTCAGAAAGGGGTTAAGACTTACTGTATAGCTCCTACAGACCAGTTAGATGCTCCTAACCAACTCATTGCCTGCATTAACCCCTTCCCGACCTGTGACACAGCGTATGCGTCATGAAAGTCGGTGCCAATCCGACCTGTGACGCATATGCTGTGTCACAGAAAGATCGCGTCCCTGCAGATCGGGTGAAAGGGTTAACTCCCATTTCACCCGATCTGCAGGGACAGGGGGAGTGGTAGTTTAGCCCAGGGGGGGTGGCTTCACCCCCTGTGGCTACGATCGCTCTGATTGGCTGTTGAAAGTGAAACTGCCAATCAGAGCGATTTGTAATATTTCACCTAAAAAACTGGTGAAATATTACAATCCAGCCATGGCCGATGCTGCAATATCATCGGCCATGGCTGGAAATACTAATGTGCCCCCACCCCACCGATCGCCCCCCCAGCCCCCCGATCTGTGCAGCGCTCCCCTCCGTCCTGTGCTCCGCTCCCCCGTCCTCCTGTCCGCTCCCCCCGTGCTCCAGTCTACCCCCCCCCGCACTCCGATCACCCCCCCGCACAGCGATCCCCCCGTGCTCCGATCTCCCCCCCCTGCACAGCCATCCCCCACCCCGTGCTCCAATCCACCCGCACTCACACCGATCCTCATCCGTGCTCCGACGCCCCCCACCCCGTGCTCCGACGCCTCCCCCCCCCGTGCTCCGACGCCCCCCCCCCCGTGCCCTGATCTCCCCCCCCTTATACTTACCGAGCCTGCCGGTGTCCGTCTTCTTTCCTGGTCGCCGCCATCTTCCAAAATGGCGGGCGCATGTGCAGTGCGCCCGCCGAATCTGGGTTAGGGTTAGGGGTAGGGTTAGGGGTAGGGTTAGGGGTAGGGCTAGGGTTAGGGGTAGGGTTAGGGTTCGGGATATGCACACGTATTCTGGTCCTCTGCGGATTTTTCCGCAGAGGATTCGATAAATCCGCAGTGCTAAACCGCTGTGGATTTACCGCGGTTTTTCTGCGCATTTCACTGCAGTTTTACAACTGCGATTTTCTATTGGAGCAGTTGTAAAACCGCTGCGGAATCCGCAGAAAGAAGTGACATGCTGCAGAATGTAAACCGCTGCGTTTCCGTGCTGTTTTTCTGCAGCATGTGTACAGCGATTTTTGTTTCCCATAGGTTTACATTGAACTGTAAACTCATGGGAAACTGCTGCGGATCCGCAGCGTTTTCCGCAGCGTGTGCACATACCTTTAGAATTAGGCTATGTGCACACGGTGGCTGAGGATTCACAGCGGATTGGCCGCTGCGGATTCGCAGCAGTGTTCCATCAGGTTTACAGTACCATGTAAACATATGGAAAACCAAATCCGCTGTGCCCATGGTGCGGAAAATACCGCGCGGAAACGCTGTGTTGTATTTTCCGCAGCATGTCAATTCTTTGTGCGGATTCCGCAGCGTTTTACACCTGTTCCTCAATAGGAATCCACAGGTGAAATCCGCACAAAAAACACTGGCAATCCGCGGTAAATCCGCAGGTAAAACGCAGTGCCTTTTACCGGCGCATTTTTCAAAAATGGTGCTGAAAAATCTCATACGAATCCGCAACGTTGGCACATAGCCTTAGGGTTGGGTTGGAATTAGGGTTGTGGTTAGGGGTGTGTTGGGGTTAGGGTTGTGATTAGGGTTACGCTACAGTTGGGATAAGGTTTAGGGGTGTGTTGGAGTTAGAATTGAGGGGTTTCCACTGTTTAGGCACATCAGGGGGTCTCCAAACGCAACATGGCGCCACCATTGATTCCAGCCAATCTTGTATTCAAAAAGTCAAATGGTGCTCCCTCACTTCCGAGCCCCGACGTATGCCCAAACAGTGGTTTACCCCCACATATGGGGTACCAGCATACTCAGGACAAACTGCGCAACAATTACTGGGGTCCAATTTCTCCTGTTACCCTTGAGAAAATAAAAAAATGCTTGCTAAAACATAATTTTTGAGGAAAGAAAAATGATTTTTTATTTTCACGGCTCTGCGTTGTAAACGTCTGTGAAGCACTTGGGGATTCAAAGTGCTCAGCACATATCTAGATATGTTCCTTGGGGGGTCTAGTTTCCAAAATGGGGTCACTTGTGGGGGGTTTCTACTGTTTAGGCACACCAGGGGCTCTGCAAACGCAACGTGACGCCCGCAGACCATTCCATCAAAGTCTGCATTTCAAAAGTCACTACTTCCCTTCCGAGCCCCGACGTGTGCCCAAACAGTGGTTTACTCCCACACAAGGGGTATCGGCGTACTCAGGAGAAACTGGACAACAACTTTTGTGGTCCAATTTCTCCTGTAACCCTTGGGAAAATAAAAAATTCTGGGCTAAAAAATTATTTTTGAGGAGAGAAAACGTATTATTTTCACGGCTCTGTGTTATGAACTTCTGTGAAGCACTTGGGGGTTCAAAGTGCTCACCTCACATCTAGATAAGTTCCTTTCGGGGTCTAGTTTCCAAAATGGGGTCACTTGTGGGGGGTTTCTACTGTTTAGCCACATCAGGGGCTCTGCAAACGCAACGTGACGCCCGCAGAGCATTCCATCAAAGTCTGCATTTCAAAACGTCACTACTTCACTTCCGAGCCCCAGCATGTGCCTAAACAGTGGTTTACCCCCACATATGGGGTATCAGCGTACTCAGGAGAAACTGGACAACAACTTTTGGGGTCAAATTTCTCCTGTTACCCTTGGGAAAATAAAAAATTGCGGGCTAAAAAATCATTTTTGAGAAAAGAAATTTTTTATTTTATTTTCATGGCTCTGCGTTATAAACTTCTGTGAAGCACTTGAGGGTTCAAAGTGCTCACCACACATCTAGATTAGTTCCTTTGGGGGTCTAGTATCCAAAATGGGGTCATTTGTGGGGGATCTCCAATGTTTAGGTACATAGGGGCTCTCCAAACGCGACATGGTGTCCGCTAATGATTGGAGCTAATTTTCCATTTAAAAAGCCAAATGGCGTGCCTTCCCTTCTGAGCCCTGCCGTGCGCCCAAACAGTGGTTTACCCCCACATATTGGGTATCTGCGTACTCAGGACAAACTGGACAACAATATTTGTGGTCCAATTTCTCCTATTACCATTGGCAAAATAGGAAATTCCAGGCTAAAAAATCATTTTTGAGAAAAGAAAAATTATTTTTTATTTTCATGGCTCTGCATTATAAACTTCTGTGAAGCACCTGGGGGTTCAAAGTGCTCAGTATGCATCTAGATAAGTTCCTTGGGGGGTCTAGTTTCCAAAATGGGGTCACTTGTGGGGGAGCTTCAATGCATAGGCACACAGGGGCTCTCCAAATGCGACATGGTGTCCGCTAACAATTGGAGCTAATTTTCCATTCAAAAAGTCAAAAGGCGCGCCTTCCCTTCCGAGCCCTGCCATGTGCCCAAACAGTGGTTTACCCCCACATGTGAGGTATCGGCGTACTCGGGAGAAATTGCTCAACAAATTTTAGGATCCATTTTATCCTATTGCCCATGTGAAAATAAAAAAATTGAGGCGAAAAGAAATTTTTTGTGAAAAAAAAGTACTTTTTCATTTTTACGGATCAATTTGTGAAGCACCTGAGGGTTTAAAGTGCTCACTAGGCATCTAGATAAGTTCCTTGGGGGGTCCAGTTTCCAAAATGGGGTTACTTGTGGGGGAGCTCCAATGTTTAGGCACACAGGGTCTCTCCAAACGCGACATGGTGTCCGCTAACGATGGAGATAATTTTTCATTCAAAAAGTCAAATGGCGCTCCTTCCCCTCCAAGCCTTACCATGTGCCCAAACAGTGGTTTACCCCCACATGTGAGGTATAGGTGTACTCAGGAGAAATTTCCCAACAAATTTTAGGATCCATTTTATCCTGTTGTCCATCTGAAAATGAAAAAATTGAGGCGAAAATAATTTTTTTGTGAAAAAAAGTACTTTTTCATTTTTACAGATCAATTTGTGAAGCACCTGGGGGTTTAAAGGGCTCACTATGCATCTAGATAAGTTCCTTGGGGCGTCTAGTTTCCAAAATGGGGTCACTTGTGGGGGAGCTCCAATTTTTAGGCAAACCGGGGCTCTCCAAACGTGACATGGTGTCCGCTAAAGAGTACAGCCAATTTTTCATTCAAAAAGTCAAATGGCGCTCCTTCCCTTCCAAGCCCTGCCGTGCGCCCAAACAGTGGTTTACCCCCACATATGAGGTATCAGCGTACTCAGGACAAATTGGACAACAACTTTCGTTGTTCAGTTTCTCCTTTTACCATTGGGAAAATAAAAAAATTGTTGCTGAAAAATCATTTTTGTGACTAAAAAGTTAAATGTTAATTTTTTCCTTCCATGTTGCTTCTGCTGCTGTGAAGCACCTGAAGGGTTAATAAACTTCTTGAATGTGGTTTTGTGCACCTTGAGGGGTGCAGTTTTTAGAATGGTGTCACTTTTGGGTATTTTCAGCCATATAGACCCCTCAAACTGACTTCAAATGTGAGGTGGTCCCTAAAAAAATGGTTTTGTAAATTTCGTCGTAAAAATGAGAAATCGCTGGTCAAATTTTAACCCTTATAACTTCCTAGCAAAAAAAAATGTTGTTTCCAAAATTGTGCTGATGTAAAGTAGACGTGTGGGAAATGTTATTTATTAACTATTTTGTGTCACATAACTCTCTGGTTTAACAGAATAAAATTTCAAAATGTGAAAATTGCGAAATTTTCAAAATTTTCGCCAAATTTCCGTTTTTATCACAATTAAACACAGAATTTATTGACCTAAATTTACCACTACCATGAAGCCAAATATGTAATGAAAAAACAATCTCAGAACCGCTAGGATCCATTGAAGCGTTCCTGAGTTATTACCTCATAAAGGGACACTGGTCAGAATTGCAAAAAACGGCAAGGTCTTTAAGGTCAAAATAGGCTGGGTCATGAAGGGGTTAAAGACAGCTGTCTTACATAGTCACCTTTATAAAAGACTCCTGTCCACACACTTAATCAGTCAGACTCTAACATCTACAACATGGGCAAGACCAAAGAGCTTTATAAAGGATGTCAGGGACAAGATTATAGCCTTGCACAAAGCTGGACTGGGCTACAAAACCATAAGTAAGATGCTCGGTGAGAAGGAAACAACTGTTGGTGCAATAGTAAGAA
Source organism: Ranitomeya imitator (assembly GCF_032444005.1). Lineage (NCBI taxonomy): Eukaryota > Metazoa > Chordata > Amphibia > Anura > Dendrobatidae > Ranitomeya > Ranitomeya imitator. The sequence goes on along the minus strand of NC_091282.1, from coordinate 734,523,978 downwards.
AATGGAAGAAATACAACATGACTGTCAATCAACATCGATCTGGGACACCATGCAAAAGCTCAACTCGTGGGTTATCTTTGATCATGAGTACAGTAAGAGATCAGCCTAAAACTACACAGGGGAGACTTGTTAATGATCTCAAGGCAGCTGGTACCCCAGTCACCAAAAAAACCATTGGTATCACATTACGCCGTAAAAGTTAAAAATCCTGCAGGGTCCGCAAGGTCCCCCTGCTCAAGAAGGCAAATGTGCAGGCCCATCTGAAGTTTGCCAATGAACACCTGGATGATTCTGTGAGTGATTGGAAGAAGGTGCTGTGGTCACATGAGGCAAAAATTGAGGTCTTTGGCATTAACTCAACTCGCCATATTTGGAGGAAGAGAAATGCTGCCTATGACCCAAAGAACACAGTCCCCACTGTCAAGCATGGAGGGGGAAACATTATGTTTTGGGGGTGTTTCTCTGCTAAGGGCACAGGACTACTTCACCACCATCAATGGGAGAAAGGATGGAGCCATGCACCATAAAATCCTGAGTGACAACCTCCTTCCCTCCGCCAGGACATTAAAAATGGGTTGTGGCTGGGTCTTCAAGCAAGATAATGACCCAAAACATACAGCCAAGGCAACAAAGGAGTGGCTCAAAAAGAAGCACATTAAGGTCAGAGTGGCATAGCCAGACCTTAATCCCATAGAAAACTTTTGGAGGGAGTTGAAGCTCCAAGTTGCCAAGCGATAGCCTCAAAATCTTAATGATTTAGTGATAATCTGCAAAGAGGACTGGACCAAAATTCATCCTGACATGTCCGTAAACCTCATCAACAACTACAAAATATGTCTGACTGCTGTCGGGGTTTTGCCACCAAGTATTAAGTCTTGTTTGACAGAGGGATCAAATACTTATTTCTCACTGCAAAATGCAAATACATTTCTATAATTTATAAATGTAATTTTCTGGATTTTATTTTTGATATTCTATCTCTCAGTGTTCAAATTAACCTATCCTTAAAATTATAGACTGTTCGTGTCTTTGTCAGTGGGCAAATTTACAAAATTATTATTATTATACATTTTTATAGCACCATTTATTCCATGGCGCTTTATATGTCAACGGGGCAAATATAGACAAGTACAATAAACATGAGTAAAACAAGGCACACAAGTACAGGAGGAGAGTACCCTGCCCGCGAGGGCTCACAGTCTACAGGGGATTGTCATGCCCTCAGCCGCAGGTCCGGTCTCCGCTGCGCAGGGAGACCGGCGCCTATTACACAGCTTTGCTCACCCTGTCCGTGGCTCCAGACGTTCAGAGGCTCCTTTCTCTGCTAAGAACCTGCATCCTCTTGGCAGGTATCCTGGAAATGCTCTTAGGAGCTGCGCCCCGCTTCCTGCACATACTTAAAACAGCAGGACACCTGTTCGCTATTAGGACTGTCTGTGTCATGATGCTCTGTGCATAAAAAGCACCCTCCCCTTATGGGAGGTGTCTGGGCAACGTGTTCATTCTCTGGATAGTTGCCCCAGCTTTAGGCCACACTCTGCTGTGCTCTGCACCTTAATGATACCTCTATTTTCACAGAGTCCTCTTCTGGCGATTCCCATCCTGGACTCCTCTGGTCTCTCCGGTTCCCACTCCAAGTTGTCTTGCCTCTTCTCACGGAACCCTCCTGACCGAGCTACCGGTGGGATCAACCTTTCTGGACTTCATGGAGCTTCTGGGATTCTCTACATCAGTAGGCCCAAGTATTCTACTGTGTTGCTAGTTTGTCAGTATGGGTCGTCCTCTGGTCCTGGTTTCGTGGCATTCAGGCCACCTGGTGTTGTGACGGAGGAATCCCTGTATAGGGGGACACCTAACCCGGTGCTCCACTACGTGGTACAGTGTTATGATCCTGAGGTTCTTTCCCTCTGACTCAGTTTTCCTCTTTGTTTTTACCTTGTTAATAAATATCTTTTGGTTTATGAGATCCACTCTCCTGTCTTTTGAGTATCGGGTATACAGCCGCCACTGCACAATCAGTGGTCTAGTGAGTCCACTATACCTTGTCCCACCCGGTGGGCGTTACAGGGATGAGTTGGAATCGGCAAGAGGAGGTAAGGGCTTGGATATGTGATTTGAAAGAGAGGGTAGAGTCAAGGATCACCCCAAGGCACCGAGCTTGTGGGACCGGTGAAAGTGAGTAGCCATTGACATTGATGGATAGGTCGGGTGGAGGAGTAGAGTGAGGTGGGGGAAAGATGATAAATTCTGTTTTGTCCATGTTCAGTTTTAGAAAACGAGCAGAAAAGAAGGATGAACTAGCAAACATTGTGGGATTGTGGTCAGTAAGGAAGTGAGGTCGGGTCTAGATAGGAAGATCTGCGTGTCATCAGCGTAGAGATGATCTTGTAAACCGTGGGACTCTATGAGCTGTCCCAGGCCAAAGGTGAAGATGGATAAGAGTAGGGGTCCTAGAACTGAGCCTTAGGGAACACCGACAGACAGGCGGCGAGATGAGGAGGTGATGTGGGAGAGGGAGACACAATGTCCGGTCAGTTAGATATGATGAGATCCAGGATTGGGCCAAGTCTGTGATGCCAAGAGATGAGAGAATCTGTAACAGGAGGGAGTGGTCCACAGTGCCGAAGGCAGAAGACAGGTCCAGGAGGAGCAGGACAGAGTAGTGTCGCTTGCTCTTGGCGGTTAGTAGGTCATTGGTCACTTTAGTTAGGGCAGTTTCAGTTGAGTGATGTGGTCGGAAGCCAGATTGCAACCGGTCAAAGAGGGAGCAGGAGGAGAGGTGGGAGGACAGTTCAAGATGGACATGCTGTTCCAGTAGTTTTGAGGCATAAGGGAGAAGGGATATTGCAAGATAGATGGACACAGAGGATGAGTCGAGGGAAGGTTTTTTGAGGATAGGTGTGATTAATGCGTGTTTGAAGGATGAGGGGAAGACACCATTTGTAAGTGAGAGGTTTAAGAGTTGTGTTAGGGTTGGGATGAAGACTTTTGCGAGGTTAGGGATGAGGTGGGACAGGAGCAGGTCAAGCGTGCAAGCGGTGAGATGTGATCTTGACAGAAGGATGGAGAAATGATCGTTTGTTATGGTGGAGAAGCTGGTTTTGGAACAGGGCTGAGAAGTCAAGAGGAGGGGCAGTGGGGGCTGCGGGCCAAAGCTTTGTCTGATGTCATCGATCTTCTGCTTAAAGAAAGAGGCAAATTCTTCAGCAGAAATGAGGGGGGAGGGAGGAGATGCTGGGGGACGGGATCAAATACTTATTTCCCCTACTGTAGTTGGCAACACTATGTATCTACGTGGGAGTTCCACCTCTCCCAACAAACTATCCCCACTGACTCATGGCCAGGTTTTTAACACCTCATGTAATGATCACATGACCCTGACATCACAGGTTCTGTCAGGACTCTGCATGGTGGAGATACAGTGGACCTCCCTCCCAACAGCCCAATGGAGGTCCTCTAAAACAGCCCATAACATAACTTAACCCTCTCAACTAGCTAGTGATGAGCGAATATACTCATTACTCGAGATTTCTCGAGTATGCTCGGGGGTCCTCCAAGTATTTTTTAGTGCTCAGAGATTTCGTTTTTCTTGCCGCAGCTGAATGATTTACATCTGTTAGCCAGCATAAGTACATGTGGGGATTTCCTAGCAACCAGACAACCCCACATATACTTATGCTGGCTAACAGATGTAAATCATTCAGCTGCAGGAAGAAAAACAATCTCCGAGCACAAAAAAAATACTCGGGAGGATCCCCGAGCATGCTCGAGAAATCTCGAGTAATGAGTATATTCGCTCATTACTACTGTCAACACATAGCGTGCTGAAGGAAAACTATTCTGGTTTCACATCACTGAAGCTAATATGTGCAGTGACACATCTGCCTTCATACACTGTGCCAGTGACCCTGTCACATATTCCCCTCTGAAGGTGTAAAAACCCATGGCTTTTGGCAGACACTAAAAAGGGAATTTGGGAGAGAGCATCAGCATTGCCATGCAACTTCACTGGCCTATGCTCGACGAGGAACTTTAAGTCTTGAAGGATTAAGAACCACCTAGTCACTCTAGCGTTCTTACCCTTCTCTTCCAAACATCTCAGAGGGGCATGGTCCTACACTGACTTAAACCTACAGCCTAGTAGGTAGTATTTAATATTTAAGGATGTCGCCGGACCACTTTATGACTTAGTATACTTTCTCAAAGAGAGAACAAAACCAGCGCATCCAAGCTAGTGTGAACAGGTGGCAACCAAAAAACATATAAGTTGAAAAAAGAATGATTACTCTAGAACATTGAAATGCATTACTGCCATAGAAAATAGGAAAAAAGCGCTATATAATGTACACATGAAATATTTATCTGCAAAAATTGCTATGAAAAAAGGAAGGTACTTCGCACATAAATTAACCCCTTTCTGACCTCGGACGGGATAGTACGTCCGAGGTCAGATCCCCCGCTTTGATGCAGGGCTCCGGTGGTGAGCCTGCATCAAAGCCGGGACATGTCAGCTGTTTTGAACAGCTGACATGTGCCCGCAATAGCGGCGGATGAAATCACGATTTACCTGCCGCTATTAACTAATTAAATACCGCTGACAGCGGCATTTAACGGGCGCTTCCGGCCATTCGGCCGGAAATAAGCGCATCGCTGACCCCCTTCACATGATCGGGGGTCAGCGATGCATCAGAATGGTAACCATAGATGTCCTTGAGACCTTTATGGTTACTGATCCCGGCTAGCTGTGAGCGCCACCCTGTGGTCGGCGCTCATAGCAAGCCTGTTATTAACCCCTTCCCGACCTGTGGCACAGCGTATGTGTCATGAAAGTTGCTGCCAATCCGACCTGTGACGCATATGCTGTGTCACAGAATGATCACGTCCCTGCAGATCGGGTGAAAGGGTTAACTCCAATTTCAACCGATCTGCAGGGACAAGGGGAGTTGTACTTTAGCCCGGGGGGGTGGCTTTGCCCCCACGTGGCTACGATCGCTCTGATTGGCTGTTGAAAGTGCAACAGCCAATCAGAGCAATTTGTAATATTTCACCTATGAAAAGTGGTGAAATATCACAATCCAGCCATGGCCGATGATATTGCACCATCGGCCATGGCTGGAAACACTGATCTGCCCCCCCCCACGATCTCCACCCCAGTCTTCTGTTCTGTGGTCCGCTCCCCTCCGTCCTCCTGTCCGCTCCCCCGTCCTCCTGTCCCCTCCCCCGTGCTCTGATTCCACCCCCGTGCTCCGATCCACCCCCCCGTGCTCCGATACCACCCCCGTGCTCCGATCCACCCTCCGTGCTCCGATCCACCCTCCATGCTCCGATCCACCCCCGTGCTCCGATCCACCCCCCATGCTCCGATTCACCCCCGTGCTCCGATCCACCTCCTCCCGTGGTCCGATCCACCTCCCCCCGTGCTCCGATCCACCCCCCGTGCTTCCCCCCCACCCCCTCATACTTACCAGCCGGCAGATTCATTCCAGGTACATTTTGATCACTGTGATAAAACCTATCACAGTGATCAAAATAAAAAAAATAGTAAATGACCCCCCCTTTATCACCCCCATAGGTAGGGACAATAATAAAATAAAGAAAATATTTTTTTTTCCACTAGGGTTAGGGTTACGGCTAGGGTTAGGGCTAGAGTTAGGGTTAGGGTAAGGTTATGTGCACACGTATTTTGGTCTTCTGCGGATTTTTCCACAGCGGATTTGATAAATCCGCAGTGCAAAATTGCTGCGGATTTATCGTGGTTTTTCTGCGGATTTCACTGCGATTTTACAACTGCGGTTTTCTATTGGAGCAGTTGTAAAACCACTGCAGAATCCGCAGAAAGAAGTGACATGCTGCGGAATGTAAACCGCTGCGTTTCCAAAATGGGGTCACTTGTGGGGGGTTTCTACTGTTTAGGCACATCAGGGGCTCTGCAAATGTAACATGATGCCCGCAGACCATTCCATCAAAGCCTGCATTCCAAAACGTCACTACTTCCCTTCCGAGCCCCGACGTGTGCCCAAACAGTGGTTCCCCCCACATATGGGGTATCAGCATACTCAGGACAAACTGGACAACAACTTTTGGGGTCCAACTTCTCCTGTTATTCTTGTGAAAATAAAAAACTGCTTGCTAAAACATCATTTTTGAGGAAAGAAAAATTATTTTTTATTTTCACGGCTCTGCGTTATAAACTTCTGTGAAGCACTTGGAGGTTCAAAGTGCTCACCACATAACTAGACCCCCAAAGGAACTTATCTAGGTTTCAAAATGGGGTCACTTGGGAGGGGTTTCTACTGTTTAGGCACATCAGTGGCTCTGCAAACGTAACATGATGCCCGCAGATCATTCCATCAAAGTCTGCATTTCAAAACATCACTACTTCGCTTCTAAGCCCTGACGTGTGCCCAAACAGTGGTTCCCCCCCACACACACACACACACATATTGGGTATCAACGTACTCAGGACAAACTGGACAACAACTTTTGGGGTCCAATTTCTCCTGTTACTCTTGAGAAAATAAAAAAATTGCGGGCTAAAAAATTATTTTTGAGGAAAGAAAAATTATTTTTTATTTTCATGGCTCTGCGTTATAAACTTCTGTGAAGCACTTGGGGGTTTAAAGTGGTCACCGCACATCTCGATTAGCTCCATGGGAGAAATTTTTTGTGAAAAAAAGAGTACCTTTTCATTTTTACGGATCAATTTGTGAAGCACCTAGGGGTTCAAAGTGCTCACTATGCATCTAGATAACTTCCATCGGGGGTCTAGTTTCCAAAATGGGGTCACATGTGGGGGAGCTCCAATGTTTAGGCACACATGGGATCTCCAAACGCGACATGGTGTCCGCTAACGATTGGAGCTAATTTTTCATTCAAAAAGTCAAATGGCGCTCCTTCCCTTCCGAGCCTTGCCGTGTGCACAAACAGTGGTTTGTGACCAGATATGAGGTATCTGTGTACTCAGAAGAACTTGCCCAACACATTTTAGGATCCATTTTATCCTGTTGTCCATGTGGAAATGAACAATTTGAGGCTAAAAGAAATTTATTGTGAAAAAAAGTACTTTTTCATTTTTACGGATCAGTTTGTGAAGTATTTGGGGGTTCAAAGTGCTCACTATGCATCTAGATAAGTTCCTTAGGGGGTCTAGTTTCCAAAATGGGGTCACTTGTGGGGGAGCCCCAATGTTTAGGCACACAGGGGTTCTCCAAACGCGACATGGTGTCCGCTAAAGATTGGAGCCAATTTTTCATTGAAAAAGTCAAGTGGCGCTCCTTCCCTTCCGAGCCCTGTCGTGCGCCCAAATAGTGGTTTCCCCCCACATATAGGGTATCGGCGTACTCAGGACAAATTGTACAATAACTTTTGGGGTCCAGTTTCTCTTTTTACCCTTGGAAAAAAATTGTTGCTAAAAGATCATTTTTGTGACTAACAAGTTAAATGTTCATTTTTTTCCTTCCATGTTGCTTCTGCTGCTGTGAAGCACCTGAAGGGTTAATAAACTTCTTGAATGTGGTTTTGAGCACCTTGAGGGGTGCAGTTTTTAGAATGGTGTCACTTTTGGGTATTTTCAGCCATATAGACCCCTCAAACTGACTTCAAATGTGAGGTGGTCCCTAAAAAAATGGTTTTGTACATTTTGCTGTAAAAATTAGAAATCACTGGTCAAATTTTAACCCTTATAACTTCCTAGCAAAAAAAAAAAATTGCTTCTAAAATTGTGCTGATGTAAAGTAGATATGTGGGTAATGTTATTGTCACGGGGCTACCGCGACAGAGAAGTTCCAGAGAACCGCAGCGCTCTGGGCCTCCTTCACACACAGTGAACAGAAGCTCTTCTCCTGTATTTTGACCTGGCTGCTTTGTGCCAGCAGTGCAGGAGTTAACCTTATTTGCTAAGTTGCTGTGAGCTGGGTCTCTCAGCTGAAGTGGATTTTTGTAATCTCCTCCTCTATATAGACCCAGCCTTGACTACAGCTAGTGTCAGTGATCAGTTCTGCTGCCTGGATTGGAGGTTGAAGGAGTGATATTTGGAGCTTGGAGGTTTATTACAGAGATTGGTGTCTGTTGTTTTGGTTGCTTGTTCAACCTGTTTTCCTTCCTAGTTTTCTCCTTCTCTTCCCTTCTATGTATACCCTCTGTGGTTGTGTGAGCATTTGGTGAGTTTGAGACTTTAGTTACCTTGTCTGTATACCCTGTTTATTGTTGTGTTTATACACTGGTGCAGTCCTCCTCCCCGGGGGGTACAGGGGGCCACTTATAGGGCCTGCACAGGAGACAGGGAGACGCTGGCGACTAGCGCCTCCTAAGTATCATAGGTACCTCTGAGATAAGGGAAAGCCAGGGCCTCATTAAAGTGATAGGCACAGGTGCGGGTCCTCCTGCCCCTTTAACGCCGCTTACGGCGTGACAGTATCACTGACCCTAAAAAATTTTCTTGGTCCAATATGGGCCACATTGATGCTTTAGCTGGACAATTACAGCAGCTCAGTCTAGAGGTGGCTGACCTCCGCTCGGCGGTTGTACAGCACACTCCAGTGGCCACTGCAGGGGTTGCTACACCTCCACAAGCTACGTTGGAGCCTAAAATTGCGTTACCTGACAGGTTTTCTGTAGGGCGGGACAAATTTGTTACTTTCAGGGAAGCCTGTAAATTGTATTTTAGGTTGCGTCCTCACACTTCAGGTTCAGAGGAGCAGAGGGTTGGAATTGTAGTATCGCTCCTACAAGGTGACCCTCAGGCCTGGGCTTTTTCACTTCCCGCTGACGCTTTGCCGTTACGGACTGTGGAGGAATCTTTTCAAGCCTTAGGTCAAGTGTATGATGATCCTGACCACGTCTCCCTCGCTGAGTCCACAATACGCCATCTTACACAGGGAGACCGGCCAGTAGAGGAGTACTGCTCTGAGTTTTGGAGATTGGCTACTAACACATTGTGGAATGACCCTGCACTCCGCAGTCAATTTTATCAGGGCCCATCTAATAAAATAAAAGATGCCATCCTCCTACAGGAGACACCAACCACACTGGAGGCAGCAATGTCTCTTGCGATCCGTGTGGACCGCCGCCTGCTCCAGAGACTTAATGTATCGCCGCTTTTCAAGGGTAATTCAGATTTGGACTCACCAGATTCTGAGTCTCTAGGAGAACCTATGCAGTTGGGTGGCGCATCTCGTTCTAAGGGGGCTGCGGTGGTACGGCTTAAGGGAGATGCATGTTTTTTTTTTGTGGCAGAAGGGGTCATTATGTGAATGTGTGTCCTTCTAAAAAACAACCACCGGAAAACTATTGAGCCCGGGTTGCGGGGAGGTTGGCAACTCGGATGTACTAGTTTCCTCCTTAGGTAAACCACAATTTTTCCTACCAGCTGAGATTCGTCTTGGTGAAAGTAGGCTCAATATATCTGCCTTTCTGGACTCTGTGGCAGGGTTTAATTTAATTGATGCTGGGTTTGTTCAAGCACATGGGCTTAAGAATCAAGAGTTGTCTAGACCCATACCTATAATTGCTATTGACTCTGCACCTTTGATCCAGGGGACTTTCACTCAGATCGTCCGTGGGGTGAGCCTACAAATAGAGGCGTTGCACTCTGAGTCAATAGATTGTTATGTGTTGGGGGTTTGCCATCGCCTGTAGTTCTCAGATTACTAGATGGAGTGAGTTTTGTCAGGAACATTGCCTGGGCACTCGGCTGGCCGGGTTGAGTTCTCAGTAGTGTTGAGCGATACCTTCCGATATTCGAAAGTATCGGTATCGGATTGGATCAGCCGATATCGGCAAAATATCGGATCTCGCCGATACCCGATACCAATGCAAGTCAATGGGAGCAAAATATCGGAATTAAAATAAACCCTTTCTTTCCTTGTAGCCTAATTCCACATGAATGAAAACAACTAAGAATAACATAGAATGTATCGGAGGAGGTGGAGGGGACATTAAAGGCATAGAGGTTTAGCCCATTCAAATGGAATAGCAGGAATTATAAATTTTTTAAGACGTTCGGAGTTACAAAGATTTTGACTATGTTTAGATTGTTTAGATTTTGTCAGATATTTATGTTTCTCTACTTCCATGCTCTGCACCTTTTTTTTTTTACTTCTAACACACTTTCTTCTTCATCATCCTCAGCAGCAGCATCTTTTTCATCAACTTCTTCTTCTCATTCAACTCTTCTTCTTCTTCATATTCAACTTCATAATCTCCTTCATATTCCTCTTCTTCATCAAAATCTTATGTGTGTGACAGGCATTCCTGTAGTTGTTATCTATCAAAGTTTGAAGATTACACCTTCCGTTCTGCCTGTCACAAAAGATTTAAAACAGGATTTGTCCGCATTCAGTTTGGCCTGCAGCAGCAGGTTTTTTTCCAGGGGCACCACGAGGAGGAACGGACTCACCCCCATACACTGCTTAGTCTTCTTCTGCTTATAATTAAGATAATATCTTTTGCTCTGATTTTTAGTCTTATGCTTCTTGTTCTTTTGCTTTTCGGTCTTCAGGGTTGTCATGCTTAGGCTCTTGAACTTGGAACTGTAGCAGGAGGTACAAGAAGGCCGAGGAACTGCCAAGAACCAGCTGACGGTACTGGAAGCCAGATGGCTACCCGAAGGTAGAAGAGCCAATGGCACGACCGAGGACCAGCTGACGGTGCTGGAACCCGGTTACTAAGCAGGAGGTACCTGTTCCACAAAGCACTACCAAGGTCCACCTGACGTTGGTGGAACTCGGATACCCAGAAGGAGGCACCTAAGCCAAAGGCTCTGCCCAGAACCAGCTGACGGTACTGGAACCAGGATGGGGAGCAGAATGTACAAGAGCAAAAGACACTGCCAAGAACCAGCTGACGGTACTGGAACCCGGATGGCTACCCGAAGGTAGAAGAGCCAATGGCATGACCGAGGACCAGCTGACGGTGCTGGAACCCGGTTATTAAGCAGGAGGTACCTGTGCCACAAAGCACTACCAAGGACCACCTGACGTTGGTGGAACTCGGATACCCAGGAGGCACCTAAGCCAAAGGCTCTGCCCGGAACCAGCTGACGGTACTGGAACCAGGATGGGGAGCAGAAGGTACAAGAGCAAAAGACACTGCCGAGAACCAGCTTACGGTACTGGAACCCGGATGGCTACCCGAAGGTAGAAGAGCCAATGGCATGACTGAGGACCAGCTGACGGTGCTGGAACCCGGTTACAAAGCAGGAGGTACCCGTGCTACAAAGCACTACCAAGGACCACCTGACGTTGGCAGAACTCGGATACCCAGAAGGAGGCACCTAAGCCAAAGGCTCTGCCCGGAAACAGCTGGCGGTGCTGGAACCAGGATGTGGAGCAGAAGGTCCACAGGAAAAGAAATAGCTAGGCCGCGAGGCTGCCGCAGTTACCGAAACCAACAGTCCTACAGGCAGGGCCGCCATCAGGGCATTACAGCCATGACTGGCGTATGGGGCCCGGTGGGCAGAGGAGGCCCGCATCGGGCCCCATGTCATCTGCTCACCGGGCCCCCCCTACAGGCGCTGCGTGCCCGTGCCCGCACGTCAATAGTTAACAGCCGCCAGCCACTTCGCCAGCGTATGACGTCGTCTGCCGCCGGCGAGTGCGTGCTTCACCTGCGTGGAGGGAGTGAGCTTCACCCGCCGCAGGAGCGCAGCTAGGTAAGAACTCGTGTTTTGGTTTTTTTGAGAGCGGCGATCCAGGGGACCCCGGGGCAGAATGCTGGACACGCTGGGGCAGAGATGCTGGACACAGGGGCAGAATGCTGGACACAGGGACAGAATGCTTGACACGAGGGGCAGAATGCTGGAAACGAGGGGCAGACTGTGAGACACGGGGGTAGAATGCGGACACAGGGGCAGAATGCTGGACACGAGGGGCAGACTGAGACATGGGGGCAGAATGCTGGACACGGGGGCAGAATGCTGGACACGAGGGGCAGAAGGCTGGACACGAGGGGCAGACTGAGACACAGGGGCAGAATGCTGGACACGGGGGCAGAATGCTGGACACGGGGGGCAGAATGATGGACATGGGGAACAGACTGCAGGACATGGGGGGCAGAATGCTGGACACGGGGGACAAACTGCTGGACACGGGGGACAAACTGCTGGACACGGGGGGCAGAATGCTGGACACGGGGGGCAGAATGCTGGACACAGGGGCAGAATGCTGGACACGGGGAAAGACAGTGAGACATGGGGGCAGAATGCTGGACACAGGGGCAGAATGCTGGACACGGGGGCAGAATGCTAGACACGGGCAGAATGCTGGACACAGGGAAAGACTGTGAGACATGGGGGCAGAATGCTGGACACGGGGGCATATGGCATTATTGGAGCCATAGGGGGCAGAATGGAGATATGGGCATAATTGGAGACACGGGGCAGAATGGAGATACACGGTATGATTGGAGACACGGTGCAGGATGAAAGACATGGGGGCATTACTGGAGACAGATGGAGCAGGGTTGGAGACAGATCGTGCAGGATCATGGGACAGGATGGATACGATGGAGACTGATGGGGCAGGATGGGGAGATCATATGGGGCAGAATGGATACTCATGAGGGCAGGATGGGTGAACATATGGCTGAAGCCAGGAATGAAACACACTGGGCCAGGGTGGGGGATATTATTATTACCATAGGGGCTAATCCCTTAATTACTAATATTATTACTGCAGTGATGTATTTATTTTATTTCTTGAGGACACTAATTTAAATGGGGGGGGGCGGTCCTGTTACTGTGTAGAGTGACACTATGTCACCTTTTTTTCTTTATGTGGTGTAATGTAGAAGTTGGAAAAAATTAAGTAATGTGTTCTGCAAGCGGAGCTCGAGATAACTGTGTTATTTCCTACAGAGACAAGTCCTGGCTGGATGAAGTGATGGCGGTCTGTGCTGGATGAAAGATGAAGGACTTCACCTAGAGACGTCACTAGTGAGTCAGTGTGTTACCTAAACACTGACACTATACACTGTATACTATATACAGAAGTCCTGTGTATAATGTCACCGGTGATAACTGTATAACCTGTACACAGACACTGCATACTAAGTACACATCTCCTGTGTATAATGGCACTGATGGTGATATTAGTATTGTGCGTTTTTTTTATTACTGATCAGTATTGTATTCAGTCACTATGTGGTGGTAATATGTGGTCTGGTCATGGTGCGGTGGTATTTGTTCCTTGTACGTGATATTATTGGTCATCTTAAAAATTGAAAAATAAATAAAAATATACCTAAATTGTATTGCATATTTTAACAAATATTTTGTAGGTTACAGCAGAGTAGGGCCCGGCCAAAAGTGTCTACCGTGTTATGGTGGTGGCTTAAAAAATCTTTTGGCCAAATCAAAAGCTGCTGGCTATATGTGTGATCTGGTGATGGGAACTATTAATGTGTGATAGGTGAGAAGTGTAGTTTTTCCAAGAGAGAGCGGTGGGACTGTGGACAGTTCGAGGGGTGGAGGCAGGGCTGGGGTGGAGCCTGGGTGGAGTCTCAAGGGGGCCCCAAAAATTTTGCCAGTATGGGGCCCCGAAATTTCTAGTGGCAGCCCTGCCTACAGGGGGAGCTTGTCCTATTGGCGCTACAGAACCAGCCTTGATTGCCACTTCCCATAGCCCACATAGGAAGCTCCTAAACTGGAGGCAACATGGAGTCGGCTAACCCGACCGCAACACGACAGGACATTTTGGAGTCTAAGTGACCTTTATACTACCCGGAAACAGCTGACGGTGCTGGAACCAGGCTGGGCAGGAGGGAGCACTCATGCCAAAGAGACTTCTGAGCAGCAACTCGCGGTGTTGGAGCCCAGGGATTGCATGACAGAGTGTAGGCTGAGGCCTAATTGGAGCAAGATGAAAGGGAACCTTTATCCCCCCCAGGCGTTAGTAACTGAAAGAACCACCTTGTGCAGCACTAACGCTGCACAAGGAAAAGGTGGCTCTTTTAAATTATGTTCCTTGCACACACTGAACTAAACACTTATAACATGTGTCCCCTGACACCATGAAACCGTCCCGGTGGTGGGACTTTCCTTTGTAATGACACGCAGCACAGCCGGCAATCAATACCCCTTTGGCGCCAGGCGCCGCCTCCTCAGCGTTGTTTCAATCTGTCACAGAGCCCGCGCTGTTGTGTTAAACCTTGGCCATGCTCAGTTAGCGCTGCCCATCTTCTGACATTTTTTGGTGTCAGGATGACTGCGCCTGTGCGGCCACGCAGTGTCTTCTGATTTAGTCACACTATGGGGCTTGGATTCATGGGCATGCGCAGTGCATATCTTTGCCTCTCAGTCCTCTAGATCCGCCTTCTTCAGAGTTTGTGGCGTCAGCTGATCCCTAATCACATGCCACGGCCGTGACACCGCACAGTCAGAGGAAGGCGGAAGGAGATGATAAAGAGGCGAAGATATGCACAGCGCATTCCCATGAATCACAGGCCCGCAGTGTGAGTAAATCAGAAGACACTGCGTGGCAGGATCTCGGGCTGCGCGGCCGCACAGGCGCAGTCATCCTGACACCAAAAGATGTCAGAAGATGGGCAGTGCTAACTGCGCATGGCCAAGGTTTAACACAACAGCGCGGGCTCTGTGACAGATTAAAACAACGCAGATGAGGCGGCGCCTGGCGCCAAAGGGGTATGAATGCAGGCTGTGCTGCGTCTCATTGCGAAGGAAAGTCCCACCTCCGGGACGGTTTCACGGTATGAGGGGACACATATTTTATAAGTGTTAAGTGCAGCGTCTGCAAGGAGCATAACTAAAAGACCCACCTGTCCCTTGTGCAGCATTACTGCTGCACAAGGTGGCTCTTAGAGTTACAAATGCCTGAGGGGGGGACAGGTTCCCTTTAATTGCTGTTGTAGTGCCAGCGTGGAGGTCGCATGACACGTTGCCGGATACACAGCAGGGGAGCAGCAAGCGTTACTGAACCCCACTAACACATTGGCAAGGTGTTTGGCTCTGTGCAAACAGCACTTCCGGGCAGCAACCAGCGGTGTTGGAGCCCAGGGACAGCAGGAGGAGCAGTGTGTAGGCCGAAGCCTGCACTGGAGGCATTTGAATGTCTGTTATTGTGCCAGCTTGGCGGTCGCATGACACGTTGCCGGATACACAGCAGGGGAGCAGCAGGCGTTACTGAACCCCACTAACACATTGGCGAGGTGTTTGGCTCTGTGCAAACAGCACTTCCGGGCAGCAACCGGCGGTGTTGAAGCCCAGTGAATCAAGGCGGAGCAGATATGAGGTACTGCCGCGCACACAGCAGGGGAACAGCTGACGTTACTGAACCCCAATAACAAAGGAGCGACTGTTGACTGTGCAGACAGCACTTCCAGGCACGAACTGGCGGTGTTAGAGCCCAGGGACAGCAGGAGGAGCAGAGTGTAGGCCGAGGCCTAATTGAATCAATTTGAAAGTGAACCTTTAACCCCCCCATGAGTTAGCAACTGAAAGAGCCAACTTGTGCAGCACTAGTGGTGCACAAGGACAAGGTGGTTCTTTTAATTATGCTCCTTGCACACAGTGAACTAAACACTTATAAAATGTTTCCCCTGATACCGTGATACCGTCCCACAGGTGGTACTTTCCATCGTGATGAGACGCAGCACAGCCGGCATTCACACCCCCATGCCGCCGGGCGCCGCCTCATCAGCGTTGCTTGAATCTGTCACGGAGCCCGCGCTGTTATGTTAAACCTTGGCCATGCGCAGTTAGCGCTGCCCGTCTTCTAACATTATTTGGTGTCATGGTAACTGTGCCTGTGCGGCCGCACCGCCTGAGAAACCGCCTCGCAGTGTCTTCTGATTTAGTCCCACTGCGGGGCTGGGATTCCTGGGCATGCGCAGTGCATATCTTTGCCTCTCACTACTCTCCATCCACCTTCTTCAGAGTGTGCGGCGTCACATGTGAATTGGGATCCGCTGACGCCACACTGTCTGTAGAAGGCGGAGGGAGAAGAGGGAGAGGCGAAGATATGCACTGTGCATGCCCAGAAATCCCAGCCCCACAGTGTGACAAAATCAGAAGACACTGCGGGGCGTGATCTCTGGCAGCGCGCCTGCACAGGCACAGTCAGCATGACATCAAATGATGTCAGAAGATGGGCTGCGCTAACTGTGCATGCCCAAGGTTAAACATAACAGCGCAGGCTCCGGGACAAATGCAAACAACGCTGAGGAGGCGGCGCTCGGCACCATAGCGGTATGAATGCCGGCTGTGCTACGTCTCATAGCAAAGGAAAGTCCCACCTACGGGACGGTTTCACGGTATGAGGGGACACATTTTATAAGTGTTAAGTGCAGCGTGTGCAAGAAGCAGAACTAAAGGAGCCACCTGTTCCTTGTGCAGCATTAGTGCTACACAAGGTGGGTTTTTCAGTTACAGACGCCTGGGGGGGACAGGTTCCCTTTAATTGCTGTTGTAGTGCCAGCGTGGCGGTCGCTGGACACGTTGACGGATACACAGCAGGGGATCAGCGGACGTTACTGAAACCCAATAACACTGGGTCATGTGTTGTCTGTGCAGCCGGCACTTCTGGGCAGCAACTGGCGGTGTTGGAGCCCAGGGATTAAAGTTCAGGTGGTTGAAACATGAACACAGCTGGAGACCTGGATACTGTTGGCAACCAATTATTTAATCGGTAAGAGGAGTGGCCAATTCCTGTGAGATCCAGGCCTTGTTTATTTTCAAAAAAGTAAGCCGGTCAACGTTATCAGATGATAGTCGCATGCGACTGTCTGTTAGTACACCACCTGCAGCACTAAAGACACGTTCCGATAATACACTGGCAGCAGGGCAAGCCAGCACTTCCAATGCATACTGGCTAAGCTCTGGCCATGTATTCAGCTTAGAGACCCAAAACTTGAAGGGGGACGAGCCGTCTGGGAGTATGCTGAGAGTGCCAGACATGTAGTCTGTCACCATCTGACGGAAACGTGGCCTCCTGCTGACTGAATCCGTCACCGTCAGTGATGGTGTAGACATTTGTGGCGGGCACACAAAACTGCCACAGTTGGAACAGACTGGTCTTGGCTTGTGGTGGGCCACTGCTTCTGCTCCCTCTTTGTGCAGAGATTCCTCCACTGCCTTTATGCGCAGAGCTGCTTTGTAAACCACTAGCAGGCGCAGCACTTCTCTCGATTGGACTGGAGAAGATGATGGACTGCACCAGTGTGTCTTGGTACAGCCGCATTTTACGCTCCCGCTGCAACGGTGGTATGAGGGTTTGCAAATTGTCCCTGTAGCACGGGTTGAGGAGGGTGTACACCCAATAATCAGCCGTGGCAAGAATGTGGGCTATGCGGCGGTCGTTTCTCAGGCACTGCAGCATGAAATCAACCATGTGCTGCAGACTGCCAACTGGCCAAGAAACGCTGCCCCCTGCTTGAGGCGTGATGTCTGCCTGCTCTGCATCACCCCACTCTCGCTCTACATACTGACTACTGGAGATTTGTGTATCTCCCTCCTCTGGAAAGATGTCTTCCTCCTCCATTGACTCCTCCTCACAAAAGGTCCCCTGCCTATTCCTTTGTGAGGAACCACGTCGCGCAGACTGTCCAGAAGCCGATGGCATTTCTGACTCCTCATCCTCAACCTCTTCCACCACCTCATCCCTTAGCGCTTGCAGGGTTCTTTCAAGCAGGCAGATAAGGGGGACAGTCATGCTGACTAGTGCATCATCTGCACTCGCCATCCGCGTGGATTCATCAAAGGCCCGCAAAACCTGGCAGATGTCCTTCACAGTGGCCCACTCAGTCGTTTTGAAGTCTGAAGGGGGCGCACTGTGACTTTTTTGCACCTGATGCAGCTGGTACTCCATTACTGCTGGCAGCTGCTCACACAACCGCTCCAACATATGTAACGTGGAATTCCACCTGGTGAGGAGGTCACATATGATGCGATGTTCCGGAAGACGGAATCGGCGCTGCAGAGTTGCAATGCGCGATGTGGCCATGCTGGAACGCCGCAAGTGAGCACACTCAAGGCGGACCTTGTGCAGCAGTGCATCAAGATCCGGACAGTCCCTCAGAAAACTCTGCACAACCAAATTGAGCACATGTGCCAGACATGGGATGTGAGTGAGGTTGCCAAGGGCCAGAGCTGCCACCAGATTTCGGCCATTGTCACACACTACCATGCCTGTCTGGAGATTTGCTGGCGCAAACCACTTGTCGCTCTCAGAATTGATGGCATTCCAGAGCTCCTGCGCTGTGTGGCTTCGATTCCCCAAAGAAATTAATTTAAGTACGGCCTGTTGACGTTTGGCCACAGCTGTGCTCATATCGGTTGTAACAGGTAAGCGTTCACGGGTCAAGGTGGAGTTAGACCGTGATGGCTCCTGCAGCAATGATTCTGAGGAACTGGAGTATGAGGAGGAGTCAATGTGCACAGACTGGATTCCTGCAATCCTTCATGTTGGCAGTACACGTACAGCGCCACTCGCCATATCTGTACCCGGCTCCACAACATTGACCCAATGGGCAGTGAGGGAAAGGTATCGTCCCTGTCCATGGTGACTGGTCCACGCATCGGTGGTGAGGTGGACCTTGCTACTAAAGGCGTTTAGTAGCGCATGTTTGATGTTTGCCTCCACATGCTTTTGCAGGGCAGGGACGGCTTGCCTGCTGAAATAAAAGCGGCTGGGCATATTGTATTGTGGGACTGCCAATGCCATCAAGTTACGGAAGCTGGCAGTTTCCACCAGCCTGAATGAGAGCATTTCTAGTGACAGAAGTTTGGCAATGCCTGCATTCAGAGTTTGTGCTCGTGGGTGGTTTGCTGAGAATGGCTGCCTTTTCTCCCATACCTGTGCTACTGATGGCTGTAGACTGGGCAGGGAGTGTGAGGATGACTGGGAACGTGGTGCTGTGGGTGGAATTACACTGGGTCTCTGGACAACAGTGCCAGAGGTTCTTCCATGGCGATCCTGTGAGGAAGCCGAACCAGCAGTGTGTGAGCTGGAGGAAGAGGCAACAACATGAGCTGAAGAGGTGGTAGGTGCCTCTGTAGGTTGGCCTAGGTCTTCAGTGTGTTTTTGTTACTCCACCGCGTGCTTGGTCCGCACATGTTTCCACATGTTTGAGGTATTGAGGTTGCTGATATTTCTACCTCATTTGATTTTCTGACTACACAGCTTGCCTTTGACAAAGCAAATGTCATCTGCAACTGTGTCAAAAAAGGATCAGGCACTGCAAGTCTTGGGTGCCTAAGTGGAGGCTCCAGGCGCCGCAGTCTTCCCCCTCCCTCTCCCAGCCGTTCGGGGAATCTCTTCCTCAAAGCTGCTCCCACCACCTTCCTGTTCCTCACGCCCTGATGGGTCGAGGACCTCATCATCTACGCTACCCTCTGCCACCAACTGCTTCTCCTGGGTAGTCTCGGCAGCACAGTACGCACCAGAAACTGGCACCTGAGTCTCATCATCTGATGCGTACTGAGAAGTTGTAACCGGAGGCACTGTCCCACCCGCCTCTTCTGATTCAGAGAGACAAAGCTGTTGGGCATCACTGCATACAGCCTCTTCTTCTTATTCTCTAATGCTACTTGGCTGGCCCCCTGTTTCCAAGCCAAGAGATTCAGAGAACAGAAGTAGAGATGGCTCCTGTCCTGGGCTCTCTGACTGCCTGGGCAATTTGGCAGGTTGTGAAGAGACAGATGGTTGCTCTTCAGTGCTCTGTGCCTGAGAGAATGTGGCACTAATTGAACTCGATGCATTAGCTGCCATCCATCTGACAACGGCTTCAATTTGGTCGTCCCGCAGCAGCGGGGTACAGCGAGCTCCGACAAAGCTGCGCATGAAGGTCTGCTCCCTGCTAAAACTAGGGGATGATGAGTCACCGGTGCCTGCAGCTGGCGCAGAATCCCCACGTCCTCTCCACGTGCCTTACTCCCTGCCTTCTTCATCGTGATAGTACTTTTCTGCCTATCTTTATCACTCAGTCTAACGGCTTAGTGTGCTTATTCCTGAACAGCTGCTAACAGGTATAAGAAACACTTATTTTATGGAGTGTGGACTAGACTTTATTATGCGCTTATGTGGCCTACACAACAGTAAAGTGGAGTGTTTGGTGAACTTTGGGTTTGTTTCGCAGAACAGACACTACAGAGTGAGTGCAGTACTCACACACCGACCATGTAGACAGCCGTGAACGGTGCTGCAAGGCCAAGAAAAGCTCCTCTATCTAATCCTATATAGTGTTTTTCCACAATCTAGCGGGATACGTATGGAAAGACGCTAATAGGATACTATTGAAAAAAGGTGCAGCTGGCTGCACTAATTGCAATTTAGGACAATGGATTCAGCAGTATGAGGTAGTGACGCACTCTGAGCTGAACACAACCGGCTGTGGCTGCGGACAGACTACAGAGTGAGCTGCACTCACACAGACCGTGCAGACAGCCGCGAACGGCGCTGCAAGGCCAAACAAAGCTCCTCTATCTAATGCTATATAGTGATTTTCCACAATCTAGCAGGATACAGATGGAAAGCCACTAATATAGGATATATTTGAAAAAATGTGCAGCAGGCTGCACTAATTGCAAAAAAAAAGGATTTAGCAGTAGGAGGCAGTGAAGCACCCTGAGCTGACCACAACCGGCTGTGGCTATGGACAGACAGCAGAGTGAGTTGCACTCACACACACAGACCTTGCAGGCAGCTGTGAACAGCGCTGCAAGGCAAAAGCAAAGTGAACACACAGCGGTTGCTAATTTAGCCTGGATTAAGCACAATTAAGCAAATCGCAATCTCTAAACTGGCCCTCAGTTAGAACACAGCATCCTGTCCCTAACTGAATTCACAGCAGAATGAGCACAAAATGGCGCCAACTTTTAAATGGCGTCGCGACATAATTTCAGCAGCCAATCACAGCCATGCCAGTAGTTACATGCCCACCATGCAGAACAGGATGTGCCCACACTTCAAATCATTCCTCATTGGCTGATTACCGTAATAAAAAAAACGGGAGTTTACATGATGGGAATTTCCGATTCCGGTTTCCGATACACTGAAAGTATCGGAACTCGGTATCAGAATTCCAATACTGCGAATATCGGCCGATACCCGATACTTGCGGTATCGGAATGCTCAACACTAGTTCTCAGTTTTTGCCAGAGTTCATCTCAGATTTTGAGGATGTATTCTCTGAACAGGGGAGTCAAGAGCTGCCTCCACACCGTCCTTATGCCATATGTCTCATTTCTGGTGCTAAACTGCCTAAGAGTAGGCTATACAACATCTCTGCCCCAGAGAGACAGGCCATGAAGGACTACAGGTCCTTCTCAAAAAATTAGCATATAGTGTTAAATTTCATTATTTACCATAATGTAATGATTACAATTAAACTTTCATATATTATAGATTCATTATCCACCAACTGAAATTTGTCAGGTCTTTTATTGTTTTAATACTGATGATTTTGGCATACAACTCCTGATAACCCAAAAAACCTGTCTCAATAAATTAGCATATTTCACCCATCCAATCAAATAAAAGTGTTTTTTAATAACAAACAAAAAAAACATCAAATAATAATGTTCAGTTATGCACTCAATACTTGGTTGGGAATCCTTTGGCAGAAATGACTGCTTCAATGCGGCGTGGCATGGAGGCAATCAGCCTGTGACACTGCTGAGATGTTATGGAGGCCCAGGATGCTTCAATAGCGGCCTTAAGCTCATCCAGAGTGTTGGGTCTTGCGTCTCTCAACTTTCTCTTCACAATATCCCACAGATTCTCTATGGGGTTCAGGTCAGGAGAGTTGGCAGGCCAATTGAGCACAGTAATACCATGGTCAGTAAACCATTTACCAGTGGTTTTGGCACTGTGAGCAGGTGCCAGGTCGTGCTGAAAAATTAAATCTTCATCTCCATAAAGCATTTCAGCCGATGGAAGCATGAAGTGCTCCAAAATCTCCTGATAGCTAGCTGCATTGACCCTGCCCTTGATGAAACAGAGTGGACCAACACCAGCAGCTGACATGGCACCCCACACCATCACTGACTGTGGGTACTTGACACTGGACTTCAGGCATTTTGGCATTTCCTTCTCCCCAGTCTTCCTCCAGACTCTGGCACCTTGATTTCCGAATGACATGCAAAATTTGCTTTCATCAGAAAAAAGTACTTGGGACCACTTAGCAACAGTCCAGTGCTGCTTCTCTGTAGCCCAGGTCAGGCGCCTCTGCCGCTGTTTATGGTTCAAAAGTGGCTTTACCTGGGGAATGCGGCACCTGTAGCCCATTTCCTGCACACGCCTGTGCACGGTGGCTCTGGATGTTTCCACTTCTCCACAATCTTCCTCAGGGTCCGGTCTCCTCTTCTCGTTGTACAGCGTTTTCTGCCACATTGTTTCCTTCCAACAGACTTACCATTGAGGTGCCTTGATACAGCACTCTGGGAACAGCCTATTTGTTGAGAAATTTCTTTCTGGGTCTTACCCTCTTGCTTGAGGGTGTCAATGATGGCCTTCTTGACATCTGTCAGGTCGCTAGTCTTACCCATGATGGGGGTTTTGAGTAATGAACCAGGCAGGGAGTTTATAAAAGCCTCAGGTATCTTTTGCATGTGTTTAGAGTTAATTAGTTGATTCAGAAGATTAGGGTAATAGGTCGTTTAGAGAACCTTTTCTTGATATGCTAATTTATTGAGACAGGTTTTTTGGGTTATCAGGAGTTGTATGCCAAAATCATCAGTATTAAAACAATAAAAGACCAGACAAATTTCAGTTGGTGGATAATGAATCTATAATATATGAAAGTTTAATTGTAATCATTACATTATGTTAAATAATGAAATTTAACACTATATGCTAATTTTTTGAGAAGGACCTGTATATCACGGAGAGTCTGGCCAAGGGTCATATCAGACCCTCGTCATCACCCATTGCTGCTGGGTTCTTCTTTGTAAAGAAGAAGGGTGGCGGTTTATGCCCATGCTTAGACTTTCGTGTATTGAATAAAATTACGGTCCGGGATTCTTTCCCGCTCCCTCTTATTCCGGACCTCTTTAATCAAATCGTGGGGGCTAAGTGGTTCTCCAAATTAGACCTCAGGGGGGCATATAATCTCATTCGGATGAAGGAGGGGGATGAATGGAAAATGGCGTTTAGTACTCCAGAGGGACATTACAAGAACTTGGTCATGCCTTTTGGATTGTGTGGTGCTCCTGCGGTGTTCCAACGCTTTGTCAATTATATACTTAGTCATCTGATAGGTAGGTTTGTGGTGGTATATCTCGATGACATCTTAATTTATTCCCCCTGACCTCAAGTCCCATCAGGATCATGTACGGCAGGTCCTTCAGGTACTCAGGGACAATAAACTATTTGCCAAACTTGAGAAATGTATGTTCGCGGTCAAAGAGATTCCGTTCTTGGGTTATTTCTTATCCTCCACAGGATTTCGTATGGATCCAGCTAAGGTCAAGGCGGTCCTGGAGTGGGAGCGTCCTGAGGACCTTAAGGCCTTACAGAGGTTTTTAGGTTTTGCAAACTACTATTGCAAATTTATTAAAGACTTTTCAGTAGTAGCCAAACCTTTAACAGATATGACCAAGAGAGGCACAGACTTCTCTGCCTGGTCCAGTGCGGCCGGTCAGGCTTTTGAGACATTGAAGAAGTGTTTTTCTACTGCACCCATACTAATACAGCCTGACATCACGCAGCCATTAGTGGTAGAGGTGGATGCCTCTGAGGTGGGGGTGGGAGCTGTATTGTCACAGGGGATTTCACCGAGTAAGTGGCGTCCATGTGCATTTTTCTCGAAAAAATTATCACCTACTGAGAGGAATTATGATATTGGTAACAGGGAACTGTTGGCAATTAAATGGGCATTTGAAGAATGGTGCCATTTTTTGGAGGAAGCACTTCACCCAGTCATGGTGATCACAGATCACAAAAATCTGTTGTATTTAGAATCTGCAAAGCGTCTCACACCTAGGTAAGCTAGGTGGTCTCTGTTCTTCGCCAGGTTCAATTTCTACATTATGTATAGGCCGGGAAGCAAGAATGTCAAGGCCGATGCGTTATCCTGTTGTTTTCCAGGGGGTGGGGATAACTGTGAGCCAGGTCCTATACTGCAGAAGGATGTACGAGGGGCGATCCAAAAGTAATGATATAATCGGTTATTTCTATTGCACACAGAAATTAAAATAAAATGTTTTCTTCTCTCTTAGGTACCCACTAGTCCAGGAAAAAAAAATTACTTAAATAGACCACGATTCCCGAGAGCTACATTCATTTGAATATGAACTGCCGAGGAGTGAACATCAAAATGGAAAAAAACGAGCTCAGAGCTGTCATCAAATACCTCTGCTTGAAAAAAATGACTACCAAAGACATACACAGCGACTTGGTGGAAACATTGGGGGACTCTTCTCCTCCATATTCCACAGTTGCAGGCTGGGCCAAGGAATTTAAGCTGGGAAGAACATCGACGGAAAATGTACATCGTGAAGGACGCCCATCCACGTCCCTCAATGAAGAAAACGTGAAAAAAGTTGAAGAAGTTGTATTGGCAGATCGAAGAGTGACTATCAGGCATGTAGCTGAGGTCACAGGGATCTCATATGGCAGTATTCAAAGAATCCTTGCAAAAGAATTGCATATGAGAAAGGTCTCCGCGCGTTGGGTGCCAAAAATGTTAACCGACGAACAAAAGAAGGAACGAGTTGACATTTCAATAGCAAATCTCGAAAAGTTCCAAGCAGACAAGGAAAATTTTTTGTCATGTTTTTTGACCATGGACGAGATCTGGATCCACCACTTTGATCCCGAAACTAAACAACAATCGATGACATGGAAACGAGCGGACGAACCGACGACGAAGAAATTCAAAGTGTCAAGCTCAGCAGGGAAGGTCATGGCGTCCGTTTTTTGGGACGCTGAAGGAATTATTATGGTGGACTATTTGGAGAAGGGAGCCACTATTACGGTCGTCTCCTACTACGCAGAACAAATAAGAAGATTGCGGGAGACTATCAAGGAGAAAAGGCGCGGCAAACTGCGGGCTGGAGTGTTGTTTCACCAAGATAACACGCCGGCTCACAAATCTGCTGTTGCCATGGCTACCATTCAAGAAGCGGGCTTTGAACTGGTGGAACACCCCCCCTATTCACCAGATCTAGCCCCCAGTGACTGCTTTCTCTTTCCTCGGCTCAAGGAACACCTCCGGGGCAAGAAATTTGACGACAATAGCGACGTGATAACCGCTGTTGGGGATTTTTTTGAGGGTGAAGATCAAGAATTTTTTTCGAAGGGAATTCTAAGTTTAGAAAAGAGATGGACTAAATGTATAGACTTGTTAGGAGACTATGTAGAAAAATAAATTTATTTTTTGACTATATTCATTGTGTTTAGTATTGATTATCATTACTTTTGGATCGCCCCTCGTAATTGTCGCCGTAATTAATTTGGATCTTGAGAGAGAGAGAGGTGGTAGAGGCGCAGGGGGACGCCCCAGCAGCCTTTCCTTTAGGTAAACTGTACGTTCCTCCTAATCTTCGTCTTAGGGTCATCAATGAACATCATGATTCGGTTCTGGCCAGACACCCTGGAAGTAAGATTACCTCGGACCTTCTGACTCGGTGTTTTTGGTGGTCTGGGGTAAATCATGATGTACAGGAATATGTTACTGCCTGCAGTGTGTGTGCGCGTTCCAAGACGCCTCGTACTCGCCCGTCTGGGTCTCTCCAACCTCTGGAGATTCCCAATAGACCTTGGACCCATTTGTCAATAGACTTCATCACTGACTTACCGGTTTTTGAGGGTAATAGTTATTTTAGTCGTAGTTGACAGATTTAGCAAAATGTCACATTTTATTGCGCTTTCCGCGTTACCTAATGCCAAGACTCTGGCACAGATCTTTATCAAGGAGGTTGTGAGATTGCATGGTGTTCCTTCAGATATTGTATCAGACTGTGGGGTGCAGTTTATTTCTACGTTTTGGAGGGCTTTTTGCAGCCGGTTGGGGAATCATTTGTCATTTTCTTCAGCTTTTCATCCTCAATCTAATGGTCAAACAGAACGTGTAAATCAAAATCTTGAAACTTATCTCAGGTGTTTCATTTCAGAAAATCAGGAGGACTGGGTTAAATACTTACCGTTGGCAGAGTTTGCTATAAACAACTGTACTCATGAGTCCACTGGTAAGTCCCCGTTTTTCGGGGCATATGGTTTTCATCCTCAATTCAGTTCTTTTAATAGGAAGGATTCCTCAGGGGTGCCTGAAGAGGAGAGGTTTTCTTCATCCATCACGTCCGTTTGGCAAGGGGTTCTTGATAAATTAAAGAGGATGGGTTCCAGGTATAAGAATGCAGCTGATCGGAGACATGTGGAAGGTCCGGACCTGTGTGTGGGTGATTGGGTTTGGTTGTCCTTGAAAAATATTAAGCTGAGAGTTCCTTCGTGGAAATTGGGCCCTAGGTTCATTGGCCCTTATAGGATTGTGGCCGTCGTGAATTCTGTTGCTTTTCGGCTGGCTTTGCCTCAGTCATTTAAGATCCATAATGTTTTTCATCGCTCCTTACTCAAGAAGGTTGCGGCGTCATCCAATCCGTCCCCTTCACCTCCATCTCTGGTCCTTGTTGATGGAAATCTCGAGTTCCAGATTTCCAGGGTTATGGATTCTTGTTTAGTTCGTCGGTCCCTACAATATCTGGTACACTGGAGAGGGTACGGTCCTGAGGATAGGACGTGGGTACCCGCTGCCTATGTCCATGTGGTTAGGTTGGTTCGGGCATTTCATACAGCTCATCCTGAGAAGACTGGTCCTGAGGTTCTGGAGGTCCCTCGTAGAAGGGGGGTACTGTCACGGGGCTACCGCGACAGAGAGGTTCCAGAGAACCGCAGCGCTCTGGGCCTCCTTCACACACAGTGAACAGAAGCTCTTCTCCTGTATTTTGACCTGGCTGCTTTGTGCCAGCAGTGCAGGAGTTAACCTTATTTGCTAAGATGCCGTGAGCTGGGTCTCTCAGCTGAAGTGGATTTTTTAATCTCCTCCTCTATATAGACCCAGCCTTGACTACAGCTAGTGTCAGTGATCAGTTCTGCTGCCTGGCTTGGAGGTTGAAGGAGTGATATTTGGAGCTTGGAGGTTTATTACAGAGATTGGTGTCTGTTGTTTTGGTTGCTTGTTAAACCTGTTTTCCTTCCTAGTTTTCTCCTTCTCTTCCCTTCTATGCGTACCCTCTGTGGTTGTGTGAGCATTTGGTGAGTTTGAGACTTAGTTACCTTGTCTGTATACCCTGTTTATTGTTGTGTTTATACACTGGTGCAGTCCTCTTCCCTGGGGGGGAGAGGGGACCACTTATAGGGCCTGCACAGGAGACACGGAGACGCTGGCAGCTCAGGCCTCCTAACCATCATAGGTACCCCCGAGATAAGGGAAAGCCAGGGCCCCATTAAAGTGGTAGGGACAGGTGCGGGTCCCAGTACGCCCTCCTGCCCCTTTAACGCCGCTTACGGCGTGACAGTTATTTATTAACTATTTTGTGTCACATAACTTCTTGTCCTTTTTTTCCTGGAAGAGCTGAGTACATCCCATGAGCTGGGACGTATGGAAAACTGCCCTAGCCTGGGGGCCTGCCATGCGTTGAACATGTGAGTGTTATCTTTTCTCCTTTATTCCCTTTATGTTATAATTACCCGTGTACATATTTGCAATTGTCTCATTTGTAAAATCTTTATAAAATATTTTTGATAAAGCACTGCCTAATTTTTTATGGGATATAATATTTAATATTAGTTCGTTCTCCTGTTCTAAACCGTACCCTAAGTCTTCTGAAGGGAAATACGCTACTGTTACTGTTGTGTTAGCTTCGGACCCGTTTAATCGAAGCTGGTGGCGGCGATACCGTGTGCAGACTGTTGAGTGATGCTGTAGCGACTGCGGCGTTGATAATTATTGTTCCTGCCTGAGTGGGAGTAGTTATCGCGTCGCTGCAGCGTGCCCAATAGCCAGTACATAGCAGGCAGCCTTTCTGGCGACTAATTACCCAGGGTGCAGTACCTAATCTGACCTGAGAGTAAGGGGGGCGCCAGAGAGCTGCAAGTGTTAAGTGGAACTGTAAGTGGGATATACATAAATCCCTGCAGTTTGTGGTATATTGAAAGCAGTGGGATACCTAGCATAAGCCCCTGCTGTAAACTAAGAGGTCAATAGCCTTGTGTGTGTTTTCTCATCACATTGCTAGCAGTGGAGGGATAACTAAGATAAGCCCCCCTGCATATGTGATAGTTGTCTGTTGGCCTAAAGTCACCCCGAATCGTGACAATTGGGGCCAGCGGTCAGGGGATTCCTGACCTCTCCTCCTTGCTTACCAAAATCCCGCACTGTCTGTCTGCCATTTCAGCCTTCTTTTCTGCTCGCTTTCTACAACTGAACATGGACAAAACAGAATTCATCATCTTTCCCCCATCTCACTCTACCCCTCCACCAGACCTATCCTTCAATGTCAATGGCTGCTCACTATCCCCAGTCCCACACGCCCGGTGCCTCGGGGTGATCCTCGACTCTGCCCTCTCTTTCAAGCCACATATCCAAGCCCTTGCCTCCTCCTGTCGTCTCAAACTCAAAAATATTTCCCGGATCCGTGCTTTCCTTGACCACAACACTGCAAAAACGCTAGTGCATGCCCTTATCATCTCCCGCCTCGACTACTGCAACCTCCTACTCTCTGGACTCCCCTCTAGCACTCTGGCACCACTCCAATCTATCCTACACTCTGCTGCCCGACTAATCCACCTGTCCCCCCGCTATTCCCCAGCCTCTCCCCTGTGTCAAGCCCTTCACTGGCTTCCTATCGCCCAGAGACTCCAGTTCAAAACCCTCACACTGACATACAAAGCCATCCACAACCTGTCTCCTCCACACATCAGTGACATGGTCTCCCGGTACCTACCTACACGCAACCTCCGATCCTCAAAAGACCTCCTTCTCTACTCCCCTCTCATCTCTTCTTCCCACAACCGCATCCAAGACTTCTCCCGTGCTTCCCCCATACTCTGGAACTCTCTACCCCAACACATCAGACTCGCGCCTACCATAGAAACCTTCAAAAAGAACCTGAAGACTCATCTCTTCCGACAAGCCTACAGCCTGCAGTGATCCTCTACCTACTGAACAGCCGCACAGCCAGCTCTTCCCTCTCCTAGTGTATCCTCACCCATCCCCTGCAGACTGTGAGCCCTCGCGGGCAGGGTCCTCCCTCCTTATGTACTCGTGTGCCTTGTTATCTGCTCATGTTTAATGTATTTGTCTATATTTGCCCCGTATTCACATGTAAAGCGCCATGGAATAAATGGCGCTATAAAAATGTATAATAATAATAATAATAACTCTCTCAATTAACAGAATAAAAATTAAAAATTTGAAAATTGCAAAATTTTCAAAATTTTAGCCAAATTTCCATTTTTTTTCACAAATAAACGCAAAAGTTATCGACCTAAATTTACCACTAACATGAAGCCCAATATGTCACGAAAAAACAGTCTCAGAATCGCTAGGATCCGTTGAAGCGTTCCTAAGTTAGTACCTCATAAAAAGACACTGGTCAGAATTGCAAAAAACGGCCAGGTCATTAAGGTCAAAATAGGCTGGGTCATGAAGGGGTTAATCTACATAGCAGCCATCTGATGATCGCTGCTATGTAGCAGAGCCGATCGAGTGGTGTCAGCTTCTTGCCTCCCATGGAGGCTATTGAAGCATGGCAAAAGTTAAAAAAAAGTGAAAAAAAAAAATGTGAAAAGAATAAAAAAAATATAAAAGTTTAAATCACCCTCTATTCGCCCCATTCAAAATAAATCAATAAAAAAAATCAAACCTACACTTATTTGTTATCGCCGAGATCAGAATCGCCCGATCTATCATTAAAAATGGATTAACCTGATCGCTAAACGGCGTAGCGAGAAAAAAAATCAAAACGCCAGCATTATGTTTTTTTGGTCGCCGCGACATTGCATTAAAATGCAATAACGGGTGATCAAAAGAACATATCTGCACCCAAATGGTATCATTAAAATTAATTTATTAATGCCAGCTCGGCACGCAAAAAATAAGCCCTCAACCGACTCCAGATCATGAAAAATGGAGACACTACGGGTATCGGAAAATGGCGCAATTTTTTTTTTTTTAGCAAAGTTTGGAATTTTTTTACATTACTTAGATAAAAGAGAATCTAGACATGTTTGGTGTCTATGAACTCATAATGACCTGGAGAATCATAATGGCAGGTCAGTTTTAGCATTTAGTGAACCTAGTAAAAAAGCCAAACAAAAAACAAGTGTGCAATATCACCACACTTGGAATTTTTTTCCCGTTTTCTAGTACATGACATGCTAAAAACCAATGATGTCGTTCAAAAGTACAACTTGTTTCGCAAAAAATATGCCCTTGCATGGCCATATTGATGGGAAAATAAAAAAGTTATGGCTCTGGGAAGGAGGGGAGCGAAAAACATAGTAACATAGTAAGGCCGAAAAAAGACATTTGTCAGTTCAGCCTATATTCCATCATAATAAATCCCCAGATCTACGTCCTTCAACAGAACCTAATAATTGTATGATACAATATTGTTCTGCTCCAGGAAGACATCCAGGCCTCTCTTGAACCCCTCGACTGAGTTCGCCATCACCACCTCCTCAGGCAAGCAATTCCAGATTCTCACTGCCCTAACAGTAAAGAATCCTCTTCTATGTTGGTGGAAAAACCTTCTCTCCTCCAGACGCAAAGAATGCCCCATTGTGCCCGTCACCTCCTTGGTATAAACAGATCCTCAGCGAGATATTTGTATTGTCCCCTTATATACTTATACATGGTTATTAGATCGCCCCTCAGTCGTCTTTTTTCTAGACTAAATAATCCTAATTTTGCTAATCTATCTGGGTATTGTAGTTCTCCCATCCCCTTTATTAATTTTGTTGCCCTCCTTTGTACTCTCTCTAGTTCCATTATATGCTTCCTGAGCACCGGTGCCCAAAACTGGACACAGTACTCCATGTGCGGTCTAACTAGGGATTTGTACAGAGGCAGTATAATGCTCTCATCATGTGTATCCAGGCCTCTTTTAATGCACCCCATGATCCTGTTTGCCTTGGCAGCTGCTGCCTGGCACTGGCTGCT
Source organism: Ranitomeya imitator (assembly GCF_032444005.1). Lineage (NCBI taxonomy): Eukaryota > Metazoa > Chordata > Amphibia > Anura > Dendrobatidae > Ranitomeya > Ranitomeya imitator. The sequence continues at coordinate 734,492,865 of NC_091282.1, read as the reverse complement.
CCAGGTAAGTTTATCAACTAGGATCCCCAAGTCCTTCTCCCTGGTCAGATTTACCCAGTGGTTTCCCGTTCAGTGTGTAATGGTGATATTGATTCCTTCTTCCCATGTGTATAACCTTACATTTATCATTGTTAAACCTCATCTGCCACCTTTCAGCCCAAGTTTCCAACTTATCCAGATCCATCTGTAGCAGAATACTATCTTCTCTTGTATTAACTGCTTTACATAGTTTTGTATCATCTGCAAATATCGATATTTTACGAACCCGGAACCCGGAAAAACAGAAAATCCCAAGGTGATGAAGGGGTTAACCAATGAATGTGAGCCCAATTGCCACGTCAAGGTGTCGTTCATAATTGGGTCCCTGTCCTGTTTTGTCACCTCTCCTGGCCAAAAAAAGCCTACAATTTATAGGTCAGGAGTGGACTATTGCGTAGTTCTTCTCACAAGATGAGAGTTTCGGGCTCAGATACAGGATGGGATGCTCTTGTCCATTGATTTCCTGTGACAGGGGGGCACCCAACCCACCTTCTGAAGCATCGGTCTGGACCACAATTTCGTTACTAAGGTTGGGTGTGATGAGAACTGGATGCTTGCACAGAGCCACCTTCAGCTCTTGAAATGCCATCTCTGTGTCAGGAGTCCATTTTACCATCGTCAACTTAGCGCCCACAAGGAGATCTGTTAACGGTGCGGCAATTATGACAAAGTTCGGGGTAAAACACTGGTAATACCAAACAATCCCAAGAAATGCCCTCACTTGCTTCTCGGAGAGCGGTTGCGGCCACTTCTGAATTGCCTCTATTTTATTCAACCGGAGCTTGATTTCACCTCTCCCAACGATGTAGCCTAAGTAACTGGCCTCTTCCTTTCCTATGGCACACTTCATGGAATTTAGGGTGAATCCTACTTTTCTCAATGCAGCGAGGATTGCCTGTTCCTTGGGCAGGTGCGAACTCCAGTCAGGACTAAAGTTGACAATGCCATCCAAGCTGGTTGCAGCATATTTCTTATGTGGAGCCAAGATTCGATCCATCACCCTCTGGAAGGTAGCTGGGGCCCCTTGCAGTCCGAAGGGCATCCTGGTATACTGAAAACACCCATCCAGCGTCAAGAAGGCTGTCTTCTCCTTGGCACTCTGGGTCATGGGGATCCGCCAGTACCCTTCGTCAGGTTGAGGGTTGTGATGTACCTTGCAGGTCCCTGTCGCTCAATGAATTCATCCACGCGGGCATTGGGTATGCACCAAAACGGGACACCTCCTTGAGCTTGCGGTAGTGGTTATAAAACTGCTAATTGCCATTTGGCTTCGGCACGATGGGACTTAACCAGCCACTTCTTGATTCTTCCATCACCATGAGGTCCAGCGTTCTCTTCACCTCCTTGGAGATTATCTACCGGCATGCTTCAGGTATTCTGTAGGGTTTGAGGTTTACACTTACATGTGGCTCTGTTAGCACGCCATGTTCCACAACCTGTGTGTGCCCTGGCACCTAAGAGAACAGGTCACTGTTCTGCTGCTGCAGTTTTTGACATTGTTGCTTCTGGGCCGGCATTAGAATCTCAGCAATCACAACCTCCTTGATTTTGGCTTCGGGACGGGCCCCCAGACAAGGAGCTTTCAGCGGTTCATGGTCCCACTCAGGAGTCCTAAGGAGAGAATTTGAATATTCCCAGTGCATTCTGGGATAAGTGAAGAGTCTCCGCGAGCTCAAAGAACATTGGATTTTGGCATTTGCAGCTAAAAGGAGGACATCTGTAAACCAGGGGAGGAGTCCCAGTGCATTCTGGGATAAGTGAAGAGTCTCCAGGAGCTCAAAGAACACTGGATTTTGGCATTTGCAGCTAAAAGGAGGACATCGGTAATTTTGGCATGGTTTTCACCGCTTTGATATCTCTTCAACAGTAAGAACATGGAAGAGGCAACGAGCCATTTAGTGAGATGCATTTCATGCTACATGTTCACAGACTTACCAGTGGAAAAGCCAAATTTCACATGCCAGAAATGCAAGCTTGCGTCCCTGTTGGTGGAAAAGTTGCAAAATCTATGAGAGGTTAGCTACATTGAAAACCATTAAGGAAGGTGAAGAGTTCTTAGACAGAGCAGAATTATCTCTTCCCGTTATAGAAAGAGAAGAAATTCACAGTGCACCTAAAGAAACAGAGAAATGGAAGCATGTGACACAGAGAAGCAGGAGGATCGGGAGGCAGTAAGCACCCATACTGCTCAGGAACCAGTACCAGGCTCTCACACAGGAGAACAATGAAGAAATACATCAAGATAAGACTTTACCCACAAAGAACAACCTTGTATGCCCTCAGAGTCCTCCTGGATAGAGAAAAAAAAAATGTTGTGAAGAAGAAACGAAGAGTTGTGGTCATTCCCTGTTGAGAGGAATAGAGGTCGCTATCTGCAGACCGGATAGAACCTCAAGAGAAATGTGCTGTCTTCCAGGTGCAAAAATTAATGATGTGTATTGTTGTGAATTCTGTGGCAGAGCTCCCTCCTGTGGTCACAAGTGGTACTTCGGCTGATTCTCTCTGTGAGCTTCTGTTGGTGGAGGGAAGTGGTACTGCGGCTTCTGAGTTTCCTCCCTCAGGTGATCTGGTGAGGTCGTTAGGTGCTTCTCTACTTAACTCCACCTAATGCTTTGATCCTGGCTTCCTGTCAATGTTCCACAGTTGGATTTGCTTTTCCCTGGATCATTCCTGTGGCCTGCTGCTCTGCATAGCTAAGTTCTTCTTTGCTATTTGTTTGCTATTTTTTCTGTCCAGCTTGTCTAATTCTTTGCTGGAAGCTCTGGGACGCAAAGGGTGTACCTCCGTGCCGTTAGTTTGGTATGGAGGGTCTTTTTGCCCCCTTTGCGTGGTTTTCTTTAGGGTTTTGTGTAGACCGCAAAGTTACCTTTTCTGTCCTCGCTCTGTTAAGAAAGTCGGGCCTCACTTTGCTGAATCTATTTCATCTCTACGTTTGTCTTTTCATCTTAACTCACAGTCATTATATGGGGGGGGGGCTGCCTTTTCCTTTGGGGTATTTCTCTGAGGCAAGGTAGGCTTATTTTCTATCTTCAGGCTAGTTAGTTTCTTAGGCTGTGCCGAGTTGCATAGGCAGAGTTAGGCGCAATCCACGGCTGCCTCTAGTGTTGTTTGGAGAGGATTAGGGATTGCGGTCTGCAGAGTTCCCACGTCTCAGAGCTCGTTCTATGATTTTGGGTTATTGTCAGATCACTGTATGTGCTCTGACCGCTATGTCCATTGTGGTACTGAATTGCCTTTCATAACAGTACAGGAAGCCAAAAGTACTAATGATTCTCAATAGAGGGAAAAAAGAAGTTCTGAGACCATTTTTTTTTTCTTTGCACTGTGTTTTGCCTTTTTTTTCCCCTAGACATTTGGGTGGTTCAGTACACAGGTGTAGCGATGGACATTAGAAGTCTGTCTTCATCTGTGGATCAGTTCTCGGCAAGAGTACAAAAGATTCAAGACACTATTGATCAGAAATCTATGTTAGAACCAAGAATTCCTATTCCTGATTTGTTTTTTGGAGATAGAACTAAGTTTCTGAGTTTCAAAAATAATTGTAAATTATTTCTGGCCTTGAAACCTCGCTCCTCTGGTGATCCAGTTCAACAGGTTTTGATTGTTATTTCTTTTTTGCGCGGCGACCCTCAGGACTGGGCATTTTCTCTTGCGCCAGGAGATCCTGCATTGAGTAATATCGATGCGTTTTTCCTGGCGCACGGATTGCTGTACGATCAACCTAATTCAGTGGATCAGGCAGAGAAAAATTTGCTGGCTCTTTGTCAGGGTCAGGATGAGATAGAGGTATATTGTCAGAAATTTAGAAAGTGGTCCGTGCTCACTCAATGGAATGAATCTGCGCTGGCAGCTATGTTCAGAAAGGGTCTCTCTGAAGCCCTTAAGGATGTCATGGTGGGATTTCCTATGCCTGCTGGTTTGAATGAGTCTATGTCTTTGGCCATTCAGATCGGTCGATGCTTGCGTGAGCGTAAATCTGTGCACCATTTGGCGGTATTACCTGAGCTTAAACCTGAGCCTATGCAGTGCGATAGGACTTTGACCAGAGTTGAACGGCAAGAACACAGACATCTGAATGGGCTGTGTTTCTACTGTGGTGATTCCACTCATGCTATCTCTGATTGTCCTAAGCGCACTAAGCGGTTCGCTAGGTCTGCCACCATTGGTACGGTACAGTCAAAATTTCTTCTGTCTGTTACCTTGATCTGCTCTTTGTCATCGTATTCTGTCATGGCATTTGTGGATTCAGGCGCTGCCCTGAATTTGATGGACTTGGAGTATGCTAAGCGTTGTGGGTTTCTCTTAGAGCCCTTGCAGTGTCCTATTCCATTGAGAGGAATTGATGCCACGCCTTTGGCCAAGAATAAGCCTCAATACTGGACCCAGCTGACCATGTGCATGGCTCCTGCACATCAGGAGGTTATTCGCTTTCTGGTGTTGCATAATCTGCATGATGTGGTCGTGTTGGGGTTGCCATGGCTACAAGCCCATAATCCAGTATTAGATTGGAAATCCATGTCGGTGTCCAGCTGGGGTTGTCAGGGGGTACATGGTGATGTTCCATTTCTGTCAATTTCGTCATCCACCCCTTCTGAGGTTCCAGAGTTCTTGTCTGATTACCGGGATGTATTTGATGAGCCCAAGTCCGATGCCCTACCTCCGCATAGGGATTGTGATTGTGCTATCAATTTGATTCCTGGTAGTAAATTCCCAAAAGGTCGACTGTTTAATTTATCCGTGCCTGAGCACGCCGCTATGCGCAGTTATGTGAAGGAATCCCTGGAGAAGGGGTATATTCGCCCGTCATCGTCACCTTTAGGAGCAGGGTTCTTTTTTGTAGCCAAGAAGGATGGTTCGCTGAGACCTTGTATAGATTACCGCCTTCTAAATAAGATCACGGTTAAATTTCAGTACCCCTTGCCATTGTTATCTGATTTGTTTGCTCGGATTAAGGGGGCTAGTTGGTTCACCAAGATAGATCTTCGTGGTGCGTATAATCTGGTGCGAATCAGGCGAGGAGATGAATGGAAAACTGCATTTAATACGCCCGAGGGTCATTTTGAGTATCTAGTGATGCCATTCGGACTTGCCAATGCTCCATCAGTGTTTCAGTCCTTTATGCATGACATCTTCCGAGAGTACCTGGATAAATTCCTGATTGTGTACTTGGATGACATTTTGATCTTCTCGGATGATTGGGAGTCTCATGTGAAGCAGGTCAGAACAGTTTTTCAGGTCCTGCGTGCTAATTCTTTGTTTGTGAAGGGATCAAAGTGTCTCTTTGGTGTGCAGAAGGTTTCATTTTTGGGGTTCATCTTTTCCCCTTCTAACATAGTAACATAGTAACATAGTAACATAGTTAGTAAGGCCGAAAAAAGACATTTGTCCATCCAGTTCAGCCTATATTCCATCATAATAAATCCCCAGATCTACGTCCTTCTACAGAACCTAATTGTATGATACAATATTGTTCTGCTCCAGGAAGACATCCAGGCCTCTCTTGAACCCCTCGACTGAGTTCGCCATCACCACCTCCTCAGGCAAGCAATTCCAGATTCTCACTGCCCTAACAGTAAAGAATCCTCTTCTATGTTGGTGGAAAAACCTTCTCTCCTCCAGACGCAAAGAATGCCCCCTTGTGCCCGTCACCTTCCTTGGTATAAACAGATCCTCAGCGAGATATTTGTATTGTCCCCTTATATACTTATACATGGTTATTAGATCGCCCCTCAGTCATCTTTTTTCTAGACTAAATAATCCTAATTTCGCTAATCTATCTGGGTATTGTAGTTCTCCCATCCCCTTTATTAATTTTGTTGCCCTCCTTTGTACTCTCTCTAGTTCCATTATATCCTTCCTGAGCACCGGTGCCCAAAACTGGACACAGTACTCCATGTGCGGTCTAACTAGGGATTTGTACAGAGGCAGTATAATGCTCTCATCATGTGTATCCAGACCTCTTTTAATGCACCCCATGATCCTGTTTGCCTTGGCGGCTGCTGCCTGGCACTGGCTGCTCCAGGTAAGTTTATCATTAACTAGGATCCCCAAGTCCTTCTCCCTGTCAGATTTACCCAGTGGTTTCCCATTCAGTGTGTAATGGTGATATTGATTCCTTCTTCCCATGTGTATAACCTTACATTTATCATTGTTAAACCTCATCTGCCACCTTTCAGCCCAAGTTTCCAACTTATCCAGATCCATCTGTAGCAGAATACTATCTTCTCTTGTATTAACTGCTTTACATAGTTTTGTATCATCTGCAAATATCGATATTTTATTTTCTACTATCGAGATGGATCCTGTTAAGGTCTAAGCCATCCATGATTGGACTCAGCCGACATCTCTGAAAAGTCTGCAAAAGTTCCTGGGCTTTGCTAATTTTTATCGTCGCTTCATCTGCAATTTTTCTAGTATTGCCAAACCATTGACCGACTTGACCAAGAAGGGTGCTGATTTGGTCAATTGGTCTTCTGCTGCTGTGGAAGCTTTTCAAGAGTTGAAGCGTCGTTTTTCTTCTGCCCCTGTGTTGTGTCAACCAGATGTTTCTCTTCCGTTCCAGGTCGAGGTTGAGGCTTCTGAGATTGGAGCAGGGGCTGTTTTGTCGCAGAGAGGTTCTGATTGCTCAGTGATGAAACCATGCGCTTTTTTTTCCAGGAAGTTTTCGCCTGCTGAGCGAAATTATGATGTGGGCAACCGAGAGTTGCTGGCCATGAAGTGGGCATTCGAGGAGTGGCGTCACTGGCTTGAAGGAGCTAAGCATCGCGTGGTGGTATTGACTGATCATAAGAACTTGACTTATCTTGAGTCTGCTAAGCGGTTGAATCCTAGACAGGCTCGTTGGTCGCTGTTTTTTGCCCGTTTTGACTTTGTGATTTCGTACCTTCCGGGCTCTAAAAATGTGAAGGTGGATGCTCTGTCTAGGAGTTTTGTGCCCGACTCTCCGGGTTTGTCTGAGCCGGCGGGTATCCTCAAGGAAGGAGTAATTGTGTCTGCCATCTCCCCTGATTTGCGGCGGGTGCTGCAAAAATTTCAGGCTAATAAACCTGATCGTTGTCCAGCGGAGAAACTGTTTGTCCCTGATAGGTGGACGAATAAAGTTATCTCTGAGGTTCATTGTTCGGTGTTGGCTGGTCATCCTGGAATCTTTGGTACCAGAGAGTTAGTGGCTAGATCCTTTTGGTGGCCGTCTCTGTCGCTGGATGTGCGTACTTTTGTGCAGTCCTGTGGGATTTGTGCTCAGGCTAAGCCCTGCTGTTCTCGTGCCAGTGGGTTGCTTTTGCCCTTGCCGGTCCCGAAGAGGCCTTGGACACATATCTCTATGGATTTTATTTCTGATCTTCCCGTTTCTCAAAAGATGTCAGTCATTTGGGTGGTCTGTGATCGCTTTTCTAAGATGGTCCATTTGGTACCCTTGTCTAAATTGCCTTCCTCCTCTGATTTGGTGCCATTGTTCTTCCAGCATGTGGTTCGTTTACATGGCATTCCAGAGAATATCGTTTCTGACAGAGGTTCCCAGTTTGTTTCAAGGTTTTGGCGAGCCTTTTGTGGTAGGATGGGCATTGACTTGTCTTTTTCCTCGGCTTTCCATCCTCAGACTAATGGCCAGACCGAACGAACCAATCAGACCTTGGAAACATATCTAAGATGCTTTGTTTCTGCCGATCAGGATGACTGGGTGTCCTTTTTGCCTTTGGCTGAGTTCGCCCTTAATAATCGGGCCAGCTCGGCTACCTTGGTTTCGCCATTTTTCTGCAATTCTGGGTTCCATCCTCGTTTCTCTTCAGGACAGGTTGAGTCTTCTGACTGTCCTGGTGTGGATACTGTGGTGGACAGGTTGCAGCAGATTTGGACTCATGTAGTGGACAATTTGACCTTGTCCCAGGAGAAGGCTCAACGTTTCGCTAATCGCAGACGCCGTGTGGGTCCCCGACTTCGTGTTGGGGATCTGGTTTGGTTATCTTCTCGTCATATTCCTATGAAGGTTTCCTCTCCTAAGTTTAAACCTCGTTTCATTGGTCTGTATAGGATTTCTGAGGTTCTTAATCCTGTGTCTTTTCGTCTGACCCCTCCAGATTCTTTTTCCATACATAACGTATTCCATAGGTCATTGTTGCGGAGATACGTGGCACCTATGGTTCCATCTGTTGATCCTCCTGCCCCGGTTTTGGTGGAGGGGGAATTGGAGTATATTGTGGAGAAGATTTTGGATTCTCGTGTTTCTAGACGGAAACTCCAGTATCTGGTTAAATGGAAGGGTTATGCTCAGGAAGATAATTCCTGGGTTTTTGCCTCTGATGTCCATGCTCCCGATCTTGTTCGTGCCTTTCATGTGGCTCATCCTGGTCGGCCTGGGGGCTCTGGTGAGGGTTTGGTGACCCCTCCTCAAGGGGGGGTACTGTTGTGAATTCTGTGGCAGAGCTCCCTCCTGTGGTCACAAGTGGTACTTCGGCTGATTCTCTCTGTGAGCTTCTGTTGGTGGAGGGAAGTGGTACTGCGGCTTCTGAGTTTCCTCCCTCAGGTGATCTGGTGAGGTCGTTAGGTGCTTCTCTACTTAACTCCACCTAATGCTTTGATCCTGGCTTCCTGTCAATGTTCCAGTGTTGGATTTGCTTTTCCCTGGATCATTCCTGTGGCCTGCTGCTCTGCATAGCTAAGTTCTTCTTTGCTATTTGTTGCTATTTTTTCTGTCCAGCTTGTCTAATTCTTTGCTGGAAGCTCTGGGACGCAAAGGGTGTACCTCCGTGCCGTTAGTTCGGTACGGAGGGTCTTTTTGCCCCCTTTTGGTGGTTTTCTTTAGGGTTTTGTGTAGACCGCAAAGTTACCTTTTCTGTCCTCACTCTGTTAAGAAAGTCGGGCCTCACTTTGCTGAATCTATTTCATCTCTACGTTTGTCTTTTCATTTTAACTCACAGTCATATGTGGGGGGCTGCCTTTTCCTTTGGGGTATTTCTCTGAGGCAAGGTAGGCTTATTTTCTATCTTCAGGCTAGTTAGTTTCTTAGGCTGTGCCGAGTTGCATAGGCAGAGTTAGGCGCAATCCACGGCTGCCTCTAGTGTTGTTTGGAGAGGATTAGGGATTGCGGTCTGCAGAGTTCCCACGTCTCAGAGCTCGTTCTATGATTTTGGGTTATTGTCAGATCACTGTATGTGCTCTGACCGCTATGTCCATTGTGGTACTGAATTGCCTTTCATAACAGTGTATGACAGGATATCAGGACTCTTCAGACATACAGACGACCACCCATTCCTGCTAATACATGTGGGGACAAATGACACCGCAAGAAAGGACAAGGAAACCATCTGCAGTGACTGAAAACTTAGGTAAGAAAGTGAAAGAACTGAGAGCGCAGGTGGTCTTTTCTTCCATCATCCCAGTGGATGTCCACGGAACAAGGAGGTGGAATAAGATTCTGCAGGAAAACAACTGGCTACGTCGATGGTGCCGTCAGCAAGGATTCGGATTTCTGGATCACTGAGTGAATTACCTATACGATGGACTGCTTGCTAGAGATGGGGTGCATTTTACGAAGACTGGAAAACATGTATTTGGAATTAACCTTGCTACACTCATCAGGAGAGCTTTAAACTATAAGAATGTGGGAAGGGAAGCAAAAGGCCAGAAAAAAAACAAAAACATACACCTGACAAATAAAATTGAGAACTCTGCTAACAGAAGTGGAAAGGAAGAACAAAGACAAAAAAAATCTAAATAATAAAAATATTGGAGGAAGAGAAACCAATCACAAACTAAAATGTTTCTATACAAATGCACAAAGCATGGGCAACAAACAAGGAGAATTGGAACTACTAACACAGGAGAAGAAATATGATGTCATTGGAACCACTGAAACTTGGTGGGACGATACACATGATTGGAATACAAGGCTTGAAGGAAACAACTTATTTGCAAGAAACAGACATGATTAACGAGGAGGAGGTGTCACACTGTATGTTAGAAAAGCGTATTTCTGCACAGATTGAAGCTTCTGAGACTCTGAATTCTTTGGACTGGGTAAGAATACAAGGAGAGAACAATGGAAAGGAAACCATTGTAGGCATTTACTACAGGCCGCCTGTGAAAGCTGAAGGTATGGATCAAATCTTTAAGCATCAATTGGTCAAGGTCTCCAAAAAATATGACATCGTGGTCATTGGGAGATTTCAACTATCCAGACATTTGTTGGGAATCTCTCTCAGGCAAAACTAACAGGTCAAGCAAATTCTTATCCTCTCTTGCTGACAACTTTATCTTCCAAAAGGTAGGGGGGAAACAAGGGGATCTGCTACCTTGAATCTAATCCCTATAAACAGGCAGGAAATGGTTGAGGATGTAAAAGTGGCTGGGACCCTAGGAGGTAGCGACCAAGCTATTTTAGAATTTTGGATAACTAATTTTGGATAAGGAGGAAGATCTGTGAAGACTCAATGCCATCCAAGCTGGTTGCAGCATATTTCTTATGTGGAGCCAAAATTCGATCCATCACCCTCTGGAAGGTAGCTGGGGCCCCTTGCAGTCCGAAGGGCATCCTGGTGTACTGAAAACACCCATCCAGCGTCAAGAAGGCTGTCTCCTCCTTGGCACTCTGGGTCATGGGGATCTGCCAGTACCCTTCGTCAGGTTGAGGGTTGTGATGTACCTTGCAGGTCCCTGTCGCTCAATGAATTCATCCACACGGGCATTGGGTATGCACCAAAACGGGACACCTCCTTGAGCTTGCGGTAGTGGTTATAAAACTGCTAATTGCCATTTGGCTTCGGCACGATGGGACTTAACCAGCCACTTCTTGATTCTTCCATCACCATGAGGTCCAGCGTTCTCTTCACCTCCTTGGAGATTATCTACCGGCATGCTTCAGGTATTCTGTAGGGTTTGAGGTTCACCCTTACATGTGGCTCTGTTAGCACGCCATGTTCCACAACCTGTGTGCGCCCTGGCACCTAAGAGAACAGGTCACTGTTCTGCTGCTGCAGTTTTTGACATTGTTGCTTCTGGGCCGGCATTAGCATCTCAGCAATCACAACCTCCTTGATTTTGGCTTCGGGACGGGCCCCCAGACAAGGAGCTTTCAGTGGTTCACGGTCCCACTCAGGAGTCCTAAGGAGAGAATTTGCATATTCCCAGTGCATTCTGGGATAAGTGAAGAGTCTCCGCGAGCTCAAAGAACATTGGATTTAGGCATTTGCAGCTGAAAGTAGGACGGTTAGATTTCAGAAAGGCAAATTTTAAGGGACTCAGAAAGGGAATCGGAGGGATCTATAGGCTGGATATCCTTAAGGACAAAAACGTTCAGGAAGGATGGGAAATCTTGAAAAATTAGATTCTCAAAGCACAATCGTTAACAATTCCAAAAAGAGGGAAGAATACGAAGCATTTAAGGAAATCAGGATGGATGAATATAGAACTTAAATACATGTTAAAAAGAAAGAAATGTTTATCAAATAGAAAGAGGGAGGCATATCTAAAGAAGAATATAATGCTATCTGCAGAGCCTGAAGGGCATGAATCAGATTAGTTAAAGCTGATAATGAATTAAGGCTTGCAAGAGACGTCAAAAGCAATAAAAAAGGATTTTGAGAATGTCAAAAGTAGTGATGAGCGAATATACTCGTTACTCGAGATTTCTCGAGCACACTCGGGTGTTCTCCGAGTATTTTTTAGTGCTAGGAGATTTAGTTTTCATCACCGCAGCTGAATGATTTACATCTGTTAGCCAGCATAAGTACATGTGGGGGTTGCCTGGTTGCTAGGGAATCCCCACATGTAATCAAGCTGGCTAAGAGATGTAAATCATTCAGCTGAGGTGAGGAAAACAATCTCTGAGCACTAAAAAATACTCGGAGGTCACCCGAGCATGCTCGGGAAATCTCGAGTAACAAGTATATACGTTCATCACTAGTCAAAAGTAAAAGAAAAGTCAAATATGCTAAATTATTTTTACAGGATAAAATGATGAAATGGTAAGAAAGGATATTGAGAAGGCCAAAATTTTAAATTCCTATTTTGCATCTGTTTTCTCTCAGAAAGGAAGTGTAACCAACTGATCTTCACTGTCCTATTAAGGAATAGAAAAATCCAGGATATCTATAAAGAGAAAGATAGTGAGGAAACACTTAGCTAACATAAATGAATTCAAGTCTCCACGTCCAAACTAATTACACCCCAGAGTACTGAAGGAGGTAGCAGAAGAAATTTTTGAACCACTATCCATAATCTTTGAAAATTCTTGGAGAACAGGAGAAGTCCCAGAAGACTGGAGAAGAGCAAATGTTGCTTCTATCTTCAAAAAGGGGAAGGTGGACCCAAGGAACAATAGGCCGGCGAGTCTGACTTCTATACCAGGAAAGAGCTTTGAATAAATTATTAAACAACATGTATGCAAGTACCTGGATAAGAATGAAGTGATTAACCAGAGTCAGCATAGGTTTGTAACAAATAAGTTATGTCAGGCTAACTTAATTTCCATCTATTACAGAATCACTGACTGGGTGTGACAGGGAAATGCTGTGGACATAGTATATTTTGACTTCAGCAAAGCATTTGACAAATTATCTCACACCATCCTTATTGAAAAAATGTATGGAATGGACAAGGCAACTGTTAAGTTGATTCATAACTGGCTCAGTGATCGGACCCAAAGAGTGGTTGTAAATGGCTGCACATCCAGTTGAAAGAATGTCTCAAGTGGGGTACCACAGGGTTCTGCCCTGGGCCATGTTTTGTTCAACATCTTTATCAATGATTTAGATGAAGGAATTGAAGGTACACTGATTAAATTTTCTGATGACACAAAGCTAGGAGGGATACCTAATACTAGAGAAGAGAGAGAGGATTCAAAAAAATATAAATAAACTGGAGCAGTAACTAACAGAATGGTTCTTACAAGGAAAAATGCAAAGTACTACATCTGGGCAATAAAAATGAAAAAAGCATATACAGAATGGGAGGAATAGGGCTAAGCAACAGCACATGTAAAAAAGGACTTGGGTATACTAATAGATCATAAACTGAACATGAGTCAACAGTGTGATGCAGCAGCAAAAAAGGCAAATGCAATTCTGGGATGTATTAAAACCTTTCTGACATCGGACGTACTATCCCGTCGAGGTGGTATGGGCCCGTATGACCACCGACGGAATAGCACGTCATCGCCGATCAGCCGCGCTCACGGGGAGCGCGGCCGATCGGGGACAGGTGTCAGCTGACTATCACAGCTGACATCCGGCACTATATGCCAGGAGCGGTCACGGACCACTCCTGGCACATCAACCACCGGCATACTGCGATCAAAGATGATCGCAGCGTTCCGGTGGCACAGGGAAGCATCGCACAGGGAGGGGGCTCCCTGCGTGCTTCCCTGAGACCCTCGGAGCAACGCGATGTGATCGCGTTGCTCCGAGAGTCTCCTACCTCCTCCTCCCTGCATGCCCAGATCCAAAATGGCCACAGTGGGCCTTCCGGGTCTTGCAGGGAGGTGGCTTTCTTTTCAAGCGCCTGCTCAGAGCAGGCGCCGGGAAGCCTCCCTGTAGTGCCTGTCAGATCAGTGATCTGTCACTTTACTGTGATGTCCCACCCTGGGACAATGTAAAAAAGTAAAAACATAATATTTACATGTGTAAAAAAAAAAATTTCCTAGATAAAGAAAAAAAAAATATTGTTCCAATAAATACATTTCTTTATATAAATTAAAAAAATCAATAAAAGTACACATAAAACTGCCCCACTAGTTAACCCCTTCAGTGAACACAGTAAAAAGAAAACGAGGTAAAAAAATGACGTTTTATTATCATACTGCCAAACAAAAAGTGGAATAACATGCAATCAAAAAGACGGATATAAATAACCATGGTACCGCTGAAAATGTCGTCTTGTCCCGCAAAAACTAGCTGCCACACAGCGTCAACAATGAAAAAATAAAAAAGTTATAGTCCTTAGAATAAAGTGATGCAAAAATAATTATTTTTTATATAAAATAGTTTTTATCGTATAAACGCGCCAAAACATAAAAAAATGATATAAACGAGGTATCGCTGTAATCGTTCTGACCCGAAGAATAAAATGGCTTTATCAATTTTACCAAATGTGGAACAGTATAAGCCCCCCCCCCAAAAAAAAAAAAAAATTAATGAATAGCTGGTTTTTGTTCATTCTACCTCACAAAAATCAGAATAAAAAGCGATCAAAAAATGTCACGTGCCCGAAAATGGTACCAATAAAAACGTCAACTCGTCCCGCAAAAAACAAGACCTCACATGACTGTGGACCAAAATATGGAAAAATTAAAGCTCTCAAAATGTGGAGAAGGAAAAACTATTTTTTGCAATAAAAAGCATCTTTTAGTGACTGCTGCATATAAAAATCTGCTAAAAAACCTGCTATAAAAGTAAATCACAACCCCTTCATCACCCCCTTATTAGGGAAAAATAATAAAAATTTAAAAAATGTATTTATTTCCATTTTCCCATTAGGGTTAACGTTAGGGTTGGGGCTAAGGTTAGAGTTAGGGTTGGGGCCAAAGTTAGGGTTAGGGCTAAAGTTAGGGTTAGGGTTGGGGCTAAAGTTAGGGTTTGGATTACATTTACAGTTGGGATTAGGGTTGGGATTAGGGTTAGGGGTGTGTTTGGATTAGGGTTTCATTTATAATTAGGGGTTTCCACTGTTTAGGCACATCAGGGGCTCTCCAAACGCGACATGGCTTCCGATCTCAATGCCAGCCAATTCTGTGTTGAAAAAGTAAAACAGTGCTCGTTCCCTTCCGAGCTCTCCCGTGTGCCCAAACAGGGGTTTACCCCAACATATGGAGTATCAGCGTACTCAGGACTAATTGGACAACAACTTTTGGGGTCCAATTTCTCCTGCTACCCTTGGGAAAATACAAAACTGGGGGCTAAAAAATAATTTTTGTGGGAAAATTTTTTATTTTTATGGCTCTGCAATATAAACTTCTGTGAAGCCCTAGGTGGGTCAAAGTGCTCACCACACATCTAGATAAGTTCCTTAGGGGGTCTACTTTCCAAAATGGTGTCACTTGTGGGGGGTTTCAATGTTTAGGCACATCAGTGGCTCTCCAAACGCAACATGGCATTCCATCTCAATTCCTGTTAATTTTGCATTGAAAAGTCATACGGTGCTCCTTCCCTTCCGAGCTCTCCCATGCGCCTTAAAGGGACACTGTCACCTGAATTTGGAGGGAACAATCTTCAGCCATGGAAGCGGGGTTTTGGGGTTTTTGATTCACCCTTTCCTTACCCGCTAGCTGTATGCTGGCTGCAATATTCGATTGAAGTTCATGGCTGAAGATTGTTCCCTCCAAATTCAGGTGACAGTGTCCCTTTAACAGTGGTTTACCCCCACATATGGGGTATCGGCTTACTCAGGACAAATTGTACAACATCTTTTGCGGTCCATTTTCTCCTGTTACCCTTAATAAAATAAAACAAATTGGAGCTGAAGTAAATTTTTTGTGAAAAAAAGTTAAATGTTCATTTTTTTTTTAAACATTCCAAAAATTCCTGTGAAACACCTGAAGGGTTAATAAACTTCTTGAATGTGGTTTTGAGCACCTTGAGGGGTGCAGTTTTTAGAATGGTGTCACACTTGGGTATTTTCTATCATATAGTCCCCTAAAAATGACTTGAGATGTGGTCCCTAAAAAAAAAAATGGTGTTGTAAAAATGAGAAATTGCTGGTCAACTTTTGACCCTTATAACTCCCTAACAAAAAAAAATTTTGGTTCCAAAATTGTGCTGATGTAAAGTAGACATATGGGAAATGTTACTTATTAAGTATTTTGTGTGACATATCTCTGATTTAATTGCTTAAAAATTTGGAAACTTGTGAAATTTTCAAAATTTTTGCCAAATTTACATTTTTTTCACAAATAAACGCAGGTAATAATTTTTTTTACCACTAGCATGAAGTACAATATGTCACAAGAAAATGTCAGAATCATCAGGATCCATTGAAGCGTTCCAGAGTTATAACCTCATAAAGGGACAGTGGTCAGAATTGTAAAAATTGGCCCGGTCATTAACATGCAAACCACCCTAGGGGGTAAACGGGTTAACGTGCAAACCACCCTTGGGGGTAAAGGTGTTAACAGAAGCATACAGTCTAGATCACACAAAGTCAATATTGACCTCTAGTCCTCTTTGGTCAGACCTCATCTGGAATACATATACAATACGCATAGCCGGACTTCCATCACTGATACATGTACAGGTTTACTTGAAAAAGGCTCATAAGCCGAAACGTCGAAAAATTACCTGTGGAGTGATGAATATTATTGTTTCATTTTTCTAAATACGTATGCGGTGAACTAACGTCATTTGAAACGTCATTGACAACGTTTGGAATTTTCTAATAAACTCATATATGAATTGCATGGACTTCTATTGTGTGCCGGAGTTATTTTTCTGGATCACACAGGTCCTGGCAGGACTCTGCAGGTGGAGATACGGTGGACCTCCTCCCACCCACTCTATGGAGGTCCACGAAAACCAGCCCACCACCTGTGGGAGATTGAGACCAGAACTGGCTAACGGGGACGCACTCACACGTGGTCCCTATGGGAAAAATGAATGGTGGATTGTCAGAGTGAGCCTCTCTTGACTACTAGATGGGTGTCTGAACCTCTGCACTCCCTCCTAATACCCCTGTACATGCCAGAAGGTACATTACAAAATTGATTCTAACTATGACAGTCAATAAATCCGAGCATTTGAATTTCCAGTCTTCTGTTCTGCACAGCTCCCACCAGGTAAATCTTCCATTCTACACATTTTATGCACATTATCAAAAGCTAAATATTTATACTGAAGAATTGCTGCACAGTAAGTTTACAGAGTATGTAATGTCCTATACAGAAAGATCAATAATTCCTGGGAAGGTTATTCAGTGCTATGTTTGCAGTTATTATATGAGATCACACCACCTTATATTGCAGAAATATTAAGGAAAAAAATCTTACCTTCACATATATTAAAACAAAATGGAGGAAAACTAAAGCTCCTACGAATAATTAGCACAATTCAAATTCATAAAGAGCTGCAGGAAAGAAATATATCTTGGTACCGTGTTAGCCAGTGGATAGAAAAATATTTAGAATTGAGAGTCCTCAGTGGTTGATACCTTTTAATGGCTAACTGAAAAGATGGTAACAAATTGCAAGCTTTCGAGACTACACAGGTCTCTTCATCAGATGAAGAGACCTGTGTAGTCTCGAAAGCTTGCAATTTGTTACCATCTTTTCAGTTAGCCATTAAAAGGTATCAACCACTGAGGACTCTCAATTCTAAATATTTTTTTAAAGAGCTGCAACAACTCATACATATTACACAGATGTCGGCTGAATGATTGCTTGTCCAGCAGCTATTTCCCATGACTTCCCCATGCATAGGAATGCTCGGCTGAGCGCTTTTGTTTTCTCAGTAAGCCACCATCAGACTATTTCAGCTGCAGTTTAGAATAAAAGGATTGGTTGTTGGGATTCCAAAGTGCTGAATATTTCTCTGTCCGTAGCAGGTTCAGACTACTTTAATCCAATGTAGATGACTTGCAGGAAAGTAGACTTGCATTGGTCAGGCTACATTTAGCAGAGGGAGAGTCAGTATTTGCTAATTGCTCTTTGCTTATGTTAAACAGTCACAAGACACGACTTCTGCCAACAAACAAGTGCTGCTCGAATATCCACAAGTCAAACGTTGCACATTTAAAAAGGGTTATCAAGGACTATTTTATTTTTTTCTTATGGGCCTAAGAACTTACAGGCAGGTAGTTGCTAAGTTCCTACCTGTTGTGCCTGACCTCTGCCGGTTAAGAGCGGACATAGACAGATCCTGAGGCTTTCAATGACATCACGCAGAGGAGATGCTTCTCTACTGCTCTGCTCTGTCGATGGGGCCCGACAGTCGATGTTATGCTGATCTGATCGACAGTTGGCTTGCCATTGCCTAACTGCAGGGAGCTGCCTGACAATCAGCATGAAGTCGGCAGTCACGTCCTGTCGACAGATATGCTCTTTAGACATGAAGCAGCTGAATCTCTGTCAGGAGTGATCTGTGATCAATTTGAGCAGGGGCAGAACAGGCAGGTAGTTAGCAACTACCAGCCTGTTGGTTTCTTAACCCCATGAGGAAAAAAATAAAAACATTCACTTACATGGTGTTACAACTATATTGGGACAGAGTGATCACTAATGCGATCGGTTGCCATACAGCATGCCTGTTGTTGTCAACGCATTATTGGTTTAAAGTGAAATTTATTTTGTCATTGCTGCCAAAGATTATGCCACAGAGTCCGTATTTTTTTGTAGCAGTCTGTGAAATACTTGATCCTGGTTGCAGTTTTTTCCACTGCAATTCTTTCAAGCTCTTGAATGTTTGCAAGTTTCTTTTCTCAGTAACAGATTTCAGCTCTCTCCAAAGATATTCAGCTGGATTATAGTCAGGACTCATTGCTCACCAATGTAAAACAGTGCAATTTTCCTTTAACTTCTCTTGTGAACTTTTGTGGCTTTGGGCCATTATCCTGCTGTTTGAGTAAAACCTAGATTTTTTACATGTGGGAACACATTCCGTTTCAAAATGATCTTAATAAACCTCCAATTTCATTGTTCCTGTAACACGTTCAAGACCTTCAGTCTTGATGGACCTGCCATATATTATGAATCTGCCATTATGCTGCACTTTTCATTATGGGCTTCTATAAAAAAAATAACTCTGGATGTATTGCCAAATAGCTCTACTCCATACAAGTTTCCTAGGGATTGTGGTTTGTCCATGTAACTTTTTGCAAGGTTCATTTGCTTTTTTTAAGGCCTTTTTTAAGCAGTAGGGTCCTCTTTGGCTTTCGCTACTAGGTCCCCGCTGTTAGTGTGTGGCGCATATTGTTTGAAGCCATCACTCTATGTCTCCATGTCACCCTGACGTTCTTTGGTTATTATAAGTGGTTTCTTGGCCACATTCCAGCCAACTTCAAATATGGTTCTCATCCATTTTCCTTAAAAAGTATTGGACAGATTAATGAAAAGCAAAGTTCTTTATAACCTTTTTTACCTTTTAAACCAGGATGCCAACCCCTTAAACGGCTTGTGCTAGGTGAGATTATAATTTCTGGTCTGCTCAGAAAGCAGTTTGGTCTTTGCCACTGGGAAAAAAAAGTTAACGGAATAAAACAGGAAATTTTGAACATCAAAGTAATCATGAGAGTAAAGTGAGGTGAACACTGACTAGGTGGGGCCAGGTAGACTCAAATTTCTATTTCTGACTTTTTCCACTGTTTTTATGCTTTTCTGTATTAAACATTTAAGTTTATACCCAAGCAGTATCACTAAACACTTTATTTCATTAGTTATTTTACATTGTGTACAGAGGTGTTGACCACAACTGTATGACTGTCCTATACACATGCCCAATTGCAATTCATTCCATATTTAGGAATTTTTATTTTAAACAATGTTTTATGTCGGTCCATCCTTACACATGGGAGCGCCCGTTTCTTTTCTTGTTAGAGTTCACTCAGACTGACATAGTGGAGCCAAATGATGGGCAGGCTCACCTGGGCCCAGTTGCGCAATCACAGGCACAACTCTTGTAAAGAGAGACTGCAGCGCTCGTCGTCAATCCCAGCAGGGATTAACCCCTTCCCGACCCATGACGCCACGTAGGCGTCATGAGAGTCGGTGCCAATCCGACCCATGACGCCTATGTGGCGTCATGGAAAGATCGCGTCCCTGCAGATCGGGTGAAAGGGTTAACTCCAATTTCACCCGATCTGCAGGGACAGGGTGAGTGGTACCTTTACCCCGGCGGGGGTGGCTTCACCCTCCCCCCCCCCCCCCGTGGCTACGATCGCTCTGATTGGCTGTTGAAAGTGAAACTGCCAATCAGAGAGATTTGTAATATTTCACCTAAAAAACTGGTGAAATATTACAATCCAGCCATGGCCGATGCTGGAATATCATCGGCCATGGCTGAAAACACTGGTGTGCCCCCCCACCCCACCGATCGCCCCCCCAGTCCACCGATCTGTGGTCCGCTCCCCTCTGTCCTGTGCTCTGCTCCCCTGTCCTCCTGTCCGCTCCCCCCGTGCTCCTATGCCACCTCCGTGCTCCGACGCCCCCTTGTGCCCCGATCTTCCCCTTATACTTACCGGGCCTCTCGGTGTCCGTCCGTCTTCTCCCTGGGTACCACCATCTTCCAAAATGGCGGGTACATGCGCAGTGCGCCCGCCGAATCTGCCGGCCGGCAGATTCGTTCCAGGTATATTTTGATCACTGTGATATAACCTATCACAGTGATCAAAATAAAAAAAATAGTAAATGACCCCCCCCCCTTATCACCCCCATAGGTAGGGCCAATAATAAAATAAAGAAAATATTTTTTTTTCTTTTTCCACTAGGGTTAGGGTTAGAACTAGGGCTAGGGTTAGAACTAGGGTTAGGGTATTTGCACACGGTGTGGATTTGGCTGCGGATCCGCAGTGGATTGGCCGCGGATTCGCAGCGGATTGGCCAGGATCCGCAGCGGATTGGCCGCTGCAAATTCGTAGCATTTTTCCATCAGGTTTACAGTACCATGGAAACCTATGGAAAACCAAATCCGCTGTGCCCATGGTGCGGAAAATACCGTGCAGAAACGCTGCGTTGTATTTTCCACAGCATGTCAATTTTGTGCGGATTCCACAGCGTTTTACACCTGATCCTCAATAGAAATCCGCAGGTGAAATCCGCACAAAAAACACTGGAAAGCCACTGTAAATCCGCAGGTAAAACGCAGTGCCTTTTATCTGCAGATTTTTCAAAAATCGTGCGAAAAAATCTCACACGAATCCGCAACGTGGGCACATAGCCTTAGGGTTAGGGTTGGAATTAGATTTAGGGTTGGAATTAGGGCTAGGGTTGGAAATATTAAGATTAGGCTTGTGGTTAGGGTTATGGATAGGGTTAGGGGTGTGTTGGGGTTAAAGTTGTGGTTAGGGTTAGGATTAGGGTTGGGATTAGGGTTAGGGTTGTGGTTAGGGGTGTGTTGGGGTTAGTGTTGAAGTTAGAATTGAGGGGTTTCCACTGTTTAGGCACATCAGGGGTCTCCAAACGCAACATGGCGCCACCATTCATTCCAGCCAATCTTGCTTTCAAAAAGTCAAAATGGTGCTCCCTCCCTTCCGAGCCCCGACGTGCTCCCAAACAGTGGTTTACCCCCACATATGGGGTATCAGTGTACATAGTTACATAGTTATTAAGGTTGAAGGAAGACTATAAGTCCATCTAGTTCAACCCATAGCCTAACCTAACATGCCCTAACATGTTGATCCAGAGGAAGGCAAAAAAACCCATGTGGCAAAGAGTAAGCTCCACATTGGGGAAAAAAAATTCCTTCCCGACTCCACATACGGCAATCAGACTAGTTCCCTGGATCAACGCCCTATCAAGGAATCTAGTGTATATACCCTGTAACATTATACTTTTCCAGAAAGGTATCCAGTCCCCTCTTAAATTTAAGTAATGAATCACTCATTACAACATCATACGGCAGAGAGTTCCATAGTCTCACTGCTCTTACAGTAAAGAATCCGCGTGTTATTATGCTTAAACCTTTTTTCCTCCAAACGCAGAGGATGCCCCCTTGTCCCAGTTTCAGGTCTATGATTAAAAAGATCATCAGAAAGGTCTTTGTACTGTCCCCTCATATATTTATACATTAAAATAAGATCACCCCTTAGTCTTCGTTTTTCCAAACTAAATAGCCCCAAGTGTAATAACCTATCTTGGTATTGCAGACCCCCCAGTCCTCTAATAACCTTGGTCAAGTGTACTCAGAACAAACTGGGCAACAACTATTGGGGTCTAATTTCTATTGTTACCCTTGTGAAAATAAAAAATTGCTTGCTAAAACATCTTTTTTGAGGAAAGAAAAATGATTTTTTATTTTCACGGCTCTGCGTTGTAAACTGCTGTGAAGCACTTGGGGGGTTCAAAGTGCTCACCACATATCTAGATAAGTTCCTTGGGGGGTCAAGTTTCCAAAATGTGGTCAATTGTAGGGGGTTTCTACTGTTTAGGCACATCAGGGGCTCTGCAAACGCAACGTGACGCCCGCAGACCATTCCATCAAAGTCTGCATTTCAAAAGTCTCTACTTCCCATCTGAGCCCCGACGTGTGCCCAAATAGTGGTCCCCCCCCACATATGGGGCATCAGCATACTCAGGACAAACTGGACAACAACTTTTGGGTCCAATTTCTCCTGTTACTCTTGTGAAAATAAAAAATTGCAGTTCCTTGGGGGGTCTAGTTTCGAAAATAGGGTTACATGTGGTGGAGCTCCAATGTTTAGGCACACAGGGGCTCTCCAAACGCGACATGGTGTCCGCTAACGATTGGACCTAATTTTTCATTCAAAAGTCAAATGGCGCTCCTTCCCTTCCGAGCCTTGCCATGTGCACAAACAGTGGTTTGTGACCACATATGAGGTATCGGTGTACTCAGGAGCAATTGTCCAACACATTTTAGGATCCATTTTATCCTGTTGCCCATGTGAAAATGAAAAAATTGAGGCTAAAATAAATTTTTTGAGAAAAAAAAGTACTTTTTCAATTTTAACGGATCAATTTGTGAAGCACCTGGGGGTTCAAAGTGCTCACTATGCATCTAGATAAGCTCCTTGGGGGGTCTAGTTTCCAAAATGGGGTCACTTGTGGGGAAGCTCCAATGTTTAGGCACACAGGGGCTCTCCAAACAGGACATGGTGTCCGCTAAAGATTGGAGCCAATTTTTCATTGAAAAAGTCAAATGGCGCTCCTTCCCTTCAGAGCCCTGTCGTGCGCCCAGACAGTGGTTCCCCCCCACATATGAGGTATCGGCGTACTCAGGACAAATTGTACAATAACTTTTGGTGTCCAGTTTCTCCTTTTACCCTTGGGAAAATAAAATAGTTGCTAAAACATCATTTTTGTGACTAAAAAGTTAAATGTTCATTTTTTCCTTCCATGTTGCTTCTGCTGCTGTGAAGTACCTGAAGGGTTAATAAACTTCTTGAATGTGGTTTTGAGTACCTTGAGGGGTGCAGTTTTTTTTTTGTGTCACTTTTGGGTATTTTCAGCCATATAGACCCCTCAAACTGACTTCAAATGTGAGGTGGTCCCTAAAAAAAATGGTTTTGTAAATTTTGTTGTAAAAATGAGAAATCGCTGGTCAAATTTTAACCCTTATAACTTCCTAGCAAAAAAAAAATGTTGTTTCCAAAATTGTGCTGATGTAAAGTAGACATGTGAGAAATGTTATTTATTAACTATTCTGTGTCACATAACTCTGGTTTAACAGAATAAAAATTCAAAATTTGAAAATTGCTAAATTTTCAAAATTTTAGCCAAATTTCCATTTTTTTCACAAGTAAACGCAAAAATTATTGACCTAAATTTACCACTAACATGAAGCCCAATATGTCACGAATAAACAATCTCAGAACCGTTAGAATCCGTTGAGGCGTTCCCGAGTTATTACCTCATAAAGGGACACTGGTCAGAATTGCAAAAAACGACCAGGTCATTAAGGTCAAAATAGGCTGGGTCATGAAGGGGTTAAAAAAAATAATCCAAAAAACAGGAAGAAAACATGAAGATCTGAAGGCGCTGTGCAATCAGACATATTATACAATTCTGTTTTTTATTAATAAAACAATGCGTTTCTAGAGTGGACCCCTCTCTTCATCACATACAAATAAAGATAAAAACAGAGTGAATTGCAGTCTTAAAAGCACATAGATCATGTGTAGGTATTTGGATTCATTAATTATTCAACCCTTCCCATGCAATTACACATCAATATCAACTCATACCCCCAGATATTAAACAGAGCAATTATAAATAAAACAGATATCATCGTATCCCTATTCAGCCTGTATGGTCTATGCATTCATTCAATCCTTCAGGAAATAATGTGGACAATTTAAAAATCCAGATACTTTCTCTATTCACCAATCTTTGATATCTATTAGTATGACCAATGGTGTTTGTTCTATTATAATAAGCTCTACATTGGCTATATCTAGATACATTAATATCTGTCTGTTATTGGTAATCGCTGTTCAACTCCTTAACGACCAGAGATATTTCAGTTTTTGAATTTATGTTCTTGCTCCCCTCCTTCCCAAAGCCATAACTTTTTTATTTTTATGTCAATATGGCCATGTGAGGGCTTGCTTTTTTGCGAGACAAGTTGTACTTTTGAATGACACCATTGGTTTTAACATATCGTGTGCTGAAAAAAAAATCCAAATGCGATGAAAAAAAAAAAAAAAAAAAAAAGGGGAAATCTGTTTTTTTTTTTTAACCCCTTTCTGCCATTAGACGTACTATTGCGTCCATGTGGGGTGGGCTTTACTTCCCAAGGACGCAATAGTACGTCATATGCGATCGGCAGCGCTCACGGGGGGAGCGCCGCCGATCGCGGCCGGGTGTCAGCTGTTTATCGCAGCTGACATCCGGCACTATGTGCCAGGAGCGGTCACGGACCGCCCCCGGCACATTAACCCCCGGCACACCGCGATCAAAGATGATCGCGATGTGCCGGCGGTATAGGGAAGCACCGCGCAGGGAGGGGGCTCCCTGCGGGCTTCCCTGAGCCCCCCGCAGCAACGCGATGTGATCGCGTTGCTGCGAGGGTCTCACCTCCCTCCCTGCTCCCTCCAGCCCCGGATCCAAGATGGCCGCGGATCCGGGTCCTGCAGGGAGGGAGGTGGCTTCACAGAGCCTGCTCAGAGCAGGCACTGTGAAGGCTGCAGCGCTGCATGTCAGATCAGTGATCTGACAGAGTGCTGTGCAAACTGTCAGATCACTGATCTGTGATGTCCCCCCCTGGGACAAAGTAAAAAAGTAAAAAAAAAAAATTTCAAATGTGTAAAAAAAATTAAAAAAAATATTCCAAAATAATGAAAAAAAAAAAAAATATTATTCCCATAAATACATTTCTTTATCTAAATAAAAAAAAAAAAACAATAAAAGTACACATATTTAGTATCGCCGCGTCCGTAACGGCCCGACCTATAAAACTGGCCCACTAGTTAACCCCTTCAGTAAACACCGTAAGAAAAAAAAAAAAAAACGAGGCAAAAAACAACGCTTTATTATCATACCGCCGAACAAAAAGTGGAATAACACGCGATCAAAAAGACAGATATAACTAACCATGGTACCGCTGAAAACGTCATCTTGTCCCGCAAAAAACGAGCCGCCATACAGCATCATCAGCAAAAAAATAAAAAAGTTATAGTCCTGAGAATAAAGTGATGCAAAAATAATTATTTTTTCTATAAAATAGTTTTTATCGTATAAAAGCGCCAAAACATAAAAAAATGATATAAATGAGGTATCGCTGTAATCGTACTGACCCGAAGAATAAAACTGCTTCATCAATTTTACCAAACGCGGAACGGTATAAACGCCTCCCCCAAAAGAAATTCATGAATAGCTGGTTTTTGGTCATTCTGCCTCACAAAAATCGGAATAAAAAGCGATCAAAAAATGTCATGTGCCCGAAAATGTTACCAATAAAAACATCAACTCGTCCCGCAAAAAACAAGACCTCACATGACTCTGTGGACCAAAATATAGAAAAATTATAGCTCTCAAAATGTGGTAACGCAAAAAATATTTTTTGCAATAAAAAGCGTCTTTCAGTGTGTGACGGCTGCCAATCATAAAAATCCGCTAAAAAACCCGCTATAAAAGTAAATCAAACCCCCCTTCATCACCCCCTTAGTTAGGGAAAAATTTAAAAAATGTATTTATTTCCATTTTCCCATTAGGGCTAGGGTTAGAGTTAGGGCTAGGGTTAGGGCTAGGGTTAGGGCTAGGTTTAGGGCTAGGGTTAGGGCTAGGGTTAGGGCTAGGGTTAGGGCTAGGGTTAGGGCTAGGGTTAGGATTAGGGTTAGGGCTAGGGTTAGGGCTAGGGCTACAGTTTGGGTTGGGGCTAAAGTTACAGTTAGGGTTTAGATTACATTTACGGTTGGGAATAGGGTTGGGATTAGGGTTAGGGGTGTGTCAGGGTTAGAGGTGTGGTTAGGGTTACTGTTGGGATTAGGGTTAGGGATGTGTTTGGATTAGGGTTTCAGTTATAATTGGGGGGTTTCCACTGTTTAGGCACATCAGGGCTCTCCAAACACGACATGGCGTCCGATCTCAAAATGTGGTAACGCAAAAAATATTTTTTGCAATAAAAAGCGTCTTTCAGTGTGTGACGGCTGCCAATCATAAAAATCCGCTAAAAAACTTGCTATAAAAGTAAATCAAACACCCCTTCATCACCCCCTTAGTTAGGGAAAAATTAAAAAAATGTATTTATTTCCATTTTCCCATTAGGGCTAGGGTTAGGGCTAGGGTTAGGGTTGGGGCTACAGTTAGGGTTGGGGCTAAAGTTAGGGTTTAGATTACATTTACAGTTGGGAATAGGGTTGGGATTAGGGTTAGGGGTGTGTCAGGGTTAGAGGTGTGGTTAGGGTTACTGTTGGAATTAGGGTTAGGGGTGTGTTTGGATTAGGGTTTCAGTTATAATTGGGGGGTTTCCACTGTTTAGGCACATCAGGGCTCTCCAAACACGACATGGCGTCCGATCTCAATTCCAGCCAATTCTGCGTTGAAAAAGTAAAACAGTGCTCCTTCCCTTCCGAGCTCTCCCGTGTGCCCAAACAGGGGCTTACCCCAACATATGGGGTATCAGCGTACTCAGGACAAATAGGACAACAACTTTTGGGGTCCAATTTCTCCTGTTACCTTTGGGAAAATACAAAACTGGGGGCTAAAAAATAATTTTTGTGGGAAAAAAAAGTTTTATTTTCACGGCTCTGCGTTATAAACTGTAGTGAAACACTTGGGGGTTCAAAGTTCTCACAACACATCTAGATGAGTTCCCTGGGGGGTCTAGTTTCCAATATGGGGTCACTTGTGGGGGGTTTCTACTGTTTAGGTACATTAGGGGCTCTGCAAACGCAATGTGACGCCTGCAGACTATTCCATCTAAGTCTGCATTCCAAATGGCACTCCTTCCCTTCCGAGCCCTCCCATGCGCCCAAACGGTGGTTCCCCCCACATATGGGGTATCAGCGTACTCAGGACAAATTGTACAACAACTTTTGGGGTCCAATTTCTTCTCTTACCCTTGGGAAAATAAAAAATTGGGGGCGAAAAGATAATTTTTGTGAAAAAATATGATTTTTTATTTTTACGGTTTTGCATTATAAACTTCTGTGAAGCACTTGGTGGGTCAAAGTGCTCACCACACCTCTAGATAAGTTCCTTAGGGGGTCTACTTTCCAAAATGGTGTCACTTGTGGGGGGTTTCAATGTTTAGGCACATCAGTGGCTCTCCAAACGCAACATGGCGTCCCATCTCAATTCCTGTCAATTTTGCATTGAAAAGTTAAACGGCGCTCCTTCCCTTCCGAGCTCTCCCATGCGCCCAAACAGTGGTT
This sequence comes from Ranitomeya imitator, assembly GCF_032444005.1. Lineage (NCBI taxonomy): Eukaryota > Metazoa > Chordata > Amphibia > Anura > Dendrobatidae > Ranitomeya > Ranitomeya imitator. The sequence goes on along the minus strand of NC_091282.1, from coordinate 734,465,364 downwards.
TACCCCCACATATGGGGTATCGGTGTACTCAGGACAAATTGTACAACAACTTTTGGGGTCCATTTTCTCCTGTTACCCTTGGTAAAATAAAACAATTTGGAGCTGAAGTAAATTTTTTGTGAAAAAGTTAAATGTTCATTTTTATTTAAACATTCCAAAAATTCCTGTGAAGCACCAGAAGGGTTAATAAACTTCTTGAATATGGTTTTGAGCACCATGAGGGGTGCAGTTTTTAGAATGGTGTCACACTTGGGTATTTTCTATCATATAGACCCCTCAAAATGACTTCAAATGAGATGTGGTCCCTAAAAAAAAATGGTGTTGTAAAAATGAGAAATTGCTGGTCAACTTTTAACCCTTATAACTCCCTAACAAAAAATTTTGTTCCAAAATTGTGCTGATGTAAAGTAGACATGTGGGAAATATTACTTATTAAGTATTTTGTGTGACATATCTCTGTGATTTAATTGCATAAAAATTCAAAGTTGGAAAATTGCGAAATTTTCATAATTTTCGCCAAATTTCCGTTTTTTTCACAAATAAACACAGGTACTATCAAAGAATTTTTACTACTATCATGAAGTACAATATGTCACGAGAAAACAATGTCAGAATCACTGGGATCCGTTGAAGCGTTCCAGAGTTATAACCTCATAAATGGACAGTGGTCAGAATTGTAAAAATTGGCCCGGTCATTAACGTGCAAACCACCCTCGGGGGTAAAGGGGTTAATGGAAAAATCAGACTTTTTGTGATCGTTATTCAGTGAATAACGGTGATCACATGACAGAGATGGTAAAAACAGACCCGAATCATGTTCTCCGGAGATTTTCCAACAATGGGGTACACTATACACTTAGTTTTTAGCACCGTTAAAAAGCGGCGCTGAAGAATAAGTACCCTTAACTGCAGCCGTTAAAAGGCGTATCGGCGGTCGTGAAGGGGTTAAATATATTTTTTGTTTACTTTTTGCATACTTCAATAGTTTCCATGGGAGACTAGAAGCTGCAGTACTCTGATCTTTCTGTTACGCACACGCAATGAGCGGGGTTAGCAATGCGCTTCTGATAATTGATGAGATTGACAGCGGCAGCAAACTGTTTAACAGCCACGGGTGGATTGTGATTCCACCCGTGGCTATTCCAGGCATGTCAGCTGTCATGTGCCCGGAAAGATGCGGGCACAGCGCCGGAGCCTGCACCAAACAGGGTGACTCCGACATAGGCATACTATTACGCCCAGTGTCGGAAAAAAGTTAATATCTGGGAGGATATGTTTATATTGAGATGTGATTATATTATTTATACTATATCTGATGAGAGAACACCTTGAGATCATCATTTTTTCCTTCCTGTTCTTTGGGTCTATCCTTTAGGGCTTTTTTTTCTTCCGTTTTACCTCCTGTATAATCAGTTGGCACCGGTGATATACCATACAAGCACCAGCTTCTGTAGCTAATTCACAAACATCCTTCATAAAAGTAATTCCTAATCTAGACAGCAATTCAGAAATATCTTGGTTGAGGAAGCTGTAGCAGAAATGGCAAATAATACATCTACGGGTACTGAAGGTATACTTACCAATTTGTATAAAAAAAAATATGGAGGTTATATGGTTACCTAATCTTTTGAATATGTTCCAGGGAGCCATAAATCGCATTCGTTGCCCAAGTCTATGCAGGAAGCCATTATAATGGTGATACTTAAGCAAGACAAGGATCCCATTCACCCAGGCTCGTTATAGGTCCGGCTTTCCGGCTGGCCGGCGCTGACACAGGATGCAGGAGGAGTGCAGATAAGCAGAGCGCCGGGGACAGACAGCTGAAGGTAAGTATGTAGTGTTTGTTTTTTTAACGTTTACGCTGGTAACCAGGGTAAACATCGGGTTACTAAGCGCGGCCCTGCGCTTAGTATCCCGATGTTTACCCTGGTTACCAGTGAAGACATCGCTGGATCGGCGTCACACACGCCGATCCAGCGATGTCAGCGGGAGATCCAGCGATGAAATAAAGTGCTGGACTTTCCTCAGCGACCAACGATCTCCCAGCAGGGGCCTGATCGTTGGTCGCTGTCACACATAACGATTTCCTTAACGATATCGTTGCAACGTCACAAAAAGCAACGATATCGTTAACGATATCGTTATGTGTGACGGTACCTTTAGCTATTCAGTCCAGGCCAATGAGGAAAAAATAGATGGCACTCCGTGATGCAGTAAAACAATCTTTTATTTATTCAATGCAAGTAGTACATGGATGCAGGTGCAGTGGAGGACGATGGCCGTTTCGCGATCACACGCTTCAACGGGTCCAGGAATCAGAGTGCCACCAATGTTTTCCTCCTTGGCCTGGATTTTGTATGATGCTGATCGTTTCAGGTGTTGCACCTGGTAATTTGCAAGCCGTACACTGCTGGTCCACCGAGTAAGCTTGAAAACATATGCTTTAAGTTGTTTGGTGTTGGTTGTTCTCATTTTCCACAATTGATTAGCTATTCATAATGAAGACTGCTGCCCCTTAGTTTACATAATGAATATCTGTACATACGGAAGGGAAAAAAAAAACCTTCTGCAGGCAGGCGCCAAACGTGGCCCCTGCGCTTCAGCATAATCGCATGCTTAATGCCCCAAAAATAGATGTGATTCAGGTTATTTTAAAATGGCGCCCGCTGTGCCTGCGCAGTAGCAGCTATCGGTGTATATAGGTGATCCGATCGATACGGCACAATCTTGCTGGAGAAGAAAAAATAAGTTCCTCCTGCAAGAGGCCGCCACCAGCGCCTGCGTAGCAGTACTGCACAGGCGGCACCATCTTGGAGGAGGAAATTTTTTCTTTCTTCTCCAGCAAGATGGCGCCGCCCACATCATAGCTATCGGATCACCTATATACACAACGATAGCTGCTATTGCGCAGGCACAGCGGGTGTAATTTTAAAGTTGATTTATTTTTGTATCTGAATAACCGCAACCACATTTATTACTGCGAAATTAAACATGGAATTATGCTACAGCGCAGGGGTGTTTTTTTTTTTTCTCAGTATGTACAGATATTCATTATGCAAATTAGGAAGCAGGTCAGTGAGGGATCAGTGACCTGTCAGCAGTCATTAACAAAACTAAAAATAAACAACCACAAGGCATATTTCATCAACCAAGGTATCATTGTAATCAGTATAATGGCGCCAACCTAACACAGTAGGTTACTCAGCACAATCCTGCTGACAGGTTTTCTTTAAGGTAGTTTTGGAAACCACCCTTCTAGTTTGTATACTCGGGTATGTGGAAGACATTCAGACAAATGAGCAGGGTATAGAAACAAGAAAGGAATACAATAATAAAATAAGCTGTTTTCTAAACATGGAAAAAGGGTGTATAAGAAAAGCGGTACCATTCATAAATTCAAACAACTATGGGCTTCATGGATTGATGAGTCAGGAGTAGTGTCAAGTTAATGAGACACAGATTAGGCTTGAACATGTACTTTAAGTACAATACAAATGTATTGATTGGAATGACATCCAAAGAGAAATATTTTCACTGTCTTATCAGTAAGGTGACAATTGTTTTTGTTCTAGTCTTCTTCCCCTTCCCTTTAACTTTTCATTGTTTAAAAACTTGAAAAATTAAAAAAAAATCAAAACAAAAAACACTATTTTAAAAAAATATATATATTGATCAGTGCACGTTGACTTCATGGAAAAAGAAGGGCTCTGAGATCAGACATGACCTTGTATAATGTATTAATATGGCCACACGTCTCTATGACATGCTGGATATTCTACATTATTCCCCAGAATAAGGATCTATTCTAAAAAAGTGTTGGTTTTTAAAGTGAAATTGCTGAATGCAACAAATTGACTCCTTACCACATACGTCTAATACTTTGGAAGAACAACAGTAATTTTTGCTGCGAGAATCAACATGATTTTGTTACAGATAAGTTTCTAAAGGCAAAATTATGAAGGCTCCAAAACCAAGACAACTTTTGTTCATAGTATTGTGAAGACATTTACATCATCCTTTAAATTATCTGATTTTTCAAACATTGCTATGCTTTACTGTGCTTGCAGCAGGACACAAGTAGTGAAGATGTAATTTTTTATTTTTTTTGCTTAGTTATTACATTGCGTGCACAAGCTACAATATATTATTATTATTTATTATTATAGCGCCATGTAATCCATGGCGCTTTACATGTGAGGATATATATATATATATATATATATATATATATATATATACACACACACACATATATTCACTGTGTTCCAAATTATTATGCAAATTGAATTTAAGTGTCAAAGATTTAATTGTTTTTCAAATAAACTCGTGGATGGTATTGTGTCTCAGGGCTCAATAGATAACTGAAATCAATCTTAAACACATGTGATAATTAGTTTTCCATGTGATTCTAATTAAAGGAAAACTACTTAAAAATGATGTTCCACATTATTAAGCAGGCCACAGGTTTCAAGCAATATGAGAAATAAAAAGGATCTCTCTGCTGCTGAAAAGCGTTAAATAGTTTAAATGCCTTGGACAAGGTATGAAAAAATTAGATACTTCACAAAAACTTTGTGATCATCGTACTGTGAAGAGATTTGTGACTGAAACAGAGCACAGAGTTCATGCAGATAAAGGCATAATGAGGAAGGTTTCTGCCAAATTCATTGGATTAAGAGAGCAGCTGCCAAAATAACATTACAAAGCAGCAAACAGATATTTGAAGCTGCTGATGCCTCTGGAGTCCCTTGAACCTCAAGGTGTAGGATCCTTCAAAGGCTTGCTGTGGTGCATAAACCTACTATTCGACCACCCCTAAACAGGGCTCATGAGCAGAAACGGTTGCAGTGGGCCCAGACATACATTAAGACTAATTTTCAAACAGTCATGTTTACTGATGAGTGTCGAGCAACCCTGGACGGTCCAGATGGATGGAGTAGTGGATGGCCACCATGTCGCACAAGGCTACGACGTCAGCAAGGAGGTGGAGAAATCATGTTTTGGGGAAACAGCTGGTGGGGCCCTTTAAGGTTCCTGAAGATGTGAAAATGATCTCTGTAAAGTAAATAGCGTTTCTGACTGACAACTTTCTTCCATGGTCTGAAAGCAGAAACATGCCTTCAGGAGCAAAAACATCTTCATGCATGACAACGCACCATCTCATGCTGCAAAGAATACCTCTGGGTCATTCCACATCAAGTGGACCAGTTTTAAAAATCGTCCCCACTCGACCTCCGATTTTGCTGAAAATTTATAAGGATGTACATGTATGTTTGAAAAGAGGTTCTGTAAATTTTTAGGGCCAGATCTCAAATACATTGGGCACTGTTGACCTTTCACTGGAGGTTCCACCAAGCCTGCGGCTTCAGCTAAGTGGATTTTGCAAACTTTGGCACATAGCCATTAGAGTTCTATACTGGCTATGATGCTGAAATTTGGCATACTAGCTCAACTTTTGGTGCTAAATACGATAAAATTATTACCGGCTATGACAAAACAATATTTCGGCCGCAATTTTGTGTCAAAGTAGCTTGAAAAACGCATTACATAAAATTTATGCCGAACTTTGCCCATATATAACTCAAGACCAAAAACCAATAGTAACTGGTGCTTTGCCCTGTACACCAAACATCTACATGACTTTGCATTGCTGCAATATCACGGTCAAAGCATATGTATTTGTGGAAATATTCACACCCACATATGATGAAAAACTTAAAAAACCCGAATTTTACCTATTTTTAGGTCAAATTTCTCAAAAAGGGTACCCCTAAAATATATTAATTCTGATATCACTAGAAAGAGCACATTTTTCTCTACAAGGATCATTGTTTGTTTTTTTTGGAGTCTCTCAGTTTAAGAAATGAAAAATTGTAATAATGCTGTCTTTCGAGAATTGTTCAGTCTAAGTGGTCTGGAATTGTTGCTGAATGAAATGAAGTGTCGGTCAGTGCCAGTGTAGCTACCTACTATTGTATAGGAGCTCCCACTATTATTTAGCTCACAGATGACACCTGTGTTACTGGTGTTGCGGGTCATGCAGCAGGGATATATGTGCTACCTTCCAGCGCAGTCTATACCATCTTATGCGCTGATCCTTTGACTGTCATTTTCTTAGCCGTCATTGCTGTCTTTTCTGTATATTTTCTAGTATGTTTTTCTAATAAAGAGTTTGAATTTATTTACTTCCCCAGTCTGGCATGGATTTTGTGCATTGTCACATTGTTATTGTATGAGAATTTTAGAGTTACCGTGTTTATCCAATGCCATTTGCTTCATTATCTTTTCTTTCGGTTTACAAGCTTCTTTCACTGGCCTGTGAGAAATGATACATGCTGAATTCCCGAGCAGTCAATCATTGCTGTTGCAACTGGTGCTGGAATTATTGCAATGGGCGGACAATACAGCTTCTCTGAACCGATTATGTTGCAAATTCAGCAACAATTCCAGACCACTTAAACTGAACATTATGGCTTGGGAACCAACAAAAGATACCCAATATTAGGCTTGGGATCCTAGGCAAAGACACCCACCCTCAGGCTTCGGAACCTGCGATAAAGAGACCGCCCAAGGCTCGCGTTGCACGGCTATCGGCCATGGCTCCTAGGCGATGGGGCTGCCAATTCTCGAAAGACAGCATTATTACAATTCTTAATAGGATTATAATACCAATTCTTAGGGAATTGGCTGTGGTATAACCACCATGGACCAATGCAAGGGTTTGAATAGTGTAGTTACCATTCATTGCGAATTAATAAATAACACCATGTTCAGTGGCATTTTTCATTTCTTAAACTGAGAGACTCAAAAAAACAAACAAACAATGATCCTTGTAGAGAAAAATGTGCTCTTTCTAATGATATAAGAATTAATATATTTTAGGGGTACCCTTTTTGAGAAATTTGACCTAAAAATAGGTAAAATTCGGGTTTTTTAAGTTTTTCATCATATGTGGGTGTGAATATTTCCACAAATACATATGCTTTGACCGTGATATTGCAGCAATGCAAAGTCATGTATATGTTTGGTGTACAGGGCAAAGCACCAGTTACTATTGGTTTTTGGTCTTGAGTTATATATGGGCAAAGTTCGGCATAAATTTTATGCAACGCGTTTTTCAAGCTACTTTGACACAAAATTGCGGCCGAAATATTGTTTGGTCATAGCCGGTAATAATTTTATCGTATTTAGCACCAAAAGTTGAGCTAGTATGCCAAATTTCAGCATCATAGCCAGTATAGAACTCTAATGGCTATGTGCCAATGTTTGCAAAATCCACTAAGCTGAAGCCGCAGGCTTGGTGGAACCTCCAGTGAAAGGTCAACAGTGCCCAATGTATTTGAGATCTGGCCCTAAAAATTTACAGAACCTCTTTTCAAACATCCTTATAAATTTTCAGCAAAATCGGAGAAGGTCGAGTGGGGACCACTGGTCCACTTGACATGGAATTACCCCTCTGAGTCATTGGCTGCTATGGGCATAAAAGGAGATAAACTCATGGTGTGGCCACCATCTTCCCCTGACCTCAACGCTATAGAAAACCTTTGGAGTATCATCCAGCACAAGATCTATGAGGGTGGGAGGCAGCTCACATCAAAACAGCAGCTCTGGGAAGCTATTCTGACTTCATGCAAAGACATACAAGCAGAAACTCTCCAAAAACTCAAGAATGCCAGAATTGTGAAGGTGATATCAAAGAAGGGGTCCTATGTAATGTAACTTGGCCTGTTTGGATGTTTTGGAGTTAAATAGCTTTTTTGTTCAGTGAATGTAACCTCCTAATGCTGCAAATTCCACAAATGAGCATTTTCAGTTCTTTAAAATATATCAAATGTTTAGAAATTCTACTGTGCCTAATAATTTGGAACAGTGCATTTTGAGTTTTTATTCATTTTGGAGATTATACTGTTATCATTGGGAGGTTTATTCAATAAAATTCGATGTATACTCTAACGGGTGATGACTTTTATTAGACTGACTTATTTGCACCTACCATTTAAAAAAATCCGAGAAAAATGTCATCTGCATAATAATTTGGAACATAGTGTATATACACATATATATATATACACACACTGCTCAAAAAATATAAAGGGAACACTAAAATACCACATCCCAGATATCACTGAATTATTATTTATTATTATAGCGCCATTTATTCTATGGCACTTTACATGTGAGGAGGGCTATACATAATAAAAACAAGTACAATAATCTTAAACAATACAAGTCACAACTGGTACAGGAGGAGAGAGGACCCTGCCCGCGAGGGCTCACAATCTACAAGGGATGAGTGAGGATACAGTAGGTGAGGATAGAGCTGGTCGTGCAGTGGTTTGGTCGATCAGTGGATACTGCAGGTTGTAGGCTTGCTGGAAGAGGTATGTCTTCAGGTTCTTTTTGAAGGTTTCGATGGTAGGTGAGAGACTGATATGTTGTGGTAGAGCGTTACAGAGTAGGGGTGATGCGCGAGAGAAATCTTGTATGCGATTGTGGGAAGAGGAGATAAGAGGGAAGTAGAGTAGAAGATCTTGCGAGGATAGGTTGCGTGCAGGAAAGTACCAAGACGAGGTCACAGATGTAGGGAGGAGACAGGTTGTGGATGGCTTTGTATGTCATGGTTAGGCTTTTGTACTGGAGTCTCTGGGTAATGGGAAGCCAGTGAAGGGATTGACAGATGGGAGAGGCCGGGGAATAGCGGGGGGACAGGTGGATTAGTCGGGCAGCAGAGTTTAGAATAGATTGGAGGGGTGCGAGAGTTAGAGGGGAGGCCACAGAGCAGGAGGTTACAGTAGTCGAGGCGGGAGATGATGAGGGCATGGACTAGGATTTTTGCAGATTCTTGGCTAAGGAATGTAGATCCGTGAAATATTTTTGAGTTGAAGGCGACAGGAAGTGGAAAGGGCTTGGATATGTGGTTTGAAGGAGAGATCAGTGTGAAGGATTACCCCAAGACAGCGAGCTTGTGGGACTGGGGAGAGTGGGCAGCCGTTTACTATAATGGATAGGTTCGTTGGGGGGTGGGGGGTCGCGTGAGATGGGGGAAAGATGATGAATTCTGTTTTGTCCATGCTAAGTTTTAGAAATCTAGCGGAAAAGGATGAAATAGCGGACATACATTGAGGGATTCTGGTTAGTAGGGTGGTGATATCTGGTCCAGAGATGTAAATCTGTGTGTCATCAGAATAGAGATGATACTGAAAACCGTGAGATTCTATGAGCTGTCCCAGGCCAAAGGTGTAGATGGAGAAGAGCAGGGGCCCTAGAACTGAACCTTGCAGGACTCCAACAGATAGGGGGCAAGGTGAGGAGGTGGTGTGTGAGTGGGAGACGCTGAATGTCCGGTCGGTTAGGCATGACTAGTTCCAGGATAGGGCCAAGTCTGTGACAGGTCCAGGAGGAGGAGGATAGAGTGTTGCTTGCTCTTGGCGGTTAATAGGTCATTGGTGACCTTAGTTAAGGCAGTTTCAGTGGAGTAGTGTGACCAAAGCCTGATTGTAAGTGGTCGAAGAGTGAGCAGGAAGATAGATGAGAGGACAGTTCAAGATGGACGTGTTGTTCCAGTAGTTTTGAGGCATAGGGGAGAAGTGATATAGGGCGATCGCTAGATACGGAGGATGGGTCAAAAGAGGGCTTTTTGAGGATAGGTGTGATTGAGGCATATTTAAAGCTTGAGAAAACACCAGTTGTTTGTGATAGGTTGAAGAGATGGGTTAGGGTTGGGATGAAGACACTGGCGAGGTTTGGGATGAATTGGGATGGGATCAGGTCAACTGCACAGGTGGTGAGATGCGATCTTGAGAGTGGAGAGTCGATCTTCTGTAAGGCCATGTGCACACGCTGCGGATTCCGTTGCGGAATTTTCCGCAGCGGATTTGATTAAATCCGCAGTGCAAAAAGTACTGCGGATTTATCGCGGTTTTTTGTGCGGTTTTAGACACCTGCGGATTTTTAACATGGAGCAGGTGCCAAACCACTGCGGATTCTGCACAAAGAATTGACATGCTGCGGAAAATAAACTGCGTTTCCGCGCCTTTTTTTCCGCAGCATGTGCACAGCGGTTTTTGTTTTCTATAGGTTAACACTGTACTGTACACCACATGGAAAACTGCTGCGGATCCGCAGCGTTAAAACCGCTGCGGATCCGCAGCAAAAACCGCAACGTGTGCACATACCCGAATGGTGGAGAAGTTGGTTTTGGAGGTGGACGGCTGGGTAGTTGGGAGGAAGGGCTCTAGGGGTTGTTCACTAAAACGGTCTCTGATGTTCTCTCTTCTGCTTGAAAAATGTGGCAAAGTCTTCAGCTGAGATGAGTGGGGAGGGAGGAGGTGCTGGGGGACGGAGGAGAGAATTGAAGGTTTTGAATAACTGTTTAGGGTTTTGAGACAGGGATGATATGAGAGATGAGAAGTAGGTTTGTTTTGCTGTAGCGAGTGTGGTCTTGAAAGTAGGGAGGGACTGTTTGAATGTGATGAAGTGCTCGTTGGAGTGGGATCGTTTCCAGTTGTAAATCTTTATTCATTACATAGTGAATTGTGTTGAGAACAATAAAACCTAAATATTATCAACGTAAATCACAACTAATATCCCATGGAAGTCTGGAGTTTGAATGATGCTCAAAATCAAAGTGGAAAATGAAGCTGCAGGCTGATCCAACTTCAGTGGAAATGCCTCAAGACAAGGAAATGATGCTCAGTAGTGTGTGTGGCCTCCACGTGCCTGTATGACCTCCCTACAGCGCCTGGGCATGCTCCTGATGAGGCGGTGGATGGTCTCCGGAGGGATCTCTTGGACTAAAGCATCTGCCAACTGCTGGACAGTCTGTGGTGCAACGTGACGTTGGTGGATGGTGCGAGACATTATGTCCAAGATGTGTTCAATCGGATTCAGGTCTGGGGAACAGGCTGGCCAGTCCATAGCTTCAATGCCTTCATTTTGCAGGAACTGCTAACACACTCCAGCCACATGAGGTCTGGCATTAACCCAGGGCCAACCGCACTAGCATATGGTCTCACAAGGAGTCTGAGGATCTCATCTCGGTACCTAATGGCAGTCAGGCTACCTCTTACGAGCACATTGAGGGCTGTGTGGCCCTCCAAAGAAATGCCACCCAACACCATTGCTGACCCACTGCCAAACCAGTCATGTTGAAGGATGTTGCAGGCAGCAGATCGCTCTCCAGACTCTGTTACGTCTGTCACATGTGCTCAGTTTGAACCTGCTTTCATCTGTGAAAAGCTAAGGGCACCAGTGGCGAATTTGCCAATCCTGGTGTTCTGTGCCAAGCATCCTGCACGGTGTTGCATCCTCATGGAGGTGGTTTCTAACCGTTTGTGCAGACACATGCACATTTGTGGCCTGCTGGAGGTCACTTTGCAGGGCTCTGGTAGTGCTCCTCCTTGCACAAAGGCTGAGGTAGCGGTCTTGCTGCTGGGTTGTTATCCTCCTACTGCCCCCTCCACGTCTCCAGGTAGCGCCTTCAGCCTCTGCACACTACGCTGACAGACACAGCAAACCTTGCCACAGCTTGCATTGATGTGCCATCCTGGATGAGCTGCACTACCTGAGCCACTTGTGTGGGTTGTAGAGTTCGTCTCATGCTACCATGAGTGTGAAAGCACAACCAACATTCAAAAGTGACCAAATTATCAGCCAGAAAGCATTGGTACAGAGATGTGGTCTGTGGTCCCCACCTGCAGAACCACTCCTTTATTGAGGGTCTTGATAATTGCCAATAATTTCCATCTGTTGTCTATTCCATTTACACAGCATGTGAAATTGATTGTCAAAGTGTTGCTTCCGAAGTGGACAGTTTGATTTCACAGAAGTTTGATTTACTTGGGAGTTATATTCTGTTTATGTTCCCTAAACACACACACACACCGTATATAATAGAGTATAAGTCGACCCGAGTATAAGCCAAGACCCCTAATTTTGCCACAAAAAGCTGGGAAACTTATTGACTCGATATATAAGCCTAGGGTGGGAAATGCAGCAGCTACTGCTAAATTTCAAAAATAAAAATAGTTACCAATAAAAGTAAGCAATAGAAAAACAGTTGCACATTCAGTACAGAATTCAGGTGCAATAAAGCTTCCATAGGCATATACCAAACCTTGCATACAGTGATCCAAAAAGGAAACAGCACACCACTGTCTGTGAGTAAGGAGCGGTTTTATTTAGCCCACGTTGGTGACGTTTTGGTTCAATGCAGCGCACCTTTTTCAAGCAGTCTTGAAAAAGGTGCGCTGCATTGAACCGAAACATCGCCATCTTTGGCTAAAGAGAACAGCTCCTTACTCACAGACAGTGGTGTGCCGTTTCCTTTTTGCATCACTACCAATAAAAGTAAAATTAATTGAGACATCAGGTTAAGTACTTTTGAATGCCCATTTTGAATCAGGAGCCCCATATAATGCTCCATAAAATTCATGATGGGCCCCATAAGATGCTCAATAGAATAATATACCCCATATGCTGCTACATAAAGGTTGATGGCCCCATAAGATACTCCATAGCATATCATGCCCCAAATGCTGCTCCATAAAGGTTGATGGCTCCATAGCATAATATGCCCCGTATGCTGCTGCTGCTAAAAAAAATAAATAAAAAATTACATACTCAACCTCTCATCGCTGGGTGCCGAGTGTCGGGGTCCTCAGTAGGCAGGAACACCGCCACGCTATGGGATCAGGTGCTGGAGTCACCGCTGGCTCAGGCTCCCGACACTTGCTATATTCACCTGTCCCCGTTCCACCACCGCGAGCTGCTGTGTCTTCCAGGTGTCTGCAGTTACTGTTCAGGCAGAGGGTGCACACTAACCACGTCATCGCATGCTCTAACCTGAACGTCAAAGCCAGAAGACGCGGAAGACAGACAGGCGGTGGAACGGGGACAGGTGAATATTGCATGGCTCACCCTCCCAGTCATACTCCCCCCATCCTGGCGCTGTATATGCTTCTCAGGTCTCTGGCGCCTGCAGCTCTTCCTGTGTTCAGCGGTCACATGGTACTGCTCATTAAAGTAATGAATATGCGCTCCACGCCTATGGGAGTGGAGTCACGTCCATATTCATGACTTTAACGAGTGATACCACGTGACCGCTAAACACAGGAAGAGCTGCAGGGGCCAAAGACCATCAGAGAAGTGCAGAGATCTTGCCAGGAGCGGGAGAGTATGATGTGACAGCCGCCACTCCTGCCGCTCTCCCTCCCCCACCGACCCCCTGGGACAATGACTCAAGTAAGTCGAGAGGGGCACTTTTAGCCTAAAAAATGGGTTTAAAATCTCAGCTTCTACGGTATATATTCTCAAGCAACACGCATCACAAAAATGTGAATTTAAATTTTTTAAAAATTTCTGAAAGAAACCTGCTTGCAAATATAAGCATTTGGTGAACCGTTTAGTAGGGAATCAGCAGGACTATAAATGAATGTAGCCATCATATGAGTGACACCACCATTTTACAGTAGGAATACCTTGAAAACACAACTACAATCAATTAAAAGTAGCATAGAAACATCTTACTACAGGTCCAACAATCTAGGACCTGTAATGCCTGTCTGAACAAAAATAAATAGTGCCAGAGTGTGAAAAATAAAGTCGTGATGTCAGGAAGATGTATGGAGCATTTACGTTGCTGAACAGCCCAGTAACATGCAGCAGCAATTTTTTGTGGTGTCATAGATTTTATTTTAATTTATTTTTTTAAGTAAACCTGCATCTGGGAAAACCACAGTAAAAAGTAAATGGCAACTCTGGTATAGTTTCATTTTGGAAATTTTTCAATTTTAGACCAATTTACAGACATGCGTTTAGCCTAAAAGATAAATGCTATAGTTTCTAGTGGGGTAGGAAAAGAGGGGGTCAAAGGGGAAAAAAAAAGCTACATTTTTTATAAAAAGTACCATGTTACCTATTCCTGCAGATTCTGTGCCGGAAAGCCAGCAGATAAACCCCAAAGGGGTTATAGTTTTAATTAATGGGATTAATCCTTGTGCAGACTGAAAACTATATGAAATGCACCACCTTTGGCAACTCATACAAGTGTGAGTCAAGCTTTAAATTATTATGACTGTCCAACCAATTGCACATGCCCGTGCTGGACAAAAGTTATGAAGAGGTGCACAGGTCTAAAGTCGATAAAAATCAATAAAAATAGGCAATTGTCTTTTGTGTCTTTAATGTAATTTGTGGACCAGTGTACCCAATGCTAGAAACAAAAAGAAGCGTTCTGGCATCACTTCAGCGTTTGCAAAAAACATACGTTTGAATACACCATGAGGAGCCTACAGTGAATCAGTGAAATATAGGGTTTTATCCCCATAAAGTGACATCGATGCAACCTGTGATTATTGCAGATTAAATTCTGTACACTTTATACTAGTCAAAACTACATTTTATATGCTATATTTCAACCTTAAAGGGAGTCTGTCAGCAGGTTATAGCCATTTAATCTGAACACAACATGATGTAGGGGTAGATGGATACCTGTGTGAAGTTGGCACCCCATGTTCTCAAAAGATGAATAAAAATACACCATTCGTTTGTGCTGCGTTTGTGCTGGTTTGTGCCGCAAAAATGAACGTTTGTGCCGCTTTGGTTCCAGAGATATTGCGCGTTATATTTTTATGAAGCTCCACCCACTTTCCACCCCATGTTCTTAAATTTTAAAAATGAATACACCATTCGTTTGTGCTGCAAAAATAAACGTTTGCACCGCTTTGGTTTCCGAGATATTGTGCGCTCAATTTGCTGAAACTCCGCCCACTTTCCACCCCATGTTCTTAAATTTTAAAAATGAATACACCATTCGTTTGTGCTGCGTTTGTGCTGGTTTGTGCTGCAAAAATAAACGTTTGCACCGCTTTGGTTTCCGAGATATTGTGCGCTCAATTTGCTGAAACTCCGCCCACTTTCCACCCCATGTTCTTAAATTTTAAAAATGAATACACCATTCGTTTGTGCTGCGTTTGTGCTGGTTTGTGCTGCAAAAATAAACGTTTGCACCGCTTTGGTTTCCGAGATATTGTGCGCTCAATTTGCTGAAACTCCGCCCACTTTCCACCCCATGTTCTTAAATTTTAAAAATGAATACACCATTCGTTTGTGCTGCGTTTGTGCTGGTTTGTGCTGCAAAAATAAACATTTGCACCGCTTTGGTTTCCGAGATATTGTGCGCTCAATTTGCTGAAACTCCGCCCACTTTCCACCCCATGTTCTTAAATTTTAAAAATGAATACACCATTCGTTTGTGCTGCGTTTGTGCTGGTTTGCACCGCTTTGGTTTCCGAGATATTGTGCGCTCAATTTGCTGAAACTCCGCCCACTTTCCACCCCATGTTCTTAAATTTTAAAAATGAATACACCATTCGTTTGTGCTGCGTTTGTGCTGGTTTGTGCTGCAAAAATAAACGTTTGCACCACTTTGGTTTCCGAGATATTGTGCGCTCAATTTGCTGAAACTCCGCCCACTTTCCACCCCATGTTCTTAAATTTTAAAAATGCAGCGAAACCAAGAAAAAGAAAAAAAGATCATGTCCATAGAAATGGGAGCACCTCAGACAAAAATCAAAAAATACAAAGTTCTTTATTAATCAGTATGACTATATACCACACACAAAAAAACAGAATTAAAAACATTTAAAAATACAACACCAAAAAACACAGCAGTCATATCCTAGTATAGGGAAAATGACAACCCACAACCCAATCCCCTCCCAACAGACAGAGATATATAGGCATAAACAAATGCAATAATCCCAAACAAGATGATATATTAACATGCACTATATGAGAAAATATAAAAATATATATATAGCAGAACTCTCAACCTCAAATGGAGCGGTACAAAGTATACACACGCAGCGGACTACTGATATCACAGTACCATACAGCCCTAAAAGGACAATAATAATGTGCTGACCGATGCGTAACAACCAGGTCTAGGCAGCTGTGATAAGAGGGAACTCAATCCACAAGAGTAATAAGCATGCCGGACATGGCAGTCACACATATATCAAAGTATGGCAAGAATACAAATAGAATACCCACGCCTGAAAACAGGTCCATCTGCGTGTGGACGACCAAATCATATGCAAATTAAAGAGGGAGAGGTATGGGAGAGAGGGAGAAAAGGGCTGTGGGGTGCAACCCACGCGTATCGCCGCAGCTGTGGCGGCTTCCTCAGGGAAAAGAATAGCATACTGTGTAGGACGAAACACACGAATTTAAACTAAATCATAATGACATAAAAGGTATTCACCTGTAACAGAATGTGACGCTAGCGAGAGGCACACATGGAGCGAGGAGGCCGCGGCCATCTTGTAAGTCCAGGACCATGGCATCTGACTAATAAAGTTGCGCGAACAAACGGCGCCGGCGCATGCGCACTGTGCACGATAAACCTGTGCACTCGCGCGTCTATTGTGAGTCCCTAGCGACCCGGTTCCTATGTAAACAGTATGAATTGGGAGCGCTGCAACAGAAACGCCCACCTATCAAGGAGAAACTCCCAAACAGATGCCGTATCTACCGCAGTGAACCCGCAGTGGAAGAAACACGCTGGGCATCCTCAAACTAAAGATAACAATAATGTTAATAGATCTAGAAATAAGTGAGAGGGTGCAAGGGAACAATGAATATGGCACATACACATCATAACCACAAACCACCACACTCATCTGAATTCAGATACATACTTCAACCACATACTCGTGGGATGAGATAAACACACCCCACAGGTATCACACAGACTGGATAATGTGAAAATCAGCAACGAAAATAAGGGCACACCAAACCCTTGTACGAAACCAACTAGTGCAGCACAGCTGCACAAATATACATAAGGTTTTGGAGGAGAGGGAAATATACAATAAGTACTATAAGGCAGTGTGATATCTATCAAGCATAAACGCGAAGTTTTTATTATTTTTAAGTTTTCGGTGTCCCAAGGATGCATAGACCATCAACCTTAGGAAAACCGTGTCCAACTTGTATAATGTACAGTATCTATATTCCTATAATGTCTAAGAGTCATATGAATCAACAACCCTGGAGAGAACTAGTAGGTAGTAGACCATTGATAGATACAAAAAAAAAAAAAAAAAGAGGCCAAGAAAATAGGGGCACATATAAAAATAGAAAGATAAAAGGGTCAAAAAATTAGAGACAACCATGCCATATGGTACTGTGATATGAACTAAAGCAAGATAGACGAATGTTTTTAATTCTGTTTTTTTGTGTGTGGTATATAGTCATACTGATTAATAAAGAACTTTGTATTTTTTGATTTTTGTCTGAGGTGCTCCCATTTCTATGGACATGATCTTTTTTTCTTTTTCTTGGTTTCGCTGTAGTTTGTCAAGTCCTTGGTGAGCCCCAGTGTATTATTGCCTAGTCATACGCATTTGGTGGTGCCCTCTACCTGTCTCTATCTCTATCTAAATTTTAAAAATGAATACACCATTCGTTTGTGCTGCGTTTGTGCTGGTATGTGCTGCAAAAATAAACGTTTGCACCGCTTTGGTTTCCGAGATATTGTGCGCTCAATTTGCTGAAACTCCGCCCACTTTCCACCCCATGTTCTTAAATTTTAAAAATGAATACACCATTCGTTTGTGCTGCGTTTGTGCTGGTTTGTGCTGCAAAAATAAACGTTTGCACCGCTTTGGTTTCCTAGATATTGTGCGCTCAATTTGCTGAAACTCCGCCCACTTTCCACCCCATGTTCTTAAATTTTAAAAATGAATACACCATTCGTTTGTGCTGCGTTTGTGCTGCAAAAATAAACGTTTGCACTGCTTTGGTTTCCGAGATGTTGTGCGCTCAATTTGCTGAAACTCCGCCCACTTTCCACCCCATGTTCTTAAATTTTAAAAATGAATACACCATTCGTTTGTGCTGCGTTTGTGCTGGTTTGTGCTGCAAAAATAAACGTTTGCACCGCTTTGGTTTCCGAGATATTGTGCGCTCAATTTGCTGAAACTCCGCCCACTTTCCACCCCATGTTCTTAAATTTTAAAAATGAATACACCATTCGTTTGTGCTGCGTTTGTGCTGGTTTGTGCTGCAAAAATAAACGTTTGCACCGCTTTGGTGTCCGAGATATTGTGCGCTCAATTTGCTGAAACTCCACCCACTTTCCACCCCATGTTCTTAAATTTTAAAAATGAATACACCATTCGTTTGTGCTGTTTTGTGCCGCAAAAATCAATGTTTGTGTTGCTTTGGTTCCTGAGACATTGAGTGCTAGCTTTGCTAATGCCCCATTTTAGTTGCATCAAAAAACATAGTGGTCATCAGAGAAGTTAATTTAGCATTAAGGGATTACAGTAGCATACATGGTTTATTATGACATACACAGGGTTAATACTTCATACACCGTGACTGGTCAGTGATGGGAAGAGGTTATACCTGGCAGAGGAGGTAATGTCTGTATGTACATCTCTGCTACCCGAGTTGTAACTCCGCCTCCAGCGATGTCATAGTGATGTCATAAGCCAGGGGTCGGCATTCTGTGGGGGCTAATGTCTGTATGTACATCTCTGCTACCTGAGTTGTAACTCCGCCTCCAGCGATGTCATAGTGATGTCATAAGCCAAGGGTCGGCATTCTGTGGGGGCTAATGTCTGTATATACATCTCTGCTACCTCCAGCGATGTCATAGTGATGTCATAAGCCAGGGGTCGGCATTCTGTGGGGGCTAATGTCTGTATATACATCTCTGCTACCTCCAGAGATGTCATAGTGATGTCATAAGCCAGGGGTCGGCATTCTGTGGGGGCTAATGTCTGTATATACATCTCTGCTACCTCCAGCGATGTCATAGTGATGCCATAAGCCAGGGGTCGGCATTCTGTGGGGGCTAATGTCTGTATATACATCTCTGCTACCTCCAGCGATGTCATAGTGATGCCATAAGCCAGGGGTCGGCATTCTGTGGGGGCTAATGTCTGTATATACATCTCTGCTACCTCCAGCGATGTCATAGTGATGTCATAAGCCAGGGGTCGGCATTCTGTGGGGGCTAATGTCTGTATATACATCTCTGCTACCTCCAGCGATGTCATAGTGATGTCATAAGCCAGGGGTCGGCATTCTGTGGGGGCTAATGTCTATATACATATCTGCTACCTCCAGCGATGTCATAGTGATGTCATAATCCAGGGGTCGGCATTCTGTGGGGGCTAATGTCTGTATATACATCTCTGCTACCTCCAGCGATGTCATAGTGATGTCATAAGCCAGGGGTCGGCATTCTGTGGGGGCTAATGTCTGTTTACATTTCATTATGCAGAGTCGAGGTTACTGCCTGAGCAGCATTAGTTGACACTCTCACCTATTGAGTGGGGATAGTTTCGGCTTCCACCATATTCGTGACACCAGACCATTCACCCTGGAGGGAACCGCAGACTAGTAAAGAGTTTGCACCATCACTGAGGAACAAGGTCAGGTTACTCCTGGATTTATAACCTCTACAGCTAAGCACGAGTGCCATTGGTTGTAGTCATTCATTTATTTTCACCCCAGTAGTAAGGCAGGGCGTGTTAATGGGTGGAGCCAATGGGCGGGGTCAAGGGGGCAGCAAAATTAGCTTTCACCTAGGGTGGCAAAAACCCTTGCACCAGCCCTGAAGCCCATTATACCTAGCAAACATTGTTTAGCCAAATTACGTTGCACTATAAAAAGAATTCCAGGTAAAAAAAAGATTGTGATTACTTTTGACGTTGGCCAGTTTATGTAAAGTGACTGTCATCTTCTATGAAAATCTTTGCATAAATATGCAATGACCGTAGACATCACCACTTTGTGTGTGATGGCTTTGGATTGCAGTGTGAATATGGCTGGGTTAACATTACATTTGGGCATACTGGGCATACGCTCCATTCATTTCTATGATCTGGCGGGGGTCCGCAAGTGACTCTAGTTGGCTCATTTTTGCTCCATATGCGGTTTTCTTGCTGGACTCAAAACCGTGGTAGACCATGATTTTGTGTCTGGCTCAAAACAAAAGTATTGTTATTTTAATAGAGCTGTCCAACTAAACAGGACCTTCAGAGCTTAATAAATCTTTGCAAATCAAACACAGATAAAAATGGAATTACCAATAACAGATGAAACTTTGTAGACAGCAGCACTGTTTAAAGAACCATGAAACGGTTTAATCATAATGGGAAATCCACATTAACAAAATGTTAACAGAATAAAAAAATATTGGTAAGGCATATTTTAGGTTACTTTAAACATACACTTTAAGCACCAAAACAACCTTAGAGGAAAGCACTACTAACACTTTGGTGCCAGGATACTTTTAAACTTTCCACAACAATCTTGCAGCCTGTGACTTGCCACGGGACTCATGATGAGACAGATTCTCCACATATTCACTCCTCCTTTGTAAATATCACAACATGGGGTTGTATCTTGGTTTTTGCAGAGGCTGTTGTAATAAAGTCACACAGGTCATCATATTTCTCCCAGCCATTAAATTTTCTTCTACAATAGGCAACATAATGACCAAGAGACATATTGCCAGTTCCTGGAATGAAGGCAACAACCCCTCGTAGCACAAATGAATGACTGTCCAGATGTATGTTCACAGGTATTTCGGACAGTGTATACTGTGTTTCTGCACTTATTTCAATACAAAGTACTTGTCCAGTGGTGCAGCTGTGCGTGACCGAACCACTGCAAAGGAATTTCAATGAATAATAATAATAATAATAATAATAATTTTATTTATATATTATTATTATTAATATAATATTAATTATTAATTATTATTAATATTGCAATGAAGATGCATCCTGAATTTTCAAGCCATCTGGACACTCTTGAGGTGACTTTAATGGCTTTAGACATTTTGAAACATTTAGGTGTAGCCCATCTTCCAATGCTAGCTGAAGTTTACTAAGTCCATTAGTTTCTAAAATATGTATATTGATTGGCAGAAGAGGGATTGCTCTTGAATTAGCTATATTTCTATTGCAGTACACAGAAGAACACTGTGTTTTAATTATTACGCTTGGTACCTGTCTCATTGTCATTGAGATTATGTGTGCAACATTACATTCAGCATTGACCTGCCTCACACCTGACTTCAGCTGAACATATTCAAATATTCCAGACAGTATTTTAGCCCTCATTGTATAAACTTCCTTTCCAACTCCCTTTGTCACAATTGTCTGCACCAATTCAAAAATTTCAATGGTGTTCTCTTTGTTGACATAATTGCAAAATAATCCACTGTCCCAGAATGCACAACAAAGACACTGGCAAAATGAATCAAATGCACAGGTATTAATGATACTTATAAGCTTTTTGTTTACTTGTATTGGTTTTTTAGCTAGATGGTTACCATTTTTCAAAATGCTCACCTTTTTTTTTCGGTTAAATTTTGTGTCCATGTGCAGCAACTCGGAACATGGGGTGAGGTAGGACAATCTCTTTTTTGGAGGACTACTGAGACCTTTCCAGTTTTCAACAGGCTGCTCCTGCAAGCTACTTTCATCACCCAATTTTATGTGAACTTGTGAATCCTCCTCACAGTTGCTGTTTTTTTGCCCATTGTCTTGGCTCATATTTTCACTGCTTTCGGTTTTCTTTATGGGAACTGAGGAAAGTCTCATTTTGCCTTCCATAAATTCAAGGTGACGAAATACAAATCGGTCGGTTCTAATAGGGAGACATTCATGTTTAAAGAGTCCATTTTTTATGTTCTTAAATTCAGCCTCAACATTTGCAGAACTTGCTGTCATGTTCACACTTTTAAAGTGTGGAACCATTATGGCTGTCCAAAGTGGAAGGTAACATGCCATTCTTAAAAGATTTGGAACAAGTTCTGGAAGGAAATGTAAATTGTCTCGGTCACCATGATTTGCTGCAAGCATCTTACTCCTTTCACAAATTTCTGTTGCCCATATTTTCAGGTCTGTTTGGCATGGTTGAATTGGCTCATCCTCTTGTTCTTTCATCTCTACTCCATAGTCATCTTCAGTGACAGTGGGTAAAACACGTCCCTCTGCAATCAGTCTCTTCAGTTGAACTTTGCTAGTCTCTGATAAAACTGGTGTGCCTCTGTCATCATTCCCTTCTGATTCACTAAAAGCAACAACTGAAATTGAATGAATGAGTTCTCTCGCATCATCAAGTGATGTAGACTGTAGAAGTTGTGCCATTGCTCTGAGATAGAATTCCCTTACTCTGTTTCCAGCTTGCCTCAGACATTCCCATCGGCTAATAAGCTTGATACAGTGCGCAACATCAATTCTAATAAAGCATGGTGGTAGTTTTGATGCAACATTCCTGGTCAACACTCCAAAGCACTGATTTATATATGTCTTCAAGTCGGGGTAAGGAGTGAAAGCCTTAACTAGAGCTCCAAGCAAAGCGAGGGAGAAATCACAAACTGCTTCCTTTGGAACAGTAGCACCTGCTTGTTTCCATTCTGTCAGCCATTGCGCTATAGAATTAATAGTATGGCTCTCAGAAAGCATCTGCACTACTGGGATATGATCTCCACTCGAACACAAAACCCCTTGGTACAAAAAGATGTGTCCAGAAATGCCAACAGGTCTTTTTAGTTTTCTCACTACTGAACCTGTTGCATCAAAACTTACATAGGAACCCAAGTTCTTTGACTTTATTTGGTACACTTGCATCTGAGACGGGGTCCAGTAATGGCAAAAATTTTTATCTAGACCAATGTTGTGTATGCTTCCAGTCTGAGGAACACTGTATTTCAGGAGATGTAATGAAAGAATTGGGTCCTTGTGCATTAACTCTCTTTCGCCAATCTCTTGCTTGGCTTTTCTTAACGTTGCTAGATTTGGTAGATGGCTAGGCTCAGGGTCACCAACATCCATAACTTTATAAGCCTCAGCTGCTCGCCATACATGTGCTTGTTTTCGTCCTTCCCAGAGTTCTTTTGACAACCTTTTTCTTAAATCTCCTGATAATTTACGTTTTGATTTTCCTGTGTGGAGACTGTCATCAATATTGCAGATCATACACTTAAGCACTACTGGCTTAGCAATCTCTGGTATTTCTTCAACTTTTATGGATAGTTGTGCATCACACTCTGTGCAGCACCCTGTTATATCTATGTAGTTAGATACAACATTTGGATAAACCTTTGCCCTCCTGAATTTAAGTGTGCACGATGACTTGATATTTTTCCAGATCTCCTCATTCAATATGCGAGTCCATGTACCAGGTTTTAAGATTGTGTATTCTCTTTTATCAGCATACATAGATTTGTCATTGTAAATTACTTTTTCAGGCCAAATTTTGATCCAGCTCTGAAAAGAAAGACTGAACTCAAACTGAATGTCATAGCACTGAACTGATGAATGACTCTCTGTTCCTTCTGAGCTCTCACTGTTGGAAGGTTGTTTTGGGATATTTGTAACATCTTTGTACAGACCAAGGGCTTCCCATACATTGTGCCGATTTGTCTTTACAAACGTGTAAAGGTTTTTTGGTGAAATTTTGTTATTTAATTTTTGACACAAGTCTACCCATACTTTTTCTGAGGGGAATGCTATTGCCTGTCCTGTAATAATTTTTTCATGTGAAGAACAGATGACATTTATAATGTCATCATAGTCACAGGCTGGCTTCCTGGGCATCTGATCAAAACAAAAAATGTTTTTTTTAGTTTTACATGCAGTGTATTATATGGAAAATAATTGATTACATAATTTTTAATAGTTAAGATACAGTGGTCCCTCAACATACAATGGTAATTAGTTCCAGGTGAATCATCGTATGTTAAAACCATACTGGAGCAGCAGGTGATGCTGCATTCAACAGAGTCCTTCATATGTTGAAATGATCGTATGTTGGGGCCATTGTATGTGTTGAGGGATCACTGTACTGAGATTAAATAATCCTATTCTTAGCACGCTCACTTCTCTCTACTTTTACAAATGAAAAGTGTATTGTGTATCTCTGCCTCTCCCATAGTAATAAATGGTGGGGGCGTGCCTGCCACAGCAAAGCCCTGTGGTTGGCAGTCACTCTGCACACAGCGGTGATTGCTCCATGCAGGGGAGCACTGAGATTGCAGGGGGCCCAGTGGTCAGTACCAAACCCAACCCCTCCCCCCCCTGGGGGTGGGATAGGGGATAAGTTTTGCAGCAGAGTACTCTTTTAATGGGCTAAAGCATTAGGGTACCGTCACACAGTGCAATTTTGATCGCTACGACGGCACGATTCGTGACGTTCGAGCGATATAGGTACGATATCGTAGTGTGTGACACGCTCCTGCGATCAGGGACCCTGCTGAGAATCGTACGTCGTAGCGGATCGTTTGAAACTTTCTTTCGTCGTCTAGTGTCCCGCTGTGGCGGCATGATCGCATGGTGTAACATATATCGTATACGATGTGCGCATAGTAACCAACGGCTTCTACATCGCACATACGTCATGAAATTATCGCTCCAGCGTCGTACATTGCAAAGTGTGACAGCAGTCTACGACGCTGGAGCGATATTGTTACGATGCTGGAGCGTCACGAATCGTGCCGTCGTAGCGATCAAAATTGCACTGTGTGACGGTACCCTTACTGTAATTACAAACAACTTGTTGTGTTGGAGAACTACAACCCCCCAGCATACCCGGACAGCCTTTGACTGTCCGGTCATGCTGGGAGTTGTAGTTTTGCAACACCTGCAGGCACCCTGCTTGGGAAATACTGTTGTAGACAGATAAAAGTACAACTCCATGATTGAACTAAAGTTTCTTTGCTCAGGTAATAGCTTTGCAGAAATCTACCAAGACAGTTTAGCACATTTTCAGTTCAAATAAGTAAGTACACATGATTTACCCTGGGAGTCTCTCAGCTAGTAGTCAAATTGTTAGGCATACATTTGCTTAGGCCTTTCCCCAAGTTACAGTGTGTGGGGGAGGGGCATCACAAGCAGGAAATCAAAATGAAGTATGGGGTCTAGTAAGGAACAATTTATACATTTTTTTTTTATTATAAAATTGCTATGGCTAGCCGGTGTTTTTCATTTCTTTTTATCTCCCTTTATCCATATATCAGTTACAGTGATTTGAGGCACAAACTCAGTGCGAGATTTCAAAAACCAAAGCAGCACAAACCAGCACAAACGCAGCACAAACGAATGGTGTATTCATTTTTAAAATTTAAGAACATGGGGTGGAAAGTGGGCGGAGTTTCAGCAAATTGAGCGCACAATATCTCGGAAACCAAAGCGGTGCAAACGTTTATTTTTGCAGCACAAACCAGCACAAACGCAGCACAAACGAATGGTGTATTCATTTTTAAAATTTAAGAACATGGGGTGGAAAGTGGGCGGAGTTTCAGCAAATTGAGCGCACAATATCTCGGAAACCAAAGCGGTGCAAACGTTTATTTTTGCAGCACAAACCAGCACAAATGCAGGACAAACGAATGGTGTATTCATTTTTAAAATTTAAGAACATGGGGTGGAAAGTGGGTGGAGCTTCATAAAAATATAACGCGCAATATCTCTGGAACCAAAGCGGCACAAACGTTCATTTTTGCGGCACAAACC
Organism: Ranitomeya imitator; assembly: GCF_032444005.1. Taxonomy (NCBI): domain Eukaryota; kingdom Metazoa; phylum Chordata; class Amphibia; order Anura; family Dendrobatidae; genus Ranitomeya; species Ranitomeya imitator. The sequence goes on along the minus strand of NC_091282.1, from coordinate 734,439,820 downwards.
AGCACAAACGCAGCACAAACGAATGGTGTATTTTTATTCATCTTTTGAGAACATGGGGTGCCAACTTCACACAGGTTAGATGGATTGATCGCAGGGATGTCACTTGTTCAGCTGCTTGCAGAAGTTTCAACACAGTGTTTTATCGGCATGAGATTATCAATCACTACAGGACTAGGTGTCCCATGCAAGCCAGTCCAGCTGAGTGTAACCCTGCCCCCACCACCGATTGGCAGCTTAATGACTTTGTACAAAGGAAACTGCCAACCAGGGTTGTGGATGTGGTTATACACAGCTCAGCATTCTGAGCTCTCCTACATATGTAGCAGAGAAAGCTGGGATTCTATCAAAATTGCACCAAGCAGTCTAGTTAGTGACATCGCTGGAATCAAGATCTCTGCCTATACATCATGGTACTCTCATATTACATAGAAAAAAAAGACTTGCTGGCTGATTTCCTTTAAAGGAGGTTGTCCACTAATGGACAACCCCGGATTAATCTTTCCAGGGCCTCAGAGAAAATAATCTACTCTCCTCCCACAGCAGCACCTTCCAGAGATGCTGGCGCTGCTCATCTTGGCAGGTCACGTTATTTTTTTGTGTAACATTATCGCCACAGCCAATCAGCTACTGTCAATAGGCTGCAAGCTTTACTATTTTGTCAAAGCGGACATCTGCTCTGATAGAACATTAATGAGACAGGATCGAAGCATATGTGAATGCCATGTGACCCACCAGGAAGAGCAGTGCCAACATTGCAATTGAAAAGCAGACTTTCTGGGACCCTGTAGTGATTAGGCACAGTTTGTCCAATAGTGGACAACCCCTGCAAGTATATATCGATCATGCAAATTGCCAGTGACTTGTTGGATGTTGTGCCCTTTGATGAGGAAATGTAATTGGATACTTTTAAAGCACAAAATAAAAATGGCACTAGTTCATGAATCTAGGAAAAAATAATTTACTAGTGAAATCAAACATTATTCAGAGCTGTTATCCTTGTGATCACATGCACATAAATCACTAAAAGTAAAATTATGGTTACAACAGCATTTTTCACTGTACAACAAAGGAACAATTTGCAGTCTTTATTCAAAAATTAAATATAAGAACTGTCTGGTGAACCCTGCAAAAAACACATTTTTAATACATGTGTCTGTTCTTCATTCATGCTTGCAGAACGAAACAAAATGGAAAATCAGACAAGTTTCAGCACCTCTATGATGGGGTAAGGATGTCAATACAGAAACATTGTTACAAAAACTAAAAATTCAGATAAAAAATATAGAGGAGCAATGCAAAGCCACAACTACAGGGAAATAAATTCCTTGACTTATCTAGGCAACCAATTTACCGTACATGTTGCATCTGCAGAAATACACTGGTGGTTGTGGAGCTAGACCGCTTCCCAGTATCATAAATGAGCCTTTACATGGTTATGGCTGCAATGACCATACTTTGCAATATTTCTTAAAAAAGGCAGTCCAATACCCATGAGGACGATCAGATGACAACCTAGTGCAAAACAAGTGGTCATCGACTTGAAGCCTGATTCCAAAGCACCTTATTAGGTCTATCAGTGACAACACTGTCTAAAAAGATGTCAAGTGTCACTATACCATTAATAATAATGTAATCCATTCATACCATGGCCACATGGGTTCTGAGTGACCCATGCAATCTAGAAAAAGTTTTGTTTTCTCTGCGCTCTAACGTAAAAAGTTAAGGGCAAAAACAAAAATAAATCCAAATATCAGAAACCTTGTACGAACATAAGGTGCACAAATCTGCAGCTCCATTTCTTGATTTATGTGGGCTAAGTTTGCTTGCCTTATTGGGTGGTACAAAAGCAGTAATTAGACATCAACATGCTGCATCTCATCACAAATGCTCTAGCTTTCCTTATCAAGAGAGCTGGTTAGGTGAAAAGTAAGGGTACCGTCACACTATAACATTTCGATCGCTACGACGGTACGATTCGTGACGTTCCAGCGATATCGTTACGATATCGCTGTGTCTGACACGCAGCAGCGATCAGGGATCCTGCTGAGAATCGTACGTCGTAGCAGATCGTTTAGAACTTTCTTTCATCGCTGGATCTCCCGCTGTCATCGCTAGATCGGTGTGTGTGACACCGATCTAGAGATCTAGCGATGCGATCCAGCGATGCGTTCGCTTGTAACCAGGGTAAACATCGGGTAACTAAGCGCAGGACCGCGCTTAGTTACCCGATGTTTACCCTGGTTACAAGCGTTAAACTAAAAAAAAAAAAACAGCACATACTTACATTCTGGTGTCCGTCAGGTCCCTTGCCGTCTGCTTCCCGCACTGTGACTGCCGGCCGTAAAGTGAAAGCAGAGCACAGCGGCTGTGCTTTCACTTTCACTTTACGGCCGGCAGTCACTGAGTGCGGGAAGCAGACTGCAAGGGACCTGACGGACACCAGAATGTAAGTATGTGCTGTTTTTTTTTTTTTAGTTTAACGCCTGTAACCAGGGTAAACATCGGGTAACTAAGCGCGGTCCTGCGCTTAGTTACCCGATGTTTACCCTGGTTACCCAGGGACCTCGGCATCGTTGGTCGCTGGAGAGCTGTCTGTGTGACAGCTCCCCAGCGACCACACTACGATTTACCTACGATCACGGCCAGGTCATATCGCTGGTCGTGATCGTAGGTAAATCGTATAGTGTGACGGTACCCTAAGGTCAGTACTTAATTATTTTTTACCACAGGTAGAGCTCAGGACAAAAACATTGTTGCTTGAAACACCCTTAACATATAGAAAAGCTGCAAAATGTACATTCTTTTATTTTTTGCTATATTATGAACTTATTTTTTCTCCTCGATATGAATAGCACACGAGACATTACTCGTTAATGATTGTGTTTGTCAAATCAAGCTTTATTGATAAAATGGAATTCAAAACTCTTGTAGCAGCAACAGACCCAGCCAGTGTAGTTATTTATAATTAAAAAAAAAAAAAAAAAAAAAATCAACACACACAACTGATTACTTGTTAATGGATCTGAATGTTTAAATCTTGGGTACATATTTGTTCATAAAAGACTGCCATTTCAGTCACATTTTTAATATCAAAAAGGAGGAACAATCCTTATAATCAAAAAGGCCCGAGTCGGGGGGGGGGAGGGGGTTTGGGTCGGAGAAAAAAAAAAAAATAAAAATCAGAAGCTGTCAGAATGGAAGGCTGATCTTCATCCTGAAAAATACTGTACACTAAAGTTACAAGTCTATAAACAATCTCAAAGGGGACACCCAGCTGGTTATGTTGCTGCTTTTTTTTTCTCTTCTCTTCCCTCGCTCTTTTTTACCCAATCTAAAACCACCACATGAACATAGAGGGTTAGATAACTGGTTGCATCACATAACAAGCTAGACCTCCTGTAACTTTTAGAGAAATTTGCAGTCCATAATTAAATATGACAAATTTTGTACAAGGACAATTGCACTTTACAAAAAAAAAAAAAAATCATACAACAAAATTTGCTGGAGTCTGATTTACAACATGTATTGTCTGAAAGTACATTAACAGAAAATTCTAATTTTTTTTTACAAAACAAAAAAAAATTATATATGTGTAGAGAAAGAAAGGATATTCAGAACACAGTACAATATTCGGGTTTATTTGTACTGATGGGAGTTTTATTTTTCACCAAGCTCACCCACATCATATTCCCTTCTTAAAATTGGGGGGAGGGGGGAAATAAAGGTTAAGGATGGACGCTAAGAAGGATCACTGAGGTTGGGCTGTATGTTCATTGAGGATGAATGTAAACTCCATTGCTAAACGGATACATTTACCACATGTCATCAGCTGATGCAGAATCCTTGAGATGAAAAAGGGGAGGAAAAAAAAAAAAAAATACGGTTAGAAAATTATTTTAGAAGTTTAAAAGCAGTTTTATCTAAAACATTTAATGCCTATGTTCACCCTCACAAGCAATTTTCTTGATCTAAACTTTTGTCTACAGCACCTGTTAACACAAACTCTGCAGCTCATCAACTACTACAGGACAGATAGCAATTACTGTATATATTTGTAGTCTGTTACCTTGTAGAGTAGCTGTAGAAAGTTGGACATTTTGATCAAGCTTTAATGTGCAAAAAGTCTGGTTTAAAATTGCACCAAAAAGAACAAACACACACATGGACTTATGACTTGCACCATATTTTTCAAGTTTTATACACTACCTTGTCTGACAAGTGAGCATGGCTTTTAAGAGGGGTATGGTTTAGGATGTGACACCTCGTGTAGTTTAGTCTAAGGTCAAACAGTTCAATGTTGACATTTTGGACTCCCTTGCCTTTACTGAAGACAATGGCTTAGTCAGGAGCACATCTGAAGCAGAGGACTTCGATGGGAGACCCAGACTGGAGTCATGAAAAAAAAAAGCCCAATTCTACTTTGCAAGCTCACTTTATGTATAGTAGCACTGAGATCCAAGATGCCATCTCCTGTTTAGTTATGTACAGTTGGTGCACATTACACAAATTCATTGCACATCAATCCACTGGAAAGTTGTTTGTGCATAGGACAATTTTTCACAACTTGATGGGAAAAAAAAAAAAAGATTAATTCATATACTTACAGTGTCATCATTTCTATAGGGGTTCAGCTTGTTGTACACAGCTTCAATCACACTCCGCCTAAACCAAATGGTGAAAAATTAATAACCACAAAAATACTGAAAACATTGAAGACTCCTTATATAAGGGAGGTTAGTTCATCAAGAATGCAGTAATTTAAGGAGTAACTAAACTTGTGTTCATAATTATCCTCCCAGTATTGCAAACTTCTGAATGTTTGGAAGATCCTCAATAATCAGAACCTCCCACTCCCGTCTCCAAGACTTTACACGTGCTGCGCCGATTCTTTGGAATTCACTACCTAGGTTAATACGATTAATCCCCAATCCCCACAGTTTTAAGCGTACCCTAAAAACTCATTTGTTCAGACTGGCCTACCGCCTCAATGCATTAACCTAACGATCCCTGTGTGGCCTATTTATTAAAAAAAAAAAAAAAAAGTTCCTCGCATCATGTTCTCATACACTTTATTAAGTATTAGCCCTCTGTGTCTGTACTGCTACATACTTAGGCAGATAACTGGTTCATGCAGCTTTACATGAACACCTGAGCCTTACACTATGGCTGGTCTGAATAACTAAAGCAATTGTTACCATCCACCTCTCGTGTCTCCCCTTTTCCTCATAGTTTGTAAGCTTGCGAGCAGGGCCCTCACGCCTCCTGGTATCTGTATTGAACTATATTTCTGTTATGCTGTAATGTCTATTGTCTGTACAATTCCCGTCTATAATTTGTAAAGCGCTGCGGAATATGTTGGCGCTATATAAATAAAAATTATTATTATTATTATTATTATACTTCATTTTGTTATTTTGCTTGCATAAACACCATGCTGAAAGTGATGTTTTAACTGTCTTGTTCATGCTCCGGTAGAACATACATACAAAATGTTCTGTGTGAACTTCTCCGCTTCAATCCACAATGCTTTCTGAGCAAAGTATTTCATTTCTATAGCTTCCCATGAATGGGTGTCTCAGTTGAGACCCTGTCCTGCTCTGCCCTTATTCACATTAGTTTGACACATGGTAAGGTGTAAACACTAAAGACAGGTTAGGGCAGTGTTTCTCAACTCCGGTCCTCAAGACCCCACAACAGGTCATGTTTTCAGGATTTCCTTAGTATTGCACAGGTGATAATTTCATCACCTGCTCAAGCATTAATTCCATCGCTTGTGCAATACTAAGGAAATCCTGAAAACATGACCTGTTGTGGGGTCTTGAGGACTGGAGTTGATAAACACTGGGTTAGGGTACACCTTGTCGTGGTGGGATGGCTTTTATGGTTTGCTGATCAAAATTGCATTAGCCAAGTACCCTGTTATTTACATGCTCTACTACCACTTGCTCTAGGGGTAGAAGCCGAAGCAAAACATGCGCTGAGGTTTAGCTGCATCCCACCACCAGGTTGTATAAAGGATTACTATGTATTTAAATATGGTCCACAACTAGGATTATGGCTGATATTGCATACATCCGCAGTGGCCAGATGTTACAGATTAGATGTTACACTATGTTTTCCGAGACTCCCCTGGCAAACGGTTTTGTGGTGCGTCTTTCCAAACCGCAGTATGTCAATTTATGTTGCAGAGACGCTCAGCCTCCGCAGCGTAAATTACCCATAGAGTATCACTACAAGCGGTAAAACCGCATTCTCTTTATAGTCACATGCATATTAAGGACATTAATTACTACGCATGTGAAGTAATTTAAATAATGTCTTACCTTGTGACACAGCCGAAACTTCGCATCCACTGCCGTTCTCGCGATGTGCTGAGCTGACCGCGAGAACTGCCAAACTGCCTAGCACGTGACAGCTGGGGATATCTCCAGTCACTTGCCCAGTTCTCATGGTCAGCTGATCGAGAGACCTGCAGTGCAGGTGACTGCCGCAGACCAAAGAATACCAGGCTGCAGCTGTCCGTTTTCCTTGGCTGGTTAACAAATATAGGGCTATGTGCACACGATGCGGATTTTGCTGCAGTTCAATGTAAACGTATGGGGGGAAAAAAAAACAGCTGTGCACATGCTGCGGAAAAAACCACGCGGAAACGCAGCGGTTTACAATCCGCAGCATGTCACTCTGTGAGTTTTCCGCAGCGGATTTACAACTGCCCTTATGGAAAACCACAGTTGTAAATCTGCAGTGGAAACCGCGGTAAATCCCCAGCGGTTTTCCACTGCGGATTTATCAAATCTGCTGGAATCCGCTGCGGAAAAATCCGCAGTGGACCCAGACTACGTGTGCACATAGCCTTAGGGGGATCCCACGCGTTTTTTTTTTTTTTTTGGAAGGGATTCCACTATTTTTGCAAACAATCCAAGATTAAACATTACTCTATCACAGCAAACTCTTGATAGATGCTTTTGAAGACTATTATACAGATGTGGATGCAGGAACAGGTGCAGGGATAGAGAAAATGGTGAGGCGACAAGAACATAACATTTTGATCCTCATAGGATCTTATTCAAATAGTAGCTGTTGGCAAAGTTCACTGAACGGTGTAAAGGATATCCTGCTTCCAAAAGGACACCTGGGTCCTGGGTAGGTCCGCCACACCTGCGCCTTGGATTGCAGGCTGCAACAGCAACTATATGAATAAGTCTTCACAAGCATCTATAAAGAGTGTGCGGTGACTGAACATTACTCTATACGGGGATTGCCATCCCACTTCACCAGCACCTTGGATTTCAGCAAGAGTGCTCGCCACACTACCCATCTAACCATCCAAGGTAAGAAGACTGCTGCGGCCCGGTATTATTAGGCTGGTAAGTTTCATGGATATTGGCTCCTTAGTAGCCTGAAATACCAGTCCCAGTAGTCTGCTTTACTCTGGCTGGTTAACAAATATAGAGGGCCCCCACTCCATTTTTTTATTTATTATTTATTAAAGAGGGGGCTCCCGTGCTTTACTCCATTTCCTGTGTTGTGAATGTCCGGATGTGTCAAAAGATTCACTATTATGTAAATTAGTTCACATGCGTAGTAAGCTGCGTTCCTGCACTTAATACGCAAGTGATTAGGAAGATATTGCAGTTTTAGAGCATCTAATGATAGTGAATGAGTAATTTATGCAGCGGAGACTGAGCGTCTCCACTACATAGACATGCTGCGGTCTGGAAAGACGCTTGGCATGTCAGTCTCCGCGGGTGATCCGCGGGCGTCGGTGCACGCATAGTGGGCATGGGATTTCTTGAAATCCCATCCACTATGCTGTAACATCGGGCCGCTAAGGGTTGGACGCAGCATTTACTGACCATGGAAACATACCCCAATACTTCTGCAAACAGGAAATCACTTATTTTTCCCTTCCCAGAAGCCAACTTTCAATTCGCTTTATTTCAAGTGACAAAAAACCCACACATGCAATGGAAAAAACACATCAAGAAGGCATGCGGAAAAAACACAAAAAATGCAGGTGACCTGCCAGTGACCTTAGATGCAGATTTCATCTGCGTCAAATCCTGAGCAGATACTGAGCCATTCCTGACCTTGGGAACATACCCTTACAGTCCCATCCAGCCTACCCCAAGTAATTTAGTAGGAATTTAGAATTTTTTCTTTTTATACTACTGCCCTATTAAATATTTTTGATGGGAATTGTTAATTATGTCTTACATGTCATCAGTTTTAACCCGTTAAGGACCAAGCCATTTTGTAGATGACCAGGACTTAATTTTGAAGTCTTACCACTGTCACTTTATGTAGTTATAACTCTGGAACACTTCAAAGGTTCCCACCGAGTCTGAAACGTCTTTTTCCTGACATTGTACTTTATGATCGTGGTAAAATGTCTTCAAAATTTCGTGTTTGTTAAAAAAAAAATGTTAATTTTGCAAAAATTTTGAAAATTTCACAATTTTTAAACTTGTAATTTTTATGCCCCTAAATCAGAGCGTCATGTTACACAAAGTAAGTAATAACATTTTCCACATGTCTACTTCACATCTGCACAATTTTTTAAATTATTTTTTTTGCTAGAAAGTTATAAGGGTTAAAAGTTGACCAGCGATTTCTCATTGTTACAACAAAATTTACAAAACCATTTTTTAAGGACCACATCACATCTGAAGTGACTTTGGGGGCCTGTATGACAGAAAATACCCAAAAGTGACACCATTCTAAAAATTGCACACCTGTGTTTAAAACCACATTCAAGAAGTTTATTAAACCTTCAGGTGCTTCACAAGAATTGAAGCAATGTGGAAGGAAAAAAAAAACTTTTTCCCCAAAAATTTTACTTCGGACACAGTTTTTTTTTTATTCTCTCAAGGGTATCAGGAGAAAATGAACCACAATATTTGCTGTGCCATTTCTCCTGAGTACACAGTTACCCCATGTGTGGAGGAAGACCCCTCTTTTGGCGCACGGCAGGGCTTGGAAGAGAATGAGCATGTTTTGAACACAAAATCGTCTGGAATCATGAGCGGACGCCATGTCGCATTTGGAGAGCCCCTGATGTGCTTAACCCCCAAGGGTGGTTTGAACATTAACGACCGGGCCAATTTTTACAATTCTGACCACTGTCCCTTTATGAGGTTATAACTCTGGAACGCTTTAACGGATCCCGGTTATTCTGACATTGTTTTCTCGTGACATATTGTACTTCATGTTAGTGGTAACAGGTCATTCCATGTCAAGTGAACCAATGATTTTTACCTCTACATTTTTAATTCTTTTGAGATTTTGTTATTTGGTAATAGTGTCAGAGAATGTAAAATGTGAAGGGAAAAAAAAAATTCGAGATTTTTATTTATTTTTTACTGATTTTCAAAGTTCAGAAAAAGTGCGAATTTCGGCTTTGCCTGCCTTAACATTTCTCCTCATAACTCAGGCTAGAAAAAAAGGTAGAGAAACAAAATAAACACCAGTCTACCCAGAACTGTACAGGCTTTGACCAGATATGTCAAAAGAGTATCTTTATTAATATTTTACCCATGCGAATGCAAAAGTTTAAAACGCATTTCTGAAAAAAACGTTTAATTTAGAAATTTCAAAAACTGCACAAGTACCTGCTATGCTCCTAGCCACATCTGAACCAAAACTCAAGTTGGGATCATGATGAGATCATATTTTAAAAAATTAAACTATACAGTGTCAATTCCAAAATCTGGAATTCAGATCTGTTCAGGATGTGGTCTAGAAGTGTGGGGTCTTGATTTACCAAATAATCCATGATTTTTTAGATATTACTGCATTTTTTATTATGTTAAATCGGACATTTTCTGCAAGAAATCCGCAAGAAAATCGCATGCGTTTTAGCCGCGATTTTGCCACGTTTTTTTCCCGACAAACAATAGTCTCTACACAGGCATCAAGGGAGTCTGTGTGCTACAATATTGGTGAGTGTGTTTAAAGTTTGAGTAAACTTATATTAATAGTTTAATACTTTTCTTATTAAGGGCTAATACACACACAGCACTATTCTGAGTGATCATCGTTCAGAAAAATGCCCCCCATTGATTTCAATGGGGTTAAACATGCAGTGTTTTTTGAAACACTGAGTAAATCACTGCTTGCACTACTTTTTGATCTGCAATAAAACACATCACCATTTATATAAAAAGCTGCCATCGTTTTCACTAGCGATTAAAAAGACTAATGCAGATATGGTGAAAACTCGGTAGGAAAGTGTGCCAAAACCGCAGCGTTTATCCGCAGACAGAAAAAGCTATGTGTGCATTAGCCCTATACTCAATTTATAGTAACAGTTAGATCTCAAGTGTACTGTAAATGTTTATTACCCATCTTCCTTACATAATATTAACTATTTTTCTCACAGCAATGGCTGCTACTTCTCAAAGAACAGCATTTTATAATATACGGTATGCTGTTGCAATCCTTTTGAAAAAAAAAACTGGACACAAGCGAAAATCTTAGGCCGATACAAGATTGGATGTTTCATATAAATCCATCAATCAATGCAGGCATGAAAGTTTGTGACAGTTGTAGAAAGCAACTTGTAAAAGAGAAAAATTCTCTGCAGGCAGAAAATTTGGAAGAACCTGTAACTTCCAACACAGAGGATTTTAAAAATCCTGATTTGACAGTAGAGTATTTGAATAAATCACTTTCTAACATTGAAGAATCACCCATTACAAAAAAAATGAATCCATTATCCAGGTTATTGCCAAAAAATTTTTTGAAAAAGTTACAAAAAAATTGACCCTTGAGCTGGCAGGTGAAACGGGAGAAGGTGAAGGAAAAAATGACACCGATTCAGAAATCATTCTGCGGCTGAAAGATAAATTTAAATCCACCCACGGCAGAAGTGAACAGTTCATGATACTGACTACACTACCGAAGAGTTGGACATGCAAAAGAATAGAAAATGAATTTAACGTTAGCAATAGAATGGCTAGAAAAGCCAAATCTCTAGTTGAACAAAAAGGTTTCATGTCTTGTCCTGATCCTAAACCAGGCAAAACATTAGATGAAGCTATAGTGGGTAAAGTGAAAGATTTTTACAATAGTGATGAAGTGAGCCGAATTATGCCTAGCAAGAAAGATTGTGTCTATAAAAGTGAACGGTAAGAAAACTCCTGTCCAGAAGAGGCTGGTTCTTAGCAATTTGAAAGAAACCTATGAACTTTTTAAAGAAAAAAAATTTCACTTCTGTCAAAATAGGATTTTTCAAAATTTGCTGACCTGCGACCGAAGAATTGTGTCCTGGCTGGTGGTAGTGGTACACACTCAGTATGCGTATGTACAATACACCATAACACTAAGCTCATAATTGAAGGGGTAAGCTGAAAGATATTCAGATTGGCGAGTCCAACCTTGGCGATTACAAAGTATGTCTGTCTCAAATATTGTGTCCAGAAAAGAGTTGGAGTTGTTACCTCAAAATTTGCAAAAAATGTCCTTCAGTATTGGCTCTCAAAGAAAAAAATATTACATTATTTTGAAGAGGCTATGGTAGATAATATAACTTCTAAACAGTGGATATCTGTTGACAGATGTACTTTTGACACAATTTTTAAAAGTGCAGAACTTTTTGTAGAATGTTTTTGTGAACAGCTGATAGTCCTTAAGAAACACTCATTTATAGCTCGCCAACAGTGACTATTACAATCACCTCAAAGAAAGCATGAAACAGAACGAGGCAGTAATAAGCTTAGACTTTTCAGAGAACTATTCCTTTGTTGTTCAGGATGAGGCAGGCATTTCACTGGAACAATGAACTGCACCCTTTTGCGATCTATTACAATGAGAATGGAGAAATAAAGTATAAAAGTGTAGTTATGATATATGAGTGCTTACTTCATGATTCAATAGCTGTTCATTTGTTCCAAAAAAAATTGATTTCAGTGATAAAAACAGACATCCTACCAAGTTTGAGCAAGGTCTACTACTTCTCGGATGGCTCTTCTGTACAGTATAAAAACAGGAAAAACTTTATAACTGTATGCCATCACAAGAAAGACTTTGGAGTGGAAGCTGAATGGCACTTTTTTGCCACTGCTCATGGCAAAGGTGTATGTGATGGTTTAGGAGGCACCGTGAAACGCCTTGCAGCCCGGGCTAGCCTCCAGAGGCCATATTCAGACCAAATCTTAACACCCATGCAACTTTTCAAATGGAGTGAGAAAACTATTCTTAACATCTAGTTCATGTATTGTGCAAACCAGGCCTACGAAAAGGAGAAGAGTTTGTTAAAGCATTGGTTACAGGAAGCAGAACGCATCAAAGGGACTCAGCAATACCGCACTGTCATCCCATGTAGTGAAACAGAAATAAAAACAAGGATTTTTTCATTCAGCAAAGACAGTGAAGTGGATGAAGTGGCAGAAGGCAGCACAAGATTGGCAATGGATGACATAACTGGTTATGTGACCTGTGAATATGAGGCACTGGTGGCTGGCTACTGTACTCTCCAAAAATTGTGAAAATGAAGAAGCAGAAATGACTTTTTTGCATCCTTCTGGCCCAGCGCCATCCTTTGTGTATCCAAGAAAACCAGACATTTTAAAAGTTAACAAAAATCAGATATTAACTCAGGTGGAGCCCAACTCCATGACCGGCCGCACATACATTCTGACAGAAAAGGAAATGGCCATTGCTAGTAAGCGCTTATAGACCAGATTACATTTCACCCACTAGAAGGGACAAATTGATGATAAAAGGCCAGTGTAAAAATGAACTATTGTTTCATTAGTTCATATTTTATAGAACGAGGATTTAACTACTGTACTATTCTTCTTAAACACTTCATAAAAGACATGTTTAAGTGATGAATTGTTACATGTATAAATAGGTGGTAAAAATATTGGTTCTTTTAATCTTCTTTTTAACATAATTAGGATGAGACCACTTAGAAACTCACACTTGAGGATATGATCACCTTTTTTCTTTGTTCAATGTATTCAGGATGAAAACGCTGAGCAAGTTGTGTTATGATGATTAAGGCTGTGTGCACACGTTGCCTTTTTTTCGCGTTTCCCCCCGATAAAAACGCTATAAAACTGCAAAAAAACGCATACAATAAGCATCCCATCATTTAGAATGAATTTTGCATGTTTTGTGCACATGATGCGTTTTTTTCCGCGAAAAAACCGCAGCATGTTCATTAATTTTGCGTTTTTTTTTGTGGATTTCCCACTACAAAATGCATTGGGAAGTGTCCGGAAAAACCGCGGCAAAAACGCATGCGGTTTTCTTGCGAATTTCTTGCAGAAAATGTCCGTTTTTTCTGCGAGAAATCCTGAACGTGTGCACATAGCCTAAGATGGATTTATTCTGGCACTTCGGGATTTGTTTGTGTTTCTTTATTGTTACATATAAATGTTGAGTTCAATACATTGTATTTTGAAAAGAAAAAAGGAATAAACTCACACAAACATAAAATCAGATGATTCAAGGCTTAAAGGGAAGGTGCCATCAAAAAAAAAAATTTTTTTCAGAAATTGTAAAAATGTAAAGAATTAATGATTACATTTTCTTAAAAAATATTATCATTTGTTTATAATTTAGTAAAATATGAAAAATTATTTGAAAAGTTTTGGAATTTCCACTTTTCAACACTAGGGGGAGCAGCTGCTGAAATTTCAGAAAAACCTAGTGTACAAATAGCTCACATTACTGCACTGCAGTAATTATGGGCGGAGTCTACTGACGTGTGTGATGTCACTCCTCTCCTCCCCTCCTGGGTGTTTGCTAAGGGATTAGAGAGGATGATATTCAGGAACCCAGTGAGCAGCCATTTTGTTGGTGACTGCAGAGTATGGCTGCCGTCACACTAGCAGTATTTGGTCAGTATTTTACCTCAGTATTTGTAAGCCAAAACCAGGAGTGGAACAAATAGAGGAAAAGTATAATAGAAACATATGCACCACGTCTGCATTTATCACCCACTCCTGGTTTTGGCTTATAAATACTGATGTAAAATACTGACCAAATAATGATAGTGTGAAGGCAGCCTTATACTGACAAGTAGACAGTCACCGAGGATGGCAGGCAGCAAGGATTCTGGGAGATATGTGGTGGAGGAAGCAGGGTGACAGCAGCACAGAGTATTTCAGGAGAGCAGTGTGCAGGTCTATGGGGGGGCCCCCTGTTTGGTGCGCGGAGCAGCCAGGGATTGTACATAGAGCGCTGTCTTTTATACACATGGATGGACCGTCTGCTTCACAGAAATCCAGGAAACATTTCTGTGGATTGATGGCCTGTTCTGATCCAGACTTTGCATGCAGACCCCATTCCCCTCCTCAGATCCTGTCTTCTCCATCCTGTCCTAGCAATGTGTGAAAGCGAGGTGACAGGCGAAGAACGGGGTGACGCTGGGAAGGAAATGTAGCCATATAGTAACGATAAAAATGAGACCCCTCTCTTCAGCTGCCTCACCAGCCTTCCCCTGACTACACCTAACTGGAGGTCACGCTGCCCCCTCTATTACCCCAGACCCGCGTGCAGGTGCTCAGCCAGAACCACCATAGAATGGGTCCGCTTTCTGAAGATAATACTGCCATAGTGTTCTCACATAATACCGCCATATAGATCACACACAATACTATCAAATAGATCACACAATACTGTCATACAGTTCTCACATAATATCACCATATAGATCACACATAATACCGCCAGTGTTCTCACATACCGCCATATAGATCACACATAATACCGCCAGTGTTCTCACATACCGCCATATAGATCACACATAATACCGCCAGTGTTCTCACATACCACCATATGCTTCTCACATAATACCGCCATATAGATCACCCATAATGCCGCCACATAGATCTCACATGTATTGTAAATAAAGAATCGGCCAGAATAAAGTCCTTTATTAATCTTTTTTATACCATACCGAACGCATAATCCTCGACTCCCTCATCTCCCACAACAAAAATAATAAACCACAATGGGGAAAGACACGCAGGGGGGAGAGGAGTGCATAGGAGAGGATTAGATACTGACTGCTAAGCCGTGTATCTAATCCTGTCCTGTGTGATAGTGTGCTGCGCCGTGTATCTAATCCTATCTTGTGTGATACTGTACACAGGACAGGATTAGCTACACAAGACTAGATTAGCTACACAGGACAGAGGTAGCAGTGGTAGATGGTATATAGAGGCAGGCAGCAGTGGTAGATGGTATATAGAGGCAGGCAGCAGTGGTAGATGGTATACAGAGGCAGGTAGCGGTGCTATAAAGAGGCAGGTAGCGGTGCTATACAGAGGCAGGTAGCGGTGCTATACAGAGGCAGGTAGCGGTGCTATACAGAGGCAGGTAGCGGTGCTATACAGAGGCAGGTAGCGGTGCTATACAGAGGCAGGTAGCGGTGCTATACAGAGGCAGGTAGCGGTGCTATACAGAGGCAGGTAGCGGTGCTATACAGAGGCAGGTAGCGGTGGTATACAGAGGCAGGTAGCGGTGGTATACAGAGGCAGGTAGCGGTGGTATACAGAGGCAGGTAGCGGTGGTATACAGAGGCAGGTAGCGGTGGTATACAGAGGCAGGTAGCGGTGGTATACAGAGGCAGGTAGCGGTGGTATACAGAGGCAGGTAGCGGTGGTATACAGAGGCAGGTAGCGGTGGTATACAGAGGCAGGTAGCGGTGGTATACAGAGGCAGGTAGCGGTGGTATACAGAGGCAGGTAGCGGTGGTATACAGAGGCAGGTAGCGGTGGTATACAGAGGCAGGTAGCGGTGGTATATAGGGGCAGGTAGCAGTGGTATATAGGGGCAGGTAGCAGTGGTATATAGGGACAGGTAGCAGTGGTAGATGCATAAGAAAATAAAAACTCTGTACTTACCTTCAGTCCTCTCCCAGGAAGTGCTGAATCATGTTCAGGGCAGAGCAGTGTGACGATCTCCCTGCTCTGCTCTGAACAGGTCAGCAGTGAGCAGTGATTGCAGCCTGTGCTGTAATACTAAGTACAGGCTGCAATCACAGCTCCTGGCTGCAGATACTCACCCCGAACCTCTCTTCCCAGCAGCAGCTTCTCCCTGGCAGCTCCTGCTATGATCGCACACACTGAACTGTGTGTGCGATGACAGAGGAAAAAAACTAAATGGCCGCGATCTCCTCTCACAGCTGTGACGTAGCAGCCCAGTGGGCGTGCCCAAGTCACAGCTGAGAGGCAGGAGGAGCGGTCGGAGCCCGACTGTTGGCTCCTATGCCCATGGCTGCCGTAAGTGAGGTGTGCAAGTGTCGTGCCCAGACACTTACACCCACACTAATGAAAATGGCGGCCTCCAGTGGCAAAAGTAAAAATGAATAAATAAAAAAGTATTAAAGTACTACATTTACATTTGTATTAAAAGTAATTGATTATATAATCAATAATTATTAATACAAAAACTAAAATCACGGCACCCTCCCTTTAAGAAAAAAAAAATACAAATTTGATAGGTCCCAAGTTGAATCCCTGTACAAATATAAACAAGAACACAAGTAACTAACATGCATTTTTTCACCATTTTAAAACACTTTTTCACAACTGCGCATCAAAATAATTAATTTGATTTCTCAAAAACAAAATGTTAAGAAACAGTCTTGTGACATATCAAATGAAAGCCGTTACCGTTCTGAGAAAAATGATGCCTTTCCCACCTTTGTATCTTAATTTTAACCCAAGATATGATAAATATAAAGCCATACCAGGCCAAAATTCGCTCTTTTTCGCAACTTTAGAAGTCTGTAAAAAATTATCTGATGAAGAAAAAAAAATTCAAAACTTTTAATTTGTAATTAACTAAAGTTGTACCTTACTTCATAAAAACTAAAAATAGAAAAATCTATAAAGACGTCAGGTAAAAAAAATATTCATTTTTGGATCACTTGATATGGAATGACCCTAACATTTCCTCGATATTACTTGCGTCTGTGAAAAAAAAAAACGGAGATTTGGTGAAAAGTTTTAAAATTTCGCAATTTTCCAACTTTGAATTTTCATGCCCATAAATCAAAGAGATATGCCGCACAAAAGTCTTAATAAATAACATTTCCCACATGTTTTCTTTACATCAGCACAATTTTGGCACCAAAATTTTTTTTTGTTGGGAAGTTTTAACGGTTAAAAGTTGAACAGCAATTTCTCATTTTTACAACACCATTTTTTTTTTTTATTTTTTTTTTTTAGGGACCACATCACATTTGAAGTCACTTTGAGGGGTCTATATGATGGAAAATGCCCAAAAGTAACAATTCTAAAAACTGCACCCCTCAAGGTGCACAAAACCACATTCAAGAAGTTTATTAACCCTTCAGGTGCTTCACAAGAATTTTTGGAATGTTTGTGAAAAAAGTTAATATTTTTTTTTTTTTTAAACAATTTACTTCATATCCAATTTGTTTTATTTTACCAAGGGTAACAAACAAATTGCACAACAACTTTTGGGGTCCAATTTCTCCTGAGTATGCCGATACCCAATATATGGGGGTAAACCACTGTTTTGTGGCATGGCAGAGCTTGGAAGGGAAGGAGCGCCGTTTGACTTTTCAATGCAAAATTGGCTGGAATTGAGATAAAACGCCATGTCATGTTAGGCTACTTTCACACTAGCGTCGTACGACGCACAACGCAATGCGTTGTGGCGACGTACCGACGCATGCTGTGAAAGCGCAGCACAACGGGGGCAGCGGATGCAATTTTACAACGCATCCGCTGCCCATTGTGAGCTCCGGCCGCGCATGCGCAGTCGGAAATGGCGGACACAACGCACCAAAAAACGTTACATGCAACGTTTTTTGGTGCCGACGATCCGCCACAACACGACGCAACTGTCGCACGACGGTTGCGACATGTGGCAATGAGTCGCAAATACAAGCCTATTGAGAAAAAATGCATCCTGCAAACAACTTTGCAGGATGCGTTTTTTTTCTGCAAAACGACGCATTGCGACGTGTCGTACGACGCTAGTGTGAAAGTAGCCTTAGGAGAGCCCCTGATGTGCCTTAACGTTGAACCCCCCCCCACAAGTGACACCATTTCGGAAAGTAGATCCCCTAAGGAATTTATCCAGATGTGTGGTGAGCACTTTGACTCCCAAAGTGCTTCACAGAAGTTTATAATGCAGAGCCGTAAAAATAAAATCTTTTTTTCACTAAAATTATCTTTTGCCCCCAATTTGTGTTTATTTTCCCAAGGGTAACAGAAGAAATTGGACCCCAAATGTTATTGTGCAATTTGTTTTGAATATGCTGATACCCAATATATGGGGGTAAACCACTGTTTTGGGGCATGGTATAGCTCAGAAGGGAAGGAGCGCCGTTTGACTTTTCAATGCAAAATTGGCTGGAATTGAGCAAGGACGCCATGTCGCTTTTGGAGAGCCCCTGATGTGCCTAAACAGTGTTAACACCCCATAAGTGACCCCATCTTGGAAACTAGACCCCCCCCCCCAAGGAACTTATCTAGATGTGTTGTAAGAACGTTGAACCCCCAAGTGTTTCACTACAAGTTATAACACAAAGCCGTGAAAATAAAAAATCTTGTTTTTTTTCCACAAAAATGATTTTTACCTCCAGTTTTGTATTTTCCCAAGGGTAACAGGAGAAATTGGACCCCAAAAGTTGTTGTCCAATTTATCCTGAGTAAGTCGATACCCCATATGTGGGGAAGGGGGAAAAAAATCACTGTTTGGGCGCATGGCAGAGCTCGGAAGGGAAGGAGCACAGTTTGGAATGCAGACTTAGATGGAATGGTCTGCGGGCGTCACATTGCATTTGCAGAGCCCCTGATGTACCTGAACAGTAGAAACCCCCCATAAGTGACCCCATATTGGAAACTAGACCCCCCAAGGAACTTATCTAGATGTGTTATGAGAACTTTGAACCCTTAAGTGATTCACTACAGTTTATGACGCAGGGCCGCACTTAGTAACCCGATATTTATCCTGGTTACCATTGTAAAAGTTAAAAAACAAAACAAAAGTACATACTCACATTCCGATGTCTGTCACGTCCCCCGCCGTCAGCTTCCCGCACTGACTGTCAGTGCGGGCCGTAAAGCAGAGCACAGCGGTGACGTCACCGCTGTGCTCTGCTTTACGGCTGGCGCTGAGCGTCAGTGCAGGGAAGCGGACGGCGGGGGACGTGACAGACATCGGAATGTGATATACCAAAATAGCTGGCGCACTACACTGTATAAGCATAAATCCAATAGACAGCGGGGGTGCAAAAATAAGTGGCTGACATCAATATGACTCAAACAGGAGAAAAGAAGCCACTAAAGAAGATTCTGCACACCACCCATAATTAGTATAAAAAAACGAACAACTTTATTGGTGACACAATAGTTAAAAACAATTAAAATACAAAAGATACCAAAACAACTCCCCCATCTGACCCCGTTCAAAGATATATAGATAAATAATGGCTGCACAAATGACAGACATACCGCATGCTACACATAAATAACAATATTGCGCCGCAGAAGCACATCAAGGTATAAATATAAATGCTGAAGCCAACAGAAACCACACAACCCCAAAATAGGGGCAGGGGAAAAAAAAGGACAAAACCTTAAAAAAAAGTGCCCGCATCAAAGCAGGGGATCTGACCTCGGACGTACTATCCCGTCCGAGGTCAGAAAGGGGTTAATAAGGGCATACAGGTAATAGAAATGTTAGACTAGCCCTACCTGTAGCCCTCTAACGGTCTTGTTGTTCGGAAATTATCTCTTCCAGGCTCCGAGGCGTGCGGTGCCTGGAAGAAATCCCTGCCTCCTGTCTTTATTTTATTATTAGCCCCCTCCCATGAACGTCATTTATGGAGCCGGAATCGCACGCCTGCGCCCTGCACTCCCTCATAAATCCCCCTCCATTCTATGAGCACTGCATTCAAGGATGGTATGCACGACGATAACAAGCTCTCCTCACTTCCTCCCTGCACAGTCATCGCAAGAAACTGTGTGTACATAGCGATGACTATGCAAGGAGGAAGTGGGGAGAGCAGCTGATCGGCGCACACGCCGATGGTCACTGTAGCGGAAGTCGCCGATGACTGCGCAGAAGATCTCTTAATGCAGTGCCCATAGAAGGGAGGAAAAAGGTAAGTATGGTGGAGAGAGAGTGCAAGACACAGGCACAGGCTTCCAATGTCAAAACTGACGTGCATAGGAGGGGAGTAATGTTATAATGAAGACAGGAGGCAGGGATTTATTCAAGGCATCGCACACCTCAAACCCTGGGAGAAATCAGTATACAGAAAGAATGTAAACATTCCTCGACACCTAGACCATTAATTAGTCCTACCTGTATGCCTCTAACATTTCTATTACCTGTATGCCCATACTAGTAGGTCATATTCATCCTGAGGGTGGGGGGTAATTCCCATTTAAGTAAAGAAAAATTAAAATGCAGAAAAGAATTACTGCATTATGTACTTTAAGATGTGCAGCCATGTCTTTTATTAGGAGACATTAAGACAAAAATATTACAAGATTTTTTAAAAGTTGTGTGTAGCTTAACCCCTTCATGACCCAGCCTATTTTGACCTTAATGACCTGGCCGTTTTTTGCAATTCTGACCAGTGTCCCTTTATGAGGTAATAACTCAGGAACGCTTCAACGTATCCTAGCGGTTCTGAGATTGTTTTTTCGTGACATATTGGGCTTCATGTTAGTGGTAAATTTAGGTCAATAAATTATGCGTTTATTTGTGATAAAAACGGAAATTTGGCGAAAATTTTGAAAATTTCGCAATTTTCACATTTTGAATTTTTATTCTGTTAAACCAGAGAGTTATGTGACACAAAATAGTTAATAAATAACATTTCCCACATGTATACTTTACATCAGCACAATTTTGGAAACAATTTTTTTTTTGCTAGGAAGTTATAAGGGTTAAAATTTGACAAGCGATTTCTCATTTTTACAACGAAATTTACAAAACCATTTTTTTTTAGGGACCACCTCACATTTGAAGTCAGTTTACGGGGTCCATATGGCTGAAAATTCCCAAAAGTGACACCATTTTAAAAACTGCACCCCTCAAGGTGCACAAAACCACATTCAAGAAGTTTATTAACCCTTCAGGTGCTTCACAGCAGCAGAAGCAACATGGAAAGAAAAAATGAACATTTAACTTTTTAGTCACAAAAATTATCTTTTAGCAACAATTTTTTTGATTTCACAATGGTAAAAGGAGAAACTGAACCACGAAAGTTGTTGTCCAATTTGTCCTGAGTACGCTGATACCTCATATGTGGGGGTAAACCACTGTTTAGGCACATGCTGGGGTTCGGAAGTGAAGTAGTGACGTTTTGAAATGCAGACTTTGATGGAATGCTCTGCGGGCGTCACGTTGCGTTTGCAGAGCCCTTGATGTGGCTAAACAGTAGAAACCCCCCACAAGTGACCCCATTTTGGAAACTAGACCCCGAAAGGAACTTATCTAGATGTGTGGTGAGCACTTTGAACCCCCAAGTGCTTCACAAATTGATCCGTAAAAATGAAAAAGTACTTTTTTTCACAAAAAAATTATTTTCGCCTCAATTTTTTCATTTTCACATGGGCAATAGGATAAAATGGATCCTAAAATTTGTTGGGCAATTTCTCCCGAGTACGACGATACCTCATATGTGGGGGTAAACCACTGTTTGGGCACACGGCTCGGAAGGGAAGGAGCGCCATTTGACTTTTTGAATGAAAAATTATCTCCATCGTTAGCGGACACCATGTCGCGTTTGGAGAGCCCATGTGTGCCTAAACATTGGAGCTCCCCCACAAATGACCCCATTTTGGAAACTAGACCCCCAAAGGAACTAATCTAGATGTGTGGTGAGGACTTTGAACCCCCAAGTGCTTCACAGAAGTTTATAACGCAGAGCCATGAAAATAAAATAAAAAATTATTTTCTCAAAAATGATCTTTTAGCCTGCAATTTTTTATTTTCCCAAGGGTAACAGGAGAAATTTGTCCCCAAAAGTTGTTGTCCAGCTTCTCCTGAGTACGGTGATACCCCATATGTGGGGGTAAACTACTGTTTGGGCACATGTCGGGGCGCAGAAGTGAAGTAGTGACGTTTTGAAATGCAGACTTTGATGGAATGGTCTGCGGGTGTCACGTTGCGTTTGCAGGGCCCCTGGTGTGCCTAAATAGTACAAACCCCCCACAAGTGACCCCATTTTAGAAACTAGACCCCCCAAGGAACTTATCTAGATATGTGGTGAGCACTGTGAACCCCCAAGTGCTTCACAGACGTTTACAACGCAGAGCCGTGAAAATAAAAAATCATTTTTCTTTCCTCAAAAATGATGTTTTAGCAAGCATTTTTTTATTTTCACAAGGGTAACAGGAGAAATTGGACCCCAGTAATTGTTGCGCAGTTTGTCCTGAGTATGCTGGTACCCCATATGTGGGGGTAAACCACTGTTTGGGCACACGTCGGGGCTCGGAAGTGAGGGAGCACCATTTGACTTTTTGAATACAAGATTGGCTGGAATCAATGGTGGCGCCATGTTGCGTTTGGAGACCCCTGATGTGCCTAAACAGTGGAAACCCCTCAATTCTAACTCCAACACTAACCCCCCACACCCCTAACCCTAATCCCAACTGTAGCCATAACCCTAATCACAACCCTAACCGCAACACAACCCTAACCACAACCCTAATTCCAACCCTAACCCTAAGGCTATGTGCCCACGTTGCGGATTCGTGTGAGATTTTTCAGCATCATTTTTGAAAAATCCGCGGGTAAAAGGCACTGCGTTTTACCTGCGGATTTACCGTGGATTTCCAGTGTTTTTTGTGCGGATTTCACCTGCGGATTCCTATTGAGGAACAGGTGTAAAACGCCGTGGAATCCGCACAAAGAATTGACATGCTGCGGAAAATACAACGCAGCGTTTCCGCGTGGTATTTTCCACACCATGGGCACAGCGGATTTGGTTTTCCATAGGTATACTTGGTACTGTAAACCTGATGGAACACTGCTGCGGATCTGCAGCCAAATCTGCACCATGTGCACATGGCCTAATTCTAAAGGTATGTGCACACACTGCGGAAAACGCTGCGGATCCGCAGCAGTTTACCATGAGTTTACAGTTCAATGTAAACCTATGGAAAACAAAAATCTCTGTACACATGCTGCAGAAAAACTGCACGGAAACGCAGCGGTTTACATTCCGCAGCATGTCGCTTCTTTCTGCGGATTCCACAGCGGTTTTACAACTGCTCCAAAAGAAAATCGCAGTTGTAAAACTGCAGTGAAATGCGCAGAAAAACTGCGGTATATCTGCCATAAATCCGCAGTTTAGCACTGCGGATTTATCAAATCCGCAGCGGAAAAATCCGCAGAGAACCAGAATACGTGTGCACATACCGAAACCCTAACCCTAACCCTACCCCTACCCCTAACCCTAGTTCTTACCCCAACCTTAGTGGAAGAAAAAAAAAATCTTTATTTTATTATTGTCCCTACCTATGGGGGTGACAAAGGGGAGGGTCATTCAGTATTTTTTTTATTTTGATCACTGCGATAAAACCTAAATGCACTTGAAACGAATCTGCCGGCCGGCAGATTCGGCGGGCGCACTGCGCATGCGCCCGCCATTTTGGAAGATGGCGGCGCCCAGGAAAGAAGACGGACGGACCACGGGAGGCTCGGTAAGTATGATGGGGTGGGGGGGGGGAGCACGGGGGGTGGATCAGAGCATGGGGGGGTGAATCGGAGCACGGGGGGGTGGATCGGAGCACGGGGGGGTGCATTGGAGCATCGGGGGTGAATCGGACTGCAGTGGGGGTGGATCGGACTGCAGGGGGGGTGGATCGGACTGCAGGGGGGTGGTTGGAGCACGGGGGGTGATTGGAGCACGGGGGTGAGCGGACAAGAGCACGGGGGGGAGCGGACAGGAGGACGGAGGGGAGCGGAGCAGTGTAAAGGACAGATCGGAGGGCTGGGGGGGCAATCGGTGGGGTGGGGGCACATCAATGTTTCCAGCCATGGCCGATGATATTGCAGCATCGGCCATGGCTGGATTGTAATATTTCACCAGTTATAATAGGTGAAATATTACAAATCGCTCTTATTGGCAGTTTCACTTTTAACAGCCAATCAGAGCGATCGTAGCCACGAAGGGGGGGGGTAAGGGAAGGGGGGGGTGAAGCTAAACTACCACTCCCCCTGTCCCTGCAGATCGGGTGAAATGGGAGTTAACCCTTTCACCGGATCTGCAGGGACGCGATCATTCTGTGACACAGCATATGCGTCACAGGTCGGATTGGCACCGACTTTCATGACACGCTGTGTCACAGGTCGGGAAGGGGTTAAAGGCTCGTCATGGACAGTGTGCGTCTTTTGCTTTAAAACCTGTAAAGGAAGTCTGTTTCATCTATAAAATTTATGGTATATAATAAAACGGTGGAAACAAGTCAAAAGCCTAGGATGAAAGGTTTTTTTTCCACCTTCAACATCTTTTACACATACTCTTAGAAAACAATTGAAGCAGTCAAACAAACACTACCAGCAAAATGTAGTCCCTGGTAAAACATCAAGGTGATAATAGAGGGGAGAAAAATGCATACTACATGGATCTATGCAGCATATATGTGAAGGAAATAATTGTTTTGAGGGGAAAGCCATAGCTAGCTAGCAAATACATATACATATATATACATATATACATACACATATATACACATATATACAATATCTATATATATAATTGTCTAAGGGTTTTTCCGTCTGTCTGTCTGTCTTTCTGTCTGTCTGTCCAGGAAATCCCGGCTCTATGATTGGTCGAGGCCGCCAGGCCTCGACCAATCAGCAACGGGCACAGCGACGATGATGTCATAAAGGACGTAGACATCTCACTTTTCTGATTCAGCGACGGGCACAGTATCGGCGTAGATGTCAATGGTTGCCATGGCGACGATGATGTCAAAGGTTGCCTCGACCAATCAGCGACAGGCACAGTGTGCCGCGAATTCTGGAATCATCATTGTCCATATACTACGGGGACATGCATATTCTAGAATACCCGATGCGTTAGAATCGGGCCACAATCTAGTATATATATATTACAGTACAGACCAAAAGTTTGGACACATCTCATTTAAAGTTTTTTCTGTATTTTCATGACTATGAAAATTGTACATTCACACTGAAGGCATCAAAACTATGAATTAACACATGTGAAATTATATACTTAACAAAAAGCGTGAACCAACTGAAATTATGTCTTATATTCTAGGTTCTTCAAAGTAGCCACCTTTTGCTTTGATGACTGGTTTGCACATTCTTGTCATTCTCTTGATGAGCTTCAAGAGGTAGTCACCGGGAATGGTTTTCACTTCGCAGGTGTGCCCTGTCAGGTTTAATAAGTGGGATTTCTTGCCTTATAAATGGGGTTAGGACCATCATTTGTGTTGTGCAGAAGTATGGTGGATACACAGCGGATAGTCCTACTGAATAGACTGTTAGAATTTGTATTATGGCAAGAAAAAAGCAGCTAAGTAAAGAAAAACGAGTGGCCATCATTACTTTAAGAAATGAAGGTCAGTCAGTCTGAAAAATTGGGAAAATTTTGAAAGTATCCCCAAGTGCAGTGGCAAAAACCATCAAGCGCTACAAAGAAACTGGCTCACATGAGGACCGCCCCAGGAAAGGAAGACCGAGAGTCACCTCTGCTTCTGAGGATAAGTTTATCCGAGTCACCAGCCTCAGAAATCACAGGTTAACAGCAGCTCAGATTAGAGACCAGGTGAATGCCACACAGAGTTCTAGCAGCAGACACATCTCTACAACAACTGTTAAGAGGAGACTTTGTGCAGCAGACCTTCATGGTAAAATAGCTGCTAGGAAACCACTGCTAAGGACAGGCAGCAAGCAGTTGACTTGTTTGAGCTAAAGAACACAAGGAATGGACATTAGACCAGTGGAAATCTGTGGTGCTTTGGTCTGATGAGTCCAAATTTAATATCTTTGGTTCCAGCCACTGTGTCTTTGTGTGACGCAGAAAAAGTGAACAGATGGACTCTACATGCCTGGTTCCCACTGTGAAGCATGGAGGAGGAGGTGTGATGGTGTGGGGGTGCTTTGCTGGTGACACTGTTGGGGATTTATTCAAAATTGAAGGCATACTGAACCATCATGGCCACCCCAGCATCTTGCAGCGGCATGCTATTCCATCCGGTTTGCGTTTAGTTGGACCAGCATTTATTTGTAAACAGGACAATGACCCCAAACACATCTCCAGGCTGTGTAAGGGCTATTTGACCAAGAAGGAGAGTGATGGGGTGCTACGCCAGATGACCTGGCCTCCTCAGTCACCAGACCTGAACACAATCGAGATGGTTTGGGGTGAGCTGGACCGCAGAGTGAAGGCAAAAGGGCCAACAAGTGCTAAGCATCTCTGGGAACTCCTTCAAGATTGTTGGAAGACCATTCCCGGTGACTACCTCTTGAAGCTCATCAAGAGAATGCCAAGAGTGTGCAAAGCAGTCATCAAAGCAAAAGGTGGCTACTTTGAAGAACCTAGAATATAAGACATTTTCAGTTCACACTTATCTGTTAAGTATATAATTCCACATGTGTTAATTCATAGTTTTGATGCCTTCAGTGTGTATGTACAATTTTCATAGGCATGAAAATACAGAAAAATGTTTAAATGAGAAGATATGTCCAAACTTTTGGTCTGTAATATATACATATATATATATATATATATATATATATATATATATATATATATATATATATATATATACATACATACATACATACATATATATATATATACATATACATACATATATATATATATATACATACATACACACATACATACATATACACACACACAAAGAAACACAAAATGAAAGCTAAAAAGTGGGCAATATATTTCTTAGCACACAAAACTGAGCATGCTACACAAATCTATGCCACAATTTATGCTAATAAGTTTATTACCATGCTATGGGAAAATTCCTACCCATTACTGTTCATATGATAAAGCCTAATTATTTTTAACTGTTGTGTGTTCAGCTTTGAGTAATATACGGGGAAAAAAAAACAACTTTTGTCTCCATGCAATACAACAGATTCTCTACAGAAAGACTGGCTGGCAAATCAGCTCAACACCGGTCTCTAGAAGAGGAAATTTCTGAATAGCAACATTTTTATGGTAGCAAAATAAAATAAATGTGGCATTAGATGGTAACCTTGCAAACAGGCATCACAAAATATATGATCAACTCCATCAGCATGATGGGTAGGGGTAGACTACCATATCAATCTATGACTTAAGTCTAGGAAACCTCTTTATAATTATTTCAGGTTGTAAAAAGGACGACTCATCTAAACTTATTTACAAAATTGTGGCATAGTTATTTCCTACATATATTGTACAGACACAAAAATGCTGAGGATAACTCACTTGCTTGCCAATTCTCCTCCAGGTGGGAGGTTGGGGATGGTCTCAGTGGCTAATGTACGCATCACATGGACTAAGTCTGGTACACCTTCTTCACCCTGCTTCTTTATGATCTCTAGGAATTAGAAGTACTTGTTTTGTAAGTGCTGTTCAAACGTAACCATCGTAAAAGTACAACTAACCATTACAATCATGCACGGGAATGCGGTATCTTGTGACAGATTAAGATGCCTTTTGTCAAATAAAATATTAGGAAATGAAAGATTCAAGCTACACATATTCCTTGTCTGAAGCAGTATGCAGTTTTAAACATACATGTAAAATTGTCTTTTAGTACATACACACACAAATGCTCAAACAAAACAAAAAAAAGATGAAAAAAAATGCAAAAATGAAACATTTTTACACAATAATGGTTTGGTTCTAAATAAAATGCAAAGATATCAGATTTGTTTTGCCAAATTATTTTATTGTGTAAAGGTAACATCTAAATTGATTCTACAAAGGTTTCTATTGCTGAAATTAAATATACAAAAATAAAAAGAGTATGATTTGTAGACAATAACATCCGGGCAGAGGATTACAGGTAACAGTCTCCACTAAACATGTACATTAATTAGATTAGTAAGCTATACATACTGCATGATACAGGTGACAAAACAAAAAAGAAGCCAATAAAAGGAGCAAATTAGAGTAACCAACACACAAGATCATTTTACACCCCCACACCTAAAATTAAAAGCTTTTCAACCTTATCTGCAATTAATTTTTATTTCATGCTGTAGATTTAGGAGCATAGTATTAAACACCATTATTGTTTCCTTTTAGGCTAAATTAGTCTTTTATAAATGGGGGAGGGAAGGTGATTTTTTTTATGGCATTGGTTACATTGCATCACTTTTTATACCTTCTAAGATGTTAGCAAAAAAAAAAAAAAAAAAAAGGTTGTGTGCTACGCTTTCCTGTACAATAAAATAAAATCTATTACATGCCAAGCAAACAGTGACCTAAAGGATACAACGGCTATTATTGTGTCAATTTGGACCTGTGGCTACGCTTTGTGAATGTGCCAAGATCTTACCAGTAACACGCACCAGACGAGGTCAGAATTGTGAATAGCGTAGTCACGTTTTAAAAGATATTCTCAATCTTACATCAGGACCAATAGAACAGGACCCTTGAACAATACAGGATTGTAAGGGGACAAACTTGATAATTGTCCTGCCGACTACCGTATGCTACCATATGTTGTAGCCTCCTACTCAACTCCATCTGGACAATCTAGCCCACATTTGGGTAAAAAAAAAAGTGCTCCATGTGCTTTAAAAATAAAATAAAAAAGGAAATACAAGTGATCAACCGGATTGAATAACCAGAGGAAAGAATGTCGCTTTGATTTGGTCATAAGAACAACACAGCTGGATGAAAACTGAGTCAGTTCACCAGGCAGATTTTGTTGCAGAAGTGTTGCTGAGTATTTCACCCTGTGATCTATAGTAAAATGAACACACTGAGGATCTCAAATCCAGGGGGGTGTGGATGAGACTTTGGGAAATGTATTTGATTGTAGTATGATAAGATTTTCATCTGTCTGTATAATGATGCTGAGTGCATGCTCACTTTGTCTATGGGAAGATGCCTAAAAAGGAAGAGGGGCATAATCACACCTACCTAGAGCAGGTTTAGTTTTTTTTGAGGGGAGAAAAAAAAAAAAAAAGACAAAAATGCTGCAAGATTTATGTTAGTGTCCCCCGTCCAAGATTCACCAGGCAGATATCAGTAACGTATAGTTACTGTGTATAGCAAAATACTTACCGGTGTCAGTCATCTAATGTTGTGTCACTACAGTCTCTAATCATTAGCTTGTGACTACAGCTTTAATTTGCTGGTAGAAACTGCTTTGAGTCTTTGAAAACCTATGAAAGCCTCACTCTTGGGCCACGTTCACACATTCAGCATTTGGTCAGTATGTTACATCAGTTTTAGTAAGCCAAAACCAGGATTGGAAGAATCAGAGGAAAAGTAGAATAGAAACACATCATCACTTCAGTATTTGTAAGCCAAAACCAGGACTGGGTGAGCAATACAGAACGTGTGAATGTGGCCTCAGTCTCAGACCTATTCTGAGAAGTGACGACCCGTCTGATCAGCACACTGTAGTAGTCCAGACAGTCCAAGCTCGGGTCATGTGGTGCAGAATACGACAAGAGCAGTGCTGGGACCACCACAAGACGGCAACCGGCAAGTATTTTTAGCACACAGAAAACATACATTAGTGATACCTATAATGGGGACGAAAGTATGAAGAAGAAAAACAAAACAAAAACAGTGGTACTGTACTTTAGTTTGTTAAAAGCATGCTAAAAAAACACATTAAAAACCATGTAATGTTTAGGCTGGTATAATATTCAAGCCCTGGACAACCCCTTTAAATACCGATAAAATTTAAACAGATTTCATTTAAAAATTAAATTCCCAGAGGAACCCCTATAAAAGTTAGCTACACAATCTTGTCAGTCATCAAAAGAATGCCCACCCATCACCCAAACTACATTTTTTTTTTTATTTAACTAGACGGAACCAGATATGCTTTTTAATAACTAACTGCATTCTGCATTAAAAAAAAAATAGAATTATTCTTACCGTTAATTCGGTTTCTAGTAACCCACCACGACAGCACACCTGGAGGATGTTACCCCTTTCCTAATAGGGACAGGAAATGACAAGAGGTTAAATAACCCCTCCCTCATCCTCCCCTCAGTGTTATTATAAAGGACCACAGGAGAATGAATGCTTCAAATTATATTTATTCTTTTCAGAACGTATATTAAGCAAAGGGAGGGATTACTCCTGCTGTCGTGGTGGGTTACTAGAAACCGAATTAACGGTAAGAATAATTCTATTTTCTCTAGTAACCCCCCACGACAGCACACCTGGAGCAGTACCCAAGAGTAATTTTTAGGGAGGGACTACAGCACTAAGGACTTTTTCTCCGAAGGCCAAGTCTTCTTTTGACATCAGGTCAAGCCCGTAATGTTTGGAGAACGTATGGACCGAGGACCACGTAGCCGCTCTGCATATTTGCTCGATGGAAGCACTGGCTTTCTCGGCCCAGGAGACAGCTGTTGCTCTAGTAGAATGGGCTGTGAGCTTTTCTGGTGGTGGAAGGCCTTGAATTTGATAAGCCTCCAGGATTGCTCTTTTGATCCAATTTGCAATTGTGGATCTGGAAGTCTTCTTCCCTTTATTCTGGCCGAGAAGATGAATAAACAGATTTTGATCCTTTCTAATCTTCTCTGATGCATGAAGATAATAGAGTACCATTCTTCGAACATCCAAAGTATGGAAATGTTCCTCTTCCTCATTCTTTGGTTCTTGATAGAATGATGGAAGAATTATATCATGCGATTTGTGGAAATCGGAGACGACCTTTGGGAGAAAGGATGGGTCTAATCGTAGGATAAGCCTGTCCTGAAGAATCTTCATATAGGGCTCATTGATTGACAGGGCTTGTAGTTCACCCACTCTTCTGGCTGTTGTTATAGCTACCAGGAAGGTGGTTTTCCAAGCGAGTTTATCCATGGTTATGGAAGATAAGGGTTCAAATAGTGGCAGTGTAAGTCCTTTCAGGACTATATTCAGGTCCCAGGATGGAACTATATTTATGGGTCTTGGAGATATGCGGGATGCCGCCGTCATGAATCTTCTTACCCATCTATGGTTGGCTAAAGACTGGTCAAAATAAGAGCTCAAGGCTGCCACTTGTACCTTGAGGGTGCTGGGTCTGAAACCCTTCTCCAGCCCATCTTGTAGAAAATCCAGGATCTTGGCTAGGTTTGGTTTATCTGGGTTAGGTTGCTCAGGAGCACACCACGTGATGAACGTCTTCCAGATCTTTTGGTAAATATAATTAGTAACCGTTTTGCGACTTTTTTGTAATGTTTCAATTACCCTCTTTGATAGTCCTCTAGTTCTCAGAATTGAGAATTCAGAAGCCAGGCATTTAGGTGTAGCCTCTCGGGATCTGGATGCAGTATTGGCCCCTGGTAGAGAAGGTCTTTGACCGGTGGAAGTGCTATTGGCCCATCTATCTTTAGACTGATGAGGGCCCCAAACCAACCTCTTTTGGGCCAAAGTGGAGCCACTAGGATCACCTTGAGTTTTTCTGCCCTTATTACAGGAAAAAACACTGAGGGGAGGATGAGGGAGGGGTTATTTAACCTCTTGTCATTTCCTGTCCCTTTTAGGAAAGGGGTAACATCCTCCAGGTGTGCTGTCGTGGGGGGTTACTAGAGAAATGTGTGTTATGTCCAATGACTAATGAAAGCCACAAATGCAGTGCAGCCATCCTTAAATGCTTGACATTACTGGCCACTCCATCACTACCAACAAGAATTGCCTAATACTCTCCAGGTACAGCCATGGAGTACAGGGAACAGCACATCCATGAGATTTGGAGAAGGCAGGAAGTGACATAGGGTGGCCAAGGGTTCGTCAATCCAACAAAGCACATATCCAATAGCTAGGGTATTACTAGCATTGCACGCTTTTCAATAGTAGGTTCATGCTTCAGAGGACAAAGCAACTGCTTTATACACCTCACTGCTTAAAAAGAGTTATTCAAGAATCTGTTATTTTTCCCCCCAACACCTTGTAATACTAAAGTAACCCACCAAATCCTTAAAACATTTGTGTTCATTTCTTAGATCTTTACTGGCTCCAGCTCCTCCATAACTCTCAGCTCCGTGTGCTGCCCACGTGACCAGCACCAGCTACGTTTCCTCATATCCACCCTGCTTCTCCAGGCTTCCTGCACTGCCCATGCATAAGCGAAAACCACTTACCACTCTAGCTGTTCTGTGATCGGCTAGTGGCCTCTGGAGCAGAGACAAGACATTTCACTTTGCATTGTTTCTAACACAGCAATACATGCAATTCTTGTCTGTCACTACCACTAGGTGTAAAGGATTCTGATCCTTCATCTGCGTTATTGATCAATTCCACTAATTAATCCTCTCCTTGTTGTAAACCTCAGTCTAGCTTTTATTTTACCAGATGTGTATTTAAAAATTAAATATATAAAGCTGAGAGCATCAAATGGTTGCTGTGGTTAACAATGACAGTTTCTCTTCAAGACAGTATAGATAACGGGCCCAGTTATATTTAGCTGTAGGAGGTGTCCATTATGCAAATATGGACAAAAATAATTCATGGTTTTAATGAGAAAAAACACGATGTTTAGTGGCTGGTAATTCTGTACATACTCAGCTGTGTCAATCACACAGCAAAAAAACAGTCAGGAGAGTAGCTGTTCCTCCTTTAACAGAAGCGGATGCACAGTGCCCAGATCCATCCAGATGACGGTGCAATCACACATGTGCCATCTCCATGCAAAGTAAGAAAATGATACACACTATAGAATAGCAAACATCTAATGAGCATGTGCGACCTGTCATTTTAAGAGCTACAAGACTAATCCATTTGCAAAAGCCTCTGACATGCAGGTTTTGTTGATATACTGTAGAGAAGCAAACACTTTCTGCAAATTGGTTGCATGTGAACTATTTTAAGCCACTGAGCTATACGTGACAATGTGAGAATAACCCTTTAAGTTCTGAATGTTTCAATGCCATATAAGCGTAAAGGGTTTGTCCAGGATATTACAATTGGTGGCCTATTCTTAGGAGATCAGACAGTACCAGTGTGTTGGCTCGAGCTGCGCAGTACGATCCGTCAACTGTATAGTGCCCGCCGTCGGTACTGTATATCGGTCCCTTATTCAAATCAATAGTGGGTGGATGTGCAGTACCCAGCCACTATTCCATCAATGGAGCTGTGCAGCTCTGGCTGCCAGACACTGGGAATGGATCTTTGGCAGGGGCTGCCAGGTGTTGCAACCGCACTGTTCAGACACTGATGACCTATCCTAAGCAGAGGCCATCAATATTAAAGTCACAGACAACCCCTTTAAACTAGAGCAAAAGGGAGCAATAGGGAAATGCTGGAGAATAAGGCCACTTGCTCCTATAGGCAAGGCTTCTGCTGAACTTATTAGCTAGAACCAATGTTATTTGATTTTACTTTAAATTATATAAAATAAAGGGACTATACTATCTGTACTGTGCCTATACTCCCCTGCATAACATATCCTCTCACAAGAGATGTGAGAACAAGTCTACCACCTTCTTTAGCCTAGGCTGTTGCAGGCATTTATCTTCTGCTGATGTCACCAGCATGACATCACACGCTACAGTGGCTTCCATTTGTGGCTACATTCTATTTGTAATATCAGGCAAGAAGCCAACAATGCTGATCTGTTAGGATCAAACAAGGGGGGGGGGGGGAAACGGTCCAGTCATAACTTCAGTGAGAAAGCCCAGAACCGAAAGAAAAAGGCAATGTAACTTGAGTTGTGAATTTAATTTGATCCAGCAATATAGTGTGCAGTTATACTCAGTCGCTTTGACTAAAGGTCTTTCATCAAGGACACTTTAATGGCAGCGCAGCATAGCACCGCTGCTTCATACGTTGTCAATCTCAGAAGTCTTAGAAAATTGGTCAAAACGTAGACTGTGTGCAGACTATTGCCTGGGTCACATAAAATTCACAATTCCAGGTGTATATTATTCAAGTGGACATAACTTTTTTTCCCCTCAATATATATAGGCAATGAATGGGAAGAGAAAAAAAAATAAGCAAGTCACTGACTTGGATTTAATTTTTACAACTTTCACAGAATGATTAATAATCTAACTATTTTCTGACATACGAGGATGACAGCAAAACAATATATTTATGATTATGTGTGTACTTTTGCAAAGGTAAATAACTAATGTCATTTCAGGAGACAAGATTATTTGATAATTTTAGTTTTTGCAATGTGAGGGAAAAAAAATCCTATTGCAGCATAACAAAAAAAAAAAAACACAAACCACTAAGAAACTAAATTAGTGCACCTCACCTACATGCCCTCTGCACTTACAATATTGCCAAAATATCAGCAAAACAAATATATCCTCCAAAGACCCTCAGTATACATTAGATGATTAAACGATCCGCTGGTTCAGACTTTCTAAAAAGTTTAGAGGGGTCTTTAGACAATATTTAAGCTGTTTGAAACAGACCGGCCAACTACCCAAAGTGTATGGGCAGAGTCACTGCAGCAACTGATTATGCCAGGATAAGGGTCGGGCAGGTGAAATTCCATTGCCCAGTCCTTTTGCTCGTAGGGTAAAAAAATTTTGGCAGAAACTGTCCAGAGAATACAGGAGGGCTCTGCCAACCAAAGTGTATGTTGGAGTCAGGAGAGATAGCTTCCAGGACAGCCATTTAATGTGTATGCCCCACTAAATATATAAAAGGGTTTATACACATTTTTACACTATGGGCCTAGAAACTAAGGCAGGTAGTCGCTACCTACCTCCACATTTTACCCAGGGCTTACCCAGCGATTCAGTTGCTCCA
This sequence comes from Ranitomeya imitator, assembly GCF_032444005.1. Lineage (NCBI taxonomy): Eukaryota > Metazoa > Chordata > Amphibia > Anura > Dendrobatidae > Ranitomeya > Ranitomeya imitator. The sequence goes on along the minus strand of NC_091282.1, from coordinate 734,404,932 downwards.
AGTCAACAGAGTAGCTCTTCTTCCAGACTGCTGACGACAGGGCATGACTGCCGACTTCAAGCAGCTCTTAAAGCTCCCCGCAGTTCTGAAGCCGCTGAAAGGTCAGCAGGATCACTAGTCTGACCACTCTGCCAGCAGAGATCAGCACTAGTTACAACAGGTTGGTAAGCAGCAAACAGGCACATTCTTTCTAAAACTAAGTCCAGGAAAACACCTGAAACTGAGCACAGTGTTGAATAATCAGCATGGGGAGGAGGAGGGAAGGGGGGGGGGGGAGGGGATTGACCAGTTTTACATTGAGGTGTCCCAATATGGCTGCCCTTATTTATTTTTTTTATATATATTAAAAAAAAAAAAATTGTTGCGAGGCTGCGACGGGTGTCTGCCACAGAGCCTATCTGGTCCTGTTGATTGAAGATTGTGCTATAGACTTAAATTGCCATGTTAGTGATCCAATTAATGACAGAGTAAAGTGATAAGTTTTCTGTTGTGGGAGATGACAATGAGCATCTTTGGCATGGTGAATAATTATGAGTACCCACACGCACACATAGTGGCTCTATCAGAACATGAGGTTTGATCACTGAAACGGAGTGCAAATTCATACTAACAAACCATACAAGAAAATACTACTTTCTATGACATGCTTCTGTCAGTCTGTAAAACTACATCTAGATGTCATTTGCTAAGAGTAGGAATTTCACACTGCAATTATAAAATGTTTGCCAAGCTACAGACATTTAAGGATGCCATAATGCTACATGTTTTGAAAGTCCCAATCAGCAATGCAAATTTAAAAAAATCAAGTCGATTAACAAATTTTCTGTACAGAATTAAATACTAAAACAGAGTTTTTACCCACACTACTGATTTGTAAGTCACATAAGAAAAGTGATTGTTTTATACAAACTACTATGCATCTTTGGATTTGGACCCTTCCCTGACAAATATGCCTGTTTTTCTAGGAAATAGTCAAAATGTGAAAAAATTTAAGAAAGGTGTCAATAGACACAGCTCATATCATATACATTGGAGTGAACTGACTGCCACGTTTACATGGCACTTGAAGGCAAATTTAACAAATACTATTCATTAGGTTACTAATTTTGGTTAAATGATCCACCTTCTACTCTGCTTTCCAGGTACTTGTCCAATTCTGCTTCTCTTTTCACTGCCTCGGGTGATACTTTTGGAGCACTTGGAAAACAGATCAGTATGACACTCATGTTGTCTCTGCTTCCCTAGAAGGAGAGAAAAACATTAGTCAGACAGCTTTCAATGAGAGAAACAAATCATCATTTATCCTTAACTGCATCTGTAGTAATTTAGTAACTTTAATTTTGGTTTGACTGTATGAGTACGGTCCTACTCCGCTAGACATGACACCATTTGTGCTCATCACAAGCATGCTGTTTCAGCATCTCATAGAAGACCATGTTCAGAAACCTATTCTAATTTCAAAAGAAGTTGTCTACCTTCTATAGACAATTTTCATATTTGCATTTTTTTGTACACAGTCCCAGGGCAGTGATGCGGTGGAATGACAGGTGATGACCAATCAGCGCTAGCATCACTCTCCACTTCCTGTTCAAATGAACATGAAGCGGAAGGCGGGGATCAGCTGTAGCCTGGATTTCCCTTCATGTTCAGTTTGTCCGAAGGCAGAGACAGTGACGCCCAGCACTAATGGGGCGCCGGCCATCACGTGTCATTTCACCACATCACAGCCACGGTACCGCGAGTTTCTGACACCACTGGAATGGAGCCAGTACGGAGGGAGTATAGGTTTATTTTGTCAGGGCCGAACATTTACATAGTAACATAGTTATTAGTAACATAGTTATTAAGGTTGAAGGAAGACTTTAAGTCCATCTAGTTCAACCCATAGCCTAACCTAACATGCCCTAACATTTAGTTTAAGAAGGGGGTGTCCTAGTAGCGGATGACCCCTTTAATTTTGGATGGTTTGTCTTCTGCAATACAAGACTCGCTGTTGGATACAGTTCACAACTTAAACCATCCACCGGTCAAAATCTCTGATGGCTCCGTGTCTGTAGTGTCTTCTAGTGTTAGGGCTCCATACACAAAAAAAAAATATTTAATAACCGGTCATTAAATGATGTAGGGGGCAGAGAAAGATCAGGCCTGTTGAATTTGGATAATCTGCTGCCAGAGGAGTCTGGCACTCATAGCAAACACAGGAACGCTCAGCTTAGTGTTTCTGATGATGGGAAGACTTTGGAGAGACAGCGGTCAGCCACTTTAAAGGGAACCTGTCACCCCGTTTTTTGAGATTGAGATATAAATACTGTTAAATAGGGCCTGCGCTGTGTGTTACTATAGTGTATGTAGTGTACCCCGATTCCCCACCTATGCTGAGAAATAACTTACCAAAGTCGCCGTTTTCGCCTGTCAATCAGGCTGGTCAGGTCGGGAGGGCGTGTTCACAGCGCTGGTTCTTCCTCAGCTTTACGTTGGTGGCGTAGTGGTGTCCGCATGTTGGTGACTAATCCACTGTGGGCACGTGAACAAGCAGCGCGCGATCTGCGCTGTCATCCCTGTCGTCGGTGGGGGCGGCCATCTTCCTGGGGCCGCGCGTGCGCAGATCGAGTGCTCTGCTGCACGGGGCTTCAGGAAAATGGCCGCGGCCCGTAAGTTATTTCTCAGCATAGGTGGGGAATCGGGGTACACTACATACACTATAGTAACACACAGCGCAGGCCCTATTTAACAGTATTTATATCTCAATCTCAAAAAACGGGGTGACAGGTTCCCTTTAAGTTAATTCTAAAAATGGTTTAGATTTGAATTTAGGAGGCAGGGATTTAACAGATATTCTTTCGGACATTCTTCTTCTAGCCACAACAGCAGCCTTTGAGTGTGGTACAGTATCCCTGTTTTGTATGCAGACAAATGTATAGGACATAAGGCAAAGATGTAGTTTACAAAATAGAGCTTAACTGCTGTAATGAGATTCATTCACACATCAGTGTTTGTGTGCCAAGACAAGGAACACAGAAAAACTAATTTAAAAGTTTAACACCTGCTTTGGAGAAACTCCTGTTTTTGGCATACGAATCCTGATAAAATGCTGACATGTGAATGAGGCCTTATGCATACTTCGTTCCCTAAAAGCCCTATGTACATTATGCAGAAGGGTGGTCTTTGCCCCTCCCCTGCAGCAAACTGACTGCATCAGGCTCCATTCTTCCCAGCAAAAATTTGTCACATTTAATTACTTGTGCTTTGCAAAAAATATACTCAAAGCTGCAACATCAATCTGTTACTGAAGATCAATGGAAGAGCAGGAAGCTAGATGCCACAGCCAATAATAGTTTGCTTGCATGCAGCTTCCAGACAGCAGAGGTAGCACTGCAAAAAGCTGCTACAGTTACTACTAGTAGTAGAGGAAAGCACTGCTACAGTCCTTGTGAACAGGAAAAACATTGCTCTGCCCATATCTCCCAGCATTGAGCCAGATCACCATATGCTGCTTGCAGTGTTTGTTTGTTTTTTTAAATATGTGTGATGTGTCTAGGTCCACAATTGAGCACAAAAAAATATTAGTGAGTGAAAGGTAAAGCTGGAGCATCTTAAAAACAAAAAAAAACACTTCTGTTTACAGATATACAGGCTGTGGTCTGCTATCTCCGTCAGTGTTATAAACTTTGAATCAAGTAGCAGGACTCGTGCTCCATGTACACGGAGTCAGGTCATTAAGCAATCATACATTTATCACCTACTCAACAAGTAGCTAAGCTGCGATTATGGAAAAATGTCTACTTAAGGTTTTTGAAAAAGGAAAAAAAAAAAAAAACACATACAATGCAGATGTGTTACTGTTTAACCCATGTGACTGCTGCAGCCCATAGCCTCAGTGGCCTGGTGACAAACAACTGAGGCCAGCGATTGGCTGCAGCAAGCAGGAAAGAAAAGTGACAGCACTGGAATAAAATTTTGGCTTTAATACTATTTCTGGTTAGGGGCATTTTTCATACGTTGGAAATTGAACGCTTTTATTTGCACTTGCATATGGTAAGGAAACTCATTTTTAATAAAACATTACATAAGCATACAAATATCACATTACCAAACGTGACAGGGAACCATGTTTACATACAATACCTTGTACAAGCAGGTGTCAACTATTTCATTGCATACTTTTTCAAGGTCATCAGTAACTTCAAGTCGTGATCTTACAAAATCGCATAACTCTTCATTTCCCATGACATCCCATATGCCATCACAGGCAAGAATTATGAACTGGTCATCTTCTTCTGATCGCTCAATTTCATAAACTTCGGGCTCGGGTGAAACAAGCTGCTCTGTAGGGCCTTTTCCGTGGACACATTTGTAGTCAAAGTCACCTAGAGCCCTTGATACCGCAAGAGACCCATTTACACGTTGAATCATTACAGAACCACCAGCATTCTGAATACGCTCCTTTTCAAGGGGATTACTTGGTTTGTGATCCTGTGTAAAGAAATGAACCTTCTTGCTTCTACAAAGCAAGCCTCTGGAGTCTCCACAGTTGATAAAATAAATGTGATGTGGCGAGAGCATAACACCCACAGCTGTCGATCCACTTCTATCAGCACCATGTTTCTTCTCAGAAATAACTCTCATGTGTTCATCAATCTGAAGAAAACCTGTTCTGATTCCACTTTTTACACTTTCCACAGACAGCTGTCCATCAGTCCCTTTGAAGTCTTGGTTGCTTGTAATGTGATCAAGCAAATGCTCACAGCAGTATTTGGCAACCTGGGAACCAGCATGACCATCATACACAGCAAAGAAAGACCACCCATCAAGTCCGTTTGGCAAGCCAATAACGGCTGTATGTGCATCTTCCATTTCAACCCGCCAACCTTGCATGCTGCTTAGCCCATAACGCAATCCATTTCCGTGCCCTTGAGCATTGTGTTTTTCCATCTTTGGCTTGTCTAAAAACGCCCCCATTGTCTTTCAATTTTATGTAGTTCTGCAAAAGCAAAGAAAATTAGAAAAGGAAAAAAGAAAAAAAGTTCAATATCCATATTGTTCACTGCAATATAGTTATAAAAAAAGTTATCAACATATCAAGCACAATTCTATCACATATTATGCACAGTATGCATATCATGCCAATTTTTACTAATGTATATATTTGATTAGTCAATAGATGCAAAAGAATTCGGCGTTTCTCCGCTCCAGATTAGACGTCAATTATAGCTTGAGGGTGACAGCAGGCTTGTCACCAAGAAGACCATGAAAATGCAGATTCATACACTGGGAACCACAATGTAACGGGTGTCAAGCATATTAGTCACCCAAGTGCTGTCACTGCTTGCTGGTTTCTAGAAGTTATATAACCAGTTGTCAATTTTTAGCTTTCTAATTTAGCAGTATTTTAATTTTTTTTTTTTTTTTTTTTATTAACACAACAAATTGTAACTTATTTTTATTTTATTTTTTTATTACCAAAACCAAGCTTCAGACTTTTATAAAGAAAAACTTACATAAGACTCATGTCCTGTTTTACAGAAAGACTGTAAACTAGAGGTTGAATGACCATTAGTTTACAGAAACTCCTGAGGATCAGAGGGAAATTTCCATCAGGATTTGATTTTTGCAGCTGGCAGGATGGAAACACGAGAAGCAACACTGCTTCTTAAAGGGAACCAGTCAGAAGGATTGTGCACAGTAACCTAAACACAGTGTCAGGTTGGCGCCGTTATGTGGTTTAAAATGACACCTTGGTTGATGAAATCCTTCGTGTGGTTGCTTAATCTTTATTTTCAGTTTTGAGATAACGATATCCCCGTGGCAGGGTGTGTGTTTCTGATTAGCTATTCATAATGTAGACTGCTGAAAGGTAATGCGGTGAAAAGATTTTAATGTGATCCACAAGTAGTACAACAAACGTTTTGGTCTATCACTGACCTTCCTCAGTGTACGGACTGCTTAGGAACAAAGTAGTGGAGTAGATAGATGTCGTATGTGCAGGGTGGCGATCCTGCTATGGGTATAGTTACCTAAACTTAATTTGATGATTGGTATGTAAATATCCAGAGTGATAAGGTTCAGACATCGGGCTCTCCGGGCGTTCATCCCACTGCCACCATAATCAGGATAACCGCTTGAGACCGGATCTTGCAATTAAATTCAGTGCAAAAGCCCCTATAAGATAGGTCACAGAACCTTATCACTCTGGATATTTACATACCAATCATCATTAAGTTTAGGTAACTATACCTGTCACGGATCCCTTCTCCGTGGTCACTTATTCGTCACGTGCCCGCTCTCACACGCAACTTGGGGTTGTGCCTGCAAGGGTTAATCTATCTCCCCACTCAGTCCAGCATTCAACCTCTGTCCTATGCTGTAATGGGAGCATAAATCACACACCGACCCAGGCCACACACCTGCTCATAAACGCTGCCACCACTCATCGAATACACGGGTCGATGAGTCCCGGAACTAATAATGTCCACCACTCATAAGGCTCACACACCTTAGGCTATGGATTATTTTAGAACATTCATGGTTCAACTTGTTAAAGTTCTATACTTTAATAACAAAAGGTTCAATGCTTACAATAAGAAAAAGGTATAAAAATATGATAATAAAAAGACATACAACTTATGAAAAACAGTATCAAAATAAACAGGAGAAACTTACAGAAATTATCTAACTGGTAGTTGCTTTCTGCTCCCTGAGGGTAGGAAGAATGTAGATTGGATCACACCAGCTTCTCAGGCTTCCCCCATCATGTGAACACAATTCTCTGTCTGCAGCCTAAATTTATAACTTTGGTCTGGAGGTCAGGTTTCTAGACCGGCCCCTTAGGTTAATATCATAATTGCTGGCTTTTTGATTTGCCACGGCCACGCTACTAATGCATATATTATTTTCTCTTGAGACATTTGTGAAAAGGTTCTCAGGAATAGATAACCTCAGGCCACAATTAGCATCTCCCCTCCAAGACCTAGGAGGTGCCAAATGTTCCCTTTCTTCTTGGCCCTAGCTAGACCTCCTGGTGAGATATGGAGACAATTTCTACTAGTCCCAAGGATGTACCTATTAACACCTAGGTGCGACTTGCCTTCAGGACAGATGTTACATTATCACTAGTCACACATATAACCCTAGACATGTCACTACAAACATCTACTATATAATTGTCTAAGGGTCACTTCTGTCTGCCTTTCTGTCTGGCTCGGATATTCATTGGTTGCGGCCTCTGTCCGTCATGGAAATGCAAGTTGCTGATTGGTCTCGCCAGCTGCCTGTCATGGCTGCCGCGACAAATCAGCGACGGCCACAGTCCGATTAGTCCCTCCCTACTCCCCTGCAGTCAGTGCCTAGCGCCCGCTCCATACTCCCCGCAGTCAGCGTCCGCTCCATACTCCCCTCCAGTCACCGCTCACACAGGGTTAATGCCAGTGGTAATGGACCGCGTTATGCCGCGGGTATCTCACTCCGTTACCGCCGCTATTAACCCTGTGTGACCAAATTTTTACTATTGATGCTGCGAATGCAGCATCAATAGTAAAAATATCTAATGTTACAAATAATAAAAAAGGTTATTCTCACCCTCCGACGTGCGCCCTCTCCTCGGCAGTGCAAGCGGCAGGTTCCGGTGCCAAAGATGCTATGCGAAAAGGACCTGCCATGACGTCACGGTCATGTGACCGCGACATCATCACAGGTCCTGCGCTCAATACCAACCCTGGGGCCGGAAGCTGCCGCGTGCACCGCACACAAGCACCAGGGGCCCTCGGAAGGCGAGTATATGTTTATTTTTTATTTTAAGTCTTTTTTAACCTGTTACATACGTGGCTGAGCAATATACTACGTGGCTGGGCAATATACTACGTGGGCTGTGCAATATACTACGTGACTTGCATATTCTAGAATATCCGATAAGTTAGAATCGGGCCACCATCTAGTATGTGTATATGTGTGTATATATATTAATAGATATATAGATATATACACACATACATACACATTTCACCACAATACCCATAGCAGAACCGCCACAAGCCTCCACATACAACATCTACTCCACTATTTTGTTCCTAAGAAGTCAGTACACTGAGGAAGGTCAGTGGTAGACCGAAACATTTCTGTTCTACTTACTTGTGGATCACATTAAAATCTTTTCATCGCATTTCCAAAGTTCAGTGCCACGTTTTATTATATTATAATCACTAATCCTTCACTGACCTGCCCCCCAGTTTACATAATGATTATATATTCAGACTAAAAATAACAAAAAAAACCTTAGGCAGGCACAAGCTGTGACACCTGCGCTGCAGCATAATCACGTGTAATGTGCATATTATTATGGTTGAGGTGATCTTGATATTTAACCCCTTAACCGCCGATACGCCTTTAACCCTGCTGTTCTGTTCGGTCTGGGGAGACCTATTTTGAACTTTGGTATTTTTGGGGGTGTTCAAGATGCGGTTCTGAAACTTGTGCTTGATTGACTTAAATGAGGATGGGTCGGTCGGCCACGGGTTTCAGAGCCGCAGCTTGAATATTTTAAAGAATATTGAAGTTCAAAGTCGGTCATTTTTGACCAACAGAACAGCAGGGTTAAACAGCAGCAGTAAAGGGTACATAAACCACAGCGCCGTTAATTAACGGCGCTGTGGAAAAAGTGAATAGCGCCCCCCCCAGAGTCGGGTTTTCTCTGGGGTCTCAGTTGACGGGGGTAGCAGAGACCCCAGAGAACATGATTCGGGGTTGTTGTTTTTTTTTACCGACCCCCGGGTTGTGATCGCCGGTAATTAACCGTTTACCAGCGGTCGCAAAAAACACAAAACAACGCGATTTCTTATTTAATTTCTCTGTCCTCTGATGTGATCACACATCAGAGGACAGAGAAATGGAGTCCCCAATACTCACCTGTCTCCCGATGGGCGCCACCATCTTGTTCGGCCAAAAAAAAATGGCAGGCGCACTGCGCCCGCCGGCCGGCACCCGGAAGATCTTTGGGGTTTCGGCTGCCAGGGGTAGCCGAGACCCCAAAGAACATGATGTTTTGCGATCGCCGGTAATTAACTGTTTACCGATGGCCGCAAAAAAAAAAGAAAAAAAATATCGTAGTTACTTACCGATAACTGTATTTCTCTGATCCCATGACGGCACCACGGAGAGAGAGAAGGCTCCGCCCTCAGGGACAGGAAACCCACAGGTTAAAAAAGGCGGGACCTCTCCTCCACCTCAGTTTGGTTTACAGAGCCTTGTAAGGAATTTCTGCTGTAACTTAATTGGTTATTTATACACAAGAAAATATAATATATATATATATATATATACATACATACATACATACACTTTTTTTTTTTCTTTGCGACACCGCGTGACTTAAAGCATTGGTAGTGTGAACATCCACACGTGAAGGGAGGGAATGTACGGGTGCCGTCATGGGATCAGAGAAATATCGTTATCGGTAAGTAACTACGATATTCTCTTACCCCATGACGGCACCACGGACAGAATTTCAAAGAATGAGTATTTAGGGTGGGACTACTGCCTCAAGAACTCTTCTACCAAAAGTTAAGTCTGAGGAGGTAGATAGGTCAAGCTGGTAGTGCTTGAAGAATATAGAGGGGGAAGACCAAGTGGCTGCCCTACATATCTGATCAATCGATGCTCCACCACGTTCTGCCCAAGAAGTTGCCACCGACCTGGTTGAATGGGCCTTAATTGTGTCTGGAACTTGTTCCCCGGATGAGGTATATGACATCGTGATGGCATCTTTTACCCATCTCGCTAACGTGGCTTTCGATGCTTTGTGACCCTTATTTGGACCCTTTCCTACACTCCCTTGTAGCTGATAGATAGTGTGTTAGGCATCTCTTCACATCTAGTGTGTGGAGAACTTCCTCTTTTCTGTTTTTAGGATTTGGGCAAAAGGATGGTAAAGCTATCTCCTGGGATCTGTGGAATTTTGATGCCACTTTGGGGAGGTATGATGGGTCAGTTCTAAGGACCACTCTTGTCCTCTAATATTTGGGTTAGAGGTGGGTTAGCTGACAAGGCCTGCAGATCACCAATTCTGCGAGCTGAAGTTAGGGCCACCAACAAACAGGTTTTCAGAAATGATATTTTTAAGGAAGCCTGAGATAAGGGTTCGAAAGGTGCTTTAGTTAGTGCCAAAAGGACTAGGTTCAGATCCCATGGAGGTGCAGTGAGATGTATAACTGGTCTGGACCTAGTTGATGCTTTAATGAACCTTTTTACCCAGTGATTCCCCGCCAAATCCTGGTTATAAAGGGCACCTAATGCTGCAATCTGAACTTTCAGAGTGTTTGTTGCCAAGCCTTTCTCTAATCCTTTTTGTAGAAATTCTAGAACTTCCTGAATTGGGATTTCTTCTGATAGGCTAACCCCCGAACTGGAGACGAACTTTTTCCAGACTTTGCCGTACGCCTTGGTAGTTATTGGTTTTCTACTGGCTAGTAGGGTTGAAATTAAATTTGAAGAAAACCCCCTTTTTGTTAAAAGTTCCCTTTCAAAAGCCAGGCCGTCATATGTAAACTTTTTATTTGTGGGTGATTTACCAGCCCTTGGTGCAGAAGGTCTGGGATATCTGGGAGAACCCACGGATCCGCTATGGACATTAGGCGTAGCCATGGGAACCATATTCTTTTCGGCCAGAACGAGGCTATCATCACTTTGGCTCTGTACTCCCTGTTTTTTTTCAAGACTAAGGGAATTAGAGCTATCGGAGGAAAAGCATAAGCTAGTTGGAAACTCCAGGGAATTAGCAACGCGTCTAGAGCCACTGGACTCCCCCGTGGATCTAGTGAGCAAAAGGCCTTCATTTTCCGGTTTTGATTGTTTGCGAATAAATCTATATCCGGGGCCCCCCATTGATCCACTATGCGGTTGAATATTTCTGTGTTTAACTCCCATTCCTCCTGTTTTAATTGTGTTCTGCTCAAAAAATCTGCAGTCTGATTTTCTAAACCCTTTGATGTGAAGGGCTGTCAGGGAGGACAGGTTGGCTTCTGCTCGTGACAGGATGGAATTTGTTACTTTCATTAGGGATTGAGACCTCGTCCCCCCCTGATGATTTAAATACGCCACTACCACCCTGTTGTCTGTCAGTACTCTCACGTGATGGGAACAAAGGGATGTTAAAAAGTGATTGATGGCGTACTGTACTGCTAAAAGCTCTTTCATGTTTGAAAGCAAGGGCCTTCTCTTCCCTTGACCATGGACCTTGGGCAATCTGACCGTTTAGGTGGGTTCCCCACCCCCAAAGGCTTGCGTCTGTGGTCAGGATTACTGAAACCGGCCACACCCATGGAACCCCTCTCCTGAGATTGGACGGATCAATCCACCAAGCTAGCGAAGCTTTTGTCCGAGAGGATATTTTTAATTGCTTCTCTAGATTTCCTCCTGCGTGGGATTCCGCCTCTAGTATCTCCCACTGGAGATCTCTCGAGTGGCTCTGAGCCCACTGAACTGCTCGGATGCAAACTGTCATTGACCCCAGTATGGACATGACTCTCCTTAAAGTGACCCGCAGAGTGAGACTCAAATGGTCCACTAGACGTATCATGTAGGATACTTTTGTTTCCAGCAGACGACATTCTTGTTTTGTTGAAACTATTATTATCCCTAAGTACTGTTGCACTTGTGATGGGATAAGCCTGGATTTTTCCAGGTTCAATAACCATCCTAGATTTGATAGGGCTAACATCACTCTGTCTAGTTGCTGACTGCATTGTAGAGGGGATCTGCCCATCACTAGGAGGTCGTCCAGATAAGGGACGATCAATACATCTTGTTCCCTTAGGTGGGCCATTACTTCCGCCATTAATTTTGTAAACACCCTTGGGGCAATGGCTAGACCAAACGGAAGTGCTCTGTATTGGTAATGTTTTAGTTTCCCGTGTATCATCACCGCCACTCAGGTATTTTTGGAAATCCGGATGATTGGCACATGATAATATGCGTCTTTTAGGTCTATAACAGTCATGAAACAAGACGGGAGAAGGGATCCGACATGATTTTATTGTTTCCATTTTGAATTTCTCTATCACCAGGTATTTGTTCAATTGCCTCAAATTTATTATTACCCTGAAAGTTCCGTCTGGCTTCGTTCGAAGAAAGAGCGGAGAATAGAACCCCGTTGTCTCTTCCTGTTGTGGAACTTCCTGTACAACTTTCTTTTCCAGAAGACTGAGGACTCCTTTCTGGATGCTCAGTTGCTCGACCTCCGACTTCCTTTGTGGTGTTACCACAAATTGATTGTGTGGTCTTGTGTAAAACATTAGCTCTAGGCCCGTCTTTATTATGTTTAAAGTCCAAGTACTTCCAGAAATTTTTTCCCAGGTTTGAAGAAAGTAGGTCAGTCTCCCTCCTACCTGGGGCGCACCCTCATTGTGGCTGTTTTTTATTATCCGGTTTGTTGAACATGAAACCTCCTCTTTTGAATTTTTTGTCTTCCCACCCCTTTTTTTGTTTTTTTGGGGGGGCGCCTTTGCATGAATCTCCTCCCTCGAAATGGCCGCCTATAGGATTGATTTGGAAATCCTGGAAAGGCTTTCTTTTTATCTACCGCTTTCTCGAGGACATCGTCTAGGGTGGGTCCGAACAAAAATTCACCATCACACGGTAAGGAACATAGCTTAGCTTTAGTTTGCAAGTCACCCGGCCAGCACTTCAGCCATAGTGCTCTCCTGGCTGCATTTGAGAATGAAGCTGATCTTGCTGTCAGCCTTACCGAGTCTATGGAAGCATCTGCTACCGCTTTCTCGAGGACATCGTCTAGGGTGGGTCCGAACAAAAATTCACCTTCGCACGGTATGGAACATAGCTTAGCTTTAGTTTGCAAGTCACCCGGCCAGCACTTCAGCCATAGTGCTCTCCTGGCTGCATTTGAGAATGAAGCTGATCTTGCTGTCAGCCTTACCGAGTCTATGGAAGCATCTGCTAAATATGCCGCCGCCCCTCTCATAGCTGACACGGAGTCCAATATAGACTCTCTTGGGGTTTTATTTTTTAATTGAGTTTCTAGGTGATCCAACCAAACCATCAGCGCTCTAGCTGTGCATGTAGCAGCTATACCGGGTTTCAATCCCCCACTGGCGGCTTCCCAGGACCCTTTTAAGAAGACGTCGGCCCTCTTATCCATAGGATCCTTGAGGGTTCCCATATCCTCAAAGGGCAGGGCGAATTTTTTAGAAGCCTTTGCAATAGCGACATCTAATTTTGGCGCCTTTCCCCATGAGGCACAGGCTAGGTCATCCAATTGGTATTTCCTTTTAGGGGTTAACAATACTTTTTTATCCGGCCTTTTCCACTCCTTTATTAGGGCCTGTATTTTTTCGTTTAATGGAAACACTGTTTCTTTTGTTCCTGGCCACTAAACATAAGATCTTGCACAGATTTTTTAGAACGAGTGTCCGCCAGACCCATGGTTGCCCTAACCATTTTTACCAACGCATCCGTTTCTTCAATTGGGAAACAGTTGCAGCCGCTTTCTGAAGATGCGGAGGAAGACGCTGAGGCTGTAGAGCTATCCGAACCATCATGCGTGCTATCTTCCTCGCTGGAACTATAATCTGGGGTTTTTTCTTTACGTTTCCTCTTACGGCTTTTTACGCTTTTTAGTGCGTCTGCCACTTTGGTTTTAATTAAGTCTTTAAGCTCAGACGTGAATTTCGGAGTCTCCTCACTAATGGTGTTCTCTATGCATAAAGCACAGAGCTTTTTGACCCATGTATCTGGCAAATCTACCGAGCAAAGCGGGCACACTATGCTTAGTTTTCGTCTGGCATTTCTTTCCCTAAGAAAACAATAAACCCCTATTAGAATATACACTTTCACGGAGGTCACTTACCCTCCTATCGTGAGGAAGATACCGGTTCTGGTCTTGGGGACGCCTCCCTCCATTTGGACCACCGTTTTCCTCCTGGATCCCTCGGAGCCTCTGCTGCGTTGGGATCCTGAACTGCTGCGCTGTATAGGCCTTTCTCTCAGAAGAACAGCGCTCTTTCGGGTCTTTTCTTACAGGGGTCTGTGGAATTTCTTCCACCGACTGCTCTATTCCACTCATAGTGGTGTTATTTGAGCAGCGGTATCCATATTTCCCACCGGTTTTATCCTCATAGTGCGGCGCAAGGTAACATCCGGTTTACCCAGAGGTACCCTGCGCCGCCCCGGAAGTGACCCCCGCGCCTGCGCAGTAACGCCGGGCCTCGCGCGCGCTCCACTGGCTGCTGGCTCACAGAAGGGACGGAGAGCTGCCGCAGCAGCCACTGCACCCTGTATTAGCCCTCCTGTCGGTGACTGGCGTCACCTCCTCCTATGAGCCCTTTAGACCGGCGGAGTTACTCCAGGTAGCCGCTGCTACCTATTACCGGCTGCTTATTTAGAAAGGGAAGTGGAGAGGCAGACTTGGTCCTTTTCACTGCCTCCCCTCCACACATACCCACGAGGTCCGCCGACCCCGGAATGTGTCTTCAGGGAGGATATCCACCCGTGACCGTGGCAGGGCCCCCCGCTGCCTGTACTCAGCCCGATGGTCCCTGGAATCTGGTAAGCTGTGAGTTCCCCGTCAGTGACAGGAAACCGAACTGAGGTGGAGGAAAGGTCCCGCCTTTTTTAACCTGTGGGTTTCCTGTCCCTGAGGGCGGATCCCTCTCTCTCCGTGGTGCCATCATGGGGTAAGAGAAAAAGCTATGTGTCATTCTCTGTCGTCTGAGATGATTGCACATCAGAGGACAGAGAAATAGGGGGATTCGGGGACACTGTTATACTTACCGGTGTCCCTGGGTCCTCCTGCATCCCCTCCTGGCCGCCGGCTTCTTCCTCCGTTAAGAAAATGGTGGGCGCATGCGCAGTGCGCCCGCCATGATCTGCCAGCCGGCAGCTAGAGAAGTTGGGGCTAAATTTAGGGTTAGGGCTGGGGCTAAATTTAGGGTTAGGGCTAGGCTTCTTTCACACTTGCGTCGGTACGGGGTCGTCGCAATGCGTTGGCCCGACGTACGTTGTGAAAATTGTGCACAACGTGGGCAGCGGATGCAGTTATTCAACTAATCCGCTGCCCAGTCTATGTCCTGGGGAGGAGGGGGTGGAGTTACAGCCACGCATGTGCGGTCAGAAATGGCGGACGTGACGTACAAAAAAAAGTTACATTGAACATTTTTTTTTTTTTACGACGGTCTGCCAAAACACAACAGATCTAGTGCTCGATGGACGCGACGTGTGGCCATGTATCGCGATCCGTCGGCAATGCAAGTCTATGGGTAAAAAACGCATCCTGCGGGCACATTTGCAGTATCCGTTTTTTGTCCAAAACGATGGATTGAGACGGATGCCACACGACGCAAGTGTGAAAGTAGCCTTAGGGCTAGGGTTGGGGCTAAAGTTAGGGCTAGGGTTGCGGCTGAAGTTAGGGTTAGAGTTGGGATTGGGGTTAGGGTTTGGATTAGGGTTGGCATTAGGGTTACGCTTGGGATTAGGGTTAGGTTTGGGATTAGGGTTAGGTTTGAGGTTAGGGTTGAGATTAGGATTAGGGGTGTGTTGGATTTAGGGTTTTGATAAGGGTTATGGTCAGGGTTAAGATTAACGTAAGGGTTGTGATTAGGAATATGGATCGGGTTGGGATTAGGGGCGTGTTGGGGTTAGGGTTGGAGTTAGAATTGGAAGGGTTTCCACTGTTTAGGTACATCAGGGGGTCTCCAAACCAGACAGCCAATTTTGCTCTCAAAAAGTCAAATGGTGCTCCCTCCCTTCTGAGCTCTGCCATGCGCCCAAACAGTGGTTTACCCCCACATATGGGGCATCAGCGTACTCGGGATAAATTGGCAAACAACTTTTGGGGTCCAATTTCTCCTGTTACCCTTGTGAAAATAAACTTGGGGGCCTAAAATCTTTTTTGTGGAAAAAAAATATTTTTTATTTTCACGACTCTGCATTATAAACTTCTGTGAAGCACTTGGGCATTCAAAGTTCTCACCACACATCTAGATAAGTTCCTTAGGGGGTCTAGCTTCCAAAATGGGGTCACTTGTGGGGGGTTTCTACTTTTTAGGTACATCAGGGGCTCTGCAAATGCAACATAACGCCCGCAAACCATTCTATCAAAGTCTGCATTCCAAAACGGCGCTCCTTCTCTTCCGTGCGCCCAAACAGTAGTTCCCCCCACATATGGGGTATCAGCCTACTCAGCATAAATTGCACAATAAATTTTGGGGTCCAATTTCTCCTGTTACCCTTGTGAAAGTAAAAATTTGGGGGTGAAAAGATCATTTTTGTGGAAAAAAAATATGATTTTTTTATTTTCATGGCTCTATATTATAAATTTCTGTGAAGCAGTTGGGGGTTCATAGTGCTCACCACACATCTAGATATGCTCTTTGGGGGGGGTCTAGATTCCAAAATGGAGTCACTTGTGGGGGGTTTCTACTGTTTAAGCACATCAGGGGCTCTCCAAACGCGACATGGCATCTGATCTCAATTCCAGCCAATTCTACATTGAAAAAGTAAAACGGCACTCCTTCTCTTCGAAGCTCTGCGGTGCGCCCAAACAGTGGTTTACCCCCACATATGGGGTATCGACGTATTCAGGCGTAATTGCACAACAACTTTTGTGGTCCAATTTCTCCTGTTACCCTTGTAAAAATAAGAATTTGTAGGCAAAAAGATCATTTTTGTGTAAACAAATGCTATTTTTTATTTTCACGGCTCTACTTTATAAACTTCTGTGAAGCACATGGGGGTTTAAAGTGCTCACCACACATCTAGATAAGTTCCTTAACCCCTTCATGACCTTGGGATTTTTCGTTTTTCCGTGTTCGTTTTTCACTCCCCTCCTTCCCAGAGCCATAACTTTTTTATTTTTCCGTCAATTTGGCCATGTGAGGGCTTATTTTTTGCGGGACGAGTTGTACTTTTGAACGACATCATTGGTTTTAGCATGTCGTGTACTAGAAAACGGGGGGAAAATTCCAAGTGCGGTGAAATTGCAAAAAAAAGTGCAATCCCACACTTGTTTTTTGTTTGGCTTTTTTGCTAGGTTCACTAAATGCTAAAACTGACCTGACATTATGAACTCGTACTGACCTGGAGAATCATAGACACCTAACAAGACTAGGTTATTTTTTATCTAAGTGGTGAAAAAAAATTCCAAACTTTGCTATAAAAAAAAAAACAAAATTGCGCCATTTTCCGATACTCGTAGTGTCTCCATTTTTCGTGATCTGGGGTCGGTTGAGGGTTTATGTTTTGCGTGCCGAGATGACGTTTTTCATGATAGCATTTTGGTGCAGATACGTTCTTTTGATTGCCCGTTATTGCATTTTAATGCAATGTCGCAGCGACCTAAAAAACGTAATTCTGGCGTTTCGATTTTTTTTTTCTCGCTACACCGTTTAGCGATCAGGTTAATGCTTTTTTTAATGGATAGATCGAGCGATTCTGAGCGCGGCGATACCAAATGTGTAGATTTGATTTTTTTTTTTTTTATTGATTTATTTTGATTGGGGCGAAAGGGGGGTGATTTAAACTTTTATATTTATTTTTTTCACTTTTTTTTTACTTTTGCCATGCTTTAATAGCCAAGCAGGCACAACTCGATCACCTCTGCTACATAGCAGCGATCTGCTGATCGCTGCTATGTAGCAGAAATGGAGGTGTGCTGTGAGCGCCGACCACAGGGTGGCGCTCACAACCACCGGTGATCAGTAATCATAGAGGTCTCTGGGACCTCTATGGTTACCATCCTGACGCATCGCCGACCCCCGATCATGTGACGGGGTCGGTGATAACGTCATTTCCGGCCGCCTGGCCGGAAGCGGTAGTTAAATGCCGCTGTCTGCGTTTGACAGCGGCATTTAACTAGTTAATAGGTGCGGGCAGATCGCGATTCTGCCCGCGCCTTTTACGGGCATATGTCAGCTGTTCAAAACAGCTGACATGTCCCGGCTTTGATGTGGGCTCACCGCGGAGCCCTGCATCAAAGCAGGGGATCGGACCTCGGACGTACTATCCCGTCCGAGGTCAGAAAGGGGTTAAGGGGTCTAGTTTCCAAAATGGTGTTACTTGTGGAGCGTTTCCACTGTTTAGGCACATCAGGGGCTCTCTAAACTTGACATGGCATCAGATCTCAATTACAGCCAATTCTGCATTGAAAAAGTTAAACGGCACTCCTTCTCTTCCAAGCTCTGCCGTGCGCCCATACAGTGGTTTACCCCCACATATGGGGTTTCAGCGTATTCAGGAGAAATTGCACAACAAAATTTATGGTTAAATTTCTGTTTTTACACCTGTGAAAATAAAAAAAAATGGTTCTGAAGTAAAATGTTTGCAAAAAAAAAGTTAAATGTTCATGTTTTCCTTCCACATTGTTTCAGTTCCTGTGAAGCACGTAAAAGGTTAATAAACTTCTTGAATGTGGTTTTGAGCACCTTGAGGGGTGCAGTTTTTAGAATGGTGTCACACTTGGTTATTTTCCATCATATAGACCTCTCAAAATAACTTCAAATGTGATGTGGTCCCTAAAAAAAAAAAAAATGGTGTAAAAATGAGAAATTGCTGGTCAACTTTTAACCCTTATAACTCCCTTACAAAAAAAAAATTGTGGTTCCAAAATTGTGCTGATTTAAAGTAGACATGTGGGAAAGGTTATTTGTTACCGTATATACTCTAGTATAAGCCGACCCGAGTATAAGCCGACCCCCCTAATTTTGCCACAGAACACTGGAAAAGCTTAATGACTCGAGTATAAGCCTAGGGTAGAAAATACAGCGGCTACTGGTAAATTTCAAAAATATAATGCTCCATAAAGTTCATCATGGGCCCATATAATGCTCCATACAGTTGATGGTGGGCCCATATAATGCTCCATACAGTTGATGATGGGCCCATATAATGCTCCATACAGTTGATGATGGGCCCATATAATGCTCCATACAGTTGATGATGTGCCCATAAGAAGCTCCATAGAAAAATATGCCAAATGTAATGCTGCATACAGTTCATTATGGCCCCATAAGATGCTTTATTTAAAACTGTGCCATATAGAATGCTCCATACAATTCATTATTGCCCCATAGATGCTCCATATAAAGCTGTGCCATAGAATGCTCCATACATTTCATTATTGCCCCATAGATGCTCCATATATAGCTGTGCCATATAGAATGCTCCATACATTTCATTATTGCCCCATAAGATGATCCATATATAGCGGTGCCACATGTAATGCTGCAATAAAAAAAAAAAAGACATACTCACCTCTCCTTGCTTGCTGCCCCTCAGCGTCCCGTCTCTCCGCACTGACTGTTCAGGCAGAGGGCGGCGCGCACACTAATACGTCATCATGCCCTCTGACCTGAACAGTCACAGCAAGAGGACGGGAAGACGGAGCGGAGCCCGGCGGGTGGAACGCGGACAGGTGACACTGAAATACTCACCTGCTCCGGCGTGGTCCCTGGCAGCTTCTCCCGGACAGATGGTCTCCGGCGCCCGCAGCTTCTTCCTGTAGTAAGCGGTCACGTGGGACCGCTCATTACAGGAATGAATATGCGGCTCCACCCCTATGGGAGTGGAGTCCATATTCATTGCTTTAATGAGCGGTCCCACGTGACCGCTGAACAGAGGAAGAGCTGCGGCACCCAGAGACCATGGGACAGGTAGGGACAGCGACAGGAGCGCCGGAATTAGGTGAGTATATGACAGTCCTCTCTCCCCCTCACCCGCCGAAAATGACTCAAGTATAAGCCGAGAGGGGACTTTCAGCCCAAAAATTTGGGCTGAAAATCTCGGCTTATACCCGAGTATATACGGTAACTATTTTTTGTGACATATCTCTGATTTAAGGGCATAAAAATACAAAGTTTAAAAATTGCAAAATTTTAAAAATTTTCGCCATATTTCCGTTTTTTCATAAATAATCACAAGTAATATGGAGGAAATGTTACCACTAACATGAAGTACAATATGTCACGAAAAAAAACAAACTCTGCATCAGCGGGATCTGTTACAGTGTTCCAGAGTTATAACCTCAAAGTGACAGTGGTCAGAATTGTAAAAATTGGCTCGGTCATTAAGTACCAAATTGGCTCTGTCACTAAGGGGTTAAAGAAAGAAAAAAAAAAACCTTGAAAATGGCACACGCCATGCCTCCACAGTAGCAGTTATCGGTTTATGGAAGTGATTCGATAGTTGCTATTGCGCCTCCAAGATGACGCCACCGATGCAGTAGCACCTCTATATACCGGATAGCTGCTACTGTGTAGGCGTGGTGGGAGCCATTTTCAAATATTTATAAAAAATAAAAAACAATCCTTCGCATGTGTTATATGTGCATATAATTATGGTTGAGGTTATCCTGATATTTAAAAAAAAAAAAAAAAAACTATCAGGATAACCTCAACCATAATAATTATATGGACATGACATATGCGATTAAGTTACAGCGTAGCTGTCATGGCTGCCGCCTACAGAAGGTTTTTTTCCCCAGTACATATATACATAAATACATACTAAATGGTGTCCCGATTCTAACGCATGGGTATTCTAGAATATGCATGTCAATGTAGTATATTGCCCAGCCATGTACTATATTGCCCAGCCACATAGTATACAGCACAGAGCCACGTAGTATATTGCCCAGTCACATAGTATATTGGTCAGTCACGTAGTATATTGCCCAGCCTCGTATGTAACAGGTTAAAAAAAAAAAAACCTTAAACTAAAAAATAAACATATACTCACGTACCGAGGGCCCCTTGTAGTCCTAGTGCTTGCGTACGGTGCACGCGGCAGCTCCCAGGGTTGGTATGAGCGCAGGACCTGTGATGACGTAGCGGTCACATGACCTTGACACCATGGAAGGTCCTTCTAGCATATCATCCTTGCCACCGGAACCTGCCGCTTGCACTGCCGAGGAGAGGGTGCACGTCGGAGGGTGAGAATAACCTTTTTTTTTTTAATATTATTTGTAACATTAGATCTTTTTACTATTGATGCTGCATACGCAGTATCAATAGTAAAAAAGTTGGTCACACAGGGTTAATAGCAGCGTTAATGGAGTGCGTTACACCGCGGCATAACGCGGTCCATTAACGCTGCCATTTACCCTGTGTGAGGGCTGACTGGAGGGGTGTATGGAGCGGGCACTGACGGCGGGGAGGAAGGAGCAGCCATTTTTCCGCCGGACTGTGCCCGTCGCTGATTGGTCGTGGCAATGGTCGTGGGCGTTTTGCCACAACCAATCAGCAACTTGGATTTCCATGACAGACAGAGGCTGCGACCAATGAATATCTGTGACAGAAAGACAGACGGAAGTGACCCTTAGATATATATATATATATATAGATAGATATAGATAGATATATATCTATATATAGAACACCATATGGCACACCATAGAAAGGTGTGCCATATAGTGCTTATATATCATTATGTAAACTAGGGGACAGATGACCTTCATTATGAATAGCTAAGCAAAGCCGCACAAAGATACCCCCCTCCAGGCCGCCCCGAGGCACGAGCAAATCAATATCTAAAAACTGAATAAACATTGAACAACCACAACACGGATTTCATCAACCAAGATATTGTAATCAGTATAACAGCTGTGCAAAATCCTGCTGACAGGTTCCCTTTAACCCCTTTCTGACATCGGACGTAATAATCCGTGATTGTGCCCTGGGCCCATTTGACCCAGGACGGATTATTACGTCCTCGCGATCGCCCACGGGCTGTCAGCTGACACCCGGCAATAACTGCCAGTTGCGGGCACACACCCCTCCCGACACTTTAACCCCTGAAATGGAAATGCTGGGATCGAAAGTGATGGAAGCAATCCGGGAGCTAGCCACTCTGCCTTTGGATCGGAGACCACGCAGTGTGACGTTGGGTCCCGATCGTTGCCATGGTGACCCGATACAGTCATGATCAGCAACTATCAGTGCAGAGCTAACAGTTTGTACAGCACAAGGATGCTGCTGCATCCCCATGCTATACAAGCAATCAGCCTGCAAAAGTAAAAAAATAAATAAAAAGATATTGTATCTACAAATAAATATAAAAGTACACATTTGGTATCATCGCGTCCACAACGACCCGACCTATAAAACTGACCCCTAAAAAATAAAAGGCTAAGGGTATGTTCACACGTTCAGGATTTCCATCCTTTTTTTTTCAGGACAGTTTTTTTAAAAAACTGCAGCTCTTGGCAGAAAACGCAGGTCCTTTTTTTGTCCTTTTTTGATGCGTTTTTGATGCGTTTTTTGATGCGTTTTTTTATCCTTTTTTTTACTGTGTGTTTCCTAGGAAGCTTTTTAGGGCTAAAATGGCTGAAAATACCCTAACCCTACCCCTAACCCTAACCCTACCCCTACCCCTACCCCTAACCCTACCCCTAACCCTAACCCTAACCCTACCCCTAACCCTACCCCTAACCCTACCCCTAACCCTACCCCTAACCCTACCCCTAACCCTATTCTAACCTTAGTGAAAAAAAAAAAAAAAAAATTCTTAATTTTTTTATTGTCCCTACCAATGGGGGTGACAAAGTGGGGGGGGTGTCATTTACTATTTTTTTATTTTGATCACTGAGATAGGTTATATCTCAGTGATCAAAATGCACTTTGGAGCGAATCTGCCGGCCGGCAGATTCGGCGGGCGCACTGCGCATGCGCCCGCCATTTTGCAAGATGGCGGCGCCCAGGGAGAAGACGGCCGGACGGACACCGGGACGCCGGGTAAGTATAAGGGGGGGAGATTATGGCACGGGGGGGGCATCGGAGCACTGGGGGGGGGCATCGGAGCACGGGGGGGGGCATCGGAGCACGGGGGGGCGGGATCGGAGCACGGGGGGGCAGCCACACTCCGCCCACGCACTTCCGCCCGCTCCCCCGCACTTCCTGCTGCAGCGGTTCTGCACATCAAATCGCAGTAAAACCCGCAGATATATTTTTGATCTGCGGGTTTTACTGCGATTTTGACCTCACAATGGAGGTCTATGGGTGCAGAACCGCTGCGGTTCAGGAAGAAGAATTGACATGCTCCTTCTTTTTTCCGGGAGCTATTCAGCGCGGCTTTTTTTTTACAATTTCCGGACCATGTGCACAGTGTGTCCTGTTTTCCATAGGGTACAGTGTACTGTACCCTGCATGGAAAACAGCTGCGGAACCGCAGCGGCAAAACCGCCGCGGTTCCGCGGTAAAAAACGCACTGTGTGAACATGGCCTAAGGCTACTTTCACACTAGCGTCGGAATCTGCCCGTCGCAATGCGTCGGGCCGAGATTCCGACGCTAGCGTTTGATGCGCCGCACAACGAGTGCAGCAGGTGCATTTCTCCGATGCATCCGCTGCCCCATTGTGAGGTGCGGGGAGGTGGGGGCGGAGTTCCGGCCGCGCATGCGCGGTCGGAAAAAGCGGTCCGTCGGCAGCAAAAAACGTTACATTTAACGTTTTTTGCCCCCGGCGGTCCGCCACAACATGGCGCAACCGTCGCACGACGGTTGCTACGTGTGGCAATGCAACGCTAATGTTAATCTATGGGGCAAAAACGCATCCTGCCAACAACTTTGCAGGATGCATTTTTTGCCATAAACGACGCATTGCGACGTATTGCAAAAAACGCCAGTGTGAAAGTAGCCTAAAAGCAATGCTTTATCATCATACAGCCAAACAAAAAGTGGAATAAAATGCGATCAAAAAGACAGACATAAATAAACATAGTACCGCTGAAATAATCATCCTGTCCCGCAAAAAACAAGCCATAATACAGTTCCATCAGCAGAAAAATAAAGTTATAGCTCTCAGAATAAGGCGATGCAAAAATAATTTTTTTCTGTAAAAATATTTTTATTGTGTAAAAGCACCAAAACAAGCAAAAACAAACAAAAAAAAAAGATATAAATGACGTAGCGCTGTAATAGTACTGACCCGAAAAAAACTGCCTTATCAACAATGGATCCCTTTCATCTGAATCACACCACTCATTTAGATGGAAAACCCAAAGTAAGTGCTCAGCGTAGAGCTCCAGATAAATGTCATCCCAAACGTTTTGTAAAATGTTTATCATAAAAGCTTCGACTCAATCCACAAAAAAAAAAAAATGCAAGCCCTCACTAAAGTCTATCATCTGAAATAGAGGGGGCTTCCATGTTACTGGTTGTAAAAAGGCTCTAGAAAAGAAATGGCTCCGTAACCCTCCAAAAGAAGTGCGGCAAATTCTGCGCTCCCAAATCCAAATGCCCCCTCCCTCTCTTCTGAGACCACAGTGTACCTAAACCATATATAGTGTACAAATGTTTGGCATTTCTGAAGCGATGAGAGCCCACCTAACTTATGGGCGCATGCCTCCAGAAGCACGGGCTGGGCATAACATACTGGTGACTACAGCACGTGTACCAGTCACTACAGGGAGCGTACCAGTCACTACAGAGGCAGTTTGCAAATTTCACTCGCCAACATTCATTGATGCTTGTTTCTGGAAAATACACATGGAATCAAATTCGACACTACACCTGTAGATAAATTCCACAAGGGGTGTAATTTCCATAATGGGGTCACTTGAGAAGGGGAAAAGATTCTGCTCTTCTAGCAATTAGGGGCTCTGCATGTGGAGTCCGCAAACTGTTCTAGGAAAATCTGCACTCCAGGAGGCAAATAGCACTTCGTTCCTCCCGAATCTCTCCGTAAGGCCAAGTAGTACTGTACAGCCACATATGGGGTATTGCCACGTTCAGTAGAAATAGTTGGACAAATTTTGGTGCCATTTTTACCCACTTCTTTGGTGAAAATGTAAAATCTGTGGCTAAAACAAAATTAAATTTTGGTGGTAAAAAAAAAAATGTAGTTATTTTTTCTTCACTGCCCAATGGTAAAAAAATTCTGACACACCCATGGTGTCAATGAGATCACTACACCCCTAGATGAATTCATTGAGAGGTGTAGTTTGTAAAATTGGGTCACTTATGGGGGGGGTCTGCTGCTCTGCCAACTCATGGGCTCTCCCACTGGGTCATGGCACCTGCAAACCATAACCGCAAAATCTGGCGCTCTTTGCCTTCTGAGCTTTTCGCTGTGCCTGAAAAATGTTTTCCCGATTACAGTAGGGTAATTGACACTCAGAAGAAAAAAAAAAAAAAAAAGGGACCTCCGTTTGTTGTAAAAAAAAAAAAACCCAAAATATACCGTTTATACTCGAGTATAAGCCGACCCCCCTAATTTTGCCACAAGAAACTGGGAAAACTTATTGACTCGAGTATAAGCCTAGGGTGGAAAATGCAGCAGCTACCGGTGAATTTCAAAAATAAAAATAGATGCTCCATACCGTTCATTCTTGCCCCATAGCTGTGCCATATAGTGCTCTGCACCGTTCTTTATTGCCCCATAGCTGTGCCATATAGTGCTCTGCACCGTTCATTATTGCCCCATAGCTGTGCCATATAGTGCTCTGCACCGTTCATTATTGCCCCATAGCTGTGCCAAATAGTGCTCTGCACCGTTCATTCTTGCCCCATAGCTGTGCCATATAGTGCTCTGCACCGTTCATTCTTGCCCCATAACTGTGCCATATAGTGCTCTGCACCGTTCATTCTTGCCCCATAACTGTGCCATATAGTTCTCTGCACCGTTCATTCTTGCCCCATAGATGCTCCGTATAAAGCTGTGCCACTGCTGCTGCTGCTGCAATAAAAAAAAAAATGCCATACTCACCTCTCTTGCTTGCAGCTCCTCAGCGTCCCGTCCCGGCGTCTACGCACTGACTGATCAGGCAGAGGGCGGCGCGCACACTATATGCGTCATCGCGCCCTCTGACCTGAACAGTCAGTGCCAGAGGACGGGAAGATGGAGCGGCGCGATTATATACTATATAATTGTCTAAGGGTCACTTCTGTCTGTCTGTCTCAGATATTCATTCGTCGCGGCCTCTGTTATGGAAATCCAAGTCGCTGATTTGCCACGACCAATCAGCAACAGGCACAGTCCGGAAGAAAACGGCAGCTCCTTCCTCCCTGCAGTCAGTGCTTGACGCCGGTAATCGGTCCATGCTGCGATCTCGCGAGATGACGTAGCGGGACAGCTACGTCATCATCTCGAGAAACCACAATGCACTCTTCAGACCGGAGCGCGCGCGAGGACCATCGGTAATCGGCTGCTTCGATATTTTTTTTTTTTTAACAGGGATATGGTGCATACTACGTGGCTCGGTGCTGTATACTACGCGGCTCGGCAATATACGACGTGGACATGCATATTCTAGAATACCTGATGCATTAGAATCGGGCCACCATCTAAAAAATATATATAAAATATATATTTATATATAAAATGTATATTATATATATATATATCTATATCTACATATATCTATATCTATCTATATCTATATCTATATCTATCTATCTATATATATATATATAATTGTCTAAGGGTTTTTCCGTCCGTCCGGGAAGTCCCGGCTCTCTGATTGGTCGAGGCCGCCAGGCCTCAACCAATCAGAGACCGGCACAGCATCGACGTAGAAATCCTGCGTCTGATTGGTCGAGGCCGCCAGGCCTCGACCAATCAGCGACGAGCACAGCGACGATGTCATAAAGGACGTAGATATCCCGCGTCTGATTGGTCGAGGCCGCCAGGCCTCGACCAATCAGCAACGGGCACAACGACGATGATGTCATAATGGTTGCCATGGCGACAATGATGTCATAAAGGTCGCACAACAGACAACCATACACAAATATGCACAAATCATCATTGGCCATATACTACGGGGACATGTATATTCTAGAATACCCGATGCGTTAGAATCGGGCCACAATCTAGTATATATATATATATATATATATATATATATATATATTTGTCTAAGGGTTTTTCTGTCTGTGTGTCTGTCTGTCTGTGTCTGTCTGTCTGTGTCTGTCTGTCTGTGTCTGTCTGTCTGTGTCTGTCTGTCTGTGTCTGTCTGTCTGTGTC
This sequence comes from Ranitomeya imitator, assembly GCF_032444005.1. Classification (NCBI taxonomy): domain Eukaryota; kingdom Metazoa; phylum Chordata; class Amphibia; order Anura; family Dendrobatidae; genus Ranitomeya; species Ranitomeya imitator. Next base: position 734,377,976 of record NC_091282.1, on the reverse strand, counting down.
TGTCTGTCTGTGTCTGTCTGTCTGTGTCTGTCTGTCTGTGTCTGTCTGTCTGTGTCTGTCTGTCTGTGTCTGTCTGTCTGTGTCTGTCTGTCTGTGTCTGTCTGTCTGTGTCTGTCTGTCTGTGTCTGTCTGTCTGTGTCTGTCTGTCTGTGTCTGTCTGTCTGTGTCTGTCTGTCTGTGTCTGTCTGTCTGTGTCTGTCTGTCTGTGTCTGTCTGTCTGTGTCTGTCTGTCTGTGTCTGTCTGTCTGTGTCTGTCTGTCTGTGTCTGTCTGTCTGTGTCTGTCTGTCTGTGTCTGTCTGTCTGTGTCTGTCTGTCTGTGTCTGTCTGTCTGTGTCTGTCTGTCTGTGTCTGTCTGTCTGTGTCTGTCTGTCTGTGTCTGTCTGTCTGTGTCTGTCTGTCTGTGTCTGTCTGTCTGTGTCTGTCTGTCTGTGTCTGTCTGTCTGTGTCTGTCTGTCTGTGAAATCCCGGCTCTCTGATTGGTCGAGGCCTGGCGGCTTCGACCAATCAGAGACCGGCACAGCATCGACGTAGAAATCCCACGTCTCTGATTGGTCGAGGCCGCTAGGCCTCGACCAATCAGCAACGGGCACAGCGACGATGATGTCATAATGGTTGCCATGGCGACAATGATGTCATAAAGGTTGCCTCGACCAATCAGCGACGGGCACAGTCTGCCGCGAATTCTGGAATCATCATTGTCCATATATTACAGGGACATGCATATTCTAGAATACCCTATGCGTTAGAATCGGGCCACAATCTAGTATATATATATATAATTGTCTAAGGGTTTTTCCGTCTGTCTGTCTGTCTTGGAAATCCCGGCTCTCTGATTGGTCGAGGCCGCCAGGCCTCGACCAATCAGAGACCGGCACAGCATCGACGTAGAAATCCCGCGTCTGATTGGTCGAGGCCGCCAGGCCTCGACCAATCAGCAACGGGCACAGCGACGATGATGTCATAAAGAACGTAGACATCTCACGTTTCTGATTCAGCGACGGGCACAGTATCGACGTAGATGACAATGGTTGCCATGGCGACGATGATGTCATAAAGGTTGCCTCGACCAATCAGCGACGGGCACAGTCTGCCGCGAATTCTGGAATCATCATTGTCCATATACTACGGGGACATGCATATTCTAGAATACCCGATGCGTTAGAATCGGGCCACAATCTAATATATATACATATATAACGCTGGGAGCGTCACTCTGTCCGAAGCCTTTATAGACTGCGCTGGCGCAAGCGCCGGCGCAGTCTGGGCCTCACAGAGTGACGCTCCCGGGAGATCGCGGTATGCGATCTCCAACAGAGAAGCAGGGACCGCCAGGAGGGTGAGTATCGGCCATATTCACCTGTCCCGTTCCACCGCTGAGCGCCGCCATCTTCCCGGTCTTCGGCCTGTGACCTTCAGTTCAGAGGGCGCGATGATGCGCTTAATGCGCGCCGGCGCCGCCCTCTGACTGACCAGTCACAGCCAGGAGACCGGGAAGATGGCGGCGCCCAGCGGTGGAACGCAGGACAGGTGAATATAGTAAGTGCTGGGGGGCCTGAGCTGGCGGCGATACCGGCACCTGACCCCCACAGCGCGCTGGTGTCTCCTCCTGCTCAGGCCCCCGGATGGGTGCAGCACATACCAGGATGGGGACGCAGGATGGGTGCAGCACATGACAGGATGGGGACGCAGGATGGGGATGCAGGATGGGTGCAGCACATACCAGGATGGGGACGCAGGATGGGTGCAGCACATGATAGGATGGGGACAGCACATACCAGGATGGGGACACAAGATGGGTGCAGCACATGACAGGATGGGGACGCAGGATGGGGATGCAAGATGGGTGCAGCACATACCAGGATGGGGACGCAGGATGGGTGCAGCACATGATAGGATGGGGACAGCACATACCAGGATGGGGATGCAAGATGGGTGCAGCACATGACAGGATGGGGACACAGGATGGGTGCAGCACATGACAGGATGGGGACGCAGGATGGGGATGCAGGATGGGTGCAGCACATGACAAGATGGGAGCAGCACATACCAGGATGGGGACGCAGGATGGGTGCAGCACATGACAGGATGGGAGCAGCACATACCAGGATGGGGACGCAGGATGGGTGCAGCACATGACAGGATGGGGATGCAGGATGGGGGCAGCACATGACAGGATGGGGACGCAGGATGGGGCAGCACATGACAGGATGGGGACGCAGGATGGGTGCAGCACATGACAGGATGGGGACGCAGGATGGGTGCAGCACATGACAGGATGGGGACGCAGGATGGGTGCAGCACATACCAGGATGGGGACGCAGGATGGGTGCAGCACATGACAGGATGGGGACAGCACATACCAGGATGGGGACGCAGGATGGATGCAGCACATGACAGGATGGGGACGCAGGATGGGTGCAGCACATGACAGGATGGGGACGCAGGATGGGTGCAGCACATGACAGGATGGGGGACTCAGGATGGGTGCAGCACATGACAGGATGGGGACGCAGGATTGGGGATGCAGGATGGGTGCAGCACATGACAGGATGGGGACACAGGATGGGTGCAGCACGACAGGATGGGGACGCAGGATGGAGCAGCACATACCAGGATGGAGACCATATACCAATATAAATGCTCGCCACCCGGACGTAGAACGGGTTCATCAATAGGTCTAGTTTCCAAAATGTGGTCGCTTTGGGGGTTTTCACTGTTTAGGCACATCAGGGGCTCTCCAAATGGGACATAAATTTCCTGGAATCATTAGCAAATGTTAACATTCAAAAAGTCAAATGACGCTCATTCCCTTCCGAGCCCTGTCATGTGCCCAAACATTTATTTTTTTTTCCCCTCATATTGGGTATTGTATGGTGCAATTTCTTCTGTTACCCTTATGAAAATGTGATATTTTTCTGCTAAAAACGTGTGGAAAAAAAAAAATCAGTTTTTTTATTTTTATGGCTCAATATTATAAAGTTCAAATCACCCCCTTTTGCCCCATTAAAAAAAAAAAACAAAAAAAAAAATCAAACCTACACATATTTGGTATCGCCGCGTTCAGAATCGTCCAATCAAAATAAAAAAGATTTAACCTGATCGCTAAACAGTGCAACAAGAAAAAAAAAGTCAAAATGCCAGAATTACGTTTTTTTGGTTGCTGCAACACTGCATTAAAATGCAATAACGGGTGATCAAGAGTTCGTTTCTGCACCAGTATGGTATCTTTAAAAACATCATGCAAAAAATAAGCCCTCACCCAACCCGAGATCTCAAAAAAGTGGAGAAGCTACAGGTGTCGGAAAAAGGAGCAATTTAAAAAAAAACATTAGTTTTCACCACTTAAAAAAGGACCTAGACATTTGGTGTCTGTGAAATCGTAATGACCTGAAGAATCATAATGGCAATTTTAGTATTTAGTAACATAGTAACATAGTTAGTAAGGCCGAAAAAAGACATTTGTCCATCCAGTTCAGCCTATATTCCATCATAATAAATACCCAGATCTACGTCCTTCTACAGAACCTAATAATTGTATGATACAATATTGTTCTGCTCCAGGAAGACATCCAGGCCTCTCTTGAACCCCTCGACTGAGTTCGCCATCACCACCTCCTCAGGCAAGCAATTCCAGATTCTCACTGCCCTAACAGTAAAGAATCCTCTTCTATGTTGGTGGAAAAACCTTCTCTCCTCCAGACGCAAAGAATGCCCCCTTGTGCCCGTCACCTTCCTTGGTATAAACAGATCCTCAGCGAGATATTTGTATTGTCCCCTTATATACTTATACATGGTTATTAGATCGCCCCTCAGTCGTCTTTTTTCTAGACTAAATAATCCTAATTTCGCTAATCTATCTGGGTATTGTAGTTCTACCATCCCCTTTATTAATTTTGTTGCCCTCCTTTGTACTCTCTCTAGTTCCATTATATCCTTCCTGAGCACCGGTGCCCAAAACTGGACACAGTACTCCATGTGCGGTCTAACTAGGGATTTGTACAGAGGCAGTATAATGCTCTCATCATGTGTATCCAGACCTCTTTTAATGCACCCCATGATCCTGTTTGCCTTGGCAGCTGCTGCCTGGCACTGGCTGCTCCAGGTAAGTTTATCATTAACTAGGATCCCCAAGTCCTTCTCCCTGTCAGATTTACCCAGTGGTTTCCCGTTCAGTGTGTAATGGTGATATTGATTCCCTCTTCCCATGTGTATAACCTTACATTTATCATTGTTAAACCTCATCTGCCACCTTTCAGCCCAAGTTTCCAACTTATCCAGATCCATCTGTAGCAGAATACTATCTTCTCTTGTATTAACTGCTTTACATAGTTTTGTATCATCTGCAAATATCGATATTTTACTGTGTAAACCTTCTACCAGATCATTAATGAATATGTTGAAGAGAACAGGTCCCAATACTGACCCCTGCGGTACCCCACTGGTCACAGCGACCCAGTTAGAGACTATACCATTTATAACCACCCTCTGCTTTCTATCACTAAGCCAGTTACTAACCCATTTACACACATTTTCCCCCAGACCAAGCATTCTCATTTTGTGTACCAACCTCTTGTGCGGCACGGTATCAAACGCTTTGGAAAAATCGAGATATACCACGTCCAATGACTCACCGTGGTCCAGTCTATAGCTTACCTCTTCATAAAAACTAATTAGATTGGTTTGACAGGAGCGATTTCTCATAAACCCATGCTGATATGGAGTTAAACAGTTATTCTCATTGAGATAATCCAGAATAACATCCCTCAGAAACCCTTCAAATATTTTACCAACAATAGAGGTTAGACTTACTGGCCTATAATTTCCAGGTTCACTTTTAGAGCCCTTTTTGAATATTGGCACCACATTTGCTATGCGCCAGTCCTGCGGAACAGACCCTGTCGCTATAGAGTCACTAAAAATAAGAAATAATGGTTTATCTATTACATTACTTAGTTCTCTTAGTACTCGTGGGTGTATGCCATCCGGACCCGGAGATTTATCTATTTTAATCTTATTTAGCCGATTTCGCACCTCTTCTTGGGTTAGATTGGTGACCCTTAATATAGGGTTTTCATTGTTTCTTGGGATTTCACCTAGCATTTCATTTTCCACCGTGAATACCGTGGAGAAGAAGGTGTTTAATATGTTAGCTTTTTCCTCGTCATCTACAACCATTCTTTCCTCACTATTTTTTAAGGGGCCTACATTTTCAGTTTTTATTCTTTTACTATTGATATAGTTGAAGAACAGTTTGGGATTAGTTTTACTCTCCTTAGCAATGTGCTTCTCTGTTTCCTTTTTGGCAGCTTTAATTAGTTTTTTAGATAAAGTATTTTTCTCCCTATAGTTTTTTAGAGCTTCAATGGTGCCATCCTGCTTTAGTAGTGCAAATGCTTTCTTTTTACTGTTAATTGCCTGTCTTACTTCTTTGTTTAGCCACATTGGGTTTTTCCTATTTCTAGTCCTTTTATTCCCACAAGGTATAAACCGCTTACACTGCCTATTTAGGATGTTCTTAAACATTTCCCATTTATTATCTGTATTCTCATTTCTGAGGATATTGTCCCAGTCTACCAGATTAAGGGCATCTCTAAGCTGTTCAAACTTTGCCTTCCTAAAGTTCAATGTTTTTGTGACTCCCTGACAAGTCCCCCTAGTGAAAGACAGGTGAAACTGCACAATATTGTGGTCGCTATTTCCTAAATGCCCAACCACCTGCAGATTTGTTATTCTGTCAGGTCTATTAGATAGTATTAGGTCTAAAAGTGCTGCTCCTCTGGTTGGATTCTGCACCAATTGTGAAAGATAATTTTTCTTGGTTATTAGCAGAAACCTGTTGCCTTTATGGGTTTCACAGGTTTCTGTTTCCCAGTTAATATCCGGGTAGTTAAAGTCCCCCATAACCAGGACCTCATTATGGGTTGCAGCTTCATCTATCTGCTTTAGAAGTAGACTTTCCATGCTTTCTGTTATATTTGGGGGTTTGTAACAGACCCCAATGAGAATTTTGTTACCATTTTTCCCTCCATGAATTTCAACCCATATGGACTCGACATCCTCATTCCCTTCGCTAATATCCTCCCTTAAAGTGGACTTTAGACAAGACTTTACATAGAGACAAACCCCTCCTCCTCTCCGATTTTTACGATCCTTTCTAAACAGACTGTAACCCTGTAAGTTAACTGCCCAGTCATAGCTTTCATCTAACCATGTCTCGGTTATTCCCACTATGTCAAAGTTACCTGTAGATATTTCTGCTTCTAGTTCTTCCATCTTGTTTGTCAGGCTTCTGGCGTTTGCGAGCATGCAGTTTAGAGGATTTTGTTTTGTTCCAATCTCCTCACTGTGGATTGTTTTAGAAATGTTCTTACCTCCCTTCTGAGTATGTTTTCCTGGGTCGTCTTTGTTCGAGTCTAATGTTTTTCTTAGTTTAGTGCACATAGTAGTCTAATGTTTTTCTTAGTTTAGTGCACATAGTAAAAATGCAAAACAAAAAATTGTGGATTTGCACTTTTTTGCAATTTCTCTACACTTAATTTTTTCCCCGTTTCCAGTACACGATATGTTAAAACCAATGGTGTTGTTCAAAACTACAACTCGCCCTGAAAAAAAAACAAGCCCTCACATGACCATATTAACTGGAAAAAAAATGGCTCTGGGAAGAACAGGAGCGAAAAACAAAAACGTAAGAACAAATACACATCCGGTCATAAAGGGGTTAAGGCAAATTTTAAGCTGTGTTTTACAGCACCAGCAAAGTCTAGGATATTTCAGAAATCTCAAGCACACACACATTGGTTTGATTTTCCGGACTTTTTTGAGAAAACTGCTGCATGTCACTTTCAGTGGTTTTTTTCCTTGTATATTTACTGCATTTTTTTCACCCATAGGAAACAATGGGCAAGTGCAAACCCACAGCAAAACCAGCAAGCATCAGTTTTTCCTGTGTTTTTGATGCAAAAACTTTAAGGAATTTGAATCTTAATTTTTGGGGGGCACTATACTTTTTTCAGCATGCACAAGACACAATGAAAAAAGGGTCATTCCATGTCAAGTGAATAAATTATTTTTTCCTCTATATTTGTAATTCTTTCGAGATTTTGTTCTCTGTTAATAGTGTTAAAGAATGCAAAAACGTGAATAAAAATCTATAAATTACCAATTTTCAAAGTTTTGGAGAGAAAAAAAAAAGAGAATTTGTGTTTCTGCCTTTGTGTTTCTCCTCATAACTTAGGCCAGAACCAAGTTAGAGAAACAGAAAAACCAACATTACACTCAGAAGTGTACAGGCGTTCACCTGAGCTGACACAAAAATATCTTTGTTAATATTTTACCTATACAGACTCAAACGCAAAATTCTGAAAAGAATTTCCAGAAAACTGATATAAAATTAAAAATCCACATGTGCCTCCTATGCTCCTAGCCACACCTGTACCAAAATTCAACTAGGAATCTCGCAGGTATAATTTAAAAAAAATATAACTATATAAACCGTGTCAATTAGAAAATCTAAAATTCCGATCTGTTCAGCCTGGTCAGAAAGTTTAGGGTCCATATTTTCTAAATAAAAGAAGAAAAAAAAGTCATTACTTGTCCTGATCTTAAACCACGGAAATTAGATAAATCTACAGTGCATACAGTCAAAGGTTTTTACAATAGTGATGAAGTGAGATGAATTATACACGGCAAGAAAACTGTATGAAAGTGAACAGTAAGAAAACTCATGTCCAAAAACTTTGACAAGCATCCAGGGTCACAGAGCGGCGTTGGAAGAAAACACGCCTGCCAGACAGCCCATATTGGGCTTCATGTTAGTGGTAAATTTAGGTCAATAATTTTTGCGTTTATTTGTGAAAAAAATGGAAATTTGGCTAAAATTTTGAAAATTTCGCAATTTTCAAATTTTGAATTTTTATTCTGTTAAACGAGAGAGTTATGTGACACAAAATAGTTAATAAATAACATTTCCCACATGTCTACTTTACGTCAGCACAATTTTGGAAACAAAATTTTTTTTTGTAAGAAGTTATAAGGGTTAAAATTTGATCAGCGATTTCTCATTTTTACAACGAAATTTACAAAATCTTTTTTTTTTTTTTTTTTTTTTAGGGACCAGCTTACATTTGAAGTCAGTTTGAGAGGTCTGTATGGCTGAAAATACCAAAAAGTGACATTCTAAAAACTGCACCCCTCAAGGTACTCAAACCCACATTCAAGAAGTTTATTAACCCTTCAGGTATTTCACAGCAGCAGAAGCAACATGGAAGGAAAAAAAAATGAACATTTAACTTTTTAGTCACAAAAATTATCTTTTAGCAACAAATTTTTTTAATTTTCCCAAGGGTAAAAGGAGAAACTGGACCCCGAAAGCTGTTGTACAATTTGTTGTGAGTACGCCAATACCCCATATATGGGGGAAAACCACTGCTTGGGCACACGACAGGGCTCGGAAGGGAAGAAGCGCCATTTGACTTTTTGAATGAAACACCAAGGTTACTTACTGGTAGCCGGTTTTTCCAGAGCCCATGACAGCACACCTGAGAGAGGGATCCGCCCAGTCGGGACAGGAAACCTACTGAAATAGAAGGGCGGTACCTCTCCCTCGCTTCAGTTGGTTTTCAGAGCATGGGAGGCCCCCTTGGTTAGTACACATGGCAATCTACCACCACATTATAATAACAAATAACACCCAGCTAAAAAAGTGCGCACCAAAAGGGTGAAAAAAGAAGGGAGGGAATATACAGGTGCTGTCATGGGCTCCGGAAAAACCGGCTACCAGTAAGTAACCTTGGTGTTTTCCCATCTCCCATGACAGCACACCTGAGAGATTTTTGGAGAAAGACACCTTAGGGAGGGACCACCGCTTGTAGCACACTTCTACCAAAGGTAAGGTCAGTTGAAGAGGATAGATCTAGTCGGTAGTGTCTAAAGAAGGTAGGCTGTGAGGACCAGGTAGCGGCCTTACAAATTTGATCTATCGATACCTCTGCTTTTTCTGCCCAGGAAGTAGCCACAGCTCTGGTGGAGTGAGCCTTGATGCCTTCAGGGATCGGGGCACCACGAGAAGCATAGGATAAGGAAATGGCCTCCCTAATCCACCTAGCAATAGTACCCTTGGATACCCCATATCCCTTCCTACTACCCTGGAAAGCTACAAATAAGGACTGATCTTTCCTCCACTGACTAGTCAAAGATATGTACTGCAAAATAGCTCTTCTTACATCCAGTGTATGAAATTTCTCTTCCCCTGGGTTCTTGGGATTATCACAAAAAGAGGGTAACACAATTTCCTGGCTTCTATGGAACTTAAGTACCACTTTCGGCAGATATGCCGGATCTGGTCTGAGTACTACTCTGTCATCAAATATCTGTGTGTAAGGAGGGGAGATAGACAGGGCTTGCAAGTCACTCACCCTACGGGCTGATGTTAACGCTATCAGAAGTACTGTTTTAAGAGTGAGTATTTTTATCGATGATTCCTGCAAAGGTTCAAATGGATCACTAGTCAGAGCCTCTAACACCAGATTTAAATCCCAAGGAGGAACCCTCTGAATTATTACTGGTCTAGACCTACTACAGGATTTTATAAAGCGGACACCCATCTATTGGAGGCCAGATTACAATTATACAAGGCTCCTAATGCCGACACTTGTACTTTGAGCGTATTAGTTGCCAACCCTAGTTGTAAACCCGCCTGTACAAACTCTAGAATAGTACCTACAGGAGCCTTGTCCCCCAAAGGTTGCCCTGAAAAATCCAGAAACTTTTTCCATGTTCTACCATATATCTTCGATGTTACTGGCTTTCTACTTTTCAACAAGGTGGAGACCAACCCTGGCGAAAACCCCCGCCTACTCAATAATGCCCTCTCAAATTTCAGGCTGCAAGATGGAAGCCCTTCACTTGAGAGTGGCATATTGGACCCTGAGTAAGCAGGTCCGGAATTTCTGGCAGAATCCATGGATCGGTTACTGACATTTGTCTCAGGAGGGAGAACCAAGGTCTTTTTGGCCAAAATGGAGCAATCAAAATTACTCTCGCCTGCTCCATTCTGATCTTCCTTACCACTGTCGGAATCATCGCTATCGGTAGAAACACATACGCGAGACTGAACTTCCATTGTATTTGAAGAGCATCCACCGCGAAGGGTTTCTTTCTCAGGTCTAATGAACAGAAACTCTACTTACCTGTTGTTTAGGGTGGCAAATAAATCTATTGCAGGTAAGCCCCAAGCCGGCACTATCTGTTGAAACACTTGGGGATTCAAAGACCACTCTCCTTGTCTCAGTGTCTTGTGACTTGGGTAATCTGCTTTCATATTCTCGACTCCCTTTATGTGGAGAGCAGAGAGGGATAGTAGGTGGCGCTCCGCTAGCTGTAGGAGGACAAACTCTGAATTCATCAGGGAAGGGGATCTCGTCCCCCCTTGGTGGTTGATATACGCAACCACTGCAAGATTGTCTGACATGACCCTGGTATGGTGACCCTGAAGGATGGGAAGGAAATGTTTCACAGCTCTCTCTACAGCCCATAACTCTCAAATTTGACGCCTGTTGTGATTCTAGTTGGGACCAGGATCCCAGAACTGAGAGAGTCCCTAAATAAGCCCACCCATCCTGTACCGCTTGCGTCTGTGGTGATGGTCTGCTCTATCGGAGTTATCCACTGGACTCCCGACGCCAAATGATCTCTTACGACTCACCATTTTAGGGAATCCGTTACCTCTAATGAAAGGCATAGCTTCCCTTCTAAATGCCCTTTTAACCACTTTTGTGCTGACAGGACCTCCCACTGTAACTGTCTTAGATGGAACTGTGCCCATCTTACTGCGGGTATACAGGACGCTAGAGAACCCAACAGGGACATTGCCTTTCTCAACGTCATTACAGGGTGATGAATTGCTGACTCCACAAGATTTTGAATTTTGACCAGCTTGTTTTCTGGTAGGAGACAAAGCTGACGCCTGGAGTCCAGAACTAAACCCAGAAAGGACTGAACTAGCTCTGGCGTCAACCTCGACTTGGTGAGATTTATTTTCCACCCTAACCGCTCTAGCGTTGACATGACTTCTTTTATTTGTGCCCGGCAATGTGCTGCGGAGTTCCCTATTATAAGGAAGTCGTCCAGATACGGAACTATAACCACGTTCTGAGAGCGAAGGAAGGACATGACCTCTGACATCAGCTTGGTGAATATTCTTGGCGCTATAGACAGGCCGAATGGGAGGGCAGCGTATTGATGGTGCCTGAGACAACCTTGGACATAAACTGCTACCCTTAGGAACTTTTGATAGCCCCGATGTATTGGGACGTGGTAGTAGGCGTCCTTTAAGTCTATGGCTGCCATGAAGCAACCTGGGAACAAGAGTTTTATTGCTGTATTCACAGACTTCATTTTGAAGGAGCAGTTTACTACTGACTGGTTTAGATTTTTTAAATTGACAATGGTTCTCAGTGACCCGTCCGGTTTTTGTATTAAAAAAAAAAAAAAAAGAGGGGAGTAAAAACCTTTTCCCAGCTCTTCCCCCGGGACCTCTACCAGAACTCGTTTTGATACCAGTTCCAATACCTCTGCTTCCAAGGCTAGCTGCTCCTCCGGGGTTTTTCTTTGGGGCGTTAAAACAAAAGTTTGTCGCAGTGGAAAAACAAAATCTATTTTTAGACTGTCTTTGATGACCTTCAGAGTCCAATTACTGGGGGAGATGTCTACCCAGGCTGGGAAAAAAGATGAAAGCCTTCCCCCCCACCTCCGGCCTGGCGTCATTGGGAGGGCTTTTTTGCCGATGTAGAGGGACCTTTAAACATATCCAGATCCCTTCCTGTCTCTGGAGTCCCAATTCCTTCTGTCTCCCGGGGGGCGGCCCCTACTAAATTTGCCCCTCCGAAAATAAGGCCTTCTAAAGTCCACAGGAAAGCGAGGAAATCCCTTTTTTCTATCTCCTGCTTTCTCCAAAATATCTTCTAATTTTTGACCAAAGCGGAAATGGCCATCACATAGTATAGAACAAAGTATTTTTTGAAGGTGAATCGCCCGGGCACCCCTTCAACCAGAGAGCACGTCTAGCCGCGTTGGATAAACTTGCCGCTCTAGCCGCCAGCCTTATGGAGTCTGCCGAAGAATCTGCTATAAAGGCAGCTGCTCCTTTAGCCAAGGTTACATTTGTTAAAATTTCATCCCTTGGGGCTTTAGATTTCAGTTGCTCTTCTATCTGCTGCAGCCAGACGATAAGGGAGCGAGAGACACAGGTCCCTGTGATTGCTGGTTTTAACCCCCCTGAGGTCGCTTCCCAGGTGTGCCTTAGGAATCCATCCGCTTTTTTATCCAAGGGATCCCTTAACACACCAGAGTCTTAAGGGAAGGGATAACTTTTTAGACGATCTAGCTACCGCACCATCTATTTTCGGAACTTTATCCCATGTTTCCGAATCTCTCTCCTCAAAGGGGTAACGTCTTTTAGAAGCCGAGGGTAGATTACCCGATTTCTCCGGCTTCCTCCATTCCTTTTATATAAGGGCCTTTACCCTGGGAATAACTGGAAAGGTGCGCTTTCTCTTCTCCTCTAGACCCCAAACATTATGTCCTCCAGGGACTTGGCCGCTTTCTCATCTTTTAGGCCCATTGAAGCTCTAACGGCTTTTACTAGTTTGTCCGTGTTCTCGGTTAGAAAGCACGGACGGCCTCCAACATCACTATCGGAAGAGGAGCCAGAGGATTTAGAGGAAGAGGAGCAGGGAGATAATGGTTCCTCCTGACATTCCTCGTCAGAAAGAGAAACCTCGGAAACCGAAATTGGTTCTGGGTTTTTACTACCTTTTTTCTTAAGGGCTGCTTTTACAGAGCCTTGTACTTCTGCCCTAATTATTGCTCTAAGACTAGAGGCAAAGTCAGGGGTCTCTTCCTGGATAGTCTTTTGGATGCAATCTACACAGACTTTTCTGCCACTGGACTGCCAACGGAACTCTTCAGAGGGCACATTCCTTATTCCTTGACTTGGAGCTAGCCTTCCTCGGCGCCTGCCAAGTAAACAGAAAATGTAGCCCACTACCACCAGGGTGACATTCACATTAATCACTCACCACCCGCTGACCATAAAGGGTACCGGATTCCGAGGCGGACTAGGAGCACGGGGAACGTTCCTCCTGGAGGCTGAAGAGTCCTGAGATGTCCGACTAGGACGATTGCCGCTCCTTCCACTCGAGCGGCTATTCTTCTTAGCACGTTGGTGAGCCGGTGCATCATCTGATAAGGGCTCTTGCTGCTGCTGCTCCATACGATCCTCCATCTCTGGAATCTTGTATGAAGATGAGCGACGTTCTGTGCAGCCACCCCCCTAATAAGGGGTCTTCCACAGTGCTCCCCGCCTCTTCCAGTAACCATTTCGCTCCTCTCCCCCTCCTGTACACCGCCGGGAAGTGTGTAACGTTACCGGCGTTTCATTCCATGGGCGCTGCCATCTTGGATCCAGCGCGCCTCTCTGACGTCACGCAGGCACGCCCATTCCCAGCGTGCCTTGCGCTGAACGCCAGCCGCGCGTCCGGAAGTCGCCCAGCAGAGGGGAAGAGAGCGGCGTGGCAGACGCAGAATGGCCCCCAGAGTCAGGACTGCGCTGGACCAACGCCCGCACGTGCGCAAGAGCCCGGAGGATCTGCGGACGGCGCTACCAGCATCCCGAAGGCCGGCATACAGGCATCCTGCCTGCGCTTCCAGTACCGGGACGGGAGTGGGTAAGTGGATCTTCAATCAACAATCAAAAAATAAAAATACCGCCGTGATTCCAGCACAAGGGTTCCCATCAGGACAGGAACCCCAACTGAAGCGAGGGAGAGGTACCGCCCTTTTATTTCAGTAGGTTTCCTGTCCCGACTGGGCGGATCCCTCTCTCAGGTGTGCTGTCATGGGAGACGGGAAAAAATTGGCTCCAATCTCCAGAGGACACCATGTCGCGATTGGAGAGCCCCTGTGTGCCTAAAGATTGGAGCTCCGCCACAAGTGACCCCATTTTGGAAACTAGAAACCCCCCCCCTACCCCCCAAAGAACTTATCTAGATGCATAGTGAGCACTTTGAACCCCAAGGTGCTTCACAAATTGATCCGCAAAAATGAAAAAGTACTTTTTTTGTTTTCCACAAAAAAAAATTTTAGCCTCATTTTTTCGTTTTCACGTGGGTAACAGGATAAAATGGATCCTAAAGTTTGTTGGGCAATTTCTCCTGAGTGCACTGATACCTCACATATGGCGGTAAACCACTGTTTGGGCACACAGCAAGGCTCGGGAGTGAAGGAGCGCCATTTGACTTTTTGAATGAAAAATTAGCTCCAATAGCGGACACTATGTCGTGTTTGGAGAGCCCCTGTGGGCCTAAACATTGGAGCTCCCCCACAAGTGACCCCATTTTGCAAACTAGACACCCCCAAGGAACTTAGCTAGATGCATACTGAGCACTTTGAACCCCCCAGGTGCTTCACAGAAGTTTATAACGCAGAGCCATGAAAATAAAAAATCATTTCTCTATCCTCAAAAATTATGTTTTAGCCCGCAATTTTATATTTTCACAAGGGTAAAAGGAGAAACTGAACCCTAATAGTTGTTGTTTAGTTTGTTCTGAGTACGCGGATACCCCATATGTGGGGGTAAACCACTGTTTGGGCACACGTCGGGGCTCGGAAGGGAAGTAGTGACGTTTTGAAATGCAGACATTGATAGAATGGTCTGAGGGCGTCACGTTGAGTTTGCGAAGCCCCTGATGTGCCTAAACAGTAGAAACCCCCCCACAAGTGACCCCATTTTGGAAACTAGACCCCCCAAGGAACTTATCTAGATGTGTGGTGAGCACTTTGAACCCCCAAGTGCTTCACAGAACGCAGAGCCGTGAAAATAAAAAATCATTTTTTTTCTCTACAAAAATAAATTTTTAGCCCCCATTTTTTTATTTTTCCAAAGGTAACAGGAGAAATTATTCCCCCAAAGTTGAACAATTTTTCCTGAGTACACTTATGCCCCATATGTTGGGTAAACCACTGTTTGGGCGCACGTCGGGGCTCAGAAGGGATGGAGCACCATTTGACTTTTTGAATGCAAGATTGGCTGGAATCAATGGTGGCGCCATGTCGCTATTGGAGACCCCCTGATGTGCCTAAACAGTGGAAACCCCTCAATTCTAACTCCAACACTAACCCCCCATACCCCTAACCCCAAATCTAACCATAACCGTAATCACAACCCTAACCCCAACACTAATCCCACAAGCCTAACCCTAACCCCAACACACCCCTAACACTAATCTTAACCCTCATTCCAACCCTAACTCTAGTTCCAACCCTAACCCTAAGGCTATGTGCCCATGTTGCGAATTCGTGCGCGGATTTTTCCACACGGTTTTTGAAAAATCCGCAGGTAAAAGGCACTGTGTTTTACTTGCGGATTTAGCGCGGATTTCCAGTGTTTTTTGTGCGGATTTTATCTGTGGATTCCTATTGAGGGGCAGGTGTAAAACGCTGCGTTTCCGCACAGTATTTTCCGCACCATGGGCACAGCGGATTTGGTTTTCTATAGGTTTACATGGTACTGTAAACGTGATGGAAAACTGCCACGAATCCGCAGCGGCCAATCCGCACCATGTGCACATAGCCTAATTCTAACCCTAATTGCAACCTTAGTGGAAAAACGAAACTATATTTTCTTTATTTCATTATTTTCCCTACTTATGGGAGTGATACAGGGGGGCACTTTGCTATTTTGGTCATTCCATATCAAGTGATCCAAATATGATTTTTTTTTACCTGACTTTAGATTTTTTTTTATTTTTTGTTTTTTTTTTTAAGAAAAACTTTAGTTAATTAGAAATGAAAAGTTTTGAATTTTTTTCTTGATCAGTTAATTTTTTACAGACTTCTAAAGTTTTGAAAACGCACGGATTTTGGCCTGGTATGCCTTTACATTATCATATCTCGGGCTAGAATTAAAGGGAACCTGTCACCCCGTTTTTTCAGATTGAGATATAAATACTGTTAAATAGGGCCTGCGCTGTGCGTTACTATAGTGTATGTAGTGTACCCTGATTCTCCACCTATGCTGAGAAATACATTACCAAAGTCGCCGTTTTCGCCTGTCAATCAGGCTGGTCTGGTCTGGTCAGGTGGGCGTGGTGACATCGCTCTTTTCTTCCCCAGCTTTCCGTTGGTGGCGTAGTGGTGTGCGCATGTCCAATTTCCGAATTCCCTGCGCGCACGTGAAGAAACAGCGCGCGATCTGCGCTGTAATCCCTTGCATCGGTGGGGGCGGCCATCTTCCTGGGGCCGCGCGTGCGCAGATGGAGTGCTCTGCTGCACGGGGCTTCAGGAAAATGGCCGCGGGATGCCGCGCGTGCGCAGAAGAGATCGCGGCGGCCATTTTCCCAAAGCCGAGATGCAAACTCGGCTTTGGGAAAATGGCCGCCGCGATCTCTTCTGCGCACGCGCGGCATCCCGCGGCCATTTTCCTGAAGCCCCGTGCAGCAGAGCACTCCATCTGCGCACGCGCGGCCCCAGGAAGATGGCCGCCCCCACCGATGCAAGGGATTACAGCGCAGATCGCGCGCTGTTTCTTCACGTGCGCGCAGGGAATTCGGAAATTGGACATGCGCACACCTGTTATGGCTGGCAATCAGGCAACACAGCGTGCAGCAATCAGCGCACATACAGTGATATGGCAATAACCCAAAACAATAGGACGAGCTCTGAGACGTGGAATCTCTGTAGACTGCAGTACCTGATCTATCCTCACACAACTATAAGCAGCAGTGGATTGCGCCTATCACTACCTATGCAACTCGACACCGCCTGAGGAGCTGACTAGCCTGAAGATAGAAATACAAGCCTGACTTACCTCAGAGAAATACCCCAAAGGAATAGGCAGCCCCCCACATATAATGACTGTTAGCAAGATGAAAAGACAAACGTAGGAATGAAATAGATTCAGCAAAGTGAGGCCCGATATTCTAGACAGAGCGAGGATAGCAAAGAGAACTATGCAGTCTACAAAAAACCCTAAAACGAAAACCACGCAAAGGGGCAAAAAGACCCACCGTGCCGAACTAACAGCACGGCGGTGCACTCCTTTGCTTCTCAGAGCTTCCAGCAAAAGTTAATAGCAAGCTGGACAGAAAAAACAGAAAACAAACTAGAAGCACTTATCTAGCAGAGCAGCAGGCCCAAGGAAAGATGCAGTAGCTCAGATCCAACACTGGAACATTGACAAGGAGCAAGGAAGACAGACTCAGGTGGAGCTAAATAGCAAGGCAGCCAACGAGCTCACCAAAACACCTGAGGGAGGAAGCCCAGAGACTGCAATACCACTTGTGACCACAGAAGTGAATTCAGCCACAGAATTCACAACAGTACCCCCCCCTTGAGGAGGGGTCACCGAACCCTCACCAGAACCCCCAGGCCGACCAGGATGAGCCACATGAAAGGCACGAACAAGATCTGGGGCATGGACATCAGAGGCAAAAACCCAGGAATTATCTTCCTGAGCATAACCCTTCCATTTGACCAGATACTGGAGTTTCCGTCTAGAGACACGAGAATCCAAAATCTTCTCCACAATATACTCCAATTCCCCCTCCACCAAAACAGGGGCAGGAGGCTCCACAGATGGAACCATAGGTGCCACGTATCTCCTCAACAACGACCTATGGAATACATTATGTATGGAAAAGGAGTCTGGGAGGATCAGACGAAAAGACACCGGATTGAGAATCTCAGAAATCCTATACGGACCAATAAAACGAGGTTTAAATTTAGGAGAGGAAACCTTCATAGGAATATGACGAGAAGATAACCAAACCAGATCCCCAACACGAAGTCGGGGTCCCACACGGCGTCTGCGATTAGCGAAAAGCTGAGCCTTCTCCTGGGACAAGGTCAAATTGTCCACTACCTGAGTCCAGATCTGCTGCAACCTGTCCACCACAGAATCCACACCAGGACAGTCCGAAGACTCAACCTGTCCTGAAGAGAAACGAGGATGGAACCCAGAATTGCAGAAAAATGGAGAGACCAAGGTAGCCGAGCTGGCCCGATTATTAAGGGCGAACTCAGCCAACGGCAAAAATGACACCCAATCATCCTGGTCAGCGGAAACAAAACATCTCAGATATGTTTCCAAGGTCTGATTGGTTCGTTCGGTCTGGCCATTAGTCTGAGGATGGAAGGCCGAGGAGAAAGATAGGTCAATGCCCATCCTACCACAAAAGGCTCGCCAGAACCTCGAGACAAACTGGGAACCTCTGTCAGAAACAATATTCTCAGGAATGCCATGTAAACGAACCACATGCTGGAAGAACAAAGGCACCAAATCAGAGGAGGAAGGCAATTTAACCAAGGGCACCAGATGGACCATTTTAGAAAAGCGATCACAGACCACCCAAATGACCGACATTTTTTGAGAAACGGGAAGGTCAGAAATGAAATCCATCGAAATATGTGTCCAAGGCCTCTTCGGGACCGGCAAGGGCAAAAGCAACCCACTGGCACGTGAACAGCAGGGCTTAGCCCTAGCACAAATTCCACAGGACTGCACAAAAGCACGCACATCCCGCGACAGAGATGGCCACCAGAAGGATCTAGCAACCAACTCCCTGGTACCAAAGATTCCTGGATGACCGGCCAGCACCGAACAATGAAGTTCAGAGATAACTTTACTAGTCCACCTATCAGGGACGAACAGTTTCTCGGCCGGACAACGATCAGGTTTATTAGCCTGAAATTTCTGCAACACTCTCCGCAAATCAGGGGAGATGGCAGACACAATGACTCCTTCCTTGAGGATACTCGCCGGCTCAGATAACCCCGGAGAGTCGGGCACAAAACTCCTAGACAGAGCATCCGCCTTCACATTTTTAGAGCCCGGAAGGTATGAAATCACAAAATCAAAACGAGCAAAAAATAACGACCAACGGGCCTGTCTAGGATTCAAGCGCTTGGCAGACTCAAGATAAGTAAGGTTCTTATGATCAGTCAAAACCACCACGCGATGCTTAGCACCCTCAAGCCAATGACGCCACTCCTCGAATGCCCACTTCATGGCCAGCAACTCTCGGTTGCCCACATCATAATTACGCTCAGCAGCAGAAAATTTCCTGGAAAAGAAAGCACATGGTTTGAACACTGAGCAACCAGAACCTCTCTGTGACAAAACCGCCCCTGCACCAATCTCAGAAGCATCAACCTCGACCTGGAACGGAAGAGAAACATCAGGTTGACACAACACAGGGGCACAGCAAAAACGACGCTTCAACTCCTGAAAAGCTTCCACGGCAGCAGAAGACCAATTAACCAAATCAGCACCCTTCTTGGTCAAATCGGTCAATGGTCTGGCAATGCTAGAAAAATTACAGATGAAGCGACGATAAAAATTAGCAAAGCCCAGGAATTTCTGCAGACTTTTTAGAGATGTCGGCTGAGTCCAATCCTGGATGGCCTGAACCTTAACCGGATCCATCTCGATAGTAGAAGGGGAAAAGATGAACCCCAAAAATGAAACTTTCTGCACACCGAAGAGACACTTTGATCCCTTCACGAACAAGGAATTAGCACGCAGTACCTGGAAAACCATTCTGACTTGCTTCACATGAGACTCCCAATCATCTGAGAAGATCAAAATGTCATCCAAGTAAACAATCAAGAATTTATCCAGATACTCACGGAAAATGTCATGCATAAAAGACTGAAAAACAGATGGAGCATTGGCAAGTCCAAACGGCATCACCAGATACTCAAAATGACCCTCGGGCGTATTAAATGCCGTTTTCCATTCATCTCCCTGCCTGATTCTCACCAGATTATACGCACCACGAAGATCAATCTTAGTAAACCAACTAGCCCCCTTAATCCGAGCAAACAAGTCAGAAATCAATGGCAAGGGATACTGAAACTTAACAGTGATCTTATTAAGAAGGCGGTAATCAATACACGGTCTTAGCGAACCATCCTTCTTGGCTACAAAAAAGAACCCTGCTCCCAATGGTGACGACGATGGGCGAATATGTCCCTTCTCCAGGGACTCCTTCACATAACTGCGCATAGCGGTGTGTTCAGGTACGGACAAATTAAATAAACGACCCTTAGGGAATTTACTACCAGGAATCAAATCGATAGCACAATCACAATTCCTATGCGGAGGTAGGGCATCAGACTTGGACTCTTCAAATACATCCTGAAAGTCCGACAAGAACTCTGGGATGTCAGAAGGAATGGATGACGAAATAGACAAAAATGGAACATCACCATGTACTCCCTGACAACCCCAGCTGGTTACCGACATAGAGTTCCAATCCAATACTGGATTATGGGT
This sequence comes from Ranitomeya imitator, assembly GCF_032444005.1. Taxonomy (NCBI): domain Eukaryota; kingdom Metazoa; phylum Chordata; class Amphibia; order Anura; family Dendrobatidae; genus Ranitomeya; species Ranitomeya imitator. The sequence continues at coordinate 734,357,643 of NC_091282.1, read as the reverse complement.
TTGTAGCCATGGCAACCCCAACACGACCACATCATGCAAATTATGCAGTACCAGAAAGCGAATAACTTCCTGATGTGCAGGAGCAATGCACATGGTCAGCTGGGCCCAGTACTGAGGCTTATTCTTGGCCAAAGGTGTAGCATCAATTCCTCTCAACGGAATAGGACACCGCAAAGGCTCCAAGAAAAATCCACAACGTTTAGCATAATCCAAATCCATCAGATTCAGGGCAGCGCCTGAATCCACAAACGCCATGACAGAATACGATGACAAAGAGCACATTAAGGTAATGGACAAAAGGAATTTGGACTGTACAGTACCAATAACGGCAGAGCTATCGAACCGCCTAGTGCGTTTAGGACAATTAGAAATAGCATGAGTAGAATCACCACAATAGAAACACAGTCTGTTCAGACGTCTGTGTTCTTGCCGTTCTACTTTAGTCATAGTCCTGTCGCACTGCATAGGCTCAGGTTTACTCTCAGACAATACCGCCAGATGGTGCACAGATTTACGCTCGCGCAAGCGACGACCGATCTGAATGGCCAAGGACATAGACTCATTCAAACCAGCAGGCATAGGAAATCCCACCATTACATCCTTAAGAGCTTCAGAGAGACCCTTTCTGAACAAAGCCGCTAGTGCAGATTCATTCCACAGAGTGAGTACTGACCATTTCCTAAATTTCTGACAATATACTTCTACATCATCCTGACCCTGGCATAAAGCCAGCAGATTTTTCTCAGCCTGATCCACTGAATTAGGCTCATCGTAAAGCAATCCCAGCGCCTGGAAAAATGCATCAACATTACTCAATGCAGAATCTCCTGGTGCAAGAGAAAACGCCCAGTCCTGTGGGTCGCCGCGCAAAAAAGAAATAATAATCAAAACCTGTTGAATAGGATTACCAGAAGAATGAGGTTTCAAGGCCAAAAATAGCTTACAATTATTTCTGAAGCTCAGGAACTTAGTTCTGTCACCAAAAAACAAATCAGGAATCGGAATTCTTGGTTCTAGCATCGATTTCTGATCAATAGTATCTTGAATCTTTTGTACATTTACAACGAGATTATCCATTGAGGAGCACAGAGCCTGAATATCCATGTCCACAGCTGTGTCCTGAAGCACTCTAATGTCTAGGGGAAAAAAAAGACTGAAGACAGAGCTAAGAAAAAAAAATGCTGTCAGGATTTCTTTTTTCCCTCTATTGGGAATCATTGGTGTGGCTCCTTGTACTGTTATGGCTGGCAATCAGGCAACACAGCGTGCAGCAATCAGCGCACATACAGTGATATGGCAATAACCCAAAACAATAGGACGAGCTCTGAGACGTGGAATCTCTGTAGACTGCAGTACCTGATCTATCCTCACACAACTATAAGCAGCAGTGGATTGCGCCTATCACTACCTATGCAACTCGACACCGCCTGAGGAGCTGACTAGCCTGAAGATAGAAATACAAGCCTGACTTACCTCAGAGAAATACCCCAAAGGAATAGGCAGCCCCCCACATATAATGACTGTTAGCAAGATGAAAAGACAAACGTAGGAATGAAATAGATTCAGCAAAGTGAGGCCCGATATTCTAGACAGAGCGAGGATAGCAAAGAGAACTATGCAGTCTACAAAAAACCCTAAAACGAAAACCACGCAAAGGGGCAAAAAGACCCACCGTGCCGAACTAACAGCACGGCGGTGCACTCCTTTGCTTCTCAGAGCTTCCAGCAAAAGTTAATAGCAAGCTGGACAGAAAAAACAGAAAACAAACTAGAAGCACTTATCTAGCAGAGCAGCAGGCCCAAGGAAAGATGCAGTAGCTCAGATCCAACACTGGAACATTGACAAGGAGCAAGGAAGACAGACTCAGGTGGAGCTAAATAGCAAGGCAGCCAACGAGCTCACCAAAACACCTGAGGGAGGAAGCCCAGAGACTGCAATACCACTTGTGACCACAGAAGTGAATTCAGCCACAGAATTCACAACACACACCACTACGCCACCAACGGAAAGCTGGGGAAGAAAAGAGCGATGTCACCACGCCCACCTGACCAGACCAGCCTGATTGACAGGCGAAAACGGCGACTTTGGTAATGTATTTCTCAGCATAGGTGGGGAATCAGGGTACACTACATACACTATAGTAACGCACAGCGCAGGCCCTATTTAACAGTATTCATATCTCAATCTGAAAAAACGGGGTGACAGGTTCCTTTTAAGATAAAGAGGTGGGTGAGGCAACATTTTTCTCAGAACGGTAAAGGCTTTCATTTGATATGTCACAAGACAAGTTTCTTTATATTTTGTTTTGGAGAAATCAAATTCAAAATTTTGATGCACAATTGTGAAAAAAACGTATGTTTTAAAATTGTGAAAACATGCATGTGTGTTACTTGTGTTCTTGTTTATATTTGTACAGGGTTTCAACTTGGGACCTATCAAATTTTTTTTTTAAGCCTTGAATCATTTGATTTTATGTTTGAGTTTCTTCCTTTTTTCTTTTCAAATTACAACTTATTGAATTCAACATTTATATGCAACAATAAAGAAACACAAAAAACAAATACCGAAGTGCCAGAATAAATCCATCTTAACTCAACACAACTTGCTCAGCATTTTCAACTTGAATGCATTGAACAAGCCAAAAGAAAAAAAGGTGATCATATCAATTGTGATTTTCTAAATACAGTCTCATCCTAATTAAAAAATGTTGAAAACAAGATTAACCCCTTTCTGACCTCGGACGGGATAGTACGTCCGAGGTCAGAACCCCCGCTTTGATGCGGGCTCCGGCGGTGAGCCCGCATCAAAGCCGGGACATGTCAGCTGTTTTGAACAACTGACATGTGCCTGCAATAGTGGCGGGTGAAATCGCGATTCACCCGCCGCTATTAACTAGTTAAATGCCGCTGTCAAATGCTGACAGCGGCATTAAACCGGCGCTTCCGGACGGAAATGAGCGCATCGCTGACCCCCATCACATGATCGGGGGTCAGCGATGCTTCGGTATAGTAACCATAGAGGTCCTTGAGACGTCAATGGTTACTAATCCCCGGTAGCTGTGAGCGCCACCCTGTGGTCGGCGCTCATAGCACACCGGAATATCTGATTTTTGTAACTTTTAAAATGTCTGATTTTCTTGGATACACAAAGGACAGAGCTGGACCAGAAGGTGCAGAAAAGTCACTTCTTCATCTTCACAATCTTTGGAGAGTCCAGTAGCCGCCACCAGTGACGATCATATTCACAGGTCACATAACCAGTTATGCCATCCACTGCCAATCTTGTGCCGACTTCTGCCACTTCATGGACTTAACTGTCTTTGCCGAATGAAAAAAAACAAGGATAAAATCCTTGTTTTTATTTCTGTTTCACTCCATGGAATGACAGTGTGGTATTGCCGAGTTCCTGTGATGGGTTCTGCTTCCTGTAACCGGTGTTTGTACAATACATGACCTGGATGTTAAGGCCATGTTCACACGATCCTTTTTTTCATGCGGAATTGCCGCGATTTTCCCGCTGCGGGTCCGCAGCTGTTTTCCATGCAGGGTACATTACATTATACCCTATGGAAAACAGGAACTGCTGTGCCCACAATGCGGAAAATTTAAAAAAAAAAGCCGCGCTGAATAGCTGCGGGAAAAAAGAAGTACCATGTCACTTCTTTTTTCGGAGCCGCAGCGGTTCTGCACCCATTGACCTCCATTGTGAGGTCAAACCCGCAGTAAAACCCGCAGATGAAAAAAATATCTGCGGGTTTTACTGCGGTTTGTGGTGCAGAACCGCTGCAGCAGGAAGTGCGGGGAAGCGGGCGGAAGTGCGTGGGCGGAGTGTGGCTGCCCCCCGTGCTCCGATCCCGCCCCTCCGTGCTCCAATCCCACCGCCCCGTGCTCCGATGCCCCCCACCCCCCAGTGCTCCGATGCCCCCCCCCCCCCCCCGTGCCCTAATCTCCCCCCCTTATACTTACCCGGCGTCCCGGTGTCCGTCCGGCCGTCTTCTCCCTGGGCGCCGCCATCTTGCAAAATGGCCGGCAGATTCGTTCCAAAGTGCATTTTGATCACTGAGATATAATCTATCTCAGTGATCAAAATAAAAAAAAATAGTAAATGACACCCCCCCCCTTTGTCACCCCCATAGGTAGGGACAATAAAAAAAATATATATATTTTTTTTTCCACTAAGGTTGGGGTAAGAACTAGGGGTAGGGTTAGGGGTAGGGTTAGGGGTAGGGTTAGGGGCAGGGTTAGGGGCAGGGTTAGGGGCAGGGTTAGGGGCAGGGTTAGGGTATTTTCAGCCATTCCCCTAAAAAACTTCCTAGAAAACACACAGACTGCATAGAAAACTGCATAAAAGGATCAAAAAACGCATCAAAAAACGCATCAAAAAACACATCAAAAAACACATCAAAAAACACATCAAAAAACACATCAAAAAAGGACCTGCGTTTTCTGCCAAGAGCTGCAGTTTTTTAAAAAACAGTCCTGAAAAAAAAGGATGGAAATCAGGAACGTGTGAACATACCCTAAGAATGTTTTTCTCACTCCATTTAAAAAGTTGCCTGGGTGTTAAGATTTGGTGTGAATATGGCCTCTGGAGGCCCGAGCTGCGGGCCTGTCATCTGCTCTGCATTCACCATCTACCCCTGTCCATTCTCAGGTTGAGCCCCAACAAAGCTTTCTCCTCTGTCCTCTCCTGCTTCTAAGGCTTCTTTCACACTTCCGTCGGTATGGGGCCGTCGCTAAGCGTCGGTGCGACATACTGATGGACGTTGTGAAAATTCGTCACAACGTGGGCAGCGGATGCAGTTTTTCAACGCATCCGCTGCCCATTGTAAAGTCCCGGGGAGGTACAGATGTGGCTAGGAGCATAGCAGGCACATGTGCAATTTTTGAAATTTAGAAATTAAATGTTTTTTCGGAAATGAGTTTTAAAATCTTGCGTTTGCATGGGTAAAATATTAGCCAAGATACTCTTGTGACATATGTGGTGAAAGCCTGTATAGTTCTGAGTAGAATGGTGTTTATTTGGTTTCTCTATCTTTTTTCTAGCCTGAGTTATGAGCAGAAATGTAAAAGGCAGGCAACACCGACATTTGCACTTTTTCCAAACTTTGAAAATCAAAAAAAAAAAAATCTCTCTCGATAGAAGAACACAGCAGCACATGTACATGAATCTAGGCCATGTGAAAACAGACAAATATTCAATATGAATTATACTTCCCAAAAATATTTTTCAAAAAAATTTTTTTCATAAAACTTACAGTTATAGATAAAATGAAGATTCTTAGCGCATAAATTGGCCCAATTCATGTGTGCCCATCAACCACGGCAAGGTGATATCCCTCTGATGGGTCCTACACTACCATACATTTCAAAGAGAAAAAAAACTCCAAGTAAATGTGGCGCTAAGCACCTACGGATTTTTTGAATTCATCCACTTCAAGTGAAAAATGTTAAAAAATTCATTTATTTTCTCAAAATAAAAAAATAAAATATATTTGTAAATTTTTTTTTTTTTTTTTTTTTTAAATCAGTACAACGCGTTTCGGCTGCTATTTTTACAGTGCAGCCTTCATCAGGTAGTAAAAAAACAAAAGTAACAAACAATACAATAAGCACTATAAAATCATTTTATAGTGCTTATTGTATTGTTTGTTCTTTTTGTTTTTTTACTACCTGATGAAGGCTGCACTGTAAAAATAGCAGCCGAAACGCGTTGTACTGTTTAAAAAAAAAAAAAAAATTTACAAATATATTTTATTTATTTTGAGAAAATAAATGAATTTTTTAACATTTTTCACTTGAAGTGGATGAATTCAAAAAATCCGTAGGTGCTTAGCGCCACATTTACTTGGGAGTTTTTTTTTTTTCCCCCTCTTTGAAATAGTGATAGAACCTATCACAATGATCAAAACGTGCCTGGAATTAATCTGACGGCCACCATTTTGGAAGATGGAGGCGCCCATCGCTGAAGATGGACGGAGACCAGGAGGGACACCGGGACTCTAAGTATGTGGGGGTGAGATCGGATAGCGGTGTGGGGGGGGAGGGGGGCGCGGAGAGCAGGATGTAGGGGAGAAAAGACTGACAGCGGCTGTCAGGCGGCAGCAGATCGGCGCTGTCAGTCGGTGGCAGGTCGCGGTCTCCAGCCATGACCAATGATATTGCAGCCCCCGGGCTGAAGTACCACTCCCCCTGTCCCTGCAGGTCAGGTGAAATTTTAGTTTCACCCGATCTGCAGGAACGCGATATTGCCATGACGCCACATAGGCGTCACAGGTCGGATTGGCACTGACTTTTTTAACGCCTACGTGGCGTGTCAGATCGAGAAGGCGTTAAAGGGTTAATCCAAAACCCAAAAGTAAAATTTAAACTAATCTTTAAAAACTAATAACTTTGGTAGTACAAGTCATGGTAAAATTTCCCGCCATTCACTCTATACCGCAACTTGGGGTTCTGTTTATATTACACACTTCCTATGACGATTCATTTGAGAATCCTTCGTGCATGATGGGATACTCAAACTGTTATCTGCTGTCACTTCTCTTTCTGCCCTAAAACAAATAGTCATCGAATGGGAAGGAGCTAATACATCCCGACAAGCACCTTACTTTGTTTGCTGCCCTGAAACAAAGTAATCAGTGACGCTCCTTTCAGGGGCTGGTCCTGGCGTTGGCTCCCTTGTGCAGTGTCTCCTCCAAAGTCCTGTACAATTAGTGCATCGTCCGGTCTGTCATCTGCTCAGTTGAATAGTAATAAGCCGGCTATGTTTCAGTCAGTCAAATACAATACAAAAAAGTGTATTTCTCATATCTGACTGCTAACTTCATGATTCAATAGCTGCTCATTTGTTTAAAAAAAAAAAAAAAAAGTATATATATATATATATATATATATATATATATATATATATATATATATATATATATATATATATATATATCTATCACAAAAAAATGAAAAATGAAAAATAAATGGGCTTTAATGCATGAACGGCGTGGCAACGTTTTGGATATGGTATCCTTCCCTTTCGGACATCAATACAATCAATAGTCCGAAAACGTGCAAAAAGTGCCATTATAGTAAATCTATTCAAATACATGTTTCATATATAAATGCCATACAGTGCAAAGTGATAGTGATTAAAATTTACTAAATGATCAAACAAATCAACTCAGGTGTCCCAAACTTGTGAAACAAAATGATCGCACACTTACAATTCCAGTCTAACATGTGTCGTATCTTCAGCGTCCTCCTAACGCTAAAGCACATGACTGACGTCTGCTTAAAGACCTAAAGCATTATGGTCCGCATTTGCGCACTAGTATGCGGAAGGCGACAGCGTCATATTGGTTAAGGTGCATAAACCATTATGAGAGGGGCAAGCTCACATCGCTATTAGGCTATGTGCACACGTTCAGGATTTCTTGCAGAAAATTCCTGAGAATTCCGGACATTTTCTGCAAGAAATCCGCAAGAAAACCGCATGCGTTTTTGCCGCGATTTTGACGCGGTTTTGTCCGGACACTTCCCAATGCATTTTGGAGTGGGAAATCCGCAACAAAAACCGGAAAATTAATGAACATGCTGCGTTTTTTCCGCGATGCGTTTTTTTCGCGGAAAAAAAACGCATCATGTGCACAAAGCATGCGGAATTCATTCTAAATGATGGGATGCTTATTGTATGCAGTTTTATAGCGTTTTTATCGGGAAAAACCGCGAAAAAACAGCAACGTGTGAACACAGCCTTAGTCTGCACAAACACCCAGCGTTTTTTTGCTACTAGTTATTGCGCATATATATGACATCCTTACCAGGACACAACACATAATGGTCCATGTCTGCGCAGATTTATATTGGCAGAAATAGCACTATAGCATAACCCCAGCATAGAGAACCACACATTTCTTCTTTTGGTAGTATATAAAAACTTAAGTTGGATTTGAATAGATTTACTATAATGGCACTTTTTGCATTTTTTCGGACTATTGATTGTAATTGTATTGATGTCCGAAAGGGCTAAATATTGTTAATGATCTTTTTCTATATATACTCACCTTACTTGTATGTTCACTGCTTGAGAAAGGATACCATATCTGAAACGTTGCCATGCCGTTCAGGCATTAAAGCCCTTTTTTTTTTTTTCATTTTTTTGTGCGGTTTTCCTTTTTTACTCTCATTATTGGAAGCCATTTGAACATTGGTTTGGAAAGCGCTGCACGACAATTGTGGTAATACTGGATGCTATTCCAATTTTGAAATATATATATATTTTGATTTTCAGTGATAAAAACCTGACATCCCACAAAGTTTCAGCAAGGTTTACTACCTCTTGGATGGCTCTTCTGCACAATTTACAAATAGGTAAAAACTTTATAAATGTATGTCAAAAAAGATTTTGGAGTGGAAGCTGAATGGAACTTTTTACCACAGCTCATAGCAAAGGTGTATGATGATTTAGGAGGCACAGTGAAGTGCGTTGCAGCCCAAGCTTGCCTTTAGAGGACATATTCAGACCAAATCTTAACATCCACCCAACTTTTCAACTGGAGTGAGGAAAAAAATATTCTTAATATCCAGTTCATGTACTGTACAAAGCAGGACTACGAAGAAGAGGAGAGTTTGTTAAAACATCGATTTCTGGAAGCAGAACCCATCAAATAGACTCAGCAATACCACACATCGGTTTGATTTTCCTAATCAGCCTAATCAACTTTCCAGCTTTGCACTGACGAGGGCCAACAGCCTGAAACACGGTGTCTGCAAATTGAGATACTGATTTGGCTCTTATCCTTAGTCATATTGCAAGACTCGTTAAAAGGTTCATTGCGACTTGTAGGATCGCTACTTCCAATAGGTGGCGCTATAGAGTTCAAGTCCTTTGTTTCTCTGAAGAGGCAATTTGCAATTAACGCCGTGCAACGGGTCCGTTAGCGCACCCATTGACAGCAATGTGATTTTTCTCTGTAGCGCATCACTAGCGCATGCCATTTTCCAGGGATCTGCACTAGCGGGAACTACAAACGCGACCCCTATAAAGACATTGCGTTAACGCAATCTGCTAGCGCTATGCGCTAGACGGATTGCCCTAACGCAATGTGAACCTAGCCTAAGACCTCAGCAATACCACACTTTCATTACATGTAGAGAAAAAATAATTAAACAAGTATTTTTTCATTGAGCAACTACGGTGAAGTCCATGAAGTGATTGAAGGTGGCAGAAGATTGGCAATGGATGACAACTGGTTATGTGACCTGTAAATACAATTGGCACTGCTGGCTGGCTAATGTCTCCAAAGAGGACAGTGAAAAAGCAGAAGTGACTTTTCTGCACTTTCTGGCCAATTAGTGTCCTTTGTGGATGCTTCTGCTTTGTTGTGTATAAATGTGATTCTCCAGAATTTCTTTTACTCTATGCCTGATGAAGAGATCTGAGTTGTCTCGAAAGCTTGCAATGTGTTACCATCTTTTCAATTAGCTATTAAAAAGGTATCAACCACTGAGGACTCTCAATTCTAAATATTTTCTATCTACTGGATAAGTAGATATATATGGAGGAAAAAAAAAAAATTAAAAAAATATCGTTCCAGCTCCAAATAGTAAAATCCAAATTCCAAACTTTATTTAGCCAATGTAAAAACAACGGTGGACATATGCTCTACATGTGCATATCAGGACACGAGCGACGCGTTTCGATCCTACACGGATCTTTATCAAAGCTTTGATAAAGATCCGTGTAGGATCGAAACGCGTCGCTCGTGTCCTGATATGCACATGTAGAGCATATGTCCACCGTCGTTTTTACATTGGCTAAATAAAGTTTGGAATTTGGATTTTACTATTTGGAGCTGGAACAATTTTTTATTTTTTTTTCATCCATATGATGACCACGTGGATCAGCGTTGGGTTCCGTGCTCCTGCGGTGGCTACTCGGTGAGCTGGCTTTTTTTCTTTTTTGCTATTTCAAGTAGATATATACCGTATATACTCGAGTATAAGCCGAGATTTTCAGCCCATTTTTTGGGGCTGAAAGTCCCCCTCTCGGCTTATACTCGAGTCATATACCCGGGTGTCAGCAGGGGAGGGGGAGCGGGGGCTGTGTAATCATACTTACCTGCTCCCAGCGCGGTCCCTGCAGTCCCTGGCTTCTCCGGCGCTGCAGATTCTTCCTGCACTGAGCGGTCACATGGCACCGCTCATTACAGAAATTAATAGGCAGCTCCACCCCCATAGGGGAGGAGCCGCATATTCATTGCTGTAAATGATCGGTGCCATGTGACCGCTCAATTACAGGAAGAAGCTGCAGCGGCGGAGAAGCCAGGGACTGCAGGGACCGCGCCGCAGCAGGTAAGGGGAGCGCAGCGCTATATTTACCTGCTCCTCGCTCCGGCTCCGTCTGCAGCGTCCTCTAGCAATGACGCTCAGGTTAGAGGGCGCTGTGACGTAGTCAGTGCGCGCCCTCTGCTGAGTGTCAGTGCTGGAGACGGAGCCGCAGAGGAGCAGGTAATTATTGAAAGCGCCGGCGTCCTGAGAAGAGAGGTGAGTATGTGATTTTTTTTTTTTTTTTATGGCAGCACCAGCAGCATTCTAAGGAGCACCTATGGGGCCATAAAGGTGCAGAGCATATATGGGGCACAGCATTATAAGGAGCACCTATGGGGCCATAAAGGTGCAGAGCATATATGGCACGGCTTTATAAGGAGCATCTATGGGGCCATAATCAAAGGTGCAGAGCATATATGGCACAGCATTATAAGGAGCATCTATGGGGCCATAATCAACGGTGCAGAGCATTCTATATAGCACAGTTGTATATGGAGCATCTATGGGGCAATAATGAACGGTATGGAGCATCTATTTTTATTTTTGAAATTCACCGGTAAATGCTGCATTTTCTACCCTAGGCTTATACTCGAGTCAATAAGTTTTCCCAGTTTTTTGTGGCAAAATTACGGGGGTCGGCTTATACTCGGGTCGGCTTATACTCGAGTATATACGGTATACCAAGATATGTATCTTTCCTGTGCAAGAAAAACAGACATTTTAAAAGTAAACAAAAATTAGATACAACTCAAATGGAGCAAATCCCCATAACATACCCAGACACAAGGAAACGGCCACTGCTAATAAGATTGCGGACAAGATTATATTTCACCCAGTAGAAGGGACAAATTGATGATAAAAGCTCAGTGTAAAAGACTTACTATTAATTGTTTAAGAGAAGTTCACATTGTTTTATTTTATAGCTTGATGATTTAACTACTGTGCTTTCCTTTTTAAAAACTTTGAAGGACAGGTCTAGTGACGTAATTAAAAAAAATTGTTACGTTTGTTATAGTTAAAAAGGTGTTAAAATATTGATTTATAATTTAGCATTAAACATATGATCATTAGGATGAGACTAGTTAGAAAATCACGCTTCGAAATATGATCCTACGGAGATCTCAACTTGAATCTTTGAACAAATGTAACATATGCATGTTGAAAAATTTAACAGTTTTTCCCGAAATCGCCCACCAAAATTTAGAATTTGACTACTAAAAAAAAAAAAAAAAAAAATCAAGTCTTTTGACATATCAAATTAAAGCCTGTACAATTCTCTGCAAAAAAAAAAAAAATGCCTCTCCCATCTCTATCCTAATTCTATCCCGAGACATATGATAAATGTAAACTCATACAAGTCCAAAATTCAGGTTCTCTCAAAACTTTAGAAATCTATAAAAAAAAATAATAGTAGATAAAAAATAAATAAATAAAGCTTATTTTTAATGCACTAAAGCATCACTTCAAAAAACACCAAAGAAAATATCCTAAGATGCCAGGTAAAAAAAATATTCAGATTTGGATCACTTTAATTGGAATGACCCAAATAAAGGAAAAAAACACTGCAAAACCTGTTTTTTTTGTAGCAGTTTCGAGCAAGTTTTGCCTGCACAAAAAAAAAAGCGCAGCAAAAACACAGCATGTGAACATGGCCCAAGTGGTATTTATAGGCTTTGTTTTTTTTACAGATGCATCATCAATGCTTTATTTTCTTCTACACAGAAGTAAAAACAAAAATTAATCTGAATAATGCAACTTGTAGACTAACCTCTGCTAAAATATCAAGCATACTTCTAAGCAGCTTGAAATAACTTGGCCCGTCATCTACAGTTTTATACTCCAACCTTAGATATGAAATACAACAATACAGAAAACAAGCTATAGACAGTTGTGGAGTGAGACGACTTGTGTTTGAAGGCAGCCTGTCACCAGTTTATCACAAACATCACAATGGTTTCTAAAGGTGCCCCTTTTAAAATGGTCTTTTGCAGCATAAAATCGTGTACACAGCCAATTACTTGTAGATTCATGAGAACAGGCATGGGGAAAAGTTATGTAGATGGTCCTGGTCTCATCAGGAGTCATGCAGTCCTGGCATTTTTGACTGATCCAGCTCACTGTAAGACATCTTGCAAATATTTGAAGCATGGATGTCAATGAAGAGTTGGCCGTCAGCCGCAACGCGTTTATGTCGCATTTTGTCTAGCTGTATTGTGGATTTTGTCCTCCGCCATGCACCTTGTGTGAATAAAAGCCTATTCACAGCTCAATGAGCTGGATCATTTTCATTTCAAAATTTTTGATTTGCCACTGACATGTGCAGATGATCCACGGCAAGTACACCCAGCTTTACTGTTCACAGCTTTGTTTTCATGCTGATGTTAAAGGGCACAAGTCCATTGGACCAGCCCTCCTAAGCCATCTATACATGCATACAGGTCGTAGAAAGCTGAATAAAATGATACCTTGATATCTACAATTCGATGTTCTATTCCACAGACATCTTCATTTTTTTTCTTATATGTAAATGAGCCAGACATAGCTCTCCCAGAGAAACTGCCTCCAGAGCTTATGTTATACTAGATGGTGGCCCGATTCTAACGCATCGGGTATTCTAGAATATGCATGTCCACGTAGTATATTGCCCAGTAATGTAGCATATTGGCCAGTGACATAAAATAAAAAATAAACATATACTCACCTTAGTCCTGGCTCTTGTGTATGGTGCACGTGGCAGCTTCCGGTCCCAGGGTTGGTATGACTATGAGCGCAGGACCTGTGATGACGTCGCAATCATATGACCGTGACGTCATGGCAGGTTCTTCTCGTGCAGGCACGCAGGACCTGTGATGACGTCGCGGTCACATGACCGTGACGTCATGGCAGGTCCTTCTCGCACAGGACCTGTGATGATGTCGCGGTCACATGACCGTGACGTCATGGCAGGTCCTTCTCCCATAGCATCCTTAGCACCGGAACCTGCCGGCGGACAGGACGCGACATCGGAGGGTGAGAATAACGTTTCTATTATTATTATTATTTGTAACATTAGATCGTTTTACTATTGATGCTGCATACGCAGCATCAATAGTAAAAACTTGTTCACACATGGTTAATTGCTGCGTAACCGGAGTGCGTTACACCACGCTCCGGTAAGGCTGGCATTAACCCTGTGTGAGGACTGACTGGATGACTGGAGGGGAGTATGGAGCGGGCACTGACTGCGGGGAGGAAAGAGCGGCCATATTGCAGCCGGACTGTGGCCGTCGCTGATTGGTCGTGGCAATGGTAGTGGGCCTTTTGCCACGACCAATCAGCGACTTGGATTCCATGACAGACAGAGGCCGCAACCAATGAATATCCGTGACAGAAAGACAGACGGAAGTGACCCTTAGACAATTATATAGTAGGATGAAAGGAGGCATTACCAGTGTGACATGTAATGGCCGCTCTCTGCTCTCTTCGCACTGCAGGGCTGTGAGTTGCAAACAAGTTTGTAATGAGAAAGTTTAGTTCTACTGTCCTGTGTGTTAGTTACATGTCTCACACCGGTAACACCTCCTCAGTTATAAGTTGTGGAGGCAGATTCTCAGGGAGATCCATGTCTCACCCATGGATCTTAACAGTTTACACCATGTTCCAAATTATTATGCAAATGATATTTTCTCGAATTTTCCTAAATGGTAGGTGCAAATAACAGTCAGTCTAATAAAAGTCATCACCCATTAGAGTATACATCGAATTTTATTGAAGAAACCTCCCAATGATAACAGTATAATCTCCAAAATGAATAAAAACTCAAAATGCACTGTTCCAAATTATTAGGCACAGTAAAATTTCTAAACATTTGATATGTTTTAAAGGGAACCTGTCACCCCCAAAATCGAAGATGAGCTAAGCCCACCAGCATCAGGGGCTTATCTACAGCATTCTGGAACACTGTAGATAAGCCCCCGATGTGTCCTGAAAGATGAGAAAAAGAGGTTAGATTATACTCACACAGGGGCAGTCCTGCTCTGGTCCGGTTCCTCCCATCTTCATCAGATGACGTCCTCTTCTTGTCTTCACGCTGCGACTCTGGCGCAGGCGTGCTTTGTCTGCCCTGTTGAGGGCAGAGCAAAGTACTGCAGTGCACAGGTGCCAGGCCTCTCTGACCTTTCCCGGCGCCTGCGCACTGCAGTACTTTGCTCTGCCCTCAACAGGGCAGACAAAGTACGCCTGCGCCGGAGCCGCAGCGTGAAGACAAGAGGACATCATCGTAAGAAGATGGGAGGTCCCGGACAGGACCGCGACACCCATGGGACCGGACCGCCCGCGTGAGTAATTAACCTTTTTCTCATCTTTCAGGATACATCGGGGGCTTATCTACTGCATTACAGAATGCTGTAGATAAGCCCCTGATGCTGGTGGGCTTAGCTCATCTTCGATCTTGGGGGTGACAGGTTCCCTTTAAAGAACTGAAATTGCTCATTTGTGGAATTTGCAGCATTAGGAGGTCACATTCCCTGAACAAAAAAGCTATTTAACTCCAAAACATCCTAACAGGCCAAGTTACATATTATCATAGGACCCCTTCTTTGATATCACCTTCACAATTCTTGCATCCATTGAACTTGTGAGTTTTTGGAGAGTTTCTGCTTGTATTTCTTTGCATGAAGTCAGAATAGCCTCCCAGAGCCGCTGTTTTGATGTGAACTGCCTCCTACCCTCAGATATTTTGCTTGCTGATACTTACTCCAAAGGTTTTCTATAGCGTTGAGGTCAGGGGAAGATGGTGGCCACACCATGAGTTTATCTCCTTTTATGCCCATAGCAGCCAATGACTCAGAGGTATTCTTTGCAGCAGGAGATGGTGCATTGTCATGCATGAAGATGATTTTGCTCCTGAAGGCACCTTTTTGCTTTTTATACCATGGAAGAAAGGTGTCAGTCAAACTCAGTATACTTTGCAAAGTAACCTTAAAGGGCCCTACCAGCTGTTCCCCCATGATTCTGGCCCAAAACATGACTCCACCTCCTTGCTGACGTCGCAGCCTTGTTGGGACATGGTGGCCATCCAGCACCCATCCACTACACCATTCAGGATTGCTCGACACTCATCAGTAAACAAGACTGAAAATTAGTCTTCATGTATGTCTGGGCCCACTGCAACCGTTTCTGCTCATGAACACTGTTTAGGGGTGGCCGAATAGTAGGTTTATGCACCACAGCAAGCCTTTGAAGGATCCTACACCTTGAGGTTCGATGGACTACAGAGGCACCAGCAGCTTCAAATGACTGTTTGCTGCTTTGTAATGGCATTTTGGCAGCTGCTCTCTTAATCCAATGAATTTGGCAGAAACCTTCCTCATTATGCCTTTACCAGCATGAACTCTGTCTGTGCTCTGTTTCAGTCACAAATCTCTTCACAATACGATGATCACTCTTAAGTTTTCGTGAAATGTCTAATGTTTTCATACCTTGTCCAAGGCATTGCACTTTAACGCTTTTTAGCAGCAGAGATCCTTTTTATTTCCCATATTGCTTGAAACCTGTGGCCTGCTTAATAATGTGGAACATCATTTTTAAGTACGGTAGTTTTCCTTTGATTAGGATCACCTGGAAAACTAATTATCACATGTGTTTAAGATAGATTTCAGTGACCCAGTGAGCCCTGAGACAATACCATCCACGAGTTTATTTGAAAAACAAGACAATTAAATCTTTATGACACTTAAATTCAATTTGCATAATAATTTGGAACATCATGTATTATAATAATAATAATAATTTTTATTTATATAGCGCCAACATATTCCGCAGCGCTTTACAAATTATAGACGGGAATTGTACAGACAATAGACATTACAGCATAACAGAAATATAGTTCAATACAGATACCAGGAGGCGTGAGGGCCCTGCTGCAAGCTTACAAACTATGAGGAAAAGGGGAGACACGAGAGGTGGATGGTAACAATTGCTTTAGTTATTTGGACCAGCCATAGTGTAAGGCTCAGGTGTTCATGTAAAGCTGCATGAACCAGTTATCTGCCTGAGTATGTAGCAGTACAGACACAGAGGGCTAATACTGCATAAAGTGTATGAGAACATGATGCGAGGAACCCTTTTTTATTTTTTTTTTAAATAGGCCACACAGGGATCGTTAGGTTAATGCATTGAGGCGGTAGGCCAGTCTGAACAAATGAGTTTTTAGGGTACGCTTAAAACTGTGGGGATTGGGGATTAATCGTATTAACCTAGGTAGTGAATTCCAAAGAATCGGCGCAGCACGTGTAAAGTCTTGGAGACGGGAGTGGGAGGTTCTGATTATTGAGGATGCTAACCTGAGGTAATTAGCGGAGCGGAGGGCACGGGTAGGGTGGTAGACCGATACCAGGGAGGAGATGTAGGGTGGTGCTGAGCCATGGAGTGCTTTGTGGATAAGGGTAGTAGTTTTGTACTGGATTCTGGAGTGGATGGGTAGCCAGTGTAATGACTGGCACAGGGTAGAGGCATCGGTGTAACGGTTGGTGAGGAATATGATCCTGGCTGCAGCATTCAGGACAGATTGGAGCGGGGAGAGTTTTGCAAGAGGGAGGCTGATTAGTAGAGAGTTACAATAGTCCAGACGAGAATGAATAAGTGAAACAGTAAAAGTTTTTGCAGAGTCGAAAGTAAGAAAAGGGCGAATTCTAGAAATGTTTTTGAGATGCAGGTAAGAAGAGCGAGCCAATGATCGGATGTAGGGGGTGAATGAAAGGTCAGAATCAAGGATGACCCCAAGGCAGCGGGCATGTTGCTTTGGAGTAATGGTGGAACCGCACACGGAGATGGCAATGTCAGGCAAAGGTAGGTTAGTAGAGGGAGAGAACACGAGGAGTTCAGTTACATATTACGAAAATTTGGATGTTTTTGGCATTAGATCACAGGTACCAAGGTGTCATTTATTCAGTTTCCTATGACCATACAGATGACTTAAGGTACTGTCACACTAGACGATATCGCTAGCGATCCGTGACGTTGCAGCGTCCTCGCTAGCGATATCGTCCAGTGTGACAGGCAGCAGCGATCAGGCCCCTGCTGGGAGATCGCTGGTCGGGGAAGAAAGTCCAGAACTTTATTTCGTCGCTGGACTCCCCGTAGACATCGCTGAATCGGCGTGTGTGACACCGATTCAGCGATGTCTTCGCTGGTAACCAGGGTAAACATCGGGTAACTAAGCGCAGGGCCGCGCTTAGTAACCCGATGTTTACCCTGGTTACCATCCTAAAAAGTAAAAAAACAAACAGTACATACTTACCTACAGCCGTCTGTCCTCCAGCGCTGTGCTCTGCTCTCCTCCTGCTCTGGCTGTGAGCGTCGGTCAGCCGGAAAGCAGAGCGGTGACGTCACCGCTCTGCTTTCTGGCTGCCCGGCGCTCACAGCCAGACCAGAGAAGCAGAGCGCCGAGGACAGACAGCGATAGGTAAGTATGTAGCGTTTGTTTTTTTACTTTTTAGGATGGTAACCAGGGTAAACATCGGGTTACTAAGCGCGGCCCTGCGCTTAGTTACCCGATGTTTACCCTGGTTACCGGGGACCTCGGGATCGTTGGTCGCTGGAGAGCTGTCTGTGTGACAGCTCTCCAGCGACCAAACAGCGACGCTGCAGCGATCCGGATCGTTGTCGGTATCGCTGCAGCGTCGCTATGTGTGACGGTACCTTTAGGAGGGTCGATCCTACTGACGGATTCCTTTCAATGGCATGCATAATAAGGAATGGAGAGGTGGTCAAGCATGCACACTACTGAAAAGTCCCCCCTCCGTCCCACACTGAAAGTTTGCTATTAAATACTTTTGGAGAATTCAACTTCATAAACTTATTTGTATTTTATAAATGTTAATTTTAATTCTATTAGGGGATTATTGTTATATACATAAACACCACCATTATGCAGGGCCTGTATCAGCAGTTTGTCTGCCTCATATGATAGATTTTAACTTAAACCCCAAATAAAATTACAAGCGTTAATTTTCCTATTGCTACTTTGAACCCCACGCAACTTATTGGAAACAGGCAGTTTGGTTTACAAACCGTAACAACTTTTAATACAATTGGAAACGTGAGACTAAATGTATTATAAACCTTGGTAACCAACACACTGGCTCAAGTCGACAGTCAACGTTATATTTTTTAATGTGTTTCAATACAATGTTTCAGCATTGTGTGTATGTTCACACAAAGCAGATGCAAATCTGGATAGGGAATCCACACAAGTGGTCATGCCACAAACGTTTAGAATAGTGGCAAAGTACAGGAGATTTTATATCTCATCTCCACACTTCCAAAATGAACTGAAAAACTGAAATGAGTTGTGGATTTCACATTTGCAGCATGTCTATTTTGTAATGCAGATTTTTTATTGTGGATAACACTTAGAGCAAAAGGTGACATTTATGGAAAATCCACAAGCAAATATGCATATAATACATGCAAATTTTTCCCAGATCGGGAAAATAATCTGTCACACGTTGACGTTTCTAAGGACTTCCCGATTCAAAATCGGTCCTCCTTGCCAATAGCATGGGTGAAAAAAACAGCACCGTAAACTATTGTATAGATATAGCAAGTTTGCAAGGGAATACATTATTAATGCACACTAATCTAAAAAGGAGCCTGTATTGTCAGTCTTCCCAGCCTACCAAACAATAGGAATTCATACTGTTCCACTGCCTGGAATTTCAATATTTTATAACAGGGAGTTACTGCTTATGCAATTCCCCAGAGGGGAATGTAACCAAATTCAATATGCTTTTGACAACACTAAGTACAGATCAACTGATTGTCCCGGGTTTGCCCCTGGGATATTAACGTAGTATTTGCAGTAAAAAGTCAAATGAATAGGCAACCATGTAATAACATGAGCTTGTGCCTCTCACTGCAGCAGTTCTACCCTCTGGCTAAAGGTACCTTCACACAACGATATTGTTAACGATATCGTTGTTTTTTGTGACGTAGCAACGATATCGTTAATAAAATCGTTATGTGTGACAGCGACCAACGATCAGGCCCCTGCTGGGAGATCGTTGGTCGCTGAAGAAAGTCCAAAACTTTATTTGGTCGCTGGATCTCCCGTGGACATCGCTGGATCGGCGTGTGTGACACCGATCCAGCGATGTCTTCACTGGTAACCAGGGTAAACATGGGGTAACCAAGCGCAGGGCCGCGCTTAGTAACCCGATGTTTACCCTGGTTACCATCCTAAAAGTAAAAAAAACAAACAGTACATACTTACCTACCGCTGTCTGTCCCCGGCGCTGTGCTCTGCACTCCTCCTGTACTGGCTGTGACGTCACCGCTCTGCTTTCCGGCCGCTGTGCTCACACAGACAGTACAGGAGGAGTGCAGAGCACAGCGCTGGAGGACAGACAGCGTTAGGTAAGTATGTACTGTTTGTTTTTTTTACTTTTAGGAAGGTAACCAGGGTAAACATCGGGTTACTAAACGCGGCCCTGCGCTTAGTTACCCGATGTTTACCCTGGTTACCGGCATCGTTGGTCGCTGGAGAGCGGTCTGTGTGACAGCTCTCCAGCGACCAAACAGCGACGCTGCAGCGATCCGGATCGTTGTCGGTATCGCTGCAGCGTCGCTTAATGTGAAGGGGCCTTAACAGAGGGATGTCCACAGCAGGACACAAATAGGATTATCTATAAATCTTATTCAGAAATTACAGGAGCGAATGGCCCGATGCCTGCGCACTGCAGTACTTTGCTCTGCCCTCAACAGGGCAGACAAAGTACGCCTGCGCCAAAGCAGGAAGACAAGAGGACGTCATCGTATGAAGATGGGAGGCCCCGGACCACGTTACCCATTCGACCGAACCGCAGCGGGACTGCCCCTGGGTGAGTATAATATAACCTCTTTTTCTCATCTTTCAGGATACATTGGGGGCTTATCTACAGCATTACAGAATGCTGTAGATAGGCCCTTGATGCTGGTGGGCTTAGCGCAACTTCAATTTTGGGGGTGACAGGTTCCCTTTAAGAGATGTATGGCTGAATGCGAGTGCAGCGATGTGTCACTTACTGGGCTGCTAACTGTAGTGTTACTTGCTGCCTCTATCTCATGTGGCTCTCAGATGGAGTGGCAAAAACTTGATGACAGCTCCCCTTTAACCCCTTCATGACCCAGCCTATTTTGACCTTAAAGACCTTGCCGTTTTTTTGCAATTCTGACCAGTGTCCCTTTATGAGGTAATAACTCAGGAACGCTTCAACGGATCCTAGCGGTTCTGAGATTGTTTTTTTGTGACATATTGGGCTTCATGTTAGTGGTCAATTTAGGTCAATAAATTCTGCGTTTATTTGTGATAAAAACGGAAATTTGGCGAAAATTTTGAAAATTTCGCAATTTTCACATTTTGAATTTTTATTCTGTTAAACCAGAGAGATATGTGACACAAAATAGTTAATAAATAACATTTCCCACATGTTTACTTTACATCAGCACAATTTTGGAAACAAAATTTTTTTTTGTTAGGAAGTTATAAGGGTTAAAATTTGACCAGCGATTTGTCATTTTTACAACGAAATTTACAAAACCATTTTTTTTAGGGACCACCTCACATTTGAAGTCAGTTTGAGGGGTCTATATGGCTGAAAATACCCCAAAGTGACACCATTCTAAAAACTGCACCCCTCAAGTTGCTCAAAACCACATTCAAGAAGTTTATTAACCCTTCAGGTGCTTCACAGCAGCAGAAGCAACATGGAAGGAAAAAATGAACATTTAACTTTTTAGTCACAAAAATTATCTTTTAGCAACAATTTTTTTATTTTCCCAATGGTAAAAGGAGAAACTGAACCACGAAAGTTGTTGTCCAATTTGTCCTGAGTACGCTGATACCTCATATGTGGGGGTAAACCACTGTTTGGGCGCACGGCAGGGCTTGGAAGCGAAGGAGCGCCATTTGACTTTTTGAATCAAAAATTGGCTGCACTCTTTAGCGGACACCATGTCACGTTTGGAGAGCCCCCGTGTGCCTAAAAATTGGAGCTCCCCCACAAGTGACCCCATTTTGGAAACTAGACGCCCCAAGGAACTTATCTAGTTGCATAGTGAGCACTTTGAACCCCCAGGTGCTTCACAAATTGATCCGTAAAAATGAAAAAGTACCTTTTTTTTTCACAAAAAAATTCTTTTCGCCTCAATTTTTTCATTTTCACATGGGCAGTAGGATAAAATGGATCATAAAATTTGTTGGGCAATTTCTCCCGAGTACGCCGATACCTCATGTGGGGGTAAACCACTGTTTGGGCACACGGCAGGGCTCGGAAGGGAAGGCGCGCCATTTGACTTTTTGAATGGAAAATTAGCTCCAATTGTTAGCGGACACCATGTCGCGTTTGGAGAGCCCCTGTGTGCCTATGCATTGGAGCTCCCCCACAAGTGACCCCATTTTGGAAACTAGACCCCCCCCAAGGAACTTATCTAGATGCATATTGAGCACTTTAAACCCCCAGGTGCTTCACAGAAGTTTATAACGCAGAGCCATGAAAATAAAAAATAATTTTTCTTTCCTCAAAAATGATTTTTTAGCCTGGAATTTCCTATTTTGCCAAGGATAATAGGAGAAATTGGACCCCAAATATTGTTGTCCAGTTTGTCCTGAGTACGCTGATACCCCATATGTGGGGGTAAACCACTGTTTGGGCGCACGGCAGGGCTCGGAAGGGATGGCACGCCATTTGGCTTTTTAAATGGAAAATTAGCTCCAATCATTAGCGGACACCATGTCACGTTTGGAGAGCCCCTGTGTGCCTAAACATTGGAGATCCCCCAGAAATGACCCCATTTTGGAACCTAGACCCCCAAAGGAACTAATCTAGATGTGTGGTGAGGACTTTGAACCCCCAAGTGCTTCACAGAAGTTTATAACGCAGAGCCATGAAAATAAAAAAAAAAAATTATTTTCTCAAAAATGATCTTTTAGCCTGCAATTTTTTATTTTACAAAGGGTAACAGGAGAAATTTGACCCCAAAAGTTGTTGTCCAGTTTCTCCTGAGTACGCTGATACCCCATATTTGGGGGTAAACCACTGTTTGGGCACATGCCGGGGCTCGGAAGTGAAGTAGTGACATTTTGAAATGCAGACTTTGATGGAATGCTTTGTGGGCGTCACGTTGCGTTTGCAGAGCCCCTGATGTGGCTTAACAGTAGAAACCCCCCACAAGTGACCCCATTTTGGAAACTAGACCCCGAAAGGAACTTATCTAGATGTGTGGTGAGCACTTTGAACCCCCAAGTGCTTCATAGAAGTTTATAATGCAGAGCCGTGAAAATAATAAATACGTTTTCTTTCCTCAAAAATAATTATTTAGCCCAGAATTTTTTAATTTTCCCAAGGGTAACAGGAGAAATTTGACCCCAATACTTGTTGTCCAGTTTCTCCTGAGTACGCTGATACCCCATGTGTGGGGGTAAACCACTGTTTGGGCACACGTCGGGGCTCAGAAGGGAAGTAGTGACTTTTGAAATGCAGACTTTGATGGAATGGTCTGCGGGCGTCACATTGCGTTTGCAGAGCCCCTGGTGTGCCTAAACAGTAGAAACCCCCCACAAGTGACCCCATTTTAAAAACGAGACCCCCCAAGGAACTTATCTAGATATGTGGTGAGCACTTTGAACCCCCAAGTGCTTCACAGACGTTTACAACGCAGAGCCGTGAAAATAAAAAATCATTTTTCTTTCCTCAAAAATGATGTTTTAGCAAGCATTTCTTTATTTTCACAAGGGTAACAGGAGAAATTGGACCCCAGTAATTGTTGCGCAGTTTGTCCTGAGTATGCTGGTACCCCATATGTGGGGGTAAACCACTGTTTGGGTGCACGTCGGGGCTCGGAAGTGAGGGAGCACCATTTGACTTTTTGAATACAAGATTGGCTGGAATCAATGGTGGCGCCATGTTGCGTTTGGAGACCCCCTGATGTGCCTAAACAGTGGAAACCCCTCAATTCTAACTCCAACACACCCCTAACCCTTATCCCAACTGTAGCCGTAACCCTAATCACAACCCTAACCCCAACACACCCGTAACCACAACCCTAACCCCAACACACCCCTAACCACAACCCTAATTCCAACCCAACCCTAGGCCTAAGGCTATGTGCCAACGTTGCGGATTCGTATGAGATTTTTCAGCACCATTTTTGAAAAATCCGCGGGTAAAAGGCACTGCGTTTTACCTGCGGATTTACCGCGGATTGCCAGTGTTTTTTGTCCGGATTTCACCTGCGGATTCCTATTGAGGAACAGGTGTAAAACGCTGCGGAATCCGCACAAAGAATTGACATGCTGTGGAAAATACAACGCAGCGTTCCCGCGCGGTATTTTCCGCACCATGGGCACAGCGGATTTGGCTTTCCATATGTTTACGTGGTACTGTAAACCTGATGGAACTCTGCTGCGGATCCGCAGCCAAATCCGCACCGCGTGCACATAGCCTAATTCTAAAGGTATGTGCACACGCTGCGGAAAACGCTGCGGATCCGCAGCAGTTTCCCATGAGTTTACAGTTCAATGCAAACCTACGGAAAACAAAAATCGCTGTACACATGCTGCAGAAAAACTGCACGGAAACGCAGCGGTTTACATTCCGCAGCATGTCACTTCTTTCTGCGGATTCCGCAGCGGTTTTACAACTGCTCAAATAGAAAATCGCTGTTGTAAAACCGCATTGAAATGCGCAGAAAAAAAACATGGTAAATCCGCCATAAATCCGCAGCGGTTTAGCACTGCGGATTTATCAAATCCGCAGCGGAAAAATCCGCAGAGGACCAGAATATGTTTGCACATTCCTAACCCAACCCCTAACCCAACCCCTAACCCTACCCCTAAAAAAATATATATATATTTTTTTTATTGTCCCTACCTATGGGGGTGACAAGGGGGGGGGGGGGTCATTAACTTTTTTTTTTTTTTTTGATCACTGAGATATAACCTATCTCAGTGATCAAAATTCACTCTGGAACGAATCTGCCGGCCGGCAGATTCGGCGGGCGCACTGCACATGCGCCCGCCATTTTGGAAGATGGCGGCGCCCAGGAAAGAAGACGGACGGTCCCCGGGAGGCCAGGTAAGTATAAGGGGGGGGGGGGGGAGATCAGGGCACGGGGGGGGGGGGGGGGGCGTCGGAGCACGGAGGGTGGATCGGAACACGAGGGGGTGGATTGGAGCATGGAGTGGGGGATCGCTGTGCGGGCGGGTGGATCGGAGCACGGGGGGGGGGAAATCGCTGTGCGGGGGTGGGATCGGAGTGCGGGGGGGTTTGATTGGAGCACGGGGGGAGCGGGCAGGAGGACGGGGGAGCGGAGCACAGGACCGAGGGGAGCGGACCACAGATCGAGGCTGGGGGGGGCGATCGGAGGGGTGGGGTGGGTGCACATTAGTGTGTCCAGCCATGGCCAATGATATTGCAGCATCGGCCATGGCTGGATTGTAATATTTCACCATTTTTTTAGGTGAAATATTACAAATCGCTCTGATTGGCTGTTGAAAGTGAAACTGCCAATCAGAGCGATCGTAGCCACGAGGGGGTGAAGCCACCCCCCCTGGGCTAAACTACCACTCCCCCTGTCCCTGCAGATCGGGTGAAATGGGAGTTAACCCTTTCACCCGGCCTGCAGGGACGCGATCTTTCCATGACGCATATGCTGCGTCATGGGTCGGAATGGCACCGACTTTCATGACGCAGCGTATGCGTCAAAGGTCGGGGTTAATAAATTTGGCACAATTAATTCATGCAATTTTCTTTTTTAAAAGTGTATAAAATGACACTTAAATCTGTTTAATTAAGAAGCTAGTACAGCTGAATCTTCCTAAAAAGTAATTAAAGTTGTCGCCTTTAACAGAAGCAGTTAAGGGTACTTTTTCCTCAGCGCCACTTTTTAACGGCGCTGAGAAATAAGGGTATTGTGCCCATCCCCAGAGTCGGAAAATCTCAGGGGTAGCCGACACCGAGAACATGATCAGGGCTGATTTTTACAGTCCCATCATGTGATCGCTGTTATTCACCAAATAAAGTGTTCAAAAAAAAAAAAAAGTCAGATTTAAAATTAATTTTGCTCTCCTCTGACATGATCTAGCATATCAGAGATGAGAGAAATTGGGTCCCCCAAACCACATGGTACCTTCGCCATCCCGAGCCCTCCTGATCTGTGACCTGAACATCTGCGTCATCTTCCAGGAACAAAAATGGTGGTGCCCAGCAAAATCTGCAGGATGATATCTGGCAACAATAGGAAATCTTTTCTATTGGTTCCTTTTGACCAATGTGCTAGACCCCATCATAGTGATCAAAATAAAAAAAAAAATAAAAAAAATAAAAAAGTAAATTCAAATCCTTCTTTGTCACCCCCTTCGTTAGGGGAAAAAAATATATACATACCGTATGTACTCCAGTATAAGCAGAGATTTTCAGCCCACTTATTTTGGCTGAAAGTCCCCCTCTCGGCTTTTACTCGAGTCATTCGCAGGGGTCAGCAGGGGAGGGGGAGCGGGGGCTGTGAAATTATACTCACCTACTCCTGGCGTGGTCCCTGGCTTCCCCGGCAGCAGCAGATTCTTCCTGTACTGAGCGGTCACATGGTACCACTCATTACAGTAATGAATATGCGGCTCCACCTCCGATAGAGGTGGAGCCGCATATTCATTACTGTAATGAGCTGTAACGGTGACCGCTCAGTACAGGATGAAGCTGCGGCGTCAGGGAAGCCAGGGACTGCACGGCGCCAGGACCAGGTGAGTATACGGGGAGGGGGAGCGCTGCGCGATAGTCACCTTTCCTTGTTCCGGGCGTCGCTCTGTCTTCTGCAGTGACGCTCAGGTCAGAGGGCGCGGTGGCGTAGTTAGTACGCGCACTCTGCTGAACATCAGTGCAGAAGACGGAGCCGCATCGGAACAAGGAGCAGGTAACTATTGAAAGTGTCGGGGGCCTGAGCGACGGAGAGGTGAGTATGTGATTTATTTATTTTTATCGCAGCAAATGGGGCAAGTGTCTATATGGAGCATCTATGAAGCCATAACGTTTGTGCAGCACTATATGGGGGGCCAGCACTATATGGGGGGCCATAACATTTGTACAGCACTATATGGGGGGGCCATAACATTTGTGCAGCACTATATGGGGGGGCCATAACATTTGTGCAGCACTATATGGGGGGGCCATAACATTTGTGCAGCACTATATGGGGGGGGCCATAACATTTGTGCAGCACTATATGGGGGGGGGGCCATAACATTTGTGCAGCACTATATGGGGGGGGCCATAACATTTGTGCAGCACTATATGGGGGGGCCATAACATTTGTGCAGCACTATGGGGGGGGGCCATAACATTTGTGCAGCACTATATGGGGGGGCCATAACATTTGTGCAGCACTATATGGGGGGGGGGGGGGGGCATAACATTTGTGCAGCACTATATGGGGGGCCATAACATTTGTGGAGCATCTTATAGGGCCATAATCAAGGTTTGTGCAGCACTATGTGAAATATAATGGTCACTACCTAGCATTGCTATATATATATTTTTTTTCATTTTTTATTTTTTCTTTGATCATTGTTAGTTTTTTACTTCGTGTATCTGAAGCTCTCCATATATGACTGTGAGGGTGTGTACAGATGACCACCTATTGAGTGAGTCCTTACATCTGCTATTTTGGATTTGAGATACACTGCACTAGGTATCCAACAGAGACAAACTTTTTTTCATTTTGTTGAGTTTTTTTCATTCTTTTCTAGCATTGTGTTTATTTTTTATAAGTCCTGTGTATAGGCCTGCCTTGGTGACCTTCAGGTCATTACGTATTAACTGAAGACAGTGACAAGTATATATATTGGAGGTATCTGTTTTATGACCTCTTAGTTTTTTTGAGCATAGGACATCTGTGCTCTATTGTACCCTTGGGTCATTTTTTGATCATTATCTTTATAGTTTTTTCTAAAATTACAATTTACGCTATAGGCTATACAAGTAATTATCCACTGATATTCAGATCATTTCTGATATAGCCCATGGGGTACATGCATTCTTGTGGACATTTACGCAGCACTATCTTACGGTTATGTTTTTAGTCGTTTTTGTTACACTTTTTTTTCACTTGTTAGTGTGACCTAGGTCAATTTGTGTATATGATGTTGGGGTCTGGGCGTGGGTAGTCGGTAGGGCAAGAAGGGACAGTCTACGTGGAGCCACATCGAATTTTAGGGTGCCAACCTCCGCTGTTAGGTAGGCGTGAGCTACTATATGGCCACTAACAGGGACTGTGTCAGGAATACATTGGCTACTATTGCCTGCTGAATTTTTCCTACCCCACTCGGACTCAGGTGTTTTTTTGATGTTGGTAGTCATACATTTAAGTATCAATGAGATTTTTAAATATTATTAATAAAACATTTTTTTTAGGATATTGTGTTTTTTTAGTTGTTTAATTGATTATATCCTTATCTTAGCTGGTTGTTTATGACTTTTTTCTTCAGACTGGATCTGTGAGGGGAAGAAAATCTAATAATATTATTATTATTGTAAAATAAGGTAAAAATAACTGAAAATAAGGTAGTCTGCACAAGCCCAAAAAGTAAATAAATTGCAAAAAGGTCCAACTAGTGGGACATCCAGCGATCAATAGAACAAGTTTCTCAATTACTCAGTTCATTCTCTATCGAACTGCCAGAAAAGGTTGTGCTCTAGACTTTTTTATAGTGACGTCAAACATGTGTAACCACTGCTACATCCCAACAGGCCATTTCAAAGGCCAGTTTTCAGGCTAATGGTGAAAGTCCCAGGTGACTGACCCATAGTTTCCCTAATAGGTGGTAACTTTTAAAAGGATGACCTGGCACCATTCACTTTCGCACTGGGAGGCAAGCAGGGCTCTTAACATCCTGTCTGCTGGTTAAAGTGAGAAAAGTTTTGTGTTCCAATTCATTGCATACCTGTAGACATGACTGACCAATGCGGAAAAAGGAGATGGGGCATGTGGTCAAAGATTGCTGTATACCAATATTACATGACAGCATAATACAAGTGAATGGAGTCATAAACGTCATGAGAAGCAAATCACCAAGAGTCAGCGCCAGATGGATTTTTTGTGATTAGCTTGTCGCGGTACCTTGTGGTTCACAATGAGACCCCATTCACATGCATTACTCTGAAATGTAGCAGCAGCATATGGTGATCGTTGGTCGTGTAATAGCAAAAGTCATAACTATCGGTCAAAAGAGGCCTCGGCTGATTGAGACGGCTGTGGACCAAACAGTCGTTTAGCAGAGTGCTCCTGTGTTCTCTGAGAACATCTCCGTTAACAATTAGCTGTTCAGGGCCTCCCAAACAGACTGTTGGCAAAGCCCATTTTTCATGCCAATCTTCAGGGGGCGGAATGGAGTGTGAGGCACCTGATTCATAAATCAAACGATAAGCAGAGAGACATTGGTCTCAAGACAAGCCATGCCCCAGCTCCAACAACTTTGTCGGAGCTGTGCCAAAACGCCTATGATTAAAGCTTTACACCAGTTTTCTGGTGTTAAAGCTTTGTTAAATCGGGACCTCAGTGTGAACACTCCCCCTAGGAGTCATATCCACTTCAGGTTTTGAAAAATTCCTAGTGGAAAAAAAGAAGAAAAAAAAAAAATCAAACTGAACATGTAATTAACAGTGGATCAACACTGAAATAAATTACTAGTTATTCCAACTGTTTGCAAAGTAACTTAAGAAATTTTTTTATGACATCGCTCCAAAAAATTAATATGAACACAGCCCAATACTACATCATTGGAACCTCCAGGACATGGTCAGTAACATGTAGTCTGGTAACCAGCCGCTAAATAAATGCAGCATTACATATGCAAAATTTTAACTGCACAATTATTTTGGCACCAAGCATTTCATACACTTATCAATTAAATGCACCATTAAGAGCAGATCTTTGCACTACACTTTTCTAATGTGTCTATAAAAAGAGGTAGGGTCCACCTTTTGTATTTAAGCCTGCTTTTTGATAAGAGCCAAATACTTTTAAAGTTGCCTTTTTTGCGATGTTTGCTTTGCATTCGCCTGTTTTTGTTTTGTTTTTTATGATTCACCATTGTGAGTTTGTTTTCCAGATGCGTGAGACTGATTCATCAATTGCGACTTCAAAGTTGCAAACAATTTTGTGAAAATGTATTCAAGTCTCTAGCCAATGTGTTTTGTTTGTTTTATACACATCAGATTTTTGCACAAATGTTAGGCCACATTCACACGTTGCTTTTTATTCTGCGGGTTCTCCCGCAGCGGATTTGATAAATCTGCAGGGCAAACCCGCTGCGGTTATCCCTGCAGATTTATCGCGGTTTGTCTTTCGGGTTCCGCTGCGGGATTTACCCCTACTATTGATGCTACATATGCAGCAATATGCAGCATCAATAGTAATGTTAAAAATAATAAAATCATGGTATACTCACCCTCTGACGTCCCGATCTCCTCGGCGCTGCAGGCGGCGGTCCGGTTCCAAAGATGCTGTGCAACCAGGACCTTCGGTGACGTCACGGTCATGTGACCGCGACGTCACCGAAGGTCCTGGTCGCATAGCAAACCTGAGACCGGACGGCCGCGTGCAGGCTTGAGACTTCAGAGGGTGAGTATACCATGATTTTTTATTTTAATTCTTTTTTTTTTTTTAATACAAATATGGTTCCCGGGGCCTGGAGGAGAGTCTCCTCTCCTCCACCCCGGGTATAACCCGCACATTATCCGCATTACTTCCCGCATGGTGTGCACAGCCCCATGCGGGAAGTAAGCGGATCAATGCACTTCTATGGGTGCAGAATCGCTGCGATTCTGCACAAAGAAGTGACATGGTCCTTTTTTTCCGCAGCAATTCAGCGCGGTTTTTTTCGGGTTTTTCCGCATCATGTGCACTGCGGTTTCTGTTTTCCATAGGGTAACATTGTACTGTACCCTGCATGGAAAACAGCTGCGGACCCGCAGCGGCAAAATCGCCGCTGTTCCGCAGTAAAAACCGCATAGTGTGAACATGGCCTAAGGGGAAAAAAGGGGACGGGGGGGGTTAAACAAAAGCTAAATTTTTGATTTTGCACAAAATTAACCATGTGCACCATTTTGAAAAATGTTATGCAAAAAAAAAAAAAAAGAAATCACAAATAGTGAATAGCAAAAAAAAAAAAAGAAATCACAAATAGTGAATCGGGCCTCTTTATATTTTAGGCTAGGGATACACTGCAACTTTATGTAGTGCTACCAATTCTGACTATTTAGCCACAACTGATACGCAGACACATACAGCGAGTTGTATGAAACTAGGCGGACAGCAGCCGCCGCTTAAAGGGGTTGTCCCAGGAACAAAGTTCATTTTAGTCAATAGATATTGGAAGGATTTCCACAATTGGATGTGCTTAAAAAAAATAAAAAAAAGTGTTCCTATGCTGAAATAATCTTATACATGTGCGCCCTGTAATGTACAGCGAAATGGAAAAAAAAAATGAAAGGAGCCAAATTGTTGGTAGGCAATAAAGATCCAAATGGAAGTATAAAAAAAATCATTTATTATTTCAGGTTCTTCAGTCAACACATTTCAAAGTCATTCCAGTCTTCTTCCTCAGGACACAAACAGTTTATCAAATATATATATGGTTTGTGCCCTGAGGAAGAAGACTGGAATGACTTTGAAATGCATTGACAGAAAAACCTGAAATAAAATATCCTTTATTATACTTCCATTTGGATCTTCATTGCCTACCAGCAGGGCTGAAACCACGTTTGGCTCCTCCCCCCTCTCGGTTGGAAGACCAGTGGATCTGCAGCCCGCTGTTTTCATGCATATTCATGGTTATGTGTCACACCTTATCAGGTTAGCAGAATTTTGATTGACAATTGTTATTCTTAGAAGACCCCATTTGTGCTTTTTTTCTAGCTCCCAGTTTCTACTTTATGTACTGTGTAATGTCTGTGTCTGACCATGCAGAAACGTGGTCTGATCAAACCACAGCTCCTCGGCAGGGGAGGAAGCAAAGAGTATTCAATTAATACAGCACGGGATCACAAATAATTTTTTTTGTTTTAGGTAAAATATATTTTAAAAACATGCAGGGAAATGCTTTATCTCACAAAAATAACCAGATGAGATCCCATGATGTCCTGTCGGTATCCTCTTTTGCATCCCCGACTGTCCAAGAGCTGTGGTATGATCAGACCACGTTCCTGCTTGATTAAACAGACATTACACAGTACACAGCATGGGCACATGTATCAGATTCTCAGCAGAGGAACTTTTTTTTTTTTTTAAACACCCAATAACGTATTATTATTCCAAGACCTAGTGATTAAAATCAAATTTTAAAATGAACTATGTTAGCAGGAAAACACCTTTAATAGTGAAACAATTGGTAGGCTACGTCCCCACGGTCAGTAATCAGCAGCACTTTGGACGCAGTACATGTCCGCTCCGTCTGAAGCGCAGCTGGCTTTTAAACGCAGGCGATTCCACATCTGTTCATTGAACCATGCAGAATCACAGCGCTCAACACATTGTACGGAGGATATTCCGCTACATAAATTGACATGCTGTGGTCTGGAAAGAAGTGCTGCTTGTGCGTCTCTGCGGGTGGGCATCGGTGCACGCATAGTGGGCATGGGCTTTCTTGAAATCCCATCGACTATGCTGTAACATATGGCCCCTGCAGGTTGGACACTGCAGATGTATGCAGTGTCCAACCCGCATTTACTGACCTTGGGAACAGTGTAACCCACGACTTTGTGTCAGGCCGATTTCACACGTCAGTGGCTCCGGTACGTGTGGTGACAGTTTCCTCACGTACCGGAGACACTGACACACGTAGACAGATTACAATGAATGTGTCTCTGCAGATGTCAGTGTGTTTTCACGGCCCGTGTGTCTGTGTGCAAAACACAGAGACATGTCAGTGTTCGTGGGAGCGCACGGATCACAAGTACCCATTAAAGTCAATGGGTGCGTGTAAACACGTACGGCACACATGCCATCCGTGTGCGTTTTTTAATTCATAGGGTTAAAATGGAAAAAAAAAATGTTAAAAAAAAAAATGGACACGGACAGCATACGTATGGACACGGACAGCATACGTATGGACACGGACAGCATACGTATGGACACGGACAGCATACGTATGGACACGGACAGCTCCGGGACCATTTCTTCACGTACCAGAAAAATCTGGACATTTGAGACTGGCCTCAATAAGTCTTACAGCTAAAGTAACAGTGGGGGAGAGGGGGAAGGGGTGGGCCACGCACAAACACACGAGAATTTTCTTGAGGGGGGGGGGGGGGGGGGGAAATCAAATTTTTTTGTTTTCTTTACCTGGAAAAAAAAACACTGCAAGATAATGAATTTTTTGTATGGAGAGGGCAAAAAAAAAAAAAAGTATGGTAAACTTTCATTTTAGTAGGGAAATAAATAGTTGACTGCACATATTTTTTTGGAGCCCACCCAGCCAAAAGAAGTAGTCACAATCTTTTTTTCCTACAGAAAAAAAAAACAAAACAAAAAAAAAAAAAAAAACAACAATACAACAAACCTGAAAAATAA
This sequence comes from Ranitomeya imitator, assembly GCF_032444005.1. Taxonomy (NCBI): domain Eukaryota; kingdom Metazoa; phylum Chordata; class Amphibia; order Anura; family Dendrobatidae; genus Ranitomeya; species Ranitomeya imitator. Next base: position 734,324,743 of record NC_091282.1, on the reverse strand, counting down.
TTTAAACGAAAACCCTGACTACATCTATGGATATGCCGCCATATGCTTTTTTTTTAGTTTACATTTCAGGTATATTAGTTAACTTTATAAATTAGAGTTGGTCACAGTACCTTGTCCATCGGCCCCTTTGGTAGCCTGTGACCACTGGACTGGAGCCCAGAGAATTTTTTACCCACCGGCTACAGTGGCTCTCTATTAGCAGGTTCAGGGTGACGCAGGCTAATTATGCTATCACGACCAGCGTCCGATGGCCACAAATTACTGAGTCCAACAAATTGATTCACATCAACTTTGCTAGAAAACTGAACAAAATATATAAATATATATATTTTTTTATTTGGCAATATTGACATGCCCAGCTGGTGGTTGTGCTCATAGGTGCAGGCATGGTGGCAGCCTGTACTGTCACCCCTGCTGGCCTGTACTCTGCACACAGGTCACTACAGGTGGGTATCTGCTGTCAGGTGTCACAGCGGAGCGGCTCATTAGGCAATGCCCTAGTACAGGGGGAATGTGACAGGAGGGGGCGTAGAGATGAGGGCGGCGGAGAGGGGTTAATCCGCCTGACATGTCCCGGCTCGGATCACAGCGCCGCTCCCGCCGGTGGCGCAGTGGGATTTGCACTCGCTCGCTATCCGCCTACTGCTGAGAGGCTCGGGCCCAGCTCAGCGCCCAGAGCGGAGGCCGCGGCCTGCGCCTCTCCGTGCGGCCTCCCTCTCGCCTTCCCTCCCCCGCTTGTTGTTGCGCAGTCGGAAATAAGACTCACCTGCCGGAGGAGAAGAAGCCGCAGCAGCGGTACCGGAGAGCAGAGGCGGCCGCCTCTCAGGCGGTGGTGGTGGTTATGAGCAGCAGCGTCTTTCGGCCTCGAACAGACGGTCTCGTCATTCCCCTTCCCCCCAACCCCCACGGGGGACACGAAAGGAGCAGAGCACAGGCAGCGGCGGCGGCGAATGAAGGAGAGGGAGAAGGGTTTATGAATGAGATGTCACTGAGGGGGGAGAATGCCGGGCGGCCGGGGAGAGTCAGCCTGGGACTGAGCTCGTAACACCCCCCTCTCGCTCTCCCTCTGTCACACAGTCCTGTGCGCGCGCAACGCGAGCGAGCATCTGCGGCCGCGAGCGCTTCCCGGCTACGTCATCGGCCACTTCTTTTCCCGCCCATTCCTGGTCTAGGTGCCCGGATGTAGCACTGAGCGCCGGCCTGAGGCCGATGATGTCATTGCGTCGCTATAATAATGGGTCATGGAGCTGAGATGCTTCAGATGAGAGAGCTCCTGTCATGTCTGACAGGAAGAGACAAACTGCTAGGAGTTGTAGTTTCACCTCAAGATTATCAGATCCTGGAATGGAAAGCTTTCACTGAAATAAACACCAAATCCTGTCAGCATGAGGCAATGCCGGACTTACAATAAACTGTGCAGTCATTCAGCGAATAAAAAGCCATCAGATAATAACACGGACAAAGTAATGTGCACATGTTCAGGCGGAGCGGTGATTTTAATTTAATTTTAAAATCGGATTTTAAACAAATCCAATGTCTTTTTATTTTGGCTGACAGCAAAAATACACGGATGGGTGAACAGCCCCATAGAGTATGGGTACGGGGTCTGCACCTGAAAGACACGGGAATGTGAACAGCCCCATAGATTATGGGTACGAGGTCTGTACCTGAAAGACACGGGAATGTGAACAGCCCCATAGATTATGGGTACGAGGTCTGGACCTGAAAGACACGGGAATGTGAACAGCCCCATAGATTATGGGTACGAGGTCTGTACCTGAAAGACACGGGAATGAGAACAGCCCCATAGATCATGGGTACGACGTCTGGACCTGAAAGACACGGGAATGTGAGCAGCTCCATAGATTATGGGTACGGGATCTGCCCCCTGAAAGACACAGAAATGTGAACAGCCCCATAGATTATTTGTACAGGGTCTGCCCCCTGAAAGACACGTATGAACATCCCCATAGATTATGGGTGCGGGGTATACCCCTGAAAGACACGGAAATGTGAACAGCCCCATAGATTATGGGTACGAGGACTGTACCTGAAAGATAAGCGAATGTGAACAGCCCCATAGATTATGGGTACGAGGTCTGTACCTGAAATTCACGGAAATGTGAACAGCCCCATAGATTATGGGTACAAGGTCTCTACCTGAAAGACACGGGAATGTGAACAGCCCCATAGATTATGGGTACGAGGTCTGCCCCCTGAAAGACACAGAAATGTGAACAGCCCCATAGATTATTTGTACGGGGTCTGCCCCCCGAAAGACACGTATGAACAGCCCCATAGATTAAGGGTACGGGGTATACCCCCTGAAAGACATGGGAATGTGAACATCCCCATAGATTATGGGTACGGGGTCTGTACCTGAAAGATAAGGGAATGTGAACAGCCCCATAGATTATGGGTACGAGGTCTGTACCTGAAAGATAAGGGAATGTAAACAGCCCCATAGATTATGGGTACGAAGTCTGTACCTGAAAGACACGGGAATGTGAACAGCCCCATAGATTATGGGTACGGGGTCTGCCTCCTGAAAGACACGGGAAAGTGAACAGCCCCATAGATTATGGGTACAGGGTCTGTACCTGAAAGACACGGGAATGTGAACAGCCCCATAGATTATGGGTACGGGATCTGCCTCCTGAAAGACACAGGAAAGTGAACAGCCCCATAGATTATGGGTACAGGGTCTGCCCCTGAAAGACACGGACGTGTAAACAGCCCCATAGATTATGGGTACGGGGTCTGCCTCCTGAAAGACACGGGCATGTGAACATCCCCATAGATTATAGGTACGGGGTCTGTACCTGAAAGATATGGGAATGTGAACAGCCCTATAGATTATGGGTACAGAGTCTGCCCCTGAACGACACAGATGTGTGAACAGCCCCATAGATTATGGGTATGGGGTCTGTCCCTAAAAACACGGACGTGTGAACAGCCCCATAGATTTTGGGTACAGGTTCTGTCCCTGAAAGACATCAAAATGTGAGCAGCCCCATAAATTATGAGTACGGGGTCTGTCCCTGAGAGACACGGACGTGTGAATGAGGCTCCAGGCTGCATATGAAAGGCCATGTTTTCATGCACATAAATTTTCCATGCTGACCTTAGGTCTTGCGTGGAAATACAGGTCCTTCTCAAAAAATTAGCATATAGTGTTAAATTTCATTATTTACCATAATGTAATGATTACAATTAAACTTTCATATATTATAGATTCATTATCCACCAACTGAAATTTGTCAGGTCTTTTATTGTTTTAATACTGATGATTTTGGCATACAACTGCTGATAACCCAAAAAACCTGTCTCAAAAAATTAGCATATCAAGAAAAGGTTCTCTAAACGACCTATTACCCTAATCTTCTGAATCAACTAATTAACTCTAAACACATGCAAAAGATACCTGAGGCTTTTATAAACTCCCAGCCTGGTTCATTACTCAAAACCCCCATCATAGGTAAGACTAGCGACCTGACAGATGTCAAGAAGGCCATCATTGACACCCTCAAGCAAGAGGGTAAGACCCAGAAAGAAATTTCTCAACAAATAGGCTGTTCCCAGAGTGCTGTATCAAGGCACCTCAATGGTAAGTCTGTTGGAAGGAAACAATGTGGCAGAAAACGCTGTACAACGAGAAGAGGAGACCGGACCCTGAGGAAGATTGTGGAGAAGGACCGATTCCAGACCTTGGGGAACCTGAGGAAGCAGTGGACTGAGTCTGGTGTGGAAACATCCAGAGCCACCGTGCACAGGCGTGTGCAGGAAATGGGCTACAGGTGCCGCATTCCCCAGGTAAAGCCACTTTTGAACCATAAACAGCGGCAGAGGCGCCTGACCTGGGCTACAGAGAAGCAGCACTGGACTGTTGCTAAGTGGTCCCAAGTACTTTTTTCTGATGAAAGCAAATTTTGCATGTCATTCGGAAATCAAGGTGCCAGAGTCTGGAGGAAGACTGGGGAGAAGGAAATGCCAAAATGCCTGAAGTCCAGTGTCAAGTACCCACAGTCAGTGATGGTGTGGGGTGCCATGTCAGCTGCTGGTGTTGGTCCACTGTGTTTCATCAAGGGCAGGGTCAATGCAGCTAGCTATCAGGAGATTTTGGAGCACTTCATGCTTCCATCGGCTGAAATGCTTTATGGAGATGAAGATTTCATTTTTCAGCACGACCTGGCACCTGCTCACAGTGCCAAAACCACTGGTAAATGGTTTACTGACCATGGTATTACTGTGCTCAATTGGCCTGCCAACTCTCCTGACCTGAACCCCATAGAGAATCTGTGGGATATTGTGAAGAGAAAGTTGAGAGACGCAAGACCCAACACTCTGGATGAGCTTAAGGCCGCTATTGAAGCATCCTGGGCCTCCATAACATCTCAGCAGTGTCACAGGCTGATTGCCTCCATGCCACGCCGCATTGAAGCAGTCATTTCTGCCAAAGGATTCCCGACCAAGTATTGTGTGCATAACTGAACATTATTATTTGTTGGTTTTTTTGTTTGTTATTAAAAAACACTTTTATTTGATTGGATGGGTGAAATATGCTAATTTATTGAGACAGGTTTTTTGGGTTATCAGGAGTTGTATGCCAAAATCATCAGTATTAAAACAATAAAAGACCTGACAAATTTCAGTTGGTGGATAATGAATCTATAATATATGAAAGTTTAATTGTAATCATTACATTATGGTAAATAATGAAATTTAACACTATATGCTAATTTTTTGAGAAGGACCTGTAATTGCATGATTTGCCAGTCTCGTTGTAACATAGTAACATAGTAACATAGTTAGTAAGGCCGAAAAAAGACATTTGTCCATCCAGTTCAGCCTATATTCCATCATAATAAATACCCAGATCTACGTCCTTCCACAGAACCTAATAATTGTATGATACAATATTGTTCTGCTCCAGGAAGACATCCAGGCCTCTCTTGAACCCCTCGACTGAGTTCGCCATCACCACCTCCTCAGGCAAGCAATTCCAGATTCTCACTGCCCTAACAGTAAAGAATCCTCTTCTATGTTGGTGGAAAAACCTTCTCTCCTCCAGACGCAAAGAATGCCCCCTTGTGCCCGTCACCTTCCTTGGTATAAACAGATCCTCAGCGAGATATTTGTATTGTCCCCTTATATACTTATACATGGTTATTAGATCGCCCCTCAGTCGTCTTTTTTCTAGACTAAATAATCCTAATTTCGCTAATCTATCTGGGTATTGTAGTTCTCCCATCCCCTTTATTAATTTTGTTGCCCTCCTTTGTACTCTCTCTAGTTCCATTATATCCTTCCTGAGCACCGGTGCCCAAAACTGGACACAGTACTCCATGTGCGGTCTAACTAGGGATTTGTACAGAGGCAGTATAATGCTCTCATCATGTGTATCCAGACCTCTTTTAATGCACCCCATGATCCTGTTTGCCTTGGCAGCTGCTGCCTGGCACTGGCTGCTCCAGGTAAGTTTATCATTAACTAGGATCCCCAAGTCCTTCTCCCTGTCAGATTTACCCAGTGGTTTCCCGTTCAGTGTGTAATGGTGATATTGATTCCCTCTTCCCATGTGTATAACCTTACATTTATCATTGTTAAACCTCATCTGCCACCTTTCAGCCCAAGTTTCCAACTTATCCAGATCCATCTGTAGCAGAATACTATCTTCTCTTGTATTAACTGCTTTACATAGTTTTGTATCATCTGCAAATATCGATATTTTACTGTGTAAACCTTCTACCAGATCATTAATGAATATGTTGAAGAGAACAGGTCCCAATACTGACCCCTGCGGTACCCCACTGGTCACAGCGACCCAGTTAGAGACTATACCATTTATAACCACCCTCTGCTTTCTATCACTAAGCCAGTTACTAACCCATTTACACACATTTTCCCCCAGACCAAGCATTCTCATTTTGTGTACCAACCTCTTGTGCGGCACGGTATCAAACGCTTTGGAAAAATCGAGATATACCACGTCCAATGACTCACCGTGGTCCAGCCTATAGCTTACCTTATAGGGGTTACCACGACAGTGTGGAGCCAGAAGACCACAGCGTCTGATTGTTCCTACTCCAGCGCTGAGAAGAAGCACTTCTCATTCATTTTAAATGTCTTTATTTCTTCTGGCAGAACAGGGGTTAATTGGCCATGTTGGAAATCCCTGTGTTCTCAGCTGAGCTTGGTTAGCCGCTCCATTCCCCTTTTTAATCTGGGCTCTGTTACAAATCCTTGTCATAGCTAGCATTTGCTGCATGGCTAAGGCCGGCGTCACACTCGGCGTAAGACAATACAGTCCGTATTTTACGGCCGTAATACGCGCGTAATACGCCAAAATGTCACAGAAATATTGTTCCGTAGGTAATCCCTTGCCTGGGTGTGGTCGCGTATTTTGCACATGTGCTGTTGCGTGTGTGATCCGTATGTGATCCGTAGGGCGTATTTTTCACGCAACATCACAAAATGGACATTTAACGGTTCTCTGGCCTGCAAATAATTCAAATCATCATCAACAACACTATTTAAGCCCTATACAACAGGTGGCACCCTCCCATCTGCCCATTTATTTGTTGTGCTTATTTTGGCTGTGTTGGTTGTACCTTCCAAACATGTCTGACCATGTGTCTTTAAGCACAACTCAGCGGGTGTTGTTTCACTGGCTGTTGTCGCGTCGCTTTGGGCAGCCATATCCGGTGAATGTTGATCCGCGAAGGAGGAGACGAAGATTGTGGGTGCATCCTCTCTTGACCCAACGCCTCAGTAAAGGACATTTTGAGAGGCTCTATACAGCTTTGAGGTCACATCCTGACAAGTTCTATCTGTACTGTTGCATGACCATCAGTACCTTTGATATCTTGTTGGAGATCTTACGTCCAGGTATCACCTATCAGGACACAAGGATGCGAAAAGCCATATCTGCTGAGGAGCGTCTTCTAACCTTACGGTATGTATTCAACATTCTCACATACTTTATGTTGATGATATTTTTTTTTATGTGTTGTGTCTTAGCATGTTTTTGAAAGTATATGTGGACATTATGGCACAAGCACATCAACAAAACTGTGGTTAATGTTGTAGTAAAGTAACCAAGGTAACTGTTTGGTTTTTTTAGGAAAATAATGTATTTGGAAATATACTATGCACTTGTGCTTCTTCATGTTTTCTTTGTACTCATGTTAAATGCCTAATATTATCTTTATTTGTCTTTCAGCTTCCTGTCCACAGGCTTGTCGTATGCGGGACTACACGTGAAGTTTCTGATTGGGCGGTCGACAATTTCTGGCATTGTTTGTTCAACCTGTTTACAAATACGGGAGAAACTTCAGGAACTTGTTATGCCTGAGCCCAAACAGGAGGATTGACTCAAAATCGCCAGTAGATTCCAGAACACTTGTGACTTCCCTAACTTCATTGGAGCTGTAGATGGGAAACATATCAGGGTGCGTAAGCCGCCGAACTCTGGCTTCCAATTCTACAATTATAAGCAGTTTTTCTCTGTAGTTCTGTTAGCTGTTGCTGACAGTAACTACAGGTTTATAATTGTAGACATTGGGGCCTATGGGTGAACTGGAGACTCTAGGGTCTTCAATTCGTCCATAATGGGTCGTCGGCTACGTGGCAACTAGTTAGACCTCCCACTACCACAACAACTCCCAGGCTCCAATGCGGAAGCGGTGCCTTTTGTTTTGGAGATGAGGCTTTCCAACTGACGAGGCACATCATGAGGCCTTATCCCCGACGCAACCTGGACCACCGGCGGAGGGTCTTTAATATGAGGCTTTCCAGGGCGCAGAGAGTGGTGGAGTGCGCCTTTGGGATTCTGGCTGCAAAATGGCGTGTTCTCCAGTCTGCCATTCAGCTCAGTGAGGCTACAGTCAATGAAGTTATAAAAGCCTGTGTTATTTTGCACAATTTTACCCGCATACATGATTGTTCCTCAGCTGATATTGGTGAACACCTGTTGAGCAATGTGATTAGGCCTACACCATATGGCCCTCCGCGGTGTCCCCTTTCTGGCCTAAAAGTTAGGGATGTATTCACCAATGTTTTTGTTTCTCCTCAAGGTGCAACTCCCTGGCAAGATTATGCAATTTTGCATGTTTGATTTATTTTCTTTCTAAATATTTTTGAAATTTCCTAAACAATTTAAATTTGAAACTAAAAAAAATGTGTGTTGGATTTACTTAATTCACATATGGTTATGAGCATAGCATGTGTGTGTGATGTAAGAATGATTGGACCACAACCATAATTAGGCTTTTTAAATGTTCAATTTTACTTAACTAAAAAGGCTTTTTTTGAGGTAATTTTTTTTATAAACTCAAAATTATTTTGCTTTTTTAAGCAACTTCAATTTTTGGCAATATATGCATAAAACAAGAACATATTTACAAAGTGCTATGTCAGCACAAACATAAAGAACACATTGATATGACCACAAAACGACCAAAATAAAATTACAAAATCACAGATTTTGGTACGTACAGTAGGTGGTGGAGATGGGGGTAGATCAGGGTCCTCATCAGGTGGCCTTTGTTGTCCCAATTGTCCTTCACCCTGTGTGGATGATGTGTGGGCTGGAGGAACATTCTGCCTGGACTCATGTGGGCCAGTTGTGTAATGGCCATAAGGATTTTGAGCAAATCCCTCATGTTCTGGAAAATATGACCTGGAATCATATCCAAACCCAATATGGCCATGTCGTCCAAACCCAGGTTGGGACCAGCCTCCGGCACTGGGTCTGGACAAGTAGCCATATTGGGATGGTTGCTGATAGCCTGCCATATGGGACTGAGGTTGCCATGGTGGGTTGGATGCGGGTAGGGGTTGAGGTGTAGGCTCACGTGGAGGGGGTGGTTCAGATCCCTGTTGAGCATGCACCTGTTGACATCTTTGCAGCCGCAGGAGATTATGTGGTGACAGCTGCCAATTTTCAATAGTCTCCATAAGCTGGTATGGGTTATTTGGGGGGTGCATGCATTATTATTATTATTATACATTTTTATAGCGCCATTTATTCCATGGCGCTTTACATGTGAATACGGGGCAAATATAGACAAATACATTAAACATGAGCAGATAACAAGGCACACGAGTACATAAGGAGGGAGGACCCTGCCCGCGAGGGCTCACAGTCTGCAGGCATCAATAAGGATCTGAATGCACACTCTCACACGAAGCCTCACCTCACGCTCTAGGGGATGTAAATACCGGTCCAGGCTCCTCGTAAAGCCCTCCTCACCATCATCCTCACGAACCCTTGCCAGGTAGTTCAACACCCCAGCATCAACATTTCTCCTACTTTGGAGTAGCTCTCTTCTGCGGCGAGCACGCTGTGAGATCACTGCAGCCTGTGGTGAGCGCTCCAGGGCAACAGTAGGGCTGCTGCTGTTTGCAGGGTCATCCTGGATTGGTTGTGCTGCTGATGTTGATGGTGGGGCATCTTCTTGTCCTGGTGCTGTTGGAGCTGGATGGCCAGATGACGAGGATCCTGGAGGGATGGAGCATGACGGATCAGAAGATGGGCCAGCCACCTCTTCTCCTTCCCCAACTGGGTCTATGACCACCTCCGAATCCGACCCTGTCTCCCTCTCAGTGAGGTTAGACTGTGTTCTGTAATGAAAGTATTTATTAAAATTTTTTAAGATAAAAAAACAAAAAAAAACATATGTTGAAAATGTGTTGTGAGGTTTGTACTTACGGTCTGAGATCCATGCTGGGATTTAAGAAGGTCAAATGGTCAAAATAGATTTTTTTTTTTTTTTGGAGGTGTGCCTGCCCCACTCCTGTCACGCTGCTGCCTCTCCCTCCAATATTGATCGCGCATGCTCCGCCATCTTGTCGTCACATCACCCACTGAAACAAAATACATTAAACAAATTGATTACCCCATTATGCACAGTGGTCACACAAGGTGTAATTGACTACACAGATTTTAGTGTAGCATAGGAATATGCATTTGTGGAATACATTTATTAGTAATTGTGATCAAATAATACAATTTGTATGTAAGGCCACAAGGACAGAGTCCGCTACCCTCTATCCCAGAATGTAATTTTGCTGGTTAACACTGTAAGGGACATCTGTAAAAACCATTTATTTAATCCGTTTATCATGTACAGCACCATGTACGTACTGGTGTTCTTTAAATTAAGTTCTGAAATAATTAACAATTTCATGTATAATACTTCAAAGGAGTTAGGTACTGCTGATTCACAAGAAAATTAAATTACAAACATGAGTGTACTTACTTATTTGGCTCTGTGCCTCACATGGCTGCTGCTCATAATGTGGGAATAGGGACCCACATACACTCCTCCATGCTGCCTCTTTTTGGACCCTGTTGGCATAGTTGGGATCTCTCTGGTCCCAAATTACTGGCCTTTCTTGCACCAAAATTATAAGCATGTCCACATTAATAATGTTAGCCATGCTGATTCTCACTCCGTGGAGGCATGCAGCAGACTTCCGGGTTCACTGTCTGGCTTTTTCAGCTAATTAGCATGTCTCACCTGCCTGATTGAGGCCTTTGGACATTTCCGGACATCTGCCAGAGTGTAGCGTATTTCTCGCAAGTCACACGCATGGTCCGTATACATTCCGTATTTTGCGTGCCCCCATAGACTTCCATTGGCGTATTTTTTGCGCAATACGCTGACAAACGCAGCATACTGTGATTTTGTACGGCCGTAGAAAGCCATATAATACGGATGCGTAATATACGGCTGATAGGACCTGACCCATTGAGAATCATTGGGCCGTGTGTAATTCGTGTTTTACGAACGTATTTTATGCGCTCATACGTCCGTAAAACTCGCTAGTGTGATGCCGGCCTCACCGACGGAGAGGAGTTCATATGAGAAGAAGAGTTGGATAAGTTATCTATGACTGTTGTTTGGTTTGTAAGTGTGGTAATTCCTTATCTATTTTGGTTTATTCCCCTACCTCCACGCCGCAATGCATTTATCTGTTACATGTGAGTGAATATTTTGTATGCCTGGAGTTTTCTATTAACCTTTTTTGTGTTATCTTGTTTGTTGGGTTAGTGTACTATGTTGCACAGTAGCACTCCTCTTCCCTGGGTGGGGGAAGAGAACAGATGGAGCCGTAACTCAGGAGATAAGGCAAGGGTGTAGGCACCAACATCTTCATCTTCAGAAAGCAAATCCAGAAAATCACCTTGTCTGATTTGGCAAGAATTGTGGTGGAAAATAAGTATTTAGTCATTAACAAAAGTTCATCTCAATATTTTGTTATATATCCTTTGTTGCCAATGACAGAGGTCAAACGTTTTCTGCAAGTCTTCACAAGGTTGGCGCACACTGTTGGTGGTATGTTGGCCCATTCCTCCATGCAGATCTCCTCTAGAGCAGTGATGTTTTTGGCTTTTCGCTTGGCAACACGGACTTTCAACTCCCTCCAAAGGTTTTCTATAGGGTTGAGATCTGGAGACTGGCTAGGCCACTCCAGGACCTTGAAATGCTTCTTACGAAGCCACTCCTTCGTTGCCCTGGCGGTGTGCTTTGGATCATTGTCATGTTGAAAGACCCAGCCACGTTTCATCTTCAATGCCCTTGCTGATGGAAGGAGGTTTGCACTCAAAATCTCACGATACATGGCCCCATTCATTCTTTCATGTACCCGGATCAGTCGTCCTGGCCCCTTTGCAGAGAAACAGCCCCAAAGCATGATGTTTCCACCACCATGCTTTACAGTAGGTATGGTGTTTGATGGATGCAACTCAGTATTCTTTTTCCTCCAAACACGACAAGTTGTGTTTCTACCAAACAGTTCCAGTTTGGTTTCATCAGACCATAGGACATTCTCCCAAAACTCCTCTGGATCATCCAAATGCTCTCTAGCAAACTTCAGACGGGCCCGGACATGTACTGGCTTAAGCAGTGGGACACGTCTGGCACTGCAGGATCTGAGTCCATGGTGGCGTAGTGTGTTACTTATGGTAGGCCTTGTTAGATTGGTCCCAGCTCTCTGCAGTTCATTCACTAGGTCCCCCCGCGTGGTTCTGGGATTTTTGCTCACCGTTCTTGTGATCATTCTGACCCCACGGGGTGGGATTCTGCGTGGAGCCCCAGATCGAGGGAGATTATCAGTGGTCTTGTATGTCTTAGGGTACCGTCACACTATAACATTTCGATCGCTACGACGGTACGATTCGTGACGTTCCAGCGATATCGTTACGATATCGCTGTGTCTGACACGCAGCAGCGATCAGGGATCCTGCTGAGAATCGTACGTCGTAGCAGATCGTTTAGAACTTTCTTTCATCGCTGGATCTCCCGCTGTCATCGCTAGATCGGTGTGTGTGACACCGATCTAGCGATCTAGCGATGCGATCCAGCGATGCGTTCGCTTGTAACCAGGGTAAACATCGGGTAACTAAGCGCAGGACCGCGCTTAGTTACCCGATGTTTACCCTGGTTACAAGCGTTAAACTAAAAAAAAACAAACAGCACATACTTACATTCTGGTGTCCGTCAGGTCCCTTGCCGTCTGCTTCCCGCACTGTGACTGCCGGCCGTAAAGTGAAAGCAGAGAACAGCGGCTGTGCTTTCACTTTACGGCCGGCAGTCACTGAGTGCGGGAACCAGACTGCAAGGGACCTGACGGACACCAGAATGTAAGTATGTGCTGTTTGTTTTTTTTTAGTTTAACGCTTGTAACCAGGGTAAACATCGGGTAACTAAGCGCGGTCCTGCGCTTAGTTACCCGATGTTTACCCTGGTTACCCAGGGACCTCGGCATCGTTGGTCGCTGGAGAGCTGTCTGTGTGACAGCTCCCCAGCGACCACACTACGATTTACCTACGATCACGGCCAGGTCATATCGCTGGTCGTGATCGTAGGTAAATCGTATAGTGTGATGGTACCCTTACATTTTCTAATTATTGCTCCCACTGTTGATTTCTTCACTCCAAGCTGGTTGGCTATTGCAGATTCAGTCTTCCCAGCCTGGTGCAGGGTTACAATTTTGTTTCTGGTATCCTTTGACAGCCCTTTGGTCTTCACCATAGTGGAGTTTGGAGTCAGACTGTTTGAGGGTGTGCTCAGGTGTCTTTTTATACTGATAACAAGTTTAAACAGGTGCCATTACTACAGGTAATGAGTGGAGGAAAGAGGAGACTCTTAAAGAAGAAGTTACAGGTCTGTGAGAGCCAGAAATCTTGATTGTTTGTTTCTGACCAAATACTTATTTTCCACCATAATATGCAAATAAAATGATAAAAAAAACAGACAATGTGATTTTCTGGATTTTTTTTTCAGAGTTTGTCTCCCATAGTTGAGGTCTACTTATGATGTAAATTACACCCCTCTCATCTTTTTAAGTGGTGGAACTTGCACTATTGCTGACTGACTAAATACTTTTTTGCCCCACTGTATATATAGATATATATATATATATATATATATATATAGATATATACAGTGGGGCAAAAAAGTATTTAGTCAGTCAGCAATAGTGCAAGTTCCACCACTTAAAAAGATGAGAGGCGTCTGTAATTTACATCATAGGTAGACCTCAACTATGGGAGACAAACTGAGAAAAAAAATCCAGAAAATCACATTGTCTGTTTTTTTATCATTTTTTTTGCATTTTATGGTGGAAAATAAGTATTTGGTCAGAAACAAACAATCAAGATTTCTGGCTCTCACAGACCTGTAACTTCTTCTTTAAGAGTCTCCTCTTTCCTCCACTCATTACCTGTAGTAATGGCACCTGTTTAAACTTGTTATCAGTATAAAAAGACACCTGTGCACACCCTCAAACAGTCTGACTCCAAACTCCACTATGGTGAAGACCAAAGAGCTGTCAAAGGACACCAGAAACAAAATTGTAGCCCTGCACCAGGCTGGGAAGACTGAATCTGCAATAGCCAACCAGCTTGGAGTGAAGAAATCAACAGTGGGAGCAATAATTAGAAAATGGAAGACATACAAGACCACTGATAATCTCCCTCCATCTGGGGCTCCACGCAAAATCCCACCCCGTGGGGTCAGAATGATCACAAGAACGGTGAGCAAAAATCCCAGAACCACGCGGGGGGACCTAGTGAATGAACTGCAGAGAGCTGGGACCAATGTAACAAGGCCTACCATAAGTAACACACTACGCCACCATGGACTCAGATCCTGCAGTGCCAGACGTGTCCCACTGCTTAAGCCAGTACATGTCCGGGCCCGTCTGAAGTTTGCTAGAGAGCATTTGGATGATCCAGAGGAGTTTTGGGAGAATGTCCTATGGTCTGATGAAACCAAACTGGAACTGTTTGGTAGAAACACAACTTGTCGTGTTTGGAGGAAAAAGAATACTGAGTTGCATCCATCAAACACCATATCTACTGTAAAGCATGGTGGTGGAAACATCATGCTTTGGGGCTGTTTCTCTGCAAAGGGGCCAGGACGACTGATCCGGGTACATGAAAGAATGAATGGAGCCATGTATCGTGAGATTTTGAGTGCAAACCTCCTTCCATCAGCAAGGGCATTGAAGATGAAACGTGGCTGGGTCTTTCAACATGACAATGATCCAAAGCACACCGCCAGGGCAACGAAGGAGTGGCTTCGTAAGAAGCATTTCAAGGTCCTGGAGTGGCCTAGCCAGTCTCCAGATCTCAACCCTATAGAAAACCTTTGGAGGGAGTTGAAAGTCCGTGTTGCCAAGCGAAAAGCCAAAAACATCACTGCTCTAGAGGAGATCTGCATGGAGGAATGGGCCAACATACCAACAACAGTGTGTGGCAACCTTGTGAAGACTTACAGAAAACATTTGACATCTGTCATTGCCAACAAAGGATATATTACAAAGTATTGAGATGAAATTTTGTTTCTGACCAAATACTTATTTTCCACCATAATATGCAAATAAAATGTTAAAAAAACAAACAATGTGATTTTCTGGATATTTTTTTCTCAGTTTGTCTCCCATAGTTGAGGTCTACCTATGATGTAAATTACAGACGCCTCTCATCTTTTTAAGTGGTGGAACTTGCACTATTGCTGACTGACTAAATACTTTTTTGCCCCACTGTATATATATATATATATATGTATATATAGAAGCAATAACCAGGAGCATGCTAAATCTGGATATACTGCCGACCCTTGCCGTAATACATGTTCTCCATTGTTTTTAATAAGATTATGGATGAGGTTTTCCTTAGCTGTAGGATTGATCTTTGTATAGACATCAAGGGACCCTTCAGATTTTTATCTGGGTAGAAGGGTCGACACTCACTACAGGTTATACAGTCATGGTCAAAAGTATTGTTAAGTAAATAAGGCAGCACACTGCAGCGCTAAAACATACAAACTTGAAAAACGGAATTTGAACTGCATTACTGCACTAGAAATATGAAAAATGAGAGCTTTTAGCGCATAAAAATGGCCAATTTTATGTGTACCTGGTAGCCCCGTTACGGCATCTCTCTTATACCAGGTCCTAAACTTGCCTTACCTCGCTGAGAATAAACGTCTCCATCTGAATGGGTACATGTGAAAACCTCTTACTAGACTAAAATTCTCTCTCTCTGTGGAGGGGTATTGGACCTGCTGTAATTAAAACACCTGAAGCTAGGAGGCGGAGTGCACGATCAGAAGGCTAAAGAATACATTTCAAAAACCTGACCGGCACATCCAAACATAGACTCAGTATGAACAGGTGCTGAACCTAGAGTCGCCAACTCGTGTATAGTTAAGTAAATAAGGCAGCACACTGCAGCGCTAAAACATACAAACTTGAAAAACGGAATTTGAACTGCATTACTGCACTAGAAATATGAAAAATGAGAGCTTTTAGCGCATAAAAATGGCCAATTTTATGTGTACCTGGTAGCCCCGTTACAGCATCTCTCTTATACCAGGTCCTAAACTTGCCTTACCTCGCTGAGAATAAACGTCTCCATGTTTTAATTACAGCAGGTCCAATACCCCTCCACAGAGAGAGAGAATTTTAGTCTAGTAAGAGGTTTTCACATGTACCCATTCAGATGGAGACGTTTATTCTCAGCGAGGTAAGGCAAGTTTAGGACCTGGTATAAGAGAGATGCCGTAACGGGGCTACCAGGTACACATAAAATTGGCCATTTTTATGCGCTAAAAGCTCTCATTTTTCATATTTCTAGTCCAGTAATGCAGTTCAAATTCCGTTTTTCAAGTTTGTATGTTTTAGCGCTGCAGTGTGCTGCCTTATTTACTTAACTATACACGAGTTGGCGACTCTAGGTTCAGCACCTGTTCATACTGAGTCTATGTTTGGATGTGCCGGTCAGGTTTTTGAAATGTATTCTTTAGCCTTCTGATCGTGCACTCCGCCTCCTAGCTTCAGGTGTTTTAAAGGGAACCTGTCACCCCGTTTTTTGAGATTGAGCTATAAATACTGTTAAATAGGGCCTGCGCTGTGTGTTCCTATAGTGTATGTAGTGTACCCCGATTCCCCACCTATGCTGAGAAATAACTTACCAAAGTCGCCGTTTTCGCCTGTCAATCAGGCTGGTCAGGTCGGGAGGGCGTGGTGACATCGCTGGTTCTTCCTCAGCTTTACGTTGGTGGCGTAGTGGCGTAGTGGTGAACAAGCAGCGCGCGATCTGCGCTGTAATCCCTTGCATCGGTGGGGGCGGCCATCTTCCTGGGGCCGCGCGTGCGCAGATCGAGTGCTCTGCTGCACGGGGCTTCAGGAAAATGGCCGCGGGATGCCGCGCGTGCGCATTAGAGATCGCGGCGGCCATTTTCCCAAAGCCGAGTTTGCATCTCGGCTTTGAGAAAATGGCCGCCGCAATCTCTAATGCGCACGCGCGGCATCCCGCGGCCATTTTCCTGAAGCCCCGTGCAGCAGAGCACTCGATCTGCGCACGCGCGGCCCCAGGAAGATGGCCGCCCCCACCGATGCAAGGGATTACAGCGCAGATCGCGCGCTGCTTGTTCACCACTACGCCACTACGCCACCAACGTAAAGCTGAGGAAGAACCAGCGATGTCACCACGCCCTCCCGACCTGACCAGCCTGATTGACAGGCGAAAACGGCGACTTTGGTAAGTTATTTCTCAGCATAGGTGGGGAATCGGGGTACACTACATACACTATAGGAACACACAGCGCAGGCCCTATTTAACAGTATTTATAGCTCAATCTCAAAAAACGGGGTGACAGGTTCCCTTTAATTACAGCAGGTCCAATACCCCTCCACAGAGAGAGAGAATTTTAGTCTAGTAAGAGGTTTTCACATGTACCCATTCAGATGGAGACGTTTATTCTCAGCGAGGTAAGGCAAGTTTAGGACCTGGTATAAGAGAGATGCCGTAACGGGGCTACCAGGTACACATAAAATTGGCCATTTTTATGCGCTAAAAGCTCTCATTTTTCATATTTCTAGTGCAGTAATGCAGTTCAAATTCCGTTTTTCAAGTTTGTATGTTTTAGCGCTGCAGTGTGCTGCCTTATTTACTTAACTATACACGAGTTGGCGACTCTAGGTTCAGCACCTGTTCATACTGAGTCTATGTTTGGATGCGCCGGTCAGGTTTTTGAAATGTATTCTTTAGCCTTCTGATCGTGCACTCCGCCTCCTAAATTGTCAGATTTTGGCAAGACAAAAGTTTTGCTGCCCACAGAAAGTAATGTCATATTCAAACAAATAATTAACTTAATATACAAATATATGTTGCATAACATTGGTGAATGAAGTTGTGGTGCTATTAGAGTCATATTTAATATTTTGTGTGACTTCCATGAGCTTGAAGGACTGCATCCATGCGGTTCAACAATGATTCATACAATTTATTAATGAAGTCATCAGGAATAGCAAAGAATGCAGTCTTACATGCCTCCCAGAGTTCATCTAGATTCTTTGGTTTTGTCTTCCAAGCTTCCTCTTTCATCCTACCCCAAACATGCTCAGTGATGTTCATGTCTGGTGACTGGGCTGGCCAGTCCTTGAGCATCTTGATCTTTTTTGCCTGGAGGAACATTGTTGTAGAGATGGATGTATGAGATGGAGCACCATCCTGCTGCAGAATTTAACCCCTTTTATGATTTGGAATATAAGAGGTAGCTAATACTTCTTGATATTTTAGGCTATTGATATTGCCTTCCACATTGCAAATGTTTCGCACACCCCCATACTGAATGTAACCCCAGACCATGATCTTTCCACCACCAAATGTAACTGTTTTCTGGGTGTATTTTGGATCCATACGGGCTCCAGTAGGTCTCCTGCAGTATTTGCGGCGGCTGTGGTGTAATTCTACTGTAGATTCATCAGAGAAATCCACCTTCTGCCACTTTTCCAGCGTCCATCTGTTTAGCAGGCTGTGGGACTTTGCAAATGCCACACAGTTTTTTATTTGCCTTTTGTTTAGTGCTGGCTTCTGGGCACTGATTCGACCATGGAGGCCATTTCGAGACAGAATCCTACAAACTGTTCAAGTTGACACAGGGACTTGAGGAGACCAGGCCTGTTGGAGCTCTGCTGCAGTGGAAGGGGGGCTTGCTTTGGATTTTCTATCCAACAAACGTTCCTCCTGAGCAGTTGTCTGGCTGGGTCTGCCGGACCTGGGCTTGTCAAACACATCTCCATTCTCTTCAAATCTTTTTTTAATTCTTTGTACTTGACGCTGAGACACATTAAAGGTGCAAGCCACCTCTGCAGTGGATCTGGTCTTCAGCCTTTTGATAATCCAGGCTTTGGTCGCAGGGTGGATTTTTGGCATGTCAGAGCTCAAGTTGCAGTTCAAGTGAAGGTCTGGGGTGCTGGGTTTCTTTTTATACACACACAACACACACACTAATTAACCGATCATTTACTGAGCACAGGTGAGGATGTAAACTAGGATTGGGTGCATTATATGACCAGGCGACAAAACTTTTGTCTTGCCAAAATCTGACCATTCTGTGTCCATTAACTGATCAATATTTCTGCATTGATGCCAATGTATTTTCTTAACCTAAACCACATTTCGGAGGGTTTCAGCTTTCAAAAGAATAATTTATACAATCAATGGATGAATTTAACGTCAGGTTATAAGCTTTTATTTACATTACATGGATAAGCGACTTAACTTCTGTCAGGGAGTGTAGGGATGAGCGGACCCATGGATGTCTGGGTTTGGGTACCAGAACTCTACCCAAATTTGAACCCAAACCGTGTTGGGAGTTCAGCACTGGACCAATATGAACCCCGAACTTTACAGTTCGGATTTGCTGATCTCTAGTCACTGACTAATTTGCTTAGCGTATTTGTTTTTATAAACTTGTCGTATCTGCAGAAGATTATCTCTAGAGGACTGCTTGGCCTACTACCAGGTAATACAACACTGCCTCCACCACTGATTGGCAGCTTTCTTCCTATATACAGTGTACACAGAAAGCAGCCAATCAGTGATGTGGGCGGGGTTATACACAGCTCTACATTCGGAGAATCGCTAGATCTGCAGCAGTTAAATACCACATGTTTTTAATCAAACCTGCAGCACCCGGTAAAGCAAGTGATACATCTCTGGAATCAGGGTCTCCGTTCCTAGACTATGCTGCTCTCAAACAGGGTAGCAAAAACCTGCTGACAGATTCCCATTTACAATAAGTGAAACATAATGACAAGTTCCTGCTACAAGAGAATGTTAGTAGTGGTGCAGATTATATTGATACGGGCTGTAAGGGTGCAGATTGTATTAATACTCAAAGATAATGAGGAGTTCAGCACCTTACATCAAATAGCAAAAACTGGAACTGCAGACTGAAGTAGCTGTAGCCAAGCACAGGGTTCCAGTGGAAGAATGGAGAGCCAAATGCGGAGCTGATAGACATCTTGAGGCCTAGTACCTTGTGTACTCTACTATGAAAATCTATCTTTGGCGTGGCTGCAGGGGGTTGAGGAAGGGGCTTCCACAATCGAGATAGCTAAGTGTGAGAGGCTGCAAAGTGTTAAATAAGTATAGACATTAAGCAAATGTTAAACCACATGTGCAGCAATAATCACCATTCACATTGAGCGATTCTGTGTATGGAGCCTTGTAACCATAAAGCTTCAGTTCCTCTTGTGAGTAAAGACTTTAATTTCACAAAATTAAACCATTGTATCCTCCTTTAATTTCTGTGCCACCTTCTCTAGCGTGGTCACCATCAGACCTTTTGACTTGTAAATCACAGTTTTGCCATGGTACAATTACAGCCACAATTTCCTTCATAGCCACAACAGCCCCATTACAGGCCTACACTGGCAGTTTTCTTGCACCACATCTCTATAGTTTGTCTATAATGTACGCAACCATTTTACATCCACATTTGGCTGCAAAAAACAACCAAATCACCGACATGTTGCCATGCAGTCTTTGAAGGAAAAGTTCCAGGCAACCTGTGTCCAAAAACACGTCAAGAATGGAATTTTAGTGGTAGTCGTAACGTAATGGGCTATGTTCCCTACGAGGCGCTGTTCTTGGCATGGACACTTATTTTGTGCTGATAGACTCCCTTCATGTAGCAAAAAGGTGCAGAGGGACTTGACTCAAAAGTAGAAACTGCCTCTTTATATAAAAAGGACTCTTGAGAGGTATACAACAACAGTACCATAACTCCATTAAAACTGTAGAATCCCCATTTTGTGCAAAGAGCCTCATCACAGCAAAAGTATCTCTCCTTAGTAGTGGTGTATTAATTTCAGCTACACTTTAAGGCCACGTTCACACGTTCAGTATTTGGTCAGTGTTTTACATCACTATTTCTAAGCCAAAACCAGGAATGATTGAAAAATGCTGAAGTTGTGCACAGTTCCACTGTGGCTGTTTAGCTTCAGCTTTTGACGTACAAATACTGATGTAAAATGGTAACCACTGTGAGGCAGTGACCGATTTTATATGCGAGGGTCACTATGTGTCCCCCAGGATGTGCAAAGAATCATATGGAGGCTGTGGGAGTGCATAGCAATCACAGGCATAGCTGTGATTGCAAGGCAGAATAGAAGTAAATATTGATCTTGGGCAAGTTATTTGTCCAAGGCAGATTTAAGAAAACCTTCCATGGGCTTTTATTTTTTTAAATGGACCACAGGATAGTAGTGGGGCGGTCCATTTCCTCCCCCGGCCCCAGGTTTCCCATGTGGCCTAAGGCCACAGATTCTTTTGTAAAAACCCCTGCAGCAGAGGGATGGGTGTGTCAGTATGGTCTTGCAAGCAGGCAGAGCAGAAGGCTTTGCATAAGTCAATCTGTGCGAGGTAACACAGGCCAAGAGGAGCCAAAACGGCTTGGCACCCTCAGCGTACACAGCAGTGCAGTCGCCCACGGCAACCGGTCATGGGCTGTCTTTGTTTTCCTGGCTGCGATCCGGAGGATCCGATTTACTTTTCTGTTTTGTGAGTATGCTGTTCTTTAAAAGAGAGTTTACTTTGAACTTTTCCTGGGTCACTGCCTCATCACTGCACAGTATGGACACCGCTGCACTACACCCTATACTGAATGTGTGAACTTGGCCTAGCAGGTTCTGTCCTCCCTTCTGAATAACATCATCATAGTGACAGTGTCTGTATTACACCTGGAATGTCCCTTATACTACTATTTAAATCAGGTATAGCCACTGACAGCTTGGGGCCCCTGTGCAAGAAATGCAACTGGGCCCCTCTACTTTTATGGTGACAAAGCCACAGACTATATAGGACGGTGGCTCAGTGGTTAGCACTGCAGCGCTAGGGTCCTGGGTTTATATCCCACCAAGGACATCTGTAAGGAGTTTGTATGTCCTCCCCGTGTTTGCATGGGTTTCCTCCATGTTCTCCAGTTTCCTCCCACATTCCAAAGACATACTGATAGGGAATTTAGATTGTGAGCCCCAATGGGGACAGTGATGAATATGTATGTAAAGTGCTGTGGAATTAATGGAGCTATATAAGTGAGTAAAATCTATATATATATATATATATATAAAAGCGAGTGTGTGTGTATCGATGATAATGTCATAATGATTGCCATGGCGATGATGAGGTCATAATGGGTTTCCATGGCGATGCTGGTGTCAAAATTGTTACCATGGCAAAGATATTGTCATAATGGGTATATGGGCATGGAACTATGGGATTGAGGATGTGTGATGGGTATATGGGCACGGGACTATGGGAAGGAGGATGTGTATGATGGGTATATGGGAACGGGACTACGAGATGGAGGATATGTATGATGGGTAAATGGGCATGTGACTACGAGATGGAGGATAATCATTATAATTTGCTATAACTCACCACAGTTAGTTACTATGCCCGGGCAACGCCGGGCTCTTCAGCTAGTAAATAAATAATATATTGTGTGTGTGTGTATATATATATATATATATATATAATTACACTAGATGGCAGCCCGATTCTAAAGAATCGGGAGTCTAGAATCCATATATACTTTATTTATTCAAATGTAAGAATAATACAATTAATAAATAATAGTAAGAAAGAACAAAAATAATAGGCAGCATATGGAGAAAACACCAAACAAAAGTTCAAAATTGGTGTGAAAATGTCACTGAACCACTTCACAACTAAATATATATAGTTTTGGTAAATGGTATTATCATTTTTTTGACAAAATTCGTCAGGAGCTTGAAGAGCAACGTCACTGGGCCCGCCTCCACGCAGTAGAAACTTGCTGTGAGGTAAAAATTCAAAAATCACACCAAAATGGCGGGCGGAGTGTGTCACAGTACGGCACGTTTCTGATTGGTCGCTCGCAGCAGGCGGCAACCAATCAGACACTGGACACTGTTGACGTCACTTATCTCCGGACATTAGCTCCGGACATTAGCTCCGGACATTAGCTCCGGACAGGAAGTTGGCACAAATTGCAGGAAGTAGTATTCTAGGCAATTATATATTAGATAGATTTCTCTCTTTCGTATAGCACCATCTCTTATTAAATAGCTTTCTCTCTTGTTATACACAGCACTACCCCTTATTATGTAGTATTCTCTAAAGTTATGCATGGTGCCATCCCTTAGTACATAGTGTCCAAACTTGTTATGTATTGCGCTATGCCATTATTACATTATATTATCTCTTGTTATATATAGCACTGTTCCTTACGTAGCACATTCTCTTGTTATTATTATCACTCAAGGTGTCCTCTCTTTATTTCATAGTGTCCTCTATTGTAAAATATAAAATAAAATGACTGATGATGGAATATGGGGAAGCTTCTGGTCAGATCCTGCTCCATTAGCAGTAATTTTACACCTAATTCGTAACATCTATTAGTATATCTAATCCCTAAGTAGTATAGAGAAAGTGCTATGAATAATAAAAATAACAAAAGAATAAGCTATGTAAGGGACGGCACCATATATAATTAGAAAAGATGCTACGTAATAATGGATGGCGCCGTATGTAACAAGAGAGGATGCTTTATATAAAGGACGGTGTCCTTTTGATGTTATATGGCCTGTGATACGCGGTTTGTACATACGGATCCTATGGGCTGTGGAATATGTAGAGTGTTCTACTTGGTTTGGCTTTATAGTATAATAAGAGGAAAATATGTAATAAGGGACGGCTCTACACATAACCAGAAAGTATACTATATACTAAGGTATGGTGCTATACATAACAAGAGAGTACACTATATACTAAGGGATGGTATTATACATATTAAGGCTTGATTCACACATCTGTGTGATGTGTTGGTGTGCTGTCCCATTTTTTTCTCAGCACACAGACCCATTGTGTATGTCCTATTTTAATCCACAAAAATGGATCAGAATAGGACATGCACTGAGTCTCACATATCTTATTATAAGATCTGTGATTTTCATGAATGTATGGATAGAATTATGAAACTCTATGGAACTATGTGCCGTCTGATAAAAAAAATATCTGTCAGCACACGGACATTTCACACGGATGTGTGTGACTGTAGCCTAAGGGAGGCTGTTTTACAAAAGAGTGTTACTGCAAGTCATACGGTATAGATAAAGAATAAATATTTTCATGTAGTAACTTACCGGAGATGTCTCATCTGATTAGAGTAATTTTCTTTTGTTTTTTCTTCATCTGGTCAGACCTTCATGTCGACATCTTCCAGCCACAGCTCATCTTGCTGCCCTGATCTCCTCAACCCTGAAAATAATAAGGTCACATATACTGTACATATAACTTTGCCTCCTGAATAAAAAATCCTCCGCATTGCGTCCTTGCATACAAATATGTATCACACCATTAAAAGGGCTGCCACCAGGAATTTTGAGAATCCCATATTGACAACATTTTTGGGCCACCTTGACACTCTGCCCAGGCTCCACCCCAGCTTCGCCTCCACCCCTCAAACCTTCCATAGTCCCTCCGCCCACTCTTGGAAAACCTCCACTTCTACACCATGTCCTCACCAATCACACATCAGCAGTTCCCATCAAACACAATATCACATACAATAATCTTTTTAAGTATATTTTTATTTATGTTACTTTAAAGGAGTTGTCCACTACCTGGAGAACTTTTTTGTCATACCTCTCGCTTGGCCCCTATAAAATTATAAACCTTATACTTACCTCCTGTGCTGGCGCCATTCCCATGGTGTGGGCACTGGCTCTCCCCGGGGCTCCCGTGTTGTTGTGACAAGTGACGCCGGTGCCCAATCAGCGCTGATGTTGCTGTCCACGCCTTCTGTCGAATTGAACATGAGGATGAAGTCAGAGATCAGCTGCAGCCCAGACTTCTTCTTCATGTTTAATTTGTCTGAAGGTGGTGTCAGTGACACCAGCCCTGATTGGGTGCTTGGTCACATGTCACAAAACCTCACGCAAGCCCCAGGGAGAGCGAGTGCTGACACCACGGGAACAGGGGCACATATTAGTACCACATAGTGACCGAATAATAACACATACAAGGGACAAATACTGCCACACCATGACCAGACCATATATTACCACCACATAGTAACCAAATACTATAATACTGATCATTAATAAAAAAAACAATACTAATATTACTATAAGTGTCATTATACATGGGAGCTGTGCACATAGTATCCAGTGTATAGTGTAAGTGTAAAGGAAATACAGTGATCACCAGTGATATTATACACAGGAGCTCCGTATATAGTGTCAGTATACATATAATAAAGTGAACACCAGTGACATTATACACTGGAGCCCTGTATATAATGTCAGTGAATAGGTAATACAGTGATCACCAGTGACATTATACACAGGAGCTCTGTATATAGTCTATAGTGTACAGATAATACAGGGATCACCAGTGAAATTGTACACAGTAGCTCTGTATTTATTGTCAGTGTACAGGTAATACAGTGATCACCAGTGACATTACACACAGGAGCTCTGTATATAGTGTATAGCGTACAGGTAATACAGTGATCCCCAGTGACTTTATACACAGGAGCTCTGTACATAGTATACAGTGTATAGTTTAGGTGTACATGTAACACACTTACGTACCAGTGATGTCTCCAGTTGAATATGCTCAACTTTGCTTTTATTCTTTATCCAGCGCATACCACCATCACTTCTTCCAGCCAGGACTCGTCAGTGCAGAAAAACAAACACACAGTTATCTAAAGCACCACTTCCAGAGCACATTCCCCAATTTTTCCTCAACTTCTGCACTATGCAAGATGAAGAAAAAAGTGACATAGTGCTGCCCTGCACAGTAATAGGACCCTCCCCCTGAAAACAGTATCCTCAAAAATAAAATACATCACAGCAGTAATAATATCCATTAATTAGCCCCTACAGTAATAATGTCCCACATCCTGGCCGCTTCCTGCAATAACATCCCCCATCCTTGCCAACTTGTGTCTCATTCCTGGCCCCCTTGTGTCTCATTCCTAGCCCCCTTGTGCCTCATTCCTGTCCCCTTGTGTCTCATTCCTGGACCAATATGTCCTTCCATCCTTACCCCTTGTCTCTCCATCCTGGCCCCATATGTCTCCATCCTGCCCCCAGATGTTCTCCCATCGTGGCTCCATGTGCCTCCATCCTGCCCTCATAAGATCTCCTATCCTGGCCCCAAGTGTCCTCATCCTGGCACCATGTGAATCCATCCTGCCCCCAGACCACATATGTTCTCCCATCCTGGCCCCATGTATCTCCATCTTGATCTCAGGCCTGATATGTCCTCCCATCCTGGCCCCATGTGTCTCCATTCTGCCCCCATATGTCCTTTCATCCTGACCCCATGTGTCTCCATCCTGCCCCCAGATGTTCTTCCATCCTGGCCAGACGTGTCTCCATCCTGTCCCCATAAGATCTCCTATCCTGACCCCATGTGTCTTCATCCTGCCCCCATTTGTTCTCCAATCCAGGCGCCATGTGTCTCCATCCTGCCCCCAGACCACATATATTCTCCCATCCTGGCTCCATGTGTCTCCATCCCGCACCAGGCCCCATATGATCTCCAATCCAGGCCCCATGTCTCTCTATCCTGCTCTCGTAGTTAGAAACATGTGTGCACAACCGTATGAGGTGCACGGGTAGGTTCCCAAACCGTAATCAGCAAATAATACAAAACCCGGCACTCAGCTTTGTGGTATGAAGAAACAAAAGATTTATTATCCCAAATCAGAAAAAGTTTCGGTCCCACAGTTGGACCTTCATCAGTAACCGGAGGTTGCTACCAATATAGTATTGGATACCCAGAAAGAGAAGCTACAGCCTATATAGGTGCTGTCATCGCGGCGTCCACCGCTATTCAGCTATTCAGCGGTGGACGCCACGATGACAGCACCTATATAGGCTGTAGCTTCTCTTTCTGGGTATCTGTTATGATCTGGTGGTTTAGGAGCAACATGGGACGAGCTCTGAAGGAAGTGGTACCTGTACTGACCGCAGTCCCTAAGCTCAACACAACACTAAAAGTAGCCGTCGGATGCTCCTAACACTCCCTAGGCACCTCGTCACAGCCTGAGAACTAACTATCCCTAAAGATAGAAACAGGAAAACTATCTTGCCTCAGAGAAAATCCCCAAAGGATAGATAGCCCCCCACAAGTAATGACTGTGAGTGGAGAGGGAAAAGACATACACAGAATGAAACCAGGATGAGCACAGGAGGCCAGTCTAGCTAGATACATAGGACAGGATGGAATACTGTGCGGTCAGTATAAAACACTACAAAAAATCTACACAGAGTTTACAAAAATCTCCACACCTGACTAAAGGTGTGGAGGGTAAATCTGCTTCCCAGAGCTTCCAGCATCACAGAATTAATTCATACTGACAAGCTGGACAAACATAGAAAGCACAGAACGGATAAGTCCACAACCTGTGGACAGAAAAGAGCAAGCAAGGACTTAGCTTTGCTGAACTGGTCAGGATAACAGGGAAATCCAAAGAGATGTGAATCCAACCAGGAACCATTGACAAGTGGAAAAAGCTGAAGGAAAGAGCCAGGCTAAATAGCCGAGCAGAATAGACAATCAGTGGAAGCAGCTGCTGACAGCTAAATCCAAGGAGCAGCCATTCCACTTAAAACCACCGGAGGGAGCCCAAGAGCAGAACTCACAAAAGTGCCACTTACAACCACCGGAGGGAGCCCAAGAGCGGAATTCACAACAGTACCCCCCTTCCTTGAGGAAGGGTCACCGAACCCTCACCAGAGCCCCCAGGCCGATCAGGACGAGCCAAGTGAAAAGCACGAACCAAATCGGTGGCATGGACATCGGAGGCAACAACCCAAGAATTATCCTCCTGGCCATAACCCTTCCACTTGACAAGATACTGAAGCCTCCGCCTCGAAAAACGAGAATCCAAAATGTTCTCAACCTCATATTCCAACTCTCCCTTAACCAACACCGGGGCAGGAGGATCAACTGAGGGAACAACGGGCACCACATATCTCCGCAACAAAGATCTATGGAAAACATTATGAATGGCAAAAGAGGCTGGAAGTGCCAAACGAAATGACACCGGATTAATAATTTCAGAAATTTTATAAGGACCAATAAACCGAGGCTTAAACTTAGGAGAAGAAACCTTCATAGGAACATGACGAGAAGACAACCAAACCAAATCCCCCACACGAAGCCAGGGACAAACACACCGACGGCGTTTAGCAAAACGTTGAGCCCTTTCCTGAGACAACGTCAAATTGTCCACCACATGAGTCCAAATCTGCTGCAGCCTGTCCACCACAGAATCCACACCAGGACAATCAGAAGGCTCAACCTGCCCAGAAGAAAAACGAGGATGAAAACCAAAATTAAAAAAGAAAGGTGAAACCAAAGTAGCCGAACTAGCCCGATTATTAAGGGCAAACTTGGCCAACGGCAAGAAAGACACCCAATCATCCTGATCAGCAGACACAAAGCATCTCAAATAGGTCTCCAAGGTCTGATTAGTTCGCTCAGTTTGGCCATTAGTCTGAGGATGAAACGCCGAAGAAAAAGACAAATCAATGCCCATCCTTGCACAAAAGGCCCGCCAAAACCTAGAGACAAACTGAGAACCTCTGTCAGACACAATATTCTCCGGAATGCCATGCAAACGAACCACATGCTGAAAAAACAATGGAACCAAATCTGAGGAGGAAGACAACTTAGGCAAAGGTACCAGATGGACCATTTTAGAGAACCGGTCACAAACAACCCAGATAACAGACATCTTCTGGGAAACAGGAAGATCCGAAATAAAATCCATGGAAATATGCGTCCAGGGCCTCTCAGGGACCGGCAAAGGCAAAAGCAACCCACTAGCGCAGAAACAGCAAGGCATGGCTCAGGCGCAAGTCCCACAGGACTGCACAAAAGCACGCACATCGCGCGACAAGGAAGGCCACCAAAAGGACCTAGCAACCAAATCTCTGGTACCAAAAATCCCAGGATGACCAGCCAACACTGAACAATGAACCTCAGAAATCACCTTACTTGTCCATCCATCAGGAACAAACAGCTTCCCCACTGGACAGCGGTCAGGCCTATCAGCCTGAAATTCCCGAAGCACCCGCCGCAAATCAGGGGAGATGGCAGAAAGAATCACCCATAACTTAAGAATGCCAACCGGCTCAAGGACTCCAGGAGAATCAGGCGAAAAACTCCTAGAGAGGGCATCAGCCTTAACATTCTTAGATCCCGGAAGATACGAGAGCACAAAATCAAAACGGGAGAAAAACAGGGACCATCGAGCCTGTCTAGGATTCAGCCGCTTGGCCGACTCGAGGTAAATCAGATTCTTATGATCAGTCAAGACCACAACGCGGTGCTTGGCTCCCTCAAGCCAA
This sequence comes from Ranitomeya imitator, assembly GCF_032444005.1. Lineage (NCBI taxonomy): Eukaryota > Metazoa > Chordata > Amphibia > Anura > Dendrobatidae > Ranitomeya > Ranitomeya imitator. The sequence continues at coordinate 734,295,523 of NC_091282.1, read as the reverse complement.
TGTTGCCACTCCTCAAACGCCCACTTCATAGCCAACTACTCCCGATTGCCGACATCATAATTGCGTTCCGCAGGTGAAAACTTTCTGGAAAAAAAAGCACACGGTTTCATCAAAGAACCATCAGAATCCCTCTGAGACAAAACGGCCCCTGCCCCAATCTCAGAAGCGTCAACCTCAGGGGCGGACTGGCCCAGGTGGAAGAGGGGCATTTGCCCCCTGGGCCGGTCTCTAAGCAGCTGATTAAGGCCGCCAGGGGGCCGCCTTGTTTTAGCTGTGCAGGTGGCATCACAGTGGAGGAGACGCAGACGCAGGCACAGCTCCCTGTGTGCAGCCTTCTGCTCTGCTGGAGTGGGGGAGCGCGGCTGCATCTTCTTCCGGCCGGAGAGGAGCTTGTGGGCGGCTCAGACAGGAGGCCTGATGGTAAGTGCTGTAGAGCTTCTGTGTGGTGAGCAGGGGACGCTGATAAGTCCAGGGCCGGTCCTGTATAGAGTCAGTGGTTGCTCTGCTGATCACTGAGATTTATTGCAGGAGAGTGAACTTTCAGGGTCGCCCTGCCAGTGACAGGTTATCAGCTCCAGGGTCACCAGATCTGCAGGAAAGTTCAATCTCCTGCAATAAATCTCCATCCCTGTACTTCAGAGTGACCAGACACACAATACTGAATCCTGCCCTGGACTGATCCAGCCTGAGCCTGGTACAAAGAATAATACAGAGATCAGAGGTTATACCCTGTACACACTATGTTAGATCTGTATGTACATACAGAAATGCGTATACTGTATAAGGCTAAGTTCACATTAGCGTTTGAGTCCCCTGCGTGGTGCTGCAACTTCTTTCCTTAAGTTCCACCTACTCTGCATGCTGCGTCCTGCGTACCTATTAACATTGTCTACGCAGGGACATGCATTGTATATAGATGCATCCGCGTGCATCATTTTGACGTCCCCTTAGAACAGAAGAAAATGCAACATGTTGCGTTCGGCAGGCACATCAAAACGTCACACCGCATACAACATGTCCCTGCGTACACAATGTTAAAGATAGGTAGACAGGACGCATGTGGAAGTAGGCGGAGCTTAAGGAGAGAAGTCCGCGGCACCACACTGTGGACTCAAACGCTAATGTGAACCCGGCCTAACAGTATATCAAATGCCAGTTATATGTTATGTTGTATGTGTTAGGGCCTGTGCACACACTGCAGATTGTCGCAGATTTTTCTGCACAGATTTGTCACCAAACCGAAAGGGATTCCTAATGCCAGCAAGTGACTGAGAATCCTGATGTCTCGTGCAAACATTCCTTATGTTTTTTCCTTGCAGATTTGGTAGAGATGTAAATCTTCAGCATATCATTTTTATCAGTGCTTTTGCTGCAGATTTCACTCAGACTAAGGCCGGCGTCACACTTGCGAGTTTTACGGACGTAAGAGCGCAGAAACTACGTCCGTAAAACTCGCAAAACATACGGCACAATTATTCTCTATGCCCCTGCTCCTATCTGCCGTATTAAACTGATCAGTATTATACGGCTTTCTACGGCCGTAGAAGATCGCAGCATGCTGCGTTTGTCACCGTACTGCACAAAAAATACGCCAATGAAAGTCTATGGAAGCCAGAAAAATACGGATTACACACGGACCAGCAGTGTGACTTGCAAGGAATACGCAGCGGTGTTAGAGAGAAAAGCCGGTAATTCATTGCGGTGTACAGTAAAATCACACTGACAGCTTACATTAGAATAGGTAGAATAAATGTGTACACATAGAATAGGTATATATATATAATGTCAGTAGACACATATATGTGTATATATTAATATTTCATCCAGCGCGATATAGCAGAAAGCCGGTAATTCAATTTTGCTTTCTCCTTCCTAAACCCGACATGATATGAGACCTGGTTACATACAGTAAACCATCTCATATCACCATTTTTTTGCATATTCCAGACTACTAATGTTAGTAGTGTGTATGTGCAAAATTTGGCCGTTCTAGGTAGTAAATTAAAGGGTTAAATGGCGGAAAAAATTGGCGTGGGCTCCCGCGCAATTTTCTCCGCCAGAGTAGTAAAGCCAGTGACTGAGGGCAGATATTAATAGCCTGGAGAGGGTCCATGGTTATTGGCCCCTCGCCTGGCTAAAAACAACTGCCCCCAGCCACCCCAGAACAGGCACATCTGGAAGATGCGCCTATTCTGGCACTTGGCTACTCTCTTCCCATTCCCGTGTAGCGGTGGGATATGGGGTAATGAAGGGTTAATGTCACCTTGCTATTGTAAGGTGACATTAAGCCAAATTAATAATGGAGAGGCGTCAATTATGACACCTATCCATTATTAATCCAATACTAGTAAAGGGTTAAAAAAAAACACACATTATTAAAAATTAATTTAATGAAAAAATCACAAAGGTTGTTGTAATATTTTATTCTACTCTCAATCCACTCACTGAAGACCCTCGATCTGTAAATAAAAAAAAAATAATAAACCAACAATATCCTTACCTTCCGAGGATCTGTCACGTCCAACGATGTAAATCCATCTGAAGGGGTTAAAATATTTTGCAGCCAGGAGCTCTGCTAATGCAGCGCTACTCCTGTCTGCAAAACCCCGGGGAATGAAGGTAAAGTAGGTCAATGACCTATATTTACCTTCATTTGCGGTGAGGCGCCCTCTGCTGGTTGTTCCTAGATCGTGGGAACTTTCCTAGAAAGCTCCCTGGCTCGAGATCATAAGAGGCGCCCTCTGCTGGTTGTCCTCATATGAACTCGAGCCAGGGAGCTTTCTAGGAAAGTTCCCACGATCTAGGAACAGCTCCGTCTCTGCAAGATAACTAACCCACTCTATATACAGGATGCGGTGATTCCTCATGCGCATGTGCTCAATGAACACAGGCGGAATCACCACGCGTACAAAGGGGGACTTTGGGCGGAGCGGGGTATCCGCTGCGTCCAAAGCGCTACGTTTCCTGACCATGGAAACATACCCTTATACTATGTGTACAGACATCAGATGTTATATAGTAGATAATATTGTATGTGATAGTCAAATACCTGATATCTGTACTCGTAGTATAATACACAGTATACCAGTGACATACTATCCTGTATATGACATCTGATGTTTGTAGACATATCACCCACCAGTTACATAGCCTGTATACTATATGCAATATACTACGTGCACAGATATCTGATGGTATATACTGGATATGTGACTGGTGTAATATCTGATGTCTGTAGTCATTGAGTAATACACCACTCACATATTATCCTGTATACATAGTGAGTACGGAAAGTATTCAGATCCCTTTAAATTTTTCACTTTTTGTTTTATTGCAGCAATTTGGTAAATTCAAAAATCTTCATTTTTTTCTCATTAATGTGCACTCTGCACCCCATCTTGACTGAAAAAAAACAGGAAGGTAGAAATTTTTGCTAATTTAATAAAACAGAAATACTGAAATATCACATGGTCATAAGTATTCAGACCCTTTGCTCAGACACTCATATTTAGGTCACATGCTGTCCATTTCCTAGTGATCCTCCTTGAGATGGTTCTACTCCTTAATTGGAGTCCAGCTGTGTTTAATTAAACTGATAGGACTTGATTTGGAGCGGCGCACACCTGTCTATATAAGACCTCACAGTGCATGTCAGACCAAATGAGAATCATGAGGTCAAAGGAACTGGCCAAGGAGCTCAGAGACAGAATTGCTGCAAGGCACAGATCTGGCCAAGGTTACAGCAGAGTTTCTGCAGTTCTCAAGGTTCCTTATAGAACAATCGCTTATAAATGGAAGAAGTTTGGGACCTCCGGAAGTCTTCCTAGACCTGGCCGTCCAGCCAAACTGAGCAATCGTGGGAGAAGAACCTCGGTGAGAGAGGTAAAGAAGAACCCCAAGATCACTGTAGCTGAGCTCCAGAGATGCAGTAGGGAGATGGGATAAAGTTCCACAAAGTCAACTATCACTGCAGCCTCCACCAGTCCGGCCTTTATGGCAGAGTGGTCCGATAGAAGCCTCTCCTCAGTGCAAGACATAGGAAAGCCCCAATAGTTTGCTAAAAAAACACATGAAGGACTCACAGATTATGAGAAGTAAGATTCTCTGGTCTGATGAGATGAAGATAGACCTTTTTGGTGATAATTCTAAGCGGTATGTGTGGAGAAAACCAGGTACTGCTCATCACCTGCCCAATACAATCCCTACAGTGAAGCATGGTAGAGGCAGCATCATGCTATGGGGGTGTTTTTCAGGTGCAGGGACAGGACGACTGGTTGTCATTGAAGGAAACATGAATGCAGCCAAGTACAGAGATATCCTGGATGAAAACCTCTTCCAGAGAGCTCTGGACCTCAGACTTGGCCGAAGGTTCATCTTCCAACAAGACAATGACCCTAAGCACACAGCTAAAATAACAAAGGAGCGGCTTCAGAACAACTCTGTGACCATTCTTGACCGGCCCAGGCAGAGCCCTGACCTAAACCCAATGGTCATCTTTGGAGAGACCTGAAAATGGCGTCCACCAACGTTCACCATCCAACCTGACGGAACTGGAGAGGATCTGCAAGGAAGAATGGCAGAGGATCCCCAAATCCAGGGGTGAAAAACTTGTTGCATCATTCCCAAGAAGGCTCAATACTGAGCAAAGTGTCTGAATACTTATGACCATGTGATATTTCAGTTTTTCCTTTTTCATAAATTTGTAAAAATTTCTACATTTCAGGGTTTTTTCAGTCAAGATGGGGTGCAGAGTGTACATTAATGTGAAAAAAATAAACTTTTTTGAATTTACCAAATGGCTGTAATGAAACAAAGAGTGAAAAATGTAAAGGGGTCTGAATACTTTCTGCACCCACTGTATAAAGAGCTGGTTGGGAACCCAGAGGACATTATTTGTTATAAATAGGGAAATTAATAGTTTTCATAGGGCCACCTAAATCAGAAAAAAACGTCATCTGTAAGTTACTATATATGACTGTACTGTAATCACATGTATGTGCAGGGCTGGGATCTACCAATATATGGTTACTATAAGGTGGTATTATTGCTCTTTAGTAGCATTTTTGTTTTCTTTTTTTTATTTAGTAACAGCTTAATGTGTTTCAGTCATTATGTAGTAGAAGGTGTATAGTGGTGTCATTGGTATTTATATAAAGTGTTTTGTTATGTAGAGGTAATGGTAATATGATAATATTCTGTATTCGCTGTGTAGTGGTTATGGTAGTTGACATTGTGTAGCCGTATTATTTGGCATTTTATAGCCGTAATTTTATAATATTGGTCATTGCATTGTGTGTTTTTGGTTAGCAACAGTATATACTGTAATTATACACGTATAGATGCTATTTTAAATAGCTAGAGGGGGGTCGTATGGGGAGACATGCACTTTGGGGCTTGGGCCCCTGATCTTTTATGACCCTAGCAACACCCCTGCCATACTGTGTGTTTTACATGTCCGTGTTTCTGGAGTTGTATGTATGTTTGTAAATCAGCTCAGTTATAGTACCATATGTAAGCAGTAAGCTTGGTTCTGGTACTGTATCAATGTAGTAATCTAGATTCTGGTACCATATGTATGCGGTAAGCTTGGTTCTGTTCCCATATCTACGTAGGAGTCTTGGTTTTATTGCTCTATCTATGTAGTAGACTTAGTAAGCGAAAGCTTGGCTCTGCTCTCTTATCTCTGTAGTAAGCTCCGTGCTTTTCCCATAGCTTTGTAGTAAGCTTGATTCTGCTCACATATCTTTTTTGTAAGCTCATTTCAGTTCAGGTATGTACCGTATGTAATAATCTTAGTTCCATTCTCGTGTCTATGCAGTCAGCTTGCTTCTGTTGCAGTATCTATGTAGGTAGTAAGCTTGCTTGTGTTCCCATATCTATTCAGCAAGCTCCGTTCTGTTCCCATATCTATATACCTTCCCATTTTTTAAAGCATGTTATTTCTGCTGCTTTAATGCAGGGACCAGAGATAAGCAGGGCAGGGGTGGTCCACCGCAACTGGTGGGCCACTGCCTTGTGATTGCCCCCCAGGCTGAAAAGTGCCAGCCAGCCCCTGGTCAACCTCAACCTGAAAAGGAAGAGAAACATCCGGCTGACGCAACACAGGGGCAGAAGTAAATCGGCGTTTAAGCTCCCGAAAGGCCTCAACAGCCGCAGAGGACCAATTCGTCACATCAGCGCCTTTCTTCGTCAAATCAGTAAGGGGCTTAACCACACTGGAAAACTTGGCAATGAAACGGCTATAGAAATTAGCAAAGCCCAAAAATTTTTGAAGGCTCTTCACAGATGTGGGTTGAATCCAGTCATGAATAGCTTGGACCTTAACAGGATCCATTTCCATAGACGAGGGAGAAAAAATAAAACCCAAAAAAGAGACCTTCTGAACTCCGAATAGGCACTTAGACTCCTTCACAAATAAAGCATTATCACGAAGGATCTGGAACACCATCCTGACCTGCTTCACATGAGACTCCCAATCATCGGAAAAAATCAAAATATCATCCAAATATACAACCATGAATTTATCAAGATAATTGCGGAAAATATCATGCATGAAGGATTGGAGCACAGATGGAGCATTAGAGAGCCCGAATGGCATCACAAGGTATTCAAAATGGCCTTCGGGCGTATTAAATGCAGTTTTCCATTCGTCACCCTGTTTAATACGAACAAGATTATATGCCCCTCGGAGGTCAATCTTAGTAAACCAACTAGCCCCCTTAATCTGAGCAAACAAATCAGAAAGCAAAGGCAAGGGGTATTGGAATTTGACCGTGATCTTATTAAGAAGACGATAATCTATACAGGGTCTCAAGGAGCCATCCTTCTTAGCAACAAAAAAGAAACCCGCTCCCAATGGTGCCGAAGACGGACGAATATGCCCTTTCTCCAAAGATTCCTTAACATAGCTCCGCATGGCGGCATGCTCTGGCACAGACAGATTGAAAAGTTGGCCCTTAGGGAACTTACAACCTGGAATCAAGTTAATAGCACAATCACAGTCCCTATGTGGAGGAAGGGAACTGGACTTGGGCTCATCAAATACATCCTGGAAATCCGACAAAAACTCAGGGACCTCAGAAGAGGGGGAAGAGGAAATTGACATCAAAGGAACGTCACTATGTACCCCTTGACAACCCCAACTAGTCACAGACATAGTTTTCCAATCCAGCACTGGATTATGTTCCTGTAACCATGGAAAACCCAGTACAACAACATCATGCAGGTTATGCAACACCGGAAAACGGCAATTTTCCTGATGTGCAGGAGCCATGTACATGGTCATCTGCGTCCAGTACTGAGGTTTATCCTTGGCCAATGGAGTAGCATCAATGCCCCTCAAAGGAATAGGGCTCTGCAAAGGCTGCAAAGGCTGCAAGGAAAAACCACAGCGCCTGGTGAATTCTAAGTCCATTAAGTTCAGGGCAGAGCCTGAATCCACAAATGCCATGACAGAAAAGGATGACAATGAGCGAATCAGGGTCACAGATAAAAGAAATTTAGGCTGTACAGTACTAATGGTAACAGACCTAGCGACCCTCCTAGTACGTTTAGGGCAATCAGAAATAACATGAGCAGAATCACCACAGTAAAAACACAGCCTATTCTGACGTCTGAATTCCTGCCGTTCTGTTCTAGTCAAAATCCTATCACATTGCATATGTTCAGGACTCTGCTCAGAGGACACTGCCATATGGTGCATAGCTTTGCACTCGCGCAAACGCCGATCAATCTGAATGGCTAGAGACATAGATTCGCTCAAACCAGTAGGGTTAGGGAAGCCCACCATAACATCTTTAAGGGCTTCAGAAAGATCTTTTCTGAAAATAGCAGCCAGAGCATCCTCATTCCATTTAGTGAGCACAGACCATTTCCTACATTTCTGGCAGTATAGTTCTGCCGCTTCCTGACCTTGACACTGTCACGCCTGCACATACTTACCCATCTTCTTCCATCCAGCGGCGCACTCGCGATCCCGTTCCTCGCCGCTCTGCTGCTTCTTTCTCTGGCTCCCGGCGTCCAGCGTCTTTGCGCATGCGCGGTCGCGTCTCCTCCAGCGCTGAGCCCTCTGGGAGGTCGCGACCCGATAGCTCCACCCCAACATGGGGGCGCCCATCGGCTATTTCTTCCCGGCGTTTTCCTAGGTAAGACGCCTTTGCTTTGTAGGTGCACTGTCTGCCGTCAGTGTCCCTATGCCCTAGGCTCCCCTGTACCAGTGTCTTTTCTCAGCCCAGTCTTTACTTTGTCTCAGTATCCTGCCAGTCCGTGTTCCTGCTGTGTCCTGCCTGTCCGTGTTCCTGCTGTGTCCTGCCTGTCCGTGTTCCTGCTGTATCCTGCCAGTCCGTGTTCCTGCTGTATCCTGCCAGTCCGTGTTCCTGCTGTACCCTGCCAGTCCGTGTTCCTGCTGTGTCCTGCCAGCCCGTGTTCCTGCTGTATCCTGCCTGTCCGTGTTCCTGCTGTATCCTGCCAGTCCGTGTTCCTGCTGTATCCTGCCAGTCCGTGTTCCTGCTGTATCCTGCCAGTCCGTGTTCCTGCTGTGTCCTGCCAGTCCGTGTTCCTGCTGTACCCTGCCAGTCCGTGTTCCTGCTGTGTTCTGCCGTTCTGTGTTCCAGTCATTTTCAGTTAAGTCTTGTTTTCCTATTATTCCCTGCCATCCTTATAGCCTGTGGTTTCCTTCTTTTTCTTGGGTCGCCCCTTTGGCTCTAGCTGTTGTGTCTCCATTCCCTCGAGGTCCTGCTCCTCACACTCCCTGTATAGGGGGTGATTCCATCTGGTCCGCTCGACCCCGGGGGCTCTAGAGTCACGACCCAGAGGGTCCACTCTCGGATTTCTGCCCGAGTACTTACAGACACAAGGCCAACAGGGTTTTTTCTGCATGATCCACAGAATTAGGTTCGTCATACAATAATCCGAGCGCTTGAAAAAATGCGTCTACATTCAGCAATGCCGGATCCCCTGATTCAAGGGAGAATGCCCAGTCCTGAGGGTCACCACGCAGCAAGGATATGAAGATTTTAACTTGCTGAATGGGATCACCAGAAGAACGGGGTTTCAAAGCAAAAAACAATTTGCAGTTATTTTTAAAGTTCAAAAACTTGGATCTGTCTACAAAAAACAAATCAGGAGTAGGAATTCTAGGCTCCAAAGCCGGAGTCTGGACAACATAATCTTGGATACTCTGTACTCTTGCAGCAAGTTGATCCACATGAGAAAACAAACCCTGAACATCCATGCCAGAGCATAAATCCTGAACCACCCAGAGATCAAGAGGAAAAAAAAGACAAAAGAGAGCACAGAAAAAAAAATGGCTCAGAATTTTTTCCTTATTTTGAGATGCATTTAATTCATTTTTGGCCACTTGTACTGTTATGATCTGGTGGTTTAGGAGCAACATGGGACGAGCTCTGAAGGAAGTGGTACCTGTACTGACCGCAGTCCCTAAGCTCAACACAACACTAGAAGTAGCCGTGGGATGCTCCTAACACTCCCTAGGCACCTCGTCACAGCCTGAGAACTAACTACCCCTAAAGATAGAAACAGGAAAACTATCTTGCCTCAGAGAAAATCCCCAAAGGATAGATAGCCCCCCACAAGTAATGACTGTGAGTGGAGAGGGAAAAGACATACACAGAATGAAACCAGGATGAGCACAGGAGGCCAGTCTAGCTAGATACATAGGACAGGATGGAATACTGTGCGGTCAGTATAAAACACTACAAAAAATCCACACAGAGTTTACAAAAATCTCCACACCTGACTAAAGGTGTGGAGGGTAAATCTGCTTCCCAGAGCTTCCAGCATCACAGAATTAATTCATACTGACAAGCTGGACAAACATAGAAAGCACAGAACGGATAAGTCCACAACCTGTGGACAGAAAAGAGCAAGCAAGGACTTAGCTTTGCTGAACTGGTCAGGATAACAGGGAAATCCAAAGAGATGTGAACCAACCAGGAACCATTGACAAGTGGCACAAGCTGAAGGAAAGAGCCAGGCTAAATAGCCGAGCAGAATAGACAATCAGTGGAAGCAGCTGCTGACAGCTAAATTCAAGGAGCAGCCATTCCACTTAAAACCACCGGAGGGAGCCCAAGAGCAGAACTCACAAAAGTGCCACTTACAACCACCGGAAGGAGCCCAAGAGCGGAATTCACAACAGGTATCCAATACTATATTGGTAGCAACCTCCGGTTACTGATGAAGGTCCAACTGTGGGACCGAAACGTTTTCTGATTTGGGATAATAAATCTTTCGTTTCTTCACACCACAAAGTTGAGTGCTGGGTTTTGTATTATTATCTATCCTGCTCTCAGGCTTCATATATCCTCCCATCCTGGCCCGCTGTGTCGCCATCCTGCCCCCAGGCCCATATGTCCTCCCATCCTGCCCCCATGTGTCTCCATCTTGCCCCCAAGTGTCCTCTCATCCAGGCCCTATGTGTCTCCATCATGCCCCCAAGCCCCATATGTCCTCCATCCCTGCCGCCATATGAGCTCTCATCGTATCTCCATAAGTTCACCCATCCTCGCCCCATGTGTCTCCATTCTACTCCCATGCCCTATATGTCTTCCCATTCTGTCCCCAGGCCCCATGTCTTCCCATCCTGATCCGAGGCCCCATATGATCTTCCATCCTGGCCCCATACAATTTTTTTTTAAAATGTTTCTCCTTACCTGGCAGAGGTCCAGCAGCACCCTCTCCCTCATCCATTTGAGAAACAGACATGCCTGCACATGACAATGCTACATAGAAACTGTAATAGGAACAAGGGCAGTGTTAGTGTCAATGTCACTGACACCACATCCTAATGTGCCTCTAATAGCCACAATGCCGCCACAACAGCCATCCTGCCCATGTGTTAGCATTAGTGTTCCTATTACAGGTTCTACAGTTTCTATGTAGCGTTGTCATGATCCACAATGCCGCCACCACAGCCATCCTGCCACTGTGTTAGCACTAGTGTTCCCATTACAGTTTCTATGTAGCAGTCACAGCACCCTTCTTTGCCATCACAGCAGCCTTTAATAGGAATCTGTCAGCAGGATTTCACACCTCAAGCTATTTGTAGGCCCACATAGCTCTTTAAAAGACAATTCATCAAAGATCGTACCTTTACATGGCCAGTTTGTGAAATCATCCTTTTAACTGATATACAAATGAGGCTGAAGGAATAAAGGTACCTTCACACTCAGCGACGCTGCAGCGATACCGACAACGATGTCGATCGCTGCAGCGTCACTGTTTGGTCGCTGGAGAGCTGTCACACAGACAGCTCTCCAGCGAACAACGATCCCGAGGTCCCCGGGTAACCAGGATAAACATCGGGTTACTAAGCGCAGGGCCGCGCTTAGTAACCCGATGTTTACCCTGGTTACCAGCGTAAAAGTAAAAAAAACAAACACTACATACTTACCTACCGCTGTCTGTCCCCGGCGCTCTGCTTCTCTGCACTCTTCCTGCACTGACTGAGAGCACAGCGGCCGGAAAGCAGAGCAGTGACGTCACCGCTCTGCTTTCCAGCTGACCGACGCTCACAGCCAGTGCAGGAGGAGTGCAGAGAAGCACAGCGGGGGACAGACAGCGGTAGGTAAGTATGTAGTGTTTGTTTTTTTTACTTTTACGCTGGTAACCAGGGTAAACATCGGGTTACTAAGCGCGGCCCTGCGCTTAGTAACCCGATGTTTACCCTGGTTACCAGTGAAGACATCGCTGAATCGGTGTCACACACGCCGATCCAGCGATGTCTGCAGGGAGTCCAGCGACGAAATAAAGTTCTGGACTTTCCTCAGCGACCAACGATCTCCCAGCAGGGGCCTGATCGTTGGTCGCTGTCACACAGAACGATTTCCTTAACGATATCGTTGCTACGTCACAAAAAGCAACGATATCGTTAACGATATCGTTATGATATCGTTAACGATATCGTTATGTGTGAAGGTACCTTTAGCTAGATCTGAAGCCTATGTAACTCCAGCTCTATTCCCCACCTAGTGCCACCTCCTCCTGCTTGACTGAAGGCTCGTTTGCCTGAAATCACACAGCATAGAGGCCTGAGGTTCAGCTGGGAGGGGAACAAAGCTGGAGTGACAGAGGCTTCAGATCTACCAAACCCTTTCTCCCTTATTTGCAAATATATTCAAATGCTGATTTCTCATCTGATTTCTTCATTGGAGACACTGGTAAGAGTTTCTTACAACTAATATGTGTAAATAAAAAAGGTGTAGCTACGCTGCCCCTTGTTTCAAGTATCCAATTTGCAGGGTTGCCATTGTAGCTAGTTTTCCCATTAAAGTCAGTGTTTTCATGACATCTACTGTCCCGATATAACAGTCATGGTGTCCCCACTACAAAAACAATGCTTCTTTAATATTCTTAGCGCTTCCAATGCAATCAAGGCAGTTGTGATTCACCCAGGCAGTGACACAGAAAGTCACACTAGTTGATAGGTACCCAACCACTGTGGGGTTAGATTATGCAGACGGACACATAATTTAAAGTATATTTCTTGTCCCACTGGCTCCTATCTATATATATATAATCGTGTAAGGGTCACTTCCGTCTGTTTGTCTGTCACGGAAATCCCGCGTCGCCAGCGACGGGCACAGTCCGGCCGCGAATTCACCCCTTCCTACTGTCAGTGCCCCCTCCAGTCAGCGCTCACACAGGGTTAATGGCTGCGTTACACCGTGTTATAACGCAATCCGTTAATGCTGCTATTAACCCTGTGTGACCAACTTTTTACTATTGATGCTGCCTATGCAGCATCAATAGTAAAAAGATCTAATATTAAAAATAATAAACAAAATAAAAAATCATATTCTCACCTTCCGGTGCCTTTCCCGCTTATCGCGACGCTCCGGGCCTTGCATTGCGGTCTCGCGAGATGATCACGTAGCGTTCTCGCGAGACTACTAAGTCATCTGGTAATTTCGCAATGCATCGCTGGAAATGGAAGCTGGCAGCCGCATCGCGCGCATAGGGACAGCTTCGCTGGATGCCGGAGGGTGAGTATATAACTATTTTTTATTTTCATTCTTTTTTTAACAGGGATATGGTGCCCACAGTGCTATATAGTACTTGGGCTGTGTTATATACTGCGAGGCTGCTATATACTACGTGGGCAGTGTTATAGACTGTGTGGCCTTTGTTATAAACTGCGTGGGAAGTGTTATATACTACGTGGGCAATGTTAAATACTACGTGGGCAATGTTAAATACTACGTGGGCTGTGTTATATACTGCGTGGGCAGTGTTATATACTACGTGGGCAGTGTTATATACTACGTGCGCAGTGTTCTATACTACATGGGCAGTGTTATATACTACGTGGGCAGTGTTATATACTACGTGCGCAGTGTTATATACTGCGTGGGCTGTGCCATATACTGTGTGGGCTGTGTTATATACTACATGGGCTGTGTTATATACTACATGGCTGTGTTATATACTACGTGGCTCCTATATACTCCATGACTGTGCTATACTACGTGGCTGTCTGTGTTACGTGGCCTCTGCTATATGCTATGTGGCTGCTATATACAGGTAGTCCTCGACTTACGCCATTGATCCGTTCTTACGCAGCGTTGTAAACCGAATTTCGATGTAAGTCGGGCCATACATTCATACAGTACTGTACCATAATAACAGTACAGTACTGCAAACACTTAGCCTATCCAAACACCTATCCTAACACATAATTAGGGTGTTATGGCGTGCAGGAGACTCGTTTTCCTCGTGTAACCGGGTACAGTGGACAGTACTGGACTCTATTCTTCCAATGCTGCACGTAGTTGCATGTAGTTCGACCTACGACGCAAAACCGTGTAAGTCGGAATGAGGCATCGTATAAAGCGTTGTAACCACGAAACGATGTAACTCGAGACCGTTGTAACCCGAGGACTAACTGTATGTACATATATATATATATATATACATACATACATACATGCAAACACAAAAACCTCAGCGACATCTCAATCTCATCACCAGGGCTACAAATAACCCATCGGATAAGTACCCACTCCAAAGTACACATAAATATAACTGGAGAAGCAAGGAGTCATCAGATACATTTAAAGTATACATTTTATTGAAAGTCCAACAATAAGAAGAAAGTCACCATCAAAAAGTAGTCACAAAAAATGACACATACACAGGAAAAGAGACAGCAAAGCCACAGGGTCACCAATTGCAACTGCCCGGTCATTAATAGTAATACAAAAGTGCTTGTGCAATAATATAATTTGTGGTAAGAAACCCTCTTACAAAAAATAAGGCAAGCAGATTGCTAGATCCAATAGTACAGAGACTGTTATGATCCGGTGACCTTGGAGCTGCATGAGAACTTTCACTGGAGAATGTGGCCACTATACTGACCGCAATCCTGAACTTAACACCGCAACTAGAAGTAGCCGTGGAGTGTACCTAACACACCTAGACACCTTATCACAGCCGGAGGACTAAATAACCCTAAAGATGAAAATAGGAATACTATCTTGCCTCAGAGAAAATCCCCAAAGGATAGACAGCCCCCCAAACATATTGGCGGTGAGTCGGAGAGGAAAAAACATACACAGGCAGAAAAACAGGATTTAGCACAGGAGGCCACTCTAGCTAGATAGGACAGGATAGGACAGAGTTCTGTGCGGTCAGTATTAAAACCCTTCAAAAACATCCACAACAGAATATACAAAAAACTTCCTACATCTAACTAAAAGATGTAGGAGCGTAAATCTGCAACTCCAGTGAATCCTACAATCAGAGCAGGAATAAAACTGAAACAAGCACACAGCAGTGTGCCACAGACACAAAAACCAAACACTTATCTTTGCTGAATTTGGCAGCAAGCAGGAGAAGCCAGAAAGTGATCCAACACTTCACAAGGAACATTGACAACTGGAAAGGGCTGAAGGATCCTGCAAACCTAAATATTCCAGTCAGAATTGTAATCATCCGATACACCTGGCCAGGACTGTGACTCAGAGACAACTGCATTCCCACCTACAACCACTGGAGGGAACCCAAGAGCAGAATTCACAACAGTACCCCCCCCTTGAGGAGGGGTCACCGAACCCTCACCAGGGCTCCCAGGACGATCAGGACAAGCCAGATGAAAGGCACGGACCAAATCAGCAGCATGGACATCAGAGGCAAAAACCCAAGAATTATCCTCCTGGCCATAACCCTTCCATTTGACCAGGTACTGAAGCTTCCGCCTCGAAAAACGGGAATCCAAAATTTTCTCAACAACATATTCCAACTCCCCATCGACCAACACAGGGGCCGGAGAATCAACAGAGGGAACAACGGGCTCCACATATTTCCGCAACAAAGATCTATGGAAGACATTATGGATAGCAAAAGAGGCCGGAAGCGCCAGTCGAAAAGACACCGGATTAATAATATCAGAAATCCTATAAGGACCAATAAACCGAGGCTTAAACTTAGGAGAAGAAACCTTCGTAGGAACATGACGGGAAGACAACCAGACCAGATCCCCAACCCGAAGCCGGGAACCAACACACCGACGACGATTATCAAAATGTTGAGCCTCCTCTTGAGACAACACCAACTTGTCCACCACATGAGCCCAAATCTGCTGCAACCTGTCCACCACAGAATCCATACCAGGACAGTCAGAAGGCTCAACCTGCCCAGAAGAAAAACAAGGATGAAAACCAAAATTACAAAAGAAAGGCGAAACCAAGGTAGCAGAACTAGCCCGATTATTAAGGGCAAACTCGGCCAATGGCAAGAAGGCCACCCAATCATCCTGATCAGCAGACATCTCAAATAAGTCTCCAAGGTCTGATTAGTTCGCTCGGTCTGGCCATTTGTCTGAGGATGAAATGCAGAAGAAAAAAGACAAATCAATGCCCAGCCTAGCACAAAAGGCCCGCCAAAACCTAGAAACAAACTGGGAACCTCTCTCGGACACAATATTCTCCAGAATACCATGCAAACGAACCACATGCTGAAAGAACAACAGAACCAAATCTGAAGAGGAAGGCAATTTAGGTAAGGGCACCAAATGAACCATCTTAGAGAACCGGTCACAAACAACCCAGATAACAGACATCTTCTGAGAGACCGGAAGATCAGAAATAAAATCCATCGAAATATGCGTCCAGGGCCTCTCAGGGGCTGGCAATGGCAAAAGCAACCCACTAGCATGGGAACAACAAGGCTTGGCCCGCGCACAAGTCCCACAGGACTGCACAAAAGAACGCACATCACGTGACAATGAAGGCCACCAAAAGGACCTACCAACCAAATCTCTGGTACCAAAAATGCCAGGATGACCGGCCAACACGGAACAGTGAACCTCAGAAATCACTTTACTAGTCCATCTGTCAGGAACAAACAATTTCCCCACAGGACAGCGGTCAGGTTTGTCAACCTGAAATTCCTGAAGAACCCGTCGTAAATCAGGGGAAATGGCAGAAAGGACCACCCCCTCTTTCAGAATACCGACCGGCTCTAAGACCTCAGGAGAATCAGGCAAAAAACTCATAGAGAGGGCATCAGCCTTAATATTCTTAGAACCCGGAAGGTACGAGACCACGAAATCAAAACGGGAAAAAAACAAGGACCATCGAGCCTGTCTAGGATTCAGCCGTTTGGCAGACTCGAGGTAAATCAAATTCTTATGATCGGTCAAGACCACAATACGGTGCTTAGCTCCCTCAAGCCAATGATGCCACTCCTCAAACGCCCACTTCATAGCCAACAACTCCCGATTGCCGACATCATAATTGCATTCAGCAGGCGAAAACTTACGGGAAAAGAAGGCACACGGTTTCATTAAGGAACCAACAGGATCCCTCTGAGACAAAACGGCCCCTGCCCCAATCTCAGAAGCATCAACCTCAACCTGAAACGGAAGAGAAACATCCGGTTGGCGCAACACTGGAGCAGAAGTAAATCGACATTTAAGATCCTGAAAGGCAGAGACAGCCGCAGAGGACCAATTCGCCACATCAGCGCCTTTCTTCGTCAAATCGGTCAAGGGTTTAACCACGCTGGAAAAATTAGCAATGAAACGGCGATAAAAATTTGCAAAACCCCAAAATTTCTGAAGGCTCTTCACGGATGTGGGCTGAATCCAATCATGAATGGCCTGAACCTTAACCGGATCCATCTCTATAGACGAAGGAGAAAAAATGAAGCCCAAAAATGAGACTTTCTGCACCCCAAAGAGACACTTAGTCCCTTTCACAAACAGGGAATTGTCACGAAGGATCTGAAATACCACCCTGACCTGTTGCACATGAGATTCCCAATCATCGGAAAAAATCAAAATATCGTCCAAATATACAATCAAGAATTTATCAAGATAAGTCCGGAAGATATCATGCATGAAGGACTGAAAAACAGATGGAGCATTGGAGAGTCTGAATGGCATCAAAAGGTATTCAAAATGGCCTTCGGGCGTGTTAAACGCAGTTTTCCATTCATCACCCTGCTTAATACGAACAAGATTATATGCCCCTCGAAGGTCAATCTTGGTAAACCACCTAGCTCCCTTAATCCTAGCAAACAAATCGGAAAGCAAAGGTAAAGGGTATTGAAACTTGACCGTGATTTTATTCAAGAGGCGATAATCTATACAGGGTCTCAAGGAACCCTCTTTTTTAGCAACAAAAAAGAACCCCGCTCCCAACGGTGAAGAAGATGGCCGAATATGCCCTTTCTCCAAAGACTCCTTAATATAGCTCCGCATGGCGGTATGTTCAGGCACAGATAGATTAAAAAGTCGACCCTTAGGAAACTTACAGCCTGGAATCAAGTCAATAGCACAATCGCAGTCCCTGCGCGGTGGAAGGAAACTGGACTTGGGCTCATCGAATACATCCTGAAAATCAGACAAAAACTCTGGAATTTCAGAAGGTGAAGAAGAGGAGATTGACATCAAAGGAACATCATTATGAACCCCCTGACAACCCCAACTAGTCACAGACATGGACTTCCAGTCCAACACAGGATTATGTACCTGCAACCATGGAAAACCCAGCACGATAACATCACGCAAGTTATGCAACACCAGAAATCGACAATCTTCCTGATGGGCTGGAGCCATGTGCATGGTCACCTGTGTCCAAAACTGGGGCTTATTTTTAGCCAAGGGTGTAGCATCAATGCCCCTTAAAGGAATAGGGTTGTGCAAAGGCTGCAAGGGAAAACCACAACGCTTGGCAATCTCAAAATCCATTAAATTCAAGGTGGCGCCTGAATCCACAAACGCCATGACAGAAAATGATGACAATAAGCAGATCAATGACACAGATAACAGAAATTTAGGTTGTACAGTACTGATGGTGATTGAACTGGCGATCCTCTTTGACCGCTTAGGGCAGACAGAAATGACATGAGAAGCGTCGCCACAATAATAACACAACCTATTTTGACGTCTGAAACCCTGTCGTTCCGTTCTAGACAGAATTCTATCACATTGCATAGGCTCAGAAATTTGCTCTGAGGATAACGCCACAGCGCGCACAGTTCTGCGCTCCCGCAGGCATCGGTCAATCTGAATGGCCAGAGACATAGAATCACTCAGACCGGAAGGCGTGGGAAACATAACATCTTTAACGGATTCAGAAAGCCCCCTTCTGAAAATTGCCGCCAAAGCATAAGTATTCCATTTAGTCAACACAGACCATTTTCTGAATTTCTGACAATACAATTCTGCCGCCTCTTGACCCTGAGACAGGGCCAACAAGGTCTTCTCAGCTTGATCCACAGAATTAGGTTCATCATATAATAGTCCTAAAGCCTGGAAAAAGGAGTCAATATTAAGCAAAACCGGATTCCCAGATTCCAGGGAAAACGCCCAATCCTGCGGGTCGCCACGCAGCAGGGAGATTACGATTTTTACCTGCTGAATGGAATCACCAGAGGATCGAGGTCTCAGGTCAAAAAACAGTTTACAGTTGTTTTTAAAACTCAAAAATTTAGACTTGTCACCAGAAAACAAATCAGGAGTAGGAATCTTCGGTTCTAAAGCAGGAGTCTGAACAATATACCGTATATAGTCGAGTATAAGCTGACCCGAGTATAAGCCGACCCCCCTAATTTTGCCACAAAAAACTGGGAAAACTTATTGACTCGAGTATAAGCCTAGGGTGGAAATGCAGCATTTACCGGTGAATTTCAAAAATAAAAATAGATCATTATTTCCCCATAGCTATGCCATATAGTGCTCTGCACCGTTCATTATTGCCCCATAGCTGTACCATATAGTGCTCTGCACCGTTCATATTGCCCCATATCTGTGCCCCATAAAGTGCTCTGCACCGTTCATATTGCCCCATATCTGTGCCCCATATTGTGCTCTGCACTGTTCATATTGCCCCATATCTGTGCCCCATATAGTGCTCTGCACCGTTCATATTGCCCCATATCTGTGCCATATAGTGCTCTGCACCGTTCATATTACCCCATATCTGTGCCCCATATAGTGCTCTGCACCGTTCGTTTTTGTCCCACAGCTGTGCCCCGTACAGTGCTCTGCACCATTCATATTTCCCCATAGATGCTCCACATAAATCTGTGCCGCTGCTGCTGCTGCAATAAAAAAAAAAAAAGCCATACTCACCTCTCTTGATTGCAGCTCCCGGCGTCCGGTCCCGGCGTCTCTCCGCTCTGACTGATCAGGCAGAGGGCGGCACGCACACAATATGCGTCATCGCGCCCTCTGACGTGCACAGTCAGAGCGCAGATAGACGCCGGGAAGATGGAGCGGCGCCCGGCGGCTGGAACGTGGACAGGTGAATATGACATACTTATCTAGTCCCAGCGATCCTGGCGCTCCCCGCCTGTCCCACGGTCTTCTGTGCTGCAGCCTCTTCCTCTATCAGCGGTCACCGGCACCGCTGATTAGAGAAATGAATAGGCGGCTCCACCCCTATGGGAGGTGGAGCCGCCTATTCATTTCTCTAATGAGCGGTCCCACGTGACCGCTGAAGAGGGGAAGAAGCTGCAGCACAGAAGACCGTGGGACGGCAGGGGGAGCGCCAGGATCACTGGGACTAGGTAAGTATACCTCAGCGCCCTCTCCCCCTCACCCGCCGACCCCACCGCTACCGTGACTCGAGTATAAGCCGAGAGGGGCACTTTCAGCCCAAAAATTTGGGCTGAAAATCTCGGCTTATACTCGAGTATATATGGTAATCAGAAATACCTTGCACCCTAGCAGCAAGCTGGTCTACACGAGAAGCTAATTCCTGTTATGATCTGGTGATTAAGGAGCGACATGCGTCTAGCTCTGAGCAGGTGGCAACTATACTGACCGCAGTCCCTAAGCTCAACACAACACTAGAAGTAGCTGTGGAATGCTCCTAACTCGGCCTAGGCATCTCGTCACAGCCTAAGAGCTAACTACCCCTAAAGATAGAAGCAGGAAAACTATCTTGCCTCAGAGAAAATCCCCAAAGGATAGATTAGCCCCCCACAAATAATGACTGTGAGAGGAGAAGGAAATGACATACGTAGTATGAAACAAGATTTAGCACATGAGGCCACTTCTAGCTAAATAGAAATAGTACAGAACAGAACGCTGTGCGGTCAGTAAAAAAAACTAGAAAAGGTCCACCGCAGAGAAATGCAACAATCTCCACACCTGACTAAAGGTGTGGAGGGCAAACTCTGCTGCCCAGAGCTTCCAGCTTAACTGAATAGATCCATACTGAAAAGCTGGACAAATGAACAAAAACAAAGAAAGTGCTGAACAACAAAGTCCACAACAAGAGAACCGCAAAAGGACAAGCAAGGACTTAGCTTTGATGAACTGGTCAAGAGTGTCAGGAAAGTCCTAAGAGCAATGACTCCAGGCAGGAACAATTGACAACTGGAATTGAATGAGGGATAAGGCCAGACTAATATAGCCGAGCCAGAAAGACGATCAGTGAAAACAGCTGCTGAAGCTAAATCCAAGAAGCAGCCATACACTCAAACCCACAGGAGGGAGCTAAAGAGCAGAATTCAAAACAGTACCCGTCCCCCCTAAGGAGGGGTCACCGAACCCTCACTAGAGCCCCCAGGCAGATCAGGATGAGCCAAATGAAAAGCACGAACCAAATCGGCGGCATGAACATCGGAGGCAACAACCCAAGAATTATCCTCCTGCCCATAACCCTTCCACTTGACAAGATACTGAAGCTTCCGCCTCGAAAAACGAGAATCCAAAATTTTCTCAACCACATATTCCAACTCCCCCTCAACCAACACCGGGGCAGGAGGATCAACAGATGGAACAACGGGCACCACATATCTCCACAACAAAGATCTATGGAAAACATTGTGGATGGCAAAAGAGGCTGGAAGGGCCAAACGAAAAGACACAGGATTGATAATCTCAGACATCTTATAAGGACCAATAAACCGAGGCTTGAACTTAGGGGAAGAAACCTTCATAGGAACATGACGAGAGGACAACCAAACCAAATTCCCCACACGAAGCCGAGGACCAACACACCGTCGGCGGTTAGAAAAACGCTAAGCCTTTTCCTGGGACAACGTCAAATTGTCTACCACATGAGCCCAAATCCACTGTAACCTGTCCATCACAGAATCAACACCAGGACTATCAGAAGGCTCAACCTGCCCTGAAGAAAAACGAGGATGGAAACCAAAATTACAAAAGAAAGGCGAAACCAAAGTAGCTGAACTGCCCCGATTATTAAGGGCAAACTCGGCCAACGGCAAGAAAGTCACCCAATCATCCTGATCAGCAGACACAAAGCATCTCAAATAGGTTTCCAAGGTCTGATTAGTTCGCTCAGTTTGGCCATTGGTCTGAGGATGGAACGCCGAAGAAAAAGACAAATCAATACCCATCCTAGCACAAAAGGCCCGCCAAAACCTGGAAACAAACTGGGAACCTCTGTCAGACACAATATTCTCCGGAATGCCATGCAAACGAACCACATGCTGAAAAAACAATGGAACCAAATCAGAGCAGGAAGGCAATTTAGGCAAAGGTACCAAATGGACCATTTTAGAGAACCGGTCACAAACCACCCAGATAACAGACATCCCCTGGGACACAGGAAGATCCGAAATAAAATCCATGGAAATATGCATCCAAGGCCTCTCCGGGACGGGCAAAGGCAAAAGCAACCCACTAGCGCGGGAACAGCAAGGCTTGGCTCGGGCGCAAGTCCCACAGGACTGCACAAAAGCACGGACATCACGCGACAAGGAAGGCCACCAAAAGGACCTAGCAACCAAATCTCTGGTACCAAAAATCCCAGGATGACCAGCCAACACTGAACAATGGACCTCAGAAATCACCTTACTCGTCCATCTATCAGGAACAAACAGCTTCCCCACAGGACAGCGGTCAGGCCTATCAACCTGAAATTCCTGAAGCACCCGCCGCAAATCAGGGGAGATGGCAGAAAGAATCACCCCTTCCTTAAGAATGCCAACCGGCTCAAGGACTCCAGGAGAATCCGGCAAAAAACTCCTAGAGAGGGCATCCGCCTTAACATTCTTAGATCCTGGAAGATATGAGACCACAAAATCAAAACGGGAGAAAAACAGGGACCACCGAGCCTGGCTAGGGTTCAGCCGCTTGGCCGACTCAAGGTAAATCAAATTCTTATTATCGGTCAAGACCACAATGCGGTGCTTGGCTCCCTCAAGCCAATGTCGCCACTCCTCAAATGCCCACTTCATAGCCAACAACTCCCGATTGCCAACATCATAATTGCGTTCCGCAGGCGAAAACTTTCGGGAAAAGAAGGCACATGACCTCATCAAGGAACCATCAGAATTCCTCTGTGACAAAACGGCCCCTGCCCCAATCTCAGAAGCGTCAACCTCAACCTGAAAAGGAAGAGAAACATCCGGTTGACGCAACACAGGGGCAGAAGTAAATCGGCGTTTAAGCTCCTGAAAGGCCTCAACAGCCTCAGAGGACCAATTAGTCACATCAGCGCTGTTATGGCTGGCAATCAGGCAACACAGCGTGCAGTAATCAGCGCACATACAGAGATCTGGCAATAACCAAAAACAATAGGACGAGCTCTGAGACGTGGAATCTCTGTAGACTGCAGTACCTGATCTATCCTCACACAACTATAAGCAGCAGTGGATTGCGCCTAACAACTACCTATGCAACTCGGCACTGCCTGAGGAGCTGACTAGCCTGAAGATAGAAATACAAGCCTGACTTACCTCAGAGAAATACCCCAAAGGAATAGGCAGCCCCCCACATATAATGACTGTTAGCAAGATGAAAAGACAAACGTAGGAATGAAATAGATTCAGCAAAGTGAGGCCCGATATTCTAGACAGAGCGAGGATAGCAAAGAGAACTATGCAGTCTACAAAAACCCTAAAACGAAAACCACGCAAAGGGGCAAAAAGACCCACCGTGCCGAACTAACAGCACGGCGGTGCACCCCTCTGCTTCTCAGAGCTTCCAGCAAAAGACAATAGCAAGCTGGACAGAAAAAAACAGAAAACAAACTAGAAGCACTTATCTAGCAGAGCAGCAGGCCCAAGGAAAGATGCAGTAGCTCAGATCCAACACTGGAACATTGACAAGGAGCAAGGAAGACAGACTCAGGTGGAGCTAAATAGCAAGGCAGCCAACGAGCTCACCAAAACACCTGAGGGAGGAAGCCCAGAGACTGCAATACCACTTGTGACCACAGAAGTGAACTCAGCCACAGAATTCACAACAGTACCCCCCCCTTGAGGAGGGGTCACCGAACCCTCACCAGAACCCCCAGGCCGACCAGGATGAGCCACATGAAAGGCACGAACAAGATCTGGGGCATGGACATCAGAGGCAAAAACCCAGGAATTATCTTCCTGAGCATAACCCTTCCATTTGACCAGATACTGGAGTTTCCGTCTAGAGACACGAGAATCCAAAATCTTCTCCACAATATACTCCAATTCCCCCTCCACCAAAACAGGGGCAGGAGGCTCCACAGATGGAACCATAGGTGCCACGTATCTCCTCAACAACGACCTATGGAATACATTATGTATGGAAAAGGAGTCTGGGAGGGTCAGACGAAAAGACACCGGATTGAGAATCTCAGAAATCCTATACGGACCAATAAAACGAGGTTTAAATTTAGGAGAGGAAACCTTCATAGGAATATGACGAGAAGATAACCAAACCAAATCCCCAACACGAAGTCGGGGTCCCACACGGCGTCTGCGATTAGCGAAAAGCTGAGCCTTCTCCTGGGACAAGGTCAAATTGTCCACTACCTGAGTCCAGATCTGCTGCAACCTGTCCACCACAGAATCCACACCAGGACAGTCCGAAGACTCAACCTGTCCTGAAGAGAAACGAGGATGGAACCCAGAATTGCAGAAAAATGGAGAGACCAAGGTAGCCGAGCTGGCCCGATTATTAAGGGCGAACTCAGCCAACGGCAAAAATGACACCCAATCATCCTGGTCAGCGGAAACAAAACATCTCAGATATGTTTCCAAGGTCTGATTGGTTCGTTCGGTCTGGCCATTAGTCTGAGGATGGAAGGCCGAGGAGAAAGATAGGTCAATGCCCATCCTACCACAAAAGGCTCGCCAGAACCTCGAGACAAACTGGGAACCTCTGTCAGAAACAATATTCTCAGGAATGCCATGTAAACGAACCACATGCTGGAAGAACAAAAGCACCAAATCAGAGGAGGAAGGCAATTTAACCAAGGGCACCAGATGGACCATTTTAGAAAAGCGATCACAGACCACCCAAATGACCGACATATTTTGAGAAACGGGAAGGTCAGAAATGAAATCCATCGAAATATGTGTCCAAGGCCTCTTCGGGACCGGCAAGGGCAAAAGCAACCCACTGGCACGTGAACAGCAGGGCTTAGCCCTAACACAAATTCCACAGGACTGCACAAAAGCACGCACATCCCGTGACAGAGATGGCCACCAGAAGGATCTAGCAACCAACTCCCTGGTACCAAAGATTCCTGGATGACCGGCCAGCACCGAACAATGAAGTTCAGAGATAACTTTACTAGTCCACCTATCAGGGACGAACAGTTTCTCGGCCGGACAACGATCAGGTTTATTAGCCTGAAATTTCTGCAACACTCTCCGCAAATCAGGGGAGATGGCAGACACAATGACTCCTTCCTTGAGGATACTCGCCGGCTCAGATAACCCCGGAGAGTCGGGCACAAAACTCCTAGACAGAGCATCCGCCTTCACATTTTTAGAGCCCGGAAGGTATGAAATCACAAAATCAAAACGAGCAAAAAATAACGACCAACGGGCCTGTCTAGGATTCAAGCGCTTGGCAGACTCGAGATAAGTCAAGTTCTTATGATCAGTCAATACCACCACGCGATGCTTAGCACCCTCAAGCCAATGACGCCACTCCTCGAATGCCCACTTCATGGCCAGCAACTCTCGGTTGCCCACATCATAATTACGCTCAGCAGCAGAAAATTTCCTGGAAAAGAAAGCACATGGTTTGAACACTGAGCAACCAGAACCTCTCTGTGACAAAACCGCCCCTGCACCAATCTCAGAAGCATCAACCTCGACCTGGAACGGAAGAGAAACATCAGGTTGACACAACACAGGGGCACAGCAAAAACGACGCTTCAACTCCTGAAAAGCTTCCACGGCAGCAGAAGACCAATTAACCAAATCAGCACCCTTCTTGGTCAAATCGGTCAATGGTCTGGCAATGCTAGAAAAATTACAGATGAAGCGACGATAAAAATTAGCAAAGCCCAGGAATTTCTGCAGACTTTTTAGAGATGTCGGCTGAGTCCAATCCTGGATGGCCTGAACCTTAACCGGATCCATCTCGATAGTAGAAGGGGAAAAGATGAACCCCAAAAATGAAACTTTCTGCACACCGAAGAGACACTTTGATCCCTTCACGAACAAGGAATTAGCACGCAGTACCTGGAAAACCATTCTGACTTGCTTCACATGAGACTCCCAATCATCTGAGAAGATCAAAATGTCATCCAAGTAAACAATCAAGAATTTATCCAGATACTCACGGAAAATGTCATGCATAAAAGACTGAAAAACAGATGGAGCATTGGCAAGTCCGAACGGCATCACCAGATACTCAAAATGACCCTCGGGCGTATTAAATGCCGTTTTCCATTCATCTCCCTGCCTGATTCTCACCAGATTATACGCACCACGAAGATCAATCTTAGTAAACCAACTAGCCCCCTTAATCCGAGCAAACAAGTCAGAAATCAATGGCAAGGGATACTGAAACTTAACAGTGATCTTATTAAGAAGGCGGTAATCAATACACGGTCTTAGCGAACCATCCTTCTTGGCTACAAAAAAGAACCCTGCTCCCAATGGTGACGACGATGGGCGAATATGTCCCTTCTCCAGGGACTCCTTCACATAACTGCGCATAGCGGTGTGTTCAGGTACGGACAAATTAAATAAACGACCCTTAGGGAATTTACTACCAGGAATCAAATCGATAGCACAATCACAATTCCTATGCGGAGGAAGGGCATCAGACTTGGACTCTTCAAATACATCCTGAAAGTCCGACAAGAACTCTGGGATGTCAGAAGGAATGGATGACGAAATAGACAAAAATGGAACATCACCATGTACTCCCTGACAACCCCAGCTGGTTACCGACATAGAGTTCCAATCCAATACTGGATTATGGGTTTGTAGCCATGGCAACCCCAACACGACCACATCATGCAAATTATGCAGTACCAGAAAGCGAATAACTTCCTGATGTGCAGGAGCCATGCACATGGTCAGCTGGGCCCAGTACTGAGGCTTATTCTTGGCCAAAGGTGTAGCATCAATTCCTCTCAACGGAATAGGACACCGCAAAGGCTCCAAGAAAAATCCACAACGTTTAGCATAATCCAAATCCATCAGATTCAGGGCAGCGCCTGAATCCACAAACGCCATGACAGAATACGATGACAAAGAGCACATTAAGGTAATGGACAAAAGGAATTTGGACTGTACAGTACCAATAACGGCAGAGCTATCGAACCGCCTAGTGCGTTTAGGACAATTAGAAATAGCATGAGTAGAATCACCACAATAGAAACACAGTCTGTTCAGACGTCTGTGTTCTTGCCGTTCTACTTTAGTCATAGTCCTGTCGCACTGCATAGGCTCAGGTTTACTCTCAGGCAGTACCGCCAGATGGTGCACAGATTTACGCTCGCGCAAGCGACGACCGATCTGAATGGCCAAGGACATAGACTCATTCAAACCAGCAGGCATAGGAAATCCCACCATTACATCCTTAAGAGCTTCAGAGAGACCCTTTCTGAACAAAGCCACTAGTGCAGATTCATTCCACAGAGTGAGTACTGACCATTTCCTAAATTTCTGACAATATACTTCTACATCATCCTGACCCTGGCATAAAGCCAGCAGATTTTTCTCAGCCTGATCCACTGAATTAGGCTCATCGTAAAGCAATCCGAGCGCCAGGAAAAATGCATCAACATTACTCAATGCAGAATCTCCTGGTGCAAGAGAAAACGCCCAGTCCTGTGGGTCGCCGCGCAAAA
The DNA here is from genome assembly GCF_032444005.1 of Ranitomeya imitator. Lineage (NCBI taxonomy): Eukaryota > Metazoa > Chordata > Amphibia > Anura > Dendrobatidae > Ranitomeya > Ranitomeya imitator. Next base: position 734,268,002 of record NC_091282.1, on the reverse strand, counting down.
AAGAAATAATAATCAAAACCTGTTGAATAGGATTACCAGAAGAATGAGGTTTCAAGGCCAAAAATAGCTTACAATTATTTCTGAAGCTCAGGAACTTAGTTCTGTCACCAAAAAACAAATCAGGAATCGGAATTCTTGGTTCTAGCATCGATTTCTGATCAATAGTATCTTGAATCTTTTGTACATTTACAACGAGATTATCCATTGAGGAGCACAGAGCCTGAATATCCATGTCCACAGCTGTGTCCTGAAGCACTCTAATGTCTAGGGGAAAAAAAAGACTGAAGACAGAGCTAAGAAAAAAAAATGATGTCAGGATTTCTTTTTTCCCTCTATTGGGAATCATTGGTGTGGCTCCTTGTACTGTTATGGCTGGCAATCAGGCAACACAGCGTGCAGTAATCAGCGCACATACAGAGATCTGGCAATAACCAAAAACAATAGGACGAGCTCTGAGACGTGGAATCTCTGTAGACTGCAGTACCTGATCTATCCTCACACAACTATAAGCAGCAGTGGATTGCGCCTAACAACTACCTATGCAACTCGGCACTGCCTGAGGAGCTGACTAGCCTGAAGATAGAAATACAAGCCTGACTTACCTCAGAGAAATACCCCAAAGGAATAGGCAGCCCCCCACATATAATGACTGTTAGCAAGATGAAAAGACAAACGTAGGAATGAAATAGATTCAGCAAAGTGAGGCCCGATATTCTAGACAGAGCGAGGATAGCAAAGAGAACTATGCAGTCTACAAAAACCCTAAAACGAAAACCACGCAAAGGGGCAAAAAGACCCACCGTGCCGAACTAACAGCACGGCGGTGCACCCCTCTGCTTCTCAGAGCTTCCAGCAAAAGACAATAGCAAGCTGGACAGAAAAAAACAGAAAACAAACTAGAAGCACTTATCTAGCAGAGCAGCAGGCCCAAGGAAAGATGCAGTAGCTCAGATCCAACACTGGAACATTGACAAGGAGCAAGGAAGACAGACTCAGGTGGAGCTAAATAGCAAGGCAGCCAACGAGCTCACCAAAACACCTGAGGGAGGAAGCCCAGAGACTGCAATACCACTTGTGACCACAGAAGTGAACTCAGCCACAGAATTCACAACACAGCGCCTTTCTTCGTCAAATCGGTCAGGGGTTTAACCACACTAGAGAAGTTGGCAATGAAACGGCGATAAAAATTAGCAAAGCCCAAAAATTTCTGAAGGCTCTTCACAGATGTGGGTTGAATCCAGTCATGAATGGCTTGGACCTTAACAGGATCCATTTCTATAGACGAAGGAGAAAAAATAAACCCCAAAAAAGAGACCTTCTGAACTCCAAATAGGCACTTAGACCCCTTCACAAATAGAGCATTATCACGAAGGATCTGGAATACCATCCTGACCTGCTTCACATGAGACTCCCAATCATCGGAAAAAATCAAAATATCATCCAAATTCACAATCAGGAATTTGTCAAGATAATTGCGGAAAATATCATGCATGAAAGACTGGAACACAGATGGAGCATTAGAGAGCCCAAATGGCATCACAAGGTATTCAAAATGGCCTTCGGGCGTATTAAATGCAGTCTTCCATTCGTCACCCTGTTTAATACAAACAAGATTATATGCCCCTCGAAGGTCAATCTTGGTAAACCAACTAGCCCCCTTAATCCTAGCAAACAAATCAGAGAGCAAAGGTAAAGGATATTGGAATTTGATCGTGATCTTATTAAGAAGGCGATAATCAATACAGGGTCTTAAGGAGCCATCCTTCTTGGCAACAAAAAAGAATCCCGCTCCCAATGGTGACGAAGACGGCCGAATATGCCCCTTCTCTAAAGACTGCTTAACATAGCTCCGCATGGCGGCATGCTCTGGCACAGACAGGTTGAAAAGTCGGCCCTTAGGGAACTTACAGCAAGGAATCAAGTCAATAGCACAATCACAGTCCCTGTGTGGTGGAAGTGAACTGGACTTGGGCTCATCGAATACATCCTGGAAATCTAACAAAAATTCAGGAACATCAGAAGAGGGGGAAGAGGAAATTGACATCAAAGGAACGTCACTATGTACCCCTTGACAACCCCAACTAGTCACAGACATTGATTTCCAATCCAGCACTGGATTGTGTACTTGTAACCATGGAAAACCCAGTACAACAACATCATGTAAATTATGCAACACCAGAAAACGGCAATCTTCCTGATGTGCAGGAGCCGTGTACATAGTCATCTGCGTCCAGTACTGAGGTTTATTCTTGGCCAATGGTGTAGCATCAATACCCCTCAAGGGTATGGGACTCTGCAAAGGCTGCAAAGAAAAACCACAGCGCCTAGCGAATTCTAAGTCCATTCAGTTCAGAGCAGCGCCTGAATCCACAAATGCCATGACAGAAAAAGATGACAATGAGCAAATCAGGGTCACAGACAAGAGAAACTTAGGCTGCACAGTACTAATGGTAACAGATCTAGCGACCCTCTTAATACGCTTAGGGCAATCAGAAATAGTATGAACAGAATCACCACAGTAAAAACACAGCCCATTCTGACGTCTGTATCCCCTCTGTTCCGCTCTAGTCAAAATCCTATCACATTGCATGGGCTCAGGACTTTGCTTAGAGGACACTGCCATATGGTGCACCACTTTGCGTTCGCGCAGGCGCCGATCAATCTGAATGGCCAGAGACATAGATTCGCTCAAACCAACAGGCGTGGGAAACCCCACCATAACATCTTTAAGGGCTTCAGAAAGACCCTTTCTGAAAATTGCTGCCAGAGCGTCCTCATTCCATTTAGTGAGCAAAGACCATTTTCTAAATTTCTGGCAGTATAATTCTGCCGCTTCCTGACCCTGACACAGGGCCAACAGTGTTTTCTCAGCATGCTCTACAGAGTTAGGTTCGTCATACAATAATCCGAGCGATTGAAAAAATGCATCTACATTAAGCAATACCGGATTCCCTGACTCAAGTGAGAATGCCCAGTCCTGAGGGTCGCCACGCAGTAGAGAAATAACTATCTTTACTTGCTGAACGGGGTCACCAGAGGAACGGGGTTTCAGAGCAAAAAACAATTTGCAGTTATTTTTAAAGTTAAAAAACTTAGATCTATCCCCGTAAAACAAATCCGGAGTAGGAATTCTAGGCTCTAAGGCCGGAGTCTGAACCACATAATCTTGAATACTCTGTACTCTTGCAGCAAGCTGATCCACACGAGAAAACAAACCCTGAACATCCATGCCTGCATCCAAATCCCGAATCACCCAGAGATCAAGAGGAAGGAAAAAGACAAAACAAACTAAAGAAAAAAAAAATGGCTCAGAACTCTTTTTCTCTTCCTTCTTTTGAGAGGCATTCAGCTCATTTTTGGCCCGTTGTACTGTTATGATCTGGTGATTAAGGAGCGACATGCGTCTAGCTCTGAGCAGGTGGCAACTATACTGACCGCAGTCTCTAAGCTCAACACAACACTAGAAGTAGCCGTGGAATGCTCCTAACTCGGCCTAGGCATCTCGTCACAGCCTAAGAGCTAACTACCCTTAAAGATAGAAGCAGGAAAACTATCTTGCCTCAGAGAAAATCCCCAAAAGATAAATTAGCCCCCCACAAATAATGACTGTGAGAGGAGAAGGAAATGACATACGTAATATGAAACAAGATTTAGCACAGGAGGCCACTTCTAGCTAAATAGAAATAGTACAGAACAGAACGCTGTGCGGTCAGTAAAAAAAACTAGAAAAGGTCCACCGCAGAGAAATGCAACAATCTCCACACATGACTAAAGGTGTGGAGGGCAAACTCTGCTGCCCAGAGCTTCCAGCTTAACTGAATAGATCCATACTGAAAAGCTGGACAAATGAACAAAAACAAAGAAAGTGCTGAACAACAAAGTCCACAACAAGAGAACCGCAAAAGGACAAGCAAGGACTTAGCTTTGATGAACTGGTCAGAGTGTCAGGAAAGTCCTAAGAGCAATGACTCCAGGCAGCAACAATTGACAACTGGCATTGAATGAGGGATAAGGCCAGACTAATATAGCCGAGCCAGAAAGACGATCAGTGAAAACAGCTGCTGAAGCTAAATCCAAGAAGCAGCCATACACTCAAAACCACAGGAGGGAGCCAAAGAGCAGAATTCACAACAAATTCCTGAACATTCATGCTTGCACCAGGCTCCTCAGCCACCCAGATATTAAGAGGGAAGAGAACACAAAACAGACTGGAGAAAAAAAAATGGCTCAAGAGCTTCCTTCCCTTCTTCTGAGATGCATTTAACTCATTGTTTGCCAGTTGTACTGTTATGATCCGGTGACCTTGGAGCTGCATGAGAACTTTCACTGGAGAATGTGGCCACTATACTGACCGCAATCCTGAACTTAACACCGCAACTAGAAGTAGCCGTGGAGTGTACCTAACACACCTAGACACCTCGTCACAGCCGGAGGACTAAATACCCCTAAAGATGGAAATAGGAATACTATCTTGCCTCAAAGAAAATCCCCAAAGGATAGACAGCCCCCCACAAATATTGGCGGTGAGTCGGAGAGGAAAAAACATACACAGGCAGAAAAAACAGGATTTAGCACAGGAGGCCACTCTCGCTATATAGGACAGGATAGGACAGAGTTCTGTGCAGTCAGTATTAAAACCCTTCAAAAAAATCCACAACAGAATATACAAAAACTTCCTACATCTAACTAAAAGATGTAGGAGCGTAAATCTGCAACTCCAGTGAATCCTACAATCAGAGCAGGAATAAAACTGAAACAAGCACACAGCAGTGTGCCACAGACACAAAAACCAAACACTTACCTTTGCTGAATTTGGCAGCAAGCAGGAGAAGCCAGAAAGTGATCCAACACTTCACAAGGAACATTGACAACTGGCAAGGGCTGAAGGATCCTGCAAACCTAAATATCCCAGTCAGAATTGTAATCATCTGATACACCTGGCCAGGACTGTGACTCAGAGACAACTGCATTCCCACCTACAACCACTGGAGGGAACCCAAGAGCAGAATTCACAACAAGAGTCCCCCAAAGTAGGGAGAGCACTTACCACGGGCAGGAGCAAAGGTAAGAGGACCCTGGGCCGGTGTTAAATTACCCCGACGCACGTTTCACGTGTTTAGTCCACCGCTTTGTCAAGGGGAATGCAGCATAGTAGCAGCAAGGACCTTTTGTGGTCACATGGAGAGTCACATGGTGTGCAAATGGCCAATCAGCGTGATCAGAAGCGGCGCATGCGCAGCGCATCTCACAGGTCCTGGAAGGCTCATCTCGGCGTCATGTGTTACTGCTCAGGAGCGGGGAGGGGGAATGTCCCCGCTCCTGCGAGCAAGACAAAAAAGACGCGTTGATGTCCACCAGGACACCGCAGCAGCGGTACGCATGCGCACTACCACTTCACCACCAATGTGAGATTGAGTAACTGTTTCAATACCAGAATGTTGCAGTCAAATAATTATAAGAGAAATACACATCATTGAGTTTATACAATTATGAAGGTATCACAACCACTTCACCACCAATGTAATATATAGTAACTGTTACAGTATCAGCATATTATGATCAAGTATTATAATTATAAGGGCATTACACATAAATTTCTAATTTATACAATTACAAAGATATCCAAAAAATGGATTGTCGAAACACATTCCATAGTTTACTTGTCCAAACATTTAGGCATTATGAGCGCAGTCAGCCAATTATGAAGATAGTGCAAAAGACGATGTGTCCAACAGCCATGAAGAGTACCAAATCAATCCTGCTGCAAAAATATAAGGAAAAATAGAAGAAAAAGTAAATTAAAAACAGTTAAAATGAATAAAACCTAACTAACACCATATTTAGGGGGTGTGGAAAGACCAGATCTCGGAGTATTCAGGAGCATAAAGGCGTATTGAGGGTTTAATAGAACAACGGATCATAGAAATGGAGCAAATGATAATGACTCATTGAGACCCTTCGGGGTCAATGTATCTAATAGCACGATCCATTTCGCTTCCACCTGTGCAAGAGATTTTTTTTATAATCACCCCCCCTGATCCCCAAATGAATGGCATCAATCCCCCTCACATTGAATGAGGATGGGTCACTGTTGTGATACTGTCTAAAGTGGCGGGGGATCATCTTCAGGAGGGTAATGTCGGTCGCTGTCTTGGCCGCACAAATGTCCCGCACATGCTCCCTTATCCGTACGCTCAGTTCTCTTCATGTAAGTTCAATATAGATTTTTGAGCAGCCACAAGTGGCATAATAGATGACATTCATGCTACTGCATGATATTCGATGTCTAATCTCAAATTGTTTCTTACCATCTGATGAGCTGAACGTGGTGCAGCGCAGGACATTTGGGCAGGAAGACAGCGACCGCATGATATGGAGCCAGGGATTGAGCCCCTGGAGCCAAATGTATGGATAGAGGTGGCAGTATAATGGCTCCTCACCAGGAGGTCTTTAAGATTTTTTGATCTCCTCGCAGTCATAAAGGGATGATCACCAAAGAATGTTCCCAGGGAGGGTTCGATATTCAAAATCAGCCAATGTTTTTTGAAAATGTGTCTCATATCCTCCCATTCATGATTGAATGTGGATATAAACCTTATTGGTTCATTATTTACTTTACGAGATTTATCTCTGGAGGATTTAAGGAGATCACACCGTGTCGTAGCCCTGGCTCTCTGATATCCCTGCTTGGGAAATAGCGATCACAAAATAATAAGTTTTCAAGTATCCTTTAAAAAGATGTGTAGTAGAGGGGTTACAAGGACACTAAACTTCAGGAGGGCAAATTTCCAACGGATGAGAGAGGATCTTGGTGCAATTAACTGGGACGATATCCTGAGACACAAAAATACACAAAGAAAATGGAAGACGTTTATTAGCATCCTGGATAGGACCTGTGCACAGTATATACCGTATGGGAATAAACATACTAGAAATAGGAGGAAACCAATATGGCTAAATAGAGCTGTAAGGGGCGCAATAAGTGACAAAAACAAAGCATTTAGAGAATTAAAGGAAGTAGGTAGTGAGGAGGCATTAAATAAATACAGAAAATTAAATAAATTCTGTAAAAAGCAAATCAAGGCAGCAAAGATTGAGACAGAGAGACTCATTGCCAGAGAGAGTAAAAATAATCCTAAAATATTCTTTAACTACATAAATAGTAAGAAACTAAAAAATGATAGTGTTGGCCCCCTTAAAAATAGTCTGGGTGAGATGGTGGATGAGGATGAGGAAAGAGCCAATATGCTAAATGACTTTTTTTCATCAGCATTTACACAAGAAAATCCCATGGCAGACAAAATGTCTAGTGATAAAAATTCCCAATTAAATGTCACCTGCTTAACCCAGCAGGAAGTGCGGCGGCGTCTAAAAATCACTAAAATTGACAAATCTCCGGGCCCGGATGGGATACACCCTCGAGTACTGCAGGAATTAAGTACAGTCATTGATAGACCATTATTTTTAATCTTTAAAGACTCCATAATAACAGGGTCTGTGCCACAGGACTGGCGTATAGCAAATGTGGTGCCAATATTCAAAAAGGGGACAAAAACTGAACTCGGAAATTATAGGCCAGTAAGCTTAACCTCTACTGTGGGTAAAATACTGGAGGGCATTCTAAGGGATGCTATACTGGAGTATCTGAAGAGGAATAACCTCATGACCCAGTATCAGCACGGGTTTACTAGGGACCGTTCATGTCAGACTAATTTGATCAGTTTCTATGAAGAGGTAAGTTCCAGATTGGACCAAGGGAACCCAGTGGATGTAGTGTATATGGACTTTTCAAAAGCTTTTGATACGGTGCCACACAAAAGGTTGATACATAAAATGAGAATAATGGGGATAGGGGAAAATATGTGCACGTGGGTTGAGAGCTGGCTCAGGGATAGGAAACAAAAGGTGGTTATTAATGGAGCACACTCGGACTGGGTAGCGGTTAGCAGTGGGGTACCACAGGGGTCAGTATTGGGCCCTCTTCTTTTTAACATATTTATTAATGAGCTTGTAGGGGGCATTCAGAGTAGAATCTCAATATTTGCAGATGACACTAAACTCTGCAGGGTAATCAATACAGAGGAGGACAATTTTATATTACAGGATGATTTATGTAAACTAGAAGCTTGGGCTGATAAATGGCAAATGAGCTTTAATGGGGATAAATGTAAGGTCATGCACTTGGGTAGAAGTAATAAGATGTATAATTATGTGCTTAATTCTAAAACTCTGGGCAAAACCGTCAATGAAAAAGACCTGGGTGTATGGGTGGATGACAAACTTAAATTCAGTGGCCAGTGTCAGGCAGCTGCTACAAAGGCAAATAAAATAATGGGATGCATTAAAAGAGGCATAGATGCTCATGAGGAGAACATAATTTTACCTCTATACAAGTCACTAGTTCGACCACACTTAGAATACTGTGCACAGTTCTGGTCTCCGGTGTTTAAGAAAGACATAGCTGAACTGGAGCGGGTGCAGAGAAGAGCGACCAAGGTTATTAGAGGACTGGGGGGTCTGCAATACCAAGATAGGTTATTACACTTGGGGCTATTTAGTTTGGAAAAACGAAGACTAAGGGGTGATCTTATTTTAATGTATAAATATATGAGGGGACAGTACAAAGACCTTTCTGATGATCTTTTTAATCATAGACCTGAAACAGGGACAAGGGGGCATCCTCTGCGGTTGGAGGAAAAAAGGTTTAAGCATAATAACAGACGCGGATTCTTTACTGTAAGAGCAGTGAGACTATGGAACTCTCTGCCGTATGATGTTGTAATGAGTGATTCATTACTTAAATTTAAGAGGGGACTGGATACCTTTCTGGAAAAGAATAATGTTACAGGGTATATACACTAGATTCCTTGATAGGGCGTTGATCCAGGGAACTAGTCTGATTGCCGTATGTGGAGTCGGGAAGGAATTTTTTTCCCCAATGTGGAGCTTACTCTTTGCACATGGGTTTTTTTTGCCTTCTTCTGGATCAACATGTTAGGTTAGGCTATGGGTTGAACTAGATGGACATATAGTCTTCCTTCAACCTTAATAACTATGTAACTATGTAACTATGATGCACCGGTTGGAATAACCGCGTGCCGCAAACAGGGATCTTAAATCAGAGGCCTGTTTTTCAAATTTGGCCTCAGATGAGCAGATCCGCCTCATCCTGAGGAACTGTCCGACCAGGACGGCCCCAATTGTGGAAGAGTTGTGAGCAGAGGACGCATGAATCAGAGCGTTAACAGCTGTTGGTTTACGATAGACATCTGTCTGAATATGTCTAGATTGATCAACCTCAAAGCTGACATCCAGGAAATTGACTTTCCTGACGTCAAATGTATAGGTGAGATGGATGTTTAAAGAATTCTGATTCAGCGTCCCCATAAATTCCCCAAGCTGCTGCACCATCCCATCCCACAAAAATTTTTTATATACTACGTGGGCAATGTTAAATACTATGTGGGCTGTGTTATGTACTGCGTGGATGCTTATATTACGTGGGCTGTGTTATATACTACGTGCGCAGTGTTATATACTACATGGGCTGTGTTATATACTACGTGGGCAGTGTTATATACTGCGTGGGCTGTGTCATATACTGCGTGGGCTGTGTCATATACTACGTGGGCTGTGTTATATACTACGTGGGCTGTTATATACTACGTGGGCTGTTATATACTACATAGTTCCTATATACTACATGACTGTGCTATACTAGGTGGCTGTCTGTGTCTGGCCTCTACTATATGCTATGTGGCTGCTATATATATATATATATACATATACATATATATTCTAGAATACTCGATGCGTTAGAATCGGGCCACCATCTAGTTTAATATAACTCCCCTGATGAATTCCCACGACTGGGGAAGAAACGTGTACAGAGATTTAATATCATATTTCATCTTTGGTGGTGGATTGTCCATAGTAGGGTTCACTTGGGGCCTGATCTTGTTAGGACAGGAGCACTGCAAGGGGCACGACAGGGAGTTAAGGGAAAATAAACCTCCCCTTAACGCTCTCTCCTCCATCATTGCTTCCAAATGTATCAGCGTCTAAGATGCCGATACAGTTGAATGCACGATGAGGGGGGACCGGGAGCCAACTCTGGCACCAAGACCCATGACTCATAGGTCCCAAAGCGGCCATGTGGCCTGCCACTATAAAGGTACCTTCACACATAACGATATTGTTAACTATATCGTTGCTTTTTGTGACGTAGCAACGATATCGTTAATAAAATCGTTATGTGTGACAGCGACCAACGATCAGGCCCCTGCTGGGAGATCGTTGGTCGCTGAAGAAAGTCCAGAACTTTATTTCGTCGCTGGATCTCCCGTGGACATCGCTGGATCGGCGTGTGTGACACCGATCCAGCGATGTCTTCACTGGTAACCAGGGTAAACAATGGGTAACTAAGCGCAGGGCCGCGCTCAGTAACCCGATGTTTACCCTGGTTACCATCCTAAAAGTAAAAAAAAACAAACAGTACATACTTACCTAACGCTGTCTGTCCTCCAGCACTGTGCTCTGCACTCCTCCTGTACTGGCTGTGAGCGTCGGTCAGCCAGAAAGCAGAGCGGTGACGTCACCGCTCTGCTTTCCGGCCGCTGTGCTCACAGCCAGTACAGGAGGAGTGCAGAGCACAGCGCCGGGGACAGACAGCGTTAGGTAAGTATGTACTGTTTGTTTTTTTAACTTTTAGGATGGTAACCAGGGTAAACATCGGGTTACTAAGCGCGGCCCTGCGCTTAGTTACCCGATGTTTACCCTGGTTACCGGCATCGTTGGTCGCTGGAGAGCGGTCTGTGTGACAGCTCTCCAGCGACCAAACAGCGACGCTGCAGCGATCCGGATCGTTGTCGGTATCACTGCAGCGTCGCTTAATGTGAAGGGGCCTTTAGCGGCGTGCCACTGGCTGTGGGCCCCTGAGGGAGTTGGTGCCCTAGATAAATGCCTGGTTTGCCTGCCCCTAAAGCAGATCCTGCTACCCAATGACCTCTTCATAGACCGTGCCTCCCATGGAATTTATCCATAGGAATCAAAGGACATCTCCAGAATACTGTTTCATATTGCCGATAAAGCTGGTGTAAAGCATACATATCTCCAAATAATGTTGGCAGCTCACGAAAGATGACAACTGAGGCCCATTTAACTGCCTAAAAATATTTAGTTAGCAAAAAAAAAATCTGTAAATATAGGTGATACCTACCCTTAGGAACATCGGGAGAAAAGTGTGACTCAGTCCTGAAAGTACCTTTGTACATAGCAGGATCACAGTCTGCTGTAGTTGTGATTATATAAATTGGATTAAAAGATTATATTCATCTGCTGCCAGATTATATCCAAAAAGCAGAAAAATGTTTAATCTCCAGTGAAGAAATACATAAATGTTTGCAAAGGATAAACTCACGTATTCTGTGATGCAATAAGTATGAGACATAGAAAGTGTTTTCTTATACAGGAGGTATATATATTTCCAAAAGATACGTAAAGTATGGAGCGGAATGAAAGTGCAGGTGCAGTGACAAATGAGATTACTCTGAGCTGTGGGCTAAAGGATCACAGCACTTGGTAAAGCATAGCAAGGATCTTGTTATAGTAATTTGTGTTGGTCCTAGATCATGGACCCCCAAGAGATGCCTTTTTTTCTTAGAGCCAAAGTATCATGGAAGATAATAGCTAAATCTGAAAGTGCATTTAAAGAAGACAGGCGAACCTTAGATGTCTGTTTTAGTAATTACTGGTCCATTGTTTCTTTATCACTCTGCATTATGCTGATCCTATGTTACTCTTCCTGAAAATTGATGAATAAAGTGATAACAAGACATTGCCATTTCTGTTTTTTTCAATATAGCCAGGCTATACACAGTCTGACACTGTCCAATCAGTTCTGGCAGTGTCAGAAATTGTAGCGATATGCTTTATTGACAAGGGGAATAGTACCATCAAGTTGACAATAAATTATTTACATGCAATGTAGCAATGTGTCAAGGTGATTTCAGTGTCATACAACACAACACATGTTGCCGTTTAGCCCTAACCGTATTCACACATTTTCAGGAGGAATAACAGTGGAATTGCCCTCTCAGAGTTCTAAGAAAAGATGTTTTGTAATTGGAATTTAATGTGCAAGTTATTTACTACAGAAGAGGTATGTCAGGTGATTAGATTCTTTTTAATTAAAAGGGTAGTCACTTTGCATATTTTTTTAAAAGAATTCTCCTATGACAATAATTGAATAGTGCCACCATAGGGGAAATGAAGCATTACAGTCTAGCAAGATTCTGTAACTACGTGGCCAATTATGCATTTTCTGTCAAAGTGTCAAGCAGAGCCAAGGGGTCAGTGGACATTGTATTTTGCCAACAATGTCTTGAAAGAACCATTTACAGTATCTTCACTTTTAAAGAGGTAATTCCCTGAAAAACTTCTATCTGTGTAGAAATATTATCGCCTGTGCACACCACTGGGGCACGCAACAACCCCAGCTCCCTATTCTGAAGGAGTTTCAATAGAGCAGTGTTTATGAAGGTCATGGACATGGTGTCAGCTATTTTATATACAGTAGAAAAGAATAGGAGTTTATAATGCTTCAAAACATAACAGTTCTTTTATTATAAATACATATCATTAGAAAATCACAGACAAACAATATAAAAAATGGTAACAACAATTGAAAACAAGCGAAACGCACGTAGGGGACTCAGGGGGTCCTATAGGCTGGGCGGACTCCCTTTGTGGTGCTTTATACTTTCGTATGATCCGTTTGATGTTATTTATACGTACAGTTAGGTCCATATATATTTGGACAGAGACAACATTTTTCTAATTTTGGTTATAGACATTACCACAATGAATTTTAAGCAAAACAATTCAGATGCAGTTGAAGTTCAGACTTTCAGCTTTCATTTGAGGGTATCCACATTAAAATTAGATGAAGGGTTTAGGAGTTTCAGCTCCTTAACATGTGCCACCCTGTTTTTAAAAGGACCAAAAGTAATTAGACAGATTCAATAATTTTAAATAAAATGTTCATTTTTAGTACTTCGTTGAAAACCCTTTGTGGGCAATGACTGCCTGAAGTCTTGGACTCATGGACATCACCAGACGCTGTGTTTCCTCCTTTTTGATGCTCTGCCAGGCCTTCACTGCTGTGGTTTTCAGTTGCTGTTTGTTTGTGGACCTTTCTGTCTGAAGTTTAGTCTTTAACAAGTGAAATGCATGCTCAATTGGGTTAAGATCCAGTGACTGACTTGGCCATTCAAGAATATTCCACTTCTTTGCTTTAATAAACTCCTGGGTTGCTTTGACTTTATGTTTTGGGTCATGGTCCATCTGTAGTATGAAACGACAACCAATCAATTTGGCTGCATTTGGCTGGATCTGAGCACATAGTATGTCTCTGAATACCTCAGAATTCATTCGGCTGCTTCTGTCCTGTGTCACATCATCAATAAACACTAGTGACCCAGTGCCACTGGCAGCCATGCATGCCTAAGCCATCACACTGCCTCCGCCGTGTTTTACAGATGATGTGGTATGCTTTGTGATCATGAGATGTACCACGCCTTCGCCATACTTTTCTCTTTCCATCATTCTGGTAGAGGTTGATCTTGGCTTCATCTGTCCAAAAAATGTTCTTCCAGAACTTTGTTGGCTTTTTTAGATGTTTTTTTAGCAAAGTCCAGTATAGCCTTTCTATTCTTGATGCTTATGAGTGGCTTGCACCGTGCAGTGAACCCTCTGTATTTACTTTCATGCAGTCTTCTCTTTATGGTAGATTTGGATATTGATACGCTGACCTCCTGGAGAGTGTTGGTCACTTGGTTGGCTGTTGTGAAGGGGTTTCTCTTCACCATGGAGATTATTCTGCGATCATTCACCACTGTTGTCTTCCGTGGGCACCCAGGTCTTTTTGCATTGATGAGTTCACCAGGCTTTCTTTCCTTCTCAGGATGTACCAAACTGTAGATTTTGCTACTCCTAATATTGTAGCAATTTCTCGAATGGGTTTTTTCTGTTTTCGCAGCTTTAGGATGGCTTGTTTCACCTGCATGGAGTGCTCCTTTGACCGCATGTTTACTTCACAGCAAAACCTTCCAAATGCAAGCACCACACCTCAAATCAACTCCAGGCCTTTTATCTGCTTAATTGAGAATGACGTAGTGAAGGGATTGCCCACACCTGTCCATGAAATAGCCTTGGAGTCAATTGTCCAATTACTTTTGGTCCCTTTAAAAACAGGGTGGCACATGTTAAGGAGCTGAAACTCCTAAACCCTTCATCCAATTTTAATGTGATCCCTCAAATGAAAGCTGAAAGTCTGAACTTCAACTGCATCTGAATTGTTTTGTTTAAAATTCATTGTGGTAATGTCTATAACCAAAATTAGAAAAATGTTGTCTCTGTCCAAATATATATGGACCTAACTGTATGTATCTACTTGTTATCAGGTGTATTTTACGATTCACTTATATGTGTTTGAATTATGTACGTGCTCATGTCAGATATTGGGTTATACGGACCCATGTTTGGTATTTACAATAGTACAAATTATTATACTGTGAGTCCTTTTAAATCCATGTGTTTGCATTGGACATAGGCGTCAGCCCTGCTGTCTGTTATTATAAATACATATCATTAAAAAATCACAGACAAACATTCTAAAAAAATGATAATTAAAGCATTGTGATATTTTCAAGCATTATGAACTCCTATTCTTTTCTCCTATATATAAAATGTTATATGGAGTTGCTTTGATGGTCAGTTAGGACATAAGATTGCCCCTTTTTCTGACCATGCTAACATACATTGGTCTTACCTGGTGGATTTTGTTATAATGATGTCAGCTATGTTATACCGCCAGTACCAGCCTCTAACAGCAGCGACTGGAGCTAGCTCAAATTGCTGCTGTTTAACTACTTAAAGTGAACTTGTCATCTGATTCATGCTACTCAAACCACAGGTAGCATGAATCAGATCTTGGGTACAACCAGGTTTATTTTGCCCTGAAGGGCTCTGGCGTTTCATAGAGTGTATACTTTAAGGATCCGGCCAGGGACTATAGCCGGAGACGAGACTAGTCTGGCACCGTCCCCTGCCTGCTCCTGACTGCACTCCCAGAGTTGATTGACAGGTCTCTGTCATAGCGAGGCCTGTCAATCATCTGCAGCGGTGCTGTGAAGACGCTGCCAGGGACGACCTCACAATAGTCTCATCTCTGGCTATGTCCCTGGATCTTCTAACTACATTTTCTCTTAAACAACAGTATATTTCAGGATAAAATACAGTGTACCTGGCTGGAACCGTGCAGCCTGGATCGGATTCATGCTGCCTGCGGCTTAAGCAGCATGAATCAGATGATAGCTGGCAATCCAGCCACTAAAATAATAAGAAAACTCAATAACGTTGGTATCTTTGCAATCGTGTTGTCCTAGAGACTCATGATGACAAGACATTTTAACTGCACAATCATCGTAAAAACAAAACTAAAAAAAAAACCTATGGCAAAATTGTTTCTTTTTTTTTTTTCACCAGTTCACCTCACTTGGATTTTTTTTCCTGTTTTTCAGTTGTATATGGTAAAATGGATGGTGTGGTTAAAAATTAAAACTCATCCTACAAAAATCAAGCTCTTATACGGCTATGTGGACAGAAAATAAAACAGTGCTCTTGGAACAAAAAGCGCTACAGCAAAAATTAAAATTCTCTGTGTTCTTATGGAGTTAACTGAGATACAAACTGAAAGTTACACTATGTTATGTCTTTTTGTGTAATTGCAATATACAGTATTTATTCCTGCACTGTAATAAAGCATGATCTATTCTGGATTAGCTAGCTTGGTAAGGGAGGTAGATGGACGTGTTGAAACTTCAGACAATGCCAGCATGCATGTATGTGTCTGTTTGAACATGTTGATATGGTGACTCACTGATTTATAAATAGACAGAGACATGATGAAATCTGTGAGTGCTTAATAGCAGAGAGGTTGGAAAAGGTAGAAACATTTCTGAATGTATGTATGCATCAATGTTATAAAAGGTCTAATAAGAAAATTTCACTTATTGAAACATAAAATACATTCTTAAGCTCAAGATATACAGTGAAGGAAATAATTATTTGATCAGTCGCTGATTTTGTAAGTTTGCCCACTGACAAAGACATGAACAGTCTGTAATTTTAAGGGTAGGTTAGTATTAACATTGAGAGATAGAATATCAAAAATAACATACAGAAAATCACATTGTATAAATAATAATATAAATGTATTTGCATTTTGCAGTGAGAAATACCGTAAGTATTTGATCCCTCTGGCAAACAAGACTTAATACTTGGTGGCAAAACCCTTGTTGGCAAGTACAACAATCAGACGTTTTGTGCACTTGATGATGAGGTTTGTGTACATGTCAGGAGGAATTTTGGTCCACTCCTCTTTGCAGATCATCTCTAAATCATTAAGATTTTGAGGCTGTCGCTTGACAACTTGGAGCTTCGACTCCCTCCATAAGTTTTCTATGGTACTAAGGTCTGGACACCTGCTAGGCCACTCCATGACCATGTGCTTCTTTTTGAGCCACTATTTTGTTGCCTTGGCTGTATGTTTTAGGTCATTGTCTTGCTGGAAGACCCAGTCACGATCCGTTTTTAGTGTCCTAGAGGATGGAAGGAGGTTGTCACTCAGGATTTTATGGTACATGGCTCCATCCATTCTCCCATTGATGCAGTGAAGTAGTCCTGTTCCCTTAGCAGAGAAACACCCCCAAAACATAATGCTTCCACCTCCATACTTGACAAGGGGATGGTGTTTTGGGGTCATAGGCAGCATTTCTATTCCTCCAAAAACAGCGAGTTGAGTTAATGCCAAAGACCTCAACTTTTGTCTCATCTGACCACAGCACCTTCTCATAATCACTCACAGAATCATCCAGGCAGTAGCATAGCTACCGGGGGAGCAGAGGGGGCGGTGGCCCAGGGCCCTGTGCTCTGAGGGGGCCCACCCGGAGCTACATTACTGCAACTGTATCGGCGTGCACAGACCGCCGATAAAGTTACATTCTGCGGCAGAGCAGGGAGACACGAGTTCCCTGCTCTTTCGCCCAGCTGCTGTGCGGCCCCTGAGGAGGAGGTGGTGGGGGGCCCTGTGCCAGGGGTGGGCCCCCCGCCTGTCATCGCAGGGTCAGCTTGATAAGAGAGGGAGCGTTACGCTCCTTCTGCCATCATCCCCCTGTCAGCGTCTGATGTCACTGACGCCAACACTGACAGGGGGTAACGATGATGTCAGTACAAGGCGCCCGCTATCAGGAGATGAGCGGGCACTCAGAGCACTGCGGGAACAAGGAGGAAGAAAGGTGAGTATTTTTTTTTGCTTATTTTAATCGGGTGCATTATACTGTACTGGATGCCTAATGGGGCTCCATTATATTGTACTGGCTGCCTAATGGGGGTGTATTATACTATACTGCCTGCCTAATGGGGGTGCATTATATTGTACTGGCTGCCTAATGGGGGTGCTTTATAGTATACAGGCTGCATAATGGGGGTGCATTATACTATGCAGGCTGCCTAATGGGGTGCATTATATTGTATTGGCTGCCTAATGGGGGTGCATTATACTATACAGGCTGCCTAATGGGGGTGCATTATACTATACAGGCTGCCTAATGGGGGTGCATTATATTGTACTGGCTGCCTAATGGGGGTGCATTATACTATACAGGTTGCCTAATGTGGGTGCATTATACTATACAGGCTGCCTAGTGGGGGTGCATTATATTGTACTGGCTGCCTAATGGGGGTGCATTATACTATACAGACTGCCTAATGGGTGCATTATACACTACTGGCTGCCTAATGAGGGTGCATTATACTAAACAGACTGCCTAATGGGGGTGCATTATACAGTACTGGCTGCCTAATGGGTTAGCATTATACTGTACTGGCTGCCTATGGGGGTGCATTATATTGTATTGGCTGCCTATGGGGAGTGCATTATACTGTACAGGCCTGTGGGGAGTGCATTATACTATATAGTCCTATGGGGAATGTATTATAGTATACATGCCTATGGAGGTGCATCATACTGTACTGGCTGCCTATGGGGAGTGCATTATACTGTACAGGCCTATGGGGAGTGCATTATACTATACAGGCCTATAGGAGTACATTATACTATACAGGCCTATGGGGAATGTATTATACTATATTGAGGACTATTTAGCACATTATACTACATGGAGGCTATCTAGGGGGCCATCATACAGTGTGGGAATTACAGTAAAAGGGCCATCACACAGTGTTGGGGCCATCAAGCAGTTTGAGGGCTACTAAGGCCTTTCACACTTCCGGTTTTTACAGTCACAATCCGTCAAAATGTTGAAAAGACGGATCCTGTGCAGATTGTAAAAAATAGATGCACTGGATCCTTTTTTTTTTTTTATGGATCCGTAGCGTTTTCCAAGCGATCTATAGCAAAACTGATTGACAGGTTGGTCACACTTGTCAAACATAGTGTTTGACAAGTGTGGCCAACTTTTTACTATTGATGTTGCCTATGCAGCATCAATAGTAAAAAGATATAATGTTAAAAATAATTAAAAAAAATAAAAAATCTTGATATTCTCACCTTCCGGCGTCGCTCGCAGCCTTCCCCATGCTCGTGACACTCGCGATGCTCCCATTCCCAGTAATGCCTTGCGAAATGACCCGATGACATAGCGGTCTCGCGAGACCTCTACATCATCTGGGGTCATTGCAGTGATGCATTACTGAGAACGGGAGCATCGCGAGCGTCACGAGCATGGGGAAGGCTGCGAGGAACGCCGGAAGGTGAGAATATCAAGATTTAAAAATTTTTTCCATTATTTTTAACATTATATCTTTTTACTATTGATGCTACATAGGCAGCATCAATAGTAAAAAGAGAGAGAGCGAGCGAGAGAGAGAGAGAATTTCCCTGATTGGAAATTCTTCCATGCCTGCTCAGTTTCAAAAGACGGAACCCATTGCTGGATTCCTGCTTTTGACACACAGCGACGGCTCTTGCGTCCATAGGCTTCCATTATAGCCAATGACAAACGGTGCAGGACCGTCGCTGCATGATTTTCCGATGTGCACAAAAAAGTTCCTCGGTGCATTGTCACCGCCCGACAGACAACGATTTTACGACAGATCCAGTGCACGACGGATGAAACGGAAGGCCATCCGTCACAATCCGTCGCTAATGCAAGTCTATAAGAAAAAAACGAAGCATTGTGATGGAAAAAGAAAAACGGAAGCGTGAAAGAGGCCTAAGGGGTCAGTATATTGTGTGGGGGTACATTACAGTGAGGAGACATCAGTTTATGTATAAGAGAGCATCATATTGTGTATAAGGGAGCTGTACAGGGGGGAGACTCAGGACATTATTCAATGTTAAATGGGCACTTATTGTTATAGGGGAACTCAGGTTACTGTGACTATCAAAGGGGCACACAGAGGGCATTATTACTTTCTAGAGAGCAAAACGTGGGCACTGTGTTCAGGTGAACTTGCACCCGGCATTACTATATTATAGAGGGTTGCTTTAGAATTTAGCGGGCACAGAACCACACAGCAGGTGTAGTAATAGGGACACATACGGAAGCAGCGGCTCAGTATTGGGGTATCAGCAGGATGAGGAGTTTGTGCAGGTTGGGAATAGATGGTGACGTGCTGAAAATATGAGGCATGAAATGTTTCTTTGTTGTATTCTCTGCAGACGAGTCCTGGCTGGAAAAAGTTGTCATGTCGGTCTGGGCCAGATGTAAAAGACCAGAAAAGTAAACCACTCCATCAGAAAGAACGTCAGCGGTCAGACATTATCTGTAACTGTGCTGTGATCGTTATATATTCTGCAGGGCTGGTATTTACCACTGACCATATGGCGGTAATATCAATGTTGCTCTTTGTATAGAGATTATTTTCAGCAACATCGTGGTCATCTGCTGAGGTTCTCTTCTACTATTAGGGTGCGTCATCCAGTTGTAATCAAGGTTACCTGGTTAGGGCCACCCCTGAACCAAAACCCTAGCTACGCCTCTGCCTCCAGGTGTTCATTGGCAAACTTCAGACGGGCCTGCAAATGTGTGTTCTTGAGCAGGGGGACACTGCAGGATTTTAAACCTTTACGGCGTAATGTGTTACCAATGATTTTCTTGGTGACTGTGGCCCCAGCTGCCTTGATATCATTAACAAGTTCCCCCTGTGTAGTTTTAGGCTGATCTCTCACTTCCTCATGACCAAAGATACCCCAAGAGGTGAGCTTTTGCATGGTGCCCCAGATCGATGTTAATTGACAGTCATTTTATATTTCTTCCATTTTCTTACTATTGCACCAACAGTTGTCTCCTTCTCACCGAGCGCCTTACTTATGGTTTTGTAGCCCATTCCAGTTTTGTGCAGGTCTATGATCTTGTCCCTGACATCCTTATGAAGCTCTTTGGTCTTGCCCATGTTGTAGAGGGTAGAGTCTGACTGATTGAGTCTGTGGACAGGAGTCTTTTATAAAGGTGACTATGTAAGGTAGCTGTCTTTAATGCAGGTAACGAGTTGATTAGGAGCGTCTAACTGGTCTGTGGGAGCCAGAACTCTTAATGGTTGGTAGGGGATCAAATACTTATTTCTCACTGCAAACTGCAAATATATTTATATAATTTATACAATGTGATTTTATGGATTATTTTTATTTTTGATATTCTATCTCTCAATGTTAAAATTAACCTACCCTTAAAATTATAGACTGTTCATGTCTTTGTCAGTGGGCAAACTTACAAAATCAGCAAGGGTACTTGGATACTTATTTTCTTCACTGTATGATATGTAAACTTAAAAAAAATAGTTTCTAAAGGTAAATATTCATAGATTAAATTAATTTTAGCAACCATATGATAGGTAATAATGTGCAATCGGACCCCCAAAAATTATATATTTGATTGTACTGATAGAGATAGCTGTACTGACAGTGTCACTGTCACAGCCATTGTTACAGTTTCCCAGTGATTACGTTTACATTGAGGAGTTTAGACTCTCCATTCTCAGTAGTTGGGGGTATCAGTGGCGGGACGCCCAGTGATTATATGTGTATCCAGTGGTGTAACTAGAGTCAGAAAAATTTGGACCTGAACCTCCACCTGCATGTTGGTCAGATGTATGGGTCCTTGTAGCACTGTAAATCCTATAAAGACATATGTGTTGCCCACCCTCCCCCATAATGTAATATTGTCACCCATCCTGGGCCCCTTCCTGGTATAATGTTGTCCACCCGGAGCCCCTTCTGGTTATAATGCCACCCGCCCTGAGTCCCTTCCAGTGATAATGCTCCCCATCCTAGGCTCTGTGCAGTAATAATTTCCAACATTTTGTGTCCTTTCCAGTAAGAATATCTCCCATCTTGGGCCCCTACCAGTAATAATGTCTTGCAACCTGGGCCCCTAACTGGTATAATGTTCTCCATCCTGGGCCCCTTGCTGGTATAATGTTCCAAATTCTGGTATGATGTCCCTATGCAATCCCCTTCCAGTAATAATGTCCCCCTGTCTTCCTGGTATAATGTCCACTGTCCTTGTATAATGTCCTCATACAGTCCCTTTCCAGTAATAATGTTTCCCCTCTTGTTATAATGTCCACCATCTTGGGCCCCCACCTTTTATAATGTCTCCCATCCTTTTGGGCCTCTTCCTGATCCACTTGCAGTAATGTCTCGCATCCTGGTGCAATGTCCCCATCCTGGCCCCCTTCAGTAGTATATGTCCCCCATCTTTGGCCCCTTCCCGTAATAATATCCCTTACTTGGGCCCCTTCCTGGTATAAAGTCCCCCATCTTGGTATAATGTCCCCATGTAGTCCTCTTTCAGTAATAATATCTCCCATCCTGGGCTTTTTCTGGTATAATGTCCCCCATCCTGGTATAATATCCCCATCCAGTCTCCTTCCAGTAATAATGTCTCCCCTCATATGCCCATACTGTAATTGTAATAAATAGTCCTTTATTACCAGATGAGCTATGATGCAGCCCCCAGAAATCCTACCAGACCAGATGGGAGGAGAAGGAAAAACTTCTAGGTTCTGACACAATGATGGTCATCTACTACAAAAGGGATCAACCACCAGGGATGTTGACACGGTGAGAGGACTCACAGCTTAGGCTACGTTCACATTAGCATTGTGCGGCGCAGCGTCGGGCGCAGCGTCGGGTGCAGCCGCGGCGACGCATGCGTCATGCGCCCCTATATTTAACATGGGGGGCGCATGGACATGCGTTGTCTTGCGTTTTGTGACGCATGCGTCATTTTGGCGCAACTGTCAGGGCGCAGAGGACGCTGCATGATGCAGTTTTTTCTGCGCCAAAAATCATGCAAAAAATTAACGCATGCGTCACAAAACACTGCATTGTGCATGCGTTTTGCATGCGTTGTGCGTTGTATCGCCAACGCTGCGCCGCACAACTCAAATGTGAACGTAGCCTTACCTACTAGACCTTATCGACAATATGTCCAGTAAGTACAATGGTAAGAACCAGGATAATAAGGAACCCCAGTCAGATGCTGATCACTCCCTTATTCCCTGATGTAAGCATGAGGAGCAACTATAGTTTGTAAAATGTGCAAGGTTGACAAATAACAAACACATATAATCAAGCAAGACAAGTAAAATGGAGAGTTATAGTGAATGAACAAAAAATTGTCTTCCTAGTTGTACATGCAGGTGATGTGCCTCTAGCAACATAGCAGGAATGCAAACTTAAAGATTTCGAATCTATGAACTAATGCGAGATTTAACCTTGATGAATCTGTAGAATTCATTAAAAGTACATTTTCCTTTAAAAAATATTACTGATGCACTTTTAATACTTATTTTGTAGCCAGATAAACATTGTCAATCTAACCTAGCTAAAATACATACCACAAACATGGTCCCAAGAAACAATGAAAACCCTATATTAAGGTCACCAATCTAACCCAAGAAGAGGTGCGAAACCGGCTAAATAAGATTAAAATAGATAAATCTCCAGGTCCGGATGGCATACACCCACGAGTACTAAGAGAACTAAGTAATGTAATAGATAAACCATTATTTCTTATTTTTAGGGACTCTATAGCGACGGGGTCTGTTCCGCAGGACTGGCGCATAGCAAATGTGGTGCCAATAGTCAAAAAGGGCTCTAAAAGTGAACCTGGAAATTATAGGCCAGTAAGTCTAACCTCTATTGTTGGTAAAATATTTGAAGGGTTTCTGAGGGATGTTATTCTGGATTATCTCAATGAGAATAACTGTTTAACTCCATATCAGCATGGGTTTATGAGAAATCGCTCCTGTCAAACCAATCTAATCAGTTTTTATGAAGAGGTAAGCTATAGGCTGGACCACGGTGAGTCATTGGACGTGGTATAACTCGATTTTTCCAAAGCGTTTGATACCGTGCCGCACAAGAGGTTGGTACACAAAATGAGAATGCTTGGTCTGGGGGAAAATGTGTGTAAATGGGTTAGTAACTGGCTTAGTGATAGAAAGCAGAGGGTGGTTATAAATGGTACAGTCTCTAACTGGGTCGCTGTGACCAGTGGGGTACTGCAGGGGTCGGTATTGGGACCTGTTCTCTTCAACATATTCATTAATGATCTGGTAGAAGGTTTACACAGTAAAATATTGATATTTGCAGATGATACAAAACTATGTAAAGCAGTTAATACAAGAGAAGATAGTATTCTGCTACAGATGGATCTGGATAAGTTGGAAACTTGGGCTGAAAGGTGGCAGAGGTTTAACAATGATAAATGTAAGGTTATACACATGGGAAGAAGGAATCAATATCACCATTACACACTGAACAGGAAACCACTGGGTAAATCTGACAGGGAGAAGGACTTGGGGATCCTAGTTAATTATAAACTTACCTGGAGCTTACCTGGAGCAGCCAGTGCCAGGCAGCAGCTGCCAAGGCAAACAGGATCATGGGGTGCATTAAAAGAGGTCTGGATACACATGATGAGAGCATTATACTGCCTCTGTACAAATCCCTAGTTAGACAGCACATGGAGTACTGTGTCCAGTTTTGGGCACCGGTGCTCAGGAAGGATATAATGGAACTAGAGAGAGTACAAAGGAGGGCAACAAAATTAATAAAGGGGATGGGAGAACTACAATACCCAGATAGATTAGCGAAATTAGGATTATTTAGTCTAGAAAAAAGACGACTGAGGGGCGATCTAATAACCATGTATAAGTATATAAGGGGACAATACAAATATCTCACTGAGGATCTGTTTATACCAAGGAAGGTGACGGGCACAAGGGGGCATTCTTTGCGTCTGGAGGAGAGAAGGTTTTTCCACCAACATAGAAGAGGATTCTTTACTGTTATGGCAGTGAGAATCTGGAATTGCTTGCCTGAGGAGGTGGTGATGGCGAACTCAGTCGAGGGGTTCAAGAGAGGCCTGGATGTCTTCCTGGAGCAGAACAATATTGTATCATACAATTATTAGGTTCTGTAGAAGGACGTAGATCTGGGGATTTATTATGATGGAATATAGGCTGAACTGGATGGACAAATGTCTTTTTTCGGCCTTACTAACTATGTTACTATGTATGTTACTAAAATTAGTTAGGAACAATAAAAAATACATTAAGTACTGGTTTACTTATATATGTAAGACATTGCTGAAATTCTCGCTATTGTTTCAACAAATTGGGTAAATCGATAATACAAGAAACTTTGTATCATATATGTTAGGGAAATCTGCTTCTTTCTCCACTTAGGAGCCACTTATTTTCCTACTTTTGCATCCTGAACTCATCAGAAATACTGCTAAAATGTGTCTAGTTCAACAGAAGTCGGACTCCGAGCTCACTTAGAGACCAGATTATGGTCGACTTTTAAAGTCTGTGGAAAAAGAGAAGGGAAGAGTCAGAAGGAGCAGCGTGAGAGAGAAAAGCAGAGAGAGTGGTGTTTCATCCTTAGCTGTAGTCACAGATATACTGCTCAATATTGTATAATGTCCTAATGTCCTCTATGCTGCTGCTCTCAAACATGTGCTGCTACTGGATAGACAATTAGGAATCCCTCTTGTCTCTGAGTGCTATGTATGAGAGAATTCATATCAGCTAGTATCCAACCACTAGCTCTGAAACAACTGAAAATTAGAAATAAATAGAGCCTGTAGAGGGGGAAACTGATGAAAAATGTGGGAAAAAATGGCCAGAAATATATATAAAAAAGCTCAGTTGCAATACCAGACACAACGCATCAACAACAATGAGATGGACCTCAGACAATCAGTTTATATTTTTTGCAGGTGCCTTGCTAAATCGTCTGATGGATATAGACTATGATTTTGGACATCCTGTAGTTTGGTCTCTTGTAGAAATCTATGCCTGCAAATTTGGATTTGATCGAAAATCATTTTAGAAAAGTCCAGAAAAGCAATAGAGCAGGTGACTGATGGATTCACTCGTTTGCAATCTGCTTTTTATGACGCAAAATTTTTAAAGGAACCTTATTGCAAAAATGCTTTTTAGCCAAAAAATATATGCATTTAAGTAATAATGGTTCTTCAAATGTGTTGATATCTTTAAAGCATATGTAGTACTGTATATAAACTACATATGAAAATAAGAGATTTTAGAAATGCATTGATTTACTTATCTGCTTATAATCCCAGGTTACAGCCTGTGTTATAGTGCAGAATTGTGAATGCAGATCTGGACTAACTATACTTCCACTTTACGGCATACAATCGGTCATGTCCTCTCTCCTTCTGTACTTGTGTGTGCATTGTATTGCTCATGTTTATTGTACTTGTTTATGTATGCCCCTTTTTTCACATGTAAAGCGCCATGGAATAAATGGCACTATAAAAATGAATAATAATAATAATGCAACCACTGTATGTCACACACAGCATGGAGCTTTTCTTAAAATCAGCCCTCTTTTCTAATTTATTATTTTCTAATCCTATTAACCAGACTATATTTTCCATAACATTCCCTGCCCATTATTTTTATTATAAGCAGACATTAATCAGCTGTGCTTATTTTACATGACAAAACCATCCTTGACATTCACAGAGAACCCATGCTAGTTTCACTGTCAATAAACCCTGCTGCTTGGCAACGTTGGGGCATGCTGGCAGATTTTTAGCTGCGGGGCAAATGTTTATTACTGGCCTAGATATCTAGTTCACTAACCCTTATGTTTGCAGTTGTGAATGCTATCGCATTTTGCACAATTTACACAAATCAATGTACGGTAATTACTCTAATTTTTATGTAAAAGTATGACTCTCACTAGTAAAGTAATGGGTGGCATTAGTTCAACATTTTGCCCAATACCCAAATACGGGTTATTATTTTATGGAAATCCTAATGAAATCCCTGA
This sequence comes from Ranitomeya imitator, assembly GCF_032444005.1. Classification (NCBI taxonomy): domain Eukaryota; kingdom Metazoa; phylum Chordata; class Amphibia; order Anura; family Dendrobatidae; genus Ranitomeya; species Ranitomeya imitator. The sequence goes on along the minus strand of NC_091282.1, from coordinate 734,241,604 downwards.
ATCAGTTCCGTGCAAACCACCATCTGCACAGGGTTTGTACTTCTACCAATATATGCAGGGACTCTGTGTAGCCTGCCCTGCAGTCTGAAACTATTCTGGCCTCCTACTGGTATTGAGTTCATGTCCATTAGCAAAATGTAGATTGTAAGCACCATGAAGTATTCACTGGGGATGTAGCAAAACACCTTGAAGCATCAGTCTTTTATAACCACCTTTAATAGTGAATGAGTCTAGGATAAGAAAGCTTATTGTTTTTTTTCATCTCCACTCCAGTGGTTCCTTACTGCACCTCCTCGGATCACAGTGGAGCCTGGTGTATTCCCGTCCCAGCCCTATGTGGATGGTGTTTTGTGTGGTGCCTTCTGTTGACGACAGGACCGGCGTCTGCACACGGCGCACCCAGGCAACTGCCGGGGCCCTGAGCAGGAGGGGGGCCCACCCACCGTCGGGGACACAGGTGCGCTATGGGGGCCCGGTCTCAGCGCCCACAAGTGGGACCCACCCCGCTTGCTCAGGACCCTGGTACATGCGATAATTACCTCTACCCGTTCCTCCGTTGCGACGTCTTCCACGCCTTGTGACATTTCAGGTCAGAAGGCGCTATGATGTCACTAGTATGCGCCCTCTGCCTGAGCAGTCACAGTGCATGGTACTAGGGTTGCCGACATTGAGCCAGGGTGCCATACCATTTCACAATAGGATGCCAACCTCTGCAGTCAGGCAGGGAGAGTCAGTAAGGTGCACTAGGGAAATACAGGCCCCTACATTTCCCGTTTTTTTCTGACGCTGGATACATTGTGCATAGGCATTTGTACCTACATGTGACCAAAACAACCCAAATGGTTATTGGTAATTTTTTTCACTGAATTCGTACTTTATTCACAATTTAGGTTTCACTAATTTGTAGGAACAAAGTATATATTCCACCCTAGTTCATGATAGCAATTTGTAGTAATTAAGTGTTTTTTGTACAGTCCTTTTAAAATAAATAATAAAAGTTATATTTCCAGGACGTCCCTCCTGACAGCACCACCAGGAGGTTGTCCTTCATATCCTTGATAGGGACAGGAACACAGAAGAGGTTAAATAGCCCCTCCCCACCTCCACCCTTCAGTGTTTTTCCTGTCCCTATCAGGGACAGACGCAGGAGAGTGTTCTCCAGAAGAGAATGGATTTACCTAATGCCGGATGTCAGGTTCGGTAGAGCAGGTGCCCCCAAGGGCGGTCTTCTCCTCCTGGAGGGGGCTCTTGGCCGCGGTACTCTCGTTGGAGGGACTCCTTAGATCGCATGATACCGACGGAGGTCCCTCACGTGATAAGGTAGAGCTGTGTGCTCCCGTCAGCTGCCTCATCCCTTCACAAAGGGGCTCTGAGGCAGCGGCTGCTGCAGTGGTGTCCAGCGCTGTTCCCCTGAGCTCTACTTGCAGCCGGCGCTGGTGGAGTCTCTCCGAGCTTCCGGTTCCGGCGCTTCACGTCAGAGGGGAGCATGCCGGTGACGATTTCCGGGGGGGGGCGTGGCCAAATTCCCGGGGTCTGCGGCGCCGGTGGTTTCCGGGTCGGCCGAGTCACGTCAGCGAGGAGAGCCTGGGGCATGATGGCGCCGAGATCAGATGGTCCCAGGCTGGTCAGCGTGCATTCCAGATGGCGCATGCGCAGTACAGCTGGGGACCTGCAATCACCATAGATGCCAGCAGCTGAGCTCGGAAGGAAGATGAATCAGATGTCTTGAAGTCGGCTAAGACTGACTATTTAATGACGGACAGCTGACAGCACACCTGTTTTAGTGAGATGGAGGGTGCTAGTCATCCAGACGTCCAGTCCTTAGAGCTGCCCATGGACCATGTGAGTAAACGTGGTGGGGAAGTACCTTCCGGGACTTTAGATCCGTTAGCTATAGGACCTTCTTTTAAATTTTAGGACAAGGACATCCCCAAGCGGTCTGCGAAGTGTGCATTGCTAAACTACTCAAAGACGAACAAGCTTCGTTATTAACTAACATTAAAACAATGATTAGAGATGAAGTCCAGGCTACCGTATCAACATTGGTGCCACCCCAATCCCCTCACCCTAAGAGGCCCAGAAGGGATATGAACTTGAGTTTGGAAGAAGGAGAAGTATCAGGATATTTCGACCTGGACTCGGGTGAAGGTGACAATTCCTCGGTAGTATTTCCAGAGGAACGCAAAAGATACCTGTCTTCATCCGAAAACACAGACGTGCTCCTAAAAGCAGTTAGGAGTACTATGAAAATAGAGGACTCCACTGAACCACTATCGGTTCAGGACGAAATGTTCGGGGGCCTGAGAACCCGCAGAAATAGAGTATTTCCAGTTAACAACCATATAACGGCGATGATACTGGAAGAATGGGAAGATGTGGGGAAAAAGCTAGTAGACCCAAGGGACTTCAAGTACCGTCTTCCCTTTGATCCGGAAGAAACTAAAGTCTGGGAATCTGTCCCAAAGATCGACATTCCGGTAGCTAAAGTCTCAAGGAAAACATCTATTCCTTTTGAAGACTCATCTGGGTTAAACGACACGATGGATAAAAGGTCGGAAGATCTCCTTAAAAAAGCCTGGGAGTCATCAGCTGCGATTATGAAAACAAACATAGCGGCCACCTCTGTAGCAAGATCCATGAGCCTCTGAGTAGATGAGCTGGAAGGCCACATTAAAGACAGGACTCACAGGAAAGAAATTCTGAAGTCTCTGTCAATACTAAGAATGGCGACTGATTTCATGGCGGATGCTTCAGTAGAGTCAGTGTGTTTTGCAGCTAGAAATAACGCCCTGTCAAATGCGGAAAGGCGGGCCCTGTGGCTAAGATCTTGGACGGGAGATACTCAGTCAAAAATAAACTTTGTTCGATTCCGTTCTCAGGTTCTCATGTATTTGGTCCTGTCCTAGATGAGCTGCTCGAGAAAGCATCTGACAAGAACAAGGGCTTTCCCGAAGAGAAGCCTAAGAAGTTGCCATTCTTTCGGAAAACTCGCTCCCACCCTAGGCAGGACTACAAAGGGAAAGGGAAGTCCAGCAGATGGAGCTACCCTAAAGGCGGCAGGGGAAGAGGTTCCTTTCAAGACCAATCATCAGGACCAAGCAGACAATGATGCCAACAATATAGGAGGGAGACTACAGTACTTCCTAGAGGGCTGGCAGAATATCACTCGAAATCAGTGGATCGGAACGGTCGCCCAGGGGTACAGGATAGCATTCACCCAGCTGCCCCCCAAAAGGTACTGCCTAACGCATACCGAGTCGTCACAAGCCCATCAAAGACTGTTAACAGACGTACAAGAACTCTCAGAACTGCAGGTCATAGTTCCGGTACCCCATCACCAGCGATTTCATGGACATTACTCCAGCCTGTTCTCCATAACAAAACCAAGCGGAGAATACCGTACAATAATAAACATAAGACCATTAAATTAGTGGGTAGCTTACAAACACTTCAAGATGGAGTCTCTCCGATCAATTATACTTTTCATAAAAAAGGACTCAGTAATGTACACGCTACATCTCAAACATGCGTACTACGATGTACCCATCCATCCCTCACACCAAAAATACCTTAGATTTGCAATAAAAAGCCACGAGAAAATACATAATTTCCAATTCCAGTGCCTACCATTCGGTCTCGCTTCGGCCCCATGAATATTCACAAAACTCAAGACAGAGGTCATGGCCCACTTAAGAGAAAAGAATGTTCTCATCGCCCCATACCTGGACGATCTGTTGTTGATAGCAGATTCGCCTCATCAGATGGAAGAGTCTTTAACAATGACCATATCACTCCTGAAGAGTCTAGGGTGGATAATAAATTCAAAGAAATCAAGTCTCAGACCAGAAAGACAGAAAATATTCCTGGGAGTACAACTAGACTACGAACGGGAATACTCCTTCCTACCAGACCAAAAACAACGGAAAATCAAACAAGAATTTCAGACACTAAGGAAACACAAACACATTTCCATCAGGAAAGCCATGAGGGGTCTAGGTCTAATGACCTCATGTTTTCCCAGCATACAATGGAGCCAGTTTCATTCAAGAATTCTTCAACAAGAGGTCCTTTCAGTATGGAATGGCAAGAAAGATTCATTGGACAACAAGATGTTGTTATCCAGCGAGGTGAAACAATCTCTGGCATGGTTGGTCAACATAAAAAAAACTCAAAAGAGGAAGACCCTGGAGAGTGTCTCCATGCGTAAATGTAACCACAGATGCAAGCTTAAGTGGCTGGGAAGCTCACATAGAAGGACATTACCTTCAGGGAACATGGCCCACATCGGTACCCTACAGTTCCTTCAATTACAGGGAACTCAGAGCAGTTTGGGAAGCACTGAAAAGATGCCAAGAGGAGGTGCAGGGGTGTCACGTCAGGATCTTTTCAGACAACTCGACCACGGTATCTTTCTTCATCAGTGAGGTCCGAGACACCGTCACCTCCAACGTCTACCAGAATCAATATTCTCTTGGGTGGAATGCACTGTGAAGTCCATCACGGCAGTACATCTAAAAGGTTCAGAGAACCAGATAGCAGACTTTCTCAGCAGAGAAAAAGTGCAACCCTCGGAGTGGTCTCTAAACGAAAAAGTCTTTGTTCAGCTAACCCAGCAATGGGGCACACCACAGATAGACTTATTGGCCACAAGGCGAAATACAAAGATAAGAGTTCTTTTCATTAAATCCAAGAGACAATCCAACCGGGGTGGACTCCTTGGCACAAAGCTGGAACATGGAACTTGCTTACGCATTCCCTCCACTCGCTCTAATTCCGAGAGTTCTGAGGAAAATTCAGGAAAGTCTTGCAACAGTAATCCTAATAGTGCCATATTGGCCCAAGAGAAGCTGGTTTCCTCTTCTGAAGTGGATAGCGTTGGAGGATCCAGTTCCGCTACCACCAAGATGGGACCTTCTGATGCAGGGGCCGCTGGCCCATCAAAATCTAGACATGCTATAGCTTTCAGCATGGATCTTGAAAAGGAGATCCTAAGATCAAAAGGTTTATCAGATTCGGTTATCTCAACCATGCAAAAAAGCAGGAAGCCAGTGACCTTGGCTATATATCTAAAAATCTGGAAGAAATTTTGCACACAGAGCAAAACTCCAATATCCATCTTTCAAGGACCAAATATTCCTCAGGTCTTAAATTTCCTTTAAGCAGGCTTCGATATTGAGACCTAGTACTTTAAAAGTACAAATTTCAGCTTTAAGCACCTTTTATGACTATCCACTAGCCGATCACCCCTGGGTAGTAAGGTTCATTAAAGCAACGCAACGTATTAGGCCAACAATACATAGTACAGTACCCCCCTGGAATCTCAGCTTGGTACTAAATGAATTACCTAAAATCTGTAACGTTCAAAACCGTCTTCCTGGTCGCAATAACGTCAGCAAGGCGAATAGGCGAGATCCAAGCCCTGTCCATAACGGACCCATACTTAAAAATACAGGAAGATTGTATTATCTTAAAATTGGATCCTATGTTTCTCCCTAAAGTAGTGACTGACTTTCACAGAAACCAGGAAATTATATTACCTACGTTCTGCCAGAACTACAACCAGGGCTGCCATCAGGGTATTACAGCCGTCACTGGTGTATGGGGCCCGGTGGGCAGAGAGGGCCCGCATCGGGCTCCGTCTCATCTGCTTACCGGGCCCCTACCGGCAGCCGCAGGCTAAACCGGGCCCTTAGCGGTGCTGCAGCTGTTTAACGCTATTGACGTGCGGGCCCGCGCCCGCACGTCAATAGTTAACAGCCGCCAGCCAATCTGAGGCTGGCAGCTGACGTCAGCAACAGCGTGCATGTCGCCGACGTCTGACGTCATTGTCAGTCACCGGCGAGTGCGCGCTTCAGCTGCGTGGAGAGAGCTTTGCCCGCCACAGGAGCGCGGTCAGGTGAGAAGAACTTTTTTTTTTTTTATTGAGAACGGTGATCCAGGGGGCCCAAGGCAGAATGCTGGACACAGAGGCAGAACGCTGGACACAGAGGCAGAACGCTGGACACAGGGGCAGAAAGCTGGACACAGAGGCAGAACGCTGGACACAGAGGCAGAACGCTGGACACAGAGGCAAAACGCTGGACACAGGGGCAGAAAGCTGGACACAGAGGCAGAACGCTGGACACAGAGGCAGAACGCTGGACACAGAGGCAGAACGCTGGACACAGGGGCAGAAAGTTGGACACAGGAGCAGAACGCTGGACACAGGGGCAGAACGCTGGACACAGGGGCAGAATGCTGGACACAGAGGCAGAACCCTGGACACAGGTGCAGAACCCTGGACACAGGGGCAGAATGCTAGACACAGGGGCAGAACGCTGGACACAGGGGCAGAACGCTGGACACAGGGGCAGAACGCTGGAGACAGGGGCGGAAAGCTGGACACAGGGGCAGAAAGCTGGACACAGTCCATAGCTTCAATGCCTTCATCTTGCAGGAACTGCTGACACACTCCAGCCACATGAGGTCTGGCATTGTCCTGCATTAGGAGGAACCAACCGCACCAGCATATGATCTCACAAGGGGTCTCAGGATCTTATCATGGTACCTAATTGCAGTCAGGCTACCTCTGGCGAGCACATGGAGGACTTTGCGGCCCTCCAAAGAAATTCCACCCCACACCATTACTGACCCACTGCCAAACCAGTAACACTGAAGGATGTTGCAGGCAGCAGATCGCTCTCCACGGCGTCTCCAGACTCTGTCACGTCTGTCACATGTGCTCAGTGTAAACCTGCTTTCATCTGTGAAGAGCACAGGGCGCAAGTGGTGAATTTGCCAATCCTGGTGTTATGTGGCAATTGCCAAGCGTCCTGCACAGTCTTGGGCTATGAGCACAACCCCCATCTGTGGACGTCAGGCACTCAGACCATCCTCATGGAGTCGGTTACTAACCATTTGTGCAGCCACATGCACATTTGTGGCCTGCTGGAGGTCATTTTGCAGGGCTCTGGCAGTGCTCCTCCTGTTCCTCCTTGCACAAATGCTGAGGTAGCATTCCTGCTGCTGGGTTGTTTCCCTCCTAAGGCCCCTCCACATCTCCTGGTGTACTGGCCTGTCTCCTGGTAGCGCCTCCAGCCACTGGACACTACGTTGACAGACACAGCAAACCTTCTGGACACAGCTCGCATTGATGTGCCATCCTAGATGAGCTGCACTACCTGAGCCACTTGTGTGAGTTGTAGTGTCCATCTCATGCTACCATGAGTGTGAAAGCACAACCAACATTCAAAAGTGATCAAAATATCAGCCAGAAAGCATTGGTACTGAGATGTGGTCTGTGGTCCCCAACTGCAGAACCACTCCTTTATTGAGTGTGTTTTGATAATTGCCAACAATTTCCATCTGTTGTCTACTCCATTTGCACAACAGCATGTGAAATTGATTGTCAGTGTTGCTTCCTAAGTGGACAGTTTGATTTCACAGAAGTTTGATTTACTTGAAGTGATATTCTGTTGTTTAAGGCTATATTCACACTTTGCGGATTTTGCTGCGGATCCGCAGTGGATTTGACCGCTGCGGATCTGCAGCAGTTTCCCATGAGTTTACAGAACAATGTAAACCTATGGGAAACAAAAAACGCAGTGCACATGCTGCGGAAAAAACCGCGCGGAAACGCTGCAGATTACATTCCGCAGCATGTCACTTCTTTTCTGCGGATTTTCACCTGCTCCAATAGAAAACTGCAGATGAAAATCCGCAGAAGAAACCGCAGTAAAAACCGCGATAAATCCGCAGTAAAAACCGCGACGGGTTTTCACTGCGGATTTTGGAATTCTGCTGCGGAAAAATCCGCAGTGGAATCTGCAAAGTGTGAACATAGCCTAATTGTTCCCTTTATTTTTTTGAGCAGTGTGTGTGTGTGTGTGTGTGTGTGTGTGTATATATATATATATATATACACAAAAGAAAAACTCAAATATCACATCGTCATAATTATTCAGACCCTTTGCTCAGACACTCATATTTAAGTCACATGCTGCCCATTTTCTTGTGATCCTCCTTGAGATGGTTTTGTCCATTATTGGAGTCCAGTTGAGCTTAATTATACTAATAGGACTTGATTTTGAAAGGCACACACCTGTCTATATAAGACCTCACAGCTCACAGTGCATGTCAGACCAAATGAGAATCATGAGGTTAAAGGAACTGGCCAAGGAGCTCAGATACAGAAGTGTGGCAAGGCACACATCTGGCCAAGGTTACAAAAGAATTTCTGCAGTACTCAAGGTTCCTAAGAGCACAGTGGCCTCCATAATCCTTACATGGAAGAAGTTTGGGACCACCAGAAGTCTTCCTAGAAATGGCCGTCCAGCCAAACTGAGCAATTGTGGAAGAAGAGCCTTGGTGAGGGAGGTAAAGAAGAACCCCAAGATCACTGTGGCTGAGCTCCACAGATGCAGTAGGGAGATGGGAGAAAGTTCCACAAAGTCAACTGTCACTGCAGCCCCCCACCAGTCTGGCCTTTATGGCAGAGTGGCCCATCGAAAGCCTCTCCTTGGTGCAAGACATGAAAGCCCACATAGAGTTTGCTAAAAAAAACACATGAAGGACTCCCAGATTATGAGAAATAAGATCATCTGGTCTAATGAGACGAAGATAGAACTGTTTGGGTGATAATTCTAAGCGGTATGTGTGGAGAAATCCAGGCACTGCTCATCACCTGCTCAATACAATCCCAACAGTGAGACATGATGGTGGCAGCATCATGTTATGGGAGTGTTTTTCAGCTCCAGGGACAGGATGACTGGCTGTCATTGAATGAAACATAAATGCGGACAAGTATAGAGATATCCTGGATCAAAACCTCTTCCATAATGCTCTGGACCTAAGACTTGGCGAAAGTTCAGCTTCTAACAAGACAATGACCCTAAGCACACAGCTAAAATAACAAAGGAGTGGCTTCAAAACATCTCTGTGACCATTCTTGACTGGCCCAGCCAGAGCCCTGACCTAAACCCAATTGAGCATCTCTGGAGAGACCTGAAAATGGCTGTCCACCAACATTCACCATCAAACCTGATGGAACTAGAGAGGATCTGCAAGGAAGAATGACAGAGGATCCCCAAATCCAGGTGTGAAAAACTTGTTGCATAATTCCCAAGAAGACTGATGGCTGTACTAGCTCAAAAGGGTGGTTCTATTCAATACTGAGCAAAGAGTCTGAATACTTATGACCATGTGATATTTCAGTTTTTCTTTATTAATAAATTTGCAACAATTTCTACATTTCAGTTTTTTTTCAGTCAAGATGGGGTGCAGAGTATACAATAACCCCTTAATCCCATATGACATACTATCCCGTCAAGGTGACCTGGGACTTAATTCCCAGTGATGAGATAGTACGTCATATGCGATTGGCTGTGCTCACGGGGGGAGTGCGGCACTATGTGCCAGGAGTGGTCACGGACCGCCCCTGGCACATTAACCCCCGACACACTGCGATCAAACATGATCGCAGTGTTCCGGCGGCATAGGGAAGCATCGCGCAGGGAGGGGCTCCCTGCGCGGTGCTTCCCTGAGACCCTCGGAGCAGCTCCGAGGGTCTCCTACCTCCTTCTCCCTGCAGGCCCTGGATCCAAAATGGCTGCGGGGCTACATCCGGGTCTTGCAGGGAGGTGGCTTACCAGCGCCTGCTCTGAGCAAGCGCTGGTAAGCCTGCAGCCCTGCATGTCAGATCACTGATCTGACACAGTGCTGTGCAAAGTGTCAGATCAGCGATCTGTCACTATAACATGATGCCCCCCCCTGGGGCAATGTTATAAAGTAAAAAAAAATATTCACATGTGTAAAAAAAAAAAAAAAAAATCCTAAATAAAGAAAAAATATATATATATTGTTCCCATAAATACATTCCTTTATCTAAATAATAAAAAATAAATAAAAGTACACATGTTTAGTATCGCCGCGTCCGTAACGACCCCACCTATAAAACTGTCCTGCTAGTTAACCCCTTCAGTGAACGCGGTAAAAAAAAACTAAATAAAAAACCGAGGCAAAAAACAACGCTTTATTATCATACCGCCGAACAAAAAGTGGAATAACACGAGATCAAAAAGACGGATATAAATAACTATGGTACCGCTGAAAACATCATCTTGTCCCGCAAAAAACGAGCCACCATAGAGCATCATAAGCAAAAAAATAAAGTTATAGTCCTCAGAATAAAGTGATGCAAAAATAATTATTTTTTCTATAAAATAGTTTTTATCGTATAAAAGCGCCAAAACATAAAAAAATGATATAAATGAGGTATCGCTGTAATCGTACTGACCCGAAGAATAAAACTGCTTTATCACTTTTACCAAACGTGGAACGGTGTAAACATCCCCCCAAAAAGAAATTCATGAATAGCTGGTTTTTGGTCATTCTGCCTCACAAGAATCAGAATAAAAAGCGATCAAAAAATGTGACGTGCCCGAAAATGTTACCAATAAAAACGTCAACTCGTCCCGCAAAAAAACAAGACCTCACATGACTCTGTGGACCAAAACATGGAAAAATTATACCTCTCAAAATGTGGAGATGCAAAAACTATTTTTTGCAATAAAAAGCGTCTTTTAGTGTGACGGCTGCCAATCATAAAAATCTGCTAAAAAAACCCCCGCTATAAATAGTATATCAAACCCCCCTTCATCACCCCCTTAGTTAAGGAAAAATAATAAAATTAAAAAATGTATTTATTTCCATTTTCCCATTAAGGTTATGGCTAGGGTTGGGGCTAGGGTTAGTATTAGGGCTAGGGTTAGGGCTAGGGTTAGGCTAGGGTCACACTGCGTTATGGTGGTACGTTTAACGGACTACATTACACCGCGGCACAACGCGGTGTAACGTAGTCCGTTAACGCCGCCATTGATTGTAATGGCGAACGCATCGCTAGCGCACGCCCACATTGGTTGTGCGCTAGCGATGTGCTGTCATTTGAGTGATGGACAGCGAATGCTGCTTGCAGCGTTTGCGGTCCGTTCCTCACTAGCGCAGATCGGGGATCTGCGCTAGCGGGATCGGCTAACGCGATCCCTTTTGGGACATTGCATTAGCGCAGTCCATAGCGTTATGCGCTAAACGGACTGCCCTAACGCAATGTGACCCTAGCCTTAGGGCTAGGGGTAGGGTTAAGGCTAGGGCTAGGGTTAGAGTTGGGTTTACCCCAACATATGGGGTATCAGCGTACTAAGGACAAATTGGACAACAACTTTTGTGGTCCAATTTCTCTTGTTACCCTTGGGAAAATAAAAATTTGGGGGTCTAAAAAAACATTTTTGTGGGAAAAAATGATTTTTTATTTTCACGGCTCTGCGTTATAAACTGTAGTGAAACACTTGGGGGTTCAAAGTTCCCACAATACATCTAGATAAGTTCCTTGGGATGTCTAGTTTCCAATATGAGGTCACTTGTGGGGGGTTTCTACTGTATTGCAAACGCAATGTGACGCTTGCAGACCAATCCATCTAAGTCTGCATTCCAAATGGACCTCCTTCCCTTCCGAGCTCTGCCATGCACCCAAACGGTGGTTCTACCCCACATGTGGGGTATCAGCGTACTCAGGACAAATTGGACAACAACTTTTGGGGTCCAATTTCTCCTGTTACCCTTGGGAAAATACAAAACTGGGGGCTAAAAAATAATTTTTGTGGGAAAAAAATAATTTTTATTTTCACAGCTCTGCGTTATAAACTGTAGTGAAACACTTGGGGGTTCAAATCTCTCACAACACATCTAGATAAGTTTCTTAGGGGGTCTACTTTCCAAAATTGTGTCACTTTTGGCGGGTTTTAATGTTTAGGCACATCAGTGACTCTCCAAACGCAACATGGGGTCCCATCTCAATTCCTGTCAATTTTGCATTGAAAAGTCAAACAGCGCTCCTTCCCTTCCAAGCTCTGCCATGAGCCCAAACAGTGGTTTACCCCCACATATGGGGTATCAGCGTACTCAGGAAAAATTGCACAACAACTTTTGGGGTCCAATTTCTTCTCTTACCCTTGGGAAAATAAAAAATTGGGGGCATAGAGATCATTTTTGTGAAAAAATATTATTATTTATTTTATGGCTCTGCATTATAAAGTTCTGTGAAGCACTTGGTGGGTCAAAGTGCTCACCACCATCTAGATAAGATCCTTAGGGGGTCCACTTTCCAAAATGGTGGTACTTGTGGGGGTTTCAATGTTTAGGCACATCAGTGGCTCTCCAAACGCAACATGGCGTCACATCTCAATTCCTGTCAATTTTGCATTGAAAGTCAAATAGCGCTCCTTTCCTTCCGAGCTCTGCCATGCGCCCAAACAGTGGTTTACCCCCACATATGGGGTATCGGTGTACTCAGGACAAATTGTACAACAACTTTTGAGGTCCGTTTTCTCCTGTTACCCTTGGTAAAATAAATCAAATTGGAGCTGAAATAAATTTTGTGTGAAAAAAGTTAAATGTTCATTTTTATTTAAACATTCCACAAATTCCTGTGAAACACCTGAAGGGTTAATAAACTTCTTGAATGTGGTTTTGAGCAAATTGAGGGGTGCAGTTTTTAGAATGGTGCACACTAGGTTATTTTCTATCATATAGACCCTTCAAAATGACTTCAAATTAGATGTGGTCCCTAAAAAAAAATGTTGTAAAAATGAGAAATTGCTGGTCAACTTTTAACCCTTCTAACTCCCTAACAAAAAAAAATTTGATTCCAAAATTGTGCTGATGTAAAGTAGACATGTGGGAAATGTTACTTATTAAGTATTTTGTGTGACATATCTCTGTGATTTAAGGGCATAAAAATTCAAAGTTGGAAAATTGCGAAATTTTCACCAAATTTCCATTTTTTTCACAAATAAACGCAAGTCTTATCGAAGAAATGTTACCACTATTATGAAGTACAATATGTCACGAGAAAAAAATTTCAATCATCAGGATCCGTTGAAGCGTTCCAGAGTTATAATCTCATAAAGGGACAGTGGTCAGAATTGTAAAAATTGGCCCGGTCATTAACGTGCAAACCACCCTTGGGGCTTAAGGGGTTAATGAAAAAAAATAACTTTTTTTAATTTAACACATGGCTGCAATGAAACAAATAGTGAAAAATTTAAAGGGGTCTGAATACTTTCTGCACCCACTGTATATATTGTGATGCAATGACCCCTGTTACAGCTGGGGGAGCTGTATGTGCCCCTCAGGATATGCATGGAGGTGTATCTGTGGTTATAATGGTGATAATGAGATAGTGTCCAGGATTGTAAATGGCCGGTATGTGTCGCAGAGGGAGTCTGCGCTGTAAGTCTGAAGTAATGATGTTGTTCTGGGACCTGTAGTCCCACAAGTTTTTGTATAGTTGTGAAGGGAGGCTTACTGGGCTAGTTTGAGAGCTGGGTGGGTCGAACTAGCCACACACACCTCCCATCTATGGGAGTGGTTACAACTACATAATGTGACCATGGTGTGGTCACATGGTCAGTAGTGTCTGCAGTGGAGTCTGTAATGGTCTCTGTGCTCTCTGTAATGGAGTATGTGTAGATTCTGGATGGCTTGTGTGTTGGGAGGTCCTGTGTGTGGACTGGATCCGTGAACAGAGCGCTGAGAGGCCGTGGATCTGGAAGACTTGTGTGTTGGGAGATCCTGGGAGTAGGAGCGGATCCCTGATAAGCGCAGTGAGAGACTTGTGTTTTGGACGGTCCCAGGTGGGAACGGATGTCTTGAACAGCACACGCAGTGGCCTGTGTTGGAAGTCCTGGGAGTAGGACTTCCTGAATAGCACAACCTGTGTTGGAAGTCCTTGGAGTAGGACTTCCTGAAGAGCACATGTGAAGGAGTGTATACAGAGTCTGTGATGGTACTGCATTGGGGGAGCTACAGCCCGTCTGAGGATCTGGACTAACTGATATGTGCCTGCCAGGCAAGTTGGTGATCCCGGTTCGGCAGTTTCCCTGGAGGACAGAGGACTGACAGGAGTCAGCGTGTGGAGCAGGAGCTCCTGGAAGGTAACCCAGAGTATGGGAAACAGTGTGCACTGACAGGGAGTCAGTAATGAACTCACGAAGTGAGGTCCAGCATGTTTAGAAACTGCAAGCTTATGTCGTGTGTCCTATATGAATAGAGACATTGATACGGTATAAGGACACCCCCAGGAACTAGTCAAGGAGGGCTGGCGGGTGCACTGTCTGAACTGTGAGTTAAAGCCGTATAAGAAGTTTCTAAGTTAAAGCAGCAACTTAATGTCATCTGTGAGTGCCTATTGTGTTCCATGAAGTGTAATGGACTGTGCATGACCCAGTTTATGATGCCATAATAAACCGCATGGACTGTTTTTGTGAGAAAAACATGCCTGTGTGGCTGAGTCCCGTTGCTAAGCGAGTAAGCAACACATGGAGTAAGCGCTATCTTACTATATATATACTATATATATATATGTGTATATATATATATATATATATATATATATATATATATATATATATATATATACACAGTACTAACCACAAGTTTGGACACACCTTCTCATTTAAAGATTTTTCTGTATTTTCATGACAATGAAAATTGTACATTCACACTGAAGGCATCAAATCTAGGAATTAACACATGTGGAATTATATACTTAACAAAAAAGTGTGAAACAACAGAAATTATGTCTTATATTCTAGGTTCTTCAAAGTAGCCACCTTTTGCTTTGATAACTGCTTTGCACACTCTTGGCATTCTCTTGATGAGCTTCAAGAGGTAGTCACCGGGAATGGTGTTCACTTCACAGGTATGCCCTGTCAGGTTTAATAAGTGGGATTTCTTGCCTTATTAATGGGGTTGGGACCATCAGTTGTGTTGAGCAGAAGTCTGGTGGATACACAGCTGATAGTCCTACTGAATAGACTGTTAGAAATTGTATTATGGCAAGAAAAAAGCAGCTAAGTAAAGAAAAACGAGTGTCCATCATTACTTTAAGAAATGATGGTCAGTCAGTCCGAAAAATTGGGAAAACTTTGAAAGTGTCCCCAAGTGCAGTGGCAGAAACCATCAAGCGCAACCAAGAAACCGGCTCACATGTGGACCGCCCCAGGAAAGGCAGACCAAGAGTCACCTCTGCTTCTGAGGAAAAGTTTATCCGAGTCACCAGCCTCAGAAATTGCAGGTTAACAGCAGCTCAGATTAGAGACCAGGTCAATGCCACACAGAGTTCTAGCAGCAGACACATCTCTACAACAACTGTTAAGAGGATACTTTGTGCAGCAGGCCTTCATGGTAAAATAGCTGCTAGGAAACCACTGCTATGGACAGGCAACAAGCAGAAGAGACTTGTTTGGCTAAAAAAACACAAGGAATGGACATTAGACCAGTGGAAATCTGTGCTTTGGTCTGATGAGTCCAAATTTGAGATCTTTGGTTCCAACCACCATGTCTTTATGCGACGTAGAAATGGTGAACGGATGGACTTTACATGCCTGATTCCCACCGTGAAGCATGGAGGATGAGGTGTGATGGTGTGGGGGTGCTTTGCTGGTGACATTGTTGGGGATTTATTCAAAATTGAAGGCATACTGAACCAGCATGGCTACCACAGCATCTTGCAGTGGCATGCTATTCCATCCGGTTTGCATTTAGTTGGACCATCACTTATTTTTCAACAGGACAATGATCCCAAACACACCTCCAGGCTGTGTAAGGGCTATTTGGCCAAGAAGGAGAGTGATGGGGTGCTACGCCAGATGACCTGTCCTCCACAGTCACCAGACCTGAACCCAATTGAGATGTTTTGGGGTGAGCTGGACCACAGAGTGAAGGCGAAAGGGCCAACAAATGGTAAGCATCTCTGGGAACTCCTTCAGGATTGTTGGAAGATCATTCCCGGTGACTACCTCTTGAAACTCATCAAGAGAATGTCAAGAGTGTGCAAAGCAGTCATCAAAGCAAAAGGTGGCTACTTTGAAGAACCTAGAATATAAGACATAATTTCAGTTGTTTCACACTTTTTTGTTAAGTATATAATTCCACATGTGTTAATTCATAATTTTGATGCCTTCAGTGTGAATGTACAATTTTCAAAGCCATGAAAAGTCTTTAAATGAGAAGGTGTGTCCAAACTTTTGGTCTGTACTGTATATATATGTATATATACATATATATATATACTAGATGGTGGCCCGATTCTAATGCATCGGGTATTCTAGAATATGTATGTAGTTTATTTATGAAGTTTTCAGAATACAATTTATACACAGGATTCAGCCAGCTGGCTGCAACCAATTAGCGATGCATGGTTCAAATTCCGCGCCAATCCGCGGGCGGACTGCGCCTGTCGCTGATTGTTCGCGGCCGGGCGTGATCAATCAGTGAAACCAGGGCCGGCTCCAGGTTTTTGGAGGCCCCGGGCGATAAAAGTCTGTGGGCACCCCTCTTTAACACATACCACGATTCATGATGCACAGATACAGCAGAGAAATATAGCACAGCCAAGTAGCGTATAACACAGCCCATGTGTTGTGATAGGCAATTCAGTATCACAATGGACATAACGGTCAGAGCACATACAGTGATCTGACAATAACCCAAAATAATAGAACGAGCTCTGAGACGTGGGAACCCTGCAGACCGCAATCCCTAATCCTCTCCAAACAACACTAGAGGCAGCCGTGGATTGCGCCTAACTCTGCCTATGCAACTCGGCACAGCCTGAGAAACTAACTAGCCTGAAGATAGAAAATAAGCCTACCTTGCCTCAGAGAAATACCCCAAAGGAAAAGGCAGCCCCCCACATATAATGACTGTGAGTTAAGATGAAAAGACAAACGTAGGGATGAAATAGATTCAGCAAAGTGAGGCCCGACTTTCTTAACAGAGCGAGGATAGGAAAGATAACTTTGCGGTCTACACAAAACCCTAAAGAAAACCACGCAAAGGGGGCAAAAAGACCCTCCGTACCGAACTAACGGCACGGAGGTACACCCTTTGCGTCCCAGAGCTTCCAGCAAAACAATTAGACAAGCTGGACAGAAAAAATAGCAAACAAATAGCAAAGAAGAACTTAGCTATGCAGAGCAGCAGGCCACAGGAATGATCCAGGGAAAAACAAGTCCAACACTGGAACATTGACAGGAAGCCTGGATCAAAGCATTAGGTGGAGTTAAGTAGAGAAGCACCTAACGACCTCACCAGATCACCTGAGGGAGGAAACTCAGAAGCCGCAGTACCACTTTCCTCCACAAACGGAAGCTCCCAGAGAGAATCAGCCAAAGTACCACTTGTGACCACAGGAGGGAGCTCTGCCACAGAATTCACAACAGTACCCCCCCCCCCTTGAGGAGGGGTCACCGAACCCTCACCAGAGCCCCCAGGCCGACCAGGATGAGCCACATGAAAGGCACGAACAAGATCGGGAGCATGGACATCAGAGGCAAAAACCCAGGAATTATCTTCCTGAGCATAACCCCTCCATTTAACCAGATACTGGAGTTTCCGTCTTGAAACACGAGAATCCAAAATCTTCTCCACAATATACTCCAATTCCCCCTCCACCAAAACCGGGGCAGGAGGATCAACAGATGGAACCATAGGTGCCACGTATCTCCGCAACAATGACCTATGGAATACGTTATGTATGGAAAAATAATCTGGGAGGGTCAGACGAAAAGACACAGGATTAAGAACCTCAGAAATCCTATACGGACCAATGAAACGAGGTTTAAACTTAGGAGAGGAAACCTTCATAGGAATATGACGAGAAGATAACCAAACCAGATCCCCAACACGAAGTCGGGGACCCACACGGCGTCTGCGATTAGCGAAACGTTGAGCCTTCTCCTGGGACAACGTCAAATTGTCCACTACATGAGTCCAAATCTGCTGCAACCTGTCCACCACAGTATCCACACCAGGACAGTCCGAAGACTCAACCTGTCCTGAAGAGAAACGAGGATGGAACCCAGAATTGCAGAAAAATGGCGAAACCAAGGTAGCCGAGCTGGCCCGATTATTAAGGGCGAACTCAGCCAAAGGCAAAAAGGACACCCAGTCATCCTGATCGGCAGAAACAAAGCATCTCAGATAGGTTTCCAAGGTCTGATTGGTTCGTTCGGTCTGGCCATTAGTCTGAGGATGGAAAGCCGAGGAAAAAGACAAGTCAATGCCCATCCTACCACAAAAGGCTCGCCAAAACCTCGAAACAAACTGGGAACCTCTGTCAGAAACGATATTCTCTGGAATGCCATGCAAACGAACCACATGCTGGAAGAACAATGGCACCAAATCAGAGGAGGAAGGCAATTTAGACAAGGGTACCAGATGGACCATCTTAGAAAAGCAATCACAGACCACCCAAATGACTGACATCTTTTGAGAAACGGGAAGATCTGAAATAAAATCCATAGAGATATGTGTCCAAGGCCTCTTCGGGACCGGCAAGGGCAAAAGCAACCCACTGGCACGAGAACAGCAGGGCTTAGCCCGAGCACAAATCCCACAGGACTGCACAAAAGTACGCACATCCCGCGACAGAGATGGCCACCAAAAGGATCTAGCCACTAACTCTCTGGTACCAAAGATTCCAGGATGACCAGCCAACACCGAACAATGAACCTCAGAGATAACTTTATTCGTCCACCTATCAGGGACAAACAGTTTCTCCGCTGGACAACGATCAGGTTTATTAGCCTGAAATTTTTGCAGCACCCGCCGCAAATCAGGGGAGATGGCAGACACAATTACTCCTTCCTTGAGGATACCCGCCGGCTCAGATAAACCCGGAGAGTCGGGCACAAAACTCCTAGACAGAGCATCCGCCTTCACATTTTTAGAGCCCGGAAGGTACGAAATCACAAAGTCAAAACGGGCAAAAAACAGCGACCAACGAGCCTGTCTAGGATTCAAACGCTTAGCAGACTCGAGATAAGTCAAGTTCTTATGATCAGTCAATACCACCACGCGATGCTTAGCTCCTTCAAGCCAATGACGCCACTCCTCGAATGCCCACTTCATGGCCAGCAACTCTCGGTTGCCCACATCATAATTTCGCTCAGCAGGCGAAAACTTCCTGGAAAAAAAAGCGCATGGTTTCATCACTGAGCAATCAGAACCTCTCTGCGACAAAACAGCCCCTGCTCCAATCTCAGAAGCATCAACCTCGACCTGGAACGGAAGAGAAACACCTGGTTGACACAACACAGGGGCAGAAGAAAAACGACGCTTCAACTCTTGAAAAGCTTCCACAGCAGCAGAAGACGAATTGACCAAATCAGCACCCTTCTTGGTCAAATCGGTCAATGGTTTGGCAATACTAGAGAAATTGCAGATGAAGCGACGATAAAAATTAGCAAAGCCCAGGAACTTTTGCAGACTTTTCAGAGATGTCGGCTGAGTCCAATCATGGATGGCTTGGACCTTAACAGGATCCATCTCGATAGTAGAAGGGGAAAAGATGAACCCCAAAAATGAAACCTTCTGCACACCAAAGAGACACTTTGATCCCTTCACAAACAAAGAATTAGCACGCAGGACCTGAAAAACCGTTCTGACCTGCTTCACATGAGATTCCCAATCATCCGAGAAGATCAAAATGTCATCTAAGTACACAATCAGGAATTTATCCAGGTACTCTCGGAAGATGTCATGCATAAAGGACTGAAACACTGATGGAGCATTGGCAAGTCCGAATGGCATCACTAGATACTCAAAATGACCCTCGGGCGTATTAAATGCAGTTTTCCATTCATCGCCTCGCCTGATTCGCACCAGATTATACGCACCACGAAGATCTATCTTGGTGAACCAACTAGCCCCCTTAATCCGAGCAAACAAATCAGATAACAATGGCAAGGGGTACTGAAATTTAACAGTGATCTTATTAAGAAGGCGGTAATCTATACAAGGTCTCAGCGAACCATCCATCTTGGCTACAAAAAAGAACCCTGCTCCTAATGGCGACGATGACGGGCGAATATGCCCCTTCTCCAGGGATTCCTTCACATAACTGCGCATAGCGGTGTGCTCAGGCACGGATAAATTAAACAGTCGACCTTTTGGGAATTTACTACCAGGAATCAAATTGATAGCACAATCACAATCCCTATGCGGAGGTAGGGCATCGGACTTGGGCTCATCAAATACATCCCGGTAATCAGACAAGAACTCTGGAACCTCAGAAGGGGTGGATGACGAAATTGACAGAAATGGAACATCACCATGTACCCCCTGACAACCCCAGCTGGACACCGACATGGATTTCCAATCCAATACTGGATTATGGGCTTGTAGCCATGGCAACCCCAACACGACCACATCATGCAGATTATGCAACACCAGAAAGCGAATAACCTCCTGATGTGCAGGAGCCATGCACATGGTCAGCTGGGTCCAGTATTGAGGCTTATTCTTGGCCAAAGGCGTAGCATCAATTCCTCTCAATGGAATAGGACACTGCAAGGGCTCCAAGAAAAACCCACAATGCTTAGCATATTCCAAGTCCATCAAATTCAGGGCAGCGCCTGAATCCACAAACGCCATGACAGAATACGATGACAAAGAGCAGATCAAGGTAACGGACAGAAGAAATTTTGACTGTACTGTACCAATGGTGGCAGACCTAGCGAACCGCTTAGTGCGCTTAGGAGAATCAGAGATAGCATGAGTGGAATCACCACGGTAGAAACACAGCCCATTCAGATGTCTGTGTTCTTGCCGTTCAACTCTGGTCATAGTCCTATCGCACTGCATAGACTTAGGTTTAATCTCAGGTAATACCGCCAAATGGTGCACAGATTTACGCTCACGCAAGCGTCGACCGATCTGAATGGCCAAAGACATAGACTCATTCAAACCAGCAGGCATAGGAAATCCCACCATGACATCCTTAAGGGCTTCAGAGAGACCCTTTCTGAATATAGCTGCCAGCGCAGATTCATTCCATTGAGTGAGAACGGACCACTTTCTAAATTTCTGACAATATACCTCTATCTCATCCTGAGCCTGACAAAGAGCCAGCAAATTTTTTTCTGCCTGATCCACTGAATTAGGCTCATCGTACAGCAATCCAAGCGCCAGGAAAAACGCATCGATATTACTTAATGCAGGATCTCCTGACGCAAGAGAAAATGCCCAGTCCTGAGGGTCACCACGCAAAAAAGAAATGACGATCCTAACCTGTTGAACTGGGTCACCAGAGGAACGAGGTTTCAAAGCCAGAAATAGTTTACAATTATTTTTGAAACTCAGAAATTTAGTTCTATCTCCAAAAAACAAATCTGGAATAGGAATTCTCGGTTCTAACAAAGAATTCTGAACCACAAAATCTTGAATATTTTGAACTCTTGCCGTGAGCTGATCCACACATGAAGACAGACCTTTAATGTCCATTGCTACACCTGTGTCCTGAACCACCCAAATGTCTAGGGGAAAAAAAGGCAAAACACAGTGCAAAGAAAAAAAAAATGGTCTCAGAACTTCTTTTTTCCCTCTATTGAGAATCATTAGCACTTTTGGCTTCCTGTACTGTTGTGATAGGCAATTCAGTATCACAATGGACATAACGGTCAGAGCACATACAGTGATCTGACAATAACCCAAAATAATAGAACGAGCTCTGAGACGTGGGAACTCTGCAGACCGCAATCCCTAATCCTCTCCAAACAACACTAGAGGCAGCCGTGGATTGCGCCTAACTCTGCCTATGCAACTCGGCACAGCCTGAGAAACTAACTAGCCTGAAGATAGAAAATAAGCCTACCTTGCCTCAGAGAAATACCCCAAAGGAAAAGGCAGCCCCCCACATATAATGACTGTGAGTTAAGATGAAAAGACAAACGTAGGGATGAAATAGATTCAGCAAAGTGAGGCCTGACTTTCTTAACAGAGCGAGGATAGGAAAGATAACTTTGCGGTCTACACAAAACCCTAAAGAAAACCACGCAAAGGGGGCAAAAAGACCCTCCGTACCGAACTAACGGCACAGAGGTACACCCTTTGCGTCCCAGAGCTTCCAGCAAAACAATTAGACAAGCTGGACAGAAAAAATAGCAAACAAATAGCAAAGAAGAACTTAGCTATGCAGAGCAGCAGGCCACAGGAATGATCCAGGGAAAAACAAGTCCAACACTGGAACATTGACAGGAAGCCTGGATCAAAGCATTAGGTGGAGTTAAGTAGAGAAGCACCTAACGACCTCACCAGATCACCTGAGGGAGGAAACTCAGAAGCCGCAGTACCACTTTCCTCCACAAACGGAAGCTCCCAGAGAGAATCAGCCGAAGTACCACTTGTGACCACAGGAGGGAGCTCTGCCACAGAATTCACAACACCCATGTAGTATATAACACAGCCCACGTAGTATGTAACACAGCACACGTATTATATAACACAGCCACGTTGTATATACAGTAGCACAGCTACATATTATATAGCACAGCCACGTAGTATATTGCCCAGCCACGTAGTATATTGCCCAGCCACGTAGTATATAGCACAGCCACGTAGTATATAGCATAGCCCACGTAGTATATTGCCCAGCCACGTAGTATATTGCCCAGCCACTTAGTATATGGCACAGCCACCTAGTATATAGCACAGAGACATAGTATATAACACTGCCCATGCAGTATATAACACAGGCCACGTATTATAGAGCACAGCGATGTAGTATATTGCCCAGCCACGTAATATATACCACAGCTGTTGAGGAGAGCCATAAGATCAAATACAAATACTTAATTAACCTCAACACATAAGAGGTTGAGAGAAGTGACCCATAACGTGTATTGTTTAACCTTACTTAAGCTTTCTCAGATCAAAGTGAGACCCTAAAGATGGCTGCCATTTCCTGTATCAACATACCATGTGCTGATATCCAAGATAACGCCCATCCTGATGACCTCATGGATCAACCCACAGTGACGCCCACCTTGATGACCTCATGGACCAACCCACCCTGATGACCTCATGGATCCGCCCATGGACTTGCCCATTGCCCAACCCACTAACCAATGGAATGCATCCGATCACTCCCATTTTAAAGCTAACCGAGCCCCCCTTACAGGGGTTACCTAAATCTGTGTCCTGACTAATTGAAGCCCTTGGAGCTGAGCCATAGATTGATCAAGTAGAATTTACATCTGACTGTGTCATATGTTATTTCTTTAGTGCGCACCTGATCAATATCCATTAGGCCAGGAGTAGGCAACTAAGTGAACATTTATAAATTGTTCAACCTAACATACAGTATTTGGCCCACCAACCTGGGGACAGCAGAGGAAGAACCCTGAACCCTGAGGACCGGCGAGTGGAGCAGCAGGACACGCTGAATACCTCAAACCTGGAGACTGATCACCTCCTTATCAGAACACGGTAAGTCTGCTGATTTTTATAATCTGTAGTCTTTTACCTGTGTCCTTCGGGGTATCCTGTGCAGATTGCCTGACCGTGTCCGGTTTTTGCGGTATCTATAAGACGGCAGAAGGGTCTCTCCGCTGCTCATTTAATTGCAAGAACCGTCATATGTTTTAGTTGCCTACTGTCTGTTACGTGTTGTGAAGAGGGGAGATGACTGGTAGTTAAGAGAGCAAGTGGATTTTTCAGCGTTTTAAAAATAAAAAAAAGGAAAGCAAATTTTTTAAAAAATAAAAAATTATTGTCTGTGGTACAGTACACGGTTGTCGCCTGTGATATGATTTTCAGTTCTGTATAGGAGAGACTAGGACCTGGAGTGAATTGACTCGGCCTAGGAGGGGCCCATTCACTTGGAGTGAGATGACTCAGTTCGGCGCCTAGTAAATTGTGTAGCGGCCCGTTAACTTGGAGTGAGATGACTCAGTTCGAGCCAAATAAATTTAGTTTTGTCTTGTGACTTCGAGTGAATTGACTCAGCACGGGGCCTGGTAATTTAGGAATAATTTGAATAAGTAGGGAATAATTGGTTTGTAAAGTACAGAATACGGAAGTCAGACAGGGACCACGTGACAAGAAGGAATAGGAACTGAGTGCTGCAGACTCAGATCTCTTTAGAATTTCAGGTTTGAGTCATCTCTCCCGTCTTATTGTTTGTTTGGTGTTTGTTATCTTGATAGAGATATAGATATCTATAGAAAGATGAAGAAATTAATGCAGTTCTGCCGTATTGGCGCTAAGCCAAATTCAGATGGCAAGTTAGACTCGTGTACATTAGTAGCGACTCGTGAAGGGTAGAGTCATGTTAAACAATGTAAATAGCTTATGAAGTTGTGTGGAATGCCAGAAGGGGGGAGGTTACAGCCCCTGGAGTGGAAGATTGTCTTGAAAAAAAAAGGTATCCTAGAAGATAATGGATTGTTGTCTATTGCTAGGGCAGGGGAAAGAGTCTCTGAAAGTCTGTATAGAGAAAATTGGGTAGAAGAGAAAAGGAATAAAAAGAAAAGAGTTTTGAGTTGTGTATTACAAAAATATATCCTGTGAGCGGCCACCACCATATAAGGGTGGCCCAGAGCCATGTGCTTACTCTGACGGAAGCCATTTTGTTGATGGGCCATGTGCTTATTCTGATGCAGCAGCCATTTTGTGTATGGCAAATGTGTTAATACTGGCAGCAGCCATTTTGTGGATGGCAAATATAATGCTGGCATTAGCCATTTTGTGGATGGCAAATGTGATAATACTGGCAGCAGCCATTTTGTGGATGGCAAATGTGTTAATGCTGGCAGCAGCCATTTTGTGGATGGCAAATGTGTTAATGCTGACTACAGCCATTTTGTTGATGGCAAATGTGTTAATGCTGGTGGCAGCCATTTTGTGGATGGAAAATGTAATTTTGATAGCAGCCATTTTGTGGATGGCAAATGTGTTAATGCTGGCAGCAGCCATTTTGTGGATGGCAAATGTATAAATGCTGGCAGCAGCCATTTTGTGGATGACAAATGTGTTAATGCTGGCAGCAGCCATTTTTTGGATGGAAAATGTAATTCTGATAGTAGCCATTTTGTGGATGGGCCATGTGCTTATTCTGAGGGCAGCAGCCATTTTGTGGATGGCAAATGTGCTAATTCTGATAGCAGCCATTTTGTGGATGGCAAATGTGCTAATTCTAATAGCAGCCATTTTGTGGATGGCAAATGTGTTAATGCTGGCAGCAGCCATTTTGTGGATGGCAAATGTGCTAATTCTAATAGCAGCCATTTTGTGGATGGCAAATGTGTTAATGCTGGCAGCAGCCATTTTGTGGATGACAAATGTGTTAATGCTGGCAGCAGCCATTTTGTGGATGGCAAATGTGTTAATGCTGGCAGCAGCCATTTTTTGGATGGAAAATGTAATTCTGATAGCAGCCATTTTGTGAATGGGCCATGTGCTTATTCTGATGGCAGCAGCCATTTTGTGGATAGAAAATGTAATTCTGATAGCAGCCATTTTGTGGATGGTAAATGTGCTAATTCTAATAGCAGCCATTTTGTGGATGGCAAATGTAATGCTGGCAGCAGACATTTTGTGGATGGCAAATGTTAATTCTAATGGCGGCCATTTTGTGGATGGCAAAAGTCTTAATTCTAATGGTGTCCATTTTGTGGATGACAAATGTAATTCTGGCGGCAGCCATTTTGTGGATGGCAAATGTGCTGCTCCTGGTGGTGAACATCTTAGACTAAGGTTACACACCACATCACCAAATCCTTGTTACCCAGTAATGACCAATAACGGCCAATACTATATTCCTTCGGGAAGTGAACAGGCTTTACCCATGTTTCCTGTCTTAGTGGTTTCCAATGGGGCACCGACCCTTTCCCCTATCACTCCTGTCGTTAATCCAGTTATCCTCCCACCTGGATCATCCACAGCACCGACCCTTTCTACTGTGACTTCCACTGCCAATTTAGCTGCACACCCACATGAGATGCTCCAAGCAACGGCCTCTCCTCCCAATGCTTCCTCTACAACAGCACTCTCACGCAGTCTACCTAACTCTATGCCCGGTACCTCACAGGCTCTCTCACAGCCAAGTGCACACCTGTATGGGACCGTGGCAACTGTATTAAAGGGGGGCTCAATCTGGGAGGGGGATACCAATAGCACAGGAAGCACAAAGGGGAGGAAATGTTGGCAACCTATTTTTGAAAAAGAACTTCCTGAGGGACCCTTGTTAGTGGTGGGAAAGAGTGACATAACAACAATGGAGACAGACGCTATTGTTAATTCTGCCAATTCTCGGTTAGAGCACAATGGAGGTGTAGCTAGAGCTACAGTGGAAGCAGGAGGGGCGACTATTCAAGCTGACAGTCGAATCATTGTTGAGTCACGTGGTCAGATAGCTGTTGGGGACATAGCAGTTACTAAAGCTGGCAATCTTCCGTGTAGAATGATCATACACGCTGTGAACCCTACTTTGACCCTATTCATCCAGACGTTAGTGCTCAACAACTTCGTGCAGCAATAACTCGCATTTTAGAGCATGCGAATATTAGTGAGCAAATTGAGACCTTGACAATTCCCGCCATTGGTGTTGGCATTTTCGGTTTCCCTGTTCATGCATGTACAAGGGAAATTGTGGGAATTATAATAAACAAGTGTAATCCCCCAGGCATTTGCTGCCTCTCTGAAGTCAGGTTAATTAGTAATGAGGACAGGACTGTTAAAGCTTTTAAGACTGCCTGCGTCACCTGGACCCCACACCATGATACTGGAGCTGCCCAAATAGAGCCCCTCATTTCAGGACTGTTACCTCCTCCTGCTCCTCATACACAAGAGATTACATCTGTACTCCCGGTGCCATCTCTACTCCCGCCTCAGGTGCCACCACCAACAGTGCCAATGCTCATATCTGAGGAGCCCACCCTCTACGTCAAGTTTACACCCCAGCAAGCTGCTACTCTGTTGAACCAACTTCTAGATCCAGAAAAACAGCCGATGCCTTTCTACAGAAGCATGCTTCAAATCCAAAGGAATTACTTAGCCACGTGGCAAGATCTCATTTCCCTGGCAAATCTTAAAGCGGGCGATGTGTTCTGAAAGGCAATTCAGTATCACAATGGACATGGAGGTCAGAGCACATACAGTGATCTGACAATAACCCAAAATAATTGAACGAGCTCTGAGACGTGGGAACTCTGCAGACCGCAATCCCTGATCCTCTCCAAACACAACTAGAGGCAGCCGTGGATTGCGCCTAACGCTACCTATGCAACTCGGCACAGCCTGAGAAACTAACTAGCCTGAAGATAGAAAAAATAAGCCTACCTTGCCTCAGAGAAATACCCCAAAGGAAAAGGCAGCCCCCCACATATAATGACTGTGAGTAAGATGAAAAGACAAACGTAGGGATGAAATAGATTCAGCAAAGTGAGGCCCGATATTCTGGACAGAATGAGGATAGGAAAGATAACTTTGCGGTCTACACAAAACCCTAAAGAAAACCACGCAAAGGGGCAAAAAGACCCTCCGTACCGAACTAACGGCACGGAGGTACACCCTTTGCGTCCCAGAGCTTCCAGCAAAACAAATAGACAAGCTGGACAGAAAAAATAGCAACAAATAGCAAAGAAGCACTTAGCTATGCAGAGCAGCAGGCCACAGGAATGATCCAGAGAAACACAAGTCCAACACTGGAACATTGACAGGAAGCATGAATCAAAGCATTAGGTGGGGTTAAGTAGAGAAGCACCTAACGACCTCACCAGATTACCTGAGGGAGGAGACTCAGAAGCAGCAGTACCAGTTTCCTCCACAAACGGAAGCTCCCAGAGAGAATCAGCCGAAGTACCACTTGTGACCACAGGAGGGAGCTCTGCCACAGAATTCACAACAGCGATGCATATTGGCCTGTTATGGAAATCGCGTTCAATGATGCCTCACTTGCCAGTGACACTACATGGGACTCTGGTGTTGAGTTCTGCCAACAACTCAAGACATGGGCCTCTGATGAGTTGGCTGACCTATCACATATTGTCACCAATGGATTCCAGATGCCTCCAAGCTGATGCAGCCATTGTACAATGACCTCAAGACGTCAGCATTTCCACTATGTCCCAAATCTGTGGAAGCTTTCTACGCTCTTAAACAGGCCATAGTCTGCACCAGCTCTTGGAATCCCAAATTCTGATATCATCTTAAGACATCCGGTTCTCTTAATGGCTCCACACAACATAAAAGCTATTTTTGAAGCCTAAACGTCTGTCACTGCAGCGTCATAAGAGACTCCAATGTTCGCTCTTGGTTCCGGATAATGTCACTCTTGTCCGCTGCACCATCCTCAACCCGTCCATGCTGCTTCCTCTTTCCAAGGGGGAAGTGGATGATGATGCTGATGCTCTCGGTGAAGATGCTTCTGCACAATCAGAGGAGGATCATGACTGTCTTGAACAAATGCAGGAAGAAGTAGCCTCCCAGAAAAACGTGTCTGAAGACCCATTTCCACATGCTGACCTGACGTTCTTCACTGATGGTTCCAGATTTACAGATGAAACAGGAAGGTTCCATACGGGATATGCCGTGGTTACACATGACCAGGTCATCTCAGCTGGATCCCTACCACCGCACATGTCTGCACAAGAAGCGGAACTTAAGGCTTTGACGTTGGCTTGTCAGGAAGCGACGGAGAAGGTGGTCAACATCTACACAAATTCAAGATATGCTTTCGGAGTGGCTCATGACTTCGGCAGTATCTGGGCAGCCAGAGGATACCTAACGTCCAGTGGAACTCCTGTAAAACATGCTGCTACCATACAAGAACTTGTGGCCGCTCTAGATCTACTTTCGGAGGTTGCAGTGATCAAGATCAAAGCTCACGGAAGATTGGATTCTCCAGAAGCAAGGGAGAACTTCCTTGCTGACAAAACAGCAAAAACCTATGCTGCGGATCCATTTGGGAAAGAGAAAGCAGCGGTGTACGTGTCACAAGACACTGAAGAAGGGACTAAAGGCTCTCTTATGAGGATTATCCATCTACATCAAGACAAGACATCGGATGATGAAAAGAAGTCATGGCAAGAAGGAGGAGATAAAAAAGGATGAAGATGGAGTCTGGAGGGTGAACAAAAAGCTCTGTCTACCCTGTAATCTGTACCAATCGGTGACAGAATGGGCACACGGTATCACCCACAGAGCCAAAAATCAGATGAATGACCTGATTTGGAAGACTTATATGGCACCTGGGATCTCTACTGTCACCCAGAAATATTTCAAGTCCTGCCTTGTGTGTGCAACATGGAATCCAGCACCACCCCCAGAAAGTTACTCAGAAACATTGGCTAAACCACTCTATCCCTTTCGGAGGATTCAGATTGATCACATTCAAATGTTAAAAGTAGGGAAGTACAAAAATGTACTGATAGTGACTGACATGTTCTCAGGATGGCCCGAAGCCTATCCAGTAACAAACATGACTGCCAGAGTGACTGTTAAGAGACTGATGACTGAAGTAGTATGCAGATATGGGGTCCCAGAGGTACTTGAGAGTGACCAAGTACCCGCATTCATTGCAGCACTGTCTAAGGAACTATGGACATTGGTGGGAGCTGATTTGGGTTTACATACTCCATATCACCCCCAGAGCAGTGGGAAATTAGAAACACTGAATGGCACCTTGAAAAATAATATACTGAAAGCCAGTTAGGAGCTCAGACTTGGACAGACATTT
The DNA here is from genome assembly GCF_032444005.1 of Ranitomeya imitator. Taxonomy (NCBI): domain Eukaryota; kingdom Metazoa; phylum Chordata; class Amphibia; order Anura; family Dendrobatidae; genus Ranitomeya; species Ranitomeya imitator. Next base: position 734,212,050 of record NC_091282.1, on the reverse strand, counting down.
TGCCCGTTGCCTTATACTCAGTCAGAAACACTCCAAGGGGTCCCACTAAACTCACACCATACGAGATTCATTTAGGGGGGGCTCCAAGGTTGGGTCAATATTTTCCACAACAGCTAGCCTTAGGAAGTGATACTCTTGTAAATTATGTAATTGTCCTTACTAAAAGAACTGTCAGTAACACATGTACAAGTTTTATCATCCATTCCAGATCCAGATTCCAGTGAAGGTACCCATGCTTTCCAACCTGGTGACTACGTGCTGGTAAAGAAGTTCATCAGAAAGACATCCCTGGAGTCGAGATTTGAGGGTTCCTATCAAGTGCTCCTGACTACTCCTACTTCGCTCAGGATTGCTGAGCGCCTCCTGGATCCATCTTATTAATATTATTATTATTTATTGTTATAGCGCCATTTAATCCATCTCTCACATTGTAAACTTGTTAGACAGTTAGGGACAGAGTAGGATCTGACCTGCTTCTCAAAGTCCAGCTACAAAGGGAGGTTGTCCACAAGGGAAAACTTGTCTCAAACTGGTGAAAATTCCAATACCCCCCCTCCCGGGCGAGACGGTCAGATCTAGGATGTGTTACATCAGGGTGAGTCACATGTGTATTTTATGCAACCATGGAGATGGGAGATTGGAGAGTAATAGATCCAGCAGGTAGGAAAGTCCCGAGGACACGAGTAGCGCGCTCCGATATACCTCCTGATATATCCATAATTGGTCACACATACTCTGGTGTCAATAGCATCCGTATTGTCATGAAGTCTCTGACGTCATAGTGACACTTAACACCGGTGGGTTAGAGAACCACGGTGGGATCAAGATAAAAAAAAAGGGGTTAATAAAGTATTTAGGGGGGACTGTTGAGGAGAGCCATAAGATCAAATACTTAATTAACCTCAAGACATAAGAGGTTGAGAGAAGTGACCCATAACGTGTATTGTTTAACCTTACTTAAGCTTTCTCAGATCAAAGTGAGACCCTAAAGATGGCTGCCATTTCCTGTATCAGCATACCATGTGCTGATATCCAAGATAACGCCCACCCTGATGACCTCATGGATCCACCCACAGTGACGCCCACCTTGATGACCTCATGGAACAACCCACCTTGATGACTCATGGATCCGCCCATGGACTTGCTCATTGCCCAACCCACTAACCAATGGAATGCATCCGATCACTCCCATTTTAAAGCTAACCAAGCCTCCCTTACAGGGGTTATATAAATCTGTGTCCTGACTAAATAAAGCCCTTGGAGCTGAGCCATAGATTAATCAAGTAGAATTTACATCTGACTGTGTCATATGTTATTTCTTTAGTGCGCACCTGATCAATATCCATTAGGCCAGGAGTAGGCAACTAAGTGAACATTTATAAATTGTTCAACCTAACACAGCCACGTAGTATATAGCACAGCCCATATAGTATATAGCACAGAGATGTAGTATATAGCACAGCCCACGCAGTATCTAACACAGCCCACATAGTATACAGCAATGTGGGCACCATATCCCTGTTAAAAAAAGAATTAAAATAAAAAAATAGTTATATACTCACCTTCCATCGGCCCCCCGGATCCAGCCGAGGCGTTTACCGATGCTCCTCGCGACGCTCCGGTCCCAAGAGTGCATTGCGGTCTTGCGAAATGATGACGTAGCGGTCTCACGAGACCGCTACGTCATCATCTCGCAAGACCGCAATGCATGGACCGGTCACTGGAGCGTCGTGAGGAGCGGGAAAGGCCTCGGCTGGATCCGGTGGCCCACGGAAGGTGAGTATATAATGATTTTTTATTTTTTTTAACATTAGATCTTTTTACTATTGATGCCGCATAGGCAGCCATTAACCCTGTGTGAGCTGACTGCGGGGGAATATGGACTGCGGGCACTGACTGCGGGGAGTAAGGAGCGGCCATTTTGCCGCCAGACTGTGCCCGTTGCTGATTGGTCGTGGCTGTTTTGCCACGACCAATCAGCGACTTTGGATTTCCGTGACAGAAAGAAAGACAGAAGGACAGACAGAAAGACGGAAGTGGACCTTAGACAATTATATAGTAGATATATATACTGTATATATTCAATGTGTTGGAATCGATGGTGTATATACCATATGCTCATTGTGTGTTCTCAATTAGCCGGCCTAGTAGTGGAAGTGTCTTGTCCATCACTCATCAGTCAATTGCGTAATTGTCAATTGCGTAATTATTATTATTATTATTAATTTACATAGCACCATTAATTCCATGGTGCTGTACATGAGATTGGGTTACATATAAAGTTATAGATATCATTTACAGTAAACAAATTTATGATGACAGACTGGTACAGAGGGGAGAGGACCCTGTCCTTGCGGACTTACATTCTAGGGGATAACTGGGAAGAGACAGAAGGTTGGGGGTGCAGCAGCTCTGGTGGTAGTGAGGCGGCAGCTCGGGTGGTGGTGAGGCAGCCGAATGGTTATTGCAGGCTGTAAGCTTTTCTGAAGAGATGGGTTTTCAGCTTCTGTCTGAAGGATCTGAGGGTGGTGGATAATCAGACATGTTGAGGCGTGGAATTCCAGAGGATGGGGATATTCGGGAGAAATCTTGGAGGAGGTTGTGTGATGATTGAATAAGTGTGGAGGAGAGTAGGAGGTCTTGGGAGGATCGAAGATTACATGAGGGAAGATATTGGGAGATTAGTTCAGAGATATAGGGAGGGGACAGGTTGTGGATGGCTTTGTAGGTCAGTGTTAGTAGTTTGAACTTGAGTCATTGGGGAATTGGAGCCAGTGGAGGGATTTGCAGAGGGGAGAAACATGGGAGTAGCGAGAAGAGAGGTGGATTAGTCGGGCAGCAGAGTTGAGGACAGACTGGAGTGTTGCAAGAGAGTTAGCAGGGAGGCCACAGAGGGAGTTGCAGTAATCAAGGTGGGAGATGATGAGGGCATGCACAAGAGTTTCAGTAGATTTAGGGCTGAGAAAGGGACAGATTGTGGAAATATTTTTGAGTTGGAGGTGACAGGAGGTGGCAAGAATTTGGACGTGCGGTTTGAAGGACAGGGCAGAGTCGAGAGTTATTCCGAGGCAGCGGATTTCAGGTGCGGGAGAGAGCGTGATGCCATTTACCATAATAGATAGGTCGGGTAGGGGAGATACGTGAGATGGGGGAAAGATGAGTTTGCTTTTGTCTACGTTGAGTTTTAGGAAGAGAGAGGTGAAGAAGGAGGATATGGCTGATAGACACTCCGGGATTCTGGACAGCAGAGAAGTGACATCTGGGACAGAGAGGTAGATCTGAGTGTCGTCCGCATACAGGTGGTATTGGAAGCCATAGAACTTTGAGTTGTCCTAGGCCGAGGGTATAGATGGAAAAGAGTAGGGGCCCCATGAGAGCCTTGAGGGACTCCAACAGAGAGCGGGCGGAATGAGGAGGTAGTGTGGGAGTGGGAAGCGCCAAATGTGCAATCGGAAAGGTATGAGGCAATCTAGAACAGGGCAAGGTCTTTGATACCAAGGGAAGAAAGATTCTGTAGTAGCAAGCAATTGTCGACTGTGTCGAAGGCAGAGGACAGGTCGAGAAGGAGGAGGATGGAGAACTGTGTGTTAGCTTTGGCTGTGAGTAAGTCATTAGTAATTTTGGTCAGGGCAGTTTCGGTGGAGGCGGAAGCCAGATTGGAGGTTGTTAAGAGAGTTAGATGAGAGGTGGGAGGAAAGTTGAGCATGGACATGCTGCTCAAGGAGTTTAGAAGCAAACGGGGCAGTGATATTGGGCGATATCTCGGCTTAGTAGTTGGGTCAAGGTTAGGTTTTTTGAGGATGAGTGTGATGGTGGCACAAAGACACGGTGGTTGGAACCAAAGATCTCAAATTTGGACTCATCAGACCAAAGCACAGATTTCCACTGGTCTAATGTCCATTCCTTGTGTTCTTCAGCCCAAACAAGGCTCTTCTGCTTGTTGCCTATCCTTAGTAGTGGTTTCCTAGCAGCTATTTTACCATGAAGGCCTGCTGCACAAAGTCTCCTCTTAACAGTTGTAGAGATGTGTCTGCTGCTAGAACTCTGTGTGGCATTGACCCGGTCTCTAATCTGAGCTGCTGTTAATGGAGCGCCCCCAGACACAGGGCCACGAGTTCTCGATACTGGGCCCCTCAGTCTCTGTATTGGGGTCGTCACGGTGGCTAGACCCGGTCCGTGACCCTGCTAAGGGGCGCCAAATGAAAGGTGATGGTGTGATGCGTGGTGCGAGGCGCGATGAATAACAAGGACACAGGGTTGCAGTCTCTTTACCTCTTTACTGAAGGCTTTTGGATCCGCAATCCAGAGCACTGCTAACAGGGCTGGCTGAGACCGGCCGGTCCGAAGGCACATACAGAGTTTCCTTTGCAGGTGGAAATCAGTGCCTACCCACTAGCGCCTGTGTGTTGTAGTCCTTCCCCGCTGAGCACCACGGGATAGTCCTCACAACTGTTGTGTCTGTGTTCGTTGTTCTTTCTCTCTCTCTTCGTCCCCCAGATGATATGGTTAGGATGCACCTGTATGACGGGTAGGCCTGGAGTTATTCTGGGACCCTAGAGATGCCCCTCTCCCACAGTTGCCTCCCTTGTCTGCTTAGGTGATTTAGGTGAGACAGCCAACCTATAATTAACTGTCCTGCCGTGTTGAAGTAATGCGTAAAGTCTCTTACTTTCTCGGTGCTCCGGCCACCGCTATGCGCCTCAGAAAGATGTTGCCTCGGTCTCACGGCACGACTCCTACTGGCTCTATCTCCTTTACACTCTGATCCCGCTTCTCAATTCTCCACAATCAACTTCGCTTCGTGTCCTTTCTTAGAATACCGCCTCAAGGTAGTGCAGGCGCGGCTCCGTAACGATCTGTTCTCTTTCTAGACCGCTGTCAGGATCCCACCCCTGACAGGTCCTCTCCTGAACTCTCCCGGGCTCTTTCTGTCTAACTTCCTGTCCAACCCCCAGTTTTACCAGAGTGTGAAGAGTGGCCTTCTAGATAGAACCACTCCCCCTGGTGGCCGCGGTGTGAAGTGTCATGTGTGTTTGTGATACCTGGTCAGAACTCCTTTAGTGCCATCAGACGTACCATCACTCCCCTTAGCGGCAGAGTGTCATACTGCAATGAACAGATCTCTGGGGCGCTGCACTCCCCCCGGTTAAATCCAGTCCTCCTGGACTGGGAAGAAGAAGAACAACAATACATGTTAACATAAAACATATAAAATTTGTGAAACATTATGAACAAATTAACATAACAGTACTTCCCTTTATGGCAGGTGAAGACGCTTGAACGTTGCAAAAGTTTGGTCACACACAGTTCATGACTCTCAGTTCAGTTGGGTGCCACTTTAAAGCGGCAGGGACCTGTTGTGAATTCCGCTCTTGGGCTACCTCCGGTGGTTGTAAGTGGCACTTTTGTGAGTTCTGCTCTTGGGCTCCCTCTTGTGGTTTCTAGTGGTATGGCTGCTCCTTGGAGTTAGCTGTCATCAGCTGCCTCCACTTATCGTCTGTTCTGCTCCGCTATTTAAGTCTGGCTCTTTCTTCAGCCTGTGCCACTTGTCAATGTTTCCTGGCTGGATTCACATCTCTGCTTGGATTCTCCTGGTTTCCTGACCAGTTCTGCAAAGATAAGTTCTGGCTTTGCTCATTTCAGTCCACATGTTGTGGACTTATTGTTCTGTGCATTCTTTATTTGTCCAGCTTGTCAGTATGGATTATTTCTGTTATCTGGAAGCTCTGGGAAGCAGATTTACCCTCCACACCTTTAGTCAGGTGTGGAGATTTTGTAAACTCTGTGTGGATTGTTTTGTAGTTTTTATACTGACCGCACAGTATCCTTTCCTGTCCTATCTATCAAGCTAGACTGGCCTCCTATGCTAAAATCTGATTTAATTTCTGCGTATGTTATTTTACCCTCCTCTCACCGTCAATATTTGTGGGGGGCTATCTTTCCTTTGGGGATTTTCTCTGAGGCAAGATAGGTTTCCTGTTTCCATCTTTAGGGGAAGTTAGATCTTAGGCTGTGCCGAGGGGTCTAGGGAGCTGTTATGACCTGGTGGTTAGGAGCACCCGACCTGATAGTTAAACTCATACAGGACGAGCTCTGGGATGTGGGAGCTCTGCTGACCGCAAGCCCTAATCCTATCGCACACACTAGAAATAGCCGTGGAGCGCTCCTGACGCTCCCTAGGCGCCTCGTCACAGCCTAAGAGCTAGCTAGCCCTAGAAAAGAAAATAAAGCCTACCTTGCCTCAGAGAAATTCCCCAAAGGAATAGGCAGCCCCCCACATGTAATGACTGTGAGTAAAGATGAAAGTCACAAACGCAGAAATGAAATAGGTTTCAGCAAAGGGAGGCACGACTTACTAAATAGACAGAGGATAGGAAAGGAATCTTTGCGGTCAGCACAAAAACCTACAAAAGACCACGCAGAGTGTGCAAAAGGGTCCTCCGCACCGACTCACGGTGCGGGGGTGCCACCCTGCATCCCAGAACTTCCAGCTAGCAAGACAAAATCAAGATAACCAGCTGGACAAAGAAACAAGAACAATAATAACAATCAGGAACTTAGCTTCTGCAGGAGAAGACAGGACACCAGACAGATCCAGGAGCGAACTGAACCAATGCTAAAACATTGACAGCTGGCATGGAGTAACGATCTGAGTGGAGTTAAATAGAGAAGCCAACCAAAGGATAAACCACGTCACCTGTGTAAGGAACCTCAGAAGCAGCAGCTCCACTCACAGCCACCAGAGGGAGCCCACGGACCGAACTCACTGAAGTACCATTCACGACCACAGGAGGGAGCTCGACAACAGAATTCACAACAGGGAGCGTCAGGTACCCCCCATGGCTATTTTTAGTTGCGCTGCTAGGTTCAATGTTTGCGGTTAGTACAGATACCACCTCCTTCAGAGCTTGTCTCATGTTGTTCCTAAACCACCAGATCATAACAGTACAAGTGGCCAAAAATGAATTAAATGTATCTCAAAAGAAGGAAAAGAAAGTTCTGAACCATTTTTTTTCTGTGCTTTGGTTTGTCTTTTTTTTTCCTCTTGATATCTGGGTGGTTCAGGATATATGTTTTGACATGGATGTTCAGGGTTTGTTTTCTCGTGTGGATCAACTTGCTGCAAGAGTACAGAGTATCCAGGACTATGTTGTCCAGACTCCGGCTTTAGAGCCCAGAATTCCTACTCCTGATTTGTTTTTTGGGGACAGATCCAAGTTTTTGAACTTTAAAAATAATTGCAAATTGTTTTTTGCTTTAAAACCCCGTTCTTCTGGTGATCCCATTCAGCAGGTGAAAATCATCATATCCTTGCTGCGTGGTGACCCTCAAGACTGGGCTTTTTCTCTTGAAACAGGGGATCCGGCATTATTGAATGTAGATGCATTTTTTCAAGCGCTCGGATTATTGTATGACGAACCTAATTCTGTGGATCATGCAGAAAAAACCCTGTTGGCCTTGTGTCAAGGTCAGGAAGCAGCAGAGTTATACTGCCAGAAATTTAGAGAATGGTTTGTGCTCACTAAATGGAATGAAGAGGCTCTGGCTGCTATTTTCAGAAAAGGTCTTTCTGAAACCCTTAAAGATGTTATGGTGGGCTTTCCTACGCCTGCCGGTTTGAGCGAATCTATGTCTCTAGCCATTCAGATTGATTGGCGTCTGCGCAAGAGCAAAGCTGTGCACCATATGGCAGTATCCTCTGAGCATAGTCCTGAACCTATGCAATGTAATAGGATTTTGACTAGAATAGAACGGCAGGAATTCAGACGTCAGAATAGGCTGTGTTTTTACTGTGGTGATTCGGCTCATGTTATCTCTGATTGCCCTAAGCGTACTAAGAGAGTCGCTAGGTCTGTTACCATTAGTACTATACAGCCTAAATTTCTCTTATCTGTGACCCTGATTTGCTCATTTCAAAAACCTGACCTGCACATCCAAACATAGACTGAGTGTGAACAGGTGCTGAACCCAGAGTCGCCAACTCGTATATAGTTAAGTAAAAAGGGCAGCACACTGCAGCGCCAAAACATGCAAACTTGAAAACACGAAATTTGAACTGCATTACTGCACTAGAAATATGAAAAATGAGAGCTTTTAGCGCATAAAAATGGCCATATTTATGTGTACCTCGTAGCCACTTTACGGCATCTCTCTTATACGAGGTCCTACGCTTGACCTACCTCATTGAGAATAAACGTCTCCATCTGAACGGGTACATGTGAAACCTCTTCTTGGACTCAAATTCTCACTCTCTGTGGAGGGGTATTAGACCTACTATAATTAAAACACCTGTGGCTAGGAGGCGGGAGTGCACGATCAGAAGGCTAGAGAATACATTTCAAAAACCTGACCTGCACATCCAAACATAGACTGAGTGTGAACAGGTGCTGAACCCAGAGTCGCCAACTCGTATATAGTTATGTAAAAAGGGCAGCACACTGCAGCGCCAAAACATGCAAACTTGAAAACACGAAATTTGAACTGCATTACTGCACTAGAAATATGAAAAATGAGAGCTTTTAGCGCATAAAAATGGCCATATTTATGTGTACCTCGTAGCCACTTTACGGCATCTCTCTTATACGAGGTCCTACGCTTGACCTACCTCATTGAGAATAAACGTCTCCATCTGAACGGGTACATGTGAAACCTCTTCTTGGACTCAAATTCTCACTCTCTGTGGAGGGGTATTAGACCTACTATAATTAAAACATCTGTGGCTAGGAGGCGGGAGTGCACGATCAGAAGGCTAGAGAATACATTTCAAAAACCTGACCTGCACATCCAAACATAGACTGAGTGTGAACAGGTGCTGAACCCAGAGTCGCCAACTCGTATATAGTTAAGTAAAAAGGGCAGCACACTGCAGCGCCAAAACATGCAAACTTGAAAACACGAAATTTGAACTGCATTACTGCACTAGAAATATGAAAAATGAGAGCTTTTAGCGCATAAAAATGGCCATATTTATGTGTACCTCGTAGCCACTTTACGGCATCTCTCTTATACGAGGTCCTACGCTTGACCTACCTCATTGAGAATAAACGTCTCCATCTGAACGGGTACATGTGAAACCTCTTCTTGGACTCAAATTCTCACTCTCTGTGGAGGGGTATTAGACCTACTATAATTAAAACACCTGTGGCTAGGAGGCGGGAGTGCACGATCAGAAGGCTAGAGAATACATTTCAAAAACCTGACCTGCACATCCAAACATAGACTGAGTGTGAACAGGTGCTGAACCCAGAGTCGCCAACTCGTATATAGTTAAGTAAAAAGGGCAGCACACTGCAGCGCCAAAACATGCAAACTTGAAAACACGAAATTTGAACTGCATTACTGCACTAGAAATATGAAAAATGAGAGCTTTTAGCGCATAAAAATGGCCATATTTATGTGTACCTCGTAGCCACTTTACGGCATCTCTCTTATACGAGGTCCTACGCTTGACCTACCTCATTGAGAATAAACGTCTCCATCTGAACGGGTACATGTGAAACCTCTTCTTGGACTCAAATTCTCACTCTCTGGGTTCAGCACCTGTTCACACTCAGTCTATGTTTGGATGTGCAGGTCAGGTTTTTGAAATGTATTCTCTAGCCTTCTGATCGTGCACTCCCGCCTCCTAGCCACAGGTGTTTTAATTATAGTAGGTCTAATACCCCTCCACAGAGAGTGAGAATTTGAGTCCAAGAAGAGGTTTCACATGTACCCGTTCAGATGGAGACGTTTATTCTCAATGAGGTAGGTCAAGCGTAGGACCTCGTATAAGAGAGATGCCGTAAAGTGGCTACGAGGTACACATAAATATGGCCATTTTTATGCGCTAAAAGCTCTCATTTTTCATATTTCTAGTGCAGTAATGCAGTTCAAATTTCGTGTTTTCAAGTTTGCATGTTTTGGCGCTGCAGTGTGCTGCCCTTTTTACTTAACTATATACGAGTTGGCGACTCTGGGTTCAGCACCTGTTCACACTCAGTCTATGTTTGGATGTGCAGGTCAGGTTTTTGAAATGTATTCTCTAGCCTTCTGATCGTGCACTCCCGCCTCCTAGCCACAGGTGTTTTAATTATAGTAGGTCTAATACCCCTCCACAGAGAGTGAGAATTTGAGTCTAAGAAGAGGTTTCACATGTACCCGTTCAGATGGAGACGTTTATTCTCAATGAGGTAGGTCAAGCGTAGGACCTCGTATAAGAGAGATGCCGTAAAGTGGCTACGAGGTACACATAAATATGGCCATTTTTATGCGCTAAAAGCTCTCATTTTTCATATTTCTAGTGCAGTAATGCAGTTCAAATTTCGTGTTTTCAAGTTTGCATGTTTTGGCGCTGCAGTGTGCTGCCCTTTTTACTTAACTATATACGAGTTGGCGACTCTGGGTTCAGCACCTGTTCACACTCAGTCTATGTTTGGATGTGCAGGTCAGGTTTTTGAAATGTATTCTCTAGCCTTCTGATCGTGCACTCCCGCCTCCTAGCCACAGGTGTTTTAATTATAGTAGGTCTAATACCCCTCCACAGAGAGTGAGAATTTGAGTCCAAGAAGAGGTTTCACATGTACCCGTTCAGATGGAGACGTTTATTCTCAATGAGGTAGGTCAAGCGTAGGACCTCGTATAAGAGAGATGCCGTAAAGTGGGTACGAGGTACACATAAATATGGCCATTTTTATGCGCTAAAAGCTCTCATTTTTCATATTTCTAGTGCAGTAATGCAGTTCAAATTTCGTGTTTTCAAGTTTGCATGTTTTGGCGCTGCAGTGTGCTGCCCTTTTTACTTAACTATATACGAGTTGGCGACTCTGGGTTCAGCACCTGTTCACACTCAGTCTATGTTTGGATGTGCAGGTCAGGTTTTTGAAATGCATTCTCTAGCCTTCTGATCGTGCACTCCCGCCTCCTAGCCACAGGTGTTTTAATTATAGTAGGTCTAATACCCCTCCACAGAGAGTGAGAATTTGAGTCCAAGAAGAGGTTTCACATGTACCCGTTCAGATGGAGACGTTTATTCTCAATGAGGTAGGTCAAGCGTAGGACCTCGTATAAGAGAGATGCCGTAAAGTGGCTACGAGGTACACATAAATATGGCCATTTTTATGCGCTAAAAGCTCTCATTTTTCATATTTCTAGTGCAGTAATGCAGTTCAAATTTCGTGTTTTCAAGTTTGCATGTTTTGGCGCTGCCGTGATTTGCTCATTGTCGTCCTTTTCTGTCATGGCATTTGTGGATTCAGGCGCTGCCCTGAACTTAATGGACTTAGAATTCGCCAGGCGCTGTGGTTTTTCCTTGCAGCCTTTGCAGAGCCCTATTCCTTTGAGAGGCATTGATGCTACACCCTTGGCCAAGGATACACCTCAGTACTGGACACAGATGACTATGTACATGGCTCCAGCACATCAGGAAGATTGCCGTTTTCTGGTGTTGCATAACTTGCATGATGTTGTTGTACTGGGATTTCCATGGTTACAGGAACATAATCCGGTGCTGGATTGGAAAACTATGTCGGTGACTAGTTGGGGTTGTCGAGGAGTACATAGTGACGTTCCTTTGATGTCAATTTCCTCTTCCCCCTCTTCTGAGGTCCCTGAGTTTTTGTCGGATTTCCAGGATGTATTTGATGAGCCCAAGTCCAGTTCCCTTCCTCCACATAGGGACTGTGATTGTGCTATTAACTTGATTCCTGGTTGTAAGTTCCCTAAGGGCCGACTTTCAATCTGTCTGTGCCAGAGCATGCCGCCATGCGGAGCTATGTTAAGGAATCTTTGGAGAAAGGGCATATTCGGCCCTCTTCGTCACCATTGGGAGCGGGTTTCTTTTTTGTTGCTAAGAAGGATGGCTCCTTGAGACCCTGTATTGATTAACGTCTTCTTAATAAGATCACGGTCAAATTCCAATACCCCTTGCCTTTGCTTACTGATTTGTTTGCTCAGATTAAGGGGGCTAGTTGGTTTACTAAGATTGACCTCCGAGGGGCATATAATCTTGTTCATATTAAACAGGGTGACGAATGGAAAACTGCATTTAACACGCCCGAAGGCCATTTTGAATACCTTGTGATGCCATTTGGGCTCTCTAATGCTCCATCTGTGCTCCAGTCTTTCATGCATGATATTTTCCGCAATTATCTTGATAAATTCATGGTCGTATATTTGGATGATATTTTGATTTTTTCCAATGATTGGGAGTCTCATGTGAAGCAGGTCAGGATGGTGTTCCAGATCCTTCGTGATAATGCTTTATTTGTGAAGGGATCTAACTTCCTATTTGGAGTTCAGAAGGTCTCTTTTTTGGGTTTTATTTTTTCTCCCTCGTCTATGGAAATGGTTCCTGTTAAGGTCCAAGCTATTCATGACTGGATCCAACCCACATCTGTGAAGGGTCTTCAAAAATTTTTGGGCTTTGCTAATTTCTATCACCGTTTCATTGCCAACTTTTCCAGTGTGGTTAAGCCCCTTACTGATTTGACGAAGAAAGGCGCTGATGTGACGAATTGGTCCTCTGAGGCTGTTGAGGCCTTTCAGGAGCTTAAACGCCGATTTACTTCTGCCCCTGTGTTGCGTCAACCGGATGTTTCTCTTCCTTTTCAGGTTGAGGTCAACGCTTCTGAGATTGGGGCAGGGGCCGTTTTGTCTCAGAGGGAGTCTGATGGTTCTTTGATGAAACCGTGTGCTTTTTTTTGCAGAAAGTTTTCGCGTGCGGAACGCAATTATGATGTCGGCAATCGGGAGTTGTTGGCTATGAAGTGGGCGTTTGAGGAGTGGCGACATTGGCTTGAGGGAGCTAAACACCGTGTTGTGGTCCTGACCGATCATAAGAATCTGATTTACCTCGAGTCGGCCAAGCGGCTGAATCCTAGACAGGCTCGATGGTCCCTGTTTTTCTCCCGTTTTGATTTTGTGGTCTCGTACCTTCCGGGATCTAAGAATTTTAAGGCTGATGCCCTCTCTAGGAGTTTTTCGCCTGATTCTCCTGGAGTCCTGGAGCCGGTTGGCATTCTTAAGAAGGGGGTGATTCTTTCTGCTATCTCCCCTGATTTGCGGCGGGTGCTTCAGGAATTTCAGGCTGATAGGCCTGACCGCTGTCCAGTGGGGAAGCTGTTTGTTCCTGATAGATGGACAAGTAAGGTAATTTGTGAGGTTCATTGTTCAGTGTTGGCTGGTCATCCTGGGATTTTTGGTACCAGAGATTTGGTTGCTAGGTCCTTTTGGTGGCCTTCCTTGTCTCGCGATGTGCGTGCTTTTGTGCAGTCCTGTGGGACTTGCACCCGGGCCAAGCCTTGCTGTTCCCGCGCTAGTGGGTTGCTTTTGCCTTTGCCGGTCCCTGAGAGGCCCTGGACGCATATTTCCATGGATTTTATTTTGGATCTTCCTGTTTCCCAGAAGATGTCTGTTATCTGGGTTGTTTGTGACCGGTTCTATAAAATGGTCCATCTGGTAACTTTGCCTAAGTTGCCTTCCTCCTCAGATCTGGTTCCATTGTTTTTTCAGCATGTGGTTCGTTTGCATGGCATTCCGGAGAATATTGTGTCTGACAGAGGTTCTCAGTTTGTCTCTAGATTTTGGCGGGCCTTTTGTGCTAGGATGGGCATTGATTTATCTTTTTCTTCGGCGTTTCATCCTCAGACTAATGGTCAAACTGAGCGAACTAATCAGACCTTGGAGACCTTTTGAGATGCTTTGTGTCTGCTGATCAGGATGATTGGGTGTCTTTCTTGCCGTTGGCCGAGTTTGCCCTTAATAATCGGGCTAGTTCGGCTACTTTGGTTTCACCTTTCTTTTGTAATTTTGGTTTTCATCCTCGTTTTTCTTATGGGCAGGTTGAGCCTGCTGATTGTCCTGGTGTTAATTCTGTGGTGGACAGGCTGCAGCAGATTTGGACTCATGTGGTGGACAATTTGACGTTGTCTCAGGAAAGGGCTCAACGTTTTGCTAACCGCCGTCGGCGTGTTGGTGCCCGGCTTCGTGTAGGGGATTTTGTTTGGTTGTCTTCTCGTCATGTTCCTATGAAGGTTTCTTCTCCTAAGTTTAAGCCTCGGTTTATTGGTCCTTATAAAATTTCTGAAATTATTAATCCGGTGTCTTTTCGTTTGGCTCTTCCTGCCTCTTTTGCCATTCATGATGTTTTCCATAGATCTTTGTTGTGGAGATATGTGGTGCCCGTTGTTACCTCGGTTGACCCTCCTGCCCCGGTGTTGGTTGAGGGAGAGTTGGAATATGAGGTTGAGAAGATTTTGGATTCTCGTTTTTCGAGGCGGAGGCTTCAGTATCTTGTCAAGTGGAAGGGTTATGGCCAGGAAGATAATTCTTGGGTTGTTGCCTCCGATGTCCATGCTACCGATTTGGTTCGTGCTTTTCACTTGGCTCGTCCTGATCGGCCTGGGGGCTCTGGTGAGGGTTCAGTGACCCCTCCTCAAAGGGGGGGGGGTACTGTTGTGAATTCCGCTGTTGGGCTCCCTCCGGTGGTTGTAAGTGGCACTTTTGTGAGTTCTGCTCTTGGGCTCCCTCTTGTGGTTTCTAGTGGTATGGCTGCTCCTTGGAGTTAGCTGTCATCAGCTGCCTCCACTTATCGTCTCTTCTGCTCCGCTTTTTAAGTCTGGCTCTTTCTTCAGCCTGTGCCACTTGTCAATGTTTCCTGGCTGGATTCACATCTCTGCTTGGATTCTCCTGGTTTCCTGACCAGTTCTGCAAAGATAAGTTCTGGCTTTGCTCATTTCAGTCCACATGTTGTGGACTTATTGTTCTGTGCATTCTTTATTTGTCCAGCTTGTCAGTATGGATTATTTCTGTTAGCTGGAAGCTCTGGGAAGCAGATTTACCCTCCACACCTTTAGTCAGGTGTGGAGATTTTGTAAACTCTGTGTGGATTGCTTTGTAGTTTTTATACTGACCGCACAGTATCCTTTCCTGTACTATCTATCAAGCTAGACTGGCCTCCTATGCTAAAATCTGATTTCATTTCTGCGTATGTTATTTTCCCCTCCTCTCACCGTCAATATTTGTGGGGGGCTATCTTTCCTTTGGGGATTTTCTCTGAGGCAAGATAGGTTTCCTGTTTCCATCTTTAGGGGAAGTTAGATCTTAGGCTGTGCCGAGGGGTATAGGGAGCGTCAGGTACCCCCCACGGCTATTTTTAGTTGCGCTGCTAGGTTCAGGGTTTGCGGTCAGTACAGATACCACCTCCTTCAGAGCTTGTCTCATGTTGTTCCTAAACCACCAGATCATAACAGGGACCCCGGGTAAACAAAGGGGCCCCTGTGAAGTTTTTGGAGCAATTCACTCTCCATTACTCCGTTGTCCATTTTTAAACTTGTAACAAAGATATTTACACAAACAATAGCACTTATCATTAGTATCTCCAAGCTTTGTAGCGAAGGGAAGTCTGATTCTGGGTGCTACGTTTGGACCTCCGCAGTGCAGGGGCTGTTATGGGCCTAACAGGGCCCGCTAAGTTTGCTATCGCTGGTGTAGTGCACTGTCTTCTAGCTACACTCCTAGTGAGTCTGGGCAGTACTGGCACGTTGGAGTTCTCAAAACCGCTACTACTACCGATGGGCATGGCAGATTCACCATTAGCGGAGGGAAGACTGGCCGGTTCAGCAGTTGGCATGGCATCTTCTGGTGAGGTCTGTTGTGATGGCGGATCGGGATGACCTGGCTCCACATCTAGTTCTGGTGGGGTCAGTTGGCGAAACATCAGGACAGGTACCACGATGGCCTGATTTATTTGCGTCCAAGACTGGGGAAAGTCACCAAGAACAGTGTGTATCATCTTTTCTCCTTCCACGGCCGGAGTCGTCCCAGGGTCGGCTTCCCCATCTCTCAGTTTATCAGGGCATATCTTAAGGTGGTCCCTGGATATTGCCGTTGAGGTTTCCCCTCCATCTTTGCTGATGAGACAGACCTTTGTATTGTCGAAATCAGATGGCAGAATGGTATATGGTTCCGCTTCCCATTGGTCATCCAGCTTGTGTAGCCTCCTCTTCCGTTTGAGTACTTGCTCTCCAGGGGACAAGGGAGCTGCAGGGGCATGCTGGTTGTAGTCCCTTTCTTGTTTCTGTCTGGCTTGGGCAAGGCTTCTTTCCACACATTCCTGTACTTTGCGGTACTTTTGCTGCCTCTCCGTATCCCAATCCGCATTGGGCGAGATATCTTCGGGGGTCAGGACCCCCATGTCCAGGTCCACAGGTAACTTAATAGACCTCCCTCGCATCAGGTATGCTGGGGTGCAATTGGTGGAATTCACTGGGATGTGGTTGTACATATGAACCAGGTCTGGCAACTTTGTGGGCCACAAGTTCCGTTCCTCCACAGGTAAGGTCTTCAGCAAGTCGATCACTACCTGGTTCATCTTCTCACACATCCCGTTGGTTTGTGGATGGTACGGCGTGGTTCTGATCTTCTTACACCCGTACAGATCACAGAACTCCTGGAACACCTCCGCCTCAAATGCTGGCCCCTGATCGGTTAGTACCTTCTCCGGGTACCCATGGGGTCTACAGAAGTACTGCTGGAAGGTTTTGGCAGCTGTCCTAGCCGTTAGATCCTTGACCGGCACAACTATCAGGAATCTGGAGTAGTGGTCCATGATGGTGAGAGCGTAGGTATAGCCTGACCGGCTGGGCGTTAACTTCACGTGGTCTAACGCAACCAACTCGAGCGGTCGTTTGGTGACGATGGGTTGCAAGGGCGCCCGTTGGCTGTCACGATCCTTCCTGCGTAGGCTACAGGGGCCACACTCTCAAAACCACTTCTCAATGGCTTTCTTCATGCCCATCCAGTAGAACCTCCCACGGAGTAGCCTCTCCAGCTTCTTCCATCCGAAGTGCCCCGTCCCATCGTGGTATGCCCCCAGGACCATGAGCACATCTTGTCTTGGGACCACGATCTGCCACACCAATTCATGAGTGCGTGGGTCGATGTTCCTCCGGCACAGCTTTCCATCGTGAATAAACAGCTTGCTCCTCTCCTTCCACAGCTGTAATGTCTCCGGTGGATCATCCAGGCCGGGATGCAATCCTGCCTGCGTCAGGAGCTCTTTCACCCGAAGGACCGCAGGGTCACCATCCTGGTTCTCTGCCCACCCATGATGGGGCTGGGGGTTCAACGGGGCGCCCTGTTTACTCTTGCGCCTATTCTCCACCTGATGAGAACACTGAGTCGCCTTGGGGCGATGGAAAGCGGGCAGTTCCACCTCTTCAAATGCTTCTGGGTCTTCCTCCGTTTCGGGCAAGTGAGGCATGCATGACAGTGCATCGGCATTCGCATTCTTGTGCCCTGCCTGGTATTTGATGGTGAAGTCGTAGTTGGACAACCGGGCCATCCACCGCTGCTCCAGGGCACTGAGTTTTGCTGTGTCCAAGTGCGTTAATGGGTTATTATCCGTGAAGACAGTGAATTTCGTGGAGGCCAGGTAGTGCTTGAACCTCTCTGTCACGGCCCAAATGACGGCGAGGAACTCCAGCTTAAAGGAACTGTAGTTGTCAGGGTTCCTTTCAGTGGGGCGAAGTTTCCTGCTGGCATAAGCGATTACTCTCTCCTTACCCTTCTGGACTTGGGATAGCACGGCTCCCAGTCCCACATTGCTGGCATCCGTATACAATACAAATGGCTGGTCGAACTCAGGGTAAGCCAGCACCTCTTCTCCCATCAGCGCCGACTTTAAGCAGGTGAACGATCCTTCCAGTTCGTCGTTCCAGTCGAATGGGGCATTTTTGCCCTTGGGTTTCCTGGCCCAGCCCACCAATAGGTCTTGCAATGGCGCGGCCTTCTTGGTGAAGTCCTTGATAAACCTCCGGTAGTAACCCACCAACCCGAGGAATTGCCAGACTTCATGGAGGTTACCGGGCTGCGGCCAGTCCTTGATCACCGTGACTTTGTCAGGGTCTGGGGCCACTCCTTCGGCACTCACCACATGGCCCAGGTACTGCACTTTGGGTTTTAGCAGATGGCATTTGGACGGTTTCACCTTTAAGCCAAAATTGGACAGAGCTTCAAACACCTCGGCCAGGTGCTTCAAGTGGTCTTCATAGGTCTTGGAGAAGACAATGATATCGTCCAGATATAGCAACACGGTTTCAAAGTTCTTATGCCCCAGACAGCACTCCATCATCCTCTGGAATGTTCCCGGAGCATTAGACAATCCGAAAGGCATGTAGTTGAACTCGCAGAGGCCCATCGGTGTCGTGAAGGCCGTCTTTTCCTTGTCTGCCTCCGCCACGGGAACCTGCCAGTACCCACTGGTAAGATCTAAGGTAGAAAAGTAGTTAGCGGACTTTAAGGCAGCCAAGGACTCCTCTATCCTGGGTAGGGGATATGCATCCTTATGTGTAATGCGGTTTAGTTGCCTATAATCCACACACATCCTCATGGTGCCATCTTTCTTCTTAATGAGAACTAATGGGGCTGCCCAGGGGCTACAGCTGTCCCTCACTATCCCAGCCTCTTTCATCTCTCGCAACATGTCCTTGGCGCACTGATAATGAGCTGGGGGCACAGGACGGTACCTCTCTTTTATGGGCGGGTGATCTCCTGTGGGGATGTGATGTTGAATCCCTTTTACCTGCCCGAAATCTAGAGGGTGCTTGCTGAATACCCGCTCATACTCATGAACCACCCTGTGCAATTCCCGGCACCAATCTTTTGACTGTCCTGCAGAGCCATTGTCCTCCGCCGGTTCGGACGGAACCAAGGGCCCAGGTGCCTGTATTACATTATTACTAACAGTGAACAGCTTGGCAAGTGTGGCATATTTGGTCAAGTGGACTTCTTCCTTCCCACAGTTAAGGACGCGTACTGGCACCCTCCCTTGGCGGATGTCGACCACCCCTCTGGCTGTCAGGAGAGTAGGCCTGTTATCGGAATACACCGGCTCTACCTGGGCCTGATATTTTTACCCCTAAGGCCTATGGCTGGCCGACACCATATTAACATTTCACTCCTGGGGGTATCGCAATGGGGTTTGAATCACTCACTGTGACCCGGCCAATTTCACCACCAGTCAACTCTACCTGCTGTCTCTGCATCAGAGCTCTGATCTCTTTCTGCAAGGCACGCTGTTCGCTGTAACCAGCTGTTTCGGCTACCTTCTGCAACACGACAATAACTTCTGCAAGACAATTTTCTATAACATTAGTACCGATAGTCATCATGGGGTTACATTCACGTCGATCAATATCAACAATAACAATGCCCTGGGACTCCAATTCTACTCGCCCCACTTTGATGGTGACCTCCTTATACCCCACTTGTGGCAGTGGCTGACCATTACTAGCTATGATGGTGAAATCGTCATCGGGGCCACGGGTAATGTCGGTGTCCTCCCAATAGCGTTTATAGAGGACGTAGGGCATAGTCGTCACCTGGGAACCGGTGTCCAACAGAGCGTTCATGGGGATACCGTCGATCACAATGGGGAGAACTGGTCGCCCTCTGACGTATTTGGCTCTCCAATGTTGCGGGCCCGATCGTCCTATTCCTGGGGGTTGGCCCTTTGCCCCAGGGGTTGCTCGTTTAAAGGACAGTACCTTGCAAGATGGCCCACTTGGTGGCAGCGGCGGCAAATCGGTCGTCCATCCCGATGGAAGCGATCTTCGTCTCGGCCTCTGGTCGACGGGATCCTCCTCTGTCGCTGCCAGGGGACATCCTCCGGTCTGGAAGCCAGCTGGATCTTCTCCTTGGGGGCCTCCTGTAGGGACTGGACGGTCCGGGCTAGGGCAGCAACGCTCTTGGTCAGCTCTTGCATCTGGAGGCGTAGTCCTGCAGGGGAGTCGTCATCCAGAGTCTGGGCATCAGCCTCAGCAGAGACGGGTGTATCTGGCGCCACCTCCTGGTGGTACGTGAGGGCTTGACGCCTGGGAGCGCTTGCATGGCTTTATCTTTGAATTGCGCAAAGGTCAGGTCTGGGTTCTGCATGGCTAAGAAATATAACTGAGCCCTTTGGTTACTGCACAGGAGCCCCTCGATGAACCGCTCTTTCAGGAGTTTATCTTCATCTTGCATGCTGCTGGGGTCACTCTGCTTGATGCAGTGCCTCCTGAAGATTGAGGGCATAGTCCCGTAAGCTATCCTGCGGCCTCTGCTTGCACCCATAGAATGTCAATTTAATTTCCGTAGCGGTGCGGGTGTCAAAGGTGGTTTTTAGCTTTGCAAGGACCTGCTGTGCAGTTTTCTTATCCGCGGCGGGCCAGGACTTCGCTTCTCTCAAAGCCGCGCCAAAGAGCTGTCCAGTTATCATGTGAACCTTCTGAGGCTCTGTCAGGGGATAAAACTCGAGCAGGCTGCAAATTCCCTCTTTAAAGTCAGTGAACGTGTGGGCCTCTCCGGAGTATCGCGGGAGCCAGGTGGCTCCTGGTAGGTACGGCATGGAGAAGGGCATTATGGCTGTTGTGGCTGCAGCAGTGTCCAGCTGGCCGATGGGAGCGGCAGGCCCCGCGGCTTCCGGCAGTGGTACCATGCCCGCGGCTGCGTCTACTACGGGGTCTGGAATTGCCCCCGCGGCTGTGGCCGCCGCTTCTCCTGGATCTGACATGGCCGTTCCTCCTTCCTGCTAACCCCCCCCCCCCGGGGGTCGGAGTTCCACTTCCGTAATCGGCACTTCACCGCGCCTTTTGGTTCCGTGCTCTTTTCGGCCGGCTCCGCCCATGAAACAATGGCTCCTCCCCTCGTGCCCCACTCGGCGCGGCAATGGCGGATTTTGGCGGCAGTTAGCAATACACAGTCTTTGCAAGGGATCACAGTTCAAGTACAATTCCACACAGTTCCAAGGCACACATGACCTGATTCTTTCAGGCTTAAGTAGATCCTGTTCGTGACGCCAAGTTGGAGCGCCCCCAGACACAGGGCCACGAGTTCTCGATACCGGGCCCCTCAGTCTCTGTATTGGGGTCGTCACGGTGGCTAGACCCGGTCCGTGACCCTGCTAAGGGGCGCCCAATGAAAGGTGATGGTGTGATGCGTGGTGCGAGGCGCGATGAATAACAAGGACACAGGGTTGCAGTCTCTTTACCTCTTTACTGAAGGCTTTGGGAAGGCACATCCAGAGTTTCCTTTGCAGGTGGAAATCAGTGCCTACCCACTAGCGCCTGTGTGTTGTAGTCCTTCCCTGCTGAGCACCACGGGATAGTCCTCACAACTGTTGTGTCTGTGTTCGTTGTTCTTTCTCTCTCTCTTCGTCCCCCAGATGATATGGTTAGGACGCACCCGTATGACGGGTAGGCCTGGAGTTATTCTGGGACCCTAGAGATGCCCCTCTCCCACAGTTGCCTCCCTTGTCTGCTTAGGTGATTTAGGTGAGACAGCCAACCTATAATTAACTGTCCTGCCGTGTTGAAGTAATGCGTAAAGTCTCTTACTTTCTCGGTGCTCCAGCTACCGCTATGCGCCTCAGAAGGATGTTACCTCGGTCTCACGGCACGACTCCTACTGGCTTCCTGTCCAACCCCCAGTTTTACCAGAGTGTGAAGAGTGGCCTACAAGATAGATCCACTCCCCCTGGTGGCCGGAGTGTGAAGTGTCATGTGTGTTTATGATACCTGGTCAGAACTCCTTTAGTGCCATCAGACGTACCATCACTCGCCTTAGCGGCAGAGTGTCATACTGCAACGACCAGATCTCTGGGGCGCTGCATTAACCTGCAATTTCTGAGGCTGGTGACTCGGATAAACTTATTCTCAGAAGCAGAGGTGACTCTTGGTCTTCCCTTCCTGGGGCGGTCCTCATGTGAGCCAGTTTCTTTGTAGCGCTTGATGGTTTTTGCCACTGCACTTGGGGACCCTTTCAAAGTTTTCCCAATTTTTCGGACTGACTGACCTTTATTTCTTAAAGTAATGATGGACACTCGTTTTTCTTTACTTAGCTGCTTTTTTCTAGCCATAATACAAATTCTACCAGTCTATTCAGTAGGACTATCAGCTGTGTATCCACCAGACTTCTGCACAACACAACTGATGGTCACAACCCCATTTATAAGGCAAGAAATCCTACTTATTAAATCTGACAGGGCACACCTGTGAAGTGTTGTATGTTTTATTTTATCGCACCCATAGACTTGCATTAGTGAGACTCGGCCGATATATACTGTACGTCAGTATAAGAAAAGCTATTAAAGCTATATTTTTGTGCCTTGCAGTGCAGATTGGGGATGTATATGTAGCATTCTAGAATGCCGTAACAGGGGGCTTACAGGTGCTGGCCGTACTTTATATGGGAAAAACTGGTGTCAGGTTCCCTTTAATTATGATCTCAATAAACCCAGTTCTTGTGACTGGAGTCTACAACTGAACTCGTGCACTGCCCCCACCACTACTCCTATCATCAATCCTATTACACTGTCACTAATCCGGAATTATACACAACATCCGTCATTAAATTTACTACTTCATTACCACATTTTGCTTGTTGTGATCACCACCTATGTACGGCAGAGGTTGTGAAGGTGTTAAAGAGCTGCCTTCCATCCTGGCGCATAGAAGGAAGTGTTCTTATGCCCCAATATATATTCAGAATTTATTCACTGCTGATTTAGGGTAAGTTCACACAGGGCATTTTTGCTGCTTTATTTCTGCAGTAAAACCTGATCTTCTTGGCAGGAAAGAAGTTGCATCAAAAACGCAGTGTTGTGGTGTGTTTTTGCTGCGTTTTTTCAACACCCATTCAAGTCAATGGGTGAAAACGCTGAAAAAACGCAGCAAAAAGGCTAAAAAAAGTGACATGCTCTATGTCCAAAAACACAGCAAAGCACAAAATACTGATCACACAAAAAAAAATGTATGTGCATGAGATTTCTGAAATCTCATAGGCTTTGCTGCTACTGCAAAAAGCAGGTGAAAATTAGCATAAAAAACGCAGCAAAAAGTGCAGCAAAATGCCCTGTGTGAACTTACCCTTAGACGCAACTTTGAGGAAGTTTCTTTGCAAATCTAAGTATTACATGTAGATTTTACTGTAGATTTCTGTCACAGACATTAAAGAGGTGAAATCTGTGACGGAAGTCAATGACATTTCATGTCCATCATACAGCAATTTGCAGTGCGGGATATACAGAGCAAATCCACCATGTTTGAGCTCAACTATAGGAAATCTGGATAGGCGTTTGTGTGCAACAAGGTGGAATGGGTTGGTAGTCATGGGCGAGTTTTTTTGTCTTCCTCTGAATCAACATGTTAGGGCATGTTAGGTTAGGCTATGGGTTGAACTAGATGGACTTATAGTCTTCCTTCAACCTTAATAACTATGTAACTATGTAACTATGAGTCCACTAGGTCACAGTCAGTGAGCACCCCAGCCCCTTGCACATGAAAAGACAGTTCTAGTCCCAGCCCTAGGTCACAGTTGGTTACCCCAGGGGCGGTCCTGCTGCGGTCCGGTCCGATGGGCGTCGCGTTCTGGGTCCGGCGCCTCCTAGCTTCATACGATGACATCCTCTTCTTGTCTTCCTGCCGTGGCTCCGGCGCAGGCGTACTTTGTCTGGCTTGTTGAGGGCAGAGCAAAGTACTGCAGTGCGCAGGCGCTGGGCCTCTCTGACCTTTCCCGGCGCCTGCGCACTGCAGTACTTTGCTTTGCCCTCAACAGGACAAAGTACCTCTGCGCCGGGGACGCGGCAGGAAGATAAGAAGACGACGTCATCGTATGAAGATGGGAGGCGTCGGACCCAGACCGCGACGCCCATCGGACCAGACCGCAGTGGGACCGTCCCTGGGTGAGTATAATATAACCTGTTTTTCTTACCTTTCAGGTTACATCTGGGGCTTATCTACAGCATTACAGAATGCTGTAGATAAGCCCCTGATGCTGGTGGCCTTAGCTCATGTACGATTTTTGGGGTGACAGATTCCCTTAAAGGGATAAGGCAGAGAAGAAGATAGCAATTCCTGAGCTGTCCCTATTCAAAGATGCTGCTCCATCGGCAACAGCAGCAGCAGAAGCATCAGCTCCAAAACGGCTCCTGGGAGCTAACAGTCTCTTGGACGGCACCTTCTAAGTCCAAGTGCCCGTTCTTATTGCCTGATAAATTAAAATGAGTTCTGTGGATATAATCCGCACTGCTGAAAAAATGCAGGTCCAGGAAAATAGTGGTTTAATCTATGCGTTTCAAAGTCCAAATGACTTTTTTCATCAGGAAATTACCACATACATGATCCACAGAACTCCTTTTAATTTATCTTTCATACGGTCACTAGCTGACCCGTGGATCTGCTGCAGCTGATATCTCTTCGATATCTACATGCTTTACCAAAAGCCTGTATCAGGTTAGTAGAATCTAAGGGTGTGTTTCCACGGTCAGGAAACGCTGTGTGTTTGACGCTGCGTAGAGCCGCAGCGTCAAACACGTAGCGTCCAGATGTTACAGCATAGTTGAGGGGATTTCATGAAATCCCATCTCCATTATGCGTTAAAACACGCAGGCGGCAGACCTGCGTAAACGGACATGCGGCACGTCTTTTCAGAACGCAGCATGTCTGCGCCGTAAATTTGCCATAGACAATCATTTGATGCGGTAAAACCGCATCTAATGATTAGTCACATGTGTAGTAACTGCGTAAACGCAGCTTACTAGGCATGGCCACTAATTCACATGCCGGCTCACTTGTCCCACCGCTGGAAGTCCCTCGTCCATTGCAGTTCTCGCGATAACTTAGCTTATGGCGAGAACTGCTGTGCACGTGACCAGGGGTTATCTCCGTTCACTAGTCTGGTTCTCACGGTCAGCTGATTGTGAGAACCCTGCAGTGTAGGTGATCGCTGGAGCGTTATCTCTGGGGATCATCTACAGGCTCTGCTATATCTGGATGTCAGGCATTCAGATGTAGCAGAGCTGGACTCGTCTAGCCTGTGTGCACATACAACACACAACATTGAACATACAACATACGCCATACAAAATACACCATGCAACATACACCATACAACATGCAACATACACCATGCAACATACAAGATGCAACATACAACATACAGTACATACAACACATACATACACTACATACAACATACATATAGACATACAGTACATACAACATAGAGTACATACTCACCATCACCTTGTCACCTTGATCCCCGAAACCATCGTCACCTGTAAAAAATATTAAAATAATGAACAAACAATATACTCCCTGATTCGCAGAAATCCAATTAAAATGAGTGTCCCATGTTGATCTCCCGTGGAGAGCAGCCACATCAGCTGATGCGACTGCTCTCCAGTGGCTCCAGGAATGCAATGACGGAAGGTATCCTTCAGCAATGTATTCCTCCGCCTCTGTGAGAAATAGTCCCTAGTCTCACTTGGGGCACTGCTATGTGGGAAAATTCCCACGCAGCTTTGCCATAAAGTGAGACCCTGAACTCAGGTAACCTCTTCAGTGATGCACTGCAAGAGCCATTGTCGCCTGTCAGTGTGTCACTGAAGGTCTATAGAGCAGTGACATCACCCGATGTCACTGTTTTATAGGGGAGATCGTCGTGGGACACTCGTTATTAATTGGACTACGGCAGAAAGTGAGTATACGGTTGGTTTATTATTTTTAATTTTTTGCAGGCAATCAAGTATGGTAAGTATGGTGAAATTAAGAATATTAAAATACTTTTTTCTGGCTGTGTCTTTTTTTTTTAACCCTTTCACTACTATAGGATTAGTAATGGATAGGCGTCTTATTGACGCCTCTCCATTACTAACCGGGTTTAATGTCACCTTACATTAGCAAAGTTACCTTAACCCCTTATTACCCCATATCCCACCGCTACACGGGAGTGGGAAGAGAGGGGCTAAGTGCCGGAATTGGCGCATCTTTCAGATGCGCCATTTCTGGGGTGGCTGGGAGCTGGTATTTGTAGCCGGGTGGGGGCCAATAACAATGGCCCCTCTCTAGGCTATGAATATCAGCCCGCAGATGTCTGCATAGCCTTTCTGGCAATAAAATATAGGGGACCCTACGTCATTTTTGGGGGGTCCCCCTAATTTATTAGCCAGTAAAGGTTACGCAGACAGCTGCAGGCTGATATTCATAGCCTAGAGAGGGGCCATGGGTATTACCCCCTTCCCAGGCTACAAATATTGGCCCTCGGCTTTCCCCTTCTGGTGCAGAATATTGCGTGGGAGCCCACGCCTTTTTCCCCCCGTTTTTTAAAAATTAATATATACTCGAGTATAAGCCGACCCGAGTATAAGCCGACCCCCCTAATTTTGCAAAACAAAACTGGGAAAACTTATTGACTCGAGTATAAGCCTAGGGTGGAAAATGTAGCAGCTACGGGTAAATGTCAAAAATAAAAATAGATACCAGTAAAAGTAAAATTAATTGAGACATCAGTAGGTTAAGTGTTTTTGAATATCCATATTGAATCAGGAGCCCCATATAATGCTCCATACAGTTCATTATGGCCCCATAGATGCCCCATATAATGCTCCATGCAGTTCTTTATGGCCCCATAAATGCCCCATATATTGCTCCATGCAGTTCTTTATGGCCCCATAGATGCCCCATATAATGCTCCATGCAGTTCTTTATGGCCCCATAGATGCTCCATAAAATGCTCCATGCAGTTCTTTATGGCCCCATAGATGCCCCATATAATGCTCCATGCAGTTCTTTATGGCCCCATAGATGCCCCATATAATGCTCCATACAGTTCTTTATGACCCCATAAGATGCCCCATATAATGCTCCAGTCAGTTCTTTATGGCCCCATAGATGCCCCATAAAATGCTTCATGCAGTTCTTTATGGCCCCATAGATGCCCCATATAATGCTCCATGCAGTTCTTTATGGCCCCATAGATGCCCCATATAATGCTCCATGCAGTTCTTTATGGCCCCATAGATGCCCCATATAATGCTCCATGCAGTTCTTTATGGCCCCATAGATGCCCCATATAATGCTCCATACAGTTCTTTATGACCCCATAAGATGCCCCATATAATGCTCCAGTCAGTCCTTTATGGCCCCATAGATGCCCCATATAATGCTCCATTCAGTTCTTTATGGCCCCATAGATGCCCCATATAATGCTCCATGCAGTTCTTTATGGCCCCATAAATGCCCCATATAATGCTCCATGCCGTTATGGCCCCATAGATGGCCCATATAATGCCCCATGCAGTTCTTTATGGTCCCATAGACGCTCCATATAGCATTGTGCCACATGTAATGCTGTTGCACTAAAAAAAAAATGACATACTCACCTCTCGTCACTGCTCCTCAGCGTCCCGTCTCTCCGCACTGACTGTTCAGGCAGAGGGCGGCGCACACTAATACATCATCGCGCCCTCTGACATAAACAGTCACAGCAAGAGGACGGGAAGACATGGCGGCGGTGGAACGTGGAAAGGTGAATATGACATACTCACCTGCTCCCGGCGCTCCTGGCGTGGTCCCTGCGTGTCCCACGGTCTTCGGGAGCAGCAGGTTCTTCCTGTAGTGAGTGGTCACATGGTACCGCTCATTACAGTAATGAATATGCGGCTCCACGCCTATGGGAGCGGAGTCCATATTCATTACTTTACTGAGCGGTACCAGTGACCGCTGAACAGGGGAAAAAGCTGCAGGCGCCCGAAGACCGTGGGACATGCGGTGACCGCACCAGGAGCAGGTGAGTATTTGACAGGCGTCGCTCCCCCTCCCCCGCCGACCCCCCCGCCTTCCATGACTCGAGTATAAGCCGAGAGGGACACTTTCAGCACATTTTTTTGGGGCTGAAAATCTCGGCTTATACTCGAGTATATACGGTAAACGTTCATTAATAAACATCGGCCTTGCTATTACATATCTACTAGATTGTTGCCCAATTCTAACGCCTCGGGTATTCTAGAATATGTATGTAGTTTATTTACAAAGCGGTGCTTAAATCCCGCTGCAATATCGATGATTGGTCGCGGCCGGCTGGGCGCGACCAATCAGCGAAGTGTGGTATAAATCCCGTGCCAATTCGCAGCCGGACTGCACCTGTCGCTGATTGGTTGCGGGTGGCTGGCGCGACCAATCAGCAATGCGGGATTTCCGTTACAGACAAACAGACCCTTAGACGATTATATATATAGATGGATAATCTATCTATAGATATATTTATAGACAGATACAGTGGGGCAAAAAAGTATTTAGTCAGTCAGCAATAGTGCAAGTTCCACCACTTAAAAAGATGAGAGGCGTCTGTAATTTACATCATAGGTAGACCTCAACTATGGGAGACAAACTGAGAAAAAAAAATCCAGAAAATCACATTGTCTGTTTTTTTAACATTTTATTTGCATATTATGGTGGAAAATAAGTATTTGGTCAGAAACAAAATTTCATCTCAATACTTTGTAATATATCCTTTGTTGGCAATGACAGAGGTCAAACGTTTTCTGTAAGTCTTCACAAGGTTGCCACACACTGTTGTTGGTATGTTGGCCCATTCCTCCATGCAGATCTCCTCTAGAGCAGTGATGTTTTTGGCTTTTCGCTTGGCAACACGGACTTTCAACTCCCTCCAAAGGTTTTCTATAGGGTTGAGATCTGGAGACTGGCTAGGCCACTCCAGGACCTTGAAATGCTTCTTACGAAGCCACTCCTTCGTTGCCCTGGCATTGTGCTTTGGATCATTATCATGTTGAAAGACCCATCCACGTTTCATCTTCAATGCCCTTGCTGATGGAAGGAGGTTTGCACTCAAAATCTCACGATACATGGCCCCATTCATTCTTTCATGTACCCGGATCAGTCGTCCTGGCCCCTTTGCAGAGAAACAGCCCAAAAGCATGATGTTTCCACCACCATGCTTTACAGTAGGCATGGTGTTTGATGGGTGCAACTCAGTATTCTTTTTCCTCCAAACACGACAAGTTGTGTTTCTACCAAACAGTTCCAGTTTGGTTTCATCAGACCATAGGACATTCTCCCAAAACTCCTCTGGATCATCCAAATGCTCTCTAGCAAACTTCAGACGGGCCTGGACATGTACAGGCTTAAGCAGTGGGACACGTCTGGCACTGCAGGATCTGAGTCCATGGTGGCGTAGTGTGTTACTTATGGTAGGCCTTGTTACATTGGTCCCAGCTCTCTGCAGTTCATTCACTAGGTCCCCCCGCGTGGTTCTGGGATTTTTGCTCACCGTTCTTGTGATCATTCTGACCCCAAGGGGTGGGATTTTGCGTGGAGCCCCAGATCGAGGGAGATTATCAGTGGTCTTGTATGTCTTCCATTTTCTAATTATTGCTCCCACTGTTGATTTCTTCACTCCAAGCTGGTTGGCTATTGCAGATTCAGTCTTCCCAGCCTGGTGCAGGGCTACAATTTTGTTTCTGGTGTCCTTTGACAGCTCTTTGGTCTTCACCATAGTGGAGTATGGGGTCAGACTGTTTGAGGGTGTGCACAGGTGTCTTTTTATACTGATAACAAGTTTAAACAAGTGCCATTACTACAGGTAATGAGTGGAGGAAAGAGGAGACTCTTAAAGAAGAAGTTACAGGTCTGTGAGAGGCAGAAATCTTGATTGTTTGTTTCTGACCAAATACTTATTTTCCACCATAATATGCAAAAAAAATGATAAAAAAAACAGACAATGTGATTTTCTGGATTTTTTTTTCTCAGTTTGTCTCCCATAGTTGAGGTCTACCTATGATGTAAATTACAGACGCCTCTCATCTTTTTAAGTGGTGGAACTTGCACTATTGCTGACTGACTAAATACTTTTTTGCCCCACTGTATATCTATAGATACATAGATATACTAAACATCGGGCTTGGTATTATCTATCGATCTATTATCTATCTATCATCTATCTATTATCTATTATTATTATTATTTATTTATATACCACCATTGATTCCATGGTGCTGTACATGAGAAGGGGTTACATACAAGTTACAGATATCACTTACAGTAAACAAACTAGCAATGACAGACTGATACAGAGGGGCGAGGACCCTGCCCTTGCGTTGCGGGCTTACATTCTACAGGATTATGGGGAAGGAGACAGTAGGTTGAGGGTTGCAGGAGCTCCGGTGTTGGTGAGGCAGTAGCTTCGGTAGTGATGAGGAGGCAGCGGGGTCAGTGCTGGCTGTAGGCTTTCCTGAAGAGATGGGTTTTCAGGTTCCGTCTGAAGGATCCGAATGTGGTTGATAGTCGGACGTGTTGGGGCAAAGAATTCCAGAGGATGGGGGATATTCGGGAGAAGTCTTGGAGGCGGTTGGATGAGGAGCGAATAAGTGTGGAGGAGAGAAGGAGGTCTTAGGAGGACCGGAGATCACGTAAGGGAAGATATCGGGAGATTAGTTCAGAGAGATATGGAGGAGACAGGTTGTGGATGGCTTTGTAGGTTAGTATTAGTAATTTGAACTGGATACGCTGAGGGAATGGGAGCCAGTGAAGAGATTTGCAGAGGGGGGAAGCAGAGGGGTAGCGAGGAGAGAGATGAATTAGTCGGGAAGCAGAGTTAAGGATGGACTGGAGAGGTGCAAGGGTGTTTGCAGGGAGGCTGCAGAAAAGGATGTTGCAGTAGTCAAGGCGGGAGATGATGAGGGCATGCACAAGCATTTTAGTAGATTGACGGTTGAGGAAAGGACGGATTCTGGAGATATTTATGAGCTGGAGGCGACAGGAGGTGGAAAGAGCTTAAACGTGCAGTTTGAAGGACAGGGCAGAGTCGAAAGTTACTCCAAGGCAGCGGACTTCCGGTACGGGAGAAAGCATGATGTCATTGATTGTGATAGATAGGTCAGGTAAGGAAGATCTATGGGATGGAGGAAAGATGATGAGTTCAGATTTGCCCACATTGAGTTTGAGGAAGCGAGAGGAGAAGAAGGAGGATATGGCTGATAGGCACTCTGGGATTCTGGACAGCAGAGCGATGACGTCTGGGCCAGAGAGGTAGATCTGAGTGTCATCAGCATAGAGGTGGTACTGGAATCCATGGGACTTTATGAGTTGTCCTGTTATGAACTGGTGGTTTAGGAGCAACATGGAACGAGCTCTGAAGGAGGTAATACCTGTACTGACCGCAGTCCCTAAGCTCAACACAACACTAGAAGTAGCCGTGGGATGCTCCTGTCACTCCCTAGGCACCTCGTCACAGCCTGAGAACTAACTACCCCTAAAGATAGAAACAGGAAAACTATCTTGACTCAGAGAAAATCCCCAAAGGATAGATAGCCCCCCACAAGTAATGACTGTGAGTGGAGAGGGAAAAGACATACACAGAATGAAACCAGGATGTAGCACAGGAGGCCAGTCTAGCTAGATAGATAGGACAGGATAGAATACTGTTCGGTCAGTATTAAAAACTACAAAAATCCACACAGAGTTTACAAAACTCCACACCTGACTAAAGGTGTGGAGGGTAAATCTGCTTCCCAGAGCTTCCAGCTAAACTGAATTAATCCACACTGACAAGCTGGACAAAACATAGAAAGCACAGAACGAATAAGTCCACAACCTGTGGACAGAAAAGAGCAAGCAAGGACTTAACTTTGCTGAACTGGTCAGGATATCAGGGAAATCCAAGAGAGATGTAAATCCAACCAGGAACCATTGACAAGTGGCACTGCTGAAGGGAAGAGCCAGGCATAAATAGCCGAGCAGAAAGACAATCAGTGGAAGCAGCTGCAGACTGCTAAATCCAAGGAGCAGCCATATCACTTAAAACCACCGGAGGGAGCCCAAGAGCAGAACTCACAAAAGTGCCACTTACAACCACCGGAGGGAGCCCAAGAGCGGAATTCACAACAGTACCCCCCTTGAGGAGGGGCCACCGAACCCTCACCAGAGCCCCCAGGCCGATCAGGACGAGCCAAGTGAAAAGCACGAACCAAATCGGCGGCATGGACATCGGAGGCAACAACCCAAGAATTATGCTCCTGGCCATAACCCTTCCACTTGACAAGATACTGAAGCCTCCGCCTCGAAAAACGAGAATCCAAAATTTTCTCAAACTCATATTTCAACTCTCCCTCAACCAACACCGGGCAGGAGGATCAACCAAGGGAACAACGGGCACCACATATCTCCGCAACAAAGATCTATGGAAAACATCATGAATGGCAAAAGAGGCTGGAAGAGCCAAACGAAAAGACACCGGATTGATAATTTCAGAAATCTTATAAGGACCAATAAACCGAGGCTTAAACTTAGGGGAAGAAACCTTCATAGGAACATGACGAGAAGACAACCAAACCAAATCCCCCACACGAAGCCGGGGACCAACACACCAACGGCGGTTAGCAAAACGTTGAGCCTTTTCCTGAGACAACGTCAAATTGTCCACCACATGAGTCCAAATCTGCTGCAGCCTGTCCACCACAGAATCCACACCAGGACAATCAGAAGGCTCAACCTGTCCCGAAGTAAAACAAGGATGAAAACCAAAATTACAAAAGAAAGGTGAAACCAAAGTAGCCGAACTAGCCCGATTATTAAGGGCAAACTCGGCCAACGGCAAGAAAGACACCCAATCATCCTGATCAGCAGACACAAAGCATCTCAAATAGGTTTCCAAGGACTGATTAGTTCGCTCAGTTTGGCCATTAGTCTGAGGATGAAACGCCGAAGAAAAAGACAAATCAATGCCCATCCTAGCACAAAAGGCCCGCCAAAACCTAGAGACAAACTGAGAACCTCTGTCAGACACAATATTCTCCGGAATGCCATGCAAACGAACCACATGCTGAAAAAACAATGGAACCACATCTGAGGAGGAAGGCAACTTAGGCAAACGTACCAGATGGACCATTTTAGAGAACCGGTCACAAACAACCCAGATAACAGACATCTTCTGGGAAACAGGAAGATCCGAAATAAAATCCATGGAAATATGCGTCCAGGGCCTCTCAGGGACCGGCAAAGGCAAAAGCAACCCACTAGCGCGGGAACAGCAAGGCTTGGCCCGGGTGCAAGTCCCACAGGACTGCACAAAAGCACGCACATCGCGCGACAAGGAAGGCCACCAAAAGGACCTAGCAACCAAATCTCTGGTACCAAAAATCCCAGGATGGCCAGCCAACACTGAACAATGAACCTCAGAAATTACCTTACTTGTCCATCTATCAGGAACAAACAGCTTCCCCACTGGACAGCGGTCAGGCTTATCAGCCTGAAATTCCCAAAGCACCCGCCGCAAATCAGGGGAGATGGCAGAAAGAATCACCCCTTCCTTAAGAATGCCAACCGGCTCAAGGACTCCAGGAGAATCAGGCAAAAAACTCCTAGAGAGGGCATCAGCCTTAACATTCTTAGATCCCGGAAGATATGAGACCACAAAATCAAAACGGGAGAAAAACAGGGACCATCGAGCCTGTCTAGGATTCAGCCGCTTGGCCAACTCGAGGTAAATCAGATTCTTATGATCAGTCAAGACGACAACGCGGTGCTTAGCTCCCTCAAGAAAATGTCGCCACTCCTCAAACGCCCACTTCATGGCCAACAACTCCCGATTGCCGACATCATAATTGCGTTCCGCAGGCGAAAACTTTCTGGAAAAAAAAGCACACGGTTTCATCAAAGAACCATCAGAATCCCTCTGAGACAAAACGGCCCCTGCCCCAATCTCAGAAGTGTCAACCTCAACCTGAAAAGGAAGAGAAACATCCGGCTGACGCAACACAGGGGCAGAAGTAAATCGGCGTTTAAGCTCCCGAAAGGCCTCAACAGCCGCAGAGGACCAATTTGTCACATCAGCGCCTTTCTTCGTCAAATCAGTAAGGGGCTTAACCACACTGGAAAAGTTGGCAATGAAACGGCGATAGAAATTAGCAAAGCCCAAAAATGTTTGAAGGCTCTTCACAGATGTGGGTTGAATCCAGTCATGAATAGCTTGGACCTTAACAGGATCCATTTCCATAGACGAGGGAGAAAAAATAAAACCCAAAAAGAGACCTTCTGAACTCCGAATAGGCACTTAGACCCCTCCACAAATAAAGCATTATCACGAAGGATCTGGAATACCATCCTGACCTGCTTCACATGAGACTCCCAATCATAGGAAAAAATCAAAATATCATCCAAATATACAACCATGAATTTATCAAGATAATTGCGGAAAATATCATGCATGAAAGATTGGAACACAGATGGAGCATTAGAGAGCCCGAATGGCATCACGAGGTATTCAAAATGGCCTTCGGGCGTATTAAAATGCAGTTTTCCATTCGTCACCCTGTTTAATACCAACAAGATTATATGCCCCTCGGAGGTCAATCTTAGTAAACCAACTAGCCCCCTTAATCTGAGCAAACAAATCAGAAAGCAAAGGCAAGGGGTATTGGAATTTGACCGTGATCTTATTAAGAAGACGATAATCTATACAGGGTCTCAAGGAGCCATCCTTCTTAGCAACAAAAAAGAAACCCGCTCCCAATGGTGACGAAGACGGCCGAATATGCCCCTTCTCCTTAACATAGCTCCGCATGGCGGCATGCTCTGGCACAGACAGATTGAAAAGTCGGCCCTTAGGGAACTTACAACCTGGAATCAAGTTAATAGCACAATCACAGTCCCTATGTGGAGGAAGGGAACTGGACTTGGGCTCATCAAATACATCCTGGAAATCCGACAAAAACTCAGGGACCTCAGAAGAGGGGGAAGAGGAAATTGACATCAAAGGAACGTCACTATGTACCCCTTGACAACCCCAACTAGTCACAGACATAGTTTTCCAATCCAGCACTGGATTATGTTCCTGTAACCATGGAAAACCCAGTACAACAACATCATTCAGGTTATGCAACACCAGAAAACGGCAATCTTCCTGATGTGCTGGAGCCATGTACATGGTCATCTGCGTCCAGTACTGAGGTTTATCCTTGGCCAATGGTGTAGCATCAATGCCCCTCAAAGGAATAGGGCTCTGCAAAGGCTGCAAGGAAAAACCACAGCGCCTGGCGAATTCTAAGTCCATTAAGTTCAGGGCAGTGCCTGAATCCACAAATGCCATGACAGAAAAGGACGACAATGAGCAAATCAGGGTCACAGATAAAAGAAATTTAGGCTGTACAGTACTGATGGTAACAGACCTAGCGACCCTCCTAGTACGCTTAGGGCAATCAGAAATAACATGAGCAGAATCACCACAGTAAAAACACAGCCTATTCTGACGTCTGAATTCCTGCCGTTCTGTTCTAGTCAAAATCCTATCACATTGCATAGGCTCAGGACTCTGCTCAGAG
Source organism: Ranitomeya imitator (assembly GCF_032444005.1). Lineage (NCBI taxonomy): Eukaryota > Metazoa > Chordata > Amphibia > Anura > Dendrobatidae > Ranitomeya > Ranitomeya imitator. The sequence continues at coordinate 734,176,922 of NC_091282.1, read as the reverse complement.
GACACTGCCATATGGTGCACAGCTTTGCGCTCGCGCAGACGCTGATCAATCTGAATGGCTAGAGACATAGATCCGCTTAAACCAGTAGGCGTAGGGAAGCCCACCATAACATCTTTAAGGGCTTCAGAAAGACCTTTTCTGAAAATAGCAGCCAGAGCATCCTCATTCCATTTAGTGAGCACAGACCATTTCCTAAATTTCTGGCAGTATAATTCTGCCGCTTCCTGACCTTGACACAGGGCCAGCAGGGTTTTTTCTGCATGATCAACAGAATTAGGTTTGTCATACAATAATCCGAGCGCTTGAAAAAATGCGTCTACATTCAGCAATGCCGGATCCCCTGATTCAAGGGAGAATGCCCAGTCCTGAGGGTCACCACGAAGCAAGGATATGATGATTTTAACTTGCTGAATGGGATCACCAGAAGAACGGGGTTTCAAAGCAAAAAACAATTTGCAGTTATTTTTAAAGTTCAAAAACTTGGATCTGTCCCCAAAAAACAAATCAGGAGTAGGAATTCTAGGTTCCAAAGCCGGAGTCTGGACAACATAATCTTGGATACTCTGTACTCTTGCAGCAAGTTGATCCACATGAGAAAACAAACCCTGAACATCCATGCCAGAGCATAAATCCTGAACCACTCAGAGATCAAGAGGAAAAAAAAGACAAAACAGAGCACAGAAAAAAAATGGCTCAGAATTTTTTTTCCTTCTTTTGAGATGCATTTAATTCATTTTTGGCCACTTGTACTGTTATGAACTGGTGGTTTAGGAGCAACATGGAACGAGCTCTGAAGGAGGTGGTACCAGTACTGACCGCAGTCCCTAAGCTCAACACAACACTAGAAGTAGCCGTGGGATGCTCCTGTCACTCCCTAGGCACCTCGTCACAGCCTGAGAACTAACTACCCCTAAAGATAGAAACAGGAAAACTATCTTGCCTCAGAGAAAATCCCCAAAGGATAGATAGCCCCCCACAAGTAATGACTGTGAGTGGAGAGGGAAAAGACATACACAGAATGAAACCAGGATGTAGCACAGGAGGCCAGTCTAGCTAGATAGATAGGACAGGATAGAATACTGTGCGGTCAGTATTAAAAACTACAAAAATCCACACAGAGTTTACAAAAATCTCCACACCTGACTAAAGGTGTGGAGGGTAAATCTGCTTCCCAGAGCTTCCAGCTAAACTGAATTAATCCATACTGACAAGCTGGACAAAACATAGAAAGCACAGAACGAATAAGTCCACAACCTGTGGACAGAAAAGAGCAAGCAAGGACTTAACTTTGCTGAACTGGTCAGGATATCAGGGAAATCCAAGAGAGATGTGAATCCAACCAGGAACCATTGACAAGTGGCACTGCTGAAGGGAAGAGCCAGGCATAAATAGCCGAGCAGAAAGACAATCAGTGGAAGTAGCTGCAGACTGCTAAATCCAAGGAGCAGCCATATCACTTAAAACCACCGGAGGGAGCCCAAGAGCAGAACTCACAAAAGTGCCACTTACAACCACCGGAGGGAGCCCAAGAGCGGAATTCACAACATTGTCCCAAGCCAAGTGTATAGGTTGAGAAGAGTAGGGGTCCTAGAACAGAGCCTTGGGGGACTCCAACAGAGAGAGGGTGGGATGAGGAGGTAGTGTGGGAGTGGGAGACGCTGAATGTGCGGTTGGAAAGGTACGAGGAGATCCAGGATAGGGTGAGGTCTTTCATGCCAAAGGAGGAGAGGATCTGTAGTAAGAGGCAGTGGTTAACTGTGTCGAAAGCAGAGGACAGGTCTAGAAGGAGGAGTACAGAGTATTGTCCATTAGCTTTGGCGGTAAGTAGGTCGTTAGTGATTTGGTCAGGGCTGTATCAGTTGAGTTATAGGGGCGGAAATCAGATTGTAGATTGTCAAAGTGCAAATTAAATGAGAGGTGGGAGGAAAGTTCAGAGTGGATGTGCTGCTCCAGGAGTTTGGAAGCGAATTGGAGCAGTGATATTGGGCGATAGCTGGACATAGCAGTTGGATCGAGGGTTGGCTTTTTAAGGATAGGTGTGAATGTGGCATGTTTGAAAGCAGAAGGGAAGGTGCCAGAAGATAGTGATAGGTTGAAGAGGTGGGTTAGGGATGGGATAAGTGTGGTGGTGAGGTTGGGGAGGAGGTGGGATGGGATGGGGTCGAGCGCACAGGTGGTGAGGTGCGATTTGGAGAGGAGACAATTAAGCCCCCCTTCAGTGATGTTATCTAACTTCTATCTATTATAATCTATCTATCGTATCTATCTATTATCTATCTATTTATCTATCTATTATCTATCATATCTATCGTATCTATCATCTACTCTATCTATCGTATCTATCAATATATCTATCTAGCTATCTATACATATATCTATCGATAGATAGATATATAGATACGATAGATAGATACGATAGATAGATACGATAGATCTATCTATTATCTATCTATCATCTATCTGTTATCTATCATCTATCTGTCTGTGTGTAAACATTATTCTTCAATGGAGTATGTAAATGAAGAGGTTGGACAAGAAATTACATCACCATTCTTTTTTTTTTTTGTATATCTTTATTGAGCTTACAAAAACACATCCACATGAAAAAAATGTATGAAAAACGCATCAAAAAAAGCATCAAAAACGCAGGTGACCTGCCAGTGACCTCAGGTGCAGATTTGGTGCAGATTTTACCTGCGTCAAATCCTGAGCAAATCCTGACCGTGGAAACATACCCTAAGTGTATGCTTTATATATCCACTGGGTAAGACCCTATCTGCACTAATCTCTCCTGCAATTTGATCGTTCTTATTGCCTGACAGTCCAGTGGCAGTCCATTCTTCCCTCCAGGGGTGTATTTTGCTTCCAGCAGAGAAGCAGGTCTGCCCACAGGCAAACTTATCCAGGCTCTGCTCCAGAAGCAGGAACTTCTGGCTTCTTTGAGGCTGCTAACCCAGACCCCTTTTTTAACCACTTGTGTCCCTAATCTGCAAATAGGCAACAGGTAACATATTGTAGTACACCTCAAAGACAATGAATTAAAGGGAACGTCACACAGTACACATACAGCCATAACACAGTAAACAGCACCATAGTAGACATATAGACACATTGATACATAACCAACTATTAGGCTGCTGTCACACTAGCAGTATTTGGTCAGTATTTTACATCAGTGTTTGTAGCCAAAACCAGGAGTGGGTGATAAATGCAGAAGTTATGCTTATGTTTCTATTATACTTTTCCTCTATTTGTTCCACTCCTGGTTTTGGCTACAAATACTGATGTAAAATACTGACCAAATAACTGCTAGTGTGATGGCAGCCTTAGAGCACTGCAGAGGGAACACATGTCCAGCATATATGGAAGGAGGGGGCAGCTGATGATCCCCGCCACCTCCTTACACCCCTCCCTCCTAGAGCATGTTTGTCCCCGACCAAGGTGGTACCTGTGAACTATAAAACATCAGGTATAAAACATTAATCAAATTAACAAGAGTTCAAATTCACTTAGGGAGGGTCCGTCTGACCCTGCTCCCCAGGTTCTTGGAACTCCCTTGAACATACCTGGCCTGATGGCCACTTAACACCAGACCAGTCTATTCAGTCTTGACCCGGCTCGGTCCTCGGGTCCTCCTATGCCAAGCTCTCCCCCTCCCTCCTTTTAGTGGATCACGGGCCTTTAAACAGTGGTGAGCTGCGTATAACCGGGGACAGTCCAGGGCTAGAAATGGGGCAAAGCCCAAGGATAAAACAGTCCAGTTCCTTATGCAGCCACGAACATAGTCCTTAGTAACCAACCCTCAGGCGGTTCCAGCCCCGTGACCAGCAGGGAATGCACAACGGGCGCAACTAAAACTTGAGGGAGGGGAAAAACAACACTGTTCCTCTGTGACTATGCTGGCCACCACTGGCACCTAGTACGTGGTGCTATACAGGGCCCACTGCCCTCTTAGAGACGCGGAACAGTCTGTGTTATCCAGCAGGTGCAACAGGCGCAACATTTTCAAAGGGGCCTCCTCATTTAATGCAAGGCAGCTGGGTGGCATAGTGGGCCGCATTCGGGCCCTGAATGACAACAACGTATGGCCCAAAGACCTGCTGGAGGATGACTCGTCACTACTCCTCCGGCCTCTTTCCTTCGGCAACTGCAGAATCAGCAAACTTGGAATCTCCTGCTCCCGTGACCCGACTGTGGCCACTGCTTCCCTTAAAGGCGCCTCTGTTCTGTGGCTTTCTGTAGGGGCTGCGCGTCATCTGGCCGGATATGGTTTCTCTGCCAGGGCACTGCAGCTCCTTTAACATTCTGCGCTCCTGCCGTTTTTTTTGTTCAATCACTCCCGCTACCCACTGGGCCTCTTCTGACGTGGGAGCCCGGGACTCATCCAGGCAGACACCGCGGGGAGATGCAGGGGCCGGGGAACGAGATGGGACAGGAGTCGGAGCGGGAACTGTGGTGAGGGTAGATGATGCACTCACCGTGACTGCAGCCAGCTGCAACGGTCCTCCACTGCGGCCGCGCAAACTTGGGATCACAGCCGCGACGGTCCCTCTCTCCACGACTTCCAGTTTCTCAATCACTCCTTCTAGCTCTGGCTTCTACACGTCCATGGTGTCCTTGCACTTGGCGATCTTCATCTGCACTGGTATCTTGCTTGGCAATGGTGTCTCTCTTCCAGGCATGCCATTTTGCTCTTCTGGGCTCCACCTATTTTTTCTGATCAGTCTGGAAGGGAAATTTCGGGCGGGCCTTACTCACAAGTGAACGTGACTTCCTTCCTTTGGGCACAAACTTGCTTCCATGACGCCCATGATAGGTGGCACTGTTCTGTCCTCACTAGCTGTGGCAGGCTCATACGTAGCTATACAGTCAGCTAAACCGCTATACCGGGGTCCAATAAGGAGACTGTGGTTGAGTCCGTGCTTTATTAAACGTAGTGGTATATTGATGCGGTGAAACTGTGAACAATGATATACATAGAATCAGTGCATGGCATAGAACAGATACATAATACACATGATATACATTATGCATAACATTTAGAAGGCTAGTGACTAAACTAGGAGTACAACTGGTTAAACTAAGCTAATATAGAGCAGAAATATCTATAGGAAGCATAAAGACATACCGGCAATGCAATCGCAAGGGGGATGAAGTAAAGCGTCTTTCCTTGAAGACAAACCGAAGAAAGTGAAAGGAAAAATGGAGGGAAATGGAGGCTGAGCTACCATAATGCATTGCAAAGGAGGAGGAGAATCAGACATGGATAATACAAAAACAAGATTGAACTGCCAACATAACTCTGACCGCTAGAGGGAGCCAAAGCATCACAAACAAATAAAGGTATGAATATCCATACTGAGAAACCTGCAATTATGCAAAGAGATAATCAGGGTAACAATATTAGATAGCGGAGACAGAACACTCCCCGTCTGGCATCAACGGATGTCACTACTCCTTTCTTCCGAAGGCAACAATAGGACCAGTTCAGATACCGGTCTGGAAAATGCCTTAGGTTCATTCCCTTTGGTCATCCTTAGCTCAACTTTGCGGACGTTGCCGTCCTTGCTCGGGAACGTTGCGGTAACTAGACCAAGTGGCCACTGGTTCCGGTGAATCTGACAGTCTTTCACAAGAACAAGGTCACCCATGTTCAGATTAGGTTTAGTAGATTGCCACTTCGTCCGTGGCTGCAGGGTAGACAAATATTGTTTGCGCCACCTGTCCCAGAAAGTATTTGCAAGACTTTGTACCTGTCTCCATTGGCGCTTGTAGAGGTCCTTCGCGTCGAATCCTCCTGGAGGGGCACTGGACAGTCCTGTTTTCTGGGTAAGTAAAGTAGCTGGAGTCAATAACAAAGGCTCCTCAGGGTCGTTAGGAACTGGAACCAGGGGTCTTGTGTTAATTATAGCTGCAGCTTCAGCCATGAAGGTGATGAGACTTTCGTGGGTGAGTCTCGCTGCTCCTTCTTGAAGAAGAGTGGAGTCAAGAATTCTCCGTACTAGACCAATCATTCGTTCCCAAGATCCTCCCATATGTGAAGAGTGAGGTGGGTTGAATGACCATGTGCAGCCTTGGTCACTGAGGAACCTCTCGAGAGTCTTATAGTTTAGATTTGAGGGTATTCCTAATTCCTTTGCTGCACCAACGAAGTTAGTACCTCTGTCTGAACGTATGTGCTTGATAGGACCACGGATGGCCATAAAACGTCTTAAGGCATTGATGAAGCTTGACGTGTCAAGGGACTCGATGACCTCTATGTGGACGGCTCTGATTGACATGCAAGTGAACATGACTGCCCAACGTTTACTATTGGCTTGGCCGCCTCTCGTACGACGTGTAACAACTGACCAAGGCCCAAACACATCGAGACCAACGCTAGTAAAGGGAGGGTCTGGGCTGAGTCTATCTGCTGGTAGGTCAGCCATCTTTTGGGTTTGAGTTGAACCACGAAGCTTACGGCAGGTAACACATTTGTAGATGAAACTAGTGAGGAGTCTTTTTGCACCGATGATCCACAAGCCAGCAGATCTGATGGCTCCTTCTGTAAATAGTCTTCCTTGATGCTTGACCAGATTGTGGTAATGTTGTACGATTAGGTAGGCAACATGACATTTTCCGGGAAGTATAAGAGGGAATTTCTCCACAAACTCCATCTCAGCTTCTTTGAGTCGGCCTCCTACCCTCAGCAGGCCGCTGTTGTCGATTAATGGGTCGAGTTTTCTCAATACGCTGCTCGCTGGTATTGGAGCTTTGTTAGTAAGACATTGGATTTCTGCAAAGTAGGTTTCTCTTTGAACAGTGAGGATGATGTGATTTCTAGAGAACTCTAAGTCGGAGGTAACGTAGGTATTTTTACAAAGATGCCAACCTTTACATTTTTCTGTGCCAAAAGTTCTGGTAGCCATGAATGAGCGAGCTATATGTGTCAGGCAGGTAATGGCTCGAGTAAGTGACTTCCAACTTGAGAATCTGTCGAACCTGCAAGATCCAAGCTGGATAACAGAGGTCATTGTATTTAGTGTAGACACCTGAGGGCGGATTTCAGCATCTGAGTCCTCTCCTACAAGTTCGAAGGTGTCTGGAAAACATTCCTCAATGTACAATAGTTTTGGTCCAGAGAGCCACGTTGTGCTTCCTAGTCGACTTGCGTCAACTGCTCTAGTTGCATGATCTGCGGGATTCTGGTCTGTGGGTATGTAATACCACTGCTTTGGATGAACTGACCTCCTGATTCGTAGCACTCTGTTATTGACATAAACGTAGAATCGCCTGGTTTCGTTGTGGATATATCCCAGGACTACTTTGCTGTCTGAGTAGAACTTGGCCTGTGTCAGGTCGATATCCATTTCGGATGCGATGAACTCCGCTAACTCAACGGCTAAGACTGCGGCACAAAGCTCTAACCTGGGTATAGTGTGCTCTGGTTGTGGTGCGAGTTTGGCCTTTCCCATGACGAAACCAATGTGGCACTGACATTTGGAGTCTACAGTTTTGAGGTAGGCAACAGCGGCAATTGCTTTGACAGAAGCATCTGCAAATACGTACAGTCTTTGGCTCTGTATCTCAGTAGATGGCACAGGGATGTACGGTCTTGGCACATGCAGGTTGGAGAGTGCCGCTAACGAGTTCTTCCACTCTTCCCACTGGATCCTCTTATCAGGTGGCAGAGGTGCATCCCAGTCAGATGTTTCCCTAGTTAAGTCTCTTAGTAGGGCCTTGCCTTGTATAGTAACAGGAGCTGCGAAACCCAAGGGGTTGTACAGACTGTTGATGGTAGACAGGACGCCTCTACGTGTGATAGGCCTTTCTTCCTGGCTGACCTGAAAGGTGAAAGTGTCTGATTGTAGATTCCAGAGAAGCCCGAGGCTGCGTTGCATTGGTGCGGGGTCTGACCCCAGGTCCAGGTCTCTGAGACCATTACATAGGTCTTGAGAAGGGAACGCTTCCATGAGTTCTTGGCTGTTTGAGGCTATTTTATGAAGCCTAAGGTTCGAGCGGGCAAGCATGTCCTGAGCTCTCCTGAGAAGACTGATGGCAGTCTCATTTGAAGGCATGGCTTTTAGACAGTCGTCGACATAAAAGTCCTTTTCTATGAATTGTCTGACATCTGCTCCGTATTCTGCTTCTCCTTCCTGAGGTGACCTTTTGAGTCCGTAAATGGCGACTGCAGGTGAAGGATTGTTGACAAAGATGTGCACTCTCATGCGATACTCTGTGACTTCTTTAGTAGGATCATTGTCTCTGTACCAGAAGAATCTTAGGAAGTTCCTGTCTCTCTCTCTCACAAGGAAACAATGGAACATTTGCTGGATGTCAGCGATGAAGGCAATGGAATCCTTACGGAAGCGCATAAGTACACCAAGTAGTTTGTTATTGAGGTCTGGTTCTGTCAGCAGAACGTCATTCAGGGAGACATCATTAAATTTAGCACTGGAATCAAACACGACTCTGATCTGGCCTGGTTTCTTAGGGTGGTAAACTCCGAACATGCGTAGGAACCAGCATTCTTCAGAGTCTTTGAGAGTGGGAGCTAGTTCTGTGTGACGGTTTTCAAAAATCTTTGACATGAAGGAGAAAAAGTGATCTTTCATCTCTGGTTTCTTTTGCAGATTACGAATGAGAGAGGAGAAACGTTGTAATGCCTGATTTCTGTTGTTCGGTAGACGTGGTCTGTGGGTTTTGAAGGGAAGAGGTGCGACCCAGCTGTTGGTCTCATCTTTAATGAGTCCCTTGTCCATTACCTCTAAGAACAACTTGTCCTCTACCGACATTGCCACTTGGTTGTCCTGCTTAGTTCTTTGGAAGACTGTGCACCCTAACTGATCCTCATAGCTTCCCGACACTATACTGCTGTCGTGAGTAAAGTCTATTAAATGATCATGTAGTTGGATGCTGTGTGGCAGTTCCCTGACATGGAACTCATTGTTACAAGGTTGAAACAGAGATGGACGTCCTTTCTCCAATGTATTTGTCAGCATGCTTGTCACAGAAGATGGGGCGTGCATGCTTCCCAAGCATACGTTGCCAATTATGACCCATCCTAGGTCTAACCTTTGGGCATAGGGAGCATTGTGGAGTCCATTGATATGACATCTCACTTTATGAACCTGTAGGATATCTCTCCCCAACAGCAGAATTATCTGGGCCTGATGGTCGAGTTCCGGTATAAGGTGTGCTATTCGTTTTAAGTGAGCGTGATGGATTGCTACATCTGGTGTAGGGATTTCAGATCTATTGTCTGGGATCTGGTTACATTCGATGATCGTAGGTAGTGGTAGGCAGAATTGTCCGTCTAAAGACTCGATCTGGTAGTCAGTAGCTTTCCTGCCTGCTGTTGTCACAGTACCTGCACACGTCTTTAAGGAGTAGGGAGTGCTTGGCCCTTTGATGTTGAATAGGTCAAAGAACGTTGATCTAGCCAAGGATCGATTACTTTGATCATCCAAGATAGCATACAGTCTTACAGCTTGGTCTCTATGGCCCTTCGGGTATACTTTGACGAGGCATATTTTTGAACAGGACCTACTGTCTATTGTCCCTTTGCAGACCTCGGTGCATTGTGAAGTGATCTCTGGCGTAGCTGTATCAGTGTTCCTTTCCTCCCCGTCATGCTCACTGTCAGCTGGCGTGTTTTGTGTACTCCATGGAGCTGGGCCAGGGTGTAGAGCGGTGTTATGGTCTGTGGTGCCACATTCTGTGCATTTTACACTGACCTTGCAATCCTTGGCGAGATGAGCTGTGGACCAGCAGCACTTGTAGCAGATACCGTTTTCTTTCAGGAAGCTTCTGCGATCTGGCATAGATTTTCCTCTGAAGGCTTTGCATTTCAGGAGAGGATGAGGCTTCTGATGAAGTGGGCACTGCTTGTCAGGGTCCTGCACCTTTGTCTCTGATTGGGAGCAGCCAGCAGACCTGTAATTAGAACCTGAAGAAGAAACATAAGTCTTGTGTACTGCCACAGATGTTCTGCGTGGATTTGCAGGTGGTGACGGTGTGGCATATGGTATTGCAAAGTCAAAGCTGGGATAGTTTCTAATTCTCGCATGTTGGTGTATGAAGTCTACAAAAACGGAGAAGGGAGGGAATGGAACGCTGTTTGTATTTGTACGTGGAACCATGTGTGAGCCACCTCTCCTGTAGATTGTAGGGCAACTTCTGGACTATAGGGTTAACACCTCTGACTGTGTCGAGAAATGCAAGTCCCTGTAGGTCGTCCTCGTATTTGGCAACTTGGACTTCCTTCAGTAGGTCGCTTAGCTCTCTAAGTTTCTGGAGCCCTTTTTTAGATATTTTAGGAAAGTCATCGATTCTTTTGAACAAGGCTCTTTCTATTACTTCTGCTGAGCCGTAACACTCATCCAGCCTTTTCCAGATCTCTTTGAGGCCAGTCTCAGGGCGGTTTATATTAATGTCTCTGATCCTTACTGCGTGTTTGACTGACTCTTCTCCCAGGTATTTGACTAACAGGTCTATCTCTTCCCTGTGTTGTAGCCCCAAGTCTCTAATGACATTTTGGAAGGAAGCTTTCCAAGCTCTGTAACCTTCAGCTCGGTCAGTGAATTTCATGAGTCCCTTGGCAACCAGTTCACGTCGTGTGAAGAACTTGGCAAATTCTGTCGTGAACCAGTTGTCAGCAGAGTATACTGGTGATGGGTCGCCCTGATAGTGATGTGAGGTGCGTTCGTACCTGTTAGTGTCCTCATGGTGGCGCCAGCCGGTGTCGTATTGCTTCGGCCTGATGTACGGTGCGTCAGCAGGGTGATCCACGTTGGTTACCTGATGAGGGGCAAGGTAGTCATTAGCAGAGTTGTTTTGCCTCACATTTTCGAGTTTGTTTCTGTCCTGAGCCTCGTGACGACTCTCGCTCACTTCGCTGGAGGTGTCGTATTCTGGTTTTGGTACTGGTTCAGGGTTATAGTTTGGATCAGGAAGGTCATTAACATACTGAGATGTGCGTTGTGGTGAGTCTTGCAGTGGAAACTCCAGACTCGACGTACTGCTTTGGCTATGCAGCTTGGGATTTTGCGCGGCTTCTAGTGATTCTGATTCGGCGAGGGCTGCGGCAGCTTCCCTTTTTGCTGCTAGGCTTTCTAAGGCGGCATCCACACGTGCCTTCTCTAACTGCGACCTTCTCTCTTGATCGGCTCTCTCATCATCTATGCGTGTTTTTTCTAACTGCGACCTTCTCTCTTGATCGGCTCTCTCATCATCTATGCGTGCTTTTTCTAATTTAAGTTGCATCTCTTGGTCAGCAAAGCTCGCTCGTATTTTGGCAGCTTCAGCATTTGCGCGGGCAATGGCGACAGCGCTGCTGATGGATGTTGTCTTTGAGGAGACGGAAGTAACAGATCTTGTCCTATGCGATTTGTGAGACATGGTGTCTTGGGAAAGTGCTTGGCTGTGCAGAGATTGCTGTAGCTGTATTTAGTCCCTGTGTAGCCGGTGATTTGAATCCCACTAGTTGGATGGCTGCCGTTTCACTGTTCTGTCCTCACTAGCTGAGGCAGGCTCATACGTAGCTATACAGTCAGCTAAACCGCTATACCGGGGTCCAATAAGGAGACTGTGGTTGAGTCTGTGCTTTATTAAACGTAGTGGTATATTGATGCGGTGAAACTGTGAACAATGATATACATAGAATCAGTGCATGGCATAGAACAGATACATAATACACATGATATACATTATGCATAACATTTAGAAGGCTAGTGACTAAACTAGGAGTACAACTGGTTAAACTAAGCTAATATAGAGCAGAAATATCTATAGGAAGCATAAAGACATACCGGCAATGCAATCGCAAGGGGGATGAAGTGAAGCGTCTTTCCTTGAAGACAAACCGAAGAAAGTGAAAGGAAAAATGGAGGGAAATGGAGGCTGAGCTACCATAATGCATTGCAAAGGAGGAGGAGAATCAGACATGGATAATACAAAAACAAGATTGAACTGCCAACATAACTCTGACCGCTAAAGGGAGCCAAAGCATCACAAACAAATAAAGGTATAAATATCCATACTGAGAAACCTGCAATTATGCAAAGAGATAATCAGGGTAACAATATTAGATAGCGGAGACAGAACAGGCACTATCCTTCATTTTCACCCCATCTTAAATTCACTGTCAGCCGCCATCTTTAACTCTTTCACAGCAATCAACAATTCACAAGTCTTGGGAGTCTTCTCCATCAGCATCTCAAAGTCACTGTCAGCCCCTCGTCCGGTTCCAATTGGGAAAGGTGCCAGGAATCCCATATCAGCTGCTCCCGCCCCGGTCGTAGTCCTAAATCCTTCTCTGACAGTCTTAGGGTTTCAGGGCTGCTGGGTTCGATCCTGCCAACTATGCCAAATGTAAAAAGATGGTACGGGGTGGTAGTCATGGGTGAGTCCACTAGATCACAGTCAGTGAGCACCCTGGCCCCTTGCACATGAAAAGACAGTTCTAGTCTCAGCCCTAGGTCACAGTGGGTTGCCTCTGTGACACGGCTGCTCTCCATGCTGGCACGGAATCCTCTAGATGCACCACATGTGACAATTTTTAGAGCCCAACAGTGGTAACTTGTTTAATGAAGATGAAGTAGAGAAGAAGATAATAATTCCTGAGCTGTCCCTATTCAAAGATACTGCTCCATCGGTAACAGCAGCAGCAGAGGCATCAGCTCCCAAATGGCTCCCGGGAGCTAACCGTCTCTTGGAGGGCATCTTCTTAGTCCTAGCACCCGTTCTTATTGCCTGACAGTACGGTGGCAGTCCTTTCTTCCCTCCAGGGGTGTATTCTGTCCCAGCAGGGGAGCACGTCCTGCCACTGGCAAACTTGCCCAGGCTTTCCTTCAGAAGCAGGAACATCCAGCTTCTTTGAGGCTGCTAACCCAGCGCCCTTTTATTAACCACTTCTGTCCCTAATCTGCACATAGGCAACACATAACATATTGCAGTACACTACAAAAACATAGAATTAAAGGGAACTTCACACAGTACACATACAGCCATAACACAGTAAACAGTAGTACCATAGTAGATATACAGACACATTGATACATAGCCAACTATTAGAGCAACGCAGGGAGAACACATGTCTGGCATATACTGTACAGAAGGAGGGGGCAGCTGAGGGTCCCTGCCACCTCCTTATAGGTGTCCTAAGACGATCCCTTCTAGTTTATTTCAAAATGGCATTTTCCATTTATTAAAAAGGCAAAAAAAAAATTATATGCATATAAGAAGACTGGGCGTATAAGACGACCGCCAACTTTTCCATTTAAAATATAGAGTTTGGGATATAGTCGACGTATAAGTCAGGGGTCATCTTATACGGCATGTGCGGAGCTTTGCAGTCGCCATATATGGTGCAGGGAGCGGTCCCGGATGGTACGCAAGGTCTAAAGGAGAGGAGACTCTCCTCCAGGCCCTGGGTACCATATTCCTGTAAAAAAAAAAATTTAAATAAAAAATAGGGATATACTTACCTTCTGATGGCCCCCGAAGTCCTCCCGGCTCTCAGTGGTGCACGCGGCGGCTTCCTTTCCCAGGGATTCATTGCGCAAATCACCCGAGATGACTTCGCGGTCACGCGACCATGACGTCACAAAGGTCCTTCGTGCAATGCATCCCTGGGAATGGAAGCTGCTGCGTGCACCGCTGAGATCCGGGAGGACTCCGAGGGCCATCAGAAGGTATGTACTCTATATCCCTATTTTTTATTTTAATTCTTTTTTTTTACAGGAATATGGTACCCAGGGCCTGGAGGCCCGTATTTTTCGATTTATAAGACGCTCCAGATTATAAGACGCACACCAAATTTAGAGGAGAAAAATAGTTTTTTTTAAAAAAATAAAATGGTGGTGCTTCTTATAATCCATGCGTCTTATTATTTACCAGGGTCACTGCTGGCGAGGCAGGAGTGGGGTGATGCTGCAGGCTGGGATGAAGGGGTGTCCGGCAGTGCTGCTGGTGTCCGGCGCTGCTGCCTGGTGCTCTACTGGTGTCTCCGGTGCTGCGGGTGCCTGGATGGTGCTGCTCGATGCTGCTGCGGCGGTCTCCGGTGCTGCCAGGGCTCTGCCGACATTTTCTGAAAGGCCAGAGCCCCGGCATTCCCATGATTTCCTGTCTGTGCGGTGCACTCCGGTAAAATGGACGCCGGGGGAGCGGCGCATGAGCACATGGAGATCTCGGCACCAAGATCTCTAGAGTTGAAATTTCAGGACTGAATCTCATCTCCCGAGATCTCGGTGCCAAGATCTCCATATGCTCATGGGCTGCTCCCCCGGCGGCCATTTTAGCAGAGTCCACCACACAGGAAATCATGGGACTGCCGGGGTGGGCCCCTGCAGCATCGGACACCACTGCAGCAGCATTGGGCAGCACCGGCCGCGCTCCTGCAGCACCGGAGACACCAGCAGAGCACCATGCAGCAGCACCGGACACCCGCAGTAGCACCACCGGACATCGCCACAGGGCACCGGAGACATCTGCAGAGCACTGGGTAGCAGCGCCGGACACTCGCAGCATCGCCAGACACCCCTTCATCCCAGCCTGTGGCCTGCAGCAATGGTATTGGTAAGGTACATTCACATTATAAGACGAACCCCCATTTCCCCCCCTAAATTTGGGAGGAGGGGGAAGAGCGTCTTATAATCTGAAAAATCCGCTAATCTCTCTGGTCTTTTTTTGCTGATAGTGTAGATGAGCTGATAAAATGCTTCAGAAATCTGCTTTCCGACATCCACAAAACTCAATAATTTATGAAACTCTATGCAAACAAGATAAAGCAATAAACAGATAAAAAATTAAACGGTCTCTGATTACAATTGTTTAAATCAGAATAGAGTTTTTTTATTTTACCGCTTGAGTGGTGCCACCAAAGTAAGGTCCCAGACACTAGTATTATACGCCGCCATCTTCAATTCTTCCCGGCACCATTCCGGTCCTGATCTGCCAGCTTTTGACCAACTGGAAGTCTGAGTTAAGGGTCACAAGCTCACAATCTAAGTCTATGAGAGCTTCATTCTGGCTTTGGTTTGGCTCTCATATACTTACTTTGAGTTGTGAATTCCAGCTCGCGCAGCAAACACTGGAGTGATCTGGCAGGTCACAAGCTACAGAAGATGACCGAAGCGGCACCAATAATAGATGAAGACGGCATCTGGTGAGTATAAGACTAGATGCAGGGAACTTAGATTAGTTGCTTGAGTGGTGGTTTTAATACTTTTAATAGGTTTTTTGGGGGGGTTAAAGTAAAGATTTTCTAATTTTTTTTTTCATTCATTGGGTGTTTAAATAGAATTAACGATCATTCTCTGAGCATAAAAATTTGGCCGATCTGTCTAATCTTGGCACTAAACGACTGCCGATTGACTTGTGTCCCAACTGTAATTTCCATGTTTGGTTTCAAACAGTCTTGTCAGATGATACCCTACTCCATTGCGTTAGGCATGTTACAAAAGAAAATGTGGAATGTTGTATCTAATTGAAATGTTAATTTTTGGAGTGCTCCTTTTTGCAGGATATAGTACACTGTAGGAAGGAGTACTAAAAGGGTATGTGCACAAGCTGCGGATTACTCTGCGGATTTTTCCAGACTGATTTTGGTAAATCCGCAGGTAAACCGCACTGCGGATTTCCTGCGGAATTACCGCGATTTTTTTGCGGATTTTGTGCGGATTCCACCTGCGGTTTTACACCTGCAGATTCCTATTATGGAGCGGGTGTATACCGCTGCTGAATCCACACAAAGAATTGACATGCTGCGGAATAAACTACGCTACGTTTCCGCACTTTTTTTTCCAGCAGCATGTGCACTGCGGATTTTGTTTTCTATGGGTTTATGCAGCGCCCCAGAGACCTGGTCGTTGCAGTAATGTCGCTCTGCCACTAGGGGAGTGATGGTACATCTGATGGCACTAAAGGAGTTCATCTGACCAGGTATCACAAGCACACATTACACTTCACACTCCGGCCACTAGGGGGAGTAAAAGGTTTTATTTATTAGGCCACTCCTCACACTGGTAAAACTAGGGGTTGGATAGGAAGTTAGAATAGAAGCTGACTGGGTTTTGCCCAGGCAACATCCCGTGGCAGGGGGTGTTGTGGGGGAGACTTCAGGGGAGTCCCTGTCAGGCGTGGGAACCTGGCAGAGACTTAGCGACAAGAACAGAACGAAACTGAACCGCGCCTGCACTACCTTGCGGCGGTATCCTTAGAAAGGACACGAAGAGAAGGATATTGTGGACAGTGAGAAACGAGATAAAGCATAAAGGAGAACCAGTAGGAGTCATGCCCCGAGAATGGCAACATCCTACTTAGGCGCGTAGCCGGTGCCCTGAACACCGAGGAAGTAACTGACTTTATGCCTTACTTCAAATACTGCAGGACAGTTAATTATAGGTTGGCTGTCTACCTTACATCACCTAAGCAGACATAGGGGGCAACCGTGGAGAGGGGCGTCTCTAGGGTCCCGGAAGAGCTCCGAGCTTACCCGTCAAACGGGTGCGTCCTAGCCATAACAAAGCTGGGGGATGGAGAATAGAAAGAACGAGAAAGAATTAGAAAGAACGAGAACAGAAGTTGTGAGGACTATCCCGAATGCTCAGCAGGGAAGCACTACAACACACAGGCGCTAGTGGTAGGCAACGATTTCCACCTGCAAAGGGAACTCTGGATGTGCCTTCGGACAGGCCGGTCACAGACAGCCCTGTTAACTGTGCTCTGGATTGAGGATCCTGAAGTCACCAGTAAAGAGGTAAAGAGACTGCAACCCTGTGTCCTCGTTATTGACTGCACCTCACACCATCGTCACCTACACTACTGGGAAGCCCTGGGGACATAGTTCACCTTTGGGAAGGTATACCATCTAGCTGCCATCACATCACCCCAGTGGACCCCAAGCAGCGTCGGTCACCCTGACCGAATACCACAGGTGGCGTCACAAAACCTTGACAGACTTGTATCACCTTTTATTGGACGCCCCTTGGCAGGGTCACGGACCGGGTCCAGCCACCGTGACATCCCCAGAACTGAGCCAGCAGAGGACCAGTACCGAGTAACCCGCGGCCCTGCGTCTGGGGGCGCTCCAACTCAGCGTCACGAACAGGATCGTACTTAAGCCTGAAGAATTGGGTCATGTGTGCCTTGGAACTGTGTTGGAATTGTGCTTGAATTTTGATTTATTGCAAAGACTGTGTATTGCAAAAAGACCGCCAAGATTCCCGCCAAAACCGCCACCATTGCTGCGCCACGAGGAGCACAGGAAAAGAAGGAGGGCGTGCCATGGGAGATCGCGAAAAGTAGCGACCGCACCCTCCGACTACTGCTGCAGGATGACGAGCTCAGGAATGCAGGAGCTCACACCCCAGAAAATGAAGGAGCCTCGTGTGTGTGCCGCCGCAGATCAAGAAGTAGAGACGGCGACCAGCGAGTGCCTGAACCGCGACGAAGTAGCCCAGGACCCCCTCAGTCCACCAGAGGCGAGTCAGAGCCTGCTGCTACTGGAGATGCCCGACCTCCCGACTCCGGACGTGGGGTCGACGACGGCGAAGAAATGGAAGTCGGAGCTGTGCCAGAAGATCGCACAGGGAGAGCTGTGGTCAGAGCCGCAGCAGACTCCAGTGTCCTCGTCAGCGGAGCCGATCAATCAACATCGGTGGAACCACATCAGACGCAGGTACCAAAAGCGACCCTGCCCCACCGACCGATCCAGCTCCAGTGACCGCCCCCCGTCCCATTTATGACTGGTCTCCCGCTACCGAGATTGTGGTGGCAGCCCTTTACGCCATGAAGGGGATACTGCCCCCGCTACCGACACCTTTGGGTGAACCGATAGACGTGAGTCCTGAGGGGGTGGTCTTCGAATGGGATGCTCCCCGGTTCCAACCAGACAGGTCCCGACAGGAGGCTTCTTACATCATCAGGCTCACCTGGGAGCAGTATAGACGAAGTTTGATTTCACAATGGAAAGACCGAGAACGAACGGAACAGGCTGCCCGACCAGAGGTACGGACGCCCCTTGTCAATTGCTGTCCTGAGAGTTTGGTGAAACAGGGGATAGTGCTGGCCTTCCACCTGGGAAGGGGTTGTGGCTTTATACTGGAGCCAGGACTGCTGACTGAAGTCTTTGTGACTAGCTGTAATGTAGAACCCCAGTCCCACAGTTTACCTCCTATCCGAAACTTGTACAGAGGGGACCATGTGACCTACACCCGCCACTGGAGTGAGCGAGGGTGGTATGCCAAGAGAGTCAAACGATGCGCGCTTGTGGTCACGCCATCTACGATCGCGACCGAAACTGGTGACGTTACTCCGCTGACCCCCGACCCCGCAGGACCCAGCACTACTACCCCGGCGTGTGGTGTCCTGCTTGCGGAATCTGCCACCGGCACCGCCGGTCGTACCCAGACCACTACTGACTTGGTGATGCCTGAGAGACAATCCAAAGGCGTTAAGACAGTATCAGATGAGAGTCCGGATACAGACCTTCCCCGGTCGGGAAGTGGTCACTACCGGCTGATGTCTTGTCACCTGCTATAGAAATAAACCTCGGAAACCTGAAAATGTACATAGTTGACTAACTGTTCGTCTTCCTGCTGTTTTGCTGCTAAAACCTGTCTAGGGTTAATCCTTAAAGGGGTCCCTTTGTTTACCCGGGATCCCTATTGTTTTTGGCTTGTTTGTTTGCCATCAGTGTTTTAAAGGACTGCCGAATCATGGTGAATGATTCACAAACTGCTGTGTAAATAGTTTGCACCTTCTTAAAGGTGCCCTCTACTGGTTTTACAAAGAAAGAAGGCTTTGTGAAGAGACTGTTTTTGAATACAGCACAGAAGGTCTTGCTTTCCAACGGACTTGTAGATAGAGAGAATCTGCACTACCTCAAATAGACTTGGTTCCCTCTTAAAGGGAATGTTCACATGTTGCACTTAAGTATAACGTTGCCTTAAGAAAGTTAAATTGTAATAATGTTAAATGTTAATAATGTTACTAGAGATTGAGGACAGGAAAAGTTGGAAGCCGAATTTCAACATAGTGAACCCGTAGGGGTTAGAGAGTCCTCCTTAGAACCATAGAAAGATAGTTGATTGCGACAACGGCAGTAGGCCCAGACAAGGAGCTAGGCGGTCCTGCATTTGTGAAGTTAGAAAAATAAAGAAAAAGTTGAGTTTGCCTTATAGTACTCTATAGTAAGCCTTTAGTGGGTTCAGCCTATACGCCCTTAAAGGAGAAGTTAAATTATTGTTCAGCCACCGTGACATCCCCAGAACTGAGCCAGCAGAGGACCGTTACCGAGTAACCTGCGGCCCTGCGTCTGGGGCGCTCCATTTACATGGTACTGTAAACTCAGGGAAAACTGCTGCGAATCCGCAGCGGCCAATCCGCTGCGGATCCGCAGCAAAATCCGCAATGTGTGCACATACCAAAAAACTGGCAGAAGTAATCAAGGTCTAACAAGGTAGACCTGAGACTGATTTACTCAACTTGTATGTGTAAAGTTAACAGTAACTTAAGAGGTAAAGTCCCACATATATACTATAGATTAGATAGCTGTTGGAGGAACAAAAGTTCATTCGACAGCTATTTCTGCTGCCAAACACTCCAGTGTTCCGTATGAGAGAGTTCATCACAGGCTCTTCTATTAGGGGCTTATCTTGGTGCAGAGCAAAATGATTGACCATTGAAATTCAACATGGTGGACCCTTTTCTCCTGCATATATTCTGTAGAGGGAGAGTCGAGAAGCTTCCATACATAATGTTTCATGTTTGCATGCTATAGTGCTACTTTATTTGTTGGTTATATATGGAGATGGCTACTCTTAGTCCGGTTTCACATTAACGTATGTGTGCGCAGCGTATACCAGCTTACCGATCCACATGCGTCTTGTGTACATATATTTAGCATTGCGTACGCAGGGACATGCGTTTGCATCAGTTTGCATGCGGATGCGTACACATGCGGTGTGCGGTGTATGTAACATGTTGCATTTTTTGAGGCGTCAATTAAACGCAAAGATACGCATGCGCATGAGTGCGTCAAAACAACATATTACTGTCCGTGGGAATGCATTGGTATGCAAGGACATGCGTACGCATGCATTCGATACGCATGCGTACTTCAGACTAATCATGTCCAGGAAATGATTTCACCACCTCCAAAATCCCAGCTTTATAAAAGGGGTTCTGGACACTGGAAGAACATTACCCGCAAGACTCTGGATGTAAGTATAGAAGCTTTTATAATGTCCGTCTGTCTGTCTCTCTCACTGCCGTCTGTACTCTGTACTTATGTTTTGCTTTCTGTACCTTCTAGACTGTGATGTGTTCTTGTACTGGACTCTTCCTTGCCTGGATTGCTCTTGCCTGTCCTGGATTACCTGTCGTGGATTGCTCCTGTGGCCCTGTGTAAGTATGAATGTGTGTACTTTTCAATTACTATGTTGCTCTGCCCAGTCGCACACTCTTTTTTTCCCCTTGTAGACTGTGTGGAAGAGAAGGAGCAGTCAAGTGGAAGTGAATCTTTCCAGCGTCCTTGGGATCAATTTCCTGAGGAAGAAAGACAGGGTTGTAAGAATTCTTTTCATTATCAGACTTGAAAATGTTTTTTTTTCAGTTTTGTATCTTTAAAACTATATGACTTATTAATTTTTGTTTTCTTATTTTATTTGATTTATAGGTTCGACAACGTGAAGAAGGCCAACCTGTCATTGACAATTACATATTCATTACACTGGTGCAAGAGTGAGTAGCGTTGTGGGACCCCCGTGATCGTAATAATTCCGACTCTGTATTGATTCGACGACTCTGGGACGAAGTGGCCAGATCGCTGATGGATGATTGGGACCATGCAAGGCCACAAGTCAGAAAGGATTTTCGTAAGTACTGCAATGTGGTCTGATGCGTCTGTTTTGCTCGAAATGTTGGTGTCTTTTTTTTACAATTAATTTTTTTTTCTTCCCCTTCACAGTGAAGAAAGTAAAAGTCAGTTGGCGTTCGATGAAGGATCGCTTCAATAAGGATATGAGAGAGGAGATTTGGGTTAGAAGTGGTGCTGCTCCAAAGCTCTCCAAATATAAATACAATTGTATGCTGTCTTTTCTGAGGCCTGCGGTTGCTCAGCGAACGTGAGAATCTTTTCTGTTGTCTTAATATTATATAAACTTTAAAAAAAAGTGTTTTTCTTTTATTTTCCACACAGAACCTGGAGCAGCACAACACAACCTGGATCTTCCTCTGTTGGACCGGCCTATCATTGACCAGCCAACGAACTGTCCCAATTATCCACCAGCGATGGAGCAACCAGGCAGGCTTCACAGGCTGGGGAACAGGCAGCCGATCCATCAGGTTTTCCACTCTCCAGCCCTCTGCCACTGGTTTTGTTGGGACTTCTCGTCAGTGGCAGAGGGCCTGGGAGAGGTCAGTCATGCCCGAGTTTATTCACTTAAGCTCGATCTTCCAGGATGGGATGAAGGTGATTGGAGAGAGACTGGACAGTGGCTTCACTCAAGTGAACACACTTTTCCAGAATGTCCACAGACGCCTTGACCCCCTGGAAGCTGACCTTCAGAGACCACCGCGGCATTTTTTTCCGCAATAGAGCAGGGTGTGTCGGAAAACCTAACACCTGAATTCCAGCTGAACCTCATGCAGGCCTGCCAGGCTGCTTACAACGAGGCATTGCAGCAGTCCCGAAGCTACCATCCGCAGGCCATATTTTACCTCATCCCCAACCACAAGAAACAGCATTGTTGGTCCTTCAGTGTTTGGAAGAGGTTGTAGCAGTGGGAAATTGAAATTATTACCATATAAACGTTGGCCCATGTCAGAGTTTTTGAAAGTCTGTGAGTCATTTCCTTGTCCAAATGAACCAACGTCAATGGCGACAAATTGACACTCAGCATCTGCAATCGCCATGAGAATAATCGAAAAGTATTTTTTTGTAATTGAAATACTCGGATCCACTTCCAGCAGGTTTCATAATCCGAATGTGTTTGCCGTCCACAGCACCCAAACAGTTTGTAAAATTACAAATTTCATGGAATTTTGCAGCATTTTTCAGCCAGAGTTCAGTTGTGGGTTGGGGGAGGAATTCTGCAATCAGAATGTCACATAAAACACAGCAGGTCTCTCCAACAATCCCAGAAAAGGTGGACACGCCAATCCGGAATTGAAAATGTAGAGATAATAAGATCTCTCCGGTAGCCAGGAATCTGCTGAACAGAAAATGGAAAAAAAAATCTGTACATGGCCGTTATAACAATAATACAAACGGCATGTGTTTATTTTTCAAAATTATGTACCTCAGGGTCACCAACAGACGTTTCTCAGCAGGATGTAGTTGTGTGTCCTGCCTGGTGATGGATCCCTGGACACGTTGCAGCAAGTTATAAAAGCTCTGTTCCGAAATCCTCGTGTAGTCGAAAAACTTCTCAGAGTTTTCACGCAGCTCAGTGTACAACGAGTAGTCGGTTCCACGGTTCTTGGACTTCAACGATGGGGTGTTGCCAGTAGCGACGGCGATGTCTTCTCCGTCTTGCTCTTCTTTCTTCTTCACAAGCCACAGCAAAGGCAAAAGCTAATTTAAATTCCAAATCCAGATTACGATAGAAGCTCTCCATGCCGAGATCCATCTTGCAGCTGGATACAGCAGCAAAAGATGAGGATTTCATCTGTGTGGGGTCTATATACAGAATCCACATGAGACACGCCCATTGTGTGTGGCTTTTGTCCAGGAAATTCTCCTGGAACAGCATTTGCTGCATAACAAAATTCATGGAAATTTCAAACGCATGTGCAGAAACTACGCAAATGCATGCGCAAACGCATGCACAAACGTACACAAACGCATGCACACAGAGCATTTGTTGCCTTCATGCGTAACCTCATGCGGACAAAAAAAACGCAGCGTAACCATGTGTTTAAATGTGTTTTGGCATGAGTTTGCACATGCAGATGATACGCTGTGGACAGATACACAAATGTGTACTTAGCCTCAGTAAGCATCTGTTCACACCTGATTTCTGTTTGGAAGTGAAGGTCAGTCTTTTGATATTTGTATACATAGGCTTTCTGACTGAGGACTCCACCCCTCAGCCTCAGGCAATTTTAATTATAGCAGGATCCTACCTTCCCATATAAATGTAGATGTCAGTCTAAGAGAGGTTTCACATTAGGCCGGGGTCACACTATCATAGAATACGGACAAGTGCTATGCGAGAAAACATTGTATAGCACTAGGACCAATCTTAATCTACGGGACAGCTGACATCACTGTATTTTTTCTCAGGCGTATTTGACGTGCATGTAAAATCGAAGCATGCTGCGATTTTACACGTATATCGTACGAGACTCTCCAATGCAAGCCTATGGGTGCAAGAAAAACTTGAACACCACATGGACCATCCGTGTGACTTGCGACAAATACGCACACATTGTCCTCATTTCAGCATTTCAGCCCGTTGAGCCATTACATTCAATGGGGAAAAGCAGTGAGAAGTGAAAAGCCATACGAATGTCATACGGATACATAGGTGTGAGAAAATCGCATCATCGCATTGCAAACGCATTACACACAGATGACAATACGGAGAACACTGGTGCGACTCTCGTCAGGGAGACTCGGATCAATTTTCCATACGGTAAGGCTAGGTTCACATTGCGTTAGGGCAATCCGTTTAGCGCTAAGCACTAGCGGATTGCGCTAACGCAATGTCTTTTTAGGGGTCGCGTTAAACGTCCCCGCTTGCACAGATCCCCGATCTGCGAGAGCTGGGAACAGACCTCGGGCGCGCCTCGGACGCTGCAAGCAGCGTCCGAGGCGCGCCATAAGAGAACGGCACATCGCTAGCGCGTGCCGAAAATGGTACGTGCTAGCCATGTGCTTTAACATTGCTGTCAATGGGAGCGCTAACAGACGCGTTGCACTCGTTAATTTCGCCCATGCAACGCTGTCCGTTAGCGCTCACCCAAAAACCTAGCCTAAGTGTGACGCCGACCTTAGATAGGTTCCCAGCAACGAGAATCTCTGTATTTGTGGCTGCCGGGTACACATGAATTGGAAACAAGTATTCTCAATTTTTCATATTTTCTATTGCAGTAATGCAGTTCAAATTTTATGTTTCATGTTTGCATGCTATAGCGCTACAGAGTGCTACTTTATTTGTTGGTTATATATGGAGATAGATACTCTTAGTAAGGACCTGTTCACACCTGATTTCTGTTTGAATGTGACAGTGATATATATACAGTATGTATATGATGGTCAATCCTGGTCAAATTGATAGGTTGGGTTTTTAACTAATTAGTATGGAGACCTTGTGTGTCTGTCTGACCCACCTCCTTCTCTTACACAATACCTCTTTTTGAAACTGTAAAGTGCCAGTGGAAGGGTTATTTCCCCCAGAACATCCCAGACACAGTAAAGTTAGTTGTAATGCTTCTCAGGGGCGCGGTACTTAAAAGATTTAGAATAGAAAAACATGAACATTCCAAACAAGTGGGAAATGAGGTGATTACTTCTATATGTAGACCATACACAGTGGGTGGCTGTTGGCCGATCCATATGGATCGCCCCCACGTCAGGGCAATGGGGTACTCGGATCCGGGGCCCCTTCTGTACTCAGTGGGGGATGTCACGGTGGCTTGACCTGGTTCATGGCCCTTTGAGGGGCGTCCAATAAAAGAACAACAGTTTATAGAATAAGGTTTGTGACGCCACCCGTGGTATTCGGTCAGGGTGACCGACGCTGCTTAGGGGTCCGCTGGGGTGGTGTTATGGCAGCTAGTTGGTATATCTTCCCACAGGTGAACTATGTCCCCAGGGCTTGCCAGAGTGTAGATGGTGGATGATGTGAGGCGCAATGAATAACGAGGACACAAGGGTGCAGTCTCTTTACCTTTACTGAAGGGTTCAGCATCCACAGTCCGGGGCACCAGACCACAGGGTAGGCAGAGTCCGGTCGGTCCGAAGGCAAATCCAGAGTCCCCTTATCCAGGTGGAATTCAGTAGCCTTCCTACTAGCGCCTGGGTGTTGTAGTACCTCCCTGCTGAGCAACTCGGTAAGGTCCTCACAACTATTGTAGATGTTCTAGATGTTATTTCTTCCTCTCTGTCCCCCAGATGGTGTGGATAGGACAAACCCGTATGACTAATGGCCTGAGGCTTGTTTATAGGGACCCTAGAGACGCCCCGACCCCCACAATTTGCCACCGTGTCTTCTTAGGTATTTAAAGTCGGGCAGCCAACTTGGAATTGACTGTCCTGCCGGTCTCTGAAGTAAAGCGTAGAGTCTATTACTCCCTTGGTGTTCCGGCCACCGGCTACGCGCCTCAGAAAGAGGCAGCCTCTCTCAGGGCAGAACTCCTTCTGGTTTTCTCCTTGTGCTATGACTTCGTGTCTCACTTTCTACAATACAATTCCTTTCTTGTCCTTCCTTAGGATGCTGCCACATGGGTTGCAAGCGCAGCTCCGTGTCTTTCTGTCTCGTGCTAGGCCTCCGACAGGATCCCATCCCTGTCTGGGACCCTCTGCAGCTTTGTGGTGTTCCTCCTTTCCCGATGTCTGCCTGACAGGTGTTGCCTGGGCAAAGCCCAGTCAGCTTCTCTCTCACTGTCTATCCAACCCACCAGTTTTACCCTAACGTGAGGAGTGCCCTGATAGGAGCAAGGCTCCCCTTGGTGGACTGGAGTGTGAAGTGTGGTGTATGTTTTGTGATACCTGGCATGGTGGACTCCTTTAGTGCCATCAGACGTAATATCACTCCCCCTGGTGGAAGAATAACATTACTGCAACGAACCAGGACTCTGGGGCGCTGCACATACTTTGGCTGATCATTCAGCCGACAGCCATATCAGCCAACTCTCCGATACCCAACTGGGTGGTGAAACCACTGTGCTTGGGCCCAAGGAAAGCCTGGAGCAGTGTAAGGCCCCTTTCACACATCGTTTTTTTTTGCCATCAGTTGCAATCCGTCGAATTTTGAAAAAAACGGTGCTGCCGAATCCGTTATTTTCTCATAGACTTGTATTAGCGATGGATGGCCTCACGTTTCATCCGACGTTCACCAGATCTGGCAAAAATTGTTTGTCCTGCGGCCGGAGACAACGGACAAAGTAACGTTTTTTGTGTACGTAAAAAAAAAACGGACAGCGACGGATCTGTCGCGGCCCGTCGTTTGCTAGAATGGAAGCCTATGGCTCTGGATCCGTCAAATGACAGAATCCGGCAACGGATTCCATTTTTTTTAACTGAGCATGCTCCGATCCAATTAGCCAGATCCGCTAGTCAGATCCATCCAAAAAATGGATCCGTCAAATCAGTTTTTCACAATCTGCGACGGATCCGTCGTGCCAACGGATTGTGACTGCCAGCAAAAAACTGATGTGTGAAAGGGGCCTAACTTGGAGCTTCACCCAATACAACCTCGGATACACAGTGGCATACGATACCGTGATCTGAGGACAGACAAAGGAGATGGACCAGGTGCTACACCAGGACTGAACTTGGGTAGATGGCAGCTGACCCCCTAGGGACGGGTAGCTGGGACAGCACGAAGGAAGGTCCAGTAGATGCAGGCAGGCGCTGTAAGAACATGGGAACCACAAATGCAGATCGGGCCTGCTGATGTACAGATGCGCATTTGCAGGTGCTGGCTGGATAGGCAGATGGGCACGGCTTATTGACAGGCAGGTGGGCATGGCTGACAGACAGGCAGGTACAGTTGATAGACAGGCTGGCGGCACAGCTGATAGGCAGGCAGATATACAGTAATATCAGCATTGGGATCTGAGAACTAACAAGAGTGTTAGGAACAAACTTACAGCATTGTACAGGCATCTCTCCCAAGGTGGGACCATGCGCATGCACAGTGCTGTGGGATATACGAGCATTGTGCAGACTCCAGCAGCCGCAGGATGATGAGGATGGGGCACGGGACCACGGCAGTATGTCGGTCTGGCAGTATGTCAGCCTCTCTGCTGGAGTAAGGAAGGCAGAGTGCAGAGACACCTGAGCCATGACAGAGACAGCAGGAGAAGGAGGGGGAGGGCTGTGGCGGTGAGAGCAATGGCGTGTCTGCTGGGGAAGGGGGTGCAGAGATACCAGCATAACAGTGCTCCTTCTTTATGCCCCTTCTTTTTCAAGCCCGCATGAAATCTCTCCAGGAGGAGAGGGGCGTGGATATTCTCCCTGGGGTCCCAAGACCTCTCCTCAGGACGAAGCCCCTTCCAGTCTACAAGAAAAAAGGTTTTACCTCTTACCCCCTTGGTTGCCAGAATGTTCTCTACCTCAAAAACGTCCTTAGTGCTAATGAGGCAGGAGTAGTAGCATGATCTTTAAAGAAACTACTGAGGAAAACAGGTTTGAGGAGAGACACATGAAAAGAATTGGGAATCCGTAAAGAGCTGGGAAGTTTGAGCTTATAGGCCACAGGATTGATCTGTCTCAGAACCTCAAATGGACCAATAAAGTGAGTACCCAGTTTATAGGAGGGTACCTTGAGACGGACATGCTTAGATGACAGCCAGACCTTGTCGCCAGGACAAAAGAGAGGCAGATCCAGATGTCTCTTGTCTGCATGTCTTTTCATCCATTCCGAGGACCTCAATAATGTGGACTTGGTGTCTACCAGGATCTCACAAAAACTGTAGACAAGGAATTCAGCAGCAGGTCAGGTAGATCGGAGGTAGTAGAATCAGTTAATGGGATATTGGGGTGTTAACCATATACTACAAAAAATGGAGATTTAGCAGAAGATTCACTCACGTGATAGTTGTACAAAAATTCAGCCCATGGCAGCAGTTCAGACCAGTTACTGTGGTGGGCATTGACAAAGTACCACAGTTGTCACGGTTTTACAATGACAAAGAGGAGCCAGAAGACCACAGCGTCTGATTTCTACTGCTGTACTGATTATAAGTACTTCCCCTGTGCACAGCACACAGGTCTCCTGGGAGTTCATTTAAGATCAGGGAGCACAGGTACAGGGACCTTTTACAACTAGGTAGCAGGATACACACTGATAACGCAATTTGCTAAGGCACCTCCCAATAGGGGAGGGTGTCTTAAATATCAGGCATCTTCCAGCTATTAGCTGGGGATGTTTTCAAAAGCGCTCCCTGCCCATTTAAGAGGAGGGGAGTGCGACCGACCTAAACACACTCCCAGGAGACCCATGTGCTGTGAGCAGTTCCTGGGGAAAACAAACTCTGCGGGAGAGCAGGCGGCTAAGTGAACACAGCAAGCAATGGTAAACTGACTGAACAGAGAACTCAGAGAACTAGTCTAAACTGGTGCATAGCCAAAAACAACTTACATAACTAATAGATAAATGGCTGCACTGAATTGTACTAAAGCAAGGGAATGTGTGATACATGAAATGTGAATAGCATAATGGCTTGTGAAATCTATGAAAAAAACACATGAGATGCTTAGCACAAAATTTGGTCAAAAAATGTGAGCCCATCGACCAACGTCAAGGTAATCTCATGGATTGGATGGGTCCCTGACCTGACTGCATAGTGTGAACACTTATCTCTGGCTAATATCATGGTAAAGTCTGCATTTATAGGAAGGTCGGAACCAAATGTGTTTGGATGTAATTAAATTCACAGCATGGTGAAGGGCGGGGCGTTCAAGTCAGAAAAAATAGTACATAGCCAGTAATGGTAAACTGACTGAACAGAGAACTAGTCTGAACTGGTGCATAGCTAAAGACAACTGGCATCCTTGCTGGAAGACGGGGACTTGTGCAGGGGTGCCAGCGCTGTCCTAACACGTGTCCACCTGCAAGCCAGGATGCACCTGTCTGCTGCACCGATACCCATGTGGCCACCTGACCTTGAGCTTAGAGGATCCCGATCACCCACCCAGTGAACCTGCATTATGTAACATAGTCTCCGGGCTTGTCCCCCATCGAGCACATTTCGGATGTCATTGGTTGGCGATTAGACAGGAGCTGACATCAGCGGATCTTGATGATTTGTCCAAGTGCATTCAGCACAGCAGAACCTTTCTCAGACAACCATTAATAAACCAGCCTGTAAATGTGTGGATTTCTGCACATGGTGCTCCTACTCTGAGGATTTCAGCACTTGGTGCTCCTATTCCGAGGATTTCTACTGGCGCTCATACTCCGGCGATTTCTGCAAGTGGCGCTCCTACTCTGGGGATTTCTGCACGGGATGCTCCCACTCCGGGATTTCTGCAAGGGGCGTTCCTATTCAGGGGATTTCTGCACGGGATTTCTGCATGGGGCTCTCCTACTCCGGAGATTTCTGCAAGGGGCGCTCCTACTCCAGGGATTTCTGCACTTGGCGCACCTACTTCGGGGATTACTGCAAGGGGCGCTCCTACTCCGGGGATTTCTGCACGGGGCCCTCCTACTCTAGGGATTTCTGTATGAGGCGCTCCTACTCTGGGGATTTCTGCATGTGGCGCTCCTACTCCAGGGATTTCTGCCCATGGCTCTCATACTCTGGGGATTTCTGCATGGGGCGCTCCTACTCCAGGGATTTCTGCACTTGGAGCACCTACTTCGGGGTTTACTGCAAGGAGCGCTCCTACTCCGGGGATTTCTGCACGGGGCGCTCCTACTCTGGGGATTTCTGTATGAGGCGCCCCTACGCTGGGGATTTCTGCATGTTGGGCTCCTACTCCAGGGATTTCTGCACATGGCGCTCCTACTCCAGGGATTTCTGCATGTGGCGCACCTACTCTGGGGATTTCTGCATGTGGCGCTCCTACTCTGGGAATTTCTGCATGTGGCGCTCCTACTCTGGGGATTTCTGCACATGGCACTCCTACTCCGGGGATTTCTGCATGAGGCACTCCTACGCTGGGGATTTCTGCATGTGGCGCTCCTACTCCGGGGATTTCTGCACATGGCGCTCCTACTTCGGGGATTTCTGCACGGGGCGCTCCTATGCTGGGGATTTCTGCATGTGGCGCTCCTACTCTGGAGATTTCTGCACGTGGCTCTCCTACTCCTGGGATTTCTGCACGGGGCTCTCCTACGCTGGGGATTTCTACATGTGGCGCTCCTACTTCAGGGATTTCTGCACGGGGCTCTCCTACTCCGGAGATTTCTGCACTTGTCTCTCCTACTCCAGGGATTTCTGCACGTGAGGCTCCTAATTTGGGGATTTCTTAACTTGGCGCTCCTACTTCGGGGATTTCTGCACGGATCGCTAATACTTTGGGGATTTCTGCACAGGGCGCTCCTACTCTGTGGATTTCGCATGGTGCGCTCATGCTCAGGGGGTTTCAGCACGGGACGCTCATACTCAGGGGGTTTCTGCACGGGGCGCTCATACTCAGGGGGTTTCTGCACGGGGCGCTCATACTCAGGGGATTTCTGCATGAGGCGCTCCTACGCTGGGGATTTCTGCATGTAGTGCAAAAAATGTGAGCCCATCGACCAATGTCAAGGTAATCTCATGGATTACTTCGTTATACCAAGAAACAGAAAGATGATCGGCATAGAGCTTCACTATAGCGCAATTGGAGATTTGCTTAAACGATCTGTTTCAGAAGGACAGATGAGGTCTCCCTTACTGTGAGCTGCGGGTGGTGCTATGCAATCGTCAGAGTTTTGTACAAGACCATATAATGAGAAGAAAAATGATGCAGCACTCACCCTTGCGCTTCTTCCAAGTGTGTTCTTTATTCAGCAAAACATACTATGCATAGTATGAACCGGCATTCGCAGTAATCTGTGAGGGAGCGGGAGTGAGGAGAGACCAGACGATGGCCGTTTCGCGCTACGGCGCTTCTACGGGTCCATGCTAAAAACAGGTGATGTCATTTCCTTTTTAAGGTTTTAGACTCACCTGATTCTATTAAAGGGAACCTGTCACCCCGTTTTTTGAGATTGAGATATAAATACTGTTAAATAGGGCCTGCTCTGTGTGTTACTATAGTGTATGTAGTGTACCCCGATTCCCCACCTATGCTGAGAAACACATTACCAAAGTCGCCGTTTTCGCCTGTCAATCAGGCTGGTCTGGTCAGATGGGCGTGGTGACATCGCTCTTTTCTTCCCCAGCTTTCCGTTGGTGGCATAGTGGTGTGCGCATGTCCAGAGTTCCGAATCCCCTGCGCGCACGTGAAGCAAAAGCGCGCGTTCTGCGCTATTGCCCCTGTCATCGGTGGGGGCGGCCATCTTCCTGGGGCCGCGCGTGCGCAGATCGAGTGCTCTGCTGCACGGGGCTTCAGGAAAATGGCCGCGGGATGCCGCGTGTGCGCATTAGAGATTGCGGCGGCCATTTTCCCAAAGCCGAGTTTGCATCTCGGCTTTGGGAAAATGGCCGCCGCGATCTCTAATGCGCACGCGCGGCTGGCCATTGCTTGTTGGATACATACATATATATGTTGGAGAACATCTGTTGGATATCCTCTGTTTGAAAGGCGTGTTTTTAATTCTTCTACCTGGGTTTTATAGTTTTCCTCATTATTGTTGATTTTACGTATTCTCACCATTTGACTGTATGGAATACTGCGCTTCGTGTGATTCGGGTGGTCACTTTTAAAATGTAAAATGTTGTTCGTCGCTGTGCTTTTTCTGTGGACTTTCGTTACTAAATTTTCATTTACAATTTCTATTTTTACATCTAAGAATTCCAATTCTTTTTTATTGAATACTGAAGTAAATTTCATGTTTTCTTTATTATTATTGTTCAGGAAAGTAACGAATTCGTTAAATATAATTTCTTCGCCATCCCACACCATAAAAATATCGTCGGCAAATCTTAAAAAAAGCCGTATGTGCCGAAGGTATGGGTTCTGGGGTCCGGTTACGTACCTCTTCTCAAAAGCTGCTAAAAACAGATTTGCGAAGACGCAATCTCATGGATTGGATGGGTCCCTGACCTGACCGCCTAGTGTGAACACTTATCTCTGGCTAATATCATGGTAAAGTCTGCATTTATAGGAAGGTCGGAACCAAATGTGTTTGGATGTAATTAAGTTCACAGCATGGTGAAGGGCGGGGCGTTCAAGTCAGAAAAAATAGTACATAGCCAGTAATGGTAAACTGACTGAACAGAGAACTAGTCTGAACTGGTGCATAGCTAAAGACAACTGGCATCCTTTCTGGAAGAAGGGCACTTGTGCAGGGGTGCCAGCGCTGTCCTAACACGTGTCCACCTGCAAGCCAGGATGCACCTGCCTGCTGCACCGATACCCATGTGGCCACCTGACCTTGAGCTTAGAGGATCCCGATCACCCACCCAGTGAACCTGCATTATGTAACATAGTCTCCGGGCTTGTCCCCCATCGAGCACATTTCGGATGTCATTGGTTGGCGATTAGACAGGAGCTGACATCAGCGGATCTTGATGATTTGTCCAAGTGCATTCAGCACAGCAGAACCTTTCTCAGACAACCATTAATAAACCAGCCTGTAAATGTGTGGATTTCTGCACATGGTGCTCCTACTCTGAGGATTTCAGCACTTGGTGCTCCTATTCCGAGGATTTCTGCTGGCGCTCATACTCCGGCGATTTCTGCAAGTGGCGCTCCTACTCTGGGGATTTCTGCACGGGATGCTCCCACTCCGAGATTTCTGCAAGGGGCGTTCCTACTCAGGGGATTTCTGCACGGGATTTCTGCATGTGGTGCTCCTACTCCGGGGATTTCTGCATGGGGCTCTCCTACTCCGGGGGTTTCTGCACGGGGCTCTCCTACTCCGGAGATTTCTGCAAGGGGCGCTCCTACTCCAGGGATTTCTGCACTTGGCGCACCTACTCCGGGGATTTCTGCACGGGGCGCTCCTACTCTGGGGATTTCTGTATGAGGCGCTCCTACGCTGGGGATTTCTGCATGTGGCACTCCTACTCCAGGGATTTCTGCCCATGGCTCTCATACTCCGGGGATTTTTGCACGGGGCGCTCCTACTCCAGGGATTTCTGCACTTGGAGCACCTACTTCGGGGTTTACTGCAAGGGGCGATCCTACTCCGGGGATTTCTGCACGGGGTGCTCCTACTCTGGGGATTTCTGTATGAGGCGCTCCTACGCTGGGGATTTCTGCATGTAACATAGTAACATAGTTAGTAAGGCCGAAAAAAGACATTTGTCCATCCAGTTCAGCCTATATTCCATCATAATAAATCCCCAGATCTACGTCCTTCTACAGAACCTAATTGTATGTATACAATATTGTTCTGCTCCAGGAAGACATCCAGGCCTCTCTTGAACCCCTCGACTGAGTTCGCCATCACCACCTCCTCAGGCAAGCAATTCCAGATTCTCACTGCCCTAACAGTAAAGAATCCTCTTCTATGTTGGTGGAAAAACCTTCTCTCCTCCAGACGCAAAGAATGCCCCCTTGTGCCCGTCACCTTCCTTGGTATAAACAGATCCTCAGCGAGATATTTGTATTGTCCCCTTATATACTTATACATGGTTATTAGATCGCCCCTCAGTCGTCTTTTTTCTAGACTAAATAATCCTAATTTCGCTAATCTATCTGGGTATTGTAGTTCTCCCATCCCCTTTATTAATTTTGTTGCCCTCCTTTGTACTCTCTCTAGTTCCATTATATCCTTCCTGAGCACCGGTGCCCAAAACTGGACACAGTACTCCATGTGCGGTCTAACTAGGGATTTGTACAGAGGCAGTATAATGCTCTCATCATGTGTATCCAGACCTCTTTTAATGCACCCCATGATCCTGTTTGCCTTGGCAGCTGCTGCCTGGCACTGGCTGCTCCAGGTAAGTTTATCATTAACTAGGATCCCCAAGTCCTTCTCCCTGTCAGATTTACCCAGTGGTTTCCCATTCAGTGTGTAATGGTGACATTGATTCCTTCTTCCCATGTGTATAACCTTACATTTATCATTGTTAAACCTCATCTGCCACCTTTCAGCCCAAGTTTCCAACTTATCCAGATCCATCTGTAGCAGAATACTATCTTCTCTTGTATTAACTGCTTTACATAGTTTTGTATCATCTGCAAATATCGATATTTTACTATGTAAACCTTCTACCAGATCATTAATGAATATGTTGAAGAGAACAGGTCCCAATACTGACCCCTGCGGTACCCCACTGGTCACAGCGACCCAGTTAGAGACTATACCATTTATAACCACCCTCTGCTTTCTATCACTAAGCCAGTTACCACACCCATTTATGTGGTGCTCCTACTCCAGGGATTTCTGCACATGGCGCTCCTACTCTGGGGATTTCTGTATGAGGCGCTCCTACGCTGGGGATTTCTGCATGTGGTGCTCCTACTCCAGGGATTTCTGCACGTGGCGCACCTACTTCGGTGATTTCTGCACGTGGCTCTCCTACTCTGGGGATTTCTGCATGAGGCGCTCCTACGCTGGGGATTTCTGCATGTGGCGCTCCTACTCCGGGAATTTCTGCATGTGGCGCTCCTACTCTGGGGATTTCTGCACATGGCGCTCCTACTCCGGGGATTTCTGCATGAGGCGCTCCTACGCTGGAGATTTCTGCATGTGGCGCTCCTACCCTGGGGATTTCTGTACATGGCGCTCCTACTTCGGGGATTTCTGCACGGGGCGCTCCTATGCTGGGGATTTCTGCATGTGGCGCTCCTACTCCGGGGATTTCTGCACATGGCGCTCCTACTTCGGGGATTTCTGCACGGGGCGGTCCTACGCTGGGGATTTCTGCATGTGGCGCTCCTACTCCGGGGATTTCTGCACATGGCGCTCCTACTTCGGGGATTTCTGCACGGGGCGCTCCTACGCTGGGGATTTCTGCACGGGGCTCTCCTACTCCAGGAATTTCTGCATGTGGCGCTCCTACTCTGGGGATTTCTGCACATGGCGCTCCTACTCCGGGGATTTCTGCATGAGGCGCTCCTACGCTGGGGATTTCTGCATGTGGCGCTCCTACTCCGGGGATTTCTGCACATGGCGCTCCTACGCTGGGGATTTCTGCACATGGCGCTCCTACTTCGGGGATTTCTGCACGGGGCGCTCCTACACTGGGGATTTCTGCACGAGGGGCTCCTACTCTGGAGATTTCTGCACGTGGCTCTCCTACTCCGGGGATTTCTGCACGGGGCTCTCCTACGCTGGGGATTTCTACATGTGGCGCTCCTACTCCGGGGATTTCTGCAAGGGGCTCTCCTACTCCGGAGATTTCTGCACTTGGCTTTCCTACTCCAGGGATTTCTGCACGTGAGGCTCCTAATTTGGGGATTTCTTAACTTGGCGCTCCTACTTTGGGGATTTCAGCACGGATCGCTAATACTTTGGGGATTTCTGCACAGGGCGCTCCTACTCCGTGGATTTCTGCACAGGGCGCTCCTTCTCCGTGGATTTCTGCACAGGGCGCTCATGCTCAGGGGGTTTCAGCACGGGACGCTCATACTCAGGGGGTTTCTGCACGGGGCGCTCATACTCAGGGGGTTTCTGCACGGGGCGCTCATACTCAGGGGATTTCTGCATGAGGCGCTCCTACGCTGGGGATTTCTGCATGTGGCGCTCCTACTCCGGAGATTTCTTCACGTGAGGCTACTTCGGGGATGTCTGCACGGGTCACTAATACTTTGGGGGTTTCTGCACAGGGCGCTCCTACTCCGTGGATTTCTTCAAAGGACGCTCATACTCAGGGGATTTCTGCCCGGGACGCTCATACTCAGGGGGTTTCTACACGGGGCGCTCATGCTCAGGGGATTTCTGCATGTTGCGCTCATACTATATATTAGAGAAATGGAGACCTTTTGAAAACGTTGTTTCCATGTGTTAATCACTTACAGTACATTTTAGTAACACGCCTAGCCATCCTGCAGTCTCCATTATTCCAGCACTTCTCCGTCTCGGTGTTGTTGAGTATATACGTGTATAAGTGTGTGTATTATGTCTACACATGTTAACAGGATAGTCATTTATTCTGGAACCCTCATGAACCTGGAGTAGAGCATTGCGTAGGGTGCTTATTTTTCACATAGCAGCAGCCCTGTCAGACTTCCATCTTGGCAACCGCTTCGCACTTATGCAACAACAGCCGTCATCATCCTCCTCCCCTAGGTGACATCGAGTGCGGCCGCCATGTTGCATGAGGGCGTGGCTTCATCAGGGTTGTCGTTAGCGTCACCGTCCAAACAAGAGGTTAGAATAGGGGAGGGGCAGCCTAGTGACTCCACCCCTTCTGATTACTAGGTGGGCGGGGACTAAGCGAGGCCGCAGGGTGATTGACAGCAGCTGCGCACAGCCGCACACACACCCGGGAGCGGTGCACGGTC
Organism: Ranitomeya imitator; assembly: GCF_032444005.1. Classification (NCBI taxonomy): domain Eukaryota; kingdom Metazoa; phylum Chordata; class Amphibia; order Anura; family Dendrobatidae; genus Ranitomeya; species Ranitomeya imitator. The sequence goes on along the minus strand of NC_091282.1, from coordinate 734,140,720 downwards.
CGGACATGGAGGTGTTCACCTGCTGCACGTTGCTGGTCCTCGGCTGCCTCCTATACGCCGTTGTGCAGCTCGTCAGGCTCGTTAAAGCGGATGCAGATTTAACTTTGCTATGGGCTGAACGATTTGGGAGTTCCCCAGGTAATTATCAGAGGCAGGAGATAACGTGCGTCACTAGAAAAGTATCATTACCTTATTCTATGTCCTGTCTTATGGAAAGTTGCACAAAAAAACTCTTTTACTGAGTGGAATACAAGTTTCTCGTCTTTAAGACAAGCTGGGACTTGTAGTTGCACAAAATAAAGATGGCTTATAAGTGGGAAATGTTTCATATTTATTTATTTTTCTACCTTTGCAGAAAGTAAGCTCCGTGGTGCTGTCGTCTGGGTCACCGGCGCGTCCAGCGGAATTGGGGAAGAACTATGTTACCAGCTTGCAAAGTTAGGCGCTTCCCTGATCCTTTCCTCCAGAAGAAAAGATGAATTGTTGAGAGTGAAAAGGAAATGTCTTGGTATGATTTTATTTATTCCTTCTGTCAGCTGTGGCCTGCCTAACGGTGGGGGTCCAGTGCTTGTATTGGGGTGCTGCATGGTGTCCTCCAAATAAACTTTTTTGTTTCTCAGACTGGATTTCCTGCAGTTGCAAAAAGTTTTGCAACTTTTTTTTTTTCCACTCTGTAGTAACAAAAAAGTGATTTCATGAAATAAAGGATAGTTGTGCAATATGTATCTATTATCGCCCTGCAGATTGCTGCTCCGCACTCTTATGCCACGTAACATGTACTATATGGCGAGATTTTGTTCCAGAAAGTGTCACGTGCTTTTATTGTAGCACTTTTTTATGACTCCTCCATGGCAGTGTGTCGCAGGCTAAGTTCTTTCTGACTTCAGATACGACAGTCCGATTTTTTTTTTTTTTTTTTTTTCCCTAGATCAATATGGCATCAGAGTCTCGTACCCATAACTGTGATTTTACATGAACGTTGTCCTCCTTGAACATCGTGTGGCAGAGAGTTCCATAGTCTCATTGCTCGCTTGCACAGTAAATAATCAATCTCACTGCTCTTACAGTAAAGATTCACCATCTGTGATTATGCTTAAACCTTCTTTCATCTAGGTGTAGAGGATGCCCCCTTGTCATCGTTGCAGGCCGTAGGCTTTGTTCACATTAGGCTCCATGACAGAGTTGCACATATTTGACAGTAAAATTGCCACCCTTGCCGATATTTATTTATTTATTTTCCCCAAAGTAAATTTTTCTGGTTCACTATAATGTAAATCATAAATGAATCTAAACAGATTGGCCACAGGCTCAGTAGGTGCTGTTTATTGGGTGTGATAACATACCGTATATACTTGTGTATAAGCCGAGTTTTACAGCACATTTTTTTTTTTTTTGTGCTGAAAACACCCCCTTTGGCTTATACACGAGTCACGGTACAGAAAGCTGGCGGAGCAGCGGGTGCCAGGAGCTGGCACACACATCATACTCCCCTACCTGCGCGCCCTCGGTGCTGGTACTGCATCTTGTTCCGGCCGCCGGCACCTGTCTGCGGCTCCTCCTGTGCTCCGCGTTCACGTGGTACCGCTCATTAAGGTGATGAATATGCGCTCCACTCCTATACGCTCCCAGGGCGCGCAGGTCGGTGAGTAGGATGTTTTTGTTTTTTTCAATAGGAAACATGCACACAGGGATAGGGGATAAGGAGGCATGCATACAGGGACGGAACAGAATTTAATTGGCACTTCGTCCTTTCCGAGCGTTGCTTTGCGCCGAAACAGTAGTTTTCCACCAAATACGGGGTATCTGTGTAGAATAAATTGCAGAACACATTGCACTGTCCATTTTCTCCTGTTACCCTTGAGAAAATGTAAAAATTTAAGGCTGAAGTAACACTTTTGCAGGAAAAATGTATATATTTTTTTTTATTTTTGCAGCTCAACATTATGAAATTCTGTGAAGAACCTGTTGGTTCAAAGTGTTCACCACACATCTAGATAAGTTTTGAGGGGTGTAGTTTCCAAAATGGTGTGACTTGTGAGGGGTTTCCACTGTTTAGGCACATCAGGGGCTTTGCAAGTGTGACATGGTGTTTATCTATTTCAGCCAATTTTGCACTTCAAAAAGCAAATGGCTCTCCTTTCCTTCCGAGCCCTGCCGTGTGTCCAAGCAGTAGTTTTCTTGCACACATGGGGTATCTGTGTACTTAGGAGAAATTGCACAACAAATTTTAGGGTTCATTTTCTTCTGTTATTCTTGTAAAAATGCAAAATTTGGGGCTAAATGAACATTTTTCCATCACCCATGACAGCACCACGAGAGGGGATCTGCCCATCAAGGACAGGAAACCTTCAAGATAAAAGGGCGGCTCCTCTCTCCACATCAGTTGGTTTCCTGTCCTTGATGGGAAATCCTCAAGATGAAGATCCTTGGAAGAGGATGCCCGTGCCTGGGTCGGATGGGGTTTGGTAGCCATGCTGCTGCTTCCGTCACCAGGTATCGGTAGTCTCCTCAGAGGCCATGTCTTGCCATGCCCTCCCTGAGCGAATTATGGCCACAGCCCATGAGGCAATGCCCGGGTGAAGATAGGAACCTCGGAAACCACGTTTGGTGTACCCTCCCTGATGCATGCAACCCTCACATTGGTGCCTGGGTGGGAAGAGAAGCCTCGGAGACCATAATACTGTGCCCTCCCTGTTGCAGATGGTGGCCATGCTGCCCACGAGGCACATCGGTGCCCGGGCGTTCTAGCAAGCCTCGGAGGCCACATTTGCTGTGTCCTCCCTGATGCAGGCAGCCTGTGAGACGATGGCCGGGTGAAGAGAAAAGAGCTTCCTGATATTATGACCTGCAGCCCGTGTGATGGCAGCAGGATCACGTCCCGCTGGGCCCTCCCTGACATACCTGAAAGGTGCTGGGTAAGGTTTGCTCCCTCCTGCAGCACACTTCCCTGATCGAGGTAGGACTGTGGGGGTGTCATGGCGGCAGCACATGGGCGGCAAGGGACACCGGCCCGGGAGCGTATACCGGAAGTTACCCCAGTGATGCTGGGTTCATGCGGAGTCTGAATCAATAGGAACGCGCTTCAGATGTAAATCAAAGGCTGCGGATGAGGCAGGTGTGTACAAGGAAGGGGTGGCACCCTTCTTAAGTTAATGAGGCCTAGAAGTATTTAAAGGAGCGGCAGGCTTGCAAGCGAAGACAACCATGGAAGCCTTGACGCCTGAGCACTTGCAGTCTAACCAGCAGCGGGAGCCAGTAACGCGGTCACGCTCACAGGAAAAGAGACAGCCACGCCGCAGCGCGGTTGGATCTCCGGGATTCCAGGAAGGGGGAGGGGGTCCATAGTCTCTGAAGGAGACACTGAGAAGACCATGCGAACTCTGGATCCGCTACCCGTTTGAAGCATCCAAGTGAGCTCCGAGAAAGTACAGCACGCTAATGTCTGTTTTCTTTCTCCTGTCTCCTAACCTCTCCGTTTTTTGTATACATTGGTGGGTTGGAGTATAGGGGGTCCCTAAGAAGAGTAAAGCCAAGCTTAAAAATAGTGTCCTCTATGCAGATGACGGTTAGAGCCCCCCTGGGGAAAAAAGCTATGTCAATCTCAGGACTGTATTGATAGGACGAATGCAGAGGAGATTCCCACCTTTTCTGAAAGCTTAAATCTCTGATACAGTCCGAAGTCTGTAAGTTGGTGTGGGCATTACAGGCCACAATGCATACAGACAGTAAGAGAAGAGAGAGGTCCAGTCCCTCTTTGATATCACAAGAAGACTCCACATGTTAAGAGCCGGAAGACTCGGACCAATCACAATATTCTGACAGTAGTTCAGGAGAAGAGATTATGTTCCCGGTAAAAGGCAACAGACAAACTAATAAAAGCGGTCTGGTCTACTATGGGACTGGTAGAGGAAAAAGCTAAGCAGTCAGCTCAGGAGCTCATGTTTGGCGGCTTACAAAGAAAAAAAATGTAGAACCTTCCCCATTAATGAGCAGTTGCAGGGTCTCATTAAAAGAGAATGGGAGAAGGCGGGGAAAAGAACACAGACAGTTCTTTAAGAAAGAAATATCCATTTGAAGAAGCTTTTTTTTTTTTTTAATCCTGGGATAAGGCACCAAGACTTGATGTGGCAATCTCGAAAGTCTTTCCTCCCGTTTGAAGACTCGGCGTCCTTGAAGGAGCCATTGGATAGGAAGATGAATAAGGCTACTTTCACACTAGCGTTTTCTGCAATCCGTCACAATGCGTCGTTTTGCAGAAAAAACGCATCCTGCAAAAGTGCTTGCAGGATGCGTTTTTTCCCCATAGACTTGTATTGACGACGCATTTGCGACGGATTGCCACACGTCACATCCGTCGAGCGACGGATGCGTCGTGCTTCTGCGGACCGTCGGGAGCAAAAAACGCTGCATGTAACGTTTTTGCTCCTGACAGACCGCTTTTTCCGACCGCGCATGCGCGGCCGGAACTCCGCCCCCACCTCCCCACACCTTACAATGGGGCAGCGGATGCACCGGAGAAATGCATCCGCTGCCTCCATTGTGCAATGCGCTAAACGCTAGCGTCGGAATCTCTCCCCGACGCATTGCGACGGGGAGATTCCGACGCTAGTGTGAAGTAGCCTAATTTTCTCAAGGCGACTTGGGAGTCTTCAGCAAGGGCATTGAGACCAGCCATTGCGGCCCCCTGTGTGGCTACATCTCTGAAGTTTTGGCTGGACAACCAGCTGGAACAACGGGTCCCCAGAGAAGCCTTCTTGGAGGCGATGCCTGCCATCAAAGAAGCAGCTGTATTTTTAGCAGATGCCTCATCAGATTCCGTAAGACTGGCGGCCAGATCAGCAGCACTGGCCAATGCGGGACGTTAAGCAGTATGGCTGAAATTCTGGCCTGGGGATCTGCTCCCTGCCTTGTGAAGGAAACTTCTTATTTGGGCCAGCACTAGATGAAGTACTAGAAAAGGCCAGAGATAAGAACAAAGGGTTTCCAAAAAAGCCATATCCATTCTTTTGACGCTCCTTTCGGAGGGGTCGTGGATCCAGGAGACAGCAATACAGAGATCGAGAGAGAATGGGCAAACAATTTAGGGGAGGGAGAGGCTTTTACTTCGGTAAGCCCCCCCCCCAGTGACTGCTCCTCCCAGGTAAAAGGGAGGCTCTTTCACTTCCTCTTCGCCTGGGAGAGGTTAAAGGCCAGTACCTAGATTCGGCAGATCATAGGATTGGGTCTGAGACTGAGATTCTGCAAATGGCCGCCACAGAGATACAAACAGACTCCAGTACAGCCCTCTCAGGAAAAAACAGCACAGCCTGGAAGAAGAGGTGGTGTTGTTGCTGCTGGAAAAACATGTGCTGGAGGAAGTTCTGGTGGAGGAAAGAAAGAAGGGATTTGATTCCCCCCTATTTCTCATAAAAAAGCCGGACAACTCCTGGAGGACCATTATAAATCTAAAGGGCCTCAACTGTTATCTGATAATTCCGTCATTGTGGTCCTAGACCTCAAGGACGCGTACTACCACATCCCCATCTGCCAGCAGGATCACAAGTTCCTCAGAGTGGCAGTTCAATTAAAATCCCAAGAGGAGTTCCTTGGGTATACAAAGCCTCCAAAATAGTAACTATGGATGTCAGTCCCTGGGGGTCGGGAGTACATCTAGATACTGTGGCTCCAGAATCCCTGGGCTCAAGAAGAAAGAGGTCTGTCGTCAAACAAATGGGAACTGCTGGGGGTAGAAAAGACTCTGATTGGGTTACTACCACATCTGCAGGGACAACATGTGAGAGTCCTGTCGGACAACCAGTCGACAGTGGCCTACATAAATCATCAGGGAGGCACTCGCTCTCGAACATTGATGCAGAGAGGATTCTATATCTGGCAAAACATCATTTCCTCTTATCGGCCCTGCATATCAGAGGCGTAGACAACTGGAAGGTGGACTTTTTAAGCCGCAATCATTTGAGACAAGGGGATGGTCCCTGAAGGAGGCAGTTTTCAGTCAGATTGTAGGTATGTGGGGTTGTTCCAGGATGGATCTCTTCGCTTCACGGGCCAACAGAAAAGTTCAAAGATTTTGTTCCCTGAGTCCAGCAGACAGGCCAGTGGCAGTAGACGCCTTCAGAATAGAATGGTCATCAGGTCTCCTATACGCCTTTCCGCCAATATGCCTCATACCAGCAGTCCTGAGGAAAATCCGAGAGGAGAAAGCCAGATTAATCTTGATAGCCCCGTTTTAACCAAAGAGGCCTTAGTTCTACTGGTTAAGGACAATAAGACACAAAAACGCACAGAGAGGTCAAAAATACTCTGTTGTAAAAAAACGTCACAGTAAATAAGCAAGTGCTAGTCAAAAAATGAAAAAAATACAGGGTATTTAGTTAACATACATTTTTTTTTTTTGGCAAAAAAAGTATTAAGCTGCTCCACCAATCGCCAAGGTATACCCATAATAGAGCAGTCCTATCTAATCCATATAATCCCTATCTGATGTATTTAAAAACCTGATCATCTGTATAGTACCTGTATAAGCAGGGTTCAGAGAGAAAAAATCTACATGTGGACATACAGGATGGAACAATTACAATGCAAATGACCCACAGAGGAGTGGTGGACTCCCCAGTCTTGTAGAAACAAGAGAACAATTATGTAGCCCATGTGTTTTTGGTTCTATGGTTAAGGACAATGTCCATGACAGATCCTTGGGTACTCCCAGAGGACCAGGACCTTGTAAGGCAGGGCCCCTTCTGTCATCCCCAGAAATCCGGGCTGCACCTAACAGCCTGGAATTTGAGAGGTCACTACTAGAGAGTAAGGGGGTTCTCAGCAGGGTTAGTATCTACACTTCGTAGCAGGAAGTCGATAACCACCAGAATTTGTGGAAGGATATAGCATAAGTTTTTGTCTGTTGCAGGGCCGATACGGGAAGGGGAAGTTCCGATAGTGGCCATATTAGAGTTCCCGCAGAAGGGACTAGAGTTGGGATTGGAGGTCAGTACCCTGAAGGTGTAAGGGTATGTGCACACGATGCAGATTTAGTGCAGAACTGCAGCAGATTTTTCTGCAGCAGAAACGCTGCAGAACTGCACTGTGATTTACAGTACAATGTAAATCAATGTGAAAAAAAAAAAAGCTGTGCACATGGTGCAGAAAAATCTGCGCAGAAATGCATGTCACTTCTTTTGTGCAGTTCTGCAGCGTTTCTGCACCCCTCCATAATAGAAATCCTTTGGTAAAATCTGCACCAAAAACGCATAAAAAACACACCTGCGGATTCTGCCAGGAGATGCAGATTTTATGCAGAAAATTCTGCACCAAATCTGCATCGTGTGCACACAGCCTGAGTTTCAACTCTGGCAGCTTTATTTAACTGTGACCTGGCTAATGACAGATGGGTGGCAAGGGTTGACAAAGCATGTAGTAGAAAGAACTCTGTCCCATCTCCTACACCTCCTCCTTGGGATCTAAATCTAGTGTTATCAGCTCTAGCAGAGAGTCCCTTTTGAGCCATTGAACACGGTGTCAGAAAAAATAACGCCGTCTTTAACGTGACTATTAGTGGCACTCACTTCGGCCCATAGGATAGATGACTTGCAAGCACTATCAGCAGACCCTCCCTACACTCAGGTCATGGACAATAGAGTAGTACTAAGATTAGACCAAGCCAATCTCCCCAAGGTGGTGTCGAAATTCCATAGGTGTCAGGAAATAGTCTTACAATCTTTTTGCCCTAATCCAAGAAATCAGGAGGAGAGATTTCATTGCTTGGATGTTAGGAGGTGTCTCCTATGGTACTTAGAGGTGACAGAACCCTGGAGAAAGCAAAAGGCCTTGTTTGTCTGGTTTCACGGGTCAAGAAGGGGCCTCAAAGTCTAAACAAACTATAGCTAGATGGGTGAGCGAAGCCATTATGCTAGAATATAGTAGTGCAGGCAGGGATGTTCCAGGAGGTCTAAAGGCCAATTCCAGGAGACCCATGGCAGCATCCTGGGCGGAGAGAGCAGACGCATCCATCGACCAGATCTGTAAGGTGGCCACTTGGTCCTCCGTCTACCTTCTTCAGACACTACATATTAGATCTGTCTGCTTCCTCTGACCTCACTTTCAGGAGAAGGGTGATAGAGGTTTGATCCCCCTCCCTAAGAGTATACAAAATCTCTGTAAATCTCTTGTGGTGCCTTCATGGGTGATGGAAAAACACGGGTATTACGTACCTGGTAATGAGTTGGTTTTTTTCATGACCCATGATGGCACCATTATATTCCCTCCGTATTGATCACGTTATTTGTTTTGGTGCATTGTTATATTTAGACACTCACTTAGGTGTTGCTAGTCTAGAAATGTAAAAGATTAAATGGATGTATTATTTTGAATGTACACTAATCTGCGGACTGTGGTAAAAATTAAAATGCTTAATTTTTGCCTTCCACATTGCTTTAATTCCTGTGAAGCGCCTAAAAGGTTAATGAATGTGGTTTTGAGGGATGCAGTTTTTAAAATGTTCTAACTTTTTCACTTTTGGATATTTTCTGTTTGTAGGCCCATTAAAGTCACTTCAAACGTAATGTGGTCCCCAAAAAAAAAAAATTGTTGGAATAATGATAATCAAGTAAAAGTAGATGTAAAGTAGACATATAGGAAATGTTATTTTCTACAGCATGAGTAACTGGTTTAAGGATATAAAAATTGAAAGTTTGAAATTTGCAAAATTTTCCCCCACTTTCCTATATTTTCACAAAGGCAAAAAAATTTCAACCTAAATTTACCGCTAACATAAAGTACAGTGTGTCACGAAAAAACAGTCTCTGGAAAGCTTTGACGAATGCAAGCGATTCAGAGTTATTGCCTGATAAAGTGAGTGACACTGGTGAGAATTGTAACAGGGTGTTGGGGTGAAGGGGTTAATGTAGTAATGCATGGCAGGGGATATATATTCCTCGCAGCTGCACCCTGCAGAATACAGGTGCTTATGATATGAGCGAACAATATAGATTCTCTTTATGCTGTACGTTATAATTAGAGTACATAGTGGTGCTAAATCATTTTGGTTGGGAACACATCGTAACCATTTGTTTTTGTTGTATTTCATTTCCACCTGGACAAAAAAAAAAAAATATATATATATATATATATATATATATATATATATTTTTTTTTTTTTTTTTATTTGTTTTTGTATTATCAGAGATCAGCAGTTTGGAAGAGAAGGATCTATTAGTTGTTCCTCTTGACCTGATCGATATTGGTGCACACAAGGCAGCAACGGACATGGTCATAAAATATTTTGGAAGAGTAAGTGTACATTTATAATGTGATTTCTGTCTTATTCCTCATAGTTTGGTCAGTAGTTTCTGGCCACTGAACAAGAGCCCTGCAAACAGTAGCTGGCATTCCCGGCTCCTCTTTTGACTAGGTTGCCTAGCGTGACATAATCATTGCCATATGATGCACAAACCACATCACAAAAGCCTGGCTAATGAAAAGAGGAGCCGTAGATGCCGGCAGGTAGGATGCACTTCTAAGGTGTCCTATATAGTAGCTACAGACCACCAATGTTGATAGTGGATCAGGGTCCGGTCCTGCTAATCGATTCGTTATTTGGAACCCCTCTGAGAAAGAACATGAAGTTCCTTTTCTTTGGCATTAGATGGTCAGTAGTGATGAGTGAATGGTCAGATTAGTTGTTATCTGAGCATGCTCGGGTGCTAAGCGAGTGACTTTGGCGTGTTCAAAATATATGTTCGAGTCCCCGCACCTGCATGTCTCACCGCTGTTCACAATTGCAACACCTGCTGGGATTGTCTAACAAACAGGTAATCCCAGCTTGTGTTGCAGCTGCTGAACTGCTGCGAGACATGCAGCAGGGACGCAAACATATATTTTGAACACGCCCAAATTACTCGCTTAACACCCTAGCATGCTCAGATAACACCTTATCCCAGCACGTTTGCTCATCTCTAATGGTCACCTTTGAAATCAATGGATAAGTGGGCTTGCCAATGGCTAGTAATCACTAGCTTCAGTTATCAAGAAATAAAAGTTCCAAAGTTGCCTTGACTACTGCAACCTCCTGCTCGTTGGCCTCCCCTCTAACACTCTTGCATCCCTCCAATCTATTCTAAACTCTGCTGCCCGACTAATCCACCTGTCCCCCCGCTATTCCCCAGCCACTCCCCTCTGTCAATCCCTTCACTGGCTCCCCATTGCCCAGAGACTCCAGTACAAAACCCTAACCATGACATACAAAGCCATCCACAACCTGTCTCCTCCATACATATGTGACCTCATCTCCCGTTACTTTCCTGCACGCAACCTCCGATCCTCACAAGATCTCCTTCTCTACTCCCCTCTTATCTCCTCTTCCCACAATTGCATACAAGTTTCTCTTGCGCATCACCCCTATTCTGGAACTCTCTACCACAACACATCAGACTCTCACCTACCATCGAAACCTTAAAAAAGAGCCTGAAGACCCACCTCTTCCGACAAGCCTACAACCTGCAGTAACCACCGATCAACCAAACCACTGCACGACCAGCTCTATCCTTACCTACTGTATCCTCACCCATCCCTTGTAGATTGTGAGCCCTCGCGGGCAGGGTCCTCACTCCTCCTGCACCAGTTATGACTTGTATTGTTTAAGATTATTGTACTTGTTTTTATTATGTATACCCCTCCTCACATGTAAAGCGCCATGGAATAAATGGCGCTATAACAATAAATAATAATAATAATATTAACCTTAAATTTTCTTTGTCTGTAGATTGACATTCTAGTGAATAATGGTGGCCGGTCACAGCGCTCTCTGTTTGTGGATACAGGTCTGGATGTTTATCAGGGACTGATGAATCTCAATTATATAGGAACAGTTTCCATAACTAAGCATGTATTACCCCACATGATTGAGAGGAAGAGGGGAAAGATCATCACCTTAAGCAGCATTACTGGCCTGATCGGAGTGCCCCTGTCAACGGGATATGCAGCCAGTAAGCATGCCCTTCAGGTAAATATGTTGCTGATTGTTAAATGAAATGTTTGCAAGGATTGCTCAGGCAAATATTTACTAGCACCAAAAAAAAACTTTTTTTTTTAGCTGCGTGGGAAACAATGATCTGACAGAGGAGAGAAACTAAGGCTAGAGCATTAAAAAAAAAAATGGCTGTGGAGAACGTTCCTTGAGAAATGTCTACTGATCTAGTAGATAATCAGATTGGGGGGGGGGGGGATTAACGGCGATGCAAAAATGTGCCCTTTTTACTATCCGTTGCCACTGGATCCATTCTCCAATAACTGCTAAAACTGTACCTAGTGACCTTGTCTTATAAAGTATCTGATGGTTGATTATGCATAACAACTGCACCCAGTAACCCGGTCTTAATTAATGAAAAACAGATAAACCTACAACTGTTGTATAACAGACCCTCTCACTGCATCCTCATTGCCCTGATATTAGGGATTTGGCACTGTTCAGCTATGCATGCAGGGAAAGCATGATACTGCTCTAAAGATCTCTTCCCACATGAACCACCAATGAAATGTGAAGTTTGTACTTGGTAATGAATATTGATAAAATTTTGGGCCTGTCACCAAATCCATATAAAATAAAATTTAGCCATATCAATAAGCACATAGAGTAGCGTGAGGAACCTGCAGCACTAAGGAGAAGCGGGATGCTACTGAGATATATCTTTTAGCAGATAAGAATAGAACTGCCCATTTCCCTCAGTGAAGCTGGATACACACAGGGCAGAAGGAAGTGAAAAAAAGACTCAATGGTACAAGAAATAAACTTTACTGAGCTTGTTCTGTATAACATCAGTCCTGCAAAATTATTCCCACAATCATTACTTACTATTTGGATCTGCCACGGATCCAGTGGTTTCCACTTGGACTGTAAGTGATCATGTCCCAACGGTTAATTTCATCAGTAGTCTGGTGACTAATGATGGGGATGTTGTCACTTTTGATCGTGGTGGGTACCACCAGCAGGGGGCAAGAAGAGATTGTTTCTTTTCCAATTATCCTTACTTTATGGCAACTTTTGAAGAGCCCTAGAAAACCCTCAATAAGTGAATCCCTGAATTGCATTCTATAAACCTGCTGTCTTCCATACAAGACAATGTTGCATAATTGTACAAAAGTTATTTTGGGAAGGTTTTTTGTTTTTGTTCTTTTACAAAATTACCAATCCAATGTTTTTTTATTTAATTGTTTATTCTTTTTTTTTTTGCAGGGATTTTTCAATAGTCTAAGAGTTGAGATGGGAGCGTATCCAGATATTGAAATCATCAATATATGTCCAGGACCCGTAAAGTCAAAAGTGGTGGAAAATGCTTGTACTGAGCAGTATGAAACGGTAAAGTCATGCACATTTTTTTTCCCGGCAGACCTAAAACATGTATCCTCATCTTTGTATTTTGTTGCAGATGGGCTCAGGTTTACTTTTCAAGTCTAATATTTTGTGGATTTCCCCCATGCTCTGGTCTACCACAGTTCCTTGTACTGAAGCCATTGCTACTGTGGAAGGACCTATAGCACAGTCATCATGAACACAAAACCTTTTTGTAAGGCTGTATGGCCATTTTACAGGATCATTATGTTTAAGGGTAAAAAAAATTGGATTTGATGGGTTCCTGATAAGAGAAACTTTTTTTTTTCTTTTTTTTTTAACCCCTTCATGACCTTGGGATTTTTCGTTTTTCCGTGTTCGTTTTTCACTCCTCTCCTTCCCAGAGCCATAACTTTTTTTATTTTTCCGTCAATTTGGCCATGTGAGGGCTTATTTTTTGCGGGACGAGTTGTACTTTTGAACGACATCATTGGTTTTAGCATGTCGTGTACTAGAAAACGGGAAAAAAATTCCAAGTGCGGTGAAATTGCAAAAAAAGTGCAATCCCACACTTGTTTTTTGTTTGGCTTTTTTGCTAGGTTCACTAAATGCTAAAACTGACCTGACATTATGGTTCTCCAGGCCATTATGAGTTCATAGACACCTAACATGACTAGGTTATTTTTTACCTAAGTGGTGAAAAAAAAATGCCAAACTTTGCTAAAAAAAAAAAAAAATTGCGCCATTTTCCGATACCCGTAGCGTCTCCATTTTTCATGATCTGGATTCGGGTGAGGGCTTATTTTTTGCGTGCCGAGATGACGTTTTTAATGATAGCATTTTGGTGCAGATACGTTCTTTTGATCGACCGTTATTGCATTTTAATGCAATGTCGCTGCGACCAAAAAAATGTAATTCTGGCGTTTCGCATTTTTTTTCTCGCTACGCCGTTTAGTGATCAGGTTAATGCGTTTTTTTTAATTGATAGATCGGGCGATTCTGAGCGTGGCGATACCAAATATGTGTAGATTTGATTTTTTTTTTTTTAATTCATTTATTTTGATTGGGGCGAAAGGGGGGTGATTTAAACTTTTATATTTTTTTTATTTTTTTCACATTTTTTTGAACTTTTTTTTTTTACTTTTGCCATGCTTCAATAGCCTCCATGGGAGGCTAGAAGCAGGCATAGCACGATCGGCTCTGCTACATAGCAGCGATCATCAGATCGCTGCTATGTAGCAGAATTGCAGGTGTGCTGTGAGCGCCGACCACAAGGTGGCGATCACAGCTGCCGAGGATCAGTAACCATAGAGGTCTCAAGGACCTCTATGGTTACTATTCTGAAGCATCGCCGACCCCCGATCATGTGACGGGGGTCGGCGATGACGTCATTTCCGGCCGCCCGGCCGGAAATGGTAGTTAAATGCCGCTGTCTGCGATTGACAGCGGCATTTAACTAGTTAATAGGTGCGGGCAGATCGCGATTCTGCCCGCGCCTATTACGGGCACATGTCAGCTGTTCAAAACAGCTGACATGTCCCGGCTTTGATGCGGGCTCACCGCAGAGCCCTGCATCAAAGCAGGGGATCTGACCTCGGACGTACTATCCCGTCCGAGGTCAGAAAGGGGTTAAATGTATTTTGAGGACATGCACCCTGCAGTCTAAATGCTTACAATTATTTACATAGTAACATAGTTATTAAGGTTGAAGGAAGACTTTAAGTCAGTCTAGTTCAATTTAGTTGTTTTTTAATATTTTATTTATTTTTTAGTCTGTTGAAACAGTAACAGATCAAACTCACAAGATGGCAACAGACCGCTGTGTTCGCCTCATTTTGGTATCTGCTGCAAATAACCTGAAAGAGGCCTGGATTGCAGACCAACCCTATTTAATCCTGTATTACCTATGGCAGTATGCCCCCACATGGGGATGGTGGATAACGCAGAAAGGTGGTCAGAAGAGAATACAGAATTTTAAGAGTGGAATAGTAAGTGCTGCATGTAATTATAGACCCCTTTTCAGGTCATAAATGAATATGTAATTTTAAAAGGATTGTCCCATGAACAGTATGTATCCCCTAATCACCAGATAGGTGATAAATGTATGATCGGTGGGGTCCCGTCACTGAACTCAAGGAGTCTCGTGTGAATGGAGCGGCGGTGTGTACGTGTGACCACTGCACCATTTATAGGACAGGAGATCCTGCATATATACATAGATTCCCATGGATTAATAGATGTACTCTTGCAAACCACCACTCCATTTACATAGAGGACACCAGATCAGTGGAGGTCCGATCTTGCTTGTGTAACAACCCCTTTAATAAGGTTATTAGGGGATGTACATCACTAGCGATGAGTGAACGTGCTGGGATAGGGAGTTATCTGAGCATGTTCTGGTGCTAACCGAGTGTGTTTGGCGTGCTCGAATAATATGTTTTGAGTCCCCACTGCTGCACGTCACGACAGCCACAACAAATGCAGGGATTGCCTACCAAACAGACAATCCCTTCATGTGTTGCACCTGTCGAACAGCCATGAGACATGCGGGGACTGGAGAATTATTTTCGAGCTTGCTTAGATAGCACCATATCTGAGCACGTTCGCTCATTGCTATACAGAACGTTTTATGTGACCTGTTATTAGAACGGACCTTTGTATTGGAGCATTTATTTGCATGGCTATATTGCACATACTGTATTGTATATTCATCTTCTGGTGTACGTTACATGGTTTAAGTGTGACGGAGCCATGCTGATGCTCTAAAATTGCACGTACAAGAGAACAGTGATCTGATAGATGAAGTATCCCAGTGTAATACGTGTTGGAACAGCAAAAGTATGCATGGAGATCTGACAAGTTATACTCCCCTCCAGCATCGCAGCTGAGCGCAGAGCATTCTTAGCACATACGTTCTGGTTCCTGATGACGTTCTTCACTCTTGCAGTGTGATTTCTGCCTGATTTCTGCCTGCTTAGGCAACTTTCACACATCAGGTTTTTTGCATCAGGCACAATCCGGCGAATGTTGGAAAAACCGGATCTGGCGCATATTGTAAAAAACTGATGTGACGGATCCGTTTTTTTGACGGATTTGGCTAGCATATCTAGATTATTGGATAAAAAAAATTTGGAGCATGCCAGTTTAAAAAAAAACAAAAAAAAAAAAAAAAAAAACTGGAATCTGGCACCGGAATCCGTCATTTTCCGGATCCGGCACCTTCCGGCTCCCATAGGCTTCCATTCTAGCAAACAGCCGGAAGCGCTATGGACGTTTTTTCTAGAAACGGCGAAAAACGGATGAAACGCAATGTCATCCGGTGCAATCCGGCACTAATACAAATCTATGGCAAAAAAACTGGATCCGGCGGCAACATTCGCCAGATCTGTTTTTTTTTAAATTTAGCCAGATTAAGCCTGACAACGAAAACCTGATGTGTGAAAGTAGCCTTAAAGGGACTCTGTCACCTGAATTTGGAGGGAACAATTTTCAGCCATAGAGGCGGGGTTTTCGGGTGTTTGATTCACCTTTCCGATTGTCCACAAAAAACTGAGGCTCACCTACTTCGATGCATATTGTGGATCAAATTTGCAAACGTAAATCATTGGCCTTGAGGAAAAATGTGTGGTGTTCATATTTCACAGTGTAATGGGTAGGAGAAGGAAGTTACTTGGGTGGGAGGAGATCAGGAAACTGACATGTGAAAAACAGTTAAATTCAGATGTGCATATGACCAAGGTTGTCACATTGGGTTATATGGAAAAATCATATCAGTTTGGTCTGATGTTATAGACCAGACTAGTGGATATAGATAGAAGGGGCGCTACTGTCCACTATGCCAACAACCACACGGAGCCAGCCACATCGACAATTTGCAAATGTGACTGGTCTTCAAAGTGCAGCGCTTGTCTGAACTGGGCCTTATACAGCCTGACATTGCTGCTAGCCTCTTTTCTCTATATAGCGCTTTTCAAGTATTCACTTTTCATAATTTCCAATAATGGAGTAATGATGTGAATTCATCAGTAGCTATATGAGAGGAAAAAAATCCAATTTGCCCGATTCTCTGTTCACTCAAGAGAAAAGTCACCACCAAATGGGTATATAATGCGTTGTTCCCCTCTCATTGAGAATACATACCCAGTTAAACAGTCTCCTTGTGTATAAGGAGTTGGAAGGAACTGCTGTCAGCGATCTAAGTTGTTTCATAGAATTGAGACAAAGGATGCACAGGACCCTTGTCCAATGGCCACGTTGGTAGTCCAACACCACTGAACCAGAATCCTGCAACTTTTTTTTTTTTTTTAAATTCTACCTGACAACATTCCCAGGGCCCCTCTCGATTAGTAGGGCCAGCTCAACATGACGAGCGCAATGCATCAATTACATTGTGTCAGGCTTACTAATCAGAAGGCTTAGGGCAGGGGTGGGGAACCTCATGCCCTGGGGCCATTTACAGCCCAGGATGATCTTTCTTTTCTCTGGGACCGCAGTGCTCAGGCCGGCAGCTCCATTTTGACGGCTACTGGCCCTTTAATTTCTTTTTGCTCTGTGAGCATGCACTATTCAATATTGAACACTGCGGCGCATGCAATGAAAGATTGTGCTGATGCTGGCCAGTGCCAGGACTTACTTTGGACATGTAGTTAGTGTGCTATGTGCTGCCATCCCAGAGGAAAAAAAAAAGTTGCAGCCCCAGCGTTTCCTAGGATGTCTATACTGCAGGCCCATGTCTTCTGTGATGTATATGTTTCAGCCCCATGTCTCCTATGATATGTGTATACTCTAGCCCTGGGGTCTCCTATGTGATGTGTAGACAGAAGATCTCACACTGCTTGAGTTCAATAAATCTAACATGTTCAGTGATGATTTTTTGAATTTTGCACTGTAAGTAGACCTCTAGTGTAATATACATCTATGTTCGGTACGACTTACTGCAAATCTTGAGCATTTACGATTAGCAACGACATCCATACCACCTAACATCACACACCTCACCAAAGTGAAGCAGTTCCAGCCATGACATTAAGGACGAGTTAAACGTTTGTCCAAATATAGCAGGATAATTTTCAAGTTGATAATTTTGTACAGTACTCAAACAATGCTATAAATATTGAAATGGCCCCAAGCACAAAAAAAGTTCCCCACCCTTGGCGCAGGGGATGTTGGCAGCAGGGCAGTGGAGTTGATATAAAATGGACAGACTCCCAAAATATGTAATAAATTGGGTACAGTAGTACAATGCAGGATGTACTGTATTTTTTTTCTTAAGTTGGGAAAGTTATGAAATATCCTATATGTCTGTTCTGTTCCTGATCTCGGCTGTTAGTTGAGATGAATCTGTGCTGCCCTTTATGTACATTCTCAGTAGTGACCAGTGCTGTGGGGTCAGAGTTGTGATGAATCTGTGCTGCCCTTTATGTACATTCTCAGTAGTGACCAGTGCTGTGGAGTCGAGATTCAAGTAAATTGAGGATTTGGAGGTTTGGCTTAGTGACTCCCCACGGCCCTGTTTGGCAGGTAGCGGGTGGTTAGACCGTGGCCCCCAGCACACAGCCTTGCTATCAATGTGGAAACTAGAAGAGGATCTGTCAAAACATTTTGCTCAAGTGAATGGGCTCTAATGTTTACCTAGACAACTGCTCTGCCCTTTTACCTTGAATTGTCTCCTGCCGAAAGTTTTTAAACACTTGCTGTTTATACGGTTGCTGTACTATATGGCCGCTATTATGACCCACTGTTTTATATAATTTTGAGTTACTGTCTGTAACACTTGTGCAATTTTCTTCTGCAGGATGCCGATTCTACTCTTGTCTTTTCAAAGAAAACTTCCTAATGGGAGATTCTTTGCATTCGTCAATATCAAGACTCAGGACAGCATTCTGCCTATGAACACAACTGTAATAACCAATCAAAACTGCAAGCTTTGCCATAGATATATTGATGTTTCTAGTCCTTTTGCATTGCACCTCTGCTGAGGGACAGCACCAATGCACTATGTGAAAACAAGTATATGCACTGTTAGGACAAGCTACATAACTGTTGAACAATTGTATTCACAAGGTTTTTGTTTTTACTGTTTATGATACAAAAATGTTTATTTTCAGAATGAGCAGATTCTTATTTGCTGCTGCACTAAGATTTATAAGAAAATAAAAAAATGGAAAGGTTTCAAGACCATTAAAGTAATAACTACATTAGAAATTTGGGTCAAATATTGTATCTTGCTTATATCTTAATGGTGAAATTTTGCAACTTGAGCTCAGCCACAGTTTTATGTGTTGATTCACACACATACACATTAGTGGAGATTTATCAAGCCCTCTGCACCCTGTTTCATGACGTGCATTATATTTATCATGTGCTTTTAGACACTTTCTGCACCTTATCTGACAGAGGAGCATGAATTACCAGAAAGGTGGAGAGTTTCCACATGCAAATTGAACCAGAATTTTGGAGTACAAAGTAAGCCAACTAATAGGTAGTGTAAACTTATACCAGTCTAAAGATGCGCCAGATTTAACAAAAACCATGAACTAGTATGATATAGCCGGAGCATTTTTAGGACTGTCTAGTTTGAATTTACATTTGGCATATGTCACATTAAGATTAGTGCGTAATTGTAAAATATCTTCAGATCTCCCCTGCCATTAACTTGACTCCGTGCATCTAGTATTCATAATAATTGCACAATCTTCCACAAAGGCAGCATTGACCTAAAGCATAGGCATAGTTATTAGAAACTGGGCCTATAACAGCAGTGTTGGGATCACTTCCAACAGTTGGTTTCGGGTGTTCTCAATATTCAGGAACTGTTCCAACACTGGCCGTACACACAGATGTTTTTGAGACTCCTTTTAAAAAACAAAACACCCTATGTGCAAAACATCACTTAAAATTCTATCTACTGTATATACTCGAGTATAAGCCGACCCGAGTATAAGCCGACCCCCCCCTAATTTTGCCACAAAAAACTGGGAAAACTTATTGACTCGAGTATAAGCCTAGGGTGGAAAATGGAGCAGCTACCGGTTAATGTCAAAAATAAAAATAGATACCAATAAAAGTAAAATTAATTGAGACATCAGTAGGTTGTGTTTTTGAATATCCATATTGAATCAGGAGCCCCATATAATGCTCCATACAGTTCAATATTGCCCCATAGATGCTCCATATAAAGCTGTGCCCCATATACAATGCTCTGCACCGTTCATTATTGCCCCATAGCTGTGCCATATAGTGCTCTGCACCGTTCATTCTTGCCCCATAGCTGTGCCATATAGTGCTCTGCACCGTTCATTATTGCCCCATTGATGTACCATAGAAAGGTCTGCTGCTGCAATAAAAAAAAGCCATACTCTCCTCTCTTGCTTGCAGCGCTCAGCGTCCGGTCCCGGCGTCTCTCCGCACTGACTGATCAGGCAGAGGGCGCCGCGCACACTATATGCGCTTTCTGACCTGCACAGTCAGTGCCGAGAGACGCCGGGAAGATGGAGCGACGTCCGGCGTGTGGAATGGGGATAGGTGAATATGCGATACTTACCTGCTCCCGGCGTCCCGCTCCTTCCCCCGGACAGCTGGTCTTCGGTGCCGCAGCTTCTTCCTCTGTCAGCGGTCACCGTTACCGCTGATTAGAGAAATGAATATGCGGCTCCACCCCTATGGGAGTGGAGTCCATATTCATTTTTCTAAGGAGCGGTCCCACATGACCGCTGAAGAGGGGAAAAGCTGCAGCACCGAAGACCGTGGGACGGCAGGGGGACCGCCAGGACTAGGTGAGTATGCCTCAGCGCCCTCTCCCCTGTTGTGAATTCTGTGGTCAGGCTCCCTCCTGTGGTCATGAGTGGTACTTCGGCTGGTTCTGTCTATGAGCTTCCTTTGGTGGATGTGAGTGGGGCTCGGCTTCTGAGTTTCCTTCCTCAGGTGACGAGGTTAAGTCGTTAGGTGCTGCTCTATTTAACTCCACCTAGTTCTTTGTTCCTGGCCTCCAGTCAATGTTCCAGTATTGGTCTTGCTCTCTCCTGGATCGTTCTTGTGGCCTGTCTGCCCTGCATAAGCTAAGTTCTGCTTGTGTTACTTTTGTTTGCTCTTTTTTCTGTCCAGCTTGCTATATTGGTTTGTTTTGCTTGCTGGAAGCTCTGGGACGCAGAGGGAGCACCTCCGTACCGTTAGTCGATGCGGAGGGTCTTTTTGCGCCCTCTGCGTGGTTGTTTGTAGGTTACTGTGCTGACCGCAAAGCTATCTTTCCTATCCTCGGTCTATTCAGTAAGTCGGGCCTCACTTTGCTAAATCTATTTCATCTCTGTGTTTGTATTTCATCTTTACTCACAGTCATTATATGTGGGGGGCTGCCTTTTCCTTTGGGGAATTTCTCTGAGGCAAGGTAGGCTTATTTTTCTATCTTCAGGGCTAGCTAGTTTCTCAGGCTGTGCCCGAGGCGCCTAGGTCTGGTCTGGAGCACTCCACGGCTACCTCTAGTGTGGTGTGATAGGATTAGGGATTGCGGTCAGCAGAGTTCCCACGTCTCAGAGCTCGTCCTATGTTATTAGTAACTATCAGGTCATTTTCAGTGCTCTTAACCACCAGGTCCATTGTGGTTCTAAATCACCAGTTCATAACACTCCCCCTCACCCGCTGACCATGCCACCCACTGTGACTCGAGTATAAGCCAAGAGGGGCACTTTCAGCCCAAAAATTTGGGCTGAAAATCTCGACTTATACTCGAGTATATACGGTATGTCTAATTTAAAAAAAAAAAAAAAAAAACCCCGCTTAGCTCTTTATTGTAAAATAACTAGTTATTCATCTACCTGGTGTGAGAGAAAGTAAATGTCACTTGTTTGAAAAATCTACAGATGTGGGGAAATTTTTTTTTCCAAACCAGGCAATGTCCAAGCAAAAGACTGCAAAAAAACCCACTTTGGTGGGTATAATGTGCTGTATTTTCACACAGTGGGAACATGACCTTTTTAAGAGGCATCAGCAGCACTTATGAACTTACTACAGTACAAACCAAAACGTTGGACACGCCTTCTCATTTAAAGATTTTTCTGTATTTTCATGACCATGAAAATTGTACATTCACACTGAAGGCATCAAAACTATGAATTAACACATGTGGAATTATATACTTAACAAAAAAAGTGTGAAACAACTGAAAATATGTCTTATATTCTAGGTTCTTCAAAGTAGCCACCTTTTGCTTTGATAACTGCTTTGCACACTCTTGGCATTCTCTTGATGAGTTTCAAGAGGTAGTCACCGGGAATGGTCTTCCAACAATCTTGAAAGAGTTCCCAGAGATGCTTAACACTTGTTGGCCCTTTTGCCTTCACTCTGCGGTCTAGCTCACCCCAAACCATCTCGATTGGGTTCAGGTCTGGTGACTGTGGAGGCCAGGTCATCTGGCGTAGCACCCCATCACTCTCCTTGGTCAAAAAGCCCCTACACAGCCTGGAGGTGTGTTTGGGGGTCATCGTCCTGTTGCAAAATAAATGATGGTCCAACTAAACGCAAACCGGATGGAATAGCATGCCGCTGCAAGATGCTGTGGTAGCCATGCTGGTTCAGTATGCCTTCAATTTTGAATAAATCCTCAACAGTGTCACCAGCAAAGCACCATCACACCTCCTCCTCCATGCTCCACGTTGGGAACCAGGCATGTAGAGTCCATCCATTCACCTTTTCTGCAAAGATCTCAAATTTGGACTCATCAGACCAAAGCAAAGATTTCCACTGGTCTAATGTCCATTCCTTGTGTTCTTAAGCCCAAACAAGTCTCTTCTTCTTGTTGCCTGTCCTTAGCAGTGGTTTCCTAGCAGCTATTTTACCATGAAGGCCTGCTGCACAAAGTCTCCTCTTAACGGTTGTTGTAGAGATGTGTCTGTTGCTAGAACTCTGTGTGGCATTGACCTGGTCTCTAATCTGAGCTGCTGTTAACCTGCAATTTCTGAGGCTGGTGACTCGGATAAACTTATCCTCAGAAGCAGAGGTGACTCTTGGTCTTCCTTTCCTGGGGCGGTCCTCATGTGAGCCAGTTTCTTTGTAGCACTTGATGGTTTTTGCCACTGCACTTGGGGACACTTTCAAAGTTTTCCCAATTTTTCGGACTGACTGACCTTCATTTCTTAAAGTAATGATGGCCACTCGTTTTTGTTTACTTAGCTGCTTTTTTTCTTGCCATAATACAAATTCTAACAGTCTATTCAGTAGGACTATCAGCTGTGTATCCACCATACTTTTGTGCACAACACAACTAATGATCCCAACACCATTTATAAGGCAAGAAATCCCACTTATTAAACCTGACAGGGCACACCTGAAGTAAAAACCATTCCCGGTGACTACCTCTTGAAGCTCATCAAGAGAATGCCAAGAGTGTGCAAAGCAGTCATCAAAGCAAAATGTGGCTACTTTGAAGAACCTAGAATATAAGACATAATTTCAGTTGTTTCACACTTTTTTGTTAAGTATATAATTCCACATGTGTTAATTCATAGTTTTGATGCCTTCAGTGTGAATTTACAATTTTTCCATCATACATGACGGCACCAATGAGAGAGGGGATCTGCCCATCAAGGACAGGAAACCTTCAAGATAAAAGGGGCGGCTCCTCTCTCCACATCAGTTGGTTTCCTGTCCTTGACGGGGAACCCTCAAGATGAAGACTTCTGATGAAGACAGAAGAGGATGCCTGGGCCGGGGGAATTTGGGCAGGCGCTGGTCTGCTGCACCCGTCACCAGGTACCAGTAGTCGCCTCAGGGGCCATGTATTCCATGCCCCCCCTGAGCGAAGCATGGCCACAACCCGTGAGGCAATGCCCGGGTGAAGATGGAGCCTCGGAGGCCATCCCTGTTGCCACAAAAAAATCCACCTGCCAATTATTGTCCTCTGAGGTCACAATGGTGCTCCCTCCCTGTTGACTATGGTGGCCATGCAGCCTGTGAGGCACATCGGTGCCCAGGCTAGGTAAGGCTCCTCGGAGGTATTATGCCATCCCTGTTGAGCACTGCAGATGGTCCCCTCCCCTTCTTCCTCCCTGGTCGGTACCTGAGACAGCGGAGAGGTATGGAGCGGTATCTGGCAGGCACCATGGATCTTTGGGGTGAGTGTGGTGTGTCGGATGGCGTGGACACTGCAGGGTTTCCTGCCTGGCCAGCAGCATGTTCCCAGGAGGCGGCGCAGTACGCGCATGCACACATCGCCGGGCAGCAGAACTCGGAACGTTTGTGCAGGGCACTGGGGCAGGAGGACCAAAATCTTCGGCGTGCGCCTGGAAGTAGAGTGCACATGGGCGCTGGAGGACTGCAGAGCAGCGCGCACCGGAAGTAAGTGACGGGTGCACGCGCAGGACCCAGCGGCGGCACTCGGAGCAGAGGCAGAATCAACCAGGTGAATGATTAAGTAGCACGCCCCGGTAGTGGTTGCTGGAGGCACGCTTAGATATCATTACACAGTGCAGGCGTTGCGCTAGCGGCAGCAGATGCAGGATCAACCAGGTGATTTACTGCATTTACATGCACCGGAAGTGGTGCAGGCACGATCAGCCAGGTAATTAATAGGATTATCCCCTTAGTGACCGAGCCAAATTTTTGAAATCTGACCAGTGTCACTTTATGTGGCAATAACTCTGCAACGCTTCAACAAATCCCAGTGATTTTGAGATTGTTTTTTCGTGACACATTATACTTTATGATAATGGTAAATTTAGTTCAACATTTTTTGTGTTTATTTATAAAAAATATAAAAAATTTGAGAAAAATTTTAAAAAATTAGCAATTTTCTAAATTTGAATGATTATCCCTTTAATCCAGATAGTCATACAACAGCAAACCATTAATAAATAACATTTCCCACATGTTGGCTTTACATCAGCACCATTTGTAAATAGTTATTTTATTTTGTTAGCATTTTAGGAGGTTTAAAAATGTAGCAGCAATTTTTCATTTTTTCAAAGAAATTTACCACATTTATTTTTTTAGGGACTTATCCATGTTTGAAGTGACTTTAGGGGTCCCATATATTGGGAAACCCCCAAACGTGATACCATTTTAAAAACAGCACCCCTAAACATATTGAAAACTGCTGTCAGGTAGTTTATTAACCCATCAGGTGCTTTACAGGAATTAATGCAAAGTGACATGACAGAAATGAAAATGTGTATTTTTACCACCTAAATGTCGGTAACTTCTAAACAGATTACTACAGCCATCAGACTCTAAGGCCGCTATTTGGTCATGAATTGCCATCGCAAACATCAGGACAACAAAATCATGATCTGAGGGCACCAATTGGGATAAAGAAGAAGCCCCCACACTCTGTTAACCATTTATAATGATGTAGTCACTATTGACAGCAGCATCTAAGGGGTTAAACAGATTTAGAAGGTGCAAATACTGATCATGGGTGATACAGCAAGTTGTCAGCTATAGTGTACAACCAACAGATGCTGGATTGTCATCTGTATGGGGAGGCCATTCTCTTATATGTCAGGTCAGTTAAAAGGCGTATTGGCGGTCATTAAGGGGTTAAGACATACACCTGGTTATAGCACGCACCAGGGTGCTGAGCAGCCAGTAAAGGCAGGATCAACCAGGTGATGTAAATAATAAAAAAAAAAAGAGAGGAAGTGAGTCTATTTAAACGAACCAGATGTGCTGCCCTGTTTCACTAAACCAGGCCAGGTTGAAGATGACTACTCTTGTTATGTGGTGGTGTGTAAGATGGAGAGCTTTTCACCAGAACATTTAATGCCACAGCAAGAGGTGCAGGAGAGGCGATCTCGCTCAAGTGAAAAGAGCCAGATCTGCCATGGCAGCAGAAGAAGCTCGGACAGTGTACGGATGGATTGGCATACCAAGGAGGAGTCCCTGGTCTCATTGGGAGACACGGAGAAAACCTCCGGATCCGGTACCCATACTTTGAAAACGTCCAAGTGGTGAGTGAACTTTGAGAAAGTCCAGCACGCTACTGTTTGTTCTTTTCTCTTATCTCCGTCTCTCCCCTTGTCCCTTGTGTAAAAAGCCTTTAAAGACATCTTGGGGTAAAAGACTTGTCAGGAGTGTATCAACAAGACAGTGGCGGAGGAGACACCCTCCTTTAGGCCTCTTTCAGACGTTCAGATAATTCCGGTACCAGAGAAATTGGTACCGGAATTGTCCGTGTGCGCACGTAGCACATCAGTGTGGCACACGTGCGGCATCCATGTGCCACCTGAGGACCACACGGACCGTGCAGGAGAGACAGCGCTACACTAAGCGCTGTCCCCCCTGTGTGGTGCTGAAGCCGGCATTCATCTCTTCTCCCCCGCAGGAGAGAAGAGATGAAAGATCAAGTTTTTGTTATTTTTTGCGCATATTCCTCACTGTAATGAGCGGTCCCACATGACCGCTCACACAGGAGAAGCTGCCAGCGCTGAGAGGAGACATTGCGGGAGCTGGGTGAGTATTTCTATGCAAGGGGCCGGGCGGCGCATGGGGGATGGGAGGCGGGAGCTCACCAGCAAACTTTATTTTTAACAAAAAATAACAAAAACTTGATCTTTCATCTCTTCTCTCCTGCGGGGGAGAAGAGATGAATGCCGGCTTCAGCACCACACAGGGGGGACAGAGCTTAGTGTAGCACTGTCACTCCTGTGGGCGGTACGTGCACACGGAGGAGAGTACACACTGTTCTACGTGTGCACGACATATTAGGGTACGTGCTGCCGGAGAAAAACGGACATGTCTCAGTGTTTTCAACACGGACACACGGTCCGTGAAAACACGGAGACATGTGCATAGACCCATTCATTTGAATGGGTCTACGTGTGTCAGTGTCTCGGGTATGTGAGAAAACTGTCAGTACACGTACCGGAGACACTGATGTGTGAAAGAGGC
Organism: Ranitomeya imitator; assembly: GCF_032444005.1. Taxonomy (NCBI): domain Eukaryota; kingdom Metazoa; phylum Chordata; class Amphibia; order Anura; family Dendrobatidae; genus Ranitomeya; species Ranitomeya imitator. The sequence continues at coordinate 734,114,523 of NC_091282.1, read as the reverse complement.
CTTACAGAGAGCCGAAGATCTCTGATCCAGTCCGAGGTCTCATGGTCTGTAAAGGCGTTAAGACAGCCGACACAGATGCCAGATCTAGGGACAGATCCAGTCCCTCAGTAGCATCCCAAAGGGATTCCTCGGAGTCAGAGGAGGACTCAGATACAGCCCGCTGCTCAGATAGTAGCTCAGAGGAGGAGGAGGATACATTTCCAGCGGAGGCTACGGATAAGCTTATAAAAGCTGTTCGCTCTACCATGGGGCTGGTAGACGAGAAGGCAAAAAAGACGGCCCAAGAACTTATGTTCAGTGGTCTGCAAAAGAAAAAACGGAGGTCATTCCCTATTAATGAACAGCTACAAGAACTGATTAAGAGGGAATGGCAAAAACCGGAGAAAGTCCCAAATTGTCAAATCCCTAAAGAGAAGATATCCTTTTGAGGAGGAGGCATCCTCATCTTGGGATAGAGCCGCAAAAATTGAGGTGGCATTTTCAAAAGTTGCCAGAAAATCCTCCCTGCCATTCGAGGATTTAGGTTCTCTAAAAGAACCTCTGGATAGAAAGGTGGACAGTTCCCTGAAAACAGCATGGGAAGCCTCGGCAGGAGCACTAAGGCCAGCTATCGCGACCACTTGTGTAGCCAGATCCCTAAAAATATGGATAGACAACCTGGAGGAACAGGTAGAACAAAAAGTTCCCAGAGAAACTATCCTAGAGGCAATACCAACCATGAGGGCAGCGGCAGTATTTCTGGCTGAGGCGTCAGCAGACTCGGCTAGACTGGCAGCAAAGTCAGCAGCTTTAGCCAACACAGGATGCCGTGCAGAATGGCTTAAATGCTGGCCACGGGATACACAGGCAAAGATGAAACTTTGCTCTTTGCAATGTGAGGGGAACTTCCTGTTTGGACTGGCATTAGACGAAGTGTTAGGGTATGTGTCCACGTTCAGGATTGCATCAGGATTTGGTCAGGATTTTTCATCAGTTTTTGTAAGCCAAAACCAGGAGTGGGTGATAAATACAGAAGTTGTGCATATGTTTCTATTCTACTTTTCCGCTAATTGTTCCACTCCTGGTTTTGGCTTACAAATACTGATGAAAAATCCTGACCAAATCCTGATGCAATCCTGAACGTGGACACATCCCCTAAGAAAAAGCCGGTGACAAAAAGAAAACTTTTCCAAAGCAGCCATTTCAGCCCTTTTGGCGCTCCTTTCAGAGAGGCCAAAAATTCCGAAGGCGGCAGTATAGTGACCGAGACAGGAGCAACTTTGACAAGCGATCCAGGGAGGAAAAGGTTTCTATTTTGGCAAGTCCCCCAGAGACACCAAAAAACCCTCCCAGTGACTGTCCTTCTCTGGTGGGAGGGAGGCTCTCCCTTCCAGCCTGGGAGAGGATCTCATCCAGCGCATGGATCCGACAGATCATAGGATCAGGCCTAAAATTAAAATTCCACCACTGGCCTCCAAGAAGATACATGCAGTCCTCCCAAGACAAACAAGACAGTCTGGAAGGCGAAGTAACATCACTCCTAGACAAACACGTCTTGGAAGAAGTTCCAATAGAGGAAAGGATGAAGGGGTTTTACTCCCTTTTTCTCATTAAAAAAAAACCGGACAATTCTTGGATGACAATAAGAAATTTAAAAGGCCTCAACAAATATCTAATAATTCCATCTTTCAAAATGGAAACAAAATCAGCAGTGAAACTGCTATATCCTCAGTGTTACATGTCAGTCCTAGACCTAAAGGACGCTTACTATCACGTCCCAATCAGACAACAAGATCGTCAGTTTCTCAGAGTGGCAGTTCAGATGTTGCGTCACTTTCAGTACATTGCTCTGCCCTTTGGGATAGCAACAGCCCCACGAGTGTTTACAAAACTGATTGCAGAGGTCACAGCACATCTCAGAGAAAAAGATACTCTGATAATACCCTACTTAAGGTACCTTCACACATAACGATTTCGTTAACGATATTGTTGCAACATCACGCTTTTTGTGACATGGCAACGATCCCGCTAATGATCTTGTTCTGTGTGCTGGGAGATCGTTGGTCGCTGGGGAATGATCAGGACCTTTTTTTGGTCGCTGATCACCCGCTGTCATCGCTGGATCGGCGTGTGACCACCACTGTGCTCTGCCTTACGGCCGGCGCTGACACACTCAGTGCGGGAAGCTGACGGCAGGGGACGTGACAGACATCGGAATGTGAGTATGTACTGTTTTTTTTTTTTTTTTTTTTTACTTTTACAATGGTAACCAGGGTAAATATTGGGTTACTAAGCGTGGCCCTGCGCTTAGTAACCCGATGTTTACCCTGGTTACCCGGGGACTTCGGGATCGTTGAAACTGTCTTCAACGATGCCGAAGTCGTTCCCCTGATCGTTGATCGCTGGAGAGAGCTGTCTGTGTGACAGCTCCCCAGTGACCACACAACGACTTACCAACGATCACGGCCAGGTCGTATCGCTGGTCGTGATCGTTGGTAAGTCGTTTAGTGTAACGGTACCTTTAGACGACTTCCTGATAGTGGGGAAAAACTTTTCTCACTGTCAGGAGCAGGTCAGAATAGTGATGGACACTCTACAGACACTAGGATGGCAACTGAACCTCAAGAAATCCAAACTAGAGCCAGCAATGGTCCAGAATTTCCTAGGGATAACGGTAGACTCCGTGGCGCAGGAGTGTCGCCTCCCAGAGGAAAAAAAAAATCAAACAAATGAGGAGTTCCCTGGACATACACAGCCTCCAAAGTAATCACACCGGATGTCAGTCCATGGGGGTGGGGAGCTCACTCAGACACACTATGGGTCCAAGACCCCTGGGCTCAAGAGGAGAAAAATCTATCCTCAAACGAGTGGGAACTCCTAGCAATCGAAAAAACGCTAAGGAGGTTACTTCCACACTTGACAGGGCATCATGTGAGGGTCCTTTCGGACAACCGAACAGTGGTCGCATACGTGAACCGCCAGGGGTGCACCCGTTCTCGGTCACTGATGCACATAACCAAGAGACTCATGACTCTAGCCGAGAGCCTGCATATTCAAGGTGTGGACAACATAAAGGCAGACTTTCTAAGCAGGAACCACTTAAGGCAAGGGGAATGGTCCCTAAAAAAGTCAATTTTTCAATGGATAGTGCACATGTGGGGAAGACCCAATGTAGACCTCTTTGCCTCAAAAGCCAACAAAAAAGTTCAAAAGTTCTGCTCCCTGAACCCAGCAGACAGGCCGTTGGCAGTAGACGCCTTCAGCATAGAATGGACGTCAGGACTCATGTATGCCTTCCCACCGATATGTCCAATTCCAGCAGTTCTGAAGAAGATCAGGGAGGACAAGGCCAGAGTGATTGTAATAGCTCCCTTCTGGCCAAAAAGACCATGGTTTTACTGGCTGAGAGTGATGTCAGTGACGGACCTGTGGGTACTCCCGGAAGACCAGGACCTTCTAACACAGGGTCCCTTCAACCACCCGCAGAATTCCGGGCTACATTTGACAGCCTGGCATTTGAACGGTCGTTGTTAGAGAAAGAAGGGTTCTCAGCTGGTTTAATATCCACCTTGCTCAGTAACAGAAAACCAGTAACTACCACGATCTATGAGAGAATATGGAAGAAATTCCTGTCCAGCTCAGGGCCAATACGGGAAGGGGAGGTCCCGATAGTGGCAATACTGGAGTTCCTGCAAAAGGGCTTAGATCTGGGATTAGCTGTTAGTACCCTCAAAGTACACATTTCAGCTTTAGCAGTCTTATTCAACTGTGACCTGGCAAGCAATAGATGGGTGATGAAGTTTATCCGAGCCTGTAGTAGAGCGGACTCTGTTCCATCCCCTACTCCTCCACCATGGGATCTAAATTTAGTGTTGACAGCTTTGACAGAAAGCCTCTTTGAGCCGTTAAATACAACATCAGATAAAGTACTAACATTAAAGACAGCTTTGTTAGTGGCACTTACATCGGCCCTTAGGGTTGGGGATTTACATGCATTGTCAGCTGACGCTCCTTACACACAAATTATGGACGATAGGGTTGTATTAAAATTAGATCTGGCATATCTCCCCAAAGTGGTATCGAGATTCCATAGGGCTCAGGATATAACCCTATCCTCTTTCTGTCCCAATCCTAGTAACAAGGAAGAGGAGAGACTCCATTGCCTAGATGTCAGGAGATGTATCCTACAGTATTTAGAGATGACAAAATCCTGGAGGAAACAGAGGCTTTATTTGTTTCGTTCCAGGGGTCAAGGAAGGGCCTTAAAGCCTCAAAACAAACTATCGCTAGATGGGTGAGAGAGGCCATTATTCTAGCGTATAGTAGTGCAGGCAGGGTTGTTCCACAGGGTCTGAAAACCCACTCCACGAGGGCCATGGCGACGTCGTGGGCGGAGAGAGCAGATGCTACCATCGACCAAATCTGTAAAGCGGCCACTTGGTCCTCTCCGTCAACATTTTTTTAAACATTATAGGCTAGACCTATCTGCTACCTCTGATCTCACATTTGGGAGAAGAGTGTTACAAGCAGTGATCCCTCCCTAACAGAGAATACAAATGTCTGTAACTCTTTCGTGGTGCCGTCATGTATGATGGAAAAACACGGGTATTACATACCTGGTATTGTGTTTTTTTCATGAGACATAACGGCACCCTTATATTCCCACCCTTTTGATCACGTCATTAGTTGGGTGCATTATTTGTATTATACACTCTCTCGGGTGTCGGTGAATAGAACTGTATAGGATGTATTATTTATGTGTACACTAACCGGTGGAGTTCCTCTCGTACTCTAAAACAACTGATGTGGAGAGAGGAGCCGCCCCTTTTATAGTGAAGGTTTCCTGTCCTTGATGGGCGGATCCCCTCTCTCGTGATGCCGTCATGTCTCATGAAAAAACACATTACCAGGTATGTAATACCTGTGTTTTCATAGTCATGAAAATACAGAAAAATCTTTAAATGAGGTGTGTCCAAACTTTTGGTCTGTACTGTATATGAGCCACAGGTCTGACTTAGGCCTCATTCAGACGTCTATTTTGGATCTGAGTTTCATCAGTGATTGTTCATGTGGAGGGGGGAGGGTTGGAAAATGAAAATCTTCTCCAGTCTATTACAATGTCACTCTGATGGCATCCATGTGATGTCCGTGATTTTAACAGACCTATAGACTTTGTATAAGTAATTTTGATCCAAGATTCAGATAAAGGCCAGGGTCACACTTGCGAGTGCAATGCGAGAAATTCGGCTCAAAACCAGACACTGCCGCCGGCACTCGGGACTGGAGCATTCAGCTGCATAGAAATACATGCAGCTACACACTCTGGTGCTGGGTATTGAGGCAAGTTTCTTGCATTGCACTCGTGAGTGTGACCCCAGCCAAAAAATGGACATATGTCCATTATTCTCTTTGTAGCCACACCGCAAAGAAAAAAAATTAATGTAACTAGCACCATAGACATGTTCAATCCACGAAAAGGATTTATAGGACACAAACAAGATTCACGGTCTTCTGAATGAGGCCATCATGAGTTTTGGTGGTTTATAGACTAATAGAGATTTAAATAGGGTAAGAAGCCTTCTAGGCTAATGGTTTGTTTTTAAGCTTTTTCTCCTGGCAGGGGCAATGAAAATGCTAATAATATTTCAAACAGAACAATTTACCACACTGACAAGTAAAAAAAACACAAACTGATTTACTACAATCAAAATTAACAATTTATAAAAGAAATATTATACATTATACACATTTTGGTCAGACATTTTTTTTTCTTTTTTTAAAGTGTACACCGAGGAAGCAATGACTGATTTTAAGTTGCCTGTCAAATTTACTATTGGACTTATTTTTCTTAAATAAGTGAGTGCAGTTTAATTATTATAAAAAAAAAAAAAAAAATCCCAAACAGCAGCATTTAGAATTGTTAGTAGGTGATAAACTAGTGTTTTCCACTGGACATGCAGAGACACGGTACACATGGATTAATACAAAGGCACGTGTAGAGGTACGGAGGAATAAATAGGGTATCCAAGAGGTGGATCTGCTGCCTGCACGGTTAAGTTGCGTAGTAGCACTGGGTGGGCTTGTATACTGTAGCGTTCTTCGTCATCATTGGTGGCATACAACAATTCCCAGGAGAGATTTGCCCACTGCCCTCGAACAGCTTCTCCATTCAGTTTTCCAATCTGTACAAGCTGGTCTTGTAAGGTGAGCACTCTGCCCGTGTATACGCCCTGCATGCACAAGAAATACAATTACTAACAGGTAGTAAAAAAAGAACCGGATTTACATGAACTTGCAGAGTGGAGAAGAAGAGATCAGTAATTGTGGGGTGGGTATGTGACCAGCCTGATAATAATAGGTACGAGGAAACGACTCTAAAGGCTGGCAGTTATTACTACCTGGGCGCTGATAGTGTATAGTATGTTCACGTGAAGCACAAATATATCTGCTTTTGCAAGTCCGTTCCATACAGCTGTTTTTTTTTTTAAGTTTCTCCAACATGTGTGCAGATTTGTACAAACCCAATAAGATTGTACAGTTGCCAAGATTTCTTCGACACTGAAACTAAAAGGATGGGGCTTGCTGAAATCCAACAGGCCTGATCTTTCTTTACCCAGACATCTATCTTCAGGAGACAGTTAGGACCCCCTATATACTCTCTACTATCAGCAGTCTACTGAAATTGTCAGCTTTGGACTACATTCACTTAATGTGTATGGCCTCCTTTAGTAGACAGATGTAGAGACAAGTGCAGATAATATCTATCTATATCTATCTATCTATATATATATATCTATATCTCTCTCTATATATATATCTATATATCTATATCTATATATATCTGGCTTTGAAAAGGAAATCTTTAACTTGAACAAGCAGGATGATCTGCCAGCGTCCGACCGAGAATAGCTGTTTGGACAATATATTTTTGTTATATTTGAAAAAGAAAATTAAGGTTAGGGCTACACAGTGTCATGTGTAGCAACGTGACTGCATGTAAGGATTTTATAAGGTTGCGCTTTGTGGCCTTCTGTGACTTAGTACAACAAATGTTTCCAAAAGTGTTGAATTTCCTGTTGCTGATCACAAGTGACTCGCCTGCCATAGACTTCAATTCAAGTCACACAGGATTTGATGCGCGACTGCAAGTTGCGCAAATGTTTTTTGGCTGCGCAACTTGTCTGAAAATTGCAGTCGTGGGACACCTGTTGCTGTACAGCTCTAACAACTTGCAACTAGGCATGGGCAGACCCGTGGAAGTTCAGGTCCGTCAGTTTCGGCCGAAATATATATATATATATATATATATATATATATATATATATATATATATATATATATATATATATATATATATTCGGTAACCAAAACTGTACCTGAACTTGATCCCAAACCCCATTCAAATGAATGGAGTGCCCGAACCGCTGGCGGTGTCATCTGTGTGACAGTGCGAGAAACACCAGGTCTGATCGGTGGTAACCCTACTGACGTTACTGTTGGTCACAGCGCTGCGGTTCCCATGCTGTCACACAAAGGACAGCATGTGAGCCAGCAGCTGTGACCGGCAGTGAAAAGGTTACTGCCAGGCAAGTGGCAGCAGATTATTTAGGCTACTTTCACACTTGCGTCGGTACGGGGCCGTCGCCATGCGTCGGCCCGACGTACCGACGCAGACTGCGAAAAAAAAGAACGGGGACAGCGGATGCAGTTTTACAATGCATCCACTGCCCCATTGTAAGGTCCGGGGAGAAGAGGAGGGGGCGGAGTTCCGGCCGCGCATGTGCGGTCAGAAATGGTGGACTCGGCGCACAAAAAAAGTTACATGTAACTTTTTTGTGCCGACGGTGCGCCAAAACACGACGCATCCGTCGCACGATGGAGAAAAAGAAACACATCCTGTGGGCAACTTTGCAGGATGCGTTTTTTCTCCAAAACGACGCATTGCGACGTACAGCAAGCAACGCTAGTGTGAAAGTAGCCTTAATCAGTGTACTCCTGGTCTGATAGCAACCAGAGCAGGAGATGCTGATGAGTGTAAGCACCAGCCCACGCCTGCGCATAGTAAGAAATATATCAGTAAGATATATAATTAGTGCAGTGTGTGTGTAGCTTACTGTAGATGTATTTAGCTAATAAAAGTAGAAAATGGTGTGCGGTCGGCCTTATTTTTAATACCCAGCCAAGAGAAAGCAGACACCTGGGGGATGGTGATATTATTCTAGGGAGGGGACAATAAACATGTAGATTCCCAGGCTATTAATATCTGCTCACAGCCAAATGCATAGCCTTTACTGGTTATTAAACAAGGGGCGACCCGCCCTTCCTCCCCAATAAAATGATGTGGGGGTCCCCTTATTTTTAATAACTAGCAAAGACTACACAGCTGCAGGCTGATCTTAAAGGGAACCTGTGACCCCCCTCAGGCGTTTGTAACTAAAAGAGCCACCTTGTGCAGCACTAATGCTGCATTCTGACAAGGTGGCTCTTTTAGTTATGCTCCCTGCACACACTGAAATAAACGTTTATAAAAAGTGCCCCCTCCTACCGTGGAATGTTCCCGGAGGCGGGTCTTTCCCCCCTAATCAGACGCAGCACAGCAGTCACTCCGGGCCTGTGTGCGCCGGCTCCTCTTGCTGAATTATTGTCCCCGGCGCCTGCGCATTATGTTTTTTTCCAGGCATTCACAATTGCGCTGCCCTTCGTACTTACAGCGCAGGCGCCGGGGACGATAATGCAGCAAGAGGAGGTGGCGCACAGGTCCGGAGTGATGGCTGTGGTGCGTCTGATTAGGGGGGAAAGATCAGCCTCTGGGAACATTTCACGATATGAGGGGGCACTTTTTATAAACGTTTATTTCAGTGTGTGCAGGCATCATAACTAAAAGAGCCACCTTGTCAGAATGCAGCATTTGTGCTGCACAAGGTGGCTCTTTTAGTTACATACGCCTGAGGGGGGGTGACAGGTTCCCTTTAATAGGCTGAGAAGGTGCCCTGGCTATTGGCCCCCTTCCAATCTAATAACATCAGCCTTCAGCCACCCCAGAAATGGAACATCCATTAGATGCACCAATTCTGGCCCTTAGCCACGGCTCTTCCAACTTGCCTTGGTGTGTTTGCAAGTGGGGTAATTGTTTTGGGGTTGATGTCAGTTCTATGTTCGCCGCCATCAAGCCCAGGGATTAGTAATGCAGAGGTGTCTATAAAACACCTCATTATCACCTCCATAATCCATAATGATGATGTCCTGCAATGAACACCAACCTTGCTACATCTGGTTACATTGCTGAGCGATTACATGAGTAATTTGACTGCTCAGTACAGATGACTGAACATCGTCGGCTCCCTCCTTATTCGGCAAGCTATAGCGCTTATCGTAGAAGCAGCACTGCAAACCCGGATACCTGGAGCGCTCCCGATGTTCAGCTGTTTGGTGCAGCAGCTGCATGTGACTGTCAAACAGCCGTGACACAACACACAGGCTCTCCATGCATGTGTTGTGACTGTCACACAGCCACGACACATGCAGCAGCGGCACCTAACAGCTGATCATCAGGAGCGCTCCAGGTATCCGGGTTCCTGATGCAGCTTCTTCCTTAAGCGCTATAGCTTGCTGAATAAGGAGGGAGCCGACTATGTTTGCGAATCTCTACAGCTCAGCCCAGTAGCCAGAAAACACTGAGCTTAGAGTGGGAACGTGGACGGGTGTGACCGGCGGTAACCTTAATAATGTCATCGCAGCCACGTTCTCACACAAAGTTGTGTATTGTGGCTGACAGGCTGAGCAGTCACATTACTCATGTCACCGCTCTGCAATGCAACCCAATATAGCAGAATTGGTATTTGTCGTGGGATATCATCCTTATGGATTAACAGCGGACAAATGAGGATTACTTTGATTTTTATATTAATAAATGAAAAACAAAGATTTGTTGAGGAGTGTTTTGTTCAATTAACCCCTTAAGCCCCGAGGGTGGTTTGCACGTTAATGACCAGGCCAATTTTTTCAATTCTGACCACTGTCCCTTTATGAGGTTATAACTCTGGAACGCTTCAACGGATCCCGGTGATTCTGACACTGTTTTCTCGAGACATATTGTACCTCATGATAGTGGTAAAATTTGTTTATTACCTGCGTTTATTTGTGAAAAAAACAGAAATTTGGCAAAAATTTTGAAAATGTCACAATTTTCCAACTTTGAATTTTTATGCCCTCAAATCACAGAGATATGTCACACAAAATACTTAATAAGTAACATTTCCCATATGTCTACTTTACATCAGCACAATTTTGGAAACATTTTTTTTGTTAAGGAGTTATAAGGGTTAAAATTTGACCAGCAATTTCTCATTTTTACAACACCATTTTTTTTTTAGGACCACGTCACATTTGAAGTCATTTTGAGGGGTCTATATGATAGAAAATAACCAAGTGTGACACCATTCTAAAAACTGCACCCTTCAAGGTGCCCAAAACCACATTCAAGAAGTTTATTAACCCTTCTGGTGCTTCACAGGAATTTTTGGAATGTTTAAAAAAAAAAAAATGAACATTTAACTTTTTTTCCACAAAAAATTTACTTCAGCTCCAATTTGTTTTATTTTACCAAGGGTAACAGGAGAAAATGGACCCCAAAAGTTGTTGTACAATTTTTCCTGAGTACCCCGATACCCCATATGTGGGGGTAAACCACTGTGTGGGCGCATGGTAGAGCTTGGAAGGAGCGCCGTTTGACTTTTCAATGCAAAATTGGCTGGAATTGAGATGGGAGGCAATGTTGCGTTTGGAGAGCCACTAATGTGCCTAAACATTGAAACCCCCCACAAGCGAGACCATTTTGGAAAGTAGACCCCCTAAGGAACTTATCTAGATGTGTGGTGAGCACTTTGACCCACCATGTGCTTCACAGAAGTTTATAATGTAGAGTCGTAAAAATAAAAAATATTTTTTCACAAAAATGAACTTTTCGCCCCCCAATTTTTTATTTTCCCAAGGTTACAAGAAAAAAATTGTACCCCAAACGTTGTTGTGCAATTTTTCCTGAGTACCCAGATACCCCATATGTGGGGGTAAACCACTGTGTGGGCGCATGGTAGAGCTTGGAAGGAGCGCCATTTGACTTTTCAATGCAAAATTGGCTGGAATTGAGATGGGACGCCATGTTGCGTTGGGGAGCCCCTGATGTGCCTAAACATTGAAACCCCCCTCAAGTGACATCATTTTGGAAAGTAGACCCCCTAAGGAACTTATCTAGATGTGTGGTGAGAGCTTTGAACCCCCCAAGTATTTCACTACAGTTTATGACGCAGAGCCGTGAAAATAAAAATTCTTTTTTTTTCACAAAAATTATTTTTTAGCCCCCAGTTTTGTATTTTCCCAAAGGTAACAAGAAATTGGTCCCCAACAGTTGTTGTCCAATTTGTCCTGAGTACGCCGATACCCCATATATGGGGGGAACCACCGTTTGGGCGCATGGCAGAGCTCGGACGGGAAGGAGCGCCATTTGCAATGCAGACTTAGATGGATTGGTCTGCAGGCGTCACGTTGCATTTGCAGAGCCCCTGATGTACCTAAACAGTAGAAACCCCCCACAAGTGACCCCATATTGGAACCTAGACCCCCCCAAGGAACTTATCTAGATGTGTTGTGAGAACTTTGAACCCCCAAGTATTTCACTACAGTTTATAACGCAGAGCCGTGAAAATAAAAAATAATTTTTTTCCTACAAAAATGTTTTTTTTTTTTTTTTAGGCCCCCAAATTTTTATTCTCCCAAGGGTAACTAGAGAAAATTGGACCCCGGAAGTTGTTGTCCAATTTGTCCTGAGTACGCGGATACCCCATATGTTGGGGTAAACCCCTGTTTGGGCGCAAGGGAGAGCTCGGAAGGGAAGGAGCACTGTTTTACTTTTTCAACGCAGAATTGGCTGAAATTGAGATCGGACGCCATGTCGCATTTGGAGAGCCCTGGTGTGCCTAAACAGTGGAAACCCCCAATTCTAACTGAAACCCTATCCCAAACACACCCCTAACCACACCCCTAACCCTGACACACCCCTAACCCCAACCGTAAATGTAATACAAACCCTAGCCCTAACGGGAAAATGTAAATAAATACATTTTTTTTATTTTTTTTTATTTTTCCCTAACTAAGGGGGTGATGAAGGGGGATTTGATTTACTATTTATAGCGGGTTTTTATGATTGACAGCCGTCACACTAAAAGACGCTTTTTATTGCAAAAAATATTTTTTTGCGTTACCACATTTTGAGAGCTATAATTTTTCCATATTTTGGTCCACAGAGTCATGTGAGGTCTTGTTTTTTTGCGGGACGAGTTGACGTTTTTATTGGTAACATTTTTGGGTACGTGACGTTTTTTGATCGCTTATTATTCCGATTTTTGTGAGGCAGTATGACTGAAAAACAGCTATTCATGAATTTCTTTTTTTTTTGTGGGGGGGGGGGGGAGGAGGGGGTGTTTATACCGTTCCACGTTTGGTAAAATTGATAAAGCAGTTTTATTCTTCGGGTCAGTACGATTACAGCGATACATCATTTATCATTTTTTTAGGTTTTGGCCCTTTTATACGATAAAATCTATTTTGGAGAAAAAATAATTATTTTTCATTGCTTTATTCTGAGGACTATAACTTTTTTATTTTTTCACTGATGATGCTGTATGGTGGCTTGTTTTTTGCGAGCCAAGATGACGTTTTCAGCGGTACCATGGTTATTTGTATCAGTCTTTTTGATCGGCAGTATGATAATAAAGCGTTTTTGCCTCTTTTTTACGGTGTTCACTGAAGGGGTTAACTAGTGGGACAGTTTTATAGGTCGGGTCGTTATGGACGCGGCGATACTAAATATGTGTACTTTTATTTTTTTATTTAGATAAAGGAATGTATTTATTGGAACTTTTTTTTTTTTTTTTTTTTAACTTTGCCCCAGGGGTGGACATCACAGTAAAATGACAGATTGCTGATCTGACACTTTGCTGTGCACTGTGTCAGATCAGCGATCACACAGGCACAGCAGGGAGGCTTCCCAGTGCCTGCACTGAGCAGGCGCTTGTAAGCCACCTCACTGCAGGACCCGGATGCAGCCCCACGGCCATTTTGGATCCGGGGCCTGCAGGGAGGAGACTCTCGGTACAATGTGAGCACATCGCCTTGTACCGAGGGTCTCAGGGAAGCCCGCAGGGAGCCCCCTCCTTGCGCGATGTTTCCCTATGCCCCCGGAACGCTGCGATCATGTTTGATCGCAGTGTGCCAGGGGTTAATGTGACGGGGGCGGTCGTAACCGCTCCTGGCACATAGTGCTGGATGTCAGCTGCGATAGTCAGCTGACACCCGGCCGCGGCCGATCGCTATGACGTACTATCCCGTCACTGGGAATTAAGTCCCAGGTCACATTGGCGGGATAGTACGTCAAATGGGATTAAGGGGTTAAAGGATTTTTTTGTCTTTATTCATTTTCACTATGAGGTTAATAATGGATGTCTGATAGACACCTCTCCATTTCTAACCCCTGGGCTTGATGTCACCTGCCATTACAAAGCTGTCATCAACTCCAAAATATTACCTTGCTTGCCAATGCACCAGGGCAAGGTGCCAGAATTGGAGCATCTAATGGATGCGCCTTTTCTGGGGAGGGCCAAATATCCATGGGCCTTCCAAGCCTGTAAATACTGGCCCTAGCGGTCTGCTTTAGCTTGGCTGGTTATCAAAAATGGGTGGACTGCAAGTCATTTTTTTTATATAATTAAAAAAACGGCGTTGGGGCCTCTATTTTTTGATAACCAGCCAAGATAAAGCTGACAGCTGAAGGCTGCAGCCCGCAGCGGTCGGATATACCTGCGCTTATTATAAAAAATAGAGGGGCCCCCATGTCTATTACAATACTTGACATGGCTGTGATGAAGCCGGAAGTGCCCACACAGGAAAAGCTTGTTAGAATGCATTCCCTGGTAAAGATTCAGTCGACTTCTTCGTGGTTGGTGAAAACCAAAGGAGGGTGCTTTGTCTTCCTGAAGTATATGGTCTGCTTGGAGAACACTGGCTCTATGTCCTTTACGTTAAGGGTCTTATTAACTGTTAAAATTAGACTATCTTCCATATCCCGTTGTTTTGAGGTCTGTTCGGAGTCCAGATCGAAATTTAATTTTGAACACAAGTCTGACAATAGACTGGGTCCAGTCCCGTGTCTGCCTCCTACTGACACCAAGCGAATTATCTTGGTGTCAGTTGGTGGGGGTATATTGCTGAGGAGGAGCTAAATTATTTTTGCCTAATGTCAGCCGTCCCAGTGGCAGCAGCATACACCTATGGTCCCCCAATGAAGCGGTAGAGAAATTCTAATGATAAAATACCTGGCAAACTAAAATTGCTTTTGGGAAGTCCACTTGATATTTTTTACATTAATTGTGCAGTATGCTACATTAGTTTGTCTTTAAATGGGGGCCCGTCTGGGCGGTAGTAGTAGAGTCGATGTAGCTTGTCTGGATTTGCTATCATATCGGGCATGGCTCCACTGTGTGAATCAAACCTTAGCAACAGATTGGAAAACTGCTGCCATAATAAATTATGCTTTACTATCTTATAGTAGTTACTTATTTTCTAAAAGTTTAGATCAGACACAGCAGTCCTGCTGGTATGATGTCCCCACTGCTTATCTGGTGTAATAAATGCGGCCAGCCTTGTAACAATCAAAATGTGGTTTGTATGTGGGTGAAAGTGCTATTGTGCAATATGGGTCTGACGCCAGGAACGCTGGGGCATCACAGACCATTTTAACTAGGCTTTAATGGGCATTGCCAAGCCTTTACATGTCATCATTAGCAGATCCGTGCAAGGTCAATAAAAGCTGCTTAAAGAGGACACTGAGTTCTAGCAGTTGTCAGGTGAAATAGTTTAATATTTGCTTATTTTTCTGTCCTTTACACGTTTATCCATTGGTAGATGATTCTATTTTTTATTTGTACAGGAGTCCGCTTTAAAATCCAAATCATGAACCGCTTCAAATAATTGTTTTCTGTATACTTTTCTCTGATGAAACTTTGCTTAAAAAAATTGGTGACATTTCACTTCTTTCATTTGGATAACCGATTGGTCAAAACAACAACAAAAAAAAGCATCAAAAACAGTCGGATCTGAAAACTGCACCAAAAAACAAATTAAGAATCTATTCCTATGTCTTTGTTCCACTTGTGGAGCCGCTGAGGTTTTCATTGCAAAGCCGCTTCAAGAAAACACGGACGGTCTTTTTTTTCCTGACACTGCTTCACTGGTCGACTTTTGTCAGTGTTTTTTTCCAGCGGTTCCGCAGGTGTCTTTTCTCTATGTTTTACACTATAGTGTGGAGACTAAAAATAAGCATGTTACTTCTTTTTAACCTCTTTAGTTTCTGAACCCTGACGTAGATAAAAGTAGTAACATAAGACGGAACATGTGCTCAGCAATGTTGCTCTTAACTATGCATTTCTTTCGATGCGGTGGATTTGCGACACTTTCAGGTGAAACCTGAAAGACTATCATCTGCACATACCTTAATTGTTGCAGAGCATTTCCCTTGAAAACCGTGTCAGATACACAAAAGGAAAAAAACAGGGATTTTTGTGTTACCGTAAAATCCTTTTCTCCGAGTCGTTCATTGGGGGACACAGGACTGTGGGGTGTATGCTACTGCCGCCAGGAGGCTGACACTAAGTAGGTATAAAAAAAAAAAAAAAAAAAAAAAAAAAGTTAGCTCCTCCTCCATAGTATACACCTTGCCACTGGCCCTGACAGCTCCAGTTTGGTGCACAAGCAGTAGGAGATAGAGAAAACAAAACAGCATTAGAGCAAAGACAACATGTCTAGAATAATACTATAGTCTGAACAACTCCATAGACAAATAAAATGAATAGGGAGGGAGCTGTGTACCCCAATGCACGACTCGGAGAAAAGGATTTTACGGTGAGTAACACAAAAATCCCTGTTTCTCCATCGTCTCATTGGGGGAAACAGGACTGTGGGATGTCCCAAAGCAGTCCCAGGGTGGGAAGAAGACTCACTGGAAGAAAACCCCTAGGCACTTACCGCCTATACAGGTCCTTCTCAAAAAATTAGCATATAGTGTTAAATTTCATTATTTACCATAATGTAATGATTACAATTAAACTTTCATATATTATAGATTCATTATCCACCAACTGAAATTTGTCAGGTCTTTTATTGTTTTAATACTGATGATTTTGGCATACAACTCCTGATAACCCAAAAAACCTGTCTCAATAAATTAGCATATTTCACCCATCCAATCAAATAAAAGTGTTTTTTAATAACAAACAAAAAAACCAACAAATAATAATGTTCAGTTATGCACTCAATACTTGGTCGGGAATCCTTTGGCAGAAATGACTGCTTCAATGCGGCGTGGCATGGAGGCAATCAGCCTGTGACACTGCTGAGATGTTATGGAGGCCCAGGATGCTTCAATAGCGGCCTTAAGCTCATCCAGAGTGTTGGGTCTTGCGTCTCTCAACTTTCTCTTCACAATATCCCACAGATTCTCTATGGGGTTCAGGTCAGGAGAGTTGGCAGGCCAATTGAGCACAGTAATACCATGGTCAGTAAACCATTTACCAGTGGTTTTGGCACTGTGAGCAGGTGCCAGGTCGTGCTGAAAAATGAAATCTTCATCTCCATAAAGCATTTCAGCCGATGGAAGCATGAAGTGCTCCAAAATCTCCTGATAGCTAGCTGCATTGACCCTGCCCTTGATGAAACACAGTGGACCAACACCAGCAGCTGACATGGCACCCCACACTATCACTGACTGTGGGTACTTGACACTGGACTTCAGGCATTTTGGCATTTCCTTCTCCCCAGTCTTCCTCCAGACTCTGGCACCTTGATTTCCGAATGACATGCAAAATTTGCTTTCATCAGAAAAAAGTACTTGGGACCACTTAGCAACAGTCCAGTGCTGCTTCTCTGTAGCCCAGGTCAGGCGCCTCTGCCGCTGTTTATGGTTCAAAAGTGGCTTTACCTGGGGAATGCGGCACCTGTAGCCCATTTCCTGCACACGCCTGTGCACGGTGGCTCTGGATGTTTCCACACCAGGCTCAGTCCACTGCTTCCTCAGGTTCCCCAAGGTCTGGAATCGGTCCTTCTCCACAATCTTCCTCAGGGTCCGGTCTCCTCTTCTCGTTGTACAGCGTTTTCTGCCACATTGTTTCCTTCCAACAGACTTACCATTGAGGTGCCTTGATACAGCACTCTGGGAACAGCCTATTTGTTGAGAAATTTCTTTCTGGGTCTTACCCTCTTGCTTGAGGGTGTCAATGATGGCCTTCTTGACATCTGTCAGGTCGCTAGTCTTACCCATGATGGGGGTTTTGAGTAATGAACCAGGCAGGGAGTTTATAAAAGCCTCAGGTATCTTTTGCATGTGTTTAGAGTTAATTAGTTGATTCAGAAGATTAGGGTAATAGGTCGTTTAGAGAACCTTTTCTTGATATGCTAATTTATTGAGACAGGTTTTTTGGGTTATCAGGAGTTGTATGCCAAAATCATCAGTATTAAAACAATAAAAGACCTGACAAATTTCAGTTGGTGGATAATGAATCTATAATATATGAAAGTTTAATTGTAATCATTACATTATGGTAAATAATGAAATTTAACACTATATGCTAATTTTTTGAGAAGGACCTGTAGGTGTGATACCGCAGCCTGAAGAATTTTCCTTCCCAAACTTGCATCAGCAGAGGCCTGAGTGTGGATATTATAATGTTTAGAGAAAGTGTGCAGGCTGGACCAAGTGGCCGCTTTGCAAACCTGCTCTGCTGAAGCTTGGTGCCGAAGCGCCAAGGAAGCCCCTACCGCCCGAGTAGAGTGTGCCCTGATCCCAGCCGGGATGGCTGCACCCTTGATACGGTAGGCCTCCTGAATAGTGGTTCTTATCCATCTGGCTAAGGTCGATCTAGAGGCTGCGAGTCCCTTTTTATGACCCGCAGGAAGAACGAACAGAACATCCGTCTTTCGAAAAGAGGCGGTCCGAGAAACGTATCTTCTCAGAGCTCTCACCAAATCTAGAGTATGGAGAGCTTTTTCCACCCGGTGTGTAGGCGCAGGACAAAAAGAAGGCAAGACAATGTCCTCATTAATGTGAAATGAGGAGACTACTTTTGGCAAAAAGGAAGGTGCTGGTCTCAGCACCACCTTATCCTGATGAAATTGTAGAAACGGCGCCTGACAGGACAAGGCCGCTAACTCCGATACCCGCCTAATGGATGTTATAGCTACCAGAAACAAAACCTTCCAAGAAAGGTACCTAAAAGGAATATCTTGGAGGGGCTCAAATGGAGGTTCCTGAAGAACACTCAAGACCAAATTAAGGTCTCAAGCTTCTATCGGAGCTTTGTAAGGAGGAAATATAGGAAAGTGCAGATAGGCGTCTTGAATATCTATGGAAGCCAGGAATTCTCCCCTTTCCATAGCCGCAATGACCGAGCGGAGAGATTCCATACGGAAGCGACGAGTGCTGATGAATTTGTTTAGACACTTTAGGTCCAGAATGGGTCTCACGGTCCCATTCTTTTTGGGAACCGTAAACAGATTTGAATAAAACCCCTTGAACCTTTCTTCCTTTGGAACAGGGACAATGACCCCGTTGGACTGAAGAGACTCGACTGCTCTGAATAAAGCTCTTAGACGGGTTTTTGAACTGGGAAGACTGGACGGAAAAAACCGGCCTGGAGGGAGACAGGAAAACTCTATTTTGTACCCTGAAACCACCAGGTCTCTTACCCATCTGTCGTGAACAACTGACAGCCAGGACTGATGAAACAGTAGTAGGCGACCGCCTACTCTGTTGGAAGCGACGAGAGGCTGCCTCCAGTCATTTAGCCGAAGATCGAGGATATCTAGATCCCCTAGATCTTGACGGTTGATACCGCATTCTTGCTAATGGATTGGCCCTATAGGAGACCTGGTGCTCCTGGTCTTGGACAGGCCGACTTGGGGGACCTGCGCTTGGTGCCGCAGACCACCGGGAGTTACGAAAGGATTTAAATCTTGCTTGAAATTGGCGACGAAAAGGTTGCTTAACCTTTTGTTGAGGAAGGAAATTACTTTTACCTCCCGTGGTATCAGATATAAGCTGATCCAATTTTTCGCCATAAAGACGGACACCTTGATAAGGAAGGGATGTAAGGGACTTCTTTGAAGTAGAGTCCGCCCGCCAATTTCTTAGCCATAGGGCCCTTCTGATAGCAATAGCATTTGCCGCAGCCAATGCTGAACAATTTGCCGCATCCAAGGATGCATTAATCAGATAATTTCGTGCTAAAGATATCTGATTTGACATCTCTATCACCTCTACAGGAAACCCCTTATCCTGAAGAGCCTTAAGGTACCTTCACACATAACGATATTGTTAACGATATCGTTGCTATTTGTGACGTAGCAACGATATCGTTAATGAAATCGTTATGTGTGACAGCGACCAACGATCAGGCCCCTGCTGGGAGATCGTTGGTCGCTGAATAAAGTCCAGAACTTTATTTCGTCGCTGGACTCCCTGGAGACATCGCTGGATCGGCGTGTGTGACACCGATCCAGCGATGTCTTCACTGGTAACCAGGGTAAACATCGGGTAACTAAGCGCAGGGCCGCGCTTAGTAACCCGATGTTTACCCTGGTTACCATGCTAAAAGTAAAAAAAAACAAACAGTACATACTTACCTACAGCTGTCTGTCCTCCAGCGCTGCGCTCTGCACTCCTCCTGTACTGGCTGTGAGCCGGAAAGCAGAGCGGTGACGTCACCGCTCTGCTTTCCGGCTCCCAGACAGTACAGGAGGAGAGCAGAGAAGCAGAGCGCAGCGCTGGAGGACAGACAGCGGTAGGTAAGTATGTACTGTTTGTTTTTTTTTACTTTTAGCATGGTAACCAGGGTAAACATCGGGTTACTAAGCGCGGCCCTGCGCTTAGTTACCCGATGTTTACCCTGGTTACCGGCATCGTTGGTCACTGGAGAGCGGTCTGTGTGACAGCTCTCCAGCGACCAAACAGCGACGCTGCAGCGATCCGGATCGTTGTCGGTATCGCTGCAGCGTCGCTAAATGTGAAGGGGCCTTTAGTTACAGACTCTGACCAAGCTATCATAGCTTTGGCAACCCATGTGGCCGCAAAAGACGGTGCGAGGGCTGACCCTGAAGCCTCAAACAGAGACCGAGCTAGACTCTCTAGGAGCTGATCAGTCGGATCCTTAATAGACGACCCATTAGGAAGAGACAGCAACGTACTAGAGGCCAAACGGGATACGGGAGGATCCACTGAAGGGGATTCTGCCCACTTTTTACAAAGCTCTGGAGCGAACGGATACCTTGCACCTAGGGCCTTCTGGCCTAAGAAACGTTTATCCGGTCGCTCCATGTGACGTTGGACTAAATCCTCAAACTCAGGATGAGTAGAAAACACCTTATGAGGTTGCTTGAATTTCTTAAAGGACACCTTATGACCAGAAGGTAAGGTGGCCACATCCTCTACTCCCAAGGTCTGGTTAACGGCCTCAATGAGACTGTCAACAGATTCCTGATAACCAGGAGCTTCTAAATCAAAAGACTCCTCTGAGTCATAGTCCGAACCGTGCACACTCAATTCCGCAGGAGAGGGAGATCGAGAGACAGGATTCAAAGATGCTGATGCACCTGACGGACCGGGAGACGCTGTGTGGGATAGTTTCCCCTGTGTCTGCCTAAAGGGAGTACGGCCCCTGCAGGCCGGAGGATCCTGAAAATCGGAGGATCTTTCCAAAACAGGCGGATGAATGTCCCTGACAGGGGCTTGAAGGGACTCAACCGCCTTTGTCAGAGACGCCATAGACTGCGTTAATGATATGACCCACTCAGGGGGAGACACTGCCGACCCAGGTACAGGTACACCCGGCAGGATAGCCGGTGGGGAAGCAGACAGGGTAGCAGACGGGGGCTCCTGCACGCGCTCGGAATCACAAGCCTCACAGAAATGGTTACTTTGCGCACGCGGAAAAGTAGACTGACAGGTAATGCATGAGGTATACAGAACTGAGTGAGTCTTAGTCTTTCTAGACATGACTCTATTGCTGCTGCTGCTGCTATGCTCCGTATCTCCTTATGAGCTACTAGGTCTAGAACAAATACTGTTGTCAGGCTGAGGGAAGTAGCACTTACCCCAGTCCTGTGTCCCCGTATGCTCTCAAACACTGAACCATGTCTCCTGTGCAAACCACACATATAAACTAATTCACAGGGCGGATGCCTGAAAAAAGTGGGAGGAGTTACCGCACATGGACCCGGTTTAGGCCAAAGCAGGGATCTAGATTTTACTCTTTCCCCTGCTCTCCCGAGAAAGCTGGATGCTCGAAACCGGAAGTAAACCGTCGCCATGGAGGCGGGACTTCCCCCAGACTACAAGACCCATAATGCCACAGGCTGTACAGAGAAAAACAGGAAGCCACCAAAAAAGGGGCGGGACTTCCGCCCATGCTCAGACTACAAGATCCATAATGCCTCAGCGAACAGGAAACCGCCTAAAAAAGGGGCGGGACTTCCGCCCATGCCTCTGCTGAAGTTTGCTTGTGGGGAAAAAACGCTGGAAACCAGCACAGCGCCGGATATAGTCGCCAGAACGCGCAATGAAGCAGGAGCCCCCCCCGTGCAGCCCTCTGACAGCGCATAAGGTTAGACATAAAAAATCCACATATAAATATATATATATATAAATATTAAAAGACGGTGCAGGCACCCTAACTCCTTACACCCTTCAGAAGGCGAGGAGAGGGACCGTCTGCCTCCTTTAAACACCGTAGTCGTGCATTGGTGATGAAGTGGAGGCTGCACGGACAAGGAATGAATGCCTGTACAACCTAGGGTTCCGTTACCTGTTCCGAATAACTGTTTAACTCCATATCAGCATGGGCTTATGAGAAATCGCTCCTGTCAAACCAATCTAATCAGTTTTTATGAAGAGGTAAGCTATAGGCTGGACCACGGTGAGTCATTGGACGTGGTATATCTCGATTTTTCCAAAGCGTTTGATACCGTGCCGCACAAGAGGTTGGTACACAAAATGAGAATGCTTGGTCTGGGGGAAAATGTGTGTAAATGGGTTAGTAACTGGCTTAGTGATAGAAAGCAGAGGGTGGTTATAAATGGTATAGTCTCTAACTGGGTCGCTGTGACCAGTGGGGTTCCGCAGGGGTCGGTATTGGGACCTGTTCTCTTCAACATATTCATTAATGATCTGGTAGAGGGTTTACACAGTAAAATATCGATATTTGCAGATGATACAAAACTATGTAAAGCAGTTAATACAAGAGAAGTATTCTGCTACAGATGGATCTGGATAAGTTGGAAACTTGGGCTGAAAGGTGGCAGATGAGGTTTAACAATGATAAATGTAAGGTTATACACATGGGAAGAAGGAATCAATATCACCATTACACACTGAATGGGAAACCACTGGGTAAATCTGACAGGGAGAAGGACTTGGGGATCCTAGTTAATGATAAACTTACCTGGAGCAGCCAGTGCCAGGCAGCAGCTGCCAAGGCAAACAGGATCATGGGGTGCATTAAAAGAGGTCTGGATACACATGATGAGAGCATTATACTGCCTCTGTACAAATCCCTAGTTAGACCGCACATGGAGTACTGTGTCTAGTTTTGGGCACCGGTGCTCATGAAGGATATAATGGAACTAGAGAGAGTACAAAGGAGGGCAACAAAATTAATAAAGGGGATGGGAGAACTACAATACCCAGATAGATTAGCGAAATTAGGATTATTTAGTCTAGAAAAAAGACGACTGAGGGGCGATCTAATAACCATGTATAAGTATATAAGGGGACAATACAAATATCTCGCTGAGGATCTGTTTATACCAAGGAAGGTGACGGGCACAAGGGGGCATTCTTTGCGTCTGGAGGAGAGAAGGTTTTTCCACCAACATAGAAGAGGATTCTTTACTGTTAGGGCAGTGAGAATCTGGAATTGCTTGCCTGAGGAGGTGGTGATGGCGAACTCAGTCGAGGGGTTCAAGAGAGGCCTGGATGTCTTCCTGGAGCAGAACAATATTGTATCATACAATTATTAGGTTCTGTAGATGGACGTAGATCTGGGGATTTATTATGATGGAATATAGGCTGAACTGGATGGACAAATGTCTTTTTTCGGCCTTACTAACTATGTTACTATGTTACCTCAGGGTGGTCAGGTTCTTAGTCCGGCAAAAAAAAATCCCACGTCGCGGGAGAGGATACGTGGAGGCGACACTCCACGTGCTCGCCCGTTGTTGGTTTGGGGAGATCGGACCCCTTCAAAAGGGTCCGTCGCCCGTCTTATCTTCAGAGAAAAAAGCATCTGGGAAAACCCAGAGATGTGCCTCCTACGGACACTAAGCATAAACTGGAGCTGTCAGGGCCAGTGGCAAGGTGTATACTATGGAGGAGGAGCTAACTTTTTTTTTTTTTTTTTTTTATACCTACTTAGTGTCAGCCTCCTGGCGGCAGTAGCATACACCCCACAGTCCTGTGTCCCCCAATGAGACGATGGAGAAAAAATGTGAATGTGATCTTTTGATTTGGTTTTTGGTATTTGCTGCCAAAATCTACGTAAAGAAAACAAAAAACTCTTTCAAATCCTCTTCTAACAAGCTTTCCACTCATTGCAATTGGAAAACATACCTATGGTTCACGTCACTGTTTTTATAATGCCACGTGTTTGCTGTGCATAACTCATGGTAAAATGTGCACTTTGTCATAAGTTTTTATCGAGGTTTCGGATTGTTTTTTGGTCTATATTTTTCCTGCCAAAATGGGCAAAACAAAAAAAATATTGTTATACCCAATATTAAAAATGCATCAAAACACAGAAGAACCGTGTCAAAACCTGCATTAAATACAGCGTAAAAAACTGCATGTTCTTACTGAACCATGAGTGGTTTTTGGGGGATCTGAGGCCATGTTGCAATCATCATTGGGAATTACAACACTGCTTGGTATGCAGTGTTTTGCAAAAGTATTCACCCCTTTGGCATTTTTTTACTGTTTTGCTACCTCACAACCTGGAATTTCATTTGTTTATTTGAGAGTTTGCATCCGTTCATGTAAATGTAAGGATACAGCAGGCACGTAGGATGCGGTAATGGAATGTAGTCAGAGCAAGGGTTATCAGGGGATTTAATTCTACAGTGGATACTCCACGCAGGGAGAAGTACAGGGAAATTTTCTGAATACAAATTACTGCAACTTGGAACACGGTAGCAAAACAAGTAACAGACAATACGTTCAGAGGAAATAGACTTATCAATCTGACGCAGTCCTCAGTGTATTCCCTGGGTGCAAACGGTGGCGCCAAGGCAATGGCGCTGTGGAAATTCGGCATTGTCCTGGAGAGGATGGCATCTTGGGTCCTGCTGTGGGCGATGTTTCCTTGTGGTCCTGATGCCGGCTTTGGGTCCGGAAGGAGAAGGAATACACAAGGCAATGTCTCTGTCCTGCATTACGGTTTCCCCTATGTGGGGTCTGTTTAGAAGCTTAACAGGATAAAGTTCACAATGGGTGGTACGACCCTTCGGTCTGCGTGGGTGCGAGGCTATGACCCGTACACGGGCCCTTTGTCAGCAATATCAGTATATGGCTCTGACGACAGTCTTCGTTTATCGCCCTCTGGCATTCAAGTCTTAGGCCTGCTCTCTCACGATACTCAGCGTTAGGAGCACCTACATCGACCTCTTGCGCACTGCACGTACCCGCCGTAACTGTCAGATTACTCGCACGCTGCAATTCCCTCAACTTAGCCACGCCCCCTTTTCTCAACTGCCGGTAACAGATCAGGGCCTTAAGCTTTCCCCCCTGCAACATAGGTGACAGCCCCAACGGTTCTGGACCCGTCACAGAGGAAGCACGCCTAGCTGGATTCTTCTCCTTACATAAAGATGCCTACAACTGTAAACATTTGGTTTTCTTTTTATTGTGAAGCAAACAGATAGGACAAAATTACTGAAAACTTCAGTGTGCATAACTATTCACCCCCTTCCCTATCCCCCGCCCAATAAAAAAAAAAAAAAAGTACCTGTAGAGCCTCCTACTGTGGCAATTTCAGCTGCAAGTCACTTTGGATAAGTCTCTATGAGGTTTCCACATCTTGCCACTGGAGTTTTTGCCCATTTCTCAAGGCAAAACTGTTCCAGCTCCTGCAAGTTAGATGGTTTCCTTTGGTGAACAGCAATCTTCAAGTCTGACTACAGATTCTCAATTGGATTAAGGTCTGGGCTTTGACTAGGCCACTCCAAAACATTTACACGTTTCGTAATCCACAAGTGTTGATTTAGCAGTATGCTTTGGGTAATTGTCCTGCTGGAAGATGAACCTCCGTCCCAGTCTCAAATCACTGATTGGCTAAAACAGGTATTGCTCAAGAATATCCCTGTATTTTACACCATCCATCTTTCCCTCAACTTGGACTATTTTCCCGGTTGCCAAAAAACATCCCCACAGCATGATACCTTGTTTCACTGAGGGGATGGTGTTCTGGGGGTGATGTGTAGTGTTGATTTGAAACCAGACATAGTGTTTACCTTGGGGGTCAAAAAGTTAAATTTTGGTCTCATCTGAGCATTGCACCTTCCTCCATACATTTGGGGAGTCTCCCACGTCTTTTGGCAAACTCAAAACGAGCCTTACAATTTTTGTGTGCAAGTAAAGGCTTTTATTCTGGTCACTCTTCTATAAAAGGCCAACTCTATGGAGTGTACGGCTTATTGTGGTTGTATGGACAGATAGTCCAGTCTCTGCTTTGGAACTCTACAGTTCCTTCAGGGTTACCTTTGGTCTTTGTGCTGCCTCCGTGATTAATGCCCTCCTTGCCCGGGCTGAGAGCTTTGGTGAGCGGCCCTCTCTTGGCAGGTTTGTTGTGGTACCATGTTCTTTCCATTTGATGGTGCTCTGGGGGATCATCAGAAATTGGGATACTATTATTATTATTTTTTAATAACCCAACCATGATTTGTACTTCTCAACAACTTTGTGCCTGACTTGTTTGGAGATCTCCTTGGTCTTCATGGTGCTTGGTTAGTGGTGCCTCTTGCTTAACGGTGTTGCAGCCTCTGTGGCCTTTCAGAAAAGGTAAAGTGTATGTACTGACAGATATGCAACGCTTAGGACGTCCACCTGTGGGTAATCACTAAGCATGTGACTTATGAAGATAATTGCTTGCACCAGACATTTTCAGGGGCTTCATAGGAAAAGGGGTGAATACATTTGTACATGACAATTTTTAGTTAATTGATCCATTAAATTTAATTTATGCCTGTATTTTTCTCACTTCATCTACTTAGACTATTTAGTGCTGATGCATCACACACAAACTGGATTACAAAAATATTTAAAACATAGGTTGTAATGTATAAAAATAAATAAGCCAAGGGGGTGAATACTTTTGTAAGCCATGGCATGGCTAGGATACGTGACTAATGCCTATGCTGTAGAGTTGATCGAGCATTGAAATGCTCAAGGGCTTGAATTGAGTACATTGGACACTTGGATGTGCAGCGAACATAATGGAAGTGAATGGCATTTTTCCGGAGGATGGAAGTCTCTCTGCACCCGACTCATTTAATTCACTTATGTGGATTTGAGCACCATGCAATACTCTGCACCGCTCGCTACTCGATCGAGCACCGAACAGTGCCCCTTCTCACTTCTATCCTGTGTTAACCCTTCTAAAGTTGATCATACACATAGCCATCAGCAGAATGAGCAACTCCTACCGAATAGTGATGAGCGAATATACTCGTTACTCGAGATTTCCCGAGCACACTTGGGTGTCTTCCGAGTATTTTTTAGTGCTCAGAAATTTAGTTTTCCTCACCTCAGCTGGATTAATTACAGCTATTAGCCAGCTTGATTACATGTGGGGATTCCCTAGCAACCAGGCAACCCCCACATGTACTTATGCTGGCTAACAGCTGTTAATCATTCAGCTGCGGAGATGAAAACTAAATCTCCGAGTACTAAAAAATACTCTGTGGACACCCGTGCATGCTCGGGAAATCTCGAGTACCGAGTATACTTGCTCATCACTACTACCGAACCCACCTGTTCCATACCAATGCACACTTGGCAGAGGGTGCAAGTGCTCGCAGTGGGAGGAGGGGAACAAACTGATGGCAGATGCCTGTTGCAGCAGCTACAGGTGATCGGACATCTACGGGGAGGGGGTGGAAGTATCGCGACACCCCTATACACATTTGATGAACTTCATATGACCTAATGTGTATGGGCAACTTACAACCTTGCATATCTTACCATGTTTGGATCATGACCCAAGGAGAAAAGATATGGTTTTTCTTGCAGAACTGCCTGTTGCCACTCCGAGTCTGACACCAGACCAATGTACCAATCGTTATCATACTCTTCCAGATAATTGAGCAGTTCTTTGAAATCTTCAACAGGTCCCAGACTTGCTTTATCAACCATGAGCTTGAAAGTATACCTACAAGATAAAAGTCAAAGACTGGGCAAAGGTGACAGATTATGAGCACGTGTAGTCATAAAGAATAGAAAGCTGCACACCAGCTCCATTAAATCTTCTATAAAATAACGATAACAGCAATGTCTTGCACGCCCCCTGCCGCTTTCCATGACAGCGCTTCAGTGGTACTCGCTGGTTGTAGTGCACCGCTGGTAAACAGACTGGCAGCAGTATGGTTATTAGTAAGTTAGCCTAGAAGAGGAGAGACATAGCTCCCAAACCGCAGGCAGCATGAATTAGTGCTTGGATGCATGACTGCAGCGCCGATGTTTCAGAGAAGATATAGTTAGAAATTCTGGGGAGGGGGTAGGTTCTGGACACCATAGCCAGCGACGAGACTAGACCATCGTCCCCGGCCGGCATTTCTTAGCACTGCTACAGGTGATTGACAGATTTCTAGCTATAAGAGACACCAGCAGACTAGTCTTATCTCTCGTTCCCCCAACCCAGATAATCTAACTATATAATTTTTTTAAAATGTCGGAGCCATACTTAGAAAAAAATATACCTGTTTACAATCTTGCAGCCAGGATCCGATTCATGCGACACTTGGAATGGGAAGCCTGGGTCAAGTGATAGGTTCCCTTAAAAAAATAATAATAGTACTGAAATGCTAGATGGAAAGGGAACAAAGTGAGCCTGGAGACCGGGTTTTTTTTTTTTACAACCACAATGTCTTTAGATAATTCTCGGCCACTACACATGTAAGGAGTGGTGCTCTTCCATTATACACTGAGCTTCCGGCTGCAGCAGCACCATGTATCAACTGAGCAATAGGGGGGCTGAATGTCGGACCCCCATTGATCTTATATTAATGACCTATCCTAAGTGTAGGTCATAAATAGCTTGGTCCCAATGAATGAAAATGATGTCCCTGTGAAATTGTAAAATAACAGTATAAATTATGTCAGCCTTCAGAAAAAAAGGTCTACTTCTACCAAGCGGTGCAAAATCTACTATGTAGCATCCATGATAGTTGATACATTTGGCGCAGCTTGTGATGACCTGGTTTGCCCATAAAACTTTGGGATGGCCATGAATTTTGGTACAAGCACCATATAAATGGCATCTTCCATGCATTCCTTACCTAAATGCCTTAAGTGCAAGTTGAAACAGTTCTGGATTTCCAGTCAACCAGTCTAATGAAACAGACCAGGGTATACCACCTAAATACGCCCTGAACAGCCAAGCAGAACTGGGGGAAGAGTTTTCCATCCCGAAGAAAGCGAAATAAATAGAAGTCAGTCCTTTAATATATTGATCTCTAAGTGATCGGTCTCTTATTCCTTCTTCCAGCAAAACGGAAGGCTTTCCACTGATGTGGTGGAAATCTAACTGAGTCAAAATGAATTCATACCAGTCTGCTGGGAACATCTGCTTCATCTCAGCTATTTTTAATCCAGTAAACGAACCTAAAATCCAGTCCTGAGGTAAGGTGAGAAACTTTGAGTAAGAGGAATTAAATTCCACCATTCTGAAATGTTCAACGCAAGTTGCATTTCCTTTGTCAGTGGCGGGAAAACCAAAGCCCACCACCGAGTAAAGTTTATCCACTGCTACATCTTGCTCTACGTAGGAGTTGACCTGTATGGTTTGCACACTGCCAGGGATGGAGAACCCATCGGCAGACGTGGTCATGCTTGGTTTGACTCCAGTTTTCTTTGGATGTGGAAGTATTTCAAATATGTCATCGTCTGACCACTCCTCAGCGATATCCTCGTTGTAGCTTTCCACGTCCTTCAATGATTCGTTATATTCTGCAGGACGGACGTCCATAGATCCTTGCCATTTTTCAGACTGAGCTGTCACATCAGTCTCCTTTTGTTCCTCTTCAGCATTTTCCTGCGCACGGGACTTTTTGTAGCAGGTGTGTAGAAGCACCCAGAGAAGCACTTTAATGAAATCCTCTTTGAATTGTTTCAAGTTCTCGTGCGAGTCGATTATACCGGACAGGACGTTCCTAGCGTCAGAATATACTCGGACTGGAACGACGGTGCACGGGGTTAAGACGTTCCCGAAATGGTTATTCAGCGCCAGTCTACCAGAATTTTCTGCTTGTTCAAATGCCATTTCAAATACTTCATCTACTCTCCGGGCTTCCGCTGTATGACAGGAGGTCTCCTGCAGCTCCAGTCCCTATGGCAGAAAAAGGAATCTAAATGTTAATTATTGCTAGAAATTAGAGGAGTTTTTAGAAAAATTATGCCTGCACTAAGGATATGTCCGCCCCTGTCACAGCTAATATGAGATGCAATTGCACAGGTAGTTTGGGAACTAAGGCTCTCAAAATTCTCTGTGTTTCTCCTGTCCTGGCGGACTCAAGCCACCGACAGAATGGCCGTGACATGATACTGCATTTCCTCAGTGTTTGCGAAAATAATTTCCTTTAGGTCTGTTTGCCCAAGCTCGGTTACCACATCTCCTGACATTGGAGTTTTCTCAATCTCAGACATTAAAATCATAATTATAGGAATGACTTAAGTATCATCTCTGGTACCCGCACCCATCTTGTCATGACGCCAGGATAAGAAGTGGATGCAAATGCACTTCCCTCTCATAAGATTTCTGTGGTGAGGTCCTGAAAATGACTTCGTGCATGCACGGTCATCTCTCCATCTCCAGAGGTGCTAGAGGAGGCCCAGTTCTCCATATAGATGCAGGTCCTACATGTGAGACATTTATGGCTTATCTTATGTAGCGGCAGCACTCACACCTGTAAATTGGCAAACTGCAAATTGCTGCTTGCTGTATTCTTCATCCATTCAGCGACCTAGTGCCAAACACCAATATCACACATAGATTGGCTAATAGAAATCTACGGATGTTTCTTAAGATGTGGATGTCGACTGGGTGCAAATTTAATTAGTTCAAGACATTAAATCAAACTTGGTGGCAGCAACGTTAAGCAGATGGAGCTTCACTCTGTAAATAAGACTGATGCCTTTTGGACTGAAATGAATTATTTCACAACAGAGAATTTCTGCTTACAATACTAATCACAGTCACATGCTAATCTTGGCTCGTTCCGAGTGTCCCCAAGAGCCCTCTTAGAGGG
Organism: Ranitomeya imitator; assembly: GCF_032444005.1. Taxonomy (NCBI): domain Eukaryota; kingdom Metazoa; phylum Chordata; class Amphibia; order Anura; family Dendrobatidae; genus Ranitomeya; species Ranitomeya imitator. The sequence goes on along the minus strand of NC_091282.1, from coordinate 734,083,935 downwards.
GTGGGGGCTTTTAGCCCTCTGAAACAATAAAGTATATAGACATCTTTGGGGATTTTTTACATTTTTTATTTTAAGAGTGTCACCAGGTCAAAATTGGTCAGTTTTTCTTTTATTTTCATTCCTGCTGCTTCCCTGAATTCTTTTTATTTGTTAAATCTGCAGTACGGTTCCATGGGGCTTTTCTATTTAGTGCTAATTTTTATTGCATGTACAAGGGGGCGTGACTGGCTACTCTGGGGAACATGGCTCGCTGGCTACTCCGGCGGGCGTGGCTCCCTGGGTATTTTGGGGGGGGGGTTTTGGACTTTGCATTATTACTCTGTGATAGCCGCCCCCTTGTAAAGACTCTAAAAATTAGTGGCAGCTCCCTGCTGCGGGTAAAACTCATACAGAATTCACATGCGTTTTCCCGCAAAACATAAGCGTTTTTAGCTTGCAGGATGCTTGTATTTTCCAAGTGATTTGAAGCATCGCTTGGAAAACTGATTGACAGGTTGGTCACACTTGTCAAACACAGTGCTTGACAAGTGTAACCAACTTTTTACTAGTGATGCTGCCTATACAGCATCACCAGTAAAAGATAGGATGTTAAATAAATAATTTAAAAAAAATTATATATACACACATATATACATACTGTATATTCCCACCTTCTGATGGCCCTGGCCCCCGATCTCCTCAGCAGTGCTCCTGGTACGTTCCATTCTCAGGGATGCTTTGCGAGAAGGACCTTTGTGACGTCACGGTCGCATGACCGCGACGTCATCCCAGGTGCTTTGCGCAATGCATCCCTGGAAACGGAAGCTGCCGCGTGCACCGCTGAGAGGCGGGAGGACTCCAGGGGCCATCAGAAGGTAAGTATATCCATATTTTTTATTTTAATTCTTTTTTTTACATGAATATTATACCCAGGGCCTGAAGGAGAGTCTTCTCCTGCAGATCCTGGGTACCATCCGCACATGAAGCGCTCACTTTATGCATGGTGGGCATAGCCACATGCGTAAAGTGAGCGTTTCATTGCAATCCTATGGCTGCGGAATCGCCGCGATTCCGCAGAAATATTGAACATGCTGCGGATTTTACCGCTATGCGATTCCGCAGCGGGAAAATCCGCAGCATGGGCACAGCAACTGCGGAATCCCATAGGATTGCATGGGAATGGGTTTTTAAGCATTTTTCAGAGTTTCCCCCCAAAAAACGCAGAAGAAACGCATAAAAAAACGCAATGTGGGCACACAGCCTAACACTTATCTCTCCTCTCCTGGACAACTTGCCAGCAGATTTACAACCTTATAGATTGTAAGCTTGCGAGCAGGGCCTTCTCTCCTGTAAGGCTGCCGTCACACTAGCAGTATTTGGTCAGTATTTTACATCAGTATTTGTAAGCCAAAACCAGGAGTGGAACAATTAGAGGAAAAGTATAATAGAAACATATGCACAACTGCTGCATTTATCACCCACTCCTGGTTTTGGCTTACAAATACTGATGTAAAATACTCACCAAATACTGCTAGTGTGACGGCAGCGTAACTGGTGAACTGTGTGTTACTTTGTTTATTGTCTGTACGTGTCCCTGCTTAATTGTAAAGTTCTGCAGAATATGTTGCCATTTTATAAAATTATTACATTAGGTATCTAAAATGGGATATATTACAGACAAAAAAAAGGAATCGGATGATCTATTTCACCCGATAGATAGGTGGCTGCAAAGGTGAGACTAATACCTAACAGACATTTATAGCATATCCTATGCAATTCCACTTTCAAGGGCAACAGACCCTATAAACACATGTAAAAAATCACCTTTATGTTAACGCAGCAATAACTGTAGCCCCTTTCAAGTATCAGCAGCCATATTAGTCGGTCCTGAAAACGGCAAAGGAAATGTGATCCTGGATTAACAAGACCTGAAATAAAAATAAGTATTATTTGCTAACCTATAACAAAGTCTCGGTATAATATATAAAGCTTTACACCTTACTACCCTAGACTTTCCAATTCAACATTTCTATCAATTTCAAGACTTAAATTCCCCATGTCTGGACCATCACTCTATAGGCTTGGGGAGGTCCTGTATATTCTTGTGAAGACCACCAGTTGGAGTAGGGAGACTATTAGGTCAGGAAATGCTGACTGGAAAAAGTGTATGCAAATTAGTTCTCCTTCAGGAGGCGGAAAGCTGGCTTTCTAGCGTCACCTACTGTAGGTAGCCACAGTGCTGGGTCCTTTATGAGCCTTGCAACATGACATTTAGCTAAACCAAAGTCTTCTCCAAAGGGCACCGATCTGCAGACAGCTCTTACCCCTCATGAGTGCAGGGTAGGATAATACTTTGCTGGGTGAGAGGCCTTTCAGGGTGGTCCATGTAGGAGAGACTGTTTCTCCCTGCTGATGATCGAAAAGGACACGTGCATGATTCAGCCTATCGATCGTAGAACAGGACACGTGCACTATACCACCTGCCGATCGTAGAACAGGACATGTGCACGATACCTGCCAATTAAACAGGACATGTGCACGATACCGTCTGCCGATCGTAGAACAAGACACATGCACGATACCATCTGCCGATCGTAGAACAGGACACGTGCACAATACCTCTACCAATCGTAGAACAGGACATGTGCACGATACCATCTACCAATCGTAGAACAGGACATGTGCACGATACCATCTGCCGATTGTAAAACAAGTTACGTGCACGATACCATCTGCCGATTGTAGAACAGGGCACATGCATGATACCATCTGCCAATCGTAGAACAGGACACGTGTACGATACCTGCCGATCGCAGAACAGGACACGTGCACGATACCTGCCGATCGTAGAACAGGACACATGCACGATACCTGCCGATCGTAGAACAGGACACGTGTACGATACCTGCCGATCGTAGAACAGGACACGTGCACGATACCTGCCGATCGTTGAACAAAACTTGTGCACGATACCTGCTGATCGTAGAACAGGACACGTGTACGATACCTGCCGATCGTAGAACAGGGCACGTGCACGATACCTGCTGATCGTTGAACAAAACTTGTGCACGATACCTGCTGATCGTAGAACAGGACACATGCACAATAGCAGGTGATCATTCATGTGTTCTGGTTGGTATCCGCTGATACATTTTTTCAGTAACTTTGTACAGTGCTGAAAACATTGCATCTCATAGCTGCACCAAAACTTCATAGACACTGGGGAAGATACTCTCCAATGTGCTGGTACACTAAGAAGGTAACAACCCTCATAAAAACAAAGCTATTTTCCACTACATATCGTGTAGAAGAAAATCTAGTTTTAGCTACAAGCATTACACCGTCCACCTTCGTTTGCTCCCATGTAACGTTGCTTTTTGTGTGACAAGAGCGCTGTGTGTAATATTATCCTGCAGGCTGCCATTCCTCACATTCAGAACATGACTGTAAATACAAGAGTAGTGTTTTTGTCGAATTGTCATACTTCCCTCATTTGCTGTGGCAACACACCATGGAAACGTCAGTATACCATTAAAAAAACAAAACAAAAGGAGTGTAAAAGATGTATTCTTTCATCAAACACCAGGGTGTAGGCCAGACACCATTTTTAATTTTGCAACTATAGCTTCAAACACAAACTCCCGTATTTAAAACAAGTTTGACATATAATGACACGTCTGCGAGTCATCCTCGCCTGCCAAGTTGCTAAAAAGTTAATTCAGGCATCTGATAGCCTAGCCCTTGTCTAACGACTGCCATCATAGTTCCCACAAAGGTTTTTGCCTGCCCACTTTGCTACTCAATTAGGCAGATCTGCTATGGAGGAGTCTGGGAAAACAGACTAACAATCCCTAAATGACGGGATTATCATCTCCTATTGGGCATAAGAATAAATAAATTGGAATCACAACCTCTTATTCAAAGCAGAAGGTTGCTGCAAAAAAATGTCTGGAGGACCTGCGGCATCTCAACATTACACGGATGTCCAATTGGTGTCAATAAAAGACGAACGATGCTTCAGAGGAAGTGAACACTTACCGTAATGGAAAAGGCAACCGGAATTATACTGGCATATCAAAATGGAACTCATTGGAATGGTCAAGGCCTTTAACATTGTCAGTTTTGGAAACCGAAGAAGAAATAGAAGAAAATATAAAAGAACTTAAAGGGAATCTGTCACCCCCCCCCCCCCCCTCAGGCGTTTGTAACTAAAAGAGCCACCTTGTCCAGCAGTAATGCTGCATTCTGACAATGTGGCTCTTTTAGTTATGATGCCTGCACACGCTGAAATAAACAATAAAATCTGCTCCCTCGTACCCTGAAATCGCCAGGGAGGCAGGTCTTTCCTTCCTAAGCCACACGCCTCCCAGCTGTCACTCCGGGCCTGTGCGCGTCGGGCGCCAACTCCTCTTGCTTCATTATTGTCTCCGGCGCCTGCATTGTAAGTACGAAGGGCAGCGCAACTGCGCATGCCCGGAAAAGAAACTTAATGCGCAGGCGCTGGGGACGATAATGAAGCAAGAGGAGGCGGCGCCCGACGCGCACAGGCCCGGAGTGACAGCTGTGCTGCGTCTGATTAGGAAGGAAAGACCTGCCTCCCCGGCGATTTCAGGGTATGAGGGGACACATTTTATAAGTGTTAACTTCAGCGTGTGCAGGGAGCATAATGAAAAGAGGCACCTTTTCCTTGTGCAGCATTGGTGCTGCACAAGGTGGCTCTTTTAGTTACAAACGCCTGAGGGGGGTGACAAGTTCCCTTTAATTTTTGTTCATTTAGGATGAAATATCTTTTAATACTACACAATGCCAAGTATACTGACCCTGTAGTACAATGTATTTTGTATCTGTTACACAGGTTAGAAAAAAACAATATCAGTTCATCCTTGGTGGAAACTCCCTGTGAGTTTCAGTGTTGGAAGCACAGGATCACGTCTCTGCCAGACGCTAATTATACTAGCAAGAAAGGTAAGGATCCAGCTTCAGTCCATAAAATCCATAAAGTTTTATTGTTTCTTTTAAAATATGGAAAGCACTACTGCATATACCTTAGCATAGGTGTGAGTTTTGAGTTTTTTGCAAGTATTTTGTATCTGTGCACAATTTGCATCAATATACAAAATATTTTTTTTTCATTGCATGTGTGTAAAAAATATATATTGGAAATTAGAATTTAAAGCCCTTTTACATAAGCAGATTTCTGCATGTAAAACTGGTCAGTGCTCATTTATGGCTCTATTCACACAAGCCAACTATATTTGAACCAAAAACAGACCAGAATATAATCCAAAATATTCAATTTTATTAGCAACAATCACATACAAATATAAATAGTGTAATCCAGAGGCTGGCAAGCTACATTATAAGGAATACACTGGCTGTGTATTAGAATATATGTAACGTGCATAGTGCAAATACATGTAAACAATCATTGTGCAAAGAAAGCAAATTGCTGTAGAATCCTTCAAAAATTCATCAATAAAATGAATAAAAGAAAATAAATTTTCAAATTCCCTCAGTGGGGTGTCATATATTGCCGTATATACTCGTATATAAGCCTATTTTTTCAGCACATAAATCCAATACATCTTGGTTAGGCAGAATTATTCTTTTTAAGATGATGATCCTTCCTATGCTCCAATACATATTTCGTACTATCCCCATCCAAATTTCTGACAATTGGATTAATAAACTGCAGAAACAATTATCCAATTTTATATGGCAATTTAAACCTGCAAGGATCTCAAAACTTTCACTGTTTAGAAAAATGGTGGAATCGGCCTACCTACAGTAATATCTATGCCTACCATGCTTCTAATATATCATTATTCAAAGTAGATACTGGTTCCTTGAATCTGGCAAACCTAGCTGGACAGAACTTGAAAAAGCTTCTAATAATAATTTGTCTTTATCATTTATAATATCCCATTTATTGGATCCATCTCTTCCTTTACCTAATCGCTCTTTGATAAAATCTTCTATCTCACTTTGGAAAAAGCTATATATCATCTCAAAAACTAATAAATGTAATATTAATCCCAACAAACTTACTATCTCAATTTTTCATACAGCTCTACCACATTTTCCAATGTAAAAAATGGGAAAAGTTTGGAATTATAGACTGTTCTTCACTTGTAACGGGCCCTAAATTAGACTCGATTATAAACTTTCAGTCTCGGTCCAAACAATAGCTGTGTAGTATCTTTGGGCAATATTGCGTATAGCACAAGCCAACCAGCCTAGATGGGGACAGAATGATCGGTTAAGGGGTTATCCGGGCCTTTGATTATTTTTCTCTCTGGGATGAAAAACTTACTAGCAAGTAATTGCTAACTACCTGCTTGTTCTGTGATGATCTCTCCTGGCTCAGAGAGGCCACAGACCGCTCCTCCCAACGCTTCTCCTGCTTCTGGAGACATCACGTTGAAAGAGCAGCTTCTTCTCTTCCAGTCCGCTCTGTTGACTGAGCAGCTTCTCTTCCAGTCCGCTCTGTTGACTGAGCAGCTTCTCTTCCAGTGCGCTCTGCTGACTGAGCAGCTTCTCTTCCAATCCACTCTGTTGACAGAGCAGCTTCTTCTCTTCCAGTCTGCTGTTGACCGAGCAGCTTTTTCTCTTCCAGTCTGCTTTGTTGACCAAGCATCTTCTTCTCTTCCAGTTCGCTCTGTTGACCAAGCAGCTTCTTCTCTTCCAGTCCCCTCTGTTAACCAAGCAGCTTCTTCTCTTCTAGTCAGATTTGTTAATGGAGCAGCTTCTTCTCTTCCAGTCCGTTCTGTTGACGTAGCAGCTTCTCTCCAGTCCACTCTGTTGACGGAGCAGCTTCTTCGCTTCCAGTCCGAGCTGTTGACGGAGCAGCTTCTTCTTCTCCAGTCCGCTCTGTTGACAGAGCAGCTTCTTCTCTCCAGTCTGCTCTGGTGATGGAGCAGCTTCTTCTCTTCCAGTCTGCTCGGTTGATGGAGCAGCTTCTTCGCTTCCAGTCTGCTCTGTTGATGAAGCATCACTGCCAATGTCATACTGATTAACAGCAGGGAGATAGCTGTAAATCATCATGGCGTCAGTAGTGATGCCTTATCAACAGAGCAGAATGGAAGAGAAAGACATGCTCTGTTGACGTGAGGTCAAAGGAAGCAGGAGTATTGCTGTCTGAACCAGATCAACGAGGGGCAGAAAAGGCCCCTTTTGCCAGTAAGTTCTGAGCCACATAGCAGAAAAACAAAGAAGACAACTCCTTTAATTATTCTGTCTCTACACAGCTTGCATGTTGTCCTATCTTTACAAGATCATTTAATGGCCCGCAATAAAATGTCCAATAAGCCAATGAGAGGTGGACTTTTAACAAGGGCTAATGATTGATAACGGGTGTTCTTGTGATTGCTCATTTACCATTTATCGGCATAAAAAAATTGGCTTTTAGCCTATAAACATTACGTTTTTTAAATGTATTGAATACCAATGTGATGTAAAAACGTTCTACATTCTTCCTTTTATTACACCCCTTTACTATTCCTCTCTATGGCAAGCCACAAGCAAAAAGTGAGGAATGTGTAGCCCCAACTATTTAGCAAATTGATAAGTCATTTATTAACTGTTTAATTAAAATCCCCCCTCCCCCCAAAAAAAAATGAATTAAAGGAAGGCGATTGACAACCTTCACTATATGAGATGCATAAACCTAAATACACTGGTCCATACCTTACAAGCTACTTCTCTCACCAAAACTGCATATATTGATAAAAAGTGACTTTTTGCAAGAGTTATAATTTACTATAAATTTTAACGTGCAGCACATGAGATACCTACCGAGACTACCTGAAGCAAAGGCATATTGCAGGGCAGCAGCAAAGCCTGGCACCATTTGCTGGTAATAGACGGTATCAGCGCAGACGCAGGCTGCGGCACCTACAGCTCCCGGCCAACTGCGGATAGGTCGTGGGAATCCAACCAGGAAGACGGGCAAAGTGAAAAGTGCCAGTAAAGGTGAGGAGAGGAGAGCTGAGAGGATGATGAAGGTCAGCACCACAGGGAAGAAAATAATGTTTACTGTAATCAGACTGCTTGTAGATTTCCTCCTTTGTTTCTTCTCAGTCCAGGATGTCAGCAGAACAGTTAAAGCAAACTGCAGCTTAGAGACCAGTTGACACAGCCGGTCACGTATTACAGCAACCTGAGAGGGAAGGAAAAGAGCAATGTTATATATTTACAATGTAAAAGGACAGCGACTGCAATCTGTGGGGAGCAATGAAAGAAAAAATAAAGATATTTAGTCGACAATCTCCAGAGTAAAATCTTCTGTTTCTATTGTAAGGACTAGTGATGAGCGAACGTGCTGGGATAAGGTGTTATCTGAGCATGCTCTTGTACTAACCGAGTGTCTTCGGCATGCTCGAATAATATGTTCGAGTCCCTGCGGCAGCATGTCTCGCGGCTGTTAGGCAATCCCTGCATGTGTTGTGGCTATATAACAAACAGACAATCCCTGCTTGTGTTGTGGCTGTCGAACAGCCACGAGACATGCAGCCGAAGGGACTTGAACATATTTGAGAATGCCGAAGATACTCTTAGCACATGAGCATGCTTAGATAACACCTTATCAGAACACACTCGCTCATCACTATTAAGGGTAAGGCCATGAAACTGGCTGACCACTTTATGGCTTCCCATATGGGGGGTGTATAGTCTTGAGCCTCCATACACAGATTATTCTCAGCCGAGCCGGCTGGTAATGACAAGTTTGGCTGACAGTCTATAGTCTATGGGAGCACCGGATAATTGATTGTCCGGACGTTAAAGATCTGATATGTCCGAATTAAAACTGATCGTTTTCTCCTCCCTGATACAGTATAAGTTGCTGCCAAGTACATCTGTCAGCAGCTTTTTCATAGAGAACACAAGGGCGGTGAGCAGAACAAGTCCTTCTGTGTATGGAAGAAATGGTCCAGATAGCTGCCTTCAGACAGCCATCTAATGTTTTCAGGAGGGGCTTTTAGTCTTTTTTTGAGGTAGTGTAGAGGGCTAGTCCAGTGATGCCACCAGCTCCAAAGTCTGATAGACTGCAGAGGTGTTAACTAGACTGACCGCAGAGGTGGCCGGCAACTTAGCCAACGAGTAGTAAAGTATAGAATTAAAAATCCTTCCTTTCTTGAAAATGGAAGAGATTTCTTGATTTTAACTAATAAGTTTTTATTAAAACAATTGTCAAAATTTAAACAGCATAACAGTTGGTGATAACATTATTATGTAGAATATATAAATTGATTATATACAAAAAAAATCCACTTCTGACACACAAATATAAACCACAATCTCCCCCCCACCCCTTACACTACTTCCCCACTGAGCACAAAACAACTCAAAACTAATTAAATACAATTTCTATCCTATATTAACCCCTTCACGACCGTGCCCTTTTCCGTTTTTGCGTTCTCGTTTTTCACTCCCCTCCTTCCCAGAGCCATAACTTTTTTATTTTTCTGTCAATATGGCCATGTGAGGGCTTGTTTTTTGCGGGACAAATTGTACTTTTCAACGACATCATTGGTATTAGCATGTCGTGTACTAGAAAGCGGGAAAAAAATTCCAAGTGCGGTGAAATTGCAAAAAAAAGTGCAATCCCACACTTGTTTTTTGTTTGGCTTTTTTTCTAGGTTCACTAAATGCTAAAACGGACCTGCCATTGTGATTCTTCGGGTCAGTACGAGTTCACAGACACCAAACATGTCTAGGTTACGTTTTACCTAACTTAATACCCTGTATTTTTTTATTTTTGACTAGCACTTGCTCATTTACTGTGACTTCTTTACAACAGAGTATTTTTAACCTCGCTGTGCTCTTTTTCTGTCTTCAAGTTTCTTGGTGTGTGAACAGGTTTCTACAGACTTGTTCACTGTGCAAGTAGCCCATGTGTTTTTGGTTCTATAATTGTTCTCTTGTTTCTACAAGACTGGGGAGTCCACCACTCCTCTGTGGGCCATTTGCACTAAAGCTGTTCCATCCTGCATGTCCACATGGATATTTTCTCTCTGAACCCTGCTTATACAGGTACTATACAGATGATCAGGTTTTTAAATACATCAGATAGGGAATATATACATTAGATAGGACTGCTCATCAGATCGCTGCTATGTAGCTGAAATGCAGGCTTGCTATGAGCGCCGACCACAGGAGGGCGCTCACAGCAGGCCGGCATCAGTAACCATAGAGGACTCAAGGCTCATGTCCCGGCTTTGAGGTGGGCTCACCGCCGGAGCCCACATCAAAGCAGGGTACCCGACCTCCGATGTAATAGTACGGCGGAGGTTGGGAAGGGGTTAAAGGGAACTTGTCGGCTGTTTTGGCTGCTATAAGATACGGCCACTGCCTTTCAGGGCTTATCTACGGCATTCTATAATGCCCCCGATCCGACCTGCAAGTGAAGAAAAAAACTTTTTATTATACTCACCCGGGGGCGGTCCAGTCCGATGGGTGTCGCAGGTCCTGGTCCGGCGCCTCCCATCTTCTTGCGATGCCACCCTCCTGCTTCTTCATTGCTCCTGCACTCCTCCACAGGTGTACTTCTCTGCCCTGTTGAGGAAGGAGATTACTGCAGCGTGCAGGTGCTGGGAAAGGTCAAAGAGGCCCAGCACCTGCGCACTGCAGTAGTCTCCTCTGCCCTCAACAGGGCAGATAAGCACGCAGCACGATGCCAGGGAGCGACGGAGCAAGCAGGAGGTGCAACAAGATGGGAGATGCTGGACCCGGACCTGCGACACCCATCGGACCGGACCGCCCCCGGGTGAGTATAATAAAAAATTTTCTTATCTTTTAGGATGGATCGGAGCTTATATACAGCATTATAGAATGCTGTATATAAGCGCAAAAAGGAGGTAGCCGCATCTTATAGTGGCCAAATCAGGTGACAGGTTCCCAATAAATTTTCTATATTAACCCCTTCCCGACATGCGCCGTACTAGTACTGCTCTGCGGGAACAGTGTTCCCGCAAACCGCAGTACTAGTACGGCGGCACGATCACGCGGTCTCACGGTGAGCACCGCAGCGATCGCGTGCGAGTGTCAGCTGTATGTGACAGCTGACACTCCGCAACAATGCCCATGATCGGAGCTAGCACCTATTGTGGGCATTTAACCCCTCTGATTGTGCTGTCAGTAGTGACAGCGACATAGAGGGGCATCGCGCAGGGACGAGGGCTCCCTGCGGTCTCCCACCAGAACAACGTGATACGATCGCGTTGTTCTGGTGGTCTCCATGGAGTCCCCGGATCCAAAATGGCCTGCTGAGAACAGGCGCCGGAAAGCCTCCTGCACTGCCTGTCAGATCGCTGATCCGACACAGTGCTATGCAAAGTGTCAGATCAGCGATCTGATGTAATATAGTGATGTCCCAACCTGGGACAATGTTAGAAATTAAACAAAAATAAAAATGGAATATATAAAAAATAAATAAAGAAATACATAAAAAATAAATAAATATATTTTCCAAAAAATCCATTTATGTAAATTAAAAAAAACAACAATAAAAGTACACATATTTGGTATCGCCATGTACGTAATGACCCGCTCTATAAAACTATCCCACTAGTTAACCCCTTCAGTTAACACCGCAAAAAAACAAATAAAAAACAATGCTTTATCATCATACTGCTGAACAAAAAGTGCAATAAAATGTGATCAAAAAGACGGAAATAAATAACCATGGTACTGCTGAAAACGTCATCTTGTCCCGTAAAAAAAACCCACCATACAGCCTCATCGGCAGAAAAATAAAAAGTTATAGCTCTCAGAATAAAGCGATGCAAAAACAAAATTTTTTTTATATAAAATAGTTTTTATTGTATAAAAGCGCCAAAACATAAAAAAATTATATAATTGAGGTATCGCTGTAATCGTACTGACCCGAAGACTAAAACTGCTTTATCAATTTTACCACACATGGAATGGTATAAATGCCCCCCTAAAAAATTCAGGAATTGTTCATTCTGCCTCGCAAAAGTCGGAATAAAAAGCGATCAAAAAATGTCATTTGCCCGAAAATGGTGCCAATAAAAACGTCAACTCATCCCGCAAAAAACAAGACCCCACATGACTCTGTGGGTCAAAATGTGGAAAAATTATAGCTCTCAAAATGTGGTGATGCAGAAACTATTTTTTGCAATAAAAAGGCGTCTCTTAGCGTGTCACAGCTGCCAAACATAAAAACTCGCTATAAAAACCTGCTATAAATAGTAAATCAAACCCCCTTTAGGGAAAAATACTAAAATTAAAAAAATGTATTTATTTCCATTTTCCCATTAGTGTTAGGGTTGGGGCTAACGTTAGGGTTATGGTTGGGGCTAAAGTTAGGGTTAGGGTTGGGGCTAAAGAGAGTTTGGAGTATGTTTACGTTTGGGATTAGGGGTGTGTCAGGGTCAGGGGTGTGGTTAGGGTTATGTTTGAGATTAGGGCTGGGATTAGGGTTAGGGGTGTGGTCATGGTTATGGTTCAGGTTGGGATTAGGGTAAGGGGTGTGGTTATGGTTCAGGTTGGGATTAGGGTTAGGGGTGTGTTCGGGTTAGGGGTGTGGTTAGGGTTGGGATTAGACTTAGGGGTGTGTTGGGGTTAGGGTTGGAATTAGAATTGGGGGATTTCCATTGTTTAGGCACATCAGGGGCTCTCCAAACGCAACATGGCATCCGGTCTCAATTCCAGCCAATTCTGCCTGGAAAAAGTAAAATGGTGCTCCTTCCCTTCCAAGCTGTGCCGTGCGCCCAAACAGGGGTTTACCCCCACATATGGGGTATCATTGTACTCAGGACAAATTGGACAACAACTTTTGAAGTCCAATTTCTCCTGTTACTCTCGTGAAAATAAAAATTTGGGGGCTAAAATATAATTTTCGCGGAAAAAAATAATTTTTTTATTTTCACGGCTCTGTGTTATAAACTTTAGCGAAACACTTGGGGGTTCAAAGTTCTCACAATACATTTAAATAAGTTCCTTGGGGGGCCTAGTTTCCAATATGGGGTCACTTGTGGGGGTTTCTACTGTTTAGGTACATCAGGGGTTCTGCAAACGCAACGTGACGCCCGCAGACCAATCCATCTAAGTCTGTATTCCAAACGGCGCTCCTTCCCTTCCGAGCTCTGCCATGCACCCAAACAGTGGTTCCCCCCCACATTTGGGGTATCAGCGTACTCAGGACAAATTGGACAACAACTTTTTTAGTCCAATTTCTCCTGTTACCCTTGTGAAAATAAAAAATTTGGGGTGAAAAGATCATTTTTGTGAACAAAAAATTATTTTTCTTTATGGCTCTATTATAAACTTCTGTGAAGCACCTGGGGGTTCAAACTGCTCACCACACATCTAGACTAATTCCTTAGGGGGTCTACTTTCCAAAATGGTGTCACTTGTGGAGTGTTTCCACTGCTTAGGCACATCAGGGGCTCTCCAAACGCGACATGGCATCCGATCTCAATTCCAGCCAATTCTGCGCTGAAAAAGTAAAATGGTGCTCCTTCCCTTCCAAACTGTGCCGTGCGCCCAAACAGGGGTTTACCCCCACATATGGGGTATCATTGTACTCAGGACAAATTGGACAACAACTTTTGTAGTCCAATTTCTCCTGTTACCCTTGTGAAAATAAAAAAATTGGGGCGAAAAGATCATTTTTGTGAAAAAAAATTATTTTTCTTTATGGCTCTATTATAAACTTCTGTAAAGCACCTGGGGGTTCAAAGTGCTCACCACACATCTAGATTAATTCCTTAGGGGGTCTACTTTCCAAAATGGTGTCACTTGTGGGGGGTTTCAATGTTTAGGCATATCAGAGGCTCTCCAAACGCGACATGGTGTCCGATCTCAATTCCAGCAAATTTTGCATTGAAAAGTCAAATGGAGCTCCTTCCCTTCCAAGCTCTGCCATGTGCCCAAACAGTGGTTTAACCCCACATATGGGGTATTGGCGCACTCAGGACAAATTGTACAACGACTTTTGTGGCCCAATTTCTCATGTTACCCTTGGTAAAATAAAACAAATTAGATCTGAAGTTAAAATTTTGTGGAAAAAAGTTAAATGTTCAATTTTTTTTAAAACATTCCAAAAATTCCTGTGAAGCACCTAAAGGGTTAATAAACTTCTTGAATGTGGTTTTGAGTACCTTGAGGGGTGCAGTTTTTAGCATGGTTTCACTTTTGGGCATTTTCTGTCATATAGGCCCCTCAAAGTCACTTCAAATGTGAGGTGGTCCCTAAAAAAATGGTTTTGCAAATTTTGTTGTAAAAATGAGAAATCACTGGTCAACTTTTAATTCTTATAACTTCCTAACAAAAAGAAAATTATGTTTCTAAAACTAATGTAAAGCAGACATGTGGATAATGTTATTAACTATTTTGTATGATATGACTCTAAGGGCATAAAAACTAAGTTTAAAAATTGCAAAATTTTAAACGTTTTCGCCAAATTTTCCTTTTTTCTTTCAAAAATAAACGCAAGTCATATCGAAGAAATTTTACCACTATCAAAGTACAATATGTCACGAGAAAACAATCTCAGAATCACCAGGATCCGTTGAAGCGTTTCAGATTTATGACCTCATATAGTGACAGTGGTCAGAATTGAAAAAAAAATGGAGTGGTCAGGAAGTTGAAAACAGGTTTCGGGGCCAAAAAAGTATTTTTGGTTTATCAAAGTACTAAAAAGTTAAAAATCATATCGTTCACCAACACATTAGATACAAATCATTGAGCATCTGATCCAATCTCCCCATTGTTTTCCAAATTGAGCAATTGCATCTCTTGTTATATAAATCTTCTTTTCCATCAGAATTGTAATATTTAAGCACTGGACTATTTCATCCATCTAAGGGGGACCAATGTTTAAATAAAATATTTTGGAAAATGCCAGCTGCACTAAGGAAGAACCAGCGAGACATGCAGCCGCAGGAACTCGAACATATTTTTCGAGCACGCTGAAGACACTCTGTTAGCACACTAGCATGCTTGAATAATGCTTTATCCGAGCACGTTCGATAATTATTAGTCACATCCATTCAGATCATGACTTATTTTTTGTTGGAAAAAAAAAAAGGATGAAAAAACGGATGCAAAATGTACGACAATCAGTTTGCATTCATCTTTCATAGACTAATATTTTTTAAAAATCCATTTGTTCTCCGTTTTTTTGCATCCTGTAAAAAAAATTAATAAATGGTGGACTGAAACGGATGTGTGCACAAACATATGCGAAGCGGATACATGTTAGACGTACCTATTCTATGTAAATACAAACGCATCCGTTAAGACAGGAGATTGGAAGTGAAATGACACGTTAATAACAGCGAGAAATGTGTTTCCTTCTGCCTATCACGTGGGACGCAAACTTACTACAATGAGTCGTATGCCAGTGTCCAGCCCGACGTTCCACCACACATTTGTGTTAAACAGCTGTACAACAGATACGACAACCAGCTCAAGCATGGCATTCTCTGTATTCTGCCAGATCTAAAAAAAAAAGCAGGAAAAGAAGAATGTCAGAAAAATGTGGCACTTACAAAATCCAAAACCTTATCAGCCTTTATGAATCACACGGACTATCCGTAGAGGTATAAAGTAGGGATGGCAGGTGTCCTTGGGCAGATTTATGCCCATAACAAGCACCAATTGACAATACCGCTTTGATCGGCGCTCGGTTAAGGAGATCGGTGATAACATTTTGCAAAAGAATCCACATACAGTAATAAATAGATCTTGAAAACTTGTCATAAGCAGTTTTAGTTTCTAATCAGGATTATACAGACATTCTGACATACATTTTCAAAGAACGTACACTGGCCTCATAGGTCTACTTAGGCTTCTTTCACACTTCCGTCTTGAGACGGCCGTCATAATGCGACGGACGTTGTAAAAAGATTGCCAAACAGATGGAACGCATCCAGTAACCTGAGGGATCCGTCGAATTTGGTAGTACGTGGATTTTACGTGGATCCATAAAATTTGCATGAAAATGTATAAAGAGAGATTTTTTTTTTTCTCCGGACTAGAAAATCCTTCCGGGCATGCTCAGAATGAAAAAACGGGATACGTCGCTAGATTCCTGTGTTTGACGGTCAGGGACGGATCCTGCCTCCATAGGCTTCCATTATAGCAAACGACGGACAGAGCAGGACCTGTCGCTGAGGGATTTTCCGACGTGCAATAAAAGTTCCTCTGCACGTTTTCTCCGCCCGACGGACCTCTATTTTCCAACGGATCCAGTGCACGATGGATGAAACATTTGCAGGATCCTGTTTTTTCAAAACTCAACGGATTATGACAGGAGGTAAAAGACGGAAGTGTGAAAGAGGCCTTAATGTATGCAGCTGTTTTGTGATATCTGATGACAGATCTGCATTAAGCATTGGTGAACTGAATCCCTATGAAGAATGAATGTTAAAATGATCGATCAGTCCCCATACAGTTTGCATATCCCTGTTTGCACAGGGAAAGGTGTTTCTGAGAACAAGAAAGTAAAATATGCAATGTATTTTGCTCACAGATTGGCTAATCACTGCCATGTTTACTTCCGTGTTAAAATGGGCCTTAAAATTTTTTTTCCCTACTTTAAAGCCTATTTTGTATGGGCCAAGGGTGGGAGATCTAAAAGAAAAAAAACCTGTATCTACTGCCTGGACTAATTAGCGTGGAACAGAGAAGTCGGTGCGGAGATTTCAGTTCCTCATTCTGTGCCCATAGACAATGAAAGAGATTTATCAATCTGAATATGCCAGAATTCAGTATTTCACCAAATGTGTTAGTCTCTGTCTGCACCTTGTCCTACATACAAGGGACGTGAATACCACCCTCTCCCGGCTGCAATTTGAAATAAAGGCTTGGCTTTACTCACCCTCCCCGGGTCCAGCACTAAGTCTCCACTGCTGCTCCTGGTGTGTTATTGTCGACGGCACCGCAGCCAATAACTGAGCTCAGCAGGTCTGCCCAAGCTGACAGCACGAGCCGCTGAGCTGACTGCTGAAGACAACAACATATACTGGGAGAAGAGGTAGAGACTTAGAGCTGGACCCAGGGAGGGCGAGCAATGAGCTAAATCCAAATGGGAAGCAGACTATGGGCCCATATCAGATGAAATATGGGAAAACATCCTGGATTCCACTTCCAGATATACAGGGTATACAGACTGCACAAAATGTGTGTGGTAAGGATGAAGCCCATTTAATACATATGCTATGGGAAAGCACAATTGGGAGTATTTTGAAAAGAGGTGGTATCTCTCATAGAATGGAGTCGATCACATAAAACTTCGGTTAGATCCAAGAAGGTATACTAGAAGAAGAGATGGACTCAGAGTCCTCCATATATTTCGTTCCAAGTTCACAAATTACTTATCTTATACTGGGTAGATTACAGTCCCACTACTACTGCAGAAATAATAAACAATAAGACTTGAAAAAGGCAAAGTACTGAAAAATAAATCCACTACACAAATTTGTGAAAAGTGGTTTTGATACTCCATGGTTGCCTCCTAGTATTTTTGTAAGAGAACAGATGATGCAAATGTTTTCTGCACTTTTACGATGTATCTAAATTAATACTGATAGAGATTGCATTGGTCTTTTGAATATAAACATATACTAATGGGTGGGGTGGAAATTGACTTTTTATTTGCCTAAAAAGTAGTATTTTTGGTACTCGCCATAAAATCTCTTTATCGCTTCATTGGGAGACGCAGGTAACCATGGGACGTCCTAAAGCAGTCCCAAGGGAGGAAACAGATTATCATACTCAAATTAGGTCGGGTGACAGACGAGAGTTGGTTGCAGCACCCTTCTACCTAGAGCAATATCAGCAGAGGTGTAGATATGTACCCCGTAGAATATTGCAAATTTATGAAAGGATGACCAGGTAGAGGACTTGCAAATTTGAGTTGCAGAGGCCTGGTGACGAATGGCCCAGGAAGCCCTCACTCCTAGAGGAGGTGGTCTATTCTTAAAGGGAACCTGTGACCCCCCCCCCCCCCCCCCCCCCGGCGTTTGAAACTCACAGGAGCCACCTTGTGCAGCAGTAATGCTGCATTCTGACAAGGTGGCTCTTTTAGTTATTGGTGCTGTAATTTGTCCGAAATACCTGTCTTCAGTCCTGGAGGCAGGTATTTCCCCCCCCTGCTGCAGACGCCTCACGACCGTCACTCAAGTCTTCTTGGCGCCGGGCGCCGCCTCCTCAGCGCTGTTTGTTTTGAAATCTGCCGGCGCCTGCGCTCTTTTGTCCTGCCTGGGGTAGTCGCAGTGAGTGCTGCCCGTCTGTCCTCATATGCAGTCTCGCTGACTGCGCCTGTGCGGCCACCCTGCCTGTGAATCCCAGCCCCTCAGTGTCTTCTGATTTATTTACACTGCGGGGCTGGGATTCCTGGGCATGCGCACTGCGTGTCTAAGCCACTCACCCAGGTCGCAGTGTGTATGCCCAGGAATCCCAGCCCCGCAGTGTGAATAAGTCAGAAGACACTGAGGGGCTGGGATTCACAGGCAGGGCGGCCGCACAGGCGCAGTCAGCGAGACTGCATATGAGGACAGACGGGCAGCGCTCACTGTGCCTGCCCCAGGCAAGACAAAAGAGTGCAGGCGTCAGCAGATTTCAAAACAAACAGCGCTGAGGAGGCGGCGCCTGGGGGTGTGACAGGTTCCCTTTAACTCAGTAAGCTTCCAGTATAGCCGAGCAGATCTACAACAGATAGCCATGCATCCTGGTAAAGAAGATGGCCACCCACAAAGAGAGGATTCCCAGGTGAGAGGTGACCAGTCATGTAGAAGAGAATCTATTGGATCGAGACCCTGAGGACTTGGAAGAGCGACCAACTGGGGAAACATGCTGGGGCAGGTTTGTATAACGGCTTTCTTCTCTCTCGCTGAGAAGGACACCGATCTCGATGAGAGGAGGTCCCAATGGACAAGAAATGACAAAAGGGGTGAAACTGAAGAGAACGTCTCCTGGTGAATGGACGTTTTGGCTTAGGCTGAGGAAGCGTGGCGTACAGGAAGAGCCGTGATCCTTGGACGGAGAGATTGGTAAGGGATTTTATGGAGGCCGGATTAGCATTCCAGGCTTTGAGCCAGAGGATTCTGCGTTTGGCTACAATATTGCTAGTAACGCGCGGAACAGTTGGTGGCGTCAAGAGACGCAGCGAGCAAGTATCTTTCTAAGTCAGATTTTTAACATCAATATCCCACAGGAGGAGGCACAATTGTTAAAGGGGTCCTTTCCTTTCCGATGGTGTAATGGTGCTATGAAATATCTTGGGGTCCAATTGCCCCCTCAGACTTGTCCTAGCTCTTCCATCTGAATCATGAGCCTTTGCTCAGTCATGTCAAAATGGAGCTCAAGGCTTATGATAAAACATGATTATCTTGGTTGGGTAGAATTAACGTACTAAAGATGGACATTCTTCCAAAACTGCTTTATGTATTATAAGCGGTTCCAATTGCACTCCCATGTTTAAGCAACTAAATACAGTCTATAACAATTTCATTTGGAGATCAAAAAGATCAAAAGACTAGCCATTACATTTTTGGCTAGATCTAAATCTCAAGGGTGGCCGGCCTCGCGAATTTTCAACTCTATCATGCTGCGGCTGTTTTGGGGCGGATAGTGGACTGGTTTCATAGTGCAAATCAGAAGCATTGGGTCACAGTAGAGTCATTCTTATCATGCCTAGACTTAACTTCTCTACCCTGGGATTTCTAAGCACTTACTTTCTTCAAAGGGACCACTTCCCCCATTAACAGTTGATCTTCTCAGAGTTTGGGACCAATTGATAAAGAAACTTAAGATTTCTAAGATTCCAGGACCTAGAGGTACCTTCACACTAAACGATATCGCTAGCGATCCGTGACGTTGCAGCGTCCTGGCTAGCGATATCGTTCAGTTTGACAGGCAGCAGCGATCAGGATCCTGCTGTGATGTCGTTGGTCGGGGCTGAAAGGCCAGAACTTTATTTGGTCGCTGGATCTCCCGCTGACATCGCTGAATCGGCGTGTGTGACGCCGATTCAGCGATGTCTTCGCTGGTAACCAGGGTAAACATCGGGTTACTAAGCGTAGGGCCGCGCTTAGTAACCCGATGTTTACCCTGGTTACCATCCTAAAAGTAAAAAAAAAACAAACACTTCATACTTACCTTCCGCTGTCTGTCCCCGGCGCTCTGCTTCTCTGCACTCCTCCTGCACTGGCTGTGAGCACAGCGGCCGGAAAGCAGAGCGGTGACGTCACCTCTCTGCTTTCCGGCCGCTGTGCTCACAGCCAGTACAGAGAAGCACAGCGCCGGGGACAGACAGCGGAAGGCAAGTATGAAGCGTTTGGTTTTTTTACTTTTAGGATGGTAACCAGGGTAAATATCGGGTTACTAAGCGCGGCCCTGCGCTTAGTAACCCGATGTTTACCCTGGTTACCCGGGGACTTCGGGATCGTTGGTCGCTGGAGAGCGGTCTGTGTGACAGCTCTCCAGCGACCAAACAGCGACGCTGCAGCGATCCGGATTGTTGTCTGGATCGCTGCAGCGTCGTTTAGTGTGAAGGTACCTTAGGACACCGATCACTGACAATCCAGAATTCCCCCCCTGGAGTTGGAGTGAGTAAATTCCTGGTCTTCAACTATAAAACTAGACTCCATCACGTCATTGCAAATTTCACTAATGTAATCACTAAACAAGCTCTCTATCCCACTCCATCTATTCAAGAATGGTCTCTTGAAATTGATTTTTTGTGTAGAAAGGAAAGACTCTCTGCTCATAATAAAATTACCTCAGACAAAGTTTTCTGTATTTGGCAAGGATGGATTTTATTCAGAGATTCCACGGAGGAGTACTCAATCCTTCTGACGTGATGAAGACATCATATATTGTAATAGTACATACCTGAATCTGTGTGGATTCACAAATCTTGCTCAACTCTTCCTCTTGCCTAAGGGTACCGTCACACAGTGCAATTTTCATCGCTACAACGGTACGATCCGTGACGCTCCAGCATCGTAACAATATCGCTCCAGCGTCGTAGACTGCTGTCACACTTTGCAATTTACGACGCTGGAGCGATAATTTCATGACGTATGTGCGATGTAGAAGCCGTTGGTTACTATGCGCACATCTTATACGATATATGTTACACCATGCGATCATGCCGCCACAGCGGGACACTAGACGACGAAAGAAAGTTTCAAACGATCTGCTACGACGTACGATTCTCAGCGGGGTCCCTGATCGCAGGAGCGTGTCAGACACTGCGATATCGTAACTATATCGCTCGAACGTCACGAATCGTGCCGTCGTAGCGATCAAAATTGCACTGTGTGACGGTACCCTTAGGATCTCTTCTTGACTTTTCTATTTTGTTAAAATTTTCTACTAAAAGTTCTTTTCCTTCCTTTGCCAGGCTTGACAAAGCCCAACTTGATTGCAAGAAGTTAATGAACAAGTTGTTAATATGTCATACTTTTCTTTAAAAAAAAAAGGGGGTATTCTGATATGTGATTTGATGTTAATATATCTTGATATTTTTGACAACTATAATGAAAACTATCTCTTTGGTTGTATTTAAAAATGCTGTAACTATATGCTGTTCTCAATTAATAAATAAACTAGTTTATGAAAGAAAAAAAAAAAGATATCCAACTGCTTTCTACCAGGGTAGCGCTTTTCTGGGTGTTTGGTACGTGTCTGGATCAGATTCTGACTCAGAATCCAGGTAGGACCCCGGGGCCACCTCAGGAGAGGAGGAGTGGGATACCAAGGGCATCCTGGAGGATGTGGAAGGAGAAGGAAAACCAGACGAGGAAATGGAATGTATCCACTTCTTAGACTTTATCCTTGATCTGCAATGCTGGGGGTGTGACTGACAGGTGCCGGAGGGTTGTTCTGAGAAACAGTCGGGGCACTGATGCCGACTGAAGGGTTAGGTGAATGTTCAAGGACCTGTACCAAGGACTGGGACACTTCGGTTAGGTCAGGTACTGACTGAGAAATAGCAACAGTCTACTGCGGGGGAGGGGGTGTGCTCTCGTCACGGGCAGTGGGGTGTCCTGTGAAGCTTGCATGGTAGAAGGGCTGCAATTTTGGCAGAAAGCTGCGGCCTGACCTGTGCGTCATTTCTTTTTTGCAGAGGGCACAGGTGTAGTGAATGACAGTGTGGAAGGGACGCAAGACTCCTTAGGTTTGGGCATATATACATAGACCTGGGGCTAGCTAGGAAGCGTTGCTGAGGAGGGATAAGCCTATATAGGAGGAAAAAAAAAAAAAAACACAGCCAGGACAAAGCCTACCCGTTCCAGGAATTGTTCTGTTTTAGTATATGGGAAAAGACAGGCTCTGCTGAAAAACAAAGCAATGGAGCTGCGAATGGAGAAGTTACACCGCTGGAGCCGGAGGTAGTGAGGGAGAAGGAAGGGGAGAGCCCAAACAAGGTGCAGTGAAAGCCCGCATGTGAGAAAAAAAACAAGCACTCCCATAGGAGGGAAAGCGCGCACGATGGGGAAAGGAACGTGAACAAGGAGTGGAGGCCTTAGAGAAGCTGGGGGCTAAATTTAGTGTAGATTATTGGCACGTCAGAAATCGCGCACTGGAAAGACGAGATGAGCTGGACTCTCCTTTATCATATCTGATGCCCCCCGCCGCTTTGAAGAGGGACTGTGTACAGTACCTGTCTGTCAAGGTCCCAACTTCTACTCCATGGGAGTATGGAATCAGGAGCCCCCAGGTGAGGAGGGAGTCATTGGGAAAATGCGTCCTCCTTCCCATACTGACATGGTCACAAACGGTTCATAAGACTGTCGACCCTGAGGAAGGCAGGGTCACTGAGGAGTGACCACCGTCTTCCTCTCGGCCCGGGTTTTTAGTGTGCTGGGGTGGGTGAAAGGCAAAGGTCTGGCTGCCACGACCCACCCTGAGACACACCTGTTACACCCAGTTACCCTGAAGAGAAGAACCCGAAAAACACAAGAGAAAAGCGTTCTAAAACACAAAAAGGTGACCTAAGAAGAAAAATACGGATCTGGAATAAAATCTAGGTCCTCCTCCAGCTGACACTAAGCTTGAACTGACAAGGTTTGTTCCAGGCAATGGGCACACCCTACTGAGGAAGAGCCAACTTTTTCTCTTTTGCTTAGGCCTGTTTCACACGTCAGTGGCTCCGGTACATGTGGTGACAGTCTTCCACCCCTATGGGAGGTGGAGCCGCATATTCATCACTGTAATGAGCGTCACCACGTGACCGCTCATACAGGACAAGCTGCGACGCTGAGAGGAAGCATCGAGGGTGCTGGGTGACCATTTTATTTCCAGCGGGCGGGCGCACAGGGGGTGGGAGGGGGCAGATTACTGGGAACTTTATTTTAACAACCAAAAAAATAAAAAAACAATGATTTTTCATTCCTTCTCTCCAGCGAACACTGCTGGGGAGAAGGAATGAATGCTGGCTTCAGCACCACATGCAGGGGACAGCGCTCAACTCTAGCGCTGTCTCCTGCACGGTCCATGTGGTCCTTGGTCGGCACACGGCTGCCGCACGTGTGCCACGTGAGCACATGGACACGGATAACTCCGGTACCGATTTTTCCGGTACCGGAATTATCTGGACGTGTGAGACCGGCCTTAGTGTCAGTATACTAGCGACAGCAGCATGCACCTATTCTTAACCTAGGCCCCCAATGAGAAATATAAAAAATAGAAAATACTGTTATCTAGGCGTCCAGTTTGACAATATGTGGACACCAAAAGTCAGGCCTTAAAAATGTGCAACTTTCAAACTGTGTTATATAAATAGTGCATTCAAGTTCTGCCAGACTTGTGAATCCTCACATCGCATGCTGTGAGGATTCTCCTATAATGGCGGTGACCATAAGTATGTGATTTGCACACATGCAGTCACATGCAAACTAGACATATGCAACCTCACTCAATGCAAAGATGTTAAGCGAGGCCGGACACGTCTAGTCGGAATGTAATAAGCCTGATTAAGTTTTAAAGTAAGGCTATGTGCACACGTTGCGGATTAGCCTTAGGAATTTCTGGTGCAGATTCTGCCTCTCCTGGCAAAAAACACAGCTGTGGATTTGTCGCTTTTTTTGTGCGGATCCGCAGCGTTTTTTTGCGTTTTTGCTGCATTTTTTTTTGCGGATTTGCTGCGTTTTTTACCCCTGCGGATTTCTATAATGGAATGGGTACAAAAGCGCTGCAGATCCGCAAAAAGTAGTGACATGCTACTTCTTTTAAACCGCAGCATTTCCGCAGTGGATTTTCCGCAACGTGTGCACAGCTTTTTTTTTTCCTCATTGATTTACATTGCACTGTAAGTCAATTGCGGTTCTGCAGCGTTTCTGCACCGCAAAAAAACGCTGTAGATCCGCAGAGAATCCGCAACGTGTCACATAGCCTAAAGGATAAGCCCTGTATCTAATAATAATAATTTTATTTCTAGAGCGCCAACATATTCCGCAGCACTTTACATTTTAGAGGAGACTTGTACAGACAATAAAAGACATTACAGAGCAACAATCACATAAAAAACAGATTCCGAGAGGAATGAGGGCTCTGTCCACAAGCTTACAATCTATGAGGAAATAGGGGAGACACGAAAGTTGGATGGTAACTATTGCTTATATCGTACGGTCCAGCCACCAATATAATAAATAGGGTGTTAACGAAATGCTGCATGAACCTGTAACTAACCAGTATGTGTAAAAGTACAGACAGAGAGGGCTATTAATTGCATCAAGGGTGTGAGAACAGATGGTACGAGGGTCCTGGTTTTGAAGAAAATGTTGTATGGGCAAAACAGGGATAGTTAGATAAGTATGTTGAGGAAATAGGCCAGTCTGAAGAAATGCATTTTTAGGCCATGCTTAAAACTGTTGATAATGGGGATTAACGCCTTCGCGACCTTGGGTTTTTCGGTGTTTGAGTTTCCGTTTTTTGCTTTTTTTGTAGATACCAAACATGTATAGGTTCTTTTTTATTTAAGTGGTGAAAAGACAAATCCAAAGCTTCTATAAAAATAAAGTCGCCATTGTCCGAAACCTGTAGCGTCTCCATTTTTTTGTAATCTGGGGCTGGGTGAGGTCTTATTTTTTTGCGCACCGAGCTGATGTTTTTATGGATACCATTTTGGTGCAGATAATCTTTTGATTTTCTGTTATTACATTTTAATGCAATGTTGCAGCTACCAAAAAAAAACGTAATTCTGTCGTTTTGACTTTTTTCTCATTGCGCCGTTTAGCGATCGGGTTAATTCTTTTTCTATATTGATAGATCGGGCCATACTGAAAGCGGTGATACCAAATGTGTGTTTTTTATTATTTTTTCTGGAATGGGGCAAATGGGAGGTGATTTGAACTTTTATATATTTTTTAAAAACTTTTTTTTTCACTTTTTTACTTGCTTTAATAGTGTCCATGGGAGACTAGAAGCTGCGATTATCTGATCGCTTGCGCTAAAATGATCAGCGGCCGGCGCTCATATCAATCCGGCAATGACAACCACATGGGTTTGCTGCAGACCCTGGGTTGTCATGCCAAACCATCAGAGACCCGCGAGCATGTGACAAGGGTGCCAATGGGCGGGATTGGTGACGCGCTTCCGACACTATCGTGTTTAATATGTTAAAAGCAGCGAGTGGGTCGCGATTCCACCGACGGCTGTTAGGGGCACATGTCCGCTGATAACATCAGCTGACATGTGCCGGAAAAGTTGTGGGCTTATCGCTGGAGCCAGCAGCAAACAGGGGAAGCCCATCTTAGACGTAACTATACGTCTAAGGTGGGAAAGGGGTTAATCATGGGTAATGCATTCCAAAGAATTGGCACAGCACACGAGAAGTCTTTTGGAGACGGGAGTGGGAGGTTTGGATTATTGAGGATGCTAATCTTAGGCCATTAGCAGAACGGAGGGCACGGGTAGGGTGCTAGACTGAGACAAGGGAGGAGATTTAGGGTGGTGCAGAAGCATGGAGCGCTTTGTGGGTGAGATTGATAAGTTTATATTACATTCTGTAGTG
Source organism: Ranitomeya imitator (assembly GCF_032444005.1). Taxonomy (NCBI): domain Eukaryota; kingdom Metazoa; phylum Chordata; class Amphibia; order Anura; family Dendrobatidae; genus Ranitomeya; species Ranitomeya imitator. The sequence continues at coordinate 734,057,963 of NC_091282.1, read as the reverse complement.
GATAGACAACCAGTGCAACAACTAGCACAGGCTAGAGGCATCGGTGTAATGGTTGGCAAGGAATATGATCCTGGCTGATGCATTCAGGACGGATTTGAGAGGGGATAGTTTAGTAAGAGTGAGACCGATTAGTAGAGAGTTACAATAGTCCAGAGGAGAATGAATAAGAGCTACAGTAAGGGTTTTTGCATAGTCTAAAGGTACCGTCACATTAAGCGACGCTGCAGCGATATAGGCAACGATGCCGATCGCTGCAGCGTCGCTGTTTCGTCGTTGTGTGGTCGCTGGAGAGCTGTCACAGACAGCTCTCCAGCGACCAACGATGCCGAAGTCCCCAGATAACCAGGGTAAACATCGGGTTACTAAGTGCAGGGCTGCGCTTAGTAACCCGATGTTTACCCTGGTTACCATTGTAAAAGTTAAAAAAAACAAACACTACATACTTACATTCCGGTGTCTGTCCCCCGGCCTCAGCTTCCCTGCACTGTGTCAGCGCCGGCCAGCCGTAAAGCAGAGCACAGCGGTGACGTCACCGCTGTGCTCTGCTTTACGGCCGGCCGGCGCTGACACAGTGCAGGGAAGCTGAGGCCGGGGGACAGACACCGGAATGTAAGTATGTAGTGTTTGGTTTTTTTAGGTAACCAGGGTAAATATCGGGTTACTAAACGCGGCCCTGCGCTTAGTAACCCTATGTTTACCCTGGTTACCAGTGAAGATATCGCTGAATCGGCGTCACACACACCGATTCAGCGATGTCAGCGGGTGATCCAGCGACGAAATAAAGTTCTGGCCTTCTAGCTCCGACCAGCGATGTCACAGCAGGATCCTGATCGCTGCTGCGTGTCAAACACAACGATATCGCTATCCAGGACGCTGCAACGTCACGGATCGCTATCGTTATCGTTGTTAAGTTGTTCAGTGTGAAGGTACCTTAAGGTAAGAAAAGGCTGAATTCTAGAAATGTTTTTGAGGTGAAGATGACATGAGCGAGCAAGCAAGTGATTGGATGTAGGGAGTGAATGAAAGAAAGGGAGTGTATGACCCATAGACAGCGGGCATGTTGCTGGGTAATAATGGTAGAACCACACACGGAAATAGCAATGTCGAGCATAGGTAGGTTAGTGGAGGGAGGAAACACAAGATGTTCAGTTTTTGAAAAGTTTTGTTTCAGATAAAAGGAGGATATGATATTAGAGACAGCGGTAAGACAATCACTGGTGTTTTGCAGTAATGAAGGTGATGTCAGGAGGCTATGTGTATAATTGGGTGTTATCAGCATAGAGCTGGTACTGAAAACCAAATCTATTGATTGTTTGTCCAATAGGGGCAGTATACAAGAGGAAGAGAAGGGGGCTTAGGACTAATCCTTGAGGAACCCCGACAATAAAGGGAAGATGAGAGGAGGAGGAGGCAGCAAAAGATACAGAGAAGGAGCAATCAGAGAGGTAGGAGGAGAACCAGGAGAGAACGGTGTTCCTTGAGGCCGATGGAGCGGAGCGTTAGTGAGAAGGAGCTGGAGATCCACGGTGTTGAATGCTGCAGAGACATCCAGAAGGATCAGCAGGGAGTTGTGACCCTTATATTTAGCTGTTAGCAGATCATTAGAGACTTTAGTAAGGGCAGTTTCAGCAGAGTGTAAAGAGTAGAAACCGGATTGTAGATTGTCAAGAAGAGAGTGATCTGAGAGATGGCAGATTAGACGGGAGTGGACCAAGCATTCCAGGAGTTTAGAGATGAAGGGAAGATTAGAGATAGGTCTATAGTTAGCAGCACAGTTTTTTTTTTGAGGGATTGTTTTTAAAGCAATGAATGTATGCTGGCATGTTTAAATGAAAAGGGAAAAATACCAGATGAGGGAGAGGTTGAATATTTTTGTTAGGCAAGTGGTGACAGCTGGGGAAATGGACTTGGGGAGATGTGAGGGAATAGGGTCACTGGTGCAAGTAGTAGGGTGAGAAGTGAGAAGATGCAAGGAGCCTGATCACTTCTCTGAGACAGGTTCAAAGACAGAGAGTGAGCTACATGCAGTGGGGATGGAGGACAGTGCATGGTAAGAAGGAATTTGGATAAAATTTCCTCTCCGATATGCTCAAATTTTTATCTTTGAAATAATTGGCCAGATCGTCAGCACAGAGGTCGGTGGTCGGGGCCTGTACTGTGGACTGAGGAGGGAATGAAAAGTGTCAAAGCAACGTTTTGGATTCTTGGATAGTGAGGTAATGAGGGTGTTGAAATAGGTTTGTTTAGAGAGGTGAAGGGCAGTTTCTGAGTGTTAATGGCATGTATATATTTCTATAGGTGTGGAAAATGGGGGTGTCCTGAGCAGGGTGACAGTTCTTGACAGAGAATGAAATAAGGTTGTGTCAGAGAGTGGAAGAGAGGAGTTAATAAAATCATGCGATGAGCAGAGCCGGGAGAAGACCAGGGCCAACGTATCTCCGTCTTCATGCATAGGAGAGTTAGTTAACTGTGAAATGCCAAATAACGAGGTTAGAGAAAAAGGTGAGTAACAGATGAGGAGATGGAATCACCAATGGGGATGTTAAAGTCTCCCATGAGGTTGGGGATGTCATAGGATAGAAAAGGTGGAAGCCAAGTGGTAAAGTGATCCAAGAACTGATGGGAGGGGCCTGGAGGATGATATACAAAAGTAGAGTCTGACAGCATGGACCTCAAATGAAGGGAAGCTATGCGAGGGTACTTGGGATAACATGAAAATTTGGTTGATAGGAGCAGACTAACACTTCTAACTGGTCTGTTGTCAGATCTCGGGGTATGATAGAAATGCAGACCATCATATGAGAGAGCAGCAGCAGCGGCGGTGGTGGTATCTGACTGCTGGATCCAGGTTTCAGTAAGAGCCAGAAGTTTAAGAGTATCAGAAAGGAAGAAGTCATGGATGTAGGGGTGTTTGTTACAGGCTGAGTGTGAATTCCAGAAGGCACAGTTAAAAGAGAGAGAAGGCTGAGTATAGTAGGGGATGGGTTTGATTTACTATTACAAGAACGGCCTGGGTTGAGAGTGATATCCCCTGCGACAAGGAGGATAGAGAGAGTGAGCAGATAGTTAAGTGATTTGTGAGAGCGTCTCTTGTGTTGTATGGTGGGAATGAATGGATCTGTGCAATTTAGGACTGTGAAAAGAGCATGAGCACTGTATAAAGGAGAGGAAAGAGGGGCTGATATGGACGGAGTGCAAAAATTTTGTTAAAGGAGGGTGGATGTGAGTGAATGCAACAGTCAGGATATAGATGATACAAATATATAAGGTGAATATTTGTTAAATGCAAATGTTCTGGAAGTAGGTTTCTTTGAATGTCTTACCCGTCTACTGCCCAGTGTAACTGCTTCGATTAAGGCCATGTGCACATGTTGCAGATTTTTTTGCGGATCAACAGCGGTTTTTACTTGCATATTGGCACCAAATCCACAAAGAGTGCTTAGGCAATGTTAACCCCTTCATGACCCAGCCTATTTTGACCATAATGACCTGGCCGTTTTTGGCAATTCGGACCAGTGTCCCTTTATGAGGTAATAACTCAGGAACGCTTCAACGAATCCTAGCGGTTCTGAGACATATTTTCGTGACATATTGGGATTCATGTTAGTGGTAAATTTAGGTCGATACTTTTTGTGTTTATTTATGAAATAAATGGAAATTTGGCTAAAATTTTGAAAATTTTGCAATTTTCAAATTTTGAATTTTTATTCTGTTAAACAAGAGAGTTATGTGACACAAAATAGTTAACAAATAACATTACCCACATGTCTACTTTACATCAGCACAATTTTGGAAACAAAATTTTTTTGCTGGGAAGTTATAAGGGTTAAAATTTGACCAGCGATTTCTCATTTTTACACCGAAATTTACAATACCATTTTTTTTAGGGACCACCTCACATTTGAAGTCAGATTGAGGGGTCTATATGGCTGAAAATACCCAAAAGTGACACCATTCTAAAAACTGCACCCCTCAAGGTACTCAAAACCACATTCAAGAAGTTTATTAACCCTTCAGGTGCTTCACAGCAGCAGAAGCAACATGGAAGGAAAAAAATGAACATTTAACTTTTTAGTCACAAAAATGATGTTTTAGCAACAATTTTTTTCCCTAAGGTAAAAAGGGCAACTGGACCCCAAAAGTTATTGTACAATTTGTCCTGAGTACGCCGATACCCCATATGTGGGGGGGAACCACTGTTTGGGCGCACGACAGGTTTGCATTTGGAGAGCTCCTGTATGCCTAAATATTGGAGCTCCCCCACAAATGACCCCATTTTGGAAACTAGACCCCCCAAGGAGCTTATCTAGTGAGCACTTTGAACCCCCAGGTGCTTCACAAATTGATCCGTAAAAATGAAAAAGTACTTTTTTTTTTTCACAAAAAAATTCTTTTAGCCTCAATTTTTTCATTTTCACATGGGCAACAGGATAAAATGGATCCTAAAATGTGTTGGGCAATTTCTCCCGAGTACACCGATACCTCATATGTGGTCACAAACCACTGTTTGGGCATACGGCAGGGCTCGGAAGGGAAGGAGCGCCATTTGACTTTTTGAATGAAAAATTAGCTCCAATCGTTAGCGGACACCATGTCGCGTTTGGAGAGCCCCCTGTGTGCCTAAACATTGGAGCTCCCCACATGTGACCCCATTTTGGAATCTAGACCTCCCATGGAAATAATCTAGATGTGCGGTGACCACTTCAAACCCTCAAGTGCTTCACAGAAGTTTATAAAGGCGAGCCGTGAAAATAAAAAATCATTTTTCTTTCCTCAAAAAATATGTTTTAGCAAGCAATTTTTTATTTTCACAAGGGTAACAGGAGAAATTGGACCCCAATAATTGTTGCCCAGCTTGTCCTGAGTATCCCGGTACCCCATATGTGGGGGTAAACCACTCTTTGGGCACACGTCAGGGCTCGGAAGGGAGGGAGCACCATTTGACTTTTTGAATGCAAGATTGGCTGGAATCAATGGTGGCGCCATGTTGCGTTTGGAGACCCCTGATGTGCCGAAATAGTGGAAACCCCTCAATTCTAACTCCAACACTAACCCCAACACACCCCTAACCCTAATCCCAACTCTAGCCATAACCTTAATCACAACCCTAACCCTAATCCCAACCCTAATCGTAACCCTAATCCTAACCCTAACCCTAATCCCAACCCTAACCACAACACACCCCTAACCATAACCCTAACCACAATCTAATCTTAACCCTATTTCCAACCCTAGCCCTAATTCCAACCCTAACCCTAAGGCTATGTGCCCACGTTGCGGATTTGTGTGATATTTTTCAGCACCATTTTTGAAAAATCCGTAGGTAAAAGGCACTGTGTTTTACCTGCGAATTTCCAGTGTGTTTTGTGCGGATTTCACTTGCGGATTCCTATAGAGGAACAGGTGTAAAACGCTGCGGAATCCGCACAAAGATTTGACATGCTGCGGAAAATACAACACAGCGTTTCCGCGCGGTATTTTCCGCAGCATGGGCACAGCGGATTTGGTTTTCCATAGGTTTATGGGGTACTGTAAACCTGATGGAAAACTGCTACGAATCCGCAACAGCGAATCCGCTGCGGATCCGCAGCCAAATCCGCACCGTGTGCATATAGCCTAATTCTAACCCTAACCCTAGTGGGGGAAAAAAAATAATATTTTCTTTATTTTATTTTTGTCCCTACCTATGGGGGTGATAAAGGGGGGGGTTTATTTATTATTTTTTTATTTTGATCACTGTGATAGAACCTATCACAGCGATCAAAATGTACTTGTAACGAATCTGCCGGCCATTTTGCAAGATGGCGGCGCCCATGGAGCAGACGGACGGACACCGGGAGGGAGACGGGAGGTCGGTAAGTATGATGGGGGGGATCGGACAGGAGGACGGAGGGGAGCGGAGGACAGCTAATGACCGGACGGACTACGGAGGGGAGGACTACGGAGGGGAGGAGATCGGTGGCGGTGGGGGGCGCGGCAGATCGCGATCTCCAGCAATGGCTGATGCTAGTGCAGCATCGGCCATGGCTGGATTGTAATATTTCACCAATTTTCATTGGTGAAATATTACTATCGCTCTGATTGAAAGTGAAAGTGAAACGTCACTTTCAACAGTCAATCAGAGCGATGGTAGCCACGTGGGGGCAAAGCCACCCCCCCCGGGCTAAAGTACCACTCCCCCTGTCCCTGCAGATCGGGTGAAATTGGAGATAACACTTTCACCCAATTTGCAGGGACGCGATCATTCTGTGACACAACATATGCGTCACAGGTCGGATTGGCACCGACTTTCATGACGCATACGCTGTCACAGGCCGGGAAGGGGTTAATCAATGAGAATCCAAAATTGGTGTGCACATGCTGCAGAAAATACAGCACTGATTTGCAGCGTTTTATTTTCCGCAGCATGTCAATTCTTTTTGCGGACCTGCAGCGTTTCTGCACCCATTGACTTACATTAAGTCAGTCAAATCCGCAGCTAAACAGGAGGTGTAAAAAGGTCTGCAGATTTGCATGCCAAAAACGCTGCGGTACGGAAGGAGGAAGAGTGTGTGGGCAGAGACTGTGTGGGCGGAGAATATGTGCGGGTCTGTCTGCGGGTGTCTGTCTCTGTGTGTGTGTTGTGTGTGTACAGGTGTGTGTAGCCAGGCATCGTCTGATGGGACTACTACTCCCATCCAGCTATGTCTGATGTCACATATAACAGTGTCAACATGAGCCGATGATGGGACAGTAGTAGTCCCATCATCCGCGACTGTGTTCAATTAAAAAGCACTTTCATACTCACCAAACACCTAATTCCCCGACGCCCTCGATCTCCTGCAATAAAAATAAAATAAATCACCATATAATTACCTTTCTGCCGTAGTCCATTTAACAACGAGTGTCCCACGACGATCTCACATGTAGAACAGTCACATCGGGAGATGTGACCGCTCTACACGACTCCGGCGATACTGCGGGAGGATACCTCCTGTCAGTGTGTATCACTACGCCACCGTAAGAGTTCACCGGAGTTTGTGCTGTCACTTGCGGCACCGCTGCATGAGAAAATTCCCACGCTGCGGTGCTGTAAGTGAGAGCACGAACTCCAGTGAACTCTGTGTATCTCCGGAGGCCGATCTCCCGATGTGACTGTTCTACAAGGGAGATCATCGTGGGACACTCGTTATTAAATGGACTACGGCGGACAAGGAGTATTTGTGTTGGTTTATTATTTTATTTTTGTTGCAGGAGATCGAGGGAGTCGGGGATTAGGCGATGCAGTAAGTATGGTTAATTAAGATTAATAAAGGACTTTATTCTGGCCGTGTCTTTATTTACCATACAACTATAGGATTAGTAATGGACAGGTGTCTTATAGACGCTTCTCCATTACTTATCCCTGGGCTTGATGTCACCTGACAATACAAAGGTGACATCAACACCACAAATATAAACCCCACTTGCCACCACTACAGGGCAAGGGGGAAGAGCGAGGCTAAGTGCCAGAATTGGCGAATCTATAAGATGGGCCATTTCTTGGGCGGCTGAGAGCTGATGTTTATAGCCTGGGGGGTGCCAATATCCATGCCAACTTCCAGGCTATTAATATCAACCTGCGGCTGTCTGCCTAGCCTTTGCTGGTTCGATTTTATAGGGGGACCCCATGTCAATTTTTTGCTGGGGTTCCCCTGTAAAATATTGGCTCCTTCCCAGAATATTAACATCAGCCCTCAGCCGTTGGCTTTCCCTCTGCTGGTTAAGAAAATTACACGGGAGCCCACACAATCTTTTTTTTAGGGTATGTTCTCACAGTCAGGAACCGACAGCCCTTTGGAAGCAGCACATGCCAGCTCCATCTAAAGCACTGCCGTCTTTTGAACGCAGGTGATTCCACATGTGTTCATTGAACCGTGCAGAATCACCACACTCAATACACTGTACGGGGACGTTTATCTTGTGGAGTGTGCGTCTCAGCCAGATAAATTGACATGCTGCAGTCTGGAAAGACGCGCCGCATGTCCGTCTGCGCAGGGAAGCTGTGGGGCGCCGGTGCACGCATAGTGGAGAAGGGATTTCTTCAAATCCCATCCACTATGCTTTAACATCTGGCCTCTGCGGGTTGGACGCTGCGGATGTACACAGCGTTTACTGACCGTGGAACATACCCTTCTAAAGTTTTTGAAAATTAAACAGATATTGCGTTTCATGCAGATTTTGCGCGCGAGCATGTGTGTCTTATTTAACTCTTTATTTACCACTAGATGGTGGCCCGATTCTAACGCATCGGGTATTCTAGAATATGTATGTAGTTTATTTATTTATGAACATTTCAGAATAATGCAATGAACACACAGGATTCCGCCGGCCAGGTGCGACCAATTAACAAGCGTGGTTCAAATCCCGTGCCAATTCACGGCCGCACTGCGTCTGTCGCTGATTGGTAGCGCCTGGCCGGCCACGAACAATCAGTGAAGCCAGGGCCAGCTCCAGGTATTTGAGGGCCCAGTGCGAAAGAGTCTCACAGCCCACGTAGCATATAACACAGCCCACTTGGTATATAGCACAGTCACATAGTATATAACACAGCCCACGTAGTATATAACACAGCCCACGTAGTATATAACACAGCCCACGTAGTATATAACACAGCCCACGTAGTATATAACACAGCCCACGTAGTATATAACACAGCCCACGTAGTATATAGCAGTGTGGGCACCACATCCCTGTTAAATAAGGAATTAAAATAAAATTAAAATAAAAAATAGTTATATAATCACCTTCCGGCGGCCCCCGGATACAGCCCAGGCCTTTAGCGATGCTCCTCGCGATGCTCTGTTCCCAGTAATGCCTTGCGGCAATAACTCGTGATGATGTAGCGGTCTCGCGAGACTGCTACGTCATCTGGGGTCATTGCTGCACTGCATTCTTGGGACCGGAGCGTCGCGAGGAGTGGGAAAGGCTGTCGCAGATGCCGGAAGGTGAGAATATAATGATTTTTTTTTATTATTATTATTATTTTTAACATTATATGTTTTTACTATTGATACTGCATAGGCAGCATCAACAGTAAAAAGTTGGTCACACGTACAGGGTTAATGGCAGCGTTAACGGACTGCGTTACATCGCGTTTAACGGACTGCTAAACTGCTATGTGGGTGCTGACTGGAGGGGAGTATGGAGGGTGCGTACGCAGCATCAATAGTAAAACGAACTAATGTTAAAAATAATTAAAAAAATAAATCATTATATACTCACCTTCCGCCGCCTTTCCCGCTCCTCGCGACGCTCCGGTGACCGCTCCATGCAAGCGGCAGGTTCCGGTGGCAAGCAGGGTATGCGAGAAGGACCTGCCATGATGTCACCGTCATGTGACCGCGACGTCATCACAGGTCCTGCGAGAAGGACCTTCCATGACGTCACGGTCATGTGACCGCGACGTCAACACAGATCCTGCGCTCATACCAATCCTGGGACAGGAAGCTGCCGCATGCACCGCACACAGTCGACAGGACTACAAGGGACCCTCAGGACTACAAGGGGCCCTCGGAAGGTGAGTATATGTTTCTTTTTTATTTTTTAACCTGTTACATACGTGGCTGGGCAATATACTACGTGTCTGTGCTGTATACTACGTGGCTGGGCAATATACTACGTGGCTCTGTGCTGTATACTACGTCGCTGTGCAATATACTACGTGGCTGGGCAATATACTACGTCGCCGGGCAATATACTACGTCGCCGGGCAATATACTACGTAGCTGGGCAATATACTACGTAGCTGGGCAATATACTACGTAGCCGGGCAATATACTACGTAGCTGGGCAATATACTACGTGGACATACATATTCTAGAATACCCGATGCGTTAGAATCGGGCCACCATCTAGTTATATACCGTATATACTCGAGTATAAGCTGAGATTTTCAGCCCAAATTTTTGGGCTGAAAGTGCCCCTCTCGGCTTATACTCGAGTCACGGTGGGCGGCAGGGTCGGCGGGTGAGGGGGAGAGGGCGCTGAGGCATACTTACCTAGTCCTGGCGCTCCTGACACTGCCCCTGCCTGTCACACTGTCTCCGGGTGCCGCAGCTCTTCCTGTCAGCGGTCACAAGGGACCGCTCAGAGAAATGAATATGAACTCCACTCCCATAGGGGTGGAGCCACATATTCATTCCTCTGAGTCTGAGTGGTGCCAGTGACCGCTGACAGGGGCAGCGTCAGGAGCGACGGGACTAGGTGAGTATTTTATATTCACCTGTCCGCGTTCCACACGCCGGGCGTCGCTCCATCTTCCCGGCGCCGCTCTGTCTTCCCGGCGTCTCTGCGCTGACTGTGCAGGTCAGAGGGCGCGATGACGCATATAGTGTGCACGGCGCCCTCTGCCTGATCAGTCAGTGCAGAGAGACGCCGGGACGAGACGCCGGAACGAGACGCCGGGAGCTGCAATCAAGAGAGGAGAGTATGGCTTTTTTTTTTATTATTGCAGCAGCAGCAATGGCAGGGCTTTATAAGGAGCATATATGGGGCAAGAATGAACGGTGCACAGCTTTATAAGGAGCATATATGGGGCAAGAATGAACGGTGCACAGCTTTAGGCTATGTGCACACGTTCAGGAATTCATGCAGAAAATTCCTGAGAATTACGGACATTTTCTGCATGAAATCCGCAAGAAAACCGCATGCGTTTTTGCCGCGGTTTTGACGCGTTTTTTTCCGGACACTTCCCAATGCATTTTTGGAGTGGGAAATCCGCAAAAAAACGCAAAAAGATAGAGCATGTCCGGATTTTGTGCGGTATGCGTTTTTTATGCGGAAAAAAACGCATCATGTGCACAAAACATGCGGAATTCATTCTAAATGATGGGATGCTTATTGTATGCGTTTTTTTTTGCGGTTTTATAGCGTTTTTATCGGGAAAAAACGCGAAAAAACCGCAAAAAAACCGCAACGTGTGAACACCGCCTTATAAGGAGCATATATGGGGCAAGAATGAACGGTGCACAGCTTTATAAGGAGCATATGTGGGGCAAGAATGAACGGTGCACAGCTTTATAAGGAGCATATATGGGGCAAGAATGAACGGTGCAGAGCACTATATGGCACAGCTATGGGGCAATAATGAACGGTGCAGAGCACTATATGGCACAGATATGGGGCAAAAATGAACAGTGCCGAGCACTATATGGCACAGCTATGGGACAATAATGAACGGTGCCGAGCACTATATGGCACAGCTATGGGGCAATAATGAACTGTGCAGAGCACTATATGGCACAGCTATGGGGCAATAATGAACGGTGCAGAGCACTATATGGCACAGCTATGGGGCAATAATGAACGGTGCAGAGCACTATATGGCACAGCTATGGGGCAATAATGAACGGTGCAGAGCACTATATGGCACAGCTATGGGGCAAGAATGAACGGTGCAGAGCACTATATGGCACAGCTATGGGGCCATAATGAACGGTATGGAGCACTATATGGCACAGCTATGGGGCAATAATGAACGGTGCAGAGCACTATATGGCACAGCTATGGGGCAATAATGAACGGTGCAGAGCACTATATGGCACAGCTATGGGGCAATAATGAACGGTGCAGAGCACTATATGGCACAGCTATGGGGCAATAATGAATGGTGCAGAGCACTATATGGCACAGCTATGGGGCAATAATGAACGGTGCTGAGCACTATATGGCACAGCTATGGGGCCATAATGAACGGTATGGAGCATCTATTTTTATTTTTGAAATTCACCGGTAGCTGCTGCATTTTCCACCCTAGGCTTATACTCGAGTCAATAAGTTTTCCCAGTTTTTTTGTGGCAAAATTAGGGGGGGTCGGCTTATACTCGGGTCGGCTTATACTCGAGTATATACGGTATATAGATCATATTAATGAGGGCATCTGGCTGACACCTGTTCATTACTAAGCCTCGTGCTTGGAATATATATATATATATATATATATATATATATATATATATATATATATATATATATATATATTATATTTGAACACGGTATTTAATGATATTATAGTCTTCAATGGAAAATATAAAAGAAAAGGTTGGACAAGGAAATTACATCACAATTCTTTTTTCTTTTTTTTGTTAAATAATATATCTTTACTTAGCTTACAAATCAGCATGGAAATCCGAATAAAAAACGCATTGGATTTTCAACTGCGTTTTCTGAAAAGAGAGGAAGAATCCACGCAGATTTTTACAAGAGCAAATCCGCAAGGTGTGCACATACCCTAACTGTTAGGTACTTTGAAAAAATGCACATAAATGCCCCCTGCACAAATGCTTCCCCAAAGCTGTTTGAATATATAGGTTTGTTCTTTGATCCATTACTAATTTAACTCCTGAACAACCAACTAAATTAAGACAGCAGGAGACATCTGTAAGCAGTCTATCTAGGACCATCATATTTAACCCCTTTACCCCCAAGGGTGGCTTGCACGTTAATGACCAGGCCAATTTTTACAATTCTGACCACTGTCCCTTTATGAGGTTATAACTCTGGAACGCTTCAACGGATCCCAGTGATTCTGACATTGTTTTCTCGTGACATATTGTACTTCATGATAGTGGTAAAATTTCTTTGATATTACTTGTGTTTATTTGTGAAAAAATGGAAATTTGGCAAAAATTTTGAAAATTTCACAATTTTCCAACTTTGAATTTTATGCAATTAAATCACAGAGATATGCCACACAAAATACTTAATAAGTAACATATCCCACATGTCTACTTTACATCAGCACAATTTTGGCACCAAATTTTTTTTTTGTTAAGGAGTTATAAGGGTTAAAAGTTGACCAGAAATTTGTCATTTTTACAACACCATATTTTTTAGGAACCACATCTCATTTTAAGTCATTTTGAGGGGTCTATATGATAGAAAATAACCAAGTGTGACACCATTCTAAACACTGCACCCCTCAAGGTGCTCAAAACCACATTCAAGAAGTTTATTAACCCTTCAGGTGCTTCACAGGAATTTTTGGAATGTTTAAATAAAAATGAACATTTAACTTTTTTTCACAAAAAATTTACTTCAGCTCCAATTTGTTTTATTTTACCAAGGGTAACAGGAGAAAATGGACCCCAAAAGTTGTTGTACAATTTGTCCTGAGTACGCTGATACCCCATATGTGGGGGTAATCCACTGTTTGGGCGCATGGGAAAGCTCGGAAGGGAAGGAGCGCCATTTGACTTTTCAATGCAAAATTGACAGTAATTGAGATGGGACGCCATGTTGCGTTTGGAGAGCCACTGATGTGCCTAAACATTGAAACCCCCCACAAGTGACACCATTTTGGAAAGTAGACCCCCTAAGGAACTTATCTAGAGGTGTGGTGAGCACTTTGACCCACCAAGTGCTTCACAGAAGTTTATAATGCAGAACCGTAAAAATAAAAAATCATTTTTTTCCCACAAAAATTATTTTTTAGCCCCCAGTTTTGTATTTTCCCGAGGGTAACAGGAGAAATTGGACCCTAATTATTGTTGTCCAATTTGTCCTGAGTACGCTGATACCCGATATGTGGGGGGGAACCACCGTTTGAGCGCATGGCAGAGCTCGGAAGGGAAGGAGCATCATTTGGAATGCAGACTTAGATGGATTGGTCTGCAGGCGTCACATTGCATTTGCAGAGCCCCTGATGTACCTAAACAGTAGAAACCCCCCACAAGTGACCCCATATTGGAAACTAGACCCCCCAAGGAACTTATCTAGATGTGTTGTGAGAACTTTGAACCCCCAAGTGTTTTACTACAGTTTATAAAACTGTTTATAAAACAGCTCCGCCCTCTCCCCTCCGGCGACTTCCTGCAGCGGGCGCGGGCGGGACCTGTTGGTGCCCGCCGGCTCCCGAGGCCGGATATGACCGGGCGGGGGCGGGTGGACCGGTGAGGGCAGCGCGCGCATGCGCCGGACGTTCACGGCAGCAATCTGGGACCGGACAGCTGCTTTTAATCTGCACACTATATAAAGGGTGTGATGGGCACTAATAGAGCATACTATCCCCTTGAGAAAGCGAGGCGAAACGCGCGTCGGGGCGTGTTAAGTGGCCTACCCGCAGTAAGGTGAGAATACAGTCCCCCCTTTTTATCCCTCTCCCCCCCCTTTACGTTTATAGTGGCTCATGCTAGGCACTTAGTGTGGGTGAGAGTCTCCGACTACCTATACATTATACTCTGAATTGACTTTATATGAGACTTGGACTATTGGGAGACGTTAGTGGGGATTTCTTCTTACCAGCACCTTACTATACCTTATTGTTTGGTGTTATGTTTACTATTTGTATGCGGTAGACCCAACTTTTTCTGGTGTCTTTTACTTGTTGTGTCTGTGTCTACGCTGTCAATATGTGACAGTTGTATGTATTTATGTGTCTTATTTAATAAAGTTATGTTTATTTTTTTAATGAACTTCCATGCGCCCTCCTGATTTATATACAGTTTATAATGCAGAGCCGTGAAATTAAATCTTTTTTTTCCCCACAAAAATTATATTTAGCCCCCATTGAGATCGGACGCCATGTCGCGTTTGGAGAGCCCCTGATGTGCCTAAACAGTGGAAACCCCCCAATTATAACTGAAACCCTAATCCAAACACACCCCTAACCCTAATCCCAATGGTAACCCTAACCACACCTCTAACCCAGACACACCCCTAACCCTAATCCCAACCCTATTCCCAACCGTAAATGTAATCCAAACCCTAACCCTAAGTTTAGCCCCAACCCTAACTGTAGCCTTAACCCTAGCCCCAGCCCTAACCCTAGCCCTAACCCTAATGGGAAAATGGAAATAAATACATTTTTTTAATTTTTTAATTTTTCACCAACTAAGGGGGTGATGAAGGGGGGTTTGATTTACTTTTATAGCGGGTTTTTTAGCGGATTTTTATGATTGGCAGCCGTCACACACTAAAAGACGCTTTTTATTGCAAAAAATATTTTTTGCGTTACCACATTTTGAGAGCTATAATTTTTCCATATTTGAGTCCACTAAGTCATGTGAGGTCTTGTTTTTTGCAAGACGAGTTGACGTTTTTATTGGTAACATTTTCGGGCACGTGACATTTTTTAATCGCTTTTTATTCCGATTTTTGTGAGGCAGAATGACCAAAAACCAGCTATTCATGAATTTCTTTTGGTGGAGGCGTTTATACCGTTCCGCGTTTGGTAAATTTGATAAAGCAGTTTAATTCTTCGTGTCAGTACGATTACAGCGATACCTCATGTATATAATTTTTTGTGTTTTGGCGCTTTTATACGATAAAAACTATTTTATAGAACAAATAATTATTTTTGCATCGCTTTATTCTGAGGACGATAATTTTTTTATTTTTTCGCTGATGATGCTGTATGGCGGCTCGTTTTTTGCGGGACAAGATGACGTTTTCAGCGGTACCATGGTTATTTATATCCGTCTTTTTGATCGCGTGTTATTCCACTTTTTGTTTGGCGGTATGAGAATAAAGCGTTGTTTTTTTACTTCGTTTTTTTTTTTTTTTACGGTGTTCACTGAAGGGGTTAACTAGTGATATAGTTTTATAGGTGGGGTAGTTACGGACGCGGCGATACTAAATATGTGTACTTTTATTGGTTTTTTTTATTATTTAGATAAAGAAATGTATTTATAGGAACAATATTTTTGGGGGGGAATTTTTTTAAAATTATTTTTACACATTGGAATATTTTTTTTTTTTACACTATAACATTGCCCCAGTGGGGGCATCATGTTATAGTGTAAGATCGCTGATCTGACACTTTGCTGTGCACTTTTCCCATGCTTCCCGGCGCCTGCTCTGAGCAGGCGCAGTGAAGCCACCTCCCTGCAGGATCTGGATGCCGTGGCCATCTTGGATCCGGGCCTACAAGGAGGAGGTAAGAGACCCTCGCAGCAACGCGATCACATCGCATTGCTGCGGGGGTCTCAGGGAAGCCCGCAGGGAGCGCCCCTCCCTGCACGATGCTTCCCTATGCCGCCAGCACACTGCGATCATGTTTGATCGCAGTGTGTCAGGGGTTAAAGTGCCGGGAACGGTCCGTGACCACTCCTGGCACATAGTGCCGGATGTCAGCTGCGATAGGCAGCTGACAATCGGCCGCGCTCCCCCCGTGAGCGCGGCCGATCGCTATGACGTACTATCCAGTCAGTGGTCATACGGGCCCACCCCACCTCAACGGAATAGTACGTCCAATGTCAGAAAGGGGTTAAGGAGAGATTTTATTTTAACCCCTTTCATTTTTTCGCTCCTCTCCTTACCAGAGACTTAACTTTTTTATTTTTCCGTCAGTATGGCCATGTGAGGGCTTATTTTTTGCGGGACGAGCTGTGCTTTTGAACGACATCATTGGCTTTAGCATGTCGTGTACTAGAAAACGGGAAAAAATTCCAAGTGCGGTGAAATTGCAAAAAACGTGCAATGCCACACTGGTTTTTTGTTTGGCTTTTTTGCTAGGTACACGAAATGCTAAAATTGACCTGCCATTTTGATTCTCCAGGTCATTACGATTTCATAGACACCAAGCATGTTTAGGTTATTTTTATCTAGGTGGTAAAAAAAATTCCAAACTTTGCTAAAAAAATAAAATAAAAAAAGATTAAAAAAAATAATAATAATAATGTGCCATTGTCCGATACCGGCAGTAGCGTTTCCATTTTTCGTGATCTGGGGTCGGGTGAGGGCTTATTTTTTGTGCGTTGAGATGACGTTTTTAATTATACTATTTTGGTGCAGATACGTTCTTTTGATTGCCCGTTATTGCATTTTAATGTAAAGTCGCGGCGACCGAAAAAAAATGGTAGTTACCTGCCGTTAACGGTATTTCTCTGATCCCATGATGGCACCACGGAGAGAGGGGTCCGCCCCCAGGGACAGGAAACCTACAGCTGAAAAAGGGCGTACCTCTCGCCCACATCAGTTGGATTACAGAGCCTTATACAGAACTTCAGCTGCAACTCAATATTTGCACAAATTAAACTTAACCTATTTAACTTAACAGAGGCACCGTGACTAAAATTAATTACTAGTACATTATCAAGTGCACACCTGTGTGTGAAAAAGGGAGGGAATATACGGGTGCCATCATGGGATCAGAGAAATACTGTTATCGTCAGGTAACTACCATTTTCTCTATCCCCATGATGGCACCACGGAGAGATTTGAATAGATAGAGCTCTTAGGGAGGGACCACTGCCTCTAGAACCCTTCGCCCAAAGGTAGGATCAGAGGAGGTCAAGTCTAAGCGGTAATGCTTGAAAAATGTAGACTGGGAAGACCAAGTGGCCGCTCTACATATCTGTTGTATTGAAGCGCCAGCTCTCTCCGCCCAGGATGATGCCACTGCTCTGGTCGAATGAGCCTTTATATTCTCTGGGATGGCTGTCCCACAGGATAAGTAAGATAGGGCGATGGCGTCTCTTATCCATCTCGCTAAGGTGGCTTTCGATGCTTTTTGTCCCTTCCGTGGACTCTGGAAGCAGACAAACAGAGCCCTATCCTTCCTGCACTCCCTAGTGGCTGATAGATATTGGACCAGACATCTTTTTACATCTAGGGTATGCAGTGTCTTTTCCCCCTCATTTTTAGGGTTGGGACAAAAGGAGGGTAAAGAAATTTCTTGCGTTCTATGAAACTGTGACGCTATTTTAGGGAGATAAGCCGGGTCAGTTTTTAGAATGACTCTGTCATCAAGTATCTGAGTAAAGGGCTGGCATGAAGATAACACTTGTATATCGCTGACACGACGAGCTGAGGTTAGGGCCACTAGGAGTGTGGTTTTTAGAGATAAGATCTTTAAGGGAATTTCTGTCAGGGGCTCAAAGGGAGGTTTGGTTAGAGCGTTTAGTACGAGGTTTAGATCCCATGGAGGAGAGTTGTGGAGGGGAATGGGTCTGGACCTAGATGAGGCTTTAATAAATCGCATGACCCACCGATTTCTGGCCAAATCATAATTATACAGTGCTCCCAAGGCTGCTACCTGAACCTTTAGAGTGCTTGTAGCCAAACCTCTTTCCAGACCTTTCTGTAAGAACTCAAGGATTTTCTCTATTGGGATCTCCCCGGACGGGTCTGCCCCTGATACTGACATAAATTTTTTCCAGACTTTCCCATATATTTTAGTGGTTACGGGTTTTCTACTCTGTAAAAGAGTGGACACCAAGTTAGGAGAGAACCCTTTGTCCCTTAGCAGCCTCCTTTCAAAAGCCATGCTGTCATGTGTAAATTTTTTACATTGGGGTGAAATACTGGACCCTGGGACAGAAGTTTCGGGGTGTCTGGTAGAACCCATGGACTTGATATGGACATTTTTCTTAGCCAAGAAAACCATATTCTGCGGGGCCAGAATGGCGCTATTAGTATCACTGTGGCTCCCTCCTCCCGAATTTTCCTCAACACTAAGGGGATGAGCGACATTGGAGGGAACGCATAGGCGAGATGATAGTTCCAAGGAATTGTCAGTGCGTCTAGAGCTACAGGGTTCCCCCGAGGGTCGATTGAGCAGAATGTTTTTACTTTGCAGTTTTGGCTGTTCGCGAATAGGTCTATTTCTGGTAGACCCCAGAGATTCACGATTTGATCGAAGACCGACTGGTTTAGTTCCCACTCCCCCTGCTTTAAGCATGTTCTGCTCAGGAAGTCTGCAGTTTGGTTTTCGGAGCCTTTTAAGTGGAGAGCTGTCAAGGACTTTAGACTGTGTTCCGCTATGTGGAAGATGGATTGGGTTACCTCCATCAGAGCTCGACACCTGGTTCCCCCTTGGTGGTTTAGGTATGCAACCACTACCTGGTTGTCCGAAAAGACTTTTACTTGATGACCGTGAAGGAGATATAGAAAGTGTGTTAGGGCCAGTTTTACCGCTAGCAGTTCTTTCATGTTGGAAGAGTCTAGCTCTTGACTTTTGTTCCAACTCCCCTGTGCCACTTGATCGCCTATATGTGCTCCCCAGCCCCAGGGGCTTGCATCCGTGGTTAGAATCTTCTCCGTCGGTAGCGCCCAAGGAATCCCTTTGGTTAAATTCCCTGGGTCTGCCCACCATGCTAGGGAGTGTATCGTGTTTGGAGATATACTTAACTGCCTGTCTAAATTTCCGTGCAGAGATATGCCTAAATTTAAAGTCTCCCATTGTAGATCCCGGGAATGACGTTGTGCCCACTGTACTGCCGGGATACAGGCAGTCATAGAGCCCAGAAGGGACATTGCTCTCCTCAGAGTAGTGACTGGGGATGCCGTCAGCTGTAACACTGCCTGTGTCATTTTTTGAACCTTCTCCTGAGGAAGATAGCATGTCTGCGTGATCGAGTCTAGGACTATCCCTAAGTACTCCTGTACCTGGGATGGCACCATTTTGGACTTGGGTATGTTTAGCAGCCACCCTAGACACGACAGAGAAGCAATGACCAGATTCAACTGTTGTTCGCAGTGTTGAAATGAGTTCCCTACCACGAGGTCGTCCAGATAGGGAACTATTAAGATATTCTGTTCCCGTATGTGGGCCATTACCTCTGACATTATTTTCGTGAATACCCGAGGAGCGATGGCTATCCCGAAGGGGAGAGCCCGGAATTGGAAGTGTTTTACTTCCCCCTGGATATTCACTGCCAGTCTGAGATATTTTTGATAATCTCTGTGGATGGGCACATGGTAATATGCGTCTCGTAAATCTAGAACAGTCATGAAACACAAGGGAAAGAGTATTCTCACGCAAGATTTTATTGTCTCCATTTTGAAATGTTGTATCTCCAGGAAACTGTTTAGTTTTTTGAGATTTATGATCGTTCTGTACGATCCGTCCGTTTTTTTGCGAAGGAAGAGAGGAGAATAGAAACCCGTGCCTCTTTCCTGGTATGGGACTTCTTGCAATACATCTTTCTGGATTAGGTTCAGAATCTCCTTCTGGAGAGCTGACTGTTCGTGTGATTGTTTTTGAGGCGTTACCATGAAGGAGTTGCCAGGAGGGATACGAAATTTGAATTTGAGGCCTTCTCGTATAATACCTAGAATCCAAGGACTGTTTGAAATTCTTTCCCAGGCTGGAAGAAACTCGGCTAGTCTCCCTCCGACCCGGGGAGTACCTTCATTGGGATTTTTTATTATCTGGAGGGGGGGGGTTGTTGAACAAGAAGCCCCTGTTTTTGTTTCTTCTGTCTTCCCATCCGTCTTTATTTCCTTTTGGAGGTCTTCTCCGCATGAACTTTCTGTTCCGAAAGGAGCGCCTATTTGACTGGTTGGGGAACCCGGGGAAAGATTTCTTTTTATCTCCTGCTTTGTCGAGGATGTCGTCTAACGTTGATCCAAACAGGAATTCACCTTCGCAAGGTATTGAGCATAGCTTGGTCTTTGTCTGCAGGTCCCCCGGCCAGCACTTTAGCCACAGGGCGCGTCTTGCGGCGTTTGAGAAAGAAGCCGACCTGGCTGCTAATCTTGCTGAGTCCACCGAAGCATCCGCCAAAAAAGCTGCTGCCCCTTTCATCATGGACACTGACTTTTGTATTGTCTGTACATTTTCTTCCCTAGGAGAAAAAAGTAATCTCGTATTACATTATTACTTTCACGTAGATCACTCACCCCTTACGACTAAGAGATACCGTCTCTGGCCTCGGGACTGTATCCACTGGATTCGTCGCCGGCCGCGTATTTTTCCCAGAGACACGGCTGCGTTGTGACCCTGAGCGTCCGCTGCTGCTGCGCTGCTGGGATGAAGCGTTTCCCTTGCGCTGATGCTGTGAGCGCGGACGCAGTACTTGCTCAGGTGATGATTGTGCACATTCCTGTGCCTCTTGCTGCTCTTTACCGCTCATAGTGGTTCCGCTCTGCGTTTTCACCAAAGAGAGGGTTTCCCACGCTTCCTCCATAGAGAACGCTGTTTTTTAAACTTGCCGCCGGCAGAAGCGGTCATCTGCGCATGCGCGCGCGTCACTTCCGGTTCGCGGCACAGGCATCCTATAGGGAAGTTATTATCGGGGACGCCTGTGCGCGCGTTCTATCGTTCCGCCCTTGCCCGTACTTCTGGTTTGGGCGGCGGTATCCAGCGGTGACCTGAGGCGCTTTTGCGCGCTCTAGCGCTCCTGCGCCTGCTATGGTAGCGTAGCCGCCGCTACCTCCATGTACCGATTAGAGGTACAGAGGCTGTATCGGTGACCGCCGTCACCTGCCTCTTTCCTCCCCCTTTTTTTTTTTTCTACTGGGGAAGGCAGGCTCGATCCTCTTCACTGCCTCCCCCCGCAACACTCACCCATAGGGCCCGCCGACCCCCGTGGTGGTGCTTTAGGGTCGGAAGAAAAGGGGGGAGAAAACCTGCTGGACCCAGCTGTGACAGGGCGCCCCCTGTCAGGAACCGACCGGCCAGCTCCCTGGAATCCCACGAAGAATCCTTCAGGTACGTGCTGTAGGTTCCCCGTCAGGAACAGGAAACCAACTGATGTGGGAGAGAGGTACGCCCTTTTTCATCTGTAGGTTTCCTGTCCCTGGGGGCGGACCCCTCTCTCCGTGGTGCCATCATGGGGATAGAGAAAACCTAATTCTGGCGTTTCAAATTTTTTTCTCGCTACGCCTTTTAGCGATCAGGTTAATCCTTTTTTTTTTTTTTTATAGATCGAGCGATTCTGAACGCGGCGATACCAAATATGTGTATTTTTTATTTTTTTTATTTTGAGTGGGGCAAAAGGGGGGTGATTGTAACTTTTCTTTTCATATTTTTTTAAAACATTTTTTTTTTACTTTTGCCATGCTTCAATAGTCTCCATGGGAGGCTAGAAGCTGGCACAACTCGATCACCTCTGCTACATAGAAGCGAAGCTCAGATCGCTCCTATGTAGTAGAATTGCTGCATTGCTATGAGCACCGACCACAGGGTGGCGCTCATAGCAATCCGGCATCAACAACCATAGAGGTCTCAAGGAGACCTCTGGTTGTCATGCTGACGCATCGCTGACCCCCGATCACGTGACGGGATCAGGGATGCGCTCATTGCTGGTCTGATGGCCGGAAGCGCCAGTTAAATGCCGCTGTCAGTGTTTGACAGCGGCATTTAACTAGTTAATAGCGGCAGGTGAATCGTGATTCCACCCGCCGCTATTGCGGGCACATGTCAGCTATACAAAACAGCTGACATGTCCTGGCTTTGATGCGGGCTCACCACCGGAGCCCGCATCAAAGGAGGGGATCTGACCTCGTATGTACTATCGCGTCCGAGGTTAGAAAGGGGTTAAATACTACATGTCACATTTAAAAGGCACTTTCAACGAGTAGACAAAATAGTATATTACCATCCTGTAAGCCCTTGTGAATCCAATGCAGACTGATACAGAGTGCAGGTTATACAGTGAAGTGTCTAGAGAGAGGTAAGCGACCATTGCGAAAGGAGAGACTGAAATAAATTAAAAAGAAAATTAATATTGCACATAATTATCAATCCAAAATTCATTTTAGGAAAGTGATAGAAAGCAATTTAGTTTTTAACGGAGATCTTCATGCCCCCAAAACTAAAGGTCCTTGTCACGTACCTGCTTCTCAGCACGTGACTGGGGGTTGCTCCTGCAAAGGTTAATCTATCTCCTCTCACTCAGTCCAGCATTCAGCCTCTGTCCTATACTGCAATGGGAGCATAAATCACACCATGCACCCCACTCATACACGTTGTCATTACTCACCGAACACACAGGCGTTGAGTCCCGGAAATATTACTACTACTGTCTGCCAATGAGCAGGGTCACATACTCTAAGGCTATGGATTCTTTAGAGCATACAAGGTTCAAACTTATTAAAATGTTACGCTTTAATAGAAAAGGTACAGTGCTTACAATAAACGATATAAAAACATGGAAATAAAAATGACATACAAATATGCAAAACAGTTTTAAAAATAAAGGGAGAAAACTTGCAGAGCATTCTGCTCTCTGAGGGGGGGATGAATATGGAATGGCTCAAATCAGATTGGCTGCCCCTCAATCTGTGAACATCTTTCTATGTGTAAAGCCTGGGGGTGAGATGTCTAGACCAGCCTCTCAGGTTAATATTCTAATCCTTGGTTTCTGACTGGATCCTGGCTATTTTACCAATGAATACATTATTTTTCTTTGAACACTATTCCTGTAAACTTTCTTTCTCAGAGTAAATATAGTGTCAGGCTGCAATTTGGCATCTTCCCATCAAAGGCACTAGGAGGTGTGAAATGTTTCCAATTCTGTGTGTGTTCAGGAAATCCCCCCTGGGGTGACTGGAGACCAGGAGACTACCTACTCAGGAAAACATAGGTCATGACCTTTGTGAGAGCTGCAGTCTAAAGGTACCGTCACACTAAGCGACGCTGCAGCGATACCGACAACGATCCGGATCGCTGCAGCGTCGCTGTTTGGTCGCTGGAGAGCTGTCACACAGACCGCTCTCCAGCGACCAACGATGCCGGTAACCAGGGTAAACATCGGGTAACTAAGCGCAGGGCCGCGCTTAGTAACCCGATGTTTACCCTGGTTACCATCCTAAAAAGTAAAAAAACAAACGCTACATACTTACCTACCGCTGTCTGTCCTCGGCGCTCAGCTTCTCTGGTCTGGCTGTGAGCGCCGGGCAGCCGGAAAGCAGAGCGGTGACGTCACCGCTCTGCTTTCCGGCTGCCCGGCGCTCACAGCCAGTACAGGAGGAGAGCAGAGCACAGCGCTGGAGGACAGACAGCGTTAGGTAAGTATGTAGTGTTTGTTTTTTTACTTTTAGGATGGTAACCAGGGTAAACATCGGGTTACTAAGCGCGGCCCTGCGCTTAGTTACCCGATGTTTACCCTGGTTACCAGCGAAGACATCGCTGAATCGGTGTCACACACGCCGATTCAGCGATGTCTGCGGGGAATCCAGCGACCAAATAAAGTTCTGGACTTTCTTCCCCGACCAGCGACAGCACAGCAGGGGCCTGATCGCTGCTGCCTGTCACACTGGACGATATCGCTAGCGAGGACGCTGCAACGTCACGGATCGCTAGCGATATCGTCTAGTGTGACGGTACCTTTAGGACAGATGTTAATTTACTGCTGGTCATACATCCATACATACACATATTTCACTACAGTCCTTTTACATATTAGACTAAAGTCAGACGAGGTAATATGTATGGTGGAGAAATAGCAATCCAAAGTGTTTTGGGGTGCTTTACTTGCAAAGTGTTGTTCAAGAGACTTTGCTGCCCTTTTCTAGTTTGCTGCATGAGCGCACGATAGCCCGGCGGCATTGCCATGATCCACCCAGGTGTATGTAGGAAATATTACAACTAGCAACTATTGCAGCTGGTAGTTGCCCATGCCAGGTAGTCAAGGCTTCACCAGCAACTGAAAAAAAAAAGATATTATCAATTCTCCCATATGGCCCCTAAAGCTTTGGGGGCATGCAGATCTACACAATTAGGGATTAAAAGCAAAATCTGCCACTGATGCAATTCTTTCTATTCTTGATGATCTAATGCCTTTGTATTTTTTCTCCTACTTACCCAGCATGAGCACAATTCTCCTTACAAGAGCAGCTTTCTGTAATCTGCTTTGCTTCTTCATGAAGACATTTAACATCCGGATATCGTTCTGAAAAAAGGGATTCCTTACAATCCCCAATATATAAGCACCTTGAATTTCTTTGAGAATCCATAAAAAAGCTAAAAGTATAATGAGACAATATCCGACAATGGCCTGAGGACTTTGCAAGGAAAAAGTGGAAATGCAGTAGTGATGTAACAAGCTGGACTCCAGCAGAACCAACGTCAGGATGACGCAGTACATTGCCGGTTCCTTCCAGGTCATCTTCCAGGAGAAGGTATCATAGTTCTCTGTGGATCCCTTCCATTTCTTCACACGATGTCTGAGAACAATTCCTATTTCTGCTAAATTAAGACTGAGAATAAAGCCGAGTCCGGCAATGAACAGAACCAGACCGATGGAGTTTGGTATGAAGTACGCTGATATGGTTACCCCAACGGATACTACGAACATGATGAGCAACCTGCAAAAGTACAGAGAACAGCGTGATTACAAAACAAAAAAATCAAAACGTCCAAAACACATCAATAAAGGTCCGAGTGACCTAAGGGGTCCTTTTCCTCCTAATATACAGTTGAAGCCAGAAGTTTACATACACTGTATAAAAAGACACGTATGCATGTTTTTCTCAATATTTGACATGAAATGAGAATAAACCTTTCCCGTTATAGGTTAATTAGGATTACCATAATTATTAATATTTGCCAAATGTCAGAATAATCAGAGCGAGAGAGAGAGAATGTGAAGATATTTTTATTACTTACTGCAAAGTCAAAAGTTTACATACACTAAGATTACTAAGCCTTTAAACAATTCTGAATTGCCCATATGATGAGGTCATGTGTTTGGAAGCTTCAGATAGGTTTTTCTGCAACATCTGAGTTACCGTATATACTCGAATATAAGCCGAGATTTTCAGCCCATTTTTTTGGGCTGAAAGTCCCCCTCTCGGCTTATACTCGAGTTATACCCAGGGGTCGGCAGGGGAGGGGGATCGGGGGCTGTGTAATTATACTCACCTACTCCCAGCGCGGTCCCTGGACGTCCCTGCTTCTTCCAGCACTGCAGATTCTTCCTGTACTGAGCGGTCACATGGTACCGCTCATTACAGTAATGAATATGCGGCTCCACCTCCCAGCCGCATATTCACTACTGTAATGAGCGGTTACTGTGACCGCTTAATACAGGAAGAAGATGCAGCGGTGGAAGAAGCAGGGACACAGCGCCAGCAGTAGGTAAGTATACGGGGAGGGGGAGCGCAGCGCGATAATTACCTCTCCTCGTTCCAGTGCGGCTCCGTCTTCAGCGTCCTCTGGCTGTGACGCTCAGGTCAGAGGGCACTGTGACGTAGTCAGTGCGCGCCCTCTGCTGAACGTCAGTGCCGAAGACGGAGCCACACGAGGAGAAGGTAAATATTGAAAGTGCCGGGGTCCTGTGCGAAGAGAGGTGAGTATGTGATTTTTTTTTTTTTTTTATCGCAGCAAAAGCATATGGGGCAAGTAACTGTACGGAGCATCTTATGGGGCCATAACACTTGTGCAGCACTATATGGGACAAGTAACTGTACAGAGCATCTTATGGGGCCATAACGCTTGTGCAGCAGTATATGGGGCAAGTGTCTGTATGCAACATCTTATGGGGCCATAACGCTTGTGCAGCATTATATGGGGCAAGTGGCTGTACGGAGCATCTTATGGGGCCATAACGTTTGTGCAGCACTATATGGGGCAAGTGACTGTACGGAGCATCTTATGGGGCCATAACACTTGTGCAGCACTATATGGAGCAAGTGGCTGTACGAAGCATCTTATGGGCCCATAACTCTTGTGCAGCACTATATGGGGCAAGTGGCTGTACGGAGCATCTTATGGGGCCATAACACTTGTGCAGCACTATATGGGGCAAGTGGCTGTACGGAGCATCTTATGGGGCCATAACACTTGTGCAGCACTATAAGGGGCAAGTGACTGGGGCATCTTATGGGGCCATAACACTTGTGCAGCACTATATGGGGCAAGTGACTGTATGGAGCATCTTATGGGGCCATAACGCTTGTGCAGCACTATATAGGGCAAATAGCTCTATGGAGCATCTTATGGGGCTCTTATTAGCCATTATGCAGGATTATATGGGGAATATTTTAATATGGAGCATCAAACTTTATTGAGCATTATATGGGGCTCCTGATTCAATATGGATATTCAAAAACACTTAACCTACTGATGTCTCAATTAATTTTACTTTTATTGGTATCTATTTTTACTTTTGAAATTTACGGGTAGCTGCTGCATTTTCCACCCTAGGCTTATACTCGAGTCATTAAGTTTTCCCAGTTTTTTGTGGCAAAATTAGGGGGGGTCGGCTTATACTCGGGTCGACTTATACTCGAGTATATACGGTAATTACAGACACACCTGTGGATGTATGTTAATGCACACCTGAAACACCCTGCTTTGTAGAGCATCACGGGAAAGTCTCAAGAAATCAGCCAAGACATCAGGAAGAGAGTTGTGGACCTGTACAAGTTTGGCTCATCTTTGGGTACGATTTCAAGTTACCTGAAGGTGCCTCAATTGTCTGTTCATCAATTATACGCAAGTACAAACATGATGGGAATGTTCAACCATCATACTGCTCAGGAAGGAGACGGATTCTGTGTCCCAGAGATGAACGTGCTTTGGTCTGACATATGCATATGAACCCAAGGACAAAAGCAAAAAACCTTAAGAAGATGATGTCGGAAGCTGGTAAGACTGTGTCAATATCCACAGTGAAATGAGCACTGTATTAACATGGCCTGAAAGGCCACTCTGCCAGGAAAAAGCCATTACTCCAAAGAAACATAAAAGCCAGATTAATGTTTGCAAATGCACACAAGAACAAAAACCTTAATTTTTGGAGCCATGTCCTGTGCTCTGATGAAACTAAAATGGAACTTTTTGGGCATAATGACCATTGTTACGTTTGGAAAAAAGGAGAAGCTTGGACAGCTAAGAGCACCATCCCAACTGTGAAATAAGGAGGTGGCAGCATCATGTTGTGGGGTTGTTTTGCTGCAGGAGTGACTGAGAAAAGAAGATTATGTGGCAATACTGAAGCAACATCTCAAGACATCAGCCAGGAAGTTAAAGCTTGGGCGGAAATGGGTCTTCCAAATGGACAATGACCCGAAGCATATTGCCAAAATGGTAACAAAGTGGCTTAAAGATAAAGTCAATGTTTTGGAGTGGCCATCACAAAGCCCTGATCTCAATCCTATAGAAAATATATGTCCAAAGCGGAAAAGTCAGCTGTGAGAAAGGCGACCTAAAAACTTGGATCAGTTACACCAGTTTTGTCAGGCAGAATGGACCCAAATTCTGACCAACTATTGTGAGAAGCTCGTGTAAGGATATTCCAAACGTTTCAGTTTAAGGGCAATGGTACAAAATACTAATGAAATCTATGTAAAGTTTTGATTTTGCAGTAAGTAATAAAAATGCCTTAAAATATTCTCTTTCTCTCATTATTCTGGCATTTGGAAAATAATAATAATAATGATGGTAATCCTAATTGACCTAAAACGGGAAAGGTTTATTCTGACTTCATGTCAAATATTGAGAAAAACATGCATATGTGCCTTTTTATATAGTGTATGTAAAACTTATGGTTTCAACTGTGCATGGGTCAACTTTAGGTTACGTTCTTACAATGATTTTTTGATACTGTGTATTTTCCCTGTGCAAAAATTAAAACAAAAAAACAGCATCCTTACAGTTCCAGCACAGTGGATGGGATCTATAGAAATCTCATGTCCACTTTAAATCTCATCTTTTTAAAGGGATTCTGTCACCCCCTCCAGCCGTTATAAACTAAAAGAGCCACCTTGTGGCGTTTCCAGCAGGGGGGTTAAGACCTGCCTCCCTGTCTAAAGAAAGGTATTTTGGCGAAATTATAAAACGCTTTATTTTGGCAATAACTGCACCAAAAACTAAAAGAGCCACCTTGTCAGAATGCAGCATTACTGCTGCACAAGGTGGCTTTTTTAGTTTATAACGGCTGGAGGGGGTGACAGAGTCCCTTTAAAGAGGACCTATCACTAGACTGGATTTTTTATTTTATATAAACTGAGCACCATTCTCCAATTTGTTATGTTCCATTGATTCTGGAACAGTTTCTTTTTTCTTCTGTGCTCCTCCTTTCCAAAATTATGCCCTCCCCCTCGGTAATAGAGGTGCAAATTTTCCCTTCAATCAACTGGGCGTATAACACAGAACTTCTACGAGTCCAAGTTGTTTGTTCCATATACTGAAATACTACTGTATTACATTAGATAAAGAAACTGATGGTTTTATATGAAGCGCATAGAAATACCAACATATCAGCCTTGACGGCTTTTACCATGATCATGCCGTTTAAGTGACACTGTCAGACTGATAGCGTCATTTGAGGGTATGTGCACACATTGTAGATTCTCTGCGGATCTGCAGCGTTTTTTGCAGTGCAAACGCTGCAGATCCGCAATTGATTTACAGTACAATGTAAATCAATGACAAAAAAATGCTGTGCATACTTTGCGAAAAATCCACTGCGGAAACGCTGCGGTTTAAAAGAAATAGCATGTCAATTATTTTTTGTGAATCTGCAGCGTTTTTGTACCCATTCCATTATAGAAAACCGCAGGGGTAAAAAAACGCAGCAAATCCGCAAGAAAACCGCAGCAAAAACGCACAAATGCTGCGGAACCGCACAAAAAACATGACAAATCCGCAGGTGCGTTTTCTGTCAGGAGAGACAGATTCCGTACCAGAAATTCCTAAGCCTAATCCGCAACGTGTGCACATAGCCTAAAAGGTTAGATAGCAGCGATTGGAGATTGCTCTGGTTGCTGCTGTTAGAGGCAGATGCCAGCTGTGTTACACAGCTGGCACCCACCGTGTGTGAAGCGAGCTCTGCTACTGAACCTGCTCTATTCACCACCACCTTCCATGGGATGCAACAATTTGTTCCATGTCGGAAAAGAGCTAGAGAGGACTATTCACACAAGCCAAATATGAACTGTATTTTTTTCCCTCACATTTGGTTAAAAGTAGCCAAGAAAATTAATATAGCTACTAAAAACAGAAGAGGATCGTCATAAAAAGGTTGTTCCAATCATTTTCATTCCTGCATGTCACCACCATATTATGTAGGACAATAAAAAAATACCATACCTTAAATTACCGGCCATCGGTGACCCTCCCAAAATAAATTCCAGTATCTGCTCCATTCCCCAAAGAAGAAGTGCATCAAGAGGTGGAAGGATGCCCAGAGCCCAAAGAAAGGGCAAAAACAAAAAGACAATATGTAAGACTTTGTTGACCAAAACTAAAGCTGGTACCGTTGTGAGAAATCTGCAAAAAAAAAAAAAAAAAAGTACTATATTACATTAAGCATTATCTGAAGCGAAATAAGACATATCTATAAACACAAAACATATCAGGAATAAAAAGCTAAAAGAAAAAAATAGAAAAAAAACACAAGAGAAAAATAAAGAGTAAGGCTATGTGTGTGACCGTTCAGTACCGTATTTGCTTGCAGAAATTTCTGCAAGGTTTCTGCATCTTGTGGCAGCAAAACTCTGAGGCAAAAATGCTGCATTTTTGCATGTGCTTTTGTACAGCAATGAAGGCTTTTTTTTTAGCTAAATAAAGATTAAAAAAGTTTTGTGATGTAATTTTTTGGTTCAACACCACCTTTTTTCATTCCGATGCAGTAGCATTAGAGTAATGGGATTAGGGCTTGGTGTCAGCAGCTGTCATTGACACCAAGCCCTAGGCTTAGTAATGGAAAGGTGTCAGACCGACACCCTCATTACTAAGCGTGTAAGTAAACACAAAAACACATACAAACACAAATTGTCACCAGCCTATGTAGGAGCATTCTTGTAGAAAACTTGGCACTCAGGTAGATGTTGTGGAGGTAATTTTATTTTGTGCAGGCAATCCAAAAATAAAAAAAGTTTCGATGCTATAAAGACCTTCCTCAGTCAGACAGATTGCAGTGTGCACAGGGTTACAGGCAGAAACGAACACTCAGGATAACTACTCACATCTACCTGAGTGCCAAGTTTTCTACAAGATTTACATTGGATAGGATCCTACTTGGACACCATTCACAGGAGTGCCGTGATTACCTTTTTTTTATCACATGTAGGAGCATTAAAAGAATGTTAAGCTGTAACCAAACAGCAATTCTTAATTTAAAAAAAAAAAAAAAATGGGAAAAAAAATTGTGTGGGCGCCCACATAATCCCGCTGCGGGCTGATATTAATAGTCTAGGAAGGGGTCATGGATATTGCCCCCCCCCCAGGCTAACACTATCAACTCTCAGCCGCCTCAGAAAAAGTGCATCTATAAGATGCACCTAATCTGGCGCTTAACCTCGCTCTTCCCACTTGCCCTGTATTAGGTGAGTATATGGTGGTTTACTATTTTACACTATTTCTAGGAGACAAGGGCATCAGGGATTTGGTGTTAGGCAAGTATATATATTTTTTTTATATGTATGTAATTATTTTACATGTGTGTTTTTTTTGTTTTTTTTCTTTAAGTGTGAACACAGGTGCCGACTGATGAGACTACGTCTCCCATCAGCGGCTCTTGCCATCACTGGCAAAAAAAAAACGCACTGCAAATACTTAGGCTATGTGCACACGTTGCAGATTTGGCTGCGGATTGCAGCTATTTTCCATACGGTTTACAGTACCATGTAAACCTATGGAAAACAAAATCCGCAGTGCACATGCTGCAAAAAATACCACACGGAAATGCTGTATTTTCCGCAGCATGTCAATTCTTTGTGTGGATTCCGCAGCGGTTTACACCTGTTCTTCAATAGGAATCCGCAGGTGTAAAACCGCAGGTGGAATCCGTTAAAAAACGCAGGAAATCTGGGGCAAATCCGAAGGTAAAATACAGTGCGTTTTACCTGCGCATTTTGCAAAAACGGTGCCGAAAAATCCGCAACGTGTGCACATAGCCTTAAGGAAAATTACTGATCATGTGCGCAACACTTCAGGATTGTCATTGAATTAGCTTGCATAAGGATTCCATAACATTTTTGGCCCATTTCCAAGTGGAGAAAATACATAACAAAACGCACCATGTGCACATAGCCTAAGCGGTTCAAGTTAGAAAGCTGCACTTTTTTACATGCATAAAAGTTAAATCCTTTTCCTGTGAGCAAAAAGCATTTTATTGATTGCTATTTACAACATTCTGGAAAATGTGAATTTCCCACTACTAAGAATAAGCGATCTTCTCTGTTACATGGGTATGCCTCAGCTGTCACCGGTCTGAAGTCGGCCATCAATTTTTCTGGGTGAAAATCATAATTTTTCATACACTCGTCTAATGCTGACCTAAAAGGGAACCTGTCACCCCCAAAATCGAAGATGAGCTAAGCCCAGGGGCGTTCCCGCTGTGGTCCGGTCTGATGGGCGTCGCGGTCCGGTCCGGGGCCTCCCATCTTCTTACAATGACGTCCTCTTGTATTCACGCTGCGGCTCCGGCACAGGTGTACTTATCTGCCCTGTTGAGGGCAAAGTACTGAAGTGCACAGGCGCCAGGAAAGGTCAGAGAGGCCCGGCACCTGCGCACTGCAGTACTTTGCTCTGCCCTCAACAGGGCAGACAAAGTACGCCTGCGCCGGAGCCGCAAAGTGAAGACAAGAAGAGGACATCATCCTATGAAAATAGGAGGCGGCGGACCGGACCGCCCTCCAAGGTGAGTATAATCTAACCTCTTTTTCTGATCTTTCAGGATACATCGGGGGCTTATCTACAGCATTCCAGAATGCTGTAGATAAGCCCCTGATGCTGGTGGGCTTAGCTCATCTTCGATATTGTGGGGGTGACAGGTTCCCTTTAAAACAACCATACACATTAGTCAATAGAAGTCCAAAGTCGCCGATTTCAGCCACCAATCTAATGTGTATGGAGGACTCCTGACTGTCACCAGACATTGGAGCAGAGAAGGATCTGGGTGTCGGAATATTAACAACCAATCCTTTTTTCTCCAGGAGGAAAGACGAGTCTGGCAGCGGATCTCTCATACTGTAGAGAAGAAATTTCAATGTTCATATGCCAAAGTAAGGCGCATACACTGTGGTTATCTTCATTAGACAACTCCTTTAAGATGTTTCTTGCCATGACCGATTGGAGGGAGAAAACTAATGATCGACAGGTGTATTTTCCTCATGTGCCGCTTACGTGTCATTATCAGAAGTGTGGAACGCACCTAAAAGCCCGGAATCAGACCGCTCTCCCCCACTCACTAATCTAACCCCTAATAATATGATAGTTTGCTTTCGGAGCAAAGAAAAAAAAAATTGTTCCACCATCAGTACAATTTACCTGTATACAAGATCAACGGCAATGAAAGCAAGTATATAGACGGGTCGCAGAAGGGGCGTGATTTCATAAGTGTCTTGTGCATGAAACGTGGCCGTCTCTGTGGCCGAATTGATAATTAAAGAATATTCTCCAATGCAGATTGTTATCCAGCCGAAAATAAAGATCATAACCGTTCCTCCGGTGTTTCCGTACAACAAATTTATCCTATACGGCATCAGATACCACGTCCCCAGCCCACAAAGAACCCCAGCGAGGATGGAATGAAAGATCAGGTTTGCTATAAACTTCTTGCCGGGTATGATGAATTTCACAGTCTCTGAGCCAAGGCAGCTCGAAAAGTCAAAGTCGTCTTCATCTGTGAGGGTGTTTTGATTCTGTAGCCTTTCTATGGTGGATGTTTTCCTGCGGGCATCCTGGTTTAATAATTGAATGACGAAGGAGGCGATGAGCATCAGTCCTGTAGAGAGCGCGGCGGCATAGTAGTCCTCTAGGATATGGACTTCGTATAGCACAGTGCCCACACCGCCTAGGACCCATGGTGTCAGAAACAAGATCACCTGGTTGATGTATATGTAAGGAGGTGCACTGTAACCCAACTTAAATCGGGGACCGCCAAGAATGGTTTGTGGAAAACGCTTCCAGAAGAATTCCTGCTTGTAATCATTTAGTAAAGGAACATCAGGACCCATTCTTCTGAATCACAACTTTGAATTCGGTTTCATTTTTTATGCGGTGAAATGGCAATATCTAAAAAGGACCAAAAGAAAACACAATAAAATAACAAATGGACAATAAGCGCATGTATCATATTACTATGATCACACAACTAACCTAAGGAATCATGCACACAGGTGTATCACCACTTCATTAAAAATGTGAGTTCTGCCAAATTCTAACACTTAAGTCTATAGGGCCACGCTGTACCTCCAAATGGTGCTAATTATATACGGAAGTTACAGGTACTAATGGCACACACCACACATCTATCATACTTCTATCCTAATGCCTCCATTAAATGTCCATTTCCACACACCCCCCCCCCAAAAAAAAGAAGCAATTTGAATCCAATTTCTAGATCCTATTTTCTTACCCATGCGTGCTTTTCTCATCGCATTCATATGGCATCTGTTTTTATTATATGCAAAAAATAAAAAATCTCCCCAAGCTTCTCTTACCCATTAAACAGTAAGGCCTCTTTCAGATGTCAGTGTGTCCCGTACGTGTGGTGACAGTTTTCACACGTTCCCGAGACACTTACACATGTAGACCCATTCAAGTGAATGGCTCTGTGCACATGTCAGTGTGTTTCCACGGAAGGTGTGTCCTTGTGCAAAATACGATGACATGTCAGTTTTTTTAAAAGCACGGGCCACAAAACGTCCCACACACATATGACACAGGGATGTCATCAGTGTGACAAGTACCAGTGCCCGAGAAGCAGCGGTACTGTTGTGCGCTGTTCCCCGACGCCGGGTGCTGAAGACGGCTCTCATCATTCTCCCCTGCTCTGCCGGCAATCAGCGCGAGCAGGGGAGAATGATAAGAGTTATAATCGACTGATAACAGCGGCAGCAGGCATAGACTGATGGGAGTAGTAGTCCTATCAGCTGCCGCCTGATCTCACTGTCATCACTTGAATATCTAATTATTCTCCCCTGCTGGCACTGATCACCGGGAGAACAAGGGAGAATGATGAGAGCCATTTTCAGGACCCGGCACCGGTGTCGAACAGCCGTAAGACATGCAGTCACGGGGCACTCGACATTATAATTCGAGCACGCCAAAGACACTGGGTTAGTACACGAGCATGCTCAGATAACACCTTATCCCAGCACATTTGCTCATCACTAGTACCCATACATCATCAATAGCTGTTGGATGAACATATGAAGAATTGAGTTTACAATTGCTTACATAAAATAAATATATTATTTTTATTAGACTGACAACATGATATAAAATTAAAACATACAGAAATTTAAAAGCAGAACCACAATGGGCATAAAGACGACACAGCAGAGAAGATGGGCAAAGGCAACAATAATACAATAGATAATGTGCCGCGCAAATAATTTACAGGAATTCCCATAAATGCACAATGATGTAATTACAAAATGTGATATAAAATACATGCATATTTATATTGTACTATGTGTCGTAGTCGGTGACCAAATTCCCATGTATAGGACCTACGGGGCATCTTATCAAAATATTGGGGTATTTTACAAAGTGAGTCCAAGCTGCTTCCCCACATTGCCCCTCAACCTAATCTTATCGCCAGGAGGGCTAGAAGCCTCAGGGACTGTCTAAGCCACAGTCATTTTCAGCGTCCGGTTACAAAACTCCGCAGGGGGGGGCAGATTGACTGGCACCTTCCCGTGCGGCAATTGTAGTATTTGTCCTTATACCAGTGGCAATGAAAGAATTATGGTACCCTCTTTGTTTCCACAGACTCCCATCAAGGCCTACTTCAATTGCAGGTCCCGGAATTTGGTTTACGCGATGGTATGCCCATGCCCTAAAGTATATGTGGGTCAAACTACACAGGAGCTAAGAAGACGCATACAGCAACATCTTTCCACCATCACGACGGCTAAAAGGGATAAGCTCAAAGGGAAAACCCTGACTTCTGTGGCCGCGCACTTCTTGGCCGAACATGATTCACAATGGGCTGGCACAAAGGTCCTGGGACTTGAAGCGGTGCACATGAACATTAGGGGAGGAAATGTCACCCTTAACTTTTATAGCGGGAATCCAAGTGGATATTTGATTTAAATTGTGTTATTCCTGTGGGCATTAATGAAGATTTACTATTCACCGGTTTTTACAAACAATAAGTTGCACTAGTATTGGATGTGGTTTCTTTCTGCATAGTGAACCCTTGCCAGCGTTTCGTGTGGAGTTGTCGTCCTTTTATATACCCCATTCGGGGTGTTTGCCTTATCCCCTTATATTGGTGCCCCATTTTGGATTCTTGGGGGTTGTCTCCTTCTGGACTCTGATGTCTCGATCAGGTGGCTTTATGGTATTCTGCCATTTTTTGGGCCCTTCATTCTGTTCGTCTTGGTATTAGTTACCACACCATGGAGGCCGCTTCTTTTCCTTTATTTTATTTTATTTCATTATTTTTTGCTTTATAGTTTTTACTTCTTATTTATTATTTTTTTGGGGTATTTTACATCCAGTCCCTTGTCTATCGAGCTGCCTCCATTTTTGGTGCCATTAGGACATGCTCCACTCCATGCTTAGGATGGGATTTAGCCCATGCAGTTGGGCATGTGGGATTTAGTTTATTGTTTATTTATTTATTTGTGTATTTTTTTCTTATGGCCTTTTTCCTTTGGGCCAATGCCTTTGTTATGGCTGTGGTCTATAATTCTATAATAACCCTTGCATGTGTGGCCTCATTGTGGCACCGTCGCTACACTGGTATTCTTTTTTCCTTTTTTTTTTTTTTATTGTGCTCATTCCATCCCCCCTTTATAATTTGTGCTTGCGGTTTATTTATTTATTTGTATTTTCGTATGGTTCTCATTTCCTTTAGGGTCCATGCCTTTATTATGGTTGTAGTCCTGTATACCCTATTTGTGTGTGTCCCCATTGTGGCACCGCCGCTACACCAGTATCTTCTGTGCTCATTTTATCCCCCTGAACATTCTGCGCAAGCGCAGTGCACATGTTGCTATGACGATCAGGAGCGGACTAGACACATCCGCTCCAGGACGCTGGCGCATGCGCACTGCATACATGCCGGGCCCGGCTCATCGTCACCATCACTCCATGCGGCGCTCTCAGCTGCTACACAGCTGCTCTCGGTAAGTGACCGATTACTCTATATTTAAGCAAGGGGCTGGGCATGCAGGCATCACCCCTGACGAAGCCACTTTTGCGTGGCGACACGTGTTGGGTGCCTGCTGCCCGCACCTCTCCTCCTTCAGGGTACACATGCCCTTTTGAATCTTGCCCTGGACCGGCTCCTATGGGACCGGGTTTTTGCACCTCGTATAGGGTTTAGACTCCTCAGGTCACTGGTTCCATGTGTGGTGGGTATTGGATTTTACTTCTATCCATACATTTGCGTTAGTGATTTACCCTCACCACTGGCATATTTACCTTCACCTATATAGTTGTGGCCATTGCGGCTTATTTATCCTACGGTGCCTGGTAGGTCTTCCTCTTCCCCAGGGGATTATTATGCCCCTGTAGGGTGCATGACTATATGAGATTGGCTGGGTAATTTTTGGTGCGTTATCACGCTACTATTTAGGCCACTTTCAGTTTTTGGGCATGTGTATTATACTCTGTGTAGGTATGTGCGGGTTTTTTTGCCTTATTTTGGGCTTTTGGGTATTGAGTATATGGGGTTATGTTATATCCCCTTGTTTTAAATGTTTTTAATGTGCTGTTTGTTCCTTGCATATATGTCTAATAAAGCTGTGTTTTGATATGGTTTGTTGGTGGAGATTCCCAGTTTATAAGGCCTACCTTTTTCTCCTCTCTATATACTTGGCATTTGTTTAGGCCTTGGTTTGAGTCCCATCGACCGTGGTGCTCCCATTAACTCCTTGCCTCAAATTCCCATGTATAAAGCACAAATTTATCCACTGCCTATCATAAGATAAAAGGCTTAGTGCCATATAACACCGCATGATTAATGAAAGTGGAAAAAATGAACCCATCCTATAATGTGCCGGTAGAACTGCTCCGGCGTCTGTCCCAACAGGTTTCAGTGTTGCCTTCTTCCGAGGGGGGGGGGGGTTTGGCGCTGACACCATTGCAGTTATACAGGACCATTCTAATATGGGTTCATTTTTTGCACTTGATTTAATAATCATTCTTAGCATTTAGATCCAGGTTCATGTTATATATCGCTAGGCCCTTTATCTTCTGAGCATTATTATAACTATATATTTGTGTATACTATACTACTTTAAGTTCCATCTCCACTATTTCAGTGTCAGTATTTCCTTATACACCAGTATGTTATAAAACAAATACTATTGTTTTCATCAATAGCTGTTGGTCAAATAGTCTTTTGGCTGACAGCTATTCCTCCTGACCCTCCTATACATATGAATGCTCAGTTTGGCCGAGTGAGCATGTGTTCTCATTGGGGAGAAGGGAATACGGTAAGTAGTTGCCCAACACTTCATATATCTACTTATCTACCCTGAGAACAAAAAGGACCAGACATTAAAATTTAACATGCCTAAACTATCTTTCCTCTGTCAAGGGAACAATCGGAAGTACCTATACTGTAAGAAATTCGGCAGATTCCGCCGAAATTGGTGGATTTGACAATGTGTAACGATATCCTAAGTACCACCATGTGATACCCCTTCCCCTCATAGCCCTATTTTTTATCCTCCAACATATCCCAGAATAAAAATAAAAGAATAGAACATTATATTTATTGTTCTACCCATTATAACAAATATACAGGCAGTTGCAGCAGGTAAGGAAATCCCTAGCCGGAGGAGCGTCAGACCCCATGGGGGATCTCTCAGACTTATTATTATTATTATTATACATTTTTATAGCGCCATTTATTCCATGGCGCTTTACATGTGAATACGGGGCAAATATAGACAAATACATTAAACATGAGCAGATAACAAGGCACACGAGTACATAAGGAGGGAGGACCCTGCCCGCGAGGGCTCACAGTCTGCACTTATAAACATGAATCGCCTTAGTATTTACCATACCTGCCAAACAAAAGGATTTACTTCTCTCGTTTGCATCACAAGGTTTGGATTTCCTGTTATAAGAGGAAAGATTACAAGGGAATATAAATTGTGCACAGTCAATACTCAAAAGCAACAATGTAACAACAGAAAAAGAAACTAGAAATGCATCCATGTACATAGGGACACTTACCCTCCCGTTACATTGTCATTCTAAACAGAAACTTTTCCTTGTCTCCACATGGACACATTTTCGACTGGAAGAGACGTTTCTCCCTTACAGTGTTCCCTTAGTAATGGTAAACTGAACACTTAGCAACCCCAAACACTGATACCTCATACCAGCCCATTCAGGTGGAAACACACCCTGGACATGTTAACCCTTTAAGAACTACGGTCGTTTTGTCTTTCCGATCATACCATTTTTTTTTTCTCACTATTATTCTACATATAACTAAAAACAAATAAAAACACCATAAGAAGGGGTGGTCGCTACAGGGGAGGTCCCATTTTTAACCTGCTAGGTCATGAATGACACTTCTGGGACCTCACCTGCCGGGAAAATAAGGTCCATTGACACCTATTCCGCAATTTTTGTGGTGGGTTTCCTTATTTACTTGTATAACTGTACTGTACAGTAGAGGATTATTAGGAGGAAATACAAAACCGATAATTATCAGAAATGACACCGCATGTAAGGTGGAAACAAGTTCGGCTATCAATTGGATAAGATTGATCAGTAAGTTATCAACTTTCCTTACAAGTTTTCTATGTAATTCTTCACACTACGACCCTTTCACATATCCAATATTCTCATTTTTTTTAATTGTTTTTACAGACCGAACGCACACTCATGCGAGTCTATGGGCATGGTGAAATCCATCCAAGTGTGTCTGTTATTTTTTAATGGTTAATGGATAGGAGAAAAAAAGAAAAAAGAAAAGAGGGTTGGTTTTCACTTGTACCCACAAAAAACAACATCTGTGCATATTAATAAGACCTAACTAGGCGCCAACTAAAATCCACTTTTTTTTGGCTTTTTCTACAGTATGTCAATTAGGATGCAAAAGTCATAGTCCCTCCTTGAAATAATATGGAATTAATAGAGATATAGGTGCAGAATCCAGGTGAACAAGGCCTTTTAGTGTTTTTTCTTAATAAATTTATATTGTTATAAATATTTTCTTTAATACAGATTATATAAATTAAGAAGTTTACATTTAATAAATTTGATAAATATTTTCTCCAATAAAACTTTTAAAAACACCTGGCAAAAAAATGTCTGTACAAAAAGGATAAAAATTATAAAATGCAATAAAAACAAAAAAACTCAGTGCACTCCTAAAAAAAAAAAAATGATGATTTGTTGTTTATTAGACAACCCCATTCAACCATATCGTATGGTACGTACTATGTTGTGTGCAGGATGTATGGAGAAGGCTCAGGGGCTGAGCCCGCTCCATACGGGGGGCGGCGACAGCTCTGGTATACAGAGTCCGGAATGAGGTCTGATCGCTGCTTTTTAACAATTTTAATGCTCCAGTCAAGATCTGACAGACATAAATGGTGTGATTGCAATCATTCCAAAGCCTCCTACACAGAGCTCACTCTGTCGCAGCCATCTTGATCCACCCTTGCAGTGATTTTACTCTCTACTACCGCGTTGCAGCTTCAAGTCGCTTAGGCGGACTAAAAAAAAAAATAGTAAAAATTAAGGCTATGTGCACACGATGCGGATTTACTGCGGATCCGCAGCGTTTTTTTCGGTGCAGAAACGCTGCAGATCCGCAAAGTGATTTACAGTACAATGTAAATCAATGGGGAAAAAAATGCTGTGCCAATGGTGTGGAAAATTCCGCATGAAAAATGCTGCGGATCAAAAGAAGGAGCATGTCACCTCTTTTGTGCTGATCTGCAGCGTTTCTGCATCCTCCCATTAGAGAAATCCGCAGGGGTAAAAAAATCATGAAATCCGCACAAAATCCGCATCAAATCCGAACCTGCAGTTTTTGCCAGGAGATGCAGATTTTGTGCAGAAAATTCTGCACCAAAATCCGCAACGTGTGCACATAGCCTAATACAAAAAAATGAAAACATATCAAATAAATATAACTATCAAATACATATACGGTAAGTAAATAAAGGTCAAATAAATCTATATACATAATTGTCTAAGGGGTACTTCCGTCTGTCTGTCTGTCTGTCCTTCTGTCACGGTTATTCGTTCACTGATTGGTCTCGGCAGCTGCCTGTCATGGCTGCCGCGACCAATCAGCGACGGCCACAGTCCGATTACTCCCTCCCCTACTCCCCTGCACTCACTGCCCGGCGCCCGCTCCGTAATCCCCACTGCTCACACAGGGTTAATGGCAGCGGTAACGGCCCGCGGTGTAACGCGCTCCGTTACCGCTGCTATTAACCCCGTGTGTCCCCAACTATTTACTATTGATGCTGCCTATGCAGCATCAATAGTAAAAATAGGTCATGTTAAAAATAATAATAATAAAAAAAAAAAACCTGCTATACTCACCCTCCGCCGCCTTTCTCGCTCCTCGCCACACTCCCCGGACCGCTCCATTGCAAGCGGCAGCTTCCGGTCCCGTCCCAAGGCTGGTGTGCGACAAGGACCTGCCGTGACGTCACGTCATGTGACCGCGACGTCATCATAGGTCCTGCTCACACCAGCCCTGGGACTGCAAGCTGCCGCTTGCAATGGAGCGATCCCAGGAACGTGGCGAGGAGCGGCAAAGGCGGCAGATGGTGAGTATAGCAGGACTTCAACGGGCTATAGGTGAGTATATGTTTATTTATTTTTTTAAGTCTCTATACTACGTGGCTCTGTGCTGGCCAATATACCACGTGACTGGGCAATATACAACATGGCACTGCTATATACTATGTGGCTGGGCAATATGTAACTGGGCAATATACTACGTGGCTGGGCAATATACTATGTCGCTGGGCAATATACTATGTTACTGGGCAATATACTACATGGACATGCATATTCTAGAATACCCAATGCGTTAGAATCGGGCCACCATCTAGTAAAATATAAATAAATACAATAAATATAAGTAAATTAATATAAATAAATATAATAATATAATCATAAGTATCAAATAAGTAAATAAATAACTACATTTCAAATAAAGATATAAATGTCAAATATAAGTAAACTACTGGTAATATAATATAAATAATATAGGGTCATTCCATCTCAAGTGATCCAAATATGAATATTTTTTTTTTACCTGACATCTTTAGATTTTTTAGTTAATTACAAATGTAAAAAGTTTTGAATTTTTCATCAGTTAATTTTTTACAGACTTCTAAAGTTTTGAAAAAGCCCGGATTTTGGCCTGGT
This sequence comes from Ranitomeya imitator, assembly GCF_032444005.1. NCBI lineage: Eukaryota > Metazoa > Chordata > Amphibia > Anura > Dendrobatidae > Ranitomeya > Ranitomeya imitator. Next base: position 734,016,004 of record NC_091282.1, on the reverse strand, counting down.
ATGGCTTTACATATTTTAGCATATCTCGGGCAAGAATTAAGATAAAGAGGTGGGAGAGGCAACATTTTTCTCAGAACGGTACCGGCTTTCATTTGATATGTCGGAAGACTGTTTCTTTATATTTTGTTTTAGAGAAATCAGATTCAAAATTTTGATGCGCAATTGTGAAAAAATCGTATGTTTTAAAATTGTGAAAACATGCATGTGTGTTACTTGTGTTCTTGATTATATTTGTACATGGATGGGACCTATCAATTTTTATTTTAAGCCTTGAATCATTTGATTTTATGTTTGTGTGCGTTCTTTTTTCTTTTCAAATTACAACTTAGGCTTCTTTCACACTAGCGTCGGGCTCGGCCCGTCGCAGTGCGTCGGGCCAAGGTTACCGACGCTAGCGTTGTAAGCGCCGCACAACGGGTGCAGCGGATGAAGATTTTCATCGCATCCGCTGCCCCATTGTGAGGTGCGGGGAGGTGGGGGAGGAGTTCCGGCCACGCATGCGAGGTCGGAAAAAGCGGTCCGTCGGCAGCAAAAAACGTTACATGTAGCGTTTTTTTGTGCAGACGGTCCGCCAAAGCACGACGCATCCGTCGCACGACGGATGCGATGTGTGGCAATCCATCGCAATGCGTCGTCAATACAAGTCTATCGGGGAAAAAACGCATCCTGCAAGCACTTTTGCAGGATGCGTTTTTTCTGCAAAACGACGCATTGTGACGGATTGCAGTTAACGCTAGTGTGAAAGTAGCCTTATTGAATTCAACATTTATTTGCAACAATAAAGAAACACAAAAAACAAATACCGAAGTGCCAGAATAAATCCATCTTAATCATTATAACACAACTTGCTCAGCATTTTCAACCTGAATGCATTGAACAAACCAAAAGAAAGAAGGTGATCATATCCTTAAGTGTGATTTTCTAAATACAGTCTCATCCTAATTACCGTATATATTCGAGTATAAGCCGAGATTTTCAGCCCAAATTTTTGCCCCTCTCGGCTTATACTCGAGTCATGATCGGCGGTGGGGTCGGCGGGTGAGGGGAAGAGAGGATTGTCGCATACTCGCCTAGTCCCGGCGCTCCCCCTGCCCGTCCCACTGTCTTCGGTGCCGCAGCTCTTCCCCTGTTCAGCGGTCAGGTGGGACCGCTCATTAAAGTTATGAGTATGGACTCCACTCCCATAGGGGTGGAGCTGCATATTCATTCCTCTAATGAGCGGTAACGGTGACCGCCGCTGACAGAGGAAGAGGCTGCAGCACCCGGAGACCAGCTGTCCGAGATAAGGAGCCACGGACGCCGGGAGCAGGTAAGTATGTCATAGTTACCTGTCCACGTTCCACCCACCGGGCATTGCTCCGTCTTCCGCGTCCTCTTGCTCTGACTGTTCAGGTCAGAGGGCGCGATGACGTACTAGTGTGCGCCGCCCTCTGCCTGAACAGTCAGTGTGGAGAGACGCTGAGACGGGACGCTGAGGAGCTGCAAGCAAGAAAGGCGAGTATGTCTTTTTTTTTTTATTGCAGCAGCAGCAGCAGCATTATATATTGCACAGATTTATATGGAGCATCTATGGGGCCATAATGAACGGTGCAGAGCATTATATATATGGCACAGCTTTATGTGGAGCATCTATGGGGCCATACTGAACGGTGCAGAGCATTCTATATGGCACAGCTTTATATGGAGCATCTATGGGGCCATACTGAACGATGCAGAGCATTATATATGGCACAGCTTTATGTGGAGCATCTATGGGGCCATAATGAATGGTATGGAGCATTTATTTTTATTTTTGACATTCACCGGTAGCTGCTGCATTTTCCACCCTAGGCTTATACTCGAGTCAATAAGTTTTCCCAGTTTTTTGTGGCAAAATTAGGGGGGTCGGCTTATACTCGAGTATATACGGTATGTTAAAAACAAGATTAAAAGAACCAATATCTTTACCACCTATTTATATATGTAACAATTTTTTTCTATTATATCACTAAACATGTCATTTATGAAGTGTTTAAGAATAGTACAGTAGTTTAATCCTCGTTCTATAAAATATGAACTAATTAAACAATAGTAGGTTTTTAAACTGGCCTTTTATCATCAATTTGTCCCTTCTAGTGGGTGAAATTTAATCTTGTCCATACACGCTTACTAGCAATGGCCATTTCCTTTTGTGTCAAAGAGTTTGTACGGCCTGTCATGGTGTTCAGCTCCACCTGAGTTAAAGGGAACCTGTCACCCCCAAAATCGAAGATGAGCTAAGCCCACCAGCATCAGGGGCTTATCTATAGTATTCTGGAATGCTGTAGATAAGCCCCCGATGTATCCTGAAAGATGAGAAATAGAGGTTCTCATCTTTCACATCATAAACTGTATGGAGCATTAAATGGGGCGTATTTTGTATGGAGCATCTTATGGAGCCCATCATGAACTGTATGGAGCATTATATGGGGCTCCTGATTCAATATGGATATTCAAAAACACTTAACCTACTGATGTATCAATTAATTTTACTTTTATTGGTACCTATTTTTTATTTTTGAAATTTACCGGTAGCTGCTGCATTTTCCACCCTAGGCTTATACTCGAGTCATTAACCCCTTTACCCCCAAGGGTGGTTTGCACGTTAATGACCGGGCCAATTTTTACAATTCTGACCACTGTCCCTTTATGAGGTTATAACTCTGGAACGCTTCAATGGATCCTGGTGATTCTGACATTGTTTTCTCATGACATATTGTACTTCATGACAATGGTAAAAATTATTTGATAGTACCTGCGTTTATTTGTGAAAAAAACGGAAATTTGGCGAAAATTATGAAAATTTCGCAATTTTCCAACTTTGAATTTTTATGCAATTAAATCACAGAGATATGTCACACAAAATACTTAATAAGTAACATTTCCCACATGTCTACTTTACATCAGCACAATTTTGGAACCAAAATTTTTTTTTGTTAGGGAGTTATAAGGGTTAAAAGTTGACCAGCAATTTCTCATTTCTACAACACCATTTTATTTTAGGGACCACATCTCATTTGAAGTCATTTTGAGGGGTCTATATGATAGAAAATACCCAAGTGACACCATTCTAAAAACTACACCCCTGAAGGTGCTCAAAACCATATTCAAGAAGTTTATTAACCCTTCTGGTGCTTCACAGGAATTTTTTGAATGTTTAAATAAAAATGAACATTTAACTTTTTTTCACAAAAACTTTAATTCAGCTCCAATTTGTTTTATTTTACCAAGGGTAACAGGAGAAAATGGACCCCAAACATTGTTGTACAATTTGTCCTGAGTATGCTAATACCCCATATGTGGGGGTAAACCACTGTTTGGGCGCATGGCAGAGCTCGGAAGCGAAGGAGTGCCATTTGACTTTTCAATGCAAAATTGACTGGAATTGAGATGGGACGCCATGTTTCGTTTGGAGAGCCCCTGATGTGGCTAAACATTGAAACCCCCCACAAGTGACACCATTTTGGAAAGTAGACCCCCTAAGGAGCTTATCTAGAGGTGTGGTGAGCACTTTGACCCAACAAGTGCGTCACAGAAGTTTATAATGTAGAACCGTAAAAATAAAAAATCATATTTTTTCACAAAAATTATCTTTTCGCCCCCAATTTTTTATTTTCCCAAGGGTAAGAGAAGAATTTGGACCCCAAAAGTTGTTGTACAATTTGTCCTGAGTACGCTGATAGCCCATATGTGGGGGTAAACCACTGTTTGGGCGGATGGGAGAGCTCGGAAGGGAAGGAGCGCCGTTTGACTTTTCAATGCAAAATTGACAGGAATTGAGATGGGACGTCATGTTGCGTTTGAAGAGCCACTGATGTGCCTAAACATTGAAACCCCCCACAAGTGACACCATTTTGGAAAGTAGACCCCCTAAGGAACTTATCTAGAGGTGTGGTGAGCACTTTGACCCACCAAGTGCTTCACAGAAGTTTATAATGTAGAACCGTAAAAATAAAAAATCATATTTTTTCACAAAAATTATCTTTTTGCCCCCAATTTTTTATTTTCCCAAGGGTAAGAGAAGAAATTGGATCCCAAAAGTTGTTGTACAATTTGTCCTGAGTACGCTGATAGCCCATATGTGGGGGTAAACCACTGTTTGGGCGGATGGGAGAGCTCGGAAGGGAAGGAGCGCCGTTTGACTTTTCAATGCAAAATTGACAGGAATTGAGATGGGACGTCATGTTGCGTTTGAAGAGCCACTGATGTGCCTAAACATTGAAACCCCCCACAAGTGACACCATTTTGGAAAGTAGACCCCCTAAGGAACTTATCTAGACGTGTGGTGAGCACTTTGACCCACCAAGTGCTTCACAGAAGTTTATAATGCAGAGCCGTAAAAATAAAACAATTTTTTTCCCACAAAAATTATTTTTTTAGCCCCCAGTTTTGTATTTTCCTGAGGGTAACAGGAGAAATTGGACCCCAAAATTTGTTGCCCAATTTGTCCTGAGTGCGATGATACACCATATGTGGGGGGAACCACTGTTTGGGCACATGGGAGGGCTCAGAAGGGAAGGAGTGCCATTTGAATGCAGACTTAGATGGAATGGTCTGCAGGTGTCACATTGCGTTTGCAGAGCCCCTAATGTACCTAAACAGTAGAAACCCCCCACAAGTGACACCATTTTGGAAAGTAGACCCCCTTAGGAACTTATCTAGATGTGTGCTGAGCGCTTTGACCCACCAAGGGCTTCACAGAAGTTTATAATGGAGAGCCGTAAAAATAAAACAAAAATTTTTTCCCACAAAAATTATTTTTTAGCCCCCAGTTTTGTATTTTCCCGAGGGTAACAGGAGAAATTCGACCCCACAATTTGTTGTCCAATTTGTCCTGAGTGCGCTGATACCCCATATGTGGGGGGGAACCACTGTTTGGGCGCATGGGAGGGCTCGGAAGGGAAGGAGCTCCATTTGGAATGAGGACTTAGATGGAATGGTCTGCAGGTGTCACATTGCATTTGCAGAGCCCCTAATGTACCTAAACAGTAGAAACCTCCCACAAGTGACACCATTTTGGAAACTAGACCCCCTAAGGAACTCATCTAGATGTGTTGTGATAGCTTTGAACCCCCAAGTGTTTCACTACAGTTTGTAACGCAGAGCCGTGAAAATTAAAAAAAAAAAATCTTTCCCCCCAAAATTATTTTTTAGCCCCCAGTTTTGTATTTTCCCGAGGGTAAGAGGAGAAATTCGACCCCAAAAGTTGTTGTCCAATTTGTCCTGAGTACGCTGATACCCCGTATGTTGGGGGAAACCACCGTTTGAGCGCATGGCAGAGCTCGGAAGGGAAGGAGCGCCATTTGGAATGCAGACTTAGATGGAATGGTCTGCAGACGTCACATTGCGTTTGCAGAACCCCTAATGTACCTAAACAGTAGAAACCCCCCACAAGTGACCCCATATTGGAAACTAGACCCCCCAGGGAACTAATCTAGATGTGTTGTGAGAACTTTGAACCCCCAAGTGTTTCACTACAGTTTATAACGCAGAGCCGTGAAAATAAAAAATCTTTTTTTTTCCCACAAAAAATATGTTTTAGCCCCGAGTTTTGTATTTTCCCAAGGGTAGCAGGAGAAATTGGACCCCAAAAGTTGTTGTCCTATTTGTCCTGAGTACGCTGATACCCCATATGTTGGGGTAAACCCCTGTTTGGGCACACGGGAGAGCTCGGAAGGGAAGAAGCACTGTTTTACTTATTCAACGCAGAATTGGCTGGAATTGAGATCGGACGCCATGTCGCGTTTGGAGAGCCCCTGATGTGCCTAAACAGTGGAAACCCCCCAATTATAACTGAAACCCTAATCCAAACACATCTCTAACCCTAATCCCAACAGTAACCCTAACCACACCTCTAACCCTGACACACCCCTAACCCTAATCCCAACCCTATTCCCAACCGTAAATGTAATCTAAACCCTAACTGTAACTTTAGCCCCAACCCAAACTGTAGCCCTAGCCCTAACCCTAGCCCTAATCCTAACCCTAGCCCTAACCCTAGCCCTAACCCTATCCCTAACCCTAACCCTAGCCCTAGCCCTAACCCTAGCCCTAACCCTAACCCTAACCCTAGCCCTAACCCTAGCCCTAACCCTAATGGGAAAATGGAAATAAATACATTTTTTTAATTTTTCCCTAACTAAGGGGGTGATGAAGGGGGGTTTGATTTACTTTTATAGCGGGTTTTTTAGCGGATTTTTATGATTGGCAGCCGTCACACACTGAAAGACGCTTTTTATTGCAAAAAATATTTTTTGCGTTACCACATTTTGAGAGCTATAATTTTTCTATATTTTGGTCCACAGAGTCATGTGAGGTCTTGTTTTTTGCGGGACGAGTTGATGTTTTTATTGGTAACATTTTCGGGCACGTGACATTTTTTGATCGCTTTTTATTCCGATTTTTGTGAGGCAGAATGACCAAAAACCAGCTATTCATGAATTTCTTTTGGGGGAGGCGTTTATACCGTTCCACGTTTGGTAAAATTGATGAAGCAGTTTTATTCTTCGGGTCAGTACGATTACAGCGCCACCTCATTTATATCATTTTTTTATGTTTTGGCGCTTTTATACGATAAAAACTATTTTATAGAAAAAATAATTATTTTTGCATCGCTTTATTCTCAGGACTATAACTTTTTTATTTTTTTGCTGATGATGCTGTATGGCGGCTAGTTTTTTGCGGGACAATATGACGCTTTCAGCGGTACCATGGTTAGTTATATCTGTCTTTTTGATCGCGTGTTATTCCACTTTTTGTTCGGCGGTATGATAATAAAGCGTTGTTTTTTGCCTCGTTTTTTTTTTTTTTTCTTACGGTGTTTACTGAAGGGGTTAACTAGTGGGCCAGTTTTATAGGTCGGGCCGTTACGGACGCGGCGATCTAAATATGTGTACTTTTATTGTTTTGTTTTTTTTATTTAGATAAAGAAATGTATTTATGGGAATAATATATATATTTTTTTTTTCATTATTTTGGAATATTTTTTTTAATTTTTTTTTTTACACATTTGAAATTTTTTTTTTTTACTTTTTTACTTTGTCCCAGGGGGGACATCACAGATCAGTGATCTGACAGTTTGCACAGCACTCTGTCAGATCACTGATCTGACATGCAGCGCTGCAGCCTTCACAGTGCCTGCTCTGAGCAGGCTCTGTGAAGCCACCTCCCTCCCTGCAGGACCCGGATCCGCGGCCATCTTGGATCCGGGGCTGGAGGGAGCAGGGAGGGAGGTGAGACCCTCGCAGCAACGCGATCACATCGCGTTGCTGCGGGGGGCTCAGGGAAGCCCGCAGGGAGCCCCCTCCCTGCGCGGTGCTTCCCTGCACCGCCGGCACATCGCGATTATCTTTGATCGCGGTGTGCCGGGGGTTAATGTGCCGGGGGCGGTCCGTGACCGCTCCTGGCACATAGTGCCGGATGTCAGCTGCGATAAACAGCTGACACCCGGCCGCGATCGGCGGCGCTCCCCCCGTGAGCGCTGCCGATCGCATATGACGTACTATTGCGTCCTTGGGAAGTAAAGCCCACCCCACATGGACGCAATAGTACGTCTAATGGCAGAAAGGGGTTAAAGGGCCACTGTCACCCCCCTCCAGCCGTTATAAACTAAAAGAGCCACCTTGTGCAGCAGTAATGCTGCATTCTAACAAGGTGGCTCTTTTAGTTTTAGGTTCAACTATACCCCAAATAAAGTGTTTTTATACTTAGCCACAATTCCTGTCTCTAGCCAGGGAGGCGGGTCCTCACTCCCCAGCTCTAACCGCTCCTCTGCCGTCACTCCAATCTTCCTGCGCTATCGGCGCCGCCCCCTCTGCGCTGTGTACGTTTCAAAACCGGCGCCTGCGCAGTGTACTGCTGTGCTGCGCAGATGTAGTAAGCTCTGGCCGTCTGACGTCCCAGCCAGGCTTGCAGACTGCGCCTGCGTGGGCATTGCGGCCAGCCACCTTTGGAATCCCCGCCCCGCACTGTGTTATGCATTATGCACAGTGCGGGGCGGGGATTCCAAAGGTGGCTGGCCGCAATGCCCGTGCAGGCGCAGTCTGCAAGCCTGGCTGGGACGTCAGACAGCCAGAGCTTACTGCGTCTGCGCAGTACACTGCGCAGGCGCCGGTTTTTGAAACGTACACAGCGCTGAGGGGGCGGCGCCGGAAGATTGGAGTGACGGCAGAGGAGCGGTGAGAGCTGGGGAGTGAGGACCCGCCTCCCTGGCTAGAGACAGGAATTGTAGCTAAGCATAAAAACGCTTTATTTGGGATATACTTGAACCTAAAACTAAAAGAGCCACCTTGTTAGAATGCAGCACTACTGCTGCACAAGGTCGCTCTTTTAGTTTATAACGGCTGGAGGGGGGTGACAGTGGCCCTTTAAGTTTTCCCAGTTTTTTGTGGCAAAATTAGGGGGGTCGGCTTATACTCGAGTATATACGGTAAGTAAATAAATAAATGTCAAATAAATCATATAACATACAGTACAGACCAAAAGTTTGGACACACATTCTCATTTAAAGATTTTTCTGTATTTTCATGACTATGAAAATTGTACATTCACACTGAAGGCATCAAAACTATGAATTACCACATGTGGAATTATATACTTAACAAAAAAGTGTGAAACAACTGAAATTATGTCTTATATTCTAGGTTCTTCAAAGTATCCACCTTTAGCTTTGATGACTGCTTTGCACACTCTTCGCATTCTCTTGATGAGGTTCAAGAGGTTGTCACCGGGAATGGTTTTCCTTCACAGGTGTGCCCTGTCAGGTTTAATAAGTGGGATTTCTTGCCTTATAAATGGGGTTAGGACCATCAGTTGTGTTGTGCAGAAGTCTGGTGGATACACAGTTGATAGTTAGATAGACTGTTAGCTGCTTTTTTCTTGCCATAATACAAATTCTAAGTAAAGAAAAACGAGTGGCCATCATTACTTTAAGAAATTAAGGTCAGTCAGTCCGAAAAATTGGGCAAACTTTGAAAGTGTCCCCAAGTGCAGTGGCAAAAACCATCAAGCGCTACAAAGAAACTGGCTCACATGAGGACCACCCCAGGAAAGTAAGACCAAGAGTCACCTCTGCTTCTGAGGATAAGTTTATCCAAGTCACCAGCCTCAGGCCGGCGTCACACTCAGCGTATGCAAATACGGTCCGTATATTACGGCCGTAATACGCTGAAAAGTCCCGAAAATAGTGGTCCGTAGCTCCTCCGTAGGCAGGGTGTGTCACCGTTTTTTGCGCATGGCATCCTCCGTATGTAATCCGTATGGCAGCCGTACTGCGTGTTTTTATCGCAGGCTTGCCAAACCGACATACGCCTATACAAGGGATCCATGTGTTAAAAAAAAAATAAAAACATATATACTGTTATATATGTCAGTAGATATATATATATATATATATATATATATATATATATATATACATATATATATATATATATATATATATATTATTCCTTCATACAGCGCGAGATAGCAAAAAGCCGGTAATTCAATTACCGGCTTTTGCTTTCTCCTTCCTAAACCCGACATGATATGAGACATGGTTTACATACAGTAAACCATCTCATATCACCATTTTTTTTGCATAATCCACACTACTAATGTTAGTAGTGTGTATCTGCAAAATTTGGCCGTTCTAGCTCTTAAAATAAAGGGTTAAATGGCGCAATTTTCTCCGCCAGAGTAGTAAAGCCAGTGACTGAGGGCAGATAATAGCCTGGAGAGGGTCCACGGTTATTGGCCCCCCCTGGCTAAAAACACCTGCCCCCAGCCACCCCAGAAAAGGCACATCTGGAAGATGCGCCTATTCTGGCACTTGGCCACTCTCTTCCCATTCCCGTGTAGCGGTGGGATATGGGGTAATGAAGGGTTAATGCCACCTTGCCATTGTAAGGTGACATTAAGCCTAATTAATAATGGAGAGGCGTCAATTCTGACACCTATCCATTATTAATCCAATTGAATGAAAGGGTTAAAAAAAACCACACATTAATAAAAATTATTTTAATGAAATAAAAACAAAGGTTGTTGTAATATTTTATTTAACGCCCAATCCAATCACTGAAGACCCTCGTTCTGTAAAAGAAAAAACATAATAAACCAACAATATACTTACCTTCCGCAGATCTGTAAAGTCCAACGATGTAAATCCTTCTGAAGGGGTTAAAACATTTTGCAGCAAGGAGTTCCGCTAATGCAGGCTGCTCCTTGCTGCAAAACCCCAGGGAATGAAGCTAAAAATAGGTCAATGATCTATTTTTAGCTTCATTTGCGGTGAGGCGCCCTCTGCTGGCTGTTCATAGATCGTGGGAACTTTCCTAGAAAGTCATGTCGGGTTTAGGAAGGAGAAAGAAAAAGCCGGTAATTGAATTACCGGCTTTCAAGCTGTATAGCGCTGGAATAAATATTAATATATATACCGTACATATATGTGTCTCACTGACCTATTCGATGTGTACACATTTATTCTACCTATTGGACTGGAAGCTGTCAGTGTGATTTTACTGTACACCGCACTGAATTACCGGCTTTTCTCTCTAACACCGCTGCGTATTTCTCGCAAGTCACACTGCTTGTCCGTGTGTAATCCGTATTTTTCACGCTTCCATAGACTTTCATTGGCGTATTTCTTGCGCAGTACGGTGACAAACGCAGCATGCTGCGATTTTGTACGGCCTTAGAAAGCCGTATAATACTGATCAGTAAAATACGGCAGATAGGAGCAGGGGCATAGAGAATAATTGTGCCGTATTTTTTGCGAGTTTTACGGACGTAGTTTCTGCGCTCTTACGTCCGTAAAACTCGCAAGTGTGACGCGGCCTCAGAAATAGCAGGTTAACAGCAGCTCAGATTAGAGACCAGGTCAATGCCACACAGAGTTCTAGCAGCAGACACATCTCTACAACAACTGTTAAGAGGAGACTTTGTGCAGCAAGCAGGCCTTCATGGTAAAACAGCTGCTAGGAAACCACTGCTAAGGACAGGCAACAAGCAGAAGAGACTTGTTTGGGCTAAAGAACACAAGGAATGGACATTAGACCAGTGGAAATCTGTGTTTTGGTCTGATGAGTCCAAATTTGAGATCTTTGGTTCCAACCACCGTGTCTTTGTGCGACGCAAAAATGGTGAACGGATGGACTCTTCATGCCTGGTTCCCACCGTGAAGCATGGAGGAGGAGGTGTGATGTGTGGGGGTGCTTTGCTGGTGACACTGTTGGGGATTTATTCAAAATTGAAGGCATACTAAACCAGCATGGCTACCACAGCAACTTGCAGCGGCATGCTATTCCATCCGGTTTGCGTTTTAGTTGGACCATCATTTATTTTTCAACAGGACAATGACCCCAAACACACCTCCAGGCTGTGTAAGGGCTATTTGACCAAGAAGGAAAGTGATGGGGTGCTACGCCAGATGACCTGGCCTCCACAGTCTCCAGACCTCAACCCAATCGAGATGGTTTGGGGTGAGCTGGACCGCAGAGTGAAGGCAAAAGGGCCAACAAGTGCTAAGCATCTCTGGGAACTCCTTTAAGATTGTTGGAAGACCATTCTCAGTGACTACCTCTTGAAGCTCATCAAGAGAATGCCAAGAGTGTGCAAAGCAGTCATCAAAGCAAAAGCTGGCTACTTTGAAGAACCTAGAATATAAGACATAATTTCAGTTGTTTCACACTTTTTTGTTAAAGGGAACCTGTCACCCCCCCCCCCCCCCCAGGCATTTGTAACTAAAAGAGCCACCTTGTGCAGCACTAATGCTGCATTCTGACAAGGTGGCTCTTTTAGTTATTGTTCGTTGCACTGCAGAAATAATCGCTTTTGAATTTGGTCCCTCATACCTGTGAAATCACCAGGGAGCCAGGTCTTTCCCCCCTCATCCAGACACCTCCCAGCCGTCACTCTGCGAGAAGGGCGCCGCCTCCTCAGCGTTATTCAGTTGTCCAGGCGCCTGCGTGATCATATTCTGCCTTGGGCATGCGCAGTTCGCGCTGCCCGACAACTGACATCACTTGATGTCTGGTTTACTGTGCCTGCGTGAACCTGCGGGATCTCGGGCCGCGCGTGCAGGCAGGCGCAGTAAACAAGACATAAAGTGATGTCCGTTGTCGGGCAGCGCGAACCGCACATGCCCAAGGCAGAATATGACTGCGCAGGCGCCTGGACAACTGAATAATGCCGAGGAGTTATAAACGCCTGGGGGAGGGGGGGGGAGGGTGGCAGGTTCCCTTTAAGTATATAATTCCACATGTGTTAATTCATAGTTTTGATGCCTTCAGTGTGAATGTATCATTTTCATAGTCTTGAAAATACAGAAAAATCTTTAAATGAGGTGGTGTGTCGGGAGGGCAGTAATGTCACGATGGGGGCAGGCATGCGGCGCTGTTGTTGCCTAATGGCATCCTGTGATAATCTAAAGACTTTTGTATCAGGGGACTCATGTGCTTGACGCCTACGCTTATATGCATTGTTTTGATCCCAGCGATGCTGTTGCTCTTCAAAAGTCTCATTTGCCCTTTGTTGTCTTCGACCTTGTGCCTTTGCTGCTTTCATTTAATTGCCATTGGCGTACTTTTTATGAGGAGCCATGTTGGCGTTGATATTTTCTTTTTAAAGGGGTTTTCCCACAAACAAAATTTCATTTTAAAAATTGTCTGTATCTGACCGTGTACCGAACAAACCACAGCTCCTGGGCAGGGGAAGAAGCAAAAGACAATACTGACATTACAGCAGGAGATCGCAGAGGATGCATTTTGTAAGGTAAATTTGTTTTAAAAACAGTCAGTGAAATGTTTTACCTGACAAAATGAATCCTCTGTGATCTCCTGCTGTAACGTCAGTATTGTCTTTTGCTTCCTCCCCTGCTCAGGAGATGTCTTATGCTCCGTATGCAGTCAGACACAGTCAATTTTTAAAATGAACTTTTGTTTCTGGGAAAACCCCTGTAATGTGACCGGCTTCCTCTGCCTGTAGACACATCGCGCATCTGCCGCCAGGATCAGCCGAATGATTCACTGCACCTGCGCGTAATTCACGCAGGTGCAGTAAATCAGACCGCTGCCATCTTTGTGCAGACAGATATCGGCGGTGACATTAAAACTATGCATGCACTCCTCCTGTACAAAGATGGCAGCAGTCAGTGAATCGTTCGGCTGATCCCGGCGGCGGCGTGTTCGCGACGGTGTTCCGCTGGTGGTACCATGCAAGAGGCTGCGTGAGTGTGTGAAGGAGTGTGTGGTGCATACGGCGTATAGAGTGTGTGTCAGTGTAAGTGTTGCTTACGGCATATAGTGTGTGTGTGTGTGTACAGTGTTTCGCTGGTGGTACTGCACAATAGTTTGGTACCAGCAGCAGTTTCCATATTGAGACACCCATCACTTGGGTGTCCCAATATGGCTGTCGGTGAACTTCCTCCGCTTGGAATTCTGGGATATGGTGACATCTGGACAGAACAGGAAATGAAAACATTACAAGGATATATATATACTAGATGGTGGCCCGATTCTAACGCATCGGGTATTCTAGAATATGCATGGCCACGTAGTATATTGCCCGGCCACGTAGTATATTGCCCAGCCACGTAGTATATTGCCCAGCCACGTAGTATATTGCCCAGCCACGTAGTATATTGCCCAGCCACGTAGTATATTGCCCAGCCATGTAGTATATTGCCCAGTGATGTAGTATATTGCCCAGCCACGTAGAATATAGCAGAGCCACGTAGTATATTGCCCAGGCACGTAGTATATTGCCCAGCACAAAGCCACGTAGTATAGAGACTTAAAAAAAAAATAACCATATACTCACCATCCGCCGCCTTTCCCGCCCCTCGCCACGCTCCCGGGACCGCTCCATTGCAAGCGGCAGCTTCCGGTCCCAGGGCTGGTGTGATCAGGACCTATGATGACATCGCGGTCACATGATCGTGACATCACGGCAGGTCCTTGTCGCACACCAGCCCTGGGCCCAGAAGCTGCCGCTTGCAATGGAGCGGTCCCGGGAGCGTGGCGAGGAGCGGGAAAGGCGGCGGAGGGTGAGTATAGCAGGTTTTTTGTTTTTTTTATTATTTTTAACATGACCTATTTTTACTATTGATGCTGCATAGGCAGCATCAATAGTAAATAGTTGGGGACACACAGGGTTAATAGCAGCGGTAACGGAGTGCGTTACACCGCGGGCCGTTACCGCTGCCATTAACCCTGTGTGAGCGGTGAGTGGAGGGGATTACGGAGGGGGCGCCGGGCAGTGAGTGTAGGGGAGGGACTAATCGGACTGTGCCCGTCGCTGATTGGTCGCGGCAGCCATGACAGGCAGCTGCTGAGACCAATCAGCGAACGAATAACCGTGACAGAAGGACAGACAGACAGACGGAAGTGACCCTTAGACAATTATATATATACTAGATGGCAGCCCGATTCTAAAGAATCGGGAGTCTAGAATCCATATATACTTTATTTATTCAAATGTAAGAATAATACAATTAATAAATAATAGTAAGAAAGAACAAAAATAGGCAGTATATGGAGAAAACACCAAACAAAAGTTCAAAATTGGTGTGAAAATGTCACTGAACCACTTCACAACTAAATATATATAGTTTTGGTAAATGGTATTATCATTTTTTTGACGAAATTCGGCAGGAGCTTGAAGAGCAACGTCACTGGGCCCGCCTCCACGCAGTAGAAACTTGCTGTGAGGTAAAAATTCAAAAATCACACCAAAATGGCGGGCGGAGTGTGTCACAGTACGGCACGTTTCTGATTGGTCGCTCGCAGCAGGCGGCAACCAATCAGACACTGGACACTGTTGACGTCACTTATCTCCGGACATTAGCTCCGGACATTAGCTCCGGACATTAGCTCCGGACATTGCCACGGAAGTTGGCACAAATTGCAGGAAGTAGTATTCTAGGCAATTATATATTAGATAACATTATATGGTAAAAATGAATGATATATTGCTGTCATTCAAAACTACAACTCGTACCGCAAAAAAGTAAAACAAAAAATATGTGGAAGCAGAAATTGTCCAAGAAGGGTTAAAGGTACATTCACACATGCATAAAACAAGGCAATAATGTTGTGCGGCGGATAGCGCATACTCTAAGTGACCCCACAGACCCCAATGCGGTTTCTGATACCGACCATTCAGATTTCAGCTATGGAATATGTAAGAGGACATCTGATTGGTTGCTAGTGGTAACTGCATTCATACCGTGCTAGGACATGACGTCACAGAACGTCAGAGCGAGCCCTAGGTGCCCGGGGAACGGCAGACGCTGCTAACAAAGCGCACACTATGTCGCCCGCTCCTCCCGGAGGCGCTAGTGACTGCGGCCTATGTCCCGGTACCCGCACTGAGGAGGTCTCTGTATTCTCGTCCGTCCCACACTTCCCTCCGTTTCCGTGCACTCACCCGCCCCCCTCGGTTAGCGGGCCGCGGCGCTCCTCAGGCGGCTCCCGGTGCTGTGCACACAGCCTCCATCTGCTCCTCACCTCCCTCCTCATCCCCCTGCTGAGGCGCAGGGGCGCGCACCGTGCGGGAGCCCGCGGAGAAGTGCACAGGCCGGGGCAGGAGGCGGGTGTCAGCGCCTGTGTGCGGTCATTTCACCTGGCAGCAGACTGCGGTGTTACCTGTGGGGGGCGCTGTGCTGGGATTCCACAACAAAGGCTCCACATCACATTCACATTAGTCTTTTGGAGTAGGTCAGCTTTGAAAAACGCTTGAAACATCGTAAATAATTAGAAAAAAAGACGCTGGCAAGAATCTTCCTATTCATTCCTTTGTTCAGTGCTTTGTCTTTTTTTTCCCTTCAGGTTTTGAAGAAAAAACCTTGTGAGGTAAAAAGAAATTGCAGTGTCCAAAAAGGCTGCAAATAATTCCATCAGGAAACGACAAATACTCCCCCAAAAGCTCATAAAAGGAGCGTCTCTACTAGAAGGAGATGCGTCGCCTGACGAGCTCTTCCTTGGCGGAAACGCTTCAAGAAAAACCTGGCGGTCTTTGGCGGTATTTTCCTGTTTTGGGTTTTTTTTTTTCTGTAATTTAAGCTATGACGACTGAAGAAGAATGGACATTTTATTTATTTTATCTCAAGGCTGTGTGCCCATGTTGTGTTTTTTATGCGTTTCCACCACGTCTTTTGCCGCAGCGGAAAAGCTTAAAAAAACGCATTCCCATGCAATCCTAACTGATTCTGCAGTTGCTGTGCCCATGCTGCGGATTTTCCCACTGCGGAATCGAATATCGATAAAATCTGCAGCATGTTCATTATTTCTGCGGAATTGCGGCTATTCCGCCACCATAGGATTGCATTGAAACGCTCACTTTATGCATATGGCTGTGCCCACCATGCGTAAAGTGAGCGCTTCATGTGCGGATGGTACCCAGGGTTTGCAGGAGAGGAGACTCTCCTCCAGGCCCTGGGTACCATATTCCTCCCGGCTCTCAGTGGTGCACGTGATGGCTTCCATTCCCAGGGATGAATTGCGCGAATCACCTGAGATGACGTCGCGGTCACTCAACCGTGACGTCACAAAGGTCCTTTGGGCAAATCATCCCTGGGAACGGAACATACCGGGAGCGCCGCTGAGGAGATCGGGGGCCGGCAGAAGGTGAGAATAACTATATTTTTTATTATTTTTAACATTCTATCTTTTACTATTGATGCTGCGTAGGCAGCATCAATAGTAAAAAGTTGGTTACACTTGTCAAGCACTATGCTTGACAAGTGTGACCAACCTGTCAATCACTTTTCCAAGCAATGCTTCAAATCGCTTGTAAAGCGCAAGCATTCTGCAAGCTAAAAACGCTTGTGTTTTGCGGGAAAACGCATGCGAATTCTGCATGCGTTTTACCCGCAGCAGGGAGTTGCAGAAATTCTGCAGACATTTCCACAGCATTTCTGCAATGTGGGTACATAGCCTTACAGTTTCCAGACCCAAAAGAGACAGAAATGTGCAGAGCAACAGCGATTTTACATTGCTGGACAATGTAATGTAATTAGAGGGGTTTTTTTCCAGGATAAATATTCCTGAAAAAAAAGGCGTCATGTGCACATACACGAAAAATCATTTTGACCACCTCAAAAAAAAACACATATGCTGATAGCTTAAGGGTGTGTGCACACCAGGACCCCAATTAAGCAAAAAAAAGTCAAAATTTCGGCGCAGCTTTTGGCGTTTTCAGGCAAAAAAAAACAAGTATGACGATCGCTTAAGGGTGTGTGCACACCAGGACCCCAATTAAGCAAAAGCAAAAAAAAGTCACAAAATTTCGGCGCAGCTTTTGACGTTTTCAGGCAAAAAAAAAAAACAAGTATGACAATAGCTTAAGGGTGTGTGCACACCAGGACCCCAATTAAGCAAAAGCAAAAAAAGTCACAATTTCAGCGCAGCTTTTGGCATTATCAGGTCAATACTTCTCAGCTACGCCAAAACTGTTGTGTGTTGTGACGCTGAAGAGGGGTGACGTGGCGGACATGTGCAAGCCACTCAGCAATTGCTCCTGATTGATGAAGAGACGCACTCCTCTTCATGAATCCGGAATGTCTGACTCCACCATGCCCCATCATCGAGAAAGTCGCCAGTCTTGATTAATCAGGGCGTATGTTTGTTTTAGATGGACAAAACTTAAGGAAACTCTCCTTTTCTCTTACGGTTTGTAAACCTGAAGCATCTCTTTTAGCTTGTTTTTTTGCTGTTATTTTCTGAGCCCTTTTATGTTATGACATTTCTTTTTGGAATATTTTTTCCAGCATTTTGTGACATTTTCCGGATTATTTTCTTTTAACTCAATCAACAATGAAGAAAAACCACTAGCAGTTTTTGAAGCAGAAATACTGACAAAACGCTCAAAAGACATCCAGGCGCCTTTTTAGCCTTCCCATTAACTTCTATTATAAAGTTCCCGAGTGGAAACAGCTGGAAGAATGGTCGTCACTTAATTTAACCACTTGATGTCCTTGTAAACGTAAAGCAATTAAAAGTCACACAGACAGAATTCACCGCAGTTCAGGCTGTGAGGGAGCGCAGCTTCAGTGACATCACCGCTAGTCACTGAAGCTGCTCTTGCAGCATCTCATTCACCTGTAGTTTTCAGCCGACATGATCGCATCTTGGCACCATCCAGGTTGAAAACTGTATATAGACATGGATTGCGACGTGGGACACAACGACAGAGAGGTATGGTATATTGTTGCTTTTTTTTATTTTTATTACAGGAGATCGAGGACTTCGCAGGAATTAGGTGTGGTTGTAAGTATGGTTCGGTCAGATGTGACATCATTTGAAGTGTGACATATTTAAAGTGTAACATCAGAAATATACCAGAAATCGGTCAGACGGTTAGACTAATCACTGTCTTCTAATTTTACTTACCTTTTCTTCTCTTAGAGTATGTGCACACGTCTGGATTTTATGCAGAAATTTCCTGAACAAAACCGGAGATTTTCTGCATAAAATCTGCATGCGTTTTTCTGTTTTTGCGCATTGTTTTCCGAAGCTTCCCAATGCATTAACCCCTTTCTGTCACTAGACGTACCATTCCATCCATGTGGGGTAGGCCCTACTTCCCATGGACGGAATAGTAAGTCATAGGCGATCGACTGTGCCCACGGGGGGAGCGCGGCCAATCGCCGCCGGGTGTCAGCTGATTATTACAGCTGACATCCTGCAATATGTGCCAGGAGCTGTCACGGACCGCTCCCGGCACATTAACCCCCGGCACACTGCGATCAAAGATGGTAGCAGCGTTCCGGCGGCATAGGGAAGCATCGCCCAGGGAGGGAGCTCCCTGCGTGCTTCCCTGAGACCCTCCGAGCAACGCGATGTGATCGCGGTGCTCAGAGGGTCTCCTACCTCTTCCTCCCTACAGGCTCCGGATCCAAAATGACCGCGGGGGGCCTTCCCGGTCCTGCAGGGAGGTGGCTTGCAAGCGCCTGCTCAGGGCAGACACCGGCAAGCCTCATTCAGTGCCTGTGTGATCGCTGATCTGACACAGTGCTCTGCAAAGTGTCAGATCAGCGACCTGTCACTGTAACATGATGTCCCCCCGGGGCAATGATGCAAAGTAAAAAATAAAATATTTACAAGTATAAAAAAAAAAAAATCCTAAATAAAGAAGAAAAAAATATTGTTCCAATAAATAAATTTCTTTGTCTAAATAATAAAAAAAAAAACAATAAAAGTACACATAATTAGTATGGCCGCGTCCATACTGACCCGGCCTATAAAACTGTCCCACTAGTTAACCCTTTCAGTGATCACCGTAAAAAAAAAAAAAAAAAACGAGGTAAAAAAACAACTCATTATTATCATACCGCCAAATAAAAAGTGGAATAACACACGATCAAAATGACGGATATAAATAACCATGGTACCGTTGAAAACGTCATCTTGTCCCGCAAAAAACGAGCCACCATATAGCGTTATCAACAAAAAAATAAAAAAGTTATAGTCCTCAGAATAAAGCGAAAAATAATTATTTTTTTTATATAAAATAGATTTCAGCGCCAAAACATAAAAACTTATATAAATGAGGTATCGCTGTAATTGTACTGACCCGAAGAATAAAAATGCTTTATCAATTTTATCAAACGTGGAACGGTATACACGCCCACCCAAAAGAAATTCACGAATTGCTGGTTTTTGTTCATTCTGCCTCACAAAAATCGGAATAAAAAGCGATCAAAAAATGTCACGTTCCCGAAAATGGTACCAATAAAAACGTTAACTCGTCCCCCAAAAAACAAGACCTTACATTACTGTGTGAACCAAAATATGGAAATATTATAACTTTCAAAATGTGTGACAGCTGCCAATCATAAAAATCCGCTAAAAAAACAGCTATAAAAGTAAATCAAACCCCCCTTCATCACCCCTTTAGTTATGGAAAAATAAAATTTTAAAAATATATTTATTTCTATTTTCCCATTAGGGTTAGGGTTTGGGCTAGGGTTAGGGTTGAGGCTAAAGTTAGGGTTGGAGTTGGGGCTAAAGTTAGGGTTAGGGCTACAGGTAGGGTTAGGGCTACAGTTAGGGTTGGGGCTACAGTTAGGGTTGGGGCTACAGTTAGGGTTGGGGCTACAGTTAGGGTTGGGGCTAAATTTAGGGTTTGGATTACTTTTACGGTTGGGATTAGGGTTAGGGGTGTGTCAGGGTTAGGGGTGTGATTAGGGTTATGGTTGGGATTAGGGTTAGGGGTGTGTTGGAGTTAGGGGTGTGGTTAAGGTTGGGATTAGGGTTAGGGGTGTGTTGGGGTTAGGGATGTGGTTGGGATTAGGGTTAGGGGCATGTTCAGGTTAGGGTTGGGATTAGGGTTAAGGGTGTGTTTGGGTTAGGGTTTCAGTTAGAATTGAAACTCTAATTTTCAATTTTAGGCACATCAAGGGCTCTCCAAATGAGACATGGAGTCCGATCTCAATTCCAGTCAATTCTGCATTGAAACAGTAAAACAGTGCTCCTTCCCTTCCGAGCTCTCCCGTGCGCCAAAACAGGAGTTTACCCCAACATATGGGGTATCAGTGTACTCAGGACAAATTGGGTAAGAACTTTTGGGGTCCAATTTCTCTGGTTACCCTTGGGAAAATAAAAACTGGGGGAGCTAAAAATCATTTTTGTGGGGAAAAAATGATTTTTTATTTTCACGGCTCTGCGTTATAAACTGTAGTGAAACACTTGGGGGTTCAAAGTGCTCACCACACAAGTTCCTTAGGGGGTCTACTTTCCAAAATGGTGTCACTTGTGGGGGGTTTCAATGTTTAGGCACATAAGGGGCTCTCCATACGCGACATGGCGTCCCATCTCAATTCCAGTCAATTTTGCATTGAAAAGTCAAATGGCGCTCCTTCCCTTCCGAGCTCTCCCATGTGCCCAAACAGTGGTTTACCCCCACATATGGGGTATAAGCATACTCAGAACAAATTGCACAACAACTTTTGGGGTCCAATTTTTTCTGTTACCCTTGGGAAAATAAAAAATTGGGGGCGAAAAGATCATTTTTGTGAAAAAATATGATTTTTTATTTTTACAGCTCGACATTATCAACTTTTGTGAAGCACTTGGTGGGTCAAAGTGCTCACCACACATCTAGATAAGTTCTTTAGGGGGTCTACTTTCCAAAATGGTGTCAATTGTGGGTGGTTTCAATGTTTAGGCACATCAGGGGCTCTCCAAACGTGACATGGCATCCTATCTCAATTCCAGTTAATTTTGAATTGAAAAGTCAAATGGCGCTCCTTCCCTTCTGAGCTCTGCCATGCGCCCAAACAGTGGTTTACCCCCACATATGGGGTATCAGCATACTCAGAACAAATTGTACAACAACTTTTGTGGTCCAGTTTCTCCTGCTACTCTTGGTAAAATAAAAAAAATTGGAGCTAAAGTAAATTTTTTGTGAAAAAAGTTAAATGTTCATTTATTTTTTTTAAACATTCCAAAAATTCCTGTGAAACACCTAAAGGGTTAATAAACTTCTTGAATGTGGTTTTGAGCACCTTGATTGGTGCAGTGTTTAGAATGGTGTCACACTTGGGTATTTTCGATCATATAGACCCCTCAAAGTGACTTCAAATGTCATGTAGTCCCTAAAAAAAATGGTGTTGTAAAAATGAGAAATTGCTGGTCAACTTTTAACCCTTATAACTCCGTAACCAAAAAAATTTTGGTTCCAAAATTGTGCTGATATAAAGTAGACATGTGGGAAATGTTACTTATTCAGTATTTTGTGTGACATAGCTCTGATTTAACCCCTTAGCGACCACCGATACGCCTTTTAACGGCGGCCGCTAAGGGTACTTAACCCCTCTGTGACCTTAGACGTCCTATCCCGTCGAGGTGCCCTGGGCTTATCTGACCCTGGACGGGATAGTACGTCATAGCCGATCGGCTGCGCTCACGGGGGGAGCGCGGCCGATCGCAGCCGGGTGTCAGCTGCTTATCGCAGCTGACATCCGGCACTATGTGCCAGGAGCGGTCACGGACCGCCCCCGGCACATTAACCCCTGGCACACCGCGATCAAAGATGATCGCGATGTGCCGGCGGTGCAGGGAAGCACCGCGCAGGGAGGGGGCTCCCTGCGGGCTTCCCTGAGACCCCCGGAGCAACGCGATGTGATCGCGTTGCTGCGAGGGTCTCACCTCCCTCCCTGCTCCCTCCAGCCCCGGATCCAAGATGGCCGCGGATCCGGGTCCTGCAGGGAGGGAGGTGGCTTCACAGAGCCTGCTCAGAGCAGGCACTGTGAAGCCTGCAGCGCTGCATGTCAGATCAGTGATCTGACAGAGTGCTGTGCAAACTGTCAGATCACTGATCTGTGATGTCCCCCCCTGGGACAAAGTAAAAAAGTAAAAAAAAAAATTTTTCCAAATGTGTAAAAAAAAAAATAAAAAAAAATATTCCAAAATAATGAAAAAAAAAATATATTATTCCCATAAATAAATTTCTTCATCTAAATAAAAAAAAAAAAACAATAAAAGTACACATATTTAGTATCGCCGCGTCCGTAACGACCCGACCTATAAAACTGTCCCACTAGTTAACCCCTTCAGTAAACACCGTAAGAAAAGAAAGAAAAAAAACGAGGCAAAAAACAACGCTTTATTATCATACCGCCGAACAAAAAGTGGAATAACACGCGATCAAAAGGACAGATATAAATAACCATGGTACCGCTGAAAGCGTCATCTTGTCCCGCAAAAAACGAGCCGCCACACAGCATCATCAGCGAAAAAATAAAAAAGTTATAGTCCTGAGAATAAAGCGATGCAAAAATAATTATTTTTTCTGTAAAATAGTTTTTATCGTATAAAAGCGCCAAACCATAAAAAAATGATATAAATGAGGTGTCGCTGTAATCGTACTGACCCGAAGAATAAAACTGATTTATCAATTTTACCAAACGCGGAACGGTATAAACGCCTCCCCCAATAGAAATTCATGAATAGCTAGTTTTTGGTCATTCTTCCTCACAAAAATCGGAATAAAAAGCGATCAAAAAATGTCACGTGCCCGAAAATGTTTTCAATAAAAACGTCAACTCGTCCCGCAAAAAACAAGACCTCACATGACTCTGTGGACCAAAATATGGAAAAATTATAGCTCTCAAAATGTGGTAACGCAAAAAATATTTTTTGCAATAAAAAGGGTCTTTCAGTGTGTGACGGCTACCAATCATAAAAATCCGCTAAAAAACTCGCTATAAAAGTAAATCAAACCCCCCTTCATCACCCCCTTAGTTACGGAAAAATAAAAAAAAATGTATTTATTTCCATTTTCCCGTTAGGGCTAGGGTTAGGGTTAGGGCTAGGGTTAGGGCTAGGGCTAGGGTTAGGGTTAGGGCTAGGGTTAGGGCTAGGGTTAGGGCTAGGGTTAGGGTTGGGGCTACAGTTAGGGTTGGGGCTAAAGTTAGGGTTAGGGTTTAGATTACATTTACAGTTGGGAATAGGGTTGGGATTAGGGTTAGGGGTGTGTCAGGGTTAGAGGTGTGGTTAGGGTTACCGTTGGAATTAGGGTTAGGGGTGTGTTTAGATTAGGGTTTCAGTTATAATTGGGGGGTTTCCACTGTTTCGGCACATCAGGGGCTCTCCAAACACGACATGGCGTCCGATCTCAATTCCAGCCAATTCTGCGTTGAAAAAGTAAAACAGTGCTCCTTCCCTTCCGAGCTCTCCTGTGTGCCCAAACAGGGGTTTACCCTCACATATGGGGTATCAGCGTACTCAGGACAAATTGGACAACAACTTTTGTGGACCAATTTCTCCTGTTACCCTTGGGAAAATACAAAACTGGGGGCTAAAAAATAATTTTTGTGGGAAAACAAAAAGATTTTTTATTTTCACGGCTCTGCGTTATAAACTGTAGTGAAACACTTGGGGGTTCAAAGTTCTCACAACACATCTAGATAAGTTCATTGAGGGGTCTAGTTTCCAATATGGGGTCACTTGTGGGGGGTTTCTATATGTTTAGGTACATTAGGGGCTCTGCAAACGCAATGTGACGCCTGCAGACCAATCCATCTAAGTCTGCATTCCAAATGATGCTCCTTCCCTTCCGAGCTCTGCCATGCGCTCAAACGGTGGTTCCCCCCCACATATCGGGTATCAGCGTACTCAGGACAAATTGGACAACAATATTTAAGGTCCAATTTCTCCTGTTACCCTCGGGAAAATACAAAACTGGGGGCTAAAATATAATTTTTGTGGAAAAAAAAATATTTTTTATTTGCACGGCTCTGCGTTATAAACTGTAGTGAAATACTTGGGGGTTCAAAGCTCTCACAACACATCAAGATGAGTTCCTTAGGGGGTCTACTTTCCAAAATGGTGTCACCTGTGGGGGGTTTCTACTGTTTAGGTACATTAGGGGCTCTGCAAACGCAATGTGACGCCTGCAGACCATTCCATCTAAGTCTGCATTCCAAATGGCGCTCCTTCCCTTCCGAGCCCTCCCATGCGCCCAAACGGTGGTTCCCCCCCACATATGGGGTATCAGCGTACTCAGGACAAATTGGACAACAACTTTTGGGGTCCAATTTCTCCTGTTACCCTAGGGAAAATACAAAACTGGGGGCTAAAATATAATTTTTGTGGGAAAAAAATTTTGTTTTATTTTTATGGCTCTGCATTATAAACTTCTGTGAAGCCCTTGGTGGGTCAAAGTGCTCACCACACATCCAGATAAGTTCCTTAGGGGGTCTACTTTCCAAAATGGTGTCACTTGTGGGGGGTTTCAATGTTTAGGCACATCAGTGGCTCTCCAAACGCAACATGGCGTCCCATCTCAATTTCTGTCAATTTTGCATTGAAAAGTCAAACGGCGCTCCTTCCCTTCCGAGCTCTCCCATGCGCCCAAACAGTGGTTTACTGCCACATATGGGGTATCAGCGTACTCAGGACAAATTGGACAACAACTTTTGAGGTCCAATTTCTTCTCTTACCCTTGGAAAAATAAAAAATTGGGGGCAAAAATATAATTTTTGTGAAAAAATATGATTTTTTATTTTTACGGTTCTGCATTATAAACTTCTGTGAAGCACTTGGTGGGTCAAAGTGCTCACCACACATCCAGATAAGTTCCTTAGGGGGTCTACTTTCCAAAATGGTGTCACTTGTGGGGGGTTTCAATGTTTAGGCACATCAGTGGCTCTCCAAACGCAACATGGCGTCCCATCTCAATTCCTGTCAATTTTGCATTGAAAAGTCAAACGGTGCTCCTTCCCTTCCGAGCTCTCCCATGCGCCCAAACAGTGGTTTACTGCCACATATGGGGTATCAGCGTACTCATGACAAATTGGACAACAACTTTTGGGGTCCATTTTCCCCTGTTACCCTTGGTAAAATAAAACAAATTGGAGCTGAAGTAAATTTTTTGTGTAAAAAAGTTAAATGTTCATTTTTATTTAAACATTCCAAAAATTCCTATTAAACACCTGAAGGGTTAATAAACTTCTTGAATGTGGTTTTGAGCACCTTGAGGGGTGCAGTTTTTAGAATGGTGTCACACTTGGGCATTTTCTATCATATAGACCCCTCAAAATGACTTCAAATGAGACGTGGTCCCTAAAAAAAAATGGTGTTGTAGAAATGAGAAATTGCTGGTCAACTTTTAACCCTTATAACTCCCTAACAAAAAAAAATTGGTTCCAAAATTATGCTGATGTAAAGGAGACATGTGGGAAATGTTACTTATTAAGTATTTTGTGTGACATATCTCTGTGATTTAATTGCATAAAAATTCAAAGTTTGAAAATTGCGAAATTTTCAAAATTTTCGCCAAATTTCCGTTTTTTTTCACAAATAAGCGCAGGTAATATCAAAGAAATTTTACCACTATCATGAAGTACAATATGTCATGAGAAAACAGTGTCAGAATCACCAGGATCCGTTGAAGCGTTTCGGAGTTATAATCTCATAAAGGGACAGTGGTCAGAATTGTAAAAATTGGCCTGGTCATTGACGTGCAAACCACCCTTGGGGGTAAAGGGGTTAAACCACAGCGCCGTTAATTAACGGCGCTGTGGAAAAAGTAAATAGCGCCCCCCAGAGTCGGATTTTCTCCGGGGTCTCGGCTGCCGAGGGTTGCCGAGACCCCAGAGAACATGATTCGGGGGGTTTTTAACCCACCCCGCATTTGCGATCGCCGGTAATTAACCGTTTACCGGCGATCGCAAAAAAAAAAAAAACGCGATCTCTTTTTAATTTCTCTGTCCTCCGATGTGATTGCACATTGGAGGACAGAGAAAAGGGGTCCCAGATAGGTGAGTATCGGGGGGCTATCTCCCCCAATGCTCCTCGTGTCTCCCGGTGGGCGCCGCCATCTTCAAAATGGCGGGCGCATGTGCAGTGCACCCGCCGGCCGGCCCCGCGAGAATCTTTGGGGTCTCGGCTGCCGGGGGTAGCCGAGACCCCAAAGAGCATGATCGGGGTCGGTTTTAGCGACCCCTGTTTTGCGATCGCTGGTATTTTACTGTTTACCGGCGACCGCAAAAAAAAAAAAAAAAAAGTGAAATTCTCTGTCCTCTGATGTGATCGCACATCAGAGGACAAAGAAATAGGGGGATTCGGGGACCCTGCCATACTCACCTGTGTCCCTGGGTCCTCCTGCTGCTCCTCCTGGCCGCCGGCAAAACAAAATGGCGGGCGCATGCGCAGTGCGCCCGCCATCTGTCTCCATCTGCCGGCCGGCAGGAGAAGAGCAGTTGGGGCTAAAATTAGGGGTAGGGGTTAGGGCTAGGATTAGGGTTAGGGCTAAATTTAGGGTTAGGGTTGGGGCTAAATTTAGGGTTAGGGTTGGGGCTAAATTTAGAGTTAGGGTTGGCGCTAAGTTTAGGGTTAGGCTTCTTTCACACTTATGTCGGTACGGGGCCGTCGCAATGCGTCGGCCCGACATACCGACGCACGTTGTGAAAATTGTGCACAACGTGGGCAGCGGATGAAGTTTTTCAACGCATCCGCTGCCCAATCTATGTCCTGGGGAGGAGGGGGTGGAGTTACGGCCACGCATGCGCGGTCAGAAATGGCGGATGCGACGTACAAAAAACGTTACATTGAACTTTTTTTGTGCTGACGGTCCGCCAAAACACTGATCCAGTGCACGACGGACGCGACGTGTGGCCATCCGTCACGATCCGTCGGCAATACAAGTCTATGGGCAAAAAACGCATCCTGCGGGCACATTTGCAGGATCCGTTTCTTGTCCAAAACGACGGATTGCGACGGATGCCAAACAACGCAAGTGTGAAAGTAGCCTTAGGGTTAGGGTTGGGGCTAAAGTTAGGGCTAGGGTTGGGGCTAAAGTTAGGGTTAGAGTTGGGATTAGGGTTAGGGTTTGGATTAGGGTTTGTATTAGGGTTAGGGTTGGCATTAGGGTTACGCTTGGGATTAGGGTTAGGTTTGGGATTAGGGTTAAGGTTAGGGTTGTGATTAGGGGTGTATTGGGATTAGGGTTAGGTTTGAGGTTAGGGTTGAGATTAGGATTAGGGGTGTGTTGGATTTAGGGTTTTGATTAGGGTTATGGTTAGGGTTGACATTAGGGTTGTTTTGGGGTAAGGGTTGTGATTATGGTTAGGGTTAGTGATTAGGATTATCGATCAGGTTGGGATTAGGGTCAGGGGTGTGTTGGGGTTAGGGTTGGAGCTAGAATTGGGGGGTTTCCACTGTTTAGGTACATCAGGGGGTCTCCAAACACGATAGCCAATTTTGCGCTCAAAAAGTCAAATGGTGCTCCCTCCCTTCTGAGCTCTGCCGTGCGCCCAAACAGTGGGTTACCCCCACATATGGGGCATCAGCATACTCGGGATAAATTGGACAACAACTTCTGGGGTCCAATTTCTCCTGTTACCCTTGTGAAAATAAAAACTTGGGGGCTACAATATCTTTTTTGTGGAAAAAAAAATATTTTTTATTTTCACGACTCTGCATTCTAAACTTCTGTGAAGCACTTGGGCATTCAAAGTTCTCACCACACATCTAGATAAGTTCCTTGGGGGGTCTAGTTTCCAAAATGGAGTCACTTGTGGAGGGTTTCTACTGGTTAGGTACATCAGGGGCTCTGCAAACGCAACATAATGCCCGCAGACCATTCTATCAAAGTCTGCATTCCAAAACGGCGCTCCTTCCTTCCGAGCTCTGCCGTGCGCCCAAACAGTGGTTTACCCCCACATATGGGGTACCAGCATACTCAGGACAAATTGGACAACAACTTTTGGGGTCCAATTTCTCTTGTTACCCTTGTGAAAATAAAAACTTGAGGGCTAAAAAATCTTTTTTGTGGAAAAAAAAAAATTTTTTTATTTTCACGACTCTGCATTATAAACTTCGGTGAAGCACTTGGGCATTCAAAGTTCTCACCACACATCTAGATAAGTTCCTTAAGGGGTCTAGTTTCCAAAATGGTGTCACTTGTGGGGGGTTTCCACTGTTAAGGCACATCAGGGACTCTCCAAACGTGACATGGCGTCCAATCTCAATTCCAGCCAATTCTACATTGAAGAAAGTAAAACGGCACTCCCTCTCTTCCAAGCTCTGCGGTGCGCCCTAACAGTGGTTTACCACCACATATTGGGTATCGACGTACTCAGGAGAAATTGCACAACAACTTTTGTGGTCTAATTTCTCCTGTTACCCTTGTGAAAATAAGAATTTGTGGGCGAAAAGATCATTTTTGTGTAAACAAAAGCGATTTTTTTATTTTCACGGCTCTACGTTATAAACTTCTGTGAAGCACTTGGGGGTTCAAAGTGCTCACCACACATCTAGATAAGTTCCTTAAGGGGTCTAGTTTCCAAAATGGTGTCACTTGTGGGGAGTTTCCACTGTTTAGCCACATCAGGGGCTCTCTAAACGTGACATGGCGTCCAATCTCAATTCCAGCCAATTCTGCATTGAAAAAGTCAAACGGCGCTCCTTCATTTCTAAGTTCTGCGGTGCGCCCAAAAAGTGGTTTACCCCCACATATGGGGTATTGGAGTATTCAGGAGAAATTGCATAACAAAATTTATGGTTACATTTCTGTTTTTACACTTGTGAAAATAAAAAAAATGGTTCTGAATTAAGATGTTTGCAAAAAAAAGTTAAATGTTCATTTTTTCCTTCCACATTGTTTCAGTTCCTGTGAAGCACGTAAAGGGTTAATAAACTTCTTGAATGTGGTTTTGAGAGCCTTGAGGGGTGTAGTTTTTAGAATGGTGTCACACTTCATTATTTTCTATCATATAGACCCCTCAAAATGACTTCAAATGTGATGTGGTCTCTAAAAAAAATGGTGTTGTAAAAATGAGAAATTGCTGGTCAACTTTTAACCCTTATAACTCCCTAACAAAAAAAAATTTTGTTTCCAAAATTGTGCTGATGTAAAGTAGACATGTGGGAAATGTTATTTATTAACTATGTTGCATGACATATCTCTCTGATTTAAGGCATAAAAATACAAAGTTTGAAAATTGCAAAATTTTAAAAATTTTCGCCATATTTCCGTTTTTTCATAAATAATCGCAAGTAATATCGAAGAAATGTTACCACTAACATGAAGTACAATATGTCACGAAAAAAACAATCTCAGAATCAGCGGGATCCATTGAAGCGTTCCTCATAACCTCATAAAGGGACAGTGGTCAGAATTGTAAAAATTGGCCCGGTCATTAACGTGCAAACCACCTTTGAGGGTAAAGGGGTTAAATAGCGGGAAATCCGTGATAAATCTCCAAAATTAATGAACATGATGTGTTTTTATTGCGGAAAAAAAAATGCAACATGTGGACAATAATTGCGATGGGATTATTAATGTACGCATTTTTTAAACCTTTTTTGTGGCGGAAAACCTCCGAAAAAAACGCGAAGAATCCGGAACGTGTACACATACCCTTACCCTGCTCTTTAACCATGCTCACGTTTGCCCTCACCTTTTTTGCTCCACTGATCTTCACTCTCCTTCGCTATCCCCAAACCCCTGCACCCTCGAACCAAATAACTATCTCCCCTCTCTCCTACTCCCCTAACTCACTTCATCTGCAGACCTGCTCCTTAACTTCAGACTGCTCCTACTAAAATATAATATAAGCCGATCACTCTTCTTCACCCACCTGCTTTCCCTTTCTATGATTCTTCTCACTGCTGGCGACATATCCCCCAATCCTGCCCCTCCTCCACGGCCTCATAAATTCCACTAATCCTCACCCCTATACTTCTCACAATAAAAGAAACTACAGCAATACCTAACACTTAAAATCTGTGCCACTGCCCCCCAGGCCCCTGCTTCCGCTCTCTGGAGCACTTTGGAATGCCCGCTCCGTCTGCAACAAGCTCCACGTGATCCACAATCTTACCTTCCTGACCCTCACTAAGACCTGGCTGACGCCCCATGACACGGCCTCCCCTGCTGCACTGAGTTACGGTGGCCTCCACTTTACGCACAGTCTTCGCTCTGGCAACAGACATGGCAGAGGAGTGGGTTTCCTTCCTTCTAAAAACTGCTCCTTCCACCCTATCCAACCCCTACCCTCCTGTCACGGGGGTATTGGGTAGACTACAGCTGATTACCCGGGCCCCTGCGATATCCCTCAGACTAGGGAAAACCCTGTCTGTCCCTCTCCCAGAATTTACACTGATGGTGTGCTTGTCTGGGCCGCCAGGACTGACCCTGACTCCTGTTTCAGCCCTATGCTGAAACCTCCACCCGCCACCCAGTGATAAGACCACACACCAACCTACACAGAAAGCACAGACAGGGAAAACTAAAAATGCACCACGCCGCAGACACACAGGAAAATACTATAATGTGCACAGGGCAAAACAGTCACAAATATAGGAAGGAGAAATATGACAAAGGATAATACACCACCAGATACGATACTTCTACTCCTAGACCACCACTCCAGACCGAGATCACCAGGCACAAGACACAAGCTATAATCGGCGACGTCCAAAGTCCAGAATGACTATTTAAAGGCCATGGGCGTGACCCAGCCTCCAACCAGATTACCTGCTAGATTAAGCCTGGATAACCTGGATAAAATCCAGCCGGCGCCACTGAGCGTATAGTGGACAAATGTGGAATTACCGCTGTCTGTCGGACGCCCTAGTGTGAATAGCATCCGACATGACACCTCCCTTATCCTCCCTTCTTTCGAGGTTCACTCTGTCCATATCGACCCTGCCTCTAATGTCCAAATGGCTGTCATACCAACCACCAGGTTCAGCCACTGCCTTCATTGACCAATTCTCCACCTGGCTTCTTCAGTTTCTCTCTGCTGACATCCCGACCATTATCATAGGGGACTTTAATATCCCTACTGACACCCGCCAGCCAGCAGCCTCCAAACTCCTGCCCCTTACCTCATCCTTTGGACTTACTCAGTGGTCCTCCACAGCCACCCACACAGATGGACATACACTAGACCTCATCTTCACCCGCCTCTGTTCCCTATCTAATCTCACAACCTCTCCCTTCCCCCTATCTGACCACCATCTACTCACCTTCTCATCCTTATCCTCCTCACCTTCCCCCAATGTCCAGGCACTAGCACATCCTCTCAGAAACCTCACACACCTAGACATTCACAGACTCTCAGACTCCCTACTAACTCTGTCCTCCATATCTTCACTCCACGACACGGATAGCGCCACCGCTTTCAATACGCCACCCTCACATCAGCCATAGACTCAGTCGCCCCTCTCATGCATGGCAAAGTGCGACAAATCAATAGGCAACCCTGGCACAACAATCTCACCAAGCGGAGCGGCGTTGGGAGAAAACACGCCTACCAGACGACTTCACTGCTTTCAAACAAGCTACACTTGCCTTCAAGTTAGCCCTCAACTCTGCTAAACAGACCTATTTCACAAACCTTGTATCTTCATTATCCTACAACCCAAAACCACTGTTCAGCACATTCAACTCTCTCCTTCACCCATCACTGCCTCCTCCAACTCCCCTAATCTCTGCCGGGGACTTTGCCACCTACTTCAAAAATAAGATCAACCAAACAAGGCAAATCTTTACTGTTCCACGGTCCACCACCCCAACCACTCCATATACCAGACCTCTGCCCTTCCCTAATAACCTCTCTCTCCAACATCACTGAAGGAGAGCTTACTCACCTCCTTTCCAAATCGTACGTCACCACCTGTGCACTTGACCCCATCCCTTCCCACGTGCTCCCCAATCTCACTAACATGCTCATTCCAGCCCTAACCCATCTCTTCAACCTATCGCTATCTTCTGGTACCTTCCCTTCTGCCTTCAAACATGCCACCATCACACTCATCCTCAAAAAAACTAACCTTGACCCAACTGCAATGCTCAGCTATCGCCCCATATCACTGCTCAGTTTTGCTTTCAAACTTGTTGAGCAATATGTCCATGCTCAACTTTCCTCCCACCTCTCATCTAACTCTCTCCTTGACAACCTCCAATCTGGCTTCTGCCTCCACCACTCCACCGAAACTGCCCTGATCAAAATCACTATTGACTTACAGCCAAAGCTAACAGACAGTTCTCCATTCTCCTCCTTCTCGACCTGTCCTCTGCCTTCAACAATATTCTTTCTATTTAGGGGGGGATTTTTTAACAATTTATGGGAGGGAGATTATAGTTATAGTCAATAAGGTGAGTAATAAAACATAACAGAGTTATCTAAAACTTGTTCTATTAAACAAGTAATTGAGAAAATATATTCAAAGAGAAATCAACAGAGAGAAAAAAAAGGTTAATGCGGAAGGAAAAGTTAGGAAAGGTAGAGGGGACGGGGAAGGAAAGAAAAGGGCATAGGAGAAGGTTAGATCAGATAAACGTGGAGAGCAGGGACAGGGGAAAAGATTATCCTTATTAAAACAATATAATAAAATGATTTTCAATTTGCTTCATTAAATATGTAATTGTACTTCTTGGCATATAATAAAGCTTTTAACCTAAAAGAGGGCATTCAACTTGAGGAAAGAAATAGGTTCCAAGATGACCATGTGGAATAGTATTTTTTTAAAGAATTGTTTCTTAGAGCGTAAGAATGTTCAAAAGAATTATTGGTAGACATTCTTTTCATTATTTCTGAAATGGTGGGAACATCTATTGATTTCCACTCTGTCCTCTGCCTTCAACACAGTTGACCACTGCCTACTGCTACAGATTCTTTCTTCCATTGGCATCAAAGACCTTGCCCTGTCCTGGATTGCCTCATACCTTTCCAACCACACATTTAGCTTTACGCCATCCCACACTACCTCCTCATCCCGCCCTCTCTCTGTTGGAATCCCTCAAGGCTCTGTCCTGGGTCTCCCATTTTTCCATCTATACCCTTGGCCTAGGACAACTCATAAAGTCCCATGGCTTGCAGTACCACCTGTATGTGGACGACACTTAGATCTACCTTTCTGGCCCAGATGTCACCTCTCTGCTGTCCAGAATCCCGGAGTGTCTATCAGCCAAATACTCCTTCTTCACCTCTCGCTTCCTAAAACTCAATGTAGACAAAACCGAACTCATCATCTTTCCTCCATCTCACGTATCTCCCCTACCCGACCTATCTATTATGGTAAACGGCATCACGCTGTCTCCCGCACCTGTAATCCGCTGCCTCGGAGTAACTCTCGACTCTTCCCTGTCTTTCAAACCGCAAACTCTTGCCACCTCCGGTCGCCTCCAACTGAAAAATATTTCCAGAATCCGTCCCTTCCTCAGCCCTCAATCTACTAAATCTCTTGTGCATGCCCTCATTATCTCCCGCCTTGATTACTACAACACCCTCCTCTATGGCCTCCTTGCTAACTCTCTTGCACCACTCCAGTCTGTCCTCAACTCTGGTGCCTGACTAATGCGCCTCTCTCCTCACTACTCCCCTGTTTCTCCCCTCTGCAAATCCCTCCACTGGTTCCCAATTCCCCAACGACTCCAGTTCAAACTATTAACACTGACCTACAAAGCCATCCACAACCTGTCCCCTCCCTTTATCTCTGAACTAATCTCCCAATATCTTCCCTCACGTAATCTTCGATCCTCCCAAGACGTCCTACTCTCCTCTATACTTATTTGTTCCTCACATAACCGCCTCCAAGATTTTCAAATATCCCCACCCTCTGAAATTCCACGCCTCAACACATCTGATTATCCACCACCCTCGGATCCTTCAGACATAACCTGAAAACCCATCTCTTCATGAAAGCTTACAGCCTGCAATAACCATTCTACCACCTCACCACCACCACCCGAGCTGCCGCCTCACCACCACCAGAGCTGCTGCACCCCAAACCTTCTGCCTCTTCCCCATAATCCCGTAGAATGTAAGTCCACAGAGACAAGGTCCTCTCCCCTCTGTACCAGTCTGTCATTTTAAATTTGTTTACTATAAATGATATCTATAACTTTGTATGTAACCCCTTCTCATGTACAGCAACATGGAATTAATGGTGCTATATAAATAAATAATAATAATAATATGGTTCAATTAAGAATATTAAAGGAGTCTGTGTCTTTATTTCAATCAAAGGACTTTATTCTTGCTGTGTCTTTTTTTCCTACAAATATAGGATTAGTCATGGATAGGTGTCTTATAGACGCTTCTCCATTACTAAGCCGTGGGCTTGATGTCACCTAACTGTGACATCAACCCCCTAAACTATTACTCCACTTGCCACCACTACAGGGCAAGTGGGGAGAGCCGGGCAAAGCGCCAGAATTGGCGCATCTTAGAGATGCGCCTTTTCTGGGGCGGCTGAGAGCTGCTGTTTTTAGCTTCCTATGCTATTACTATCAGCCCACAACTGTCTGCATAGCCTTTGCTTGTTATTAATTATGGGGGGACCCGACGTCATTTTTTTGGGGGGTCCCCCATTTTAATAGCCAGTAAAGTCTAAGTATACAGCTGTGAGCTGATATAAATAGCCTGGGAAGCTCCATGGGTATTACCCCCTTCCCAGGTTATAAACATCTGCCCCCAGTCGCTGGCTTTCCCTCTGTTTGTTTTGAAAATTATGCAGGAGCCCACACCATTTTTCCGGAAAGATAAACTTTTATTAAATGTACAGTAATTTGTACACACACTGTACTAATTGTATTTGTCACTGACAGCTAGATATCTACCTATTCTATTTGTAGTTACTGTATGTAATCCATCTCTTCTATCCAGTCGGCTCCTGCTGTGATTTTACACTACCGCTGCTGCTGAACTATCGGCTTTTCTTCTATCTATCTATGTAATATATATATATATATGTGTGTGTGTGTGTCACTGACATGTATATATCTATGTATTCTATGTGTATATACTGTATCTATTCTATCTATTCTATTCTAACCTGTCAGTGTGATTTTACTGTACCCGCATATGAATTGCCAGCTTTTCGTTTATCTATCTATCTATCTATCTATCTATCTATCTATCTATCTATCTATCTATCTATCTATCTTTTGAAGAATATTTCCTTTGAATATTATGTGCAAATGACTTAGAGAATTTCTCAATGTAAAGGCTCATGTTAAAATCTCATTGCAATCAGATAGCAATCACACTGCATTTGGATGTAAATTGGATGCTAGGTGTGAAAAATCGGCTTGTACTCGCATAAAAAATGCAAGACACTCGCATGACACTTGCATTACACCCGTCCGACTCTCCTGCATTAAAATCAGACCATACGGATCGGTTGGTCCGGGCCTTTCATGCTCGCTACCCGGGGAAACCTGGGGGTCTTGTGGCCCTTATTGAGAGGGAGGTACTGTCATGATCCAGTCTTGGGTTTGTTTCTGATTATTTTCTCCCCGGGATGGTCATGCGGGGGTTAATCTTCCTTACCTCGTTTTGGGATCTGTGTGGCTATTTCAGTCCGCTGTTACCTGCAAGCAGTGTCAGTCATAGTTACAGTTCCTGTCTCTGGCTTGAGCAGCTGACCCGTTATACCCTGATTTGTTCTCTGCCCGTTTACCTAGGTCCCGTTCCTGTGTTCCCCATGTGACTTTGCTCGTTGTAGTACTCACTCTCCGTGTTGTGACCCCTTGGTATTTGACTCGGCTTGTCCTCTGACCAGTTTAACTATATTGCGTCTCTGGCTTTCCTGCTCCCGATTGGCTCTGACTTCTTTGGCATGTTTCTGACCACGTAAATTGCTGTGGCCTCTGGTACTTTGTTCCCTCTCTGTTGCTGACCCGACTTTTTCTGACTACTCTTTCACCACCTAGTGGCTTCTGCCTGCTGCTCTGTGATTGCACTATGAGTGTACCTGTTTTCCTTCACCCCCCCCCCCCCCCCGGTGGAGGTTGTGTGCTACTGCACATAATAATAATGCGTATAATACTAATACTGCCCTTCAGCAGGCATTACAGAGAAATGTAAAAGTTATGGCTCTTGGAAAACGGGAGCAAAAAAACTGAATCTCAAAAATGAAAATGATTAGAGCCCTTAAAACATTGAATAGTGACGTTTCAGTGTATTTATGTGATGACGTGTATTTGGTGATTTGAAAGCTCGTAGAATTTCAATAAGGGTATCTGCACACGTTGCGGATTTGCCTGCGGATCTGCAGTGGATTGGTCGCTGCGGATTCGCAGCAGTTTTCCATCAGGTTTACAGTAGCATGTAAACCTATGGAAAACAAAATCCGCTGTACCCATGGTGTGGAAAATACCACGCGTAAACGCTGCGGTTTATTTTCCGCAACATGTCAATTCTTTGTGCTGATTCCGCAGCGTTTTACATCTGCTCCTCAATAGAAATCCGCACAAAAAAACACACGAAATCCGCGGAAAATCCATGGGTAATCCGCAGATAAAATGCATTTTTCAGAAACGGTGCAGAAAAATCTGCACACGAATCCGCAACATGTGCACATAGCCTAACAGTGAGCATAACGGGAGTCAAAAAAATATGCAGGTGTGTGAGCTCTTATTAATGCATTCAGAAATCCAGCCTTTGTAGGAACCATAATAAAAACTCATAACCACATATTTTTAGCATGTTAATCAGCAGATTATACACACAAGTTTTCTGCACAGAGACTTACATTGTGTCATTGCCACACTGTTGCAAGTGTTTGCCTCTTCCACTTCAAACACACTCTGGCAGGGAAGAGGTCATTGTTAGGGTTGATCAAATAGCTTCAGATAAGTCCTTATAGCTGTCAAGGTGAAAATATATATCTTTATACACTTTTGTACTTTTATGTTCTTATGCTGTGAAACAATAAGTTTTTTTCCTTCGCTTGCTAATGCAAATGTAACTGTATTTAACATGGCTGCCAGTATTCACCTTTGCCCTAGTTTTGCTTCTGCTAAAGAAGCAAGTTTCACATTACAGAAACTAAGTATCATTTCTATTGAAGTCGAAACTTGAAGTGACGTGGAGACAGGAGGATCCATCAGATGACATCAGGACCAACCAGAAAGACTGAATACTAGACATATTGCTTAAACCCCGCCTAACCCCGCCCTCTGCACACCTTCCCCCAATGGACCATATAATGCTGTGTATAGGAAATAAACAGTTCAGTTGCTGTGACGTTGCTACACCTTGTAGACACACGAGCATGCACTGAGTTTGAACCAGCCTTTGTCTGACTCATTCTTATCCGGTACCAATGCTCTTATTCTGATTTGGAATGACTGGTGAAGGAAGGATATTGTCGTGACGACCCCGACATAGCTATAGGGCTTACTGAATAGCTGCCTCTGTAACCTGAATACCTGGAGCGCTCCGATAATAAGCCGTTCATCGCCACAGCTGAATGTGTTGTGGCTGTGAAACAGCCACGAGACATGCAGTTGCGGGACCGAACAGGTGATTATCAAGAGCACTCCAGGTACCCGATGCAACTATTCGGTTAGCGCTTTAGCTATTTGGAAAAGCACTTATCCGAAGTTATTCGGTCAACCCTAGTCATTGTTTCCAAACAAGTCATCCAAGAGGAAAACCGATGGCAGAATTGATCCTATAGATTTCTATGTGATCGTTCCGTTTCAGCAAGCATTTTAGTTGTTGCTCAGGATTGGTTCTATAGCTGGCCCAAAAAAACAATGCATGCAGAGTTTTCTTATTTGGCTATGTATGTCGGACAGGTGCATAAGTTTTGCAGCAAGTAAATCCTTCTCAGGCATAAGAACTGACCAGACTAATAAATAGGATTCTTCCAGGCTTATTAAAAATGAATTTATATTAGATATACGTATGGTCCGATTTATGTCAATTGCATGTCTAACAATTTTACCTGTTCACAAATGGTTGTACCTTTCTTCTGTTTCCAGATCTCCTTGACATTAATTCATACCCTGCCTTTGTCCCATTTGTTTAATTCTCCATTTCATCTGTATTTTTCAACACCACCCATGCCATACATTCTGAACATTATCTACTCTGTAGCGTGGCTAAAGGTTGTATAGTCGACGGGAGATACGTGTCACATAGGTGGCTTGTCGCTCTGACATAACCATGCCTATCTATGTGTGTTTCAGGACCTGTGGTGATATCATAACCACATGTCTAATCATGTAATGGGTTCCTGGGTGTGGTTAGACCCATTAAAGACAGCCTAAGGGTACCGTCACACTATACGATTTACCTACGATCACGACCAGCGATACGACCTGGCCGTGATCGTAGGTAAATCGTAGTGTGGTCGCTGGGGAGCTGTCACACAGACAGCTCTCCAGCGACCAACGATGCCGAGGTCCCCGGGTAACCAGGGTAAACATCGGGTTACTATGCGCAGGACCGCGCTTAGTAACCCGATGTTTACCCTGGTTACCAGCGTAAAAAAAAAAAACAGCACATACTTACATTCCGGTGTCCGTCAGGTCCCTTGCCGTCTGCTTCCCGCACTGTGACTGCCGGCCGGAAAGTCAAAGCACAGCACAGCGGTGACGTCACCGCTCTGCTCTGCTTTCACTTTACGGCCGGCAGTCACAGTGCGGGAAGCAGACGGCAAGGGACCTGACGGACACCGGAATGTAAGTATGTGCTGTTTTTTTTTTTTTACATTTACGCTGGTAACCAGGGTAAACATCGGGTTACTAAGCGCGGCCCTGCGCTTAGTTACCCGATGTTTACCCTGGTTACAAGCGAACGCATCGCTGGATCGCATCGCTAGATTGGTGTCACACACACCGATCTAGCGATGACAGCGGGAGATCCAGCGACGAAACAAAGTTCCAAACGATCTGCTACGACGTACGATTCTCAGCAGGATCCCTGATCGCTGCTGCGTGTCAGACACAGCGATATCGTAACGATATTGCTGGAACGTCACGAATCGTACCGTCGTAGCGATCGAAATGGCAGTGTGTGACGGTACCCTAATGCTTAAGGCTCCAGGACTGAGCTTGAAGGACTGGACACTTTCTGTTCCTAAGCTAAAGGCTATTTGATTTCTGTTATCTACTATGTGGTTTATGGAGCAATAAACCCTGTGAACTTTTAATGGAACGTGCCTCCTGAGTGTCAACCGTCGCACCTGAGCGAGTGTAACCCCTACAACTCTCTCTCTCTGTTAGAAATGTAGATATTTACAGTGTTTTCTGCAGCATACCAAATCCTTTTCATCATGCAGTACACAATATCTGCACTATAGTCATTGAGGAAAATACATCATGTGCATCCATTGAATGTAGTAAGTGCCAAGGCCAAATCTGCCTAATGCTAAAGTGATGTCAGATCTGTCTGTTCCTTTGTAGATACAGAATAAAATGGCTGAGATTAGTGCCTAGATGCTGTATTACAATGGTGCCACACTATCACATAAGACTGGCAAAAGTGAAGTCAAAAGACACTGAGATGAAGTAAGATTAAAATCTTTTATCAGAACCTTTAGATAGTATTGCTTCAAACTGATGTTCACACTGATATATGGCTAAAGTAGTCATTATCGAAAACAACAATATTTATTAACTGTTCTCGCTATTAACATACATTAAATCTAGTGTTCAGTTAAGGTCCATTTACAGTAGATCATTTTGTGGCATTAAATGACCTCCGATTGGTAAATATTTACCTATTGGATGTCATTTACTAACTTATTCATCCAGGCAGTAATAGATCATTCAATGCGCATAGGCTGCCATCAGGGCCAGACTGGCCATCGGGCAATTCTGGCAAATGCCAGAAGGGCCTGTCTGGTCATGGGCCGCATTGTCTGCTTTGTTGTTAACAGAACCAGTGTTCTCAAGACACCCATACTGTTAAGAGGTGTGACAAAGCACAAAGTGCTAGCCAGCCATAGGGAACATTAGAAATATTGGTCTTGCAGTAAATCTTGCTTTCCACCATCCAGGGAAATATTAGTAATATATCCCATCTGGTGCTTGGGGATGGGACGGCATGGGCCTGTGTGATTTCAAATGCCAGGGCTGAATTTCAGCCCCAGTCCGTACCTTGCTGCCATTGTT
Organism: Ranitomeya imitator; assembly: GCF_032444005.1. Taxonomy (NCBI): domain Eukaryota; kingdom Metazoa; phylum Chordata; class Amphibia; order Anura; family Dendrobatidae; genus Ranitomeya; species Ranitomeya imitator. Next base: position 733,975,642 of record NC_091282.1, on the reverse strand, counting down.
CTCGGCAGCACAGGTACAGTTTGTGCTGCCGAGGACGATGATCTTTTGTGACAAAAGATCATTTTGCACAATGAATGAGTTTTGGTTGTTCATCGTGTGATCGCCAACCTGTTTAGACTGCAAAATTATCTTGAAAGAGTATTTTTAATAATGAACCTTTAGTTTGCCTATTTCCACGCACATCTGTATGGCAATTTCATGGATGAGTTGAACCTGACTGGATGATTTTACTAAATGACGGATTGATGGTACATTAAAGGCATCTACCTCATGCAAGCTGGTTGAGTGCCGCATATTTTTTCCTCTTCTCCTCTTGAAAATCTAATTAACCCCTTAACGACCGCCGATACGCCTTTTAACGGCATCAGTTAAGGGTACTTAAATCACAGCGCTGTTAATTAATGGCGCTGTGGAAAAAGTGAATAGCGCCCCCCCCCCAGAGTCGGATTTTCTCTGGGGTCTCGGTTGCCGGGGGTACATGATTCCGGGGGGTTTTTACCGACTCCCGAGTTTCGATCGCCGGTTAATTAACCGTTTACCGGTGATCAAAAAAAAAAAACGCGATTTCCCTTTTAATTTCTATGTCCTCCGATGTGATCGGGGGTAGCCGAGACCCCAAAGAACATGATCGGGGTCGGTTTTTACCGACCCCTGTTTTGCGATCGCCAGTAATTAACTGTTTACCGGCGGTCGCAAAACAACAAAACAAAAAAAAAGCGATGTGTAATTCTCTGTCCTCTGATGTGATCGCACATCAGAAGACAGAGAAATAGGGGGAGTCGGGGACCCTATTATACTTACCGGTATCCCTGGGTCCTCCTGCATCCTCTCCTGCCCACCGGCTTCTTCATGGGGAAAGAAAATTGCGGGCGCATGCTCAGTGCGCCCGCCATCTGTCGCCATCTGCCGGCCGGCAGGAGAGAGCAGTTGGGGCTAAAATTAGGGTTACGGTTAGAGTTAGGGCTAAAGTTAGGGTTAGAGTTGGGGCTAAATTTAGGGTTAGGGTTGGGGCTAAATTTAGGGTTAGGGTTGGGGCTAAATTTAGGGTTAGGGTTGGGGCTAAATATAGGGTTAGGGTTGGGGCTAAATTTAGGGTTAGGCTTCTTTCACACTTGCGTCGCTACGGGGCCGTCGCAATGCGTCGGCCCGACATACCGACGCATGTTGTGAAAATTGTGCACAACGTGGGCAGCGGATGCAGTTTTTCTATGCATCCACTGCCCAGTCTATGTCCTGGGGAGGAGGGGGCGGAGTTACGGCCATGCGCCGTCAGAAATGGCGGATGCGACGTACAAAAAAAACATTACATTGAACTTTTTTGTGCCGACGGTCCGCCAAAACACAACTGATACAGTGCACGACGAACGCGACGTGTGGCCATCTGTCGCGATCCATCGGCAATACAAGTCTATGGGCAAAAAATGCATCCTGTGGGCACATTTGCAGGATCCGTTTTTTTGTCCAAAACGACGGATTGCGACGGATGACAAACGACGCAAGTGTGAAAGTAGCCTTAGGGCTAGGGTTAGGGTTGGGGCTAAAGTTAGGGTTAGGGTTGGAGCTAAAGTTAGGGCTAGGGTTAGGGTTGGGGCTAAATTTAGGGTTAGGGCTAGGGTTGGGGCTAAAGTTAGGGCTAGGGTTGCGGCTAAAGTTAGGGTTAGAGTTGGGATTAGGGTTAGCGTTTGGATTATGGTTGGTATTAGGGTTAGGGTTGGCATTAGGGTTACGCTTGGGATTAGGGTTAGGTTTGGGATTAGGGTTAAGGTTAGGGTTGTGATTAGGGGTGTATTGGGATTAGGGTTAGGTTTGAGGTTAGGGTTGAGATTAGGATTAGGGGTGTGTTGGATTTAGGGTTTTGATTAGGGTTATGGTTAGGGTTGACATTAGAGTTGTTTTGGGGTTAGGGTTGTGATTATCGTTAGGGTTGTGATTAGGATTATGGATCAGGTTGGGATTAGGGTTAGGGGTGTGTTGGGGTTAGGGTTGGAGTTAGAATTGGGGGGTTTCCACTGTTTAGGTACATCGGGGATCTCCAAACACGACAGCCAATTTTGCGCTCAAAAAGTCAAATGGTGCTCCCTCCCTTCTGAGCTCTGCCGTGCGCCCAAACAGTGGGTTACCCCCACATATGGGGCATCAGCGTACTCGGGATAAATTGGACAACAACTTTAGCAGTCCAATTTCTCCTGTTACCCTTGTGAAAATAAAAACTTGGGGGCTACAAAATCTTTATGTGGAAAAAAAATATTTTTTATTTTCACGACTCTGCATTCTAAACTTCTGTGAAGCACTTGGGCATTCAAAGTTCTCAACACACATCTAGATAAGTTCCTTGGGGGTCTAGTTTCCAAAATGGGGTCACTTGTGGGGAGTTTCTACTGTTTAGGTACATCAGGAGCTCTGCAATCGCAACATAACGCCCACAGACCATTCTATCAAAGTCTGCATTCCAAAACGGCGCTCCTTCCCTTCCGAGCTCTGCCGTGCACCCAAACAGTGGTTTATCCCCACATATGGAGCATCAGCGTACTCGGGATAAATTGAACAACAACTTTTGAGGTCCAATTTCTCCTGTTACCCTTGTAACTTGGGGGCTACAATATATTTTTTGTGAAAAAAAAAAAAAAATTATTTTCACGACTCTGCATTATAAACTTCGGTGAAGCACTTGGGCATTCAAAGTTCTCACCACACATCTAGATAAGTTCCATGGGGTGTCTAGTTTCCAAAATGGTGTCACTTGTGGGGGGTTTCCACTGTTTAGGCACATCAGGGGCTCTCCAAACGCGACATGGCGTCCGATCTCAATTCCATCCAATTCTACATTGAAAAAGTAAAACGGCACTCCTTCTCTTCCAAGCTCTGCGGTGCGCCCAAACAGTGGTTTACCCCCACATATGGGGTATTGACATACTCAGGAGAAATTGCACAACAACTTTTGTGGTCTAATTTCTCCTGTTACCCTTGTGAAAATAAGAATTTGTGGGTGAAAAGATCATTTTTGTGTAAACAAATGCGATTTTTTATTTTCACGGCTCTACGTTATAAACTTCTGTGAAGCACTTGGGGGCTCAAAGTGCTCACCACACATCTAGATAACTTCCTTAAGGGGTCTAGTTTCCAAAATGGTGTCACTTGTGGGGGATTGCCACTGTTTAGGCACATCAGGGGCTCTCTAAATGTGACATGGCATCCAATCTCAATTCCAGCCAATTCTGCATTGAAAAAGTCAAACGGCGCTCCTTCACTTCCAAGCTCTGCGGTGCGCCGAAACAGTGGTTTACCCCCACATATGTGGTATCGGCGTAATCAGGAGAAATTGCACAACAAAATTTATGGTTTAATTTCTGTTTTTACACTTGCGAAAATAAAAAAAAAATGGTTCTGAAGTAAAATGTTTGCAAAAAAAAGTTAAATGTTCATATTTTCCTTCCACATTGTTTCAGTTCCTGTGAAGCACATAAAGGGTTAGTAAACTTCTTGAATGTGGTTTTGAGAACCTTAAGGGGTGCAGTTTTTAGAATGGTGTCACACTTGGTTATTTTCTATCATATAGACCCCTCAAAATGAATTCAAATGTGATGTGGTCCCTAAAAAAAATGGTGTTGTAAAAATGAGAAATTGCTGGTCTACTTTTAACCCTTATAACTCCCTAACAAAAAAAAATTTTGCTTCCAAAATTGTGCTGATGTAAAGTAGACATGTGGGAAATGTTATTTGTTAACTATTTTTCATGACATTTCTCTCTGGTTTAAGGGCATAATTATACAAATACAATTTTCGCCATATTTCCATTTTTTTCATAAATAATATCGCAAGTAATATCGAAGAAATGTTACCACTAACATGAAGTACAATATGTCACGAAAAACCATCTCAGAATCAGCGGGATCCGTTAAAGCGTTCCAGAGTTATAACCTCATATAGTGACAGTGGTTAGAATTGTAAAAATTGGCTCCGTCATTAAGTACCAAATTGGTTCTGTCACTAAGGGGTTAAACTAGTGTTCTGGCTGCATAGAACAGCAATAAAATTGATAACAGTTTAGTAATAATGGGCTATGCCAGCGCTGAGAAATCAAGCATAGAAGCCACAAGCAAACTAGGCTAAAAATTCATTGTGGGCGTGTCATGGTGTTCCAAGTGACCCCAATACGCTTCTGGGCTAATTTGCATATGGCTTTAAAGCTTGATTTCTCAGCGCTGATACGTCGGATTACTACAAGACAGGTATTTTTATTGTTCTAGGACCCATACAACTGAACCACTAGTCTATTTTTGAGGCATGCTGGCACATAGCGAGATGAGTTACTAGAGTAAGGATCATCCTGATTGGATACACTTTGTTGTGGTTAGATGGCTTTTACATTTTTAATAAAAAAAATATGTGAACTGAGTACCCTATGTTTTTTACATGTGTTACTATTTACTTTCTGCAATTTGCCTACTCATTTTTTTCTATTCTAGGTTATATGTTTCTGATAATAGCCACAGTGTGAATATGTACCTACAGTATAGACCAAAGTTTGGACACACCTTCTTATTTAAAGATTTTTTTTGTATTTTTATGACTATGAAAATTGTACATTCACGCTGAAGGCATCAAAACTATGAATTAACACATGTGGAATTATATACTTAACAAAAAAAGTGTGAAACAACTGAAATTATGTCTTATATTCTAGGTTCTTCAAAGTAGCTGCCTTTTGCTTTGATGACTGCTTTGCACACTCTTGGCATTCTCTTGATGAGCTTCAAGAGGTAGTCATCGGGAATGGTTTTCACTTCACAGGTGTGCCCTGTCAGGTTTAATAATTGGGAATTCTTGCCTTATAAATGGGGTTGGGACCATCATTTGTGTTGTGCAGAAGTCTGGTGGATACACAGCTGATAGTCCTACTGAATAGACTGTTAGAATTTGTATTATGGCAAGAAAAAAGCAGCTAAGTAAAGAAAAATGAGTGGCCATCATTACTTTAAGAAATTAAGGTCAGTCAGTACGAAAAATTGGGAAAACTCTGAACGTGTCCCCAAGTGCAGTGACATAAACCATCAAGCACTACAAAGAAACTGGCTCACATGAGGACCGCCCTAGGAAAGGAAGACCAAGAGTTACCTCTGCTTCTGAGGATAAGTGTATTCGAGTCACCAGCCTCAGAAATCGCAGGTTAACAGCAGCTTAGATTAGCAACCAGGTCAATGCCACACAGAGTTCTAGCAGCAGACACATCTCTACAACAACCGTTAAGAGCAGACTTTGTGCAGCAGGCGTTCATGGTAAAATAGCTGCTAGGAAATCACTGCTAAGGATAGGCAACAAGCAGAAGAGACTTGTTTGGGCTAAAGAACACAAGGAATGGACATGAGACCAGTGAAAATCTGTGCTTTGGTCTGATGAGTCCAAATTTGAGATCTTTGGTTCCAACCACCGTGTCTTTGTGCGACGCAGAAAAGGTGAACTGTTGGACTATACATGCCTGGTTCCCACCGAGAAGCATGGAGAAGGAGGTATGATGGTGTGGGGGTGCTTTGCTGGTGACACTGTTGGGGATTTATTCAAAATTGAAGGCATACTGAACCAGCATGGCTACCACAGCATCTTGCAGCGGCATGCTATTCCATCTGGTTAGCGTTTAGTTGTACCATCATTTATTTTTCAACAGGACAATGACCCCAAGCACACCTCCAGGGTGTGTAAGGGCTATTTGACCAAGGAGGAGAGTGATGGAGTGCTACGCCAGATGACCTGGCTTCCACAGTTACCAGACCTGAACCCAATCGAGATGGTTTGGGGTGAGCTGGACCGCAGAGTGAAGGCAAAAGGGCCAACAAGTGCTAAGCATCTCTGGGAACTCCTCCCAGATTGTTGGAAGACCATTCCTGGTGACTACCTCTTGAATCTCATCAAGAGTATGCCAAGAGTGTGCAAAGCAGTCTTCAAAGCAAAAGTGGCTACTTTGAAGAACCTAGAATATAAGACATAATTTCAGTTGTTTCACACTTTTTTGTTAAGTATATAATTCCACATGTGTTAATTCAAAGTTTTCATGCCTTCAGTGTGAATCTACAATTTTCATAGTCATGAAAATACAGAAAAATCTTTAAATGAGAAGGTGTGTCCAAACTTTTGGTCTGTACGTTACATATCACCCTTATACTAATAGGTGTGCCGGCCCATGTTTTTATTTTTGGGTGCTTACATTAGCATAATGATACATGAATATTACATGTTGAACTCATGTACATGAGGGCAATATAGCAAATGTACAAAAGCAATTTTAACAATGCCCATATAGTGCATGAATGGGTGCATACCCAGTCTCCTTTGTGTGTGTTCCTTGATTACGGGGTGGTTGCTGCCAAGATCCCTCACATGGAAAATTGTTTCTCTGGCAACTCTTCAACTAAAAGAAGAGAATCCAGTAGAAGGAGTCAATTTTACAGTCATGAAACCTTGTTACAGTGGGCGGAAATAAGTATTTGATCTGTTGCTGACATTGTAAGTTTGACCACTGAAAAAGACATGAACAGTCTATAATTTTAAGGGCAGGTTAATTTTAACATTGAGAGATAGAATATCAATAATAAAATCCATAAAATCTCATTGTAAAAATTATATAAATTTATTTGCATTTTGCAGTGAGAAATAAGTATTTGATCTCCTACCAACCATTAAGAGTTCTGGCTAGTACAGAGCAGTTAAACGCTCCTAATCAGCTAATTACCCGCTGTCATGAATCGGGGGTTGTTTGGTTGGCCCCAGTTCTTTTCTGAAGGGGATTTATTTATATCCCAGTTCCGGTTTGTAAATCGCAGCTCTCTGGCGCCCCCTTACCCTCAGGTCAGACAGGGAACTGGACCTAGGATAATTAGTCGCCAGAAAGGCTGCCTCGCTATGTACTGGCTAATGGGTACACTGCAGCGAGGGCGATATAACTACTCCCACTCAGGCGGGAAAAATAATAATCAATGCCGTCCGTCGCTACCAGCTTCCCCAAAAGCTCAGGACACTTTCGCTGCCACCAGCTCCTATTCCTTATTTAATAACGGGTCAGGAGCCAACCCAATCAGTAGCAATGGCTTAGGTCAGAGGCTTTAGGGTAAGTTTTAGAGCAACTTTTACTCCAAAAAAGATTAGTCAGTGTTTACAAGAGTATATAAAAGATTTTATAAAAAGAGACAATTATCATATCTACAGACAATTACAAAGTAAAAAGGGAATAAAGATGAAAATACACTTACAGTTGCTTATGTAATTTCATAGCAGACCATGCGGTGCGGGAGAGGGGCGATACATCAAAATGCATCATAGTGTATCTCAGCTAGCTCCCTGGACTAGTGCAAAATGAGCTCCCACTATCTTATACCTGTGCCCAAATCCAAGGCACTCCCCCTGTGGTGACCTCACTGGGTGGCTGAATACATATCTTGGCGTATGAGCCTTGTAGAAGAAAGGCAAAATTATCATTATGCTGAGCATGACATGGGGGTTCATTTAAGTATAAACACGAAGTGGATACATAACCCGCTTATGGAGAAATGCATTCCTTGAATTCCGTTGGGTTTGGATCCTAGAGATTTCAGTGGTTCTTTGTTGTGAATTCTGTGATCAAGCTCCCTCCTGTGGTCACGAGTGGTATTGCGGCTTCTGAGTTTCCTTCCTCAGGTGATGAGGTTAGGTCGTTAGGTGCTGCTCTATTTAACTCCACCTAGTGCTTTGATCCTGGCCTCCAGTCAATGTTCTAGTATTGGTCTTGCTTCCTCCTGGATCGTTCCTGTGGCCTGTCTGCTCTGCATAAGCTAAGTTCTGCTTGTGTTACTTTTGTTGCTATATTTTCTGTCCAGCTTGCTTTTTTGGTTTTGCTTGCTTGCTGGAAGCTCTGAGACGCAGAGGGAGCACCTCCGTACCGTTAGTCGGTGCGGAGGGTCTTTTTGCCCCTCTGCGTGGTTGTTTGTAGGTTTTTGTGTTGACCGCAAAGCTATCTTTCCTATCCTCGGTCTATTCAGTAAGTCGGGCCTCACTTTGCTAAATCTATTTCATCTCTGTGTTTGTATTTTCATCTTAACTCACAGTCATTATATGTGGGGGGCTGCCTTTTCCTTTGGGGAATTTCTCTGAGGCAAGGTAGGCTTATTTTTCTTTCTTCAGGACTAGCTAGTTTCTCAGGCTGTGCCGAGTTGCATAGGGAGCGTTAGGCGCAATCCACGGCTACCTCTAGTGTGGTTTGATAGGTTTAGGGATTGCGGTCAGCAGAGTTTCCACGTCTCAGAGCTCGTCCTATGTTTTGTGGTTTTTATCAGGTCACTTGTGTGCTCTGAACGTCAAGGTCCATTGTGGTTCTGAATTACCTATTCATAACAGTACTGGAGGCCCAAAGTACTATGCTTCTCAATAGAGGGAAAAAAGAAGTTCTGAGACCATTTTTTTTCTTTGCACTGTGTTTTGCCTTTTTTTTCCCCTAGACATTTGGGTGGTTCAGGACACAGGTGTGGTGATGGACATTAAAGGTCTGTCTTCATGTGTGGATCTTCTCACTGCAAGAGTACAAAATATTCAAGACTTTGTGGCTCAGAATTCTATGTTGGAACCAAGAATTCCTATTCCTGATTTGTTTTCTGGAGATAGAGCTAAATTTCTGAGTTTCAAAAATAATTGCAAACTGTTTCTGGCATTGAAACCTGGCTCCTCTGGTGACCCAGTTCAACAAGTTAAGATCATTATTTCTTTATTACGTGGCGACCCTCAAGACTGGGCATTTTCCCTTGCGCCAGGAGATCCTGCATTATGTAATATTGATGCGTTTTTTCTGGCGCTCGGATAACTGTACGATGAACCTAATTCAGTGGATCAGGCAGAGAAAATTTGCTGGCTCTGTGTCAGGGTCAGGATGAGATAGAGATTTATTGTCAGAAGTTTAGAAAGTGGTCTGTGCTCACTCAATGGAATGAATGTGCTTTGGCAGCAATCTTCAGAAAGGGTCTCTCTGAAGCCCTTAAGGATGTCATGGTGGGATTTCCTATGCCTGCTGGTCTTAATGAGTCTATGTCTTTGGCCATTCAGATCGGTCGATGCTTGCGTGAGCGTAAATCTGTGCACCATTTGGCGGTATTATTTGAGCATAAACCTGAGCCTATGCAGTGCGATAGGACTTTGACCAGAGCTGAAAGGCAGGAACACAGACGTCAGAATGGGCTGTGTTTCTACTGTGGTGATTCCACTCATGCTATCTCCGATTGTCCTAAGCGCACTAAGCGGTTCGCTAAGTCTGCCACCATTGGTACGGTACAGTCGAAATTTCTTTTGTCCGTTACTTTGATCTGCTCTTTGTCTTCCTATTCTGTCATGGCATTTGTGGATTCAGGCGCTGCCCTGAATTTGATGGACTTGGAGTTTGCTAGGCGCTGTGGGTTTGTCTTGGAGCCCTTGCAGTGTCTTATTCCATTGAGAGGAATTGATGCTACGCCTTTGGCCAAGAATAAGCCTCAGTATTGGACCCAGCTGACCATGTGCATGGCTCCTGCGCACCAGGAGGATATTCGCTTTCTGGTGTTGCAAAATCTGCATGATGTGGTCGTGTTGGGGTTGCCATGGCTACAAGTCCATAACCCAGTATTAGATTGGAAATCAATGTCTGTGTCCAGCTGGGGTTGTCAGGGGGTACATGGTGATGTTCCATTTCTGTCTATCTCATCATCCACCCCTTCTGAGGTCCCAGAGTTCTTGTCTGATTACCGGGATGTATTCGATGAGCCCAAGTCCAATGCCCTACCTCCGCATAGGGATTGTGATTGTGCTATCGAGTTGATTCCTGGTAGTAAGTTTCCTAAGGGTCGACTGTTTAATTTATCTGTACCTGAGCACGCCGCTATGCAGAGTTACGTAAAAGAATCCTTGGAGAAGGGTCATATTCGGCCGTCGTCATCGCCATTGGGAGCAGGGTTCTTTTTTGTGGCCAAGAAGGATGGTTCGCTGAGACCTTGTATTGATTACCGCCTTCTAAATAAAATCACGGTCAAATTTCAGTACCCCTTGCCGTTGCTATCTGATTTGTTTGCTCGGATTAAGGGGGCTAGTTGGTTCACCAAGATAGATCTTCGTGGTGCATATAATCTTGTGCGTATTAAACGGGGCGATGAATGGAAAACTGCATTTAATATGCCCGAGGGCCATTTTGAGTACCTAGTTATGCCATTCGGACTTGCCAATGCTCCATCAGTATTTCAGTCCTTTATGCATGACATCTTCCGAGAGTACCTGGATAAATTCCTGATTGTATACTTGGATGATATTTTGGTCTTCTCGGATGATTGGGAGTCTCATGTGAAGCAGGTCAGAATGGTGTTCTAGGTCCTGCGTGCTAATTCTCTGTTTGTGAAGGGATCAAAGTGTCTCTTTGGTGTTCAGAAGGTTTCATTTTTGGGGTTCATTTTTTCCCCTTCTACCATCGAGATGGACCCTGTTAAGGTCCAGGCCATTTATGATTGGACTCAGCCGACATCTCTGAAGAGTCTGCAAAAGTTCCTTGGCTTTGCTAATTTTTATCGTCGCTTCATCTGTAATTTTTCTAGTATTGCTAAACCATTGACCGATTTGACCAAGAAGGGTGCTGATGTGGTCAATTGGTCTTCTGCTGCTGTGGAAGCTTTTCAAGAGTTAAAGCATCGTTTTTCTTCTGCCCCTGTGTTGTGTCAACCAGATGTTTCGCTTCCGTTCCAGGTTGAGGTTGATGCTTCTGAAATTGGAGCGGGGGCTGTTTTGTCGCAAAGAGGTGCTGATTGCTCGGTGATGAAGCCATGCGCCTTCTTTTCCAGGAAGTTTTCGCCTGCTGAGCGAAATTATGATGTTGGCAATCGAGAGTTGCTGGCCATGAAGTGGGCATTCGAGGAGTGGCGTCATTGGCCTGAAGGAGCTAAGCATCGCGTGGTGGTCTTGACTGATCACAAGAACTTGACTTATCTCGAGTCTGCCAAACGGTTGAATCCTAGACAGGCTCGTTGGTCGCTGTTTTTCTCCCGTTTTGACTTTGTGGTTTCGTACCTTCCGGGCTCTAAAAATGTGAAGGCGGATGCCCTGTCTAGGAGTTTTGTGCCCGACTCTCCGGGTTTGCCTGAGCCGGCGGGTATTCTCAAAGAGGGAGTAATTGTGTCTGCCATCTCCCCTGATTTGCGGCGGGTGCTGCAAAAATTTCAGGCTAATAAACCTGATCGTTGCCCAGCAGAGAAACTGTTTGTCCCTGATAGGTGGACGAATAAAGTTATCTCTGAGGTTCATTGTTCGGTGTTGGCTGGTCATCCTGGAATCTTTGGTACCAGAGATTTGGTGGCTAGATCCTTTTGGTGGCCGTCTCTGTCGCGGGATGTGCGTTCTTTTGTGGAGTCCTGTGGGATTTGTGCTCGGGCTAAGCCCTGCTGCTAAGCCCTGCTGTTCTCGTGCCAGCGGGTTGCTTTTGCCCTTGCCGATCCCGAAGTGGCAGGGGCATTCTTCATGCCGAATGGCATGACCGTGAACTCGTACAATCCGAAGTGTGTGATAAAGGCGGCACCAACTGCGCCAAGGTCTGCATTTTGTCATGGAACTGCATGACATACTCCACTATGGACACTTCAGAAGGGTTTGGCTCTTCTTCCCAGGATTCCCTTACCAACCCAAGAGGTCCCCGGACTCGCCTGCTATAGAGGAGCTCGAAGGGGGAGAACCCCTGGAGGCCTGTGGAACCTCTTGGTAAGCGAATAGCAGGTGTGGGAGGTACCACTCCCAGTCGCGTCCTTGAGTCTCAACCAGCATGCGTAGCATTTGTTTGAGGGTACCGTTGAAGTGCACACACACACCATTGGTCTGTGGGTGATACATGCTCGATACCAGACGCTTCACCTGCACTCTCTTACAGAGAGCCTCCATTACATGAGACATGAATTGGGTCCCTTGGTTGATAAACATCTCCTTGGGAAACAGTACATCCGCCACCTTATCCGCCCTAGTTGAGGACAGAGCCACTGCCTCTGGGTACCGGGTAGTGTAGTCTACCACAGTGAGGATGTATTGCTTTCCAGAGCTGCTGGGAACAGCCAGCGGGCCCACAATGTCCACCTCGATCCTCTGGACAAGCTCCTCTATCACTGGCAAAGGGATTAGGGGAGCCTTAAGAGCAGGCCCCACCTATTCCACTCTTTGGCAGGTGATACAGGAGCGGCAGTAGTTTGTTACATCTGTCCCCATCTTGGGACAAAAGAAGTGTTGAGACAGCTGGTCCTTAGTTTTGCTGATCCCCAAGTGTCCAGCGAGTGGAATCTCATGAGCAATCCCCAACGACTCACCCCTAAACTGGTACGGGATGACCAGCTGTCTTTCCCTCAACCACTCCTTTTGGGATTTCACGGGTACTATCTCCCAGTATAACTTTCCTCGTTCCCAGAACACCCTCTCCTTATCAGTCACGGAGGTGGGCGTCTCGGCGAGGTGTCTCAAATTCTCCAGGCTCGCATCTGAGTTCAAAGCAGCTTGGAACTCCTGGCTGGAGGCAGCCAGAAGTGATGTCAGGGTCCCTTTCCCACAGGAACTCTCTGGGTCCATCTCTGGTTCAGTCACACCTGTGACTGAGGAGGGTCCAGAAGGCAGAACGTTGTTTGCCTGCGGGTGACAGCAGCTACATAGGCTGTCTCCCTGAGGTTTTCCACAGACACATCAGCCGGTGCTGCTTTGAGTTCTACCTCCGCATCCACCCTCAACATCTCAGGAGCAGTGCTACCTATGCGGCAGTTACCTTCCTCTGTGGCACTGGTCAGTTGCACGGCATCACCTTCCTCATGGTTCCCATGCATCTCCCCATTTCCCTTAGCACCATCGCCTGCTCCTGTTAGGTGTTTCTCAGCCATTTCACCCCGCAGAGTGACGTGGCTGAGCACTCCTGCACCTGTAGACACATCATAATTAGGAGATAAATGGTTAGCAGGTAAAACATGCACATTTACATCATCATCATCATCCTTAGCATTTTCAGAATAATGGTAAATCATTAAACGGTAAAGCATTGTCGGGTAACACATGCAATTTGCCATCATTATCGTCAACATTACATTGGGGAGGGGGGGTCAGGGACATAATATGCAACCATCCTCCCCAAACCAGTCCCCAATAAAACGTCGGTGGGCAAGTTTTTGGTCAACCCCACTTCCTTCACTCCGCTCCCGGCACCCCAATCTATAAACACCTGGGCCATTGGCAAGGGACAGCGGATACCCCCAATCCCGGTGACAGTCAGGGTTTTCCCCAGAATAATCTCTTCAGGGGTCGCCAGTTCGGGTCAGATGAGCGTTCATTCAGCCCCGGTGTCCTTGAGGCCTGTAGCAACATGGCCCCCCAAGGTGACTTGCTGCACATTGTCATGGACCCTCCCAACCGTCCCACCCACCAAAAGAACTGCTGCATTAGGCCCTGGCTGGGGGGTTCTTCTGCTTCTCCGGACAGTTGGCGCTGATATGACCAGTCTTATTGCAAGCAAAACACTTACAAAGGTCGGTGGTAGGTATGGTGCTGGCAACGGGGTCAGGGCCTCCGGTGAGTCGGCTGGCAGGGGACTGGGGTTGGTTTATGGCTTACCCCCTCTCCAGCTGGCGGTGACTGGCTTCTGCATTTCCGGTATACAGTTGGCCTCATAGGCGTTGTCAATCGGCGCTGCTTTACCCGCGTCTTTGGGCTCTCGTCCACCACGACGTGTCGTACCTCAGCTGGGCAAAGATGTAGAAACTGGTCTTTGATCATCAGGTCTCGCAACCGCTCAAAGGTGATCGCTGACAGCCCTTGGATCCACTGGTCAAAGTGGGTCCTGAATCCATGCACCACATCGCTATAACTATTGTGTGGGCCATATGGAGGTTCCGGAATTTTTTACGGTAAACCTCAGGGGTCAGTTGGTACTTCTTTATCAGGGCCTGCTTATTGGCCTCATAGTCTCCATCTTGGTCTGGCGGGAGAAAAGCAAACGCCTCCAGAGCTTTGTCTTTGATCCCTGGGGTTAGGTATCGGGCCCTTTCTTCCACAGGCAGCCGGTACTGTCTGCAGGCTTTCTCAAAGGCCCTCAGAAAAGTGTCCAAGTCCCCGTCCTTTTCCATCACAGGAAAGTGCTCTGACCGGGGTTTAGGTGACAGAGCGTTCCATCTTTTCTGTGTAGTAGATGGAACTGCCCCGAGTTCGGCCATCCGCAGTTCATGGTCCCTCCGAACTTGGTCCTCAGTGGCTCGGGCCTCCTGCTCAGCTTGGGTCTCGGTGGCTCGGGCCTTCCACTCAGCTTGGAGCTCAGCTCTCTCCACCTCTTAGAAATGCAGAACCAGCTGCAGACGTCTTTCTGGGTCATCTGCGGCGCATTGTTGCAGAGCCAGCTGCAGGCAGGTGTCCACGCTACCCTGGTTGCAAGTAAGGCCGGCATTTCATGGTTGGACCTCAGCCGCAGCACCACCTGTGCTGGTGCTGCCTTCTTCGTCAGCTGGGCTCTGAGGACGGGTTTGCTCCGCTTCAAATTGCACCAGTTCCATGACCATTTGGGCCTTGGTTTTGCCATGGGGGTCCAAGCCGTGGTATGTGCATATTCCAACAAGGGTGTCCTTATTTTGCTGGGTGTACCAGTGCTCTCCTTTTGCCGCCATCATTGCCAAATAAAAGATAGGATAGAAAAACAAAGAGAAAGGGAGGGGGTAATCGAAAATGCACATGGTATCGTCTCAGGACTAGGAAACACTGAGCTCGTTCTCCAAAACTTTTTGCGAAGGGTCCTCACAAGAACCGTGCAAGTTTTTAGTTAGAGGAATGATTGCTCAAACCAGATCACTAATGCTCTATTATGCCACCGCGCTGCCACCAAAGAGTCATGAATTACAGGGGGGATCTATTTGTTTATCCCACCACTGTCACCAATAAGTCATGAACCGGGGGTGTTTGGTTTCCCCCAGTTGTTCACCAGACAAAATTATGATTATGCTCAGCATGACATGGGGGTTCATTTAAGTATAAACACGAAGTGAATACATGACCTGCTTATGGAGAAATCCATTCCTTGGATTTTGTTGGGTTTGGATCCTAGAGATTTCACTGGGTTACAGATCTATCGGTGGACATTCGGAATATGTAACTTTTATATCTCTATCACCAATTGGGGTCAAGTTATACCATACTATTAAGTTTTTAAATGAGCAAAAGAGCACATGTTTCCACAACCGCCTTCAGCTTAGGGCCATAAACTACTCAGTGGTTTTTTTTTTAGCACACTAGTATCACGTTGCACAGACTGTGTAGTGAGAAGGAGCTGGGAGGGTGGTCAAAAAAGCACACAGCATGTGTCTGTAAAGCCATGGAACCTTCTAGAAGTATACTCAGAATATGGCATATTTATATTATCGTGACAGTCGTTATTGCACTTTGGTAGCGCTTTTCCCTTTTTTTCCTCTTTTCATGTTCCTGCCTAGGATATTTTATTAACATGGAATCGTAACAGGGAGGTTTGCACATTTGCTGTCCATGCCTTTGGACACTTTTGACCATGTTGCTTTTGCTAGGTGCTAACCACTGCGTGGTGAGAACACCTCACAGGAGCTGTTGACTTGAAGATGCTCTGACCCAATCATCTAGCTATCTCAAGTTAGCCCTTGTCAAAGTTGCATAATTACTTCCACTTGCCTATTGCTTGAAACAAGTAGGCTGCTAAAACAACCTTGTGCCCTGTTATAATGGATTTTTAAACATATAAATAAAGAATAAACCCCTTTTTGTTTATACAGCTTGATCTGTAGTCTTGGTTTCTTGGACACCGAGGTTCCCTGCAATCATGTGAACTGGAGTCTATGACACACATGGATCGGTGGGCTGGCAGTGTTTCTTTTTTTTTTTTTAATTATCTAATAATGAAATAAAACAGCTGCCTAGTACAGAAATCCTTAATAAATTAAAGATGGTGAGGGCTGACAGAAGGGCATATGATAATGCGCTCACACTGCAGGTGTGTACAGATACCAGGCACAACCCTGTTTCACAGCCAAAGACGGAAGGAATCAGCTGCAGCTGCCTCAGATGACCTCCTGAGGCCAGGCATGTATGTTAATAGTACAACAGACATAAAGGGACCAAAAAGGAGTGAAAAGAGTCGCACCCTGAGATAAGGGGTCAGTGCACATAAACAAATAAGATAAAGGCAAAAGTACCAAATAAATAATGCTGGCACATGGTGGTGTACAATATGAAATAGGAACATGATTTTATAAACATCCAATGTTAAAATGAGAGCACTAACACTAGAACTGTGGAAGGGGTCATAATGACTCCTTGCCTTTTTTTTTTCTTAAATAATGTATTCAGGTTTTTTTACCATATTCCTCAAAGTTCTGTGACTTTTATTTCTTTTTTGTTCTATTTACAATATGTATTTCAATCTTTTAAATATATATTTTTTCCATGACTTTTCGTGTAATATATCTAGAACAACGGAAGGGGTCATTTTGGCCTCAGTGAAACTTCTTTGAATTTTTCTGTATGATGCTTCAGACAGCAGGGCATGTTGACACTTGTTGTGGCAGATTTAAACTTATCATAGTTAGTTAGAAATAAAATAACATTTTGATGATATTCTAATTTATTGAAGCACTTGTATGAGAGGTGTCTCCTCTGCCATTGGGGAGCAGACAAGACTGGTGGTAAATCCAGAAAGCCTCTACTTGTTTGACCTTACATATCTGGGGCATCCACAGCTTTCAGCATTATTGTATTATGTACTTTTACCTTTATCTTATTTAGCTGCACTGACCCTCGACCCCTGACATCAGTATGTGACTCTTTTCCCTCAGTTTTTATCAATTTAAACCCTGTCTCTTGTATTATTAACATAACTGTCCAATGTTGAAATGCGTAGCACCATTTTTAAAATACATTCTTATATAGATATTATCTGCCTTTTATCGCACTCAACAGCGCTTTTGTCACCCCCTTTTATATTTCAATTTTTAAACATTGTTTTCCATTTTCCTTGATGTAAACAGCCCACCATTTCTGTATACTGCACATGTACCCACAGATACACATATACATGTATACTTACCAGGTTCTGGGGCTTCACTTGTACAGATCCATTCCCAGGACAGTGCTAGGAGCAGTCATGATAAGGGGAGAGGACACAGACACACAGGGCTGCAGGTATCTTCCTCCTGGATCGGCTCTGACCTCTGTCTGCTGTGCTGTAATCGGGCCCCTCCCCCTCGCTTGCAACTTCTAGCCTGACTGCAGGCAGGGAGAAAGAGAGGGGGGGGGGGGCTGGAAGGGGGTTTGGGAGAGACGCTCCGGGACTCACTGCTTATTCACTTCTGTACACCCTCTGGGCACTTCATAAAGGGGCTGCAGATGCAGGGGACCCCCTTTGTGAGTGGGGGCCCCAGGCATCTGCCTCGTCTGCCTGCCCTGCTCACTGTTCCTTCAGGAGTACTTTCTACCTCCCAGTCCATGGTATAGGGTCCGGCTGCCCTAGGCAGCCCTAGGGACTCCTCTCCTGGCATAACAGCTTTCCTGAGGACCACCATCCTTTTTCTCTGCGACCCAGAGGGGACAAGAGTATGGCTTCAATACCCCTTCCGGACCTCAAGCCCAAGAGTGACCTGATGTCCAGATAAACCTCAGAATGTGTCCTCATGCTGTGTGAAAACTGGAGCTGACAGCACCCATTCAGCTCTGCTGCATCTGCCTCTTTTTGCTTGCTCCTGCTATCACTGTCTTGTCGACAACCCAAAAAGACACATGGAGCACATGTCCCAAAATGTAAAAAATGTACGTTTTTATTATAACAATATCTAAAAAACATATCAAGTCAAAATACTCATAACATATACAGAGCATACAATAGGGGAACACTAAGGAAAGCACTGAAAGCATTAAAAAGACGGAAGACCCCAGTATGCCGCTAATACGGCTTAGTAATATCAATGCCATAAAGTGCACAATTTCAGGCAAGAAAACCACCACTCCCGAACATCTATAGGTGAGACAATACACCTCCCCAAGTGGGGTGCCGCTAACCACAACGCGGCCTATGTCATAATTATTGGTAATTTTAGTGGTTCTTACCCATCAGATCAGAGTACGGCATACAGGGGTCACCGCCGCAGCCCCAATGCGCGTTTCGCGTTGGCTTCGTCAGGGGGCAGTGCAGTGCATAGTACTGGGCCTGATTTTATAATGCCCGACGATCCGGAACAGGTGCGCCTAATTGCGGCGCATGTCCCCCATTAGTCTCGCCGGGAAATGCATCCCGGGCCGCATCCAACATGGCGCCGCGGTTCACAGTCGCGTACTAGTGACGCCACTGACCCGCAGACGTCATTACCGGGCGCCGCCCACAATGCCCCAGCCGCAGACCATGGAAGACATGCGCACTAGGCACCAAACAGCAGGTACAAGTGAAACCCTCATAACCTTCACTCGCATATGCGAGATTGCATAGAGACAAAGTGCAAGACGTGCATACCGTCAGGCGGACTACGTGAAATCGAATACGTGAATACTATGTATATAAAAAAGAAAAGAAAGAGAGAGAACTAGTGAACAGTAGCTAGAGGAGAATTGGAACATTGGATAACACTATAGTTTAGACAAAAGCCAGGTATGATGGTGTTATTCAATGATAATATATATTTCACAAACAGTTCCTGCACATATGTTGTTTTCATAGTTAATCCAATGCAGACCACATCGGCTATATCCAATGTAACAAAAACTCCTCACGATACCCCACAAAGTGAACAAAAAAGACAAAATGAACCAAACATATGTTAATATTAATATATATCCAAAATAGACATATCATAAAAGTAAGAAACACAAAAGGGGGGGTGTAGACGTGCATCCACTTTAAATTGTCCGCCACTTGATTTTCCATAATTCGCATGTGTAAGTGATTCAGTGAAGAAACCTGATGACAGTGCTTTATCATGCTTGATAAAGACCCCATAGGGGTTGAAACGTCGCACCTTTGGCACAATAAAGTGATTACTTCTTTCACCTGGATTGGATGCCGTCCTTCACTTCTGAAACTTTGGTATGTACTCCTCCACTTGGATCCTGTGGAGCTAGGACGAGCAACCATTGTATACTACAGAGTGCTGTCTGCCGCCATTTTGTTGTTTAGTGCTTCAATCATGGTCAGTATCATATTGATCCACACATCCCATCCGGAAGATTCAGTATATAAGCACATATATGCTGCAGGGCATGAAAACTAAACATGAAAGTAATAGAAATACAAAAATACAATTAGACACAGATACACAACACAGCACAAACAATAAAAATAAAATAACCTAAACTGGAGAAAATATTTATAAAAAGGAACTGAAACTAAGATGTTCATTAAGCCCTAATGGGGAAATGGTATTGAGGAGCGTGATCCACCTACACTCACATTGTGCCAGTTTGCGCTTCAAGTCTCCTCCCCTAATGCCAGCACGCACCTTATCAATACCCCATATCTTCAGGTGTTTGGGATCACAGTGATGATGTAAGCGAAAGTGTCGCGGTATTGGTTTCAGGCTGTCCACATCGTTCGCGTCTCGGGCTCCCATGATGTCACGTACATGTTCACGAACGCGAACACGCAATTCACGTGAAGTTAATCCCACATAAATCAAATTGCACGTGCACACCGCGTAGTAAACTACAAAGGTGGAGCTGCACGTAATGTGCTCTCTGATCTCAAAAATTCTTCCATCCGATTACGCGAACGATGTGGACCTCACCAAATTCCTACACGCCAGACAACTCCCACATGGGAAAAAGCCATTTCTCTGCTGTCCCACACCAAACGCTTTTTCGCGTTCAAGAAAGTCCATTTGTTCCACAGTGGTTGCTGTGAAAACACAGAAGCAAATACAATAGACACATCCCACAATGGACAGCAATGTAGTGGATCTCACACACATACTAATAGTATAGTGTTAGGGAAAGTACCCGTGCTAGAAACCCTTCAAACTAAACTCGAACACTCCAAAATATATAGACAACCCAAAAAGACACATGGAGCACATGTCCCAAAATGTAAAAAATGTATGTTTTTATTATAACAATATCTAAAAAACATATCAAGTCAAAATACTCATAACATATACAGAGCATACAATAGGGGAACACTAAGGAAAGCACTGAAAGCATTAAAAAGACGGAAGACCCCAGTATGCCGCTAATACGGCTTAGTAATATCAATGCCATAAAGTGCACTGTCTTGTCCAGCTTTTACTCTCCATTCACTCGACTGACTCTTTTAACTTGCACTTTACCAAGTCCTGGTGTCACGGGTTTACGACGACAGAGAGGAGACAGAAGACAGCAGCATCTGATTTCTCCTCCTCCTCGTTGGGAGCTCTTGGAGCATTATGGCTCTCAGTTGTATACTGTTAGGCACTCCCATCTCCTATATAATCTGGGTCCTGGCTTGCACTCGTTGTCAGAGCTAGCTTATGCTGCATGGCTGGAGGTTGATGGTGGTTATAATAAGAGAAGGCATTTGGTGGATTTATCTGTGACTTTTGCTAGGTTTTGAGTGTGTGCTAATTCCCTTTCTTCTCCTACTTTGGTTTAACCCCATCCTCCACTCCCCAGTGCATTCCTCTGTTATATGTGTGAGTATATTTGTATGTTTGGTATTTTTCGTTACCCCTGTTTGCTTTCCCTTGTGAGCCTGGTTGGTGTACTACGGTACACTACTACTGCCCTCTTACCTGGGTGCGGGATGGGTACCGACTGAGGGTGGATTCAGGAGCTAAGGCATGGTATGTGACCCCTGTGTCTTTACCATCAGAAGTAATCCGGGGAGCGTTAGGGCCAAGGAATGAGCCCCTGGACCCGACACACCCGACACCTGAGTCATGACATTAGTTCTGACCGAAACCATTATTTTTTTATCCATTATGAATCCTATCACTGTTCTGACAGGGCAACTGCAGCAGCCCAGCCTGGAGTTGGCAGATCTACACACTGTCGTTTTGCAGAGCCCTGACACGTCAGGTTTTGGGGACCATGACTCCCAGACAACCCTTAGTGGAGCCCAAGATCACTTTGCCTGACAGGTTCTCTGAGGAGCGTGACAACTTTGTTGTTTTCAGGGAGGTGTGTGAACTATACTTCAGGTTACATCCTCGTTCCTCAGGAACCGAGGAGCAACGGTTGGGGATAATAATCTCGCTCCTTCAGGGTTAACCCAAAGCATGGGCATTCTCTCTCCCATATCCCAGTCACTCCAGACGGTGGAGGAATTTGTTCTGCTTGGTCATATATACCCTACCGCGTCTGTCTGGCTGAGTCCAAACTACGTCAGCTATAGCAGGGAGACAGGCCGGCGGAGGAGTATTACTTTGCGTTTCAGAGGTCCACTGACACTAAGTGATATGACCATGGTTAATATCCAAGTGCTGTCCAATTTTACTCTCAGATCCATAAACTTGCAGTGCCGAGTTTGACCTAACAATCTGGCCAATTGTAAGGTGCCTAAGGGCGGTAGCCATGGATGAGCTGCTGCTCCATGACGTTCTGGCACTTTACAATAAAGTCATGTCCCAGTCCCAATGTGCTGTCACGTGTTTGGTGTGTTACACTCACTTGTGGGCAACAGGCCTCTGCTATCCCCAGACCTCCATTTTCAAGAGTCAGCGTGCATAAATTAGAGGACACCCTTTTCTTTCAACACACAGATGTTTACTGGACAGTTCAAGTTAATCAGATTGTAACACGCAATATCGGATACTACACTCCCAATTTCTTGTTAACTTAATTGCAGTAAAATTTTGGCATTTCTATCCGTTCTTCCTGGACTATCCTTTCGCTCACTGATTCTGCCAGCCCAAGGTATTCCCAGTCCAGTTCCGCAGTACACCCGAGATCTAATACCTTCTCCACACATGTTTCCACATCCATCTTCCTCTGTATGGAAAGGGTTGACGTGCATGCCATAGCACCTGTATCAAGCCTTGAGCTCCAGTTGTTGCAGGAATATCCACAGAGAATTTTGTAAGGCCTCATACTGCCCAGAACAATAAGCACTCGCTTTTGTTATCAGCCCACTGCACCTTGAACTTGACTTTATCTTACCTTGCAGGACCATAGGTATCCATGGTTATAACCACTAACAACTAGCTAACTCACTATATCAGTGGTGGTAGCCATGATACCTAAGGTCCTGCAATGCCTGCACATGATGAAAGAGACATAGCGAATCAGAAAAACTATACTACATTTCTAATTGGAGGTATTTGCTAAAATTATTTTTTATTATTATTATTATTATTATTATTCCCACTACATATAGGATCTTGGAGATGGGAATATCCCTTTACCTATATTTGTCCCTACAGTCTGTAGCTGGGCCGATTTCCCTCTCAAACACTATGCATTGCATTTCTATACATTAGTAATATACCTTGTAGGGAAAAAAAAGCGCAGATGGTGTCTTATCTCACAATTTAAGAGAAGATTCGCCAGTAATGTAACTGCTCACCTAATGTAAAATATTCATAAGCATATAGTGCCGGCTGCCGCAGATCCACCGGTCGACATGCGACCGTGGCTAAATCGCTGAATGGGACGATTTGTGGGTTATGATCCGCGCTGCCAGCTCATCCAAAGCAGACAAAATGTACAATTGAACAGTTATTCTACGCGTTTCGGAGTGCATATGACTCCTTGCTCAGGAAAATACTACAAGTGGTATTTTCCTGAGCAAGGAGTCATATGCACACTGAAATAAGCCACTGTTCAATTGTACATTTTGTCTGTTTTGTTTGAGCTGGCAGCGCGGATCATAACCTCCTATTCAGCGATTTCTATACATTAAGTACATTACAATTACAATTTTTATCAAAGTCTATTTTACCCTATAATCACTGACATATTTCCTAAATCTTAACCTATGTCTTACTCTATACTTTATACATTACCATATCGCAATATAAACACGGTAATACATATCTACACAATATAGTTATCGAAGACCGCGGCACGGTGGCGCAGTGGTTAGCACTGCAGCCTTGCAGCGCTGGAGTCCTGGGTTCAAACCCCACCAAGGACAACATCAAGAGTTTGTATGTTCTCTCCGTGTTTGCGTGGGTTTCCTCCCACATTCCAAAGACATACTGATAGGGAATTTAGATTGTGAGCCTCATTGGGGACAGTGATGATAATGTGTGCAAAATGTAAAGCGCTGCGGAATATGTTAGCGCTATATAAAAATAAATTTATAAAAAACACAATTTATATAAAAAGACGCATAACTCAATCTCAGATAGGTTTCCGTGCAGATCACTCAGTCTGAGAAAACAAAAACTGCATGTGTGAACTAACCCAATAGACTATCATAGATACAAGTGCAATCCGTAAAAAACACGGCTAACACTAGTACGAGAAAAACTGATATCTGAATGAGGCCCTAAGGTGAGTAAATGGGCTGCAACAACCTTGTGAGTTGTTCGGCTGGACCCCCAACCTGAGACAAGAGATAGCCCGGGCCATATTAAGAGCTAGCCACATGTGCCCCATGCATTAGCCACTTGAAAAATGAACTATATTCGCGATATAGTTTCTAGTACCACATTACAAGAATTATAGATTGACCTGATCATAGAAAAAAAATGTGTCTTTCAATTTCAATTCAGATAGAAACAAACAAGATGTTAAAATGGTAACAGCTGATCATGCACAATAGAAACTTGTTACATATTGCCCAATAATGAGAAAAACCAAAGGATTAAAAATCCCAAACAATGCCACTCACTCAGCCATAGAAGAATCCAGACAGCATAACAATGCATAATGTCTTTTTTGTCACCCTACACACCAATAATGTGAGTTAATAGGCGAACGAGTCAAGCAGAAAGATGTAACTCTTTTTCGCATGTGTTGAACAATGTGAACATTGCCGTGCTATCATAAAAGAAAGATCATTCATAAAAGTCTGCATGAAAGGTGCCACGTACAAAGAAGAGCTATGTGATAAGGCCAGAGCGGCGTCCTTGAATGGTTGAGTGAGGTATGACAAATAGTAAGGTGTATCAGCCTGACTACTAAATACGGGAACAATTATTTTCCTTTCTTTATAGCTAGTTAAACCTGATTTATAGTTCTCAAATTCTTCTCTTGTCCATTGCATTGTATTCTCAAATATTAATGGTCTTACTTTCAGCTTTAGTTCTCAACCCACATTGTTAGTTGAGATCAACCTTGTTCTTAGAGGTAGGATTTAGTACATAGGGGCACAAGGACCCTCAGCAAAGGAATGTTAAGTGGAATAACGTTGCATTAGTGTGTCTAAGAATGTCTTATAATGGAAACCCGCTTAGATTTCATGGGTAAATGTAATATTATAAGTATGCAGTCTGTTTTTGCTACCATTTACCATAAGTACTTTACTTTCCTCCAAGGTAGACTGTTTTCAAAAACTACTGAGAAAATATGTTTTTTTTGATAAGAGGTCGTGAGTCAAGGATCGCCCAGAATTCGTATCTTTCTATTGCTGTTTAAATAGTCAGACAAGAATGCTGTTTAGTTCCTTACAAATGAATATGAGATATTTTTCGTCCGGTGATAACATCTGATAATATAAAGTATCCATTTATGCAGACAACTGAATGTATCCGAATCAGGTTACTATTAGCGTTACTGTAGTAAAATAAGGAGAGTGTTTATCCATTAACATTGAATACATACTATCAACATTCAAAATAATTAAAGCCCCTTTCATATTTTACACCCCCTTGTGCAGCCCAAACCACCTCTCTTTTGTCATGGATTAGACTCCACAAGATTTCTGAAGGTGCTGAAGGTCCCCAGCTTGAGATCATACAGCCAGTGCCTGATACCTCCATCATCATCATCACCATCATCATCAGAGCTGCTCACATCACTTTTAACTAATATGGAAAATGGTGCAAATCATCAATAACGGCCATACTAATATACTAATTATTAGTAGGTTACCCAAACTCATAAATCACACATTTCTTAATATTAGCCATTAAGTGGCGAGTCTTTATAAATCCTACAGAATAAATTATTAGCGTTATATTAGCAGAAAACTTAATAAAAATAAAAATCACATTTCCATGTGTCACTTGCAGATTTTTGTTTTTAGACAATCAGTATCTGGCCAGTATTTTACATCAGTATTTGTAAGCCAAAACCAGGAGTGGAAGAAATAGAGGAAAAGTATATTAGAAACATATGCACCACTTCTGCATTTATCACCCACTCCTGGTTTTGGCTACAAATACTGATGGAAAATACTGACTAAATGCTGAACATGTGAACGTGGCCTCCTTCTGTATTAATAGGCTAAGTGTTGAGATTGTCTCAAAAGGAACATAATGGGATAATATAATGAATAAACGTTTATACATATTACATGCCAACTTTGTACATAATTTATTTCTCTTATACTTGTCTTGAAATATATCAAATCTTTAAATTTGATATATATATTTTTTTTATTAAAAACTATTTATGATAAACATTTCCTTATTATATATCGCGTTACATAAGGTGGTAACATAGTAACAGGCAGTACAGGTAATAAGACAATGCTTACCTGTATAACACAATGGAATGGAGGGATATTACACTGTATGTAATGAAGAATGGGTACTAACTATAGTCTGACTGCCATCTGCTGGTTCTGTAGTGACTGCTATGGCAGTAATCTGAATGATTTATTTCAGTCTTACTATATTCTGTCACTAGAAAATTAAAAGAACTGTTCACATGTGACACATTTGTTGCAAACATTTCCTGCCATTGCTTTATTTTGAACGGGGCTTGCAGGAGACCATGCACATGATGCAGAAACAACCCAATTCCCATGTAAGGGAATGAATTTCTTTTTGTTTGGTGATAAGATCAAGTCTTTGCCCCCGATTTATAGTATATACAATCTGTAGCTGAACTGTGCTATCACTCTATCACCTTTCTCATGGGCAAAGGTCATACATTGCAACTTGTGTATTACTGGAATTGTATGATTTCTTTGATGTTTCTACAAAGAAAGTTAAAGAAGTTTTCCACCTTTTTGTATTTTAAACAAAATGTAATTTGACATTTTAATTAAAAAAAATTGCAATTGGCTTTCATTAAAATGTGTCACCTTCTATAGTCTCTGTCTATTGCTGACTGCAGAATGAGTTCATTTAGAAGCCATAAGTGAGTTCCTCCTGACAGTCCAATGGGTGAGTTTTCAACTCATTTATCTTTTTTTTTTTTGTTTAGCTCCTCTTAGGTGATTTATGACTACAGGACAATTTAAGTTGAATTTGCAGGGAGATAAATAAACCTGTAAAAGCAAAATAGTGCAAAAGTTTTAATGAAATCAAAGTACACAAATGTACTGTAAGTAAAAAACAAACTGTTAACAGAGGTCAATTTTAATACATTGGCAATTGGTTCTTCAGGCCATTTCGGCCTCAGGTTCTTTACTCATTCCTGCTCGGTGTGATTGAGAGCTTCTTCTTTTCTCTGCCATATCTTCAGTGCGGGATGCTGTGTGCCATGGTAAGGTCTTGATTAAAATACAGGCTGCTGGAGTTTCAGGTCTCCGGTAGCCAGTGGCGTAGGAAGGGGGGTGCGGGGGGGGCGGTCCGCCCCGGGCGGCACAATGCTGGGGGCGGCCGGCGCTGCAGGAGAAGGAGATTAAAAAAAAAAAAAAAAAAAGACGCCCCTTTAAATCTTCGTGCGGCGCCGTCCGCCGCCACGACCAGGGCCAGCTCCCCCCACCCCCGGGTCCCGCCCCTGACCCCGCCCCCGCCCCCGCTCTAATACTCACCTCTCCTGGTTCCTGCGGCTTCAGCGTCCTCTGACTCTGCGACGTCTCAGAGCAGAGGGCGCGATGACGTCACTACTGTGCGCGCCGCTCTGCCTCTCTGTCCTGAGCGTCGCAGAGCCGGAGAGACGCTGACTGCACCGGACCTGCGCTGGGAACGGGAGAGGTGAGGATTTTACTTTTTTTTTTTTTTTCTTTGTCTGACTGTCTGGGGCTGGGGCAATGCTGGAGACCATGGGGCAGATTGCTGGACACACTGGGGCAATACTGGAGACCATGGGGCAGAATGCTGGACACACTGGGGCAATACTGGAGACCATGGGGCAGAATGCTGGACACACTGGGGCAATACAGGAGACCATGGGGCAGATTGCTGGACACACTGGGGCAATACAGGAGACTATGGGGCAGATTGCTGGACACACTGGGGCAATACAGGAGACC
This sequence comes from Ranitomeya imitator, assembly GCF_032444005.1. Classification (NCBI taxonomy): domain Eukaryota; kingdom Metazoa; phylum Chordata; class Amphibia; order Anura; family Dendrobatidae; genus Ranitomeya; species Ranitomeya imitator. Next base: position 733,948,383 of record NC_091282.1, on the reverse strand, counting down.
ATGGGGCAGATTGCTGGACACACTGGGGCAATACAGGAGACCATGGGGCAGATTGCTGGACACACTGGGGCAATACAGGAGACCATGGGGCAGATTGCTGGACACACTGGGGCAATACTGGAGACCATGGGGCAGAATGCTGGACACACTGGGGCAATACTGGAGACCATGGGGCAGAATGCTGGACACACTGGGGCAATACTGGAGACCATGGGGCAGAATGCTGGACACACTGGGGCAATACTGGAGACCATGGGGCAGAATGCTGGACATACTGGGGCAATACTGGAGACCATGGGGCAGATTGCTGGACACACCGGGGCAATACTGGAGACCATGGGGCAGAATGCTGGACACACTGGGGCAATACAGGAGACCATGGGGCAGATTGCTGGACACACTGGGGCAATACTGGAGACCATGGGGCAGAATGCTGGACACACTGGGGCAGTACAGGAGACTATGGGGCAGAATGCTGGACACACTGAATACTGGAGACCATGGGGCAGATTTCAGGACACATTGAGGCAATGCTGGAGACCCTGGGGCAGACTTCTGGACATACTGGGGCAATACTGGAGACCATGGGGCAGATTGCTGGACACACCGGGGCAATACTGGAGACCATGGGGCAGAATGCTGGACACACTGGGGCAATACAGGAGACCATGGGGCAGATTGCTGGACACACTGGGGCAATACTGGAGACCCTGGGGCAGATTGCTGGACACACTGGGGCAATACAGGAGACCATGGGGCAGATTGCTGGACACACTGGGGCAATACTGGAGACCATGGGGCAGAATGCTGGACACACTGGGGCAATACTGGAGACCATGGGGCAGAATGCTGGACACACTGGGGCAATACTGGAGACCATGGGGCAGACTTCTGGACACACTGGGGCAATGCTGGACACTGGGGCAGATTGCTGGACACACTGGGGGTAATATACTGGACACACTGGGGCAATGCTGGACACTGGGGGTAATATGCTGGACACACTGGGGCAGACTGCTGGACACACTGGGGAAAGGCTGGACACTGGGGCAGATTGCTGGACACACTGAGGGCAGATTGCTGGACACACTGGGGGTAATATGCTGGACATACTGGGGCAGATTGCTGGACACACTGGGGGTAATATGCTGGACACACTGGGGCAGATTGCTGGACAACATGGGGGTAATATGCTGGACACACTGGGGCAGATTGCTGGACAACATGGGGGTAATATGCTGGACACACTGGGGGCAGGACTTGAGGCATGGGCAGAATGTAGATACGGGGCATGATTGGAGACACGGGGCAGGATTGGATCATGGGGCAGGACGGATACGATGGAGGCTGGTGGGGCAGGATGGGGAGATCATATGGGGTAGAATGGATACTCATGAGGGCAGGATACGACAACATATGGCTGGAGCCAGGAATGAGATAAACGGGGCCAGGGTGGGGAATATTATTACCATAGGGGATAATTAAGGGATATTGTTACTGCAGTGATGTATTTATTTTATTTTTTGAGTATACTGTTTTAAATGGGGGGGCGGTCCTGTTACTGTGCAGAGTGACACTATATCACCTTTTTTTCTTCATGTGGTGTAATGTAGAAGTTGTGAAAAATTAAGTAATGTGTTCTGCAAGCGGAGCTCGAGATAACTGTGTTATTTCCTGCAGAAACGAGTCCTGGCTGGAAGGAATGATGGCGGTCTGTGCTGGATGAAAGATGAAGGACTTCACCTAGAGACGTCACTGGTGAGTCAGTGTTACCTATACACTGACACTATACACTGTATACTATATAGAGGTCCTGTGTATAATGTCACCAGTGATCTCTGTATTACCTGTACACACACTGCATACTAAGTACAGATCTCCTGTGAATACTGGCACTTATGGTGATAGTATTGTGGGTTTTTTTTTATTACTGATCAGTATTGTAGTATTCAGTCACTATGTGGTGGTAATATGTGGTCTGGAAATGGTGCGGTGGTATTTGTCCCTTGTATGTAGTATTATTCGGTCACTGTGGCCTGGTCATGGTGTGGTGGTACTAAGTCACAGGTGTGGCATGTGGGGGTGACACCATTAGGCCCAGTTTAAGTTCTACAAAACAGGAAAACCATTTTTGGTAACCTTTGTGTGTATTGAGCTGGGGGGGGGGCGCCAAACTCGGGATCAGCCCCGGGCGGCAAAAGCTCTAGCTACGCCTCTGCCGGTAGCCACATGGATACGCACAGGTGCAAGGTTTTTATATCAAAACAGAATAAAGTTTAATGTCCTTCATAAACTTTACAGCTCCAAAAATGAAAACAGTACCTTTTTTCAGTCCCAATAAATAACAAAACAGTAATTTCTCTGGTTAGGTCTCACTATTTCTCAGTCTCTAACAAAAGACTGTCCACCTTGAACAGTCTTTATCCAGCTCCAACACAACACACTCTGTTGACCAAATACTGGACATGTGAACATGGCCTAAAACCCAGACTGGCATATGGGAGTGACCTTTACCACCCAGGCTCTTTTGATCGCTCCTAAACCCCCAAACTAAAATCCAGACAAAATAAAAACCATCTCAGTAACAAAGACCTGCCATCCAGGACCTTACATCCTGCTTTCTTACAAGGCATAGGGGGACCTGATTAGATAATTAAAGGGAACCAATGTATTTATATTTTTATTTTCATGTTTTTCTTAATGCTTTGGGTTATGAACTGTCTGGACTTGAAATTGAATACAACTATATAAATATCAGTAGTTTCTAACGTGTAGCTCTTGAGATGCAGCAATATCACCGGATGTGAATAGAAGAATACCTCTGGACTCATCAACAATGAAGTCACCGGACAAGGTCTTCAAATTGCGGTACATTTCAATGGCGCAGAAGACACTGGGAGATAATTTGGTCTTTTCGGTCCTAACACACGGATGCAAAACCTGGATGATAAAGAAACAAGACAGAAAAAGAATCAATGCCTTCGAAAGGTGGTTCTGGAGAAGGAGGTTATCAATACGATGGATGTCAAGAAGAACAAACAAATCAATCTCGGAACAAAGAAAGCCAGAAATGTCAGTTGAAGCAAGGATCACCAAACTATGACTTGCCTACTTCGGACACATCATACGCAGACAGCAATCACTGGAGAAGGACATCATGGTTGGAAGATTAATAATAAAGGAACAAGGCGGTGAGGAACACCAGGAACCTGATGGCTTGATACAATAAAAATAACGGACAAAAATACACTGGTGGACCTATCTAGGCTTGCGCAAGATCGATCTTCCTACAGATCGTACATCCATCTAGTCGCCATGGCTCTAGTTCGTTAAATAATAAATAATAATGTAAGCAAAGCATAATAAATAATACTAATACGCTCTGCTGAATCAAGCCGTTATGTGTATGGGGCCTTTGCATGAAGGCTATCTAAAGAATACGGCTAGCCTTAGAATATACCAATATCGGAGGCACATAGAGGTACAGTAGTCCACAGAGTGCTAAGGAGTACAGTCTTGTGCAAGTTATTATATTGGCGTTGAATAGTTATTTCACTTTAGCGGTATATGGGCTGTATGCTTGTTTTGTTTAGGTATTATATGGTGTTATTATGTAAGCACTGTATAGTACTATATGTTAGTAATATGCTCTGTTCACATCATTAATTCTGTCAGTAGGAAGTATTTCCCTACTTATTCCTTTGTTCCTTTTACAGAAGGGTCTGATATATGTAATAGACATACTGTTGCATACATCAACCACTTAATGCCATTGTAAATTACCGTAAGTATAACACCACATTTTTTGCGTGATTTCTCTACATTGGAAAATGTAGCAACTACAATTTCATATATAGTAAAAAGGTTGTAATAACATACAGGAAGTCACTCCATTTGCCTCTATTTGCCTCCATTGGGTGAATACAGCCATTCGGCATATTTCCATCATAGCATATATTGCAAACATAGTGCTCAAATGCAATGTGAACAGAGCCATGTCTAGACTCTATTGCTGCACGGTTGGACATTTTTTGGCACCGTGTAATGATATAATCCAGACCTTGTATAACATTGTATTACTTGGTCTGTTACTATTCTTTGTAAAAATGGGAATTAGTAACTTTTCAAGTGTCTGCAGTTCAATGATTATAAAAGAGCGTTAATGGAGAAACCAAATTATCCCCCCAATTCCTGTCTGTGCTCGAGGCATAGAGGAAATAAAAGGGCTATTATTGGTGGCTGCTCTCCTCTGTTACACAAATCCTTCTCATTAGAACATGGGAAATAGATTTATAAAAATTACAAGTATTTTTAAATAGATTTTTTTTTATTTTTATGTTTAATAATATTGTATTATTTTACCTGTGGACTAAAGAGAGACATTCCTTGTCATTTTTTAAAGCTTATTTTCAGGCTCTGTTGTGGACATTATTTGATATTTTGCACTAACAGTAACATAAGGTTAAAACACAGCGAGTTTCTCCGTCCACATTGTTAGTGGAATGCACTAAGGTCAATTAGATAAACGAGATGCAGGGGCTGGCAGAAGCCCCTACTGCTGTAATAGCCAAATGATTTGCTGCTTAGAAGTTCTTGATTAAAAACTGAGCAGTCAAAAAGTACTGGAGCCCTTGAAGGTGATTTTGATGATGGAGTAGTATCTGGGCAGCACAAACAGCAATCAAAGACAATTAGAACTGGGGCAAGTGGCTCGTTCTGTTGTGAGTCTGTATGGAAATTGTTCTTCAGATTTCAGGCTCGTTACATTTAAAGCGAAGCCCCCAGCTAAGTCATTTTACAAGTCCAACTCCAATCAGAAGATATTGCTTGAAATCTTCCTATTACGGCTGAAGTGAAAGGATTGATTGTCTATGCTGATGAGTCCTGAGATTGGTATATAAAAATGGTAATTTTGTCTTGACGCTCCATTATCATGTTGTTTCAATTGCCAGGATATAAAAAAAATACTGGGTGCAAGTCCAAATACTAGATTCAGGATTGAAAATGTGTATTTTTTCTGATGACTTCCCAGACAGGTTGTATAAATTGAAACCGGACCAGAATATACATTTATATTATTATTGGGTGGAGTGATTTAGAGGTAAAACTAAGGAAATACTTTAATAAAGAATTAATATGTGTAAGTAATTAATGTGTAAGTAACTGTAAAGAGGTTAGTTCCATGATATGAGTTATATGTGTAAAGCTTGAACAAATTATCAGCTACCCTATTTAATAGAGGGGTTCCCTATATAGGATCCTTATCAATGAGTCAGAATAGAGTATGGCTGGAAACAGCATCCCTAGCTGTGGAGGTCTGAAGCTGTTTTGTCATTACACAAAAATATTTAATAGATTTAAATGGGAACCGTGTAATACTTTGATTTTGAGGGGTTAAAGGAGGGGGGGGGGGGGGGGTAAGGAACCTGCAATCAGCCTACTATTAGCAGTCCCCTCTAGCAAAAAGTGATTGTGGAAGATGCCCTTTACCTCCTGAATTCAAAGAGGACCTTTCTAGCCAGAAGAAATTTTCAAAGTGTTTTTTTTCGGATGTGCATAATACCACCATATGTGTGATGTTTAAAATGCAGTGTTTTCACTTTTTATTATCTTCATAAAGTTTAAAGCGTAACCACTGTTTTACTTTTTATTTTATAAACCAATATATGTAACATTACATATATTTATATATAAATATATATATATATGTATATATATATATATAGTATACAATTATACTGTATATATATACCCGTATTTTCCGGCGTATAAGACGACTGGGCATATAAGACGACCCCCAACTTTTCCAGTTAAAATATAAAATCTTCTCAAAAGTCGGGGGTTGTCTTATATGCCGTGTGTCGTCTTATAGGGTGGGTGCGGAGCAATCTGTGGTCGAAGTATATAGTGGGGGGGAGTGGTCTCGATAACAAGGTAAGGGAGCGCCTCACCAGGAAGGTGTAAGTGAAGCAAACTGTTAGCGTCTGGGATGCCAGGGTTATGCAAAAAAGAGAGAGAGCGGTGCTGAGCCTAGAAAAACACTCCTCTTTCACTAATCTGGCTCACCCTTGTATCCTGTTATCTCCTTCTCTGCCTCTGCTTCACTTACACCTTCCCGGTGAGGTGCCCCCTCTCCTTGTCATTGGGGTTGCTCCCCCCACAATATGCGGCGACCGCAGATTACTCCGCACCTGCCCTATAAGACGACACCTGGCGTATAAGACGATACCCGACTTTTGAGAAGATTTTCAAGGGTTAAAAAGTAGTCTTATACGCCAGAAAATACAGTAGATATATATACAGGGGGTGAAATAAGTATTTAACATATGACATCACGTGTTCAATACTTACTTCACCCACTGTGTGTATATATATATATATGTATATATATGGTATATATATATATATACTGTATTTATATATACACACATACATATGTATACATGTATGTGTGTATGTACAGTGCCTTGAAAAAATATTCATACCCCATGGACGTTTCCAAATTTTTCACGTTATGCCCGCAAACTTAAATGTTTTTTTAATTGGGATTTTGTGATATGGCAACACAAAGTAACAAGTATTTCTGAAGTTTAAAGGAGATGATTAATAGTTTTCTAAATATTTTACAAATATAAATGTGAAAATTGTGACGTACATTTTTATTCAACCGCCAAGTCGATCACAATTTAGGTGGACGGTCATGTCTTGGTAGGTTTGCATTTGTGCCATACTCCTTCCATTTTTGGATCATGAATTGAACAGTGCTAATGTTCAGAGCTTGGACTATTTCTTTATAACCTAACCCTACTATACTATTCTCCACAACTTTATCCCTGACCTGTCTGGTGTGTTCCTTGGTTTTCATGATGATGTTTGATCCCTCAAAAAACCTCTGAGGCCTTCACAGAACAGCTGTAGTTATACTGAGAATAGATTACACACAGGACAACTCAATTTACTAATTATGTGACTTCTGGAGTCAATTGGCCACTTAAGATTTTATTTAGGTAAACCGAACTACAGGGGGTTGAATACAAATGCTCATCACAATTTTCAGATTTATATATTTAGCATAATTATAAAACCATGTATCATTTCCTTTACACTTCACAAACACTTGTTACTTAGTAATGGAATATCACATGTAATCCCAATAAAATACATTTAAGTTTGTGGGTGTAACTTAGAAAAATGTGGAAAAGTTCATGGGGTATGAATCATCTTTCAAGGCACTGTATAAGCGTATATAAATATTATGTATATATAGCATGCCCAGCAAAGGCAGTAACGTTGCCATTAATAATTTTACATATTTGTTTTAAAGACAAATATTAGGAAAATGCATGGAATGAATAGAAAACTATTCAGTTTCTTCATATATAAAGGTTTTGACAGTTAACATTGGGCCACTAATCATATTATATGATTTTAATCATTTGACTTTTATCAATTTCTTTCAAAGGTCATTTCAAATTTCTTAACCAAAATCATAAAAAAACAAAACACCATGAAAAGACCACCTGGGTTTTGAGAAGTGAAGGCAGATAGAGTGAAAGGAAAATCAACCGAAAGAAAAAAAATCAGCAGTAGGCAGGATTATATGTTTTCCTGAGTAACTCGACTAGGGAAAGTTGTTAATCACATTTTTGTCATTGTGTCCTGGGCAGAGACCAAGGCCAATCTCTCTATGTGTTTGGGTAAATAAAGGTTAAAGAAAACGTAACTCCACATGCTCACCGTGGACAATGAGACTCTATTGGGAAGGTAAAAACAGTAACCAGACACAAATTTTACAGCGATGAAAAGGAAGTATATTTTTCAGCTGCTAAATTGTTTCTCAAACAGGAAGATATAACGGCACGCCACTGCGCCCCCCATTTTTCTGGAAGACAGGGTCTCACCAGACATAGCTGTTAATGGAGAGGTGCCTGCGCTTGCCCAAGTCTCTCTATTCATTTAGAAGGGAGGTTCTGAGAATAACTCAGATTTCTATTTGGTTTTTTTTTTCCGAATTCCCATAGTGAATAGTGAGAGCAGCGCATGAGCGGCCACCTCATCTTTTGCAAAACTGGGTGCGATGCCATAAATGTATGAGATGCAAATAACCCCTTAAAAGGGGACACTGGTACCAATAATTTTGCGTCACATGATGCCTGCCATGGTGCAAGCGGGGCTGGCATGGATCAAGCTCAGATCATAATTTATTTATTTTCCTATATAGAACTCATTACCAGAAGTGTTCATAATTTCACTCCAAAGGACTTGATTTTCTGGAAAAATTCAGGTCCAGTCTTCTGGGATGTGGGATCCGCAGCCCACCTTGCCGTGAAAGAGGCAAGAGAGAAGTCACTATTCAGCAACTACTTAGTACAGGATGCAACAACGCTGAGTTAGTGCAAAAGAGTAGGACCTCACAATATCATGCTCCTGCCCTTCATACTGGGATCTCACCAACTGGAAGTTCTGACCCTACTTTTGCTAAATTCAGGATTTGGTTATTGTGGATCCGTCTGGACACTATTGATAATAGGTTATACTGTATTTAGAAAAATCATCAGTCTTTGGCTCACCACTGAGTTCTTAAATGAAAAAAGGGCATCCCCAGACCAGTGCTCTTCAAGCAGTTGTATGAAATTAGGGATTGAATGGTGGGGGTTGCAGTACCTGGCACAGCCCATGGCCAAGAGTGGTGCTATTTCTGAAAAAGAAAAGCACACTGTCAATGTAAATTCACTGTTTCCAAATTAGGAATGTGAGACACTCCAGAAATCTTACATGCAGTTCACCCATTTTCCAGGATTTTGTTGGTAGGCGAAATACACAAAGGAGAAATGTACATTTTGCGACTGGTGGTGTAATTATGAAATCAGAGGTCACCAAAGGGTGAGATGACCTACACTCTCATTGGAATTGAAATTATCTAGACAAAAAGATGGAAAAGAAAAAAGATTGAACAGCAACAGTCCGTAATGTTTAAGGAGTTGTGCTTCTTCTGACATCCCCTTCTCGAATGCCCTCCAACCTGATTAGCTCTAATTGAGAGGCTCTTCTGCGTTGGCGCACTGAAAGCGGTTAAATTCTGTCTATTGCAAACAATACAGCTCCACAGAGTCCTCCTGATTGACAATGAATGCAGCGCTTTACCTTGTCTTTTCTTAATGGGCACTGCAGTCAGCTGATTGAGAAGTGGGGGGTTTTCTGGTAAGGGGGTCTCTTTCAATCAACTGAGGGAAGAAGATGTTGTATTAGAAACATGGAGGCATCACTTCAGTTCTGTGATGTATGTGCAAGTTTTTGTATACATTAAAGATTTAGAATCGGAGTGTAAATGCAGCTTCTTAAAGGGATTGTCCCTTTAGGGATCATACTCATCTGCGTTTAAAACAGATGAGTGGAATCCGATAAAATATCGGATTGCACTCTGACTAATGTTATTCAATGATTCTGTGCTCATCTGCGATTTTTTTCTCAGCTCGGATTGGAATGTGAAAAAAAATAAATCGCAGCATGCTGCAAGTGGCCGCGTATATCAGACGAGACTCGCCAATGCAAGTCTATGAGTGCAAGAGAAAAATCACACACTCCATGGACCATGTGTATGCCATCCGTATTGCTTCCATATAACACACACCTATAGTGCCTTGTGAAAGTATTCGGCTCCCTGGAACTTTTCAACCTTTTCCCACATATCATGCTTCAAACATAAAGATACCAAATGTAAATTTTTGGTGAAGAATCAACAACAAATGGAATAAAATTGTGAAGTTGAACAAAATTTATTGGTGATGGCTTGAGCTCAGTGAGGTTTGATGGAGATCATTTGTGAACAGTAGTTTTCTGCTCTTTCCACAGATTCTCGATTGGATTGAGGTCTGGACTTTGACTTGGCCATTCTAACACCTGAATACGTTTATTTGTGAACCACTCCCTTGTAGATTTTGCTTTATGTTTGGGATAATTGTCTTGTTGGAAGACAAATCTCCGTCCCAGTCTCAGGTCTTTGCAGAATCCAACAGGTTTTCTTCAAGAATGGTCCTGTATTTGGCTCCATCCATCTTCCCATCAATCTTCCCTGCTGAAGAAAAGCAGGCCCAACCATGATGCTGCCACCACCATGTTTGACAGTGGGGATGGTGTTTTCAGGGTGATGAGCTGTGTTGCATTTATGCCAAGCATATCGTTTGGCATTGTTGCCAAAAAGTTCGATTTTGGTTTCATCTGACCAGAGCACCTTCTTCCACATGTTTGGTGTGTCTCCCAGGTGATGCCATTTTTTTTCCCTGAGGAAGCCGCAACTCTTGCAGCGATACGCATGGGAACCTATCCCACATCCCCGTATTGCCTATATGGCTCTGTTCTGAACCTCTGGACTTTTGGGTAAGAGTGTACATTGGTTTGAGGATTGGGCTTGCTTACCCTAGCCCCTCTTCTTTTTTACTAATTTCTTTCCTCCCTTCACATGCTCAATTGATTTGAAACCTACCCTTTTGCATGCTCTGAACTAGGCACACATTTTGCACCAGAATATTATTCTTTTGGCCTATATGGTACTGTGATATTGGTATAGCCATGTATACAGTTAGGGCCAGAAATATTTGGACAGTGACACAAGTTTTGTTATTTTAGCTGTTTACAAAAACATGTTCAGAAATAAAATTATATATGTAATATGGGCTGAAAGTGCACACTCCCAGCTGCAATATGATAGTTTCCACATCCAAATCAGAGAAAGGGTTTAGGAATCATAGCTCTGTAATGCATAGCGTCCTCTTTTTCAAGGGACCAAAAGTAATTGGACAATGGACTCTAAGGGCTGCAATTAACTCTGAAGGCGTCTCCCTCGTTAACCTGTAATCAATGAAGTAGTTAAAAGGTCAGGGGTGGATTCCAGGTGTGTGGTTTTGCATTTGGAAGCTGTTGCTGTGAGCAGACAACATGCGGTCAAAGGAACTCTCAATTGAGGTGAAGCAGAACATCCTGAGGCTGAAAAAAAAGAAAAAATCCATCAGAGAGATAGCAGACATGCTTGGAGTAGCAAAATCAACAGTTGGGTACATTCTGAGAAAAAAGGAATTGACTGGTGAGCTTGGGAACTCAAAAAGGCCTGGGCGTCCACGGATGACAACAGTGGTGGATGATCGCCGCATACTTAATTTGGTGAAGAAGAACCCGTTCACAACATCAACTGAAGTCCAGAACACTCTCAGTGAAGTAGGTGTATCTGTCTCTAAGTCAACAGTAAAGAGAAATCTCCATGACAGTAAATACAAAGGGTTCACATCTAGATGCAAACCATTCATCAATACCAAAAATAGACAGGCCAGAGTTAAATTTGCAGAAAAACACCTCAAGAAGCCAGCTCAGTTCTGGAAAAGTATTCTATGGACAGAGAGACAAAGATCAACCTGTACCAGAATGATGGGAAGAAAAAAGTTTGGAGAAGAAAGGGAACGGCACATGATCCAAGGCACACCACATCCTCTGTAAAACATGGTGGAGGCAACGTGATGGCATGGGCATGCATGGCTTTCAATGGCACTGGGTCACTTGTGTTTATTGATGACATAAGAGCAGACAAGAGTAACCGGATGAATTCTGAAGTGTACCGGGATATACTTTCAGCCCAGATTCAGCCAAATGCTGCAAAGTTGATTGGACGGCGCTTCATAGTACAGATGGACAATGACCCCAAGCATACAGCCAAAGCTACCCAGGAGTTCATGAGTGCCAAAAAGTGGAACATTCTGCAATGGCCAAGTCAATCTCCAGATCTAAACCCAATTGAGCATGCATTTCACTTGCTCAAATCCAGACTTAAGACGGAAAGACCCACAAACAAGCAAGACCTGAAGGCTGCGGCTGTAAAGGCCTGGCAAAGCATTAAGAAGGAGGAAACCCAGCGTTTGGTGATGTCCATGGGTTCCAGACTTAAGGCAGTGATTGCCTCCAAAGGATTTGCAACAAATTATTGAAAATAAAAATATTTTGTTTGGGTTATGTTTATTTGTCCAATTACTTTTGACCTCCTAAAATGTTGAGTGTTTGTAAAGAAATGTGTACAATTCCTACATTTTCTATCAGATATTTTTGTTCAACCCTTCAAATTAAACGTTACAATCTGCACTTGAATTCTGTTGTAGAGGTTTCATTTCAAATCCAATGTGGTGGCATGCAGAGACCAACTCGCGAAAATTGTGTCACTGTCCAAATATTTCTGGCCCTAACTGTATATATTGATTTCTTATTGTGGTTCATATATATTGTATAATTGATCATGTCTTAGGAGCCATTTTGCATTTATTGTTTTGGGGAATATTTATGTGGGTTATCATCGCCCCCATATTAGAGCATGATATTTGCATAGGTTTGTGTTGCATGTTTGCAATTTTAGTGTTTTTAAAAAGTTATGTTTCTGTGGTGTGTCCTTCATGTATTTTTGATACCTACCAATAAAGTGTTGTAATTTTATACATTAAGGTGTTCTCGTATACGTGGGCATGATCGTTAAATGTTTTTTTGTTGCTATACCTATTCCCAAGCCCATGGTGAGCCCTTTTGTCTTAAATTGATCTGCGGTGCCCTCCACTCGGTTTTAAATAATGTCTCCCTTGCTTGTTGCAAGCTTTAAACAACACTTTTTATGGATATCTTTGAGAAATGGCTTTCTTCTTGCCACTCTTCCATAAAGGCCAGATTTGTGCAGTGTACGACTGATTGTTGTCCTATGGAGAGACTGTCCCACCTCAGCTGTAGATCTCTGCAGTTCTTCCAGAGTGATCATGGGCCTCTTGGCTGCATCTCTGATCAGTCTTCTCCTTGTTTGAGATGAAAGATTAGAGGGACGGCCAGGTCTTGGTAGATTTGCAGTGGTATGATACTCCTTCCATTTCAATATGATTGCTTGCACAGTGCTCCTTGGAATGTTTAAAGTTTTGGAAATCATTTTGTATCCAAATCCAACTTTAAACTTCTCCACAACAGTATCACGGACCTGCCTCTTGTGTTCCTTGGTCTTCATGATGCTCTCTGTGCTTCAAACAGAATCCTGAGACTATCACAGAGCAGGTGCATTTAAAAGGAGACTTGATTACACACAGGTGGATTATATTTATCATCATTAGGCATTTAGGACAACATTGGATCATTCAGAGATCCACAATGAACTTCTGGAGTGAGTTTGCTGCACTGAAAGTAAAGGGGCCGAATAATATTGCACGTCCCACTTTTCAGTTTTTGAATTTCCACAAAAATTTAAAATAACCAATAAATTTCGTTCAACTTCACAATTGTGTTCCACTTCACCAAAAATTTACATTTGGTATTTTTATGTTTGAAGCATGATATGTGGGAAAAGGTTGAAAAGTTCCAGGGAGCCGAATACTTTCGCAAGGCACTGTATGTATCCAAAATCGAGGAAATTTAATTTGGACAACCCAGGAAGCTCATCATTTGATACAAAGGTCTTTATAAATGGAAGAAAAAAAAAACATGCAACATGTCTCACATCATCAATGTGGAACTGATGCTGACCTATGTTTGCTGAGAACTGTATCTGAATTTTAAAAGCAGCTCATAACAGGTTCAAGAGGATATAAGTAAGTATGGCAAATCTAAACGGTACATTATGATTGTCGTGATATATGTGCAGTTTTGTAGTCGAGGCGAAATACATTTTTAAAAAAATATCTACCGTAATATCTTCCACTTTTCTTTGGATGGATGGAGGAGTTGCCGAAACCAGTTCTGCCTTGAGAGACAACAGCAGCGCAAGAGTGGTGGTGTTGCTCTGAAAAAAAGTCCATACCTCTATTATGAATGGCTCCAGTTTTTGGCCCCAGTGATAGATCTTTGCCTGGAAGTAGCTACCTTTTTCATTTTGTTGCTTGTAATGATTTAGTTCTGAATTTCCATTCAAAACATAATTTTTCCTCTGTCATCCCTCACCTTAAAGATCAGGCTGGGGCAAAAAGAGAACTACCTCCAGCTTAGAGGTGCTGGAGGCCTGAGCTGGGGGCCAGGAGAAGATGAGCCAGCGGAAACCACCACCACACTGCAGACCATCGACACGTACCCCCATCATCCAGCGATGCTACTGGTGAAGACGGCACCCCACACCATCACTGCAGTTAGCGACATGGAAGATGCTATGAGTGATGATGGCGAGGAGGATTTTTGTCATAGTCTGGCCTGCTATTTCTGCCACATCCCCTTTTGCTTGAGGCCGAGGACCAAGGTTGCCCTACAAATAGTTTTCAGTACCACAACATCTCCAAATTGTCCAATGCAGGTTTTTTATTCCTAGAAAGGTGGCAGCTTTTGGAGAAAAAAAACAAAAGTGGCCATTTGACCCCAAAGACGGCCACTCAGCCGAGGCACTTCCATCTCACCCTCCACCTTTAGTACCAGCTTCCCACCAGCAACCACCACCTTCTCCAGTGTCAGCCACCCAAAAGCCACCACCACCTCCTCCAGTGTCAGCCAACCAGAAGTCAACATCATTTCCTTCAGTGCCAGCCACCCAGCAACTTCCACCCCCTCCTACAGTCGAATAACCTTGGAACCCAACAACCCCGACGACCATGTCTCCTGCCATTTGTGTGGTTGGAATGTGGGGCAAAACTCAGTGGACAATGGCTGGGGAAGATATACAACTGAGGATATCTCTACAGAGATGCCACCACAGTCACAGAAGCCCCCTGAACCACAGCAGCAGGGTGGTATAATTGGGGCGGACAACCCTTTCCCATCCAACACTCTGGACCATGGGGTCTTCCATGTGCCTGTATGACTTCCCTACAATGCCTGGGCATGCTCCTGATGAGGCGGCGGATGTCTCCTGAGGAATCTCCTCCCAGACCTGGACTAAAGCATCCGCCAGCTCCTGGCAGTCTGTGGTGCAGCGTGACATTGGTGGATGGTGTGAGACATGATGTCCAAGATGTGTTCAATCGGATTCAGGTCTGGGGAACGGGCGGGCCAGTCCATAGGTTCAATGCCTTCATCTTGCAGGAACTGCTGAC
Source organism: Ranitomeya imitator (assembly GCF_032444005.1). Classification (NCBI taxonomy): domain Eukaryota; kingdom Metazoa; phylum Chordata; class Amphibia; order Anura; family Dendrobatidae; genus Ranitomeya; species Ranitomeya imitator. The sequence goes on along the minus strand of NC_091282.1, from coordinate 733,933,363 downwards.
ACACTCCAGCCACATGAGGTCTGGCATTGCCCTGCATTAGGAGGAACCCAGGGCCAACTGCACCAGCATATGGTCTCACAAGGGGTCTGAGGAACTCATGTCGGTACCTAATGGCAGTCAGGCTAGCTCTGGCAAGCACATGGAGGGCTGTGCGGCCCTTCAAAGAAATGCCACCTCACACTATTACAGACCCACTGCCAAACCGGTCATGCTGAAGGATGTTGCAGGCAGCAGATCGCTCTCCACGGTGTCTCCAGACCCTGTCACATCTGTCACATATGCTCAGTGTGAACCTGCTTTCATCTGTGAAGAGCACAGGGCACCAGTGGCAAATTTGCCAATCCTGGTGTACTGTGGCAAATGCCAAGCATCCTGCATGGTGTTGGGCTGTGAGCAAAACCCCCATCTGTGGACATCGGGCACTCAGGCCATCCACATGGAGTCAGTTTCTAACCGTTTGTGCAGACACATGTGCAGCGCCCCAGGGTCCTGGTCGTTGCAGTAATATCATTCTCCTCTAGGGGGGAGTGATGTTACATTTGAAGGCAATAAAGGAGATAACTTTACCAGGTATCACACACCATGCAACACACTTCACACTCCAGTCCACCAGGGGGAGCTATGCTCCTATTTATTAGGGCACTCTTCACAATTAGGTAAAACTGGTGGTCTGGATAGGAAGTTAGTCAGAAGCTGACTGGGCTTCACCCAGGCAGTCCCTGTCATGCAGACAGAGGGAGAGGAGGAACATCTAGCAGTTGCCGACAGAGTGGTCCCTGACAGGGGTGGGATCCTGTCAGAGGCCTAGATGGAAGGACACAGAGCTGTGCCTGCCTACCGATGCGGCAGCATCCTAAGAAAGGACATGAACAGCGAATTATATTGTAGAGGGTGAGAAACGAAGTCATAGCAAAAGGAGAGGAAACCAGAAGGAGCTCTGCCCTAAAAAGGCTGCCGCCTTCTGAGGCACAGGATCCAGTAGCCGGAAAACCGAGGGAGCAACCGTCTTCATGCCTTACTCCAGAGACCGGCAGGACAGCTATTTCCAAGTTACTGATCCGCCCTATACCCAGGAGGCACGGTGGCAACTTGTGGGGGCTGGGGCATGCTAGAGTCCCTGTAAAAAGCCTCAGGCCACCAGTCATACGGGTTTGTTCCTATCCATCTGGGGAACAGAGAGAGACATAACATCTAGAACACCAACATCAGTTGCGAGGACCTTACCGAGAAGCTCAGCAGGAAGGGACTACCACACCCAGGCGCTAGAGGAAGGCTACTGATTTCCACCTGGATAAGAGGCACTCTGGATTTGCCTTCAGACCGGCTGGACTCTGCCTGCCCTGTGATCTGGTGCTCTGGACTGTGGATACTGAAGCCTTCAGTAAAAAGGTAAAGAGACTGCAACCTTGTGTCCTCGTTATTCACTGCTCCTCACACCATCGACCATCTATACACTGGGAAACCCTGGGGACATACTTCACCTGTGGGAAGGTATACCATCTAGCTGTCATAACATCACCCCAGCGAACCCCTAAGCAGCGTCAGTCTCCCTGACCGAATACCACAGGTGGCGTCACGAACATTTCCCCTTTAAAGACCTTTCCCTTTTACAACGGACCTCCCGAGGGCCACGGACCGGGTCAGCCACTGTGACATCTCCCTTGAGAACCGAAGGACCCGGTTCCGAGTTCCCCTAGCCCTTGGGGGCGATCCACATGCACATTTGTGGCCTGCTGGAGGTCATTTTGCAGGTCTCTGGCAGTGCTCCTCCTGTTTCTCCTTGCACAAAGGCTGAGGTAGTGGTCCTCCTGCTGGGTTGTTGCCCTCCTACGGCCTCCTCCACGTCTCCTGGTGTACTAGCCTGTCTCCTGGTAGCACCTCCAGCCTCTGGACATAACGCTGACAGACACAGCAAACATTCTTGCCACAGCTCGAATTGATGTGCCATCCTGGATGAGCTGCACTACCTGAGCCACTTGTGTGGGTTGTAGAGTCCGTCTCATGCTACCATGAGTGTGAAAGCACAACCAACTTTCAAAAGTGACCAAAACATCAGCCAGAAAGCATTGGTACTGAGATGTGGTCTGTGGTCCCCACCTGCAGAACCACTCCTTTATTGAGTGTGTCTTGATAATTGCCAATAATTTCTATCTGTTGTCTATTCCATTTGCACAACAGCATGTGAAATTGATTGTCAAACAATGTTGCTTCCTAAGTGCACAGTTTGATTTCACAGAAGTTTGATTCACTTGGAGTTATATTCTGTTATTTAAGTGTTCCCTTTATTTTTTTGAGCAGTGTACATATAGTGGTGTAGCATGTTTCTCTGCTGTGCACTGTAAAGTGCAGTCAGGTATAGATATGAATTAATTGATGACATACCCTGCAGTCATTGTTGTCTCTTTTCTGATCCCTATGTTTAATTGTATATTTTTTTGTCAAATAACTATCTACCAATATCCTCGGATTAGAACAGTGACTAATAGGACAAACTAGAGTCAGTCGGCGTGGACGGGGGCGCCATTTACTTATATCTTGGGATGCGAACCTAAGCAGGTAAGGTTTTATCATAGGGACAAATAGGGAGATTTAGCTATATTATTTACTTCCCTGATTTTCCGGGCACGGACAATTTATCTTCTTTGTTGACTTTGATATTCATACAGTAAGCCACAGCCACCATTTACTCAGGTGCAGCCTAAGTGCATTTGAGTATTATCTATGTTTGATGTCTTTCCTGCTCCATAAAACCACACTCAGTGGGTGATTTATATGTATGTGTGTTATTTACTCAGTCCTTGCTTTACTTTTGGCTGTCATCCTGGTTGGCTGACTCTGGTATTTGAAGTCCTTATGGGATCTAGATATGTTCAATTTGATTTCATCACACCAGATCAGGGATCGACATAGTGAGACAGTCGATGTTGAGCTTGGGCGCCATTTGCGTTTTAGTAAAAGGGTGCCAACCTCCTCTGCTAGGTAGTTGTTTCAGTACAGGGACAATATAGGCAGAGATAGTAACACAATATACATCCAGTTATGCCTTTGGGTTGGGTTTCATTTGTCAGTTGTATTTGTGGATAATTTATTAACTGTGATTTGAGGTTATTTTTAAATATACATTCTTTTAAAGGAATTAATAAAAGCTCATTTTATAGGGTATTTTTCTAGTGTGGCGGCAGCCATATTGTTAGTATAACCACACCCATTAGCAAAGAAAATGGGGCATAAATAGCTTACAAAATCGTTTTATTATAAACCTGATGAAGGCCTTCCTGGCTGAAACGTGTTGTGTTTTGCTTAATATGTTTTTATTGTCTTTTATATAATTTTATATTTGCTGCATATAGCCAATAAAATATAATCTGATACAACATCATAGATACTTGATTCTTTGGCTATATAATTCTATTATTCCAAATTGGGTCAAGGATCCTCTGAAGGGAGGGAATTTTTTTCTGTTAGAGGAAAATCATCTCCATGTTATTATAGACGGGCAGCACACCAGTGGAAGGATCACCCTTGTTAGCAAACTTTTCCCAGTGTTCTGCCTCCTTGCACAACTACACCAGGTGAGCAAGATTTAAGTTGTACTTAGCTCACCAAGTAAGATTCACTAATCTACTACACTTAAATAGCGCTCTCCCTCCCTTTCCCCTCATCCTTTCTTTCCCAGGACCTCATTCATTTTAGGAATGTCATTCACTTGACTGAAAAAATATCCAACATGTTAAGGAGTTCTATGACTGTGTGCACACCACACCTTTTAGATGTTGGCGTACCTGCCAAGTTTTTCATGCAGAAATTGCTTTAGGAAAACAGTGGTAATGTTCTTCCTGAAGTGTCTTTTTTGGCATCTTTCCGGTCGTTCATTGCATCAGTTTTGCTGCCGGTTTTTCTTTTTATTCTTTTTACTTACCGTATATGTATAATAAAATATTGAGCGCGATTCCAAGGGAAAGCCGCATGAAGAATGGTCATTTGACTTCTTTTAGCCACTTTGCATCTTTGGGAATCTGAAGCAAATAAAAGAATCTCAAAAGACTGAAGATATGAACAGCAAGTTGATCTGCCTGATGACGTTGTGTGCTTAGATACATTCATATATTCAAGATTTAGGCACTGAATCTGATTCTAAATCCTCATTAAATCTGCACTCATTTGCTTTGATTGTGTATCTCATTCACTTTCAGTCGGAAAAAAAAGACAGCACAAAGACTGACCATGCTTTATTTCGCTTTATTTATCTTTTTGCTGATTTTCCATTGACTGACAATGGGGCCAATACTTGAACGGATCTGCTGTACAGTCATAGCAGAAATTTAAGCATCAGCCTTGGCTTTCTGCCACAAATCCTCTTGTAAAATACATGGCAGATTCATTCCCGGCATATGGACGTGAATTTACCACCTTTGCACATTACCATCCCAAAGATGATACACACCTCCAGAGCCAATTGTATCAGTAGCCTTAATGCAGAAGCATGATTAGATGCATCACCTATATATTTTTTTACTACTTAAAACTAGATACTGATATTTGCCTATTGTTTCTATTTTTCATTTTTATTTTAGTTCAATATAATTTTTTTTACGTTTTTTATTTTATTTTTCTGTGGGGATGGAGCACAGTCCTGTAATGCGCATGCTCCAGTTTTACTTCAGGGTCATTGGCGTTCTTTGGCCTTTTTTGTACTATACAGAGGGGATGGGGGACTTACATTCAGCTTACTATAATACTATAAAAGAGACAGTGAAGGTGGTAGTCGAACTTTATATTGTTAAAACCTGGTGAGAGGTTCCTTTTAATGTGGATAATTATGGAAAATAAAATAAAAAATAAAAAAGTAAAAAATGTTGTTGCGCAATTGTGAAAAAAAGTATGTTTTCAAATTGTGAAAAAATGCATGTGTGTTACTTGTGTTCTTGTTTATATTTGTACAGGGATTCAACTTGGGACCTATCAATTTTTTTTTTAGCCTTGAATCATTAGATTTTATGTTTGTTTGAGTTTCTTCCTTTTTCTTTTCAAACTGCAACTTACTGAATTCAACATTTATATTCAACAATTCATGAATATAAAATAAAGAGAAATAATAAAAAAGCAAACATTAAACACTGTGTATGTGCACAATTACCTTTAAAAAAAACATTTTTAACACAAATGGCCCAATTAATAAGCTAGGGAATAAACAATTGCTTAGTTAATAATAAAAGAAAACTCCAAGCAAAAAGATAAAAAGTACAAACTCTACATACACCAATCATGTACATATACACAATATATGACAACTATCCTAAATCTGTTGGGACTCTGGCGCCATTTTTTTTTTTTTTTTAATGAACATAAGGTGGCAAATGTGTGCCCAAAAAAGCAATGTTTATACAACTTGCCCCATAAATGGGCTTTTATTTCAGGCCTATTCCATCTAAAAGCGCTAAAAAGTAACCTACTGTGCCTTGTAACTTCTTTCAATCACTTCAAGGTTCGACAAAAGATGTGAAGCAGCTATAAAGAAGTGACTGCTCCTTTCTAATGGTGGCTTCTGCTAAGTTTCATCCATAAATGTTGGCAAGTGTATGTACATAAATGGTATAATTGCTCACTATGAATATGAATACACAATGTATACAAACACAAGCACACACAAACTGCTCACTCACATAAACACACATTGCACACAAACACAATGTATACACACAAGGTACACACAAACTGCTCACTCACATAAACACACATTGCCCACATACACACACAAAAACTGCTCACTCACATAAACATACATTGCCCACATACACACTGTATACACACAAAAACTGCTCACTCACATAAACACACATTGCACACAAACACAATGTATACACACAAGGTACACACAAACTGCTCACTCACATAAACACACATTGCCCACATACACACTGTATAAACACACAAAAACTGCTCACTCACATAAACACACTTGCACATACGCACTGTATACACAAGAGACTCAAACATTTCACTCACATAAACACACATTGCACACATACACAATGTATACACACAAGGCACACACAAACTGCTCACTCACAACAACACACAATACACACTGTATACACAAGGTACACAACTGCTCACTCACATAAACACACATTGCACACATACACAATTTATATACACATATATTACACACATATTATAAACACCAAAAATAAGTGAAGGGTGGCTAATTGCACCATTAATCGATATCATCACAACATATTGACTATGAAATGAATACAGTACATAGGAAATACATTAAGCTATCACATCACATGTTTTGTATATCTCAATAATGCAGAACGAGCCTCATCAGAATATTATATTTCCTCTTTTTCAAAATGTTAAAGGATAGAGAGCGATTAAAAGATTTATTTTTAGTGTTTTTTTTTAGTTTAACAAGCTTAAAAGGGAGATAATTGTTCTATGGTTAAAAAAAAACAAAATTAAATTCACATTTTAACATTCATCTCCCTGACCTACAGTATTCAATGTCTTTAGCTACAAATCTGACTATTCTAATGTTCTTTATGCGTGTTACAGAATCCCAGCTTGCTTTTCCCCATTCACAGCTAGTTACACATAGATGTCTGGACTAAGCCTATTGTGCGGATTGTATATAGTTTAAAAAGCTCTGCAGTATTTGACTGCATCTATTGTATCCGGCTTCCCTGAGTGCTCGGCTTGCTGCATTTTACTTGTGCGCTGTGTTTTCCAGGTCCATTTACGCCTATTCTCTTTGTACGCACTTGTTCATTGGGAAGCCTAAATTGACTTCTCTCTATTCTTTTTCCTTAACTAAAGATGCACCATTAAGCGTGATTGAACTCTTTTGAAAAACACTTCCTAAAATGAAAGACCATAACAAATTAGTCTAGCAGTGTTTGCAAATATTGTGTTTTTTTTTTCTTCATTCCAATTGATGGGAAAAGGAATTGAAAACTTACCCAGGCCATTGATACATATTTATTTGTTGCTTATTTCCCTTTTTCAATGTTCTAAACACATTTTGTCAAAAATCAATGTCCAATGGGGATTTTGATTTCTCATTCTTTATACTGAATGATTCTGTGTTGTCAATGAGAAAAAAATAAAAATGAACAATTGTGGTGGGGGGAAGGTAGGTAGACAATAAAATAGTGGAAGAACACAATGCTTCAGATGTCTGTATGGTAAGCTCTTAGGAATTAATGAACATAACAAAATATGTGTAATTCACTATCATTACTACAAATAATATTAAGAGTTAAGCGCAATTCATCTTTTATTTTCTGTATTTTATTTTGGATGGCGGTATATTAGTATATTATACATTTAGTATACAGTTAGCAGGGGAAGTATTCAGACCCCTTTACATTTTTAACTCTTTATTTCATTGCAGCCAATTGGTAAATTCAAAAACTTCATTTTTTCACAATAATGTACACTCTGCACCCCATCTTGACTGAAAAAAAAAACAAATGTAGACATTTTTGCAAATTTACTAAAAAAGAAAAATTGAAATATCACATAGTCATAAGTATTCAGACCCTTTGCTCAGACACTCATATTTAAGTCACATGCTGTCCATTTCCTTGTGATCCTCCTTGAGATGGTTCTACTCCTTCATTGGAGGCCAGCTGTGTTTAATTAAACTGATCGGACTTAATTTTGAAAGGCACACACCTGTCTATATAAGACCTCACAGCTCACAGTGCATGTCAGACCAAATGAGAATCATGAGGCCAAAGGAACTGGCCAAGGAGCTCAGAGACAGAATTGTGGCAAGGCACAGATCTGGCCAAGGTTACAAAAGAATTTCTGCAGTACTCGAGGTTCTTAAGAGCACAGTCGCCCTCATAATCCTTAAATGGAAGAAGTTTGGGATCACCAGAAGTCTTCCTAGACCTCGCCGTCCAACCCAACTGAGCAATCGTGGGAGAAGAGCCTTGGTGAAAGAGGTAAAGAAGAATCCCAAGATCACTGGCTGAGCTCCAGAGATGCAGTAGGGAGATGGGAGAAAGTTCCACAAAGTCAACTATCACTGCAGTCCTCCACCAGTCGGGCCTTTATGGCAGAATGGCCCAACGGAAGCCTCTCCACAGTGCAAGACATATGAAAGCCTGCATAGAGTTTGCTAAGAAAACACCTGAAGGACTCCCAGACTATGAGAAATAAGATTCTCTGGTCTGATGAGATGAAGATAGACCTTTTTGGTGATAATTCTATGCTGTATGTGTGGAGAAAACCAGGCACTGCTCGTCACTTGCCCAATACAATCCCAACAGTGAAACATGGTGACGGAAGCATCATGCTATGGGGGTGTTTTTCAACTGCACGGACAGGACGGCTGGTTGTCATTGATAGAAATATGAATGCAGCCAAGTACAGGGATATCGTGGATGAAAACCTCTTCCAAGGTGCTCTGGACCGCAGACTTGGCTGAAGGTTCACCTTCCAAAAATACAATGACCCTACGCACACAGCTAAAATAACAAAGGAGTGGCTTCAGAACAACTCTGGCCCAGCCAGAGCCCTGACCTAAACCCAATTGAGCATCTCTGGAAAGACCTGAAAATGGCTGTCCACCAACAGTCACCATTCAACCTGACGGAACTGGAGAGGATCTGCAAGAAAGAATGGCAGAGGATTCCCAAATCCAGGTGTGAAAAACTTGTTGCATCATTCCCAAGCAGACTCATGGCTGTACTAGCTCAAAAGGGTGCTTCTACTCAATACTGAGCAAAAGGGTCTGACCATGTGATATTTCAGTTTTCTTTTTAATAAATTTTTTTCACACAAGATGGGGTGCAGAGTGTACATTAATGAGAAAAAATGAATTTTTTTTTAATTTTCCAAATGGCTGCAATGAAACAAGGAGTGAAAAATCTAAAGGGGTATGAATACTTTCCGTAGCCACTGTACTATGAAATACAGAGGATGTGCGTATATATCTATGAGATGTGTGTGTGTATGTGTATATATATATATACATATATATATATATATATATATATATATACAGTACAGACCAAAAGTTTGGACACACCTTCTCATTTAAAGATTTTTCTGTATTTTCATGACTATGAAAATTGTACATTCACACTGAAGGCATCAAAACTATGAATTAACACATGTGGAATTTTATACTTAACAAAAAAGTGTGAAGCAACTGAAAATATGTCTTATATTCTAGGTTCTTCAAAGTAGCCACCTTTTGCTTTGATGACTGCTTTGCTCACTCTTGGCATTCTCTTGATGAGCTTCAAGATGTAGTCACCGGGAATGGTCTTCCAACAATCTTGAAGGAGTTCGCAGAGATGCTTAGCACTTGTTGGCCCTTTTGCCTTCACTCTGCGGTCCAGCTCACCCCAAACCTGTTGTGAATTCTGCTCTTGGGCTCCCTCCGGTGGTTATGAGTGGTAGTGCTGCGGTAGTTGGATCGCAGCATTTATCAGGTGTATCTATTTTTTGCAATTTGGGCTGGGCTATATAGCCTTGCTTGATCCTTTGGTCAGTGCCAGTTGTCCATTGTTTTTGGAGGATTCACATCCCTTCTGGTCTCTCCTGCTTGCTGTGCTTTTCTTCAAAGATAAGTCCTGGCTTTGTTTTTGCTGTCCACCTGCTGTGGACCTTATAGTTCTGTGCATTTTCATGTTTTTGTCTTGTCCAGCTTAGTCTGTGAAGGATTTTTTGCAGCCTAGCTATTTCTCTGGAGATGCAGATATACCCTCCATGTCTTTAGTCAGATGTGGTGTTTTGTATTTTCTGTGGTGGATATTTTCTAGTGTTTTAATACTGACCGCATAGTACTCTGTTCTATTCTTTCTTTTTAGCTAGTATGGTCTCCTATGCTAAATCCTGATTTCATTTCTGCGTATGTTATTTCCCTCTCCTCTCACAGTCAATATTTGTGGGGGGCTGTCTTTCCTTTGGGGATTTTCTCTGTGGTAAGATAGGTTTCCTGTTTCTGTCTTTAGGGGTAGTTAGTTCTTAGGCTGTGTCGAGGGGTCTAGGGAGTGTTAGGTACCCCCCACGGCTACTTCTAGTTGCGCTGTTAAGTTCAGGGATTGCGGTCAGTACAGGTTCCACCTTCTCCAGAGTACGTCTCATGCTGCTACAAGGCCACCAGATCATAACACAAACCATCTTGATTGGGTTGAGGTCTGGTGACTGTGGAGGCCAGGTCATCTGGCGTAGCACCCCATCACTCTCCTTCTTGGTCAAATAGCCCTTACACAGACTGAAGGTGTGTTTGGGGTCATTGTCCTGTTGAAAAATAAATGATGGTCCAACTAAACGCAAACCGGATGGAATAGCATGCCGCTGCAAGTTGCTGTGGTAGCCATGCTGGTTCAGTATGCCTTCAATTTTGAATAAATCCCCAACAGTGTCACCAGCAACGCACCTCCACACCATCACACCTCCTCCTCCATACTTCACAGTGGGAACCAGGCATGTAGAATCCATCCGTTCACCTTTTCTGCGTCGCACAAAGACACGGTGGTTGGAACCAAAGATCTCAAATTTGGACTCATCAGACCAAAGCACAGATTTCCACTGGTCTAATGTCCATTCCTTGTGTTCTATAGCCCAAACACGTCTCTTCTGCTTGTTGCCTGTCCTTAGCAGTGGTTTCCTAGCAGCTATTTTACCATGAAGGCCTGCTGCACAAAGTCTCCTCTTAACAGTTGTCGTAGAGATGTGTCTGCTGCTAGAACTCTGTGTGGCCTTGACCTAGTCTCTAATCTGAGCTACTGTTAACCTGCGATTTCTGAGGCTGGTGACTCGGATAAACTTATTCTCAGAAGCAGAGGTGACTCTTGGTCTTCCTTTCCTGGGGCAGTCCTCATGTGAGACAGTTTCTTTGCAGTGCTTGATGGTTTTTGCCACTGCACTTGGGAACACTTGCAAAGTTTTCCCAATTTTTCGGACTGACTGACCTTCATTTCTTAAAGTAATGATGGCCACTTGTTTTTCTTTACTTAGCTGCTTTTTTCTTGCCATAATACAAATTCTAACAGTCAATTCAGTAGGACTATCAGCTGTGTATCCACCAGACTTCTGCACAACACAAGTGATGGTCCCTACCCCATTTATAAGGCAAGAAATCACACTTATTAAACCTGACAGGGCACACCTGTGAAGTGAAAACCATTCCAGGTGACTACCTCTCGAAGCTCATCAAGGGAATGTCAAGAGTGTGCAAAGTAGTCATCAAAGCAAAAGGTGGCTACTTTGAAGAACCTAGAATAAAATACATTTTCAGTTGTTTCACCTTTTTTTGTTAAGTATATAATTCCACATGTGTTAATTCATAGTTTGGATGCCTTCAGTGTGAATTTACAATTTTCATAGTCATGAAAATACAGAAAAATCTTTAAATGAGAAGGTGTGTTCAAACATTTGGTCTTGGTCTGTACTGTGTATATATATATATACATATATATATATATATATACACTGTATATATTGGGCTGTTCTAAAAAATAGCACAAATCCATAAGAGCTGATGACCTGATACCAGAGAGTCCAAGAATAGGGACATTCTACATGCTTCCCAAAATCCACACATCTGGAAATCCAGGTAGACCAATTTTCTCATGTGTGGGCACCCTGAGCAGGTATCTGGATGGGTAGAGGGTATTCTTAAGCCCCTGATTAAGGATACACCAGCTACATTCAGGACACAACTGACTTATTGAATAAACTAGCAGCAATAGGTCCTCTACCAGAAGGAACTATCCTGGCCACCATGGATGTGGAATCTTTGTACTCCAATATCCCACACCAGGATGGATTAAATGCCTGCAAATTCTTCATGGAAAACACAGGGAATGATGTTGATTATGTGGTGAAATTCACAAAATTCATCCTCACTCACAATTACTTTGAATTTGACAACAAGATTTATCTACAGGAGACTGGTACAGCTATGGGAAGTAAAATAGCCCCACAGTATGCAAATCTTTTTATGGCCAAGCTTGAAAGCAAATTTTTGTCCTCATGTCCCATCAGGCCTTTGGCCTACTACTGCTACATTGATGATATTTTAATTATCTGGACGGAGTCTGAGCAACAGCTAAAGACGTTCCACGAACAGTTTAATCAATTTCACCCCACCATCAACTTAACACTCAACTACTCCAGCACTGAGATTAACTTTTTGAACACCATCATTAAGCTAAAGAACAATGAAATAGAGACATCCCTGTATCAGAAGCCAATCGACTGTCCAACATACCTTATATGGGACAGTTTCCATCCAAAACACATAAAAAACTCTATTGTTTACAGCCAACCCATCAGATACAATCGTATATGTTCCAACCCCATGGATAGAGACAAACACCTTGGTCGCCTCAAAAAGACTTTTTTGAATCAGGGCTACCATCCAACAACAATTCAAAACCAAATTACAAGAGCAACTAGAATATCAAGGAATCACCTGCTACATTACAAATCTAAAGAAGTAAATAATCGGGTGCTTCTAGTAGTCACCTACAATCCAAATCTCGAGGTGCTAAGGGGAGCTGCACAGAAATTACAACCTTTACTACAAAAAGATGTCCGATTACAATCCATTTTTCCTGACCCCCCACTGCTGTGTTTTAGGCAGCCCCAAAATTTAAGAAGCATCATTGTCAGAAGCTCCCTGTCCTCTCAAACAGCTACAGAAACCCTTCCTTGCAACCAGAAAAAATGTAAAACTTGTTCATTTATAATGACCACGGACAAGATAAAGATCCCCAACTCACATCAGGACTACAAGATCCAAGGTACTTTCAGCTGCATCACATCTAATGTGGTATATTTAATTATTTGTACTAAATGTCTATCTGGGGGTCTGTATGCAGGGGAGACAGAGCAAAAACTTAGAACAAGAATGAATTCTCATCGCCACACAATAAGAGAAAAAAGAATGGATCTACCGGTATCAAAACATTTTTGTATCCCGGTCACAGCATCGTGGACATGAAATTACTTGTTTTAAAAGGTAATTTCAAATGTCAGAAAGACAGAAGAATCTGTGAGTATAAACTCATGAGGACCTTTGACACACTCAGTGCATGAATGCATGTTTTGCATGGATTTATGTCTTTTTACATCAATTAAAGAATTTTCTCTTCAGACCTTCTGGGGTTATCACAACATAGAACCAGGCCCATTCAGAGGACCATAAAACATTAAGACTTCCTTATCTATGAACTGTTCCAATATCTATGTCTATCCCTCTCACATAATAATTCTGCTTCACGTCACTTGTCTTATCTATTGCCTTCTTTCTCTCTGTGATGTGTAGTATATAAGTATGTGATTCTTCAGAACACGCTTTAGTTTTTGCCTGAAGAAGGGACCTGCGTAGTCTCGAAAACTAGCAATTTGTTACCATCTTTTCAGTTAGCCATTAAAAGGTATCAACCATTGAGGACTCTCACATGTAAATAATTTAAAAAAATAGCAGTATCTGCATTTGTCTCACAAACTCACAATATGTATTATTTTTTATGACGATTTAGCATTCCTGTGAATGCCTCAAAAAAAGCATTTTTGATTTTACACCACAAGTATTCTATCTGATTAAGGTCCGGGAATTGGGATGGTCAGTCCATACCCTCAATTTTGTTGGATTGGAACTAAGATTTTGCAAGTTTACTAGTGCGTTTAGAGTTGTTGTCTTGTTGAAACACCCATTTCATGGGCATATCCTCTTCAGCGTAAGGCAACTGTGTCAGTACACACAGGTAACTTTAGACTGTCTCTGATAACTCTGGAGCTGATCATTGGCTGAGCCTTTGCCATTCTGGCTCTTCTTATATCCATTCAAATGGTAGTCTTCCATTTTCTTCCTTTTCTCAATGGTTTGGCTTTCCGCATTGGAGATTATTTAGTGTATGTGCACACGTTCAGGTTTTTTTGCAATAATAACGCGATAAAAAACGCATTACAAACTGCAGACATATGCATCCTATCATTTAGAATGCATTCTGGAATTTTTGTGCACATGATGCGTCTTTTTCCGCAAAAAAACGCATTGCGGCCAAAAAAGCAGCATGTTCATTAATTTTTCCCGCTATTCTATGCATTGGGAAAAAACGCAAAAAAACGCCCAAAAAACGTGCCAAAATCACATAAAAAATGCAAAAAAAACGCATGCGGATTTCTGGCAGAAATGTCCGGTTTTTGTCAGGAAATGTCTGCTAGAAAATCCTGACGTGTGCACATACCCTAAAGCTGAACAGCCTATCATTGTCTGCCTTTCCTTATAAGTTTTACCCTCTCCAATCAACTTTTTAAGCAAAGTACGCTTCTGAACAATGTCTAGATGACCAATATGTCTCAGGCTTTCAAGGAGAAATGAATGTACAACATGTCCTGGCTTCATACCTGTTTCTTCACAGAATTATTGACCTCACTAATTGAACTCCACACTGCTATTATTTTGAACACACCTCATTTCAATAATTATTCTAATACACAGACTCAAAAACATGCAGATTATGAATGCGGAGTCTTTTGTTTTTTTCTTAGTATCCACTGCACCAACTGGTAAATTGTTTGACAGGTGGTTACATAATATATACCAAAAACAGTGTTTAATCTGGTTAGTCATATTCGACTGCTAGTATTTTGAACACTACTGTATGCACACACATGTCTGCATGCAAGCACATAAACACACGCAAACACACATATATATTACTAGCTATTGAACCCGTTCTACGCCCGGGTGGCGAGCATTTATATTGGTATATTGTCTCCATCATGGTATGTGCTGCTCCATCTTGCGTCCCCATCCTGTCATGTGCTGCTCCATCCTGCGTCCCCATCCTGTCATGCGCTGCTCCATCCTGCGTCCCCATCCTGTCATGCGCTGCTCCATCATGCGTCCCCATCCTGTCATGCGCTGCTCCATCCTGCGTCCCCATCCTTATGTGCTGCTGCATCCTGCGTCCCCATCCTTATGTGCTGCTGCATCCTGCGTCCCCATCCTTATTTGCTGCTCCATCCTGCGTCCCCATCCTTATGTGCTGCTCCATCCTGCGTCCCCATCCTTATGTGCTGCTCCATCCTGCGTCCCCATACTGTTATGTGCTGCTCCATCCTGCGTCCCCATCCTTATGTGCTGCTCCATCCTGCGTCCCCATCCTTATGTGCTGCTCCATCCTGCGTCCCCATCCTTATGTGCTGCTCCATCCTGCGTCCCCATCCTTATGTGCTCCTCCATCCTGCGTCCCCATCCTTATGTCCTGCTCCATCCTGCGTCCCCATCCTTATGTGCTGCTCCATCCTGCGTCCCCATCCTTATGTGCTGCTCCATCCTGCGTCCCCATCCTTATGTCCTGCTCCATCCTGCGCCCCCATACTGTTATGTGCTGCTCCATCCTGCGTCCCCATCCTTATGTGCTGCTCCATCATGCGTCCCCATCCTTATGTGCTGCTCCATCCTGCGTCCCCATCCTTATGTGCTGCTGCATCCTGCGTCCCCATCCTTATGTGCTGCTCCATCCTGCGTCCCCATCCTTATGTGCTGCTGCATCCTGCGTCCCCATCCTTATGTGCTGCTCCATCCTGCGTCCCCATCCTTATGTGCTGCTCCATCCTGCGTCCCCATCCTTATGTGCTGCTCCATCCTGCGTCCCCATCCTTATGTGCTGCTCCATCCTGCGTCCCCATCCTTATGTGCTGCTCCATCCTGCGTCCCCATCCTTATGTGCTGCTCCATCCTGCGTCCCCATCCTTATGTGCTGCTGCATCCTGTGTCCCCATCCTTATGTGCTGCTCCATCCTGCGTCCCCATCCTTATGTGCTGCTGCATCCTGCGTCCCCATCCTTATGTTCATGCTGCATCCTGCGTCCCCATCCTTATGTTCATGCTGCATCCTGCGTCCCCATCCTTATGTGCTGCTCCATCCTGCGTCCCCATCCTTATGTGCTGCTCCATCCTGCGTCCCCATCCTTATGTGCTGCTCCATCCTGCGTCCCCATCCTTATGTGCTGCTGCATCCTGCGTCCCCATCCTTATGTGCTGCTGCATCCTGCGTCCCCATCCTTATGTTCATGCTGCATCCTGCGTCCCCATCCTTATGTGCTGCTCCATCCTGCGTCCCCATCCTTATGTGCTGCTGCATCCTGCGTCCCCATCCTTATGTTCATGCTGCATCCTGCGTCCCCATCCTTATGTTCATGCTGCATCCTGCGTCCCCATCCTTATGTGCTGCTCCATCCTGCGTCCCCATCCTTATGTGCTGCTCCATCCTGCGTCCCCATCCTTACGTGCTGCTCCATCCTGCGTCCCCATCCTTACGTGCTGCTGCATCCTGCGTCCCCATCCTTACGTGCTGCTGCATCCTGCGTCCCCATCCTTATGTTCATGCTGCATCCTGCATCCCCATCCTTATGTTCATGCTGCATCCTGCGTCCCCATCCTTATGTTCATGCTGCATCCTGCGTCCCCATCCTTATGTGCTGCTCCATCCTGCGTCCCTATCCTTATGTGCTGCTCCATCCTGCGTCCCCATCCTTATGTGCTGCTCCATCCTGCGTCCCCATCCTTATGTGCTGCTCCATCCTGCGTCCCCATCCTTATGTGCTGCTCCATCCTGCGTCCCCATCCTTATGTGCTGCTCCATCCTGTGTCCCCATCCTTATGTGCTGCTCCATCCTGCGTCCCCATCCTTATGTGCTGCTCCATCCTGCATCCCCATCCTTATGTGCTGCTCCATCCTGCGTCCCCATCCTTATGTGCTGTTCCATCCTGCGTCCCCATCCTTATGTGCTGCTCCATCCTGCGTCCCCATCCTTATGTGCTGCTCCATCCTGCGTCCCCATACTGCCTCTGACCCGCTCGGCGCCGAGTGCTGGAGGGCCTGAGCAGGCGGGGACACCGGCGCGCTGTGGGGGTCAGGTGCCGGTATCGCCGCCAGCTCAGGCCCCCCCAGCACTTACAATACTCACCTGTCCGGCGTTCCATCGCTGAGCGCCGCCATCTTCCCGGTCTCCTGGCTGTGACTGTTCAGTCAGAGGGCGGCGCCGGCGCGCATTAAGCGCGTCATCGCGCCCTCTGAACTGAAGGCCACAGACCGAAGACCGGGAAGATGGCGCCGCTCAGCGATGGAACGGGGACAGGTGAATATAGGCCGATACTCACCCTCCTGGCGGTCCCTGCTTCTGCGGTGGAGATCGCGGTGTGTGTTCAGTGTGAACGCACACCGCGATCTCCCGGGAGCGTCGCTCTGTGAGGCCCAGACTGCGCCGGCGCTTGCGCTTGTGCAGTCTATAGAGGCTTCGGACAGAGTGACGCTCCCAGCGTTATATTATAGATATACACATACATACATATATACAGGGTGGGCCATTTATTTGGATACACCAAAATAAAATAAGAATGGTTGGTGATATCAACTTCCTGTTTGTGGCACATTAGTATATGGGAGGGGGAAAACTTTTCAAGATGGGTGGTGACCATGGCGGCCATTTTGAAGTCAGCCATTTTGGTTCCAACTTTATTTTTTTCAATGGGAAGAGGGTCATGTGACATCAAACTTGTTGAGAATTTCACAAGAAAAACAATGGTGTGCTTGATTTTGATGTAACTTTATTCTTTCATGAGCTATTTTCAAGTTTATAACCACTCATAAAATGTGTTCATAGTGCTGCCCATTGTGTTGGATTGTCAATGCAACCCTCTTCTCCCACTCTTGACACACTGATAGCAACACCACAGAAGAAATTCTAGCACAGGTTTCCAGTATCCGTGTTGTTTTAGATGCTGCACATCTCATATCTTCACAGCATAGACAATTGCCTTCAGATGACCCCAAAGATAAAACTCTAAGGGGGTCAGATCGGAAGACCTTGGTGGCCATTCAACTGGCCCACAACAACAAATCCACTTTCCAGGAAACTGTTCATGTAGGAATGCTCGGACCTGACACCCATAATGTGGTGGTGCACCATCTTGCTGGAAAAACTCAGGGAACGTGCCATCTTCAGTGCATAAAGAGGGCAACATATCATCATGTAGCAATTTCAGATATCCAGTGGCATTGAGGCTTCCATTGATGAATGACCCCAATATCTTTGTACCCCATATAACACACCATACCATCAATTTTTGTGTTCCAGGAGGGATCTATCCACTGTGGGTTAGTATCAGACCAATAGCGGTGGTTTTGATTGTTAACTTCACCATTCACAAAAAAAGTTTGCCTCATCACTGAACATAATGTTCTGAGTAAACTGAGGGTCCTGTTCCAATTTTTGTTTTGCCCAGTCTGCAAATTCAGCGCGCAGATCTGGGTCATCCTCATTAAGCTGCTGCAGCAGCTGGATTTTGTAGGGTGCCATTTGTGAGTAGCTAATATCCGCCGAAGGGATGTTCGAATGATGCCACTCTCCAGTGACATGCGGCGAGTGCTACGCTTTGGGCTCTTGTTGAATGAAGCTAGGACAGCCACTGATGTTTCTTCATTAGTGACAGTTTTCTTGCATCCTCATTTTGGCAAATCCAACACTGAACCTGTTTCACGAAATTAGGCAAGCAGTTTGCTAACTGTAGCATGGGAGATGGGTGGTCACATGGGTACTGCGTTCACCAGACATCAACACAATTTATATCCACTCCTCATGTATTAACCTCTGCAATGTCAATGGCTGTAAACAAAGAGAAACTTGTAAATATCTCATGAAAGAATAAAGCTACATTAAATGCAAACATACCATTGTTTTTCTTGTGGAATTCTCAATAAGTTTGATGTGTCACATGACCCTCTTCCCATTGAAAAAAATAAAGTTGGATCCAAAATCGCCGACTTCAAAATGGTCTTCATGGTAACCACCCATCTTGAATAGTTTTTCCCCTCCCATATACTAATGTGCCACAAACAGGAAGTTGATATCACCAATCATTCCCATTTTATTTAGGTGTATCTATGTAAATGGACCACCCTGTACACACACACAATTGCATGTTCCCTGTGGATCTTTGAGTTTAACCTGTTAAATAATGCCAGGATCATTTTAGATGTAATATGACTTTTCTGAGTAGAGAGTAATACAAATTACCATAATATGAAAGGGGTCTAAGGGGTAATGTTTCTCCTTATGGAGAGTGACATACCAGCTGGCTTGGCAAGGTAAGGAGGCTTATTCGCCGTGCTATGCTCCTCTGGGAAATTAAATATGCAAATTGCCTCTTCTGAGAAAAAGAGGACTTAAACTCTATAGCGCCCCCTGTTGGAAGTAGCGATCCTACAAGTCACAATCAACCCTTTAACGAGTCGTGCAATATGACTTAGGATAAAAGCCAAATCAATATCTCAATTCGCAGACATGATGTTTCGGGCTGTTGGCCCTCGTCAGTGCAAAGCATGAGAACTGATTTGGCTAGGTGAGAGGCTCTGGACTGGGGTCTAAGGGGTAATGTTTCTCCTTATGGAGCGTGACATACCAGCTGGCTTGTCAAGGTAAGGAGGCTTATTTGCCGTGCAATGCTCCTCTGGTTAATTAAATAACGTTACCCCTCTTTTTCTCAGAAGAGGCAATTTGTATAATATAAAAGGAAATTTAGGTTGGATTTTTTTTTTGCTTTAAGGGTATGTGCACACGCTGCGGATTTTGCTGCGGATCCGCAGCAGTTTCCCATGCATTTACAGTACCATGTAAAGCAATGGGAAATGAAATCCGCAGTGCACATGCTGCGAAAAAAAACGCGTGGAAACGCAGCGGTTTATTTTCCGCAGCATGTCAATTCTTTCTGCGGATTCCGCTGCGGGTTTGCCCCTTCTCCAATAGAAATCTGCAGGTGAAAACCCGCAGAGGAAACCGCAAAAGAAACCGCGGTAAATCCGCAGTAAAAAACGCAGCGGTTTTTCACTGCGGATTTTACAAATCCGCTGCGGAAAATTCCGCAATGGAATCTGCAGCATGTGCACTTAGCCCAAGACTCTATTTTCAGTTTCATTTTCTTGGAGGAAAGAATTCTCCTGACATGATTGCGTTGACAACAAGAAACACGGATTTAAGGCAACAAAAAAAAAAGGATTTTAAAACAACAACAAAAAAAAAAGTTCCTGTTTCTCAAACAACTAGCGAATTTAAACAGGATTCTTTTTTAATAAATTTACCAAACAATGCCCTGTTCCAAGCTAGGCGTTGAATGTGTTAGAAATCATAATGCTACAAAATTACTGCACTAGAGTTACATACAACGGCAGTAGATAATTTGCAGAATATATATATATATATATATATATATATATATATATATATATATATATATATATATATATTTCGAAAGTCAACTGATGCAATGTAAAAAATGTATTATTTGATTACAATTAGTATAATATTACACACATTGACTGTATATTATATATTTATATATATTTAATTAATTATAAAATACTGTATTACTGTATTAATATTACTGTATTAGTGTACATATTCTTCCTTCTATACCGATTAATATTTACGTGTTATGTCTGACTAGAGCAATAGACAATGTGTTTTTCATAGAAACATTTCCAATCTCCAAAGACATCACATCAGCGTGTTTTAGAGACCTACATCAAAACTGGGGGAAAAAATTCTAATCTTTACTTGCATGAGAGGGGGTGATAGGAATGTTAATTGATAACTAATCATATATAGTTTGTATTGATCGCTGTTGACTTTGAAGAAGTATTCTGATTTGAAGAAAAGAAAATTCACTCACTGTACAATGAAAGTTACCGTACTCAATTTCCTGTTTTCCTACCAGTTTTCACATTCTCCTGCATTGAATAATTATCTTAATTTCTTTTTGTTCCAGAGGATACACATTGTCATGCAGAGGACGAGTGCATGCACACACAGTGTCAGTACGTGCACGTTTTCAGCTCCGTTTCCTTCCAGCATTAGGCGCTTACTGCTTCAAGATCTGGCCGTAACACATAGGAGAGGGGGTTGAGAACTTGGGGATTTAGACCAGCTTGGTCAATCATCACAGTATCTTAACATGGCTCCCTCTTTGGGAAAAAAAAATCACTTTTTCTTTTGCTGAGAATCTTAAGTTTTTCACCAGTGGAGTGGTGTGAGGGCTTATTTTTTGCATGGAAAGCTGTACTTTTCTTTGGTTGTACATACAATCTTTTATTACGCTCTGCGGGTGGCAATATGAGCAAAAAATTGTAGATGTTGATTCAGTTGTTTTTTTTTGTTACACCATTCAGTGTTAGCTATAATTTTTTTTTTTTGGTAGCGAGAATGAACAATAAAAAAAATCTGAGTTCAGAGTGAAGTGTTTTTTTTTTTTAATAAATATTTCTTTAAACAATACTTGTCCTACAAGGGGACTGGAATCTGCAGATTGTTATGAACGTAACAGACTCATGGGTAACAGAAAAAGGGAAGACCTACTATAGGGAGACGCCGCACCCACACCCAACTGGTTCTTGTACAGACAAAAAAGACCATAGCCGCACAACTCAAAACACCACATTGGACCTGGCTCCCTAAAAGGCCATCAAGGAGTTTCTCGTACCTCCTGAGGAACTAGAGAGGAGACCAAAACACACTGCCAACAAGAGGAGAGGAAAATATGCAGGAAGATTTGAAAACCCAGTTTGAGAAAATTAAAACATGACCATACAACAAGGTAGAGAGGGAAATCTAAGGAGAACCAAAAATAAATGGAACACCAAAAATAAATGGAACAAGATTAACCTCCCAGAAACCTTAAGAGGTGAAAGGAAGAGAAACTGGGAAGGAAAACAAACAGACTCACTGCAGGAATTCAACTGGCATTTATACTGCAAGGTAAACCCCTAAGCTGAAAGGCTGGAACTCCTAAACCCAAGTCCACCTAGAGGTCTAACCAGCAAGGAAATACAGGATGAACATAAAAAACTCAATCCAAAATGTGATATGGCAGACCAAAACGGCAAAATGAGAAACACTTGGGGAGGACCAAACCAAGAATGGGGAACAAAGACAATTGGAACCATCAGCATTTGGACAGGGAAGAAAAGACAATAGATCAACAAATGTACTGACCATAGAGCAACAGGTCAGCGGATCGAATCCTCAAACCATGGCACAGATCTTTTACCCAAATTGATTATTCACTATACCATTTATGTAGTGCAATGCAGTATCCAACCTGAAGTATTAAATTAAACCCCACCTTCAGTGGGATCTAACTGGATGAGATGTATGACAAACATCGCTCTGTGTGGGTGACAATGAGCTGATGGAAGGAGCGATCTCCGTCTGTCAAACTCCTTACATGCTGCTGTCTATAGTCACAGTGTTATCTGAGGGGTTAAAGTGCTATGATCAGAGCTACCTCTGGTCCCAGCACAAGCAGCAACAGCTTAGCTGTATATTGTATTCTGCAGATGGCATGGGCAGAACTCCTGAGCCTACACCATCCTTGGGACCTAAGTGTACGTCAATCTGCAGGAAGGTAAATTGTGGTGCTCTGGAGGCATAATACTGCGGCGCCCCAGGGTCCTGGTCATCGCGGTGGTATTGCTTTCCTCTCGGGGAGAGTGATGCGCTGTTTGGAGGCAAAGAAGGATAACTGCATCCAGGTATCATAAACATGCAACACATTTCACACTCCAGGCCACCAGGGGGAGCTCCTGCTCCTATTTATTAGGTCACTCCCCACATAGGTATAACTGGTCGCCTGTAGGGAAAGTTAATTAGTTGCTGGCTGAGCTCAGCTTAGTTAGATGGTCCCTGACAGGGGTGGGATCCGGTCAGTGAACGAAGGAGAAAGGACACGGAGCTGTGCATGCCCTCAGAGCTGCAGCTCCTAGGAAGAGACATCAAAGGCAGAACTGTATTGCAGCGAGCGTGCAAGGAAGTCGTAGCAAAGGAGAGGATACCAGAAGGGGACCAGCCCTGAACAGGCTGCCTCCTTCTGAGGCGCAGGATCGCAGTAGCCAGAACACCGAGGGACTAAGGACCTTTATGCTTTGCTCCAGAGACCGGCAGGACAGCTAATTTCACGTTACCTGTCCGCCCTACACCCAGGAGGCACGGTGGCACCCCTTAGAGGCTGGGGCATGATAGAGTCCCTATAAACCGCCTCAAGCCACCTGTCATGCGGATTTGTCCTATCCGGGGGACAGAGAAAGACAGAGCATCTACAACAGTTGTGAGGACCTTATGAGAAGCTTAGCAGTAAGGGACTGCAACACCACGGCGCTAGAGGAAGGCTTTTATTTCCACCTGGACAAGGGGACTCTGGACTTGCCTCCAAACCGGCCGGACTTTGCCTGCCCTGTGATCTGGTGCCCTGGACTGTGGATGCTGAAGTCTTCAGTAAAGTTAAAGAGACTGCAACCTTGTGTCCTCGTTCTTCACTGCGCCATTCATCATTTACCATCTACACACCGGGAAGCCCTGGGGATACACTTCACCTGTGGGAAGGTATACCATCTAGCTGCCATAACATCACCCCAGCGGACCCCTTAAAGCAGCGTCGGTCACCCTGACCAAATACCACAGGTGGTGTCACGAACATAAACTCTATCCCTTTAAAGACCTTTAACCCCTTCCCGACCTTTGACGCATACGCTGCGTCATGAAAGTCGGTGCCATTCCGACCCATGACGAAGCATATGCGTCATGGAAAGATCGCGTCCCTGCAGATCGGGTGAAAGGGTTAACTCCCATTTCACCCGATCTGCAGGGACAGGAGGAGTGGTAGTTTAGCCCAGGGGGGGTGGCTTCACCCCCCCGTGGCTACGATCGCTCTGATTGGCTGTTGAAAGTGAAACTGCCAAACAGAGCGATTTGTAATATTTCACCTAAATAACTGGTGAAATATTACAATCCAGCCATGGTCGATGCTGCAATATCATCGGCCATGGCTGGAAACACTTATGTGCACCCACCCCACCCCACCGATCGCCCCCCCAGCCCCCCGATCTGTGGTCCGCTCCCCTCCGTCCTGTGCTCCGCTCCCCCGACCTGCTGTCCGCTCCCCCGTGCTCCAATCACACCCCCCGTGCTCCAATCAAACCCCCCCGCACTCTGATCTCCCCCCCGCACAGCGATCCCCCCCCGTGCTCCGATCCACCACCCCCGCACAGCGATCCCCCGCTCCGTGCTCCAATCCACCCCCCCGTGTTACGATCCACCGCCCCATGCTCCGATCCACCCCCCGGGCTCCGACGCCCCCCGTGCCCTGATCTCCCCCCCTTATACTTACCTAGCCTCCCGGGGTCCGTCCGTCTTCTTTCCTGGGCGCCGCCATCTTCCAAAATGGCGGGCGCATGTGCAGTGCGCCCGCCGAATCTGCCGGCCGGCAGATTCGTTCCAAAGTGAATTTTGATCACTGAGATATAACCTATCTCAGTGATCAAAATAAAAAAAATAGTAAATGACCCCCCCCCCCTTTGTCTCAAATAAATAATTTTTTTTTTCCACTAAGGTTGGGGTAAGAACTAGGGTTAGGGGTAGGGTTAGGGTTAGGGGTAGGGTTAGGGTTAGGGGTAGGGTTATGGGTAGGGTTAGGGGTAGGGTTAGGGATGTGCACACGTATTCTGGTCCTCTGCGGATTTTTCCGCAGAGGATTTGATAAATCCGCAGTGCTAAACCGCTGTGGATTTATCGCGGATTTACCGTGGTTTTTCTGCGCATTTCACTGCGGTTTTACAACTGCGATTTTTTATTGGAGCAGTTGTAAAACCGCTGCGGAATCCGCAGAAAGAAGTGACATGCTGCGGAATGTAAACCGCTGCGTTTCCGTGCAGTTTTTCCACAGCATGTGTACAGCGATTTTTGGTTCCCATAAGTTTACATTGAACTGTAAACTCATGGGAAACTGCTGCGGATCCGCAGCGTTTTCCGCAGCGTGTGCACATACCTTTAGAATTAGGCTATGTGCACACGGTGCGGATTTGGCTGCGGATCCGCAGCAGTGTTCCATCAGGTTTACAGTACCATGTAAACATATGGAAAACCAAATCCGCTGTGCCCATGGTGCGGAAAATACCGCGCGGGAACGCTGCGTTGTATTTTCCGCAGCATGTCAATTCTTTGTGCGGATTCCGCAGCGTTTTACACCTGTTCCTCAATAGGAATCCGCAGGTGAAATCCGCACAAAAAACACTGGCAATCCGCGGTAAATCCGCAGGTAAAACGCAGTGCCTTTTTCCCACGAATTTTTCAAAAATGGTGCTGAAAAATCTCATACGAATCCGCAACGTTGGCACATAGCCTTAGGGTTGGGTTGGAATTAGGGTTGTGGTTAGGGGTGTGTTGGGGTTAGGGTTGTGATTAGGGTTACGACTCCAGTTGGGATAAGGGTTAGGGGTGTGTTGGAGTTAGAATTGAGGGGTTTCCACTGTTTAGGCACATCAGGGGGTCTCCAATTGCAACATGGCGCCACCATTGATTCCAGCCAATCTTGTATTCAAAAAGTCAAATGGTGCTCCCTCACTTCCGAGCCCCGACGTGTGCCCAAACAGTGGTTTACCCCCACATATGGGGTATCAGCATACTCAGGACAAACTGCGCAACAATTACTGGGGTCCAATTTCTCCTGTTACCCTTGAGAAAATAAAAAATTGCTTGCTAAAACATCATTTTTGAGGAAAGAAAAATGATTTTTTATTTTCACGGATCTGCGTTGTAAACGTCTGTGAAGCACTTGGGGGTTCAAAGTGCTCACCACATATCTAGATAAGTTCCTTGGGGGGTCTAGTTTCCAAAATGGGGTCACTTGTGGGGGGTTTCTACTGTTTAGGCACACCAGGGGCTCTGCAAACGCAACGTGACGCCCGCAGACCATTCCATCAAAGTCTGCATTTCAAAAGTCACTACTTCCCTTCTGAGCCCCCACGTGTGCCCAAACAGTGGTTTACCCCCACACATGGGGTATCAGCTTACTCAGGAGAAACTGGACAGCAACTTTTGGGGTCCAATTTCTCCTGTAACCCTTGGGAAAATAAAAAATTCTGGGCTAAAAAATTATTTTTGAGGAAAGAAAACGTATTTATTATTTTCACGGCTCTGCGTTATAAACTTCTGTAAAGCACTTGGGGGTTGAAAGTGCTCACCACATATCTAGATAAGTTCCTTTGGGGGTCTAGTTTCCAAAATGGGGTCACTTGTGGGGGGTTTCTACTGTTTAGGCACACCAGGGGCTCTGCAAACGCAACGTGACGCCCGCAGTCCATTCCATCAAAGTCTGCATTTCAAAAGTCACTACTTCCCTTCTGAGCCCCCACGTGTGCCCAAACACTGGTTTACCCCCACACATGGGGTATCAGCTTACTCAGGAGAAACTGGACAACAACTTTTGTGGTCCAATTTCTCCTGTAACCCTTGGGAAAATAAAAAATTCTGGGCTAAAAAATTATTTTTGAGGAAAGAAAACGTATTTATTATTTTCACGGCTCTGCGTTATAAACTTCTGTGAAGCACTTTGGGGTTGAAAGTGCTCACCACATATCTAGATAATTTCATTTCGGGGTCTAGTTTCTGAAATGGGGACACTTGTGGGGGGTTTCTACTGTTTAGTCACATCAGGGGCTCTGCAAACGCAACGTGACGCCCGTGGAGCATTCCATCAAAGTCTGTATTTCAAAACGTCACTACTTCACTTCCGAGCCCCGGCAAGTGCCCAAATAATAGTTTACCCCCACATATGGGGTATCACCGTACTCAGGAGAAACTGGAAAACAAATATTGGGGTTAAATTTCTCCTGTTACCCTTGGGAAAATTAAAAAATTCTGGGCTAAAAAATTATTTTTGAGGAAAGAAAACGTATTTATTATTTTCACTGCTCTGTGTTATGAACTTCTGTGAAGCACTTGGGGGTTCAAAGTGCTCACCTCACATCTAGATAAGTTCCTTTCGGGGTCTAGTTTCCAAAATGGGGTCACTTATGGGGGGTTTCTACTGTTTAGCCACATCAGGGGCTCTGCAAACGCAACGTGACGCCCGCAGAGCATTCCATCAAAGTCTGCATTTCAAAACGTCACTACTTCATTTCCGAGCCCCAGCATGTGCCTAAACAGTGGTTTACCCCCACATATGGGGTATCTCAGCGTACTCAGGAGAAACTGGACAACAACTTTTGGGGTCAAATTTCTCCTGTTACCCTTGGGAAAATAAAAAATTGCGGGCTAAAAAATCATTTTTGAGAAAAGAAATTTTTTTTTTTTCATGGCTCTGCGTTATAAACTTCTGGGGGATCTCCAATGTTTAGGCACACAGGGGCTCTCCAAACGCAACATGGTGTCCGCTAATGATTGGAGCTAATTTTCCATTTAAAAAGCCAAATGGCGTGCCTTCCCTTCTGAGCCCTGCCGTGCGCCCAAACAGTGGTTTACCCCCACATATGGGGTATCTGCGTACTCAGGACAAACTGGACAACAATATTTGTGGTCCAATTTCTCCTATTACCATTGGCAAAATAGGAAATTCCAGGCTAAAAAATCATTTTTGAGAAAAGAAAAAATATTTTTTATTTTCATGGCTCTGCATTATAAACTTCTGTGAAGCACCTGGGGGTTTAAAGTGCTCAGTATGCATCTAGATAAGTTCCTTGGGGGGTCTAGTTTCCAAAATGGGGTCACTTGTGGGGGAGCTCCATTGCATAGGCACACAGGGGCGCTCCAAATGCGACATGGTGTCCGCTAGCAATTGGAGCTAATTTTCCATTCAAAAAGTCAAAAGGCGCGCCTTCCCTTCCGAGCCCTGCTGTGTGCCGAAACAGTGGTTTACCCCCACATATGAGGTATCGGCGTACTCGGGAGAAATTGCTCAACAAATTGTAGGATCCATTTTATCCTATTGCCCATGTGAAAATGAAAAAATTGAGGCGAAAAGAAATTTTTTGTGAAAAAAAAGTACTTTTTCATTTTTACGTATCAATTTGTGAAGCACCTGAGGGTTTAAAGTGCTCACTAGGCATCTAGATAAGTTCCTTGGGGGGTCCAGTTTCCAAAATGGGGTCACTTGTGGGGGAGCGCCAATGTTTAAGCACACAGGGTCTCTCCAAATGCGACACGGTGTCCGCTAACGATGGAGATAATTTTTCATTCAAAAAGTCAAATGGCGCTACTTCCCTTTCGAGCCTTACCATGTGCCCAAACAGTGGTTTACCCCCACATGTGAGGTATCGGTGTACTCAGGAGAAATTGCCAAACAAATTTTAGGATCCATTTTATCCTGTTGTCCATGTGAAAATGAAAAAATTGAGGCTAAAAGAATTTTTTTGTGAAAAAAAAGTACTTTTTCATATTTACGGATCAATTTGAGAAGCACATGGGGGTTTAAAGGGCTCACTATGCATCTAGATAAGTTCCTTGGGGCGTTTAGTTTCCAAAATGGGGTCACTTGTGGGGGAGCTCCAATTTTTAGGCACACGGGGGCTCTCCAAACGTGACATGGTGTCCGCTAAAGAGTGCAGCCAATTTTTCATTCAAAAAGTCAAATGGCGCTCCTTCCCTTCCAAGCCCTGCCGTGCGCCCAAACAGTGGTTTACCCCCACATATGAGGTATCAGCGTACTCAGGACAAATTGGACAACAACGTTCGTGGTTCAGTTTCTCTTTTTACCATTGGGAAAATAAAAAAATTGTTGCTGAAAATCATTTTTGTGACTAAAAAGTTAAATGTTCATTTTTTCCTTCCATGTTGCTTCTGCTGCTGTGAAGCACCTGAAGGGTTAATAAACTTCTGGAATGTGGTTTTGTGCACCTTGAGGGGTGCAGTTTTTAGAATGGTGTCACTTTTGGGTATTTTCAGCCATATAGACCCCTCAAACTGACTTCAAATGTGAGGTGGTCCCTAAAAAAAATGGTTTTGTAAATTTCGTTGTAAAAATGAGAAATCGCTGGTCAAATTTTAACCCTTATAACTTCCTAGCAAAAAAAAATGTTGTTTCCAAAATTGTGCTGATGTAGAAGTAGACGTGTGGGAAATGTTATTTATTAACTATTTTGTGTCACATAACTCTCTGGTTTAACAGAATAAAAATTCAAAATGTGAAAATTGCGAAATTTTCAAAATTTTCGCGAAATTTCCGTTTTTATCACAAATAAACACAGAATTTATTGACCTAAATTTACCACTAACATGAAGCCCAATATGTCACGAAAAAACAATCTCAGAACCGCTAGGATCCGTTGAAGCGTTCCTGAGTTATTACCTCATGAAGGGACACTGGTCAGAATTGCAAAAAACGGCCAGGTCTTTAAGGTCAAAATAGGCTGGGTCATGAAGGGGTTAAAGACCTTTCCCTTTTACACGGACGTCCCAGGGCCACGGACCAGGTCAGCCACCATGACATTCCCCCTGTGAACTGAAGGACCCGGTACCGAGTACCCCACGGCCCCAACTTTGGCGTCATGAACAGGATCTACTAAAGCCTGAAAATCGGGTCATGTGCGCCTAAAGACTGTGCTAAAAATGAGCCTAACTGATTTGCGTTAAAAGACTGTGTGACTCATGAACTGTGATTTGCCACCAAAAATTCCCGGCAAAACCGCCACCATTATAGTGCCATGCGGCGTGCAGGAGTGGGGCATGTCATCGTGGGCGTAGCTTGGAAGAACGGTGCAAAAATGGAACCAGCCCCTCTCAGATACTACTATGTCAGAAGAATATGCCCATCAACAAAAGGAATCCGCCTCCTAGTCTGGGATGGTGGAGGAAGAAAGAACCGACCTACAGAAGAGGAGGAGCAGGAACCAGAGGAGGAAGCAGACACAACCCTGGTTGGCAAGATGGTGAGCGGAGGTCACCAGGAGGAGGGGGAGAATACCCGCAGCACTTCGTACCAATCAGAGGCAGAAGAGGCCCCACCGTCATGCATGAACCCGGAGGTTCTCGGTGCGGAGGTCAAGGAGCTGTGCCGCCAACTCTGGAAATCCTGGTACCATGCAGCTGCCAGCGTCCAGGAGCAGCAGTGCAGCCAGCCGACGGAGCCACAGCCTGCAGTGGAGGAAACCAGCACCAGAAATGTTGTGGCCGCGGGTAAACCTGCAGACCCTGCCCTGGTAGCTGAGGACACCGTCCTGTTAGTGCCCGTCGACTCTCCTCCACCACCACCCAGCCGGGTGTGTAGCCATTTAGCCTGGGACCGACCCTGGGAGACCTTGGAGAATGCTGATACCCCGCTGCAGTCCAACAAAAAGGCCATAGACATCCAAGGGGAGTGGGTGACCTTCAGGTGGACCCATACCACTACCGACCTGATCGGGTTCCCTGGGGAGGCTCAGCGAGAGGGAGAGCGGATTGAAGTTATCAACCAGCAGGAGTACTGCATGCAGCAGGCCTTCCAGCGTGGGCAGAGAGAGAAGAGGAGCTCAAGCACTAGGCCGCGCACGAAAAAGACTTGCAAGCCAAGGCCCAGGCCAGGAAGATAGGCCATGGAGACCAGGGCCCGCGGAGGTGCGGGACTGTTGTGGTGTTTCGCCTCGATGCCGGGTGGGGTTTCATCAAGGAGCCCGATATGTACCCGGAGGTCTTCGTGAACCGATGTGACGTGGAGGCCCATTTGATGGAGGGGCATCCAGGCCATGACCTCTACTCTGGTGACCGCGTCACCCACACCAGACTTTGGGAAGACAAGGGATGGTACATTCTTCACGTGCACAAGCATGAACTGAACGAGGGAAGACCACCATCTAGAGGCTCGGAGCCATTGTCACTGGAGGTTCCATATTGTCCAACACTGCCCCCACCTGGCCAGGTGAGAGACACAGCTGACCATGACAGAACACCCATTGTTCTGTGCTCCAGATGCCCAAGCGCTCTAGTGGAACAGAGGACTGTAAGAATGCAGACTCCCATTCAGAGTGCAGACGCACTGTACGTGATGCTTGCTAGCCGTTCATACCCGAAGGGACAGCCTCCACCAGTACTACCTCCAGAACTGTTCAAGTAATTCAAAAATCTTGAAATGACTGTAAATAGTTAACTGTTTGCCTTTTGCTGCTAAAGTTTATTGAACCTGACCAGTGTTATTTCTTAAAGGGGTCCCGTGTTAAAGGGATCCTTTTTTTTACAAAGTTGCCTTTTCTTTTGCCGTAAAGAACATTAGAATCATGGACGGTGAATGATTCACAAACTTTAGTTGTAAATAGTTTGCACCTGCTTAAAGGTGCTTCCTACTGGTTTTACAAAAGGAAGCTTTTACAGAGACTGCTTCTAAGAGACTGTTTCTAATCTTGTTGTGAGAACTGATTTGTTTCACAGAGACCTGAAGAAAAACCTGTTTGGTGCGGCAGGATTCCGGGTCTGGATACACGCCTTGTAGCCCGCCCAAGCCAACGTTGAGGGTTAATGACAGGTCCCTCGCATCGTTTCTGCTGTTACAACGTTACTAACTGACTTGAGTATTGATACTTTGCACTACCTCAAAAGGAAAAGGACTTGAATATAGTTTGCGCCCTTAAAGCGGAAGTCTATTTGTTGCACTTTCTTAAAGTGGTAATGTTTTATATAGCCGTTAGTTAGATAGTCTGATATGGTAATGCACCTTGACTAAAATGAAGAGAAAATATAGTGAGCCCGTGGGGGTTGATATGAAGTCCTGCACTTGAAAAAAGAATGTGATTGTTTTAGATAGTGTCGGGTGCAGATGGCGAATATAATGGAAGTTTTACACTCTGAAGTTCTAAGATAGTATACCTGTTCGGGTAATCGTACTTCACAGTTAGTAAATTGCTCCACCGTTCCATTAAATTGTTTTATGTCCAAAAGTGAATTCACAATGTAAATATCTTTTGTCATGCAACGTTCAAGAGTCCTCAACTCCCATAAAGGGAAGCATCAGTTCATATTAACTTGTTTCATTGCATTTCAAAAATTTGTATGTCTTTTGCTAAACTGTAACTGCTTTATTTTCCCAGTCTGGGAGTACTGGATTTAACGGGGGAGGGGGGGGGGGGGGTTCGGTCGGGCAGGGGGGGTTCAAGAAGTGCGGCGACCCAGGGTCCTGGCCGTCACAGTGGTATTGCTTTCCTCTCGGGGAGAGTGATTCTACATTTGGAGGCGAAGAAGGATAACTGCATCCAAGTATCACAAACATGCAACACATTTCACACACCAGGGGTCACTCCCCACATAGGTAAAACTGGTTGCCTGTAGGGAAAGCTAATTAGTTGCTGGCTGAGCTCAGCTCAGTTAGTTGGTCCCTGACAGGGGTGGGATCCTGTCAGTGAACGAAGGAGAAAGGACACGGAGCTGTGCATGCCCTCAGAGCTGCAGCTCCTAGGAAGAGACATCGAAGACAGATCTGTATTGCAGGAAGTCGTAGCAAAGGAGAAGATACCAGAAGGGGACCAGCTGTTGTGAATTCTGTGGCTGAGTTCACTTCTGTGGTCACAAGTGGTATTGCAGTCTCTGGGCTTCCTCCCTCAGGTGTTTTGGTGAGCTCGTTGGCTGCCTTGCTATTTAGCTCCACCTGAGTCTGTCTTCCTTGCTCCTTGTCAATGTTCCAGTGTTGGATCTGAGCTACTGCATCTTTCCTTGGGCCTGCTGCTCTGCTAGATAAGTGCTTCTAGTTTGTTTTCTGTTTTTTCTGTCCAGCTTGCTATTATCTTTTGCTGGAAGCTCTGAGAAGCAAAGGGGTGCACCGCCGTGCTGTTAGTTCGGCACGGTGGGTCTTTTTGCCCCTTTGCGTGGTTTTCGTTTTAGGGTTTTTTGTAGACTGCATAGTTCTCTTTGCTATCCTCGCTCTGTCTAGAATATCGGGCCTCACTTTGCTGAATCTATTTCATTCCTACGTTTGTCTTTTCATCTTGCTAACAGTCATTATATGTGGGGGGCTGCCTATTCCTTTGGGGTATTTCTCTGAGGTAAGTCAGGCTTGTATTTCTATCTTCAGGCTAGTCAGCTCCTCAGGCAGTGCCGAGTTGCATAGGTAGTTGTTAGGCGCAATCCACTGCTGCTTATAGTTGTGTGAGGATAGATCAGGTACTGCAGTCTACAGAGATTCCACGTCTCAGAGCTCGTCCTATTGTTTTTGGTTATTGCCAGATCTCTGTATGTGCGCTGATTACTGCACGCTGTGTTGCCTGATTGCCAGCCATAACAGTACAAGGAGCCCTCCAATGATTTCCAATAGAGGGAAAAAAGAAATCCTGACATCATTTTTTTTTCTTAGCTCTGTCTTCAGTCTTTTTTTTCCCCTAGACATTAGAGTGCTTCAGGACACAGCTGTGGACATGGATATTCAGGCTCTGTGCTCCTCAATGGATAATCTCGTTGTAAATGTACAAAAGATTCAAGATACTATTGATCAGAAATCGATGCTAGAACCAAGAATTCCGATTCCTGATTTGTTTTTTGGTGACAGAACTAAGTTCCTGAGCTTCAGAAATAATTGTAAGCTATTTTTGGCCTTGAAACCTCATTCTTCTGGTAATCCTATTCAACAGGTTTTGATTATTATTTCTTTTTTGCGCGGCGACCCACAGGACTGGGCGTTTTCTCTTGCACCAGGAGATTCTGCATTGAGTAATGTTGATGCATTTTTCCAGGCGCTGGGATTGCTTTACGATGAGCCTAATTCAGTGGATCAAGCTGAGAAAAATCTGCTGGCTTTATGCCAGGGTCAGGATGATGTAGAAGTATATTGTCAGAAATTTAGGAAATGGTCAGTACTCACTCTGTGGAATGAATCTGCACTAGCGGCTTTGTTCAGAAAGGGTCTCTCTGAAGCTCTTAAGGATGTAATGGTGGGATTTCCTATGCCTGCTGGTTTGAATGAGTCTATGTCCTTGGCCATTCAGATCGGTCGTCGCTTGCGCGAGCGTAAATCTGTGCACCATCTGGCGGTATTGTCTGAGAGTAAGCCTGAGCCTATGCAGTGCGACAGGACTATGACTAAAGTAGAACGGCACGAACACAGACGTCTGAACAGACTGTGTTTCTATTGTGGTGATTCTACTCATGCTATTTCTAATTGTCCTAAACGCACTAGGCGGTTCGATAGCTCTGCCGTTATTGGTACTGTACAGTCCAAATTCCTTTTGTCCATTACCTTAATGTGCTCTTTGTCATCATATTCTGTCATGGCGTTTGTGGATTCAGGTGCTGCCCTGAATCTGATGGATTTGGATTATGCTAAACGTTGTGGATTTTTCTTGGAGCCTTTGCGGTGTCCTATTCCGTTGAGAGGAATTGATGCTACACCTTTGGCCAAGAATAAGCCTCAGTACTGGGCCCAGCTGACCATGTGCATGGCTCCTGCACATCAGGAAGTTATTCGCTTTTTGGTACTGCATAATTTGCATGATGTGGTCGTGTTGGGGTTGCCATGGCTACAAACCCATAATCCAGTATTGGATTGGAACTCTATGTCGGTAACCAGCTGGGGTTGTCAGGGAGTACATGGTGATGTTCCATTTTTGTCTATTTCGTCATCCATTCCTTCTGACATCCCAGAGTTCTTGTCGGACTTTCAGGATGTATTTGAAGAGTCCAAGTCTGATGCCCTACCTCCGCATAGGAATTGTGATTGTGCTATCGATTTGATTCCTGGTAGTAAATTCCCTAAGGGTCGTTTATTTAATTTGTCCGTACCTGAACACACCGCTATGCGCAGTTATGTGAAGGAGTCCCTGGAGAAGGGACATATTCGCCCATCGTCGTCACCATTGGGAGCAGGGTTCTTTTTTGTAGCCAAGAAGGATGGTTCGCTAAGACCGTGTATTGATTACCGCCTTCTTAATAAGATCACTGTTAAGTTTCAGTATCCCTTGCCATTGATTTCTGACTTGTTTGCTCGGATTAAGGGGGCTAGTTGGTTTACTAAGATTGATCTTCGTGGTGCGTATAATCTGGTGAGAATCAGGCAGGGAGATGAATGGAAAACGGCATTTAATACGCCCGAGGGTCATTTTGAGTATCTGGTGATGCCGTTCGGACTTGCCAATGCTCCATCTGTTTTTCAGTCTTTTATGCATGACATTTTCCGTGAGTATCTGGATAAATTCTTGATTGTTTACTTGGATGACATTTTGATCTTCTCAGATGATTGGGAGTCTCATGTGAAGCAAGTCAGAATGGTTTTCCAGGTACTGCGTGCTAATTCCTTGTTCGTGAAGGGATCAAAGTGTCTCTTCGGTGTGCAGAAAGTTTCATTTTTGGGGTTCATCTTTTCCCCTTCTACTATCGAGATGGATCCGGTTAAGGTTCAGGCTATCCAGGATTGGACTCAGCTGACATCTCTAAAAAGTCTGCAGAAATTCCTGGGCTTTGCTAATTTTTATCGTCGCTTCATCTGTAATTTTTCTAGCATTGCCAGACCATTGACCGATTTGACCAAGAAGGGTGCTGATTTGGTTAATTGGTCTTCTGCTGCCGTGGAAGCTTTTCAGGAGTTGAAGCGTCGTTTTTGCTGTGCCCCTGTGTTGTGTCAACCTGATGTTTCTCTTCCGTTCCAGGTCGAGGTTGATGCTTCTGAGATTGGTGCAGGGGCGGTTTTGTCACAGAGAGGTTCTGGTTGCTCAGTGTTCAAACCATGTGCTTTCTTTTCCAGGAAATTTTCTGCTGCTGAGCGTAATTATGATGTGGGCAACCGAGAGTTGCTGGCCATGAAGTGGGCATTCGAGGAGTGGCGTCATTGGCTTGAGGGTGCTAAGCATCGCGTGGTGGTTTTGACTGATCATAAGAACCTTACTTATCTTGAGTCTGCCAAGCGCTTGAATCCTAGACAGGCCCGTTGGTCGTTATTTTTTGCTCGTTTTGATTTTGTGATTTCATACCTTCCGGGCTCTAAAAATGTGAAGGCGGATGCTCTGTCTAGGAGTTTTGTGCCCGACTCTCCGGGGTTATCTGAGCCGGCGAGTATCCTCAAGGAAGGAGTCATTGTGTCTGCCATCTCCCCTGATTTGCGGAGAGTGTTGCAGAAATTTCAGGCTAATAAACCTGATCGTTGTCCGGCCGAGAAACTGTTCGTCCCTGATAGGTGGACTAGTAAAGTTATCTCTGAACTTCATTGTTCGGTGCTGGCCGGTCATCCAGGAATCTTTGGTACCAGGGAGTTGGTTGCTAGATCCTTCTGGTGGCCATCTCTGTCACGGGATGTGCGTGCTTTTGTGCAGTCCTGTGGAATTTGTGCTAGGGCTAAGCCCTGCTGTTCACGTGCCAGTGGGTTGCTTTTGCCCTTGCCGGTCCCGAAGAGGCCTTGGACACATATTTCGATGGATTTCATTTCTGACCTTCCCGTTTCTCAAAAAATGTCGGTCATTTGGGTGGTCTGTGATCGCTTTTCTAAAATGGTCCATCTGGTGCCCTTGGTTAAATTGCCTTCCTCCTCTGATTTGGTGCCTTTGTTCTTCCAGCATGTGGTTCGTTTACATGGCATTCCTGAGAATATTGTTTCTGACAGAGGTTCCCAGTTTGTCTCGAGGTTCTGGCGAGCCTTTTGTGGTAGGATGGGCATTGACCTATCTTTTTCCTCGGTCTTCCATCCTCAGACTAATGGCCAGACCGAACGAACCAATCAGACCTTGGAGACATATCTGAGATGTTTTGTTTCCGCTGACCAGGATGATTGGGTGTCATTTTTGCCGTTGGCTGAGTTCGCCCTTAATAATCGGGCCAGCTCGGCTACCTTGGTCTCTCCATTTTTCTGCAATTCTGGGTTCCATCCTCGTTTCTCTTCAGGACAGGTTGAGTCTTCGGACTGTCCTGGTGTGGATTCTGTGGTGGACAGGTTGCAGCAGATCTGGACTCAGGTAGTGGACAATTTGACCTTGTCCCAGGAGAAGGCTCAGCTTTTCGCTAATCGCAGACGCCGTGTGGGACCCCGACTTCGTGTTGGGGATCTGGTTTGGTTATCTTCTCGTCATATTCCTATGAAGGTTTCCTCTCCTAAATTTAAACCTCGTTTTATTGGTCCGTATAGGATTTCTGAGATTCTCAATCCGGTGTCTTTTCGTCTGACCCTCCCAGACTCCTTTTCCATACATAATGTATTCCATAGGTCGTTGTTGAGGAGATACGTGGCACCTATGGTTCCATCTGTGGAGCCTCCTGCCCCTGTTTTGGTGGAGGGGGAATTGGAGTATATTGTGGAGAAGATTTTGGATTCTCGTGTCTCTAGACGGAAACTCCAGTATCTGGTCAAATGGAAGGGTTATGCTCTGGAAGATAATTCCTGGGTTTTTGCCTCTGATGTCCATGCCCCAGATCTTGTTCGTGCCTTTCATGTGGCTCATCCTGGTCGGCCTGGGGGTTCTGGTGAGGGTTCGGTGACCCCTCCTCAAGGGGGGGGTACTGTTGTGAATTCTGTGGCTGAGTTCACTTCTGTGGTCACAAGTGGTATTGCAGTCTCTGGGCTTCCTCCCTCAGGTGTTTTGGTGAGCTCGTTGGCTGCCTTGCTATTTAGCTCCACCTGAGTCTGTCTTCCTTGCTCCTTGTCAATGTTCCAGTGTTGGATCTGAGCTACTGCATCTTTCCTTGGGCCTGCTGCTCTGCTAGATAAGTGCTTCTAGTTTGTTTTCTGTTTTTTCTGTCCAGCTTGCTATTATCTTTTGCTGGAAGCTCTGAGAAGCAAAGGGGTGCACCGCCGTGCTGTTAGTTCGGCACGGTGGGTCTTTTTGCCCCTTTGCGTGGTTTTCGTTTTAGGGTTTTTTGTAGACTGCATAGTTCTCTTTGCTATCCTCGCTCTGTCTAGAATATCGGGCCTCACTTTGCTGAATCTATTTCATTCCTACGTTTGTCTTTTCATCTTGCTAACAGTCATTATATGTGGGGGGCTGCCTATTCCTTTGGGGTATTTCTCTGAGGTAAGTCAGGCTTGTATTTCTATCTTCAGGCTAGTCAGCTCCTCAGGCAGTGCCGAGTTGCATAGGTAGTTGTTAGGCGCAATCCACTGCTGCTTATAGTTGTGTGAGGATAGATCAGGTACTGCAGTCTACAGAGATTCCACGTCTCAGAGCTCGTCCTATTGTTTTTGGTTATTGCCAGATCTCTGTATGTGCGCTGATTACTGCACGCTGTGTTGCCTGATTGCCAGCCATAACAACCAGCCCTGCACAGGCTGTCTCCTTCAGAGGCGCAGGATCTTGGTAGCCGGAACACCGAGGGAGTAAGGACCTTTATGCTTTGCTCCAGAGACCGGCAGGACAGCTAATTTCACGTTACCTGTCCGCCTTACACCCAGGAGGCATGGTGGCACCCCTTAGAGGCTGGGGCATGATAGAGTGCCTATAAACCGCCTCAAGCCACCAGTCATACGGGTTTGTCCCATCCTATCCGGGGGACAGAGAAAGACAGAACATCTACAACAGTTGTGAGGACCTAATGAGAAGCTTAGCAGTAGGGGACTGCAACACCACAGCGCTAGAGGAAGGCTTTTATTTCCACCTGGACAAGGGGACTCTGGACTTGCCTGCAAACCAGCCGGACTCTGCCTGTCCTGTGATCTGGTGCCCTGGACTGTGGATGCTGAAGTCTTCAGTAAAGGTAAAGAGACTGCAACCTTGTGTCCTCGTTCTTCACTGCGCCATTCATCATTTACCATCTACACACCGGGAAGCCCTGGGGATACACTTCACCTGTGGGAAGGTATACCATCTAGCTGCCATAACATCACCCCAGCGGACCCCATAAAGCAGCGTCGGTCACCCTGACCTAATACCTTTCCCTTTTACACGGACGTCCCAGTGCCACGAATTGGGTCAGCCACTGTGACAATCCCCCTGTGAACCGAAGGACCCGGTACAGAGTACCCCACGGCCCCATAAGTGCGCTCCAATACCACGTGACCTTTTGACGTATTTTTAGCATAGGATTACACAGGAGGCACCAGGGGGGATTCAAGTGACTGCCAGGAACATCGGTTGGGGAAGGAGCAGAGGGGTGGTGGATGTCATTTGCAAGGTAAAAAGGGGGGAAAGGTGACAACCTCTTTAAGTTTGAACTCTTTATGTTATACTGGATTAGTAATGTAACTTTTTTATTAATAAAATACATCCAACATAAATGGAAACGTAAGACGTTTTGTGAATTAAAGAACCCTTCCAGGTTTAAAAAAAACATGGCTGCATTCATCCCAAAAATGACACCACATCTTTCCATATATTGTGAGAAGTAATGTAGCTCAGCCCTATTCACTTCAGCAGAGTCAAGTTGTAATACCAGACACAATCTATATACGGGTGTGGCGCTGTGTACAATCTCTTTATATTTATATAATTTGTGTATTTCCAGATTACATGATAGTCAATGATACTCTGAAATGTTATAAAAATAGTCATCAAATCTAACCATTACTGATTATTAAAAAAGTGGATCCATATAAAAGGTTTTCCAATAACTAAGTATTTTTTTTACAATGCAAGAAAGTCAATCACAGCTTCTAATATATGGTAGAACATAATTATTTCAAGGCCTAGGAGATATAGAAAGAGCACTACAGCCATCTGGTGGACATCTCTGGACCTGAATTCTGCAAGTAAAAAAAAAAAGTATCTTTTCCATTTTATTTATTTTAAGAACACATCATGATGCTATAATATATCTGATGTTAAAGGGAACCTGTCACCTCCAAAATCGACGATGAGCTAAGCCCACCAGCATCAGGGGCTTATCTACAGCATTCTGGAATGCTGTTGATAAGACCCCTTTGTATCCTGAAAGATGAGAAATAAAGGTTAGATTATACTCACCCAGGGGCGGTCCCGCTGCGGTCCGATCCGGGGCCTCCCATCTTCTTACGATGAAGTCCTCTTCTTGTCTTCATGCCGCAGCTCCAGTGCAGGTGTACTTTGTCTGTCCTGTTGAGGGCAGAGCAAAGTACTGCAGTGCGCAGGGCCTCTCTGACCTTTCCAGGGCCGCAGCATGATGACAAGAAGAGGACGTGATCGTATGAAGATGGGAGGCCCCAGACCGGACCGCGATGGCCATCGGATCGGACCGCCCCTAGGTGAGTATAATACAGTTAGGTCCATATATATTTGGACAGAAACAACATTTTTCTAATTTTGGTTATAGACATTATCACAATGAATTTTAAACAAAACGATTCAGATGCAGTTGAAGTTCAGACTTTTAGCTTTCATTTGAGGGTATCCACATTAAAATTGGTTGCAGGGTTTAGGAGTTTCAGCTCCTTAACATGTGCCACCCTGTTTTTAAAGGGACCAAAAGTAATTGGACAATAGATTCCAAGGCTATTTCATGGACAGGTGTGGGCAATCCCTTCGTTATGTCATTCTCAATTAAGCAGATAAAAGGCCTGGAGTTGATTTGAGGTGTGGTGCTTGCATTTAGAAGGTTTTGCTGTGAAGTAAACATGTGGTCAAAGGAGCTCTCCATGCAGGTGAAACAAGCCATCCTTAAGCTGCGAAAGCAGAAAAAAAACATCCGAGAAATTGCTACAATATTAGGAGTGGCAAAATCTACAGTTTGGTACATCCTGAGAAAGAAAGAAAGCACTGGTGAACTCATCAATGCAAAAAGACCTGGGCGCCCACGGAAGACAACAGTGGTGGATGATAGCAGAATAATCTCCAGGGTGAAGAGAAACCCCTTCACAACAGCCAACCAAGTGAACAACACTCTCCAGGAGGTAGGCGTATCAATATCCAAATCTACCATAAAGAGAAGACTGCATGAAAGTAAATACAGAGGGTTCACTGCAAGGTGCAAGCCACTCATGAGCATCAAGAATAAAAAGGCTAGACTGGACTTTGCTAAAAAACATCTAAAAAAGCCAGCACAGTTCTGGAAGAACATTCTTTGGACAGATGAAACCAAGATCAACCTCTACCAGAATGATGGAAAGAGAAAAGTATGGCGAAGGCGTGGTACAGCTCATGATCCAAAGCATACCACATTATCTGTAAAACACGGCGGAGGCAGTGTGATGGCTTGGGCATGCATGGCTGCCAGTGGCACTGGGTCACTAGTGTTTATTGATGATGTGACACAGGACAGAAGCAGCCGAATGAATTCTGAGGTATTCAGAGACATACTGTGTGCTCAGATCCAGCCAAATGCAGCCAAACTGATTGTTCGTCATTTCATACTACAGATGGACAATGACCCAAAACATAAAGCCAAAGCAACCCAGGAGTTTATTAAAGCAAAGAAGTGGAATATTCTTGACTGGCCAAGTCAGTCACCTGATCATAACCCAATTGAGCACGCATTTCACTTGTTAAAGACTAAACTTCAGACAAAAAGGCCCACAAACAAACAGCAACTGAAAACCACCGCAGTGAAGGCCTGGCAGAGTATCAAAAAGGAGGAAACACAGCGTCTGGTGATGTCCATGAGTTCAAGACTTCAGGCAGTCATTGCCAACAAAGGGTTTTCAACCAAGTGCTAAAACTGAACATTTTATTTACAATTATTGAATCTGTCCAAATACTTTTGGTCCCTTTATAAACAGGGTGGCACATGTTAAGGAGCTAAAACTCCTAAACCCTTCATCCAATTTTAATGTGGATACCCTCAAATGAAAGCTGAAAGTCTGAACTTCAACAGCATCTGAATTGTTTTGTTTAAAATTCATTGTGGTAATGTCTATAACCAAAATGAGAAAAATGTTTTCTCTGTCCAAATATATATGGACCTAACTGTATAACCTCTTTTTCTCATCTTAAAGGATACATCGGGAGCTTATCTACAGCATTCCAGAATGTTGTAGATAAGCCCCTGATGCTGGTGGGCTTAGCTCATTGTCGATTTTGGGGATGACAGGTTCCCTTTAAATAGATCCAAGCAGTCACTGACTGACCCTATTAACTTGATGAAAGTCTGCTTACTAATTTTGACAGCAAGAATTGAACTGCGTGCCTCCTTTTCTTTATGTAAAAAAAACTGAAGTTCCAAAGAAAGATGCCTTCTGTAAACACTACATTTCCCAGAATGCCAACTGGCCTACTTAAATAGCAGAGCCTGCTGGGGGATTTGAAAGAAACTGTCAGCACATGTTTAGACTTTTAAAGGGAACCTGTCACCCCCAAAAATGATGGTAAGGTAAGGTCACCGTCATCAGGGGCTTATCTCCAGCATTCTGTAATGCTGTAGATAAGCCACCGATATTACCTGAAAGAGGAGAAAAAGACGTTTTTCTCCTCTTTCAGGTTACATCGGCGGCTTATCTACAGCATTACAGAATGCTGGAGATAAGCCCCTGATGACGGTGAGCTTACCTCACCATCATTTTTGGGGGTGACAGGTTCCCTTTAAGTAGCAGTGTAAACTAAACATATGTTATTGGGTTTTTTTTACATAAAACTCTGATGTGTCAGTCATGAGAAATCTAGTGTAGGAGAAGTATGCAAATCAGGCTGAAAGTACACTGGGAGCGTGTTACTGCACATGAACGTCTTCAAATGCATTGACACGCCCCCAGTGCACTTCCAGTCTGATTTACATACATCTTCTACACAAACCTTCTCATGACTGTCACACGGATCTCTACAGGAAAGGTATTAATTTTTATTGGGGAACTTGCGCCTACAGCCATTCCACTACTTCAATATGAAAATTAGCAGAAATTAGAAGGACTGTATAAGTAGCTGTGGATGATAATGGCGTATACATACCTTAAAATAAGATCAATCCATGATAACCAAAAAAATAAGTTAAATTACTGAATTCTCAATGTAAATTATATTTAGATGCAATTACTAAAATATTTATTAAAGGTGTTGTCCACTATGCGGACAACCTCTTCTCAAT
Organism: Ranitomeya imitator; assembly: GCF_032444005.1. NCBI lineage: Eukaryota > Metazoa > Chordata > Amphibia > Anura > Dendrobatidae > Ranitomeya > Ranitomeya imitator. The sequence goes on along the minus strand of NC_091282.1, from coordinate 733,890,700 downwards.
CCCTTTGTTTTGCCCTTGTAAAATAATAACACTATACTGGCCACCGGCACCGTTCCAGTGATGTCAGCACTGGCTCTCCCAGTGATCGCGTGACATTGTTATGTCACGCAATCCCTACAGTCAATCAATGCTGGCTTCACTCTTCCTGCCTTCAGAAAAATCACATACATACGGAGAAAGTGAGAGCTGCTGTCCGGAGTAGTTGTCATCCCTTTTAAGAATTGTCTGTATTCAGCTGCTGTAATACTTTATTACAATATCATCGCATTGGAGGGTTTAATCATGGATATTATTCAGGAACTGTTGACCCAGGAGTGAATGTGAAAATGTTATATCGACTTTAGGTGAGAGTACTGGAATAAAAAAGTACATTTCAGTAAATGCTTACTTTAGTATACAGATTTTTTTTTTACTTTTTCTGCTCCTCGTCATGGTGGGAAGGGCAAGGTTTTAGATTTAATGATTTATAACAGTAGTCCAAAATAGGTGAAAATTAGATTTTTAGGCGCACAGACAGATAAAAATGCATTTCCTTGACAATACAAAACATTTTCCTTCCACAAATGTAATTCCTTTCACTTCTCTCTCATTATTTGTTTTGTCTTCACTGTTTCTCACTACTTTACCACAACTCAGCTTGACACTACCATTTAGCTAGCAAGAGTTCTTTACTCAACGTGTGGTTACGCGTCTTCTTTACCCTCCAGAGAACCATATTATCAGTATGGCCAGAACCTATCTTCTCTGTCCCTTACAATCTGGAAATCCCTCGCGGGTACTCTCTTCATCTAGTATACTCCGTCCTCTCTGGGCACGTTACCTCTAGGAGTTATAAACTCAGGGTCTTACTGCCGAAGTCCTCTCCCAGGACCAGTCTCCAATAAATCACTGTCTCTTAGTCACCCCACCTCAGTTTTTCTCCGGATCATGCTATCTCTCTCCCAGTCACCTCAATAAGGGCACCCACATATGGCGGCACTGCTCACTTTAAACTTTAGGTGCTTTCTCTATGTACATTGGGCCCTTTCTGGCATTCTAACAGGAAACTGTGACTTTCCCTTCAGCTGAGATCCTCCCACTCTGTGCTAGTCCCAAACATTAATTCCTGCTATCCTTACTGTCAGCAATTCACAATATAAACACATGAAAAAGTTCACTTTACACATTACAATAACACTTGTTTCGTCAAAGGGGAACATGGGCAATATGTTAATCTCCTTATACAGCTCTGGCAAAAATTAACAGACCATCACATCAAAACCCTGTCATGGGCAGCCCAATCTCCAGACCTGAATCCCATTGAAAACCTCTGAAATGTAATCAAGAGGATGATGGATAGTCACAAGCCATCAAAGAAGAACTGCTTACATTTTTGCGCCAGAAGCAGTGTGAAAGATTGGTGGAAAGCATGCCAAGATGCATGAAAGCTGTGATTAAAAATCATGGTTATTCGACAAAATACTGTGTTAAAACATTAGTATTGCTGTTTATAAATTATTATGAACTTGTTTTCTTTGCATTATTTGAGGTCTGAAAGCACTGTTTTTTTTTATTTTGACCATTTTTCTTTGTCAGAAAAAAAATACAAAACGTATTGCTTGGAAATTCGGAGCCATGTTGCCAAAAGTTTAAAGACTAAAAAAACAATTTACATTTTACTCAAAAGTATAACTAGAAAGAGAAAAATCAGACAAACTGAATATTTTGCAGTGGTCTCTTAATTTTTGCCAGAGCTGTATTTCCTCATTCTTTAACAGTGGCCGTGCTTAGACATCCAGGACCTGCAAAACACCAACACATTCCTGAACATAACTTATAAAATCAGATGTTGTAGAAAATACAGACCCAATCTCCTGCACATTACTTAGTTACCTGGTTACCAAACCAGATAAAGTCCAGTTCTTTTGTTTGTGAAAAACTGAGTGGCTCCTCTCGGTTAGGAACCTGAAAATATGACCATTCAAGTCCTTTTTTAACTGACCTCCTAACCATTCAACAATCACTTGGGTTACCTTGACACCTCTGAACAAGAGCCCTTGGACCAACAAGTCCTTCCCTGTAAGGGTAGCCCTTCACGATAAAGGCACGGTCCATTGTCTCCCATCAGTCCGTAGGACAGGGACACAGTCCGTTAACTCCACATTCATCCACAAGAATGGAACATACATAGTTCCTTAGGGAAGTCATCCATACTGGATAGGATTCAGTTCTTGATTGAAAGTGTAGGGCCCTCCAGTGGCTGTAGTGTTTTTTAATCCAGCAGGGAGATGCGCAACGAGTGCAATAAAAGGACTAGGATACAGTCCTTTAACTTCACATCCATCCACGAGAACGGAACATACATAGTTCCTTACGGTTGTCATCCATACTGGATAGGATTTAGTCCTTGATCTAAAGTGTAAGGCCCTTCAGTGGCTGTAGTGTCACTTAATCCAGCAGGGAGATGCACAACAAGTGTAATGAAAGTGGGGGAAACAACTTTGTCAATCCGTGGCCATTACCATGGGGGAGTCCCAGATACGTGAGTCGTAGACCCACTGGAACATTGGCCTTCAAAACGAGGGTGAAACTGGCACAAAACAGCCTTTTCCAACTCAGTCTTCTTTTATTATTATTCAATATACCCTGTGTCCTTTCCTTCTTACTCCTCCTCTGGAGGAATCCGGGACAGCCTCCACCTTGCTCCTGGAGCTCTGTTTTCCTGTTCCTGACCCATAGGCGGCCTGATGTCAGACACCATAGGGGCCCCAGGCATGTACAAATGAGCCACCATTCCCTGCATCACCTGAATCACAGCTGGTTCTCGTGTCGGTTTAGGAAACCTCCAGTATCCTTCTGGTGCCTGCAGTGTAGCAGCTTCAGCTTTGTCTGCTTCTTCAGCCCTCTCCCAAGCTTTCTTGGCCTTTCACCCATCACATCTGCCACCGTACACGCTCGTGTTACATCAATCGTATACCATCCGTGAGAGCCATGCAACTTTAGGAACATCACTCGCTTTTGCGGCAAGAGATTATGTTGCTTCCTAGGCAGATATTCTTTTGCCACCATCTGCTTCTCCACATAGACACTGTGGCCAGTCTCATGTTCTCGAATATATCCGTGCCCTTCTTGCGGGTGAAAACTAAGAACCCCACCATAGGAGGCCTGTTCCTTAAAGTGAGTGGTGAAGGGACCTTCAAGCATCTTCTCAGCCTTTATTTTGGCTCTTTTCTGAGCCACCAATAGACCAATGTGACGCAGGTGCCTCATAAAATTTCACCTTGAACCCCTCAGATTGCAAGGGATGCAAAAGCATTGTTCAGGCCTCTTCCGTTGGCTCGACTGCTTGAGCTGAAATAGGCTGACCCTGGACTGCCGCAACAATTTCTACTCTCTCCGCAAACAGTCTGACCAAACAGAGGTCCTCTTCATCCTCATCCAGCCCTTTGGACCTAACTATCGACTTCTCCATACTCCAGGACTGCACATGTTCCTCTGCCCTTGTACCGCACTGTTCTTTTTTCTGACTTACAACCCACAAAGGGCAAACTCTTTTGCTGCTTTGTTCCCTGTGGCAGCTATGTCTCTTACTGGGTAGTGTTTTCTTTGGCTCACCATCCTGTTTCTCTAACTCTGCCCATTCTCTTGGGTCACACCTTAATTGGCAGGCCTTTTCCTGTCATTTTTTTTTTCCTATAACGGCCACTCCTTGTTGTAGGTCAGCACCTCCAGTTCCAATGATCCTCTCAGTTGGCATAACCTCTAAAGGGCTAGACACCGCTTTGCACCCTTTTATTCGGTCTACATCCATGACGGAAGGGACCTTCCCATTGTTCTGCTCCACTAACCACCATTACAGAATCCATGTTCGGTGCCATCTTAGACTACGTAATGGCCATCATCCATGCAAATTGAGTCTTCCCCAAATCACTATTCTTCTTGCTGCGAGACTCGATCCTTCCGACAACGCCAAGTATAACATGGCGCGTAACAATAGGTGAGGTACTCGTTGCTAATGTCCCAGCACATTACATAAAGGTGGGGGTCCTCGCTGGGTGTGTGTACTTGTGCTGTAAGGCCACTACGCCATACAGACCTCAGGACCAGATGCTTGACAGTTCAAGGAGGGAGACCACATGTTTAAAATAAACTATTTACTGAACATTAACTTGGGGAGAGTTATATACAGTAGATAGTGGGTACATAGCTTCTCAAAGGTTTCCTTGACAATACGTAACATTTTCCTCACACAAATTCAATCACTTTCCCTGCTCTCTCATCTCTCCTTATTTGTTGTCTTCAATATTTCTCACTACTTCACCACAAGCCAGCTCGACACTATAGTTCAGCTAGCAAGATTCCTTTACTCAACCCGTGATTCCGCATATTTTTTCCACTCGGATGCTCTGAAACTCCCTGCCCGTGGCACTCTATTCTTGTGTACGCTGTACTGTCTGGGCACCCTATCTCTTGGATTTATAAACTCTGGGCCTTACTGCTAGGCATCCTCCCCCAAGGCCAGTCTCCAATAAATCACTTTGTCTCTCGGTCACTCTTCCTCGGTTCTGCTCCTGCTATCCCTATTGTTAGCATTTCACAAAATAAACATAATTAATACACATAACAGTTCACATTACAATAACACTTGTTTCTTCAAAAGGGAACATGGGCAGTATGTTCATCTCCTTACACAATCATCGTATTATATAGCACTGTGTACTTACAATTGCTCATTTTACCTTTCTACCCAGTTAATTATTTTTTCCCATAATATCTATTTCATCACATGATTAAAAACAGACTAGCACAATCCTTCTAAGCTCTATATAGAAATAAGATATCAACTTTCCCTGCATGAGTCATAAGTCACTGCCAAAGTCACTCGAAGAAGGAGTGGAGGAGCTAGGTCAGGAGTTGGAGAGGGTGATGACTCATGAAGAGAAAAGAGACTTCCGGTTTCTACATAGAGTCGAGAAAAGAGAAGAGTTAACTGGGTAGAAAGGCAAAATGAGCAATTGTAAGTACACAGTGTTATATAATATGATGACTGCAAAATATTAAGAGGATACAAAATTTGATGGAAGGAGTTCTTCTTTAACCCCTTTACCCCCAAGGGTGGTTTGCACGCTATCGACCGGGCCAATTTTTACAGTTCTGACCACTGTCCCTTTATGAGGTTACAACTCTGGAACGCTTCAACGGATCCCGGTGATTCTGACATAGTTTTCTCGTGACATATTGTACTTCACGATAGTGGTAAAATTTATTTGATATTACTTGCGTTTATTTGTGAAAAAAGTTTCGCGAAAATTGTGAAAATTTCGCAATTTTCCAACTTTTAATTTTTATGCAATTAAATCACAGAGATATGTCACACAAAATACTTAATAAGTAACATTTCCCACATGTCTACTTTACATCAGCACAATTTTGGAACCAAAATTTTTTTTTGTTAGGGAGTTATAAGGGTTAAAAGTTGACCAGCAATTTCTAATTTTTCCAACACCATTTTATTTTAGGGACCACATCTCATTTGAAGTCATTTTGAGGGGTCTATATGATAGAAAATACCTGTTATGATCTGGTGATTAAGGAGCGACATGCGTCTAGCTCTGAGCAGGTGGCAACTATACTGACCGCAGTCCCTAAGCTAAACACAACACTAGAAGTAGCCGTGGAATGCTCCTAACTCTGCCTAGGCATCTCGTCACAGCCTAAGAGCTAACTACCCCTAAAGATAGAAGCAGGAAAACTATCTTGCCTCAGAGAAAATCCCCAAAGGATAGATTAGCCCCCCACAAATAATGACTGTGAGAGGAGAAGGAAATGACATATGTAGTATGAAACAAGATTTAGCACAGGAGGCCACTACTAGCTAGATAGAAATAGTACAGAACAGAACGCTGTGCGGTCAGTAAAAAAAGCTAGAAAAAGTCCACCGCAGAGAAATGCAAAAATCTCCACACCTGACTAAAGGTGTGGAGGGCAAACTCTGCTGCCCAGAGCTTCCAGCTTAACTGAATAGATCCATACTGAAAAGCTGGACAAATGAACAAAAACAAAGAAAGTGCTGAACAACAAAGTCCACAACAAGAGAACCGCAAAAGGACAAGCAAGGACTTAGCTTTGATGAACTGGTCAGAGTGTCAGGAAAGTCATAAGAGCAATGACTCCAGGCAGGAACAATTGACAACTGGCATTGAATGAGGGATAAGGCAAGACTAATATAGCCGAGCCAGAAAGACGATCAGTGAAAACAGCTGCTGAAGCTAAATCCAAGAAGCAGCCATACCACTCAAAACCACAGGAGGGAGCCAAAGAGCAGAACTCACAAAAATGCTACTTACAACCACCGGAGGGAGCCCAAGAGCGGAATTCACAACAGTACCCCCCCCATAAGGAGGGGTCACCGAACCCTCACCAGAGCCCCCAGGCCGATCAGGATGAGCCAAATGAAAAGCAGGAACCAAATCGGCGGCATGAACATCGGAGGCAACAACCCAATAATTATCCTCCTGGCCATAACCCTTCCACTTGACAAGATACTGAAGCTTCCGCCTCGAAAAACGAGAATCCAAAATTTTCTCAACCACATATTCCAACTCCCCCTCAACCAACACCTGGGCAGAAGGATTAACAGATGGAACAACGGGTACCACATATCTCCGCAACAAAGATCTATGGAAAACATTGTGGATGGCAAAAGAGGCTGGAAGGGCCAAACGAAAAGACACAGGATTGATAATCTCAGAAATCTTATAAGGACCAATAAACCGAGGCTTGAACTTAGGGGAAGAAACCTTCATAGGAACATGACGAGAGGACAACCAAACCAAATCCCCCACACGAAGCCGAGGACCAACACACCGACGGCGGTTAGCAAAACGCTGAGCCTTTTCCTGGGACAACGTCAAATTGTCTACCACATGAGTCCAAATCTGCTGTAACCTGTCCATCACAGAATCAACACCAGGACTATCAGAAGGCTCAACCTGCCCTGAAGAAAAACGAGGATGGAAACCAAAATAACAAAAGAAAGGCGAAACCAAAGTAGCCGAACTGGCCCGATTATTAAGGGCAAACTCGGCCAACGGCAAGAAAGTCACCCAATCATCCTGATCAGCAGACACAAAGCATCTCAAATAGGTTTCCAAGGTCTGATTAGTTCGCTCAGTTTGGCCATTGGTCTGAGGATGGAACGCCGAAGAAAAAGACAAATCAATACCCATCCTAGCACAAAAGGCCCGCCAAAACCTGGAAACAAACTGGGAACCTCTGTCAGACACAATATTCTCCGGAATGCCATGCAAACGAACCACATGCTGAAAAAACAATGGAACCAAATCAGAGGAGGAAGGCAATTTAGGCAAAGGTACCAAATGGACCATTTTAGAGAACCGGTCACAAACCACCCAGATAACAGACATCCTCTGGGACACAGGAAGATCCGAAATAAAATCCATGGAAATATGCGTCCAAGGCCTCTCCGGGACGGGCAAAGGCAAAAGCAACCCACTAGCGCGGGAACAGCAAGGCTTGGCTCGGGCGCAAGTCCCACAGGACTGCACAAAAGCACGGACATCACGCGACAAGGAAGGCCACCAAAAGGACCTAGCAACCAAATCTCTGGTACCAAAAATCCCAGGATGACCAGCCAACACTGAACAATGGACCTCAGAACTCACCTTACTCGTCCATCTATCAGGAACAAACAGCTTCCCCACAGGACAGCGGTCAGGCCTATCAGCCTGAAATTCCTGAAGCACCCGCCGCAAATCAGGGGAGATGGCAGAAAGAATCACCCCTTTTTATTATTATTTATTATTATACATTTTTATAGCGCCATTTATTCCATGGCGCTTTACATGTGAATACGGGGCAAATATAGACAAATACATTAAACATGAGCAGATAACAAGGCACACGAGTACATAAGGAGGGAGGACCCTGCCCGCGAGGGCTCACAGTCTGCAGGGGGTGGGTGAGGATACATTCCTTAAGAATGCCAACCGGCTCAAGGACTCCAGGAGAATCCGGCAAAAAACTCCTAGAGAGGGCATCCGCCTTAACATTCTTAGATCCTGGAAGATATGAGACCACAAAATCAAAACGGGAGAAAAACAGGGACCACCGAGCCTGTCTAGGGTTCAGCCGCTTGGCCGACTCAAGGTAAATCAAATTCTTATGATCGGTCAAGACCACAATGCGGTGCTTGGCTCCCTCAAGCCAATGTCGCCACTCCTCAAATGCCCACTTCATAGCCAACAACTCCCGATTGCCGACATCATAATTGCGTTCCGCAGGCGAAAACTTTCGGGAAAAGAAGGCACATGGCTTTATCAAGGAACCATCAGAATTCCTCTGTGACAAAACGGCCCCTGCCCCAATCTCAGAAGCGTCAACCTCAACCTGAAAAGGAAGAGAAACATCCGGTTGACGCAACACAGGTGCAGAAGTAAATCGGCGTTTAAGCTCCTGAAAGGCCTCAACAGCCTCAGAGGACCAATTAGCCACATCAGCGCCTTTCTTCGTCAAATCGGTCAGGGGTTTAACCACACTATAGAAGTTGGCAATGAAACGGCGATAAAAATTAGCAAAGCCCAAAAATTTCTTCACAGATGTGGGTTGAATCCAGTCATGAATGGCTTGGACCTTAACAGGATCCATTTCTATAGACGAAGGAGAAAAAATAAACCCCAAAAAAGAGACCTTCTGAACTCCAAATAGGCACTTAGACCCCTTCACAAATAGAGCATTATCACGAAGGATCTGGAATACCATCCTGACCTGCTTCATATGAGACTCCCAATCATCGGAAAAAATCAAAATATCATCCAAATACACAATCAAAAATTTGTCAAGATAATTGCGGAAAATATCATGCATGAAAGACTGGAACACAGATGGAGCATTAGAGAGCCCAAATGGCATCACAAGGTATTCAAAATGGCCTTCGGGCGTATTAAATGCAGTCTTCCATTCGTCACCCTGTTTTATACGAACAAGATTATATGCCCCTCGAAGGTCAATCCTGGTAAACCAACTAGCCCCCTTAATCCTATCTCTAAACAGCAAAAGCACAAAAAGAGGATTCAGAGATCCTCCAAAAATTAGAAAAAACAGCAAAACATGGCAGAGGTTCTTACCTGCCTAGGCCTCCAAACAAATTCACTAACAGGATGCAGTGGACCCATGTGGTAAAATAGAAACACAGGTGCAGCATAACCGATGACGCAGCCACTCACCAGCTGCCAAACTAATGGAGGGGGTGGCTGCTTGGCACATAGCTGCACATAAAAACTTGTATGTGGTGCTGTTCACACAATGGAGATGCACAGCATCCAGGCAGGCCTAGTAGTGACACCCTTCTATTAGATCAGGCGGGCCTGCCCAGCGCTATCCAAATGCACCCCATGTGCACAGACACCACAGTTTACAAGCAGAAAATGGGCCCAACTGCACCCCTAAAAAAAGTGCAAAAAACACATAAAAAAATATTATGTGAGGTATTGGTTTATATTCTGGCCAAAATACGCAAGCTCATAACCCACGTCAAGGGTCCTCACGCTTATGAGTCCTATCTCTAAACAGCAAAAGCACAAAAAGAGGATTCAGAGATCCTCCAAAAATTAGAAAAAACAGCAAAACACGGCAGAGGTTCTTACCTGCCTAGGCCAATACCTCACATATTTTTTTATGTGTTTTTTGCACTTTTTTTCGGGGTGCAGTGTCTGTGCACATGGGGTGCATTTGGATAGCGCTGGGCAGGCCCGCCACATACAAGATTTTATGTGCAGCTATGTGCCAAGCAGCCACCCCCTCCATTAGTTTGGTAGCTGGTGAGAGGCTGCGTCATCGGTTATGCTGCACCTGTGTTTCTATTTTACCACATGGGTCCACTGCATCCTGTTAGTGCATTTGTTTGGAGGCCTAGGCAGGTAAGAACCTCTGCCGTGTTTTGCTGTTTTTTCTACTTAATCCTAGCAAACAAATCAGAGAGCAAAGGTAAAGGGTATTGGAATTTGACCGTGATCTTATTAAGAAGGCGATAATCAATACAGGGTCTTAAGGAGCCATCCTTCTTGGCAACAAAAAAGAATCCCGCTCCCAATGGTGACGAAGACGGCCGAATATGCCCCTTCTCTAAAGAGTCCTTAACATAGCTCCGCATAGCGGCATGCTCTGGCACAGACAGGTTGAAAAGTCGGCCATTAGGGAACTTACAGCCAGGAATCAAGTCAATAGCACAATCACAGTCCCTATGTGGAGGAAGGGAACTGGACTTGGGCTCATCGAATACATCCTGAAAATCTAACAAAAATTCAGGAACATCAGAAGAGGGGGAAGAGGAAATTGACATCAAAGGAACGTCACTATGTACCCCTTGACAACCCCAACTAGTCACAGACATTGATTTCCAATCCAGCACTGGATTGTGTACTTGTAACCATGGAAAACCCAGTACAACAACATCATGTAAATTATGCAACACCAGAAAACGGCAATCTTCTTGATGTGCAGGAGCCTTGTACATAGTCATCTGCGTCCAGTACTGAGGTTTATTCTTGGCCAATGGTGTAGCATCAATACCCCTCAAGGGTATGGGACTCTGCAAAGGCTGCAAAGAAAAACCACAGCGCCTAGCGAATTCTAAGTCCATTAAGTTCAGAGCAGCGCCTGAATCCACAAATGCCATGACAGAAAAAGATGACAATGAGCAAATCAGGGTCACAGACAGGAGAAACTTAGGCTGCACAGTACTAATGGTAACAGATCTAGTGACCCTCTTAATACGCTTAGTGCAATCAGAAATAGTATGAGCAGAATCACCACAGTAAAAACACAGCCCATTCTGACGTCTGTATCCCCTCTGTTCCACACTAGTCAAAATCCTATCACATTGCATGGGCTCAGGACTTTGCTCTGAGGACACTGTCATATGGTGCACCACTTTGCGTTCGCGCAGGCGCCGATCAATCTGAATGGCCAGAGACATAGATTCGCTCAAACCAACAGGTGTGGGAAACCCCACCATAACATCTTTAAGGGCTTCAGAAAGACCCTTTCTGAAAATTGCTGACAGAGCGTCCTCATTCCATTTAGTGAGCACAGACCATTTTCTAAATATCTGGCAGTATAATTCTGCCGCTTCCTGACCCTGACACAGGGCCAACAGTGTTTTCTCAGCATGCTCTACAGAGTTAGGTTCGTCATACAATAATCCGAGCGATTGAAAAAATGCATCTACATTAAGCAATGCCGGATTCCCTGACTCAAGTGAGAATGCCCAGTCCTGAGGGTCGCCACGCAGTAGAGAAATAACTATCTTTACTTGCTGAATGGGGTCACCAGAGGAACGGGGTTTCAGAGCAAAAAACAATTTGCAGTTATTTTTAAAGTTCAAAAACTTAGATCTATCCCCGTAAAACAAATCCGGAGTAGGAATTCTAGGCTCTAAGGCCGGAGTCTGAACCACATAATCTTGAATACTCTGTACTCTTGAAGCAAGCTGATCCACACGAGAAAACAAACCCTGAACATCCATGCCTGCATCCAAATCCCGAATCACCCAGAGATCAAGAGGAAGGAAAAAGACAAAACAAACTAAAGAAAAAAAAATGGCTCAGAACTCTTTTTCTCTTCCTTCTTTTGAGAGGCATTCAGCTCATTTTTGGCCAGTTGTACTGTTATGATCTGGTGATTAAGGAGCGACATGCGTCTAGCTCTGAGCAGGTGGCAACTATACTGACCGCAGTCCCTAAGCTAAACACAACACTAGAAGTAGCCGTGGAATGCTCCTAACTCTGCCTAGGCATCTCGTCACAGCCTAAGAGCTAACTACCCCTAAAGATAGAAGCAGGAAAACTATCTTGCCTCAGAGAAAATCCCCAAAGGATAGATTAGCCCCCCACAAATAATGACTGTGAGAGGAGAAGGAAATGACATACGCAGTATGAAACAAGATTTAGCACAGGAGGCCACTACTAGCTAGATAGAAATAGTACAGAACAGAACGCTGTGCGGTCAGTAAAAAAAAGCTAGAAAAAGTCCACCGCAGAGAAATGCAAAAATCTCCACACCTGACTAAAGGTGTGGAGGGCAAACTCTGCTGCCCAGAGCTTCCAGCTTAACTGAATAGATCCATACTGAAAAGCTGGACAAATGAACAAAAACAAAGAAAGTGCTGAACAACAAAGTCCACAACAAGAGAACCGCAAAAGGACAAGCAAGGACTTAGCTTTGATGAACTGGTCAGAGTGTCAGGAAAGTCCTAAGAGCAATGACTCCAGGCAGGAACAATTGACAACTGGCATTGAATGAGGGATAAGGCCAGACTAATATAGCCGAGTCAGAAAGACGATCAGTGAAAACAGCTGCTGAAGCTAAATCCAAGAAGCAGCCATACCACTCAAAACCACAGGAGGGAGCCAAAGAGCAGAACTCACAAAAATGCTACTTACAACCACCGGAGGGAGCCCAAGAGCGGAATTCACAACAAATACCCAAGTGTGACACCATTCTAAAAACTGCACCCCTCAAGGTGCTCAAAACCACATTCAAGAAGTTTATTAACCCCAAACGTTGTTGAACAATTTGTCCTGAGTATGCCGATACCCCATATGTGGAGGTAAACCACTGTTTGGGCGCATGACAGAGCTCGAAAGCGAAGGAGCGCCATTTGACTTTTCAATGCAAAATTGACTGGAATTGAGATGGGACGCCATGTTGCGTTTTTCCCACAAAAATTATTTTTTAGCCCCCAGTTTTGTATTTTTTCGAGGGTAACAGGAGAAATTGGACCCCAAAAGTTGTTGTCCAATTTGTCCTGAGTACGCTGATACCCCATATGTGGGGGGGGGGAACCACCGTTTGGACGCATGGGAGGGCTCGGAAGGGAAGGAGCGCCATTTGGAATGCAGACTTAGATGGAAAGGTCTGCAGGCGTCACATTGCATTTGCTGAGCCCCTAATGTACCTAAACAGTAGAAACCCCCCACAAGTGACCCCATCTTGGAAACTAGACCCCCCAAGGAACTTATCTAGATGTGTTGTGAGAACTTTGAGCCCCCAAGTGTTTCACTACAGTTTATAACGCAGAGCCGTGAAAATAAAAAATCTTTTTAGCCCCCAGTTTTGTATTTTTCCAAGGGTAACAGGAGAAATTGGACCCCAAAAGTTGTTGTCCAATTTGTCCTGAGTACGCTGATACCCCATATGTTGGGGTAAACTCCTGTTTGGGCACACGGGAGAGCTCGGAAGGGAAGGAGCACTGTTTTACTTTTTCAAAGCAGAATTGGCTGGAATTGAGATCGGACGCCATGTCGCGTTTGGAGAGCCCCTGATGTGCCTAAACAGTGGAAACCCCCAATTATAACTGAAACCCTAATCCAAACACACCCCTAACCCTAATCTCAACCCTATTCCCAACCGTAAATGTAATCCAAACCCTAACCCTAACTTTAGCCTCAACCCTAACTGTAGCCTTAACCCTAGCCCCAACCCAAACCCTAGCCCTAACCCTAATGGAAAAATGGAAATAAATACATTTTTTTAAATTTTTTAATTTATCCCTAACTAAGGGGGTGATGAAGGAGGGTTTGATTTACTTTTATAGCGGGTTTTTTAGCGGATTTTTATGATTGGCAGCCGTCACACACTGAAAGACGCTTTTTATTGCAAAAAATATTTTTTGCGTTACCACATTTTGAGAGCTATAATTTTTCCATATTTGAGTCCACAGAGTCATGTGAGGTCTTGTTTTTTGCGGGACGAGTTGACGTTTTTATTGGTAACATTTTCGGGCACGTGACATTTTTTGATCGCTTTTTATTCCGATTTTTGTGAGGCAGAATGACCAAAAACCAGCTATTCATGAATTTCTTTTGGGGGAGGCGTTTATACCGTTCCGCGTTTGGTAAAGTTGATAAAGCAGTTTTATTCTTCGGGTCAGTACGATTACAGCGATACCTCATTTATATCATTTTTTTATGTTTTGGCGCTTTTATACGATAAAAATTATTTTATAGAAAAAATAATTATTTTGCATCGCTTTATTCTGAGGACTATAACTTTTTTATTTTTTTGCTGATGATGCTGTATGGCAGCTCGTTTTTTGCGGGATAAGATGACGCTTTCAGGGGTACCATGGTTATTTATATCTATCTTATTGATCGTGTGTTATTTCACTTTTTGTTCGGCAGTATGATAATAAAGCGTTGTTTTTTGCCTCGTTTTTTTTTTTTTCTTACGGTGTTTACTGAAGGGGTTAACTAGTGGGACAGTTTTATAGGTTGGGTCGTTATGGACGCGGCGATACTAAATATGTGTACTTTTATTGTTTGTTTTTTTTAAATTTAGATAAAGAAATGTATTTATGGGAATAATATATATATATTTTCTTTATTTAGGAATTTTTTTTTTTTTACACATGCGGAAATTTTTTTAAAAACTTTTTTACTTTGTCCCAGGGGGGACATCACAGATCGTTGATCTGACAGTTTGCACAGCACTCTGTCAGATCACCGATCTGTCTAAGAGCACTGCAGGCTTACCAAGCACCTGCTCTGAGCAGGCACTTGGTAAGCCACCTCCCTTCCTGCAGGACCCGGATGCTGCGGCCATCTTGGATCCGGGCCTGCTACAGGGAAGGAGGTAAGGAGACCCTCGCAGCAACGCGATCACATCGCGTTGCTGCGGGGGTCTCAGGGAAGCCCGCAGGGGGCCCTCTCCCTGCGCGACGCTTCCCTATACCGCCGGCACACCGCGATCATGTTTGATTGCGGTGTGCTGGGGATTAATGTGCCGGGGCGGTCCGTGACCGCTCCTGGCACATAGTGCCGGATGTCAGCTGCGATAGGCAGCTGACACCCGGCCGCGCTCCCCCCGTAAGCGCGGCCGATCGCCCTGGACGTACTATTCCGTCCGTGGGAATTTAGGCCCACCCCACATAGACGGAATAGTACGTCCAATGACAGAAAGGGGTTAAGATTGGCGTGTTTAAGGCTCTAGCTACAAGGCAACTTTGGCCAAGATCAGTATAAGCCGCTGCTACATCTCAACATAATGCTGGTGAATGTAGTTGCAAAAACTCAAACCAAGTCTGATGTTTTTGTGTTTTGCTTGTCGTGGTACCCTAGGGGCGAAATAATCTCATACATGGCCTACTCAAAACAGAATGTCTGCAATAGATGTTAAAGGGAATGCAGGGCTTCTAATCAAGCATGAAAAAAACTCAAAAATATCTCTTATCTTGGAATAACCATTGAAGAACTAGCTACAAATAGAGTGATGATAGAGAGTATGTCAGACGTGTATGATTTAGTCTCGTCGCTCAATAAATGTGGAGTCTGTGTTCACAACTCCTCTTATTCTGTATATTGGTTAAAAAGGAGGAACATTTCTTTCAAATAACTAACTGTCCAGAAAATGGCTACTTTCAGATAGCCGGCTCAAGAGAAATAATTACCTAAGAGCTGTGTCTGAGCCTCTACAAATGAGTGTAATAATGGACCGCTGGCGACGGCTTCCATCAGCTGTGAGGAGCGTAATAAGTGTACAGCTTACTCAAAGAGCAAGGTCTGTCCTGCTCTATAGTGGCTCTGATAATATTGTATTACAAAGGTTTTGTCCCTCGGACAATTTTGAGTGTTCCTGATAGATTTTGTCATGTTGATTTCAGAAATGATTTCAGATTTTTCCGATCGTGTAAGGCTTTTGAGAAATGATACGAAACATTATAATATTCTGTTATAATTTTAAAAACTCATATATGAACTTTTTCTGAATTTTCCACTGAAATAACATAAATCGCTGATCTACACATATGCAAGCACTTACTATGCGAATTCCGCGCAGGCGCAGTGAATCATTCGGCTGACCATGTACAGAGCATACCACATCTCTTAGGCAGGGGAGGAATCAAAAGACAATACTGACATTACAGCAGGGGATCACAGAGGATTTCTTTTGTCAGGTAAAATATTTCACAGCTTTTAAACAATATTTTACCTCACAAAATGTATTCTCTGTGATCTCAGGAGAGCACAGACGGGAGAAGTCAGCACATGGGGAAAGAGAGTGGATACGTGGGTGAGCACATGCGGGAGAGAGATTCTCAACGTTGCAAAGCCTGCCCTCATCGGGCCTCCATCTAGTGACTGTCATATATGCGATTCGCCTGAATACTTTTCATTTTAAAAACTGTAGATTTATTTTGAAATGTTGCATCGGAGTCTCAACAGAAGTGATCATTTCTGCTACATATGCGGAGAATACGCAATGAAAGTGCAAAGAAGGAAATTACTCCACTTGTTAAGAAAGCATATGAACTATACTTTGAATGTTCAATTGGATATCATGAAAAACAGTGGGCACCTCATATATGCTGTGCATCTTGTTCTAGAAGCCTTAGAGCATGGCTGAATGGATCACGACTAGTGATGAGCGAGTGTACTCGTTGCTCGGGTTTTCCCGAGCATGCTCAGGTGACCTCCGAATATTTATGAATGCTCGGAGATTTAGTTTTCATCGTGACAGCTACTAGCCTGCTTGATTACATGTGCAGATTCCCTAGTAACCAGGCAACCCCCACATGTACTCAGCCTCGCTACTAGCTGTAAATATTTCAGCTGCCGCGATGAAAACTAAATCTCCAAGCAGTCATAAATATTCGGAGGTCACCTGAGCATGCTCGGGAAAACCCGAGCAACGAGTACACTCGCTCATCACTAATCACGACCTTCAATGCTGTTCGCTGTCCCAATGATATGGAGAGAGCAGAGAGATCATGTAACAGATTGCTACTTCTGCCTTACAAATGTAACAGGATATTCAGCAAAGAAAGAACAAGAAATCAATAGAATATCCTTATCTTCCTTCAGCTATAAGACCAGTGCCACATGATGAAAGTCTTTGTGTTCCAAAGCCGCCCAAAGTATGGACAATGGAGGACGACAAAGATGAACTAACAATGTTGAGGAAAATGAAACTGCTGCAGACCCAGACTTTGAGCCTTCTACACCTAATCCACATCTGTTCAGTCAAGCTGATCTGAGTGACTTGGTCCGAGATTTGAAATTGTCAAAGAGGCAGGCAGAATTATTGGGATCAAGGCTACAAGAACAGACAGAATCTCTTATTACCAGGAACAAGAGCATGTTTTTTGCAGTCATCAAGAAAACCTTAATCAATTTTTCAACCATGTCGACAGTTTAACCTTTTGCAACGACGTCTTAGGGTTGTTTAGTGCTCTTAGATGTGAACATGACCCGAAGGAATGGCGACTGACCATTGACTCATCAGTTTTAAGTCTGAAGGCTGTTTTACTAGACAACGGAAATATCTATCCTTCTATACCTATTGGACATGCCGTACACATGAAAGAAACGTATGAGAATATGGAGTTATTGTTGACCCACATTAATTATAGAAATTATAATTGGAACATATGTGGTGATCTAAAACTTGCTGCACTTCTTGGACTGCAGCTTGGATATACCAAGTATTGTTGTTTTGTGAGTGGGACAGTCGTGCACGAGAAATGCACTATTTCAGAAAGGACTGGCCACTCCGCAAAAACCTGGTTGCTAGACAGAAGAATGTGTAACATAATCCTCTTGTTGATCCAGCAAAGATATTTCTCCCTCCTTTGCATATTAAACTTGGGCTTATGAAGAATTTTGTCAAAGCAATCAACAAAGAATCGGAAGCCTTTTCTTACTTGCAACAGAAATTTCCAAGAATAAGTGATGCAAAGATTAAAGAAGGTACTTTTATTGGTCCACAGATCAGAGATATAATGAATGACAGTAGCTTTGATGGTCTTTTGCAAGGTGCTGAACAAGTGGCATGGTGAGCCTTTAAAGGGAACCTGTCACCCCCAAAATCGAAGGTGAACTAAGCCCACCGACATCAGGCGCTTATCTACAGCATTCTGTAATGCTGTAGATAAGCCCCCAATGTATCCTGAAAGATGAGAAAAAGATGTTAGATTATACTCACCTGAGGGGGCGGTCCGATCCGATGGGCATCGCAGTCTGGGACCTCCCATCTTCATAGAATGATATCCTCTTCTTGTCTTCACGCTGCGGCTCCGGCACAGGTGTACTTTGTCTGCCCTGTTGAGGGAAGAGCAAAGTACTGCAGTGTGCAGGTGCCGGACCTCTCTGACCTTTCCCTGCGCCTGCGCACTGCAGTACTTTGCTCTGCCCTCAACAGGGCAGACAAAGTACGCCTGTGCTGGAGCTGCGGCGTGAAGACAAGAAAAGGACGTCATCCTATGAAGATGGGAGGCCCCGGACCGGGACGCCCATCGGATCGGACCGCCCCCCAGGTGAGTATTATCTAACCTCTTTTTTTTATCTTTCAGGATACATCGGTGGCTTATCTACAGCATTACAGAGCAGGCGCCGGGAAGCCTCCAGGAGTGCACGTCAGATCGCTGATCTAACACAGTGCACAGCAAAGTGTCAAATCAGCAATCTTACACTATAACATGATGCCCACACACCCCCGCCCCCTACACCCCCCCGGACAATGTTATAGTGTAAAAAAAATATTCATATGTGGGGTACAGCGTCGGACTGGAGTACCTTGGGCCCACCAGAGAAAAATCATTCTTGGGGCCCACCATGCAGTTTAAAAATACCACCCAGGATAGATCCTATATACCACACCACACAGGAGAGCTGACAGATCCTCTATATACTACACCACACAGGACAGATCCTCTATATACTACACCACACAGGAGAGCTGACAGATCCTCTATATACTACACCACACAGGAGAGCTGACAGATCCTCTATATACTACACCACACAGGAGAGCTGACAGATCCTCTATATACTACACCACACAGGAGAGATCCTCTATATACTACACCACACAGGAGAGATCCTCTATATACTACACCACACAGGAGAGCTGACAGATCCTCTATATACCACACCACACAGGGGAGCTGACAGATCCTCTATATACCACACCACACAGGAGAGCGGACAGATCCTCTATATACTACACCACACAGGAGAGCTGACAGATCCTCTATATTCTACACAACACGGGAGAGGGGACAGATCCTCTATATACTACACCACACAGGAGAGCTGACAGATCCTTTATATACTACACCACACAGGAGAGCTGACAGATCCTCTATATACTACACCACACAGGAGAGATCCTCTATATACTACACCACACGGGAGAGCTGACAGATCCTCTATATACTACACCACACAGGAGAGCTGACAGATCCTCTATATACTACACCACACAGGAGAGCTGACAGATCCTCCATATACTACACCACACAGGAGAGCTGACAGATCCTCTATATACTACACCACACAGGAGAGCTGACAGATCCTCTATATACTACACCACATAGAAGAGCTGACAGATCCTCTATATACTACACCACACAGGAGAGCTGACAGATCCTCTATATACTACACCACTCAGGAGAGCTGACAGATCCTCTATATACTACACCACTCAGGAGAGCTGACAGATCCTCTATATAGTACACCACACAGGAGAGCTGACAGATCCTCTATACACTACACCACACAGGAGAGCTGACAGATCCTGTATATACTACACCACACAGGAGAGCTGACAGATCCTCTATATACTACACCACTCAGGAGAGCTGACAGATCCTCTATATACTACACCACACAGGAGAGATCCTCTATATACTACACCACACAGGAGAGATCCTCTATATACTACACCACACAGGAGAGCTGACAGATCCTCTATATACCACACCACACAGGGGAGCTGACAGATCCTCTATATACCACACCACACAGGAGAGCGGACAGATCCTCTATATACTACACCACACAGGAGAGCTGACAGATCCTCTATATTCTACACAACACGGGAGAGGGGACAGATCCTCTATATACTACACCACACAGGAGAGCTGACAGATCCTTTATATACTACACCACACAGGAGAGCTGACAGATCCTCTATATACTACACCACACAGGAGAGATCCTCTATATACTACACCACACGGGAGAGCTGACAGATCCTCTATATACTACACCACACAGGAGAGCTGACAGATCCTCTATATACTACACCACACAGGAGAGCTGACAGATCCTCTATATACTACACCACACAGGAGAGCTGACAGATCCTCCATATACTACACCACACAGGAGAGCTGACAGATCCTCTATATACTACACCACACAGGAGAGCTGACAGATCCTCCATATACTACACCACACAGGAGAGCTGACAGATCCTCTATATACTACACCACACAGGAGAGCTGACAGATCCTCTATATACTACACCACATAGAAGAGCTGACAGATCCTCTATATACTACACCACACAGGAGAGCTGACAGATCCTCTATATACTACACCACTCAGGAGAGCTGACAGATCCTCTATATACTACACCACTCAGGAGAGCTGACAGATCCTCTATATAGTACACCACACAGGAGAGCTGACAGATCCTCTATACACTACACCACACAGGAGAGCTGACAGATCCTGTATATACTACACCACACAGGAGAGCTGACAGATCCTCTATATACTACACCACTCAGGAGAGCTGACAGATCCTCTATATACTACACCACACAGGAGAGATCCTCTATATACTACACCACACAGGAGAGATCCTCTATATACTACACCACACAGGAGAGCTGACAGATCCTCTATATACCACACCACACAGGAGAGCTGACAGATCCTCTATATACTACACCACACAGGAGAGCTGACAGATCCTCTATATACTACACCACACAGGAGAGCTGACAGATCCTCTATATACTACACCACACAGGAGAGATCCTCTATATACTACACCACACGGGAGAGCTGACAGATCCTCTATATACTACACCACACAGGAGAGCTGACAGATCCTCTATATACCACACCACACAGGGGAGCTGACAGATCCTCTATATACCACACCACACAGGGGAGCTGACAGATCCTCTATATACCACACCACACAGGGGAGCTGACAGATCCTCTATATACTACACCACACAGGAGAGCTGACAGATCCTCTATATACTACACCACACAGGAGAGATCCTCTATATACTACACCACACGGGAGAGCTGACAGATCCTCTATATACTACACCACACAGGAGAGCTGACAGATCCTCTATATACTACACCACACAGGAGAGCTGACAGATCCTCTATATACTACACCACATAGAAGAGCTGACAGATCCTCTATATACTACACCACACAGGAGAGCTGACAGATCCTCTATATACTACACCACTCAGGAGAGCTGACAGATCCTCTATATACTACACCACTCAGGAGAGCTGACAGATCCTCTATACACTACACCACACAGGAGAGCTGACAGATCCTGTATATACTACACCACACAGGAGAGCTGACAGATCATCTATATACTACACCACACGGGAGAGCTGACAGATCCTCTATATACTACACCACATGGGAGAACTGACAGATCCTCTATATACTACACCACACAGGAGACCTGACATATCCTCTATATACTACACCACATGGGAGAACTGACAGATCCTCTATATACTACACCACACAGGAGAGCTGACAGATCCTCTATATACTACACCACACAGGAGAGCTGACAGATCCTCTATATACTACACCACACAGGAGAGCAGTAATGTAGGTCCAGTGTGTGTAGTAAAATACTTACTGGTGGCCATATTCCACTGCAATGAAGACACAAGCAACGACACAGCGGCAGAAGACGGCGACTGCTGCGTATTTTATTACACACAGGGAAGCTTTCTGTTGGGGGCGAGACATTGTTTTTATTAGTACGATTTTGGGATAGATGTAATGTTTTCATCATTTGTTATAGCTTTTTTTGTGGAATTGTGGCGAACAGAAAAAAGGACATTTGTTTCTTTTTACGGTGTTTTCTGATCAAGTTAATTGTTTTTATAGTTTAATCGATCGGACTTTCACTTTTCTGAACCTAGCAATGCCAAATATTTGTTGTTTTTTATTTTTAAAATATATTTATTTTCAAGGGGATAAAAAGAGTGATTTGAACTTTTAGGAATTTTTTTATTTTCTTTTTACCTTTTACTGGTACAGTTAGCCCCCTTAGGCTATGTGCACACGTTGCGGATTCTCTGCGGATCCGCAGCGTTTTTTGCAGTGCAGAAACGCTGCAGATCCGCAATTGATTTACAGTACAATGTAAATCAATGAGAAAAAAAAAATGTTGTGCACACTTTGTGGAAAATCCACTGCGGGAACGCTGCGGTTTAAAAGAAGTAGCATGTCCCTTCTTTTTTGTGAACCTGCAGCGTTTTTGTACCCATTCCATTATAGAAAACCGCAGGGGTAAAAACCGCAGCAAATCCGCAAGAAAACCACAGCAAAAACGCACAAAAAACGCGACAAATCCACAGGTGCGTTTTCTGCCAGGAGAGGCAGAATCCGTACCAGAAATTCCTAAGCCTAATCCGTAACATGTGCACATAGCCTTAGAGGACATGAAGATGCGATCATCCGATCGCATGTGCTATTATATACAGTGATGCCACAGCATCCCTGCATATAGAAGAAATTATGGTCTCCTTTAAAGCTCGGCTTCAGGAAGAAGACCACTAGCTGTCATTAAAACCCATCGGCGACCCACGATCACCTCATGGGCACCAATGGGTGAGAGAATGATACGCACGCATGCTGGCATGTGTTATATGCTGCAGTCAGAGATTGACACTGGCATTTAACACGCGCCATACATGTAAGGCTGATGTCGTAAGGGTGTTAATCACCTGAGGACCCCCTTCACCACTGTGTCACCCAGTATCCTATGGGCCCCCTCCCCCACTGTTTCACCTCTAATTTCCTGTGGGCCTGCTCAGAGAGTGAAAGGGGAGCCACAGTAAGGCTATGTGCACATGATGCGAATTTTGCTGCGGATCCGCAGAGTTTCCGCAGCTGCGGGTCAGCAGCAGTTTCCCATGCGTTTACAGTACCATGTAAACCTATGGGAAACAGAAAACGCTGTGCACATGCTGCGGAAAAAAACGTGCAAAAACGCAGCAGTTTACATTTCGCAGCATGTCACTTCTTTCTGCGTTTTCCACAGCAGTTTTACAACTGCCCTTATGGAAAACCGCAGTTGTAAAACCGCAGTGGAAAACGCAGAAAAATCGCGGTAAATCCGCCATAAATCCGCAGCGGTTTATCACTGCGGATTTATCAAATCCGCTGCAGAAAAATCCGCGGTGGACCCAGAATACGTGTGCACATAGCCTAAAATAGAGGTGGTTGACACAATGGGGGATGGGGCCCACAAGAAAATTAGAATATCACTGTGGGCCCCCTCCCCTGTGTCACCTATAGGATGCATGGGGCCCCCTCCCCTAACTGCCTCTGTGGCCGGAGATCTAGTCAGGGTGCAGCCATCATAACTATTTATGTACTTACAGTCACACTGACTGCAGCCATCAGACTCCCTCTGCTCCACTGCTGCTTGGGTAGTAGGACTCCTGAGTCCTGACCAATCACAGCACAGCTCCTTGCCTGAGCTGTGCTGTGAGCTCACACAAAGAAAACTAACGCTGATTGGCTGAATTGCAGCCAATCAGCGTTCACACTGCTGCCCAGTGCTTTGTAGAAGAGGAGCAGGGATACGCAACACAGGAAACAGGTGACTGCGGCCGGTCAGCTGTTGTGTGCTCTCAGCCTCACAGTCAGCTGTTCCTCTGACTGTGCTGGCTGAAGTGAGGGTCCGCACACAGCAGCTCTCCTGGCAGAGGAATGGCAGCGACAGCAGGTGATGTGAAGGAGCTACTCCTGCACTTCCTATCACCTGTGCAGTCTGCCAGCCGCTGCCGGCTATATAATGTGCGCACTGCTGGTGCACCCTACGAGCATGCAGGGCAAGCACAAATAAGGGAGGCAGGAGCTGGGGGCGGGGCCCACCGGAGGATTCTCCGGTGTCCCGGTGCCCCAGTCCGACCCTGGTGGGGTAGCATGGTGGCGCAGTGGTTAGCACTGCAGCGCTGGAGTCCTGGGTTCTAATCCCACCCTGGACAACATCTGCAAAGAGTTTGTATGTTCTCTCCGTGTTTGCGTGGGTTTCCTCCGGGTACTCCGGTTTCCTCCCACATTCCAAAGACATACTGATAGGGAATTTAGATTGTGAGCCACATCGGGGACAGCGATGATAATGTGTGCAAACTGTAAAGCGCTGCGGAATATGTTAGCGCTATATAAAAATAAAGATTATTATTATATGTGTAAAAAAAAATTAAAAAAAATTCCTAAAAAAAAAAATAAATACATTTCTTTATCTAAATAAAAAAAATAAATAAAAGAACACATATTTGGTATCGCCATGTCCGTAACGACCCGACCTATAAAAATGTCCCACTAGTTAACCCCTTCAGTGAACACCGTAAAAAAACAAAACAAAAAAAAAACGAGGCAAAAAACAACGCTTTATTATCACACTGCCGAACAAAAAGTGGAATAACACGTGATCAAAAAGACGGATATAAATAAGCATGGTACCGCTGAAAACATCATCTTGTCCCGCAAAAAACGAGCCGCCATACAGCAACATCAGCAAAAAAATAAAAAAGTTATAGTCAGAATAAAGCGATGCAAAAATAATTATTTTTTCTATAAAATAGTTTTTATAGTATAAAAGCACCAAAACATAAAAAAAATATATAAATGAGGTATCGCTGTAATCATACTGACCCGAAGAATAAAACTGCTTTATCCATTTTACCAAATGCGGAACGGTATAAACACCCCCCCAAAAGAAATTCATGAATAGCTGGTTTTTGTTCATTCTGCCTCACAAAAATCGAATAAAAAGCGATCAAAAATGTCACGTGCCCGAAAATGTTACCAATAAAAACGTCAACTCGTCCCGCAAAAAACAAAACCAAACATGACTCTGTGGACCAAAATATGGAAAAATTATAGCTCTCAAAATGTGATAACGCAAAAAATATTTTTTTGCAATAAAAAGCGTCTTAGTGTGTGACAGCTGCCAATCATAATAATCCGCTAAAAACCCCGCTATAAAAGTAAATCAAACCCCCCTTCATCACACCCTTAGTTAGGGAAAAATAAAAAAAATGTATTTATTTCTATTTTCCCATTAGGGCTAGGGTTAGGGTTGGGGCTAGGGTTAGAGTTAAGGCTACAGTTAGGGTTGGGGCTAAAGTTACTGTTAGGGTTTGGATTACATTTACGGTTGGGAATAGGGTTGGGATTAGGGTTAGGGGTGTGTCTGGGTTAGAGGTGTGGTTAGGGTTACCGTTGGGATTAGGGTTAGGGGTGTGTTTGGATTAGGGTTTCGGTTATAATTGGGGGGTTTCCACTGTTTAGGCACATCAGGGGCTCTCCAAACGCGACATGGCGTCCGATCTCAATTCCAGCCAAAGTAAAACAGTGCTCCTTCCGTTCCAATCACTCCTGTGCACCCAAACAGGGGTTTACCCAAACATATAGGGTATCAGCATACTCAGGACACATTGGACAACAACTTTTGGGGTTCAATTTCTCCTGTAACCCTTGGGAAAATACAAAACTGGGGGCTAAAAAATTATTTTTGTGGAAATTTTTTTTTATTTTCACGGCTCTGCGTTATAAACTGTAGTGAAACACTTGGGGGTTCAAAGTTCTCACAACACACCTAGATAAGTTCCTTGGGGGGGGGGGTCTAGTTTCCAATATGGGGTCACTTGTGGGGGGTTTCTACTGTTTAGGTACATTAGTGGCTCTGCAAACGCAATGTGATGCCTGCAGACCATTCTATCTAAGTCTGCATTACAAATGGCGCTCCTTCCCTTCCGAGCTCTCGCATGCGCTCAAACGGTGGTTCCCCTCCACATATGGGCTATCAGCGTACTCAGGACAAATTGGACAACAACTTTTTAGGGTCTAATTTCAACTGTTACCCTTGGGAAAATACAAAACTGGGGGCTAAAAAATAATTTTTGTGGGAAAAAAAAGAATTTTTATTTTCACGGCTCTGCGTTATAAACTGTAGTGAAACACTTGGGGGTTCAAAGCTCTCACAACACATTTAGAGGAGTTCCTTAGGGGGTCTACTTTCCAAAATGGTGTCTGTTGTGAATTCTGTGGCAGAGCTCCCTCCTGTGGTCACAAGTGGTACTTCGGCTGATTCTCTCTGGGAGCTTCCGTTTGTGGAGGAAAGTGGTACTGCGGCTTCTGAGTTTCCTCCCTCAGGTGATCTGGTGAGGTCGTTAGGTGCTTCTCTACTTAACTCCACCTAATGCTTTGATCCATGCTTCCTGTCAATGTTCCAGTGTTGGATTTGCTTTTCCCTGGATCATTCCTGTGGCCTGCTGCTCTGCATAGCTAAGTTCTTCTTTGCTATTTGTTTGCTATTTTTTCTGTCCAGCTTGTCTAATTGTTTTGCTGGAAGCTCTGGGACGCAAAGGGTGTACCTCCGTGCCGTTAGTTTGGTTCGGAGGGTCTTTTTGCCCCCTTTGCGTGGTTTTCTTTAGGGTTTTGTGTAGACCGCAAAGTTATCTTTCCTATCCTCGCTCTCTTAAGAAAGTCGGGCCTCACTTTGCTGAATCTATTTCATCCCTACGTTTGTCTTTTCATCTTAACTCACAGTCATTATATGTGGGGGGCTGCCTTTTCCTTTGGGGGTATTTCTCTGAGGCAAGGTAGGCTTATTTTCTATCTTCAGGCTAGTTAGTTTCTCAGGCTGTGCCGAATTGCATAGGCAGAGTTAGGCGCAATCCACGGCTGCCTCTAGTGTTGTTTGGAGAGGATTAGGGATTGCGGTCTGCAGAGTTCCCACGTCTCAGAGCTCGTTCTATTATTTTGGGTTATTGTCAGATCACTGTATGTGCTCTGACCGCTATGTCCATTGTGATACTGAATTGCCTATCACAACAGGTGTCACTTGTGGGGGGGTTTCAATGTTTAGGCACATCAGGGGCTCTCCAAACGCAACATGGCATCCCATCTCAATTCCAGTCAATTTTGCATTGAAAAGTCAAATGGCGCTCCTTCGCTTCTGAGCTCAGCCATGCGCCCAAACAGTGGTTTACCCCCACATATGAGGTATCGGCGTACTCAGGACAAATTGTACAACAACTTTTGGGGTCCATTTTCTCCTGTTACACCTGGGTAAAATAAAACAAATTGGAGCTGAAGTAAATTTTTTGTGAAAAAAAAGTTAAATGTTAATTTTTATTTAAACATTCCAAAAATTCCTGTGAAACACCTGAAGGGTTAATAAACTTCTTGAATGTGGTTTTGAGCACATTGAGGGGTGCAGTTTTTAGAATGGTGTCACACTTGGTTATTTTCTATCATATAGACCCCTCAAAATGACTTCAAATGAGCTGTGGTCCCTAAAAAAAAATGGTGTTGTAAAAATGAGAAATTGCTGGTCAACTTTTAACCCTTATATCTCCCTAACAAAAACAAATTTTGGTTCCAAAATCGTGCTGATGTAAAGTAGACATGTGGGAAATGTTACTTATTAAGTATTTTGTGTGACATATCTCTGTGATTTAATTGTATAAAAATTCAAAGTTGGAAAATTGCGATATTTCAAAATTTTCGCCAAATTTCCGTTTTTTTCACAAATAAACGCAGGTAATATCAAATAAGTTTTACCACTAACATGAAGTACAATATGTCACGAGAAAACAATGTCAGAATCACTGGGATCCGTTGAAGCGTTCCAGAGTTATAACCTCATAAAGGGACAGTGGTTAGAATTGTAAAAATTGGCCCGGTCATTAACGTGCAAACCACCCTTGGGGGTAAAGGGGATAATATTTTTAAACACATTTTTTTTTGCCATGCTTCAATAGCCTCCATGGGAGGCTAGAAGCATGCACTACACAATCGCCTCTGCTACATAGAGGTGAAGCACAGATCACCTCTATGTCGCAGAAATGCAGTATTGCTTTGAGCGCTGATCACAGGGTGGCGCTCAAAGCAATCAGCCATCAACAACTATAGAGGTCTCAAGGAGACCTCTGATTGTCATGCCGATGCACCGCCGATCATGTGATGGGGGTCAGCGGTGCGAGCGCTTCAGGCCGCTGAGTTTGACAGCGGCATTTAACTGGTTAATGGGCGCGGGCCCACTTGCACCCATTGCGGGCACATGTCAGCTGTTTATAACAGCTGACATGTCGCGGCTCACCGCCGAAGCCCACCTCAAAGTGGGGGAGTCTGCCAGCTGACGTACTATCCCGTCAGCTGGCAGAAAGGGGTTGAAAGAGACAAACAAAAAAAAATTAAGATTCTGAAAATGTATGCATTTGGTAGCTAAATAGTGCTGAAAAGTTTCTAGCTTCCTAGTTCAGAACTGCAGGGACTCCTTATACCTTAGTAAAGCCTCTTTGCAGTAAACTCTGCTGCATTTATGATAATCCTAATCTGCATTCATAATTTTTTAGCTGTTTTCAGTACTTTTTCTTGTTGCTGAAGAGTCACCAAATATTTGGTGGTAATTTATAAGGGCAGTTTCTACCTATAGACATTAAATTTTAACAAAAACTTTTTAGTGCTTTTTTTTTTTTTATAAATCGTCTTTATTGAACAAAAAACAGAGTACAAACATTGTTCAAAAGCAACAGAAAAGATTCGACAAATTAAATTTTACTGTACTTTTAAATATTAGACAGTGTATTATAACTATAACCAACTTCCCGTCCCCACCCATCCCCAGGCACACACATGCATCTTTATAGAATTTTAGTGCATTTTTAATAAAGATTTTATATCAGTACAAAAGTGATCTAGAAGTGGTTGTCAGATGTAGATAACAAAAAAAAGGAATTCAAAGAGTGAATGTAGGGAAAAGTTTTAACTAGTGAATTTAAACAACAGGCAATCAGCGGCGCACATTTATGGCAAGGTGATACTAGGTCTCGGCTGATACATACTGATCACACATCCTTAGGATAGGTCATCAATATCAGAAAGATGGCGGTCCAACATTCGGCACCCCCACAGCTTCATACATAGTGTAGTGGCCGTTCTGAAGTACAGCAGTTTAGCTCCTATTGAAGTGAAGTGATCTGAGCTGTCAATATTAAAGGGAACCTGTCACCCCGAAAATCGCGGGTGATGTAAGCCCACCGGCATCAGGGCGGTCCCGCTGCTGGTCAGGTCGGATGGGCGTCTCTGGTCCGCTGCGGCGCCTCCCATCTTCATTACAAGACGTCCTCTTCTGATCTTCAGCTACGGCTCCGGCGCAGGCGTATTTTGCTCTGCCCTGTTGAGGGCAGACAAAGTACTGCAGTACGCAGGCGCCGGGCCTCTGACCTTTCCGGCGCCTGCGCACTGCAGTACTATCCTCTGCCCTCAACAGGGCAGACAATGTATGCCTGTGCCGGAGCCGTGGCTGAAGATCAAAAGAGGACGTCTTGTAATGAAGATGGGAGGTGCCGGAGCGGACCGGAGACGCCCATCCGACCTGACCAGCAGCAGGACCGCCCCTGGGTGAGTATAATATAACGTCTTTTTCTCCATTTTCAGGTAACATCGGGGGCTTATCTACAGCATTACAGAATGCTGCAGATAAGCCCCTGATGTCAGTGGGCTTACCTCACCCACGATTTTCGGGGTGACAGGTTCCCTTTAAAGTGATATTCTCAAGTTTTTAAATGTCTTTAATTAGACATGAAAATAAGCAAGTTTGCAATTGACTTGCTTTTTCTATCTGCTGTCATTCTCTTGGTGTGAGAGCTTTAATCTTACATAGCGTACAGCTTGTTTGCATGGAGCTGGGCCACTAGTGCGTGTCCATATTTTAGCCAAGAATGCACAGTAGTTACAACCAAACAATGAGAGGAGTAAACAAACCAACCATCCTCTCTCCAGCCCTTTCATTTCTATACACCTCTCAGCCCCTGACAATCTTCTGCTATGAATCTTGCAAAATCACCAGCTAGAAGCTTTCAGAACAGGTCTGCTAATAACGGCTCTCATTGACCAGAGTTGTGTGCTTGTTCAGTTACCTGTTATTTGCATGTGTAAATACATGGCAATGTAGACTCCAGCACAAACCACTGAATGTGTTTCAGCAGCACTTGTGATGGGCTTTATAGCTCTACTAACACAAATTCTACTAATCACCAGAACTGTCCCTCAAGAAGGAGAGTCCACCCTGCCAGAAACCAGGAAGTAAGGAGACTGCATTGCTCCGAGCTGCTCAAGAGGCAACTTGAGATTGATATTGGGTTAATTCACCAAAGAAACACAACAAAGAACGGAGCCCATAAAATCTAGATATTTATGTTTGAGGGACATGAATGACTTTCATTTCATGAGGCCAAAACATATAAATAAATTATATTACACAAATTGATATAGAATTGAATATATATACAAATATACAGTATAGAGCAATGGCTGTATGCATGTGGTATGTAGAATATTATGCGGCGGAAGGTTAGGAGCAATTGTCTCAACAGAACCGCTCACGGTCTTACATCCGGTTTTGACGAACTGTCCCATTTCCAAGCAACCTGCAACATAAAATTTGCAAGATAATAAATAATAATTATATCTAATACATCTAAAATGTCTCCAAAAGTAGTTCTCTTAAAGAAGTTCTCAAACTTTAATAATGATGTGATCGGTAGGACTTTGAGAACCAGCGCTCCCATGATCGATAAATTGGCAGGGGTGCACTGGACGTGACAGAGCGCAGTACATTGTGTCGTGATAGTTAATGGTACTACAAGATCGCACCCAAACAAATGAATGGTTGACAGTTAGCGGAGAGAAAGCTTATAGAAAACCAGAGATCCAGCTGTTGAGGACAGAATACGGACCTTGTGAAACCAACCTAATGTAGCCATCAGACGTTAAACCCATTAATGTGTCCGTGGACTTACTCGAACCTTTTATTACAACTCATTTTACTAGAGAAGGCTGTAATTTCCCCCATGTTACACAGTAAACACTGTAATAACCCACAGTCAATGACTAAATGGCAGTAAAGATGTGTCAAGGTAGCAGAAAAGAGCCTGCACTATTACTTTTAGGGAACCATGCAATTACGTGTGAGACTACAGAATTACTACAGTGACTATCAGATGGCCCTGCAATTGCCATTTTCCCCTTATCTAAACTGTTTGCTATGAACTGCACTAAAAAAATTTTTTTTCTAACTATAGTCATGACAATCCACAAATTATAACACTATATGTTACATCCTGATAAACACGACTCACCTCAATGAGACAAGTGTACAGTGGTATAGAATGAAATCCCTACTGGCCATACACTTGGCCAAGTTGAATGTGCATGTGTAAAGGGGACCGATGGCGAATGTAAATGGTACCTAACGTCAACTGCATATGGAAGATTTTGGAAAATTGTGGTCCACATCTGTCCCTCTGGCTGTTCCAGTCCGCACCATGCTCTTCCCCGCCCCCAGCCATTTGCCGTCGCTCGCTGTCACCGCTATCTGCATTTTCAAGATGCAGAGAGCGGTTAATATATTGGTGGAGGATGGGGCCGCCAGCTCCATCTTCCTCCAATCAGTATAAGGCAGGAAACGCGATGACATTTCATCGCACTGCTGCTGAGACTCTGTGCACAGGAGGCGAGGTGAGTTTGTAGTGTTTTTCTTTCATGTGTGTGGGACATTTGTATGTATACATAGAGGATATGTGGTGCTCACATTGTATATATGGAGGCTATGTGGGGCTCACACTGTACATATGGGGGCTATGAGGGCCTCACACTGTATATATGGGGTTATGTGGGTCTCACACTATGTAAAGGCTAGAATTTGCATAACTAATCATATGCTAAATAGTTGCAAGTCACATTCATGTATGAGATAGCCAAGATGATTGTCTAGAAAATGATGGTGGTCTCACGTTCTAAGCAGTAGTGGATAGTGAAATAGAGCCTGAAAGTCAAAAGTTCAGGACATTATTACCCTTTTGCTTGTCAGTGTGCACTGTGTTCCAAATTATTATGCAGATTGGATTTAAGTGTCATAAAGATTTAATTGTTTTGTTTCTCAAATAAACTCATGGATGGTATTGGGTCTCAGGGCTCAATGGATCACTGAAATCAATCTTAAACACATGTGATAATTAGTTTTCCAGATGATTCTAATGAAAGGAAAACTACTTAAAAATGATGTTCCACATTATTAAGTAGGCCACAGTTTTCAAGTGACATGGGAAAGAAAAAGGATCTCTCTGCTGCCGAAAAGCATCAAATACTGCAATGCCTTGGTCAAAGGATGAAAACATTAGATATTTCCCGAAAACTTAAGCGTGAACATTGTACGGTTAAGAGATTTGTGGCTGAATCTTACCACAGACGTGTTCGTGCTGATAAAGGCATAATGAGGAAGGTTTCTGCCAGGCAAGTTCATCGGATTAAGAGAGCAGCTGCTAAGTCATTACAAACCAGCAAACAGATATTTGAAGCTGCTGGTGCCTCTGGAGACCCTCGAACCTCAAGATGTAGGATCCTTCAAATGCTTGCTGCGGTGCACCAATCTACTATTCGGCCACCCCTGAACAGTGTTCACAAGCAGAAACGGTTGCAGTGGGCCCAGACATACATGAAGACTAATTTTCAAACACTCCTGTTTACTGATGAGTGTGGAGCAACCCTGGATGGTCCAGATGGATGGAGCAGTGGATGGCCACCATGTCCCAACAAGGCTGCCACGTCAGCAAAGAGGTGGAGGAGTCATGTTTTGGGCCGGAATCATGGGGAAAAAGCTTGTAGGGCCCTTTAAGGTTCCTGAAGGTGTGAAAATGACCTGTGCAAAGTATGTAGAGTTTCTGACTGACAACTTTCTTCCATGGTATAAAAAGCAGAAACGTGCCTTCAGGAGCAAAATCATCTTCATGCATGACAATGCACCATCTCATGCTGCAAAGAATACCTCTGAGTCATTGGCTGCTATGGGCATAAAAGGAGATAAACTCATGGTGTGGCCACCATCTTCCCCTGACCTCAACCCTATAGAGAACCTTTGGAGTATCATCCAGCACAAGATCTATGAGGGTGGGAGGCAGTTCACATCAAAACAGCGGCTCTGGGAGGCTATTCTGAGTTCATGCAAATAAATACAAGCAGAAACTCTCCAAAAGCTCAGAAGTTCAATGGATGCAAGAGTTGTGAAGGTGATATCAAAGAAGGGGTCCTATGTTAACATGTAACTTGGCCTGTTAGGAGGTTTTTGAGTTAAATAGCTTTTTTGCTCAGTGAATGTGACATCCTAATGCTGCAAATTCCACAAATGAGCATTTTCAGTTCTTTAGAACAGATCAAATGTTTAGAAATTCTACTGTGCCTAATAATTTGGAACAGTGCATTTTGAGGTTTTATTCATTTTGGAGATTATACTGTTATCATTGGGAGGGTTCTTCAATAAAATTCGATGTATACTCTAACGAATGATGACTTATTAGACTGATTGTCATTTGCACCGACCATTTAGGAAAATCCGAGAAACATGATATTTGCATAATAATTTGGATCATGGTGTATGTTAGAGGCTATGTGGGGGGCTCATACTGCATATAGTGAGGCTATATGGGGGCTCACGCTGTATATAGG
Source organism: Ranitomeya imitator (assembly GCF_032444005.1). Classification (NCBI taxonomy): domain Eukaryota; kingdom Metazoa; phylum Chordata; class Amphibia; order Anura; family Dendrobatidae; genus Ranitomeya; species Ranitomeya imitator. Next base: position 733,857,109 of record NC_091282.1, on the reverse strand, counting down.
AGACTGGGGTTCACACTGTATATAGAAGGCTATGTGTGGCTCACACTGTATATATGGAGACTACGTGGGGCTCACACTGCATATATGGGGCTAACGCTGCGTATAGGAGTTTATGTGGGGGCATATGCTTTATATAGGTGGGAACTCAATGTTTATAGGAGTCCATGTCAGTGGTCAAATTGTATATTGGAGACTTTGTGGGGGCTCATACTGTATATGGGAGGCTATGTGGGGCTCTTAATGTATACAGGGTGCTGTATATGGGCACATACGGTATGTAGGGGGATGTCATAATACTCAATTCTGCTCAATATTAAATTATACAATTAATATAAATAATTATAATTAATATGGAACAGAATTAATTACAGCCTATTGGTTTGGCCCTCCACAACAGTCAAGGTCTCATGTGGCCTCTAGGGAAAATTATTTTTTCACCCCGGCGCATGGTAACATAAATGTAATATATCTCTATCATTTACTATAGATCTGTCTCTCCATGTGTCCGTCTATCTGTGTGTATCCATATTTCATCTAATATTTAAGTTTCTATCAGCAATATCTATCCACTGTATCTATCTTACGTACATCTTTTTATATATTTTTCCTGGGTATATCTAATATATAAAGCTGAATGTGTGTATGTGTGTATGTATGTCCGGGATTGGCATCTGCACATCTACTATATAAAGCTGAATGTGTGTATGTGTGTATGTATGTCCGGGATTGGCATCTGCACCGTCGCAGCTACAGCCACAAAATTTTGCACAGTCACACGTCTGGACCCCGAGAGCGTCATAGGCTATATTGTGAGGTGAAATTTTAACCCCGCGCGTTCCAATTCACCAAACAATTTTGCCCCTATCTACATAATGGGGAAAAAAGTGAAAGGAAAAGTGTTGGAGGCGTTGAAGCTACAGCCACAAAATTTTGCACAGTCACACGTCTGGACCCCGAGAGCGTCATAGGCTATGTTGTGAGGTGAAATTTTAACCCCGCGCATTCCAATTCACCAAACAATTTTGCCCCTATCTACATAATGGGAAAAAATGAAAGGAAAAGTGTTGGAGGCAAATTGACAGCTGCCAGATGTGAACAAGGGGGACGTAAAGAGTGAGAGCGATGGCGCCAAAGAGTATATACCGTACAGTTGCTAAGGTGGGGCCCCGACATGGGATACTCACCACACACGGGGATATGAACACACACACAAAATGCGCCACACACTTCCACGTGCTTGAACACATATCACCCTCAGCACACATTTCACCACACATTCTCCAACCTCGCCACATAAAAGTCGAAACACAAAAGTCGCCGCTCAAAACTCGCCACGCGCAGAACTCGCCACATGCAAAAACTAGGCTCTTGCAAAACTCGCCACAAGTGCAAAACTCACCTCATGGAAAACTCGCCACACGCAAAACTTGCACATGCGGAAAAATTGCCACATGCACAAAAGTTGCAACACATGCAAAATTTCTTCACACAAAACTTGCACATACTCAAAAGGCACCACACAAAACTCGCCACGTGCAAAACTCGCCATGCGCAAAACTTGCTGCACACAAGTTGCTACACTAACCTGTCACATGCAACTCGACACACAAAAAGTTGCTACACGCATGTTGCCACACACAACTCATCTCACAAAAGTCGCTACATGCATGTCGCCACACGCAACTCAACACACACAACTTGACAAACGAAACTCGCCCTAAAACACACACAAGTCTGGTCTTATCCTTCAAAAATAAAAATCTGATTAATAAGCAGACAAACTACAACAAATGTACCATAAAGGAAATACGGCAGCTGTCAGTCACATGACCTGTCTATTATGTGTATGTGTGAGCTAATATATTCTGCCAGGGGGAGGGCTTCCTGCTGGCTGGGGATTTATCAGGCTGCCAATTTAGCTTACAAATACTGAGGTAAAAATACTGAGCAAATAACGTGTGAACGAGGTCTAATACAGGAGGAGATGACACACAGGTATATACTATATACAGGAGAGATGACACACAGGTATATACTATATAGAGGAGGAGATGACATACAGGTACATATATACAGGAGGAGATGACATACAGGTATATGCTATATATAGAAGATGACATGCAGGTATATACTATATACAGGAGGAGATGACACACAGATATATACTATATACAGGGGAGATGACACACAGGTATATACTATATACAGGAGGAGATGACATACAGGTATATACTATATATAGAAGGAGATGACATTCAGGTATATACTATATATAGGGGAGATGACACAGCAGGTATATAATATATACAGGGGAGATGACATACAGGTATATACTATATACAGGAGATGACATACAGATGTATACTATATATAAGGGAGATGACAAACATGTATATACTGAGGTGATGAGGTGAAAATGAGAGGTGTGAGGTGAAAATGAAAAGGTGTGAGTGCAAAATGAGAGGAGTGAGGAAAAATAATGGAGTGATCAGAAAATGACAGATGTGAGGTTGAAATGACAAGTGTTAGGGGGGAATGAGAGGAGTGAGGGAGAAAATGAGAGATGTGAGGGAGAAAATGAGAGATGTGATTGGGAAAATGAGAGGCGGGATGGGAAAATAAGAGAAGTAACGTGCTATAACTAACCACAGATATTTACTATGCCCAGGCAACGCCGGGCTCTTCAGCTAGTCTAATATATAAAGCTGAATGTGTGTATGTGTGTATGTATGTCCGGGATTGGCATCTGCACCGTCGCAGCTACAGCCACAAAATTTTGCACAGTCACACGTCTGGACCCTGAGAGCGTCATAGGCTATGTTGTGAGGTGAAATTTTAACCCCGCGCGTTCCAATTCACCAAACAATTTTGCCCCTATCTACATAATGGGGAAAAAAGTGAAAGGAAAAGTGTTGGAAGCGTCGCAGCTACAGCAACAAAATTTTGCACAGTCACACGTCTGGACCCTGAGAGCGTCATAGGCTATATTGTGAGGCGAAATTTTAAC